>NW_026947485.1:96463336-98863336 GCF_034190915.1 Cavia porcellus
CTAGCGTTTGGGTTGGCCATAGCTAACCATGTCCCGGGCTGACCTCTGCGGGGCTTGGGTAATTTAGAACATAGCAACTATATGGAAAATGTTGGCATTCATACAAATTCATCTGTGAGATTTGATTTCCTGTCATTTTGCTTTCCTTCTTTATGTATTAGCCAGTATATGGACTCCCTCATGTAAACCCAAGAATACTGGGTGTGCTGAAGGGAAAAGTGAACTTAGATACCATACGTTAGAAAAATCAGACACTGTCCTTACACATGTGGCTCTCAGGGTTGAAAGAGACTACAAAAGCCATTTTGTTCAAACCCACCTTCCAGGCAAAGCCTGAATTTCCTCCATAATATTCCTGTGCAAATACAGGGCTGAGGAGCTGATGCTCACTCAAGGAAGCCACTTTACTCCTGGGCAGCTCTAGGTTGGGGCAGTCTGACCAGGATAGTGCAGTGGCTGGAAGCCCAGGCTTTGCAGTAGGCTCCTGGGTTTGAAGCTCAACTCCTTCACTCACCAACTGTATGATCTTGGTCATAGGACTGAATCTCTTTTGCCATGATTTTAACATCTACTAAAATGAGTGTAATATCCAGCTCATAGCATTGTTAGGGGGATCGACTGAGTTAGTATATGAGCAGTGCTTCAAACAGTGTCTGGTGTGGAAATGCTAGATAGCATTAATTTATTATTATTATTAATTTATTATTACTCAGATTCTCCTTTCACATTCTTTTTTTTTGTAATTTTTATTTTAAAGTGGATAAAACCAAGCAAAATAAAACACAATAAAGTCAATCAAAACAAAACAGTGCAAGTGATACTGGACTTCAAAGCAAGTTAGTGGGAAGTCAACAATGGTTACCATAATGGCTCTTGTTGTCTTCAAAATAGCTGCCCATAACTTCAGACATAGCAAAGTCAAACAGAACAGAACAGAATAGAATCAATAAAAAACAAAACAATGAACATAATAAATAAAGGACTTCAAAACAATATAATAGTAAATCCAAAATGACTACCATAATATATCTTGTTATCTTTGAAATAGCTGCCCAGCCATTGGATATAATAAAATCAAGCAAAACAAATAGAATAAAACCCAGCCCAACAAAATAATGAAAATGACACAGGACTTCAAAACAAGATAATAGGGAATTAACGATGGCTACCACCTTCAGAAGGAGATCCCCCATAGATAACTACATTGCATATTGCTATCCTCTGAATAGATGATTATGTTACTGGCTTTAGGCCTGCAAATTTAGTGAAACACTAAACACTACAAGCATTCAGTTGTATTTTACTTCAATAGCTATCATTGCAGCCCGTGTTTCTCCGGATCAGCTTACAGCGGAGGGGGATAGTTGACTCTTCCTGTCTTCCAGCCCACGTGCCAGAAGGCACTGGCATCTTGTTTTCCCCCCAGCAGCCTGTGCATGGTGCCAACTTGCAGGGAGGGCTTGATTCTCCTTTCACATTCTTGATTGTCTTTGCAAGCTTAAATATCCCAGAGTTTCTTTTCTATGAGAAATCCAAATTATAAATAAAGAGAAAATGAAAAATAAAGAGAAGAGAGATAGATCATTCTCAAATGGAAAGAGATAAATGGAAGAGGAGGGAAGTAGGATGAGAAAGTGTTTCAAATGTGCTATTTAAATGCATCACAGTGAATGTCATCATTATGTACTGTAGATATGTACTAATAAAAGTAAAAGAATTAAAAATTTTTCTACTGTTTCTTCTCATTGATTAGAGAATATGAATATTGGAAAAATACAGCTTTCCTTGATTTGTTTTAAATCAAAGATTTCAGATAGTTTTAAATATCTTTCTACTTTCTACTTTCTTTTTTTCATCAGCCATCGAACTGTTTGGCAGGGGTTAGGTGTGCTAGGGGACAGGCTGAAATCTCATCTATAAGAAGCTTTCGTTCTTGCTTTCTTTTTAACAGTACCAAATTCATCACATTTTTAAAAAAGTCTTTAAAATAGTGAAAATTAAAAACAACAAAAGAAAAAAATTCTCACGGAATAAATAGGTAGAAAAATAGAAACAGTTGTCTCTTGATAACAGTGGGGGACTTCCCACCTATCTTTATATAAAATGGTCTCGTTTTTGCATGTAACCTATGTGCGTCTTCCCATATACCTAAAATCATCTTTAGATCACTTGCAATACCTAATTCAATGCAAATACTATATCAAGACCTTCATACTATGTTGTTTACAGAATAATGACAGGAACAAAGGTTTGTACATATTTGGTGAGGGCGCAAGTTTTCTTTTTTCAGAGTATTTCCTATCTAAGGTTGGTTGACTATGGCTGAAGAACCTGAGAACTTAGAGTTCAATGTACTTAAGCATTAGAAGGTAATAAAATAACAACAAATGTTAGATTACACTAGCTTTGAGGTTTGTTTTCTTTCCTGTTTTTTGGTGGCATTGAGAGTTCCCAAGGCCTTTATACTGAAGTGCATCTCTAACCTTTTAAAAAATTTTGAAACAGAATCTTGCTAAGTTGCTAAGTTACCCAGGTTGGATCCAAATTTGTATCCCTCTACCTTGCCTCTGAGAAGCTGTGTGTTTTTTTTTTAATTATAAGTCAGTTTGTATATGTCTAAAAGACTTATTTTAGCAACCCGTTTCTATTGCATGGCTTTATCAATTTGTTTTAGAGAGAACCTTTTATTTTATTAAAAGAAAGGGTTGAGATCTTTTAACAAGATAGGACTTTGCTGGATAGTTTGACTACAAACAGGCTACAAACATGGACATTTTGAGCTCTGGTCATGTTCACAGTCCTAAGATTCTAAACAAAATGAAATCAGACCCTCAGGCCATCAGTTGTCCTTCCTTAAAAAAATTTAACAGCAGTGTGGGGCAAACAAAAAGTAAAAATCAACAAGAAAGACATTAGAGGGAAGTGGTACGATGTGGGTGGAAATCAGGAGTAAAGAGGAGGGGAGGAGAAGCACTGGGGTTCCTGCAGAGTCTGACAAGGCTGGAGAGCCAGAGTTATGCATGCTAGGGAGCATTAATACGGGCAAGGATGTGGAACCCCTTGGGTGTTGTCTGAGACCTTCAAATAAGGATCAACTTCTTTGAATGCGACTATTCTGAGATTGGGCTACTTGGACCCCTAAAATCCGGCTGGGTTACATATACACTTTTTATGTAAGGTAGATGGGAAAATTGCACACAGTAGTCACTGACCACTCACTGTTTGCCATAGAGTGTTTGGTGCTACAGGGCACAGACGTGTTCAGCCAACAGTGGTGCCCCAGGAATTCTGAGTCTTGGACAATGGATGCTGCAAGAATGTGTGTTAAACATGAATGAATCACCCAGTGCAGTAAGTAAGGCTGCAATCCAAGCAGTGTCTGGGCAGAGGCAGAGGATGGTGACTTTGAGGCCAGTTTGGGCAGCTTAATGAGATTCTATCTCAAAGTAAAATTCAAAATGAGTGAGAATGTAGCTCAGAGGTAGAACACTTGAGTAGTACAAATTCAATCTTCACGCCCAACATACTTTTACCTATTTGTTCTTTTTGATACTGATAAGGAAATAATTATAATTACAACAATGACCGTTAACCAAGCTCTTGCTCTCATACAGGCAAAGGTTTTATGTGTGCTTGTATACTGTAAGTTGAGCAGAGAGCACTGGGTAGGTTGAAAGGAAAAAAATGATCTTTTCATTGAGAAGGTAGGGGTGGCAGAAAAACCAAGAGCCATTAGTCCATGATCAACATTTGCACAAAATATGACATGGTTGGCCCACAGACCTGTTGACAGAGGAAGCTGAGAGGCATGCAGAAGTCCTAGAACAGGTGCCTCCAGTGTGGCCTATGGATGCTGGGCAGGCTCAGAGGAAAAAGGTCAATTGTCATATATGCGCTAAGGACAGAGGTGGGGCTGGAGTGGTCAGAGAGGGACATGTAGGGTAGAAGGGAAGCAAGGAGGCGGGTGATATCCACAGGGCAGTGACCAGTGGAATGGAGAGGAGGGAGGCTGGACCGGACATGGGGCCAGGACTGATGAGACTCACACAGAGTCAGGGTGGGGATGAATGAGAGAGAGCAGAGAGAGCAATCTTTGCATCAGGGTGTGGGGCTGGAGCCCCAGCTAAGGGCTCTTCTCATTGCTGAATCACAGGGAGCCTCACCTTCCCACCACACAGGGAGGGCCTTGGAGAATGTATTTTAAAAAAATATCAGTTGTGGCCATGCCCAAGATGGTCCAAGGGAATGAGGCTGGTCAGGGGTTTGGAGGTGACCATATGTGAGGCCAACATACATCCAGGTACCACTGGCCAGGAGGCAGAGTTGGCTGTCAAATGCTCCCTACCCTCTTGAAGGGGACCTCATTCTGATCAATAGCAACATTTCAGTTATGAGATTAGTCAGAAAACAACAGGTCTCAAATTCAATCTCCAGCTCTAGGGCTTCAGCTGGTGGCCAGTGACGGAAAAATGAGAAGAAATATGTATTTCCCTTGCTTTTGGCATTGATTGTTTCTGAGAATCATGAGCTTAGATTCCCCTTTTCCCTGGAGGAGGCAGGATGGGGAGTGCAGGGCGGGGGATTCGGGGCTCACAACTCTGTGTGTTGGTGCTGCTCTTTGGGTCAGGTCACATCAGCTAGCAGACTTGGGTAACCACTGGTCTAGAAGCAAGGATGAACAAGCAAGTGGGTGTGCATAGCTGTCATGGTTTTGACGGGGCTCTCTAATCTCTGAACCAGGCATCTGATGAGGGTCCAGTTTCCTTTCATAAGAGACATGTAGGACAGGGCCTGTGTGCAATGGCCATTTTGGCGTCTTAGCTCTGTGACTTCTTGCTGCTAGACTGGATGACAATGGAGGTTTCTTCCTTGAAGTAGATGGAAAGGACATACAGGGGTCACATGGGATGAGCAGGGTGTAGAGAAGCACACTGCCTTGCATTGCTCCAAATATGTGTGGAGGGAGACACCTCCAGGATGATAATTCTTTGGGTCCTGTGTCACATTCTCATACAGGTTAGACTCATCAGTCAGGGAGGCCTAACTGGGGCCTGTGTCCAGGACATGGTAAAGGGTACCTTGTCACAGGGAGAAAAGGGTCTCCAAACTGTGGGTGAACCCAACAATTTTGCAAGCCCTGGCTAGACCCACCCCATGAAAATGGCCCAAGTCATGTGCTTTGCACAGGAAAAGCCTGCCTTGGATCAGAACCATCCCCAGTTTGGGAGCAATGTGAAGTAGGGTGACTTTTCTGTGTGCAGAGCTCTCCTTAACTAACCCTCAGCCCCATGTGAAGCCACTGGGAGGATAGGAGCATCACACGTCAAGCTAGTCAATCATTTGCACCATTGCCTTAATACGAGCTGTATTTACTTTATTCATAAAGGCCCATCTCAAGCAAGAGAATTCTTTCCATGACAGAGACAATTGTGTGTAAGATCTCCTCTGAAATGTGTCATTTGTCTCTTTCTCAAGTGATCAGTGAAACAAGAGTATTTTCATATTTTCCAGGTTTCAGCCATTCTTCCTTGACCCTCTCCAAGAAGTCTAATCTTGTCTGGGCTGTGAGCACTGCCTGGTCAGCCCCTGACGCCCACATGGACAGCACTGGACGCTGCAGTTCCCGCTACAGGAGGCTTCCCTGTGATCACAGGTGGCAGAAATGGAGGAACCTCAGGGTTGGTTATTGCAAACTCCCAATTTTACAGAAAAGGGAATTGAGGCTTACAGTGGTAGGGCTGGGTTTGATCTCAAGTCTCATTCAAGAGTTTTTCCTACTGCTTGCTTGACCCACAGGCTCAGCCTGGGAATTCAGATGCTGCAAATTTCTGGGTAGCATGAAGGTTCATAGCCATTGCCCCATGTGCAATGCTTTAGTTGTCACAGGAACACTGCAGACAATTCTTGTGCTCCTTATTTTCAGATTGATAATGGAGGCTCTGTGGAAATAAAATCACTTATTTGAGTCCTCATACCCAAGAATTGGCACCCACCTGTGGACCTAAGTTTTCCTTGTGTCAATGGACAGAATGTCTCCTGAATTCATCTGTCCAAGCCTAACCCTCAAAGTGATAGTGTTTGGAGAGGAGGTCTTTGAGAGATGATTTGGTTCTGAGGTCCCTTGTGAACAGGATTTGTGCCCTTATGAAAACAACATGAGTGCATCCCCCCACCTGTGCCACAGTCTGAAGACATAGTGAGAAGACAGTCCTCTGTGATCCAGGAAACAGGCTCTTGCCAGACACCAAAGTAGCTGGCACCTTGACCTCAGGTGTATTTGTTGCCTGAATCACCCAATCTATGGTATTTTTGACATCGTAGGCTCCAGAACAGAGACACTTTGTTTCAGGTGCTTTCCCCTTATCCTGCCTTCCCTCTGGTGGCTGCTCGTGGCCATTCCCTGTCTGTCACACTGATAGAATTCACTGGAAGCTGACTGCGCTCAGAGCACTGCCTGCACAAATCAGGGCCAAGGAAGACCGAGAGGTTGTGGAGACCTTCATCTGATTGGCTCCGCCTTTGCCTGGTGACCTCTGTGACTAGGTTCCCAAATGGTTGCCTCCTTGTGGAGTGGGGCAGAGGCCTCTGGCCGGTCCCTTGGTTTGCCTTGCATATTCAACACTTCCTACTTCTGTGTGCCTCTTTCCCGCATCCCTGGGGGGTGAGGACAGGATCCTTCCCTCTCTCTCTGCCTGTCCTTTTTCATCTAATCCTCCAAGGCTCGGTCCACTCAGGTTGGCTGAAAGCTTGCCAGAGGTACAAGAAGGACTCTTCTGTCAAAAGCCTAGTTCTCATGCACATTTTTTTTGTTGCAAAGTTCTATTTTGCATGCCAGAATCAAAATATAATCTGCTTCTTAGATTGCTCAGAGGCCAACTACAGAGAAAGCCAGATACTCAAAATCACAGAAATGCATGTTAATATCACTATTTACCAAAAGTTTCCCTGTTTCTTATTTATTTACTTACTTACACATTTATTACCTTAAAAGACTTTTTTTTAAAAAGACTAGCAAGAAAACACCAAGTTATTTCAGAAAAAGACAACAAAAAACAATGTCCTGAAGACAACACAAAAACCAACAGGACTCCAACCTTTGCAGCCCAGAGTTGGAAAAGTAAAAGACTGCTTTATTTTTATTTAAAAAAATTAAGATAAAAGAGGACATAACAATACAGGTCTGAACAGAGCAATTTTTTTTTGTCTTTTTCGTTTTTATCAGTACCAGGGATCGAACTCACGACTGCCTGCTTACAAGGCAGGCACTTATGCCGCTGAGCTAAATCCCCAGCCCCAGAACAGAATAATTTAAGCAACATAATGTTTCACCACAAGACAATCCAACATAACAGTAGCTACCATAGTGTCTCTTTCTTTGAAATATTTGAGTATACCTTCATATACTATAGTATCAAACATAAAAAAACAGTGTAAAACTATTCAAGAGAATGAAAGTATTACAGGGTATTCAGAACCAACTAACAGAAAACAAACAATGGTTTCTCCTTGTTTGTAATTATCTCCTTGTTTATAAAAAATTTTGTTTATACTATCACATATAATAAAATCCAATAAGATACAACATGATAAAACCGATGGAGACAGAAGAACAAAAGCTTGGTGAGACTTCAAAACAAGATAATATTAAATCATCACTAGCTATTATAATGTCTTATTTTCTTCAAAATAGCTGTTCATATCATCACAGACAATAAAATCAAACAAACCAGAATAAAACCATTCCAATTTATGATTGAAAACATTATAAGTCTTCAAAGCAATATAATGGGGAATCATGATTACCACATACTTTTATGTATTCTTACCATTTCTTACACCAGGGAGACTATTCTGGATTTATACATGTGAGTTTATTTAGCTTATGACTATGGTCTCAAGCTGTGTCAATTTGTTTATAAATATCTCAGTGTGATCATTCTTTATAGCTGAGTAGTACTCCATTGTATAAAAATACCACAACTGTTTTATCTGTTCCTTAGTTGATGGACACTTAGGTTGTTTCCAAGATCTGGCTATTACAAATTGTGCTGCTATAAACATGGATGCACATACATCACTGTGGTATGATGCTTTCAGTTCTTCTGGGAATATGCCTAGAAGTGGAATAGCTGGGTCAAATGGGACTTCCAATCCCAGCTTTCTGAGAAATCTCTAGACTGACCACCACAATGGTTGCACCAGTCTACGTTCTCACCAACAGTGCAGGTGAGTTCCTTTTTCCCGACAACCTCTCCAGCATTTGTTGTTGGTAGTTTTCTTGATCCTGGCCATTCTTTCTGGAGTGAGATGGAATCACAGTGTGGTTTTAATTTGCATTTCTCTAATGAGTAATGATGATGAACATTTTTTCATGTATTTATTTGCCATTTGTATTTCTTCATCTCAGAATTGTGTATTCATCTCAGATGCCCATTTTTTGATTGGATCCTTGAATTTTGGGGGGCTCTGATTTTTTTTAATTCTTTATATGTTTTAGACAGAAGTCCTTTGTCTGAGGGACAGTTCACTAAGATTGTTTACCAGTTAGTAAGTTTTCTTTTCACTGTACTAGAGATTTTTTTGACGTGCAGAAACTTTTTAATAAGACATGATTCCAGTTGCTGACTCTGGGAAGTATTTCCCATGTGATTTGATTTCTGTTCATGAATTCTCTACCTACCCCTATGTCTTCCAGGTTTTTACCCAACTTGTCTTCCAATAGATTTAGTGTTTCTGTTTTAATATTTAGATCTTTGATCCATTTAGATTTTAATTTAGTACATGGTGATAGGCATGGGTCTAGTCTTAGTTTTCGTCATAAGGAGAGCCAGTTTTTCCAACACCATTAATTAAAGATACTGTCGTTCTTCCAGTGAACACAGTGGGCCCCTTTATCAAGGATAAGGTGGCTGACTATGTTTGTAGTTGTGGTTGTATCTTCTAATCTATTCCATTGATCTTCGGCTCTGTTTTTATTCCAGTACCATATTGATTTTACTATAGTTGCTTTGTAGTATAACTTCAAGTCAGGGATTGTGATGCCTACTGCCTTGCCTTTGCTGTTTAGAACTGTCTTTGCTATTCTAGGTCTCTTCTGGTTCCAGATAAATTTTAGGAGTGATTTCTCTACATCTATGAGTTATGTTGAGGGATGTCTTTCCATTTTCTGAGATCCTCTTCAATTTCTTTTTTCAGATTATTATAATTTTTCCTATATAGATCTTTCACTTCATTTGTGAGAATAATTCTTAAATATTTCATTTTTTTGGTTGCTAGTGTAAAGGGTGTAGCTTCTCTTATTTCTCTCTCTGATTTTCTTGTTAGTGTATAGAAATGCTATTGATTTTTGAGTATTAGTTTTGTATCCAGCTACATTGCTGAATTTATTTATTATATCTAGGAGTCTTTCAATGGAGTTTTGGGGTTCTTCTATGTAGAGTATCATGTCATCTGCAAATAACGATAATTTAACTTCTTCTTTTCCTATCTTTACCCCTTTTATTTCTTTCTCTTGTCTAATTGCTATGGCTAGTATTTCCAGTACTATATTAAATAGGAGCGGTGATAAGGTACATCCTTGTCTTGTGCCTGATTTTAAAGTAAAGGTCTTCAGTTTTTGGTCATTTAGCATGATACTGGCTGTTGGCTTATCATACATGGCCTTTATCATATTGAGGTAAAGACTATCTATTCCAATTTTCTGTAAGGTTCTTATCATGAATGAATGTTGGACCTTATCAAAAGCTTTTTCTGCATCTATAGAAATGATCATGTGATTTTTACTTTTGGCTTTATTGATATGGTGGATTATATTTATTGATTTACGTATGTTGAACTATTCCTGCATGCCTGGGATGAATCCCACTTGGTCATGGTGTATAATCTTCTTGATGATTTGCTGCATCCTATTTGCCAATATTTTACTGAGGATTTTTGCATCTGTGTTCATGAGAGAGATTGGTTTGTACTTCTCTTTTTTAGTTGGGTCTTTCTCAAGTTTTGGTACTAGAGTAATATTTGCTTCCAGGAATGACTTAGGGAAGATTGCTTCCCTTTCAGTTTCATTGAAGAGTTTGAGGAGTGTTGGCATTAAGTCTTCTTTGCATTTCTTGTAGAATTCTGCAGTGAATCTGTTGGCCTGGGCTCTTCTTTGTAGGTAAGGATTTAATTATATTTTCAATTTCATTAATAGAAATTGGGTTATTCAGCAATTTTACATCTTCTTGATTGAGCTTTGGTACTTCATATGTTTCTAGGAATCTGTCTGTTTCTTTTGTGTTATCAACCCTATGAAAGTAGAGGTTTTTGAAATAGGCATTGATGATCTTCTGTATTTCTACAGAGTCTGTGGTGATTTTGCCTTTTTCATTTCCTATTGCATGAATTTGAGCTTTTTCTTCCCTTTTTAAAATAAGGTTGGCTAGGTGCTTATCAATTTTATTTTTTCTTTCAAAGAACCAACTCTTTAATTCATTGATTCTTTGGATTGTTTTCTTAGTCTCTATTGCATTAATTTCTGCTCTGATTTTTATAATTTCCTCCCTTCTTTTGGCTTTGGGATTGACTTGCTCTTCTTTTTCTAGATGTTTGAAGTATAACATCAGGTTATTTATTTGTATTTTTTCTGTTTTCTTGATGTGGGGACTCAGTGCAATAAATTTTCCTCTGAGGACAGGTTTCATTGCATCACACAGATTCCGGTAGGTTGTATTTGTATTTTCAGTTGCTTGTAGGTATTGTTTAATTTCCCCTGTGACCCACTGATTACTCAAGAGTGTGTTATTCGGTTTCCATGTGTTTTTGGGATTTTTACAGTATCTTTTATCATTAATTTCTAGTTTCATGGCACTATGATCCGATAACATGCAAGGGATAATTTCAACACTTTTGCATTTATTTAAATATATTCTGTGGGCTAGTAAATGATCTATTTTAGAGAATGTCCCATGTACTGCTGAGAAGAATGTGTATTCTGATTTTGTTGGATGGAACACTCTGTATATGTCTATCAAGTCCATTTGTTCACAAGTGTAATTCAGTTCTGTTATTTCTTTGCTGATTTTCTGTCTGGTTGATCTGTCCTTTGGTGTCAATGGTGTGTTAAGGTCTCCTGGTATAATTACGTTATTGCTAATTTGGTTTTTCATTTCTATAAATACTTGCTTTATTTACCTGGGTGCTCTGAAATTTGGTGCATATATATTTAAGATTGTTATCTCTTCCTCTTGAAGTTTTCCCCTAACCAGTATGTAATGACCTTCTTTATCTCTTCTGATCATTCTTGGTTTGAAGTTCACATTGTCTGCAAACAGAATAGCTATCCCCACTTTTGGGGGGGGGGTTCCTGTTGCATGAAGTACTGTTTTCCATCCTTTGACTTTCAGTCTTTGTGAGTATCCTTTTGGGTTAATGGGTTTCTTGTAGACAGCATATGGTTGGATGTTGTTTCTTGATCCGTTCTGCCAGTCTGTTTCTTTTAATTGTTGAACTGAGACCATTTACATTAATGTTTACAACTGTTATATACTGGTTTATTGTTGGCATGTTATCTTTCTGCTGTTGCATCTTTATCTTTCCACTCTGTTTAATTGTCTGCTTTGCTTGGTCGTTTTTTTCCTAAGTGTATCTAAACTGTGTTTTAGTATTCTTTGCAGGGCTGGCTCGGTGATCATGAAGTTCTTCAGCTGTTCTTTGTCAAGGAAGTATCTTATTTCTCCATCAATTTTGAAGGACAGTTTTGCAGGATACATCAGTCTAGGTTGGAAATCATTTTCCTTTAGGATCTGAAATACTTTACTCCATGCTCTTCATGACTGTATTGTTTGTGCTGAGAAGTCTGCTGTGATTCTGATGGTTTTCCTTTATGGGTGATCTGTCTTTCCTCTCTGATAGCTTTTAATATTCTATTCTTATGTTGGATTTCTGGGATGGTCACTATTATATGTCTGGGTGTAATTTTATTTTGGTTATGGCTATTTGGAGTTCTATATGCTTCACTGATCCTGTTGTCAGTTTCTGTTCTCATGTTTGGAAAATTTTCAGCTATTACTTCTCTAAATATCCTCTTGACATCCTTCATGTTGTCCCCTTCTTTTTTACTTATCCCTATCAATCTTACGTTGTTTTTCTTTTCATCATCTTGCAGCTCTTGAATTGTTATTTCCTGATTCTTTGGTATTTTTAAAAGATATTTCCTGTTCACTAGCTGCAATCTTGTCTTCGAGGTCTGAAATTCTATCTTCACTTTCATTGAGGCAGTTTTGACAACTTTCAATGGAATTTTTGATTTCCTGTTTATCTCTTTGCATCTGCTTCATGTATTTGATTGTTTCTTATATCTAGGAATTCTATCTTTTTGTTTAGTTCCTCCAATTTTTTAACTGTGTCTTCTTTGGATATGTTCAGCATCTCTTTCATTTCTTTTATCATTTCTTCTTTTACCTGGGAGATTATTTCTAGTTTGAATTCTTTCAAAGCTTCCCAGAGTTGCTTCTTTATTTCAACTGCTATTATTTCAGGTATATGGCATATGTGTTCTTCTATGTACATAGCTCCTAAGGTTTCTTGGGACATGCTGGAGGTTTGAGATTGTATTTTGGTCTTTCATTTTGTAATTTTCCTATATGTCTGTGTTTCAAGTATTATTCCAAGGCTTCCCATGGGCCTGCTGGAAATCCATTTCTATGCTCTCAGCTTCTGGGACTCTGGCTGCCCAATTCCTGGATTTAGAGAGGGTCACTGGGGGTGGGACAGGCTGTCCTAAGCCCTGCTGAGCTGGTCCAGTGTGGCAGGAAGCCGCAAAGTTCCCTGGCCAGTGGGCAAGGATCTTAAACTCCCTCCTGGGGCTCAGGATGGTGCGGGGACACTCACCCCATGCCATCCAGTCTCCAAAGTTGAGGGTGCAGGCAGGTATGCCCAAATCCCTAGAGCTGGCCAAGCGTAGCAGGAAGCTGTAAAGTTCCTTAAATGACTCTTGTTCACTATTGAAAGATAATACAAATACAGTGCTGATAATTTTAAAGATGATAGTAAAAATTACTGCAACTCTACTAGCCAGAACATCCATGGGAACAGCAGCATATTGCTCTCCAGACTTTCCCTAATCTCTTTTGATATAGTATACTTTTCATAGAATGCAGTCATGCTCTCCAAATTGATTTATAGCTGGCCTTTTGCACAAATCACTAGGAATGGAGCTTCTAGAACATCTTGTCACTGAGATATTTCTCCACCATTGCTAAAGCTCACTGAAGGCTCCATTAAAAATGTATCATTTATTCAACCCTTTATTCCTGGATGTTTCAGATCTTTGAACATTGTTAAGCTACATCAACATTTGACCACTTAAAAGAGTACAGTTTTTGTCTCTCCATCTGTGTAAGGATTGCCTCTTTCATAAAGGACTAGAGTGATAACATTCAGATTTTGGATTTTTTAAGCAGTATGTAATGTTGAGTAGAAAAAGCATCTATAAAATACAGGCCCATTTTTGCTTTCACTCAGATGAATTTTTCCTAGATATTTGCTATCTTGAAGAAAGGATCATGTGAGCACCATCTTGTGGAAAACCTGTTCCTCCTTTTTCTGACTTCTTGGCTTTTTTATCAGTTGCTTAGTTGACCTATTTCCATTCACTCTTTTGTTTCATGAAGTTTTGGAAATTCTGGGTGCATGCTTTAATTTGGATGCCACAGTATGTTCTGCTGTTTATGATTTTTTCCTGCTGATAAAACTTCAAAATAAAAAGTCTTTTCTCACTTTTTTGTTTTGAAAATCTTTAAATAGAAAAGTTAAACAATGGCATTCCAAGTATATAAAAGCCCGTTAGGTAGAACTTTGTTTCAGTTAGCTGTTGCTGTATAACAAATTGCCCCAAATGAAAGGACTTAAAACAACCCTATTTATTTTTTTTCCCACAACTCTGAGGTCAGCCTGGACATAGTTCTGTTTGCATCATGTGCGCTGGGGCACTGGATGGCTAGAGTGTCCCAAACAGTCTATTTTTATAACTAGATATTCAGAGCTGTGGGCCTGGTGCTTGGCTCTCTCCCTGTGACTATCTGAGTTTCCTTGCCCTATGGTGGCTGGGATTCAAGAGGAAAGAGATGAAGAAACAATGAAAAAACAGAGATATACTTTATGAACTTCTCTCCGAAGTCACGTAGCCTCCTACTACTACAATTCCTTTCCAGATCCAAGAAGAAAGGAAGTAGATAACAATTTTTGATGGGATGGGAGGGCAGCAAGGTCACATTACAAATGATGAAATAAGAGGGGTGAAACCATTGCTTTGGAAACAATCCACCACAGATTTCTCTCCATGTGCAGAAGTTCACCTCCCTCCCACATGTAAACTATTCACCTAATTTCTTCCTTGGATGCCTCCTGTCCCAGGTTTACCTCCTCACCTCTCAGGGAATTACTCAGGAGGTTGTGGCTGTGACTCTTTCACACAGGAATGTGTGGATTAAAGTCACAGACAGTAAAAACACTGAGATATAGTAACCATGGAGGATGCAGTGCATCCTAAGATTGCTGTTCCTGTTGATCTTCCAGATAAATAGAAGTGAACAAGAAAAACTATCTTTGGGTCATGGTCACTAATTTGGTAGATTTGTGTCAACATGAATTTAACATGCACAAGTCACATGTTTTAGCACATTATTCTATGTGCTAAGTGGCTTTTACTTATATCACCAAAGACTTTTGCATGGCTACATCCAATGAGCAATCCCCAGACTTCATCTTGTTTGAATTTAGCAATATACAGGCTGATATCTACAAGTCTATGGGTCAATAAGCCACTTCTCAATTTTATAAAAAGATATGTAAGGGAAAGAACTCATCAGGCATCTACAATGAAAGGTTCTCAGGCTCTGAGGATAGTCTCAGTGTCTTTCAGAGTAAGGTACAATGGTAAGTTTGCCATTTGGTATATGAGATTCTAGTGGTCTATATCTATAGTACTGGCTTTTTTCAGTAAATGGAACCTAAGTGCAGAAGGTGACCCCAAATTGTCTTAATCCACTTCTTGCTATGCAGGCAAAAATTCAAGGCTCTAAAAAGGGCAGACTCTTGGTCAGAATCCCATGGTGAGAGTTGGAGAGATCACAGCTCTCTGACCCTTCATGCAGTCATGTGCTGTCCTGGATAGAGGCTCCCTTTCCTTTCTCTGCTGGCTTCCTGGGTGCTGCAGTGTGTCGGGTCCTGTTCTAGGAATGGGAACTATAGACACAAATTCATGCTCTGTGTCCTGAAAATACTGAGTCCTAGAAAGTGATCTTCTCAGAGAGAATCTGCTGTGGTTCCAAAATCATTGTATATGCCAGACCTCTTAAGAATTTTTCCATTAGGGGCTTCTGTAAATGACATCACTTTTAAGTCCTCAAGGGCCCATAAGTCTCAATGTAAAGTGGGGGATGTGAGGGTACAGCCCAATTCCACCGAGCTTGGCCATGCACTGTAAGAGTACAAAGGTTGGAACACATTTTTCCACATTGACTATAATCTCTGTAAAGTGAGCCAGGGGCAATTGCCAAGTGGGCCAACATCTGCTTCAGCATCTTGAGAAAGCTGAAAATAAAAATCGATATGTGTAAAATTAGGCTGTCGCATGAACCCCAGATTGCAAGTAATTGCAATCCAAGTTCAGGCTGCTGTGAGTATCCCAGACAACAGGCACTGTTTCCCGATGCAGTGTCTGTTTCTTGGCTCCTTCTCTGTGATAGTTTCTGCCTTATAAAATGATATAACTGGTTATTCCTAAGAACTTAATTTTTTTCATTGCATCCTCTGTTCTTTGCTTAACTGACCACCATTTATGTTCTGTTATTTCAGAGAAGAAACATAATAATTGTGTTTTAGAAATTGGAACAAGAAAGTAGCAGATGCAAGTTTAGTGAATATTGAGTTTTAAACTTGTCTGGCTGTGATTTGTGGCTATGTCACGGCAAATATTTTTCAATGTCACTGCCTTAGCCAGTGCTGTCACTAAGGCAGTCAGCTGGGGAATAGAGGGCCCAGCACTATGATCTCAATATTAATGGGAGCTGTTGAAAGTGGCAAAGGTGATAAAGTATTGTTTAGTTATTGGTGCCATACTTTGGCTGCAGGACATTATTATAAAATGCAGTCTGTTTTTGTCAGATTTCAATCATGGCTTCAATAACACGTTTAGAAACTTGGAGAACAGGAACCCACATAACAATGATTCCCCCCCAAAACTAAAGGAGTTTAGATTGTAATTGGAAGAAATGAGGTTTGAAGTTTATTTTATTAATTATTTTTTTCTCCAGTTATTCGGTGAAGTGACATCCTCATCTGAATCCCAGATACCCAGATGTGGCTTGAAGGAGCCAGGAAATTGGTATCTCTTCCCCTGCCCTCTCCATAGGAAGAGTTGTGCATGGTGGGCAAGGAGCCGATCGAATACAGCTAGCAGGGTCATGGAGCTCTATATCCTCCACCACCCTGGACCAGTCCAGGAAGAGAGAGTCCAGGAAATGTATGATGCTTTACTAAATAATATCCTGTTTTGCAAAATTGCATTTAATTCAGGAAATAACAGGATTTCCCAGCTTGGCCACAACGCTGGGGGGGGGGGGCAGGCAAATGAAAGCCTTGCTGGGGAAGGCTGCCCTTGTCATTAATAATGCCTGGGTTTAAACTTATAATTAAAATAACCTTTAAAATTCAACTTTTATAGATGGACAAGATAACTTGATTTGAAACCCTTCAATGCACACATTTTATGTAGCACTCACCCAAATCCAACGGTACCATAGAAAAACGGGAACATAAAACTAGATGATGAGAGTTTATATAGCTTTTAAATATCAAGCTGTCAGACTTTGTGCCGGTAGAAATATTGTAATTGGACAAGAATAAAGAAAGAGTTTATATTAGCACTAAGGGGTTTTGAGTGAATTTAGACCATGCAGAATATAATGGAAACCCCCTTCAAAGAAAGATGACAGAAAAATCCAGCCCGACATCCAAGCACAGACTGACCTCCCTTTCAGAGGAGATCTGCTTGATAAAACAGGCACAACCCCAATAAAATACTAACAATAGAAAAATGTAAATAGAAATCATATTAAACAGTGGCGATATTGCCTGAATTGAAACAAAAATTAGGTATAATAGCCCTGGTGGGTTTTAATATGGTCCCCAATCACATCACAATACAAAGCATATCATGGTGTTTCTAAATAATGTTTATCATCTTGAAATCTCCATGCATAGCAGACAACTTGCATTATTTGAGGTTTGTGGTTTTTTTTTTCTTTTAAAGAACTCATAAATATTTAATGTCGAGAAGAGAAGATGGGGCTGGGGGAGGGACATGGATATAGGAGCAGTGATATTTCCCCGTGTGATGGGCTCAGCATTGTCTGAGCTGGGGCTTGGCTGTGGTGTGAGGTTGTGGCACATGCGAGCCGTGGCCCACCGCAGTCTGGGTCCTGGCTGAGATCTGCAGGACCTGGAGGAGCAGCTCTAATGGGAGGTGTACCCATGCCAGTGGGTGAGCCTTGGTAGGATGGTCTCCGGTGACTTTTCCCCATCTGTCTCCCAGAGAGTAGGGCCCACAGAGGAAAGGAATAGGCAAAATGGTCGTGTTGGCCATGAACTATTGCTATTCTCTATTCCAAAAGTTAGTGGGGAAATTTGACCACAGAGCAAGTCACACCAGCCTTCCAACTGGCCTACTGTGACTTTCATTGGTCACCCGACCTGTGTCCTTTTCTTGAGGGACTTGAGTGAAATGAGTGCCATTGTTGTCAGATGATGGTTTCAGTTACTGTTAAGTTTCTTTGGGGAGCATTTTCAGCCTCTTCTTTAGTTTCGGAAACCTATATTTTCTGAAGCCTGGACAGTGGCCAAGCCACACCGCCACAACAGAAGCAGTGAGGGTCAGGAAACTGCAGCAACCAGACAGGCCTTGGGCACTTTCCTACAGCTAAGGGTTGAGAACTAGTATCTGTGCATGCAGGCAGGCACTTGGCCATGCAGAGCTGTGTTGGGGTTTACTGAGATGGACATTCTGAGCACTCTGTCCTAGGTTTGAATACTGATGCTGCCCCTGACTAAGTGAACTTTGGAAAACCTCTTTATCTCTCTGAGTCTTAGTGCCCTCATCTGTGAAATGGGAATAGTCTCAGGTGGCTGAGTGAGGGGTCACACTGACATGTAGGCAAAAGCTGGGAGAGCACGTTTCCTGGACTACAGCCAGCTGAGGTAGTTCTTGTGGTTCGTGAGGGACAAAACCATTTCTCCTCACTGCTGGGAAAAGCTTGGTCCCTGGGGACCAAAGCAGAGCATCTTAGATTGTCATCATCTTACTGAATCTACCTGGAAACAGCATCCCACCTTCCTGTTTTGTGTATACCTCTTGACTCATACTTAATTAAGGTGGGTTCTCTTTGGGAGTATCCACCCCATGCAGTCCTGAGCTGGGCTGGCCCTTGCAAACAGAAGGGGCATTCTGTGGGGAGAGTAAGCAAACGTGGCTTGCCCCTCACAGGATTCACCTTGCTGGGAGGCCAGGACAGTCTGCAAAGATGTCAGGCAGGGTGGGCAGGGTAGCACTGTTGAGCTCCCAGCAAGGCCTAGCTGCAGACCAGGTCAGAGAAGTCCTGACACCCTGATTACTAAAGACAGGAAGACTTCTGCATGGGGCAGCCCAAGCTATAGAGAGGCCTGGCCTAGGGCCAAGGAAGGGGACAGGGCAAAGTCCTGCAGGCCTGGAGGCCATAACTTTGTTGCTGTGTTACTTAAAGTTACGAGGAGAGACTAGGGTCAAGAGAAAAGACCGGGGGCTGTGAGAGACAGATATAGAGAGGTTCAGAGAAACAAGGAGGAGAGAGAGAGTGAGAGAGAGGGAGAGACTGACAGAATGCAGGAGGGAGGTAGAGAGTGACAGACAGACAGACGGACAGATGGACAGACAGACGGTGACGGAGACCTGCAGAGAGAGTGGAAGCACATGCCTGGGAAAGGCAGGCACTTCCCACATGCCTGTCTCATGCCAGGCACTGCTAGGTATAAGCAGGTTAAGTGTTTCCACATATCACCAGGGTCTTAAAAGAACTCAAAATCCCCTTTTCCAGAGCTTCCTAGATCAAGATCACCTAACAAGACTGGAGAACTTAGAACAAAGCACAGGCAAAGGGAAAGTGCGAACTTTTCATCTGATTGCAAGTAGAGGTGCCAGGAAGAATAGATGTGACCCTCAGGGCCAAGGTGAGCAGCAGGCCCACCTGCCCGCTGACCCAGAAGAGATTAAAGACTGGGATATATGTGAGGGGCTGTGTCTTCACGTGCATACACACACATGCATGCATATGGGGAAGTGGGGGGATGAGCATGGGGTCGGGGGGAAGGGCCCCACCCACCCTCCTCCTGCAGCTCACCTCTCTCCTGATAGCTGCAGATACACCAGCACCCCAGTAGGAATGTGGTCTGTGGAGACATGGAGACCTTGCGCCCTAATGGAGGACAGAGACTCTTCTCATCTCTCTTGGGCTGCTAAATTCCTGCCTCTCCAGATGGCAGCCACTAGAGCCAGGAAAGGGGCCCAGCCTTGACAAACACAGGACTTGCAGAAACCCTTGCTATGCTGTTAAGTCTACTTCATGACTCAATTCCTTTCTTCACTTTCTTTACCTTTGATAAAAGCATTTCATGCTGAGATTTTAAGAGTGCAGCCTGGGATCCTGGACTCTTATTCTAGAAATTTCTCTGGTCTAACATATCAACCAGGACAGAAGACTTTGGGCCTCTTTGTGTCCTGTGCCTGGTGAGTTAGCAAAGAAAACTTCACAGAAGGAGCCTGGTCAGCCCTAAGCATCAATGAGCCATGTGCCTGATGCATGCTGTGCAGGAAGTTCTTCCTGGGAGACATCACCATGCTGGCTTCACAAAGGAGAGAGCTGGCTCTTAGTGGGATTTGGCTTGTGCTGGATCTCAGAGCTGCTAAGTGCATCAGACTGTGAATCAGCCAGTTTTCTTTTCCTTCTGGAGTCTGTGCCTCCCTCTCTCCAAGCTAACATCCTCTATCTTCTTCCTCCCCTCTCCCCATCTAACCCAGCTCATTGGCTGTGTGTGAGTACAGATGAAAGGTGGCTTTAATCTTCTTCATTTCTTTCCCTGATGGCAGTGGCCTAGATCAGTGTTGAGTAAGGTGCTAAGGCTGTGTCTGGGCTCTAGGCACAGCACAGTGGTTAATTAGTGTCTGCCTGATTTTGCCATCTTCCCTTCAACTCAATAATTCCACATTCTCCCAGGTCTCCAAAGTCCCAGGTGCATCTTTGAGGTGCTTGGATGGCCAAAAAAGGACATGTAATAGTGATCAGTGATGCTCAGCTGTGAGCTGCACAGTCCCCCTTGCTGGGGACATCCCAGCATCTAAGACAGCAGTAGAGGCAGCCAGGGCAAGCCTCCAAGTACAGCTATAGCTCAGGACCCTGGAAGGGATGTCAGTAACTTGTGTCCTACTGAGCCTACTGTCACCCTTGTCTTTTTTGTCCTTCAGTACTATCAAATGCACCTGGGGCTTTGGTGGCAAGAGGACCCAAGGCAAAGCCCTCAGCCTTGGGCATGACTGGCTAGCATGCTGAGAAGGAGCCTGGGACGTGGAACAAAAGCCTGGGAGTGAGAAGAGCTGTGGACCCAAGGCTGACCTCACAGTTCCCTGACCATGGCTATGCATAGAGAGGTTGGCCCAGACAGCATGGTTTTCTCTTAATAAGGTCCTCACTGCTATACTTGAGGAAGGAGGAAAAAGAGTGGTGTGGGGGCGGGGGCAGTGTGCCTTGTTCTCTTTTCTGAGGACAGAGCCTAGCCTCACCTGAGGCCTCCCAAGCTTCTATATAACTTTTTTTTCTTCCATTCCTATTCTCAGTTGTTTAAGTTGACATTTAGGCCCCTATTTTTAGAATGAGCCAGCTGAAGGGCAGGCCACTAACTTGAGTAACTTGGTGCACAGAGGGTTCATCTGAACTCTGACCAGTCTTGCCTATGGAAGCAGTTTATTGTCAGATAGGCTGGCCCAGAGTTGCACTGTAGATGTGAGGAGAGAGGCTCCCAGGATTGCAGAGCTCTGTGATGCTTTCGGGGCCAGCCATTGCTTATCTCCCCTGCCAAGCAGAGTCAGCAGACACTGGCTCAGTCAGCTAGATCTAAGAAGAGGACATTTGTGCTGTGTCCTTTTCTGTAGTGATGAGTCCAGGATAACAACCCAAACATGTAAACCTCTGTCGTCTCCTAACCACTCTTACTTTTTCCTGCTTCTTTGGTTCCTGTGTCAGGGACTCCTCAGAAGTCTTCTGTGTCAGGTCCCCCTCCTCATATGACAAGTAGGCTTATGGTTTGTGGGAGACACCTGGATCTTTGTTTGGCCAAAAAACCAAGGCCCTGTGTGTGGGAGAGCCCCTGCTGGCTTCCTGGCGGTGCTGAGGAGCTGGCAGCAACATAGGTTCTTCTTATCTGTTTCCTCAACCCTATTGGTGCCATTTGATTGTACTGGGCCAGACAGAGAGGATCCAACACCACCTGTCACTCAATCCTTTGTGCACCAAATACTGACTGAATAATCAGTCTGTGCTATGGCCTTCATTCAGACAAACAGGAACATGAGACACAACCCAAGTCAGAGGAAGCAGAGCACGACGGGTGTTGTGAGCAGAGACAGATGAGAAGAGAGTTCAGGCTTGAAAACATGTGCGTTATCCCCCTTTTTTTCAGGTCAAAGGGGAAGGAGAAGATGGGGAGAGACGAAGATATCCATCCTCGAACAAGCCTATTGTTTTAAAATTTCATGGCTGAACCTGACATAATTCAGATCTCACATCTGGCTAATGCACCAGTTCATTAGAACACAAAAATACACTATCAAACAGACAATCAAATTTCATGTAAAATAAGCTTCAGCATTAAAATGATTCCTGGTGCTTTATGCGTGTGAGTCGGTGGGCAGATATATTTCTTGCTACTAGAGCAAGACTGATTTGTGTGAAGGCTCCCGTCACCAAATCACTCCGAAGGTTGGGAGATAAAATGTCGCTTAGGATAATGTAATTGGCCTTAAGGTACAGGAGTTGAATTATTTTCAGTGATTTATAATCTGGAAATTAAAGACTCACTCATTTTCTAATTTAATTCCATCTTCAATGGAAAAATGTTCACTCTGATCTAAATTGGCGAGTAATGTTGCTAATTCAAATGCAGATGTAATTTCGATTCTGGTAGCAGTTTGCAGTGATTGACGGGTCTCCAAAGAATCGTTATGATCCTTATCTCCCAATCTCACAAATTCCCTGGCAGTTGTGATAATAACTTCAGCTAAGGAGATGAGGGAAAAAAATAAATTCTCTCCTGCCCTGTCGTTTGGGCTCTGCTTTTTGCAGGTTGTGAATTGTGGTCTCTTTTGACTCTAAAACTTGCAAGAAATAATACTGATGTTTCCTTACCAAACTTGGGGGTAGCACTCTGCAGTTTGCATTGTTTATGAGGAGGGGGACTTTGCTCTAAGATATGAATGAAATGGACCCTGGCTTCTAGTTAATTAAGTGGGATTTTACACCACATTTGGTGCAATTCATTGATAAGTCTCAGCCACCCAGGGACAGGCAGACAATGATTAGCCATAATCATGCAGGCTTTGCCCTCTCTTTCTCAGCTGTCACATGGCTAGCACAGGGTAATGTGTCTTCATCTAACTAGACCCTAAGCAGCCAGGATGGAGAAATTATGAGGTCACTCTTGCTGTGTGAGAAATGGTGGGGTCAGAGGCATGGTTGCCCACATCATCTGTTTGCCTGGCAAGAAAGAGGTGGCTGGGCCAAGCCAGAGCTGTGGTCCACTGTGCATTTTAGCTCTTCTGACCTGGTCAGACAGAGGCTCTGGCTACTTCTAAGCAGAAGGCAAAAGAACAGATTTCTTTGGTTAACATCTATCTTGATTACAATGCAGTTGTCAGACTTTGGAAATTGACAGATTCTATCAGTTTAGACAATCCCATAAAGATTTGGGGCAAGTTGAGTCTATTCCTACATTTCTAGGATGGGTGAAGGGCAAGAGTGAGGTGGAAGCAAGTTGGTCCCTTGTGCCAGTGGCAGCTTCCCTTCATGTGAGCACTTCCTCTGTGTGTAGTATTAATTTGCATCTGTCTCTGTGTCTGCCTCTGTCTCCCTGTCTCTGTCTCTGTCTCTGTCTCTCTCTCTCTCTCTCTCTCTCTCTCTCTCTCTTTCTAGAAATTGGACCCAGCCTTTGCACTGAGTTATATCTTTATCCCTTAAAGTAATTTTTTTGAGAGAGGATCTCACTGAGTCACTAAATTCCCCAGGCTGGCTGGGGTTGGACTTGCCATCCTCCTACTGCTGAATGCAGAGATTCTGGGCATTCACCACCCTGCCCGCCTAGTGTGTGCCCTTGATTCGGTCTTCACAGGCACACAGGTAGTGATTGTACAACTCCTGGGGAAAAGAGGAAGTCAGTCTCAATCAACAAGGTAAAGTAATTATTTTGACTTGAAGTAGGAAGAAAAGCAAAAGCTTTTGCAAAGTATTTACTGCTAAGAAGCAATTTAATAAAGTTGCTAAAGTTTGATTATGGAATCTTAGGCTAGTAAGAAAGCCAGTTAATGCTTGCTAGCATCTGTGCTACTCTGGTTTTGAGGGTATATTGTCGGCTACATTTTCCAGCCTTCTTTTGGTGACTTATGGCTGAGTTCTGGGTGAGAAAAAAATGTGTACCTTTCTCATTTCTCAGCCAGGCCCATAAAAACCTACTGTGCAAGATCTTGTGTTCTTTCTATGTCTTTTAGATAAAGGGGGATCAGACTTTGTGGATTCTTCCTCCTTCCTCCAAATGTATCTACCTGAAATAGAAAACACTCTCATTGGATTAAAAAATTGAGATTCTGGGGTCTGTTGTTTTAATAGCTCACAATACCCCAATACATGGTGCACCAGCACACTAGGATAACGAATAGATTTATTGGCCTCAGTAAATTCTTTGTGGTTCTCATGTTACTGTCAATAATCAGGTACAGGTTGATACCACACAATCCACAGATTAATGAACAGGACCTCCATTTTGTCTCTTAATCATCCACAACACTTTGAGTTAGACTTTTGCCTGAAATACAATCACTAATAATGGGGAAGTAGTTTAAGTCCATAAATATCTAGGCAAGCCATGGATTGCATTAATATCATTGCATTTATGCCAGCAAGCAAGGTCTTATTTAGGAAAGACATTTCTTGCTTAAAAAAGAATGCTCATTGAGGTATGGTATGCTTCTCTAGTGGTAGAGTGGGCTACCACCCAGGAATGGCAGCCCTCGCCTCCTTCTATCTTTGAAGTAAAGACCTAAGTCATTTTAAAAGTTTTAACCAAATATTAGTCCATCCTGTAAGCTTCTTCTGCCAAGCTCCCCTTCCAACCACTAGAGAACTGCTTTTTCATTCATTCATTCATGCTTCTTCAGTGGTTATTTTTCTGCTCATAGACTTAGTTAATATTTGTAATAACCACCCTGAGTGTAATACACAAATGCAGTTGATCACTTGCCTTTCTCATCCCCACCCTGTCTTGTGGCCTTCTTCCCAACCACTTCACACATATCTAATACTTCATTCTCCCTTGGGTTGTGAGAATTTTCTACTGCAAGTTTTGCTAATGTGACATATTTTCATGCAGCTGAAAGATCTCTCAGACCATACAATGAACTGAGATGATGTATTCTTTTCTATTTTTTCATGGGAGCATCAACAGTATCCATGTGCCTGAAGCTCATCAAGATATATGGCTCATTTGGTGACCTCAGTCTTGCCCTACCTACCTCCAGCCTCAGTATTCTTGCCCTTGTGCCTTTCTTGCCCCACAATCCTCCAACCCTTGGGTTCACTCGGTACACCGAATACATGCTCACCCACTTGATTTGCTCATGCTACTGCCCAGGAATGGCAGCCCTAGCCTCCTTCCATCTTTGAAGTAAAGACCTAAGTCATTTTAAACGTTTTAACCAAGTATTAGTCCATCCTGTAAGTTTCTTCTGCCAAGCTCTCCTTCCAACCACTAGAGAACTGGTCTTCTCTTTTGATGGGTTGTTTTGTCATAGCACGAGAACTCTAGATCCCTCTAATTTGTTTTCTGGTCCTCTCTGTCTTTACCTTGATCCCAGAGGACAGAATGCTGATGGTGTTGTTGCCGCATTATCCCTATTTCATTATGACTCATGTCCTCACTAACATTACAGAAACATCCTGCATATCTCATTCATAATGTACTTGGGGCAAAAGACATCCTGGTTCCTGGGTAACATCTGCTTTCAACCCTATACATTGAGAGTCCTTTGTATTTTGATGCCAGGTACTGACATGTGACTTCTAGGGTCCTCCTCTGATAGGTACCTAAGAGTGGGTAATGCTGCTTTAGACTGTGGCTCACTGTCACCATACTACTGGCTACTTGGTGTCAGCCTTTGGGCTGGTCTCCTCTAAACCATGTGGATCACTTGATGTCAACTAGAGAGACAGAAACAAACTGACGGTCTTGATCTGGGTGTACCTAATTCTTTTAATCATTCAGAATAATAATAATAACCCATGGGCCAGCGTTTTGCAGGTTAATGACACAACTTGTACATAATTACTTTCTTTTGAGATTTTCATATTTTTAAAAATTTCATCAAGTACACGTTTGTTCTCTATCATCAGAGAGAATAGATAGACATTGATTCACCTTTTTTTGAACAGTCGCCTTGGTCACAAGTGTTCTCTTATATGGCTCTTCTTTTAGACCTAGTCTTAAAGGCCTAGTCTTAGTTAGCTTTTCCTTTTATTAATTTTTTTTTTATTTAAGAGGAAAAAGAGAAAAACACAAAACAAACCAAAGCGGCGTAAGGGTACACGCAATACAGAACTACAAACAAAACAAAACAAAACAAAACAAAACAAAAAAACATAACAGTAAGAAATCACCTGCTAGTAGATTACACGCTATTTTCTTGAAAATAGTTAGTTAGCTTTTCCTAATACAGTCAGCCCCTTGGGGTATTTGGGCTCTGAAACTTCAGAGGAAAACTCATGGTGCATTTGTTCAGAGCATCGTTTCTTAATAATAACAGAAACAGTTACCAACTGTTAAGTGTTGACTATGGATCAAGTGCTTTAGTGAGTGGCCAGCATGTATTTTCTTATCCAATCCTAATATTCAATACCAGATCATAGATTCTATGATCCCCATTTGGTGTACAGAGAAACTGAAGCCCAGAAGGGTCCTGTCCAAGGTCACATGGCCAGTCAGCATCAAAGGCTGCATTTATTTATTTACTTAAGTTTTTTGATGCAGGACCTCCCTAGTTCAAGGTGGTTTTGAACTCACTGTATACCCAGAACTACTTGACCTCAAAATCATCTTCCTGCCTTTGCCTCCTGAGTGCTGGGATTTTAGGTGTGCACCATGATATCTGGCTAAAGGCTGCATTTAACTAGGCCCTTTGTGATCTGTTCCTCCCCACTGCAACTGACCTGGCTCCCAACGTGGGGAATCCATGAGGGAAAAACCAGCCAGAGCCAGGCTGACCTCTGTGTGTCCCCAGGGAGTCTGGCTCATACTTGTCCCCTGGCCTTTCTAGCGGGAATGCGTATCCAGGGCCTTGCCAGCTTTCTCTGCAGTTTCAGAGCTCCATATCATTAGCTAGGACACTGTCGGCAGAGGACTAGTGCTCTTGGAGATGTGCTCTGGAGCGTGATGATAAATCCACTCCCAATGGGCTTTCAGCTCCCGCTGGAGTCCAGCCCTTTCTCATGGAGCTTCTTAGGGCTGGCCTCCCTCCAGGGAGAATCTCAGAAGACAGATGTCATTAAAAGATGAGGCAAGGCAGGGCTGCACACTGAAATGAGAACATAAAAGTTTTCTAGTTTACTTATTAGTCCAATATGTAATTGGATAGAAGGAGCAGGTTTCAAAAATTTGTCTTACCATAATGACTATAATTTTTTAAAGATTGAAAATGAATCTGACTAGAAAATACCATTAAACTACCAAGTTGCTTAAAATTTAAAGGGTAATTCACATATAATGCTTTTATTTAATAGCCCAATTTACAAAACGTCTAAAATTAATGCGGATCTTTTCAGGACAAAATCAGCCGTAACTGCACCAACTAATTTTTGCTCATTTGAACTGAATTATTAATAAGAGAGAAATATACCATATGTTCCCCAAAGAGCTGGATACATTTATTTCAAATAAAAGCACAGTGTTTGGTGGAATATAAGAGGTTTAAATGCTTTCAGAGAAATGGGTTACTTATACACAGATTTAATAGAGTATAAATCAAGCAACATAATTAAGGACACAGCTGCTTCCACACCCAAAGCTGGCAGCTCTGACTTGTGACATTCCTCTGTCACCTGCGTGGTTTCCACCCATAGACCTTGGTTCTCATGGAATAATACCAATTTGTTGAAGCTTCTGCAGTTTGTGCTCCGAGAAGAAATTTTATGTTATGTTTAGATTGACCTTAGTCATATATGTTGATTTCATCAATATGTTCTCTTAAAAAATATTTATTGAGGACCTACTGTGTGCTCAGCCCCTGATCTTTCCTTTGTTCTTTTTTTCCTCTGTCCTTTCTTCCCTCACTGTTTCTCCCTCTGTATCTCTTCCTTCCTCCCTCCTCCTACCTTCCTTCTTAGCCTCTCTCCCTTTCCTCCACTTTCAGTTTCCTTCTTTCGTTCCTTTCGGTTACCCCTCATGCTGCAGACTCAGGTTATGTGACTGACCCTGGCCCACATAGTGGACGTGCATCGCTGTTGCTGTGTGTATGAAAAAGGTGGAATTTCAGCCTTGAGATGAGTTTAGAAGGCTCTGTTGTTTTCCAAACTGTTAGTATTAAAACATTTCACAGCGAGTTGTCAGGGAAGAACTGGAAGATGCAGGTGAAAGCTACATAATCATAGAAAGGGGCTTTCTGAAGCTTCAAATATCCCTAGCTGTGCTAACATTTCTCTCATGTTGTGTTGGTGCTCTTGAGTTTAAACAATGAAATTGGAATGATTTTTTGGAACTTCTGACTGGGTCTGAAGGTGGTTGGTGCAGGGACACCTCCAAAAACTACAGTTGGTGCCTGCTGGCCCCAGGTGTCTGCATGGAGATTTCAGTGCTCCCTGTGCCTTGACGGCCCAGGAAGACCAGCAGGCTCCTGAACTGTGGCTGCCCAATCTACTTCTCTGGCCTGGTCATTGCTCTCACCTCTGTCCTGCCGCCTGGATTCTCTGTAAGCCTGTGGACAGGTGCTGTGCTGGGTTGATGAGCTGGGCATCATCTAGTCCCCAGAGGCTGTTTGATCACACTGTGTCTGGCCTCATTGGAGGCTCCCAGTCCCATGACAGATGGACAGGATCGACAGATGAATGAAGAATAAACATGATTTTTCAGTGGCTGACTTTAGGTGTGTGGCGTGCTTTTGCTGGTCTTGGCAGTAACTTTACTGCAGACTGAATTTATTCAGGAAGATGTGTTTGTTTCCTGGAAAGCCTGTGGGCAGACAGGCTTAGGACATTGTGGGCCCAGAAAATCAGGTGTGTGTGTTTCAGCAGCATGAGCAGCCACTCTGAAACTGGAAAGCCCTTGCATGTTAAATCACACCTCAGAGTGAGGTTTTTGTTTTAATTGAAGCAGTTACTCAACTAGCAGGCTTCAAATGGAAATAGCAGCTCTCTGTACATTAATGGGTAAGGGGCACTTTAACTGATAGCACTTCTTGGGTTTCAATGACCACGGCTTTGGTTTCTGGCCATCTGATGAGTGTGGGGAGCTATTGTTTAGGAGATACAGGGACATGCAACAGTCTAAGTCAGCCAGGACACATTGATTATCTCAGAGCTGCAATAATTTGTGGGTTTTCTAAGCCTCCTGCCTAGGCTTCATTCATGTCCTAGGGCAAGTGCTCCACCCTGGGCAGGGAATTGGTAGGGTGGGGGAGGGGTAAAACCTCTCTATTGTCTCTTTTGTTTTGGTGCAAACTTGGGGTACCAGTTCCAGCTGCTCACAGAGGAATGGTGTACTCTCCTGTTTATGGACAGAGGCTGTTTGGTCACACTGTGGCAGTACCCTTAGAGGAAAGCTGGCTTCTCTTTGCTTCTCTCAGCTCTGGGCTGTGGTATCAGTAGCCTTACCTTCTGTTGGCACAATGTTGGGTCAGCTGCCTGTGCCATGATCAGATGTGCCCAGGAAGCTGCTTTTCTGTGATTGGATATTCAGGTGCTGATGGGGGCACAGCATCAGTGGTGGGGGTGACAGGTTGGGAACAGGGCAGTCACTAAGGGGAGTGTCATCACATGATCCACAGGTTTTATATACAGAGATGATGGAGCCCCTCAAGGAGTCCCCGTATGGGACCAGAAAGGCATATACAGGCACATGGGAGCATAATATGCACCACAGGAAAGGGGGCTACAAAGGGCAGCAGTAGTCTGTCAACCAGCAGTGACCCACCAGTGTGGGAGATGAGGCCAGCGGAAGTGGAAATAGGCTTTGGAGGGGCTGTTGATGATCCCTGGTATCCGTCTCTTGGGTCCGATGATTTATATATTACTGAGAAGTACCCAGTTCTAGATAAGCCTCAAGATCCTGGCAGGGCACTTCCTTTTGAGCCTTTGGTGCCAGTCAGCATCATCTAGTCCCCAAAAGGGCAAGGAGAGATTTCTGGTAGCAAGAGTACATCCTCAACTCCCAACAGCTTCCCCTGTGGTGGCCCAGGTCTTCCTCTCCCATGTGGAGCCCAGGGGAGAAGGCAGGGCTCCACAGCAAGAGGGCCATGCCTTCCAGTCCTGGGTTCACCTGCTGAATCACTGGCCTTTGTGAGCCACAGAAGCAGGAGGGAATACAGCGGGGAAAGGAAACTAGGTTCTTGCATCCTTCCTCTGCCAACAGAGGGTCTATGCTGCTGAGTCTGGTCCCTGTGTGGTGGTCCCCCGGGTCTGGCTCTTCTTGTCCCTTGCCTCCAGGCTCTGGTCTCCTTTCCCTTTTGTCTCCTTTGTGGTGCTGTCCTCCTGTCAGGACATCCTTCTTTCTCCTCTCTTTTGGGTCCCAACTACTCCAACCCCACAAATCTGAGGTCCCCATTCCCTCAATAAGCCCCCTTCTCTGCTGCAGCAAATATCGTTTTCAGGACTGTGTGGCACCTTTTCTCAAGACAGTGTCCTTACTGCCCTCGTGGGTTCTTCCTCTGGGAGCACCTTTACTTGATGCCCCCCAAGCACACACTTGGGGCCTGGGAAATGTACTGAATTCATTGTCTTTTCTATTATCTCTTTTCTACTGTTAGGACAATGATCAAGACAGTGATTCCTTCTTTGCCAACTCTCCTTCCTGTGGGACAAATTGGAAGCCACATTGCCCTAACACACACACACACACACACACACACACACACACACACACATACACAAGCGCCAAGGAAGCAGATAATAGGTGTTTGGTTGGTGGAATTGGAATGTCCTCTTCAGAATGAGGATCTCAGTCCATCCTGTGCTCACAGGGCTGCCAGGAAGACCACCTCTGACTTTTTTCTTTGCCATCTTTCCTCAAAGATGCATATTGGAGACCAATCTCAACTTGCATAATCAAGGAGGAGGTGTGTAATTAACCAGTATCTGGCTTCTCACCTGGATATTTAAACCTCTGGACAGATCCATGGTTTACATAATTAATTATCGTCTAACTACCTGGAGCAGAAGAAGAAGCTACAAGCTTCAAATGGAGCAAGTCCTTTGACCCATAAACTTTGATCCCAGCCCTAAAGGTTAGCAATCAGCCCCTCATCCCACAGCCTGCCTGATGCTTAATTACCCAGTTAACACATCCCTTTATAGCTGAATGGTTTAAGAGGCTGTGCAGGCAGAGGGTAGGACAGCAGGGCCACAGCCTTTGGTTATGGCCCTATGGTTCTGATGCACGAATTAAATATCTGTCTCTTCTAAAAGTCAGTATGTGATTTATTTGAAAATTGGTAGAAACAGCCCTTGGGGGGTTGTGCTCCAAATCTGGTTTCAAAGAGTGGCTGCTGGCTATGACTTTTTGATTTCCTCTATCCTATTGAATGTCATTAGCCCCTTTTCATGTAAAATAAATGTTTGAATCCAGTTCATGAAGGGCTTATTTATTCATTTCATTCCCTTCGCTGCACACTATCATTATTTCTCTGCTGGTTCTCTTCTCGGGGAGAACAGAAGCTAAGCCCTTTCCTCTGAGGCACATATCTGTGATTAGACATGTGTGTGCCCCCCAGACCCCTTGCTCAGTAGCTGCAGGTCATACATTGCAGTCCTGGTAAATCATGTGTGACTCCAGAATGGGGAGATCTCACTGTTATTTTATTTCTGATTTGGTTCTATTTATTTGGGGAAGTTGTCTTTCTCCCAAAAGAGCATGGTATATAGCAAAATATGAAAGGGGGACATGATCCATCTGATAAGCCAATGCAAGAAATCCCATCACCATTTTCAAATGAGGCAGAGGCGGCATGTATTTCACCATAAATCATACCAGTATTAAAATATGCTGTCTAAATCTGCAATGTGAAGGGCTTGGAGTTTGACTTCTTGGCTGTCTGACCCTCCTCTGACCTTTAATCACCCAGTCAAGGTACTGAAGAAGCCCATGCATAATAGGCTATTGTAGGCACAGGGAAATAGAATCACTTAACAGCACAACAAAGAGAGCTTGCCTACCCTGGAAGGGAGTACTTTGTGGGCAGTGAGGTCCCTGACCATTGAGGTAATCAAGCTGGTTTCACTGGGAGGAAATAGAATGCATGAGGGATTCAAGTTACGTAAAGGATTTGGAATCAACTGAAGTGAAGGTTTCATCTGCCTCTGATATAGGAGCTTGAGGCCCAAATAATTTTCATTTGTAAAGAGCAAACTTCGTCAACCCTGTAGTTCTAAAAGGTGGAAAAACTGACAATGTTTCAGGAACTCTTCTTCTGCATGAGGCTGCAAGTGCTCTGTGGCTCCACTCACACAGGCTTTGCCTTTGCAGATTTATGACTTCACAACAGTCCAGCCTCCATGGCACCCAAGCTGTTGTCATTATTGTTCTCGGTCTCGTTCTCATTCTCATTTTCCTCCCTCCCTCCTTTCTTTCTTCCTTTCTTTTTTTTTTTTTTTTTTTGACATTATAACACTTGCTCACTCATTTTAGAATTAGGAAAACTGAGGCTTGCAGAAGTTAAGGGTTGTCTCAAAGTCACAGTGCTCACAAGAAGCAGAGGACTGGAACACTAGAACCCACCAGTGCTCTTCCTGCTTTTCCAGGACCGGTCTCCTCTGCAGGACAGTATCTCGTACACAGTAGATACTTAGTAAGCCTGAACATGTGAACGAGCCATTACAGGTCACCCAGAGGAGAGCTCCTAGGCAGCAACGTGCTCTTGGTCACACCCTCTAGTATTTTTGTTTCCATACCCAACGTGCAGATTCCCAACTGGTCCAACACAGGGTCCATGGGCAGAGAGGTTGTATGTAGTGCTGTGGGCATTTGTGGGTGTGGCAGGGTGGGCGACGCTACCCGTGCAGCATGGTCCTTCGGACCTTCAGAGAGTGCTTACTGTTTACCTGCTGGCTTCTCCAGGGTGACCTTGACTGCATCACTCCCCCGCACCCCGGCTCCCAGCTTTCTCTCTGCCTCATAGATTCACACAGTGCCACCCTGCCCTGGTGCACGAGAGGATGGATGGGATGTGAGGCTGTGTTCTGAGTGCTCGAATTCAGCTGAGAGGCACAGGCAGCCAGCCTGGCTCTGCCCGTGAGTGCCTGCTGCCTGTCACCTGCCTGCACTCTGGAGAGGGTTCTTAGGGAAGGTGCCATTGTGGTTGGTGAGAGGCCTTTCTAATGGTGGCCCATTAGGCCAACCTTATGAAACCAGCTGAGAGCAAGAAAGTGCTGCTTTCAGGATCAAGAGCTAGTATAATTGGTATTAGGATAAGGTATAAATTACTAGTCATTTCTAGGTGGAAGTTGAAAGGGCTCACTTGGAATAAAAAACAGTTGGTGACTCTCCACTGGACTCTGCCCACTGCCTTCTTCTGGCCTCATGCCCCTCTCTTGCCCTTCTTTGGTTCTTCCCTACTCACAAGACACAGTAGTCATTTTAGTTTCTGTTTCAGGGCATGCTTTTACTGCTTTAAACCTTCAGTGGCTCCCCATTACCTCCAAGCATAAAGCTTAGAATCCGGGCCATGGTCTTCTCTGACCTGCATGATTTGGCTCCATTCTTACCTCTGACTGCATGTCTGACTACTATTCCTTGCTCCCACATGCTTTGGCTGCACTGGGCACCTCGTGGTCCTGTAAACACTGTCCAAGGGCCTTTGCACAGGATACCATCTGGGCCCAGAACACCTTTTACTCCAGTCTTATAGCTATTGCTGCATCCTTTAGTTCTTCAACTTAAAATTCACTTTCTTGAATAGACGTTTACTGATTCCCCAATGAGGACAGGCCCTTCACTCTTTTAGTATTCTGTCACTACCTGTTTTATTTTTCCTGTTGTATTATTCTTACTTACATACAATTTAGGAATTGTTCCCTGGATTTGAATGTTCTTGATTTTATCTCTGACTTGAATATTTCAACCAAAATAGTTCAGTTTTTGACTTGAGAATTATATTCATGGTCTTCAAAAGAATGTAGAAGGAAGAACTATAGGCAGTATTTATAGTGATACAGTGAAAGATAAAAGCCTTGGGAAGTGGCCTTGGGCTGGACCTGAGCGGACTTGGGCCTGGAGAGTGTAGAAGCATTAGAAACAACTTTCCAGCAGTTAAATGTTCAATATGTAGGGGATAGACAACTAGGGGTGAGCCCCAGGTTTGTGCTGAGTAGCTGGGTATATGGCAAGGTCATGCACTGGGAGCACACTGAACAAGGCAAGGAGGTTCAAGACAGGAGTTGTGTTTAGGATGGCTTTGTCTGACATGTCCGGGAATCATCAGAAGAGATGGCCAGTGAGTAGTTAGAGACTGAGAGCTGGAGCTCAGGACAGAGCTAGGTCTATGGGGAACAGTTGAAGTCACCCTTACTGATTCTTTAAAAGAAGAAGGACAAGAGAGATGGGGAGATGAAAAGAGATGACAGGAAGAAGGGGAGGAGGGGGAAGAGGAGAAAGAGGACAAGGAGGAGGATGAAGAAGGCAGATACAAATTAAGCTGACAGTTTCATGAATGGTAAAGCCAGGCAGCAGGCCACTGTCTCTGAGCCTGGATACTGATGTCTGAGTAGATGTGGGCAGAGCAGTGCTGTGTTACCATCCCAGCACCCTCAGCTGAATACTGGGCATCAAGGACGGTGTCCCAGCCTCCTTTGGTTTTTCCTGGGTTTTGTTGAACTAAGGTCACCATGTTAATGTTATTTAAATCTAGGATTTTGAATTGAATGTTATTAAATGCCTCCTCAACCACATGATACTTGGGATGGGCCATAGTGAAGGAGGATTAGCAGATAAATTGCTATTGTGACTCTAACATTATCACCAGGTTTGCTGAGGACAATAATTATGTAGCTTACTGTGTTTGGAAATATTGCCTAAATCTCCTCCCCACGTGTTGTTTGTGATGGAAAACAATTAAACAAAAGGTCCTTTTGGTAAGCGGCAGCCTGGGATTCAGATTGGCTTGATGAGTGGGCTTTCTCCCAGGCCCAAAGCATTTGTTAGAAGTAAATTATATGTCATTTCAAATCCAAAAGGTCTGCCTCCCCATGTTTATTGGGATAAATTAAATCTTCTAAGAAGGGTAAACAGAAGGCCCCAATAATTATTTGCTTCTGCATAATGTAAGCTGAAAAAGAGGTCGCCAAGAGGAGGCTGGGGTAGTACCACCCCCTGCATTATGCCTACCACAGAGAAGGCACAATAGGGAATTTAATTTGATACTGATCTACATGAATCATATCAAGTCAGGATGTACAGCCCCACTCTTCAAGGCTATTTTCAAATGCTGTTCTAAGTTGCAAATTTTGACCAAAATCCTCGATTTGCTATCTTAAAATTAACTTTTATCATTTTAAGGGGCTTGTTTGCAGAGGCAATTTGCTTCTTTGATCAGTCTTCCTGTCCCTGTGAGACCAGGCACCTCAGCTCATGCTTGAGGTCTCCTCCATCTATCCACATATACATTCACCTATCCCTGCATCCATCTATTCACCTGCCCATTTATCTATCTATCTACTCCTCTGTCCACCCACGTATGCATCCATCTATCCGTCCATCTACATTTACTAATTTATCCACCTATTTACTCACCATCCACACTTACTAAGTGCTGACTCAGAGTCACTGATAAGACCAAGCTGAATTTATTGCTGAGTATGTAAAGGCAGAGCGCTAACTCTGCAGAGCTTTAGTGATGTCTCCAAAAGAAGACGAGGTTAGATTTATTAAAAATTGAGTTTGGTTTAAGGGGCTTAAATGTGGGAAGTATAAAAGGCTAGATTAGCATTAGATATATACCATGATTCAGCAGTGGAGGAAGATTTCTAAGGAGGGATTTGAAATATCTTAGAACATGAACTGTCTGTCGATGTTCACATTTTTGAATATTTTTGAGAAGTTCCACTAGTGAACAACCAAGCCGTTTGCTTGGGCAAGAGGCTTCCAGAAAAACCAACTTGTGTTGATGGGGGCACATTGTCTTGCTCATATAGACAGACACATGCAGTTTCTGTGTCCAGGCTGAATGTGGGGGTGGACAGGTTCTGTTCTCACTTCTAGGATCCCTGGACTGCCACTGTTTCCCCACAGAATGAGGCCAGGGTAGTCTTGATCCTATGTATCACAGCTTGCAGTGAGGGGAAGAGATCAGTACTAAAGATATCATGGCAGATGTACATACATAGGAGAACACAGCACAGCAGAGCAGGTGACCTAATAAAGAAGTTCAAGGAAGGCTCCTGGGACCAAGTGGCACGGACAGACATCTCAAGTTGATGAGTCATTAAGTGTAGGCTGAAAGGGAACATGCCAAAGTGAGACCTAGAAGGAATTTCTGTGCCAGTTCAGGTAGACAACTCTGATGGGAATTGGCACCTCTCCCTTGTCTTTGTGTCTCTTCTGTAAAACCCTGTCAACTCCTGATGGCAATCCCCAAGTGTCACCTTGCTCAGCCATTTCACTCTGATGAGGTACAGGACAAGACTGACCCTGCCCTCTGCCATGCACCAGACAGGAAGGGGCAGGAAAGAGGGGACAGAAATGCCTGCCAGCATTGCCAACATCTCTAGCACCTGAAGCCGAGGACAGCTCCTTGCCTTGATGGCCACCTGGCGCCTGGCCCAGAATGTCATCTGTGGTGTGAGGAGCCAGGCGGGTGTCCAGGCTCGTGTTTCACTGGCTGAGATGTGATAACATCTAGCTCTTGGGGTCCTAGGCCAGTGACCTTTTAGGCTCTCTGGTGCCTGGCAGTCTGCTGGGAAAGTTTCCTCACTTTTGAGCTGACAAGTATCCTTTGGTGATTTTCAGGGATGCAGAGTCAGCCCAGCTTCCTGCCCCGTCCCAGCCAACTGTCTCCTTCACACAAGAGTCCCACAGTGTCCTGCCCTAGGGCTCTGTCTGGCTCATCTGGGAAGGAAATTCCACCCAGAATCACCTGTCTGCGCCCCTCAGCCTGAGCAAGCCTGCAAATCCCAAATGTTGCCATTTTGGCTTCAATGGTCAACAGTACATCCCTGGTTGGAGCAGATGGACATTTACCAGGACTCATCAGTAAATGCTGAATATAAAGCATAGTGCTGAGCCACACACAGGACGGTTTCAGGGCAGGCACTGATTCCATCTTTGGTGCATGGTAATAGCTCTATTTCAAAGATGCAAACAATTGATTCCCAGGATGTGCTCAAGATGTGAGGACTTCAAACCCCCCCAACCTCCAGCAACACCAGACTGAGGGCATTAGAGTGGGGGTTTAGAATCACTTATGCCTGGCCCAGGTTAGAATCCAGACCCTTCATCTGATTCTCTCCTTTCCCTTTCAATCTTCCTGTGTTCCCTCAGAAACTATTCCCTCCACCTGGCCTTCAGGGACACTTTGGCCTCAGTTGCACACCCACTCCCTGTCTCTCTCCACACCAGTAATTCTCAAAGTACAGCATGGCCCCTAGGGCAGAAGCTTCTGCATCACCTGGGGACTTGGCAGAACCGTATATTTGAGGCTGTGCCAAATTCCACTGGGAAGTGGTCCTAACAAATGTGAGGGCTGTTTCCCAGTGCATTCCTGCACTGCCATCGAGATTCTGATTAAACACTAGTTATTTGGATCACAGGAGCCTGTTACAATCTCCCAACTGTCCTATGCTCTGGACCCTTGCTCAACAGTCCCCTCAAAAGGCACAGGCTCCTGGGGGTCAAGACTTCCCTGAGCCTCTTTAGGAAAGCTGCTTCCCGACAGGCAAGAACTGTTGTTGGTGTGGCCACGGGATTAGCCATGGGTCAAAGCTGGGGTCACAGGACAAAGATCAAATGTCAGTACTTGGGGCCAGTGCCAAGCCCACAACACAAACGATGCTATTTTCCTAAGTGGCTCATCTTCTAGTCTGTACCTGAATCCAAGGGAGGGGAACTGTCCAGGGGCAGCCAGGTCAGAGGGCTGGGGGGTTAGGGGGCTTGGAGCTGGATTGCAAAAAAAGAAGACAGCCTGCTGTCTCCACGGCTTTGAGACCTGCTCTCACCTTTCCCAGAGCAGGTAGCACCCATGCCACATGACTCCAGAGACACCAGAGGGAAAGCTATGGGACAGCTCAGTGTCATCATTGCTGAGGTCCATTCTGCACCAAAGACTGTTTTCTACCTTTATTTTTGACTCCTGTACCAAAAGAAGAAGTGCTATAAACATATTTTTAATTGAGGTGCTGTTGTAGTCAGGCACTGCAGAGAGAAGAATTAAAATCAGGACTCAGAATTTATAATATTATTGTATGATGGTTACCTGGAGTTAAATATAAGAAAGGGCAGAAAATCTGTCCATAACACTAAAGACCCAGAATATTCAGCCAAAGACCTCGATTCCACAGTAATGTCCTACATGAGTCCAGCTGAAGACCTGCAGCCCATGACAATGCCTCCCATGAGTCTTAGCTGGAGGTCCAGAGCCCACGAGGACTCACACCAGTCTGTTTTACAGATCTGAGCTGGGAAGGCCCAAAGGAAAGTGGTGGAAGCTAAAAAGTCTATGCCAGCGGGGTGAAGGAGCTGTGCCAGTCGGTTGAAGGTTCTACACTGCAGCTGAGAAGTCACATGCAAAGTAAGTACCCTGTCCTGAAAAGTACCACAGCCATCCTCAGTGCTAATGAGGTTCTAAGCTCACCCAACAATGAGAACAGTAGAGTACATGCCAGAAAGCTGGTGTGACAAGCTGCTCCTGCAGATTAAACAGCGTACATCTTCCCCTCCAGAGCCAGGAAGTAATGCTCAATGTAAAGAGCAAAGCTCCTCCAAAGTGAACCGCAGCCACTCTCATCAACAAGGTTCCAAACTCCTCTAATGGCAACGGCTGAACCCATACTGGGGAAGCTGGCCATGACAAGCTCCTCCAGGAGAACCAATGGTTCAAAACAGCAACACTTAGGAGAACCCACAACACCCAGCTCTTCTCTCCGCGTCTCTTTTTATGCTGGCAACTTTCCTCAGGTGGGCCATCTGCACTCAGCACCATGCCGATTTAATTCAGCTAGTGTTAAGTTGACCACCAGTTTTTAATCCATAACAGGTGCTATTAACATATTTTTATGTTATCTTTAATAACATAAAACTAGTGAGTTTTTTTTATTATTTTAAATTTCCCTTATTTGTTTTTGCTGCAAAAAACTTTACTTTCAATTGGTCCAAGACTCAGGAGAGGGCTCTGAGAGAGGCGCAAGCAGAAGGCCAGAGAACCACGGAGGCAGAGGAGCCACTCACAGGCCTTGGGGCTCGAGAAGCCACTGCTCTCCTTGGACACTCAGCTGGCTGAACAGTTGAGAAGTGCGGCCGAGGTGCCCCCAGCCTGAGGAACAGGGTCAGGTGACAGATGATCATCCCCAGGAGCCTCTTCTCTTTCCCCAGGACATGGCTTTCCAGGACCCCCACAAAGGCCCATGGTGTACAGGCCCAGCCATGCATGGCTCAGGGCCAGGATGGCTTCCACGGTGGCCAGGCTTGAGCCCCATTCCTGCTGGGGTGGCATCTTTGTATTCCTGCCCAGCTGGCTATGTATCCTCAGGAGCTGTAGGACACCCTTGCACTTCTCTTCTGCCAACTCGAAGATAAAGCAGTCAGCATCAGTCAGCACAGCCTCCTCGAGGTCCCAAATACCAGTTCAGGGACAGGCAGGTGTGCAAGGGCTTTGGCAGCAGACTGACCTGGTGGCCACTGGCAGCCTCCATGTCATAGCGGATGGGGAGAGGAATAATCCTGACCAACCTGGGAACTCATAGTAAGTCGGTGATTAACAGCTAGCAGCTAAAAATTTAGCAGTTGGTCCTGGAAGCAGTGGATGAGCAAAAAGAAGATAGCGAAGTTGTCCCTGAGAGGAGATGGGCAGGCGGTTGGTTGGGAGGTAGTTGGAAGCCGAAAGTGACTTTGGGAATCTTCTGGATCAGAGTCCCACTGGGATCCTCCAGGCTCACTGCTGGCCCCAATACCTTTTAAATGTTTGACCATCACCTGTGCCACCATTCAGTTTCTTCAATTTTCAGAGAATCTATGTTCCAAACAATAAATTACTCATTTTCTTTTAGAACTTTGTAGCTAACAGAGTTGCCCAAAGGTGAACTTTCTGGAGAGGCTACGTCGTTGGGTGGTCCCTGCACCATTCCAACAACATTAGCGGGTCCTTCATGTAGAGCTTTGTAGACTCTATGTGTGCCTGGGGAGTTGAGTTGATTCTCATTGGGAGAGGGATCTTTCTGTGGACTTCCTCATAGAATCCTGTAACTTTGAACATTTGTCCAGTTTTTTTTTCCCCCAGCTAAACCTCTCACATCTCTGTAATGACCATAATGGACTTCTGCAGGAATCTGAACTACCTCTGTCATATTCTATGTAAGTTATTTCTTTTATGCTTCCTTACCCTAAAGCAAAATCTTGTGTGTTATGGATAGTAGGGGGAGAGAAAATAGGGGAGAAGAAACAAAAAGTGTTTTTTTATTCTTTATTTCCACTTTTAGATCATCATTGTTCCTATATCTAGAAACATTTGTTCCATGATTAGATTATATCTGCTGATTTTGGTGTCAAAGAAAAATTACACTGGACAGAGTTAAACAAGCATGGAATACTTTATTCAATACTATTACAACACAGTTCAAAACTACTGTAATAGGATGAGAGATTGAAACAGAGTCTCTTGAAATAGAGGCGGGAGAGTCTTTAACCCCGGGAGAAGGCAAGCTAATGGAACAGTGTGGAAGGACCTTAAGGAGGAAAGCTGGTCACTGAGATTAGGCCTGTGTCTGCTAATTGGCATTTATCAAAACTGGGTTCCTAGGGCTGGGATGTAGCTCAGTGTTTGAGAGCGGTTGCCTACCATGCATGTGTGGGGCCCTAAAACCAATCCCCAGCTCTGCTGTTGGCTCCCTCTGCAGGCAGAGCTCTGCTAAGTTCCAGCCTGTGTACCTGAGGTGGCCGGCCAGTGATTTTGCCTCTGTCCCAGCAACTCTTAAGTAGATGGGCGTGGAGTCTCTGCACTTAATGCTAACATTACAACCTTCTGCTGTTCCCAAGAGCTTCCCTAGACTCAAACTACCAACCAAAACAAAACAAAAAAATCCTCCCAAAAGCAACAACAACAACAAAAACCCTTGTGGCTGTGTTTACCTGCTGCTGTGTTGAAAGTGATATTTGGCCAGATTAGCCAGTTTAAAGTGAATGGTTTAGCCAAACATAGTGTGGCATGCCACTAACACCAGCACTCCAGACGGGTGAGTCAGGAGGATCAGGAGTGTATACTCAGCTTAGGTAACTTTAACGAGACCCTGTTCAAAGCAGAAAACAACTTAAAAATTCATTTTAATGGGAATGCAGCTGGCTTGCAGGCCGTTGGTTCAGTTTCTAATTTTTAAAAATGGTGGCATTTAATACTTCACAATATTGTGCAACTCTCCTTCTGTCTAGCTCCAAAACATTTTTGCCACCCCAAAGTTAAACCCTGTTGTCCCCCACCCCATTCTTTTGCTGGCCCCTAGAAATAACCAATCTGCCTAATCAGATGGAAGATTCTTATTCTTTTATCCTATGACACTGTTATCCTATGACTCTTTAAGGCTGATCTTGATTTTAAAGACTTTTCAAAGAAGACCTTACCATCATATGATTTCCTTATTTTTCTTCTAAAATCTGTTCTTATTGGAGTATAAACTACAGGCAATAAAATTTAACCAATTCTAAGTATACAATTAGGAATTCTGACACATGCATACAGCTATATAACCACTTCCACATATAAGACATGGAATACTCCTATAATTTTATGCCTCCACCAATTTTTATAGCAGTCCTTCTCTATCAGTATTGTGTTTCTGTGTACCTGAGTAGTAGGGCCTTATTTGAATATACCACAATTTGTTAGTCATTCTTCTGGTGATCAACATTGGTGTCACTTCCCATTTTTGGCTATTGTGGATAAAACTATTCTAAAATTGCTATAAGAATTTTTGTTTGGATCCAAAAGTGGCACTGCTGGGTCATGTGGTGTGTTAGTCAGCTTTCTGCCACTGTGACCAAATACTAATTGCAATGATTGTCACTAATTACAAAATTATGACTAAATACAATTTAAAAGAAAAAAGTTTGTTTCAGCTCATGTTTTCAGAGGTTTTGGTCCCATATTCACTTGACTCCATTGCTTTTAGAGCTATGGTGAGTCAGAAACATGGTGGAAAGTCATGACAGAAAAGAGCATTTCTTCATGACGGGCAGAAAACAGAGAGGGTGAGAGAAGACCAAAGAGGAAGGGGCCAGGAACCAGATACAGTCTCCAAAGCCACATGCCTTTAATCTACCTTCTTCATCTAAGTCCCAAATCCTATTTCTATCACCCCCACTGGTGTCATCAAATTATGATCTCATCAATGGATTAATGCACTGAAGAACTTAGAGACCTCAAGATCCAACAATCCTTCAGCACAAACAGACTTTTAGGGAACAACAACTATACCTGGTAAATTTATTGCCATATTTCTACCCAGAGAGGTTACTAGCTTGAACCCCCAAATTTCTAGTACACTGTTACCTTGCTAGCTATGATGGCTTGCAAATGTCACTTCTCTGCAAGAATTAAAGATGGCACTGATTGCCATAAGCTTCTACCTGCAGATTGAATTATCACCTACCAGGAGGACTTCAGAGTAGTTGGATTTGGTTTGGGCACTATATTGACACTTCAAAAGACCTTAGAATCATCATAATCTCATTAGATGGAAAAAAAAAACATACCCACTGGTGCCACAACACATCAGACTATCTCAAATTATGGAAGGAAAAGAAATGGCACCCTGATACCTAAAAATCTCCCTTCTCTGTGAAAAGCTCTGATGCTCTGTGAAAAGCATGCACCCCACATCTCCTCATCACGGAGCTTTAGTAAAATCCAGAATCTGGACCTACTCAGGAAAAAGTGTCTTTAGAGTTGGAATTCCTTTTCTATACTTTTTGGTCATTGAATAAAATTCCCTCCTGTGTGATCCTATCACCATTTAAAGAACCCACAGATTCAGTAACCACATGGCTTCCTGTAGAATCAAATGAGACTGGCCTGTAGATGCTACAATGAGTCTAGGATGTATTCTGTGTTTTGCCTATAGCTTAAGGTTCACCTGTCCCAATTGGGAATGATTCCTATTACTCAAAGAATGGCTTCAGGTGCCCCACTGATACAGACAGTTAGATTGGAACTGGATACCAAGCTTATATTTTAAAAAGTCTCATCTTGATATCCTGAGCTGATGACTCAGGAAATGTCAGTCTCTTGGTTTGTAATGGTTCTAAGACCCTTCTTTGAAGAGATTTTCTTCCCAGGTGTCCTTAGTGACCCCAAAAGAAACAAATAGCCTTTTAATTTTATAAAAATAAAAGAGGACTCTGTCTTGAGTCAGAATTTTTGAGTGCTCTAACATCCTGGTTGAAAGGCAGTTAAGCTCTTTAGCAAGGCTCTGTCTCTCTGATGTTAGAAATTTAGTAGGCTGAGAACTTGTGATGTCCCCATCTTGTTTGGGATGGAAAAGGAAATAAACTAGGAAAATATCTAGGCAAATATCTGTGTGTTTGGATACAGAGCTATTCTCTTCCAAGCCTTTTCTAGTGGAGTCATTTGCATGCCCATCTGATAGCAGGCGACCAGTCAGGCCTAGCAGATAACACCCATCTGGGACGTTTGAATGAAAAACAAACATTTGCTTCTTTTAGTTTCTGAAATTCGTTTGCATAAAAACTTGCAGGATTTCCAAGGCCATGAGGGTGGGGGTGGGGAGTAGGAGGTGGGGGATAGGAAGTTTGCATGATTCTGGAAAAGCAGAACTAAGTGGTTCAGGTTAATCCTTATTGCTTACTTATAATTTGCAAAGATATCAGTTCAGAAAAATTGAAACTGTGATCCTTTTTCAGGGCTTATTTCTGATTTCCTATTTGAACCTCAATTTGCTCCTTTATAAAGTAAGTGAATAGGCCAGCTCTTGACATTGTTCATTCTCTTAAGCCAAGGGCATTTATTTGATGTGTATTATGTGCCAGACAATCCACAAAAGATACAATACAACATCTTGAATAACTATTCAGGTTGTCTACTTTCAAAAATCTCTTAGTCCAGAGGGGAGTTGGACAGGCTAGTAGTCATCAGTCTACATTGTGACAACAGTATCTAAGAAGAGAGATAAACAAAATACCTAACACCCAAAATGAAGGAAGGAAAGATTTACTTAGTTCACAATTAGTGGAAGTCTCAGTCCATAATCAGCTGGCTTTAAAGCAGAGTGGCACTGCACAGAGGCAACACTTCAAGATGGCATGAGACAGTAAAAACAGGAAGAGCAGAAGGGGCAGGGGAGCAAGCCCTCTTTCTTCCTTTATCTTGTAAGCAGGCTACCTCACCTCCATTCCAGGGCAGGTGTAGCACTCACACCATCAACCTGTCCTCCTCTTGCACAGGATGAGGATGTTTATAAAATTAGGACCCATCCCTGCTGAGTAGCTTAAACTTCTCAAACTGATATAATAATGTATCAACCATTAGAGGGTATATGCATGATGGAAAATGGGTAGGGAGAGGAAGAGGAGTTAGGAGGGTAATAAGATCTTCCAGTTCTGGCCTTCAAATATGAGGCCCTCCCGTCTGCCCTCATTGGAGGCTCTTCTTAGCTCCAGATGATCTGTTCTGGAACTTAAGGGGATCATTTCAGACGACAGCCACATTTCTCTGATATCAACAGACTCCCTTGACAGGTTCAAGTAAAGAGTTCTCAGTGACATCCCAGTCCAGGGGCTTCTTTCTCCCTGCTGACCCTCCCTCCTGGATTTCCTATTAGACCCCGCAGAACAAGAACACAGAGTGGTTTCTATGGGGCTGCATCTGGTTAGCCCCAGCTTCTAGGCTTAAGATAGCAAAAGTGAAAATTTGATGTCATTATAAGCACCTTAGAAGAAAAACTGCATGTAATTCTGGAGGAACATATATAAGTTCATTAAAGTATTCCTTTTTTTCTGGAAAGAGTGGCAGTCTAAAAGAAATGAAAGTAATTGGACATGGCCGGAGCAACAGCAGAAGAGCTCCCATCCCTAAAGTAGCACTGCCAGCAGAAAGATCCCTGAATAGGATCAGGAGACTGAGAGTCATTCTGGCTTTGTGCTTCTCCTGGACTCAGTTTTCCCATCTGTAAAATTGTCAGCCTGGCCCAGGCAGGCTGCATGTGTCTTTGATGTATAACTCTGCTTGCTCATTAGTTTATCTACCTGAGAAAAATCTGATTAAAAAATACAGGGTGTGAGTTGTACCCCAGCCAGTACCAGACAATGGCAAGATCTGAGGAGGTCCCTGAAAGAGGAGAATGACTGAGATCTGAGGGTGGGTTGTAGGTTCATTGACTCCCATCACACATGCACAACCATGTTCAAGATGTATCAGTGAGAGGCATGAATAAGTTTACTAAGCAGAATTTCAAAAGTACACATGGAGAAGAGCGTGCAGGCCCTCAAAGAAGAGGCACGTTGAGGTCTGGAGCAGGGAATATTTATGTGGTCTTGAGTTGTCTTCAAGATGGATGATCCAGGATGTATGTTCCCACATCTCCAGATTGCCCATCTGGCAAACTCTGCTACCACGTGAGCCGTTGTCATGGGTCAAAGCTGAGACACGCTGCCTGCTTACTGGTGCACTTTCTTGAGGATGGAGGTCTGTGGGAGAAAGCACAATTTACAGGGAAAGCACAGGCCCAGGGATTAATTTATAGGCTTATCGTGTCTTTAAGACCCTTAGGAATTTTTTGTTTGGTTGTTTCCTGGAAGAGAAAATGGTTTTTGTAACTTTTGTGCCCTGTAGCTGCAGTTCTTTTAAAAGTATAATTGTAAAATTATGAGTTTCTTTGTCTCTTGTCTACCTATCCTTATTTTTTATTCTATCCTACCTTAGAATGAACCACTATGAAAGGAAAGGATAAGGATTTAAGGTGAATAAGTTAGTTTTTGTCCTTTCTAAGAGATCATATTGCATGGAGACCCCCAAAGAGAAGCTGTTTTGGTGGTCAAGCATTTCCCAGGGCTCTTGGGTGCATTGCTGGTATATGCATGCCCCATCTGAATTTGTGCTTACACAGATCCTTGCCATTACCGGCTTTATCAAACAAACACAGTTTGGCAACTCCAAACCATAGGAGCCCTCCCTTCTTTGGTCCCCTTTGCCTTTAAGAAATCTTACTGTGGCTCACTACACTCTTTAGGCACAATTAATTAAATCAATGGCCCTCTCATAAATTTAAAAATACAACCTTCATGTCTTTAAATCTCTGAATCCCAGCTGGGGAACTGAGAGGCGTGAAATACACAGTCATCGCGCCACAGCCATAGAGATGGGATCTTGGAGTTGTAATTCTGTGATAAATGTCTCCCAGACACACGCCCATAGTTTGGTTATGCCCTAGAGGCAACAGAAAACCAAGAGAGGGGGTGGTGTTTACTGGGCTGTCTGAGTAGGGACTAGTACAGAACAGAGGCTCAGACCAAAATGCAAGGCAAAGCCAGGACTTTCTAGAAAGTTCATAATAAATAAATAAATATATATATATATATATATATATATATATATATATATTTTTTTTTTTTTTTCTACCTGTGGGGTTGGAAAGAAATATCAGAAATTCTAAGACTAATAGGAAGCTACACCTGGATGTGCATGTGCTATGCCAATTTCTCTGAGGGAGGAAAAGCTAAAAGTGACTGCCAGGGACCGCATGGCTTCTCTGAGCAAAGGCAAAGACAGCCAGACCTGGCCGTGCAAACAGTTACTGAGGACTCAGTAAGTAACAAGTGCTGACTGGCATACAAGAGTCCCTGCCCTGTGGTGACTGGCAGCCTAGAAGGGCTGTAGACAAACACCCAAGCAAGCCACTATTGCCACAGGATAGGTGCTTCTGGAAGCATCCCTGGGCACCTTCTTAGTGGATGGCAGCTTGCAAGGCGACTGCCTCAAACTGATGTCACTAGGAGTTTCCCAGATTAGGGGGGCAGAGGTAGAGAAAGGAAAAGTGCTCCAGACAGAGAGATGGAGGTGGGAGCTTGTTCATAGAGTCTGGGGGACTGATGGTTACTCAAGGTGAGCCAGGTTAAAGGAGGACGGGTCAAGGGTTAAGCGCAGGAGCTAGGCCCAGCCCAGACTCAGGCAACCTGGAAGGTGTCAGCTCTGTGAGAAGAAGTGAGAGGCTGGCTGAGTGACCAAGGAAGTTATGTCAGTAGCCCTGGAAGATAGCAAGTGCCTTTGAGGCATTTTGGAAAAAAATTTGTTTTTAAACTCCATTCGAGGGGGCCGAGGATTTAGCTCAACAGCATAGGCGCCTGCCATGCAAGTGCGTGGTCGTGAGTTCGATCCCCAGTACTGATAAAAATAAACAAATAAATAAACTCCATTTGAAACAATGTTAAGGACGAAGCTTTTCTGACCCCTTTGGTTTTAGCAGATTCTATTTATTTTTATTTCAGTTATTTATTTACTTATAGGTTAGTGTTCCCAGTTCACTTAAGAATTATGTTTCAAAAAGTACTGTTAACTGCATTCCTGACATCTTATGACAGCAAATTGTTTTGTTTAGGAGAACTAAAGAAGGGTTCCAAGTCTTGAGTATTGATTCATCTACTCCTCATCCTTTGATCTCCAGCATCATCAAGTACATCTGGGAGGACAGATGGAAGCAGTAGGTAGAAATGTGCAGGTCCCAAACTCTTCACTACAAATCGGTAGCACAGAGGGGCCAAGGTGGCAGAGGCACCTCACTCACTTCCGGTGGATCCTGCAAAGAAAGGGAGGACAGTTTTCCCTCTTCGTGGGTCTCAGCCAGGTTCCAGTAGATCCCAGGACCACCCATTTGCACAAAATGAACTGGTCTTGTGCCAGGGGCAGCAGTCTGTCTACCAGCCAAGACATGCCCAGAGGGATTCTGGGTAAGTCTAGCAATAATCATCCTGCTGTCCCTCTGGGGCTGCATGTGAACCTGGGCACAGAGAAGCAAACACACATCCTGTATTTGGTGTCAGAGGGGTGAGCATATCCCTACCAGCAGTGCCCAGTGAAACCTGGTAAAAGCAGCTCAACATTTTTTTCTGGATTTAACTCAGCACCCCTGAACCACATCCCAGATGTTTTTAAATTTTTGAGACAAGGCATTCCTCAATTCCTAAGCTTTGCCTCAAACTTTAGATCCCCAGCATCCTGAGTATCTGGAATTATGGGCATGTGCTACAAAACTGTTACTTTAAAACTTATGTTTTAGAGGTGGAATTTCAAAACTATCTTAAAACAATTGAATAAATATAATTGAGCCGGCAGTAGGAAAGTAGGAGACCTCCCTGGCACCCTTGTCCATCCCCCAGTTTCCTCATGGTGCTCCTGTGTCCTTTGCTCCCCACATCTATCTCATCCAGCTGGCTTGTGGGTCTGCATGAGCACTGTGTGAAAACCACGGCCGGAAAATAGTCTTCAATCTACATCTATTTTCAGCTTATGCTCTGTTCTTGGCATTAAAATAAACCCTGGCACCTCATTACACACTGTATGAAGCGGAAGTGCCTTTCATTTTTAAAACTGTCTCCTTCAAGCTCCAAAGCCTGCTTTCTAGTTTTTGCAGGAAGCCATGTGATTTCTTGGGAAAATTGCAAGTCCTAGAGGCTTGAGTTTAATCTCAGCTGGGTGGTGCTGGGCTGAATAAATATTATCCCCCCTCTGAATGTCAGTTCTTTTGTTGGTTAAGTATCCACTATCCAGGGATTCTTGATTATTCAATTAGACATTGTGTGTGATGTTTTTTCTCCTAGGTCCCAGCATTTTAAAGCTCATATGTGCTTGTCCATGGTCTCTTTTGACTTGGATATCCTGTCCTGCTTTTGTAAACTGGATTTCACTAAAGACAAGGAATGCCTTTATTTGTTTGGGATTGTGGTGATTTTTATAAAGCTGGAGTTTATTGTGGCTTTCTTATTTTCTGCTTCTTAGAGCTAAGCTTGACCTGATCTTCCACTGAAATAAGCAATGGCTGGACTTGTACGTGGTGCCTGCAGACCCTGTTCCCTTGGAGTTCCCATTGGAGGATGGTAGAGCCATCCATTCCTCAGGACCCACCCCCACCCTGGGTTTCTACCTTCAACTTTGCCTTGTGACACCATCATCCAGTCCCTTCCTCTCCTCCAGTGCTTCTCCGCAGTTTGCACCCCTGCCCCTCAAGCTCCAACCAAAAGACTCAGGGTCCCAGGCTGGTGCTGGACCGCTGATGTGAGCTCCCTGCCTCCTTCTGATTTGGTCTTTGGCAGCGCCCCAGGAACAGGAATCCTCGATGGCACCTGGTCCTTTCTAGTCACCGACAAGGGAAACTTGAGAATCCATTTTCAGAAATGGAACTAAATTGTCAGTGAATCTGTCCCCATCTGGAGAAGAGAGGAAGGTTTGGGGCAGCAACAAAGGCTCCTTTGATTTCTGTTAATTAACTACTTTGGACTCCAGGGGTCTGGAGTAGCTTTCGTTTGACACACAAAGAATCTGGGGCATGGATGATACCAATGCATGGGGTGTCTGCACTAGAAAGGGCTCCATGTATTTACCTGTAGGGCAATTCAATTAAAACTAAAGAAAGGAGTAAATCTATGAGATTAGCTCTAGGAACAATGCCACCAATTGTGGCCACCTGGAGCAATCCTGACTAAAGCAGATGTTAAACAAATATTTAGATGGCTCCAATCAACCCCATTGCGGATCTCTTATTTTACTTCTTCATTAACTCCAGGTATGGAAATTCTAAAATACTCATTGCTAGCCCACTTGGTGCTTATTGATTTAAATGACCATATATAGAGAATCTGATTGGCAATTCACATGAAGGGGTGCAATTTATGAATATGGTGACATTGTATGCTGCCCACTTGCTCCTTTCCTCTCCTGTCCTCTGCAAATCTTTCCATCACTGGAACAATTTCTTATGCCAGACTCAAGAAAAAGAGGAGGCATACACAAAGGGAGGAAGGTTGGTAGACAGCATGTTGGGCCAGTATTGCTGAGAGAACCTGAAAGGGAAATACTGGAGTTTGGTTTTCCAGGTGTTTACAAGAGAGGAGTAGGTGGACACATGAGGAAAAAACGATGCAAAGAAAAAGAATTAAGAACTGTCACCCTGGGTGGTGTATCTGCTCTGTGAATATATATGAATGAATGTACGTAGAGAGGTTGTCAGGTCATAGTGTTTCACTTGCCAAACCAAATTGATGCAACCATTATGCCACTGAAGACGGGGATGCTAGGGGTACTAGATCGGCTCCACTAGACTGACACATTTACCACAAACAGACTCAAGTGCTCTTTTGTTAGAGTTTTATTTTGTTTCTAATGAAACAAGTATAAAGCTTACAATCTTTTAAAATACTGACATAAAAATATTCAAAAATAGGTAGAACTTACATGGAAATTTGAATCGCATTACAACTTCCTATTCATTACTTCTTCATACTTTTTGTTTCTGCAGCAAATGTGGATGCTAGGGTCCATGAGGAGGAGGTCACAGCTATTAGGTCTATGCGGGAGCCCCAGGGCCATTGCTTGTTTCACAAGAGACCTTCTACGGCTTATTTATTGAGAAGGAGAAAGAAATAAAAGGAAAACCAGGTTCTCATGAAAGATGGCAATTTCATGACAATTCAGTGCAGGAAAAAGCCACCCTGTTTCCAGGTGAGGCCTCTGCAAACACACTTTTAAGCAGCTCAGATATGGATTCTGCTCCTCTGGGCTAGGTACTTCAGAACTTTCCTTCGCAAAGGCTCTTGACTCCATCTTTATAAAGCAATTGGGTGCAATTATGATATTGGTTAAACTGAGGCAAGTAATAAAATTTGAATGTTAGAAGTGAAATTATTTCATTTGAAGTATTTTTCCCCTATAGGGTAGCCTTGAATTGGCTATGTAGGCCAGACTGGCCTTGAACTCGTGATCTTCCTGTCTTGGCCTCCAAAGTGCTGGAATTACGGACCTAAGCCATCTTAGCCAGTTTCATCTGAACATTTTTAGCTTCACATTTTTCAAATGGCTATTTGGCTTTGTATAGACACAATGAAAGAATTACAACCTTTGGCCAACTTTACTGAACAAGGCAATAAAACACAGTTGAAGTATATAGTGCTTTTTGATTTGGGGGGGAGGAAGTGTGTGTGTCATTACAGCATGAATTAGTCTATGTCATTGGCATGGCTTGACTTATGGCATTGTACAGTGACTGAGAATCTGTGGCTCAGCCTGTGAGCTTTTGGGAGGAGAGAGAGTCACACATATGCTGAAGGATACCTAAGGAAGGAATGTATGTTTACTAGCTCCTCTGGGCCTCAAACTTCTCCCCAGAAGAATGATATTACCTGTTCTACCTTCTTTATGTCACCATTGTGTGGAATATGTAAGAAAAATAAAACACTTTGCAGACTCCAGAGATCCATGAAAATCTTGTCTAATTTCCTATTAGCTTTAAGCAACCCTAAAAGGAGGACTAGCATACATAATACATATAGCATACATTATGTGGCCATATGAAAAGATAAATCTTAATATTTGTTTTAAGAGTCAATAAGATTCCACTTGTCAGCTACATAATCATTATTTACCTACAATTGTGGATTATTTTATGAGGATAATGACTTTTGGGTAATTGCTTTGTCATAGCACAATATCCACACACTTATAGCCAACCATGTGAATTATAGCTTTTTAATCTTACAATTACAGAGCAGTGTGTGGCTACCGAAGAGGTTGAGATATAATTGCTAATTACCGAACAGTGCACTGGGACTTTATTTATTTCCTACCATGACAGTTTAACAGCAGGATGCAAAGTAAGTTGTGTCATTTGATCATGGTTTGCATATGTCCAAGGTGAGCAGATTGTTCAGGGTTGCATTGTTTCATTCAGGTGGTAGCATAATAAAATGTTTCCTGACTTGAGATGCGCACATATGAATTGGAAAGCTGGGCTTCAGCTCCTCCAAGGCGTGGCAGAAGTGGCAGTTAGAGGGGCCCTTAGTGTTTCCTCTTGAGTGGGTGCTTGCTTCATTTAAAGGTCTCAGTGAGGGGTCAGGGTGGAGGTCACACCCTAATGAAGAGTGTTTAGATCAATAAAGGAAAAGGATCATTAGCTTACATTCCAGCCAATAAGTATTGATTCCACCTTGTTTAGAAGAGATGGGCAATGGAGTGGGCTCTTTTGAGTTTAGGTTGTGGTTCTACTCTTGTACACTATGTGACCTGAACCTGGCCACTACTCCTGTCTGAGTTTAGTTCCTCCATTTGCAAGATGGAAATGAAAATCATGGAACCTTCCTTAGGAGGTGATGTGAGCTGGATTAAGTGATAGGGAGTTTAGTGTTCAAGGCAGTGTCTGGTACCCACTAGGAATATCTTCATGTGAGTGCCTTCATTCACTGGACCCTGATCTCAGTATTTCGTGGAACATCACCTATCTCACAGGAGTCCTTGCATGTCTGCTGTGCAGCAGAGTTATATTAGTATGCTTTATTATCTTAAAATAACCCTGCCTCTGTCAGGGGCTAGACTATGACACCACAAATCCTTCTTACTCGTGTTACAGAACATTTCCTGTGATGACAATCAGAAAGGGACTTCTCTGATATTCACCTGGACTTTCAGAAATACTTTTTTCTTTTATAAAGATTAATGTGTAGGACTTAGCTCACACGATTTTTGAAGGAAGACTTGCAATGGCAAGCAGAAGCATAGAAACAACACCCAGGATTTAGAGGCAGATTTATTTACATTAATAGGCACTAATCAGGATCATTCCCAGAATATCAGGCCCTGGTCTTTGGTGACCTAATGTTATATGAGATAAGCAAGCAGAAAGTACTGAGGCAGAATGGCTTATCAATTAGGGATTGGTTTATACAACATTCATCATAGTGACCAGCTGTGCATCACACTGACCAGTTGTTTCTAAGAGACAGAAGCAACTGGAACGGGAACAGAAAATATTACTTGGGCAACTAAGTAACTGCAGTATACTGAGGGGGGCACATTTTCTGTTATATTTCCCCCCTCTTTTAATTTCCCTGGCAAATCTTTGCTGAGCATATTATAGGTGATCTTTTGAGACAAGGCTCAATTAGAAGCAGCCAGTGATTTTAGGATGGGCCCTAGCCAAGCTTCCCCAAATTATCATATTCTAGAGATTTTCCTAAATTGCTTTCAGGAAGAAACATAATTTAGCCCTGTCTGTTCTGTAATATTACTCTGGTAAGGGAGTGAGGGAATTAATTGATCTAGAAGAGTGTCCAATGTGTCTTGGACACTTATTAAATCTTGATAAGTGTTTGATTGATTGTTCTGTTTTTTTGGGGCAACTGTCCATAGAGTTTAAGGTAAAAACAAACAAACAAACAAAAACACAGCTAGCAAGGGGTAGGAAAGCAAGGACTAAAGTAAGCAGAATCCAGGTTAATTAATAAAAACCATACTTAGCAGCAGGGCAGGGAAGCAAGGATTGGGAGAAGCAGCCTGAAAAGACATAAAAGTCAAGGAGAATAGGTGTGGAGCACTCCTGTGAACAATGTGTTCAGCCATTAGCTGTGCATGGACTGTTTAGCATCCAGAGTGACCAAAGCAGGGTTTTGATTGCATTATCTTATTAAAGTGAACCTTAGAGGAGCTGTCCAGGTAATTTTTCTAGTGGATTGAAAGCTGAATTTTTGAAACTTGTAACGGTAGTTAATATGAACCTGGGCTATATGTGTGTGCAGGAATGTCTTCAGATATAGCCTGCTTCTTAAAAAATGGTTACACAATGTTTCTGTCAGGTTACATTTCTTTTTGTGTAATTTATTTATATAATTTTAAATTGGAAGAGTCTACTATAATGCATGAGGTTAGGGCCAGTGACACAGATGTGGAAGCCTGAGCTGGCTTGAGCTTTCCAGCAGTTTGAGCTTGCAGAACAAATGGTTGGGGGGCAAGGAAGGGGGGCGTGTTCCAGCTTTGATCTTCTTGGAATACCAGGTAAAGTTTTTCTAGCTGGGGTCAGTGTTTCAGTCAATTAGATCCCTGGAGAGGGCTTAGGCCTTTGGGTTGCATTGTTTTGTGTCACTGGTGGCAGGTTTCCAAACAGCAGCAGGAAGCAGTTTGCTGTGCAGATTATCCCTGCAGGAGAGTTTTGGCCAGAATAGTTTCATCCAAGGTGACCACAGCATATTTAGCCTGTTGAACTTCATTCCTAACAGACCTAGGAAACAGGGTATATTCAGCATCTGTCAGGAGTTTGATTTTTTTAGGACAGTTTATTCCAGTACAGCATGTGGCACCTAAACCATTAGGTCTTGGTCTAAAGTGAGCTTGTCAGTTTTCTTGATCCAAAGGACAGTGGCTGTTATATAGCATAAAGGCAAAAGGAAGAGACAGCCTTTAGTGACCAAATCCAAGTATTTGCACAGGTAGGCCACCAGGGGCTTCCAGGAGCTGACAGTCTGAGTAAGTATCATTGTTTTATGAATTCAAGGATCCATGTTTTATAGAAGCTAACAGCCTTAAGAAATTTGAAGTCTTTTTAAACCAGTTTCTGCTAGATATTATGGCAAAGCTTTTGTGCCTTTCTAGCAGGCATCTTGGGTGTCATTAATCAGATTGTAGTAAAGAGGAATCAAGTTTTAGAACCTTGGGGAAGTTGAGTCCAGATTAATTAACCTTTGAGTCTAGAACTCAGGTCTTTTCAAAAAAGAAGGGCTGGCTGACGGGAACCGACTGAAAGCAGAAGAAGTATTCTTTAAGTCCTGGTGGGTGTACCAGCAGACTGTAAGTGACAGAAGACTGAGGCAATGTATATGAAGGGCAATCACAGTGGCACTGGCAGCTTGAAGATCTTGAACTGGCTTTATAGGCAAGAGAGGTGTATTTGGAGCCAAATCTGTTGTCAGAGTCTCCCTGAAAATAGAGGAAAAGTTTTAACCCATTATGGCAATTGAGTCCAAGTGAACTGGCCTTTTGTCTCAGGATTTTCTCAGTTGAAGGGGTTTATGGGAAAAACTTGCAAGCAAGAGAAGGCATCTTTTAAATCTAAAACATTTAAAAGAGGTTGTATGGGTCAGGAACCACAGAATGCAAGGTAATGGATGCATGGTTGATGGCATGCAGATCTTGCTCAAGGTGATTAACAGTTTGTCAGGCTGATGTGTGGCTGGATGCCTGTTCGTACTTTCCATGACATCTGATAGTAATTAGGGTCAAAGTGAGGTGGCATGGTTGATGACCAGGCCCAGGGATGAGTCTTTAGTTTATTTCTCTGCGAAGAGAGTTTGTGGCTATCTGTCTAGGCCAATACAGGTGTCATCTTTCTCGTGGAGAACAGTCAAAGTTGGAAGTTCAGGGTTAAATGAGGGAGGTTGACTGGTTTGGTGCAAAGGAAATGTCCTTTCAGGCTGTAAGTTTATGTCTGGCAGAAAGGGTGAGGGGCAAGAGTTCCAGTTGCCCTGATGATGGTAACTTTTTGTCAGAGAAAAAGGCAGGGAGTTTTATTCCATTGTTTACCAGGAAAGTCACAGGCTTGCCACTGACTTTTGCAATGACTACATGCTTTTGGGGGGCCTAACTTGATAGAGCTTGTTCTATCTATTCAAGCCTTGTAGGGCACAACTCATTTATCAGGAATGACAGTCCAGTTTTTCCTTAGTCAAAATGTGAAATTCAGAAGGAATTGTTGACAGTCGTCTCAGAAGGGTGTTACATGGTATCATTTGACCAGGATAGGTGTGTAAGTAGGAAAGAGGGCCTCTGTGATTGAATGCAGGCAATGGCTAGCTGGAACTTGTTCAATTGACTGAAAGTAGGTAAATTGGGAGTGGAGAGTCAAGCTGTAAGTGTTGGTGGCAACAGTGGCAGTCAATGAGGGTGCCAATGAAGAATTCTCAGAAATAATGGGCATCTTTTTTCTTTTTTGTTTTTCTTTGAGATGCAGAGGATGGTTTCATTTCATTTTTAACTCCATAAAAGGCCTTTTTCTGTGGATTTTGACTAATTAGTTCCCTTCTCTGATTTCCTAGTGTATTGTGTACACTTCAATGATGTCAGAACAGACAAAAGGTGAATATCCCTCAGAGAGAGACCATTGAAATGGTCTGGCTATGCCCCTGATAGGGACTTAGGCATGACTTAGCTAAGGAGGATGTGAGATCTCTATTATGCCCTATGTTGATCACCATGGAACTGCTTGGGAGGGCCCAATCAGCCACCCCGACCAGTGTTTCCCAATCTTGGTGCACAGACAGAGTAGCTTATTGCTTATGTTGTCCATTCCACTCACATAATCATTCAGCAACACTCAGAGTTTAAACATTCCAACTCCTCTTAAGTGTAGCCTTAACTAACAAGAGTTGATTAAGCTCTTCTGCTCAAACTGAACAGAACTGAAAGACAGAGTAATTGGGGTGCCCTCAGGGGTCTTACCAGAATCAAGCAGGCAGGCAGACAGACAGTGTCTTCTTCCTACCTTTGAGGTCCTATGTGTGCCACTTAAGCAGGGAACCAGGGATATTCCTACAAACCTCTGAGGGGACATGAAAAATCTTGAGGGAGCAACTTCCCATTGGGACCTGGACAGGTCCTTGCTTCATCCTCAAGGACCAAGACCAGTGACAATAGAGGCCAGCATGGTTGGTCTTCCCAGCCAATTCACAGATGCAAAGGCAAGTAGAAACATTGAAACAACACCCAGGATTTGGAGTCAGATTTATTTATGTCAATGGGCACTGATTGAGATCATTCCCAGAATATCAGGCTCTGATCTCTGGTGGTCTAGGGCTTATATGAGTTAAGCAAGCAGGAAGTATAGAGGCAGAATAACTTGTCAATTGTGGATTAGTTTATACAATGTGCATCATAGTGACCAGCTATGGATCATAGTGACCAGTTGATTTTAAGAGACAGAAACAACTGAAATGGAACAGAAAATATTACTTGGGCAACTAAGAAACTGACATACGCTGGCTGGGGTGTAAGGGGCATTTTATGTTACTGTTTTCTAGCCTGACTGCACTTGGAAACCAACCCTCTCCCCATAGCATGTCCCTTGCATTGAGTTACAGTCTTCTTTTCATGGAAATCCCCCTTTCCTTAACACAGTTACATAAATTTCAGCTTCTCAGGAATCCATTTCTTCCATTTTATCTGCATATACTGCATATACTCACAATCTACAAAGGCCATCTTCACAAGCATCTTCACCAGCAACTCAGTCACATTTGCACAAGGAATACTATAACCTAAGTGCTCAGAACTGGACCTGCTGTGCTTCACAGTTTCAGTCTAGGACAGGAGCTTCTTTGACAAATTATGACATTTATGCATTCATCTGCCCAATGCCTTCAAAGTTGCTTTTCTTGCAGCCAGAAAAAAAAAAGTTCATCTGAGAACTTGTAAAAGGGCAGAGAACTTCTAAATTCTCTTAGGAGTGATCCTGAGACAATTCAGAGGCAAACTGTGTTGCAGAATTGATACTTACATTAAAATTAGATTTCTAATTTTCCAAAATCATAGTTCCTGGAAAGATTTAATACAAAGAAAAGAGAGATATGGGCAGCCATGAAAAAGAAAAAAATTATGTTTTTGATAGAAAAAGTGGATGAGTTGATTCTAGGTGAGGTGTTTCTCAGAAGGCAGCCTACATCAGGATATCTGTTTGTGAATATGCTCTGGGCTGTTTTCATGACTATCAGTATAGAACCTCCTCTTCAAATTTTCCCATTCACAAGTCTCAGGAACATAAACTTTGGAGATATGAAGAAGGTTTGGACAAATGAAAGCAGGTACACTCTCAACATTTGTCTCTTTAGCATAAATGCATGATGAGAAGTTGGATTCTGTCCATCTTCCTAATGACATCAAAGCCAAGTGCATAGAAAATACATTATTGAAATTAAAAGACCAGAAAATATCAGTATACAATTCTAAAGTTTGGAGAAAGTAATTTTCTTTTTTGATATGAAAAATTGAAAGACTTTCTATTCTAGGCAGGATTTAAACTCTCTTTACTAAGAGACCATCACTTCCTAAGGATGCTGGTTAGTTCAGAAGTTCTGTGCTGGAGCCCCACCATACTGGCTTCTTGGTTAGTGTGTCTGGTGAGCAGGATGGGTCTGGAGGCAGCAGACTCATGACAGGGAACACTCTCTACCAGGTTTGGATCCTTGGTCTTCTGCTTTCATGCTGTCTTGCACCAGTTGATGATGTTCTGTGCCTTAGTTGAAATGGGCAAGGTGAGTGCTACCTTGTAGTAATGCTATGGGGACAAATGTAAAAATGCAGGAGAAATGCTCAGGAAGTATTCATTTCTTGTTTGTTATGGTCTGTGTCCTCCTACAGCCTCGTGCAGTCATCACTGGGTTTTTTTTCAGAGGTGGCCAGATCTGGAGTATGTGATTCTGGGATTGATTCATAATGTAATCCTAGGATTAAGGGTGTGAGTGCTATCTGCCCTAAGTAGTCTGGATAAGATATAAGGAATAGAAAGAGCTGTGGCTTTGCTACCTTCTCCCTTCCATGAACTGTTTCTCCTCTGCAATCTCTGTCTGCCATGCCACCCTGTCTGGGAGCTAACTGATTATGAACTGAAACTTCTTCAAACTGTGAGCTAAATAAATCTTTCCTCTGTTAACTTTGGGTGTAAGATATTTTGTCTCAGCAACAAGAGAGATGTAAGTAACTCACTGTTCATCCTTTCCTTCATTTTTCCTTCTATCTTTTCACCCAACACCATTATCTAACTCCAGAATATCCATCATGGCAACAAGAAACCTGTATTTATCATGACTCACTCTCAGTTCCTCACTCCCTCTATCCCTGGAAACCAGTTATCTATTTCTGTCTGTGTTGTAGTCAGGGATTTCAAAGAAAACAATTACATATGGGACATATAATTTATAGTATTATTTTTATAAAAAGTCAAATACAAAAGAAAGAGTGCAGGAAATCTGTCCAAACACTAAGACCCAAAGAATCCAGCTGAGGGCCTGGATCCCATGGGCAACGTCCTGTATGAGTCCAGTTGAAGACCTAGAGCCTATGGCAATGTCCTACATGAGTCCAGCTGAAGACCTAGAGCCTATGACAATGTCCCTCATGAGTCCAACTGGAGGCCTAGATCCCATTAACAGTATCTCATGCAAATTTGTTACATGGATCTGCAGTGGAAACTAGAAAGTCTGTGCCAGCAGGATGAAGGATCTGTGCCAGTAGGTTGACGGTTCTGCACCAGAGCCAGGAAGCAATACTCAAAGTAAGAACCAGGGCTGCCTGAAAAGTACCACAGCCATTCTCAGTGGCAATGAGGTCCCAAGCTCCTCTGATAATGAGAACAGCCAAGTTCATGTCAGGAAAGAAGCTTGACAAGCTTTCAGGAGAGCCAATGGCAGCAGGAGAACCAACACCACCACCACAGAGAACCAACAACACTACCTCTTTCTCCTTTTTATTTTGACAACAATCTTCAGCTTGGCCATCCACACTCAGCACCACGCTGATTTGGTTCATCTGGTATTACTTGTTCACCACCAGTTATCAATCCACCACAGTCTGTATAGACTTGCCGATACCAGACATTTCATATAAATGGAATCTTAGGACGTGTGGCCTTTTGTTTTTGGCTTCTTTCATTTAACATGTTTTCAAATCATCCACATTGTAGCATGCCCATATTTTATTCCTTTTCATGACCAAATAACATGTCATTGTATGGCTGTATGTAATCTACTATATTTAGTTTATCCATTCATTATTATGGACATATGGGTTGTTCCTACTTTTTGCCTGCCTTCAATAACTCTGCCATGAACACTGCTGAACAAGACTGTGAGGACACATGCTTGCCATCCTCTTGCTGTGTACACTGTTTCTGTGCTCTCTGCAACCAGAGTGGTGTGGCAATGTAGTTCAGGGGTAAATTCTGGAGTCTGGTGGCCTGGGTACAGCTCTTGGTTCCAGCAAAGGGACTTAGAACAGATTACCAGCACTCTAGCTGCACCCCATCTTCAACCTGTCAGATGATGATGATTCACCTACTGTTTTCATGGCGTATTGATGACAAACACTTTAGAGATGAGTGCCCACACTGCAACACAAAACCCACTTATTTATTGCAAGGTGCCAACACTGCAATTAAACATGAATACTGAGGTTTTAGTTTAGAAAAAACAACTTATACATTAACATCTTTCTTTTACAAAGAAAGCAAATAACTCCAGTGCCATAACTTTACCATTACTGTCACAGTGTAACCTATTAGTATGAATAGAGTACTGTGTGACCTGTCGTAGGTGCCCATAAGTGTTAGCTGTTATTAGTATTTTGCCACATCCATGTGCCAAGAGGTGCTTACCTCTCTCCTGCTGCGTTATTCTCACTGGCTTTGGGGAGCCAAGGTGAGAGTTAGAGATCCCTTTCTGAAGCTACCTCCACAGGCCTCTTGTAATAACACAAGTGGAACAATGCATGCTGGTCCCTCCAGAAGTGCAGCTGTCAGACCACCTTCCTAATTTCTTCTCTTCCTTCCCTTTGGGATAGCTACTGAAAACAAGTGTTTTATTTCTATCAAACCCCTAAACCTAATCAATTCCTGGGTCTTATAACTGACACAACTGCATGATGGCTGCTTCTTGGGCCAGACCCACTTATCAGAACACACATTTCCTTGGGCTTTTCTGTGTCTAATGTCTTTTGGCTCCTGTAGTTTAAAGGTCGTGATTTTAAAGACAGACTAGTAATGGTGCGACTCTCCCTCTCTCCCCTGCCTGAATGCCAACCAGCTCGAGGGCCAACATGCCTTTAATTCCATGCTTTATACATGGCTTCAAAAGAGAAATATGAGCCCAAGGGACAACCTGGGGGATGGGCCCCAGTACGCCTTTCAAGCATTCCCGGAGTGTCATAATTAATGTGTTATAATTAATACCTACTGCTGCCAAGCCAGAATTGAGAGTCATGTTCTGGTCCCCAGGGGCACATACATCTCAGCAAAGCTCCAGTTTCTGGGCCCTGGTGCAAGATACCCTCAGCATTATAAGAGCCTCCTTACACAGACTTGGAACCCCCAGGTGAAGGGGGTTTGAGGCAATCACACTGGGATTCTTCTTTTTACAACTTGCCTTACAAACCCCCTGTTTTAGAGATACAGTGTACACTATGGGACCCCAAACCTCATTTTGTAAGTCTGGGTCTGTGTCCATGAGTTTCTAAAACCAGGGTCTAGTGAGAACTCAGAGCCCAGGCCTTGTAGGCAGACTGATGTAGATATAGATCATGCCTTCACTGGTTTTAGCAATTTAGGAATTGTGGGCAAATCCTGTCACTTCTGTGAGTCTTAATATTCTTGTCTATGAAGTGAAAAACAGTGATACCTTGCCCAATTGTTATGCGAATTAAACAAGGCAATATAAAGTACTTGGCCAATTCGTATCAAGACTAGTGCCTGTCAGGTCACCGCATCTTCTCCATCACCTTCATCTCCTGATGATGCACACTCAGCTTGCCCTCCCTGAACTCGCCACCTTGCATTCTCTCAAACTGCCCCTGCTCCTCTGCTCTTTCTTGGTAAGCATAGCTGGTCCTCTGCCCTGCAGGATTGCACACAATCCCTGACTCGTGCTTGTCCTTTACCATGGGGCTCAGGGAATGGTCACCCAGCATCCATTCCTCCTACCTCCTCTGTCTCTAAGAGCACTGTACCCTCTGGCACACATTCTCATCTGGCTCCCTGCTGGGGGGTTCAACCCCCACATACTCCCCCTGCCACAGCAGTAGGTCATCTTTCTAACCATTTCCCTCACTGTGTTATACTTAGTGTGAAGAGATTCACTGATGACCTTTAGAAACAGACTGGTTTCTCCTGCACTTCCTAATGTGGCCCTAAGAATGGCCTAATCTTCAGGACAACCTTTCCATTACACATGGCATTGTGTGCATTGGCTTGATCATGAAGGAGTGTGTGCATACTGCTCTTGGCCCTGGCATATCTTGCACCCAGAAGGCCTGGGCTCAGCAACAGCTTATATGGCTCTGCTGGAGCATTCCCACCAGTGTCTCTGGAAATGAATCCAGACCTTTTCCTCACCATCTCACAATTACCTGGGCAAGGCAAAAAGGAGAAATTGAGAAAGAAAAGAGGAAGAGGAGGAAGGATGAGGGAGAAGGGGTGGATTCCCCAGTGGTTCTATGAAGGTCAAGGTGGTTCCAGTTAAAAGCAAAGGTTGGCACAGGAGCTGAGGGAGACCCCATGCTCACCTGGCATCAATCACATCTGTGCTTCTGCAGTCAAAGTCTCACTACAGGGTTCAAGGTGTCTCAAGATCCCCGAGGGATAACAGGACCACACCCAGACCCCACTGACTCCAGGCTGAGCACCATGGGCATCAACTACTAATTGGGGTCCCTCTATAAACTGTTTTTTTCTTAAAGATGTTCTGTTGCAGATGTTCTGATATCCAGGAATGACTCTTCGAGAGCCAAGACAGTCACCAGGAACTGTTTAGCTAATAAGAATAGAATGCAAGTGGACTTAATTTCTCAATCCTACAAGTATTTATGAGCATTTTTCTTGACCAGTAGGAAGAGAAGAAGGAGGAGGAAAAACAGGAGAAACAGGGGGAGGAAGAGAGGGTAACAGCATTGGTTGATGATGAGAGTCTGTCAGAAGATGGACAAAGGCAATAGGTGCAAGAATGACGGAAGAGTCAACCACAGCACTAAGAACCGCAGACAAGGGTCTGACCTTCTTTGGAGTCAGTGGCCCTAAGCTGATGCCCAAGCCCCTGCAGGACCTCATGTTGCCGTGCTGATTGGCTCATGTCTACAGTTCCGAGGGAATTCAATGCCTGACTGCTGGCCCATGGCCCAAGCTTGGGGGTCCGCTACTCGTTAGACACGTATTTCCATGTCTGGGCCCAGAATGAAGCATCCAGCTGCAACGGCTTCCTACAAATTCCATGGTGCTTTGTTTGAGGGGAAGAAATGAATCCAGACCTTCCTATGGGCTTTCCTTGCTCTGTCAGCCACAAAATAAATTAGACGGGTCAAACGTTGTAGATTTAATCTCACTGTGAACTGAAAACATAGTAGCTCTCCTTGCCATTGGAGAATCTGCGAGCGCTTGGTGACCCCCCGGTGAACCGGAGGGGCTGGGGCGGCCAGCAGGTGCAGCTGGAGCCGACTCAATGTGACATTCACCGCGATCCTTTGTGCCTTTCTGAGAACTGCTGGGTAGCGTTTGGAACTGAATACTCCAGGGCTTTCCCTCACCGTCTCACAATTACCTGTTCAAGGTAGAAAAAAGGAGAAATTGAGAGAGAGAAGAGGAAGAGGAGGAGGGAGAGTGGCGGAGGGAGAAGGAGCAGATTCCCCAGTGGTTCTGTGGAGGTCATGGCAGTTCCAGTTAAAAGCAGAGGCTGGCACGGGAGCAAGGGAAAGAAAGGAGTGGGAGAAACTATTTGATAGAAGCGGGTTGCTCTGTATTCACACAACACAGAGAGCTGTGTGCCCACCCTGCTGGCTTCTAGGCTGCGGGTGAGAGAGAGCGGCTGCACATGTGGGGAGTCTTAAGGTATCATCAGCTTGGTGGGCAGAGGGAGGCCTACAGAGTCTGGTAGCTAGAGGTAGCTGTGACCACTGGCTGCTCCCAGGGTAGATTAGTGGCAGCAATTTGGAGCACCTAGCAGAGACAGTCAGCAGTCAGAGCCTGCCTTGCATTGGTTTGTCCTATGGCATAAGGTCTGTGCCTGATAGTTCTGTGCACCGATAGTTCCTCTCTTCCACCCTCAACTATCACTCTGCAATTGACCATTGGAAGATGGTCCACTTCAGGCTTACTGGCCCCAAGGATCAGATGTGGCTGGCATTTGGAAAGGTCAGTGGAACTCCAGAAAATGGTTGTGGACTAACTGACCTGCTCCTCATTTTAATTCTGATCAGACTCATCTCCTTGGTGGAGAAGGGAAACAGTGAAAGAAGGAAAGCCCTGTTTGGATCACAGGAAATGCCATGGCTGAAGGAATTGAAGGTCCAGGGCTCCATCAATTCCCACAGTGAGGTGGAGGCTTAGGATTTGTCAGAGATATAGAGTTGAGGGAGAGGGATTTGATTACCTTACAGCAGGCAACCCAAACCATGGGCCATGGACTGGTACAGGCCCTGACCTGATAGGACCTGATAGGACCAGCAGGAAGTGAGTTGCAGGCAGGCAAAGCTTCATCTGTTTTTACAGCCACAACCCAGAGCCCGCCCTGCTGTCTGAGCTCTGCCTTCTGTTAGATCAACAGGGGTGTTAGATTCTCATAGGAGAGTGAACCCTACAGTGAAGTAGGGACCTAGGTTGTACATTCCTTTGAATCCCTCAAAATAATACCCCCTCACCCCACCATGTCACCATACTCTGTCAGTGGATAAATTATCTTCCACAGAACTGGTACTTGATGCCAAAAGATTGGGCCTGCTGCCTTAGAGGAATATTTTCATAAGGTCTCCCTCCCCTCCTGCCTCTTACACACATGCGCTGGTCCACCATCGAGGCATTACCCGGGTACTGGCAGTATCTTAAATGCCACCATCGATGGGAATCATGACGGGCAGAGAGAGAGGAATCTGAACAACTGGCGGGTCTTGTCTGAGCAATATCTTCAAAATAACTACTTATGAAGTCAGGCTCCAGGCTTAAGTCTAATTTGTGGTAATTGGGGGGACAGTCGCATTTGAAAGGGATTTTCCAGAAGGGTCAAGGAACCAGCCTTGTGTATCCAGCATAGTGCAGACTTCCCTCTGGGCTCACGTAAGCCCAGAGGAAAAGAGGGGAAGAAGGCCCAGGTTAGAGTAGGAGACTCCGTAAGGGAATAGAGGTGAGAGGGAGGCCAAAGGGTCATTTACCAATAGCTTTGAACCTTGTGGAGTATCAAGCATTCTAACTGAATCCTAAGCTTATCAGATGTTGATAGCCTGATAGGGTTCTTGGCAATTCACTGAGCCACTCCTCAGCAGGGGACTCCTCCCAGACCCGAGGCAATCAGGGAGCCTGGGTGGTTGGGATGAGTGACCTTCTGTTATGCTTCTCTCAGGTTGCTCCACCATTGACCCCAATCAGGTGCCTAGGACAATAATTCGTGCAAGAGGCTCTAGCCTTGGAGTCCCAGCATCACCTCTAGTAATCTGAGCAAATCCCCTCTTATTTGAGCCAGTTTCCACTGGGAACTCAGAGCGGCCTCTAAGAAGCCCTGATACCTGAGTCAGACTGGACTCTGGGCTTAGTGGGTTGCATCTGTGGCCGTCCCCTAAACCCTGAGGCAACCTGGTAGAGATTGAGCTACTCTGCCACCTGGGAATAGACTTTCACTCTGCCAGCCTAAAATTCAGATGGGGCTCGGTGGGGGCAGAGGCTCCAGCATGTGCCTCTTGGTGTCATTACTGAGAGGGCAGGTTTATTTCCCAATGACCTCTGCACTTTTGTATTCAGAACAGCATTCTCTGAAACCTATAACTTGGGAAGAAAGAGGGTCACTAAGGTTAGTACTACAGTTTGAATCAATAGTGTGCCCCAAAAGCCCAGGTCTCAAAGACTTGATCCCTAGCCCATGGTGCTATTGGGAGGTGGGGGAAACTGGAGGAGGTAAGAAAGAAGCTGGACAATTTGAGGAGTATCCTCGAAGGGGACATGGGTCCCCTGGCTGCCTCCTGTCTCTCTCTTTGCTACCTGGCTGTCGTGAATGGAAAAGGTCTCCTTCACCACACCCTCCTGCCAGGATGTACTCTGCTGCCTAAAGGCCCAAAGCTTCATGGTTAAATACTCCTGAACTGAAGCCTCTGAAACCATTAGCCCAAACAATCTTACCTTCTTTTACATTATCTTGGGCTTTTTGTCACAGTAATGTAAAGCTGAGTAGAACAGTAGGTTTGAGGGGGTCTTTAAGGAAAGGTATTGAGTGATGTTTGCCTGTCTCTTGTCCCCAGATGGTCCTTGGCAACTGCTAGGTGGAAGTGAAAGCTTTACTGTTCCCAGTCATTCCCAGACTTTCTGCAGTTGGTTCTTTCCTTGGCTCAGGTTGGGGGCAAAATGATAAATGCTGCAATGGCAGTGACTTTTCCTATATTTCTTCAACTTCCTCCAGTGCCTACTACATAACAGATGCTCACTAAATATTTTTTTGGCTGAAAAATGTCCTGACACCCTCTATCTTCCATGTCTTTCAAACAACTCTGGCAGAAAGACAGCCACAAAGGCTGGCACTACAGTTTAGATTTGGAGGGTTCCCCAAAGATCAATGAAGATTTGTACACTTTTTCTTCTCTAGACATTGTCTGAGTCACAGGACAGAAGAACTCTTTGAGGATTCACCAACCTTCTCTGGAGGCAGCTGATCTGAAATGATTTCTGGTTTTATGTATAGAGTTTTCATGGTACAGCATCTTTGTCATTACCATATTTCCCATATCTTTCCATCCCTCAAGAGTAACAGAAACCCATTAATTTATGAAGGTTATAGCTTCATTGCCACAGATAACACCCGCTTCAGATAGTAGAACTAATGAGCCCCACAAGAGAGGTTTGGAAGGCTTGCTTTGAAGTCCAGGAAAAGGAAAGTCCTGTTGTCAGGCCAGATCTTAAGAATACCCTTGAGAAGAACCTTGCAGGACTGGTATGGTCAGAAGATAAAGCTGGAAGGCAGGACATCGCATGAGAGCAGTCATGTTCACTGGGCATCTGCTGTTCCACTTGGGGGCAGGGCCACAGGTGCGGTGAGATGTCCCAGTGTCATTTTAGTGCTGCAGTTCTGAAACAGTGACAGGCAGGAAGCAGGCACAGAATAAATGCTATGGAATATTGTGGCAAAAGGATGAAATTGGGTCTGGTGCACATTGTGGGTGGCTTCAATGTCAGGGTCAGAAAAAGTCTCTCTTACTCCTCTTGGCAACAGAAGCCATCTGATTTCTGAAGCTGATCAGAATTCTGTTAGGAAAATTAATCAAGAGCGAGGGCTCTTTTTCAGTCAACTTGGAAGTCTTTGTTGAGAGAATATAGTTGGGACAATTATACCTGGAATTCTTAGATACTGGACTTCTGGAAGCTTCCATGTCAACAGCTCCCCTTTCACTTCAATATCTTAAATTTAAAATGTGTCAAAATATGACATCCATCCTCCTTACCCCCATAGAGATCAGAGATGGACAAACACTGTGAGTTCTCTTCCAAGGAGTAGACTTTAGACAAAGGCCAGACTTTTCTTTTCCTATAGAGAAAGCCCAAATGTCTTGTGAGCTGAGTGCCTATACTGCTCAATTCTGCCATTGTTGGAAAACAATCACAGGCCACACATAAATAAATAAATGTCACTGTGTGCCAATAAAACTTTATTTATAAAAATAAAACTAATTGGCCCACTTGTCATAGCTTGCTGACTACTAGTATAGCCTATAGAATGACTTGGGGTCAACTTGCTTTTCAGGCCATTTTCATTTTTGGATCCCACATGGGGTTATGTAAGGACATCTTGCTTCTAGTCTGGGTGCCCTGATTCAGAAGGGAGCTAATTCTGGCTACTTTTGTTGCCAGAGGTAATGTCAGTCCTGACTGCTTGGTCTTGATAAGCCCAGTCTTGGCCCAAGCACACGGTCTGTTTGAGGAGAACACAGATCTGAAACAGGCCAAAGACCTTGGCCCTTAGGGTATATTTAAGAGGGTCTGGAGCATCTATGGCAAAGTTCAGCACCTCCTGGTCCAGCTTCTTGTCATTTCACATACGGCCATTTGTGAGAAATTCCTCCAGTGGCCACTGTTGACATTGCTGTCACTGTTGAAGAGTCCCCCTCATTGATATGATGGGCAGTTTAAAATATGCTTAGAAATGCTGTCGGTGTCCTTTTGAAAACAGCCTACCAGGACCTGATTAAACAGGGCTAGTGATGAGTCTGGTTCTTCCTGGATGACGCGTGGTAAGTGGCAGGTAATCCTGCTCTTAATCTCCTCACTGCCCCAGAGGCTTATGGTAAGTGATACTCCTGTGAATGTCACAGAAGCTGATTGAGTTACCTGGAGAGGCCGAGGCTCTTCCTGCTCCTTCCCTAATGGAATGTGTTCAGATAAAGGCACCTTGACGTTGGCTACAGTCTCCTGAGATGTTGCTCTGAAGAGAAAATTCGATTTCCCCTAAGCTGTGACTGATAAGACTTTTTGATTTTCCCTGAAGCATTTCACCAAACTCTGCCCCTTTGGGAGCTGCTGCACACCTGTCTACAATTATGACCTGGGGGTGGGGCGGGGAGAATCTCAGGGGCTTAACTGCTTCCTATTATGGCTTTGGCCTTTGATTCTGAGGTCAGAGCAGCCTTAATTTGGGGAATTTCACTATGAGAATCTTTGCTTTTCTCAGTGTCTTGTTACTTTTCTCATTGCTGATATGAAATACCCAACTCTCACAAGTTAAATGAAGAAAAGTTGATTTCAACTCACACTTCACGTGGAGGTTTTAGTCCATCGTCAGCTTGTTTCTCAGGCAGGTTGCATGGCAGAGCATCATCACAGAGAAGAAACAGTCCACAGAGCTCCAGGAAAGGCAGGCAACAGCAAGCAGCAAAGCAGCGGCCTCCTCTCCCCTTGATCCCACTCAGGTTACAGACCTTTTGGGTGGTGCCACCCACACCTAGGTTGCGATTTCTCTTTTCAGTAAATCTTGCTATCGTCTAGAACCATGCTAACTCAATCAATTGACTAATTTAGTATCACACACCCTAAATCCCAGTATCACACCCCCTAGTTCCATCCAGTTCTACAAAGCCCCACCAGTGAGTGCAGGAGGCTTTGGGAGTGCATCTAAATGCAAGGATACACCCTCTCTGATTAATGACAGCTCTATAAACTATGCTATACCGAAGGTGTAATGGATCCTTTGGGACTAGAAGGCTGAGTGGCTTGATCCAGTCAGTTTGCAAGACTGTGTCTAGATCCTGGCCCCTCTCAATGGGAACATGGAAGGCAGTCTCATGGAGCGAAGAGAATCTTGCACTGGGTCCTTGAAATGTAGCTGCTGGCCTCTGAATTGCACAGTTACTTTGCCCATATGCCTTGTCTTGACCCACTTGTGGAACAACTCCAATACAAGATCACTCAGGTTTAGGGTTGCCCGATTTAGCAAATAAAAATACAACTAGATCTGACTTTCAGATAGACACGAAAACTGCTTTAGAAGTAGGCAACATTTGGGACATACTGAAAAACTTGGTTGTCTTTGAAATTCAGCTTTAACTGGATATCCTGTGTTTGACTATGAACCCTCTTCATGCTGCTTCTTCCTCAGATGGATTCTAAATTCATATTTTTGGTTTTAATACCAGTGCTGCCAGTAGCTGTATGTAGCAGCTAAGTATGAAATGTTTGGATAACTCTGAAAAGTTATCTTCCTTAATCTGTACTCATGCTAAACCCATTGGTTTTTGAAAGAATGGTCCATGACAGTATCATCAGCGCCTAATGCAGTGCCTGGAACAAAGGTCGTGTTCAGTATTAGTCAAATGAATGAACAATCTCCAGCTCAATGCACATGGTATTGATTCAATCCTTGCTTGACCATCATAGTATGGACCCCGATCGAACTGGACTACCAAGTCTGACACATGCCCCATGTTTTCCTGAACACTCAAGTTTTTTTCACAATGGACAGAACTGTGATCCTTGGAGCCAGATGGCCTGGGTTGGTTTCAGTTTCTCCCAGTGTGTGACTCTAGGTAGTTTTCTTTAACTCTGTAGTCCCAGTTTTCTCATTTATAACCTGAAAGCAACACTAAAACCCAGTAGAGATTTTTTTTTTGTGAAGAATATGCATGGAATTGATTATAATACAGATTTTTATAGTATTTCACCCTCAAATGCCAACCATCCTAAAAAAACCACCTCCTCTATAAAGTCCACTTTTAAGTTCTATCTGCTCCACAGGGGAAATCAATGTTTCCTCCACAGTGCTTTGAGATAAAAATGAACTATGGTCAGCTTTCCCCTCTCCTAGCCATTCTACATTACTTATAGGAAAAATGAACTCCAGTATATTTGGTTGTTTATTCTTCACCAGAGGAGGTCTAAGGCATATATGCTTGAATAAGTTAAGTAATAAATCAATTAGTACCCATAGTTGTTAGAGTAAAGAACATGATAAGTTGCAATATATAACGATGACCCATGGAGGTCCCATGGGAGTTTTATCCCATGCTGTCTTCAAATAATAGGAAGATCAGTGAAGGTACAAAGGAAGATCCCATGTGGAATATAACTACAAACAGTGCCCAAGGCTTGGGGTGGTAGAAGGAGCAGGGGTATTCTGCCATAGCTGAAGGCCTCGGGAGCCTTCCATCACCTTGTATGCGAACATGGTATAGTGGGGGAAGAGAATACAGGTGTGGGAGAGAGGCTCACATCTGCAAAAGACCTTAGCACTTAGGGCTCTACCATGAGGTACTGTCTACTGTCCAGCATCTGCAAGGTCTGTGGGGTACCTAGTTGCTTCATTTGACCAGCACTGGACCTCAAGTCCACTGGCTCCCCAGTAGGCTCCTGTTTGTAATTGAGCAGAGGCAGAGAGCTGGACTTGTAGCTCAGAGACTCGAGTTCATTGTCCAAAGGCACAGGAACATGGGAAGCTCAGTGGATCGATGAAGAGGGTCATTGTCCCAAAGTCAGTGCCTCCTGTTCATGCAGGCACAGCCTGTGGGGGCTGGGAGTGGAATGGATGAGGTGGTAAACTCCCTGCTCCCCCTCCCTGCTGCGATTCCCCTGTGCCTCAGGCCTGATATATGGCATGCATGTTCCCTACCCCACCAGCTTCTCACCCTAAGAATAAAGGTCAGCCTGAGCTTCAGCGGTTTGAGCTAGTAAAGATTTTTATAAAAACTCACTGTCTTGATTTGTGTTCAAGTACTTTAAAGTTCACATATTTCTTGTTTGAACTTTGCTGGCTGTAGTCATTTCATCTGCAATCAGCCTGGATTGGTTCTGCTTATTCAGAGCCCATCAATTACAGAGAACTGGACTGCAGCACACGCTGCCCATTCATAGGCTTTGCCCCAGGCTAGCCGATTTATCTGACATTTAATAAGGAGTTTTAGATTTTGCAGCTTATCAGAAGAGCACCGTGCAAGTGTGAGTGAGCCGGTGAATCCCAAATAAGTGGGCTGCTCAGGAATCTCTATTCCTTTCTACCCACTTCTGGTCCAGCAGCACCGTGCTAGGTATTAGGACATTTGTCTCTGCTCTTTGCTTTGGTTGTACCTGCTGCCTTTTTCTAAAATTGCTTTATGGTTGGGTATCATTTCAATGTTGAGAGACAGACCAGGAGAGAACTCCAAATCCAGTTTTGGGGCTGAAGCTGCTGCCTGCACAAGCCCCACTGATGCCCCAGACACCCCAAACTAACATCCAGTGTTGAGGGCTCTTTTTCCTCCCTAAATCTGCCCTCAGGCTCTCTGGCTGCCTAGACACCACCTGTGACAGCTTCCTTCTCTCTTATATGCAAGCAACTATCCCAAACCTCCATTGCATCTGTTTATCTCTGACCCAGGTGCCACTCGCCTGGAATAGGCCATTACATCTCTCACTCAGCTGCTCTCAGTGCCCCTGTCTTGCTGGGCTTAATCAATTCTCCACACTAGTGACAGAGGGATTCTTTTTTCTAAATGGCCAATCCAATCTTGCCATTTGTCAGCTTAAGAGCCCTGGGAAGCTTCTCACTAGACTCAGGATGAAGCAGCTTCTCTCCGTTTTGGCTGGGGGGGGGGTTCCTCGTTCTCTGTTTATTTCCTCCTTTCTCACTTTCCTCCCACCCTGTGTGTTTCTTCCTGCCCTGCGTTTCTCTTCGTCTTCCAGGACCTCAGCCTGCTGCCTGCCCTGCAACTCCAGGTCTTGCTTCTGCCATCTTCTGTGTCTGACAGCACAAGTCCTTAGCCCCCTGCTTTATCTGCAAAGAGACTTTATCCTCCTCAGCCACATCTCAGTGCCTCTTCTTTATGTCCCTTAGCAGGCTACTCCACCTTTAATACAGCAGTTGCCACCCTGTATTAAAATTGTCTGCCCACCTGGTTGTTACCCACTGGACCATACTCCACAAGGTGAAGCCCCGTCAGGCTGGGTCTCAACTGTGCCATCAGCTGCTGGCTACAATCCTAGCATATAGTTTGCTGAGTTTTGACTGGTAATTTTCACTAAAAAATGACTATTTTTTTATGATTCCACCTCATAACTCATCCACAAATTTTTGTCAAATGATGACACAAACTCAGCATCTCCTTGTTTCAATTAGAGTATCTTATTGTCAGTGAGGGTAAAATATTCCTTAAACAGTGTAGATATTTGAACATTAATTTTAACTGTGAGATGCAGTTCACAGAATGAACTGTGGTTGAAGACCCACATAGGATTGCTTGTTTGTTTTGTGACTGGGTCTCGCTTACTAGCCTAGGCTGGCATCAAATTCAGACCCACCTGCTTCAGCCTTCCAAGGAATGCTGGAATCAGATACAAGATTATTATGATACAAGATTAAACATCCAGGTGAGTTTTCCATGGGTTACATGCTTGTTTTCAGAATATATTTCTTTTAGTGTAAATATGACTTCCAGATAGTTACTTTAGAAGATTACTTCTTATTTTCAAGATTAAACGTCCCCAGTGGCCACATCCGACTCTGGAAGAGTTATTCAGCTTCTCAAGGTAGATAATAAATTGTGTAGTTTCGGTGTCTCTCTTGTCCCATTGAGTTTGCAGTGTAGCTCAGCAGAAGCATTTTCTCCTTGTCATAGTTGGCAAGAGGCTGCCATCTACAGACCCTTGACCCAGTTAGTTACACAGCACCGTCAGACTGAAAATGCAGAGCTCTGGGCTGAGCAAAGTCTTCTGCTCCCAGCTCCAAATGTGGTGCTACATTTTTAGCAGGCTTCTACTCCTTAATTTAATTTGGTTTATTTTGCAAAGGGAGCTCTAGGTGCTTATGGTAAAGAAGAAACAGGATATTCTATAAAGATCTTCCCTAGACTTTAGTTACGGTTAGCTTCCCACCTTGCAGATGGAGACACTGAGGTCCTCAGGTGGCAGAGGACTTGCTGCCCAACATCACCTAGGACTTGAGGGAATGGCTAGCACTCTAGAGTGAGTGTTCATTCTATCTCCATCCATGTGTACGCTCCTCCACTCCCTGCTCTTCCTTCTTCATCTCTTTCTCTTCCTCCTCCTTCTCTTCTGTCTCCTCTTCCTCTCCCTCCTCCTCCTTCTCCACTGCCACTTCCTGTTCCTCCACTTCCTCCTTTTCCCCTTCCTTTTGCTTATCCTTCTTCTCTTCCCTCTCATGCTGCGGAACAAACCTGAGGTCTTGGATATGGACCACATACAATCTTTCACTGAGCTACGCATGCAGCCCTTTTTATTTTGAGACAGGGTCTTGCTAAGTTGATCTGAAACTTGCAGTCTTTCTGCCTGAGCCTCCCAAGTAACTGGAACTACAGGTGTGTGTCACCAAGCATGGCCCCGTCTCTCTAGATATAGTGAAACAAAACTCTCAGAGAGCTCAGGGGGCTGAGAAGGGTACAAGAGCAAGACTGAGTCCAGGCAAAGACTAATAGAGAGCCAAGTGCCCCTAGTGAAGCTTGTGGGTGGTTTTCCATTTTAGAAGTTGCCTTCTTAATAGCAGCAACGCAAACCCCTTAGGCTTTTAGGACAAATGAACAACAATGATGATAATGTTAATAACGATGATGATTATGTAAGCAGGGTTGCAGAGGGGAACCGGATTTATAATTAGGACTGTTTTCAGGAAACCTCTGTATTTAGCAATAATATTATGGAGATAGCAATCGTGGTATTGGCTTCTAATTAAGGAGAAGTAGAAGGATGACACAACCTTAACAGAGAACATTATACAAAAACAAAGAGATTTGAGTGGCCCAGCTGCCCTCAAATTTAATACCCACAATCCCCCCCAGTCCACCCCCAAACCCAAGTCCAGCCAAATCAGCAATGGCTGTTCCCTGCATTCTCAGATGCCAGGGCCATCAACAAAGTCCTGCTTGTTCCCTGGGACTCATGGCTTGATGCATTTTCCAAGAGAGGTTTCTAGGCACTAGTCATCTGAAGATGGCATGTGGCAGGCGGCTGTGCTCTCATTTTTTTCTCCCTGCCTGAAAGCTGACCAGGAGGAAACTCACAATAGTAGGAAGGACATTGACCATGCAAGGCTCAAGGTCCCCAGATGTGATGCAGGAGTGGCTCTCACTGCTCGTGGACAGCCCTTCATGGTGAGGGAGAAGTATGGGGTGGGGGCCTATGATGAACACGGGCACAGCTGTGTCATGGTGCAGGTGGCACAGCCAGGGTGGGGTGCTTTGCTCACTCCGTCTAAGTGAGTTGTCTTTTCAGTCTTGTGTGGCGCAGAGCTATCAGTAGACATCTTTAGGCAGCCGCAGGCATCTGTATACAGCTTTAATCTCTGCCTCTGGGGCCTGCCTGCCTTCCATAATTTCCCTCTGACTCCTGTTCCTGCTATTTCCTGCCTTATCCATGTTTTCTGGAGAGAATGGTTCAGTTTCCAGCTGCCCCACACTCCCTATTCTGCCTTTACTCTCATTGCTTTCTCTGCCCAGGTGCCCCCTTTCTACCCCAGTACCCTCACCCTGGCCCTCTGTGTTCTGTTCACCACATCCTGCTCAGCCTCTGGCATCCAGAGTCCCCATCACGATCTCCTAGGTGGGACTGACTGCCCTTCTCTGGCTGTCAGACTCCTACCACTGTGCCTGCCTTGATTCATATGATTCTGTGCCCCAGTTCTGGGGTGGCATGACTGTCCCTTGTCCCACACTGTGATCTCTTGTAGGACAAGGACTATATGTATTCAGTTTTCTGTTCTCATGATAGAGAAAAGAGTCTGCCAGGCTGTGGGCACCCAGGAGCATTCAGTGGACAAGTATGTGAAAAGGACGGTGTCACACAGCCCAGAGGGCCTTTCTGAGGAGAGACCAGCGCAAGGTAGAGAACCCTACATCTCAAGATTTCCCCTTGGGTTGGCAAACTTCTTTGTAAGGATCAGACAGCAATTACTTGAGCTTTGTGTAAACAGATGATGTTCCTGTGAAACTTTATTTCCAGAACCAGATTTAGCTCATTGGCTGTCACTTGCTGATCCCTGGCTAAGGGTTTGAAATGGAACCACTCACAGTTACTGCTGTTGAATTTTCTCTGTGCACAGCTCTAGAGCAAGACAGAGGAGCATCTTGCACTTGGATTCCTCTCTCCTCTTTCTTGGGCAGTCATAGGATTGGCCGCAGAACCTTCTTCCATCCTCCAACCAGCCTTTTCGGTACTTTCTGTGTCCTGTTGCCAAGACAACTGCCCTAAGTAGTTCGGATCCACCCCCAATAGACCCAGGAGAGATCTATGTGGGGAAGGGGGACATCGAACTCTCTGGGATCACCACACATGTTGGCTAAATGGCCTTCCTCACTGCGCCTCCCATTCCAATCCTGAGTTGCTTCCTGCATCCTCTCATGTAGATCTGTGTTTGCCCCGCCACGGTCCTCTTCTAGCCATCTGAGGCTACTTCACCAATCATTGCCAAATTTTAAAGAGCAGCACTGTTTTCCTCAAGAATCTGCCCACTAGGTGAGCTCAACTCTCTGCTGCTCTGCTGTGCAAAATCAGGGCTGCTCAGAACCTGAGGACAGCCATCATGTGGAATTCACTTGCCCAGCCTTCTTTCTGCTGCCCAATTCACTGAGGCTTGAGAGCAGGAGATGGAGCTGCTAGGCTTCCCTGGGCTTCTGCCTGTGTCTCTGTCTTTGTGTCTCTCTGGGTCTTTCTGTGTTTCTCTGTCTCCCTCGCTGCCTCTCTGTCTCTCTCTGTCTTTGCGTCTCTCTCCATATCTCAGTTTCCTCCACCCCATCACCATCCAGCATGGTTGGAACTTCTGGGCCAGCAATTTCTCAATGTAGCTCTAAGATCTAAAGGTGTACATTCCAGGAGACCCAGAGTTGCCTCTTAAAACCTTGCCTCAGAAGTCCAGATTCCTTCTGGCACATTCTCTTCTTTAAGGTGATCACAAAGACCCCGTCCAGATTTGAGAGAAATGACATAGACTCCATGTTACAGTGGAAAGAGGTGATATCCAGAAAGTGCATGGGAGACCAGATATAGAATCTACCATGCTCCTCTTTCTGGGCCCTGCCACCTACCTGGCACTATTCGCCATTACCACTTAACTTTGTGGCAACCTTTTTAATACTTCTGAGAAGTTCATATCATTGCACCTGTTGTACGGATGAGGAGACTCAGGTTGAGAAAGGATGAGCAGGGTGTCCACATAACTCCTTAAAGGTGACCAGACCCAGATCTGTGTGGCTCCTGAAGTACCCCTGCACCCCCTTGTTTATAGCCAAGGAAATGGAAAATCTGTTTTCCCACTGTCCCCAGGGGTTAGGCCACCCTGTTGTCAGGCAGGGAAATGTAACAGGTACTTTTTCCTGGACTCTGAGGATGGAGAACTTGGCTGTGAGCTTTCTTCTCTAGCTGGGCTCCTCTGCTGTTTAAGACAGCAGGCGGCAGCAGAGATCCTGGGAAGTGACACATCTATTAATTAATTCACCAGGACAGCAAGGAGCTGGTAATTATGGCTGGTGCCCCCCCCCCCCCCGCCATTCTTGAATCCTCCTGTGATTCCCATTGCTGAATTTTGTTCTCCGGAAGTCATTGTCCATGAGGAAATCTGAGAAGGATCAATGGAGGAGTTGTCTCAGCCTTCCCTGGACTCTTTTCTTCATAGCAAATTGGTCAAATCACTATACAAAATCCTATTGTCAGGAAGAGCCTGTGGCTAGAGTATGATTCTTCAGTCTCCCCCTGTGGTCACAGAATCTGTACATCTAGAGTTTCCCTCAGCTCATGTTTAAGTTTCTTGATAGTTGCCAGCTTTTAATTTTAATCTTATTTTTAGAATGTTTAACACTTTCTAAAATTATTTACTATTCTATACTCATGTAATTATCATAGTCTTAATGACAAATTTTTATGGCTAGTAAAGTCAAAGGAAATTTTAAATATGTAGACCTTCAGGGTTACCAGGCCCCTGGTAGAAATCTTGTAGACCCCTTTTATTTTACAGATGAGGAAACAGAAGCTTGGCAAAGGGAAGTGACTTATCCAAGATCACACAGCACTTTCAGGGTGTTGCTGCCTACAGCAGGCTTTTGCCCTCTTTAGCCTCTGTCTGGAGGCTCTTTTCTCTCAACCGCTGAGTTAGTACTCTTTCATTGCCTCCGGCTACAGTTAACTTTTCAGGCTTTTCCAGTACAGTGCATTCTGGGCCAGCAAACCCTGGTAATAATTCATCACATTGGCCTGTGACTTTCTTTTATTGTTTGGTCATATTGTTCTCTCTGTTTTGTGCTGTCACTTGGTGACAGATGCTGTGTAGCTGAGGAAGTGATTTGATCCATGAGTACGAGGACCACAGTTTAGATCTCCCTGATCCTGCCACAGCCCCCTTAGTACCCAGATTCTGCAAGCTTTGGAGCCCAGAGTCAGCCTGACCAGCTGGTTGGAGGAAGCCCCTCCCAGGCTTCCTCTTCCCTATTCCTCTCATCCTGGGCAGCCATTTTGTGCCCGCTGTCAAATTCGCTCCCCTCCAGCTAAGGGTGGCTGTGACCTATGCCTCTCTTAAGCCCTAAGAGGTGGCTCCCAACTTGCTGAATTTTAGTGGAAACACAACATAGGATTTACCTGGTGTTGGCTCTTGACTGCACAATCTCATTTTCCAGTTCACAGGATTTGATGATGAGGATGCTGAGGACCATGTAGAGAGCACCGGCCCTGTGTTCCCCCCCAGACACCCAGTAGCATTTATTCTAGGACCCCAACGTCTTGGAGAAATTCTTGGCACCTTTTCCACAAGTTCATACCCTTTCATATCCACTCCCCCGCCCCCCAGGGCAGTATTTCTCAAAGACTTGTCATCTGTGGTTACTTTGGTCTGCATTCTATTTACCTGGGTTGATTTTTTGAAATGCGTATTTCTTGGCCCTATACAAACCACCCACACCAGACTTTCTGGGGATGGAGCCCAGCAATCTGTACTTTATGTTTCCCGCGTGATTGCTAAGCACCTGCAGCTGGAGGCTGTGCCCTGGGAAAGCTGGGAAAGTCATTTTTGTCTGCAACTGTACACCAGGCTTGCTCGGCCTGGCACAAGGCTGGCGCTGAGTGAAGAAAAGACTGAGTCAGTGAGACTGTGTCCTTGAACCTGACCACAAAAGAAGTTCTATTCCCCTCCACCCTCTAAGCAGAATACCTCCTTCTTGAACTCTAGGACCCCGCCGCACAGGAACTTGCGAATTGATGCCCTGTCCCTTGTCCCTGAGGTTTGCCCCTCAAGTCTTCATCCCCTTGACTGAGACCTCCATTCCTGTCCTCCATGCCCACTTAATGTCCATATTCATGGGTGAGTGCAGGGACCTGTATACAGGCCTTTATTTACCCATCTGATGGCTCGAGAAACCTCACTGTTTCTTTCCAAAAATAAAAATTGTCAACAGCTCTGCTTCAAATCAGAGCCCTTGACCACCAGCCAGAAGTGGCTTGATCAGGTCATCACTTGTCCTTCTCCTCCTCCCATCTCTTGTATCCACAATGACAATTTTCCCTGAGGGTAGCTGACTTTCTTATTTTCCTTCCATGCAGGAGTCTTTGTCACAGCATCCAACTATTTTTCTTTTCTCTCTTTTCCCTTTTCTCTCTGTCCCCCTCTCTCCGTCTCTCTCTTTATCTGTGCCCCTCTCTCTCCCTCCCTCTCTTTTCTTTTCTCTCTCAGGCCTCCTCTGTCTTTTGGGATTGACGACTTCAGTTGGCTTTTCAGAGCCCTATCACAAGGGAATAATGGTCCATCCATCCCTGCAATCACAGCTACTCTAGAGGCCAAGGCAGGAGAATCAAGAGATTGGGGCTAGCCTGGGCAACTTAGTGAGATCCTGTTTTAAAATAAAATAAAATTTTAAAAAGGGCTGAGGGTAGCTCAGTGGTAGAATGTTTACTTATTATGTTCAAGGCTCTGGATTCTGTCTTCAGTAGTGCCAAAAACAAGAAAAGTACCTATCACACTGGTACTTAAGGCACAAACCCCTCAGCGAAGCAGACCCCAGCCTGCCCATTCCCACCCCAGCCTACCCCTCATCCTCCCTGCTAGGCCGCCAGTGCTTTCCCAGGCACCCAGTTGGGTTTGATCTGCGATATTGCTTAATCTCCCTCCTTGCTGTCACAGCTTAGAGCAGGCCCAATTCTTTATGCCCCATGTTGGGTTTAATGCCAGCGCACCATAGATTTCTCACTGCATTAACTTTACAGCACCATCCCCTCTAAAACCAAGCCAAATGGGCAAGCCTCGTCTCTGTTTTATGGAAACTCAGTCACTGTACAAGAAAAACTGGCTGTTTTAAAGCTAGTTAAACAATGTATAAATTATCCACATCTTTTGCTACTGAAGGTCTTTTAGGGACCTGGCACTGGATGTCCCCTGAAGACCCTGCAGACTGAATGTTCCCATGCTCACTGGTGTGACAGAAGAGGGCCAGGGCTTGCCCCAACCCAGCCTGTGTTTCCACCCAGTGCTGCAAACTACGTAAATTACCCTGTCAGCTCCCGTGAGTTATAAGTCAAATGAATGACACTGTGGAAATGAAGACTGCACACATTTATACCTTGATTAGAGACAATGAAATCAAATTTAGTGTGGCAGCTTCCTTTTGAACCTCCACACACCTCAAACAGATAAAATGTACACATATATTAAAGGACTTTTTAAAAATACTAACACAAGTTAATTGAAGCATTAACACAATAGTTTAATTCATATCATTATCCCTTGTTTACTTGCCCCTGTCCCTGACTTGAGTTAAAGAATAAGAGGCATTGAATCTGCCTCATCTTCCACAGAGGCAGCAGACTGATCAGCAGAGAAAACTGGTTCAGACTGGTCTGATGTGCAGGTCAGTGCCATCAGTTAGTCACCTGCAGCCAATGAAGGAAGGACATGAGTGATCCGGACCAGCAGGCAGAGCTTTTTCCTTTCATTATTTGTTTCAGGTTAGTTTTTCACTTGGGGGCTCAGACAGAATGGAGCTCTATTTGACTAAGGCAACTTGAGTCCCCAAAGACACTTTCTGTCCTTAAAGTTGTCCTTCTATCTACAGGTAAGGAGAATTCCCATGGAGGGGCTGCTAACAGGCTAGGGGCAAGCATGAGACCACACAGTCCTGTTGGAATACCATTTGGAAGAGCTGAGAGCCCTGAGAGACCACTGAGGAAGGAGCCGGACCTCAGGAATTTCCTGAAAAGTTGACCAGATGGGGCTGGGGATTTAGCTCAGCGGCATAAGCGCCTGCCTTGCAAGCAGGCAGTTGTGAGTTCGATCCCTGGTACCCATAAAAAGGAAAAAGACAAAAAAAAAAAAAAAAAAGAAAGTTGACCAGAGATGCTGGGGTGGGAGAATACCCATAACTCAAGATTCTGAGACTCTCACTCTGGCATCTGATTAGGGCAAGTGACTATTTTCTCTGCCCATTGAGGGAAACAGAGCTTCTCTCCTGTGGGGAAGAACAAAGGGTACAGAGGGAAGAAGAGACTGGGGGTATATGGCAGAGGTGGGGAGCTGGGGAACACAGAGGGAAGGAAAGACGTGGGGCCAGTAAGGAAACTGAGAGGTAAATGAAACAGAGATTAAGAATGGCTCAGGGTTATGAACTTATTGTGTCCAGCAGCCCTTGAACCCCCATGAAGACCTGACCCTCACAGAAGTGCTTGCCGAAAGGCTGGAATGAAAATGGGTCTACGAAGCTTCGAAGCAAAGTGCACCTCTCCCTAAGTTTCAATACCATCCTCTGGAGGTGCTGATGGAAGAGACTGACCACCCCACACTGAACATCCCCCAGTCCCAGTGCTTACAGAGCACAGGCACATTAGAGATGAACAGTTGGAAACACATCTGGGGGTCCTGCTTCTCCAAGTAGTTCCCTCCAACCACTCAATTGCTCCCCAAATGCTACCTCTTCCAGGAAGCCTGCTGGTGAGGCCAGAGCATTATTCCCAAGAGTCTCTATAGTGGTTCTTTATAGAGGCTCTGCCCTTGGACTCAGTTTTGCAGGGATAATGGAGATGCCCCTGGAGTTGTTACTCTATTGGCCAAGACTTGGGCTTCCCATGTGCTCCTGCCCTCACATCACCTGAGACCATATGTCCCTTCTCACCTGGGCAGGTGGACTTCTACAAGGACAGCAGGGTCTTCATAGCAAGCTTTGCCCAGTGCTTAATGCAGACCCAGATGCTCTGAGCTGCTTAATAACAAGTAGACAGCAAAGATGGTGATGGGAAATTTGGGGTTCACCAGATGGTTCTCAGAAAGCTTTGGGACCGTAAGCTCTCCAGTGGCCTGGATCTTCCTAGTAGGAAGGGAAAGAATGATCAGAATGATGGTTCCACCTGGAGATCAAACAGTCTGGGGGCTGATCAAAAGGAGTTCACTGCACACGTGGGGAAGCCTTGGCATCGGGCTCTTTCTCCCTTACAAAAAAATCATCAGTGAGAATCTTCTACTTCTTAAGTCCCTAAATCTAACCCTCAGCTGGCAGATTCCGGCCGAGACTCAGAGAAGCCACTCCACCCTGGAGCCTCTGATGAAGGGATCAGTCAGGAATTCATAAAGTATTTATTTAGCTGCCAAAAGCATCCCCACCCGCCCTTTCTTGTGTGTTAGAATTGATGCAAAGTTTCCGAGACAAGCCTGCGATTGCTGCTGTCACCAAACAATGCCATATTTCTTTTCTTCTCTTAAATTCTAGGTATCATTCCCTGTAAGAGGGCAATTTGTCTGTCAGGCAGGCAAAACAGGGGCCGCTCCCTCCCCTCATTAAACTGACAGCACAGTTATTAGCAGAAAACGAAGCCAGCCCGCCATGAAGCTAGCCACTGTTTTGTGGCAAGCGCCAGGGAGATATTTTCAGTAATTAATTTGATAAATATATTAATTATGAATTGAGTTGACAGTACAATCAGATTGTCAGCCTTCCAGACAGCCTCTTGTGATAAGTAGCTCTGTGATGAAGTGGTTGGATTTCAAGCCTGTCATCCTTCAGGGCAGTCCCTTATCACCCCGTCTGCCCATTCACTCTGTAATTTCCTGCGCATTGTAATTAAATGGTAGCTTTCTGATTGGAAGTGACTCCTCAAACTTAATCTCTTTTTCTCTCCGAGCTTGTGGGGGAGGGGTACAAAAAAGTCCTTTGTTTCAGGGCATTTTTTAACGGTAAGAAGTAGGTTTGCTTCCCCTTCTCCTTTACATGAACCCATCTGGAACTGGAAGGCTCAAAGTGAGAGGAAGCAAAGGCAACCACTTTAGATCCTTGCAGGGACCAGGAGCCAGAATCCCAGGAACTGGGACTGCTTCATATCTGGTACCACTGGCGTCTGGCCCTCTGTCTCTGACACCTCGGGCAGGTTGCAACTTTTCCTGGGGCCTGGTTCTTTGGCCAGAAAGAGGAATAGTTGCCCGAAATGATCACACAGGTCCTCATAGGCCTGAAATTCTGGGATCCTGTGGACAGAGGTGCTCAGCCAGCTCCCCCCTCAGAAGCCTGGGGAAGGGGAGGGGAGGAGAGGGAAAGAGAAGCGAGCCAAGTGTCAGCTGTATTTCTCCAGGACAGGTCATTTAGGGAGTCCCTTGCCAGCACTTTTTTTTTTTTCTTTTGATGAAATTAATTATGAACACTGCCCGGGGTCATTTGACTCCGGAGATACATGTCAAGATAAAATATTTCAGAAACACTTATATTTAATAATTGAATATGGTGGTTCGCGTTTGGGTGCAACAAAGGGAATTATTGGTAATTGCAAATTTTAAAGAGGAAGAATGAAGTCCAGGAAAGTAGGGAGACCAGGGGACAAAATCAGGACAGTCACCAGGGGGGTTTGCCCTGCAAGACCCCGATTTTAGGGTATGGAGTCATGTTCTTTGTGTGCCTTGTAAGGAAGTAAACTCCTAAAACCTTCTGAGGTGCCCTGGATGGGCATAGAAAAAAAGATTGAATTTATTTTTCATAGAAAAGAGTGCTCAGCCTCAGAGTCACAGCAAATCTGGAATTCGGGACTTGGAGACCCCAAGCTATCCCAGGCTCAGGTGCAAGACCCTCCGAGAAGCCTCACCTCTCAGGCCACTGCCCCTCAGATCATGTAGCTCCAGAGGAAGAACAGTCACTTTACATTAAATAGAATCAAATTCTAAAACCAGCTTCCATTTGCCTAGTATACCTTACTTTCTTTATCTAGAAAACAGGCTAGTAAATTACCTACCTTAGATTCAATGTCAAGATTAAATGCAATAAAGCATATAAGGTGTTTTTAAAAGTGGCTTAAATCCAGTGGAAGTTGAGTACTTATCATCTATTTCTAAACATAAAATTTCTGTGAGACAGGTGATAAAATCATCTCCATTTTACAGATGGAGGGGTGAGGCTCAGAGAGGAGGGTAGCTTGTTCAAGATGAGCTAGCTCAGTCATGGCAGAGCTGCTGGGATTTGAACCTCAGCGGCTTAGCTCCGGGGACTGGGCAGCTCCAGGGGAGAAGGTGAGACCTATGGATGCTGAAATGATTGTGAAGCAACTCTGTGGTCCATCTACCATGAGACTGTCCTATGTAGCAGGTGGTCTCACTTGCTTTGCTGTCTGCAGGAACAAGTGACAATCAAAGGACTTGATCTTCTGGCTTTGGAACCTTGCCCTGAGTCACTTAATAGAAAGAGCAATAGCCTAGTGATCAGGGGTCACCTTCTAGTTGACTTTGGCAAGTCATATTCCTTCTCTGGGGCTTGATCTCTTCCAAGAAAATCTGACAGTCCCAAGTAACACTTTCTCCTTAAATCTTTTCTTACAAATAAGTATTTATTAAGCCATATAAATGCATTCTGGTTAAAAACAAAACAAAAGTAAAAACAAACTGGAGATGATTAAAAATATCTCTACAATTCCCAGTATGCTTTGCAGTTAGAGTGGAACCCTATGACTTCCATGGCCAGTGGGCTGCAAGAGTGATATGACACTTTGGGCTGAGGCAGTAGAGCTTGTGTTACTTCAGGGACTACCCACCATAGAAACCTCAGAGGCCATAACCTATTTCAGATAGAAGAGGCTGCCAGACCCCCATGGTCTGCCCAGAACTAAGAAGTAAAAGGCTACTCTGCAGTGCCCAGGGATTTGGGGCTTGCTCTGTCAATGCACTGGGCCTGAGCTTTCTTGACTCTTGTATAGTCTGTGCCTCCAACATAGCTTTTGTCCTTAGATGAGTTTATCCCTGCCTCTGGGCCTTTGTACCTGCCATTTCCAAAATGCCTTTCCTCTCCTTCTCTTGCTTACTTCTTACTCTTCAGTCTAGCTCCCTTCTGTTCAGCCTTCTCTGCAGACCTGAGGAGTTTCTAATGCTTTTTGCTAGTTCCCTCCAGGAGAACATGCCTGTCTCTAGTTCATGCATAAACCTTGCTCTCTGTTATGTGTCTAACTTCCTTGGTGATTTGTGAGGTCTTCAAAGGTAGACTCTATGCCTTCTCTCTCTTTGTGCCTTAGGGCTGTGCCTAGTATTGAGTGCTCAGTTAACATTTATGGCAAGAATTAATGAATGAATGACAACTGGCTTGGGTCACTTGCTGCTCTGGTCCCTGAACGCTGCTCATCTTGCTATCCTACATGCGTGGCCAGGAACAGGCTTAGGGCTTCTTCAGACATGTGGTTTAATGACCTAATTCTCAAAAAGGACACAAACTGCAGTTAGTCCTATTCCTCAACCAACTTGTCTTGTGGTTTTAAAGAAATCACTTCACTAGGGCCTGTTGTTTCCCCATTTCTAAAATGAGGAATAGCATTTTAGTCCAGAGAGCTGCTTGCCTGAGTGCCTACCTGGACTAGGTGGATTCTAATGGCCCGGGGTGGAATAGGAGTGAATGCAGAGTCTGCTGTCCTGAGAGGTGATATGTGTGGTTCCTTTCTTACCATAAGCCTTTGTTTCTTCCTTTGTAAATGGAAAGAACTAAGCTGAGCCATCAGTAGCTCCTGCAGGAGCTGCTGTGGTCATACCCCATGGCCGGGACCCAACTCAGCTTTTTTAGGGATCCAAGAGTCTTAGTGCAAAACTCACCATTCTTATCTATGGTGCAAAACTCACCATTCTTATCTACCACCTGGAGATAATGTGCCCTACTCTGATCAAAGAATGGAAGCCACAATATCAGAGGACATGGGCTCAGATGTAAGAGTTTGAAAGCGTCTTGTTAGGGTTCTTACCTGCTAGGTTCCACATGCTGGAGTTCACCAGCATACAGAAAACAAACAAATGAACAAAAAAATCCCAAAATGACACAGCTCTACCTGACTTTCACCAGAGGAAAGGCCAGCACATATACGCAAATACTAATAATCAAGGCAAAATTTTAACATGAGCCAAGCAAAGGATCACTCCTGACAGCAGCTGATTTCTTTGAGGAACAAATATGCTCTCACTTCTTTTCCCAAAGTTTGAGATTGCTGTCTTTTTCTAAACTTTCAAAGCCAGCTCAAGTATTTTGAGATGACCAGAGTTGAATATTTTCCTTTGTCAGGTCATACTTGACTATATTTTCACATCTTCCCATTATATTTCAAAGAGTAGACATGATTGCTCTTGAAAACAAGGAAAAGAAAAAGACCAAAGACAGGATATTGTCTATTATTCCCCCCTCCACCTCAGAAATGTTCTCACCAGAGCTAGGCGGGTGTCATTTATTAAATCCTGCATGATGAACTGTAAGCTCCTTTATTTTATACCAGAAGCAACTGGTAAGTGGACACAAATTGATTCTGGAGAGGATGCTAAGTGATAATCCTCCCCAGTTTCCTGGTAAAGAAAATATATCTATTTGAGAGAATTTTCAACTTGGGTTTGAACTTGCTGATGCCTTTTTAGAGTCCAAGTGGAAACTATGGAGCTTTTGTGTGCCTGTCAGATGTCTTTGCTTAATGCTGAGGGAGGAATGATAAATATGCAGAACACTTTGATGTTAATACCAAACGGGCCTCCGAAGGAGCTGAGTAGAAGGCAGTTGACACTGTGGTTTTCATCCCTCAGCAGGGATCGAACGGATGCTTGAAAATAAATGGTACCTGTGGAGAAAGTGCATTGGTTCTGATTATGTCACTGGAGCCTGTGTTCCCTCCACCAGCTCAAGGGCCCCAGGCCCTGCGCTCCTCCTGGCAGGGGAAGGTTACAGGCAGTGAATAAAAGGCAGGACTCACTTTGTTTTACTTTGTTTGCCAGGGAACCTCCCTGATGAGCCCTGGCAGCAGTTGCTAAAGGATTCATGTGAAATGGAAGCTAATCTGAAGGCAGGGATATGAAAGGAAAAAGCACTCCAGAAATGAATAAATAACTCCACTTGGCTCAGCTACCTTCCCATGGAGCCTCAGTTTCTCCAGTTGTAAAATGAGGAATTGGGCTAGGTGATTTCTAAGATGCTATTATTTTCACTGGTTAAGAAGATGAGGTGCCATTCCGACCCTTCGTTGGGCATGGCCTCCTCTGGAGGTGCAGTCTCAGCTCCTCTGGGTCAAGGTCAGTCTCTTTCCCTGATATGGTTCAGGCAGGGCAAGGCCAGGGCTATGGAAGCAGGGCATTATGGAAGGGCCCCAAGACTCTACCTCCCTGACCTCCCTGCCCCATTCTTGCTTTTGGGTTTTGCAGGAATTTTGCCTCCACCAACCTTTCATCCACAGGGAAATATTAAAATTTTTGTTTTATGACTTTGGGGGTTGAAAGATGATAACACTCTTGGCTGGATGGATTGTTAAACATGAATTATTCTTGTATTCATTTTTCTTTCAATTTTAAGAAAAAATTTGTTTTGTGGATCCTTAAAGTATCTCTGTACCTAATAGGTATGTGGATTCTGTCCCCTGAGTCCCCAGGAAGCCACCAACTCTGGAAGTCCAGCTTCTAGAGGACTTGTATTCCCCAACACAGAACCTACCCAGCACTGGCCAGATGGGCCAAAGCAGACCGGAACACTTTGCTGAGTCATATCATGGAACTTGGCTGAGAAGGAAGGTGGGGGCCACCCTGACACCAAAGCCAAACCCTACCTTGGGCCACCCAGTGCAAAGGGATAATGCATACTTTGAGCTCAGAAACTTCTGGGCACTCATCTTTTTTATGCCCTTTCCTATCTGAACAATCTGGGGCTTTTTGCTTACTCTCTGCCTCAGTTTTTCAGTCTGTAAAATGTGACAGTATCATCTGACCATAGATTGTCTAAATGTGTGATGCACTTGAGAGCTGGGAGCTACTGCTGGGTGTCATATGTAAGGTACCACTGGGTTCCTACTTTCCACAAAGCCTTATTGCGCATTTATGCCCTGGTCATTCCCAAGCACATTCATGTGGTGAGCTGTTGCTCCTGGAAGTATGGGCTGAGAGTAAAGATGAGACAAGCAACACTTCTGTTTTTCTTTCTCCAAGAGACTTCCAGGAAAATCACCAGAAATGATTGTGTGGGGAACAGGACCTTTGGGACCCTTGCAGAATTCTTCCTGTCAGTTTAAGGGCAGCAAACTTTTTGTCAGGTGGCCGATTCCAGCCCTTAAGACCTGATGTGCCACTCAGCCCTGAATCAAACTAACAAGGGTTTCTGAAGGCTCTTATAATTTCGTGCTGAAACGGTGCCTTAAATTAATGTTTTCTTTAGTTCAAAAGGCTGCTTTGCCTTTGGTTGAAGGAGTGACCCTGGCTGGGAGGCACTGCAGCATGGGGAAAAAAAGCCCCCTCCCTCATCAATAACAAAAAAATATCTCACCCAGAGGCATTAGTCCACCAAAAATGTTTTACACTAGTTGAGCACAAAAATCAATTCTGAAGTGCAGTATATCACAGCCCATAAATTACACATGTACAATCCAAAAAGTGAGAGGGAAAGAGCAGAGAAGAGGAGGGTGGAGGTTTCTACTGCAAGAGAGAACTGATGCCCTGTGCAGAGCTCCCAGGCTAGCCCCAGCGCAGGGCCCACAGCCTGTTCCACCAGGGACAACTCCGTGGTACCTTGTGCCCAAAGTAGAGCGAGTGAGGAAGCCTGAGGTAGGGTGAGCCAGAGGCTCAGCCTCCATAATCACTTTGTCCTACATACCTACTATCCTCACAGCCTGCTGAGCCTGGCCCACCATTGGCTTCCACCTTGACCCTAGGTTAACACCAAGGAAAGGCAGATTGTCCACTGTTCCCTAGCCCCAGGCCTTCCCGATCAAGATGTGCTACTTTTGAACCAAGATATATTTCAAGAAGAACAGATATTGAGTAGTCACAAGTGCACCAGAAGTTAGGGTGGTCACACAAAATTCTTAAGACATGGCCCCAAAGTCAACTTGCTTCCCCAGTGACACATAGGGATCCCCCCACGATGCTTCCCACAGAGCAGCTACCTGCAGCTCATCTACCATGCCAATTCAGAGATGCAACTGACACAGGTTCCAGGGTCCAGGGCCCCCCTGGGCACCACCTTGGGTCCTTCCCTTCAGTGTTAGGGGCACTTCCACTAGAGGTAAACGGCAGAATGCAAGCTTTCTTGCAACAAATTATTATCCAAGCCTCTGTGACTGCCCCAATTCTTTCATTTATTTGTTTATTTATTGAGACAGGGCCTTGCTATGTAGTTCAGGTTGGTTTTGAACTCACCAAGTAATCCAAGCTGGCCTAGAACGCTTAGCAATTGTCCTGGCTCAGCCTCCTAAGGGCTGGGCTCACAGGTGTGCACCACCATGACCACCTGCACCCCACTTCTAAAGCTAGAACAGACTTCAGGATGATCAAGTTTGATACATTCCTTGCACAGAGTAGGAAACTGGGACCCAAAGCACCACCTGGCATGACACCAGGAAACACGTGTGAATCTCTTTGCAGGAACTGAAGTTGGGTCAAGAACTTTGCCACCCACTTGTTTTCTCTGAACGACATCACCCTCTTCTGTACAGGTTCCCAGGCTGCCAGGAGTAGCTTTGCATGGGCTGGCACAGAAAGAGAGATGCCAGGATCTGAGCTGCCAGGTCTGTGCTGGATGGGCACTGAGCTCTGCTGAGAGCAAGACCCGGCCTTTGTCCCCAAGAGATGAGTTTAACAGAGGGGACTGACAGGTGGGTAAGTTAGGGTCTTATAATTTGCAGCATTTCTGTGTGGCAGGTATTTTCCTCTCATATCAATTCTTCAATTCCTTGTGCAATCAGTATTTATTATGACCCATTACATGAGAGGCTAGGTCCCAGGGAAGGAGCAGTGAATGTAATGATAACTTTGCCGCCCTTTTGGAGTCCAAGGTTCCCCTCTTTTTCCCTAAAAGTCTTGTGCTCACAGCTTCCACCAAATGAGCATCTGCAGACACTGGCAAGCCATCACCTCCCCAGGGCTTTATGTGGCTGGCTCTTTCTCCCTGCAACACTCTGTGTTGTCTCTGAGGAACTTGCTCAGCTGGTAAACTCAAAATCATTCTTTGAGGTCTCCACTGAAAAATTCTCTCCCAGGTGCTATCCTGAATGCCCTGGCAGAATCAGGATCCTTGACTGCAGGCATGATCAAATATTATGGTGTTGTTTTATAATTCTTTCCTCATAAACCTGCCTCCCCTGCCAGCCCGTGATACCCAAGGTTGTGTCTGGAGCATCTTTGTGCTCCCCAGAGCGCTCAGCCTAGAGCTGCAGCTACAGGACTCTCACAGGTATTGCTGAACTGACATTCTATTTCACATTCAGAAGTCTTTACCCTCGCCTCCTACTTTACCATGAAACTACATTCAAATTCCATATGCAAGTGAGACAGTGAGCCACTGAAAAAGAAAATTTGTACGCTTAAGGGGAGGCCAGGAAAGAGTTGGGGGTTGAAAAATAAAGAGAATCAAATTGTGGGTTCACACCAAACAGTCACTGTCTTGAGGTGCTATGCATCTTAGGACCTCAATCCTGCAGACCCAGGTTCTAAGGGTCAGTGGGCTCCACATCTGCTGCTAAAGCTGCAGCTATCTGGGGAGATGGTGGCTCTCTCTCATCTGATAAATATCCAGAGCTTAATAGAAATGAGTTCCACCTCCATCTCCTAAGGCCTTGGCATCGGGTTGCTGAGAGCACAGACCTAGAAGATCTTGAAACTCCTAACTGGTTAAATGAAAGAATGACTGATTAAGGAATACAATTAAATGTAAACAGTTGACAAAGTAAAATTATGATTCTGTTGTATACTTGTATAAGAAGATCAATACATTAACATCTGTGGAGCCCCCAGGATTTCAGAAATGGCTTAAGGCATAGAAACCACTGTTTCATTTAAAACTGTAGGAGTTAAAGACCAGGGTGATTGTGGGATTATCTAAAACACACAAAGACAAGTTTATTCATTCTTTTGTTTAAATAATACTTATTGATCATCTACTACACCCACGTATATTTTGCAAATGTAGGATGCATTGGTGAATAAAACACACAAAATCTGAGTCTTCCCAGAGCACCAATTCCAACTGGGATAAATAGACCAGAGACAAAAAATGTAATAATTTAGTAAAGAGAGAGGCCTGGGAATGTGTGCAGGGCTGCAGCTTAAATATCATAAGTAGGTGAGTAAAGTGGGCCACAATAAATAAAGATGAAAGATTTGTGGAAGTGAGAGGATTTGTATTTTGCTGCCTTGTGGGTATGTTATGGATATTATTTGTGCCAAGGCGTGTGCTTAATGTGGAATAAGGACAGGAAGTGGCAACTGCTTTGGAGACCATGGTTTTCATTCTCGTCATCATTTTTCACATCCTCTCCCTGTTGTCATCATTGTAATTATTATTGTCTTTGTTAATGTTAGTATTGTCTTCGTTGGTGTCATTGCGTCCTCTTCATCCTCCTCCTCTGAATCATTGTCACCATCAACAATATTATTCATATTTTTTTCTTCCACCTGTACAAATTTCTTTTCTTCCCATTGTTTCGTTTTCACCCCTGAGGATCAGTAGTGGAGGAAGTACTGGAGGCGGTGATCTCACAGCTGAAACTGCCAGAATTAACTCCTCCTGCGAAGACCTTTTGGGACTTTCGGTGCCAGTATTGATGGTGAAGTTGCATCAGGCCTCACTGTGGATTCATTCATAAGCTTGCTATTAAGATTCAAGAAAAGAACTGGACATAGTGGTGCCTGCCGGCCATCCCAGTGCTCTGGTAGACTGAGGCAGGAGGATCGTAAATTCAAGCTTTACGATTTACCCAATTTAGCTTGGGTAATTTACCAAGACCCTAAAAAAAAGAAGGCTGAGAATGTAGCTCAGTATGAAGTCCCTAGTTTCAGCCTTAAGTAATTAAAAAAAGAGAGAAAGAAAGAAAAGAAAAGAAAAGAAAAGAAAAGAAAAGAAAAGAAAAGAAAAGAAAAAAAGCTTATTCATAATTTGGCCAAATTGGGAGGGCAACTAGTCTCCACTCTCTCCAGAGCACAGAAGCTCTCCAATTTACAGAAAGGGTAAAACAAAGGGAAGGAAATACCCACATATATGTTAAACCAAGCTTTAGTCTAGAACAACTTAAGAAATGCTGCATTCTCTTTGCTACCAAAGCCGGGAATGGTGGTGGCAGGTTCTGTTCTCAGTACGAAGAAGCTGGTGGAACAGTTCATCCTAACTGTTAAAGATTCACTTTAACCTCTCAGTTACAAAGTGATATTTCTGTTGCTTCAGGTTGGGAGAAATTGTCAAAAACTCTGGTGAGCTTGACACTTTATCCTGCTTACAAGTTAACATAGTTTTCTACAGTTTTATGGGTGTTGGAAGAAGATACAAAACTCCTGTGTAACAGACAAAGATAATTTGTTGCTCAGAGCAATGGCACTAGCCAGAGTATCAGCACTGCCATCAGCTCTCTGAGCTCTAATTCCACCAGGACAATATAACGTGGGTATAGGATGCCCTGCTCAGGTAATGAGTTGCATTACCTAAAAGCACAAAGCCAAGGATGGTGGCACATGCCTATAATCCCAGCACTCTGGGAAGCTGAGGCAGAACGATCATAAATTTGCCAGCCCTATCTCAAAAGAGGTGGAAAAAGCTGGGGGTATAACTCAATGGAAAGACTTGGTTTCAATCCTCAGTACCACACTCTTCCCAGTCCTGCATTTTCCCAAACTTCCTACGTGCTGTTCCCAAGAGTATATTCAGTAAATAAACTTCCATTGGAGAGCCTCTTCCTGGGGACCTAATCTAAGATTCTAGTCCACAACTTTTCAGATGCTATTCCTTGAACCTATTGCTTAACAAGTCACTGACTCAGATCGAGGATGTCCCCCAAAGGCTTCATGTGTTCAGAGGTGACACTTTGGAAGGTGATGGGATCAGATGTGCTGTTGGTGAGATTCCGGCAATGAGGCAGCGGGTGAGATCTCCCTCCCCAGCTCCCAGCTTCACTCTCTGTTTTCAGCTGCTGTGATGTGAGCAGCTTTTCTCCGCATCAGAACCCACCACCCTGACATTGCTACATGTGAACCAATTGACTATGGACTGAAACCTCTAAAAACCAAGGGTCAAAACAAATCTCTCTTTCTTCAAACAGTGGGCGCTGAGTATTTTGACCCAGCAATGGGAAGGTGACCAAGACAGCTGGTCACTGGCGGCTTGGGCAGATGTATGGCCCTCTGATACTGGAGATAAGTGATACATTTTTTTTTCCTTCTATGTAGTGAGTCTTTCCTTAAGACTGAGCTCTATTTCAGAATTTAGTGTGCCAGGATTTGTTTACAAGCCTTTAGAAGTTGGAGCATAGTCAAAGCCAAAACAAAGATTCTTGTTGTTTGTAAAAATCTCTTTTATAACCTCAAAGTTGAATCCAGGTTATTGGTTTGTCCTTAAATACCATGTTGATAAAGTGGCATCTCAAATTAGATGTGTCATGTGTATCCTAGAACAGACGTATATTTCCACAAACTATATTACTCAGAAATCTAAGTAGATACTCAATTTATGTGAAGAGTCATTCAACTCAATGCACTGAATATTCCCTGTGTGTCTATTATGTGCCAGGTAGTGAGGGGGAAGGGCAGTATGCATGGCACAGGATCTCCCCTGAGGAGCTTTTAAGCACTGTGGACTCATAATTCAAATAGTTTGTAGAACACAACTGCCATAGAGATTTATAACAAGGAACTATTCAAGGAAAGAGAAAAGGAGAATGAAAATATCATCAAGAGATTGTCAATCTGATTTCTATTGCTCTAACAAAATATCTTAGACTGGATAACTTACGAAGAGCAGAGGTTTATTTAGCTCAGCATTATAGAGGCTAGAAAGTCCAACAGCATGGTACTGGCATTTCTTTGGCATCTGACAAGGGCCTTATTGCTATACCATAATGTGGCAGAGTACATTAAACCAATGTGATAGCTCACATCTTTCTTTCTCTTCTTATAAAGACAATAACGGCCCTACACTCACGATTGTATCTAATTCTAGTCACCTCCCAAAGTTCCCATCTACAAACACTATTCACATGAATTTAGGACCATTTCCAATATATGCACCTTTAGGGGGACACATTCAAACTATGTATGAGATCATGAATTGCATTTTGAAGAAGGAAGTTTTGGTAGGACCCTAAACAGAATTAGAATGTTAGAAAAGGTCGAGTCTTGGGATTGTTCTGAATTCTAATCCTAACTCTACCTCTGTGTCTTCAGACAAATCATTGAAACTTAACTTCCAAAGACAGAGTTTCTTACTCATTTATAAAGAGAAGGACCTTATGAGGGTCAGTGACTAAAATGGTTCATGTGCTTGCTAAGAAATAGGATCAAGAAAGAGCATCTAAAGAACTGTGGGCTTTAAACTGAGATTGCCTCCCCAGGAAGCAGGCTCGCAAATGGAAGTTTGCTGATTGAGCGTGCTCTTGGGAACTGCACCCAGGAAGTTTGGGAAGATGCAGGACGGGGAAGAGAGAAAGACTGAACAGAGGCCTCAGTCATAAGACGGAGCTATGCAGCTGGGTGACCCTGCAGAGTCACCATGAATTGAGGCAAGGTAACTAAGTCTTGTGCCACCTTATCAACCACTCGGTGGGGACCACTCATAACTCAGCTAGCAGGTCCTTGTACACAGGCAAGTTCAAGAAAGGGACCCATCACAGTTAGGGGAATGAGCACCTTAGTTCAGAAAAAAAATCTGGCTGGCACACAAAAGTGTCCAGTATAGCACATGGAGCCAGTGGGCCAAGTGGATTCAATTAGAACAAGATCCATTTCTCGAAGGGCGTGATGGTTAATTTTGATTGGGTTGAGAGACACCTAGGAAATGAATAAGACACATTTCTGGGTGTGTCTGTGAAGATTTTTTAGAGATGATTGGGATATAGGACAACAAGCTGAGGGAAGAGCTTCCCTGAATGTTGCTGGCACCATCCAGTAGGGTGGAAGGCTATATGGAACAAAAACCGAAGCAGGAGGGAGCCCACTGGCACTTTGCTGTCTCACTCCATCTGCTTCCTGGACACCTTTAGATGAGCAACTTTCCTAAGCCAAACCCTTCTGCCATTTTGTTTCTGCCTCACCGTGTGTCTAAAAAAATTGGACTTGGTCTACTATGGACTGAAATCTTGAAATTGTGATTCAAAATAAATCTTTCTTCCTTTAATTTGTTTTCCTCAAGTCACAGTAATGAAAAAGTGACCAACACACATGGCATTCTTTCAGCTCATCTGAGGCCCAGGCCAGCCCAAAATTCCGAAGATCTTTTCCACTGGAGACAGAAAGCTTTGCTCTGCCTCTGAAGCCTGAGCTCTGTGCTGGCTCTGGCTTCACGCCACATTACTTTGAGTGCTTGCTGGTTCACCAGATCTCCTAAAGGCTCCAGGCCCCTTCCTCCTGCCTAGCTTTATTGTTACTTGTGAACTTTTTATTTCCTTGAGAGGATCAAATACAGAAGAATGTCAAATGGCCAGTTTCTATTTCTCCAAAGGAACTATAAAATCCCTAGAAAACCTGAGAACTCACATTAGCTCAATCACAGGGCACACTGGAAGGGTCAGGGTTGGTCTTTGGCTCATTCAATGACCTGAGTTTTTCAGGTAGCTTTCCAAGCCAGCTTGGGCTAGCCCTGAATTCTGCTGGCTCCATTATCTAGGGCTTCTGGGCAATACCATTGAGCACGTGGCCTCCTTCCCCACTATTCTCTTTGCTACTGACACGGAAACAATTAGCTCTTTTCCTCCTGTCTAGCTGATGGGAGTTCAGGAAACTTCAGGCCTTACATTAGTCTGCCCAGGGAAACCACCTTCAAGGACTTTTTTTGGATGGAGTATGAACAGAAGTCCAGTAACTGCTATTAATAATTAAATGAAAATTCTTCCTGGAGACACCCTCCAGCTTATGGCCCCACTCAAGGCCAAAGGACCAATGAGGACTTTTTAAAAATGAAAATGAGCACATTGTTAGCTCTGATTTTATGGGTGTCAAAGTCTAAAGTATTTTGAGTTCATACTCAAAGTAGGATATTTGCATAGTTTACCCTCCCTGAATCACTGGAGAAATATCTAGCAACTTGTACAGAGGTAGAAATGGTCTGTTACAGGCAGTTCTTTTCAGTAGGGAACAAATGTTGGTGCTTATTTATGAAGAAACAATTTCCCTCACAAAAGAAATGTTCATTGGTCTTTATTGAAATTCTATTGGGAGTTAATAATATCTCCAAAATAAAGAAATTTCTCCATTAAAACCTGCCCCCAAAGCTCTGCCATGGACCCCCAATTGTGACTCTTAATGCGGAGATGGAGATGGACACTGCTTCCTCTACTTCCCCAGGCCAACATTGCAATAGTCACTAGTTAGTGAAATTAGCACTTCTGGGCTCCTGAAACAGTGCTCAGAATGCATATGCCTACTGAGCTTCAAGGATGTTCCTTCCTGGCTTTGCTAATAGGAAACAATTGGAAATTCATGTGCCCCATTAGAGAGTATTTGTTAAAATAAATTATAGTAGATCTGTTCATTAGCTTATGAATGAGAATGCTACTGCAAAAGTAAATTCCATGGCATGAAAATGGTCTACAGGGTATAAGCTATATGCACAGTGTGATCCTGTTTTGTGGACATGTGTATACAGGCGGCTGAATATCTACATACATGGTCTGAAAAATGCTTCAGCACAGCCCTGCAGTTGTTTCCCTCAACAGCAAAATTATCGATGATTCTTTTTGCACCTTTTTGGTTCTGGTTTTTCGGTGACACACATATTTCTTATCTAACTAAGGAGTGAAGCATTATAAAAAGGCATGGGGAGAAAGAAGCGTGGACTGTCAACCGGTTTTTATGAGCGGGAGCCCAAGCTATCTTCTAGATGGGAGAAGCAGTGTGGACAAGTGGAAAGCTCTTTCAGACCAGTCTCTGCCTTCCACAGAGAAAGCCAGTGTCTTGCTCTCTCTGGAGCTCCTCTTCCTGTGGTCTTCACACTGGGACCCTACAGGAGCACTTGTGACTCCAGTCAGAGCATTCATAGGGAGAGGAGAGCATGGAGAGCAGGGAGAGCATCCTGGTGGCTTTGCATTCACAGGCAATGCTGCTGCTATCCTTCTGCAACCTGAAAGCTGAGCCTGGGACAGAACAGACTACTCATCATGTGCCCCGCATGGTTCCCAGCTCTCATTATACCTAGGGACACAGGCACTTGAGTGCTGCATGGGCAGGCAAGTGTCCTGCAGAAGGCGCCCATGCACCTCTGTTCCAGGGTATAGAACAGGGCGGGCGCCAGCCAGGGCGGGCAGGCGATGACAGTGTCGACTATCTGCAGATCTTGCTGCGGCTAAGGTTGCGTGGTTTGCAATTAGACGAAAGGTCCGGGGGCCTGGGAGATCATTTCCCTCAGCAGGTTATCATTTGGGCAGAATCAGAGGCTTTTCAGGCTCTGCAGCTCTGCCTGCTCTCCACCCTCCCCACTGCTCCTGCCTCACAGTTCAGGCATTTCTGCTCAGAACCTCTGGCTGCTGGTTCCCCTTGAACCCCAGAGTGTCTGTATCTATTGAGAAAAATGTGCCCAGGGTCCTTTCCTGGAAATATTTACCTAGCCCACAAGTCCAGAACCCTTACCTCCCCTACCTCCTCTTACTACCACAGTTTGTGATTATGCATTTCTTTGCCTGATTATTGATCATTGCTTTTCCCACTAGACTATGAGATTTTGCATTCTTGTCTTCCAGCACCTCCCTGGTAGACAGAATGATACATACTAAGCTCTCAGTAATGAGGTGAGTAAACTCATGCATGATTACACAGCAGCCATCAGAAACCTTCTAACTGAAGACTACAACAACCCTTACTGAATACAATCTGGGTTTAGCAAATTCTTAGCTGTGTGACCAGGGACAAGTTGCATAGCTCTTCTAAGATTGTTTTCCTGTCTGTTCTGTGTAGTTGTAAACAGTACTCTTACCTTGGGATTGTAGTGAAGATTAAATGAGATGGTGTCTATAAAGTGCCAGACACAAAGGATAACGGTGACTAACAAAGAATGAGTAACAGTGCCTGTATTGTTTGAGTCTCCTCCAGTCAGAGCTGGGAGGTCACCTTTGTTACAAGATTTTGTGGATCTTGGCCTCTCCACCTGCTGTGTATCACTTTGTCCTTTCCGCTCAGTGTCCTTGGGTTTGGGGGCAGAAAAGAAAATTGGCATCCTCCGCTAGCAGGCCTGCACTTGTGGGAGAGAGGGCATTTTGCTGAAATTAATCAGAAGCTGCCTGCCTTGAATCAGGATCAGTGCAGGCAAGTAACCCATCACAGAGGGGAGCTGCTCCTGGAAACCCCGCTGTGTGGGACCCCAGGAACTGTCAAAAATGTGACAGTGGGCTGGACCCTTCTGCCTCAGGGACCAGGTTCCATGCAGGTGTGACCACTGTGGCTCAGGAAGGGATTTGATGAGTTTTGTTTCAATAGTGGCAGTATCATAGGAGAAGGCTTTGAATGGGAAAGCAGGGCTTGGAGAAACTGAATTCAGACATCATACTGGGGTGCAAGATCACGCAAATGGTGCATTTAAGAGTCTGCAGCTGACTCCTGAATTCTAGTAGGATTCAGACAGGCAAAGCACCTGCCACATGCTCACAAGCTGCTGCTGAGGCAGAGCTCCTAACAGGTCTCATGATTCTAGCACTTTCTCAAGTCACACTGCTGTGACGATCAACATTTTCACTTCAAGTTTACCAAGGTAAGTGTTAAATGACTTTCAGTCTTATGGAGTGAGCACTTGCACATACAGCATTCAGTCACTAAGTTCCAATCACCAGGTCCTGGTCAAAGTGCCAGGAATGTGGAGACTGACTTCAAGCCTACAGAATCATAGTTTCCCAGAGAAACCTTATATTTAAGTAAAATGTCACCTTACCTTCTTGAGGTCCTTAAATGTATTTGATTTCAATTTTATTCAGCAAATATTCATTGAGTGTTATGGATTAAAAACTGGTGGTCAACTTAACGCCAGTGGAATTAAATCCCCATGCTGCTGAGCATAGATGTTTCACCTGAGGAAAGTTGCCAGCATAAATAGAGATGTGGAGAAGGAGAAGAGAGCTGTGTTGAAGCGTTGAGGTGTTGAGGCATTGTGGGTTCTCCTATGTGTTGCTGTTTGAGCTGTTGGGTCTCCTGGAGAAGCTCTGGTCCTCACATTGAACATTGCTTCCTGGCTCTGAGGGGAAGACGTGTGCTGCTTGGTTTCCAGGATAAACTTGTCATGCTGCTTCCTGGCATGTACCCGACTGTGCTTGTTGTCAGAGGAGCTCAGGTCCTCCATGTCGCTGAGGATGGCTGTGGTGCCTTTCAGGACAGCCCTGGTTTTTGTTGTGAGTGTGACTTCTTGGCTCCAGCGTAGAACCCTCATCCCACCAGCACAGCTCCTTCACTCCGCTGGCATAGACTTTCTAGCTTCCACTGCTGACTGTTGGGCCTTCCCAGCGTGGATCCATAAAAGAGACTGGTGTGAGCCCTTCTCGTGGGCTTTGGACCTCCAGTTGGATTCGTGGGAGGCATTGTCGTGAGCTCTGGGTCTTCATCTGGACTCATGTGGGACATTGCTGTGGGATTCAGGCTCTTGGCTAAATATTCTATGACTTTATGTTGTGGATAGATTTCCTGCATTTTCTTGTGTTAACTCTGGGTCACCATAAAACAGTATTATAAACTCCATGTCCTGATTCTAATTGTTCTCTACACAACCCCTGACTACACAGCACTGAGCAACTGTTATACAACCATCCACTGTGCTTAGGGATAAGGGATACAATTGTGAGCAGAAAATAAAATGATGTGACCCTCACCTTCATGGGACTTTGAGTTGGGAGAAACACCAGGACAGCAGACTGGAGAGGTATTAGGAGGAGCAGACAGGATTTGCAGATAAAGGAGGGGTGTGTGTGAAGGAGATTAAGCATCTCTGGTCTCAGGGCTGAGTGTTGGCTCCAGTCAGCAAAGTATGGTGTCTGACCAGGTTCTGGCTTCTGATTTTGTCATGTGGAGACCCATGTCACTCTCTTGGGTCTGGACTAGTGAAGGTGGCTTATCGTGAAGGAAGACTGCTCTTCGTGTTTTGCACATGTCCCCTGACCTTCCATGTCTTTCTGCTATGAGCTAAAGCACATGAGACCCTCACCAGACACAGCCATCTGGCCTTGAACTTCCTAATCCACAGAATCATAAGCCAAAATAAATCTCTTTTCTATATATAATATCCAGTCTCAGGTATTTAGTATTAACAATAGAATATAAAGTGATTCTGAGACAGCCAAGGGGAAGGGGAGTATTGAATACATGGCATGTGACTTGCAGGGGAAACCAGGAGAATGTTACCAGAGCCATGATCTTAGAGGTGCCTATCAAGGCGCTGTTGATAGTGAGGACAAGGAGCTGCCTGATGGCCCCTTGGATCTGTCTTCTACCAGATAGACTCCAGAGAGGAGGACGAAGGAATTGTTACCCCGTGGTTTCAGTAGGGTAAGCAAGGTGCAGTTTTGTTTTTCTTATTTCTATTTTTCATTTGCAGGGATAGCCTTGTTACAATGTCAGTTGGAAAGTGCAGAGGACACGTGCAGCAAAATTTTTTTACACTATTTGAGTGGCATGATCAGATAGATGGATGGATGGAGACATTTTGCTTGTTTAAAACTTAAATTTTGTTTCTCTTCCAGGATCTGAGTTAGGGGAGAATTCAGAACCTCAGGAGAAAGACTTTCATCAACAGCTCTAGAAGCACTTTCTTCCTTTACTATGTTCAGCTTGGCTAACTAAAAAAGTGGTTAGACTATTTTTAATCACATTTTAAAAATAACCTGTCTACAGAACAGGAAAGAATTTCTTTGTGTACTGTGCTGCATAGAAGTACTTACCTTATCTTTTTCTTATGTTTAAGGAGAGTCACACACAGTATTTCTCTTAGTCCTCCAGGCAAATAGACAGGTGGGTTTTCTTACTCTGTGCTGCTATAGCAAAATATTGTAAACTAGATGCTTATTAGTAACAAATATTTTTTTTCCCCATCGTTGTGGAAACTGGGAAGTCCATGGTCAGGTGCTGGAATATTCTGAATCAATCAAGGTCCACTTCCTGGTGGTCTTGGTTACTTTTCTCTCATTGCTGGGACAAAATACCTGACACCCAAAATGAAGGAAGGAAAGATTTATTTAGCTTACTGTTTGTGGAGGTTTGTCCATAATCAGCTGGCTCCTAGGCAACATGGCATGGTACTGGAGCAACACTTTAATGCTGCAGCCAGAAAAAGCAGCCAGAACAAAGGGTAAGGCAAGAGCTAGCCTCTTTTCCTCCTTTATATTGTGTGCAGGCTACCCTGGTTCCCTCAGGGCAGATGTAACACACAAAATCTCCCTGCTCTCTTCTTGTACAAGCTCAGGATGTTTACTCATTAAGGATTCTGTCTCCCTCCTGAGTCTCTTAGTTAAACTTCTAAACTCCTCAAATTGACACAATGTATCAACAATAACACTGGTTCATTGGCAGTATTTTTTACTGTGTTCTTTCATGGTATAAGGGGGGCAAAGCAACTCTCTGGGGCTTCTTTTATAAGGGCACACTTAGGGCTTGTGTCTAGATGTTCCCCCAGAGTCTCATGCTATCACAGGGGTTTTTCAGAGGTGGCTGAATCTAGAGTGTTTGATGCTTGGATTAAGGATGCATGATTAGTAAAATTAGTCCACTGATTGATTTGGCATAGTTTTGGCTAGAATTAAGGGTGTGAGTGCTACACCTGCTTGAGGGCAGGTAGCTTACATGCATTATAAGGCACAGAAAGAATCTTGTCTCCCCTCCTCATTGCTTTTGGTGTTTTGTGGGCAGCCTGAACTGTTCTGCTCTGTAATGTTCCTCTGCCAAACTTCCCTGCCAGGAGCCAACCAATTATAGACTGAAACTTCTATAAACTGTAAGCCAAATAAATCTTTTCTCCTTTATCTTTGGGTGTCAGCTATTTTGTCTCAGCAATGAGAAACGTAACTAAGACAGGCACTAATTCCATTATGAGGATCCCAACCCACAACCTCATCGCCTCCTGCTATAGTCTGAATATGATTTATTCCAGCAAAAACTCATGGTAAGTTTGGGTTCTTGATGAAGCAGGGTTGAAAGATGAGGCTTAATGAGAAGTGTTTGGATTATGGGGTCAGAGACCTTGTGACTGGATTCGTACTTTTATTGTGTGCCTTCATTCTTACTCTCGAGTCTGGATTGATTACTCTAAGGGAGAGTTGCTGAGAGGGAGATTTTCAGCCCTGTTTTGTCTTTCATAAATGCCTACTTGCCTTTCCACATATTTCTGCCATGGTGTCTAAGCAGCAAGTGGAACCTCATCAGATGCAACTAACCGATCTTTTACTTTTCAGCCTGCAGAATCATGAGACAAAGTAAACTTATTTTCTTCAGAAATTATCCAGCCTCAGGTATTCTGTTATAGCAATAGAAAACATACTAAGATACTTCTCAAAGGGCCTACTTCCTAATTACATCACATTTGGGATTAGATTTCAACATGTAAATTTGGGCAATATGTATGTAGGGGGTGAGGACACAAGTATTCTGACAGTAGTACAGATATAATTTTTTATCTCTCCTTTCTGTCTTGTGTACTTTTTTGCATCTGAGCTTCTTTTCCATCTGCTTTCCTATCTATCGCCCAGAAGAAGACTCAGGATTCCCTCTCAGCCTTAAAGAATTCTGTAGAAATGGTGGTTGGGCAGGTGGTAAGTATTTGAGGGGGAAATAGTAATGTGAAGCTTTTGTATTCTGTATAACTACATATATTCCAGAGGATCGAGAGTTAAATTTTTAAAAAATCACAAAAGGAAGCAGAACTGCAGTAAGCATTTATCAGACTTTATTAATGAGAAAGGACTTCTAAGCTTCAATTTAATGAAGAAAAAATAAGAGATTGAGAGGTTTAAGTATAAAAAAATTCTATTAAGGTAGACCAAAACTACATAAAAATATTCCCCAAATACAACAAAAGGTTATTAGAGTTATATTATGATTCTATTCAAACTAGTAAGAAATCACCATGTTAACACACTCATTGGAAGAAAACTACCTTCTCCAAAATGAAAATAAATAGTATTCACTTTGAGAAAGCTATTTAAATTTAATAAAACAAAGAACTAAAAACTAAAACGTCAAAGAAATTTTAGCGTCAAGTTTACATTTTAAAATGAGGATTATGTGCTTAGCAAGAGTGCAGAAAAATGGAGAATATGCTGGAATAAACTTCCCTGGCCTTTTTTGTTTTCTGGAAAGCGACTTAGTAGTATCTAAAACATTTATATCCATTAAATCAGGAGCTGCACTTCTGGGAATGTATCCCAAGAAAGTAATATAGAATGCAAAGGAAAATCTTTATGATCAGAGATGTGTACTGCAGTGTTATTTACCAGAGAGAACAAAAAGGAAGCTACAGAAATATCCAGTTCTTGAGGACTATCTTACAATTTCTGTGGAACGAGGTGGAATATAGCCCTTTAAATTGCATATCCCCATTAAAGATTACCAGCTTGCTCTTTGTTATAGATATTTTTTTTAACAGACTTTTCCTACAAATCTTTAGTGAGGTGTAGTTGACATACAATAATGCCCACATTTCAAAGGTACAATTGATAAATTAAGATATACATATGTATTTGTGAAGCTATCACTACATTCAAGATATTGGATATGTTAATCACTCCTAAAACTCTCCTCTAGCCCTTTTCTATGTCTTCTTCCTGCTCCTTCCTAACCCTCTTTATCTCCTGTCAATGCTGATCTGTATTTTGTCACTATCTTGTTCATCTTCTGGAATTCCATTTGGAATTATACAACATGTACTCTTGTTTGGCTTCTGGCTTATTTGTTTAGCACAATTGGGAATCATCCACATGGTTGTACATATCAACAGCTCAATCATTTAATTGCTGACAATTATGCCATTACATAAGCATACTACCATTTGTTGATACTTTCCTATTATAATGAACACTTGGATTGTTTCCAGTTTTGAGCTATTACAAATAAAAGCACTATTAATATTCAAATGCAAGCTCATGTAAGGACACATAAATACATTTCTCTTGGGTAGGTTACTAGGGGTGAAATGTATGGGTAATGTCAGCATGTACATTAACCTTTTTTCTTTCCTTTTTTTGTTTTTGTTTGTTTGTATAGGGTATTGAACCCAAGACCTTATGAATGCTAGGCAAGTGCTCTATCACTAAGCTGTATCCTTAGCCCTATGTTGGACATGCATGTGTGTGTGTGTGTGTGTGTGTGTGTGTGTGGTGCTGGGGATTGAATTAGAGGTTTCTCACTGAGCTACATCTCCAGATCTTTTTACTGTTTATATATATATATATATATATATATATATATATATATATTTTTTTTTTTTTGTCTTTTTCCTTTTCATTGGTACCAGGGATTAAACTCAGGACTGCCTGCTTTCAAGGCAGGCGCTTATGCCACTGAGCTAAATCCCCAGGCCCCTGTTTTTATATTTTGAGGCATGGTCTGGTTGAGTTGCTCAGGTTGAACTCTAGCCCTGCCTCCTAGAGTGCTGAAATTACAAGTGTGTATCACCATTGATGGGTCCTATTTCTAACTTTTAAAAAGGGTCAGTCTTTTTCCCCAAGAGATTGTACTGTTCTGTATTACCACCACAAATGTATGTTAACTCTGTATCTTTCCTAATAATTAATATGATCAGTTTTAGTGAAATTCAGACAAGTATTTAATTGTATATTTAATTTCCATTTCCCTAATAACCAGTGAGGCTTGTTTTTCACGTATTTATTTACAGTCTATATATATTTTTGATGAGTTGTTTTTTTAAAAACACTTGCCCATCTTTTAAACTGAATTTTGAGTATTCTATTATTATGGTTTAGATTGAGAATCTCCACCAAAGACCTCGGACTCAAAGGCAGGGCTTTTGGAAGCTGGCTGAATTATGGGAGTGATATAATTGGCACACTATTAGGAAAGGAGATATAGCGGGGAAAAGCAGATCACTTGAGGCATGACTTGGAAGGGTATATTTCTCCTTCCTAGCTCCTCACTTTCCACTGTAGCTGCCATGTTTTGAACAGGTTTCCTCTACTAGACCCTTCCACCATGTCTTTTTACCTTGAATCAGCTAATTATGGACTGAAATCTCTAAAAAGTGTGAACCAAAATAAACCACCCCTTCTTTAAATTGTGTGTGTTTGATATTGCATCTCAGTGACAAAAGAGTGACTAAGAAAGATTTTGGTAACATGAGACTGTTGTTATGACACTACCTGATCATGTTGTTTGAATCCTTTGGAAGTATTTTATGGAAGGAATTTGAAATGACTTGGAGATGACAGCTAGAGAAACCCAAGAATGCTCTGAGCTGAGCTTGATTGGAGATTCTGGTCTGAGCTCAAAAGCCCAGAATGCTAATTGAAGTGAAGATAGTAAAGGCCAGGCTCAGAAGGTTTCAGAAAATAAGGATTCCATTAACAGTTGGGGTAGAGATCATGTATACTATGCTGTGGAGGAATATTTATGTTCATTTTACACATATCCTTAGACCTTTTGGGAGACCAAAATTAAGAGCAGTGGACTAACTAATCTGGCAGGGGAAATTTCAAGGCAGTCCAATGTTGAAGCTGTGGCATGGGAACTATCAGGAGTTTTTAACTAGCTCTACATTGACAATTGAGAGTACATGGCACAACTGAGTAACTTTAAAAATTTTAGGTTTTATCAGAAAAGAAGCTTCTGTAAAGCTGTGGCTGTAAAGTTTTGGCTGAGGAAATCCTTGTCTATGAAGAGGAAAAGAAGAAGCTAAATATAGTGAGTCACTGATTATGAACTCAATTCATTTGTGAGGGCTGGTTGTAACTCTTGTTGGTGGTTTTAAGTCAAGACATAAATAATGGAAATGCCCATAATGCCCATAATGCATTCTTAACCTCCAAAACACCACTGTAACAACCATTTCACAATTTTTTAAAAATGGTTGTATAATGTGTATAATTTACCAGAAACATCAAGAATTTTCCTAGTGTATTTATTAAAAAATTAAAATATGCCTAGTTTACCAGAAACAACAATTTCATACTGTACTCACCATTCAAGCTGATGTAAGCTTCCCTTTCCATAAGAATGGCAGGAATGTGGCTCTCTGGTGTCCTTTCTCTCCTTGGGAGGGTCTGTAGCCCAGTAGGACCTACTTCTGGCTTGCTAGGTTTCAACATATGCAGAACTTAAAACTGGCCTATGGTTGTCTGTTTCTGTCTTTTCTTTAACACTGTCCTTTTTTTGCGATTACTTTATCTTCCCTTCCTGCCTTTGCTTCTTTTCTATCTTTTAAGGGGCTATTTTGGTTGTGATAATAATAGCAATTATATAAATCACTGACTGAAGTTATGTCCACAAATATGTGCATATGTGCTCAGTCTTACATATGTTTGCATATGATTTTCTGGCATTTCTAGTCTTTGCAACTGCACAAGTGGCCAGCATTTGGATCATAAGTCAAGACTTTTTCATAAGTTAAACTTAAAGTTCTTGTCATAACCCAAGTTTTTCATATGTGAGGCTGCTCATAACTCAGGGGTACACTATATTTTGTGAAAGGACAATATGAAGAATACTTCGAGTAATCAGCAAGACTCTGCCCTTGCCAGGCTCAAGGGCCTAAAAGTGAAGAAAGACTTTGTTTTGAGAAAAGAGCTCATTTAGGGCCAGCTAGAAAACAGTTTCCCTGAGCTCTGCTGTTCAAATACTCAGAGACCATTGCAACCATGATTCAAGGAGAACCAACTAATACTTGAGTTGGCAGCAATCTTGGCATTATTCACATGGTTCTATCAATATAAAAAATGCAAGAGTTGTGGGGTTAGGGAGGCTTCCACCCATATTTTAGAAGAAGATTTGGGAATTTAGATAGTAAGCTGCTGAGAGGACAGGGTATAAAGCTGTAAGAGTGAAACCAAAAGTACATAGAAGACCCTGGAAAGTTGGAGAAAAAGGAAACAATGAAACATTTGAAGAATATCACAGGCAGTGGGCACAACCAACACAAGTGATAGGCTATGAGAGCTATATTCAGAAATGACTTGAGGACAGGGCTGCCTAGGTCTTTTGGAGCCCACAGTTTTGCCTCAGGTGCTGGACACAGAGCTATAGGATATAGTGTTTTCTCTGCTGGGTTTAAGTATTGCTTTGGTCCCATTCCTTTCTATCCCATGATTTCTCTCTTTTAGAATGAAAATATTTACCCTCTGCCTTTGTGAGTTGGCAGTATTTAACTTCTTTTATTTTTACAGTACCCCAAACTATGTTTTCCTTGAGTCTTAGTGAAGATTTTGGACTTCAAATTTTCAGCAGTGCTTGGGAGACTGCTAAGACTTTACTGACTCTTAGAGATGGACTGAATGCATTTTGTATGAAAGGATTCACAAAAGTCTTTTAGGAGCCAGGGATGGAATGCCATGGCTTAGAGAATATCCTCCAAAGGCTTTATGGACTCATATGTGGTGTTTTTGCAGGGTGAATGAATCATGAGAATGATAGTGTTGACTTACTATTAGAGGCTGGGGTCTGATGAGAAGAGGCAGGTCAATAGTGGTAGGCTTGATCCGGAAGGGTGTATTTCACTCTGGCTCCCTACTTCTCACTCTGTTTCCTGGTCATCATGACATAGGCAGCCATCTTCTGCCAGAACCTTCCACCTTCCAGTTCTTCTTTGCTAATATATTAAAAATTTAATTGATTTTATAATGCGATCTTGTGACCTATAATCTTGCGTTTGGTTCTAACACCTTTTCTGTAGATTCCATTTGATTTTTTTATGAAGTAAATCATTTGTGAATAAAAAGTGAATGTAAAGTTATTTGTGAATAAAAAGTCTTGCTTCTCTATTTTCATTCTGAATCCTTTCATTTGTTTTTTTCTGCCTCATTAGCTTGATTGGAACCTCTCCTAAAATATTAAATATAAGGGCAGGGCGATCATCCTCACCTTGTTCCCAGTCACAGGAAAAGCATTCAAACATTTATCATTACTTATAATGTTAGTTGTAAGTTTTTGTGTAGGTATCCTTTAAAATGTTGATGAAATTTCCTCATATTTCCTAGTTTGGAAAGTGTTTTTAACAGAAACAAGTGTTGGATTTTGTCAAATGCATTTGCTCTATGTAGGAAGATGATCATATTATCCTTCTTTTAGGGTTTGTGAATATATTATATCCCACCAATTGATTTTTGAATGTTAAAGCAAACTTAGAGTTTCTGGGCTAAATCCCCTTTGGTCACAATGTATTTATCATGAATATGATACCTTAGGAATTGATTTTGAAAGTACAACTCCTTAAAATTTCTAGAAAATGCAGACTTGGCATTTGTATTTCTTGTTTAAATGTTTGGTAGAATTTACTAGATATCCTAGAGGTTTTTTCATGGGAAAGTCAATTTTTTCCATATAGATTAAAGTTATCTGTTTTTTTCTTGAGTGTGGTATGGTAATTTCTGTAATAAGTAATTTTTCCATTTCACATAAGCTGTTGAATTTATTGGTCATAATATTCCCTGATTATCATTTTAATGTGTTGCACATGTATTGGTATTACCTCTTTCATCTCTAATATTGCTAATTTGTGCCTTTTCTCTTTTTTCTCAATTCATTTGGATAGAAGTTTGTCGTTTTATTGATTTTTCTCAAAGAACAAGCTTTTGGTTTCATTGACTTTGTGCTTGGTATTCTGTTTTTCATCTACATTGATATTTATTATTTCCTCTCTTCTACTTGCTACAGATTTGTAGCAAGTTTTGTTCTTTATTTTCTTAAGCTGAAAATTGAAGCAATTTATTGAAGACCTTTATTATTCCCTAAAACCAACATTTTAATGTTCTAAACTTTCCTCTAAGTACTGTTTTAGCTATGTCTTACAAATTTTGGGGTGCTCTATTTTTGTGTACTCCAAAACATGTTTTTAAGTGCCTTTTTGAAAAATATTTCCGGGGCTGGGGGTTTAGCTCAGTGGCATAAGCACCTGCCTTGCAAGCAGGCGGTCGTGAGTTCGATCCCCGGTACCGATAAAAATGAAAGAAAAATATTTCCTGTGATCTGTAGGCAATTGAAAAGTGTGTGGTTTAATTTTATAATATTGGAAGATTTTCTAGATATCTTTCTGCCCTTGATTTCTAATATATAATATTATTGTGGTCAAATAATATACTTTGTAAAATGTGAATCTTTTAGTCTATATTGAAATTTTTATGGGCCAAAATAAATTTTTATGTACAATGAAGAGAAGTACATTCGTTGCTATGTGGAATATTTCATTAATTAAATTAGATCAAGTTAGTTGATAATTCTATTTAAGTGCTCTATGTCCTCTATATAATGATTTTATGTCTATTGTTTTAGCAACTATTGAGATATTAAAAAATGTGTTGAAGTTCCCAATATAATTGCAGATTTTCCTGCAGATTTTTTTCTTGTGATCCTATCAGGTTTTTGTTCATATATCTTGAAACTCATCTGCTCAATGAAAAACCAATTGGTGCTCTTATATCCTTTTGGCTAATTTATCCCTTTGTATTTATTAAAAAAATCTTTATCCTTAGAAACAGTATTTACTCTAAAATCAGTGTCTGATGTTAATGTAACAAATTTAACAACAAAAAAATGGTGTTAACAATTCTCCACACTTTTCCTTTTAATTTACTTATCTTTAAGTTTTGTTTTCAAAGCAGCTTACAGCTTACAGTGGAGATAAGTTAATCTTACAATATCTATCTTTCTCTTGGGCATATTCAGATCATTGTAATTTAATTAATTACTGATATTTTTATTTAAATCTTCTGTTTATTTTTTCCCATCTGTTCATCATTTCATCTTTTTTGCCTTGTTTTAGGTCAACTGTTTTATGAAGATTTTATTGTATCTTCTTTGAAGGCTCAACTAAAATTTTGTGTTGTGTTGTTTTAGTGCATGATTTAGGATTAACAGGATACACTTTTGCTGTATCATATTCCACTCTGACGTGACTATACACACGTTTGTGTATCTTTCAATGACTTTACAATATTACATTTTCATATTCTCCTTTTGACCTTCACATTGCTATCACATATATCACATCTCTAAATATTTCATAAACTTAAGAGAACATTGCTGTCATTTTTGCTTACATAATTTATTGTTTTTAAAAGATATTTAGATAATAAACAAAAAGCACTAATGCTTTCAAGAACAACCTTACTTTGGTTCTCTTGGTTCCTTTGTAGAGCCCCATATTTCTGGTTGGCATTATTACCCTTCAGCTGAAAACATTTCCTTGTCTATTTCCTGCAGTGGAAGTCTAGTGGCAATTCATTCTTTTGACTTTTGAAATGGACTTCAAAAGTCAACTTTGCCTGAAGTTCTGAAAAATACATTTTGAGAAGATTACTCTAGGTTGTCAGCTTTTTCTTTCAGTAATTAGAAGCTGTTGTTTCACTGTCCTTTGGCTTGTATTCTTTCAGGTGCGAAATCTGCTGTCATGTCTGTCTTCATTCCTTTGTATGTATTATTTCATTTTGCTCTGATTGCTTTTAAAATTTCTAACGATTTTTTCTTTATTGCTAATTTTAGGCAATATAAGTATGACATGTTTCTTGTCCTGATGCTTCAGAGATCTCACTTGCATGGGCTCAGGTTTTATCAAAATTTGAAAGCATTTGGACATTTGACTTTAAAATTTTTTTTTCTCTCTTCACTTGTTTCTTCAGAGACTCCAATTGCATGTATAGTTGTTTCCTTAACTGTTTCACAATTCATTGGTGCTCTGTTAACTTTTCAGTAGTATTTTTCTTCTCTGAGTTTTATTATATTTTGAAAGTTACTGTTCTGCTCAGATATATCTGATCAGTGACCAGGGATATAGCTCAGTGACCCAGCACCTGCCTGGCAAGTGTGACATCATGCATTTGATTTCCAGTACCAAAAAGAAAGAAAGAAATAGGTCATCTTGCAAAGAGTTCTTTATATAAGAAAATCTTGTGTTTATATTAAATTAAAATTGTATTTTATTTTATATAGTAGTAAAACTGAATACATTTAAAAGGTTTATGGAAAATGTATTAGAAGAAACTATATAAATGTAAATAGTGATTTTATATTGTTAGTAGGATTATGGACTTTTACCTTCTTTATTCCTTTCTGTAATTTTTAGAATTATGATAGTAAGTATACATTGCTTTTACAGTTAAGTATGTAAGAATGGATTTAATATATTAAAAATATTGAAGTGGCATTTATTGACTAGTTACATTAGTGAAGACTAAAGATAAAATGAAATTCTCTGACATTGATGGAGATGACATGGAAAATGTATCCTTGTTCAAAATACTTTCTGGGTAGTATTGAATGACCTTCTTCAAGAGACATTGGCAACTATATTGAATATGAGTGGTGATAGTGGACATCTTTGTCTTTCTGATTTTAGAGTTAAAGCTTTCAGTTTTTGCCATTTAATATGATATTGGTGGATGGTTTGTCATAACTGACTGTTATCACATTGAGATAAAGATCATTTGTTCTGATGAGTGTATGTTATACTTTGTCAATTGCTTTTGTTTTGCATCTATTGAGATGATCACATTATTTTGTCTTTGGCTTTATTGATATGGTTCCTTGCATTAATTGATTTGTGTATGTTGAAACATCTCTGCCTTCCTGTCATGAATATTACTTGGTCATGATGCATAATGTTCTTGATTATTTGCTGCATTCTGTTTGTCAGTTTATTATTGAGGATTTTTGCATCTACATTCATCAGGGAGATTTAGTTCTCATTTTTGACTGGGTGCTTCTCTAGTTTTGGTGTCTGGGTAATACTTGCTTCCAGTAATGACTTTGGGAATATTATTTCTTTTTTTCAATTCTATTAAAGAATTTGAGAAATAATGGTATTAGATGTGCTCTAAATTTATTGAGATAAATAAATAAAAGAAAAAGATACTAAAGGAAGAAGATTAAATTATTGTTATTGGGAGATGACATGATACTTTACACAGAAGATTCCAACAGCTTCACCAGAAAAATGCTAAATGTAATAAATAAATTCAGTAGCCTAGCTGAATACAAAATCAACATTCAAAAATAAATGGCATCCCTGTATAAAATAAAAAACTCACTGAGAGAGAAATTAGGGAAATAACCCCTTTCACAATAGCATAAAAAACCAAAATACCTAGAAATCAATTTAACAAAGGAGGTAAAATATCTGTACATTGAGAACTACAGAACTAGTATTCTGAAAAATATTGAAGAGGATAATAGCAAATGTAAAAATACACCTTCTTGCTCTTGGAAGAAGAGCCAGCATAGTGAAAATGGCTATATGCCCAAAATAATTTTTATACAGATTTAATGCAATCCAAATCAAAATACTATTAGTGTACATATTAAATATAGAAAACAATACTGAAATTCATTTGGAACCCGAAGTGATCTAGAATAGAAAAAACAATTCTAGGCAATAAAGGCAAGGCAGGGGGTATCACAATCCCCAACTTGAAATTATACTACAGAGCCACTGTTACAAAAACAGCATGATACTGGAAAAAACAAAAACCTGTGAAATGGATTAGAAGATTCATAAACAACTCCAGGCACACTCAACCACCTTATCTTGACAAAGGGATTAAAACATATTCACTGGAAGAAAGATAGCTTCTTTAATAAATGGCACTGGAAAAACTGGATTTCCACATGGTGAAGACCAAAACTAGGCCCATATTTATTACCATCTACTAAGCTAAAAAAATGGATCAAACATCAAAGTATTAAAAACAATACTAAATATGATGGAAGATAAAATAGTACTCTTGAAGACATAAGCATAAGCAAAGACTTCATGAACAAAACTCTTATTATTTAGGAAATACTATAATCTACAATTGAGATTTCATCTTATTAAAAAGCTTTTGCACATGAGAAATCACTAACACAGAGTGGGAAAAAATTTACCCAGTTGTTCTTCAGACAAAGAATTAATAACCAGAACATATAAAGAACTGAAAAAAATAAGAACTCTCCCTTGATTTAAAGATCTAATCTAAAAATGGGCATCTGAGAAGAATATACACTTCTCAGATGAAGAAATACAAATGGCAAATAAATACATGAAAAAAATGTTCATCACTGGTCAATTGAGAGTTGCAGATTAAAACAAGGCTAAGATTCCATCTTATTCAAGAAAGAATATTTGTTATCAAGAAATCAGCCAATAGCAAATGCTGATGGGGCTCTAGGGGGAAAAGGAACACTTCTCTACTGTTGGCGGGAGTGTAATTGGTGCAACTACTATGGAAATCAGTATAAAGATTCCTTGAAAAACTAGGATTGGAGGTCCCATTTGATTCATTGCTGTGACTGTACCTGACCATGTGGTTCAGGAGCCTTTGGAAATGGCTTATGGTATGAATTTAGAAAGGTTCAGAGATTCTAGCTAAACACATAGAGCTGAAGTGCCTTAGACTGTACTGTTGGCGATTTTGGTCAGAGCTCAGATTCTGATCAGAAAGCTGCTAGAAATCCTGCTAGTGAAGACATGGCTCTGGAGGTTTCTGCTGGGAAGAAGGACTTCAGTGGCTGTTAGGCTCCAGACAATGTGTGTGATGGCTTGACAAAAAGTTCATCTGCATTTTTCTCATCTCCAGAGACTTTGCTTGAGAGTAAGGTTAAGGGTGGTGGAATAATTAACCTGGCAGAAGATATTTCAAGGTAGTCCAATATTGAAGGAGTACATGGCTACTCTTGGGAGCTTTTAGCCATATTTGCATTGAAAATCAAGAGCAAAGAGCCCACAGGAATGATTTAAAATGTGAAATTTGATCATAAATGGAGCTCCAACAAACCTGTGGACTGCAAAAATAGAGCAGAGGAAATTTTTATTGCTGAGAAGAAACAAGAGTAAAGAAAAGATGGCCTGAGGGCATTTCAAGAAGCAGCAGGGCTCCACCCTTTGTAGCCTCAAAATTGCAAAAGTGAAAGACTTTGCTTTGAGAAGAAAGACAGAGATTACCATGTTGCAGAATCACAATTGTGGCAGCTGCACCATGTTCCAGAGTTGTAGCAACCTAGAGAATTTTTTTCCTCAGAATTGGATTCAGGATGCTCAGTGATCCAGGCACTCAGTCCCTAAAACCAAGAGAGAGGGAAGCCTGTATACTGCTGCTGCTGGCAGGAGACCTTGATATCATCCATGTGGTGCTGGCTTTAGGTGCATGCAATATGGAAGAATTGTGGGGTCAGGAAGTCTTCCATTCAGATTTCAGAAGGCTTGGGAGGCCAGACAGTGTGAGAGGGCTGTGTGTTAAACTGTGTTTGAAGCCAAAGGTGCATTAGAGACTGCAAAAGTTTGGAAAAGCCAGGAACATGAATCATCTGAGGAAAATGGCAAGGAGGAGCAGAATGGACCCAAGACAAAAGCCATGGAAGCTACAATCACCAACAATACAATGGGGAAGGAGCCACTCAAGGCCTTTGAAGTTCACATCTTGCCATAGATTATCTCAAATGTTGCACATGGACTGAGTATTTAACCTGCTGGATTTTGGACTTGCTTCAGTTATATTCCTCTGTACCCCCATTTGTAACTTTTAGAATGGAAATGTTTGTGTTGCGTCACTGAATGTTGTGTTTAACATTCTTTTCATGTGTATAGGAGTTAACAGATAGGAGTTTGCTTAAATCTCAGAGAAGACTTGGGACCTTGACTTCTCAGCAATGCTGACACTGTTAGGACTTTGACAACTCTTAGAGATGGACTAAATGCTTTTTGCATAAAGGAATGTGCATGAGTCTTAAGGGGACCAGGAGCAGGATACTATGGTTTATGTCTACATGCCCCCCCATAAAGCCTCATGCAGTCATGGAGACAGGTTTTTCAGAGGTGGTTCAGTCTCAGCATGGGCCAATGCTGAGATGAAAGATGTGAGTGCTACACCTGCCCTAGGATATGTAGCTGCATACAGTATAAGGGACAGAGTCTTGTCTCTTGCTACTTTTGCTATCATCTGCTAGCTTACCATCCTGCTTTGGAGTCTACTGATTATGAACTTCACAAACTGCAAGCTAAATAAACTTTTCCTCCTTTAACTTTATGTGTTGGGTATTTGTCATGGCAGCAAGAAAATTAACTAAGACAGGTATACTATTCATCCATAAAGAAGGATAAGCCTGACACATTTATAGGTAAATGGATGGATCCTTAGACCATATTCTTAAGTGAAATAAATTGGACATACCTGTATGAATATCTCATTGTCTCTTTGGTATAAGAAATTGAAAGTGTAAATAAGAATCAAAATGTACAATAGATACTGTGAAATAGGAAGAAATTGTTCAGCAGGAAAGGGTAACAAGTGAAGGAACAAGGGAGAAATAAAGAAGGAAGGGAAAAGAAAAAATGAAAAAAGAAGGGTAAAGTGGAAACAAAGTTTTGTAAATAAGAAGGGGAAGGAGAATTGAAAGGAGGGGAGGGGAAGGTGGCGGGGGAGAGGAACCGAGATATATCATGTACTGATACAAATTCTCTGTGATTATTATGTATACCTAAATTGTACCAATAAATTTAATTACAAAGACAGAGAGAGAGAGAGAGAGAGAGAGAGAGAGAGAGAGAGAAAGAAAGAAAGAAAGAAAGAAAGAAAGAAAGAAAGAAAGAAAGAAAGAAAGGGCAATAGCCTTCTCTTTTGATGTTTCAAGAGACTGCTTAGCTTCACACTGACCATGTATGTTCCTAACTTCAATTTATGTCGGTCTTATCATGAGCAGCTCTATGTGGATCATCTATTTGCAAATTGGATCATTACACTTAGAGGCCGAAACTATTTAAAGAAGTCCTGAGGGTAGTCCCTTTATTATGCAAATGTTCTCTTTTTAAACTTAAGTTTAGTTTTTGCACATCAATATTCTTTTTCTTGTTGAAGAAAGACTTGCTCACATTTTATTTCTTACTCACTATATATTGATTTTAGCCCATGCTCTGTTACTAATAGGATGTGTGACTCTGGGCAAGTTAATATCTCTCTCTAGGCCTCCCTGTGTGTCAGAGGAAAATGTTTTAGTTTCCAAAGGCGGCCACCACAAAATACAACAGACTGGAGGGCTTAAACAATACACATTTGTTTTCTTCTATTTCTGGATGCCAAAAATCCAGAATCAAGGTGTTGGGAGGTTGATTTCTCATGAGATTGCTCTCTTTGACTTAAAACAGCCACTTTTCTTGCGGGTCCATGCATGATTTTTTTCTCTGTATGAACATCCTTAGTGTCTCTTCCTCTTCTTATAAGAAAAGAAAGCCTGTTGGTTTAACGAGCCCAAACCCATATGCCCTTGAAACTTCAGTGACTTCTTTAAATACTCTGCCTCTCCATGTAGTAACACCAGGGGTTAGGGTTTTAACATAAGAATTCTGACAGGACACAATTCAGTACATAGCAGAAGGAATTTACCCTCACCCAATGGTTCTCTACTTTGAGAATCAATGAGAACTGCCAGGCCTTGTCCCCACAGTTCCTGATCCAGTAGCTGGAGTAGGGCTTGGGATTTTGCATTTCGGATAAACTCAAAATGGTATTCATGGTGCTAGTCCGAAGACCACACTAGCCAGCTAGGAGCTGGACAATAGCACACTTACAAGGGAGAGAATATCTAACTTTAAAAAGTGCTTTTGAAAGAGTTGACAAAGTTTTGTATGTTAGCTTTGTAAAAAAAAATTCATACATTTTCAAAAATGAGAAGAGAGTGACTAACAGGTTTTGAAAAACCTCTGGGATTACACATATAGGTAAATCCACATTAGCATAACTCGTCGCATTTTAAACTCAAGTGTTTATATACATCTTTTAAGCATCACTAGATTCATATGTGATTCAAGTTTAATCAAAGTGAATGTAATGCCCTCTGTGCTGGTTTCTATGATACCTTTATAAACACTGTTCACATGGCAAGAAGCACTCAGTTTTGACACTGGATTATTCCTCACAATTTACACTGTTTGTCCTGAAATTTAACTCTTTTTGCAACTAGCTTTCACTGGACAAGGACACTATATTCTTTTAACCAGATTTTTTTTTTACCTGTGTGACACAGTATGCCAGATAAAGAAATCATTTCTTTTAGACGTTTAATCTCTTCCCAGAGTGAAAGTAGTATTTGCTGAAATAAAAGTACACCTTGGCAGAAATGTGATGCTAATCCTCTTAGTTTTAATGATTTGGAAATGGTTGGAATAAGAAGGTAAACATTGTACTTGATTAATAGGAAGGAAGTCAATTGGCCATGCAGCCACTTCTATATGCCACACTGTACAATAGTGCTTTATTTTCATAAACCCCTAAACAAGGTCGCTCTCCATTTTAGTGTTTTTACTTGAAAAGTGATCCACTTGCACTGTGCAGTTTCTAAGTGTTTGATTCCATTACCCCAAAAAGCAAGCAGTGCATATTTCAAATCGACGTCAAACAAATCCCACTGATAACTGGTGTCATATCAATGGCTTATCAGGTCTTTTTTTATTGAAAATAGTCAGATATAATGAGGTGCTTCACATTTAAAAGTCTTAAATCTTTGAAAGCTCCAGGCCTAGATGGTTTTGATACTGGCTTATTAAACTTGCACTAGGAGCAAAAGCAAGAGTGGGTGGGGGTGGGGTCGAAGAAGAGAAAGGGAACCCAGAGAAAAAGAGGAGGGAGCTCTGGCAGGCAGCATGGCTTAACCTTTCCTCAGCCATGTCGGAAAGGTGGTATTCACCTGTAGCTTTTTCTGTCTCCCAGAGGAGACTACAAGGAGGCCTTTAAGTGCTTCCAAGCATGTAATGTGTAGCCACTGCTTGGGAATGATTCCTGCTGTTTTTATTAGGATTTCAGTTTCTTTTGCACCATGGTAAGCCCAGAGTTCAGTGGCTTTCAGTGGCTGTCCACCCACTAAAACTAAGCACTGGGCAAAAAGGTCACCTGACCCACTTTAGCACTAATGCATGAGAAGAAACCTTCAAGTTCCAGAAAGAAGGCAACATCACATGGCTTATACCCTGTTAAGCAACAGGCACAGGAGGGTACACTTGCTGTTTGCATTTTATGGAACTCTGCTCATGTTCTCTCTGGGTCAGGATTGGTCCCTTTTCCCAGGTAAGGAATATGAGGTTCCATAGAGGTGCAGAAATTGCAGTGGTTTAGAATAGTTTAGTGATTCCCAGTGTCACCCACATCTCTGTCACCTGGGAACTCAGGCCCCACCAGATCCACTAAAATTAGACACACTGTGGTTGTGGTATAGGCACCCATGTTTAGTGATCTCTCTAGGAGCTTTTGATGAACATGTGGGCTTGCAAAGGGCCCACTGCTCTAGGGCCACAGTTAGAATCCTAAAGGATTCTAGCCAGCCTGAGCACTATTTTCACCTGAGGGCTGCAGAAGCAGGGGATGTCATGCGTCCTCGCTTCCTTCATCTCTCAAGTTTATGGTTTGGGGACTGACCAAGAAACTGGAAGGAACAAGAAAAGAGTCTGTCATCTTCAGCTACCACATGATGGCAAGATCAGAGGTTCCATCCTGCTTAGAAGGCTGTGATTCTGAGGTGGGAGACAATCGTGCTTCATGTAAGGAGAGAAGAACGCTGAAGAACTGGACCACGCCTTTCCCCTCTTTTTCCTGCCTTACTGTCTACTGGCTTCTTAACAGAGGCTGGCCCTCTCTATGGGTCCCAGAGGAGCTACTTATGCTGAGTTGATTCCAAGATCCATAGATTCAAGGGTACCCTGGATATAGTTGTGCCACCAAGCATACTTCTTAGTGATGATTCTCATAATGTCTACTGTGTATTGAAGCGTAACTGTGAGTCAAGCTGGAAGAGAAAGGCTCTGGGGAAGCCTAGTAATAAAAAATTGTTGGGGAGCTGATGCATTTGCATTTATTTCCTGAGTTTTCAGTTATGCCTACACCTTCAAGTGCTCTGCCCAGCCAGCTCTGTCAGTCTTACTGGCTCCTTAGCACACCAGTCAAGTGCCAGGCCACCAAATCAACAGAACTCAGACAGCATCACACCCAACCCAAGGGGGAGCTTGTGATTCTCACAGTGCTCTAGGGTATCATCACTGAAGCTCAAGGACAAGGAGTCCTGGACAGGGGTGCTAACCTCATTGTCTCTATTCTGCACCATTACAGCTTTGTGACTTTGGGTAAGTTATCCTCTGGTATTCTCCCTTAGCCACTGCCTATACTCCTGAATTCCCTTCAGCACCCAGCACTGCTATGAGGATCAAGAAGGTTAATGCAGGAGCTGGGTGCCTGAGGGGTGCACAGAGGCATTAATTGATAGAGCATCGGTAAAGAACAGCAGCAGCTCCAAGACTGGCCTTGAACATCCAGCTGGAGAGCAGGAAACTCTACTTCTGGGAAAGAATTTGGGGGTGGTTTACCAGTACAAACAGTCCATTGATGCATTAGCTAAAGGATGTGGTGATGAGAGCATAGGTTGGGCTTAGCTCAAAATGGGGTGAACATCACCCTGGGAAGCTGAGGCAAGAGAATTGAAAGTTTGAGCCTATCTTGGCAACATTGTGGTTTAGCCAACCCCTGTCTAACTGTGAAAAATGGACTGGGGCTAGAGCTCAATGCCAACGTCCAGGGCTCAATTCCCAGTATCACAGAAAGAAGCGTAGGTTTACCAATTTGTCTGTTTTCCTGGTTTTTAACAAAAGCAAACCAGGATTGTTAGTCATACAATCCTAATGTAAAGCCTACTGCAATTTTTTATTTGTCTTGTGTCCTAACTTCTCAGGGACTTGATTCTGATACCTATAAAGTGGAGGCAATAAATCAATAATAATAATAATAATACTGATAATAGTAAAATAGTAGGCACATAGCACACTGGGGTTATTCCTTCTGGGAGCTGCGGCAGGCCTCTCTCCTGCCCCTGCAGGCCCCTCGGATCATAGGCTTACCAGGCAGGACACGAGCAGGCTTCTCAGCCCTGCTTCAGGGTGGTGACAGTGTGCTGGGAGCTCCCAGAGCGCAGGGGCTGCCTCTGCCTCTTCTTTGCAACCTGGCACCTCACACAGTGGCTATTCCCAGGACTTAGTGAGTTCCACTGTGGGTTACTGACCCTGCCATCAGGACAGTGCAAAGCTGCGGCCTGCAGTTCATCACCAGCTAGCATGTGTCCATAGGTTTAGTTGTTGTAATCCTCCTTCTCCCTTAGGAGTGGGGGTAAACAAAGGTGTCATTATGACCACTGTTTTTAAAATAACAAACCAAAGGCTGAGGGAAGTTAAATGAACTGCCCAAGGTCACTCAGGCAGACAGTGAGGGAGCTAAAACTCAAATCCCAGAGTCATACCTTTGCCCCCCATAATCTAGAATCCCTATAAACACCACAAAGACACTTGTTAGAGATCCAACAGCCCCCTGGACAAGACCCCTACCAGTCCAGTGGCCTCCCCTGCTCCTCTTTATTATAAACACTGTCTCTGGTTGCTGCTGCACTGCCCACTCTGCAGATCGATGGGGACCCAAGGTGCAGGGTGGGAGTGGTCACAGCAGGGTCTGGTGTCCCTGATTCCACAGGGAATCTTTTTCATGGGCAGCCAAACAGGCCGCCCCCTCCGAGAATGCCAGGAGACCATTTCACCACCTAATCGATGGTCCTGTTATTGACTTGGTGTTCCCCAAGGACAGTTTTATAACTTTATCGAGCCCTGTATGTGGGCGCAATTACAGGGATAATGGGAAATCATCGACAAATGGAGGCTTCTGCATTGCAAATGAACACCTGCTCCAACAAAAGGAAAGTTGCGTCTTAGTTTTAGAATTTGTGAAAATGAAATGCCCATTTAAAAATGTGGGGGTCTTCCACACTGGCCTTGCCATTAGCATATAAATATCATGGCTCCCCATGACCCTGACGATCTGCATGTTACATTCTCCATGGGAATGTCTGGTGCATCATCTACAGCCTATGCTCTTCTCGTGATTTCTGAGGCCCTGAAATAATTGCTACCCAGTCTTCCCACACTGAAAGGGGTACTCTGGGTGCATCTTTGTCTCATCCCCTAGAGGGCAAATGAGGGTCACAAAGCTGCCTGGCACTCCTCACAGAGCCAAGCACAGCCCCAAGGCAATCGTGAAGAAATCAGATGCAGGCAGGGGCCTTGTCCACTGGTTGTACTGCTCCAAGTAAGTTGCTCCAGCTCTCTGAATCTCAGTGTCTTCACCTGTGAAATGGGGTTACGATTTTCTTTGTGTTCGAGGATCCTTATGAGGATTGAATAAGGCAGCAATTTTGGACTTCAAGAAGCTTACAAAACTGAAAGCGTAATAAGATCCAAAATATACAATAGATATTGTGAAAATGAGAGGGAAAGAAAGCGTTCAAAATGAAAGAATAACTGGGATGAGGAAAAGAAGGAAGGGAAAATATTATATATATATGTATATATGTGTGTGTATTATATATATATATATATATATATATATATATATACACATGATATATACATGATAGGTAACTATACTACTAATCTCTGTAAGTTCATTGAAAAGAATAGTTTGTGTTTTCATTGTTTGTTTAATCATTTTTTTCATGCCTAAATCTTGTAATCTGAACTACTTTTAAGATAATAATATGCTATATTAGCTAGTGTTAATTTCCTTTTTTAAAAAAAATTCTGTATCATTTTTATCCTTTTCATTTTGTTTTTAAAATAAAATAGAATAAATTTCCAAGCTTTCTATTAAGGACTCATGTGTCAGCCCTTAGCTGCCCACATGCTAGGAATCATCCTAGTACTAGAGAACAAGATAAACCTCTACCTTCATTAAAGACAATCAATTGTAGGGTTGGAGATTTAGCTCAGCGGCTTAAACTCCTGCATGGCAGGCACAAGGTCGTGAGTTCGATCCTCAGTACCAAAACCCAAAAAAACCAATAAATTGTAAACTTACTGTTTCTGAAGCTGACCAGTGCTGTGTATGAAGCTAAGCCAGACAGGAGTGTCCCGTGAAGCAGGACCCTGTCTTGGAAGTGATATTTGAGAGAAACGGGACAGGAGTAAAGGAATGAGCCAGGCCATTTATGACATAAGGAAGAGAAGATACAGCAAAGGCCCTGTGGTGGAACAAGTGGGCAGGGGAGAGAGCAGGGGCAGCGCCCAGTCATCGAGTGAATCAGAGCCTGGGTATCGTTCCAAGGCTGTGGATTTAGGTGGCTGCTGGAAGGCTTGGTGCACAAGAGTGGCCTGAACTGATTTGGATTTTAAAGGTCATTCTGCCTGCTATGCATAGAGATAATTTGGGGCAAAGGTAGACATAGGATTTATGAATGAACCCCAAAGGGCAGGTCCACAAAACTCAGAGCACTATTTCCAGAGTCCACAGAAGGATGAGGAAGCTTGCTGGGTTCCAGCCACTTCGTTTCACCCGTCCTCCAGATGGCCTCCCCTCTGACTGTTATGAGGGCATTTCCCCTGGGCCCTGTGGCTATGAGCTCACTTTTGCTTGCATGCTCCCACTAGCTCTACAGTGTGGAGATATAAGGTGTGAGGCTTAGAGAAGGAACACAACTTTCCATGTCAACGCTGCTGAGTGGTGGCTGAGTCAGATCTCAGGACTGTCTTCTGATTTCCATACTCAAACCTAGGAAGCCCACACACTGCATGTGCCTTCTGCCATGTGTCAGGCAGAAGTTGAAGCTCCTGGCCATGTTTGCCACTGTGTCTGTCCTATAAAGCCTTCCAGGTGACTGGGGGCCGGCTATCCTGGTTATGGAGAGTCTCAGTTTTGGTTGTTTGATGAACAAAGGTCAGAAAGTCACAGCTGCACAAGGAGGCTGGAGGTTTCCCTTGGAAGGGAGTGGTCCTTGCAGCCGAAGGGCCAGGGAGAAGCTGCTTCTCCAGGTGAGCCAGTTGAAAGCAAATAGACCGTCTCCAGGATATTGGCCACTTTGAGGGGCTCTGGGGGTGTCCCAGACAGCTTCTGTCAGTGTGAGGCAGAAAGCACTTGAGGGCTATTTGGTGGGATTGTGGCTGGGCAACTGCAGATACCTTCCCTGTCCTTGGACCGAGACTGTTTCCAGCCCTTCACTATTCAGGCAGGATAGGCAAGTCTCCTGCCAAGGGCTGCAGGCATTGGCATATACTGAGTCTCCTTGGCTCACTCACAGCTCTCTGGATCAAAACCACAGCCACATGTGCTATCTCTGCACATCCCGCTGTGTAGTTGAAGGGCACCATGTGCCTGTCCCATGAGGCCTGGGGCCCTGGCAAGATCTCCACTGAGAAACAAGAGCTGAGTCAGGTAGGCCCCTGCAGCCCAGGTCTCTACATGAAGGTCAACTTTCTAAATGGTCAACTTTCAATTTTCCTGGGACCCACACAGCCCTTGGGCTCTGGCTGCATTGATGACCTGTTTTAGTGAGTGCTATGCTTGTTGCTCTGTGATGTGGCAGTGGCCCCCACTGAAGAAGTGGGGTTCATTTCTCCTGCCCTGGAATCTGGATGGGCCTAGATATTTGCTGCGGGCAGCAGTGTCCTCAGGCGGACACAATGGTGCACCAGTTCTGAGCTGAGGTCTCAAGAGGCCTTGACTCATTTTTTGGCTTTCTCTTACAGTGCTACCCCAGCCTTAAGTAAGACCATCCTAGATAAACAAACACCAACCAACTGCCAGATTCATGACTAAATTCATCCAGAATCAGCCATGTTACACAGAGGTCTGCCAACCTCCAGCCGTGATCTCAGGAACTTTAATGTGTGATTGTCGTTTTAAGACCTCTGAGTTTGGGGATTGGTTGTTACCTATCAATAGCAGCTAATATAACCTGTTTACTTACCCATCCTTATTTAACACATAATAATAGGTTGAGAGATGGAAAATTATGGGGTTTACTGATTACCATACTCTATGCAGCGTCTCCTTCTTCTCTTCCCCTTTCTCCTCTCCCTCTTCTTTTTCTTTAATTCCTGACTACCATCTATTGATCATCAACTTCACCCAGTCCTATCCTGAAGATCCACGCATATCATACCCTCTGACCTTCCACCCATGCTGCGAGGCAGTATCTTCCTCCATATTTGACCAATGATGAAACTGAGATGGTGAGAGGTTAGTTAATCAGCCTGAGTTCACACAGACAAAAAGTAACCAGGATTCAGGCATGTGCTTGTCTAGCACACAAAGGGAACATTCTCACAAAAAGTCCATTCAGAGAGCACACTCCCAAGATGCATGTGTCACTGGCTTTGGGTCTTGGGAATCCATTCAGAGACCAGAGGTCAGGGCATGCAATGGCCTCAACACCATCAAAACCCATGTCTGACTGAAATTATTTTTATAACCACTTGAAGGACAAGCCTTCTTCCTCTCCCATCTCTGCTGGGAAGAGTCACAGAATGGCTCCCAGGCGTGCATATGGATTCCCTTCCTCCCTGGGAGCCGTCCTGATTCACAGCCAGGGCAGGAGCTGGGAGAGGTTCCCCTCCAGTGACTCGGAGTCACACAGAGCCTGCGCTTAGGTCTGGTTATCCTAATGTACACAATAAAAATTTTTATTAAAAAGGGAGGAAGAAGCTGAGGAGATGGCAATTGGCCATGGAAGGATATTATTTTTTATTGGAATTAGAATCCCTTTATTTAAAAACTACATAAACCCTCAATTTTCTTTCTATCACTTGGCTTAGCAGCCTGTGGAAAGTCTCTAAGGGCAATTTCAATACCGTGGAGAGAACAGTTCTGGATTTCCTGAACTATCTGTCATGGAAATTCATGCTGTAGCCACTCTGGGCTTCTGAGCTCATGAACCCCCCCCCCCCGCCCAAGCCTCTGAGCTTCTCCTTAAACCTGAGCCCAAGAAGTAGGCTGAATATTGTGACTCTCCCCCCTCCCCTCTCCTCTCCTCCCCTCTCCTCCTATTCCTCCCTCTTTGTGCAGCACTGAACATTGAACCCAGGGTGTCTCACTGAACTGTATTCGCATCTCTTTATTTATTTATTTATTTTTGAAATTTTAAGACAGAGTCTTACCAAGTCACTCAACTCCCCAGGCTGGGCTTGAACCTGCAATCTTCCTACCTTTGCTTCCCAACCTAGTAGGATCACAAGCAGGCCAGCTCATCAGGTGAACTACTTGTCACTTGAGAGCCGTCAAGTAGCATGTCAGAGCCTGTGTGCTGGCGCTGTTCCTGTGTCTTCTTATCCTCCTAGGAGCTTTTGAGGCAGGTTTTATTCTAATTTCTATTTTACAGAGGTAACAGTAGAAACTTATCAGTGCTAGCTGAATAACATAAAGTCAACCAATAAGAATTCATAGAACAGCTCATGGCTCAGTCACAGTTCTGGGAACAGAGTACAGTGGGAATGAAACAGACAAGGAAAATTTGCCCATGACTACAGAGCTAGGAGTGCTGGCCTCAGGGTGAAGAGTCTACAGACCTCCCAGAGGTGAGTGGGTTATGACACACTGAGCAGAACATCTCAACACCCAGGCATATATTTTTGAAAATAAACTTGGCATACAGGGCACCTTCGGAGCTGCCAGGTGCACCTAGAGCTAAGCACCACCCTTTAGTGTGACTTCACTTGATCTGAGCAAGTTTCTGAAAGGAGTGAAAATAATGTAAATGGTCCCTGATGTTTGCTGATCGCCAGTCTCAAGAAGGACAGATTGTGCCTTTGCCAGGTAGATTCTTCTAGCAGTTCCATGAGGTGGACGCTGTTTTACAAAAGAAGAAACTGGACTTAGAGAGGTTATCTTATTTGCCCAAGGACGCCCCAGGCAAGTGTGGATCTGGCGTGTGGCCCAGAATCAGAGCAGACCTGCAACCTCCCTCACACTGTGCCCTGCTTCTAACACATCAGGTCTCAGATATGCCTGAAAATGCAGTTGAGAGCAACTTACCACCGCTGGAATCTTCTCTCCCTGCATAAGATGTCTGATTGGTGGAGCATGGGGTGATGGTTCTGTCCTTGTGTCACACTCCACTCATTCTCCAAATCAAAACATTCCCCCAAATCCCCTTCTCTTTCTACCTAGGAGGATCCACATTGAGCCCAGGGCCAGTAAAGAAGGCTCCATCTCCACTTGCTTACGGCCTAGCTGACTCCATGATTTGTCCTGTGCCAGTTCTGCTAATTCCCAAGATATAGGGCCTACCCAGGGCTGGGGCTGGGGTCAGGGACCAACAGGCCTTTGCAAAAGAGCACCCAGTGTGAGCTGCCAGAGCCCCAGGGTGCAGACAGCAGAGGGAGGCAGAGAATGGCAAGCATTGGCCTGAGGCTTGTGCGAGCTGCTGTGTAAACCCAGGCTGAGGGAGTTTGGGGACTTAGATGAAGGAGAGAGAAGTGACTCACCTGAGATGGTTCCAAGGTTGATGAGCCTCACCAGCAAGGGGCTTCTTAGAGGAGAAAGGGCTGTTTTGTCTTTATGGTTGCAAAGATTTGCAGCTCTGTAAGAATCATCATGGGGTTACCCAGGAAAGCACAAACTGCTGAGCACATCCTAACCTCTGCATGGTGCTTAGAACAACTGCGGTAGATAGTGAAGACCCCAGCAGCCTCCTAGTACAGAGGGCCCATGGCAGTCCCTCTCTGCGCCACAGAAGCACTTGCTGTTGGGGGAAGCTGTGGACAGAGGGCTTCCCTCTGGGCTTCCTTTTCACTTTGTCAGGTGGAGTTAAGTTTCCCTGACTCATCCCAGAGTCATTTATGGGGGTGGCGGACAGGTGCTTTCCCCATACTTGGCACTCACCAGCTCAGCAATGACTCAGGTGCCTGAGAATGACTCAGGTGCCCGAGGGGTCCAGGCTCACTGAGGGCCAGGACCAGCATGGCTCTTTGGGTGCCCAGTCCAGGCAGGGTAACTAGGCCCTTCCACCGTGTCCATCAGGCCAGTCTCCCCCGTGGTGTTGCTTTGCCAGTTAGTTCAGTGCCGGGTGCAATCTCAACAGAGTGGTCTACTCCTCACCTGGGTTCTCCCTTGGGAATGTGACCTTGCAGTTGTCACCCAGTGAAGGGGGCCAGGAACTGAGTCATCCCAGCAGGGTCTCAGTCCATTTTGTGCTCCTATAGTAAAATATTTGAGGCTGGATAATGGATAAAGAAGACACATTTGGCTCACGATTCTAGTGCCTAGAGGGTCCAAAAGATCCGGTGCTGACATTATGGCAACCCCTTCCACCCTAGTCCTTCAGTGTAATACATGCCAAGAAGCAGAAAAAGAACCAACCATGCACAGGAGATGCCAAAATGAGGGTGGCCTCTATTTATAATAAGGTACTCTTCCCATCACTAATTCATTGCTGTGAGACCCCACCCTCCCTGAAAGATCAGCACTGTCCATTTAGAAGGGTGGGGGCTTCATGACCCAGTCACTTCTCACCGGGCTCCACCTCCCATGGATCCCACCAACCTGAGTCCAAGTTTCCAGCAAAGAGCATTGAGGAATAGACAACATCCAACTCACAGCAGGTCCCAACAAGTACCTCAGGATTCCCAGTCCTGATCCTATATTCACTCAGGTCCTCCACTGTGATTCTCATATTTGCTATAATTTTCACCAAGAATCCTAACTGGAGCAAAAGATTTGAAACAATGACTTTCACCAAGGTGTGCCTCAAGGGACCAGAGAAAGCCCCAGGGGATTGCAGGTGGGGGGTAGGAGTGGGAGATGCTTGGCCAGGCAGGAAGAATGGTACTGGAGCTTTCTGATCTCAGTCCAGGGAAAGAATTAGGGAGCCCATGGGGGTCAGGAGGCCATTTAGGTTTGACCCTCTTGACTCGGAATCCACAGCATACAGCAGCCAGGTTCACTTCAATAATCTGCGAGTGTGTCCTTGGATCCATTTTGGCTGGAAAACCAATGGGGAGCTGGCCTGGAGCAGGGGTTGGGAGGCAGTGTATAGAGGTGTGGGTGGGGCCTGAGAACAGGACAAGACCTGGCCAGTGCTCCACTCACAGCCCTCTTGGGCCCCCTCAGAAGTTCCTAGAGCATAGGGTCCTCCATGCGTCTCCTCACCCTCCACTGTGCCTCAGACAGTGTCACCCCAGGAAGACAGAACCACAACCTGGACTCTTCAACTCAGAGCAGCAGGGCAGAGGACATCAGTTCTCAGCACAGTGTGGCCAACTGTGACCACTTGACTCAATTTCCCTAAAGCTCATGTGCATTCAACCTGAGTCACAAAAAGGATGGATTAGAAAATCAAAACCAAAAACCACCAACTTCAACCTTGAGTATAGAGACGCTACCCAAGGAGACAGAATTACAGAAACTGTGAGTCAGCAGTGGATCCTTCCCCAAGCCCCGGGAGCCACACTGCAGTGTTAGACCCACCTGCCAGGGGCCATGTGTGGTTATAGAGGGCGGACAAGCAGTCTGGGCTGTGGCTTAGGGACCACGGTTCCCTCATATTATTGCCCAGAATAGGACTTTCAACTATCAGGGTTCTCCAAAAATATTGCCTGCATTTTTAAATATCAGGGTCACTTAATTTAGCAGTCAGTTCATTTGCCGCTGTGATTAATTTTTCAGAGTTAGTAGTTCTAGAAAGTTAGGACCGTCCTTGCTGCACTTACCGGCACTTCTGATGCAATAAGGACAGGATGAGACATACCAGCTGACATTTATATACCCACTCACAGACCACAGGTTTTTTGCTGATAAAATATACATTCTCTTATGCAATCCCAGCTGTGCTTGTAAGAGGCTGGACATAGTTCCAGTCTCGCCCATTCCCTGCTCCCACCTGCTGCCCTGGAGAGACCTGAGCCCCGGACATTTCTTGGTAGGGGAAACTCTCTTTCGGTCTCTCTTTCACAGTGGAGAAAACAAGCTCAGAAAGGCTGAGGGGAGCCTCTCCAAAGCTTGAAGAGCAGAACTAAGATGGGGCCTGAACTGAGGTTTTCTTTTTTTTGGGGGGGGTACTGGTGACTCAGCCTAAGGTCTTCATACTAAGCCCAGCCCTTTAAAATTTTAAGACAAAGTATAATAAGTCACTCAATTGCCCAAGCTGGGCTTGAATTTATAATCCTTCTGCCTCAGCCTCCTATACAGCTTGGATCACGGACCTGCATATTCACATCCAGCCCTGATCCAGGTTTGAACATGTCCCCTGGGGCTGAGATGTCCTTCTTTGCCTTAGGGAACTGATCCAGATCTTGCTCTGGGACTAAAACAGCACAACATTCTCCAGGTTTCTCAGGGAAAAGCTTCTCAGAGAGGCCCCAGGTGAAACAAAGGGTCCTAAGAACACACCAGCCACTTCCCATGCCTACACTGGGGTGCTGGAGGCCCCTGAGCCTCCCTGCAGACCATGTTGCCTGGCGAGGTGCTGCATGATTCTCTCTGTGGTAACAGAGGATGCATGGCTGCCAGGGGCATCACAGGCCATGGTGGAGAGGAACGAGACGGTGCACACACAGTACCCTTGCACCCCAGCAAGGCTCCCAGAGGAACACTGTGGCCTCACGATGCCTTCCGGAGGGAGCACTGAGGCACCAGTGCAGATTCCTGCCTAGCCTCCAGCCTCGGCCTACCAAGAAATGTTCCAGTGCAGTGGATCGGAGCAGGGAATGGGGTTGCTGCAACCTTGGGGGAGACAATTCCAGTTATAACCCCACGCACAACGACTGTGCGTGAGGTTCTGTTGGATAAAATAAGAAACCCAAGACAGAAGGAAAGAAAGTCAGGTGTGTGGGCTTCAGAGGGATCCTAAGTGGGTTTACAGAGTAAAGATCCTAGACAGAGGAAGGGCAACTGCGTGTAGGAAGGGCAACTTATCGGGAAGAGGCTGTCTGTCTAGGACCCCCCTTACCTGCCCGCAGAGGCCAGCAGAGAACCATCTAACTCCCCAGCCCACTCTTCCCTGGGCTCCCTGCAGCGTTGAGGGAAGCAGAGTGGCCTGGCATCTTCGGTGGGGAAAGGCTGCCCCCTGGTGTTCCTCCGGAGTATTGCATATGACCGGGCCCCCAAAGATGCATACACTGGGATGATCTGGTGGAACCCAGCACTCAGAAATCACCTGTCTCACTGTGCTGATGGGGAAACAGGTAAAGAAGCACGTAGAGAGCCAACTCAAGTCACTTTCTTGATTATGAGGTGTCATTTGGAGGGAATAAGGAAAGAAGCGGCGATTTCACCTGCTGTATTGAGCACAGCTGTAGGGGCTGAACAGGCTTGAGCCAGCCCTCCAGTAAGCAGGCACATCTCTTTCAACTCCATGCTCTAGGACATCTTGTTGATAACTAGAAATCAGCCAAGCTGGGAAAATTTACATCATGGAAATCAGCAAACTCATCCAAGAACTGGAGAACATGATCTCAAACATCTGCCAGCATAACACTGCCCAGAAACCTGTCTGGGCTCCAGGACCAGGAGGTACTGGCACATCATGTAATTTTGTTGGGCTTCAGTTTCTGTGCCTGTGAAATAGGAGTGCATCACTTTGACAAATGGCTTTGGGAGGGAAGTGGTGAGATCCAGCTTCCGTCTAGAAGGGCCCTGAGTCCTTCATGAATAAGCTTGGGGTGATCAGGAGTGGGTCAGAGGCCTAACACAGGCAAGCAGGGCAGAGCGTGTCTGGAGGTGCCTGGCACACTGAGTGACACCTTCAAGGCAGAAGGTGCCCAAGTCTTCAGCACTCCAGAGGCTCCCTTCTCACACTGCCTGACTGTACCACAGTCCTTACCTTCACTGGGTGTCATTCCAGTGGACTTTAACATTTCTTCTCATCTGTGTCATTTCTCCATCTCTCCAGGGCTCTGAGAGACTACGGCCTGCACAGTGGACACAGCCAGTTAGTAGGACATCTATCTCCATGTCCCTAGGCTGCAAGGTGGCCCTGCCGGGAGTGGCCTTGCCGGGCCTGGCTTGTCACCACCTCTCAGAGACCCTCCTTCCTTCATGCTCCGACTCAGGCCTCCTCCTACAGCTCTTGCTGTCTCCTGGATCTCTCTCTGAGCTCCTCCTCTCCATCTTCTCTGCCTCCCAGGACCCTTTAAACCTCTTCTGTTTCCAACAAGGCTGAAGCATTAGGAGGCCTCCACATGCAAGGCTCTTCCATTTGGCCCAGTGTGAGAGGCCTGCAGAGCTGCAGGCTGGTCTTCCCTGTGACTCTGAGGGCTGCAGTGGGGTCCTGTGCATTGTAGTCATTACAACAGCTGGCATGAGGGAGTGTGTGCATGGGGCAGGGTGCTGGGTGCTATGCCTGCACCATCCGCTCAGCCTCATGTGCACTGTGCTAGGAACAAGGTTACCGTCTCCGTTCAGGACCAGCTACATAATGCTTGGTGTACAGTGCAAAACAAAACCATAGGGTCCCTTACTTGTTAAAATTAGTGGAATTATTAATAAATTATTTTAAAATTTATAGATTTTGACAGCAGAGAACTAAACCAGGCACTGGGTCCTTCTGAATACAACTGGGTGCTCACAAGCACAGTACCCTGGGTCCCTCCAATTGCATCAGGCCTAGGAAACTGGCTCTGTCCTTATTTCACGAAGTGAGGAGCTAAGGCACAAACAGATTCAGCAATGTTCCTAAGGGTCATGCAATGAGGGACCACTGGGGTTGAGATTCGCAATCTTCATTACGACTCCTGGGATGTTTCGCTTTATGTGTAAGCTTGATCAAGTCATAGGGTGCCCAAATACTTGGACAAATGTTATTCTGAACATGTTTGTGAGGGTGTTTTTCAATGAAATTAACAGGTGTATTTCATAAAGCAGATGGCCCTGCCTCCTGTAGTGGGCGTCACCCAATCAGGCAAAGAGCTGACTATGACAATTTGTTCTGTTCCCCCAGGTGAGAGAGAATTGGGTACAGAGGCCTTTCCAGTCCTGGGCTAGCTGAGCCGTCAGCTCCTCCCACAGGTCAGCATGGCTCCCTCTCTCCGTTATACCATGACTCAAAGGTCACCCTCTCTGTGAACTCTCCACTAAGTGAGGCCTTTCCCCTCACTCTCACCTCTTTCCTACTTTGCTTCTGTTTTAGTCCTCACAACTACCAAGAAGACTGTGTTTGCTTTGTGCTAGTGGTGTGTGTGAATTCTAGGAAGCCAGGGCTCGGTTCTGTTTAGTTCATTGCTCTGTCTCTAGGATTTGGAACAATGGCAAACATGGTAAATTATTTACTGAATAATTAAACATTAAGGAAAGGACCGTGGCCAAATCTGAAGTTGCCCTTCTGAGTCTGTATTCCTCTACTGGCCAGCACCTGTGGCTCCAGCTCTGTATCACGAAGCTGTCCAAGGTGACAGGGTCATGCAACTATTGTGCCAGGCAGCGAGAGCAAAGTGCTAAGTGACCCTTCTCCAGGCCTCCACAAGTGTCCCAGCACTGCAGATAAGGCTTCCCATGGTCAACCATGAGAAACAATGGGCCTGCCCTTGTCTGGGAGGGGTCTTGGGTCCCATACACTCAGAAACATATTAGGATCCTTTCATTCACAGCAGATTGGTCTCAGAAATCTTGGGTATAGGTCTTTCCTCCCTAGGCAGCTCTGCCACAGCCAAGGGACCTCTATCTTGTCTTCCTAGAAGGGATGAGCCAGATATTTCCAGCAGGTCCAGGGCTTCACTCCTCTGTCCCCATGGGATCTTGGTCTTCATCCATCAGACCAGGAGAGTCTGACTCAGGGCCACCCCTTGATGCCATGATCTCACCTGATTGGCAGCCCTCAGATGTGCAACACTGCACCGCACTATCAGCTGGGCCATGGGGCTGATGCAGGACACTGAGTCTCGGGCAGGGCCCTAGGTTGGATCCTAGTTCTGTCCATTCTTCCAGACCACACCACATTCCAAGTTTCTGGCTCGGAGAAAATAAGCTCCTGTTCACTCATCTGGCCTGACTGCATAGCTCTACAGTTCCTGGAAAGCCAGTACTGGGGGGCCTTATACAGTCACCCACAGAGACTTGAGTCCCAAAATCACATGACTCATAGGAACTCGAGGGTCAGTGGACAGCCAGCTGGGTTCACAGAGGGCAAGGTCCTGGCTTGTTCAGGGACCCCTCTCGTCTCTGCCTTCTCCTATCTGCAAGGGGATCTTTGAAGAAAGGAGCTTTCACATATTTTTGGGTTCATCAGGATTTACACTAGCACCCCCAGCCACAAGTTTCCAATCCCTGGCCCAATTGTCACACCACTGAGCGTCTTTAGACTGAGACTAAATTACACAGTGGCTTTCCTGGGTCTCCAGGATGCAGGTAACAGATTATAGGACTTCTCTACCTCACAGTTGATTAACCAACTCCCATAATAAATCGTTTTTTGCATGTCAAGAAAGAAATGTGAAAGTTGGCAGAGTCAAAATGGAGTTTCTTGGAACAACACTTCCAAAATCAGGTCGAAGAAGCTAGAGGAGGGGCTCTTACCCATGATAACCTGATGCAACTATCAAGAAAGAGTTTTCCAGAGCCCCAAGCTTACACAGAGTCCTCTGCACCTCACACAAAGGGGACCACTTCAGAGACATCTGCTTGGACAACTATCTGTTCAGCCTCAGACTAACTCCATTCTTGTGATTGATCACTGTGGCCAAGGATCATTGTTTTGGAACATCTATTCAGTCCTTCTCATTCTTACCTCTTAAAATTTCCTGCTTGCATCAGCTTCTGAATATCACCATAGTTTACCATGGCACGTGTGTTCTCATTACCATTCCCAAATAAAGAAAGAAAGAGTGTCAGTGTTTAGAGAGTCTTTCATGACATTTTGTTTGTTTCATTTCATGTTTGTTTCATTTCAGTTGTTGATAGCTACATACATCCTGTAGTTCTGTTTGATGGGGGAACCCTGACTAATGCATTGGATAATTGTAAAAGTGATTCTAATGCTGTGTCCGTGATGATGGAATCTTTTGAGCCAGAGATGGTAGAGATGAGACTAAGCCAGATACTGCAGGCATCACTCCTTCAAGGTAAAGCTTTATGAGGGAAGAAGGCTTCAACTGAACTGTGGCTTTGGTTTGAAGGAATTAGTCTAGTGTCCAAGCTTCTGCTCCTAGGACGGAGGGAACAGTAGGTTTTCATTAGTTTTCTGAGATCAACTAAAGTTTGATGATTTTCATTGTCTAGGGACGTGGTTCCAAAGATGTTTTTGTTTTGTGATGGCCTTGGACCACTGGGTGGCCACGATCAGCTCATCCCAAAGTTTTTCAAAATTTTGTATGAGGTTTGGTGAATAAATACAGTGAGTGAATGTTTACATTTAATTTTTAAAAAATTATCACCATTATAGACACAATGCCATGAATCTCCCTGAAAATATTCCCCCCCATTTTGAACGTAACTATCCCATCCTTCTTTTCACTCTATATATGAAACAGTCCTGGAAATCCTCTCTTGTGAGTATCTTTTTATGACTGTCTCAATGTCATGAATGGATTAAAAATCTTTCCAGCAATTTGTATCAATAAAAACATTAGTGTGTCCTCCTCCACCTCATTCACCAGATCTGGCACTGTGTGACTTCTGGCTCTTCCCCAAAGTCAAAATAAACATTTCAAATCCATTAAGGACATCAAGGAATCCATGACAGCACAACTAAATATACTTATAAAAGAGGACCTCCAGATCTGCTTCGGAAAGAGGTATACACCACGGGCTACACGTGTCAGAAATGAGGGAAAGCACTTTGAGGGACATTAATGACCATGTGTCTTTTACTGTAAGAAATTGGTAAAAATTTAAACATTCATCACGTGTTTTGATCACATTCTGTATCTATCACCATTGTCCCACATGAAACTTCCAGGCCTTGTATCTGGGGGACCAACAGGAAGTCAGCTTCACAAGGATCTGCTGAGCTACTCTCACAGCTGATGCTACCTAGTGTAAATGTCCTGCCCTTGAGACAAGGTTGACAGAATTTTGAAAAATCCACATTCCAGCTCTAATGAGCAATAGGCCAAGCTAGACCTGTGTTAGATCTTGACCAAAACCTGATTTAAATGATCAGCTGGTCTGTGTGTAGAGCTGAGTCATCTCTGGCTCAGGAATTAAAGAGGTACAGGAGACAGGCACGGTGGGAACTCAGAGATACTGAGACTTTAATCATATTTTAGCACCCCAACTCACTCCTCAGTGTGAAGTTAAAAGTCAGTGTTTCCAGCACGAAAGAGCATAAACGAGCTGAAACCAGGAAGTAACCAGGCAGTTCTTCCCAGCCGCATGCCGGAAACGCAATCTGCAGAGAAGCTAGATTTGGAGGGAGACTCAGAGAAGGCACCATGCTAACACTGGGAGGTCTGAATTAGTGATTTTAAATTGACTAAGAGTAAGTGAAGCTGGACAGTTTATTTAAATTTCTTTCTTGGTAACAGTTTTGTATTTCATGCAGATATTCTGCTCTTGCAGTTTTATTGGGGTCTGGTGATGGGTCTCCTGAAACCTGCCACACTATACTGGGCACTCATTTACTGTACCTGGGCACAGGTGATTTCATCACCCTAGCTTTCTGTCCTAGTATTGTCCTGCCACAGTGGTCCTTAAGTGTCTCAGTCATGGTGCCACATGAATTTGGCAGGTACCATGCCCCTGGCACTGTGCTTGGCTCCACCAGAACCAGCTCACCATTCTCTCTGCACCCATGGCTCCACCCAAGGCAGCCGTGAGCCCTGTTTCCGAGAGCTTCCTGAAATTTCAGAGGCAGAAAGTTGTCAAGGCCCTGGAGCAGAGCTGGAGTCTGAACCCAGCCAAAAGATTCATTTTCATGTAATGGTGGGAGGTGGTTTGCCTGAAAATGTGGGCAGATTAGCACTGCACCCTGAGGTGCTACCTGAGGGAACCCCTACCTCCCTGGCATTCCTGAGGTTTCAGAACACAGTTTGAAAATCTCTGTCCTTCTCCCTTCCCATGTGCCTGTAGAACTGGTCTTCTGACCTCATCAGCTTAGCTTTGCAGCACGAGGTAATCTTTGTTCAGGTTTTAAATTCTGCATGTGGCTTCATGAATGTTCACCCTTCTACAATGAGGTTTTTCCATTCAGCACTTTTCATGGAGTTTATTTCAGTTAATTCACGTAGTTCACATTTGATAGTTTTTGCTGTATAATAAATATTCCACTCTGTGAAATTGTTGTTGGGGAGGAGACAGGGTCTGACTATTTAGTTCAGGCGGGCCTTGAACTTACTGTACAGCCCAGGATGGCCTCAAATTCGTGGTGATCCTCTTGCTGAACCTCCCAAGAGCTGGACTACAGGTACATGCCATCAAGCCAGGCTAAGGTTGCCATTTTCAAAGTCTGATAAAAATTGAATAGTGCTTTTCAACCTTCCATTCAGTATCTTTTTCTACTGGTCAGCTCTTTGCCCCTATGCCATCTGTACGACCAATGGCATGAGTTTCTCCTCTCCCACTTGTCATCTTGTCCCCAGGAGGTGGGTGCTAGCCTCAGGGAAAGTCTTCCTCTTTTGGCCAGAGTCTGGTCAACTGCTTGTAGGGCTGGAGGGCTCAGTCCCTCCCGGCTGGAAACAGGACTCAGGGCTAAGAAGAGCATGAGACATCCTCTGTCCCCTGGGGGACATGAGGGGCAGGTGCTCTGCAGTGATGCCCATCATTCTGAAAGTCGTGGGCAACAGAGGTACTGAGTCCCCTTCAAAGGGGGATCCTGGCCAGGGTGACCCGGGTGTGGTTTTGCTGCCACCTGGGACAGGAGATGAAGATAGAAGCTCAGGATTATGGTGTGTGGCAACATACACAGTGTAACAGCAAGTGAGTGGGTGAACTGGAACTTTCACATAATGGCACATTGGGGTGTGTGTGTGTTCATGCATGCACATGAGTGTGTGTGTGTGTGTGTGTGTGTGTGTGTGTGTGTGTGTGTGTGTATGTGTGTTCTGAGACAGGGTTTGCTATATAACCCACACTGGGTTATAAGGGACCTAGGCTGGCCTTGAACTTGTGATCCTCCTGCCTCAGCTTCCTGTGTGCTGGGATTACAGATGCACATCATTGCACCTGACTTGATACAATTAAGGTGATTAAGTGAGAACTGCGTGGGACAACCTAGATAAATCCCACAAATAGTACTGAAGGAGTAAAATCTAGTTGTAGAAGAATGCATATCATTTATAATCTAAAAATGCCATCATTTGTAAATAAAATGTAAAACATGCAAAATGATTTTATATGTTGCTTAAGCTACAAAAATATATGGGATTACATAGCATCTGGTCCAAGCTGAAAGAGGTCATCCTCCTGTCACCCAGCTTAAGACATGAAACAATGCATATGCACAATCCTGTCTGCACCACAGCTGTCTTGCCAACTGGACAGTATGCAACTGCTTCCTGCACTTGGTTTAAAATCTTTTAGCGTCTTAAACAATATATAACCATTTTAAGGAGAGGAAGGTAAGGACAAGAAAAGAGAAAAAACAAACTGAAAGAGACAGAAAAGGAAAGACAAGGGAAGGTGAGGGGAATGTGCTCCAACCGGGCCCAGAGCTACCTTCTGGAACTGCTGGATGGTCAGACTCAGAGACAGCAAGCGTTTTCAGCAGTGGCGGATATCGCTGTTCCACACCTTGGGGGCAATGCCCTGCAAACTTGGGAATGCCATGCAAACTACTCAGGGAAGCCACTCACTCACCAGTGATAGACACAGTACTGTCTCCACGGGGAGATGGAGAACAAGCAAACCTCCTTACCGAGTCCTTTGATCTATTTGCATTCCTCCCTCTTTCTTTCCTTCCCACAGTCTTCTCAGAAGTCACCTAGGGATCCTGCCAGCTGCTGAGGCTCTAACACACAGCCAAGATTGCTCTTGCACAGTCTGTTTTGGCCACAGGCTGCAATTTAGCTTGGCCCACATCATTTACTCTGGGCCAAGTGAGAAAAGATTTTAATGCTGAAGACTGACATCTGAATTCTATCAACTCTCCCATTTGATTTCTGTGCCTCCCGAATCCCCTCCGCTGGGCGGGCAGGTGTACGCATGGAGACATGGGCCAGCTGCACTGTGCCCCAGCCCGTGTCCTGAGAGTACAGGTGCTTGATCTGTTTCCAGGGGTGTCCCCAGCGAGTGGCATGAGCTGCAAAATCAGTCACACAAATGACCACCACATATAAAAAACCCACCAATATATCAACAGGCCTTTAAAGCAAGCAGCAGTTAAAATAACTACCAGCTCAGTGGCAGAGCACGAAGCATCCGCCCAGGGACCCTGGAGAGGAAGCCACGCTGCCCTTTGCTCCTGATTTACACCCTGCTTCATTCTCTATTCAAGGTATGAAGCAGTCTGAGCAGCAGGTGCTAAGAAATGAAAAAAGATTGCCATAACAAGCTGCAAGGTGGGGCACTGGGCCATCAGGGATATTTATGTCCCTAAAGAGACCATTCTCTTGACACCTTGTCCATGTGTCTTCCAGCAGCAGGAAAGTGAGGGGTGGGAGGGAAGTGGCTGCTTTGCAGGCTCATGAGTCAGTGGGTCCTGCTGTAATCAGAGCGGCCTTGGCACAGGCTTGGCCCCGGCACATGGCACAGACCTTGCCTTTGTTGACCTTGAAGTAAATACTTAACAGGAATCCCAGAGTCAGTTGCTGAAGGTCTGGGTTTGAGTCCCAGCTGTGCCTTTTTAGCTGTGTAGGACTGGGCAAGATGTTTGCTTTCTCTCAGCCTGTTTCTCCACCCATCGAACGGAGTCAACAAACTTCACCTCATGGGGGTGCTATTCTGAAAGCCAAGAAGGTCCCCAGGCAGCAATATGATGACCACATGGGGCTGAATTCCAGATCCCTCCCACTCTCTCCTTTCCTCTTCTCTCAAACCTGTTGGATTTCGGGAAGTTGTGGTGGAGGGTGGGAGGAGAGAGAGAGAGACAACAGGCTGAGAGGCAGCATCTGGCCGGGTCTGGACAATCAAGAGAAAGGCTGATGCAGGGCCCTTCTTGGATGGACCCCAGGATCTTAAGAGATGGATATGCATCTCTCAGAGATTTGTTTGAACCCTAATCCTCGTACTTGTGAACATGACCTTGTTTGAAAACAGTCTTTGCAAATGTAAACAAATTAAGATGCAGTCATGTTAGAGCATGACAGACCCCAAATCCAGTGCCTGACATCCTTATCAGAGAAAGGAAAGGGTGATTTGGACACAGGTGATTTGGACACAGGGTGTTGAAGAAAGATAAAAGCCACGTGAAGGGGGCAGAAACTGGAGCCATGAGTTGAGAAGCCAGGGATTCCAGCAGCCATGACAAGCTGGAACAGGCTCAAGAGAGGTCCTGCCCAGAGCCATTGGAAGGGACGTGGCCCTGCTGACTTCTTGCCTTTAGATTTTGGGTCTCAGGAAACAAGTTGTTGTTTCAAGCCACCTAGTAGGTGCTCTTTTGCTATGGCAGCCTAGGGAAACTGGTGTACTACTCGAGTAGGAGTTTGAAGTGCTGGGCTTAGAGTTTGACTGTCCTGTCCCCAGCTGAACAAGATCTGGCAGAAGATGTGGCTTCCCATGTAACTGGGAAGTCACCTAGGCCTGGGGGAGCCTGCAGCTGCAGGCGGCCATGCCCTCCTCTGTGGGGCTTCAGAGATGTGTCACCACTCCATCTGTGGAGGCCAGAATGTGGGCACTGGGTGCTCTGGAAGTCAAGCCACTTAGATTCTCTGGGACACACCAGAGGTTCACAGTCAGATGTGGAAGGTGGCTTTAATGATGGCTGGGCCAACCACTAGGATGAAATGAGAATCCTGAGAAAGGTTCAAAATCACTGCCATGGAGGTTCAGGGACTATCATGTGGCCCAGGCTGGTAGGGGGTTGGGAGGTTCAGGGACCTATCATGTGGCCCAGGCTGGTAGGGGGAATTAATCTCCTGATAGTGACCTGAATCACCAAATGTTAGGCTTCAGTGTCCTGGATCTTGAGGACTTGGGTGTGTGCACCCACCAAATAGACTCAGAGTTGAAACCCAGCACTAAGGTGTTTGTGCATGTGGGTAATGAGAGAACTTTGGGACTCCTGTGTAATATGCTCATAGGTTGTTAAATGTATTCTCAGACCTTGGAGAAGATAGTTCTTTGGCTTTCTGGAGGCTGCCACTACCGACTAAGTACCCAGGCTCCTAGAGCACAGAGACTAGGAGGGACACAGGAGGTCACAAAGACCCATTGCTTCTGACTCTTCCCAGTAGCAGGGCTCTGCAGGAGTCAGGGCCCCGGAAGGGTTGGAGGGTATTGTGGGCCTGGTGGAGCTCCTGGTTTCGAGGCAGCCTCAGCTGCTTTGTTCCAGCTGTGAGTCTGAGTAGAACCACAGGCTCTGTCTTCCAGATGAGGGGAGGTCTCGAGATAGGAGACCAGCTTCCTGGGCCTGACTCCCCATTGATGAGCAAAGTGGAGGGCGATAAACCTATCTTACAGCTGGCTCAGAGGGGACAGAAGGAAGTGCTCTCCGGCAGGGTTTTCCCACAGAAGCCTGGGGCAACAGGGTAGCACACAGCACCTGAGCTCCTGACTTTTCAGGTCTAGGGAAGCCCATGAATTTGCCTTTCTACTAAGCCATAGATAAGCCCAAACCTGCCAGACTACTACTTAGAGAAGGAGGGCTCCTAGGTGTGCCTGTCAGATTCTGGTGTATGTGGGCATCTAGGGAGCTCGCTTAGACCCTCTACGTGGCTAAGGGACTCAAGATGTGGCAGATGTCCTTGATCTCAGGACCACACTTCCCACCGACCAGGGGGACCTCCGGGACTACAGGGGATTGATGCTTCAGGCAAGGCAGCTGGGCTGACCCCAGGGAGGCTGCTGGCCAGCTCTCTCCTGTTCCCCGTGTTTTACCCCTCTATAGGTGAGGTACAAGAAAAACACCAGTGGAGAAAGTCACAGCTTGACAATCTTTCCCACTTCCTGTCTCCAGGGAGCTGGCCCAGGGCAGAGAAGACCCAGACCAGCACCTGCCATACCCTGGAGGTGCAAGCTCTGCCTGGGGCTGCAGTGGCTTTATTCTGGTGCCATGGGCCCTTTCTTCCACTGGGATGGGAAGGATGTAACAGGAGGGCTTCTGGAGAGTGCACAGGGCAGGTCTCAGGCAGCTCCAGCTGACTCAGGCTTCACTGGCTTTGGACAGTTCAGCCCTTGCCAAAGTCTGTTGTGTTTCACGTTAATCACCCACTGGAGTTGAGGCCCTGATCTCAACAGAAGTGTGCTATGCCAGTGCCTCCATTTGCTTCCCTTATGCATAGAAAGATTCTCAAATGTTTGTCCCTCTGACTCTCCCAGGAGGTTCTTTGTCAACAAAACAGAGACACTAATGAAGATAACTGTACCGGAACCTCCCTGACAGTCAGCTGCCCACTGCTCAGGGGCAATCTTGAGGCTCATCAGGGGAGGAACCCTGAAAGGGGAGGTTAAGACTCACTCCCATAGGAGAGGGAAAGGGAGGGAAGGAGAAGGAAGAGGAGTTTTCTTGAAGCATGAGAAATTGATTTTGGCCCAGAACAGTGCCTTAGATACAAATGTAAGCATTGTGTCCCAAGCAGGAACTGGGGAGCCCTCACCACCACAACTCAGCACCTGCATCCCCTCCATGGTTTTATCAGTCACCTTGATGAGAAAATTACAGTTACTTTTGGTCTACAGAGCAGGAAGCCGGGCCTCAGAGGAATGTGTAAGAGTCTGTCTAAGCCGCATCGCTGTAGACAAAGGCAGGGCCACCTAGGAAGGACTCATCTCTCTCTTAAGGTTCCTGTCCCAGCCGCAGGAAGCTGGGAATATCACCCGTGATTTTGTCCCATCAAGGCAGCTGGGGAAAGCATTTCAGGGTTTCTGAGCCCTTCCTGATACTTGTCTCTGTCTATGTTACATCAACACCCAAATTGTTTACTGACTGGCATGGAACTGAACTTCAAAAGTGGAACCACAGAAGCTACCTGGCCCCTTGGTCCCTGTCTGTCTGATGTCAGTCTTTGCTCCTGGATTGGAAGCCTGTCAGGAGGCTCTCCTTGCCTGCCCAGCCAGGACTCCCACCCTCGGCTTCCTGGGTTCCCTAAGCTGTAGAGCCCATCTCCATTGGCAGCCGAGTGGGGAGCAGGTCTAGGCTTTCCTAATCCTCTCCAGGTGATGGAGGGCGGACCACATTTTGAGAAGCCAGGTTTTAGAGCAAGGGCTTGCATTCTTAGCACAATGAGACAATCACCGGGTTCCTGGCTCCACGCAGTCTTTGAGGCCAGAGCCTGGGGAATGCGCATTATCTAGGCTCTCCAGGAAATTCTAACATGTCACCAAGGCTGAGAACTATTTTAGAAATAGTCTGGTTCTCTCCAACTGTCTGTGGCTAGGTTGCTAGTAGGTTTCCTCAAGTAAGTGTGCCAGGATTCTGCTGCACAGATCCAGCCCCCTCCCACCATCTCTCTCTTTCTTCTCCCAGGCATACCTGAGAAGCTGTGTCCCTTTAGTGAATACTTTTCTCTCTAAGGGAATTACTAGTCTCAAACATTGCAGGTTCACTTGGCATCTGGAAATGAAGTTCCCTTGATTTCCCTGACTGTCTTCCTTTGGCTTCATCACCCAGAACCCTGCAGAGCACAGACAGGCAGACATCCCAAGCCCCCAGAAGGCTACAGTGCTGCACTGTGGGCTCTCTGAACTCCCAATATGCCCAGGGACAAACAGAGTCTCTCCTGATGCAGATAGGAGTAAAGCAGGAGGTTGGTCACCCCAACTTTGTCAGCTTCCCTAGCCTGCCCACCCCCTCTAGGCTTTTAACAAGAGGCTGGTTCTGAGGCCAGCTCCTTGCCACTCTGCCCACCATGCAGACAGCAGGACAAAATGCTATGGGAAGACCCAGCATATGGGCCCCACTTGCTGATGATGGTAAAGAATGGAAAAGGAAATAGCGAACTGTACAATGGAGAAACTTGACAGATGCTACCTCTACCAGCCGGTCAAAATCCCCATCACTGGGCTGGGGTGCAGCTGCTTAGCATGCATGAGGTCCTGGCTTCCCTTCCCAGCACCACGAAAGAATTAGACAAAGATTCACATCACTAATAAGAGATCCTGTTGGTATCACGTGCTGCTTGATATGACATAGGGAAGGGGGTCATCCACCTTTGCATCACTCTCCCTGCATCTGTAGATAGCCTCCCTCCAGTCAGACAAGCCCAAGCTAGAGGGTAATCAACAGAACATCAGACTAGAACTCTTCCAAACCATGAAAATTATGAAAAACAGGAAAAGGCTACCAAGCCTTGATGGATGAGCAGATATGAAGCAGATATGGTGGCTGTTGTACCCTGCATGGGCTCCTCGAGTGGACGTGGACATTAGTAGAAACATTGGGGAAACACAAATAAAGGCTGCACCTTACATAATGGTACCCATAGTACTGGAGTCAATTTCTCTGTTCTGATCACGGTGCTGTGGAAAATGTTAATGGCAGGATAAACAGGGTGAAGGGTGTCAACTCTTCTGTGGAACTAAAATTGTTGCAGAATTAAGTTTTGCTCAATCTATTGAGGGGAAATGAGAGGAAAAATGCTCTCTGTGTCTCTGTGTCTCTGTCTCTCTGTGTCTCTGTCTCTCTGTGTCTCTGTCTCTCTCTCTTTCAAACACTGTCTGATCTATGGGGTGGACGCAAGAAAGGGGAAAAGCTGGCTGCGAGCTGGAGGTGAATTTACTGCCAGAAAACAACTCTGCTTTTCTCCCCATGCTGTGATTTACAGCCAAGGACCCGGACCCCATCATCGATCCCCGCTCTGAGCCCCCAGTGCTGGCGCAGGGTCCTCTGGGCAAAATCGATACCTAGAGTGACTCCATGCATTTCACTCTGTCACAGGAATCCAGATTTATGTTCGGAGCCAGACAGATTCCTGGGTAAAAGAAAGGGGGCCAAGTGAGGGGCCTGGAGGCCTGGGTTCCAGGCTCAGTTCTGCTGTTTACATCTGTGTGATTTAGAGCTATTTACTTCCCTTTCTGGGTCTGAGTTTAAAGAAATTGTCTCTGAGGTCACTTCTGGCTCAAACCATCAGAGTTCTTTAATTGCAGACAATAGAATGCGGCCATAGGCAGAAAACCTTGACACAAAAGAAATTGGATAGAATCTGAGGGAAGGCCGGCAGCTCAGAAATGGGTGCAACCAGAATTAATCTGGGCAATCTCTGTAATGAGTGCCCAATGTATCAGTGGTGTAATATGGCAGTGTGGCGGCTAGTCATGGTGGTGGTGGCCAAGGGTCCCTTCACTGGACGGTCATTCAGTAACCCCAGCTCCTTCTCTCTTGTCAGCTTCACCCTACTTTTAAACCTTGAGATCTTTTCATCTCAGCTAATAGATAATAAAAGATAAGAAGATTTATATGGGGCGTGTGACAGACCATTTGTAGAAATGATCATTTCTATTCCATTCACTTCTCCCACGCCCACCCTGCCCCAGCTGACCTAAGTGGATGGGGTCCTGGACATGGAGTCCAGGTAATTGCCCAGGAAGCAGTGGGAGCAGAGGCACTTGGGTCAGCACCAAGCTTCCCTGCCACAAAGGGCACAAACTACTCAGGAACTTGGCTAAGAACCATGAGTTCCCACCATCCAGAAAACTTCCTTCCATGCATCTCTGTGCCCTAGCTGCAGAGCCCTAGAAGGACACCCAGTTAGCCTTTGTGATCTAGGTCCGCCCTTCAGTTTAGGGAAGGAAGGGCTCTTGCATGAGTAGTTCCCAGGTAGCACATGCGGGGGAGGGGAACCCCCAAAGGGGGAGGGCGGCATACCTTGCACGGCTTCTGCACCCACCACGTGCCTTTGCCTGCTGCTACTCCCCATCAAAGCCTCTTCCATTTCTCTGCATTTCCACCACCTCGTCTCCCGAGTCTCTGCTCCACCTCCATGATCCTCCAGTGCATCCCCCAGGGGCTCATCTCACCTTCAGCTTTCCAGAAAGACGGCTGCTGTCAGTCCCTCTGAGTCTTCCTGCGTGAGAGTGCCCAGAATTCCACTCAAAATACACAAAACACCCCGCTTCCCCTCTCTCCTCTCTCTCTGTACCAACTCTGTATTGTGGATCATGACTTGTTGGTCAAGGTGGCATCTGTCAGTTGAACCCTCCAGTAGGTGTGACAGGATACCATTCTCAAGAATATTCACCGTCTCTGCTTGGATCTGGGCTCAGTCTCCTCTGTCCTCAGGTATATGCTTTCCTAACACTGCATGGGAACCAGAGGCCATGATATAGTGCCCCTCCCATTGAGGTCCCTGTCTCTAGTCTTGAAAGCCAGTTTGAGGCACCCAGGTCGCTGCAGCCTGCAAAATGGCCACTAGGGCACTAGAGGGAGCCCGTGAGCCACAGACATAGACTCAGCCTAATGCACATGTCCTGTAGCAAGGAGGCAAACAGATGGTGCCTTACAATGGTTTGTGGTCTGCTCGGGTCCCGGAGCAGTTGAGAATATATCGTCTTCCCTGAGACTCGCTGTGGCTCCTCTGTGTCCTTGAGTTTGGATGTAGCAAATGGAGCCGGGGCAGGATTCTCCCAGCTGGAGGACCGGGTAAACCATCCAAGTAGGGACAGCCCAGTTCTACCTCTGAACTGTATGTGACCCTGAACAAACCACACGTCCTCTCTGGGCCCTTCTCCTCATGGCAGTGAGGCAGAAGTGACAGAACTGGCTCTGGACAGCTGAAGCTGCTGATCCTGAGGTGGTGGTTGGGTACAGAACCAAGCAAATCAAGAAACAGGAAAAAGGGGATCATTGGTGCCTATGGCCCAGCAAGGCCACCCCACCTCTGGTTGGCTTGGGACACCATCTCTGCCTCCCCTTCCTGACTACACACTGGTCCTGATGAAAGACTGGCTCCCACTGCCGCCGAGTATGTCCATCACACATCCCTTCTCCAGATCCCTATCCTGGATGGAGTCACGTGGCTATGACGCACCTGTCCCGGATTATTTCCACAGTACAGAAGAGGACACATCCCCTAACAGGAAGTGGCCAACAGTTGCCACACTCCTTATCAGTATGGTCAGACCTATCTTTCCATGTCACCTTGAGTTCTTGCACCCTAAGGGAGGCGGCAGCACCTTCCCCAGTGCTTCTGTAGCACAGACCGTGTACCAGAGTGTCACACTGCTTAACGTACCCCAACTCAGTCCTCACACCTGTTCCAATGGGTTCCACTCACATCACTGTTTTATAGATGAGGAAACTGAAGCATGAGGGGTTAAATGTTTTCCCAAGTTCACACAGCTGGTAAGAGGTGGAGGGAGTTTCAAACACAGGCCGTCTGGTTCCTTAATGTTACTTTATGTGGCCATGTTAGACTTGAACTTTGATATCTTCGAAGACCTTTGCTACTCCCAAATGAACCAAATGACAAGCATCCCTGTGGCAGTGTGTTTTCTCTTCTTTTCTAAACTCATTTTGTCTCTGTAGCAACAACAAAAGCCCTTCTCTGCTAGTCCCCCTCTCAGAGGACTTCCTGATTATGCTGGACAGAACGTAGATCAAAAATGTAAAAATCTCAGCCTGAATCAGGTGCAAGGATGATATATATCTTTGTGATACGGGTCATCAGAAAATCTCCAAAACAAGGGGAAACACATGTTTACTTTTCAAATGTTTTCTTGTGGACTTTCTGCCCAACTCTCCTTCAGGTGCTCTGAAGATGGGAAGTTCTTGTCTTTTCACAAAATTGACCACCAGAGGGCAGACCAAGCCTCGAAGAAGCCCTAAATTTAGAACTCGCATCCCCAGGTCGGGTTTTTCCAGAGCAGTCTATTTGCAATGCCTCCGGGAGGTGTGGCTCAAGGGACTTGTATTTTTATCTGTTGCTCATTTTTAGCAAACCTGGCAGAAGTCTATGTTTGGCACACAGAGGAAGTGGCTATCTCTTGACATGCATGAGTCACTGTGTTTGGGAGAGGTGGTCTGTCATGACAGATCCACGCCCCAAAGTGTTGCTTTCTGACTTTTTTTTTTTTTTGCCATCTCTGTGTTTTCCAGGTGTGACTTTGTGCCTGCCTCTTTCTGCTCTTTGATTTAACGGGGAGTTTTGACATCATTACAGAGCATACTCAGGGCAGATGGGCATCTCCGCCCTACTCCTCCGGAGTAGAGGCATCGCCCTAGCAGACTCTTGGCTCAGCAGCTCACCTGAGCAATCTCAGGCCTTGGTGCTCCCACTTGGGGAAGAAGAGATAGGTGCACTCCTTCTGGTAACACATTCCACATGAAGCAGAGTGTGATTCTAGAAATGAGATGGAGGCTCTTGCAGCCCTGTCCTGTGGTGTTTGCAGCCCCTTTGTCCCCTCCAGACTGGGCCCCTCTGGGAAGGATGATCTCATGGTCCACCTCGCCTCACTCTTCCCAGGCTCAGTCCCTGGTAGACATGATCTCCCAAGCACCAGCGACTCAAGGCTCTGTCAAGACCAAGCCAGCAGGGTAAGACCCCTGTTAGGGGGTATGTAGTTGTCATGGTGCCCCTTTATTCTCACATGTACCTTGGACTTTGTGTCACCAGCTGGAGGAGTCATCTCCTGCACAAAATCTGTCCTCTTTTGTTGTTTGCCCCACAGCCCCCAGCTCTGTCACAGCTTGACACACCTAGCTGGAGGTCTGTCTCAAGGACCCTGGACCTAGCTCAAACCCAGAAGCCACACCAGGAATAGAGGTGAATGAGGGCTGGATGTGTTTATCCAATCACCAGTCCCCTGATGCACACACACGTGCACATCTTTCACATGCACCTTTCCCACACAAACATCACGTGTCCCACGCATCACTTGCTTTCTTATTTAAGCCTCCTAGCCCACCCTCTGCATGCAGCCTCAGCCGGGAAAAGCAGCCCCCATGTGGCAGGCAGAGGGAGCTTACTAATCCGACTACTTCGTGCTCCTGTGGGACTCCTATGGGGCTCCTGTCTGCTTCCATCTGCTGCTGAATTCCCTCTCCTCACTTCACTCCCACATCCCAGCCACTGAGCTCTGCGCCTGGACCCCCACACTGCTGTCCACACCTGCAGGCCGTTTGTTTTGTGCCTCTGGAAAGCTCCAGCTCAGCCTCTACTGTCACCTCCTCTGTGAAGCCTTCTCCAATTCTCAGGACCAGATGCGAGATCTCAGCTGCGCCCACCCCAGAGGCAGCTGTGGTGCCCTAGGGTTTGTGAACCTCCTAGCTGAATGGACTAGCTTCATCTTGCACATGGTTTGGAAATAAACTACCAAGGTTTGTGAGCATCCTTTACCCTCTGCAGAGAGACCATGGAACCTGCCTCAGTTTTCCAGAAAAGACTAAAGACCTTGACTCAAACTTGAAGAGTACTTAGCATCCAAGAAGATATTGAAGGCTTGGCTACTCTGGGGTGCTGGGTCCTCAGGAAACAGCAGGGAACACAGTCCAGCCTTGGCGAATCTTCTGTCTTATGCAGACATTCATCATTAGAGATGGGATACATTTCAAATTGCATTAAGAGATATTCTGGTTGTGCAAGGGCCCTATTGTGTACTTATACACACCCAGGTCATAAGTCAGTCACCACATGGCTTCTCAGTTTAATCAAGAGACCCAGCAGGCAAGGGATGAGCTAGGCTGCTGTCTGTGTAATACGACACCCAGTCTAGCTAGGGCAAACTTTTTTCTTCTCCCTTTTCTTTTCTTTTCTTTTCTTTCTTTTTTTATAAAGACAGGGCCCTGCTATGTAGTAAACTTTCTTTAAATGAGTAAAAGAAATACATATAAAATAATAATAAAAAGTATAATATAGTAAGTTCACAGCCTAGTAAAATCTGTTCTCACCGAATGTTGTGAAGGGTACAACCCACATTCTTACGTGAGTGGCAGCACAGGTTTGGCGACACCACCACAAACACATGGGCAGTGTGCTGTGTTGTGACCTTAAGACAGCTGTGGTGTCACTGGGTGGGATTTTTCAGTTTCATTTTAATCATGTGGGATCACGGTTGCATGAGTTGTTCATCACTGGCTGCAATGCTATTCATCACTGGCAACAACTGTCCTAAACCACCTGATCACCTGAGGAGTCAGGGGAGAGATGGAGAGGAAAAGGAAGCCCAGAGATACTGAATTACTGTCCCACGCCTTCCTTCCCCGGCCATTGTGCCATGGATGAGTCACCAGAGCACAGCTCTGCATCAGGGGTCCCGAAAGCGGGACCTGCTTTGAAAAACTAGTCGTAGAGGAGAGGGCCTACTAAGTGTGGACCTGACCACTGTCTCTGGGAAGCCCAGACAGCCAGGGGAGTCCAACATAGACCCTAGACTTACGCAGCAGTTGGAGGTGGAAAGTCCTAATGATTTATAAAGGAATTCTGGGGAAAATTAAGTTAATGTTTTAAATGCTCCAGTAGAGTGTCCCACTTAAAGGAGACACGTGGCAGATTCTTTTGAAATACAAATGTGTCCTAATTTTCTTTGTCAGTTTGTGTTTCTGTGCCTTGATATGGGGCGATGTACTGCATAATCTACCTAGCAACGGTCACTTTTATGTAGACGTTTCGTCTTTGCATGTCAGGATGTCTTGTCCGGAAGTTACCTGGGATGAGAATTTGTCAAACTTTCCCTTGGAGATCTTTTTCTAGAGCCTCAAGGTTTAAAAAAAAAAGATTGTTCCTCTAATGAAGTCTGAATAATTTGGCCTACTTTTTCTATGATTCCATTTTTAACATTTAACTCTTTAGCTTTTGAAAATTGCGTTTGAGAAGTGAATACAAGTACTTTGTTTCATAACTTGATGATCTTAATTATTTCTTACATTACCATTTTTAGCTATTTGTATGGTATTATTTTCTTTTTCTCTCCATTTTCACTTCATTCTGGGGCCATGTGGACATCGTTCTGGTCAAAGTTCAGTCATTTACAACATACATGCATACACATTTTACCCAGCTATTTGCATACATACATCCGTACACATGTACAAGTTGCCTTTCTCCTGTAAAAAGAATGACTTGCTCTCCTCACTTAACATGTCCTGGTGATCTTCTCCGCATTGTATCCGGGTTTACCTCACTCATCAATGGCCACACAGTAACTACTGGAATAGATGTAACACATTTTACTTAACTCCTTAATAACGAACAGTTAAACTGTTCTAGTTGCTTATGATTGGAAATAAAAAAGCAATGAGCATTATGTCTCTGAAGACATGTGAAGTATTACTAAATTGCTATAAGTGGAACAGTTAGATCTGGATTTCTGATATATCTACCATCTAATTACATCCTAAAACTCGTTACAGATTTACAGTCTTTTGACAATGCGAGAGAATGTTAATTTCCCTGTGTACATGAAGACCCTGAATATGATCTCTAGTTTTTTACTACATCATGGGTGAAAAAAATCTCTCCTTGTTATTTTAATATGCATTTTCTTTAGTACTGTTGATCGTGTGCCTACGTGAAATGCTTCTTTGTTGAACAAACAGACAAAATGAATGGAAAATCAATCATGTTCTCTGTAGACCTGTGGCTTGGCAAAAGTGAAAAGGAGGAAAGAGAGCAGACTCCCCACAGTGGGAAAAGAGTTGGTGAGGCGACCACGACCCTTTACAGGGAAAAGCTCGCTTCAGTGTGAGACTTGCAGCACGAGGCTGGCCGGAGTGCAGGTGCCCTGGGAGACGGAACAGAAAGAACCTGCCCAAGGGTTGGCACTCTAGATGGCACAAACTGTACCCTGAGCACAGGTACTTTTGTCAAAGAGAGAGCATGTGTGGCTGGGTGCTAGACATAAATCTCCTCGGGCAAATGCGCAACCTGGTCTGGGTTTCCTGTGGTTTCCAGTAAGCCTGGATTTTTGTAAACATCTGCCTGAAGGAAGTACCTGTTTCTAATTTATACAAAGGCTCCCCAACTGCAAGGACTCGGATTGAGTGCATCCTTGGGCTGCTTCTGAGGACACTGCACTAAGGGAGCAGATGGAAATGAGGGTTTCAGGTCAAAGAGGACCTTTGAGATGCTCCTCACCCTGCCACACCAGCCAGACTTTCTGTGGGCTGCTGAGAATGCCATCCTAACATGCCAACTCCCCATCCGACCTAAAAGTTACAGAGACCTAACAAATGTTTTCAAATGTGAGACCACATGGATCAAACTGTAGAGCAACACTTGGGCTAAGAAAGCAGGAGGAGAGAAATTACTGGAGCCAACATTCACCCAGACATTCTGAGACCGAGCCCTTGCATGGCTTTGTGCTTCCATAGCTCTGTCTGGGTGCTCCATCCATGTATAGCTATGGAGATTTCCCGGCTTGCAGTTCCAACATTTCTCTCACTCCAAGGGGATCCTACTCTTCTGCATGCTTCAGAAGAGTAGCAATGTTTACCTCATTAGCATTTATATACTTTCTGTATTACAGGAGTTGAAATAAGAACCAATAAAGTTTCTGTGACTATAAAGCGACCAATTCATAAAGATGTTTGGAGCATTCACATTTTTAGTTTTAGGGCTGCATGGAAAAATGCCATGAAAGAGATAATACTTTTACTGTGACATTTAATCAATTTCACTGTTTTACAGTAGAAAAAGAATAAATAATTTGATTTATTTAAGTCTTAGGAACAAAATGGTAGGGGCTCATGGTTTTCCAACATTATGGTATGGCTTTATCTGGACACTAAAGAGATGAATGAAGAATATTTTGGGACATATTCAGTTGGTAGTAGCATTCATATAAGGGACGCAGACCTAGGTCTGTCACTGATGCATTGGTGGCAAATTGCTGTAAGACTCTCTTCTCTAAGTGTCAGAAATCCTATTCACAACATGCAGAGACATCTGCTTCTCCTCTTGATGGAGTGTCAGCACCGAATTTTCACTCCCGCTTTAGGTGGACAGACAACTGAATATCATATGAAACAACAGGCAGCATAAGGCATTGACTGCCAAAAACAAGAAAGGAAGCAACAGAAGTGAATCCAGGGACTGCTCTCAGTACCCAAGGTGGCCTTTGGATGCGGTGCAGAGGCAGTGGTGTAAACAGAGCCTAGCAGTCTTAGGCGGTAGGGAAACAGGATTCAGAGTTCAGGAGACCCACAGTGCTAGGCTTCATGAGACAAATACAGGGGAAGAGACAGCTTCTCAGAAAGAGGGAATCCAGGGCCATGAGGAAGGGTTCCCTTCCCTCGAGTCTCCGATCTGTGCCTGTGTGTAAGCAGTAGGAAAGGGAAGTGGGGGGCTGCGTAGGCAGAGAGCTCGGTCCTTACCCAGGAAACCTCTTGCCGTGGGGACTCCCAGGAGAACCACCAGGAACGGAGGCTGCAGGGTGGGCAGAGCTGGCCTTAAACTGAAGGCTGGTGCTTTTGCTCTCATAGTTTAATGTAAATCTGAAGAGTCAGCTGCCTTCCAAGCGACTGAACTGTTCTCCAGATCAAAGTCCAACAGGTGTAAAGGAACCAGGACCCAGCAATAAACAATAAAATATTATCAGGTTTCAAAAGAAGCAAAAGTATAATCAAAAGCTGAAAAAAATGAATCCATATAAAAGAGACCCAGAAATGATAGAAAAAAATAGCCAAAAATATTATAACAGTTGATAAATATGTTCCATTTGTCCAAGAAAGTAGAAGAAAACATGAATATGCTAGAAAAGTAAATGAATATTTTAAAAGCCATATCAAATTACTAGAGGTGAAAAATACACCATTCAGAGTAGGATTAGTAGGAAATAGGTAAGAAAGGAAGTAGAAAACCTGGAGAGTAATATAAAAATTGACTTAACTTACATTTCTAGGACATTTTACTAAGCAACAGTAAGATACATTTTTTTTATATTCTTTTTTAAGTGCACTTGGAAGAGAGAACATATCGGTTACACTAAAAAAAGTCTCAATACATTTAAAGGGTTGAAATGATACAGAGTATGTTTCTGACCCTAAAAGTTCTAATAAGAAAAAAATCTCCATTTGCTTATGCAAATCCTGAAAAGTGTGCTTAAACGTTTCTTTGTGATAGGAGTTTGTTAGTAACACATTATTTTTTTTTTTTTTGTCTTTTTCATTTTTTATCAATACCAGGGATCGAACTCATGACTGCCTGCTTGCAAGGCAGGTGCTTATGCTGCTGAGCTAAATCCCCAGCCCCAGTAATACATTCTTTAACTTTTATATGAAAAATTATAGAAAAATAGTTTTGTCTTAGTGTTTTTGAAGTTATCTGAACTAATTGTAGAATCCTAAATTGATAGATATTTTTGCTTTAGGTCATTTTTTCTCAATACTGCTTAGTTCTCTGCTTATCTGCTATTATTATTAACTGTGTTCCCTTAACTTTTGTCTATAATGTCTTTTTTCTAGCTTCTGTTACTATTCCCTTTATCATTAATTTTGAGAAATTATGTTCTGGTGTAGTAGTTTTTCATAATTTTTGTGACGGGTTCATCAGCCTTCTTGGATTTAAAAAATTGTGAAATATTAGAACAGACACTCAGCCAAAAAGGTTTTACAGTTGGAAAAAAAAACAGATGAGAATATATGCAGCACTGTAATCCTAGCACTCAGGAGGCTGAGGCAGGAGGATCGTTGTGAGTTCGAGACCATCCTGGGCTACAAAGTGAGCTCAAGGCCAGCCCGAACTACATAGCGAGACCCTGTCTCAAAAAGACAAAAAAAAAAAAAAAAAAAAAAAAAAAAAAAAAAAAAGAAAAAAGAAAAAAGAAAAAGAAAATATACTCAGCATTATATTAGTCATTGGAGAAATGCAAATTAAAGTGAAACAGTACACACGCACAAAAATGGCTAAAATAAAAGAATCTGACAACATAAAAATTTGATGAAGATGGGGAGTAATTAGCTATATAACGCCTGGCTTACCATAGAATCATTTTAGAAAGCAGTTTTACAAATTTTTAAAAAGTAAACATTCCTGGAGTATTTGATTCAGTTAATGTACCCTTTACCTAAGAAAAAGGAAAACATGTCTACACAAAGACCTAAAGATAATAGTATTTATAGGAACTTTTTCCATAATGTCCAAAATCCAGGGAACACACCAAAGCCCATCAATTGGTGAGTCAATGAACAAATCATAGCATATCCACACAGTGGAGTGCTACTCAGTCATAAAAAAGAATGGATAGCCAATATATGCCACAACATGGGTAAATCTCATAAGCATTGTTTCAAGCAAAAAAAAACTAGATACAAAATAATTATATGATTATTCTATATTATACAGTTTATAATTATATAATATAATCTAATTATATAATGCTATACATTATATACTATATATAATATATTGCATTATATTACATAATATAGTGCAATATTATGTAATATAATGCAATATATTATAATGCAATATTATGTAATATAATGCAATATATTATATATAGTGAGTATATACTATATATAATATATTGCAATATATTATATATAGTGAGTATATATGCAATATATTATATATAGTGAGAATATACTATATATAATATATATAGTATAATATATGCAATATAATATAATATATGCAATATATTGTATATAGTGAGTATATACTATATACAATATATTGCATTATATTATGTAATATAATGCATTATAATATATTATTGATCCTACTTGTATGAAAATACTTTAAAAGAGAATTACAGGAACTAATCAGATCAGTGGTCACTGGGGCCTGGTGAATAGTAAATGAATGACCACAAAGCAACATCTGAGAGGGTTTTTCTGGGGATTTTTTGTTGTTATTTTTGTCTTTTTGAGACAAGGTCTCACTATGCAGTTCAGGCTGGCCTTAACTCACTTTGTAACTCAGGCTGGTCTTGAACTTGCAAAGATCTTCCTGTCTCTGCCTCCCGAGTGCTGAGATTATAGGCATATGCCACCATGCCTAACTCTAGACCTTTAATATTTCTATCATGATTGTGGTGGCCCCACTAGCATGATTATTTATCAGATAGATTGAGCTGGACACTTAAAACATGATAAATCCTGCTGTATGTAATATCACACTTCCTCAGTAAGGTGACAAAGTTAATGATAGATTTGTAGCGTCTGGTCTCCATGATGCCTGGCTGCTGAGCTCTTTGTGGATGCCCACCCTGAAGGGAGGTTAGGGGAACAGCAAGTCTTGTTCTGTTGTCTGTGGGTGGAGAGTGCTCCAGACAGGTGTTGCGCCGCTAGAAAGGCAGCTCCTGCTCCAAGAGAATGCAGGAGCTATTATATAAAATGTTTTTATCATGCAACCCTAAAGAATCTTTTCAAATGAGTTGTCCTTGTTCACCCTCCCCATGAGTGTGTATATATGTGGTATGTACATCTGTATGTATGTACCAGTGCTCGAACTCAGCATGCTACACACTTACCACTGAGTCACACTCTTAGCTTTTTCCCTGTGCAATTCTTAATATAGGCACACTGTTGAGTTATTTCTATTTTGCACACATAGTTACACTTTTTACATAAATATGTGAGATTCCTTTCCAACTTTCCCAACCAACTTTTGCCCTTTCTAGGGCTTTACTACCTGTTGAGAATTCACAGCCAGAGCAAAGGTTGAAAGTCAGATCTTGCTTTGCCCTGGCACTGAGCAGGTTTGTCTTCTTTCTCTTCCTCACTTCAGTAAAATAGCTGGTGGCACAAAGACAGGTGTGAAATGACTAACTCCCCAAGGGAAGGCTCAAGGTCACACAGCCCACATCCTATAGAACCAGTAGAAAACTTGGGAAAACTGGGTATTAGGTAGCTTCTGGGATGGTATTGGGTCTCGTAAGGCAGGATGGCAGATACAGAGCACCTAAAGGATCCTGGTGACGCCTTGGTCTGCATCACTGTGTGTGTAGGATGTTGAGAACCTGGGCCGGTATATCAGGAGTCACTCTGCCTCCACAGCCACTTACTCTTTTTCTTATAGATTTGTAAAAAATAGAAGGAAAAGTTGTTTTAAGAAATTCACTCAGAGACCCAGCTATAAATATGAAAATATTTACAAGCACATATTGAAGGAGATGCCAATGACCTGGCTGCCGACTCCCAAGCACTTTCTTATTCTATAAATGGCCCCAACTCATAGGGTTTCTGGAATTTGTGGTCTTACCTTGATGACCGTTGCTTATTTGTCCAACTGTAGACATTTGACCTAAGTCAAGTCGACTGAAACCCTGATCCAACAATTTGCAAATTGGCAGTCTTCCAAAAATCTCTGGAATTGGGTCACTTTCATGGAAAGATCCTAGAAAAGGCCCAAGATGATTCCACTGAGGCTCCAGAGCTGCCTACTACAACCATGGACTGAGTGCTCAGAATCACATATCTAGTCCCTGAGAATCATCAGCACCTTCCCGAAAAATCCCAAAGATCCAACAGAAGCAAATTCTGCCTGTTCACTAGGGGTTGGTACCATGGCTGCTCCTGTGCGGAGGAAAACTGGACACCACTGCTTGTGCTGGGTGGTTGGTGTGGCCAAGAAAAGGCTGTAAAGAACCAAAAAGGAGTTTAGAGGCAGGAGCCACTGTGATGAGACAAAAGGCTGGGACACCATAGTAAAACCAGGGTACAGTAAACCATTACCCTTTGTAGAATGACCTATTGTTTCTCTATCCTTCTGCTATTTCAACAAACCATCGTGAGACTCAGAAAACCACAGAAACAGAATGAACACGAACCAAGGGAACTGCTATGCAGGGGAAACCTTAGCAAAGCCTCCAACTTCACTTTCTCTTCATAGATGTAAAGATCACTAGTTTAGAAGGTCATGGTCTTGAGTAATACATTATTTGTTCCCATTGCCTTTGCTGTAGGTGCCACATCTGACATATGGCTTTTAGCAGTTGCCTAGGATAATTCTCAGGCATCCAAAGGCCACTCTGAATGAGCACTGACTCTTTACCTGGACTTTTAGATGTCTGATGTGTGACTGGAATGGTGAAAAGGCTTGGTGCCTCTCTTCACAGTGTGGCCATCTCCTTTGCTGCTGTGGGTCAGACTCCATTCAGCTCTGCACATAGACATGTTGATTGTTCATTGGATCTGCATGTGTCTTCCTTTCCTTTCTCTCTTCTCTCTTTTCTAACCCCACCTCTGTGTCATGTGCATGTGTGTGTAGTGCATTTATCTGACTTGTCCACACCAGCAAGTCTCCTTCCGGCTTTTTTTTTTTTAGTACCAAGGATTGAACTCATGACCATGTGCTTACAAGGCAGGCGCTTATGCCGCTGAGCTAAATCCCCAGCCCCTTCTGGCTTTTTCATGGTGTCAGAGCCTCAGCCATTTGCACCTCACACCTAGGAAAAAGACCATAGCAGCCTCATTCTGCTCATCCTCACTCACATCATAGGGTAGAGGGACAAGGAACATCTCATTCTTAAATTGATCAGTGGCCCCTCCCTGACCATTGTTACTGCCATGACTGCCTTGGTGTGACTAGAGAGAAAAGATGTGCAGATTATGCCATAAAACTTCTCCAAAGCAATGTCTACTATCGATCACAGACAGTTGACACTAAGGAGACCCTCCCTGCTCCCTGTGTCTTGACATAAGCTCAATTTCCAGAGCTCAGTATTTGCCTCCTCCAATCCTCACCAAACCACTTTAGTGGACACGAGTGGGACTTGCCACTTTGCAAATCACAGAGTGCTCTCACACTCAATGTCTCTTCATTGCATGCTCCGAATAGTCCTAATTTGGACTGTCCCAGATTTATAGCAGGAGGAAATAAGCCTTGGATATTAAAACTACTGGTCTAAGAGCTCAGGGAGCTAAGAGGTGGGTCCAAATGTGAGCCAGCTCCCTGGCCTCCTGATCTTTGCTCTTTCTCCACTCTCCCTGGGGGCCACCTCTGCCTCCAGGGTCTCATAGCGCCAGCTGCCTTCTACAAGGCCTCTTCCCTTCCCCTTCTCTTTCCCCTTCCTCTTCCTTCTCCTTCTCTTTCTTCTTTTTTCAGATTTGGCCCTCGCTTGCTGTTGGTAAGAGTATTAGTTTTTTATTGCTATGTAAGATGCTACTACAAACACAGTGGCATAAAACAACATCACCAATGAGCCTTAGGACTCTGTGGGTCAGAAATCCATACCTGCTGTAGCTGACTTCCCTGCTTAAGGTCTTCCAAGGCTGAAATCAAGCTGTTGGCCAGCTGTGCTCCCATCTGAAGCTCAGGGGCCTCTACACGTCCCTTGAGGCTGTTAGAACCCCATGACTCTGGGTCAGCGTATCAGAAGCAACAGCCACTCCTCATTTGTTTGAGAAATCATTGATAGGTCTCGTGTTCCTTTCATCTGACCACATTACCACTGATTCACAGATTCAGTTATTGTCCCTTGCAAGGGGGAGAGGCTCAGGCAGAGGGGCACTGGCAGAACCTCTGCTCGGTGTTGAATTCTTCAAGTGGAGAAAGCTCTGCTTGCTCTAACTTTATGTGCTGTTTCAGCAGCTTCTTATACCTCTTTATTAGATTTTTTAAAATGTCATGCCTCTTTTTTACAGATGGAGAAATAGAAGCTCCAATAGATGGGGTAAATTTCTCAAGAACCTTGGACCTTGTTAGGTCAGAACACAGTGCCAAGCAAGGGTCTCTTTGGCTCCCCCTAGAGCTGTGCTGTCTTGACCACCCCCAGACCAGCATTACCACTGCCTGCCCATGGGCCTGTATCAGCCGCAGGACCTACAGGAGGATGCTGGTGTGTCCTTGAGCAGAGAGCAGAGCCCACATGCACCGAGTGAGCACCAGCACACACTCCCCTTGCTCTGAGAGGAAAGGAATTGCTGATACCTCCTCATGGTGGAAAGCAGGAGGATCCAGCCAGGCCAGGACTGTGAAGGCTAGGGAATATGGACCCAAATTTCCACAACCAGGGAGCACAGCCCTCAGATGGGGACCTAGAGGATGCTTTCCCTTCTTTTGTGCTCCCCATCAGCACTTTCGGGAGCAGCCTGTCAAAATAAATTGTATATTATGGATTCTGGGGGGTTGGGGGACCAGCTGTTACCAAAATGCCTGGGCTAATTTTAAATTGATTCATTATGCATGATTAATTCTCAAAGCCCTCGGAGAGAGAAGTGAGCATAGCTCCCACCACACAGGTTGCAGCCATACTGGAAACATATTATTAGCGCTGCCCCTCTCCGCCTGTCATTGTGTTAACAACAATTTTAATATCAGGATAGACTTATATTTATGAAGAGCCTGAGAAGATGGTACAGTAATCATATATACCCCGAACACAGTTTCCTCCACGGTTCACATCTTCCACTCGTGTGACACACTTGTCACATTTAACAAACCACTATAGTTAAGCAAAGTCTTTATTTTATTCAGATTTCCTTACTTTTTAACTAATGTACCTCCTTTGCCTTAACATCCTATCCACATTTCTCTCTCTTAGAATATATGTTGTCTTTGTTGTCGTGTGTCCTTGGCTCCTGTTAGATATGACAATGTCTCAAGCATTCAGTGCTCCTGATGACCTTGATAATTTTGAGTACTTCTGTTGGAATCTGCAATATTTTTTTTCATGAGTGGACGGATGATCTGAGTTAGGGGAGGAAAATTAGAAGTTGAACGTCTTTTCCATCATATTCTGTCAAGGGAGCACACTGTCACCATGCCTTGTCACCGCTGATGTCAATCACTTGGCTAAGATAATATATGATTTATCCTCAATTATTTTCTCTCTCTCCTAATGTCTCTCTTTTTTACTCCCTCTCAACACTGTACTCTTTGAAAGAAAGAAAATCTCTTTCATTAAATAGTGGGAAGCTGATGTCTACTTTCATGAGGGTGGAGCGTCTATATCAATCATTTAGAATTCTTATGTACAGGTGTTTTGTTTCACCTCCATTCCATCATTTAGATATATAAGTATGGACTCATAGATATTTTTCTTGTACTTTGGGGTATAATTCAATGCTACTAATTTTTGGGAGCTCTTTCAGTCGGTTCCTGTGTCCCTCTGACAAACTCCTATTTTTGTAATGTTTGTGTGTGTTTGCAGGCTTATGTGTGTTAGTATTTTAGTATTTCCACAAGATGCTTCACTTACCCATTCTGTGTCCTGCTGAGTTCTGGAGTCAATCATTTATCCAAGGAAGCCCTTGTTCTTTATTCAGAATAGTATTTAAAATCAAGACATGGATCCCAGGTGTTCTTGCTGCTATGGGGTCTCATTGCTCAGCTGACACAGCAAGGAGATAAATGTCCATGCTAACCCACACACGTGCACTTCTGTTTACACCTATCAGTGGCAAGCTAAAGTGGATTCATGCTAATGTCTCCAACTTTTATCTGCAACCAAATGGGTCATTCGAACTTTCTCCCCTTGTTTATCATTCCAACAAAGAGAAATTATTTAATTTCTCAATTTCAGGATTCTTGAGCTGTGGCTTCATTTCTCAGAAGGTAGCAACTTTATCTGTTAGAGGACAGTGTTCCATGTATTCTTTTTGCCTTGGGTCATAGTCTGTCTTCATTTCCAAAATTGATTTTTCCCTACATCCTCAATGAGGTTGTTTCATACATTTATAACATAGTTAGACTTTGAAACAACATTCTCAATTCCATACTATGATACCCATTTTCTGAATGATTCTTTTAGAAAAATTTGCATTCTTCCTGCTGTAAAGTTTCATCATTTTGAAACATGCTGAGTCATTTGTATTTCCCACTGTAGCATCGTGAAAAATGGTGTTCCTCCCCTAAGTATACACCAGAGTTTCAGCTATTCAATCCTCTTTCTATTCCAAGTCCTGTTTATCACAATCCTAGTTTTCTCTTTCTGCAATGTCATATAAGCAGAATGATACTGTGTACACTCTTTCAGAATGACTACTTTCACTTAGAAATGTACATTTAAAGTTTTATGCTTTTGTGATTTGATATCTCATTCCTTTTTGTTATGGAGTAGTATTCTACAGTATAGTTATATTGTTGTTATCTGTTTACCTACTCCAAGATAGCTTGGTGTCTCCCGGTTTTTGACAGTTAGGAAAATTAGGGATAAAGTTACTATAAACATCATTGTGCAGGTTGTTGTGTGGACCTGAGTTTTCAGAGCAGTGGGGTAACTACCTAGAAGCACAATTGCTGGATTCCATGGTTAAATGATGCTCAGTTTGTGAAACACTGTCCAATGCCTTCCAGTATCTCTGTGTTGCTTTCACTGCCACCAGCAGTGAACAAGTTCTCTTGTTGCCCTACACCTTACCAGCTGCTTATTCTTTTTATTCCATCATTTGAATAGAGATGGTGTCTCTCATCATATTTTGCATTTTGTTTTGCTTTGCTTTGAATTAGAAAAGCTTGGGAAATGAGTAGGGTTGTAGGACTCATGTTCCTGCCCCAAGTGACTGGTCAGCCTAGAATGCTAAGGTAGGGCAAGGAGAGGTGGCCTTGAGCTGAGTGTCCCATTTGTGATGATCAGATTTGGTGGTGATGACTGACTGTCTCCCCCTTTTCTTCCATTTACCTTGATTATTTTCTCACTGCTGACATTATTTCTTTCAATATATCATTTTTGGGAGGAGGTACTGGAAATTGAATTCAAGGCCTTTGCACTGAGCTACATCTTCAGCCTTATTTTTTTGTTTTTAATTTTGACATAGGGTTTTGCTCAGTTACCCAGGCTGATCTCAAACTTGTGATCCTCTCGTCTCAGCCTCCCAGAGTGCTGGAATTGTAGGTGTGTGCCACCATACCAGGATGTAAGGATAAATGACATCAGCCTTGACAGGTGAGACAGATTGAGAGAATATCCACAATCCTGTGTGACTGTCCCTGATGCTCTGTGATGACACTGGGAAGGTGGGAGACTGGGAATAGACATAACAGAAGTTGAATTCATCCTCTGTGACTTCCTAACCAAGTAACCATCGGCAAATTACAAACCTGGGTTACTCAAAGCATGGCCCTTGGACTGTTTGCATCAGTGTCACCTGGAGCTTGTGAGAAATGTGGTCTCATGCCTTTTCCCTGACCCACTGAATCACTTTAACAAGATCTTTAGACGACAAAAGTTTGACATGCAATGACAGAAAAAAGTGTCCGAAATTTCACTGTTAGTGAAGGGAAGTCTCCAGTGCTCCTCTGGGCTTCCATTCACATCACTTGAAAGATGACATATTTTAAAGATGACACACTCATAACAAATGTGGGGCTCAGATTTCCATGACAGAATTAAACACAACATTAATTCTACTTCCTGGCACTTCTCTGATTTAAGTGATGCAAGAAAGAGGCCTCTCAAGGGATTCCTATACCCATTCTTTCTATAAAAGGAAACCAAGCTCAGACAGGGTCAGTGCCTCATTTCTTATCCCAGAGGCCAGGGCTGGGGATGACAGCCTCCTGGTCCCTGCATTAGATCCTATGACTCTGATCCTAGTGCTCTCGGGTCACTGCACAACCCTGCTCTCTTCTATTATGCTGGAAGCTGACTGATGCCACACTGCTAGGAAAAAGTCCAGGCTCAGGCCCTAGACTCCATGTGGAGTACAGACTTCTCCATCTGCAGGGTCTTTCTGCCCCTGAGCTCATTTTGAAAATCTTACTCTCAGTGAAGCTGGCAATTAATGTGATCATAGTGCCAGGTCTATTCTTCCTGATAAAAGAAACACTATTTGGAGAATTTCTTCCCTCTCATCAACTCTCCTTCCTCTAAGGGACAGAACCCCACTCCTCAAAGCTAGGGAATTACTTCGTGGAGATCCCACAAGATAGAAGAAGGGAATCCAGGTTCACTATCCTCTCCCCACCTCACACTCAAGTCCTTCTTTCTCAAGGAGAGATCAGTTTGGGGACCTCCAGTCAGAAGCCACAAGCTACATCCACTTAGCATCCCTTGCCCTCATTTGACATGTATTTCTGGGTCAGAGGTCAGCTCTATTCTGCCCATTTTCTTTCAAATGAAAAATTTCCCCTTCTTCTTTTATTTCCATTTCAACCTCCACTGTACACGGGGTGTTTTTCTGCATCCCTTTCTCTTTTTACCATTACCAACTTCACCACAGAGGAAGGATGCATGGCCCTCAGGAGGACCTCCTCCATCTCAACTGCACAGGATGTCGGCAGAAAGTAGGGGCTCAGGATTTCAGGATAAAGTCAACTGTTTAATTTTGCAGAAAGCCAATGTTAGAATCAGAGAGATAAAGAGACTCACATATTTATATCATCACATCAAGATCCATAGCTCAGTGCGGACAAACCAGAATTATCTAGATTATCCAGGCCAGATGTTCTCTATCTATCTATCTATCTATCTATCTATCTAGCTAACTAGCTAGATTTATCTGTCTATCTAATTGATTGATTGATCAGTCATCTGTCTCTTGAAACCTCCTCTCCACAAACCTTGCCATCACCAGAAGTAAAAACCCCAGTTGTGAGCAGACAGCAATGCTCCCTCACCCTTATGGGACTGAAGGTGTTTGTGCCCCATGGGTAATGGGTCCCCACTGGAACTTTGGGGAAGGAATGCTTTTTTTTGGTAACCCTCACCCCCAGCAGCTTTCAGCATCTTCTCTGGCAACAGGATCAGATGGAAAAATGTCCCTGTCCTGGAAGACACTGTAATTTCATGAGTACACTCTGCATTAGACATCACGAAGAGCCTCATTTTTCCCAGACAATGTGGGCTCTGCAAAGAGGGACTCTGAGGAAAGCCTTTAGAAGCCACTTGTGAGATCTGTTAAAAATACAGTTCCACTCCTTCAGTTCTGGTTTAGCAGGCTTGAAATGGAATCCACCCATACTATTTTTACTGAAAACTTCAGGGATTTCAAAGATCTAGCATAGCTGAAAACCACTGTGATAAGCCATTTTTGATACCAGGAGAATCTGTAAAACATAATTAACCACTGTGAAAGTCAGGGCTCAAATCCACACCTCAGCTCCCCAGTGAGCAGGGCCTGGAGCACTTTGTGGCCCTGGCTTCTGCCATTAGTGATCCCAGATCACCAGAAACTAGATCCTAGCTCCCAGGCCTCCCATGCCATAGCCAGTATACACAAAGTGCTTCCGGGAATAGACAAAGCTACTTTAATACCACTGAGCTGCTAAAAGCACTTGCTTCTGAGAATTGGCTAATGCAAGGCTAATGGTTAGAAAAATCTTTATAGAACGTACTTGGACTTAGGAAGCTACTGAGGCTTTGCACTTTTGTATTTCCTTCCTTCTTCCTTCCTTTCCTTTTAAGAAATTCCTCTATCCTCTCCCTTCTCCTTTTCTCCCGTCCCCTTCCCTCTCCCACTTTCCTTTCACTTGCGCGCCCAGAAAACATTTTACTTTTGGAAAGGAATGCTGTGTGAGCCACAGTCTGTGATATGTGAGAGTAGGGGTGTGGGAGGGGAGGATTAGCAAAAGCCCCAGATGAATTAGTTTGCACAGTTGCAGTCCTCATAGATACAGCCTGTGGCGTGCTGGGACACTAGATAGAGGTGCAGTGCCTCTCCCAGACACCCAGGACCAGTGAGCCACAGATCAGAACAGCTCTAGACAGAGATGAGTGTAGAGTCCATTTGGCAACCCCTAATGCTATCCAATCAAGTGTCACTGTGCCTGCCGCCCAACCTCTACTACTTGGCTGAAACATTGTGAAATATGTGACAATTAAATCTTAAGCTGAATATTTTGATTGTTCTGGAAGAATCAGAAATATACAAGTCAACTTGAATGCTGCTTTTGCTTAGTTCCTGGGACTGGCATGGCAGCAATAATCAAAGCAGCAATAGTTTTGGATGGCAGGATTATAAAGAGGGAAGGGTGGTTTGGTTCTTTGGGACACCTGGCCAAGCAGAAACCTATTGAAAAGACAGTTGTTCCCATTTAGGATTCCCAGGTGACAGAGAGTGGGCTGACTTCTCTAGGGAGGCTTGAGAGCTGCAGCCTCAGGGACCTGTCTGTCTATTTTTTGGTGGTGGAGTTGATTGCTTGAAGATCACCTGTGTTTGCTGTTATAATGAGACAGTTTACCGAGACTGATGGAATAAGAGTGTCAAAAGAAACTGCAGTTTTTTTTCTTTTTTCTATGAAAAGTAAGCTGGTTCTTTGGAAAGGCTCTTTCTGTAAATGGAAGTCACTAAAAATAATCACAGTTGAATTAGGTGTAGGCGAGATGACTTTAAAAGATTAGAAAGAGTTGTATACATTTAAAAATACCTGCCCCCTTCTTAAGTTCTCACTTATTTTAAAGAAACTAAAATTGGAAATTACAGACTATGTACTTGGAGTAAGGCAAACAAAGGAATTATACTCTTGATGCTTCATGGAATTATTGGCGAATGAATGACACAGGTTTTAAGTTAAGAAAATGTTTCATACAAAAACCATAATGGGTCATTTATGGCTCCTAAAGGGGCTTAGATTTTCCTAAAGCACTGAGAAGTCCTGGAGGAATTCTAGAGAGCAATGGAAAGATGAGTCTGGATCACCCAGACTGGGGAGCATGGAGGCAGGGTGGGAATCAGAGCAAAGAGGTTAGTACAGAGCCTGTCATCTGCGTGTGTGGTACAAGTCATGAATAAGGAAATGGAAGTGAACAGAAGACATAATAGAGAGAATTTCGGGAGACAGAATGAACAGGCTGAGATGATCTTTGGGAACTATAGAGATGCCTGCAGTTCATGTTAAGTTCAACTACAGAAACAAATAGAAGCTAAAGAAGATAGGAATTGGCACATGTGAATGATGCTCCAAATTAACTTCCCCTTCTCATCTGCTTTCCCAAGATCAATGTGTTGTTTAAGATCTCCATGGATGTGTCTGGCCCTTCTTACAGCCTTGCCCCCAGACAGACTCGATCTATCCAAATGAAGCTACGTCCCCACTCTGTTAGAGCACTTTACATGTTCAGGACTGAGCTCACTGCCTTGAATATTAGAGTTATTTTTTTCCTCATCTCTTTATCCTATTACATGGAGATGTCTGATGCCAAAGTCAGTATCTCCTTCAACTTGGAGCCATTAATTCATGACCCAGTGTCCAGCACATGGATTCCCCCAAGTATGTACCATGAAATAATCAGCAGTAGCATCTCCAAGATGATTATTTTAATTATTATATTTGTTTCTCTATCTGCCCTATATATTACTCTTTTAAGAGTATTTTGTTATTTAAAAATTACTAATTCTACCTTACCTACCTCTAGAAAAAATAAGATGAAATGTATATAAAATGTAGATGATAATAAAGTCATTGAATATACTTAGAAAATTTATAAAAATAAAAAGCAAAACCAAATTTATCAATCTAAGATTATTGTAGTTTAGCATTGAATTTATTCGTGAGATTCAGGAATCTCCAGTTGTTACAGGCAACTGAGTTAGGTAGAAATATTATAGGCAGTCAGATAGGGGCAGGTCCTAACAGGAGCCAGGGCAGAAGGCCAGATGCCTTGCAACTGTGGGGGAGACAGACACCTCCTGCTGTGGGCCAGATCTCAAGACAAAAGATCAAGCTAATCTAAGCACATCCTAAGCACTGATATTCTAAATAGGTCTCTAACTCTGAGCAAGTCAGGGTCATCATGGAAACCCCCCCTACAAGAAGAGTCACTGCTCTTTAAGCATTTGCCAGCTTGCTACATGACTCACTTCTCCATTTGTTCCCTATTTAATCAATTTTATCCAAGTAATCTTATTGGTTCACTGTGCTTTTCAAAATCATGCTTTACAATACAGTACAATAACACTGAGGTGTGGATGAGGTGAAGGTACCATGGATCTCATTCTCAAATTAGCTGAAATATTCTTTATAAGAAAACACTCTCAGGGCTTAAAAGTGTTACAGGGTCATCCTGTTTGTCTAGTAGGTGGATACTGGAATCCCTTCTCTTGCATTATCTCAAACTTCCTAGTGTGATGCTTTACAAATCATAATTCGGGGAATGTGAGTTTAATATAGATAGGAAGATTATAGTGCCAGGAAACAAATTTATTTTAGGAATAAAATCTTGAAGTACTTTTGCAAGTGGATCTTCATACAAAAAATATATGGTATAGCTGGTATTTATTGTGAATGAAGGAAGGAAGAATCATGTCTATTGTCTTCAGGAGGATAAATTAGTGCCTGATGAAAGAGTTTTGCCCTAGAATAAATTACTGAACAGTTATGGCAGTGGTTAAACGTGGCAGAAGACAGTAGTTTAACGTGGCTGACCCACAATGCTCGGTCTTGAGCATTCCAGCATTCCAGCAAACCACATGATTCTCAGCAGCCATCTTGCTCCAGCTCACATGGAGGACAGCCATCATCCTGCAGCCCTCCACCACAAGACAGTGTGCCGCCATCTTGCAATGGGTTGCAGGGTCGATGGCCGCTATCTTGCAGTCCCTCATCATGGGACCAGCAGCAGTTATTCAGTTGTGGGTCTCATGGTAATCAGTTGCCATCTTGTGTTTCCCTGTCACATGGTGATGAGCAGCCATTTTATAGTTAATCACCTGGTAGTTGCTCACAGACACCTGCTGGGCAGTTGGCGACTTGATGGCCATCTACACCTCCCACTCCACAGCCTTCTCAGCATCAGTCCCTATTCTCACTTCAGACAGGCTGGTCCCAAGTGACTAGTTCATATTTATGTTCTTTTTTCCCCCTCACCAACCTCTCAGAGTAAATATACATTAGGTTCCTTTCCTACTATTTTTATTTCAAGAGATCTCTATTAATTAATCTACAAAAGATTCACACTAGTCTATTATAGTACAAATTGGCTAAATATATTTGAGTGCACTCTGAGTTTGTAACATGTTTGTCAGGCTATATATCTGTTGTCTATTTGTCCAGTCTGTTTATACTGTACAGATCATCTATCCATGTTTGTCCATTTGTCTGCTCTGTAAACAGCTGTTCCTTTTTATTTGAACTCAACAATCTTTTTTCCTCTTCTTTTACATTTTAAGATCATTTAATCAAGGTTTATTCAGGTTATGGATTTAAAAAACATGCTTCCACCTAGGTTGCTAGCTGGACAAAATCATGCTAAAACTGATTAAACAAAATCCCTTGGGGTGAGGAGACACTGGACAGGACTTCAATTGATAAATAAGATAGTGGCCACTGGTAATTAATTGGAGCTCTTGTTCATTAATCAGAGGCCTCAACAATCTCCATAGCCTTATGGGAGATACCCCAACTAAAGTTCATATGACTAAACAATTCATTGTTGCTGATCTGATGGTATATGATGATAAATATTTTCTTTCAGATCCAGACATTTGTCTTTTTCTTGTGCTCCAGCCAAGAGATTCAAATCAAATCAATATGAGGTCATCAGTCAAATGATAATTTTTAAACAAAAATTTATGTAATGTCCATCAACGAAAGGACCTAAGAGCCAATGAGTTATAATTTCTATAACTGAAAAGCAGTTTCTAAACTTAACTGTTAGCCGTACAGTTCATGCTTTGATTATACATGCTTTATACTTTGACTATTCATGCTTTGACTAAACTTTATTCTTGTCTAACAGGTGCCAAACCCCAAGGCATCATAACAAATATACTAAATTCTTTTAGTGGGATCCACCAGATCTTTTCCAGTAAAAGGTTATATGATGCATATTGGGGCCATAATTAACTATACTCAACTGGCCTTAAATGACACCATAGCTGATCTTCCAAATAAAAAGGTAAAATTAATAAAACAGGCCATCCTCCAAAAATTAGATGGTATTAGACATTCTAACAGCACAGGAGGTACTTATAAAATTGTAAAAACTAAGTGTGTACATGATGAATGAATGGCAAGTCAGTTTCTAAAATTCCCTGGACCTTATCCTTATCCTTGTTATAGGAAGCCATTACTAAAATTATACTCATAAATACCCTGTTGATTCTATTATATGACTCCTGCATACTTAGTTGATTCTTTGCCTTCTTTGTCTCTTTTGGACTTAAAGCTGCACACCTACCCAAGATGAAAATGCCTGCTGTCTACTGAGGGCCACTAGTTAAAAGCTCTGCAGAGTATCCCTGACTGTCATTCAACAACTTCAACTCCCTTCATCCTGAAGAAGTCAGATGGGTCTCTGCCCATTATCCCTCATGGCAGTTTGGGTTACTTCTTCAGAAAAAAAATACTACAGGCAGCTAAGTCAGTTAAAAATATTATAGGCAGTAAGACAGGGCTAGAGCCTCAAAATAGCCAGCACAGAGAACCAGATGTCTTGTGACTATGGAGGAGACAGATACTTTCCACTGTGGGCCAGATCCCAAGACAAAAGGCTAAACCTGGCCCTCAGACCCCACAGGGAGACCTTCTTAACATGGCTTTCATATTTTTAACAACAGAGATAAAAACCAAAAGGAAAAATAACAATTTGATCTTTTAGCAGTGACTCTTGGAGCTCTGAGACAGGTAAACTGAGACAAGATGGAGCTGCATGAGCCCCTCCCAGACCATAAAGTGAGATAAAAAGGACACTGGGCAAGAGAGTGCCCAACTCTGGCATTCCTCTGGGGCCTTGCCACTTCTGCAATCTCAAGGGCCATTGGATGAGCGACTGTCCTAGCTGCCAGAGAGTGGGTAAACCATCCTCTAAATCTTTGTCCTCACAAGGGATCTCATCACCATTGCATTAATTGCTGACTGATATACTTGGATTTGCTGCTGAAGATTGATGGGGCTCAGGGCCCACAGCCTCCCATTAAGGTATCCTTCTCAGAGCCCCAAGTCTCACTGGAGGTCTCAGGTAAGACATTCTCTGTACTTATAGGCATGGAGGCCATATATAGTGTTCTTCCTGAGTTTTTAGGCCATTGTATTAAGTCCTCAATCTCTGTAGTGGGTGTTGACAGCCAACCTACACATTCTCTACTGACAGGGCCTATTCCATGCAGGTTACAGACTCTCCCCTTTACTCATAGCTTTCTAGTAATTCCAACATGTCCCAAACCCCTTTTAGGTAGAGATCTTCTTCAAAAGCTTAACTTCCCCTTTACCTTCTCCATCCCCCCAGCTCTCATCTTCCAGACACCCTATAGTGTACTGCAAAGCCATCCCCTCCCCTCCCTTCTTCTCTGGTTGATCCCCTAGTTTGGGATACCTCCAACCCCACCCATGATACCCATGCCATGCCTATATTTTAATTCATCTCAGGGACTCTTCAATTTTTTCCCCAGTATCCTATAGCTCCCAAACGTTTATTGGGACTTAAATCTATAATCAAGCACCTTTTAGACAATGGTTTTCTTAAACCTACCAATTCACCCTATAATACTCCCATTCTCCTGGTACTCAAGCCTAATGTGTCCTATAATCTGATACAAGACCTTAGGGTAATCAATGATGCTGTTACTCCAATTCACCCAATGGTGCCAAAACCTTGTACTATGTTCTCTCATATCCTTCCTTCCACCACTCACTTTATAGTCCTGGACCTTAAAAATGCCTTTTTCTTTTATCATCCCCCTGCATTCTGATTGTCAGGATTCCTTTATGTTTATGTAGACTGACCTAGATACTCTAAGGTCTCAACAACTTAAACCTGTCATTTCTATAGTAGAGCCTCTCCTCAGGAACACATAACACCCCCTTCTTTTCCTATTCATCAATTTTGCAGACACACCCCTGATTAGGACTGGCAGGTAGATTTTACACACATGCCCCACCACAAAACTCTCAAGTATCTTCTCACCTTTGTTTGTACTTTTTCAGGATAGATAAAAACCTTTCCCACAACCAAGGAGACTGTTGATGTAGTTACTAAACTTCTGTTACAGGAAATCATCCCAAGGTTTGGTTTACCTCAGAGTATTCAGTCAGATAATGGTCCAGCTTTTATTTCTCATATTTCTCAACAGGACTACAACTAAAATGTAGTAGCCCCTACCTCGTCTTCATTGGAACTTCAATGGTGGTCAAGGTCACTGGACCGCCATTCTGATTCCACATCACTCAAGCTATGTGGTACTCTCCTAATCCTAACTCCCCTGACTTGAAACATTCTAAATAGTCATCTCTTCTCTTATCTCCTGTCTCCATCTCTCCAAGTCCTCACAGCCACAATTTTCAGGTTATCCTATTTGGTGCCTGATCCCTTACATTTTATTAGCTATTTTTTTCATTATAACTATCTTAGTTCTCTCTGCCCTCAGCTGTTTAGTTAAATATGAGACTCCTATAGGTCTAAGATCTCATGTCACTTACAGTGACACAACCATGGTCCTCCCCATCCCTACTCATAATTTCCCAAACACGATTCAACCATCAGGCCTTATATTTCTCATGCTTCTTGTTCTTTACAGCTCAGCTCCTAAAAGAAGGACAATTCCTACCTATACTTTTAATTTTTACCTTTTCAGATGGGGGAATAATTACCTCTTGTAATTCCACCCTTACCAACTCCATGCTTATTTTTCAGATTCCTCCGCACCATGTCCCTGATGGAATGACACATTTGGATTCAGGGCACTTTTCCTTTTACCTTTCCCGGGTCCTTTAATTATGATAGTGATCTGCCTCCTCATAGCAGGTTGTGTTTTTTATTTCTCTAATCTATAATGTGAGCATTCACCAATAATTAATTCCTTGTCCTGGCTGAAACACCTGGTACCAGCTTCTACATGAACATCAACTGTCACCCCATCAGCCTTCCAAAACCCCAATACAGCTCCCCATTTCAACAGGAAGTATTAAGAGAGAGACTTCACCCTTTCCTAACAATAAAAAGATGGGAATTAAAGAGTTTTGCCCTAGTATAAATTACTGTATGGTTATGGCGGTGGTCTAATGTGATGGAAGGCAAAGGCAGGAATGCCTACCACTTCCTGCTTCTTCCTCAGTCCTAATTGCAACTCCCCTTCCTGTTTGCATGCACAGAAAATTCAAGTAGATTCCTCATATGTCATCATCATCAATGCCTGCCCTAAGCACCACCCCCAGTCAAAGGTTACATATGTCCCATACCCCATATTCTGGTCAAAGCAGACAGCCCAGCCACCATGGGTTGTGTGCTTCCTCCAACATCCTCAATAAATCTGTTTATTTTGTACGTTTGCTTCTCTATTGCACCAGAATACTCTATCATCTGGTATATAGGGATTGATGAGATATTTTTCTTTTGTTTTGTTTTTGTTTCATTTTAAGGTTTAATTTACATACAAATAATTGTCTCTTCTTAGCATTCTTTTCTACCACCATTTCAGCCATGTCACAGAACAGTGTCATCAATTCCTAAATTCCCTGTGTCCTCTGTAGCTAAGCCTTTCCCACTTCTTGCCCCTGGCAACTGCTGATATTCTTTCTATTATATTAGTCAGTTTCCTGTTATTGCAACAAAATATTTGAAATAAATCAATTTAAAGGAAACATAATTTATTTTAGCTCACAGTTTCAAAGTTTTCATCTACAGTCACTGGTCCTGTCATGCTGAGCCTGAGGTAGGGCTAAACATCATGGCCAGGAGCAAGCAGCAGAGCAAGCTATTCATTTCATGGCAGAGAGGGGGAAGAGAAGGGACTAGGGTCCAATAGTCCCTTTGAGGGTCCACCCTCAGCTCCTCATTTCCTTTCACAAGGCCCTACCTTTGAAGATATTCCAGTACTTGTCATTAATGCCACAGACTGAGAGTTTGGAAAATATTTAAGATGCAAACAATAAAACTGTCCCTATGGTTTTTCTTTCTAGAATAGTCTATCAAGATGTGGCATAGTGTTACAATACTCTGTGAACTCTGATCTCTGGTAGGGCAGGAAAAGGTGAATTTGCAGACTGTGGCTTTGGTTGTTACATTGTTGTAAGGGTGGGAGGAATGCACTTTCCAGTGTTTTCATCTTTTGTAGAAACCGAATCCTAGAAGTAATTTAAATATATGGACTTGAGCCCCAGATCACTACATAGAATGAATGGTTGTCCTCCCCTCCAGAGAGAAAACAAGTGAAATCTACAGAAGACTGTTCATTCAGTCTCATGGAACCCTCCTTCGAGCCAGAATTGAGGTGCTGGAGACTGAAAAGAATTAAGGGAGGCTGCTTGTGCCCAAGGAGCTTGAAATTACAGCAGGGAAAGATCCAAGGGGCTGACAGTCACAGTGCGGGGACAAAGATGTCGGGGGCTGTGAAAAATGTGGCCAGTTGGTGGAAAGGTGAGGTCAAGGACTCATCTACCAAAAGAGATGCCAGAGGCCTATGTGAACTGGCCTGGAGGTGTAGGGAGGACATTTGTGGAGCTAAGATATTGGGCATGGGGTAAATTATGGGCAAAGAGAGACAATTCTAGTGTCAGCTATAATTCATGGAATTCACAGAAGGCCAGCTATATGCTATATAGAGCCAGCCTGCCACTTAGCTCCTGGGTGACCTTAGACAACTCACATAAATTCTCTGCTCCTCAGCCTCCTCATCTGTGAAACAGAGATGGTAGTACCTACTTCATCCATCTATAAAGATGAAGTATGTTGTAGCATGGGAAGCACTTAGCACAGGGGTCAGCTGTGACATGGAAAGCTAAGCATGAGGAGTCAAGAGCCACAATGATGAGCTGAACAAGGTTATAAAGAAGACAAGAAGCCCCTTGAAAGTTTTAAGCAGGGGATTGGTGTGACTGAATTTATCTCGGAAAGACATCTCTGCAAAATCATTGGGAATTGAGGTGCAAAGAAATCAGAGATAAGAGAAAGAGAAGACCACAGTCAAGGTTATATCAGAGAGCTGCTGCTACAAAACAGTAATTTTTAAGGAAAATACTAGTCCTGGAAGTTGGAGACCAAGGCATGTGCAGATTTGGTGTTTGCACAGGGCTGCTCTTTGCTTACAAGATGATGCATTTTGATGTCTCCTGCAGAGTAGATAAATGCTGTGTCTTTGCACAGTGGAAGGCACAGAAAGGCAAAAGGTACCTAAGTGGTTATATTTAGCCTTTTTTATAAGATCTCTAATGCTACTCACGAAAGCTCTGCCCTCACTACACAATCACCATTTAAAGCCCTCTCCCCATATTATATCAACTAAATTTCAATGTTCAAATTTGGAGGACATGGGAAAAAATGGCGGCTTGCTAGGGGATCGGGCGGAGAGTCTCTCCGGAGAAATCATATTAGAAGCTAGAATATGACAACATGGAGAGGGCCAGATGAATGGATAATGATTCTTATTAACCAAGATAGCACAGCTGGAGGATTTAAAGTCTTGCTGAGACTGTGAAGGCTGATAATGGGAGGCTGCAAATCCCACGCCTTTAAATCAGCAAACTGACCCGTGGATCCAACAGGAAAAGCTGTGTTGGCTTTTGGTGACTGCTGGAAACTGAGACCTGGGACCCTGAGAAGCAGCCAGGACTGCCCCACTGTACCAGAAGAGATTCTGAAAGGTTCTGGAGCTCCGAAGCCAAACGCTGTGCAGTTTTCTGACCATTCCACGCTGTGCCAAGAGCACAGGGAGGGCGAGCGGCGTGGTGTGCAGTAGACCCAAAAGGAGGACCTGCACTGAACCCTGGTGAGTACTGGGGACCCCGCGGCTGCTGGGGTTGGCCAGAGAACATCTTGGAACTGGGCAATGCCCGCTACCACAGGGACATCAATAACACAGAGAGTCTGGCGGCAGACATCTTAGAGTTGGGCAGAACCTACAGCTCGGTGACATCACCGAGTCCCCCTGTAGGGAGGTCTGGTGGAGGACACCTTGAAATTGGGCAGAGCCTGATGCCGTGCTGGCTTCAGCGTCATACAGAGAACTAGTGGAAGACATCTTGGATTTGGGCAGATCTGCTGTCCTGGTGCTCCTGTCACAGAGAGGTCTGGAAGAGAACAGCTGGGATTTGGGCAGAACCCTGTGCCATAGTGACATTAGTCAGCTGCTTTCAGCTGCTTCTGGTACAGAGAGAACTGGCAGGAGCTACTGGGGCTAAACCAAGCCTCTGCTTGGGGCCCAATAAGCAGATACAAAATAGACACAACTCAGTGACATCCAGAAAGTACAGCCTAATTTACAGATTGACTGGCACAGAGGCTGGAGGCTAGCCTGTACCTCCCCTGCATCCCAGCCTACCCCAGACAACAGCAAATTGGGGAGGACAGCAAAAACTCAAGTCAGCACGCTTCTGAAAGGCCCTAAGCAATTCAGAGAGGGCCAGAGATCCCCAAGACACTCCAGTCTGAAAGAAACCAGACACATGACAAGAGATAAAAATTTAAAAAAATCTCCACCTGCCCAACATGAGAAAATAAGCCCAGGAGAAGTAAACACTGAAGAGGACAAGCACAGTAACCATCCAATACTCGACACAGCATCAGCCGAAATTAAAAAATACCTTCATGACCTCATAGATGAATTTAAAGCTGTACTCCTGATCCAAGTGGGGCAAGATATAAAGAGATTAATTAAAGAAATGACAAGCCCCGCCCAAGAGAACACAGATGGAAGAACTGAGGAAATCAGAAAAGAAAGAGAAACTTCTGAAGAAGAATTTAAACATAACTTAGAATACATGAAACAGATCCAAAGAGATTACCAGGAAACTAAAAACTCCATTGAACACTGGCAAAATGCCTTGACAGAAACTAAAGACAGCCTTCTGAAACTTGAAGAGAGATTTATGGCATATGATCGTGAAAGAAAATGCCTCTTAAAAATAACAAGGAACCAGAAAGAAACAATTCAAAAACTAGAAGATGACAAAAAGATACATAACTTAAGAATAAAGAATGTGAGTGAGGAAGCAGGAGCAACCAAAAATGAAATACAAAGAATATTCGCAGATATATTAAAGCAAAATTTCCCATGTATAGCAAAAAGAAATGATATCCAGATAAAAGAGGCATACAGAACACCAGCTACCTACAACCAAAACAGATCTACGCCTAGACATATAATAATCAAGATTCCAGAAATCCACCAAAAGAACAGAATATTAAAAGCAGCCAGAGAAAAGATGCAGATTACCTACAACGGGAAAATTATCAAAATAACAGCAGACTTATCAACACAAACTCTTAAGTCAAGAAGGGAGTGGGGAGAAATATTCCAAGTCCTGAAAGAAAATAATATGCAGCCAAAGCTCATATACCCGTCAAAACTCTCTCTCAAAATTAATGGAGAAATAAGATGCTTTCCAGACAAGGAGGAATTGTGGGAGTTCGTGGCCACCAATCCAACCCTACAGAGAGTGCTGAAGGACATTCCAGAGAAAGAGAGGAAGGGATACCAGGATTCCAGCAACAGTGGCAGAGAGGCCTCAATGAATGGGGCAGACAGTGGAATGAGGGAATAAGGTGAACAAATTATAGCAGAAAAGTGGAGTAGCAGACATGAGGCAGAGATGGTAAGCTACAGTCTTTAGTATAGACAGCTCTGAAACACTATAAAAAAAGGCAGAGGTCATTGTTAATGGTGTATAAGGATTTAAAAGACACAGTAGTCTTATCGCCATATTTAGTTTGAATTTAATTTGTTCTGGTCTGTCCACTCATGTCAGATTTGAGGGCACAGACATCTTGACCCAAAAATAGCAGGTTATACCATGGTAACTATCCTTACTTTCCTATTAACTTAAACTGAAATCCAGTATTACTTACATTGTCTTACTATGACTGATCTTAATTGAATCTGAATCATAAGACTATGGGTTGGCCTTGGCTGATTTTATTTGAATTTGGTATGCTTGTTAGTATCAACCCTAAAAGTAGAGGCAACTACTCTGAAGATGACAAGATGTAAAGGATACCCATACTGGTATTAACTATTAACAGCTCTCAAATCCTACAATGCTGTCAAAGTTAAGTTTTTATAAAAATAGGTAATATTATGTTTAACTATAATAAGTCGGTGTTGTGGACAAATCTATTGAAAATAACAAAAGAAAACATAGTAACTATGGAAGATCATCTATATTGTGGTCTTATATGTCTTATCCATTGCATGTTTTTCTAGGAAATTGTTTTGCTGTCTTGCTATGACTTGGTTTTCCCTATAATACAGAGAGGATAGATATATATGTAGAAATTCACACATGAGTTTTTTTAAGAATTATTTACAGGAACAGATTATATAATGCAAGATATAATGAACAGATACTCTGAGGAAGAGATGCTAAGAAACCCGAGGCTAATTTTATAGCATTATGATATAAATTCTAGCAATACTATTGTTTGCTGATTAGAATGACATTGGACTGGTTTCTTGAGTTCAATTTCAGCATATGTAGAGATGGGGACAGCTATCACAAAGAGAATGAGAGATGCAATGGTAGTTATTATTGTCTTCCCTTATGTTAGATCTTCAAAACCTAAAAAGCCTTCATCATCCTGTAATGATTTGATTAGTCTATAATATGCAATAAGTATATAAAGTGGGTGAAGATGGGGACAACTATTTGTAAGAAACTAGAGACAGTTAGATAGACAGTGAAGATTTCCAGTGAACTTGTTTTGAAATCTATATTTCTTTAAATTGTTTTTTAACTGTTTTGTTCTGTTTTGATATGTTTAATCTTACCCTCTTTGAGATGTAAAACAAATGTGTAGGACTGATAACCATATTACTGAGCTTTTGTTCGATCATTGAGCAGAACTGTTTGTAGTGTCACTTTTTGAATGTCATTCTAAATACTTTAATTCTATAACCTGAACAGCTATTTCTAAGATGACAATATGTAACTTATCAACCAGCAATTTCTTACCGTTTGTTTTTCTGTAATTTTGTATTATTTCTACCCTTTTTCTTATCTCCATGTATTTTTTTTGTTTCCTTTTCTTTAAATAAAAACAAAAACAAATTTGGAGGACACAGTCAGATGACAGCATAAGAGATAGAAAAAGCAGTAGATAAATTGGCAAAAGTCTGAGTCAGAACGGGCACAGTTGGTAAAAGACTTAAGTGGAACAGGAAAGGACAAAGAGTAGCCCTTGATGGACCGACTTCCTGTCTGGTGAGGATGCTGAACAGTTCAAGTTGGTGTAGAAATGCTCTTCACTCTCATCAACAGGAATCCTGACCTCTGATTGTCTGCATTCTCCTGCCCTTGTGTGGTAATTGAAGAAAAGAATGCATTCCAGAAATACCTGTTTCAGGACTGATTTCCCCCACAGTGGGAAAGTCATCAAGGTTTATTAGTGGGGCTCTTTAAAGATCTGGCTGGATCCTTGCTAGGCCGCTGTTAAACCTTCATTGAATAAAAAAGATATAGTTTGTTGGATCCTTGAACAGAACTGTTTGTAGTCTTGCTGTTTGAATATCCACTTTGTATGCTTTACTTTTGTAACTTAAACAACTATTTCTAAGAGGACAATATGTAATTTATGAACTAGTGATTTCTTAGTTTATCTTTTTGAAATTATGTATTATTTCTACTCTTTTTTTTCTTTAAATAAAATTAAAAATAAACAAATAAATAAGACAGTACATGGAAAAAATGTGATCCGAGGAAGTGTAAAAACACTAAATAGGCTCACTTCAATGAAAAGATACCAACACCTACTCACCAAAATGCAGTGATTTTCTGTAGCTTGTGTCTGGGTCATGACTGCTATACAGCTTCCTATTTCATGCTGTGGAAAAGATTTTCAGTGCTGGGGAACCAATAAGAACTCATATCTTAAGTTTGAGAGGGATATTGTTTTACCGCTCTCCCCTGGAAGTTAGAGAACCTAGAGACACAAAAGACATTCTGTTCTCTCCCTCTTCCTGCTTTCCAATACCCATTGTTTTCAGCCCCCCACATCTAGTCAAATATTTCAGCTGTAAAATTGGTATGATTTTATTGTCAAAAAAGGTCCGTTTTCCCCTGATGAAAAGTCACACATGCTCATTCAGTACATAAGGGGCGATTACAGATGCTTTGTCCTATAAAGGGCCTTTTTGGCTTCTAGTAGCAAGAGGAAGTAAATTCCTGAGCAACTTTCCTTTTGTGCATACAGGGGGATCAGATACAGCTTCTTTTAAGATGACATTTCTTCTGTGTGCTTCTTGTGTTTGGCTAAGAACAGCCAGGGTAAAGGCAGGGTGAGGGTTGCAGAAAGGTGCCACATGAATTGAAAAGATTATTTTGTGTGGTCTGCCCTGGTTTTTCACCGCAAGTTCCAGGGCTCCTGACAGCTGAATTTGAAAGTTTACTTTGTGTGAGGCATCTGTCAAGTGCTGCAGGAACTGGAGGACCAAGGCTGTGCCAGAGATTTGCAGAAGGGCTTCTTCTCACAGCATGGCACCCATCCCCATCATATTCCTGCAAAACGATGTCATTACTGAGTTTTCCAACTAGAGGAGAGAAGGCTCTGAGGAGGTGATATGCACAAAAAGCAATGTGCACAAGTTCCAAGAAAAGCTTTAAGTTTGACTTTCCCTAAGCTACTGTAGTCTTTGGCCGAATGATGGCCACCCAAAGATGTTCATGTCTTATTTGCTGGCATCTGTATGTTAAGTTGTGTGCCAACAGGAAATTATGGAATTAAATTTGTTTATGAGCAGACTTTGTGATATGTCAGCCAAGTGGGTCTAGTGTAAATGCAAGCATCCTCCTTATAAAGGAGAAAAGGAAGCAGAGAAGAAGAAAATAAAGAGATGGCCATTTGAGAAATACTTGATCTGTCCTTTGAAGACAGAAGAAGTGGGCCACAAGCAAGCAAGCAATATGGCTGTGTTGGAAACTAGAAAAAGGAGAAACAGATTCTCCCCTAGAACATGCAGAATGAAGGGAAGCTGCCAATACCTCGGGCTATTTTTCAGCTTTTTATTAGCATATGTTTGCAGTAATACTGCTTCCATTCATCTTAGAGAGTAGGTAGATGTACTCAATTTTTTTATTCCTCTTCCTTCCTTTTGCCCCTCCCTCCATCTCTGGATCCACTTCCCTTTTGTAAAAGGTCTATCTCCAGGTTTCTTATTGTCTATCTTCATTTTTAACAATTATTTACACTTTGAGTTTCTCATATAAAAGAAGTTATACAATAGTTAAGCTTGTGCATCTGATTTATTTCACTTAACATTATGGCCTCAAGGTGAATCCATTTTCCTATAAATGACTCAAATTTATCCTACTTTATGGCAGATAGTGCTCTACTGCATATAAGTACTACATTTTCTTTGCCTATTCATCTGATGATATATAGATATATATTCCAAGACTTGGCTGTTATGAGTTGTGCTACAATAAACATGAGTGTTCATGCATCATGATGGTATGATGGCTTTAAGTCTTTTGGGGGGGGAGACACCAAGGAGGGAAAAGTTGAGTTGAATTTCTAGTTTTAGATCTTTGAGACATCTCCACAGTGGTTGCACCAGTTTATATTCCCACCAACAAGGAAGAAGGCTGCATTTGATGCTGTTGCTGTTCTTGTTATTATTTTATGATAGCCATTCTTTCTGACATAAGATACTGTCTAAATGTTGCTTTAATCCACATTTTTGGGTGGCTAGAGATGGTAATCATTTTTCTCATGTATTTATTGGCCATTTGTCCTTCTGAGAAATGTCTATTTATTCCATTTATGCATTTTTAATTGGGCTTTTATTCTGGGGAATCTGTTTTTGAGTTCTTTGTAAATTCTAGATATGAGATGTGTATCAGAGGAGTAGCTGGGAAATTTTTATTCTCATTCTGTAGGTTGTCTCTTCACTCTATTGTTTTATTTTTATGTTTGCTGTGCAGAAGCTTTTTAATTTGATAGAATCTCATTGCTAATTCTTAATGCTATTTCTTATGCATTGGGATTATGTGTAGGAAGTGAGCATATATTTCAAGAATTTTACCTATAGTATCTTTTTTTGAGTTTCCTCTTTCTTCATGAGATTTAAAAAAGCTATTATTAAATTTATTGGTGCCATTTAGATATGCATAATGATCCCACTCATCATAGAGAATGTGTCCCTGTGCGTGGTATATCTTGATTCCTATCTATCCCACTCCCCTCCCCTCCCTTCAACCCCTTCTTTCCTTATTTACAAAGCTTTTTTTCCACTTTATCCTTCTTTTCTCATTTTTTCTTTTCCCTTCCTTCCTTCCTCCCTCCCTCCTCCCTAGTTTCTCTTTCCTTTTGGACAATTTCTTCCTATTTCACAATATTTTTACATATTGTGAATATGTAAAATACAATATTTTCACAAATATTTTACAATATTTTATACATTTTGATTATTTACACTTTCAGTTTCTCACATCAGAGAGACAATGTGATATTTACATATATTTCTGATTTATTTCACTTATGAATATGGTCTCAAGGTCCATTATTTAGCTATAAATGTCTCAACTTTATACTTCTTTTTGGTTGAGTAGTACTGTACTGTATAAAAAAAGCATCTTTTCTATTCATTTATCAGTTGATGGGCAATTGTGTTGTTCCCAGGATTTAGTTATTACAAACTGTGCTGCTATAAATATGGAGGTGCATATATTTCTGTGGTGTGATGTTTTTAATTCTTTTGGGAAGATACCCAGAAGGAGAATACCTGGGTCAAATGGGAATTCTAGTCCTAGTTTTTTGAGGAATCTCCACGCTGATTTCCACAGTGGCTGTACCAATCACCACTCCCACCAAGAGTAGAGAAGTACTCCTTTTTCCTCACACCCTACCAGCATTTGTTACTGGTTGATTTCTTTATAATAGTCATGGTTTCTGGAGTGGGACAAAATCTCAGCATTTTTAAAATTTGCATCTCTTGAATGACTGGTGATGTGGAACACTTCTGCATGTATTTATTTGCTGTTTGTACTTTGTCACATGAGAAGTGTGTATTTATCTCAGATACCCTCTTTTGAACTGGGACATTAAATTTGGGGGATCTTATTTTTCAATTCTTTATATGTTCTAGATATTAGTCCTTTGAGGAACTACTGATTAAGATTTTTTCCTACTCTGTAGGATATCTTTGCACTCTGTTGGTGACTTCTTTTTCTATGTAAAATTTTTTTAATAAAATAATATACTAGTTGTGGATTCTTTGTATTGTTTCCTATGCAATCAAGGTTTATTTATGAGGTCTTTCACTATACCTATGCTTTAAGAGTACTACCTATTTTATCTTTCAGAGGATTTAGTATTTCTGTTTTGATATTTAGATCTTTGATCCATTTGACATTAGTTTAGTGCATGATGATAGACATGTGTCTAGATTTAATTTCAGCCTGGGGAAATCCAGTTTTTCCAGCACCATTTATTTAAGAGGCTGTCATTCTTCCAGTGAATGTGTTTGGCCTGTTCATCAAAGATCAGTGGCTGAGTGTGTTTGGAGCTGTTTCTGCATATTTTAGTATGTTCCATTGCTCTTCAGGTCTTGTTTTTTGTTGTTGTTGTTTTTGTTTGTGCCAGTACCATGCTGTTTTATCACAGTGGCTCTCTAGTATAACTTCAGATCAGGGATTTTGATGATCCTTGCCTTTGCTATGTTGCCTAGGACTGTCTTTCTATTCTAGGTGTTTTCTGGCTCCAAATGAATTTCAGGAATATTTTCTCTAATTGTGATGTATACTAATGATATTTTCATTAGGATTGTACTAAATCTACAAAAAATTGTGGAATTATGGCAACTTATGCTATGTTGGCTTTACCAACCCAAGAACAAGGGATATCTTCCCATTTTCTGATAGCCTCTTCAATCTCTTTTATCAAAGTACTATAATTCTCAGCATAGAGGTATTTTATTACCTTTGTTAGATTGATTCCTAAGTATTTCATTTTTTGATGCTATTATGAAAGGGGTTGCTTCTCTAATTTTTATCCCATTGAGTTTGTTATTGCTGTACAGAAATGTTATTGATTTTTGACTATTGACTTTGTATTCAAATATGCTACTGAATTTTGTTATTAGATCTAGAAGTCTTTTGGTAGAGTTTTGGGGATTTTTCTGTATAGAGTGTCATGTGATCTTCAAATAATGATAATTTAATTTCTTCCTTTCGTATCTTTATTCCTTTCATTTCTTTCTTTTGTCTAATTGCTCTGGCTAATGTTTTCAGAACAATGGTGAATAGGAGGCATGATAGTAGACATCTTTGTCTTGTTCCTGTTTGATATACTCTTCACTTTGGTCTGTTAGTTTGTTTGTTTAGTTCATTGTCTCTGTTTTGGATATTCTGGAGTGTTTTTTGAAGTACTAATTTGGTGTTCATGATATCTTAATGTGTCCTTTGTCTTAGAATATCTTTATTTCTCCACAGGTTTTTTAAGGATAATTTTTTATGATATATTTATTATCCTGAATTGAAAATTGCTTTCTTTTAGGATTTGAAATACCTCACTCCAAGCTATCCTTACCTTTAACACTTGTGTTGAAATGTCTACTGCAATACTAATGAGTTTCTCTTTAGAGGTGTTTTCTCCTCCTCCTCTTCTTCCTCTTCCTCCTCACAACTCAAGGACAAAATGGAAACACAAGAGGATAAACTCAGAGATTCTTTAAAAATGACAAGATCACAAGAAAAGTCATCCTACTGCTAGTAGAAGACACTAAGATGATTCACCTAAGATTATTTGGAGTTAGAAATTAGAGGACATACACATGAAATTAAAAATCTCATACAGAAATTATAGTAGAAAACTTCCCAAATATGGGGAAGGAACTCAATATACAAATAGGTAAAGCTTAGAAAAAATCAAATGATATCTTTGTTTTTATCCAGTGAAATCCATGTTGGAATTCTAATCTACAGAGCTTAAAGAGAATAAGTTTATATTCTTTGAGTCAGTAAATTTGTGATAATTCTATACCACATCAATGGAAAACTAATACCTTATTTTGGATTTTTAAATTCAATATTTTAATGGACTTTTCATGCCTTGGGAGCCAAATAAGCTTAAAAGAAAATCAAGGAAGTGAAGTAACCTGATTCAAGTACTGTTTCACCTTCTACAAACTATATTACTTTGAGCATATTATTTAAATTTTATAAATCTGTTCCATTCTCTATAAAATTAGTAAAATACTTTCTCATAATGGAGTTGGGAGGATCAAGTGAGATAATGGATAAAAATGAGTTTTAATGGCACCTTTTCTGAAGTAAGTGCTTAATAAATAATACTTATTACCAATATCATCATCGTATCATCAACATTATCATCATAATTATCTTCACATCATCATTATTTGCACTGTCAACATTACCACCACCCTCATTGTTATTTAGTAATTTCCAGATGGAAGAAGGTCCTTGCGGTTGGTGAGGGTGTGATGGGCAAAGGAGAACTGAAGAGCTTGACTTTATCAGTCTTGCCTCCTCCACTTTCTCCTCTTTTCTCTGCAGGTATCTCAGTGTGGCATCCGCTAACTACATCCAGAACCTCCCTATAGTTTCATTGGTTACAACAAATCCTTTCCTTCAGGTTAGATCTGGAACTTTGGACCTTGAAATAGCGCTCGATGAATATTGGACATCCTCTGATGTGCATTTTATGATATATGCAGCTGGGCTCTGCCCATCTGCACCCCTCCTCCATACCCAGGACCAGCTCCAGTGTTCCAGGATTTCCTCAGCAGGCACTCAAACAGGTGCTATGGAGAGATGCCTTTTCCCATAAAGTGGCTCTGAAGTTCAAGTTCTCAGAGACACTCCACTTTGGGATTTTGCCAGCTGTCTCAGAAGTCACATAATCGGACTCAAATGCCTTGAGCCTCCAGGCCCACAGCTTCTGTCTCAGCACTTTCCCAGTCTTTCCTTTGCCCTACACCTCTGTGGTTTGGAGCCTTCAGCCAGTAAGACCACTGGCGATGTTCTAGTCAACTGGAACTGAAAAGGCACCTGGTTTAGGAGAATTAGGCTTGCAGAGAATGCCATCGTGGCTCTTAGGTTACAAGGACTGGGGCTCACAAGCTCAAGTCAAAAGACATAAAGGCAATGAGAGGTCAGTACAGTTAAAATATAGTAACTCCAAAAACAGAAAGCCATTTACAGTCAGACCTCTTACCAGCTGGAGCAAGACAGAAAAGTTCTGAGAGGCTGGACTGCTCTCCCCATTCAGATACCACGTTCCCCCTTCACCCACTTGTTCCTAGGGAGCTGCTATAGACCTCAACACTGCTAGGATCTCATTACTGCCAACCTGTTGATGAGCTATATTAACCTGGTATGAGATATATTAAATCAAAAGTTGGTGGCCCCAGGGCTCTCCCTTATATTTTCTCTTTCCAAATTTGATTCTCTTTTCTTCCATAGTGAGAACGCTGATTTTCAGTAACACCAGTGTTTTGGTTCATTTAAATGGCCCTCCAAAGCCTCATGCCATCATGAGAGGCAGGCCTTTCTGGGGCCCCTGAATCTACTATTTGTGATTAATTCATTGTCTAGAGCTGGGATTGGTGGCATGAATGCTATACCTGCCCAAAGGTGGAAACCTGCGTACAGTACAAGGAAGGAAAGAAGGCAAGCTTTTCCCTTTTATATTCTGTTTGCTCTTGTCACTTGTGGCCACCATAAACAGTTGCCCCTTAGCCACACCACCTTGCCCTGGAGCCAACTGAGTATGGACTGAAACTTCCAATAACTGTAAGCTAAATAAACCTTTCCTTCCCTTTTTGGACATCAGGTATTTTGTCTCAGCAATGATAGAAAAGTATCCAAGACAGCCAGTATTTATTCATTTGCTCAAAAGTCAGTCCAGATGAGATAGTTCCAAAACTATGACACAATTACCACTAACAGCCACCTGAAGGCTGCATGTTCTGAAGGCTCTTGTCAAAGGCAGGTGCAATTACTACTATCACTGTTGGGGAACCTAGTATTCTAAGAAACAAAGTGCTCTGTAATCTCTCTACACCTTATATAATGGCTACCCTCCAAAATCCAAATAGCCCTATGGGGGCTCCATATGTTTGGTGACAAAAGCATGGAGAGCCAGATATTCAGTGAATCAGGACACCAGACAATTCTATCTAACCAGAATCCTAAAGCCAAAAACAGCTTCTGAGGAATACAGGTGTTCACTGCTGTGTGGCATTCAGGTCAGGTGACCTGGAGACACAATAAACAAGCCTGCAATGCACAGAGGATACAGTGTCTCTGTGGTACCACTGGTGGCTACTAAACAAGTTTCTGGGCATTCATTGTCCATCCGCAGGTGTGCACTGGGCAGCCACTGTGTGGTCAGCATACAGCCCATGATCAGCAAAGACCAGTAGATCAGTGCCAGCACAGGACACTTCCTGATGTTGTACACACATTATGTATTTTTCTATTGAAAAAGTCACAGAATTAACACAAAATGGCTTCTGAGACAATAATGTGACTAACAGCGAACATTCCTGATTTAAGCAATTAAAATCCCACATTCTCGAAAAACCCTCAGTCGAAGGCAAAACAGGATTGTCTGTTACCCGAGACACTCCCTTATGGATAACTCTTTCCCATCCTCATCGTGGTCTGGGAAGTTTATATTTGTAATCCGATGGAAACGTTACTGGAATTTTAGTGAATTAATCTCAATCTATCACTTTCAGTGCAACTCACAGCGAGAATAAAGACACTAAGACATATTTATGATATAGGGAGTCAAGGTGCCCTTAGTCCAGCTGGGCTGAAGGTTCATTGGAACAAAGACCTCAGCCCAGGGCCTGACCTGGATTTTATTAATTCACAAAGAAGGGAATGGCTTGAGGATGAGTGACTGTGGTAATAATGGGAAATACAAGGGCACTGTGAGCTGAGCTGTGTAGGAGACTTAAAAGCCCCTCTACAATATGCAGAGAAGGATATGTAGAGAGACCAATCTGCATCACACAATTAAGGTAGTTTAATGTTTAGGGGGTTGGTGCTTCAGCTCTGACACGCAAACTTTTCTGCTGTGAGAAGTCATGGCTTTTTATCTCAAGGCTCTAAATCCAGTTGACAGCCCTGGAGAGGTGACTGCATCCTGCAGGTCTCAAGCATGTTTTGGGAGTCACTGGAGGAGTGGGGGGCAGCAGCTGTCACCTAACTTCAAAGATTACAGCATCAGCACCTCAGCTAGGCCTATCTGATTGCTTAGAATCCATTAAAGGAAGAGGAAAATAGTTTGGCAAGCTCTGTACATATCAGTTCTTGGAGACAGGGCCAGGTTTAAGCAAGTGGAGGTAATTGCTCTTTGTTCAAGGACAGTCATCCAGGTGGTCCTCCACATTCCCTCAATGGATCTTTTTTTAACCTCTCATCAAATCAAACCTTAAGTCTGCTGAGGCATCGCTAATTGTCTGTTTAATCCTCATGCCATGCTTGCCTCTCTTCCACAGTGGCTTCTCATTCCTGCTGCAGTTCTCTGGGATCAGAAGCTCCTGACTACCCAGGCTGATCTTGCTGTCTTAGCAGCTCTGACTTTAAGCAAGGCAATGGGTCTGAGTGAAGAAGTAAGAACCTTGGATTCAGTTGGGCCTGACTCCCCGCTTGACATTGGAGTTCACCATCTGGTGTGATTCAGAAACACACTGGCTATCTCTGTATCACACATGGACCCCAGATCTTCACTGTCCCTCCACCTGCTATAGCTGAAGGTGTCCAAGGGTCCCTTTGCTAGCATCCACGATGGATACCACAGGAAGTTCTGTGTCTACCCAGCCCTCATGTGCTGAGCTTTGCCCATACCAAATAGAACTCCAGTTTGGATTTGGGTGGATGATGATGGTGTGGGGCTTTCTGAGGGCAAGGTGATGTTCCTTGCAGTGTGGGGCTAGTCGTGAGTCACAGGAAGAAGGAGCAGGCAGATCAGTTTCTGCTGCATTTTGCTTTCCATGGAATAGGAATGACTGAAAGAGGAAGCAGAGCCTTGTGTATGCATGAGGGGGCAGGAATATGTCCTAATATTAGGTGTGTGGATGGCTACATAACTCTGAATACAATAAAAATTATCAAACTACACTTCAAATGAATTTTATAGTATGTGAATTATATCTTACTTCTATTTAAAACAAAACAAATGAAGGTATATTTTAATGTGTGCAGGTATGTACACGTAGTGAAAGATGTACATATTAACAGTGTATGCAGTGAAACATATCTATCATCTGTCAATATTCGTATACAAAAGGAGAAAAGAAAAATGTGAAAATGCAAACAATTGTGCTGAATGTGAATAAAGAACAGACTGTATGCAGGTTACAAGTATTTATTGTATTATTATTCTAGTTTTTCTGAAGATTTGCTAATATTTCAAAATAAATGGGAGAAGCGAATCTACATGACTGGACTGAGGGAGAAAATTCACACATCTGAGAATCAAACTATGGGTTTTGCCCTCTTGGGACCCTGCAAAGCCATTATCTCTGCCTCTATTTAACCTCTTATACCATACTTACTAGTTAGAAAATTCACCTTTTCAGAAATTTGCTGCTGAGCTCTGGCCTTGCTTGCTTGCTCCAGAGAGATGGGCAGGCTTTGATTTACAGGTCTACCAGCCCTCTGTCAGATGTAAAGATGCCCTGATTGGAATCCACTGAGGGCATTTGTTTATCACACAGATCCCAAGGTTACAGGTAGGACTTTTCACATGAGAACTCCAGGCCCAGATGTTTACATGCTGCCCAAGCTCCTGGATAGATTCTCATCTTCCCATGGGAGGATGAATGGATGATGTGAGGACCAATGTTCTTATTAATCTTATATCCTTATTGCTTTTCTTATCACATAGCCAAAGTTCTAGTGAGAAAATGTGTGACTGATAGAGAACAAAACAGTCAACCTTGGGAACAGACATTCCAGATGTCCACAGAGACCAGCCAGTGCTAGATGCCACCAGTCTTGGCAGCCTCCTGTTAGAAGATTCCTCTCAGTATTGTCACCTCAAACAGATGCCTTGTTGTGGATGCTAGTTTCAGTGGCATGGATGTGGAGCAGAGGATAGCAAGCTAGGAACAAGCCTAAGTTTGGGCCAGAATAACCCTGAAATACACCTAAGAGTCTCTGCTTGTGCTCCCTCCCATGCATGCCACACCCAGGACCTGGTTCCAGATGGATGATTTCGCAGCTAGGACCATCTGACACTGCCAGAAATCAGTCTCAGGAGGGACCCGAGGTCAGGACCTCTGCAGAAGTGCTTACCCCACTATCAGGGCTTTAGAATGAGGGCAGCCCTATTTTTATCATACCTGTCTCCAACTGTGAATTTTATTAGTAACTCAGGATATATGTGATTAACTGTGGGCCTTTGAAATTAAGAGAAAATGTAACCCTATTAAGTCCTCTAATTTTCTGTAAATGTTTAGAAAATCTGACCCAATCAGGAAACTTTCAAATAAGATGAATCTTGACAGGGAAGGGAATTTAAGTCAGTTTTAAGTTCTGCTTATTTACAGTTGAGCTATGTACTATATCTTTAAACCACTAAATAAGACCTCAAACTGGTAAGGGCCTTATGTTGCATTCAAAAAACTGGAGAAAGGATCTTTCTAACATGGAATGATGCCTTCTGCTGGGGTTGTGAAAGATCTCAGATTAGCTTGTGTGTTTTATACCAAAGTTTATGTGAAGCAGAAGATTTAAAAATTGAACCAATTGTTACTTTGCTGGTATGGTGAGATGAAATCAGTTCAGCTATTTGCCAGACTTCCGTGACTTGTGCCCTTGATCTGACAGGTAGTCAGGGAACATTTTCCACTTTACCAGAGTAGTCTATTGCCCCCTGCAGGCTGATTGTCTTGGAGAAGAGACCAGAGCCTTGCCCAGCTGGGGAGTCAGGTCAATCACAGCTGGAACTGTTGCTTCTGAGTCCAAGACACCATAATGGGACACAATAATTTGGAGGTCAGAGAGCCAGCTTTTCCTGTTCCAGATGCCTCCTATAGGGTGAACAATAACTTAAAGGATTAGGAAAAGGTGACTGAAATATTTTAGCATAGTGAAATTTAGGGAAGATTGGATCATCACCTAAAATCTAAGTAAAATAATGAAGACAATGGTTTTCTGTTTTGAGCACTGTATGTGCCAGTTCCTTTCACATTTGTTTTCTCATTTAAGTTTTTGAGTCATGGTGTCATTTCCATTTTTCAGATAAAAGTATAGAGCTTTAGAAAGCTAAGCAACTTGTCAAGGTCACATGAATAGAAAGTAGAACACTAGCATTCAAAAACCATCAAGGTAATCAGAGGACGTTTTGTACCTCTAGAGTGGGCCCCAAGTCAGTAATAAGATCAGCATTGACACCGGAATGGCCAAATTGTAGTTTAGAGTAGAGCTGGGCGGTGCAGAGATGGTCACAGGAATGTGCTGTACAGACGCAGCCAGAAGAAGGAAAACAGTCAGCACCATGGACAGCTCCCAACCTTCTACTGAGAGAAGGCGGAAGAGCGGCCCTTCTGATCCTGTCTCCCCACAACCACCAGATAACGCCCTTAAGCGAGCTTCATGTACATTCTTGTGCGAAAACCCAGCTCCAGGCTTGCTAGACTGTGAGTGATGCCAGCATCACCCAAAGCCTAGCCGTGTTTACAGTGAAGAACTACAGCAGGCATAGTTCCTGGCTGAGTCATTTCTGTTCCTCAAAACTGGTGGACATGTTCCATCAGGCCTCTACACTCTTCATCAATGGTATCTGCTTCCTTTAGCACTCAGGTCCCCCTAGATTCAGGCACGGATCCCTCTGAGAAGCACTTAGCTAAGATCTTGAAACACGCTGTGTCAGGTACTCCTGCAAAATGACAGAAAATATGAGATGAGCAACAGAAGCATCTTTTCCTCCCCTCTATTGTATGCAGGTTAACCTGCATACAATGGGTGGGGCAGTCATACCATCTCCCTACCTTCTTTCATCCTAGACTGGTAAGAGTATGCTGGGGTCCTCTACACCCCAGAATGGAGAACTGCTTGGTACCTTAGTTAAGCTTCTAGACTTTTCAAGTTGACACAGCATATTAGCCATTACATTGTCTTTCCCAGGAGAAAGGACAGGGAAAGGACAGGACAACTCACCTGGGACCATAGGCAGGATCAAAGTTGATTTTTTATATATACACACAGTTGGTCCTCAGTTGGTAGGCTGGGGGTTTTCCTATGTACTATGCCTTGATTCATTCATGCTCATTCAGTAGTCTCACGGGAACTTTTTGTACAGAAATTGGCTTCTGGGGCCAGGGGTAAAAGTAGAAGCTGCCAAACCTCCTAAAGTGTAGGACTGACACTAACCCTGGCATATTATTCTTCATTTTATATCATTTGAGTCAAAGAAAATCAAAATAAAAGCTGGACACAGTATATGTCTTTCTGGGAGGAGCCACAAATGCATATATGGGGAGGGGACTGTTTGTTGTCATTTTTGTGAAAATCACCACAGTGCACTGTGACGCATGCTCAGTCCCGTGCAAGGCTGGCAAACAATTAAGGATTTCAAGTCAACTTTAACATTTCATCCAGAGAATAATTCACCCTCTGAGAGAGATTTTAGTTTATGAACTCAGAGGCAAGGCCAGGTATGCACAAATGTACATGTACACACTAGGGCTTGAAAAGAAAAAGAGCCTTGAAGTTTAACTCTCCTTTCACACAGGAAGAAAAAAAGCAAGACCTCTTTGACAAAAGTCACAAAACTCTCAATTTTGAACAAGAGCAGAAAGTCTTCTGGCTATATTACACTTCACTCTAACACACACACACTGCTACTACTACTAATATTACTCCTCACAAAGTAGTGAAACAGCTTTAGAGACCTACATTTAAGTCACAGAATCACTTATGATTATTACAATAAGATTAATTCCATTTAAAACTTTAAAATAGCAAGCTAATTGACAACTTAGTGTTTAGCTAGAACTCCAACTGCAGGCCGAGTCCACCCCGTATTTTTTCTTGTTGGTTGAACTGCTCAGTGACAGGTGCTACATTAAAGTTGGGTGAAATTGGCCTCTGAGGCAAGTATTTCCAGCCAGACCTAAATGACTGTGAAGACTGGCTTTGGGGATTTTTCTACTGCATTAACCAGTTCTTTGAATTCTCTGAGGAAAAGAGTAGGAAACATGATCTCTGACAATATTGACATGGAAGAGGAACAAGATATGGCTCTGGCAGGGACAGATGGGCCTGAATTTTCCATCTTCAGACTTGGAAGAGAGGTAGGGTATGCACAGATAACTATCACTCTGTGCTCCCTGACACCATTCAAGAACCTGGAGCTTTGCTTACCTCAACGGAACATGTGGTCTGTGCAAGGTTATGTGTCACAAACACACTCAGCAATTCACACAATTCACCTTGATCATTTCTCTTCTAACCATCCATCGCTAGCAGCCCTCACCCAGAATCTTAGTATTATCACCCTCCAGGTATGCTTCCCACATGGATTATAGTCTACAGCCTTTATTTATTTATTCATTTCTTGTTTATAGTAAGGTTCACCCATGGACACTGGCTCACTTGTTCATGGTTGTGCCTGAAACATAGTAGGTGTCAATTATTTGTTGAACAGACAAATTGAATAAAATTGAGTTACTCAAAGCTGAAACCAGGACAGAAGTTTTCAGTTTTGAAGTCACTGTGGGAATACAGTTCATGAGTCACAGAGACAGGAAACATGGCATCAAATTCAGCACTGTTGTATGTTGTAACCTATGCCATCACTTCCATCAGGCAAGGAGATCAAATTCAAGCAACAGATGATAGAATGAGGCTAGTAGGCATTTACTGAATGGACGTGTGGAATCTCACAGAATTGGGGGGTGGTAGAAATGGCTTCGCATTATAGTACTGAAAATGGTGCTGCAGAACGGGCCTGATGAGAAGCCACATCTGCCACTATCATGCTTTTGCTGTTTTAGCCCTATAGCAGTGACTTGTCCACATGACCAATCCCTTAAACCAGATATTTCTGTGCTTTCCTTCTTGTTTAGGTGGTTTGAATGAAGTCATATTCCTCAGTCCAAGCATATCCACTATGTACTGTAGGTGGAGCGCAAGTCAAATACATCTGTTCAGTTGAAAGGGAAGGCAGGACAAGAGTTCAGGGGAGGAATAGTGGCATTGTGATGCATGCCTATAATTCTAGCACTCAGGAGGCTGAAGCAGGAGGATTGCTGTGAATTCAAGGCCATCTTGGGCTACATAATGAATTCCAGATCAGAACACAGTAAGACTTATCTTGAGAAAACAAACCAAGCTTAGGGAAAGAAAGTTCATAGACTGAGAGCTTCCCAAATACAGGAAGTCAGTTCAAAATACCCTGGTCTCTAGAACATTTGACAAGTGTTGTCTACAGTGACCTCTACCTCAGTTTTCTCATCTGCAACACAAACTAACCTTGCCTCCTTCTCAAGCAGTGCTTGGAAAATTGTTATATAAATTGCTGGTGTACCACACTGCTCTCTGAGAGGCTTAGACCATGAGGTGGGAGAGCTGCACCTTAAGAGAGAAAGAGAGAGGGAAAAGGAGCAGGGGTCTGGGGCACACAGGAGAATGATGGGGTCTTATGTCGGAGTCACCTCCTTGTATTCATAGCAGCAGCAGGATCATATGGTGCTTGGATATTTGAGCAGCAGCCCGGATTTGTGCACCACAGAGCATCCATCAGCACAGCTGATCTTGGGAAATAGGAAATTGCATTTTCATTATACAGATTAGGGGTGTTGAGAAATGAAGCAGCGCTCCAACATTTGGCAGTCTGGATAAATTGATTAAAAGTGGCTTATCTTTTCAGGGGACAAAATGGACCAATGAAATTCTGCTCATCCAATGCTATAGGAAAACATCAGGAGAGGAAGTGGGTAGTGGCTATGAGCACCTGAGGGAAGTCCAAGTCAGTGGTCAAGACCAAGGGGCCTCCACAGTTTGGGGGATTAAAGGCTACAGTGTGAGAACAAAGGGATTCAAACCTTCACTGTGTGGTCTAGTCTGGTACCCTCACCTGGAAGCTGTTCTTCTCTTAGAATCATGCCTTTCTGGGTTGTTTATCTCAGCACCTCTTTTGTTACAGGAACAGATGTCCCCCTCTCCATCAAAGACCAAGAAGGGATTGGCTGGTGGTCCAGGGAAGGAGGTGCTGTTCTAGAAGCTTGGAACAAACAGGTCTGGTGATCCAGCCCCACTCACTAGAGTTGGGGACCTAAGGGACTGAGAACAAGACGTCATTGAAATGGAAGTGACTTTAAGAGGTAGTCACTGCACTCTGGTGGCAGTATTGATGCCTGGTATTTCTTAAGAGGGTATTGAGTTTCCTGGGGATTTTCATGCCAATCCTCTAGGCAGCTCTCCAGATGGGGACTTCTGTAGCCATGGGTGGCTCTGCATCTTGGCTGCCCCAACTCTGCAGCTCTTTCATCCTCATGCAATTATGGCTCATGGAACAATTTCAGCCTCATAGCTACCCATGGATCTGGATGGTCATTTTCATTCAAAACTCAGGGAACTGATACTCAAGAGAGAAGTGGGAGGCACGGGAGCCACGTGGCTGTAAGTGGCCAGGCAAGAACTGAGGCCAGCGTAACTGACTCCAAGGTTCAGGTGCTCACAGTCATCATCCACTTCCTCCCTCGCTGCTTTCCTACAGCCTTGACTCTGTTCCATTCCATTTTGATGTTCTGTCTTTTCAAAAAGACTTTTTTTTAGTATATATTTGTGACTCATTGGTGCTTATACTTAACCCTGTCTGCTGCACCCTGGCCAACAGTATTGTCTCTGGTGCAGGAAAGCTCCCACAGTGCCCCTTGTACGAATGCTCCTGCCCAACTTGACCCTGAGCTTCTCCCATTTCTTCACCATATGTATTTTGGCCTGTGAATTTCCCTACACCTCAGTTTCCCTATCAGAAAACAATGCACTAAATAAGATAACACCTAGGAAGGCCTTACTTCAGTGTCTGCCACACAGTGCTGCTGGCACAGTGATCACTGCTGCTCCTGTGACCAGCAGTTCTCCTTACCTGGCCTGCCTTAGCCTCACTAGCCAGAGGCAGACACTGGAAAGCCGTTACTACATCATAAGACAGATTTAGTGAACTGCGCAGCTAGATGCGAGGAAATCACATTTAGGCATCTAGCTAACCTGTAAGTTATTTCTTAACCTGTAAGGTTAAGAAAGAAAGAGAGAAGGCAAATGTTCACTTCTGTGTGGCAAAACAGACAGCCACAGCAAAGGAACAAGTCTTTACCAAATGCTCTTTGAAAATCAGTTTCCTATTTTAGCTTAATGACATTCAAGACTGAGCTGAATGATTAAATATTGAAACAGGACTGGCAATCTTGAGTTGCATTTGGCTGATCAATTTAAGATGAAGCAGCAGAAGAAAATGCAAATGTCAAATTACCAAATCCAAATGAACTCCATGCTGAGCCTTGATAAAATGTCACAGGAAGTCCGCCAGAGCATTGTGTATTATTCTGGCTCTAAAGAAAGACACAGGAAAATGACCAGGATTCCCTCCATCGAGTTCTGCAAAGGAAGCCAGTGCCACTGAGAAAGGTCATCTTTTCCTTTTTTTTTTTTTCTGATACTGAAGATTAAATCCTGGATCTCAGTCTCTCTCTCTGTCTCTCTGTCTCTGTCTCTCTCTCTGTCTCTCTCTCTCCCTTCCTCTCTCTCTCCCCTCTTGCCTGAGGAAGGCTTTTACTATGCACTTTAGGCTGGTCTTGAACTCATTTTGCAGTCAATCCTGGCTCAAACTCACAGTGATCTTCCTGCCTCAGCCATCTGAATGCTGGGATTACAGGCATGTACCATCATGCCTAGCAATTTTTTTTTGTACTGAGAAGCGAACTCATGACTTCATGCTTGTCAGGCAGGCACTGTGCCGCTGAGCTAGAGGCTTAGCTGCTTTGGGTTTCTTAATGCTAGGCAAGCGCTCTATCACTGAGCTACACTCCAGCCAGGTATATCATCCTTATAAAAATAATGTAGGGTTCCAGAATGTCTGATTTGTGGAAAACCTCTAATGTGCAGGCCAACCCACCATTGGCTTAGAGGGAAAACTGCAAAGGATGAGGTCAGGGGGTGGTGACATCAGTGATGATGGCAGTGAGAGGATGAAGAGGATGAAGAAGGCAATGACGATACTAGCAATGTTGATGAAGTTGACTGGGTGAAAGGCTGAAAACGGAGAAGGTGACAATGACAGTGGTGAAAAGAATCCTGCTAGTGTACGACCATGCTGATAATGAAGGTGACAGTAATTCTAGCAAAGTTTACAACGCTGAAGATCTCATGAATGAACGCAGTGACAGTCAGGATGGATGCAAAGATAATGGCAATAATAACACTAATAATAGTAGAGATTATGATTACAGCAATCACCACCACGCTGAACACTATTAATGAACAAAATGACAAAAGAATGATGCTGAATGTGATGTTGGTGATGATAACAGAACTGACAGTGATACTGATAATGAAGACTTCAGAGTTTACAAAACACCATCATTTATATTGGTTTATCCTCTCAACAACTTGACAAAGTATCTAGGGTAATGTCATTTTGAAGGAAAATTGAGGCACATAAGTGACTTATTTGTTCAGGGACCTCAGTGATGAATATGATCTCAGATATTTTCTGACTACTATTTTTGGCATCTTTTGTATGTGTTTTGAATTTGACCTATTACTAACAAAGAGTATGAACTCTGATATAATACAAACTTTTCCTGAGGTTACTGAAGTTCTGACTATATATAACCAAAAAGAAAACTATTCTCACTAACCATGGTAAACATGAGATCCAAAGGAGGGAGAAATCTTGGCCACTCCTGGGAAATCACTTTAACCCACCTATATATTTTTTGTGTTTTATCTCCTGTCTGGGAGAACCACATGATTGCAACTGAATACTTGCTTTGATGAGAGTGGTGATATAATATACTTTGGTAAGGATGGTGGCTGCTGGCCACCATCCTCTGTCCTAGATAGATACAGTTCAACTCCAAGTTGTACAAACCTCCTCAATTTATAACAGTCTAGAGCACACAAATGTATGTTTCCTTGGAGAATAGGAGCAAAATAGCTGTATACCTAGACACCAAGTCACGGGGCCTTGCTGGCCAGAAAGAAGAAAAATTCAGCAACCCAGTATTGTTTCTGCATGCATGTTGGCCAAGTCAGTGGGAAAAGAGAAGGAAAGAAGAGGAATGTGAGTGCTTTAGCCATGAGTGTAATTCTAAATGAAGTCACAGAACCAGGATAAGTTGATCTCCTGAAGCCCCAGCACACCTGATAGCTTTAAAGGGCATTCAGGGTTTTTCAGTCTGGAAGATGTCTTTCATGACTTATAAAAAGCAGCTAAGTTGATTCTTTTCAAAATGTGTTTGAATTGTGTCTGTGTCCTCAAAATCCATCAGAGAAGACTGAGGTAAACAGCAATGGGATTTAAAACATGACTGGTAGCAGACATAGAGAAATGCAATCTGCCTGGCACACTGCTGGCTCTCAGGAAAAACAAGGACTCACATGGGCTACCCAACCCCTTCACCACACAGAACATGGGCACTCTCAACTGGAATTCTCTTGAAATAGACAGGAAACCCATTAGGCACTATCTTGCAGTACGTCTTCAACTACTTATCCTGGTTAAAGGCAGCATACTGTTTCACCAAGTCTCTAGATGAGAGTTTTGTAAATCTCCCAGAGAGCAATCATACCAGTGCACATGGCCAAGGCCCTCAGAATGTGCCCATGGCCCTGCACGCATGCAAGGTGAAGGGGCTGCCTGGCATCGCTGAATTCTAGGATTCTGCAGGGTTGTTGCAAAACTTGTGGATACACAAATAAACCAGAATTTACAAGCATCCCATATCCACTCAATATTTACATTTCTCTAGATGTCTTACACATTTAATTTTTTTACAGTTTAATTTGAGAGCCAAATAAAGTTGAAATGTGATTGGTGGGTGGCTCTTTTGCCTATCTTCTCCTCCCTCACAATTACTTTGTTGAAGAACCCATTGATGTCCTTGGTCCTGTAGTTTCCCACTATCTGGATTTTGACATCTGAATCAACAGCTCGATTCCTGTTAAATTGATGGTTAGAACCAAAGCTTTTATCAGACTTTGAGTTGATTCTATTTTTTTCTCTAAACTGGTTTTATAGGGAATACTGTGTTCTTACATCAAAAAGCATATAATGGTTTTCTCCCGTTTTGTGATGTTAGCCATCACAGAGAACCATTTGTGCTGGTTTTAAAGGGCAGGAGCAAGAACATCAAGGACCTGTAGAGTAGCAGGTAGGGCATTTTAGGAAAAGATTAAAGAAAAATGTCTGACCCACCAGGCAGGATAAGAAGCTCAACACAACCGAAGCAGTGACCACGAGGCTCGGAATGCCTCCCTAAGTCTCCAGAACTTGAGCTTCACCATGAAGGGGATGGTGACGGAGTTACCAGGCCCAGAAGGGTATCACGACCCCAGGAAAGTAGAGAAGGCCTCTGGTTCAATCAGGTCTGCTGTTGATCACAAAAGACCACAGACTATGTGATACAAACAGTGATGATCTATTCTCTCATATTTCTGGAGGCTGTAGGTCTAAAATTCAGGGGTTACAAGGGTTATCTTTCTGCATAGCTCCTAGGGGAGCCTGTGTTCTTTGCCTCTTCCCGCTTCTGGTGGTCTCAGCATCCTTTGGTTAGGGTACCTTCTTCATGTGGCCATTTTTCCTCTGTGTCTCTTTGTCTTCACATGGCATCCTCTCTCATGATCCATGCTATGTATATGTTTTAGCTTCTTTACAATAATTACCACTCATGCAAGACTTACTGGATTATTTTTTTAGGCAGGGAGGAATACTTAAGTAATAAGATTAAAGTGCTTCTCTATAAATTAAACTGGAGACATTAAATTCATATCTTTTGATTTATATGAAGAATTATGGGAGTTCTGTGCCTTAATTTATGATACAAAAATTAACTTAAATAAAAATGATAAGAACTGAAAATTTTTATATAGGATAATGATTGCTTTTTCCATTTTAAGTTCCAGTTTTGTGTTTATTTACTCTGGTTTTGTTTTTTAAAGGATACTATGGCTGCTGCTTTCCAAAAGTACGGAGAACACTTATATTAAGAGAGCAATAAATCTCTTACTTGTATTTTTAAACTTTAAATTCCTAGAAGTTACTTTTTCGATCAGAATATTTAGTTATTTTCTCAGAAGACATATATTTTTTGTGATGCAATAATATACTGATGATTTTCTTTTTAAAATTTTTTTGTTATTTTAAAGAGAAAAAAATTTCAAAACATGATAAGGGGTAACAGTGGTATATACAAACTGTATTTTTGTCTTCAAATCAGTTACTCAGAGTACAAGACATCTGCATTTAGTCGTCAGAACAATACTAAACACAATCCTTTCTCTTGAATGAACTTAGAGAAATCACTAGCATAACTGTTATAATTATCTTTTATATATATATATCTCAGTTTTTCACACTAGTGAGACAATATGGTGTTCACATATTCATGTCTCTTTTTTTCTCTTATGAGTATGGCCTCAAGTGGAATCCATTTACCCATAAAAATCTCGTTTATCTTCTTTATAGCTGAGTAGTACTCCACTGTATAAAAATACCACATCTTTTTTATCTATTCCCAGGTGATGGGTATTTAAGTTGTTTCTAAGATCTGGCTATTACGAAGTGTGTTGCTATAGACATGGGTGCACATATGTCACTGTGGTATGATGTTTTACATTATTTGGGGAATATGCCCAGAAGGGGAACAGCTGGGTCAAATGAAACCTCCAATCCTAGTTTTTTGAGGAATCTCCACACTGATTTCCGCAATGGTTACACCAGTCTGCACTCTCACCAACCTGTAGAAGAGTTCCTTTTCCCCACATTCCCTCCAACATTTGTTTCTGATTGATTTCTTGATAATAGCCATTCTTTCTGGAGTTCTGATGCTTTTTTTTTCCTAAGCATTTTAAATTCATGTTTTAAAAAAAAACCTCCTGCGTGTTGAGTAAATTTAAACTTTATGTTGCACAAATAAATAGATATAGGTATAATACTTGTCTTTTTTCTGTATACTCTTTTTGCAAAGAAAATTCAACATTCTCATAAATTTTAAAAGCTTGTTGCACATTATTTTTAAAAGTAGTTAAAAGAAATTACATTACTTAAATCTTTAAAATATTGAGGATCTGAATGTATTAACTGTTTAAATAATTCTAAACACATAACAAAAATGCTTTATATTTTGTTTTTAATAAATGTAAACATCAAATCTGTATGTGTATGGATACTTGATTTGGATTTTCTAGTCTAAAAATGTACAGTAGAAAAGATACTTTGATAGGCACTTATTTGTGATTCAAAATTTTTATATTTAAATGTTCTACGACTGTGTAGTTTTTGTGTCCATAGAAATTAAGCTTTCATCATTTGTGTCTTTTCCTATTTCTTACTAAATGCTATTTTACAATCACTCAAAACTTTAGAAAGGTTGGATATTTTAAAAAGTAATATTAAGAACCAAGTAGCCTAGCATTTATAAAAGCTAAATGCAAAAAGGACGTGTGAGTTTTTTTATATCAGCCAAGTGTTGTGACTAAGCAGAAAGATTAAATGAGATTTATAAAAATTCTCTTTGTTCTCTTTTTAACCATTAGGAATCTTCAGTTGGAAATAAAACATTAAGTTGCATAAAAGATGAAAGTTACAGATTATGAGAGAAAAAGAGAGGCCAGACAAATACTTGTAAAAAGAGAATTAGAAAACTGTAGCTATTTTAGTTTTAAACAAAATTAAAAGCAAAAAAATAGAGATCAAATGAATGCATAAAGTTAAAGCAAAGTTTCCAGGAGAAGAAATAACAATTCTAGATTATTATGCACCCAGTCACAAAGCCTCAAAACATATAACAAAGCAGAAAACTAAAAGAATAAGAAAAGTCTAGGATGGCTGACTGACTTCATAAATTATCACTGAAAGCAAAGAGGATGAGCAGTCATTGAAGAAATATCTGAGTGTTTTCTCTCCCCGTGACAGTAAACAGGGTGAGCTCTGAAGTGTCTCCGAAGTCTAATATTCTATGATTCATCCAGAAATACAGTCAATAAAAAAGCCAACTTTTAATGGAGGCCTGCTCTAAAAACTAACTGGTAACCATAGGGAAGAGCTGGGCTTCTGAATCCCAGTTGTGTGTGATGGTTGCATACACGGGCTGCAGAAGGGAATCAAGCAATCAATCTAGGTGAGTCAGCTTGGGGAGATTTGCCCAGGCCACAGGAACTCAAGAATGAAACACACAATCATGTCGCTGAAGAGCAAAAGACAATACCAGGTCCCTCAGTGCCACTTTTGGTATATTCTTGCCTCTGTCAACATTTCCTATGAATCATCCTTTTCTAAAATGAGGAAGGAAGCCCCGGCGGGACGTGAGAAGCTTACAGTGTCACCAGCTCCATGTGGGTCAGGGCTGTTCTCCTGCATAAACTGGGGAATGCCTCTGTGTAGAGGGATTTGGCATCATTTGAGCAGGAAGTCTCTTGGAAAACAGTAGGATGATCACTGAAACCTCCCCACTGGAAGAGCTTGACTTGATGGTGGTTCCAGGTTTTTTTGGTTCCCACACGTGATTAAGGATAGAGCAGAAATGCCATGAATGTTCGGGTGATGCTCAAAAGTGTGCTGTTGGCTTCTTTGTCCACGTCTGGAAATTCAAGGCAAGTGCAACTCTTCCCCAGCTTCGGAAGAGCCACTGCAGATTTGTGTCCATTCCCAGCTGTCACTAACAGGCCAGGGTCCACCTGACAGAAGCAGGGTGCATGGCCCCGACCACTTTCCAGTTTTCTCCACCTCTTCATGTGGCTCCTTCCCTGGGGCTTCATACCCATTAAACTAGTGTGGTCTTCTCTCTGCTCAATGCTTCCAGCCTCTGACAGTTGCTTCCCCAGCATTTCAGTTTCCCAGTTAAGAATCCAGTCACCTCCTAGGTCAATAATGCAGTTACCTGGAATGAAATCACCCTGCCCTTAATATGCTCAAAGCATTATATTTTGTTTTTGCCTCACCCTGAGCCCTCAGACTTTCTTTTTTTTTTTTTTTTTTTTTTTTTTTTTTTGGGTACCAGGGATCGAACTCATGACCTTGCACTTACCAGGCAGGTGCTTATGCCACTGAGCTAAATCCCCAGCCCCAAGCCCTCAGACTTTCTGCTGTTTTATAATCTTGAACTCTCGTCCCTCCTTGGAAACCTGCTGGAATACAACCCTTCTATGAAATGTTTTCTTGTTTTGTTTTTTTGTTTGTTTGTTTGTTTTATCAGTACCAGGGATCGAACTCACAACCACCTGCTTGCAAGGCAGGTGCTTATGCTGCTGAGCTAAATCCCCAGCTCCTAAAATGTTTTGTTACTTGTCAAGAGAAGTGAAATTTTCTTTAGTGGCTTTTAAACATATTCTATCTGTAGTGACACAATGAGATCTCTCTGCCTGTATTACAGGGACCCAGACATTTGTCCCACATGAATACCACAAGCTCCTTGAGATTATGAACATTATCTCACCCAAACAGCAATCTCTAGCTCCAGAAAAATGCCTAGTAGATGTGGGTACTCTAGTAAGGATATGGGAATATGTGTTATCATGGCTAAATTCCCCTCCATATGGGCATTCCAGAGATAGGAACTTTCTCCTAAAGAACTGTCTTACCTGCAGACAGCTTCCTTCAAAGCAACAGTGGGTTTCCCAACAAGGTCATGAATGGACTGCATGATTTATGTATGAGCACTGACCTAACATTTCTCTGACTATTCTATAAAATGTTTAATATTTCAGTGCAAAAACATATTTTTCCTTTTATGTTGTAAAAAACCACTTACAGACAATACACACACACAGGGGAAATGAATCGAGCAGGTCTCTGTGGACACCTTTCGGTAGACTGTAGCACTGCATAAACTTCGACCCACATGCTCTTTTGGCCTCTGATGGTAAAAACACATGGCCTACTCAAAGTGGAAATAGTCTGTCAATCATCTGCCCAGTGAGAATTTGCCTAAGCAATTGGAAACATAATTGGACATTTTTTTTTTTTTAGGTCCACCCAAATGCTTTCTGCCTCAAATCCAATGGCAACTTGAGCACAAGTCAAATATTTAAGGGCAACTGTGGTGAATGAAGTTGGTAATTTTCCTTAGCATTAAAAATGAATAGTGATAAAAATCAGACAAAAAGGAATATGCAGCTATATTGGGCAAAGAATAAAAAAAGCAATTCAGTCAACCACAAGGGGCAAAAATGGAATATGAAGGATGCTTGAAATAGTTTCTAGCCATCCCAGCCCCAGAATCTGACTGTTTCTCCCTTGATTTACTTTCCTTCTTCCTGGACTCAAACCCCGTGCCTCCCCAGGAGACACGAGAAGCTTCCACATGGGATTCTTTGCTGGCTCCAGGTCCAGTGCCTGGCATATGAGGCTCACTCCCCAGGTGCTACTTATACTTATCGGAGGCCAGGAGACCTCACTTCTGAGCTTGCTCTTGCTGTCCAAAGAGACAAGAGTCAGGATGCAGCTATCAGCTAGGGAAGAAGTCAGGGTGCACATGGGGTACTGTCACTGCAGTTTACACCTCCCACACGACTTTGCACATCAGCAGAGCAGTCTAGAGTGATATTATCCCATCCATGGAAGTTTTTTCTTCATTGTTCCTGATAGGCAAAGTGAATTCTGAGCTTCCCCATTCTCTTGGAAGAAAGAAAGCTCTATCAGGAACACAGGGGTCCCACCCTTGGTTATTTTTATTTGTTTTGTTTAACATCATTGAGATAGGTTTGAGCAGCATTAACAGCCAATTTCTAGCAACCTAATTGTTCATTGTGCTGTCCATCCAGCTCACACCCTCAGTGTTGAGCACACAAGATCTTCCAGTGCTGGTACATACCTGGAATAGCAGTCTGGAAGCTGATGCAGGAAGACTGCAAGTTCAAGGCTACCCTAGGCTACGTAGCTGGAACCACTCTCAAGAAAACACACACAAAATTTTTTTTAGCTTTAATAACATGCATTAGCCCACTGAATGGGAGGAAAATTATATATGATAAGTATTTGTATTTAGTCTACATAAAGAATATTTGCACCTCAGCAATATAAAAGTAAATTGACCAATTGTTTAAATGGGCAAAGAATCTGAATATTTCTCCAAAAGAAATTGCATATAACACATGAAATGTACATATATGCTCGATGTTATTAGGTACTAGAGAAATGTAAGTCAAAACCACAGTGAGATAATAATTTCCATCCCATGGGATGGTGATGTCATCCTAAATAACAAGTGGAAAGGATTTTCATAAGGCTAATGAGTTCACTTGGAAATGAACACCGCAAAGGGTAAATATGTAGGCATATTGAAAGAGACAAAGCTAGACAATGGGTTTTAAAGTAAATCAGACACACAAGCTTAAGTACCGCATGATGATAGACAGAGAGATGATAGATAGAGCAAAGTAGAAGATAGATAAATAGGAACTAGAAGGATCTTTTTGCAATGGATGGGAGAACAAGAGATGGAGAGAGGAGGGCAGACAGGAAGGAAAGATGATGTGAAAAAGAATTGAAGGGGAAAATTACAATGAAAATAGAGCTTTTGCAAATGGAAGTAGCAGGGAGGGTAACAGATTTTTAAAAAGAGGAATTAAGATATAGTGTGTACATGTACCAACTTTCATGGTAAACATAAGCACTATGTACTATAAATATGTATAGCTAAATAAATTAAAATTTAAAAAGTAAAATTTAGAAAGGTCATGTCAGTTTATTCAAATGATCCTTAGATGCAAGAATCTATGACAAGGGTAGTATCAGTCTAAGGTTGGACAAGTAATTGCTGGACAGGTGTCCTTCTAAGGATGGAGGGGAGCAGGGCAGACAGGTGTGAATTTGCAGTGGACAAGTGCACAACTGTAGTTCGGGCAGATTCTTCTGTAATGGTTCATTCTAATCATAGATGCAGGCGGACCCTCCCACATACTCCCCCATCAGCTTGCTTGCTTGCTTGTTTCCTTCCTTCCTTTCTTCCCTCTTCCTTCCTTTCCTCCCTTCCTTCTTTGTTAGTGACTCCATTTTGATTTTAACTTTTGTCAACATGTATAATAAAAGAGCCAGATAATACCAAGTATGGTCAAAAGAGCAGAGAAATTAGAATTCTTATAAGTGAGAAAGTAGAAATGATGCAGCCACTTTGAGGGCTTGTTTGTAGTCCCCAGCAGGGGAGTTCAGCTGTTGGTACACCCTTGACCAGTCCTCCTCTGTCCAGGTTGGTTGCTCTCTTTAACTGAGCATGCAGCTTCCAGGAGGGAAGCACATGTAGCAGAGAGGCAGGAAGGGGACACTCGCCTACCCAGCCAGATCAGCTGAGTCAACCCTGGCTATCATTGGGATGACAGATGTCACCACTAGATTACCCTCGAATGCTGATGCCACTTTAGAAAAGAGTCTGGCAGTTCCTAAAACATTGAACTCGGAGTTATCATATGCAACTTCTTGGACCCACCAGTTCCACTTTTAGATACCAGACCAGAGAATTGAAAGCATGCACTCAGCCACATATGTTTGCAACTGCCCTGTTCCTAACAGCCAAAATGTGAAATGTCCACCAGCTAATCAATAGGTAAACAACACACAGCCTATCTGCATAATGAAATATTATTAGACAATGAAAAGGAGAACGTCCTGATATTTGATGCAGTGTCGATGAACCTTGAATATCTATCAAGTGAGAGAAGTTAATCCCCAAACACTATGCCATCTGATTCAGTTTGCACAAAATGTTCTCAATCGGCAAACCTGTAGAAATAAGAGATTAATGATGGTCTAGGCTGATGGTTAGGAAGAGCTGGAGCAGGAGATGATGTAGGGACAAGAATAACTGTTAATAATAATGGGATGGGCCAACAGCTTCTAAAATTAGGTGTGGTAATATTTTTTGCCTGAGTATTCTGAAAATATTGAATTGCATATCTTAAATGAGCAAACTGTGTGTCTCAATAAAGCTGTAAAAACAGAAAAACAAAGTGCATGCCCAGAATGCATGAGTAAAGCATTATCCAGCAGAAATGGTTATGCCAAGGCACCGTTTACTAGTGCTGGATATACAGCCCGCATAGAACATAAACTTTCCTTGAATAATCTGCAATGCCAGTTTTAATGAGGTGTCCTGTTTCTTGATAATTCTAAAAAGCAAACTCATGGCATTGGCAATTGGGGGCTTATTTAAGTCTTAATTAAATAGGTTTCTTTATTTTATTGTAATGATTGCTGGAATTGAGAGCAGAACAAGTCTGCATGGTTTATTTACTACTGTAAATAAGTAATATGCAGAGATGTACGCAGAGATGTCCTGCAATATCCTGTCCCACTGTAAGGGCATTTGTAACTCCCACTATTTGCTTTCTTTTCTTTGCCCTTTGAAACACCCCCCCTCAAGCCCTAGTTTTGAAAACTTCACTTATTTTATAGACTATAGATTATAGCTTAGATGTTTAGCTAGCAGTTAGATCTTTAACAACAAGCAAACTTTGGCTGAATCCTAGAAAGGCCTCTTCCTCTTCCTTAATTGGCCATAAAAACAACAAAGGGGAAACAAACAGGTTTGTCTCAAGGCATCCAAATTGTCTGGTGTCCACATTCTGTGTGCCAATTAACCAGCTGTGTAGGAAGGCCTTGTAACATTCTAAAACAATGGTAGTGTTGCAAAAAGGTGGTATCTGTGGTAACCCCTGACCTTGTGAGCTCATATAGGGGTATATAAGAAAAGGGAACAAAGAAATCCAAAGCAGCCAGTCAGTAGCCAGCAGTTTCAATGGTCTAAGCTGACTGGACACTGCAGTTTTCTTAATATTTCTTTCTTTGTCTTTTTTTCATTTTTATCGGTACCAGGGATCGAACTCACGACTGCCTGCTTGTAAGGCAGGCGCTTATGCCGCTGAGCTAAATCCCCAGCCTGACCCTGCAGTTTTAATAAGCCTCACTTGTTTCTGGAATCTCGGTGTCCCATGAGCACACTAACAACACCAATGCTGAAAGAGTCCAGGTCTCAGTTAAATACCTTCTTCAGCTGCCTTATGATACTTCACTTTTTTCTGTCCATGAGACCTTCTATGCACGATACATGGACTTCCTTTGGCGTCCCCTTAGTCTGAGTGTAGCTATACCTATGCTACCATTGAAATTCCAAGGTAATTGTAGATTATTCAGTGGTTATCCAAGAAATTGTGTGTATGTGTGAGTGGTTGTTACGCACATATACATGTAGAAACATTGTACATAAATCTCAGGCTTAAATCGAGGAACACAAAGAGACTACAGAGCCAGACCTCTGGAACGGAGGCTATCAAAGTAAACCCAGCAGCATAGGTGAAACAGGTCCATGTGCTTAATGGTGGAAAGAGGCTGCAAGTTGGAACAGAGCCTTCGAAAATGAAATAAACATCTGGACCATAATGGTACAGGGTGAGGTGCCACAGGTAGAATGGGCCAAGGTTTTAAAGGTCAGAAGTATTTGAAGAGAAAAGAGTCTAAATGTTAAAATATGCCCCTAGTAACTCTCCCTTAATAGCCTGGAGGCAGCTCCTGGCCTTTTCCTTCTTGCATACAAGGATTTCCAGCTATTCCCAGGTAAAAAAAAAAAAAAAAAGGAAAATCAGCAGCCAAGGCCTGAGCCTGCTCTTTTCCAACCATCTTTATTTGTTCCTGGGAAGGGAAGGAAAAGAAATAGACTTGATAAACTGGATGCCGGGACACTGGTGAACATTCAGGATAAATAAGGACAGAGAAATCACTCCCTTTTCTCTAAGTAACTTCAGTGAGGAGTGGTGCTGGCATGTTTCCAACGCTGAGTGACTAAATTCAATCCATAGACCCCTCTTGGCTCACTGCTTTCCAGTGTAGACACAAATCTTCCTTGCAGAGGGAAAAATCTTCCTTCAAGGGAATAGAGAGACCCAAATCCTCTTCTGTATTTAGCACACATTAGTGTTCATGTTTTACAGGCACAGAGAGACATCTTTATTGGGACTTGGTGGGGTGCACAGGGTAGAGGGAAAATTTTCTACACCAGCAGTTCACTGTCTTCTGCCTCCATACTTGGCTTAGCATCCAGTTCATGGAGGTGGGGATGGGAGCAGTGCAGTACACTAAGGAACTCAAGCTATAAGCTGGTGAAGGCTCCTGGTGGGGACAGCTCTCCATCATTCAGACACTCTTGCCCATCAAATCTTAAACAAGTGTTGGGTACTTGCATTGGACACAGAGAGGAGAGGCCCTGCCCACCATCTCTAGGTCACTCCTGCTGATTTGTAGCTACATGACCTCAGGCAAATTACCCAACCTTAATTTTCTTCCACAAAATGGACATATTAATACCTAATGATGGATTGATAACAATAAATAATGAGGTGCTGAGTGGCAGTGAATGACCACCTCCTTCCTGTCTCTCCCTCCACATGTATGCCATTGTCACCTAGTTCTACTCAGGTTAAGGTTCTCTGTCAACTTTAGGCCAACAGAATGAGTCACACCTTTGTGCACATATTAGCTCATCAGGTCCTTCCCTAAATCAGAGGCAAATGTTCTAGTGTTTCTGTGTAGCCAAGAAGGCAACTAAGAAATGGGAAAGTCAGGAGCGGGGTCCTACAGTGCAGGGACACTGACCCCAAGTCAGGTGCTGTGTTCCCGCTGACCTTGGTAGAAGCGAGAGATCAAGAGCATCATCTCGTGCTGCACAGCCACAGTGCAGAGCACCCCTCATCCCCTCCCCAATTTATGCCTTCCAGCTTCATGCACTCAGTGTGTCTTACAGAAGTAGCATCTGGTACGTATAAGAAAAGAAGAAAATAATACACAAATCTATAGTGTTAGACAGGAAATCTCATTCTCAGGCCTCCAACTCAATGCTCCCCATAACCCAGCCTGAAGGAAATAGAAGTTCCCATCAGGGTCACAGCTGAGATGTTTTCACACATGGCATCTTAGTGGTTGTGAGCATCACATTTTTTTGTGAACAACTTATGAGTGAGGCTAGGAAGCATGGAATAGTCCTGATAACCAGGACAGTGCTGGCACTGAGGCTCACTAGGCAGGAAAAGAAGGTGACATTTTGGTCACTCAAGGAGCTTCTCCCTGTAGCCTTAGTACTGAGAAGATCAGCTTCCTGCACTGCATCCACTGTTGGGATCTAGGAGGGCTCACCTTCCACATGGGGCTCAATCCCTCTGCAGGTTGAGTGTGTCTGCTAGCATCAGGCCAGGTGAACTATCAGAGGGCCCCTTCACAGATGCTCCCTGTCTCAGCCTCCTCTGCACATGTGCTTATATATTATTCCTGCATTAATACATTCTTGTGATAGTTATTTTTATCTTCACTATACAACTGAACAATGACAATCGGAACCTTGATAGATGAATCAGGCACCCACAGATCACATGGAGTTACCAGCCACAGCCACACTGATAACCTAGATTCCTTGTCCCTCTCCTAACCAGGCTTTCTCTGTCCTGTTCTGTTGTGTTCTAGGCTAAGCTTCTCCCTCGGAACAGACTCTATCTGTGACTCCATCTAGGAACACACAGTCCCCAGAAAGACTTGGTGGCCTATGAAAGGGTTCACATAGCTAAAGCAGACTGAACACTCAGGGACTGAGATAATTTTGATTTTGAGGCAGGTGGTAGAGGTAGAATATTCCCTAAAATAGAGAAATGTGTAAAATGCAAGCTTCAGATTCTCTCTGGAGGAAGACTTCCTGCCAGAGACTGGCACACCTCTCAGGTCCCAGCCAGCCCAGAATATTACCAAGGAAAGTTGCAGGGAATTCCAGGGCAGCATTCCTTGTCTTTCGTGGGCAATTTGAACGTTGAAGATGCCTCCAAATTCCAGACAGCACTGGGCAGTACTGACCCACATAAGAAGGAATTAGGCTAGCACAGCTCACAGTGGATGGTCCCAAGCCCCTAAATCACAGGAGAGATCAGTGTAGCCATGTTGGTTTTAGGAAAAAAAATCTGGTTACAGAAAATTCAAGAAAGGGAGTGAGAAACTAATGACATCATGAAGAAACAACTAAACAAGTCCAGTCAGTGAATTTGTCTGCAGTCTGATACCACCTTTTCAATACTTGACACTTAACTGGAACTCCACTTGGGCTCAAAGGGAATAGGAAACAAAGTAGTATGGTCTGGATGGTCCTACCTTGAGTACTGCTTGAGAAAAAACAGATGTGCGTGACATTTTTGGACCAATCAGAGGAGTTAAAGAATCATCTGTGTGTTAGACCACATAAAAATGTTCCAATTCTCCAAGAAAGTGGAGATTGTTTACTGAAAAGACATCATATTATAAAACATTATGCACGGAATGATCTAATTTGGATGAAGTAAAAACGGAATGAGATGCACCAAGGTGTTAAAAGTGGAAATCTCTGGATGGTAGAAATATGATAACTTTTTAATTGTTGCTTGACTGTATCTTCCATTTTCCCCAATGCATATGCATAGCTTCTTGGGCAATGAAAGATTATTTAAAATATAAAACCCCACCAATTTTGACAATGTGAGTAAATAAGAATGGTAGGAAAAGGTTAAAATCTAAGGAAAGCATTATCATAGACTAATAAGAAAAAAATCCAGGCAGAAATGGAGACATGGGTTACAGGAAACAAAGAAATCTCATGCCAGAAATAAAATCACCTGGGAAGAAGAGTGCCAAGAGTACTCCAAGACCTTTTAACAAGATGGCAGGACTTCCGGAATAGCAGCCAGTGTATCCCCATGCCCGGGACTGAGTCACAAGGATATGACTCCTCCGGTCTTGACACTGAATGTCTATTCCTGCCTCCCTGACCTGTACCATGACTGCCACTGTCTGGGTGTTAATCTCTCTACACTGTTTATCCTTCACAAAGTGGTGTGTTCCTTTCCTAGGATTGCTGAAACAAAGTGCCACAAATTTGAGGGGGATTTGAAACATCAGAAATTTATTATCTCATGGCTCTGGAGGTCAAGCATTCAAATTCAAGATGCTGGTGGGCCATGCTTTTTCCAAAGCTTCCAGAAGAGAGTCATTTCATACCTTGCCTCTTCCTGCTTTACAGGGGTCATTGGCCATCTGTGGATTGCAGTAACATCAATCTAGTCTCTGTTCCTTTGTTGGCAAGGCCTCTTCCATCTGTGTATCTCCATGTCCAAATTTTCCTCTCTTTTAATGGCACCAAAACTGGATTAGGAAGCCCCCAAATTCTGTATAATCTCATCTCAATGAATCATAGCTTTAAAGATGCTATTTTCATCTAAAATCACATTCTGAGGTTCCAGGTAGACATGAATTTTGGAAGGACACTCTTTAACCCAGAACAGTTGGGACAGTAATCATCTCTAGCTTATATAGCTCCTTGAGCTTTAAATGAATTATTTTATGTAACACATTTGGAATAGCTTTCCACATATAGAAAGCACCACCTAAGCCATGATGTTAATATTTTTCCTCCAGCTGCAGTGTGAAGCTCCTTTCTGAGAATTGCTCCACTCATCTAAAAAGATGCAGATCAAGAAGTCCAGTCATCGACATTTTCCAGATTTCACTGTCTGTCAGAGCCCTCTTCGGGCTGCCAAGGTTTCCATACCTTTTTGGATGGGTCTTCTGGAATTTTTCAATCCATCTGTCAACAAGAAGTGAAGGGATGAAAGAGGACAAAGGGACTGGTGGTCACTAGGATACCCCACTGCTCCCCAGGCCTGAATCTGACCACTCTATCCTCAGTGGGGAGCATCTTATACCACCCTCCTCACTTCTTGAAATGCTGTCACTTTATGATGGCACCCACCCCTGCTTCATGAAGTGCTTCCCGGCCCTGGAGAACTCAACTTTCCCTGCACCCAACAATAAGACAAGGTCCACAGCACTGCAGCTTCCAGAGAGGTAAATTCAGCTGCCTTCCTGCACCTGCCATTGACGTGCCTTGGGTGTTCTAGGGAATCTGATTTTTAAAACCACATTTGACCTCAATGCTTCTAATTTCAGTCAAATGTCCCTTACCTTCTAATCAACCCCGTAAAGGGCTCATATTTATTATTTTGTCTACCATATACACATGGAGCACAGAGACAAACCACAAATTTGGATAAATTTCTGACTTACACTTAAGCTTTTTTCCTTAAAACCATTTTGGTATCAAGTGGTGATGTCCAGAGAATTGAGAGACCTGACTCAAGCTCAAACAGTCATAGTCCTTCTTTTTGGAATATTTTGATGTCTAGCTAAAGGCTAGAGCCCCTTTGCAAATAAATACTGCAAGTCTTAAACTAACGCGTTCTCCACAGGATTACTGGAACCAGCATGGAGAAGAAAGCTAACTCAGAGTTAGAAGTAGGTGAGAGCAGTGGGAAGAGGAATCTTAAGGAGCGAGCAGTGCTGCAGATCTGCTTTCAGGAATCTTTGGGGGACAGATGCTCCCCAGCTCAAGGTTACATGAAGTAACCCCTATTTCTGCCTATTACAAGCACAAATCCTCTTACCAAAATAAATGGCTTTATGCTAGGGTAGGACAGATTTTGGATACTTCATTTTTGGGGAGGGAGAAAATTGAACAAATAATTCAGACTGTGAAAAAAGTCATAAGAAAGTATCAATTCTGGAGCTTCTGCCCTGGGTTTTGGCATGCTCTCTTACTTCTTTGGGGAAGAAGACAAAGATACATGTATTTGACTAAACACAAAACACAATATCTAACTGAATATTCATAATTAGTCCATCAATCTTCAAAAACAAGTGTGTTGAGACATGCTGGGCTCATTTGTGAGGTGTTAGTGTATGACAGGTGATCACGGTACCCAGCTGCCTGGTCAATTCCTGAACAGGTTTCTAACAATGAAAAGACTGAGTTGGGGAAAGCTGTTGGAGTCCTCTTCGAACTGGAGGGGCTCAGTCTAAAGGGCAAAACCATGTGGTATGTTCCCATACCTTGCATATTAATCTGACCCATGGTTTCCATTCCCATAGGGCAGAGAGCATATTTTGGGGCCATTCATTTGTAGATAATGGTACCTTTCACTTTATAAGAACTTTTCAAGACCTTTCCTTGTGTGTTTCTTGTCCACCCCCAAATCTGAAAGAAGACTAAAGATTAACAAGCCTGGTTCCTTCCACCAAATCAGTAAGGATGCCCTGATACTTCCCCAATACTTCACTCTGTACATTTGCATAAAATACTCCTTCTACACAGAATGCCCTTCCTCCTAAGACAAGCTTGAGAAGGCTCAGATATTCCCTTATTTTTGGTTAGCCAAGTATCTTTAGCAAGCACTCCCTATTGGATGAATGGATAGATAGACAGACAGACAGAAAGATAGATAGATGTCCCATGAGACAATGAAGCTTTACAATGACTGCTTAGAATTAGCTTATGGCCATAGAACTGATGTCCTAAATTTTCACTGAAATACTAACTATGAGCTTCTGAACTGACATACTCTGATACAGCAAGATTTTCCCAGGTTGTCCTGAGTTGATCTTGAAAGCTTCATATCTGAGATTCCCACTTCAGACTACATGGGTTTCCTATAGAAGTTCCACTGCATGATTTCCCCTTGGAATCATACAGTGAGCCTTGCCAAAATTTAGCACAGCCCACAGGAACTAAGGTTCTTGTCTTGCATTAAGCAATGCTACAAATTTAGCCCCTTTGGTTTCTCTTAGCCGGAAGTGGCAGTGATGAGTGGGACCACCCCGGGAGGTTTGCAGGGTCAAGTAGAAGCCTGTGGGCTCCTACTTTCAGATGACGGGAGTGCAATATTTGCATATACACGTTGTTAGGCAATTTTGTAAGCTCCTTCGTGTTCACTCAAATAACCTGGAGAGAGTGAGCAGAACTTCCCAGAAGCAGTGTGACGAAGTGTCTTCAGCGGTAAGTACTCACTTGTTGACCATTCCCACTCCCTCCTTGAGTTAACAAAATCCCCCTCCCAGAAGCCAAGTGAGGTGGCAGTGCTACAGGTTTAGAACTAAGACTTCCTGATCCTGCTGGGCCTGCCCTTCCTGTTTTAGACTTGGCCAGTTTCTTGACTTTCTGAAACTCTTTCTGTAAGATGGTAAGATGGAACCATTAACCATGTAAACTATACAGCATGCTGTGATGTGGAATGAAGTTAGTGCAGAGGCACACTGCACACAGTGGCATAGAGTGCAGCCCAGTGCACTGGAGCCCCCAACCCTCTCGTGCCTTCTGATTTTATGTTCACTTGGAGAAGGGAAAAACAAATGTGCTCTCCTGAGAGGACCTCAACTTCCTGAGCAATGTAGGGAAAGCATAAATCTGACTACTGCACATTTATGAGAAGAAGAGAGGGGCTTGCAAAGAGCAGAAAGAGATGAGCCCCCAAAAAGCCAGAAGTAATTTCAAAGAATCTGCCTTGGCTGCAAGTCAAGTAAAGGGAGCTCCCTAAGGGATCAGAGGACTGTGCTTCCCAGGGTGCTCCTGGGGACATCTCAGGGACCAGCCCTTGGAGTTTGCCTCTGCATACTGGCTGCCTTGGAGTGAGTCCTTCACCATGGCCTAAATAACCTGAGGGCAACATGCTTAGGAGCCTTCAAAGAAAATGAATCCTTACCTGGATCTCAGTGCTGCTGGGCTTTCTGCCCTGCCTTCAAGGATCATGGAATCGGCCCTTTAGCAACTCGCCTAAGGGACTTCTGATTGACATCCACCTCCATGCATTCCTTCCTGCCACAACTTCGTGGAGCATGTCCTTTTCCAAGGCAAGGGGTGACACTGTCTACATGAGAATATAGCTCTTTCCCTAAATTTTCCAGAGAATGTGTGGCTGGAGAGGAAGAGATTGATTACCTCCGTCAGTTATCTTATTCATATGAAGTGGAAGCGAGAAAAGGTAGATGAATGAAAGGGGACCTAGGGTGTCAGAGTCTCAATTCTATGTCTTCCTGTGTGACCCTCACCAGGCCTCTGATCCTGACACTCTGCACTTCTCATTTCTCATCTGCAAACTATGGAGGTTGTGATAGACCCAGGGCGCTATCAGCCTTCCATGGTGTGACTCTGATGATACAGGCTTTCCTCACCTAGGGTTTAGTGTGAATGATCTGAGGGGAGAAGACCAAGGAAACCTTGGAGACTTGCACCTCTCCAGCAATTTGGGTGTAAAATTAAAGAGACCATGCATTCGAGGAAAGATGGAGTTGCCAGCAATAACCAGAAGGCTCTCACTACATAAACCCCAACAAAAATGTTGTGCTAAAAAAAAAAAGAAAAAGTTTTATTGACAAAAATAGACATTTTCCACTGGGGCTTCCTGCTAATTAGCAAAGAAACCCAGTGTTGACAAAAGACCTGCTAGCCTGTCCTCAAATTGCAAGAAGGCTTTGGCAAAGACTCTGCTTTCTCTTTGGCCTATGGCTCTGGCCCGCCCTGTTCACACTTGCACTTCTCTAGGTCAGTCTACTATTGATGGTGTCTTGGATCAAACTCTGCCAGGAGGTGAGGTAGCGGGGTGGAAAGAGTAGATGAAAGTTTAACTCCTACCTCTGTCACCTGTATCTGGCAACACTTAACTTCTTTTTAACTTCCTTATCCACACACAATAAAATGATACTGTAATACAAACCTGTCTTCCCTTATTAGGCAACTGGAGTGCAATAATACTTGCAATGGCCTTAGAAATATTTAAAATATTTCATCTTTTTTAGGGAACAAAAGACTGGAAGGTTGGTGTTTATAAACTTTTCTGAGTGCAATACCACAATCTGTGCATGTGTGGCTCACCTGCTTTTTCATCTGGTAAGGGACCTCAGTCCTGAGTCTCAGCGTATGGGGGCAGCTCTGCAATAAGAAGCCTGAGCTATCCAGTCCAGTTGTCATACTTGGTGGCCCCAGGACCTTCTCTTTCAGTTCTGTTTAGGTATCATTACTGTGTTCCTCTCTGGCTAAGTCAGCTCTTCAGCCAGTCTCAGCTCAGCGCCTCCATACTGAGATCCCAGGTTTGAGGTTTGTTTAGCTTTCCTGGACAGAGAAGTTTGTGTGCTGAGCTACACAGGCTTTTCTTTTCCACAAATTCCAGACTCCAGTCTTGCCTCTTCCTCTTAGCCTCTCATTCAAGCTGCCTCTCTCTCAGCCCTTCATGGAGCAGTGGAAGAGGTGCCTGAGATAGTGGTACAAATGACCTGAATAGTCTTATCTGTTGAACAGATTCAACCAATACTGAAAATTTTTCAACAAAGAAAAGGTCCAGATACTTTCATCTGTGAATTTTCTCAAGCAGTTAAGAAATAAACAATGCTAATTCTATACAATAGTGTTCCTAATCTGAAACAAAAAGCAACAGTTCCCAATTAATTGTTGGAGACCATTATTACCTTGCTAATAAAACCCTGCAAAAAACTTATAAGGGAAAAATACAGATTAATATTCTTCATGAACATAAATGTAAAACTTCCCTCAAAGTACAAGCAAATCAAATTCAGCACTACTTAAAAAGATAGAATATGAAGAAAAAGTGGAGTTTTCTCTTGGCATGCCAGCCTGATTGAATATTCAAAACTCACTGTAATTCACCATATTAGGATTACAGAAGAAGTTGAGGATTTAGCTCAATGGCGTAAGCACCTGCCATGCAAGCTTACAGTCATGAGTTCTATCCCCCGTACCAAAAGAAAAAAAAAAAAAGATCACAGAAGAAGATCACATGATTGTCTCTACAGGTGCAGAAATAAGATTTGACAAAGTAAAGGAGAAATAAAAAGGAACCTCTTTAGTCTCACACAGGATAGGACAGCTACTAATCATCTACAGCTAGACATTGTAACTAATGATAAAAGATCGAATGTTTTCATCTAAGAGTTAAAATAAGGAAAGAATATCCATTTTCAGCACTCTTATTATACTGTAAATTCAAACTGGTGAAATAAGATTACAAGTAATCGGCATACACACAATACCTGATTTTATGGTTTCATAGAAAATTCCATGGAATCCTATAGAAAAAGTCCTAAAAATAATAAAGGGACTGACTATGTAACTTCTCACTATTATGATCAATAAAAAATAAGCAAGTAAACAAAAATGTGCACACACTCACTCATGATAAAAATTAAGGTGAACTAAAATAATTTCCTTTCTTAGTGTAATTCAAGACATTTAGGAAAAAACCTACAAACAACACTTGACAAGACAAAATGCCTTTCTTTCAGAAATAGAAGCAAAGGAAAACTCTTGATATGGTGCAATAAGTCTAGGATAGTGTAATAGGCAAGAAAAATAAAACCATATAACTTAGAAAGACAGAGATAAAATAGTGTTTTAAGAGCAATTACAGTTATATATATACAAAATCCAAGAAATCTATGAAAATGTCCTAAACTCACACATGAATTTAGCAAAGCTCCAGGATTGAAGTTAATATGCAAAAGTTAACTATGTTTCTATATGATGGAAGTGAAAAAATACAGAATAAAACTTATGATAGCATCAAAGAGCATAACATATTTACAAATAAAACAAGGAGTTGCCAGATTGAAAATGACAAATATTGCTGAGAAAAATTAAGGGATACTGAAAAATAGAATGCTATGCCATACCAATGGATCAAAAGATTTGATATTGTTAAATTGATAAGATTTTCCCAATTAATCTATGTATTTCATCCCATCCAATCATAATTACAACATACTTTTAAAAGAATTATGTTTGTACGACATCTATTTTTTCAACTTATAATTATAAAATTTCGAGAAATGCAGAAGACCTAAAATAGTGAAAATAATTTTGAAAAAGAGGAATAAAATCAAAGAATCCATGCAACTTTATTTGCACTTGAAGTTTCACTAATGAGTATCTTTGTTATTTATTTCATTATGTTTATAGTAATGTGATGTAAAACTAATTGGGACAACATAGAGGATGTCAAGATATACAAAAAGACAGAATACAATAAAGAGCATAGAAACACAATCATGCTTACATACTTAGTGGTTTAGACAAAACTCTCAAAGTAATATAACATAAGAAGCAAGTTAGGGTCAACAAAAGTTGCTTGATCAACTATATCAAATAAAAAAGATTAACCTCTGTATAATAATTTTGAGAGTCTGGTCATTTTCATTATATCGGTTCTTCTTTTCAAGAGCAAGGGATACCTTTCCACTTTCTGATATCTTCTTTGATCTCCTTTTTCAGAGTATTGTAGTTTTCAATGTAGAGATTTTTTTTGTTTTCTTTGTTAGATTGATTACTAAGTGTTTCATCTTTTTCAGTACTGTTTCCCTAATTTCTCTCTGAGTGAGTTTGTTATTTGGGTACAGGAACGCTACTGATTCCTGCAAGGTTTTCAAAGAAACGTGACAAATACAATATGGGCTAGATGAACATAAGTAAAAGCTCTAACAAAGGAGAAGAGATGGGCATCTAAGAGCAATATATCCTAGAGTGGTAAAGAAATCAAGAGAAGATTATTTACTTTGAAGTATTAATCAGTTAGCGTCAAATTAATATAGTTTCAACATATTTTGTTGAATCAATGTTAGACTGGTGTATCTGTCTCCATAATTTTCCATATAATCTATGTTTACCTTATATTTGTTAATATTTTTAAATACATGTACACTTTTCAAGTGATGATTTTAAAAGTATTTAAAAAATTTTAAAAATCTAAGAAAGTTTTTTAATAACAGAAAAAAAGATTAACCTCAATGCTGCCATATTAAAAGCATAAGACTTTAGAAGAAAACAAATCCTTATTAACTTGAGATAAGAAAATATTTTTAGCAGAATCCTAAAAGAATTAAATATAAAATTATGACATATTTGATCTCATAAATATTAGAACGTTCTGTTATCAAAAATACTATTAAGAAAAGACATAGACAAAAGACAGATTAGAAGAGTATTTTGAACACATTTATAAATATCTTGTAGCCAAAATACATTTTCAAACTCCTACAACCCAATAAGAATAAGGTAACCTACTTTCATGCTAGTTACATGGTAAATTTATACAGACACTTTGGAACACTGGCATTTTCAAATAAAGTTAAATGTATATGTTGCCAAAAAGAACTAAAGCATATGCATATTTAAAAACTAGTACAAGAAAATATTCATAGCAGCTTTATTCCAAATATCCTGAAATTCTCAAATTGGATATAACACAGATGTCTATCAACAGGAGAATTTATTTTAAAAAAAAACATATTCATGCATTGAATTTCTACTCAACAACAAAGAGAGTGAACTACTGAAATACCCAATAGCATGAAAAATTCTAGAATATATTATTCTAAGTGAAAGAAGCTTGATATTTGAGTATACAATATATGACTCTTGTGTTGGTTACTTTTGTTGCTGGAACAAAACATACTCAAGATGCGGGAAGGTAATGTTTATTTTTTACTGTTTGTGGAGGTTTCAGTCCATAATCAGCTGGCTCCCAAGGCAGAGAGGCATGGCACTGGGGCAACACTCCAAGGCAGCAGCCAGAGCAAGAGGAAGGAAACAAACCTCTTCTCCTGGTTTATATTGTACATGGCCACCACCACCACCACTACTGCCCCCACCCTCTACCCCTCCATGGCGGATGTATCGCTCACAAAATCTCCTGGCCCTCTTTTGGACAGCATGAGGACATTTACAAATAAGAACCCCGGTTCCCTGCTGAGTCTTTCAAGTTAAACTTCTAAACTGTTCAAGTTGATACAATGTATCAGTCATAACAATCCACCCCTTGTCAAGTTGACAACCAGACATATTTCTTTAAATCAGCCTCCGGATACAAAGGCATGCTTATTCTTAACATTTTGCAACTTAACAATCCTTAAGAACCAGCATTAAGTCTATCAATATTATATTACATTAGAAACATAGTATTTTGCCCTTGGACCCCAAAGACTCACACACATCCCTTTATGCAAAAGGCATTTGGTCCATCTGCAAGAGTTGTCAAAGTCCTAACAGTGTCTGTATTGCTGAAAAGTTCAAGTCCCAAGTCCTCTCCAGATTGAAGGCAAACTCTTAGCTGCATATCCTTGTACCAATGAAAATAAACACTTCTAACAGGCAATGGCACAAGATAAACATCCCCATTCCAAAAGTTACAAACAAAAGTGTACAAAGGATAGGGAAAAAAGCAAGTTCAAAATCCACCAGGGCAAACATTAAGTCCCGTATTTGCATATCCAGCTTCTGAAGAAATCTGTGGCAAATTGTGAGCTCCAAAGGGATTGTGTGCCTCTACCTCTATGGCACTAATGGTGATTTCTAATCCCAGGGCTTCTCTCTTGAGCTGGCTTTGCTCCCTCATTGTAGATTTCCTTAGATGATCCATGTTCCTGGCATTTCCATACTTCTGGGGTCTCCGTTGCACCTTTGACTTCACACTCATAGCTTCACATACTGCCCTGTCAGTGGCACACTGCCAGGCCTCCCAGACCTTCTGAAATTGAGGTGGAAGCCTTTTTAAATCTCAGAACCCTTACATTCTGCATGCATCTAAAACCTGCACCATGCGGATAATGCCAAGGTCTGCTGCGAGGCTTTCCTCTCTCTTGGCTGTATGGGTCAAGTGCCTGGATCACTGGACACTCTGAACCTGATTCTGAGGAACAGATTTTCTATGCTGTCTCCATTCTGCAACCTGGTGTGGAGGCTGCCACCATTCTGGAGCATGGTGCTCTGAGGCTTTCTCCTCCAATCAAAGTCTTCTGCTTTTGCAGTTTGGAGGCTGCAAAGTTTCAAGACTTGCTGCTTTCTGTGATGCCTTCAGGCCATCTTTTATATTCTGTTCCTTCTCAGCAATAGAGATCTCAGCTCTGTCTTTAGAGTCCACAGCTTTACTAGAACTTCCTTTCTGACCAAACCCACAATGTTTTACATCACCCTTCTGGGTTCTTTGTCCTTGATTGGCAACATAAATCTGGCTAAACGCCCCCAACAGTAGCTATGCCACTGCCTTAACATTCAACTGCCTTGAGATTTCTGCCAGATTAATCAGTCCACCACTCTTAATCTCATTCTCAGACAAAGTCTCTGGACATGAGCAGAATGCAGACAAACTTTCTGCCAAGCCATACCACACATCATGTGGAGTATAGCAACCAATGCATTTCTTCTTCCCAGCAGAAATCTCCCAAGTCTGGTCTTTACCAGCAGGATTTCTATCAGCCTTCTGGTCTTCTGAGCCCTGATCAAAATCTCTCAAACAGAACAGCCTAAGCTATTCCAGGGCTACTCTTCCAGTCAACATCTCCAAACCTTTCCAAACTCTTCCCACAAGCCATTCCCAGATGCTCTTGAACCACATGCTCAGGTAAAGTCGCAACAACAACCCCACTCTACCGGTACCAAATTCTGTCTTGGTTACTTTTCTCTGGTTTCTGGGACAAAATACCGGACACTCAAAATGAAGGAAGGAAAGGCATGTACTCATGGGGGTGGCCCCCAAAGGTAGGTTTGATTGCACAAGCACATTTCAAATGCTTGTCTACTGTCTTGGTTACTTTTCTCTGTTTGCTGGGACAAAACACCTGACACTCAAAATGAAGGAAGGAAAGGTTTATTTCTTACAGTTTTTGGAGGTTTCAGTCCATAATCAGCTGGTTCCAAGACATGGTGGCATGACACTGGGGTAACACTTCGAGGCAGCAGCCAGAGCAAAAGGAGCCAGAATGAAATGGGGAGAAAACAAGCCTCTTTTCCTGGCTTATAGGTACACAGGCCACCCCCCACCTTCAGGGTGGGTGTGGGTGTAGAATTCACAAATTCTCCTTGCCCTCTTTTGCATAGGATAAGGATATTTACAAGTAAGAACCCTGGCTCCTTGATGAATCTCTCAGTTGAATTTCTCAGTCAAATTGACACAATGTATCAACCATAACAATTATACTCAATGAATTCTACTCAAATGAAGTATTATAGTTTATAAAATTAATATATGATGATAAAAAGTGGAAGAGTGGGTAAGTGGTGGAAGGCAACAAATGGATTTACACAAAAGGAACAGGAGGGAATATTCTAGGGTGAAAGAAACAGTTTGTATCTTACTAGACGTGTGGTTTACATGGATGATTTATTTATCAAAACTCATCAAATGATACATGAAGTATGAAAGAAAAACATAGATAAAAATTAGAGTAAATGATACATTGAAATTACTCTTTAAAAATAACCTCTCCCCCACTTCTAACATACTTATCCCCCCATTTTTTGACACTTTCTGAAGCTGTTCCAGACCTCTTTCATGAGTGTCTTTAGTTGTGCTGTCTTACCTGCCTTCGTATCCTGAAGAGATGAAAAAATAATGGCTGGTCATTTTGACTTTAAAGAAGGGTAAAAATTGCACAATTCCAGATTCTGCAAAGACATTGGGTGAAAGCACACTATAATGTTTTTATGAGACTGTCTTTCCATTGGATGGCTATTGGCAACAGGACTCACAGTATTTTTTATTATACCTTATAAAGACATTTACAAAACAGTGCTTCCAGAACTGCATCAGAAAGTGACAGAAAAATGGGATAAATATGTTTGAAGTAGTGGGGAAGTACTCTGAAGAGATTAATGACAAAGCATCTTTTACGTAATATATATATTAAAAAACTTAAACATTTGCTGTATATTTTGATTACATCCTGTACTTATGACTTTAACTTTTGATTATGTAAAACAAGCCTTGGTAAGACAAAAATTTCTTATAAGAAGAAAAAATGTATTTTGCCTAGAAAAAAGGCTTCTATTATCAGAGCCTTAGAACACAGAACAGAATGACTCAGGCAATCTGATGGCTACTGGACTGCCTTGCCAGTGGGGAAGGAGGACTGCTAGAAGCACAGCGGAAGCCAGAGCGGGACAGGACAGCACCAAGTATTCAATTCCCATCTGCCTGTGCCAGACCAGGATAGTACCCTTTGTTAGAACCTCCAAGCGCTAAGGTCACAGTATCTGGCTGGGAGGTGGTGCTTGCACACGTGTGGTTAAGCTGGGGTCAGAGAGGCACACATGATCTTAGTACTTGTATTTCATGATCACCAGCCCCCACCTCATATATGCTTATCTCTCTGCCACAGGCAAGTAATTTGGTTTTCCTTTAGCAGGTCTCTCAGAATTCATGCAAAATAGAGAAATAGTTTTCCTGCTTTCTAAACTCTCCTTGGCTCCTTTAAAAAAGCTGAGTCATTTAGAAAAAGACTTATGCTTGCTTCAGTTTTCCTGTGTTCCCAAACCAATTTCTAGAATAAATTATCACTTTGATGTTACCAACTAGTATGACTTTTCCCCTCTCTCCTGCACACACATGCACAAGCACACATACTGCCTCCATCCCCAGCAGGCCCGTCAGCAGGCTCTCTCCATGAATGCAAATATAAAGCAGCCTAAAACGCACAGGCCCTTTAGGTGGAGTGAGGACCGAAAGCTGAGTGTAGTGATTGTTCCCACCAGTACAGTCAGAGAAGAGCAAATCTTCCCCCACACACCCACCCACACAGACCTCGAAAGCTAAAGTAGTGTACCAGTTTCAGCTGCCACTGCCACAAAAGGCACTTAATTGAGTATCAGGAAAGAAGGGCCTAAGATGCTTGTTTCTGCTCCCTTTTCCTATTCCTCCCATTATCCAAGCCCCATGTATGGAACCTCAAGCAATCTAAATTCACAAGAGAACTTGCCTCAACTGCCTGCCTCAATTCATAGATGGAAAATCTGAGCTGTGTGAGAGAAAAGAATTGCCCAAAGACAGATGATTAGTTAGAGCCAGAAACTAGACCAGAATCCTGAACTCCAGATTTCCAGTCCAGGTTACTGTCTGCTGCGTGGTGCTGCCTTGCCAAGATTTTGTTTCCATTGGAAAGTACGACAAGATGGCTTTCAGGATAGGTGCTCTTCCAATGGCCCCACTGAGGACATGTAACAGGTCCCTGTCCTGGAATGGGGATACAATTAAGATGATTTCAGAATTATCAGTAAAGAGATGGTCTCTCCTTCATTTGTTCCTGGGGACTTAGCCACAGAGGCACAGACCCTGGATATAGACTGTAAGAAGCCAGTGGAGTCAGATCAAGTCAGTGTTATGGAGCCTGGCAGGTTCTCTGGGATGTGCAGGTATAGGAAAATATGAAGAGAAAAAGTGAGAGCCTCGATTTGAAATATTCCATGTTTCTTTCTTTCTTATTCTGTGATACTAGGGGTCAAACCTAGGGTCTTCACACTGAGTTACACTCCCAGCCCTTCATTTATTTATTTTGAGACAGGGTTTTACCAAGTTGCTTAGTGTCCAGACTGGGCTTGAATTTACTGTCTTTGCGAAAGAGAGGACAGTATAGCAGAGATTAAAACATGGGCTTGGGAATCCAATAGACTCCAATAGACAGTGAGGTTAAACATCCTCACTGGGTGCGCCCCATGAGACATACTTCCTAAGCCTGCTAACTGGGAATAAACAGTTATCCCAGTGTCTATTCCATACATGGTACTTAATACTGGCTCATTCTGAAGACTCAGTTCCGCAGTTCAGGGGATATAGTACCCTGAGGCCAGCCAGCTCTGGTCTTCCACAGCCAGTGTTCCTTCAAGTTGTTAGAAGGCTGATGGGGAAGAGAGGAGCTGTCCACCCTCTTGGTGCTGACCTGACAGGACCACAGAGACTTCCAGCTGCTCAGGCTGCCCAGGAACTTCACGACAGTGATTGCGGGTAAGTGGATGACAGTGCTACAGGGCTGAAAGAAATAACTTTTTCTAAAGGCTCTCATCCTGAGGATATGCAGCAAGCTCCACTGGGTCCATTGCAGCCCAGAGACAGGAAATGAACAAAGGCAGACATTTTTAGAAGCTAGCACAAACCCAGAGAACCTGCTGTTTGTGAACCGCTTCAGTGCCTCAGAGTGCAATAGTCAGGAATATCAGTTACACACCTCTCTGCTCCTAAAGCCAGTTTGAGTTGCAAATAAATAAGCCTCTCTGCCACAGGCAGGCATGAATGAATTTCTAAGGCAAGGTTGGCTTTATGTACATGTGAACTCAGTGCAAAGAAATAGCTCCACATCTGGGCAAGATAGAGTCTACATAGATGACAATTCTTTCTACTTAGTCATCTGTAAGACTATTGTGGTGTAGGAGACAACCCAGGACTAGGGGGGTGGATCTGTATTTTCATCTCAGATCTGAACCAGAATATCTGACCTCATATCTGGTCTCATGAGCAAGCTGCTTTGCTACAAATCTATGACATCCAAATCCACAAACTGGCTGGTGACTATTATACCACAAACCATAAGTAGGAAAATGAAGTGCCTAGAAGACCTGATCCACCGTGTTCTCTCACAGAGACACTGAGTTCTTGTATTACCTCCTTAGCTGGCTTCCAGCCCAAGTTAGGTTGAAAAGAGAAGTAGAAGAGAGAAGAGTGGGAGTGGTTGTTAATTGGGCTTCATTAGAGGAAGCTGAGTAACCAAATGTGGCATCAGAATAGTCAGAAATTATACACATAAGCCTGAGTTGACCTAACTTCTCTCACCAGCTCTGGGCCCTTGGGATGCTAATTAACCTCTCTGAACTTGTTTCCTTTTCTGTTTGATGGTGGCTGTTGCAGTGTGTCTTGTAATGGGTGCCATGAAAATTAAATAAGGCAAGTAGAGTGTCTGGATCTTAGCAGGTCTTGGATAAAAGCAGTTGAAGTTCTATCAGACAGTGGAGACTTAGCTTCTCCCAGGATATTGCCAGCTGGGACTGCCAGGCAGTTGGCTTCCTCTTTTCTCTGGCTAGATTTAACCTTTCTTGGTTGGCCTGCAGGAGCTAGAACAGACATGGAGATTGAGGAGTGGCAAAGGCCCTGTCTAGTGAGTCAGTTTTTCTCTCTCAAAATGAACAAGTGAGACAGAATTCTGATGACCTGCTGGAGAACTGTTCAATTGATTCTTACTCAGTTTGACAGCCGGGCCAGGGCAGTGTTTATAGTCAGCCTGTTTAAGGAGGGACCATCAGCCTGATCTGATAGTGGAACAAAGAGAGCACTGGGTAGTGAGTCAGGACTGGTCACTCCCTGACCAGCCACAAATTCTTATGCAAAGAACAACAACAACAAAAATCACCACCAGTCTCAGTGTCCTTATCTGTATAACAAGAGAATCTGGGCGCACTCCTAGGACCTCTAAAGAGATTATATGAGATAGTAGTTGCATAAATTATTTGAAAATTGGAAGCAGCTGTAGGGCCCACATGGTGAGGCTGGCAGAGAAGGACATGCCATCAGGCTGAATGCCTCTGTGTTCATAGGAGCCATCATCTCCATCAGCCTGATCTGAGCACTCTGGGTTTGCCACCAGTCTTCATTCATGAGGTCCACCTTCTGCTCCTGAACCACAACTCTGTGAGATACCTGCCTTCATAATTAGGTATTTTCTCTGACACCTCCTTCCACATGGAGAATCAGATGCGTGGCCCTATATTTCAACTTGCAGATCCAGAACCCTTTGACTCCCCAAAGGGGTGTGCTCTCTGTATCTACAGCACTTCTCTGGGACCTCTCTTGGGCCACTGGTGCCATTCTAATTCCTGTTGAGTGCATATCAGTATTTCATCTCTTTCTAAAGACAGCTAAGGAAAATACCACTGAAGTTACCAAATTCTTGGTAGGCGTGTGTGTGTGTGTGTGTGTGTGTGTGTGTGTGAGCACATGTGAGCAATAAAGATAGTGGCACAATGGGAAAATGTGGTCTTTAATGTCCAGTAATCAATTCACTTTATTCAGTCTATTGATGCCTACTTGGAGTGATCTTGAACAAACTATTAGACTTTTAGGGTCTCAACTCCTTCATTTGTCAAAAAGGAATCATGATATTTACATTGGAGAATTGCCACAAGGATTGACAATGACATGTGCCTCTGTGTCTTCCTGTTGTTAAGCCTCCCTCAGGGCCTAGTTCCAGCGTTTAATGACTCATGTTAATGCTGTCATCAACATTCCATCATTGCTGACTTTTCTCCGGCTCCAAGAAGCATGCTGTGCTGATCTGGTCACAGTGTATTTCTCAGGCAGGCACACACAAAGCCCTTTGCCTCTGGTCAGTGGGTTGGGTTCTTGAGTCCTTTCATGGAAGGGGAGTAGGGCCTATGTGAAGCCCTAGATGAGCCATGCACCTTCCTTAATCAATGACTGTGACCTCATTAGTGGTGTCTAACACCACATTAGAATGTGAGCTTTCTATGAAGCCAAGGAGGCTAAGGACCTTGCCATTATGGAGATCAGTACTCTCACCACCCATGAGGCCAATCTGTGGAGTTAGGGGTGCTGACTTCTTCCATTATCAACACTGCCACCCTGCCTGTGCTTCAATGTTTTCATCCCTAAAATATGGGAAGTGATAAGCTCTTCTTGTTATTGTTGCAAGGATTATATAAAGCATAGCAATGTTTGCATGTATTGTGCATATTCCAATATGCTATGAGGATATTAGTTAACAATTTATCTTCTTTTTGTGACCCTTCAGAGTACCTCCAGGCCAGGACATTAGGAGGATGTGCCCTGGTGGTGCTTAGCCATCTGACTGCCTTACCTGGGCACTTCCCATTGAATATGTTCCTCACATGGCTACAGATGACTCTCATCAAAATCACCTGAGGAGCTTATGAAAAATGCAAAATCCCAGACTCTGTGATTTGGAAATGTAGGGAAATCCAAATCTTTAACTAGCATCCCAGGTTCACCAAGTAATGCTAATAAACACTAAAATGTGAGAATCAAGGATCCAGTGTTGTCCCCAAATATAGTGAATGATGCTCTTACTTCACAAATATGCCTGAACACTTAATTCCAGCACCTATCTGATTGTGTGGGAGCAAAGACAGGCTTCCCTAGGCAGGCGCACTAGAGGTCAGTCTCTCCTGACTGAGAGGATGTCCTAGGGAAGTCCAGGGACCTCTGTGTCTCTCGGGCAAGTCTGAGGACACTGTTGAATCTCTAGCTAGAGAATGATTGGAATCAGCGTAGCCGCTGCCCTGGGACAGACTGGGGAAGTCCTGGCGGACATCTGGACTCAGGATCAAGCAAAACAGAGATGTGGGTTCCCTCGTTTCTCTGTCAAAGAAGTCTACCTAAACTCCCAACTCAGCTCAGAGAGGAGGCTGCAGCACCCCCCGGGAGGCTCGGCTGCAGGACTGACGGGCTAGAATAACCCCTATGGGAGTGGTGGTCAAGGTCAGGCCAAGCTGTTGTTCAGGCTGGGGCAGCTTGATGGCGAAAAGGTGTGAAGGCGCTGGGGTATCTCTCTTTTTCCTAGTCAGGCTTTCTTGACTCGATCTGTGTTTGACACTCTTCGGGGAGAGTGGAAGGGAGGGAGGGGAGGAGCTACAGGGAGCCAATCGCCCTGCACAGGAGCCTTCAGGCTTGGTCCCTCCGAGTGTGTGTGTGTGTGTGTGCGCGCGCGCGCGCGCCTGTCTGCCAGCACATCCAGGGGGATTTCCGTGAGAGACGCAGCCGGATTTCAGAGAACAAGAGGAGAGGAGGGGAAAAAACAAGAGGAGAGGAGAAAATTGGGCTGGGAGAGGCAGACAGAGAGAACAGGAGAGAGAGAGAGAGAGAGAGAGAGAGAGAGAGAGAGAGAGAGAGAGAGAGAGAGAGAGAGGAGCTGGAAGGGAGAGCAAGCAAGAAGAGCAGAGTGAGAGGCAGGGAGGGAAAAGGAAGCGAGCAGGAGGGTGAGTGGAGAGGAGACCGGGCTCCGAAGAACTGAGTGAGGACGGAGCAAACAGAGGCAGTGGCAGTTGCCGAGCAGGACCAGGACCGCAGGCTGCTATTCAGGACCACAGAGCACCGAAGGCTCCAGGCTCAGCGGTGCACGCCAGCGCTCGGCAGAGGTGGTACGGGCGTCTGGGTCTTAGCGGGGAGTCCAGGTGCTCCACTGGGAGGTGGCGCGGGGCTCCGAGGTGACTTCACCCGGACGTGTCTGCCTGGGAGGTGGCGCGGGGCTCCAGGGCGGCAGCACGCCCTCCCTCCGGGGAGCCATGTCAGGCGGCGCCGGGGGGCTCCGAGTGGCCGCGCCGCCGAGGGGCTGAGCCGGCCGCGGGCCGCGCCATGGCGGCGCGTGGTTGCGGACCCTGAGCGCCGGCGGCGGGCGCGCACCATGAACTCTTGGGACGCTGGCCTGGCAGGGCTGCTAGTGGGCACGATGGGCGTCTCGCTGCTGTCCAACGCGCTGGTGCTGCTCTGCCTGCTGCACAGCGCTGACATCCGCCGTCAAGCGCCGGCGCTCTTCACCCTCAACCTCACGTGCGGCAACCTGCTGTGCACCGTGGTCAACATGCCGCTCACGCTGGCCGGCGTCGTGGCACAGCGGCAGCCTGCCGGTGACCGCCTGTGCCGCCTGGCCGCCTTCCTTGACACCTTTCTGGCTGCCAACTCCATGCTCAGTATGGCTGCGCTCAGCATCGATCGCTGGGTGGCCGTGGTCTTTCCGCTGAGCTACCGCACCAAGATGCGCCTCCGCGACGCCGCACTCATGGTGGCCTACACGTGGCTGCACGCGCTCACCTTCCCGGCGGCCGCTCTCGCCCTGTCCTGGCTGGGCTTCCACCAGCTGTATGCGTCCTGCACGCTGTGTAGCCGGCGGCCTGACGAGCGCCTGCGCTTTGCCGTCTTCACGGGCACCTTCCATACGCTTAGCTTCCTGCTGTCCTTCGTCGTGCTCTGCTTCACGTACCTCAAGGTGCTCAAGGTGGCCCGCTTCCATTGCAAGCGCATCGACGTGATCACCATGCAGACGCTTGTGCTCCTGGTGGACATCCACCCCAGGTAAGGCTGGGTGCGCCCTGCACAGGGCAGGTATCAGGAGTGGGAGATCCCCACGGCCTTGTGTCTCTGTGGAAGACTAGGGTGGGGTGAGTAGCCGGTGCTGGAGACTGGACTGGCTAGAATATTAACAAAATAAGGCCACAAAAAATGTGGGTGACCTGACCCACACAGCACTTTCTGAAGCAGCTGGGTTAGGATGCAGAGCCAAAAACTTGCCTGGGTTTCCTTTTGTTTGTGATTTTCATTTTACAATGGCACACAGGAAAGCAGTGGGCTTTGTTTCCTGTTTAGTCTTTAAAAGGCTTGAATCTGGCCTTGAGGGGAGCTGGAGGCTTAAGAAGCCCTTCAGAGCCCTTCAGATGGTGGGTGCGGCTCCTCTGTGCCTTCCCTCTCTCTGATGTCTGGCTGCCTGTCTCCCACCCTGTGTGTTTTTCTATGAGTCCTCACCAGGTGGAAGCAGGCTGCGCTTGCTCCTGTACTGGGCTCTAAGGGTGTGAGTCTTTCTGCACTAACCAGTGTCTTCTGGACTTGATGTCCTAAGGCCCTGCAGGGGACCATCCCACAAGGATTCTGGGACTGAACCCTATCTCCATCCTTACCAGCTCCTGTCTCTCAGCTAGCTAGAGAATGGAAGACAGAACAAATACCTGCAAGAAACTCCCCTATGGCCAGGAATGCCTTGGCAAAGAAGGAGGGAACTTAGCTGAGCATTCCTGAGCTCACCTCTGCTTTACTCATGAAAATACTGAAGCAAAGACAGGAAGTGTTGGCAGTGTGGCTGCTGCCTTACAACCACAGGAAGCAGGCTCCTTTTCTGTAGCCTGGGACTCTAAGGGCTTTAGCATCAGAAGGATGAGGAGACGAGTGACGCAAGCAGAGACCCCTGGGGAGGGAAGGCTAAGCCCTCCTGTGAGTAGCACCCAGGGATCTAGGGAGCCTTGGGGCAGTGGAGTAAGAGCACGGTCCTACCCCAGTGTATGCAGGGCTCCCTTTAGGACGAAGGGGTCACACTGGAAGTGTCCATCTTAGCAGACACCTTCCTGAGACTTTCCTGCCTTCAACAACAAGAAGCAGTCTTTGAACTTTACCATGTTTGCAAACAGTGTATGAATGCCCATGTCCACGGTTCCTGATTACACACCAGAGCAGTCTCTTTACCACACAGAACCACTCTCACAGAGTAACAAATGCACTCACACCGGCTCTCACTGCCCCAGTCCGCACACAGTTGAGTGGTTTAAGGAAATATTTTGCATCCACAATTACAGAGCTATCTCCCTTCCCATCACTCTTTACCCTGGGTCTGGGGCCAGGACTGCTCTTGGAAGATGCATGGAAATGTTACCTTCCGGATGTGAGTGAGTCCTGGAAAGGGCCCTCTTGTCATGAGTCTCACAGTGGAGGGGAGGTAATGCTGAAAAGGAACCAGTGTTCATTTAGAGAAGCTTAAATTCCTATCCCTGCACAGCTCTTCAACTTCCAGGATAGGAGAGCTAGCGGCTCCTTTTCAGCCCAGTGAGTGTGAAACACCAGCTGTCCTCCTGCAAATCCCTCTCCCTGTCTGTAGGCCAGAAACTGCAGAGAAAGTCCCTGAGTGTCTTGGAAGCAGAGGCAGAGTCTTCGTTTGCATTCAGCCCCCTGCTTCTCAGCCTCAGGATCTTTTAAGAAGTCCCTGTTTCTGGTACCTCAGGTTCTCTAGGCAGCCTTGTTGGAATAAAGAAGGGCTGCTAAGCAGGGGTTGTCCTGGACAGCTAGACAGGCCCCATCTCAGCTCCCTGATGTTATGGAATAGACGACTTCTCAGTGAACAGATTCATCCCTCTCAGAAGGTGTGGCACTTACAGCAAGAACACAGGGGATGGTCTGCACAGAAGGGGACATCTAGGCAGTCCATCTGCTTCTGTCCTGTTTACCTTGACCTTCTTCCATAGTGACCACAGTGCTAGTTCTAGGGCTGCCTGAGTGCCACCACCCTCAGACATTGGACTTCTTAACCAAATTGGTACCAAGAGTCTCTGTGATCTCACGGTGCCGGTCTTGGATCAGCGAAGTCCATACATCCTTTTCTGGATGTCCAGGGTAGGAGATCAAGTCTTGGCTCTCTGGAATCTTTCTCAGTCACCACTCTAATGGCCTTCTGAGGCTTAACTAAAACGGACTTGTTTTGAGTTCTGCTAGGCCCAGAATAACATTTGTGTATTGTGCCAGACAGATATTTAATGCATTGATTTAATGCAAAAAGTGGTGCCCCACTCCTGTCTTTCATGCTGATTTCTCAACTAGAACATTGATAAAGTCAATGGAAGTTCCCAGTGGCCAGTGAATACCTGATCCTCTACCTCCTCAGTGCCCACTACATAGTACTCCCTAATCATAGCTCTAGACAGTGGCAGCCAAACCTCTACCCGGGGTGCAGGGATAGCTGAGCAAGTGGGGCCAGGCCTGGATGCATGTTCTCTGTTCTTTCCAGTTCAGTCCAGGGTGAAGCTCCCTGGCTTAGGTTCATGATGCATAGAAGCAGGATGCTAGTGAAGAGGACTCAAGCCAGAAACAGCCTAAGTTGAACAGACGCTTCCTCTAAGTATCTGCCAGGGCTGCTGGGTCTCACAGAGCCTCCTGGGTATCCCACGGACCATGTCTAAAAGACCTCACTCTGGACGGTAGCAGAATTACAGCACAGCAGGTGGAGTTTCACCGTGCCCCTGACTTTACAGATGATGGAACTGGGAGACCCTTGTAAGGGGGCACTTGCCCTATTTAGAAGATCTCAGAAAGTTCCTCAAGATTCATTCCCTAGGATTTTTGGGTGGGGCAACTAAAATCTCACAAAGAGCATGTATTTAGAATTCTCAAATTACGCTTACAAGCTATAATGAAATATGCTCTATCTTTACATTTTGGCAAATATAAAAAGCCGAGAGACTGGGTTTGGATTTAGAATTCTCAGACTCCTGGAAGCCTCAGAGCCTTGAAGTTCTAGGGAGAGCAGAGCTGGCTGCCTGCCTCCCCTCCCCATCCCAGCTTTGCCAGCACTGCAGGGGCCTCCCGTGCATGGGCTCAACACTGCAACTTGCTGCCCGTGTGCCATGGACATGTGTGGCTCAGAAACACCACCCTTCTGTGATCTAGCCAAGCACACTATGGGGTCAGAGAAGATAGAGGAGCATAGCTTGGAAGCAGGGAGAAGGCATTTGGCAAAAATTCCATATTCTAGGTACTGTGGGTCCATAATGGAAGGCATGGACTACAGATGGGCAGTCCCCTTAGCCTTGTGAACTGTTTATTTTACAGGAGAGGGGTGGACCCCTTAGTGCACAGGACCCAGCCAATGATCACTCTTATCAGATCTGAGGGCAGGACAGCTCACACCAGGGTCTTTATCTCTAACACAGCACTCTTCCCAGCATCAGCTTTTCCCTTGTCTTAAATGCCAAAAGCCAGAAAACCAAGGACAGCCATTGTTAACACTCAAGTTTATTCTCTGGGTGGACGACAGTCATCTGAGACCATTCAGGACACAGACCCACTGGTGAGGCAGGGATGTGTTTGTCACTGGAAGGTTTTATTGGAGATCATTTCATTTACTGACTTCTCAGACATTCCCAGAATCACCTCTCCCTTTGCCCAGTTACCAAAGCTGGATGAGGGGCATCTCTTCAATCCCAAGTGTTACAATGCTGGAAAGCCTGTCTCCTTTGGTCTCAAGAAATTCCTTGTCCTGCACAGCTTCAGGACATACTGATGACCACCCTACCACTCACCCCACACCCACTTCACAAGCTCACACACTGGCCAAGATCATTTTGGAGAGGCTTGGGCTTCTCACCCTGCATACCTCAGATTTTACCTGAGAGCTCAAGGAATTCAGGTGCACTACCAGATTTAGGAGTTTGTGGAATGCTCAGCACCAGGTGATTTTATGAGCAGCATTGATATTGGGGTAAACACTCTAGTACCTGGGGGAGAAGACCTAAAATGAGGCCTGGTTCATTCCTGAGCTCTTTGTACAACTTTGAGTGTGTTCTAAACATTTCTGGTCCCCAGCATCTTAACTGGCAAGTAAGTACAATAGCAGCTCACAGGGGTGCGGTGCTTCAGGGAGCTCAGATCTGCAAAGCTGTGGTAGGAAAGAGCAGACAGCGAGTGCCTATGGGTTTATTATGCCGTGACTCTGAGAGCAGGTACATTGTCTCACACGTCCTTAAACAATGATTAGAACTGGGCATCATGCTGCTTCCTCTGCAAGCTGGGCCCACTTTACTTTATTTACTACCTGCCTAATACTGCCTAGTGTCCACCTGGAAAGCAGGAGAGCCAGATAGGGCAAGCAGAAAAGAACCATGTGGCTCAGGACTAGGAGCACTAGGCTGAGGGTCAGTAACGGGAATCCCACCTGCTGGCTGTGAAAGTCCCTTGTCTCTCAAGCCTCAGTATCTCTGTGAGCTTCAGAGGGTGGATGAGCAGATCCCTCATGCTATATGGCTGCAGAGAAGAAATTCCCCCAGACACAGTATGTGTTCCACACACCCTCTCAGTACTGCCAGGCCAGGAAAGGGCATCTGCAGGTGCACCGAGACCCAGAATGGGTCGCAGAACCCACTGTAGTCAGGCCACCTGGCTGCCAGCTCCCTGTCACTGGACCCTTGCATGACACAGGTCCTGGCTGCAGCCACTTATCATAAATGCACATGCAGAAAGAACTTCCAAAAGCAGAGGTTGCTGTATGGATTTTGGAGTTCAAGGCAGAGCTGGAATATAGTATGCAGTTGTTCAATAAATGCACACTGAATGAAGAATAATCATTTATTGAGTGCTTAATTGTTAAGCACTCTCTCGATACTTTTCATACAAACTCAGTTACTCTGAGTGTACTCCTGTGGGGCAGATACTCTGATCACTCTCATTTTATAGACAAGCTGATGCACAGAGAGGGTGTGTAACTTCCTTAAGACCACATAGTAATTAAGAGATGGTTTCTGCACTTGAACCCATGTGAGTTTTGGCTCTTCATGCTTAGCTGCTAGGCTACCAACCAAGATGGGAAGCCAGGCCACTGGGAGCTCTTCATGGCCTCATATCCATTAGCAATCCTTGTGTTCTCTGATAGCCACAAGGCTCTCAAAATTTACTCTTTAACATCTGTTTTAGGATACATTTCTAGCTTACTGTGCTCTCTTTTGCAAAGGTTACTTTAAAGAATGGTCAAGTCTTAATGTTTTCTTAATTTTATGGAGCATTCATTAACCTATTATAGTACAACACATACTAAGTATTTTCTAAGTGTAAGACATGAAACGCTGAACCTTGGACAATGCTTCTAAAAACCATGCAGAAAAGTCATGTGAAGACAGTCCTTTACTGCTTTATCTTTGCTTGCCTCATGTGGCCTTGTCCAGGCAGAATGCAGCTCATCCCTGTGGGCTTTACGGTCTGCAGCAGTGACACTGGTCATCTCTGCATGCACAGGATCCATTTCTTTTCTCGCAGAGACACTGAAATGATTCTTGTTTCCTGAAGACCCCCAAAGCCTTCACCAGCACCTATTTTTACATATTCCTTGTATTTTGGGGAAGGATTTTTTGGTATGGCCAAGCAAGTGGACTGTCAACCCTGAGGGGATACTGCGTTCTCACCAGGGGACCCAGTCCCTACTAGGGGGATCCTGGGGAAGTGTGTCAACCCCCACAGTCCTGGAAGCTGGTGAGTTGTGTCTGTCCCCAGAAAGAGTCTTTCCCCATGATCGGTGGAGCTCTAGTTACAGCTATTGGGAAGTTTCCCTTACATAAATGAGAAAACAGGTTCAGAGAGTTATGTGACATCCCTGAGGGGAGAGCTTAGAACACCTAAGCCAGAAGTGTTACACTCTTGGAGAAGTTCCTCAACCTCTCTAAACTTGAATCCTTATGTCTTAGGAAAATTCCACCAAAAAGATTGTTCATTAGAGCGACAGTCCAGTCATTTGTCAGGAACAGGTGACCTTTAGTCCTTCCTCTCCCTCTCTGTATCTTCAACATCTTACACTAGGCAGAGGACTTTGGAAGAAAATATCTGAAGAATCCCAAATGTAATTGGAAAGTCAGGGAATTTAAGTCCAACTCTTGCTATATGAGACAAAGCCACTACTCTGTCCCCACTATGGCACTGGTTGTATTCTTCTTATTTTCTTGGGGCAGTGATGCCCTAGTGACTCCCCAGGAAATGTGATCCTACAGACAATTTGAGAGCTAGTGCCCAAAGTTCCAGAATCAGTGGCTTGGTTTAAAACCCTGCCTCACCACCCAGGGTGACTAACTGTTTTACATCTCATATGGGATATTTCCCTTTTGCAACCAGAATTGTTCTCTGTGAATCATTAAGATACAAGACATTCAGTGCTAAAATGGGACAAATTGCTCACCCTACTGATACTACTTACCAAATATGTGATCTTGGAAAGTCACTTAATGCTTCTGTGCCCCAGTGTCCTTATCTGAAAAGTGGAGACCATAATGACATCAGTCCCTAGCTCATAGAGAACTTGTGCTATGAAATAAACCAGTGTATGTGAAGTCCCATCACAGGAGTTAACACAGTGCATATTAGAGACCTAGAAAATGTGGGTTATTGTTAATATTAACCATTAGAAGTTAAGTGACAATATTGTGAGCAATACATTTTCAGTTACTCTGAAACCTGTTGGTTCAACTTCAGTTCCTAACTCATAAAATTCTGGAAATGCAAAGGTCAGAGGGAAAAATATCTGCAAGAATTTCAAAATCCTTCAACCCAAACTAACATAGAGTTGTCCATTTGCGATAGGAAATCTGAGTGAGATAAGTTCTGACAGTGCACTAAAATGCTGGCTCCTCTGGAAGGAAAGGGAGGCCACCCTGCACTAACAGTGTGCACAGATCTGCGTCATGAATCTTCTCTCCATGGCTCGCTTTTGTAGAGCAGACCACTCTATTTTTGGAGCAGGTCACTTCCGCCCAAGCCTGGCTCTGCCAAGTTATCTGCACTTCCTGGGCAGTTGTGCCTGCAGTCTTCCTCGCTTCCCACTTTAGCGTCCCATGAATTATTCAGAACATCAGCTATAAAAACACATGCCTCTGTTGGGTTCCTTGAACTGAAGCATGTGAAACCTTGAGCTGGGCTGGAGTTAGTTTTCCAGGGCCACTTTTCCATGCTCCTTCCATGCTGCCTATGACAATGGGCAGAGTAGCTGTTGCCTTCTCTGCCACTGCATGCAGCGCATTAAAAGAGCCAGTGCTCTCAGGGGGCACTGAAATGACAGTGGTGCAAATGTCCCTAAGAATGTGGAGCAGGAACAGGCACTGGTGGTTCCTATCTTCCCAATTCCATAAGGACACGATAGCCTCTCCACTTCTCTAAGCTTGGTCTCTGAGGAATTCACTGACCTCTGCTTTGGTGACCCTGTAATGCTATGTCTTTAGCTTGATGCAGTGATGAGGCTTTGGGATAAAAGAAATGAAGCTGATTATGCAGAGTAAAGGTAGCCTTGTCCATGCCACTCAGTATGCACAGGACCCAGGCTGCCCTTTGGTGCTGTAGGACACAGTTCAAATCCTGCTTCCACTTGACAGCCCAGCTAATTCTTTCGCCTCACAGCAGAATAGTCTTTGACTGATAGTCTTCACTGTAAAGTAAGTACCCTCCTGGCCAGGTAGAAGGCACCTGGCACGACTGTCTTATGGTAAAGACAAGAATCAGATGTGCTACAATTTAGAGAGAGCAGCTCGCTGGAACTGGTATATAACAAGTGATTAATGAACACTATAAGCATCAACAGTAAGAGTTAACATTTATTTGTTCTTAATTAAGCCCAATTGCTAATTGCTGCATGTACTTTATGTTCACATTGCATGCATCTGTGTGCTTTATGCATTTAATTCTCCAGACAGCCCTTTTTGTTATTTCATTACATTTTATATAAGAAAGCAAATAAATAAATAAAATGTTATGTATAATATTCCACTACAGAGGATGATCTTGCAGCTTAGCAGAGTCACACACACTTTGCTTAAGATCACACAGCTAACAGCCAAACTCATCTCAAGTCTCTGACTCCTCCTCCAAGTTTCTGAAGGCCACTGCTGCCTGTGTTTACCAATAGTCCCTCAGCATGACCAGCCCAGGCTGCGTGGGAGTCACCATGTCCCATCTCTCACTTGCAGTGTGCGGGAACGCTGTCTGGAGGAACAGAAGCGGAGGCGGCAGCGTGCCACCAAGAAGATCAGCACGTTCATAGGGACCTTCCTCGTGTGCTTTGCCCCCTACGTGATCACCAGGTGAGCTGATCTGCAGGCGTGTGGGCGGGGCTCTTGACCTTTCAGCAGCTGCAGCCTCTCTTGGCCACGCCCATTTCCCCAAAGATGCAGCAGGAGGGCGTGAGAATGAATTTGCCAGGACCCATGAAAAGGAGTGTGTGTATTTTCCCTTTTTAGCCTTAAATTTTTTATTACTGCCCTTTGAGTTGCGCATAGTTGTGGGATCTAGTGTGATAATTTAGCACATGTACACAATGGGTAAGGATCAGATTGGGATAGTTAACATTCCCACTTCCTTTAAAAACATTTTGGTTACCACACAATCATTGTACATCTTTATGAGTAACAGCATGGTATTTCAATACAATAGAATATGTACTAGTCAAATCAAGATAGTTAATGACTTCATCTCCTTATCGTTACTTTGTGTTTGGAGCCTTTGAGCTCCTCTCTGCTAGTTGTACATAAAATACATGAATTAGTGTGAGCTCCAATCACCTCTCCATACTGGAGAATACCAGCATTTATTATTTCTGTCTCACTCACTATCCGACTTCTTTGTCTGTCCTCCTCCCACCCTTCCTAGCCTTAGTGACCACAGGTCCGCATCGTACTTAATTTATTTGTCTTGTGCCTTTCGTATTTTATGGAACATAATGTCTTCCACCTATTTTGCTGCAAATAATAGGATATTGCTCTTCTTATGGTTGAATAATGTTCCAGTTTTTATATATTCCACATCATCCTTACTCATTTAGCTGTTGATGAGTATGTTGTTTTCATGTATAGCTGTTGTGACTACTGCAGTAATAAGCATGGATATGCAAGTATGTTTCTGATATGTCAACTTCATTATTTTGGTACATACCAGAAGCGAGGCAGCTGGATCATTTGGTAGATCTGTTTTTAGTTTTTTGAGGAATCATCGTATTTTTCTCCTTAGTTTCAGTTCTTTTGGGTTAGAATCAAAATCAAGAGATTGTGACTGTCTTCTACTCCATGTCCAAGATCATTATTCTAACACTAAACCCAAGGTCCAAAACTCCTAAAAGACCTAACATAAAAGGATTGTGAGCTAGGCATATGGTGGCATATACTTGTAATCCCAGCACTCAGGAGGCTGAGGCAGGAAGATCTCTGTGAGTTCAAGGCCAGCCAGGGCTACAAAGTGAGTTCAAGGTCAGGCTGAACTGCTTAGGAAAAGACTGTCTCATAAACAAAACAAAACAAAATGAAAGGAAAGAAAATGTGGATAAAAGGCAAAAGAAAACATCATTTAGTGCCTGGACTCCTGTTGCCCACTGAGTGCCAGGTAGGACAGCCTCCGTGGTCCACCGCAGGGCCACCTGCCCCTCACATAGGAGCAGGGAGCACCCCTGTGCTCATCCAGGTGTGGCTACCTCTCCTGTGACTATGGCCGCCTGCCATTAGATCAAATGCTGTGAACTTGTCATCTTCTCTCCAGAGTGGCAGCCTCGAGATATCAGGCTGCTGTCCACTGGCCTCCAGGTCATGCCGTCCTCCAGCTTGCCTGCTCTAGCTCTGACAGTTTCCCTACCAGTTCCATCAAGGAAAAAAATATATCTCAATCTACTTTATAGACTGGAAGAGGGAAGAAAAATCCTACAGCTCTGTACCCAAAGAGTTTTGATAGTCTGGAAGTTGGTGAAAAAGGAACTTTGATGCTCTTAGGAAGTAGAAGTGAAAGCTTTCATTGAATCCAGAAAGTGAGATCTGTACAAAATCAACCTTTCTCCTTTGCCCTCTCCCCTCTCTGCATTACCAGAAACCTCAGCTGCAGGGCCCAAGGATAGCACTACCTGCCTCCCTGCTCTCCAGTACCATGCATGGTCTAGCGGGGAGTGGCCCACTGTGGACAGTTTCTTGATCTCCATATTTGTCTACACTGAGCTAAAGCCTGGTCCACTGAATCTTCAGTCCACCACTCCCAGTTCTGCCTTCTGCAGCCCAGAGCGATGTCCTCTGCTCCCCAGATCACTGTAGATGTGCAGACAATGAGTCCGGTTTCTCCTTGGTCAGTTTCCTCTTCCCTGATTGATATTATAGCTCCACTGCCTTCCATGGTCTCCTGTGGCATGCTGCTCCCCCCAGGGAGACCTCGTAGCCCTGTATCTAACTTTGAACTCCATACCTAAACTGTCTGCATGTCTGTGGCTGGATCTGCCAAAGGCAGAACAGAGCCATCTACTCTTCCATTAGTGCTGTGCACTAGGCCTCAACACTACTGAGGCTTTGTGCATGGATGGTTCTTTGCAGAGAGGCTGCATCAGTAGGATGTTTAGCAGCCTCCGTGGCCCTCTGCACGGGATGCTTAGAGGACCTCTCTTCTTCCTTAGCCCCCTAGTTCAATAATTTAAAATGTCTTCAGATATTGCAGGATGTTCTCTGAGAGCCAGAATCACCTCTGATTGAAAACCACTGGTCCAGACCCATAATCTCCAACTAGAAAGCCAGAGCCTTCATTGCCCATGCATAGTGACAGAATATAATCTGATAGCTCTTCGAGTGAGATGTAGCCAAGTAGTTAGCAGCACAGCTGTGGCATGTTGCTTCCCTGGGGCCACTCTACATTTCCAGCCCTCCACTCTGGCCTTAGGCCAATGTCCATACCTCTCTGGTCCTCCAGAAGGGAGACTGATGTTTTAAGAGTTAAAGAACACAGATCAGTGGCATGTAGCACAGGCATGGGATAGAGGACACTTCTGGTTATCATCCACCATCTGTTTTATCTAGCTGTTCTGAGGACTGAAGGGGATTCAGTGTTACAAAGGAAGCCTTGTCCAAAAGAGAGGCCCTGCCTCTTGGACCCTAGAGTAAGGGAAGCCGGGCACTCATGAGGTGAACTTGAACCCTCAGAGAACAGGTAATGTGACTCCGCTTTTAGGTGATTGGATCTTTCTCTGGCTTAATCGCATTTCCTAGCAAAATTTCCTTTTTTTTTTTTTTTCTGATTATAGGTCAGTTCCCTCTAACAGTGGCCAGGAAAAAATGGTTTTGTAAAATAGATTATAGATTGAATATGTGCCCTCCAAATGGGTTTGATGCATTTAGGGTTTTTAAAAACATTCACAAAACTGTTCGTCCTTTATGGAGATGATCAGTGTCTTACTAGGGGAAAAGTGTACACACAGGAAACCTCATGAATACAAAATAGAGCTCTGGTGAAGCTATCTGGGGCTTACTGCCACCACCCCATGCTCCCACATGGGCTTCTCATGTGCAGGAAGGAGCCATCCTAAGCAAATCTAAAACCCCCTGAGCCTCTGCAAACGCACCTCCTCTCATTTCAGCACACACCTCTCTAGCGTCTTCTCTGTGCAGACCATGAAAAACTCTCTGCAGATGAAGCATCAGTTGGTGAGACCTGAGAAGTCCCCCAGTGGGAACACTGACCTTGCAGACACACTCTACAACCCAGGTGGAACACAGTGTCATTGGGCAGGCTCGAGTCCAGGGTTCTGAGGCAACATGGAACTCTCCTGGCTGGGGATTCAAGGTTAAAGCTTGTGAAGTGGGCCAGACTCTCTCTCTCTCTCTCTCTCTCTCTCTCTCTCTCTCTCTCTCTCCCTCTCTCTCTCTCTCTGTGTGTGTGTGTGTGTGTGTGTGTGTGTGTGTGTGTGTGTGTGTCTGGAATTCAAGCAGAAGAGACAGAAGGATCAAGGTCCCAGAGCTGTGTCATCCAGCACGGGACCCACCTGCCATAGAGGCTACAGAGCATGTGGAACATGGCCTGTCTATATTGAAATGGGCTTTAGGTTTAAAAATTTTCTGGATTTCCAAGATTCATGACAAAAATACATACGATCAGTAATTTTTATATTGATTCCATTGCAAAATGACAATCATGATAAGTGATTTAAAGTTGAATATGTAATTAAAATTGATTTTCATTACTAGACAATGCCACATCACATGTGTGCCTTGATGGCTCTCACTGCTGCCTTGATGGTCTGAGGGTGAAGGGTGCTGATGCCCTGTCCTCAGTCCCTCTGGCCACTCATTTGACTCTTTAGGCACTGGTAGCCCACTGGGACCCATTCCAGTCAGTCTAAGAGGGTGCTCAGAACCTCTTCCCTGCCCCTTTCTGTCCAGTGTCTAGAAGAATGTTGGAGATACCTGGGGGTGTGTCTCCAAGACACAAATCAGTGCTTCCCTCCTGGAGATACAAGGACCCAAATAGAAGGTGGCATCGGTTACTAAGTTAGGGAAGCACCGGAGGGGAGTAGAAGGTGGGAAGATCCTTCCCAGAGGTCCTCCTGAAATCACACTGTCCTACAAAAACCTCCTCTTTCCAGTACTCCCATCCCAAACCCAATCTGTGATTGAGGACAGAAAAGATATTTAGTCTTCAAGGTAGCTGGGAGCCACAGGCCTAGTCTAGGGAGAAGATTACCTATAAATGTGCTCATTGCATGTTGTGTTCCCTCTGGGCTCCAGCTATGGCTGGCACAGCCAGGACCACATCAGAGCTGCTTCCACTGCCAAGGCACCCAACTTCCAGGCAAGTGGGGGCTCATCAGACTCAGACACCCTCCTCCAGGGAACCTGACTCAAACTCCTTCCCCCCCTTCCTCCTGGTCAAGATTGAAAAACACCCATTGATTACGAGGAGAAATCAGCGTGTTATGAGGAGTAAAGTCACCTGTGTGGAGCATTCAGCATGATGTGGACATGGTTGGCACATGCTGTGTGACAAATGGCTCTCAGAAAAACAGTTTCCCACCTTGCCAACCAAAGAGCCACCTGTATCTGGATGTGGGGGTGTGTAAGACAACACAGGAAAACATTTACAAAGCTTCAGTTTCACTCTAACAGGAGTCTGACATCTCCAGTTTACAGTTACATCAGCCATGGTGTCCTCAGGACGTTGGGTCAGTAGAGCTTTTCCTGGAGCAACAGGGTACCCACAACATCACCTAGAACTTCTTGCTAAATATTTTCTGAACTAAAGTTCACATGCCTGGACGCAGTAGGAAGGCTATTATCACTGCAGCAGTAAATGCTTCCAAGTAATTATATTGTCCTCAATAACTGGAATCAGGCGCCGAGGGATTTGGGGATCTGACAGATCCATTATTGTAGCTTTACAAAATAATGGAGTCATGTAGACAGGTGGCAGGTAGCTCCTAAATTAATATTCTATTAATAAAATGACTTTTCCACTGTGATGTCTCATGAAAATGTAAAGCATTAACTTATAGCTTATGGATCTTCAAATAAAAATTCTCAATAAGTCTTAGGAAGACCAAGGGCTGACTTTTCAAGGAATACTCTTTGACCCACCTTCCATTCCATGTACAACGTATGTGTGTGTGTGTGTGTGTGTGTGTGTGTGTGTGCGTGTGCACATGCACACACATGCTTGCATGTGTGTGATAAAAACACAGAGGTAGAGGTGGAGGCAGAGATATAAAAACAAATGGAGAGGGAGAAAGGAAATAGAGACAAAAAGCCAGGCAGACTGACAGAAACGGAGGGAGGAAGGGAGAGACAGTTGATGACCGGCACAGAAGTATGAGAGAGGGCTCCAGTTTACCACTTTAAATTTAATATTTGAAAGCAGAGGCACTTGACTGTACCATGGAAGCAGAACCTGAGTCTGGACTGGCTGGATCCAAGAAGGCCCATGGCTGTTGCGCTCACAGACCAGGGCTCAACTTCCAATATTTTTTATGTCTGGGCCACATGGCTTTGATACATCACTGCCTTGGATTGTCTGTGTACAATAGGAAGAATGGTTTTGGGGGTGACAGATGATGTTATGAAGCAGTTACTGAGGCCTTGAACCCAGGACCAGAGGAGTTGGTAGGGACTGCAGCTCCAAGGCAGGAACTCCCTGCCTCAGGGCTTCCTCTGGGAAGCAGGGTCAGTCTCTGGTCTCCCAAGTTCACAGAATGCCTCATCTCAGACCAGTGTTACCACAGTCTCAGCGCGGGAACTGGACTGCACTATGAGGGGTGAGGAAGTGCAAGTGGGCAGCTTCCTATCTTCCTTGATTTGTCCTCACTATGGCATCCAATTTAGAGAGGTGCTGATTCTCAGAGACAAGCCATGGCTCAAAGAGAAATCCCTAGGATACATACCAGAGTAAGCGGTTCAGAAGCGGGCAGGTACATAGGCTTTGGGGGGCATAATCTGCTTTTTGTCTCACCTGAACTCAGAAGGCTATAGCTCCCCGTATCGTATCCTTCTTTAATTCAACAAACTGTACCCTGCAGTGCTTTTATATTTCCCAACACATAGGTACACACACACACACACACACACACACACACACACCCCTAGGACACTTTCCAGTCTTCTTCCATAAAGGGCTGAAGCTCCCACATCAGTTGTAATGCTTGGAAAAGCACCTCCCTTCCCTTCCTCCACAGCACTACCTTCCCCCAGGTGCTAAGTATACACGCTTTCCTGAGCACTTAGGGAAAGGGCAGGGAAGGTCACTGTGCCAGGGCAGACGTATGCATTTTGACTACACATGTGTAAACATTTTCCCTTACAATAAAAAGTGATGACAGGGAAGGTTTTCTAGTCCATACCTCAAGGAATACATGGAAAGTCACCTTGGTGCTTAATGGAAATTCAGGGCAGCTGCCAGGAGTTATGCTTTTGGAAACCAGTCCTACTTCCTAGAGGACAAAGGAGAAGTGTTTGGGGGCTGTTAATGCTTTGACAAATCTATCTGTGCTGCAGGTGGGAGCAGGAGGTGAATAAACTAAGCCACTCATGTGGAGTGGACAATAAAGAAAGGCAAAGAGTGGCAGAGACTCTGCCCAGTGGTAGAATGTGGGTAAGGTGAATCCCCATGGCCCTCTCTTGGAGGGGAGGGTCCTAGGAAGGGGTGAGCAGAGTAGAACTTGGCTTGAGAAGATGAGCTGAAGTCTTCCCTTTGTGAAAGTTCATGTGGAAGGGCCCTGGTGGTCTTCCATGTGCCTGCCCACGCTGGAATTAGAAAGTTACAGCTGAGCAATACAGAAATGCTTGCCTTTCTCAGCCCTCATAAGTGAATGGAGACTTGAAATGGTCATCCAGGAGAAGGAAAAGCCTGGTAGGCAGGCACAGGGTGTCTGGGAGCGCAGGGAAAGAAAGCAGACGGGGGTGGGGCTGGGGATTTAGCTCAGCGGCATAAGCGCCTGCCTTGCAAGCAGGCAGTCGTGAGTTCGATCCCTGGTATCGATAAAAACAAAAAAGACCAAAAAAAAAAAAAAAAAAGAAGAAGAAAGAAAGAAAGAAAGCAGACAGGGTCTCGGCTAGCCACATCTTAACACGGCAGGAGCAGCCCAGCATCCCCAGGTGGAACCAATCCAGAACTGTGTCCACACCAAGCTTCTTTTTGCCTGGGGCCTGACGAAGGCCACTCCAGGACTTTTCAGAGTGTAACTTGCTACATGCACTGAGGGGAAGAGCAAGAGACAAAAATTCCCTCTAACATTACGGCCTCGTGGAAAATGTTTCTTGGAACTGAAGGAACCTCACTGCTCATCTTTGCCACCCTGCAATCCCACTGTGACCTTCAGCCAAGGCTTGCGCTGCAGACTCTCGGAGCCAACAGAAAACCCTTGCTTGCTGCTCAACCTCTGTGAGCTTTGGTTTTCTCGTCTATGAAATGAGAACAATGATATTCACTCTGCAGGATAATTTTAAGATTAGAGACTGTGTTCAAACGATTGGCCCAAAAGAGATACTAAGTAGGACTGCACTATTACATAGCTGGTGGTGAGTTCAGGTTTCACATAAAATCTCTTGGAGAAGCAAATCCAATAGATGCTTTCCCTTCATTTTCTAAATGGTGAAATTTTAAATTATCCTGAGTAATTTGATTCTGTGAAACCCAGAGAACCACCAGGTGATAATTTTTATCTTGATAGATGGTTTGATGGTATTTGGCCCTTTTGAGAAATTCTTTTGGGAGAGCCATGGTGCTTAGGGAGAATTTAGCAATACATAAGGAGACTTAAATTTTGGAAATGTGGTTTGACATCAGAAGCAATAGTGTGTTGGTATTTCCATTATAATCATTAGGTGTGAATTGTAAATATTTTGTCTTAATAAATTCATCGCTGTTCAAAATAGACTTCTTAAAGGCATGTACTTCCCACACTTTAGTAGTTTCAGTTTCTCATCCAGGGTCCTGGGGACATGAGAGAAGACAAAGCTGCTGGCCTCCATGGGGTCCTAGGGCCTGGACAGAGAGGGATGCTAAAACCAGGAAGGTGGGGGGGGGGCTCAAGACAGATTGCTTGGGGCTCTGTTTAGGAAAGGGACATCTTCATGGAGGGTGGAACCCCATAAGCTTCCTTCTCCTTCCTAGAGGCTTTAGGCAGATCAGTGGAAGTTGGCAGCAGAGTCACAGTTCAAACTCTGCTTTTTTCTGGCTTGCATCTTCCCCTGGTCAGCCACAAAGATGAGAGCCACCACCACCTCTATTTCACAAGGGCCAGAATCTCAGAGGTGCTGGGCCTTCCATGGCTATGCACGTTCTCCGTGAGAGATGCTCCCTCTCTCTGGGCCTCCATTTCCTCATTTGACAATAGGTGGGCGAGAGGATGATTTATGATCTTGTATCTCTGTCCCAGATCTGTGGCTCTTTTATATCTTGTGGATATAAATGCTGGGTAATGTCTAAAAATAGTCCAGCAAACTAGACATACTTGAGAAAGAAAGTGGCTTCCTGAGGTTGGGAAATTCCATGTGTACAATATGTAGATCTTAGTGACCCCCCTCCCAGCCTGGCATTAGTACCATGGAATTGTAGGTTCAGTGAGTAGCTGTGGGGACTCTAAGAACCCCTACTCTTGTACATGTGACTGTATCTTCCCTTGTTCTCCTTCCCTGAAGGACAGTCATCTTGACTACTGGTGGCTACTGTCAGAGACACAAGAATCCTAAATCTGGGAAGGAATTCTTTCTTGACAGCAGATCTATATGTGTTTCAGGATGGGCTCTGAGCTTGCCTGAATGTAATGTCAAATAATTCTCAGCCCTCCTTAGGAAGTTAGGGCCAGGTTTGGAATAGAGTCATAGTCTTCTGGCTGAAAAAATCAGAGACAATCGTTCAATCTCCTTGCTTTTTATATAAGACCTGACAGTCCAAGGAGGGCAAAGACTTGCCCAGGGTCACACAGCACGTCAGAAGCAGTGGTGAGCCAAAGCCAGGATGCAAGCTTGGGATTCAGAGTTAGAGTTAGGTCCAAATTCTACCTTTCCAACTGATCCTCTATGTGACTGTGGGCAAATTATTTAACCTCCTAGGTCCTCTATTTCCTCATATATTAAAGGGAAATAACCATATCTCCTGGTTCAGGGCCCTCACACATATGAAGTGATTAATAGCATGGTGCTTAAAATAAATGTCTGATAAATGTTCTCTGTTGTCATTGTCATTGTTTACATTGCTGTGGTTATTATTGTTAACTGAAGACAGTCCCTGGGAATGGAGCATGGCCAGGAAGCTGTGGTCAGGTGCAGAGTTGAACCTTGGCCAGCGATGCTCTTAGTAACACCCTCTCTCTTCGCAGACTGGTAGAGCTCTTCTCCTCGGCACCCATTGGATCCCACTGGGGGGTTCTGTCCAAGTGCTTGACCTACGGCAAAGCTGCATCTGACCCCTTTGTGTACTCCCTGCTGCGACATCAGTACCGCAAAAGCTGCAAAGAGATTCTGAACAGGATCCTCAATAGACGCTCCATCCGCTCCTCAGGTCTCACAGGTGACTCTCACAGCCAGAACATTCTACCAGTGTCCGAGTGAAGGACCATGCTCCTGCTGGAGAGTTGAGAATGGAGAATGAGATGGCTGGGAGAAGTGGCAGCAGTCTAGGGGATCTGTCTGAGCCACACCCACCACTGTCCCCCAGCAAGCCTGGTGATTCAGGGTTCTGGGGTATGTTTCCTGGCTCCTCAAGGGCAGATGTTGGACTGCCCCTACTTATCACCAAATGATGGCCATGGACCTTGATCTGGCTTTTCTTTCTGAGAAGCTTCTTTGAGCTCCAAGACTCACCAGAGGCTCACCTAGAGATAACAGTCCAGTCATTGTGAAGGATGCAGTGCTGGTGGCAGGTGGGGAGACATGGTGTCCATCTGCTTGAACCCTGGACATGAGGCTCCATGCTGAAGAAAAGCAATGCTCTCCATGGGACATTTTAGTCATGCTACAGGTGAGACTGGTGGTAGTCATGTGGCCCTTGATCTAATATAATGACTTTTCTTCTTCTTAGGTGTGGCTGCTTTAACCCAAATATTACCCAGCTAGTACCAATTAAATTGTGTTCAGCTGAGACCCTGAGGCTCTACTCCTAAGGGGAAGATGTTTAACAATTAGTGGCTAACTGGTTGCTGCCCAGCAGCTATCCCAGGAATGACAAATCGGATATAACTTTTTTCTCTCCTCCCCCCACAAAAGAAAATTCATGTTTGTATGTGTAGACAATTTTAGCATGAAAATGGTTTCAACAGGCATGGTAATACACATATTAGGTTCTGCTGGCAAAGAATTCACTTTCTTGTGATTTACATGTCATAAGTGCCAAGTAAAAACAGAAAGACGGTGGTTGGCAGGTCTCTCTGTCCCCATTGCGACCTGAATTGGTAGAAGCATTTTACCTTGTCTTATGCATCACGTCCAGCAAGTCTTATGAATTGGATGGGCAAAAACAGAACTGAGCAAAGATCTAGCCTTGATTTTCAGGCATTGGTTTCCATTATACCACTAGCTCAATATCCTATCCTCTGTACATCCATCCATAGAAAGCAGAGGCTGTGAAACATCACTAAGAAATCTTCCTGTGCTACTGGTGAGATAATAAAACTTTATGAAATATTGTAACACACACATCAATCCATTAGCAACCCTAGTCTTGATAAAAAAGCAAGTTGAATGATCCATAGTTTCTTCCCATCACATTGTTAGTCACCATTTTTAAATTGATTTGTGAATACTCAGAGCAATTATTTCTCAGTCTTTTAAGTGATTCCCTTCAGGGTGGAAAGGATGGGGAGCTATAAAATCAGAAGGCTCATTCTCCTTACAGCTCTTTTGTCCTTACTTGTGAGGTAGAGAGAGGAGGACATTGTCTACCAGGGACCAACTAGGAGAGTTCGATGGTTTTCATAGTCAGGCAGCCCCTGTATGTAAAGGTAAAGAAATTTCTGCCCATTTGAGAACACATTGCCTTATTAACTCCTAGCTTCTTGCTTAGAAAGCAATTTAGCCAGGCCCCGTGGTGTCAGGTTTTAAAGTTTCCATGGATACTAGAATGAAGACAGATGTAGCATCTGAAGAGGCTGTGACACCTTCCCAGTGCTGGCAGTGGAATGCTCACACTTGCCTACATTTGGCTCTTTAGAAAAAACAAACCTGGACATTCCAAGGAATTCCCTTAGGACACTGACTTGAGTCTCTGCTTAAGCTCTCCCAGCCGGTCCTCTGGGGAGTCATTTCTTCCCTTCCTGTAATCAGGGACATCACATTAGTAGCTTTAAATTGGCCATGGTGGAAATTTCTATACCATGCAAATACTACTAATCAGGCCTTTCCCCCTGAAAATTAGTGCAACGTCCCCCAGCACATCACTGCCAGACATGACTTTGTGTGTAACGAAAACAAAATTGGTCTGGTTCAAAGACCATTTGGCCATTGAAGTTCAGTTTGCAACAGACACTTTTGTTGAGCTTTCCTAGTGACAAGCAGCTGTCTACCCCACCTATTACCCCAGCACCAAAAGTGCCACTGAGACTAAAATCAACCAGGAGCCAAGACAACATGCACAGTTAAATATGTAAATCCTCCCTTTTCACACAAATACTCCTAAACTTGGGTAAAAGAGAATTAACAGTCCAGTGAATGACATGACAGCAGACAGTCAAATGAGAGCAGTATCAGTTTAAAGGAATAATTGTGAGAAATTCTCTCTCGGCCTGCTCTGTATAAGCAACACATTGTACTCCTGGTAGCAACTAGATCCCTTTTTCCTCTTTTTAAGCTAAAAGCAGGATCTTTCACCCACAATGCCACACATTGTAAATGATGCATTTCACAATTTTCCCTATAAAACTGCTGAAAACCCAATTAAGCCAGTTATATTGGTATCATGTAGACAGAATTCTCAGATAAACTGATTGATGACATATTTTCATCATCATTTAGATGTAAGAATTAAAATCCAAGGGGCAATGGGAAGAAAATCGATGCATCAGAAATCAGTGTCAACAAATTGTGCTATAATTACCTTTAAATAATTTCCTATATTCTTCTAGAGGCAGTTTCTAAAGTTTGCCCCTGCCTTCAGTATTCCCGATTGAATTATCTACCTCATTTTGGGAATTTAATTTAGCAAACATCGTATGATTTTCTCAGGTATAACATATAGAATCACTAAGACTTTGGGCATCTAAATCAAAGGGCCTGGGTTGGCCTGCTTGACTTTAGCTAGTGTAAGCCTTAACAGGTAAGGCACACATATAACAAGGGGGAAAAACATTTTAAGAAACTTGAATATAATATTTGTAACAGAGAGGATTTCTGACTATTAAATCCCCATAGAGTTCATTGTCCTAGATGTTCAGAATTTGCTGATAATAATCACTCTGCAACTATTCTAGCTTTTTGTTGTTGTTTTTGTTTTTGGTGGTATAGGGGATGGCACCCAGGATCTTGTGCATGCTAGGCCAGTGCTCCACCACTGAACTATACTTATAGCCCTTTTTAAATTTTGAGTCAGAGAATTGCTAAATTACCCATGCTGGCCTCAAACTTGTAATCCTCTTGCTTGGTTCTCCCAAGAAGCTGAGATTACAAGGATGTGCACATCTGAATCCATAGACCTCTTCTTGAGGATATTTCAAAGCCTGGGACCCTAACAGAACAGTCCGAGGATGGTGTCACCGCACATGGGTTTTGTGGGTCTTGTGGCCAGCTCACCTTCCAGGTGCCTCCCAGGAGGCCTGTGTTTGCTTACAAGTCAGGCAAGGGCAGAGGGGCTTGACGACGAGTTACCTCATTCCAACCGCATGTTCTTCCAGGACTCAGCTCAGGCTCCTGTCACCCTGAGCAATAAACCTCTCTCCTAGTGTTTGTGAATATTTTTTCTCTTTCACGTGCTTTTCTTAAAAGAAGACAGAAAGAATGGGGCCAACCACAGTCCTGATTGTCACTTTTCACGTGATTAGATGGCTTTGCCTCATAGAGATGGCATCCTCAGAGAAACTGAAGGCTGTGTTACCTTATTGGAATGTAACCTGAGTGCAGGGTTAAATGTTTTAGCGAAAACATTTTATCAGGTGCCAGAAATCTCTTAGATCAGCTCCCATGAGTGAGCAACAAGGTCGAGGAGCAACAAGGTCGAGGAGCAACAAGGCCGAGGTCTGGGTGTGCTAGGTTCTCGCTGCCTTCCTGAAAGCCTGCTGTGTCTGAACAGAACCACTGGTTCTTCAACTTTCTTATCCCCAAATGTTACCAAGAGAGATGGCTTAAACAGAATCTGCCGTCTTCTCCTCAGAGATCAATTTACCCCACTGGGAAAGACTTGGGAGTCCCTGTTTCCAATCCAACTAACTGACACAAGTCGTCCTCAAACTACCCTCTTAGGAAGGATGATCTTATATATCTGAATGAACAGAATGGAAAATTAGATCTTCCTAAATAACTAAGTTTCCATTGTCTTGTATCTTTCCTTAATTGTCCAAGTGGTTTCATCCCCATGTTTATTCAAAAGCTAGATTATATTGTTCTTGGAAGGCTCACTTCACTAGATGCTGAAAGGTTGTTTGCAAAAGACCATGGCATAACAGAAGCTCCAGGGGGATAAGATGTGCTAAAATAAGATAGTGGTAGATAATGGCAGTGTTGGGACCCTTTCTTAGAGAAAAGGCATTCAAAGGACCCCTCCCAGGACATGTGCATGGCGCTTGAATCAAGCTATCTCCCCAGGCAATCCGGCTGTAGAAGGAGGTAACATCTGTCACTTATGCCATCAACAGGAGCTTGTTACATCCAGCTGAATAACTAGAAGCTGAGCCAGGCTGAAGCACAGCCAAGAAGAGATGTTTTTTGATGCTAGTCCTTTGGTGTGGGTCTCTTGTGGATTCCCAGCTTCCTCTATTGTGGTTGCCCCACTAGGTTTCCCAGGAACCAGCTAAGTTCCTCAGGAATAGCAAGTTGTTTGAGAGCAGCATGCCATGCTTTGTAAGCTCCCCACATTCCCAGTGACTCCCGATGTCTCCCAGAACCAAGAGGACTATTGGGCCCTCAACTCTCACCCCAGTACTTAGTTTTTCCCTATGTTTGTTCCTGGACTGGTTAAAGGAAAGTGATGGGAATTATAAGCTCCTGCCCTCCTATTCATGTGTATCCATGAAATCTAAGGCCACCTCATGCCTCCTTCTGTAAATACTGGAGAAGCTAAAGGAACTAGACACCTTTAGGGTTTAACTATCTGGAAGGAGAGTCATAGGTTCCAAGCAATGGATCTGTCAAACTTTCCAAGAAACCTTGATGAGGATAAGGAATAGCTAAAACTTACACTGGCTTCGCTCAGCCTGACAAGACATCACGGTGTAGAGGTTCTGTGTTGGTGGTGCAGAGAGCAGAGTCCTAGAATGGCAAGCAGAGAGGCAAGTGATAGCAAGGTGTTCTGACCCAGAGCTCTGCACATCCTTCCCCCTCACCTCTCAGTTCTATGGATTCTGTGCTAGGCTTAGGGGGAGATGAGCAATTACTCTACGGTCAGGGGACAGGCTATATATCCTGAGGTGTGTGCTCGGGGCTGCAAAACTTGAGTGGTGGTGGAAAGGAGAGTTCTGAAAGGCTTCACAGAGGCAATGAAGTTTGGGCCAGACCAATAGGAGGAAGCAGCATGTGGCAAGACACAGAGATGTGACCCTGCCAGATGAGGGGTTGAGCGAGGTGGCAACTTGGTGTACATCTTCTAGTGGGATCCAGTGAATGGTATGGAAACCCCACAAACAAGACAGAGCCAACAGCATCTGTCACCAGAAGGAAAAGATGAAAGTCTTAAAGTTGAGACTGTCAAAATTAGAAAGAGAAGATACAGGAAAGTTTCATATCTATTTAGCTACCCAAAAGAGGATGAAGAAAGAAGGAAAAAAGGAAGGGAAGGAAGAAAGAGAAGGGAAAGAGGGAACAAAGGAAGATCAAAAGGGATCATATTCCTTTTGAAGGACAGGGAGGTTCATCCTTAAGAGCACAATTCACACATAAGAAACTAACCACGTCCATCCAGGGTGCATTCTCTGGCAGCATCCTGAGTGCAGCCAAATATAGGTCAGGGAGGGCAGTACTGCATATTTAGTACTGTGAAGGCTCTGAAGGAGCACTGCCACCTATACCCAGGACAAATGGAAAAGGTCACAAAGCAGAGAAAAGCGTGTTACAAAAGTCCACGTGCTACTTCATAGCCCAGCACCCACACCTCTCCAGGTGGTGCAACAATTCGCTAGCACAATGTGCCATGTAATTATGTATCTTAGCATTTAAAGGTCAAATATGAATCGAATCAATCTTAGCAGGGATCTTGTTTATCGTGTACACCCGTACTCAAGGACTTTTTAAATAAATTGGATTTGTGACATGAAAGTTGTGTGTGCCCTTTGGGCATCCATGTACTCTTATGAATACCAGCGTGTATTATTTCCTGTGTCCTCTCACACATGCCCAGTGACTGTGTAATTGGCATTATACTTACTTCCTGGCATGGAAATTGCATATGTGCCTAACAAAATTCAGAGCCCGTGATTTGATGGTTTTAAAGAGCCTAAAATCTGTATTTGGAGACAGAAAATCTGTTGTAAATTGTGAAGTTCAGAGTATAACGTCCCGGCCTAGATCTCAGTCACATTTTTTACTATCCAAAGGGGAAGAGTTTGGACTAGGAGAGAATCAAATGCCATCACAAGGACACTTGACTGAGTGCGATATTTAGTTTCCTGAGGACCCGATCTTAGTGACTGCGTAGGCATGGCTAAACCATGCAACATCCAGCCCCTTTAGAAAGGCTCATCCTACCATTGCCTTCATGCAACTTGTTGATTACCAAATGCTTGCTTTAGTTATTAAGAGTAAGGCCACCACCATACACAAAAAAATTTTCAAATGCCAAGTTTCCTTGCAAACTTAAATCATACCAAACTTCAAGAATTCCATTTACATTACTTACACATTTACAGTAAATGTGTAAGTAAATCTCTTCTGGAGTAAAAGGATATTTATGGGGAATGGTGTTTCATCAACTCTACCAGGATCTCCCCAGGGAAGACCTGGGATGCTCCAGCACACAAACAGTTGTGCAAGCCCAGCCAGTGACAAATCAAAAAGGTGCCTTTCCTTACCCTCATTGCCACCTGGTGTGGTTTTTCCTAGGCATTGGAATAACCCAGTTTTATTTTCTAAGGCTCGTCTGGAAGAAGGAATCTAAATCCTTGCCATCTGGATATGCATTCTCGTTTTGATAGCAAGCTCTTGGGAGAAAGTAAATCTGCCTCATGCCGTGGTGTGGCTTGGGCAGTAGATGACAAGAGATAAGATCAGCCACAGATGTGGCTTTTCCCTACTGGAGGAAGCTCAGAAGCTCTACTCTAGCCAGTGTCCATTTGAAGGACCACCTTCTCCGGTAAATGAAAGGAGAATTGTTAAATGCTAGCCTTAGAGTTTCTGAAGTGTCCAAATCCTGGGAAGGTCCAATGCTTTGCATTCCTTACATTTTCATGTGTTTTTGTGGCTATGCAAGGCGAGGTAGAAAGGTGTACATGACTTGTTTCTTGGGGGCATCTAAACAGGGGCCAGTAGACAAAAAACAGGAGCTTGCATTAAGGAAATCTAATGTGTGCACCAGCCAGTTTAGTTCCCCAAGGAAATGTGCATTGCATTTGCACATTCCAAGAATACTTTTGGAAACCGGGATTTAGAAAATAAATATTTCATTCCTGGGAACAGAGTGAACTGCAAATGATTGGTTTCTGCAAAATCTCGGGATTTCTTAATATCGGATTCATAGGATGACAGGTGGGACATCTGTGTGTTGTGTCAGAACAAAAAATTCCATAAATGTGTGTGCCCATAACTCTATGTGCCATGAGTGTATACATATGGGTGAATGTTCATAAGCACAAACAGCTGCACAAGGAGTATAAAACAAATGAAGCAAACATTTAGCGCTTTTTTGATGTTTCTTGACACAATAGCTTTAATTTAACTTTCCTTTAATTTATAAAGCAGAAGTAAGGTTCCACTTATTTTTTTAAAATGTTACCAAGAAGCTCTCTCAATGTGGCACTATTATCGCTCATGTGAAACACCTGCCAACAGCTCTTTTCTTTTGAAAACTCAAGATTTTTTAATCCAAGGCCAGTGATGCCTGCTCTGTTTACAATAGCTTGTGTTTCGTGAAGACATATCAACTGTTGTACTATATTTTTATGACAGAACTGATGACGAATTCAGGAGGAAAATATATATTGTGAACCTGTACAATAAAGACTCCTGTTACGCGATACCCACCCTTTGCTGATCTGGTGTGAATACATTTTTATTTTTAAATTAATGATCAGAAATGTTGGATTTCTATAATTTCATATCACCAAAGTTTATATTTCTTTTCTCTTCTACCTTCCTATATTGTTCCCTCTTTTGCTTCCCACATCTACTTCTCTAGGTGCTCCTGGCTTCACACAGCCTTCTGTGTGGTAGGTATTTATACCATGCGACCAGCTCTTAATTTGCTCGAAGCAAGACCAGCCACTCCAGCTCCAAAACACACCTGCCTAGAGAGAGGCATGTCCTTCAACCTCTGCAAGTACAAAGTATCTTAGTGTATTCTGTGCAGCTATAACAGAATACTCAAGACAGAATTTTAGTTAAAAGCAGAGATTTATTTCTTATAGTTTTGGAAGCTGAGAAGTCCAAGTTCAAGTGGTCTTGTTCTGGCAAGGCCCTTCCTTCTGTACCATTACATGGCAGGAGTAATCCCATGGAAAGAGGGGGAGAGATGGAGAAAGTGAGAGAGAGGGCTCAAACAAACACATGAAAATTGAATTGTGAATTGAGACTTCAAGACCTTTTATAATTGAAGCTAATACATTTCTGAGATTGGGACCCTCATGATCTAAACATCTCCCATTAGGCTTCGCTTCTTAACACTGTTGTATTGTAGACCAAGTTTCCATCACACGTGTTTTGGGGACACATCTAATCCATAGCAACATGCAGCTTCTACCACTTTGGGCTGGTTCTTTAGGCATTGCCAGATGCCTGATGTGCTGCTCAGATCTCAGAGGTGAGGCCTGGAGGGAAAAGGACTCATATGCTGATAGATTTCCCACCAGAAACATGGCAGTGTGCTAAGGGTCTTAGCCAGTTGTCACCGAAGGCTCTAGGTGTGGGGATTTCTCCTTTCATACTAAACTCAGAGAGGTGAAGTGATTTTCCCAGGATCATACAGCTTTTAAGGGCGTATTGGACTTGAATTCAGACATAAGTGGTGCTAAATTCGTATTTCACCAAGATCAGGAAGTGCTTCTTAAACTTAGAGATGACTCAGGAAAGGCCTCTCTGTTTATAGTTGGAAAAACTGAGGCATTAAGACATGACTTCTCAGTATTAGATATTAAAATTCAAGATTGTCCTGCAATCTCAAGGAACTCTCTTCCTTTGTTCTTTCAAAAAATTATGCCTGTTATCTAGTTCACACGTGAAATTTGCCACTTCCTAGCTGTACCTGTGAGCACATTCATTTGACTTACAGGTTTCAGTAATAGCCATGGTTTAGGTATCCACTTGAGGGTATAGGGACAGATCTCCCAAGGATAAGGGAGGGGCTGCCCTATTTCCTTTTGCACTGACTTCCAAGAGGTTTAAGATATTACATATTTAGAAGAGTCATGTTCAAGCTCATTTTCTAATTTATTTGGTTTGGCCTTATGTAAAGCTTTCTGCTCTCTCAGCCTACTTGTTCATCTGTAAAAGTACAGGCATAGGGGTGGGAGAATAGCTCAGTGGCGTGGTGCCTGCCTGGCAAGTGTGAGGTCTTGAGTTCAATTCCTGGTTCAAAAGAAAAAGCAAAGGCATGATGTAAGTTTAGACAAAGAAATAAATATAAGAGAATCAAAATCCAGAAATAGATACATATACAGTCAGTTGATTCCACAAAGGTATTAAGACAGCTCAGAGGGAAAAAATAAGTCTTTGATCAATTGATGCTGGAATAGCTGGATATCCACAGAAAATATAACAAAATTAGATCCACCTTCTACCCCATGGACTAAGACTCACATGAAATGTCTTATAGATTGAAGTACAATGATTTAAAATATAAGTCTACAAGAAGAAAACACTGGTGAAAAACTTTGCAACTTTAGGGTAAAAGGTGACTTGATAGAATGCAAAAACAGGACTACAAAATTAATTATTTCTAAGTTGAGCTTCATCACAATTAAAAATTTCTGCACTTGTAACACCATTAAAAAAATGAGAAAACAAGCTGAAGGATGAGGAAAATAGTTGCAACTCATGTGCCTGGAAAAGAATTGTATTCATCTTATCTAAGAGAAATAATCCAACAAAAATGAGCAAAGATTTAGACATTTCCAAAGAATATCTGCAAATATTCAACAAACAGAGAAAAAGGTCCCAATATCATGAATCAGCGGAACAAATGAAAATTAAAACTACAATGTGATACAATACACATCATTGGAACAGCTCAAATGAAAGATTTGCAGTATCAAATGTTGGGGAGAGTTGAAACAATCAAAATGGCCAGACATTGTTGTAAAATAATACATTCAGTTTGGAAAACAATTCAGAAGTTTCTTTTAGAGGCAAACAGATAGTTTACCTTATGTCCTATCAATGCCACTTCTAGGTTTTCGCCTAGGATAAATGAAAATATGTCTACAGAAAGGCCTATACCTGCTTTACACCATACTAGCTCTACCTGTAATCATCCCCAAACCAGAAACAACTAAATCAGTCCATTAACAGGTGAAATATAGTCATGGTATATTCTCTTTTATTCCATTTAAATGGGAAGGTCAAAAACAGAGTCAATGACATCATAGTACAGTGATTTACAGCAGCACAATTCATAACAGCTAACTCTTGAAACCAGCCTACATATTCATCAGCAGATGAATGGGTAAAGAAGACATGGCATTTGCACATCATGGAGCACTACTTTGCCTTAAAGATACACTTGAGTCATTTGTAGGAAAATGAATGCACTTTGTGATCATAATTAAGTGCAAGAAATTAAGTGAAATAAATCAGACACATACACTTTAATACTGCCTGGCTTCTCTTATATGAGGAACCCATATTATAAATAAAGAGCAAAATAAAAGGTAGCTAATAGGAGCTAGGAAGATAGATCTTTCTCAAATGCAAAGAGATTCAAGAGATGGGAAGAGTGGGGATGGAGGGAAGGGAAAGGAAAATGAAGAAAGAAATTAAGATGTGTTATGTGCATGTACCTAATCTACACAAGAAATGTAAACATTGTGTACTGGAGGTGTATACTAATGTAAAAAGACCAAATCTAACTTGTGATGAAAAGTTGATCAGTGATTATTTAGATTTGGCATGGTGATTATAAAGAGCCTAAAACAATATTTGAATGATCAAAATATTGTGTGCATTTGGGTTGCACAAGTCTTGATAGATTTGTTATGCTATCCAACTGAATATTTTAAATAAGTGAATGATGTTATATACTGATACATAGAGGCTGAATAAAGTTGTTTTAACAGTAAGTAAAGCAGTATATCTCCAAGATTTCCTCTAGCTTCTATAAATCTTGATAAATACTCAAAGGTATCTTCTTTACATTATTGCAAATTGCCACTTTTTCACCCTGCTGAGATTCTCCCCCAAAGATGAAGTTCACCCATGCTAACAAGTCCTCCTCTGGAGCAGGGGTATTTTTACCTTTCATGGTTGTGGGGACTCGGTAGTCAATAAAATCTGTCCATGTCCCCAAATAAATTTTTCTTCAAAGTAAATTACATAAGATTCCAAAGGAAGCCAATAGTAGTAAAATATATTTACTAAAATACTTTATAATTTTCAGTAAAGTAATACATATCCTTTGTTGTTAATACACTAAAAGGACAGGAGTTAGTAGCAGTCTAATAATTGTCATTGTTTCAAGAGAAGAGCCTAAAAAGCTTTCAAATATTTGCAACAAGAGTAAAGTGATATAAAGAAACCTGTGGTATCTATTGGTAATGGAGTCAGAAGTGGGCTACTATCTCTGTAGTCTGGTCCTCATTTATAACTGAAGATAACATTCAATTTCTACTAAGGGTTCGGGAAAATAAAGATAAAATGAGACACTGCTTCCCACAGTGGTGCTGTTTTTGGAGGGGGTGGGTTTTGAATAACCCACATGGGAAGCCATGGTCTTCCATGGCACAAATCATTTATCCAAAGATCCCATTTACAGGTCCAGGTTTAGTTAGATTCTTCATCATAGCCATGAGTTTGCATTTGTTTTCTTTATTGAAGATGCTATTTCAAAAATTTTCTGTGGCTTTAAAGTACCTTAATGTTCAATAGTAGAAATCATCTCAGAGTCCCTTTCCTTTAGATGATACTTGTTCTGTTTTATCCTTGAACACCAAATATTGACCCAAAATCACTGCCAAAACTTTTGAACAAATTCAGGGGATGTATCTGAAATTAACTCAATAAAGCCCCAGTGGCTGGCATAGAAATTTAATTCTTTATTAAATTATTTCCCCCAGTACATCTGATGTTCTTGTAGACATAGCACTTTTGGTAGCTGAAGGGCATTTCTATGAATGCAAAGCCCCATATGCCATGTGTGAGTCTTGAGGGCAGTCTCTGCTTTCCAAACAGTTCAGAGGTGTCTCAATAAAGGATGGAAGGAACCAAGTTGGCTCTCCGATATCAAACAGTGTTCTTTATGTCTGGTGGAGAAAAGGCTGGGACTCTTGCTCCCTCAAAACATGAGGTGACGCTGACTTTATAGAAGGCAAGCTCTTTCCAAGGAAGAGGAAAGTTGCTGGACAGGCAGGAATAGGGAGGACACTGCAAAAGTTCCCAGAGAGCTCTGAGCTCCTTGTTAGAGTGGGTGATGCATAAAATTGTGTCAGAAAACCTGACTTAGCCCAGGGATTGGGGTTTTCTGGCTGTGTAAAACTGGACAACTTACTCAAGCTCTCTGAATGTCTTTTCCTCATCTGTACAGATAATGATGTTGCCTACTTTCAAGGGGTTTTGTTAGGAGGAGCCAAAGAGACATTTGTATCCTCAGCCCCAGCACAGGTACCCAGATTCACTCATACATTAATCTTTCTGTGTGCTCCACCCTGCCCACTTTCCCATACAAACTCACTTACATTTGCCTTCTCAAAATCAAGGGAACAAAGCTACACTTTGGGAGTTTGCTTCAGCCTCGGAAAGGAGTCCTCACTGAGGACCAATGGCTGATAGAGCCACTCTGATTAGCAAATACCCGCTGGCTGTTGTCTGGGTCTTCTTTGCTGACACATCTTGGAAACACGAGGTCCTATGTCCAGGTCTGTTTCCCTACCTTTGCCTTGTTTCACTCCCCACAGCCCTGTACAGAAGCACTTCTCCTTACTTACCTAGTTACATGTTGTTTCTTCTGTTCTCAGTTATCCTCCTCCTTATAGTCTAAGTGCTCAGCACAGGGCAAAGTACACAGCAAACACTAAATAAATACTTCTTTAGTTTAAGTCTCACTAATAACTACACTGTACAAATGGAACTTTTAATAGATTTTTCTATCATCCTTTGAGTGTTTTCAGGTATTGGACACCACAGATTGAGAATGCTGTACTCCAAGTCAAAATACTCATTATGGCACATGCTATTTGCAGTTTCCACAATCCAAGTTGTTGCTCCATAGTGTATTTCAGGAGAAAAAAAATGTCTCTTGGGAATGCCTCTCACAGTGGCTAAGGTCAGAGCTCAGCCTCCACACACAGTGACCTTGCTGGGATCACTTCTCTGCTGACCAAGGATCAGGAGCCATTCCAGGTCTGAGCACACTCCACAGTGTACCCAGTCAGTCACACATCTCAGGAAAGGTGACAAGACCAAGGTCCCCGGGAATGACAACCCTCCAGACATGTGCTGACTGCAGTGTGTTTTTTGGAAGGTTGGGTACCTTTTCAAGCACTGAAGCGATGTAGAGATCCCTGTGTGTGATATTTCCCATTTATCCCATTAAAAAAATAGCTGTGCAGTGCAGAAATCTGCTCCTAGTCTCATTAGGTGTCTCCTTGTAATTGTAGGTTTTAAAACAAGCTCAAGGCAGAGCCACTCAGGGAAATTAAAACCAAAGAGCAAGAGAACAAGAAAATGCGTAGGAGCTGGGTAATTGCATGCCTGTGTCTCTAGTGGTGGGCTGGGGCAAACAGAGCAGCAGATGGGATCTAAATTGAAGGAAAAACTGAAACGAAGGGCAACTCAGACAAATGGTTATCAGAACCAGCAAGGAAAACATTTCTGGACAAGCCACTAGTTAGTTACTGACTGGTGATTTTACCTGATAATTGGCTCTGTCCTCATCCCCCTCCCTGGCAACAATCATCCAAGACTTCCCTCTCCTCTCAGAAGGGTAGGAGCTCCGACACAACCAGGGAACATTTCCTCCACTTTTGCACCCTGCCTCTCCAGCCAGTTGGTTATACTTTAACCTGGCCATGCGGGGGGGGGCGGGGGGGGACACCTACAACTCTACTGTCTCACAGCAGGTGTTACTTTTATTTGGTTTGGTTTTGATCTGTATTCATGCTTGACAGCTCCTCTGGCATGAGTGAGTAGAAAAGTCATGGGCTATGGAATCAGAAGGACCTAGATCAGAGTTCACTGTTTGGCACCTTTGTAACCTTACTGTAAGAGCCACCATTAGCAAAATGGTGACAATGGCAGATAAACTGTTAGAAACACTGAGTTACCTTGAAAAAGGCTGGCACACAGTAGGTGATTCATTTATGCTACCCATCTATCCTCCAATTTCTCTAGAATTAGAAATTTTCAGATTTTCTAGCCTGCCAGGCCATAACTCTGGAACACACCATGATGCTCAGCGAGAAGAGCCCTGTGGGTTTGAGTCTTTGCCTAATGATGCTATCACCCTGCCCGTGGCCTCAAGCTCTCTGAGCCTATGTCTTATCATGGCCATCAGCAATGTGCAGGCACTGTCTCAGGCTTGCCTGGCTCAGCTCATGAGGCTGTCCTGAGTTCTTGTTAAGTAAGGCATGAAAACAAGTCCTATAAACTTTCAAAAGGGAACTTTCATGTCAACTTGAATTTGTAGCTCACGGAACCCATGAAAAATCCACTAAAGAAAAAGTTTCTCAAGGGATTTTAGTAGGGACTTCCTAAGAACAGTTGGAACAGGACCCCTGAGCAGCTGGTGTGATAGGAAGAGGAATATTTCAGAGCTAGAGGAGCTTCATTGGTCCTCATCCACTGTGAGACTTAGTCAGTGCCCAAAGTACCAGGAACCTCAGTTTCCTTAACCAATAGTAAGAATTATTTTGTGATCATGAATGTAAGCATTCTTTATAAAATGCATTGTAGTGAGAATTGTCCTCTGAACATTAGCCAGAATAACTCTTTCTTGTGATGCCTTCCCAACACCTAGCTATTCAGTGGGACCACTGCCAGGTGCTGAGGTTGGGTTCCAGACTGTAGCACAACAAGGTCATCAACCACAGTGGCTAGACAGTGTTTGCTGAGCTAGGCAGTGTTCCCAACAAAGCTGTATTAGAAGCAGAATACACATAACTTTTCCTAAGCGTCTTCCAGCTTTTGATCCTGCCTTTGCTGTTTTAATTAGTACTCTCTAAGCCAGTAGCTCAGCAAAGAAGGGTTGGCAAATTTGATAATGCTGCAGCTCGCATGTGGTCCACTGCTCCGTAAATAATCTCTAATAAACTCACTCACTGAGCTGATGGTGTGAGTCATTTGGACTGTCAGCCCCCTATCAGTTCAGAGGCAGATGTTTCTTTTCTGTCTCTCTGGGAAATTTACATAACACACACGTCTACATGTTACTTCTTAAAAACTCTTCTGCGTAGCACCAAGGATGCTCAGCCCAACATTCTACACTGGTTGGTACTTAGATTAGAAGTCTCATAGAAAGGAACATTACCCAGATTCTCACTGAAGCCCAGATAGGTTCAAGCGGCATTTGAAGATGCTATCCTTGGCTTGATGACGTTTGATGAAGATTGTGGTTGGCAGAATAAAGACTCCCTAGAGATGTCCACCTCCCACTTCCAAGCACCTTCAGATTATTACCTTATCTGGCCACAGGGACTCTGCAGCTGTGGTTAAGCAGTTTAAGATAGGAATAGTGTCTTGCACTATCCAGGTAGATGATGCAATCACAGAGTTCTTCAAAGATAGAGAAAGGAAGAGGGAGAGTCGGAGAGATGGAAGGATGCTGGGTTGATGCATTTGAGCAGGAGAGGCTATGAGTCAAGGACCACAAGTGGACTCCAGAAGCTGGAAAGGGCAGGGACTGGTTCTCCTGTGGAGTCTTTTGGAAGAGCACAGCCTTGTTGATTTTAGCCCACTGAGACTCATTTTGGACTGCTGAGCAACAGGACTGAAAGATGATACATTTGTGCTATGTTAATGCATCACATTTGTGGTACAGCAGCAAAGGACATTAACATACAGATAAATGGAAAGTTCTGCAACTTAGGTACAGAAATAAAAACTGGAGAAAACTGGTTTAGTAGCTGTATTTTGGAACAGAGCTCAATAGTATATGTCTGCACTATGGCTGTGATCACAGTGTCAGATTCCGAGCTGAGGTTTTTCTTTTTTTTTTTTATGAGAGGCAAAGTGATTGAAATAAGAATAAAACTGGCCCATGTAGACTGAAATCACTGAGTCACACAGAAATAGTGGATCCACTTCTGGGCCAAATAATCCAGGTATGTAGTGTGCACTAACTTGTGTTCTCAAAGGGAAAAGACTGCAGCAGCATGTACACCTTGCTGTTGCTATGGTTTAGATCTAAAATGTCCCACCAAACTATCAAGAGTTCAGAGGTGGGACTTTGGGAAGTTGATTGGACCCATGGAGGCTCTAATTTCATCAGTGGATGAAGCCATCAACTGATTCAGAATGTGATGGAATTATTGGAAGGTAATGAAAAATTAAAGGTAGGACCTCGTTGAAGGGAGTGGATCACTGGTGCTTGAACCTGAGGGCTATATCGGGTCTCTGGCCCTTTCTTCTCTATCTCTTTCCCTCATTCTCTGCTTCCTGGATGCCATGAGTTGAGCAGTCTTCTCCGACAACAACCTGCTCCTGTGATGTTTCTGTCTCCCTCAGTTCTAAAACCGACAGAGCCAAGAACTGGGGCCTCTGAAACCATGAGCCAAAGTAAAACTTTCCGTCTCTAAGTTATTTTTCTCAGGTATTTAGTGATAGCAATAAAAAGCTGACTTATACCCTGGTGGGTAGAAAGCCAGCCTTACCTTGTTAGACAATGGTTTGGCAACAGAAATAAAAACTTTAAATATTCATAGTCTTCAATTCCATTGATAAAGCTATCACCTTGATAACATGAACCAACAAGCATAGACAATGCAAAAACCTGACTACTACATTATCACAATAAAACATTGGAAACTGTCTATGCTCATACTGGGTGGGAGTAGTAAGCAGGGGTAAAGTTTGATCTTAGAAGACCATGCAGCCTTTTAAAGAAGCGGACTGCTGTTTATGGCCTGATCTGAAATAATCTCCAAATTTTATGATTAATTTTTTAAAGAGCAGGGTGAAAAATCATACATGTAGTATTTTTGTCTAAGTAGTGTGTAGATATTGCAAATGCATAGAATTCCTCTAAGAAAGTGGTGACATGGTTGCTTCTTGAAAGAAGCTTGTGGAATGGGATGTGGCACATGAGGTTCCATTTGCCCTTCACCATACAATTGCATCTTCTCCTTTCATATGCTGGCATTATATATTAAAGAAAAGAGAGATTAAAATGAAGAAAACAGAGGTCCCTGAATCCAGCTTACTTACAGAGTATTGAGAACAATGTGATGTTTGCTCTATGTCAAAAGCAAGGTGGCACCAATAAAGGGTTTGACTAGAAATTAAGATGCTTCCTGCTTTCAGCACCACCCGTGAAGAGCCTTTATGGCTGAGGCTGCAGAACCCTGGACTGATGAATCTGCTTTCTGGGACCACAGTATTCTCTCTAGTTTGAGAGAATCTAGAATCATAAGAGGAACTTGTAAGTCATAGGTGCCTGCTCTCCACTTCTGGCCAACTTAATCAGAACAAGAGATCTGCACTTCACTGCAGATTCACCCAATCCTATCCAACACAGAACTCAGAGTACTCTGTCTTCATGACTTTCTCTAGAACCTTTCATGGTTTCCCATTGTATGAAGGGCAAAGCTCATCATTTACAAAGCCTTAAGCCCCTGAGGCTTTCACACCATCTCCCCTGCCACTGGCTCAGAAGCATGAACTGCACTGTTGCCTGACCTTCACATCTATCTTAGTTACTGTTCTTGTTGCTGAAACAAAATACCCAACACGCAAAGTTAAAAGGAGGAAAGGTTTATTTAATTCACAGTTTATAGAGGTTTCAGTTCATAGATGACTGACTCTAAAGCAGGATGGCATGGCAGAGGGGCATCACACAGAAGAAATAGTCTTCCGCAAGCAAGTAGGCAAGAACACATTAGCCTTCTTTGTGGCCCTTACATTTTATGTTGGTTACCTTCCCTAGGGTGGATGTACCACTCACGCCCTTAATCCTAGTCAGAATTTTGCCAAACCAATCAATGAACTGACTTAGTGATCACACACCCTTGATTGCAGTACCACATACTCTAAATGCAGCCATCTCTGTAAAGCCCACTATGATCGAATGATGCTTTAAGGGGACATTTAGACACAGACCATTACAATGTCCCTATTCATAAGTTTAAATCTTCACTACCATAGTGATGGTATTAGGTAGCACAGTGGATGTCTCATAAATAGGATGAGTGCTCTTATTAAAGAGAGCCCAGTGGACTACCTTGGCCTTTCTACCATGTGAGGACACAGCAAGAAGGTGGGTATTTATGAAGCAAAATGTAGTCCTCGCCAAACATCAAATCTGCTAATTCCTTGACCTTGAATTTCTCTGCTTTGGGGACTTGGAGGCATGGATTTCTGTATGTTTGCTGTTTACAAGCCATTCAGATGTTTCAAAGATACCAGAGACTGACAGGAGAAGAGGGAAGACACGCAATGAGAGCTGGAGTAAGAGAACAGAAGTCAAGGAGTGAAGACGTTTTAAGAGAGAGGAAACGAGGCAGAAAAACCAGCAAGATAAGGCTACCGTGATGGACTTGACTGTAAGAACCAGGAATGAAGTCAGAATGAAGCTGGAAACTGGAATGGGAGATGTGGAAGGGCCTAGCCACAGCCATGACCTTGTGGCTTTTTCTGTATGCTAAGTTAAAAAAAATAAAAATTAAATGTGCCTGTATTTCTCAGTTGCCAACCTCACAAATGTGTGTGTGTGTATTCGTGTGTCTGTGTTGTGTTTGTCATGTTATTTTCAGATTTTGCCTCAAAATATTTAAAAGAGAAAAATAAAAGCATCCTTTATTGTTCAGACTTTTCCAGAGAAATAGAACTCATATATATGCAGAAGTCTATTTTGGGGAGTTGGCTCATGTGATTGTGGAGGAGGGAAGTGTGAATGGAGGCTGGAAACCCAGGCAAGAGCTGATGTTGCAATATTGAGTCGAATTATTTTCTTATGTAGAAAATTTCAGCTTTTACTCTTAAGGTTTTCAACTGATTGGCTGAAGCTCCGTTCCATTATTGAAAATAAAAACCTCTCTTATTTAAAGTCGTTCTATAGTAGATGTTTATTACAAATGCAAAATTCCTTCAGAAAAACCCCAATATTCATATTTGATTAACTGGCTGCTCTTACTTAGCCAAGGTTACTCATAAACTGATTATCAGGTATCCCAAATCTTTTAAGCAACTATTTTCCTGTCCAAGATGGACAACTGGTAGTGTCACTTGTGTTTTAATAAAGTATTGGATAAATGAAAGAAGATAGACCTGTGTCCTCCTATAGGTCATGAAGATGCAACAACCCTACTTTCTCAGACAACTACAGTTCTTTAAGAATTCACCCTATGTGGTCTATAAGCCGCTTATACAAAGACATGTATTATTATTTACCTACAGTTGCAATCTCAAAGTGGCTTTCTACTGGACATGTTAGCAAGCCAGCAACTTTTCAATGCAGTTGGGAGCTGATGATATGCTTCTTATCACATTCAGTTCTTGTGCTGTATTTTAGCAAAACTAAATGGGTCCAATGCCCTTGTTAGTACACACACACACACACACACACACACACACACACACACACACACCCTGCTTATTTTAATGTCAACCTCTCAGCAGTAGAGGTGAGATGTCCGTACAGCCACCTCCAGAGGATGCCCTTCACCCACTTGAATGTACCAGCTGGAAATACAGGGACTGCAGCGTGGGCTCCTTGTTGTGAGATCACCTGCTCTGGATCAGGACTGGGGAGAGGCAGAGAGGTGTTGTAGGATTCCTGCCTACTCCCTTTGCAGGTGAACTTGCTGCCTTTATCTCTCTGCAGTTGCCATTCCTTCCTTGACTTTTAAAATCAATAGATCCACAGTGATCACTGCACAAAATGCATGGTTTTAGATCTGTCGAATATGGATCAACATTTCTCAGTCTAACCAGTAAGACTTTGTAGATGATGAAGAAATGCTTAACCATGGGCAGTACACAGGTCCTTGGGAAAATTGTAACAGCTGCTGAGTGAACATGATGTACCTACTTCTTTTGTGTATTCTTGTCTGTGTCAACATAAAAAAAATAATGTTTGATCCTCTGGAAAAAAAAAAGAGAGAGGCTTGAGTTTTTGACAAAGGGTGTGGATCTTCCGCCCAGGCTTTCATTCACCTGGGTATCTGTGAAGGCTGTGGGTTCTATGGATTTATGTAGGGAAAAAAATGCTTCTTTGTTTTCACTGGCTGCTAAACATCAGTATTCATTTTATTATGAATGTAGGTGACACTTCAAAGTAGTGTGAGTAGCACCTGTGATTTTGTCACCAAGAGTAATCACAGATATTTTCTGTTATATTACAGTGGCAGAATTCTAAAAATAGCATTTCTGCTCATCATTAATTCAAAAGTGTAGTCAGTATGAATCTACCTGATTTTGTATTTAATATATTAATAATGAAGCATACACATTATTTTACACACATTTATTTATTTAAACATTTTTACGCTTACATTTCAATATAATACATTTCTTAAGTAATCCTGTTGATATTGTTTTATGCATTGAACTGATAATTCTGAGGAATTTGTGGAAGACAATAGATTTCAAGCCTTCACACTGGATCAATGCTTTTCAAACTGTGAGAATGATCCAATCAGTCATGGATCATGAAAGCAATTTAGTAGATTGCAAAGGCAGTTTTCCCTTGAGGAACAATGACTAAAATAGGAAATATAAGGTAAATCTTGTGTACTAAAGATACGTTAAGCTTATTATTGTGTAGATTTTGAGTAGTATTTTACAAAATGTAATATATTTCTCAGTGTCCTTTGATAGAAATATTTGAAAGTCACAATTTTAAACATAAGGCTTGTCAGAACACAAATTTGTCTATATTTTGCTCACAAATGCTTATCTCTCTAGTACTTATGATGTTGCTTAAGCTTAATAAATGGTCATCATCTGTCTGTATAACAGAGGAATAAACAAGCAAAAAAGATAAACCTCATGCATACTCATGTTTATAGCAGCACAATTCATAATACCTAACTCTTGGAAGTAATCTATTCATCAACAGATGAGTGGATGAAAAAAATGAGGAATTTACACACAACTGTATCAGTCAGAGTTTTATTAGCGAAGCAGATAACACAAGTTATACAAATGTAGAATTTCAAACAAGATAATAGGAGGTTAACAATGGTTAATATATAGATCATCATTATCTTCAAAGTAGTTGCTCAGATTACAAAATAGAGTCATGCATAATTGATCAAACAATATTACATTGCTTTTATCCTTAAAATAAAAAAAGATATACAAATGTACAAGAAATTATAAGATTGGCTTACAATGGTCAGTAAGAGTTGGATGAGGAGGAGTGCAGTTTTGTCTGCATACTAGAAATGAAAGGATTCAGTCCAAGCTCTAGAGTTCACTGCAGTGTCCATGTAAGACACTCCTTATCAGGAGGCCAATGCGTCTGCAACAGAGTGCTACTGAAGAGGCTCTGCCAGAAGGCCGAAGGATCCATAGTACAAACTGAAAAGTCTAAGACAGAAAGCTGAAGAGTTTGCCTCGGGAGCCAGGAGATGATGCTTAAGCTAAAGGTGAAGACTGGAGCTCCTCTGAAAAACACAGTTCCCTCCTTCTTCACTTGCCCTTTACACCATTCAGGTGACAATCTGCCCCACAGTGGGTCTTCTACACCCTTGGGCATAGTATTGCTGGGCCAATTTAGTTAAGCTTTTAAACTTCTCAAATTGATCTAATCAATCAACCATTACAACAATAGAATATTACTTGAAAATAAAGAAGTATAAATTTGAGTCATTGGTAGGAAAATTATGTTTTTACTAATCTAAATATGTCATTTTGTTGCTTTTGTTTTGATTTGTTTTTGTGCTGCCTGGAATTGAACATGGCACTGAGTACATCCTTAGCTATTCATTATTTTGAGACAGGGACTCCCTAAGTCACTAAGTTGCCCAGACTGGGCTTGAACTTGCCATCCTCCTGCCTCAGTCTGCCAGAGTGCTAGGATTACGGGCATGCACAACCACACCTGACTGTTGGACTGTATTTTAATTTTCACTGTTTGTACTGAGAAATCTGCCATCAGAATCACCTTTTTTCTTTCCTAAATAACCTGTCTTTTCTTTCAGACTACTTTCTGCCATTCTATTTGTCTTTGGTGCTGCAATGTAACTACACTGTGTCTAGATGCAGAGTCTTTTTGGTGAACTAGCTTAGTTTTAGAGGGGTTATAAAGGTTTAGTCCCCACACCATCATGATTTGCAGATAATGTTCAGCAGTTTTCTCCTTCCCCCTCGGTTGCTTTTTCTGGAGTCTCAAGAATCATGTATTCACTTTTTCTTCTATACATCTTAATTCCTTTTTTGTGTTGTTCATTTCCTTTGTCTCTATGATACTTTCTAGGCACATTATTCAGATCTGTCATTGATTTACAATGATCTCTTCTGTTGTTGCCATTCCAGATCTTAAACCCCTCCATTATGGTCTCAATTTCCATTACTATATTTCATTTTCCAAAACTTACATCCAGTTATTTTTGAGAGTCTCTTGCACCTTGTCTGTGTTTACATTTTCTTTGTATTTATAGTTGAAAATTTCATGGCTCGGTGTCATTAACAGTTACGGTCTCTTATTTGCTATTTGATCTTATTCCAACTCAGATACCTTAATTATCTCGTTTAATTTGTAGCTTTTGAACTGAGGGCTCATACTTACTGAAACTCTAAACATTCTGAGTGATTGCGTAGCAAATGTGCTCTTCCGGGGAGGATTTGTGTTTGCTTCTGTCAGGCTGCTGGGATCATTAAGGGCTTGGATCCAATTTAAGTAAAATATTCTTAAGTCTACTGAATTTCATGACTTCTAGTTTCAGGGGTCAGCTATGGTAACAATATTTTAAGGGATAATTAAAAATATATTCCTTGGAGTCATGTTTGAGGTAGAGAGATTTCACTAGTGCTTGGTATTATTGGGTCGGTTTTATTCTGGCCCGCACGTTCAGAGTGTGGGCATTCTGAACCATATTGCCTTAGGGACACTGCATGGGACAGAGGAGCACTGGCCCACCAGAGTAGCAGATGAGCTTGGGTACATTCTGTGTCTTGTTATCTGTCTAGTCTCAAGCTACCGCATCATCCTGGCCTCAGAAACTTCCTTTCATTTTCTTGGGAATTGTCTGGTCATTTATAAAGGATTTTCTGTATATGCCAAACTTACCTGTGATGAAGCTAGAAGACCTCAGGATCTCTGGTCCAGTCCATTGGCAGAGTCTCGTATTTAGAAGCAGCTTTGAAGTGAAGAGAGTACATCCACCTGGGGAGACACTATTCATAAGACCCCCTCTGGATACTGTTGGCAGTCATGAAATGTCCAAGAGCTTTGAAACTGATTTAGGAATACAAAGAAGAGCTGACATATCTACAATGCCTACATTGCAGGCACAATTCATGCAGTCAACAAAAATGCCCCAAGCATCTGTGATATACGTCCATGTTCTAGACACAAATGGGTCAGAGAACAAAGCTTCCAAAAACTCCTTTTATTATAGGTCTACTTTCTAGAAGGAGAGAAAAACAGCAGGTAGAGAAATTACACAGGAGGCTGTATGATGAGAAATGGTTCAGATAAACCTGTAATAAGGAATGAATGTGAAATGACACAGGGAGGCATGTGTTTCAATGGGTGTGTAGGGAAGACCTGATAGAGAAGATATCATTGAAACAAGATCTTGGTGAAGCAATCGGCCATGCTGGTATCTGGAAAGAGGAAGTTGCTATTGCAAAGAACCAGAGTGGAAGCAGGCTTGGCCTCCTTGAGGATAGAGCAGAGGAGCAAGAGAGAAGTAGATATGGGGAAAGTAAGTCAATGACATAAGAGGAGAACAGATCCTGTGGACCACTGGAAAGACATGGATGAATTTTACTCTGGAGCTACTAGAGGGTTTAAGGGATAAGAATGTCATAAAATGACTTAGTGAAACAGAATTCCTCTGATCACCTGGATGGGAATAGACTGAAATAGTGGAAGCAAAGAGAGAGTCAGGTGGGAGCCATTATCCTGACTACTGATGGAGGTTCAAAGCATGCTAGTATGTTTCAGTCAGATTGTAGACACATTCAGGAACTGGTATGCAAGGGAGGAGCTGAGAAAGAGTGTAATGAAATGGCTCCAAAGGTTTAGTTAGAGCAACTAGATACCATACAATATAGGAAAAATAGAATTGGTGAAGAATTCACCTTGCTGAATTGAGATTCCTGAAGCACATCTAATTGAGTGTCTCATCTAATTGAGACAGCAGATGTATGGACAAGTTTGAGGTCAGAAGAGAGGTCTGGACATAGGTACAAACTTTAGAGTTATCCATATAGCGAGATGGAATAGTCCTGTCCACCTTCTTCAACAGCCCTTTCTTGCATTGCATGATGCAATAATAAATACCTACATCAATAGACTCACAAATAATTTCAGGATTCTTCACATCTCATTTCTTGGTAGACAGTAAATACTTCTTGTGGAGCTGGTTATCAAAAGCTCTTCAGTACATACCTGGAGCTACTTTAGTTAAGCTGACTTCTAGATAATTGTAACATTTCTATCTTTATGTGTTATTCCTTTCCTTAGGACATTGTCTTTCCTTTCTGAGAAGAGTTCTTCCCATTTTACCAATTGACAAGTACCATACTACTTACAGTCAGGTCATAAGTCACCTCCTGAACAGTAGAATTCTGGGGGCTGCAAGTACCCGGAGACAAACTCAACCTAGCTTTGGACCAAATAAGCAAACCACAAGTGAGAGGTAGAGGTTCAGCCAAGTGACAGGCTATGTGGCTATCAAATATGACCACTCTATTTGTAGGGTGACAGAGGCCCCATTCTCTGTAGTTAGGGAACTAAGTAGGTCTCCCCAAACAGTTTAAAATTTTCTTGAGTACAAGGACTGGTGGTGGCTGTTCTCCGGCTTCTACAGCACTCTGAAGCATCTGGTGATGCGTCTCTGGTTCCTACTTTACTTGTCTGTTTCCCCCAAAAAGTGTGTTTTCCACTTCAAAGGACTGCCTCTTATGTATGCAGTGTCTTGCAGATCAATGCCTGGGAAGAACTAAGCATTCAGTAAAGAGTTTTACGGTGGAATAACAGAAACAGATTCCTTTGTAAATAATATACAATAGACATTTGCAGATACTTCCTCATTTTGACCTTCTCTCACAAACCACAAGTTAATACCACGAGGAACGTCTCTGCACCTGGACAACAATGAGTCCAGGCGCCACTAGAGGGAGGTCACAACTTTTGCCTTTGCCTCCAGAGCAGACCAGGTTTCTTACACCCAATTCACTCACATTCCAATAACTGAGGCTGTGATGCTATCTAGCCACTGAGCAGTTAAAACCTGCCACTTATCACCTAGGCTCAGCCAATTCTCTCAGTGTGGCCGTTTTCTTAGAAAGGTCTGTAATTGCCAGTTTTTTGGACCCCAGGACATCTTGTAGATTTCTCCTACCTCATCTATCATGTGTAGCAGCTTTTTCACTGATTTTTAGGAGCATGCTGTCCTGGAATATCATAAAGGACCTACTCTGTGCATATGTATATATAATGTCAAGCCCCTAGCGACATGCACCTTTGCATACACAAACACACACAGACATCATCACACATTCATCTCTCTATAATCTCACAGAAGAGCCCTTGTCTGATGCCAGCAAAGGGGAAAGTATTGAGGCTTTGAGAGCTACTATTGTCTTCATCCTAGTCTCCATGGAAACCTTGAAACAAGACAGGACGAGGTAGCTGAGTTATTTGTCTCCTAAATGAGGAGCCACAACAGAGCTCAGTTCCTGGGGCTACAAGTTAATAAGACAATGACTTTTAAAATAGACATGCACAGCACTTCTCCACCTTTAAATACTGGGGCCATGTATACTAGAGATGATACCTTCCCGTAAAGGATGGCAATTGATCTGGTGGTTGGAAGAAAGCTACCAGGCTTTCTAGCCACAGCACCTCTGTTCTTTGTGTGGCATCTCCATCTGGTCATGAACTCCAAGAGCAAGCATCCCTTGAGGCCAAGCCCCAGAGTTCATCTACTCATCCCACCCCTGTTTATCAATTCAAGAAAAGTATATGAGCCAAATCATAACTTTTATAACTTGGATTTTTTCACTCACATAAGGACTTTGAGATCCACCCAAGTTGTTCTATGTACCAATATTTTATTCCTTTTTAAATTCCTTTTACTATTGAGTAGTATTCCATGGTATGGAGGTACCAACATTTTTGAATATTTGGGGTCTTACAAAACTTTTGTTAATATTCACTCATATACGAGTATTTGTATGGTTATATCCTTTCAGATATGTTTTTGTATGTAAAGACAGCCAATGCTGGGACCAAATACAGGGTAGTAGGTGCTGATATGTACAGAGGTAAGAATATCTATTAACATATATGCCACTGTTTAGTAATAATAATAAAATTTGGGGGGAATATGCACATAATTTAAGTGTTATGAAAAACTCTATCAGTATACCCAAAATTTTATCATTAGAAGTCTATGAAGTGTATCTCTCTTAGTCTTTAAAAATGATGTGTGAAGGTCTGGTGGACTAACTAAAGGTCAACTTGTAACACATAGCTGAACAGAATCAGCATGGTTCTGGGTATGGAGGGCCCATCGGAGGATTGCTGCTAACAACATAAAAGGAGAACTGGAAGGTAAGATGGTGCCTGTTGATTCTCTTGGAGAAGTTAGTCACACTGGTTTTCCTGATATGAACTCAGCTGTTCTCATCACTGGAGGAGCTCGGGTCCTCATTTTTACTGATGGCTGCAGTTCTTTTCTGGGGAGCTCTGGTCCTTACGGTTAGCAATACTTCCTAGATGCAGTGCAGATCCCTCAGCCTGGTGGCACAGACCATTTATCCTGTTGGTGCAGACTTTCTAGCTTCCACCACTGACTTTTAGATTTTCTCAGTGATAGACTTACTTGAGACAGTGTTGTGGGCCCTAGGCCACCACTTGAACTCATGCAGGACATTGCTGTGAGACCCAGGACCTCAACTGGATTCTTTAGGTCTCTGGTGCATGGATACATATCCTTTGTTATTCTGCATTTGACTTTTTGGGGGGATCTTACAGAATAATCTTATAAGTTACATGTCCTATTTTAGATCTATTCCCTTGCAAAGCCTGATTACTACAGATCTATTTGGAGAAATGTTTTTGTTTGAACTCTCAAAGAAAGTCTTCCTTTCCAGCAGACCGAGCCCCAGTGTTCTGGCTTCTGGGCAAATTAGGCAAAGCTCCAAGCCTAGTCTGTGAAAACCATCAGGTAAGACATGGCTGAGTGAAATCTGCCTGTTCCCTAACTGTATTAACTGCGAGGCCACCTGGACTGATATCATGGAGAACCAGCTTCTCCCACCTCCCTCACTCTATCTTGAATTCCATAGAACAGATTTTGTTCTGCTTGTACCAGCAAAAGCTATGGATGGACTTTTCTTGGGTCACCTGCTAAATCTGCAGGGCAGGGCAGCCTACGGAGAGACAGCCCAGGAAAAGCAATACATTTTAGTGTATTTCCCTCTTAGTTCTTTCATTCAGCTCCTACACAACAACAACAACAACACACTGGGGATACAGCTCAGAGGCACAGTGCCTGTATGGCAAGGGCAAGGCCGTGAGTACCAAAAACAAACAAACAAAACAAACAAACAGAACCCCCCACCAACAGAAGGTTCAGATGAACCCAAATGCAATTCTAAAAGAGAAAAGCACAGACAGGAAATTCATAAGAGGACCTAGTAGAAGGGAAGAAAAATGCACGCAATTCCTTGAGTTGGGTAAGCGTAAGAAACCTCAGTAGATAAACACAATTACATCAGGGGAGTGTGTGAGCCAATACTTTCAAGCACTGCTGATTGTGTGGACACCAACATTTCAATTAGAATTGCACGAGCTCTGATGAACTTTCTGTAGATATATTCTTCTCAGAAAAGAATTCACAGCCATCAGTAAGCATTTTGTTTTTCAAGCACTTTATAAACATATAATAATTTAATGTTTTAATAGCTCCTAAGTGTTATTATCTTAAGTTAAAAGATGAAAAGATTTAGTCTTCAGACTTACAAAAGGTAAAATTCAAATTAAAATTCTGTCATTCCTCTAAACCTCAGGGAGAGTTATGCCACAAGAAGGAATAAAAGTCACTGGTCTAGATCATGTGGTCCCTAAGGCAAGCAGATGCAGGCCTAGTTAGCATGCAAAGAAGAGACCTTGTAGAGACCCCAAGAGCAGAGGAAGAGGTGAGGGGTAGCTGGGAGTTGGTAGAGGAACTTCCCCAGGAAGAGGGGCAGCAGGAATTTGAGAGTGACTAGATCTCTGGTCATCCTGCCTATACCTGGCATGAAAGGCTGGTGATAATGGAACTGTGGCTGTGGATGACTCAACCCTGGGATGCCAGCCTAGGGCACTGGCAGATGGATTCTGAATGCTCAGCAACAGAAAGGTTCCTGCTTGGGAGAGCTTGGTCCCTATGCTGTTGGGTAGTTTATCCAGTGTATGGACTTACTGACTTGATGACATCCTTTCTTTCCATAGTCTCCCTAGTATTTGGTTCTCCATTGCAAAAAACCATAGCCCAATTGTCTTCTGTTGCCAAAACTATTTGAGCCCCTAGCTCATCTGGAATCAGCTGTTTTCAAAGCAGAAGAGACACTAGGTATCCCTGCCCTGGAATATGCTCCACAGATTCCTAAGCATGGCCAAGGTATCTCCACAGGGATTACAAGGCATGTATTCCTAGTGCCTAAACTGGAATCCACCTTTGGTCAGAGTCAAGGTGAGACAGGAAGAGAAACCAACAGGTGAAAAGAGAACTGCTGACCTGCCTTGCCTTCCTGACTCTGCTGCTTGCCTTCACTAGATTTTCAAGTACAAACCTCTTCAGAGCATCCACACCCCAGCTCAGAGCCTCAGTCATCTTGCACCACAAAGCAGTTTTGCATGGAGACTCTTAATTTAAAAACCAAGTCACCACTTTGCCTTGAAGATACAAACGTGCTATTCCATGTTCAAGGGTTTCTTCTTGTCCTCTCATTTTCTCAGACATAGACTCAGGAAGGACACTCAACCAGCAATTCAAAGTCTCATAAATAGACTGATAGGTTTTGGAAAACACAAGCAAATAAGATGTATCTGTGAACCAGCATCACGAACATGACAAAAACCAAAGCAACATCATTGGAGCTTGTTCCCTTCATATACACTAGTCCTCAAGTCCCTGCTGCATTTCCCACCTATGTAGTGTTTCTTTCATGGCCAGTAAATGCCCAGAGGGAAAGTATCTGGCTTAGATCACAGGGGCCACATGGTAGGGAGCTGCTGATGCAGAACCAAATTTTAGAGCATGCAGTTACCTTGAGAGTTCAGTATAAGTCCCCCCACACACACACACACATGGGGTACAACTGTAAGGCATTCCTATGAGGATAGAGGCACATCTTTCCATGGGGCTCGTGGAGCCTAAAATCAGACTCAAAGACTCCATGCTTGAAGGGACCTGTGATGTACAGTGTTTTTGTTGAGTCTATGTACAAGGGCTTGAAGCAGCAGCGACCAGCTCATGGTACTCTTGCTCTAAATCAAGTAGTCATTCATTTGACCACATGGCACCAGTGACACAGCAGTCCATAAGACAGCAAGAATTTATTTTCACATAGTTTATCTGCACTTTGCAGCCCAGAAGTCATTTATTTCTGGGAATACCATAATTTTCCTTTGTAGGACTGCCTAATTTCACATTCTCCCACCATGTTCTTAAAATGGGTATAATCTCCTTCCCTGGGCCACACAAATGGACATACGACACAAAACTGGGCTCTTACAACACTGCAATCCCCATGCCAAAGGAAAGAGGTTGGAGGCAAGTGAGCACCCAAGTATGGGAAGTCCTGGTCAACCCAATGGTGTTCATGAGATTAGTGAGAAAAGTGGTCTTCTTCGTTATTAAAATGATGTGATGAGAATCTAGTGCTGCTGTAACTTATCTCTAATTCTATGGGTTTGTTGTTTGTTTGTGACACTGGGAATTAAACCCAGTACTGCATGCATACTAGGCATGCACTCTACCACTGAACTACACCTCCACCCCGATTTATTTTTTATTGTGAGGCAGAGACTCTCCAAGTTGCCCAAGCTGGCCTTGAACCTATGATTCACTTTCTTCGGTTTCCTGATTAGCTAAGATTACAGATGTGTGCCACCATGCCAATAAAATGCCACACATACAGATATTCCTGGGTAATATATAGCTCCCAGTATGAAGCAACTTTTGAGGAGATCAGATACAAGATACAGAGAGAGCGTCCCAGTGACATCATCTAACCCAGATCTACCATGCTTAATGCCCACATATCCTTTAAAGTTTCTGTCACATTAAATAATAAATTCCCTTATATTTAAAGCTTGTTTCATTTGTTTTACTTGCAGTTGAAATCTTTAACCTTTCTAATGGGATGGCCCTTAAATACTTCAGTCAAACTAATCTACTTTTGGCATCCAGTCAAGGAACAAATCAAATTCTTCCCATTCATTGTTTTCCATGCACCTATTACTATTCCTGCCTCTTCACCACTCTCCTGTGACCAATACCTCTTCCCCTCCCCTGCTGGCACCTCACCTCAACTCTTAATATCCCAAGGCCTTCTTCTCTAGCTCATTTTGGTAGTCCCCCCCCCATCCCTTTTCCTTAGAAGCATGTTTGGTGCCAGTTATCGCACCACTAGGAAGGGCACCTCTTCTAACCTCTTCCTGGGTGCAGGGGACCCGTTTGCCACCCAGCTCCTCTGCCAGGGAAGGAAACTCAGATAGAAGCAACATGTAGCTTCTTACTGAGGTCTTTTGTTTGGTTGGTTGGTTTTGTTGCCTCTCACTGAGTTTTTCTAAGGGAGAAGGGGAAAAAACAACCCCAAGAAATGCAAAATACAAATTTTCTATCTAGGATCTTTGGATTGTTTTGAGACAAATAAAACCTATTCTCAAAAAGTTTAATTTAAAAATATCATCATAAGAGCAGTTTTGGTAATCTCTTTTTAAAATTTATTTTTGATTTAATAATTTTAATAATGATGACATTCATCATAGGGAGTTTGTGCCATTGCGTGATATATTTTGATTCTCTTTTTCTCATTCTGTTTGCCTTCCTTCAGCCCCTTTCCCCCTCCTTATTTACAAAGCTTTGTTTCCATTTTATCCTTTTTTTCTCCTTATTAAATTTCCCTTCCTTCCTTGTTCCCCGAAGCTCCCCTTTCCTTTTGAATAATTTATTGCTATTTCACAATATCCAGTATACATTTTGGTTCTTGTTTGCACTTTCTGTTTATCACACCAGAGAAATGATATCATATTTACACATTTGTATGATTTATTTCATGTACAAATATAGCCTTAAGGTTCATCAATTTTAGCTATAAGTGCTCAAGTTTTTCCTTCTTTACGATTGAGTACTACTCTACTGTATTAGAAACCCATCTTTTTAATCTATTTATCAATTGATGAGCATTTGGCTTGTTTCCAAGATTTAGCTATTACAAACTGATTTCTGCAGTAGTTGCACCAATCTACAGTCCAACCAAGAGTGGAGAAGTGTTCTCTTTTCCCCACAGCCACATCAACATTTGTTTTTAGTTGATTTGTTGATAACAGCCATTCCTAGCCAGGCATGGTGGCACACGCCCATAATCACAACACTCAAGAGGCTGAGGGCAAAAGAATAATTTTGAGTTCAAGACTAGCCTTAGTTATAAAGTGAGCTCAAGGTCAGCCTGAACTGAATAGTGAGACTCTGTTTCAAAAGAAAAAAAATAGCCATTCTTTCTAGAGTGACATGGATTCTCAGCATTGTTTTAATTTGCATCTCTCAAATGATCAGTGATGTTAGACACTTTCATATTTCTTTGCCACTTGAATTTCTTCATCTGAGAAGTGTGTATTCATCTCAGATGCCCATTTTTGGATTGGGACATTAAATTTAAGAGTCTTTTTTTCAGTTCTTTTTTGTTCTAGATATTAATGCATTGTCTGAGAAACTACTTGCTAAATTTTTTTCCCACTATGTGAGGATTTTTTTCACTCTTGATGATTTCTTTTGATGTGAAAAGGCTTTTTAATAAAAGGAAACCCTAGTTGTTGATTCTTTGTAGTATTTCCCATGAAATCAGGATTTTGTTCATGAAGTCTTTGCCTACACTTATGTCTTCAAGAGTTCTAATTCTTTATCTTCCAACCGATTTAGTGTTTTTGTTTTAATATTTAGGTTGTTGATCCATTTTGATTTTAGTTTAGTGCATGGTGATAGATATGGATCTAGTTTTAGTCTTCCAGCACCATTTACTAAACTTGACCCTTTTTGTCAAAGATCAGGTACTTGGATTTGTTTCTCCATTTTATAATCTGTTCCATTGACCCTTAGAGATGATGACTATAATGACGGACTTGCTCAGTAAACCTAAAGTAGACATAGATTTTTTTTTAAAGAGGAGCATAGGAAAATGATAGAAACCATCCATGAATACTCAACATAGGGAAGAAATGGAATCTATGAAATAATTTCAAATAGAGATTCAAGAAATTAAAATTTCTACTTAAAATTTACAAAATTTACTGAACAAAAATGAACATAGAATATCAGATGCAGTGAGTGATCACAAAAGGAAAGATCTCTTAAAAATAGCAAGGAAGGGCCAGAGATATAGCTCAGTGGCATAAGCACCTGTCTGGCAAGTGCAAGGTCTGCAATTCAATTCCTGGTACAAAAAAATCCACCCCCCCAAAACAAGGGATCACAAAAAAGCAATCCAACAGCTGCAAGATGATAAAAAGAACAATGTAAAATTGATGAGAGTCAATGAAAAATCAGAAGTCAGAACAAATGACATAAAAAATCCTGTTCACAGAAGTAACAGTGGAAACTTCCCAGGCATGGAAAAAGAATTAGACAGAGAGATAACTGAGGCTTATAAAACTCCAATCATGCATGATCAAAATAAATCTACACAATGACCTATAATAACCAAGATTCAAGAAATTCAGAACAAGAAGAGAATATGCTAAAAGCTGTTAGATAAAAGAAACAAATCACCTACAAAGAAAAGCCCATCAGAATAGCAGCAGCCTTCTCAACACAAAACCTTAGTCAAGGAGAGCATGGAGTGAAACATCTCAAGTGCTGAAAGAAAACAACGTCCAGCCAAGATTGGTGGACCCTGGGAAACTATCTTTCAAAATCAGTGGAGGAAAAAAAGATATTTCCATGACAAAGAAGAACTAAGGAAATTCATGATCACCAAACAAGCCCTCCAAAATATTCTGAAGGATATTTTAGAAAGAGATTTTTAAAAAGACTAGAAACACCACTGGAAAGAATCTACCAGGCCACAGAAACAATCAGACAGAGGGCAAGACCGGGAACCAACAAGAGGAAAATAAAATGACAAGGATAAGTCAATAGAAATCAGTTTTAACAATCAAATTTTTGCTAATCTCACTTTTAGAGGTCATATTTCCCACTGACAACAATTTGGAGGCTAGCTTATGCTACAATCAAGTTATAATTCTTTAAAGATATTATATGAGTGCAAATAAATGTGCTCTTTGCTTTCCAGAAATATTGATATAATTTTAGAGGCCTGGGCGATAGTATTAACTAATTCTTCTGATTGTGGGGGAATGGAAGCTCAAAGAAAAGGAAAAAGAAAAAATTGTTCCTAATTGTACATCACAAATCCATTTTCACTAATTTAATCTGGCCTCAGATAACATTTGTATTTCAATGAGTGGTCAGAATATAACTCTCAATAAAATTCTAATTCCTGGATTTTCTGGAAAAGTCAGCAGTTGTGGTTTCCTGGCTGCATTTGGGCCTGGTGCTCAGTATTTCTGGTAATTCTGCTAATTTTCTCCCATGGCCACAACAAACACCTCTTTGTTATTCCTACTCCCAATCTCAGCATAAATAAAAGACAGCTGACACCTCTTCAAAGGCACAGAGTGACCTGGGAGACCTGTGAGCACAGATAGGTCCTGTGAGAGGTAATTGTAGTCTAACTCATAGCAGGAGAAGGCAGCAAGGCAGAAAGAAAGCTGTCCCAGCAATGTCCCATCTCCCCAACATTCCTTCCCTCCTGAGAACCTCCCAGCTCCCCATGGATGCACAACTCATGAGGAATCTGTCCTTGTACTTAGCCTGGTATCTCCCCCAGCTCCTACCCTTTCTCTAGGAGCCTGTGGCACCTCACACACAGGCTGGGTACCATATCCCTTGCAGCAGAGCATCCTGGGACGGCTCAGCTACCAGTTTTCCTGAAAAAAGATTCTATTGGAATATGGAGGTTGGGAAATCATCTTAATCCAAATCAGTCTTCAAAACCTTAAAAAAAAACCCTTCATGACACTATGCAGTAGCCTATAAAAGATCTAAGAGCTGAATTTCTAAGTAGTTTGTTGTGCTTTCAGCCAGGCACATTTGTTAGCTGCCTCTGCCCTTCAGTCTCATCCTGAAGAGAATCAAGATGGTGCCTCCCACCACAAACCACTACCTGTGCAAAGAGGCCAGTAGACCAGACAAGTCAGTGCATAGGGGACTGTAGAAAACTTTTCCTGACCTAGCCTCCTACCAATGTCCACTCTTTTGGGGGTTTTAACTCCAGGCAGCAACTCCTCATCATGGCAAGAGATGCCAATGAAGGCTGCCCTTGGAAATAACCTCACATTTCTCTCACCTACAACTGTTTTTCTATTTCTTAATAAACTTTAATTACAAAACTCATGTCAGGAACAAGAATATAAATCAGCCTCTGGCATTTATGCTGAGTGGGATGATTGATGATCACTTGAATGTGTAATCTGCTCCTGTTAATTTTTCGGTAGATAGATACATTCCCCATGAAGTACATAATTTCTTTCAGGACATGGCTACTGTCAATACTTTTGTGTGTGTGTGCAGAAGGTGTATTTCTGAAGTATATTTTTGTGTGTGTGCAGAAGGTGTATTTCAGAAGTATATTAATTTGTTTGAATAGGATACATTATGCAATGCATGGGACTAAACAAGCAAGGACTAAAAAATATAGCTAATTATATTCTCAGGTTGGTTATGCCACACAGAACAAACCCACTATGCTTCTGGGACTGAGAGGCATCGCATGGAAAAACAGGCACACTTTTGATTCCATTTTCAACGTATAGAAAAACACCATGCTTATTTCCAAGAAATACAATCAATTAATATAATGGGAGCATATAGTTCTCTTCTGAGCAAAAGATGACTTCTGTTCCCTTCACATTAGTACAAGGAGGAAGGAGAGTGGTTTCTTGCTGAAGATTTAAATGGTAGAACGTCTTGCCCAGCTATGAGCTTTTGGAATGCGGTAATAGCACCTGGGTTTGTTTACTGAAGCCAATGGACTTTAATCAACTCAGCTGAAAAAACATGGTTCCTAAAGTGGGTGAAATGGACAAGGAAGATTCACGGCAGTCTAGCTGATTCTGAGAACACCACGAGTCATGGCCATGACTTCAGTCCTATCAGATAAGGAGGAAAAAGGATCAACCTGAAGGCACTAGTGAACACATCTAGCACCTACATTTTATGTGTTGTAACTTGATGAGTTAGACACATTGAATTTGAGACTCCACATTTCCATAGAAATTCAGGCCATGAACTCCCTGTGAACAAGTCCTAGATAGACTGAAATGGTGTGTTACTATCCTCTGCATTTGTCGCTCTGTCCTAGACCTATATCAATGTACTACATTCCGTGATATAGGGGCTTCAAACGTTTCCTTACTTCCCAGTCTTTCCCTGCTAACTCCATAATTCCTGCCATTGTCAAAGCACCCTTCTTAAAATGCAGAACTAATGCAGAGCTGATGACAGGCCACTCACCCCTGGCTCTGCAGCATCCTCACTACTCAGCCACATATGTGTATTTGTGGAAGTAAATTTAAGCATCCTGTGTGAAACCCTGAATCATGGATCCCACAATATAACCAGACTTCACAGCAGTGGCATGCATTTTCCCCCTGGGGAGATCTCATTGCCTTTCAGTGAGAAAACTCCATCTCTTAATCTCAACATCTCCCGGCTCATTATGAAGGCTTGAGCTTACTCCAGCTTTGTACCACCCTTTATACCCATTTTCATCCATGGAGTCAATTATACCCACCAAGTCTCTTTCCATGCATCCTTTTTGGATAACTTACCTGTGCCATACCTGAATACATTTCTACATTTGATAAGGAACTGTCACCTGATTCTCCCACCTGTGATCCCATGGCTCCATTTTTTATATATCCATAGCAACCTTTCTGGAGCTGAAATTCTAAAAACACCTCAAAAGTACCGTGTTAATGAGGATAGTAACATGTCCTGCTTCCATCTTTGTTGCATCCCCTGATCCCAGGACAGTCCCTGGTAAAGAGTAGATATTCAGTAAATAGTTGTTAAATAAATGAATCAACGAACTGAAGTGGGGAGGTTAACCTCCAGTTCACTTCCTGAACTCCAGTTATGAGAGGTTTACAATTTCTTTTTAACCTAGAGCATGTCAGGGAGAGGTGAAAAGATGCTTTTGGGGGATGGTATCAATATCCCTTGGTCTGCTTCTGATCCCAGCTTCTCACTCACATCCTAATAACAGTGAATGTTCCAGCCAACATGCTCTGCATTGGTCACTCTTGACTTCAGGCTCTTCTCATGCACTTGGGAGCCTCACACAAGTGCAGCTTGAAAACGAAGAGAATTACATTTAAGCACACTAACTGCCTCCTGAGAAAGGAGCAGGGAGACCAAAGCTCTCATTTCCTGTGCTTCACATGAATGAAAGCAAGGCTAACTATAATCTTCTCAAAGATTTTCACACCATGAGCCACCAAGCCCTATCCAGGACCTTACCTTGGCTTTTCCTTCTCCATGTCACTTTTCCTGCTCACTCATTCATGCTTCCTGTGACCACTTCCCAAAATAACCTCCCTGAAACCCTGCTCTTGTCTGAGACCTGACTTTAGGGGAACTTCAAATGAAGGTATTCTGTTGGACAAAATAATCATATTGTGGATATTTCTCTGTTCCAAATTCCCATCTTGTTAACTTCAACTATTGATTCTTTCACTAAACGATAATCTCCAAAATTTCTTCTTCTTAATAAAGGAAAAGAGCTGAGACAAGTTCCTGGCTATCCACTGGCCTCATTTCTCCAACTATGGTAAAAGATGAAAAGAAACAGCCTCCTCTGGTCTCACTGCTGTCTTGAGGGATGGCAGTGGACAAGCTAATGCATAAGAAGTGATTGTGAAAATACCAGATTTGCCAATTTTAGGTTTATAATTAAATCTTAAGGCTTGTCCTGTAGTTGATTTTTTTTTTTTTATTGGTACCGGGAATCGACTCATGACCACCTGCTTGCAAGGCAGGCGCTTATGCCGCTGAGCTAAATCCCCAGCCCTGCAGTTGATTTTTAAAAGCTTATCTGTCCCTTTTGCTTAAGAATGAAACAATTTTCCCACCACATTTATTAACAAGAAGTTTTTTAATATGGCTGTTTTTAGATGGGAGTAATCTCTCTCTCTGAAGTGACCCATTACTTCTTAGCATGAATTAGCACTCCTGCCTTGGTGCCCCTGGAACTGCATGTGTGGGCTCTGCTGCAGCTCCATAAGACAGAGCTCCACAGCTAATACTCCAACCTCACTAGCATCTACAGCATTGTTGTTCTCACTGTCCTCTTTGGCATCATCTGCTTTTTCTCACCTGATTTTCTCTCTCCTTTAATATGCAGTCCCTTGAAACTCCTCAAGTACACTACATGGACCACCCCCTCTCCCTGTAAATAGGCAAGCCCACTCATGCTTTCCCTTGTCTGCAAGGTGAACTCTAGTTTTCTTCCACATTCAGGTGAGGGATCAACTTTCCTGTCTAATGCCAAACCTAGACCTGGAAGGGAACTGAGTCATCTCTGAAACATGCTGAACAAGAGAACTCCCAAGCCTGTTTTCACCCATTTTCTTACCACGGGCTGGAAACTTTTCCAAACCAGAGTTCCTAGTGCCCTCAGATAGGACCACAGGTGACACTCAATCCATCTTTTACCACCAAAGCTCATTTTACAAGAACCTTCGATTTCTAGAGATTCTGCAACATATTCTTTAGAACAAACACCAAGATTTCCTTCCTGGAGGTACAGACTGTCACACGGCTGTCGGAGTAATTGGGGTCCATTTCTCTGCCTGAAGCACTTATATCTCACCTCTAAATGATCTCGGATATGAGGCAGCCGCAGGGTCCAGTCCTGCCCCTACTTCCCCACCCTAACTCACCTACAGCCTCCTGAGAGTCCAGCAGTGCCTGATGCATCAGAACCCAAGACAGTTACTGGTCCATGTTTTCCCATCAGGTAGGATTCCTACACTCTAAAGGCAGGAAGCCCTGCCCTCCTTTGATCTTTTGCCCTGCACTCAGGCCTGTGCATATGGATTTCCTCTTGCTGGCTCAAGATGGGGAACATTTCTGAAATTTCTGGCATTGGAACTGGGAAAAGGTTTGGTCTGGGTTCAGAGAAGCCTTCATTAGCTCAGTTCTTTATGAAGTAGCCTTGATTCCTGGTCCACGTCATTCATCCTTGCACAGAGCTTCCTTCAAAGGAGGAGGTAACAGGGAAGGGCTTGGGCATTTTTCACCTATACCTTTGCAACCATGAAGAGCAGCAAAGTCTCAGCACGGTTCTGCAGGATCCTTGCTGCATTAGTAGTCCTGTGGATGCACTCAGCAGACACAGCTTGAGCTAGACAGTCTCTGAAATCCAATGCCAAGGCTACAGGTGTAGGAAGAATGGGAGTTTGTGGCATCAAAGAGGGAAATCACTCTGCATTGAAAAATTCATATATGCTATTATGCAAAGGCTGTGAATCCTAAACAAATACTATAAGGAGACAAGCAAATACAGCTTGTTGCTTCCTCCATGCTAAAAGAAGTCGGGTAGGTAAGGGCCTGGCAGTTTCATTTGGACAGCCCTTACTACTGGGTCACAAGTTAACCATCATCATCTCCAGCTTCGCTTTTCATTTGCATAATGGAGCCCAGGAGTAATTCCTGCCTTCCCTAGCAGTTTGCTGAGAGGAACAAATATAATAAAAGATATGGAAATTCTTTGTAAACTACAAAGTGCTATGTAAGTAAAAAAAAAAAAAAAAAACTCAATATTCCCTTAAAAAGTGAAGAAAAAAAAATAAGGGCCACAGCACTGACTTCCAGAAGGCAAATTTAATGAAATAGAAGTGTTTCTCCAGGCTGCCTGTTTGCAGCCAGGATTAGGCAGAATGTTTTGTTCTGCCCTCTCCTTTGGTATCACTGTGAGGGTGCTGCATGATAATCCCTGCTGCCCCATTTTATTGATGAGAATCCCACGTGTGAGCAAAAACAAGTTAGCAGGCAGTGTGTGACAGAGTCTGAACTCAAATGCATTCCTCTGTCCTGTGGAAACTAACAAAAGTCAGCTGAATGAGAACAAGCTATGCATGAGAGCAGCTTTTGGTAAAGGGTCCGTCACCCACCATCACTCATGTTCTAGTAGGGTCACAAAGGCAGGCATATGTGGTGGGGAGAGGCTGAACAGTGAGTTAAAGCGCAACCTTCAAGGGTACCTTGGCATGAGGATGTGTAGATAGGCTTAGTAGAAGTAGAACACTCTCTGTCATTGGCTAGGGAAGTTGTGAGCAGGAATAAAAACTAGGAAGGTTGCTAGCTATCACTCAAGTCTGGCCATATTGGATGGACTATTGCAGAGGTAATGGTGTGGTCTCCTGGATTTCTCTAGCAGCAGTATGGCTTCCTACAAGTCTGACATATCACAAGCAGGTGGGCTTACTGTAGATAACGGAGTGGTTTTCAGGCTGGTTGCTGCATCCTAGGACAGAATTTAATGTGTATACATGCTCTGGCCATCACCTGTTTGTATATTCAGTCTTTCCCTCTCCTTTTCCCAAAAGGACATGTTTTTTATTAAAGCTTTAGAACAGCACAGATCATTTCCTTCTGATGAAGTGACAGGAGGAGAGCACTCATGGAAACACATTTGAAATCTGTTTTCCAACAGAAGTGTCTTCCAGTCTTTTGATTACTGATCAACTAGAATAGGTGAAGAAATATCTACAAATATCGCCTTTCAATTCTTTGTAAATGTGGAACTGTCTAGGTCAGTGTGGTGGATTCACTAGGTGCTGGAAGTTCTCACCCAAATGAGTGTGTGCACTGCAGGGAGGGCAGCATCCTGACACACTATTGTCACTTCATACCCTTTAACAACAATTCCAAGCCATGAGGTGGTAACTAGCTAAGCTTTAGAATCATAGACAATGGGGTGAAGATGTTCTTTAGGGTCTCATGAGAGGGAGCACCAAAGCCAGACCTGCAGATACCTCAGCAAACAGTTCTTTTAATGAACTGTTTAGCAGTTTGGCTTTAGGTTTCCAAAGCTCTACACCAGCTAAATAGATGAAAAACCATTCCTGTGTTCAGTGCCACTTATGGTTGGTTGATTTTTGCATTTGAGAAAGCTGTGATTGTCTATTAAGGAAAAGCTTTGCTACTCATTTACATAGAACACCTAGAGACAGAAGTGGAAATGGGTTTGGGCTGAAAACTTCAGTAACAGGGGTCTCTGGAGTCTGGTATTCCTCAGTGCTCAGTTTCAGTCCTTAAGGTCAGCATCAAAGATAGCTGCTGGGGCACTTTACCTTATGTCTCTGTTCCAGGATGGCAGAGGAAAAAGCAGAAGGAACAAAAAGGTATTCTTTAAGGTGTCTATGACGTGCTTGAGTCAGCTCCAAACCAGCGCCACTGTCCCCATCTATGGAAATGTGTCTTCCAAAAACAACCCCTGGTGCCAATAGATTGAGGGCCACTGACTTATACAAACTAAATTTTCTTCAAACTATGAGAAAACAAGTACATTAGCTTTCAGATACTTAAAATGCATCAGCAAAGCTAACTTAGACGTATTTTATGAATCTATGTACTTTAATTAAGGTAAATCTTTGGCAAATGAGACTAGTTTAATAATTTGAATTTAACAAAAAATACTTTCCATAAGTAATGCTATAAATGATATGAGCTACATTTCATTCTATTATGTATATTTTTTCCTAAATGTAAGTAGTCAGTTTTACTGATCAAACAGCTAACGTTATTCCTAACTAATGTTGAGAGCTACAAAAAAATATAACTTTGTGGTTAACTAAACTGAATCATTCTGAGGAATTATTTATTTCATTAACAATTATTTTTTAAGAATTAATGAATCAAACAGCCGGTTTTTTGAGAGAATAAATAAAATTGGTAAACCCCAGCCAACATTATCAAGAAAAAAAAAGAAAAAACTCAAATTCATGCAATGAGGACTGAAAAGAGAGAAATTACTACAGCTCCAATGGAAATTCAGAAGATCATGAACACCTGCTTTGAAAATCTCTATTCACATAGGGTGGAAAACACAGAGGAAATGGATAGATTTCTAGAAACATATGAACTACCAAAGCTCAATCAAGAAGCTATTACAACTTTGAATAACCCAATATCAGCTACCAAAATTGAAAAAACTTATCAACAAAGAAAAGCCCAGGTCCTGATGTATTCACAGCTGAATTCTATAAGAAATTTAGAGCAGATTTGATGCCAATACTCTTTAAACTCTTCAATTAAATTGAAAGAGAAGCAGTCTTTCCTAACTCATTCCTGGAGGCAAGTATTATGCTGATATCAAAACCAGAGAAAGAACCAACCAAAAAGGAGAACTATAGGCCAAACTCACTAATGAATATTGACACAAAGACTGTCAATAAAATACTGGCAAATAGAATGCAGCAAATCATCAAGAAGATTACACCTCACAATCAAGTGGGATTCATTCCAGAAATGCAGGGATGGTTCAACATACACAAATCAATAAATGTAATACACCACATCAACAAAGCCAAAAATAAAAACCACATGATCATCTCAATGGATGCAGAGAAGGCTTTTGATAAAGTCCAACACCAGTTCATGATAAAAAAAAATCCTACAGAAACTCAAAATAGATGGTATTTACTTCAATATCATAAAGGCCATTTATGATAAACCAACAGCCAACATTTTACTAAATGGACAGAAACTGAAAGCTTTCACTCTAAAATCAAGAACAAGATAAGGATGTCCACTATCACAGCTCATATTCAATATAGTTCTAGAAATACAAGCCAGAGCAATCGGACAAGAGAAAGAAATGAATAAAGACAGGAAAAGAAGTTAAATTATCATTATTTGCAGATGACATGAAACTTTACATAGAAGACCCAAAAAACTCTATTAAAAGACTACTAGAGGTAAAAAACAAATTCAGTAGCATGGCTGGATACAAAGTCAACACTCAAAAATCAATAGCATTCCTGTACATAAACAAAAACTCACTGAGAGAGAAATATCAAATATGGAAATATCACCTTTCACAATAGCATATAAAAAATTAAATACTTAGGAATCAACCTAACCAAGAATATAAAAGACCTATATGCTGAAAATACTACTCTAAAAAAGGATATTGAAGAGGATATTAGAAAATGGAAGGATACGCTTTGGTCATGGTTAGGAAGAACCAACATTGTGAAAATGGGTATACTCCCAAAACTGTTTTACAGATTTAATGCAATCTCAATCAAAATACCATTAACATGTCTTACATATGTAGAGAAAATATTCCTAAAATTCATTTGGAGGCAGAAGAAACCAAGAGTAGCAAAGGCAATTCTGGGCAACAAAGGTAAGACAGGAGGCATCTCAATCCCTGACTTGAAATTTTACTACAAAGCCACAGTAATAAAATCAGCATGGTACTGGTAAAGAAATAGTTCTAAGGATCAATGGAATAGATTATAAGATGCAAACACAACTACAAAGACACTAAGCTACCTTATATTTGACAAAGGGGCTAAACATGTTCACTGGAAGAAAAGATAGCCTCTTTAATAAATGGTATTGGAAAAACTGGCTTTCCACATGCCAAAGACTAAAACTAGACCCATGGCAATCACCATGCACTAAACTAAAGTCAAAATGGACCAAGGACCTCAATATTAAAACAGAAACACTAAATCTACTGGAAGACAAGGTAGGTAGAAATATTGGAGACATAGGGGTAGGCAGAGAATTCACAAACAAAATGCAAACCGCACAGGAAATACTTCAAAGAATCAACAACTGGAGTCTCACATTACTAAAATGATTTTGCATTTCAAAAGAAATAACAAAGTGAAAAGAAAACCCACAGAATGGGAAAGAATTATAGCTGACAATCCCTCAGACAAAGAACTTTATATCCAGAACATATAAAGAATTGAAAAACATCAAGCCCCCTAAATTCAAAGACCCTCTCCAGAAATAGTCATAAGAGTGAACACATCGTTCTCAGATGACGATATACAAATGGCAAATAAATACATAAAGAAATGTTCACTCTCACTGGTCATTAGGGAAATGGAAATTAAGACAACACTGAAATATCATCTCACCCTGGAAAGAATGGCTGCCATCAAGAAATCAGCCGATAACAAATATTGGCTAGGCTGTGGGGAAAAAAGAACACTTCTTCACTGTTGGTGGGAGTGTAAACTGGTGCAGCCACTGTGGAAATCAGCATGGAGATTCCTCAACAAACTAGGATTAGAAGTTCCATTCAATCCAGCTATTCCCCTCCTGGGTATTTTCCCAGAAAAATTGAAAAGATCATGTCACAGTGATATATGTACATCCATGTTTATAGCAGCACAATTTGTAATAGCTAAATCTTTGAAACAACCAAAATGCCCATCAACCCCAGATTGGATGAAAAAGATGTGGTATTTTTATACAATGGAGTACTATTCAGCTATAAAAAAGATGATCGTGAGGCCTTTATAGGGAAACGGAGGCAACTTGAGACTATCCTAAGTGAAATAAACAAGACTCACATTAGAAAATATCACATTGTGTCACTATTGTAAAAATAATAAAAATTAAAAAGTAATAAGATTCAAAATGTATAAAAGATATTATATAAATGAAAGGAAAGTGCTCTAACAGATATAACTGCATGTATAAGTATGTAAGATAAATGACCATATTACTAAATTTTTATTGTATTGTTGAACAGAATGGCTTGCACTGTCAATGTTTGAGTGTCTATTGGCTTCTTATGCCTTGATTTTGTAACTTGAACAACTATTCCTAAGATGACAATATGTAATGTATCAACTTGAGATTTCTGTATTAATTTTTTTCTGTTTTCTGAACTCTGTAAAATTCTATCCTTTTTATTTTGTTTTTTCTTTCTTTAAATAAATAAAAATATAAATAATTATGTTTTGTAATGTACATCTTGGATATGATATCCAAGATCTTTAATTAATGTTGAACTTCAGACTGATATTTAATCCATTAATTAGTGGGTGATCATTGGATGCTTCGATAACTCCTCAGTAAGATGAATCTTGAAACACTGATATTAAGCATAGTTTTGAACTTATCATTTGCTTCTTATTTTTAGATGTGTTGGGTCATATTAATGAACATGTTATTTTTACTGCTTTTAGCGGTCCTATAAAGGGAGACAGGAAAGTGGCACTAGCAAGTTGTTAAGTGAATTAATGAGCTAGGACCATTTAGCACTGCTAAAATTCTGGTATGTGATAGCATTCTCCATGAATCGTCCTATGGTTTGCTATATGAAAGAAATCATTGGCTTTGGTTAGAGTTATAATTGATGTAAGTGCTTGAGACTATACTAGAAGCAACAGTGATAAATGCAACAGTGTATGTGTTTCTGTGTTCCAAGGAAAACAGTAGTTTTGTCCTAAAGTAATATTTCTCAACTTTTTAAAACTTTGAGATAGTTTATATTCCAAAATTATGGGGAATGACAAAGATCTTTTTACTTTTGGTTTATAAATATTATTGCTTTTTATTTTGGAAGCTGAACCTGAGAATTCAGTTGTTTAAATGCTTATTTATGGATACATTTGTAGAGAGTGATGTGTACTCTGCATGTAGTAACATTTTAATAGTATTATGGAATCAGTCCTGGTCTCAGAGACCCCTGAGACTTGTCCTCAAGCAGAGTATCAGTTTATTCCTAAATATAAAGGCACTATTAAAAAACCAACTTGGACAGTAAATTTTATTTCACTTGGCTTTTAATTCTGGAACTCAGGACAGCTCAAAAGGTTTCTATTTGGCATAGCTTTAAGTAGTTGTTCGGATAGATTCAGTGGGAAATTGTCCTCTTTTTCAGGATTTCCTAGGAGAACTTGGTTATGTGACCAAGCCTTGCCTGTACTGCAATATTAAAAAACTGGCTTTATTTGAAAATTATGATCAGGTATGGTCATGTTTTTTTAATAGCTTTGAGATTTGATCTTATGCAATCTGCTCATTTAAAGTGTATAATTCAGTGGTTTTTCAGAATTATACAAGTGTTTTGGAATACTTACTCACTAAGTAACCCCATGCCCACCCAACCTTTGAGTAACCCACTCTGGACAGCCATTAATTTACTTTATGGATTTGCCTATCTCAAACATTTCACAGAAGTAGAATCACACAATATGTGGTTATTTGTAACTAACTTCTTTCACTTAACACAGTGTTTTCAAGGTTCACCTATATTGTAAAAAGTGTTAGAATTTTATTCCTTTTCATTGACAAATAATATTCCACTCTATGAATGATCACATTTTGTTCATCCATTCACCATCACGATGGACATTTAAATTGTTTTCACTTTTTGGCTCCTAAGAATAATGCTGCTATAAACATTCATGGACAAATTTTCCCTGGCATATATTTTCAGTTTTCTCGAGTATACGCCTAGGAATAAAATGGCTATGACAACTAGATCATTTCCGTACTAAAGGTTGCAACCATTTCAAATCAATCATACTCAACCAAACTCCACAACAACCTCAAGAGGCAGGGACACAGGCCTTGGTGAGATGACAGCACCTGCTCTAAGTTGTTCAGATGGTGAGGAGGTAGCCCTGAGATCAAACCTAAACCCACCTGCCCCTAAAACCATATACCATGCCCCCCAGGAAGTGTAGTAAACTCTGCTTTTATTTCCTTTCTCTGAAGCCTTGGGGCTGCTTCCCAAAGACTACCTGTAAGGAAAGGTTGGTGCTCACTTTATAGACAAGGAACCTGAGGTTCATAGTTTTTACATAATTCATCCAGTGCTGTACAGCAAGCGAATTGCAGAGTTAAGACCTGAACCCAGGTCTCTGACTCCCTAGAAAGAGGCTTTCATACACTTTGATTTACAAATTGTGTTCTGAAGGACTCAGAGGTGAAACAAAGGAGGAACTGATGACTCCCACACTGGAGCATAGTTCAGTGAGTTTTTTTGCTCAACCTTGCTGCAGAGAGGTCAGAGTTGGCTCCAGAAAGAAATCTTCCTCATGGATACTGATAAATTCACTGGTGCACAGAATCCATTAACCAAGTAGAGCTATGGGGTCCTCTTCCCCTGTCAGACTGACACTCCTAAGAAACACCAGCATGGTGTTGGCCACCCAACATTCAGGAAGCTGACAGGACTAGAAAGGACATGGAACCTACATCTCTGCTAGGTGTCATCAGTGGAAAATCAAAGTGAAACAGGTAATTGGGACATAATGTTGTCATGTCTTCCCATATTAACAGGACACAATGACACAAAAATCACCCAGCATCAGGCCTACTGGGCTTTACTGCATCAGCTCCTCACTAAGTTTTGCAGACAAGCTTATCCAATGAGGGCTCCTTCCTTCCCCTAACTCTCACCTGTGCCCATAGCTCCCAGTGCTTCTGTCTCTGCCCGGGGCAATGAGCTGTCCTTGTGAAAGTTGGTCCCTGCAGGTCATGGGCCAGGATCTCCAGGTTGCTCATGATTTAATGGCTTTCTAGGAAGACTGAGTGGAAAAGAACTGCACAGAAAATAAATATAAACATGACTTTAGATATTCCATGACCCTCTCCGAGCCTCAGGGGCTGTCTCTAAGCCCAAGAGGACTGGACCAGGGATTCCAGATGGAAATGCCAGACAGTCCTGTCACTACCCCTTCTCATACCCAAAGAAGACACCACTGAGCCAGGATTCTGCCTTAGAATCCTTCTTAACACCAAGGTCCAAGAAACTACTTCTGATAAATCAGATTTCCTGTAAGAGGCTACCCATAGGGTTATTGGTTTTAGATGTGCTCTGCAGGTCTAAATACCCTCTCTTCTGTCCTGCACATGACAGAAGGTAGTGAAAGAATCTGACCTGTTGCAGCTGATTTTTCTTTTCCAATTTTCCCTTGACTTCTTTACCTTGTTAGGGAACTTGGAGTTGTGTTTATGAGGCAAGAAATACATAGACAAGGTGAAGAGTTAGTTAGAAGCATCTTTGGTACCCAGATCTCAGCAGCTGAACATGTCTCTGCAGGTTTCTAGCCAGTTTTGCTGGGGTCTGGCCTTGTGAGTAGAGCCACCCTCACTACAGTGACTGGCCCTTGAGTATAAAAATCTGAGTTTCTTCTGGTAGACTGGTGACTACCCAGAGCCGATTCTGAGCCTAAAAGTCTGTATAGTTTTCTAGCCCTGTGTGATGATTAATCTTGCCAAGTTCATTGACTTCAGAGATGCCTAGGAGATTAGTAAAGCACTGTACTGAGTGGGTCTGAGTGGGTCACAGGGACACAGATTTGGAAACTGTAACTGACTCTTTCCCAATCTGCTTCCCAGATGACAGGAAGTGAGCAGCTTTGCCCCACTGTATCCTTCAGCCATAATGTTCTTCCTGACTTCAGCTCCACAGCAATGGAACCCCTTAAAATTTAAGCCAAAATAAACCTCTGCTCCATTGAACTGTGCATCTCAAATATCTTGTACCAACAATGGAAAGCTGACTACTATATCCTGCCACAAAAAATACCTTTTAAATCCAACACCATTCACACTCCATCATGTACAGTCATGATGGAGTACACATAGACAATGTACACATGATGGACTGTACACATAGACAATGCATGTAATTTTCAAGTTGCGAGCCATAGTTTTATTGCAAAGCCTCAGTAAATCCTGAGTTACGATTTGTGTGCTCAGGATTTAATATGAAAGATCGTGTACTCTGCAACTTACAGAAAATGAGCTGAGATCACTGACCTACCCTGATGTGAGCTTCTTTCAAGAGCAGCCCCATCGATGTTCCTCAGTTTAAAACAGAGTTAGCAGTCAAAGAGCAAGGCTACCGGGGTCCACCTGGAACTTGAGTGGTAGATAAAGATGACAAGTAAGTGGAAGATTTTCTGCCAAAAGGAGAAGGAGAAGTATTGGTTGATTTTACCCTGCAGAAAAGGGTCTGAAACAAAACAGACTCAATCTTTTGGATGTGTTTCTACTCAACAAAGTTTAAGAATTTCATATAAAACTTGAAGATTCTTGAAGAGATAAAAAGACACTAAATAAGCTTAGTTCCAAAAGTTACATTTTCTTAATTTGTCAGGGACTCTTAAAGACAAAGCACAGCATGGCTTGGGGGCTTGATCAATTAAACATGCTCACCAAGCAGAAAGCAGGGGCTCTTGCAGAAGCTTTTTGCCTTTTTTCAACCTATCTATCCTGGCTACAAGGCCAGAGCTTTCAAACATTGTTTACCAAATGCTATTCTGAAAGATTTGGATACATATGATGCAGAGCGTTTTCTGGCCCTCAGAGATGGACCAACATGTCAGCAAATCTTTGCTCCTTGGCCTTGTGTCCAGACCCACAGCAGAGACACCTAAAACAAGTTAGCTCTTCTGAGAGGCTGGAAGAGCAGATTTGTTTCAAGAGCATGAGAAATTTTGAGAGAGAACAGCGTTTCTTGGAGGAGACAGGATTTGAGATAGAACTCGAGCGCAGGAGATCAAGTTGGCTTTCAGTTGTGGGGAGAGGCAGTGCTTGCAGAGGTCCATGTTGAGCACTAGGAAAGGTCCAGGGTAATTCTGGTTACAGAGAAGGGAAGGAGACAAGCTGATGTGAGGCTTCTGGAGTTGGAGGAATGAAGGAAGTCTGGGTTTGAAGGCTCAGTGAGGGACCACAGCACGTAGAGAGGGTTGGGGAAGAATGACGGCTCCAACAGAACAGAGCATTGGAATCTAGGGCGTCATCTCCATCGGGAGCCAGCAAACAGCACATGAAGTCTAAACATTTGTGTCTATCAGCTCAAGGGCTTCATTTTGCAGTAGCAAAACAGAGACTCCAATAGCTTCCTGATCAAGACTATATGCCAAAGACAGCATCAACTCTGCAACCCAGAGCTTCTACCTGTGAGCCCATGCCACTTGGGAGAGGGATCAGTCTCAGGCAGACTCTGTGGGGAAAGCTATGAATTGCATGGATATGGATACTGTGCAGGAAAGCCTAGAGGTATCATAGTGAAACACTGGCCAGGAGATTGGAGCATCATAATACCAAATGCCAGGACATAGATACTGGGTCAGACGTGGCAGGGTGAACACCTCATCAAGTATGGAATTGTCATCTCTTTCAAACTATAGAGATGGCTTATAATTTCCAATGCTTTATAGCCCACCTATATTATCTAATGCTAAGAGGGTAAGATTTGCCTAAGGTGAGCTTAGTTGAGAGCCATGTGCTCTAATAGGTAGTCTCCAGCCATAAGCAAGTAGTGAGGATTAAATTTAAATTACTGAAAGTGATGTATTAGTTCTTGTGTGATGGTGATGTTGTTTGTGAAATCTTTGCCTACAACTTTGGAAAAGTTCTGCCTATTTGCTCTTCCAGCAAATTTAGTGTTTCTGTTTTAATATTTAAATCTTTGATCTATTTCAATTTTAGTTAAGTATATGGTGATAAACATGGGTCTAGTTTAGTCCTTGGCATGTGGAAAGCTAGTTTTTCTAGCACACTTTGTTAAGGCTTTCTTCCAGTGAACATGTTTGTCTCCTTTGTCATAGATAAGTTGGTCAAATTGTTTCTGCATCTTTTAATCTATTCCACTGATCCTCAGATCTACTGATCCTCAGATCCTCAGATCCTTAGTTTAATTTTCCAGTACCATGATATTTTTTTTTAATCACAACAGCTTTTTTATTATAATTTCAATTCAGGGATTGTGATGTTCCCTGATTTGCCTTTGTTGCTATGAATTGTTTTTGTGATTATAGGGCTTTTCTGGTTCCAAATGAATTTTAGTATTGTTTCCTGTAGTTATGTGAGGGATGCTAATGGCATTTTGATTGGGATTGCATTAAATCTGTATAACAATTTTGGAAGTATGGCCATTTTTGCTATGTTGGTTCTTTCTATCCTTGAGCAAGGAATATCTTTCCATTTTCTGATAACTTCTTCAACCTATTTTTTCAGAGTACTGTAATTTTCAATGTATACATCTTTTGCTTCCTTTGTTAGAATGATTCGAAAGTATTTCAGTTTTTTGGATGCTATTGTGAAAGATGTGGCTTGCCTAATTTCTTTCTCAGTGGGTTTGTTGCTTGTGTACAGGAATGCTATTAATTTTTGAGTATTGACTGTCTATCCAGCTAAATTTGGTTATTAAATCTACAAGTCTTTTGGTGGAGTTTTGGGACCTTTTTTGTAGCTCTCATGTCATCTGCCAATAATGATACTTGAACTTCTTTCTCTCCTATTCTTGTTTATTTATTTTTCTTATCTAATAGCTCTGGCTAATGTTTCCAAAGCTATATTGAATGGGAGTGATGATACTGGACACCCTTCTTGTTCCTTTTAGAGTGAAAGTTTTTAGTTTTTGACCATTTAGTGTGATGATGACTGCTGTATTATCATATATGGCTTTCATCAGATTGAGATAAAGACCATCTTTTCTGTAAGATTTTTTTTATCATTAATGGATGTTACACTTTTTCAGATGGTTTATCTGCATCTGTTGAGATGATGACGTGATTTTCTTGTCTTTGGTGCATTGTATTTATTGATTTGCATAGTTTGAACCATCCCTGCATCTCTGGGATGAATCTTATTTGGTCATGGTATACAATCTTCTTGATTACTTGCTACATTCTGTTTGCCAGTATCTTATTGAGAATTTTGTATCTATGTTCTTTAGAGAGATTGGCCTATAATTTTCTTTGCTGGTTGAGTTCTTCACTGGTTTTGGTATCAGGATAATGCTTGCTTCCAGGAATGATTTTGGGGGTACTGCTTTCCTTTCAATTTCTTTAAAGAGTTTCAGCACTAGGGGCATTCTCTCTTCTCTAAATTTCTTCTAGAATTCATCAGTGAATCCATCAGGACCTGGCTTTTTTGTTGGTCAGTTTTTAATTACATTTTTAATTTCAATGATTGAATATTGGGTGACTGAGAATTTTGTATAACCTTGATGTAGTTTTGACAATTTATATGTATCTAGGAATCTGTCCATTTCTTCTGTGCTTTCCGTCTTATTAGAATACAGATTCTTGAAGCAGGTATTGATAATCTTTTGGATTTCCACAGCATCCATTGTGATTTTACACTTTTCATTCTTTATGGCATAAATTTGAATCTTTCCTTTCTTTTTTTTATAACGTTGGGTAAGGGTTTATTTAATCTTTCAAAGAACTCACTTTTCAGTTCATTGACTCATTGTATTACTTTCTTAGTATCAATTACATTAACTTCTGCTCTTTATAGTTTTTGTCCTTATATGAGCTTTAGGTTTGATGTATTCTTTTTCTAGAATGTTAGGTTGGTTTTTTTTGTGCTCATTCTTCTTTTCTGATGTGACAATTCACTGCTATACATTTCTCTATTAGAACTGATTTCATTGTGTCCTATAAGTTGTGGTATGTTGTATCGGCATTATCATATAATTGTAGATACTGTTTAATTCTTCTTTAATTTCCTCTTTGATCCATTGGCTGTTCAGGAGGGTGTTATTTAATTTCCATCCATTTATGTAATTTTCTTGGTCCCTTTTGCTGCTGATTTCTACATTCACTACACTATGGTCAGATATGCATGGGATATTTCAATTTCTCTGCATTTATTTAAGCATGTTCTCTGGTCTAGTGTGTGTTCTATTTTGGAGAATGTCCCATGTGCAGCTGAGAAGAATGAGTATTCTGATGTTATGGGGTGGAACACTCTGTAGACATTTATTGAGTACATTTGTTTACAGGTTTGATTTTTTGTCCAGTTAATCTATTTGTGACAGTACAGTATTATAATCCCCCATCACAGTTATATTTGTGCTTATCTGATTTTTTCATGTTTGTTAATATTTGTTTTATATAGTGGGGCACACTGATATTTCTCTAGCATATATATTTATGATTGTTACCTTTTTCTCATGGTGTCTTCCTTAAGAAGTATGCAGTGACCTTTGTCTTCTTTGATCAGTCTTGGGTAAAGTTTACATTGTCTGAAAATAGAATAGCTACCCCTGCTTTTTTTCTGAGTTCCTAACACATGAAGTATTGTTTTCCATCCTTTGACTTTCAGTCTATGAATTTCTTTTTGAGTTAAATGTGTTTCTTCTATGCAACATATTGTTGGATTATGTTTCTTGACCCATTCAACCAGACTTTCTCTTTTGATTGGTGAAATGAGACCATTTACATTGAGTTATATCTGATATGTATCAGATATATCTAATATGTATTGGCTTATCATTCTCATATTATTTTCCTGTTGAGAGTTCTCTGTCTTTCCCTCTGTTTAACTGCTTGCCCTGACTGGTGGATTCTTCTTATTGGTGTTCTTGGAATTGTGGTCTTCATTATCTCTTTCTAAAATATCCGTTAGAACATTTTGGAGAGCAAGTTTAGTGTTCTGTATGGTGGAATTATTTTACTTCTCCATCAAGTTTGAAAGATATTTTTGTGGGGTACATCAATCTGGGTTGGAAGTTGCTTTCTCTTAGAATTTGAAATACTTCACTCCAAACTCTTCTTGATTTGAGGGTTTCTGTCAAAAAGTGCTGTGATACTAAGGTGACTTATTTCTTTTCCTTTACAGGTGATTTGTTTCTTTTCTCTGTTTTTAATATTCTGTGATTTTGCTGAATTTCTTGAATCCTGATTATTGTATGCCTTGGTGTGTATCTGTTTTGGCCATGATTATTTAGAGCTCTACATCCTTTACTTCTTTAAATATTAAATTCTTTTTTTTTTTTCCTTTTTATCAGTACCGGGGATCGAACTCATGACCGCCTGCTTGCAAGGCAGGTGCTTATGCCGCTGAGCTAAATCCCCTGCCCGAATATCAAATTCTTTATCCATATTTGGAATGTTTACTTCCTTTGCTTCTGTGGTATTATTTTATGGCATATGTGCTTTTCTTCAGCTTTCTCACTGACTCATTCTTACGTTATTTTTCTTTGCTTCAATTTGCAGCTGTTAGATTGATTTTCCATGGTCCCTTGATAGTTTCAAGGTATCTTTCTTTTCATGGTCATTAGCCACAATCCTGTCATCTAGATCTGATATTCTATTCTCACCTTTATTCAGTCATCTTCCAATCATCTCTTGGATTTCTGTTTGAGTCTATTTCATGGAGTTCATTTCTTTCCTACATTAGCATTCATAGTTTCCATCATTTTCCTAAGCTTCTCTAATTTTTAAGTCTGTGTGTACTGTAATGCCTTTCATTTTGATCTTTTCTTTTTTACTTGAGAGATTATTTTTCTATAGCCTCACTCATTTTTTTCACTTCTGCTGCTATCATTTTAGAAAGTTCCAGTGGTTAATTTCCTGTTTCCTTTGTCTCACTGTGTTTTGGACTTGTCCTTGATTGGCTGTCTCTAGTTGCATTTTGCCTCTGTCATGTCATTTTCTGTTTTCTGTTTTTTATTTCATTTTGGGTTCTCTGTTGATGTTTGTAGATTTCTTATGGTAGGTATCTTAATCACTAGTATTGAGGCTTCTCTAAGAAATGTCTATTTCTCAGGGCTGTCTTCCAGGCACCAGTGGTTCTTGGTCTTTGTGTCTACTCCAAGAACCTACCTTTCCAATTTATTAAGGATGAGAAGTTGCTATCTATTTGGCTTCAAACCCAGTTCTTTGACACTGTACTGTGGTGATGATTATGACCCTATACAATCACAGTGTTGTCATACATGGGAGAAAAACTGAGTATAACAGGGATGACATCTGGCTAATGCAGTACACTTAGTTAGCAGTAACAATAGCATCAAATACAGTCTAGCTCTTAACAAACTGTGATAATTATTAACTTAATACTTTTAACCATAGGAACAATTCTATAGTTACATAACAAAATTCAACATACACCAGCAACTTACGTGCAGTGAGTTTCCCCTTAGGAGAGGGATTTTATCTTGTAGGGAGGTGTTTAAGAAGGGTAAGAGGCATAACGGAGAAATAAATGAGCACAAATACAGTAGAAGAAAGTCTGGTGGGAAAAGGATGATCAACTAACTTTAGAGAAATTGGAGAATACAGAAGAGAAAAAAATAAAAGTGAAAGGGAAAGAATATTGAAGTGAAAGAGAAAGAGAAGAGACAATGTTCACTCACATGAACATATCATAACATCAAGAAAGATAGTTGAGGAAAGAGAGAAACAAGATGAATAGAAGAAAACAAAAAGAAAAGTAAGGAATTTAAATAGTGAAAGGGGGAAAAACCTCAACAGCAAATGCAACCAGATGAAAAAGGAAAACTAAACAAATGAACAAAAGAAAAGAAGAATAATTAAATTCAGAAGCATTTCTGAATTTACCCATGGTTTTGTGGCAGTGTCCATGTCACATTCCAGAAATGTGCTATGCAATTCTGCCAAGTTTGCAGTAGGATTTGTGTTGGCTGTGGGGTGGATATAGGCTTCTAGATTTGGGCCTGGGACTGGTCTTAAACTGAAAACATTCTGGATGTCCACTTCTCCTTACCATGACTGTCTCTATGGCACTCTCCCAGTTGCTGTGGCACTCTTGGGTAGGAAAAGTCTGGGATTGCTCCCAGACCTGTGTACAGCTGACTCCTTCCAGACCGTGCACAGCTCCCTCTGTTCCACAGCACTGACTCCTCTGGGTAGAGGAGTACCCTTGTCCCACTGCAGTCCAAGACTGTTAGCCTGCTTATGCTGCTGGAACAAGACCTCTCTGCTGGTCGCAGACCAGGGGGATGTTTCCAGTCCTTTGCATTTAGGGATAAGACTGGCTTCTGGTAGTCACCAGAGTGAAGTCTAGGTGGTCCCAGCTCCTATTCCACAGAGGAATTCCTTTTAGTCTATTTCCTACCTGCTGGCAGTATGCTGTGGCTGAAAGGCTCTTCCCTCATTCCACTCTGGGATTATGGTTTGTATTTAATGTCTCCCCAAAGCCTCATGCATTTATGGAGGTGGCTGAATCTAGTGTTTGTGATTGGTTCATTGGCTAGTGCTGGGGTTGGCAATATGAGTGCTGTATCTGCCCAGGGATGGGGAGCTGGCATACAATATAAGGGATGGAAGCAGGCATGTTTTTCTATTTTTACCTTTTTCTCTCTTGTTGCTTGTGGCTGCCATGAATGGTTAAATCTCAGCCATGCCATCCTGCTTTGAAGCCAACTGAGTATGGACTGAAGCCTGCAAAAAATTGTAAGCTAAATAAACCTTTCCTTCCTTCATTTTGGGCATCAGGTATTTTGTCTCAGCAACGAGAAAACAGTAACCAAGACAGGAATGTTGATAGTGAGGTGACCCAGGACTGTTCTGGGTCACCCCAGGACTGTTGCTGAAGCTCACCCTGAGGCTTTTGAAATAGAATAGTGGCTCTTCCCACTTCTGTTCTGAGTTTCTCTGTGCAGAGGCAAAGCACAAGTTCATCTCATTCATCAACCACTGGCTCTGCATGGCCCCCCTGCCCCGGAAACAGTGTCTTGTATTCTAATGCTGCTTTGGACTTTTCCCCACTGGTAGGCTGCTGGTACTGCCTTCCCAAAATGATACAACAATAATCCTGTTCCTAAGTTGCTCCGTCACTATTTGAGTGCTAAGTAGCCACTGGAGCAGGAGGTTATCATATTAGAGAGCACAGAAGAAGATATTTCAATCATCTCAGAAAGTCTGAATGAATAATACAGGTTTGCAGCAGGAGTCAACCATCTCCCAGATTGTGGGACAAATCCAGCCACCACCTACCTTGGTTCATGAAATTTTCCTGTCCTAGAGCCATATCCACTTATTTACGTATGTACATGTTTACTTTCATGCCGCAAAAGCAGTGTTAAGTAGTTAGAAAGGAGATTGTGTGGCTTACAAAGTCTGATATTCAACAAATTCACCTTTTTTCAGAAAGTTTGATGAACTCTGCTATAAACTGTGGAAAAGCTGCATGAGGACATTCTCCATAAGGATGTTCACTGGCATCTCCAGGATCTACTATGGCTCCCCACCCATGTCTTTCCTGAGAAGGAGGCTGGAATACACAATTGTCAGTGTTAATGCCAAGCTTTACCAAGGCACAGGGTAGCGTTTAGGTGGTCACAAGTCTACCCAGAAAAAACACACCACAAAATCTCACCATTTGCTTTATTTTTTTCTTTTCATTCTTCCCAGATCAATAAGGCAGCAACATGAATAAAAGTGAGACACAGCTGTTTTCTTACACAGCAATTCAATGACCCTTGCCAAGCTAATGCTCTACAGGTAATACTGGGAGTTTGTCATCAAATTTACCTGTTTAGAAGACCAGGCATTCCATATATAAAAAATAATTCTCAACCTGAAGGCAGGCCAGGGGCCTTCAGGTCAGTCTTTTTCTGAATCTTTTCAAGTCTTTAAGACCAAAAATGGACCAAGTTAACCTACCTGGCCCTTTTGGAAGGCTGGCACCTCTGGTTCTCCCCACTGACAGAACCATCAGAGCTACTAGAGCAGCAAGGAATTTAGGGGTTTCTCTGGGAACTCAACTTGCACAAAAGAAGCCCCATGATGCTTACTGTCCCACAATCAGTTTAGAATTAACTCCACTTCTCTGCCCTTTTATGAACACCATGCTTTGTTGAAAAGGGGAGCCAATTTGTGAGACTCACTGATGCTCACTTGGTAATGGCTCTATTGTCAGAACACAGAATTTATGTTAGCAGCTTAGAGTATCCTGGGGCCAAAATGGATGGATTCTCTTAGGATGCCTGAGAGCATCTCAAATGATGACACTGGGGACAGCAGGAGACCAGGAGTGCTGCGAAGTCAGCTGTGCCAATTGCAAACACACAGGAAACTCTTGCTGTCACGCAAACAGGGGGAGTTGCTTCCCTTCCTCTGTTGCCAGGAGGTCCTAACCATCAAGGTCCTATCTCTCGGATTCCTGGTTTGTTTGCTGACTTCTCTAACACCCACCTTTCTCTGCCGCTCTGTTAAAGGTATTACGATAAGTGAGAATAAAGAAAACATCCTAAGTCTCCAGCCTTCCCCTCCTCTTGCAAAAAACACATTCCCAGGTGTTTCTTGAATTACAGAGAAAGCAATAATGAGTGAGTTCTCTATGGAGCTATTATTGGGGTGAGTTTCATCTGTGCGGGTCTGGGATGAATCTCAAGTGCCTGGCTTGGGGTCACCCACGCTGTCGTCTCTTCCGACCCCGCAGCTTTAGTCGTCTGGTGGGCAGGCTGACAGGCTGCTTCCCAAATTTTTCCATGATTTCTCTGATCCTGGCGAGGTTGGTTTTGCTGAGTGTGAAGTCGCACTGCGTGGCCCCCATGTCATAGCCAACCATGCAGTTCTTGGAGGAAGTTGTAAAGCCTTCTGCCTTGGCTGTGACCACATATTCTCCAGGGTTCAGGAGGCGCCAGTAATCTCCGTTGCTGGCTGTGAAAAGAAACCAGGGGGACCTCAGAGCAGTTCTTTTGTAACACAAACACACCACCCCTATTTCATGACCAGCCCTGGCACAGGGCCTCTGAGGAAGGCAGCAGGGAATCTGAGCTCCTGCAGAAGCAAGTCCTTAATGCACACTGGAAGCCAAGATGTTTTCTATTTTGGAAGCTGCCTTAATGGTTTTAACAGGAAGGCGTTTAGGGCCTAGGCTCCCCACAGTGATCATACTCATAGACAAAGATGGAGAAATGATCACAAACACTCTTTCCTCAGTGTCAATGCAGCCATTCATTACGAACTTGAACTTGTGAGCAGTATGTCCTCATCACAAAAATCCATGTTGAAAATCCATCCATGCATAGGGCTTTCTGGCTTCCTTTGGCATGGCTGCACCTTCATAAAAATAATTTCTGAAAGGGGTGGGAGATTCTAACTTCAGGAAAGAGAAGGAGGCTCTGGTACCTGCACCCCACTCTACTACTGCTGTCCTGGGCCAGGGCAGAGAGAAACAGGGATTCTGCAAGGCAGAGATGGGTTTGAGACCTGACAAGCCAAAGCTAAGCTGCAGCAGAACTCCTGCCTCCCAGCTCTAAGGCTGGTCACTTGTGTCCTTATGTGACCAGGTCCTTAGTTTTCTGTGAATCAGAATAGCCTTTTGCAGGGCTTTAACTCAGTCCTTTTGAGCACTCAGACCAGTTGAAACTGACTATATTCACCCTGTTTTGTGAAGAGACATTTGGTTTGCTAGTTACTCATTTCCTCTTCATCCCAATCAGCTGAACATGGGGGCAACATTCATTTGAGTGGGTGCCAGTATTTAATTGAAGATGGACTGCTGAGGCACACTGTCGAGAGCAGAAGGGGAAGGCCCAGGTTCTGAAGGACTTGACAGCTTAACACAGGGACCAGACAGGAGCAGGAGGCCAAGCACCTTCTCGAAATCACTGTCTGGTAGAAGGAAAGGTGATAGGACAGGGGCACACAAGGGAGGTGGCTCACTGAGGTTGGGCCAGGGAGCTTTGAGGGTCAGAGATGCTTCAAAGGGGATTGGGTGCGAAGCTCACAAATAAATTTCCCTAGGACTCCCAGGTACTCCCTAGTTATTTGATCAAATCCAGGCTCTGGCCAGGACACTCAGACTGTCCGAAGAAAGAGGCCTGTGACTTTCTAGCTGTGGGACCTCATGCAAAACAGTACACCCTTCTTGGGAACCAATTACTTATGCACAAAAGAAAGCCTACATAGAGTTTACATCCTGAGTTGCCTGGAGGGCTCAAAGAGTCATTGTGAACCTGTCTTTCTGTGTGCTGTATTCTTCCCAAGGGTCCCTGTCACCTTTTCTGTCTCATAGTCTCTAAGTACCATGGTTTTCACCTGGCTGGATGCTATCTGGGACAGGTAACCCTGGCCTAGGATCCATATCTGCAACAGGGAGAAATAGAGACTGGAGGAAGCAATTCCACCAATCTGAGGACCCCCACTTGCAAAAGGACCAGACTCAGAGCAAACCTTCGACTCAAGGCTGAGGACCCTCCACGTCATCATGTATCACACATTCTTTGACTCTGACTCTGAAACTGTATTTGCGGTTCTAACCAGAATGCTATTCCTTGCTCTCCGAATGTTTGGCTGTTATCATCTCCTTAGGGAGGGACCTTTCCTTGGCTTTCCCACTTAGTTTTACATTTCACCTGATTCTTTTCTTTACTTGCACTGATTGTAGTCTGTGGTAAATTTTTTAAAACGTTCCTTTGTAATTACATGTAGGCACCCACAAGAATGTGTACATTTACTGGCCAGGGGCCATATTTAGTTTGCTCATAATATCTCTCCTGGTACATAGTAGGTGCTCCATAAGAGATCACAAATGAGTGAAACTCTCAGGAATGTGTTTGAATTCACAGAATCAGAACAAAGGGTGTTATCTCTTTACCACATGTGTGGGTGGGGGGCACTGGAGCTGGAACCTAGAGATGCTCCACCACTGGGCAACATGCCAGGTTTTTTCTTTCGAGACAAGGTCTCACTAAGTGGTCCAGTAGGATTTGACCTTGTGACCTTTCTGACTTAGCCTCTCTAAGTTCTGAGACTACAGACATGCACCACCACACCCCCAGTGAAGCTTCCACATCTGAAGCATCTGTAGATTCTCCCCTCTGCCTGCAGAGCTCCTCTCCCCAGTTCTCTGCTGAACATCCACACACAAACTCCAGCTCTTGTTACCTCTGGTGCTACCCCTTAAGCCTAGAATCAGGCACTCGATGAAACAAAGGACACATCGCTGTCTTCTCCTGGTGTGATCAGACTGGTATCCAGGGAGAAGAATTCCACAGAGCCACAGTCGAGGTCCACACACACAGGAATTGCTTGGTCTTTGTGGAAGGATAGGGCAGTTCAGGCCCCATCAGTCCATCCGTCATCAGGTCAGGTTAGTCTGCACCAGAGGATAGCCATGTGCAATTCTAAGCTCATTGTTTGGCTAAACTACTTACTGCATCTCTTCAAAAATATTTCTACTAGCTTTCCTCCCCATGGAATTCCACTTAATAGTTCTGTTGATTTTAACGCAAAATCTCTTCTGAAATAAAACTTGTCAGATCATATAAGCCTCAGTCAGAAATCAAGGCAAATTCAGGGCTTTTTTCGAGTCCTGAAAGAATCAGAAACCAATAAAATGAAGAGCCATGTGTAAAGCATGGGACGCATCTGTCAAGAGGACACTCTGGGAAATTATTTATAGGGAGAAATAAAAGAAGAGAGATGCATTTCCCATTAGCTCATCCAAACTGTCTCCTTGATACCAGGGGCTTGAAACTCAGAGCCCATTAGGCAAAACATCCTTATCTAGGCTTATGGGACCCCAGGGCCTTTTTACTTCCCACTCAGTTTAAAACCTTCATGTTTTTTCACATTGCTTAGAGACATACTCAATAGCCCAAGGAATGGTTGAGGATTTTTTTTTTTTTTTTTTACAAATCACTCTTAAGCAATATTTAACATATAAATCCTATGGAGAACCAAATCAATGAGCCTATCTTTCACTCACTCCTAGTGATCGTCAGCACCCCCAGAGCACCTCAGGGGTACTCAGTGCACATTTGCTGAATTAATGGATGAATAAATGGGTAAATACACAAATGAATACATGGATGCCTGTGAGTGGTTACTGTGCACAAAACTTCATGCAATACAGCCTGAGATCTTACAGTTGGCTACAAGATGCAGGACAAATGGTAGGAATATTCAGAAAGTACCACTGACAGAAGAAATCAGTGACTAAATGAAAAGTATGTGATTTACAGCATTATGTGCCAGTGTATTATTTCATGGCATTTCAGATGCCTTCATCTGTTTAGGAAACTGACTTTCTATCTCATATCAGGAAGCATGATATTGACCATATGGGCCAAGATGAGTCCCAGTCTCATCTCCTCCCATGTCCCAGAGTCTCCATTTCCTGGCAGATCGAATGGAATAATTTGTTGGGAGGACAGGATGTGTGGGTACAGGTGAATGGCTTGCAAAGAAGAGGCCCTTTCTGCCCAGAAGAACCAGCTGGACACAGAGAAAGGAGCTCTGTACCTGGAGTCTCAGGTCCTTTGCTCCCACAACCCTGCCACTCACCGTGTCACCCTGAGACTGCCATGTAATGTCTGTTCACTCACTCATTCAGCAAGTATTTGGTGAGTACCCACTGTTTGTGTAGGCAGGCAGCATGTTTGTGCCACATGCAAAGTGGGGAACGGTACAAGTGAGATCAGGCGGGGGTACAGTGTTAAATAGGGTCATCACTTTACGGAAGTGATATCTGAGCAAAATCCAAAGGATTAAGAAAAGAGCCTCCTGAGACGACCAGACAGAAGGAAGAGTCATGGTGACAACTTCAACATGTAGCTATCAGTCCTCAGCAAACAATGATGAACTGGGTGTAAAAAAAGCAATCACCCATTTGCCTTGGACCCTAGGGTTCTAGAAACATGAGATTTACAGTTTTAAACTGAAGTATCCTGGGGAGCAAAGGGAAACTCTGGGTATATGGGAATACCTTTGCTTCTATGTTATTTTCAAATCAAACAATAAGGTGGGCATCTTATTGGGTGTAAGGGTCCATACTCAGCTATTTAGGAAGCTGAGACAGGAGGATCCCAAGTTCAAGGACAGCAAGACCCTGTCTCAAAATAAAGTTTAAAAAAGGCTGGATTTATGTTACAGGGCTTGCCTTGCATGCACAAGACCCTAAGTTCAACTCCCTGAGGTGCAAAATCAGTCATTCAATCAAATAGATGATGTCTCTGTGCACATACTACATAGTTTCTGCAAGTGATTTTTCCAGCCCTGAAGGTCAGAGCCCTGAATTCAAGTCCACCACTTCTTGACCTTTGAGAGGTCAGATAACCCCATGGAGATTCTGCTTTCCACCTAATAAGGGGGAAAGAATGGCCCACCTCTCTCAAAAGGAAGAAGTGAAAAGAAAAGTGAAAGAAAACATAAAGAGAAGTTCTCACGAATCAGCTTATCTGAGTAGCACCTGCTCCAGCTGCTGCTTAGTGACCCAAGAGCAGCTGAATGGTCCCTTGCTGACCCAAGACAGTGTGGCTACTCCATGAATGATTTGAAAGTATGAGATGATTTTGGTATTTAGTAATTGGAAACCAAATTTGGTTCATAAGATCCCAGATCTTATAATTTCCTTTCTTTTACAATAAGAGAGTTGGAGGAGGATTTCAGTACTACCTTTAAGAGATCATCTTCTGACCCTCAGATTATCCAAAATTCTAGAATCTTCTATCCTATCACTGGCAGTTATCATGCCAACCAGAGATCTAACCTCCCCAGCCACTTGTTTCTTATGCATGTGGGACCTGGGTCTCTCTGTAACATTTCTTTATATGCCTTGCTTCATCATTTAAAGACAGAATCAAGAAAACAGAATTGTTGTAGGGAGTACCTGATTCAACTTGTGTAAAGCTAGTTAAAGAGTACCTAGCCACACGGATGCCAAAATCAATGGGAGGACTTACTGTTACTATTGCTGTTAACCTCTTCCATACAGAGTAAACACTGGTGTCTTCCTAAAACATCGTATTCAACAATTTCCTATGGTTTAGAAACAAAAATTAATCTTCCCTGGCCTCAATGTTGAGTCCTGAGGCTTCACTTCATCTAGAGTCCTCAGCATCTAGAGTCCTGTTGCTGTGGCAACAGCACTCTTGAGACTCTCCATTCTAGCCTTCTCAATGCCTCCTTTGGCAGAACAGCCCCCACCCACTGCATCTCCCTCTGAGGCTGTCTGCTTGCCCTTCCCCTCAGGCCCCATCCTGCTTGGTCTGGGAGCTGAGCTGCCTGCATAGGTAACAACATCACGGAGATAAAGCTGCTTCCACAACTTCTCAGCAACTCCCAGTGCAGCTGGGAGCTTATTCATTCAAGCCCATCCCAGAGAAAAGCCAGGAAGCACAGACTATAAACCTTGCTCTCAAGGGTCTTTGGAAAGATGGAAGGAACAGGCCTTTGAGTAAGAAGTTTCTGGCACTCTGTAATCCAGATAAAACACTGCAAGAAAGCAGATACTTTTTACCAAAGACAATTAACAGACATTCCCAGTTACCTGTTCGGATGTCATGGTTAACACCTTCTACAGAGATGATGGCATTTGGAATTCCTTTTCCATGTAAGTCTCTCACCATGCCTTTGATACCACGGTGAACCTGTTCCACAGACAGGACAAGATATGATGAGGTCACTAACGGGCTCTGGGCAGTGCCAACCTGAGGAAGTGGGCTGCTGATCTAAAGCTAGCTCAGTCCCCACTAGGAATGCTCACAGAGCCACATGTAGCCCCAAAGACTCACCCGGTTCCACATGAATTTTTTGCATAAATTTCTGTATTCTTTTCAGGGGTCCACACACCAGAAAGTTTCCATTGCAATTTAAATATTCCAAAGATTTTTTTAAAAATTAGAATCTGAGGTTGTTCTTAAAAACACAACTAGCTAACTCAAATGTGCCTTAATTTCCATAACACACTTTTATTTGGACTTCTTGAACTCTATGGACTTAATTATTTATGAGCCAGAGAGGAAAGAACAAGTAACTTTCCTAAAAATAACAACTCTACTGTGTGAGATGACATACATCAACTCGGAACCTCATGCCTCAGTCTCTCCACCTGTAGAATGATGTGATAATATTAGGTGACATAGTATTATTTCCAATGATATTATTTATACATAACTATTCCTGGGGCTTCTATTCATTTTGGCTAAAACAGGTCATTGCTTCAGGACGATCAGGTTGCTATAGACAAGGCCTTCTTTCTTTCCATATATAAAAATAGAAAGGAGACTTCCCTCCTGAATCCCAGGGTTGGGACAGAAGGTGTTTTCACAGCTTCCCAAGAAGGAAGAATCAGCCCTCACTCTTCTGTGCTGGAGCTCACCTGGGTTGTGCCGAGCCCCCTAAGGTCAACATAGCAAAAGTCGAGGTGTCAACTTTTGCTACCTTTGCACAGTATCAGAAGGCTAGCTACCCTTAGGGTGGGTAGTATTCACACTCAGGGTGTCCTTGCATTGCATTATGAAACAATTCCAGCATCACATCCTCGATCCCAGCACCACATACCCTAGATCCAGCCAACTCCAAAAAGCCCCAAATGTGACAGCATGATGCTTTGGGGGAACATCTAGATACAAACCATAACACATGTGTTAGAAACAAGGGGTATATACTTTGAAGGGGATTTATAGCAATGTGTTTTTTATCTTAATACATTTTTAAAATTTAATCATTTTATCTAATCTCCCCTCATTGTGCAAATATTGATAACAATCTCTGCCAAATAAAAATATTATGCTGTGTCTTCATCTGTCTTACTCACTGCATGTAGAACCATCTGACTTCTAATTCTTCCCCAAAGTCAAAGTGACTATGAAAGGTAAATGCTTTGATAGATTCAAGACCTTGAGGCAGCCACAACAGTATTTCTAAACACACCCACAAGAAAGAACACACGATCTGCTTCAAAAAATGACAAGAGCAATGGGATAAGAGTTTTTAATCACACCTGGTATTTTCTTATGGTAAAAGTAGACAAAGATGAGGGGCCCAAGCATGTTACTTAGGGTCGCCCCTGCACCCCACAGACAGCACCCAAGGCTCCTGCACTGTCTCATTTGCCCTGAGTCAGTGGAAACATCCCCACTGGGTTAGAGCCTTCTCCATGGGGGCTGAGACATGCGAAAAAACAGGGATTCCTTGCTGCAATGGGCCTGGCCGGGGACCATGGCTGAGGCCTGAAGTGCCAATTCCATCCCATGCCCCTGGTCAAATCCATGGCCCTGTTCATTAGCTGGTCTTGGCCACATCACAGTCACACGCCCACCTTACCTGCTCCATGAACACAATCAAAGACTCCCGGTTGTTCTCCCACTCCTCGGGCAGCTGGCTCTCGTGAGGATATTTATCACAGCCCACGTAGATGGACAGCTCAAAGCAGTTTGTGTGAAGATAGCTGAAGTCATTCAGGCCTGTGAAGCCAACCAGACGCTTTGATTGAACAACGCTCCCAGTGCCATGGGCAGCAAGAACGTTCAGGACCACTCAGTGACCTGATATGAGCAGAGAAGCATTAAGTATGCACTACAGGATAACATTTATAGGAGGGCAAATGTGCCAGACCTGCAGAGGACCAAGGGGGACCCATGAAGTGAGGACAAGCCTGTACAAAAAATGGGCTAAGTGTTTTAGATGTTTCTTTTGCTGAGCATCATTTAACACACCTTGTTTGGAATAAAGCTATCATTCATTAACACTACGGATATTTTTGAGTGTTTAATTAAGTTTATCTCTATAGTTATGCTAATTGCAGCTACAGATTATAAATAGTTTCCTATTCTGAGTCATACAAATAGTTAACTACACCTTGTCTTACTGAGCGCCTTCCATATGTCAGGCCCTGTCCTAGGCACTCTGTATCCTGTAAGTCTTTGGGTTTGCTCATGGTCCCAGCAAAGGTAGAATAGCACACGTTCACAAATCAGCAAAGTGAGGCTTTGAATGGTAAGCATGGAGTCCAGGATTCTGTGTCTGGAAATGGCCAGATCCAGGGTGTGATGACAAGTCTCGCTCTTGTCTCTAAATAAGGCACAGCTAGTAGGGACTGTGGAGCAATCATTCCCAACCCAGAAGCCACAGAACAGATAGACTCTCCATATTGTGATATGATCACAGCAGGATGTGAAGTAGCCAGGCTGGCCCATGGTGGGTCTCTGAAGGAGTTTCACAGCCTACAAATCACTACAATGTAACTTAACACAGACATTTCTTGCCTTATAATTTTAGAGGGCAGAAGTCTGAAATGGAGGTGCCTGTGCTCACTCTAGAGGCTTTAAGGAGCATCTCCCTTTGTTATGGTTTAAAGATGAAGTATACCCCCAAAGACTAATGTATTGAAGGCTTGGTTCCTAATACAGCAGTATTCAGAGACAGGATCTAGAGAGGTGACTGGATCAGCAGGTTCCTAACTCACTAATGAAATCATTATCTGATGGCATTATTTAGAAGGTAATAGAAACAGGAGGCAGTTGAGAGAGTTGATCTTGGAGGTGTACCGTGGGGATAATATCTGGTCCCTGGCTCCTTTCCCTTAGGCCTTCTGGTCTCTCTATTTCTTGGCTGCCATGAGGAAAGCAGTTTTCCTCCTCCACACCATTCCACCATGATGTTTCTGCCTCACCACAGGCCTAAGAGCAACGGAACCAAATATCGATGGACTGAAGCCCTCTGCAGCTATAAGCTAAAGTAAACTTCTTTATAGCTTTTTATGTCAGGTATTTTGTCATAGTGACAAAAAGCTGGCCACCACTTCCTGGTTCCTCTATTTCTGGTGACTCAAGTATTACTCAGCTTATGGCAACATCCCTCAATAACCGCCTCTCTGGTCTCTGTCTTCTCTTCTTTTGTCACTCATAAACACACTTCTCACTGACTTTGGGAACCTTCTGACTAACCAAGATGACCTCTTCTTGAGGCCTTTATCATAAATATATGCTTAAAGACTATCTTCCTAACAAGGTAATAGTTCAATGGGCTACCGAGTAGACATATTGCAAGGGGAGGGGGCACTACCATTTGAGCCACTAAAACTACTGGCTATTTGTAAATAAATAAATGAGTGTCACATAGCATAATGTACCCATTGCTTTTTCTTAACATTTTTTTTTCTTTTTGGTGCTGGGTATTGAATCCAGAGTTTCACACATGCTAAGCACAAAGTGTACAGTCTACTACTAGGCTACATTCCAAGCCTTTTCCAACACATTTGTTTCTGAAAAGGCTAACTAGCCATGTTCTATGTGAGAGAGGGAAGTGTGCTCTCTGGGATAAGCTCCTCTAATGAGCTTCCCAAGGGCCAATCACAAATCCCTGTGCTGGGTGCACAGGACTCCGCATGGACTGTGAAATGCAGCAGGTTCTCCAGGGCTTCACCAGCACAGACCTTAGACACTATTTCTCCTTCCCCTCCCTGTAAGGGTTGGGAGAAATGTCAGTTTTGCCATCAGGCTTTGGGATTTACTCAAAAGTAACTCCACATCACTCCACTTCTTAATCACTGAAGTCAGAGGCACATGATACCAAACACATGGCCACTCTCTACCTGTCAGATTTCCCTTCCTGTGACAAAATGCGTTACATAATTTAAAACAGGAAAGATGTATTCGGGTTGACAGCTTTAGAGGCCTCAGTGCATGGTTGGCGGGTCACATTGCTTAGGCCTGAGATGAAGCAGAACTTCATGGTGGAAGGTTCGGTGGGACAAAACTGCTCACTTGAGGGCAGTCGGAAAGCCTGAGTGAGGGAATGAGCCAGAGAACAAGGACCAGGGACCGGATATAGTCCCCAATGTCACATTCCCATGATTGACTCCTTTCAACTAAACTCCACTGCCTGTTTCCATCACCTCCCAAAATGCCACCTAATTAGTTCATTAATGAGTTGATCCACTCAAATTAGAGATCTTGTGATTCAACTGTTGGAAACACCCACAGATAAACCCAGATGTTTGTTTTACTAATTTCTTAAGCATTTCTCAGTCCAATCAAGTTGACAATCAAGATTAGTGATCAACTGGTGATAGCTTACTGTGTTTTTTTTTTTTTTGTAGTTCTGAATTACTTGTACCCTTACACTGTTTTGTTTTGTTCTGCTTTTTTCCCTCTTTTTCCTTTTAAATAAAAAAAAAAAGATTAGTGATTACACTGCCATATTACCCACAATTCCTCATCTCCAAGATTTCCCAACCACTCACTGCAGGCAGCCATGAACTTCTGGTCTCACTGTACCAAAATAAGGAGGAAGAAGAACAGTGGATTAGAAGAGGCAGGTTAGTGTCAATGTCAAGTTCATGGGAAAATCCTTGGTAATGGCCTGATCTGGTGAAGAAGGCTGTGCTAGCACCAGGCCAATCTATTCAGTAACTTCAGTGTGCTGGCTGAGTGTAGTGGTCTACACTTATGATTCCAGCCCTCTGGGAGGCTGAGTTTCAAGAGCAACTTAGTGATTTAGGAAGACACTGTCTTAAAACACAAACAAAACAAAACAAAAAAGACTGAAGATAAACATCAGTGTGAAGAACCTGGGTTAAATCTTTTATACTACAAAAACAAAACTTGAAAACCTCACAGTTTGGAAACAGAGGGCAGGAGCTAGCAGGAAACAGCTCTGCTTAGTAGAACAGGTCTTGACTCCTACACATCTTGGACTTCTCTCTGCATCTTATTATCCCCAACCTCTCAGGCTGTGCTAGTACTGAAATAAATGTGCTAAGTGCACATTCCAGAATGGGCTGCCTCTTCTTCTCGTCTGCTATAGACACCGAGCTGAGGCACAATCTCGGCAGTTCTCATAAACCTTCAGTCCTAGATGGGGAAAGACATCCCTTTGTGTTGTCCCTTTGACTAGACCCCTCTCCTTGGTATCTTCAATAGGGAACTTGGACTACACGTTTCTTACAGCTCTGCGTGCTGATCTCTCCAACATGTGCCCTACTAGGGAGGACAGGTTAGGGACTGCAGCTGAGAAACAGCTTGAACACCTTGGAGTTAAAATGCACATAGTTTCAATAATGCACTTTGAAATTCACTGAACACTTCTTCCAACCACCCCTCTTGCCATTAACCACTGCCTGCAGCACACCAACAATGAGAAAGAAAGAGCTGAATACAAAGACAGAGGGGAGGGAAGGAAATTAGAAATTGCATTTCATTAATCTATACAGAAATAAATCTGTGACTCCATAACACCTCCAGAAAGAATGATTAAAATGGCTTGAGCCACCAAATGGCTCTGGCACTAGGTTCCTGACATAATGAAAAACATAATTGGTAAAGAACAAACGTCAGATGCTGCATATGATCATGCAGAAGCCAACTTTCCATAACGTTGCTACTGACCCGACACCAGGAGACCCAGCTGTGTCCAGACCCAGTCTGACCACAGCAACCGCGACAATAAACATATTTTGCTTAGAGATTTTGTAGGTAGGTTGTAAGAAGTAAAGTTGAAAATAAAAAAATCCTTTCTGCCATTAGGATATTTTCTCGATAAAGACTTGCTTCTTTTTTTCCTTTCTTTTCTTCATAGTATGGAGCAAAATATGACGGTGATGAAAAAATGCCCCTATTTCGTCTGGCAAGCTTTCTTTGAGTATTTCCACATGATGATGAGAAAAAATATTTCTTCTTTTTTTATTTTCCAGGGGTGGAAATGTACATGACAAGCATGGAAAGGTTGAATTTCTAACAATGTTAAATAATATTAAAGTTAATTGTTATAGAGAAACAAAAAATACAGATAGGTCCATAAAAGAGATTTCATGGTGAGCATGCCCTGAAAGACAGAAGAAGTAGGGGATGAGAATTTATCCTAACTGAGGTTCCTGATAAACCAGACACTGAGTACATCCGCATCTGTCACCTACATAAACCTCACACATCCTAGAGAGACAACACCATTATTGTCACCAGCATCATTGGCATTGCCACTACCATGGTGTCCAGCTTACTAAGGAAAAAATATAGGGGTTCATGGAGGTACAATGACTTGCAGAGGGTCACACATCATCTAAGTGGTAGAGTTGGATCCAAAACCAGGATGATCTGACATAGAATATTTTTCAAATTCACCATTTGTTTAACAACTCCCTTCACCCCACCAAAGACAAAAAAACAAGCTATAAGCATTACACTGGGGTCTTGCATTCCAGTCAATGCAAAGGAAATAATCATACCTCCTACTTTGGGAGCCCTGGATAGGAAACTAAGTGCTAATTCTGACTTGTGCACTGTGGGGTCCTCTGGTTGCTGTGAAGCAATCCCCAAAGTGTGTGCTAATATGCTCTCCAGACCTTGGGTGGGTCTCCGAAGCAACACCTTGTATTCCACGGTCCATACACATGCTGTGGGTGAGACCGGGAGAGGGGCCTGCTTAGCTCCAGGGCACAGCAGATGCACTGAAATGGCCTTCAGCACATGAGAGGGTCTCAGAACACACCTGCAGCTTGGTCCCTTCACACCTGGGCTGGAGATCAGTACTCAGTTTTTGTAAGTCCACAGCGTGGGATGTTCCCCAATATAAGAGCAGCACTTGGCATAAAACCATGGCCTCAGCGTCAGTACTCACATACTCTGTCCCTTTGCTGGTTTTCTCTTAAGTTAAAAGGCTACCATCTCTGTTCCTGTAAAATCGGTTTTCTCTTAAGTTAAAAGTCTGCTTTCACCCATCTCTGTTCCTGTAAAATCAGAATAAGCGGCTAAAACTCTGACCAAGGGATTTCATCTCTACATCTTTCTTGTTTGAGCAGATTCCAACCAGTCTCCAAGGCCCAGTAATCTCATTTATAAAATGAGGGGTAGGCCACTCCAGCCTCAAAGACTGTGGTCAAGAACAAAGAAGGATCTGTGTAAAGGGCTGGCATCTGGTAATTGCTTAATTATGGTGGCTACTATGGGACTGAGCATAAGGCTAAGGGGGGGGGCACCTGTAGGGTTCCTGTTGGGGCGATAGTCCATGATCATTAGTCCCTGTGATGCCAGGCAGAGCTGATCTGAGACTTACTTCCAGCAACGGTGTGCCAAGAAGCCCCATTGACAGTGCCCTCTTCCTTTTGGAAGTCTTCCGTGTGGCACACCCTCCGCCGGGCATCTGTCATGAGGCGGTGCGTAGAAGCATACGAATATGCCAGCCAGCGGAACACATGGTCGTCAGGGGTGGGGCTGTGCTCCTGGGTCTTCCACTGGGACCGCACCATGTCATAGGGGTATGCCACCACCAGCTCGCCCCCTTGCAGATTGCCACCTAGCACAAAGGGAATCTTTTCCATCCAGGCTATGACAGCTCTGGTCTCCATGGCCACCTGTGAACAGGAAGTCAATAAACAAAGCAAGAAAGCACTTTACCTTCTTCACTTTCAAATCAGGAGCACATTTGTAAAAAAAAAAAAAAAAGCAGTAATTTTATGGAATAATCTAAGAAATATTTAGAATTTTGTAGTGTATCTTGGGAAAAATGGATTTTTTTGATATAATAGCTAAAAGCCCAGAGAAGTGTCTAGTTTCCATGGTGGGATATTCCAGTGAATGCCAAAGAAAGAATGATAAAGCAGCATTCTGTGATACATGTAAATTTATGAGACAGGCATGTTCATTCATGGCTACATATAGCTCAAGAGAGGGACATGATCAATCGTAGCAAGCCTCTCAGTAGAAGAACACATACCTAAAAGTATCTTCCCTGAATCTGACCCAGCCTCCAACCCAGGGTATGGCAGACACTTTTTGCAAAAGGCAGACTAGTAAATGTTTTAGGCTTCATGCACCATGCAGGCCCCGTGACAACTACCTAACTGTGCCCTTGTAGCAAAGAAGCATCATGGACAAAACCCAAAGGTGTGCTGTTGATAAAAACAGGCATAAGTGGGGTTTGGCCTTGGGCTATTGTTTGCCACTGCCTTTTCTAGCAAGTCCCATTCAATGGTAATTTCATTGCCATACATGAAACACAGCAGTGTGTACCTGACATCACAGAAATGTCATCACCTGCACCGAGAGCATACAGCACATAACAGAGAACATAGATAAGCAAGACAAATAACCATGAGGAAATTGCAGGGGGGAGGGGGAGAAAGTGATAGAGGGGGAGCTCATAGCTTAAAGGAGACTTAAAAAGATCTAAGACAATCAAAACAAATGGGATTCATTTGAATCTTGCTTTAAACAAATTGAGCAGTAAAGAGGAATGAGAGAGGAAGGAAAGAGAAATAGAGGATGAGATAGAAGAGAGAAAGAATTCACTGATCAATAACAGGAAATGTGAACATTTGCCAGTTTATAATATTAAGAAATAATTTTTGTTTGATAGTGATAATCTTATGGCCTATTATCACCCCATTATCATGAGTTTAACCAGTGTGATCATTTATCATTAACTGGATTTTAATAATATTAAGAAAAATTTATTTTGATATAATGGTGGTATGGCTTAAAGGGTCCTTCTTTTTAGAAATACTTACTGAAATATTTATAAATGAAATGACATGCTGCCTGGGACTTGCTTCAGTAAGAAGGGAAAGAAGAAAATGTGGGAGAAGGTGCAGACAAAACATGAATTGGTAAGTGTCAAAGCCGACGTGGGAAATGTGGCTTTTCTACAGCTTTCTCTAATTCTGTGTATTTGACATTTCTTTTTCCACGAAAAAAAAAAAGTAGTTAAGAAAAAAGAAAGAAAACTGACAAGATTAAAAACTAAACTTGAAAAGTCTGTTATGGCCAAATACTGATCTGACTGGCAAATCAAATATCTGTCATAAGTTACTAATGTCTGTGATGAAAATTCTAGGAAGATAAAATTGATAATAATTGAGAAATATATACTGGAAATAATTTAACTGTGCAGGATGAAAGCTGATTCAGGGATGAAATGCACTTGCTGGGATTTATTAAGCCCTGTTTTTGTATTACAAACAAAAGCAAGGGCCATTGAAGGGTTAATCACGGAACTCGGCTCCTCCCACAGCGTCTGTAACAGCCCAGATGTGTCTCTAACCCATCCTCCACCCTAGACCGCAGCCTCAGTAGCAGCTCTAACTTCATGGAACACATGCTCCTGCCTCTTCTGCAGAGGAAATCGCTGCATCCTAGATGCACAATCCTCGTTCTCCTTCTTTTGTTTTACCCATATGTGAATGTCTAAAAATACACTGGTTGGTTTTACTTGCTTTAGATCTAAAGAAAAAAGAGGAAAGGGCAACTGTTCTAGTTGTCTGTAATTTTCCTCACTTACTTTGTTTCTAAGATTGATCTCTGATGCTAATTGAAGCTATGAGTTTCTAAGATTAATTCTTGATGTCAATTGAAGCTATTCTTCAGTCCTTTTCAATACGAAGATTTCACTTATCTATAGGCTTATCATGCTAGGCAGTAAATAATTTTCAATCATTTGTTATAACAAATAGTGTGGTAGGCTTTCTGTCTTCTGATGTACATGTGCTGAAAATCTATCTTGCATATCTCATAAGTGAAATCTGTGTGTATCCTCAAAGGATATAAATATTCCTATTCTAAAAAGTAATCAAATAATTTTCCAAAATCATTACACTAATTCATATTCACCCTCGATAAGTAAAGAACCCACTGTCTCCATCCTGACACTTGAATATTGTCAGACTTCTTAATTTTGCCAACCAATAGATATAAAATGTTCCTTCACCTCCATCTCCTTAACGCTAGAGCTGTGTGACACCTTTCTGTGCTTATCAGCCATAAGCTCCTCCATGAATTGCCTCTTCATATCTTTTGCCCAATTTTCTAATGAGTTGTTTACAATTACTTTATTGTTGGTCTTAACATATTTTTAAAAATTCTAATTCTCAGTTCCATAATTTGCAAATAACTTCTTGCAGCTTATCATTTGTCATTAGTTTACTAAATCTTCGGATGAGTAAATTTTCTTATCTGCATGCAGGTCAATTTATTAACCTTTTATAGTATGATTAACGCTGTTTGCATCTTAATTAAGATTTTTTTTTGCTCTGAAATGAATCATCTATAACCTCGTTTCTCTGAGAATTCACTGTCCATGCTAAGTTTTATTAAATGCTTTTTTCTGCAGACAAATTACTTCATTTTTTGTTTGCCTTTTGTTAGTTCATTGATTTAGGTTTTCTCCTGCTAAGTTTTTTAACTTCTTAAAATAGTTAATTTTCAGACTTGCTTCTTTTATAATGCAATCATTTTAAGGTATAAGTTTTCTAATGCACTATTTTTAGCTGTAGTTGAGAAATTTTAATAATTTTTAATTATTATTTAATTTTAATACATTTCTGCTCACCAGCATGATTTTTCCCCCCTCTGGCCCCTTATTTATTTTTTTAAAATTTTACTTAAAAGAGAAAAAACAAAACAAAACAGTATAAGAGTACAAGTAATACAGAATTTCAAAAGAAAACAGTAAGAAATCATTAGATAATAGATTACATATTGTCATCTTAGAAATAGTTGTTCAAGTTACAGGATTAAAGCATATAAAGTAGACATTCAAACAGTGAGACTGCAAACAGTTGTGTTCAATGATCCAACAAAAACTTAGTAATATGGTCATCTATCATAACACACCTAAACACACTTGCAGTTGTATCCTTTAGAGCACTTTTTTTCCCTCTCTTTTTTACAACAACATTTACACATTTTGGGTTTTATTACTCCCATAGTTCTTATTACTTTTTCTTTTTGGAAGAGAATAAAACCAAATATGACAAAACAAAGCAGTCAGTCAAAACAAAGGATGCACATAATACATGATATAAAAACAGAATACAAGGTAATCAACAATGGTTACCATAATGCCTTTTGCTACCTTAAAAAGAATTGCCTATATCATTAGGTATAATAAAATTGAACAAAACAGTACAGAACAAGACCAATAAAACCTAAACATTGGAGACATTACAGGACTTCAAAAGAAAATAATAGTCAAACCAGAATGGGCATCATAGTGAATCTTATTGCCTTTAAAGTAGTTGCCTATACCCTCAAACTTGATACTATCAACCAGAACAGAACAGAGTAAAATCAGTCAAAACAAGATGGAGTGTAACTTTGTATACTATGGCTTCAAACATATCAAGGCAGTGTGAAACCATTCAAGAGGATGAAAGTATTACAGGGTATTTAGAACCAGCTAATGGAAAACGAACAGTGGTTTCCATATTATCTCTTTGCCTATAAAAATTTTTGTTTATACTATCACATATAATAAAATTCTGGCCCCTTATTTAGAGGCCTTAGAAATCCTCTGAATGTATAGCAGTAGTCTCTTTAATCTTATTATTGTCTCCCAGAATAGTTACACAGTATTAGATCATGAGCCCTCAGACATGATTCAGAGACTGAAGAATCAAAGACTTCAGGAGAACATAGATTCTGCACTATGTAAGATACACCTATGTCTGTCTCTATCTCCCCCTGACTGTGTCTCTAAGTCTTCAGACACCATTGACCCAAAGATGGCATCTACAGGAGAACACTAAGAGTCCTAGTCTCTAAAATTTACTGAGATTTCCTTTATGACCATCCCACTCATCAATTTTTGAAAATGTTCTAAGATTACTGAGAATATTCTCTAATTTTTGGTTGTAGAATTAGTATAGATATCTTAGGTTCAGCCTGTTAGTTTGTTACTCAACTCATACTTTTGCTGATTTGTTATCTCTCTAACCCATCCCTTTTGAGGAAGGTATTGGTGATGATACATTTCTGTTGTTCTCTCTGTATTGCCAGAGAACAAGCTTAATAACTAAATTTCTCTTAAAGCAAAGACTGAAATCCAGGCAGCTTCGTGTTGCTGTGCTGAAGTAACTAGTCATCTTTTATTATTTCAGATATCAGAAAGCCAGCAGCCAAATTCCAAAAAACCCTTTGATAGAAGGGTTCCCAAATATAACATCACTTGAATTCGCAACTGTGTCAGGTATCATTAGGATGTTAGTTGAGAGAGAGAGAGAGAGAGAGAGAGAGAGAGAGAGAGAAAGACAGAGAGACAGAGAGATAGAGACAGAGACACACACACACAAAGAGAGAGAGAGAGAGAGAGAGAGAGATCATTTGAATTGAGGTACAAACTATAAAGATGGATTCAGAAAACTCAGAGGCCTAAATCTTTTCCTCATCAGTCACCTTTGGGTATTTTCACCAAAGCACTGGACACTGTCACGGTCTGCCACCATCAGTTCACTGCTGTCACTTCTTGCTTCTGAGTCTCTCTGCATTGCACCATACTGTGAGCCACTGGCTGAGACCACCACACTAGCTCTCTCCCAAGTACAAGACACACTGTGTGTGCTGGAGCTCTGAGGCGGGTGAGGTGCTGCCCTCCAGGCATCTCTCTTGATTGCTCAGGAGAAGAATCCAAGTGTCATCACAGCTTGCAGTGTGCTTACCTAAAATACAGCGTCCCCAGCTTCCCTGCAGGGCTCAGTGCCATGTGCAACTAAATCCTGGTCAATAAGACTTCAGTGGAAGTTTATATAAGGATCTAGGAAAGCCTTTTAGGAAACTGAATGCTCTGAGACAGGGTTAAAAAATCTCTTCCTTTCCTGTTACTTCACAGCCATGAAAACCAGCTACCACCTTGGTTTATGAGCTTGAATCTGAAACATGGTAGATGCAAGAAGACAGATGGATCCTGGGTTCTTGTACATGGGGTTTCTTTTTGGCCAACCCTGGGCCTCTGTCTTCAGGGCCTGTTCTGTGAAAAAGAAACGAGTGACCTACTTTGGTAAGCAACGTGATTGTGATTTTCCGTTGCTGCAGTTGAACCTAACACTAATGTGTATACCAGCTAGGGTGATCCTATTAAAAGTCATGTACAAGCAAAGGGAGGAAAGAGAGGTGGTCAAAGGCATGGGGTATTTCAGAACTGCTTCTTCTACATTGTATTCCCTGTGAAATGAGAGCTAAGAAACTTTGGGGAAATATTTTTCACCCAACTTCACTTACCTTTCCAAAAAAGCACAATATGCAATACATTCACAGGGATTTGTTTGGACAAAAATGAGGTCTACAAGTAGCTAGTGAAGACTGAGGACCATTTCAGGAGAGGAGAATCGATGAGGAGGAGGAAAATAGTGATCCTAACAAACACATGTAGTTCAGAGAAGTGTGTTTGTTTCCGAGCACTGTGTGATTGCAAAGAAATAATTAAATGGTTTCTACAAAGAATCTCCTAAATACCAATTTAAAAGGTGGTTATTACCTAACATGCTTCTTTACTGTTAGAGAAAAAAAGAAGAAAACAAATGGTTTCTTTGCCTCCTTAAATGTTATTATACCTTCTGCAAACATAGCAGGGGTCTTTTTCCCCCACTGATCTACAGATGGGTGTTTTTACTCACCGTGGCATTTTCAAACAGAAACCACTCAGGGATGGCTATATAATGATTGGGAACTTTCCTGGGGACGTTCTGCCGATCCTCTGCCTCCCAGAGTAGTGTGTTTAAATCAGGAAAGTTGTTGTTGATGTCGATTCCATCATGGGTCCAGCGTCCTAGGGACCAGCCTCCCAGCTCTGAGCCCTGAGACATGATTCAGAGACTGAAGAATCAAAGACTTCAGGAGAACATAGATTCTGCACTATGTAAGATACACCTATGTCTGTCTCTATCTCCCCCTGACTGTGTCTCTAAGTCTTCAGACACCATTGATCCAAAGATGGCATCTACAAGAGAACACTAAGACCCTGTTACTAATATATCTGGGGCGTGATTGATAATACCGCCAAATGACTCCCAGGAGTACACCCGGAGAGCTACTCCTTCCTCCTTACAGCATTAAATCAAAAGCATTAAATTCCCTCCACCACCTCTTGCCTCCTTTTTCCTATGCTGTTCAGTGGAAGCTCTGAGTGATAAGCAACCTAAGACTTCATCACTGTGGCCACAATATAGTACTGATGTAGTACAATGCTTTTCCCCTGTCCTGTCCTGTCCATAACTCTTGCTATTTAGCAGCATAAATCTCTAACCATTTGCACCAGTAAATACAACCAAAATTCTGTATCATAAAGCTTGCATGTAATAGGTGCCATTGTTTTTAAAAAGTTGTCCATTTTATTCATAGATACAGTAATATATATTGATGGATACACAGCATGATACAATACTAACTACACTCAACACATAATTATAATACACACATATTTTATACATACCTATGACCTACACAAAGCCTGTCTCTTAATTATAATATGAAATACAAAATAATAACTTGGAATAATAAAAACAGCTATTCTTTGATATTGATGAGATCATTATGGAAATAACCAGCCAGGCATGGTGGCAGACACCTACAGTAACCCCAGCTATTCAGAAGTCTGAGCAGGAGAATCACAAGTTTGGGTCAGCCTGGGAAGCTTTGGAAGGTTCTGCCTCAAGATGAAATATGGGAATATAAAAGTGCTATAGATGTAGCTCAGAGCTCCTGGGTTCAATCCCCACCAGCGGGTCCTCTAAAAAGGTAGTGACCAGGCTGGGGATTTAGCTCAGTGGCATAAGCACCTGCCTTGCAAGTGTGTGGTCATGAGTTCGATCCCTGGTACCGATAAAAAAGAAAAAGACAAAAAAAAAAAAAAAAAAAAAAAAAAAAAAAGTAGTGACCAGCATTGGCATGTGCCTTAAGTGCTCAATCAGCACAAGGTGTTACTGTAATCTACTCCTGTCATTGCATATATCACTCTTCCCAGCTGGTGAGCATGTTCCCATCTCAGGGTCACCATAAGCTTCAATTTCTACACTGCATCCCTCATAAACTGCACAGCTCCCCTGACTCAGCAGAAAGACACTGGAAACAAAGGCTCAGAAGCTGCGGTCCCAGACCTTGGAGCTGAGCACACTTGGCTGAAGCCGCACTGGGTGAGCACAGGTGTCCTTACCCCTTCATAGGCCTTCTCATATCCGTCAGGGTTGAGGGAAGGCAGGATGTGGATCCGCGTCTCCTCCACCAGCCAGACAATACGCGAATTCCGGGCCAAGTACTCTTGGCACAGGAACTGCAGCAGCAGCAGCAGCAGCTCACGGCCCAGCACCTCATTGCCATGCGCTCCGGCAATATAGTGGAACTCAGGTTCCCCTGGACAGAAACAGGTAGGGAAGCCAGCTAGCTTATGGCTGCAGGGTGCCAGTCACAGTCAGTCTCCAGAGGGATTACCATTATACCCTACTTGTTCTTTTGAACTGTCCCAGATTATAACAAGACAATACAACACAAGGCCTTGAACATGCTAGGCAAACACTTTACCACTGAGCTACATCCCCAGGCTTGCACTTGTTTTTCTTAACAGAATTCCCTGCAAAGTCTCAGAATAATACAAAGATGAATGAACACAAGCACAAAATAGTGCCACAGGCAGGTCAGGAGTTTTACCAACACACTTTGGTAAAAGAGGGTGAATGTTTCCTTTTTCAAAGCTCAGCTTCCAAGCTATGAGGGACACTATGGTTTGATGTACTGTATGGGTCCCTTCAAAATTCAAAGCTGGAATGGTGGGTCCTGTGACAGTACCAAGAGGTGGTGCCTTTGGGAGGTAACTAAGGATTATTGCCCTTATAAAAGGGCTCAAGGACACTGCTCGAGCCTTTTTACCCTTCTACTTCCTACCATTTGGGGACACTGCCAAAGGGATCCACAAGAGAAACTGGCCCTCAGAAGACACTAAATCTTCTGGCCCCTGGACCTTTCACCTCCCAACATCCTGAACTATGAGAGATAAATTTCTGTTATTTATAAATGACCCAGTTTCAGACATTTTGTTACGGCAACTGAACGGACCCAAATACAGGTTTTATGTGCAATGCACAGGCTGACAATACTTTTTCTCTCTTGGACAAAGTTCCTGCTTATGAGGAGAGGTGACCTTAGTTTGTACCTTGAAAGAGACTCCCGAGAGAACATCTGAGACATGAAGGAAAGCTAAAGTTGAGTGGATCAGAGAAATCTTTGCAACTAAATTTCAGTGGATTTCTGAGGAGCTGCCAGATTTATAAAACCAAAACAAACTACAAAAAACAGAGAGACCACCCAGCTGTCTGGATATCAGATTGGGGAAGAATTGAAGGGGAAGTGTTGGAAAACAGGCAATGCTTGAAGACAGGACTGACATTTTTAAAAATGAATAAATTATAGGAAACCACCATCCATGATCAGTGTCCAAAATTTCTTCCTGAAAGTAAATTATGTCTCAACTGTTCCTAGCTACTGTCTTCTTTGGTGACTGTGAATGGCCTCAGAGGAAAATATGGTCCCTCTGGAGAAAAGGAGAGTATTTCTATCTTAAATATTTAAATAAGATGAAAGGTTCATAGCAACTAAACCTGCTTATCCACAGACTCTGTATACAAGAGATGGTTGTTTTATGAATGGTACAGGCCAATTCATGAATATTCCCACACGTGGGGAAAGCCATCCCTTATCTTCATCAGGGAGAAGGCTCCTTACCGACTTCATGCTCTCCAGGATGGTCAGAGATCTCCACAGCATACAGCTTCAAGCCTTGGTGGCTTTTGCCAATGTTGTAAATTCTGGTGATATTGGGGCACATTTCGTTTACAATCTTCATCAGCTAAAAAAAATAAATGAAAGGTTTTAAGTAATTTTACAGAGCTTGCAAGAGGGCAACCACTTCTTACCCCTCCATGGACCTCACAGGTGGCCTTTTAGCCCTACCCCCAGCTATTGCCCCTCTGTCCAGAATACTCCCCTGTGCCCCTTCCCTGAGATTATGTCCACCTTCTCTGCTAGTGCCTTCCTTGTGTCATCTCCTCTAAAGAGAAACTCTTTAGAGGCTATTGCCTGCACTCCTAGCACCCCTTGCTTGTGGTTATCACCTCCAAATTCTCATGTTCCCCAAATCTACATGTTAAACCTAATCACCATGCAACAGTATTAAGAGGTGAAGTCATTAGAAAGCAATTAGGATGCCAGGTGGAACTTTATAATTGGCAATGGTATCTTTATAAAAGGAGCCCCGGGGAACTTGTTTGTCCCTCCCACCACCTGGGGACACAGTAAGAAGACCATCTGTGAACTACACAGTGAGCCCTCACCAGACACCAAAATTGCCAGTGCCTTGATCTTGGACTTACAGCCTCCAGAAATGCATGCAATACATTTGTGTTGTTTAGAAGCCACTTAACTTGTGGTATTTTTGTTACGGCAGTTCAAACAGACTAAGATGTTTTCTTCCCCAATCATGTGTTTCTACCATCCTGGGTGTGGCTTTGGCCTGTTCTAGTTGTGATTACTGCCTCCCTGCCTACAGTTATCACCCCTGGCTGTCGTTGTGACCTTCCTTGGTAGTGGTCATTTTACTGGGTTTTCTTGCTTTCTTAATTAATATTGTAATAAATATTTCTTAATAAATATTCCTTAAATGTCGATTTTTTTTTATATACTTTAATGAATCATAGAGGCTGACAGGGAGGAGGTTGAAGAGACGAACACCACACCTGCCCTCCTGACGCAGGCAGTGCAGCTACAGATGGGAAGTATATGATGACCCACTTCATGGCTGCCGAGAAAGGACAACACATGGTGACCATGGTAACAGGCTTTATGGGCTAAACACTGGACAACGCAGGCTGCAGCACAGGCATGAAACGCTATCCATGAGCTGCTTTCTGGATTTGGCTTTTATAGTCAGCTAGTCAGATTGACAGCTTTGGTCAGGAAAAATGTCAGAAGCTTCCAGACAAGATAACAAGGGTTCCACTAACCCCAAGAGAACAAGCTACACTTCAGGGCAGAGGATCAGGGACACACTCTCCCCAGAGGTTGCCTCACCTCACATCGCTGAACAAGTACCTGTGCATTAGCTCCTAAGTAGCTTGATTTGCTGTGCTAAACATTTTTAGCAATACTCAGGTGCAAAATGACCTGATTCAAAGGACACTGTGTATTCATTCAATGTTTATTGATGGGCCTGTTCTTTGCTAGGCATCTAATGAGCCCCTACACATATGGAGGAGGGGGAAAGTCTTCATGAGACTATTTCACACCCACACCTGAAAAGCAGGGATTCTCGGGTGCTGTGGGAGCACAGAGAAAGAACACCCCAGCCAGAGGTGGGCGAGGGCAGATACTCATTAGGGAAGGAGAGTTTTACCCTGTGTAAAGATGAGCCAGAGCTCCTCAGTGGAGATACAGGAAAGGCACTGTCTCCAGAGGGATGGCACAGGCATGTACGTGCATAAAAAATCTTCTAAAAAGCTCCCGATCTGCCAAAATTACTCATAACATGTCCTTGTAAATTGTAAATAAATGAATCTGTTGCAAATTTATGGTGGGATAAAATCTATTACAACTGCAAAATTGGTATTATGCAAAATTTATGAAACAATGTAACTATAACACTGTGTGCTTCCTTTATCTTTCATAACACAACATCTTATAATAACCAGGCAGAGTGGGCTTAAGAAGAAGCTCTAAAGAGGCCAGAAGATTTATCATGGTTATAGTTTGGCTTTTATGACACATCTGTGAGAAGTGACAAGCATGTTTCAGAAACTCAGGGTCTAATCATCTCAGTTACAGGGTCAAAAAGTAAGGTTTGCTTTACAATAACTCACTTTGTGTCACAATATTTAGGTGGGAGAAAACTGACTACCGAGCAAGCTTGATGGTGAGTTGACACAGTTGACCATCATCTGTGTTGGGGGAAAATGACATGCAATGGAAATGCAGTTTCTATGCTCATCAGGAGAAGTGATAAATAATCCAAAGGGGTGACTGGAACCACAACCAGTCAGTGACACAACTGAATATATGATATAACCAACATGTCACTAGTAACATTAACCAGCACAGTATGAATGTATTATGTTCTCTGCTGAATCTCTCCATCATGACCACAAGGTAAGCAGTTAAGGCAGAAGTAATGTCCCCAATCTACAAACATAGAGACTGAAGTTCAGACAGAACCTGAATGACTTGTTGTTACCTCAACTGTGCAAGTAGAGTCAGAACTTTGAGTTCAAGGGTTCTTCGAGCCATGCTGTCTGAGCATGAAGGAACAGTAAAGCAAGAGACCACTGTGAACAATGGCCACAGCACACTCACTGTATTCTTTGAGGCACCATGTCCTAGTCCCTGCAGGTGCATGATCATTCTCAGCGGGTCCTGATTAGCAAATTATCTACTGTCTTGTGCTCAGATCAATGACTAGTTCTTCAGTCACAAAGACCACATGGTTCATCACTAATGAGGCAAGAAATGCAAGCTTTCAGCACAGGCCTGACTGTCCTTTGGTGTTCCTTCCTTTCAATTAGCTGCAGGAGAAACATGCTGTCAGTCCTGGAGATCCTGGAAGACCATCATCTTCCCTCGGAACGCGTGCTTATCCACAGGTATAAGAAGTCTCGTGGGCCGGAAGGCAGCAAATCCATCTGCTCTACTCTCATCGTGGTATTTTCACACCACCCCCACTCTCCCTCCACAGATGCTGTGCTGACTGTTAAATAAACTACACGCCATTATACTATGGTATCAAAAGCATCTTTCCCTCCTGAGAATATGGACATTTGAAGAATCCTCTTTAAGAAAATCCTTTTCAATTCTCTCTGCACAGTAACATTCTAAATACCAGGAAGCATTTTTCCAATGGCCATTAGCGCCATAAAAGATGTGGGTGGTGATCCCATCCTGACTTTCCCAGCAGAGCAATCAGCGACACCACTAGGAACAAATTCCTCCAGGAGGAATGAAGCTCCTTCTTATGAGACAATGTGACTGTTGCTCTTGAAAATAGTCAAATGTCCCTTGCTGAATCCGGTTTTCTGTCTTTGTGATAAATATAGTCTTGATAGTAACAGAGAGAGGAAGTGGATAGCTTTCATCATGGCTTATAGCATGCATTCTCAGCAGAGGTGAGGAAATTGGCTCTTCAGGTCTAAAATAAACCTTCGATATTACAATACTTTGTGATCTGAAAAAGCTCAAATCAACCTTAATAAATTTATCCCTTTCAATTGATACAATGGAGGAAAGGATGATTAAGAAAAAACGTGTCTAACAAGTTTTCCTAACAAGGCGTTATGACCAAAGGTTAAGGGATGGTGCCTTAGAGAGTCCCAGGTTTGCAAGATTTGTTTCTTCCACTCTGCGAAGGAATAAAGTTTTCTATTCTGGTACATATTGTACTCCAGGCCCCTTGTTTCCCTCCTTTAACAAAGGAAAGGCAATTTTCTAGTAATCCATTTTCTAGCAATATATCAGAAGGAAATTATTCATAAAGAATATTTATACACAGGCTGTGGCATATTTTCCACTTGGTCATATTCATTAAAAGTTGGAAGACATTCGGGGGGTTCCGAGCTAAGGAAAGAATCTGAGAAACTATGATGCCTTCACTGCTCAGGCCATGCTTCAGCATCCAAATTACAATTATGAAGACAGCAAGGGAAATACTAGTGATCCAACGTGAACAGAAATGCAGAGCAAAGCTGTGACGACCTTCTGATCAAAATCATGATTCTGTGACACAGAAGTTCAAAAACTAGAGAGAAACAAGATATTAAGTGTGAATGTATAAATCCCTGCCCCAAATCATACACTGGAACCTGAGACCCAAAGCCATAGTATATAGGGGTTGGGGCCGTTAGGAGCCGATTAAGTCACAAAGGTGCCACTCATGAATGGAATTAGTATTTGTATGAAGGATCTCAAGGGAATTAGCTGGGTCCTTTGCCCTTCTTTTTCTATTATATGAAGTCACCCTCACCAGATGTGGAATGCTAGCACCTGGACTTTGGACATTCAGTCTCCAACATTATGGGAAATAAACTTCCATTGTTTATAAATTACACAGTCTCTGATGTTTTGTTACTACAGTATGAACAGACTGAAATGAGTGGAAGCCGAAAAGTGGTGATTCTTCAGCACAAAGGGTTTATGGAGGATTTTTCAGGCTTTTGGCTTGTATTTGATGTTGATACAATGTTTGTCCAGTGAGTGAAAATGTCTTTGAGACAAAGAAAGGTGGCAGAAGAGAAAAAAGTTCTATCTTCTTTTCTTCTTTGCCCAATGGGAAAGGAATCCCAGAGTGAAAGCGGAGAGAGGAAAACACAGTAAGATGACCTTGCTACACTCTGCTGTGCCCTGGCTTCTTGTCACCCTACTCAGCCCCCAGGGCTGGGCTGAGATGGAGCAAGCGGGCAGGCTGGACTGCTTCCCCAGCAGCCTGATGTCTTCAGCCATCCTTGGCTGCCCTGGAAATCAGTATCACTAGCCATCTGCCTTACAGCGCATGTCTCGTTACTTCACTTCTGTCTCCCTGTATCACACTACTTCAGAGCCAACCAACCAGGATTTCTTGAGCATTTGGAATGGGCAACACTGTAAACAAAACCAAAGTCAAGTGGAACCTTTTCTTCAAATCCACTTTTTTCTTTCTTGGGAAAGATACGTCATTCCCCCATAGAAGCATGCCAGACCCTTTTCTCTCCCCAGCTTACTCCAACAGATAACTTAGGACTTGCCAGCAACCTCAGAAACACCTCCTCCCCTATACTCTGGGCTCCGGAGGTCCTGCTATTACTCACAAATCTCTCCATATAGAGAAGAAAAACAGTTCATGAAAATCATCCCATAGACTCAGCCTCAGGACCAACCTCCTTTCCTAGCAGACTGTCAGTCGGTTCAGACATATACCTACGCATTTTGTTTCTTTGTGCTCTCTCTGCCTGGAGTCCCTTTCTTCTGTTGCTGTCCCCACCTACAACCAAGACCCTTTTTAGTTATGAGTAATCATACCAATCGCTTCCCCTCACATCAACTGTGCCCAGAATTACCTCACATATATGTATTGATCAATCACATTTATGGATTTGAGAAACTGACAGGCCTTCTGTCATTATCTCAAATGAGGAAGCAGAAAATGTATATGTATAGACAAGCAGCCAAACAATTAAAAATTGCAGTGCATGCTCTGGAGACCTTCAGCACTCTCTTGGCACAATTCTCTCACTCTGTATCATAGTATCGAAGCTTGGATAACCTTCCCCTTCCCCTCTGCTTGCCTGCCTCATCCCAGCCACCCCATCTTCCCTCTGCCTGGCCCAGAGCCTCACAAGTCAATGCTTGAAGATTTACTGTACAATACAGTCATGCGCATTTTCCTCACTGTCCACTTATAATGTCGTAAGCTTTGTTGTTTTCTCATTTCCTGCTGCTGTTTATTTTTTTCGTTTGCTATAAAGTCTGTTTCAACAGTAGGATAAGCTAACCATTTTTTTTTCTGAAGTACTAAGATTTCTACAGTAACCTGGGAGACTCCATATGGAGAAATTGCTAAAAATGCTGTTTGTCTTTTTTTCCCCATTCTTAGGAGCCAGAAATCCAAATGGCAAACCACTTCTGGCTTTAACACCCATCAGTATTGAGAGATGCTTCTCTAGACAGTTTCCATTTGAGTGCTCCTGGGAAGTGGGCTCTTAGTGGATTCTGTCAGGGTCCCCTGATACAGTTTTGTTGGTGATTCTAAGTGTTTCTAGCTTTGGTTTCCCCAAGAAGTGGTGTTCAGAGTTCCCTCATGTGATAATGCACGCTCTACCAGCTTTCCTTGTATATAGGAACCCTTATTCTCTACAAAGGACAACTACTTAAAGATGCCACCACCCAGACTCACTCTGTGCAATTAAGTCACTTTAAGTGCACCTAGATTTATTGTTCTTGACATTAATTTTGCCAAGTTGGTATCTATCTCATTTCTGGACTCCGAAAAATGTCCCGAGATGTCTAATGAGCAAGCTAGTTTTGTACTAGTGCTTCCAAAGATGGAGCTGGGAGCAGTCATATTAATAGTCTGAAAATGTGGAGCAGCAGGCATGAGTTACAGACCTCAAGTCCAAGCACATTATCTCAGTTTCTTAAGAGCAAGACAGCAAGGGGAGTTTGTTAGCACATCCCACCTCCAAGTCTGTGCTGACAGGTCTGAAAGCTGTGTGTGTGTAACTCAAGTTAAATGACATTGAGACAACCCAGGCACGCTCATTCCACAGGACTACAGTCTGCATCTCAGAAAACCTCCTGCATCTGTCCTGGATATCTGGCTCTTTGCCTTGGCACCTATGAGCCTTTCCTTTGAGCCATGTTCCTTTGCCATTGGTGATTCCTTGTTCTGTAAATGTATACATGAGGATGTTTCTGCTTGTTCTGTCTTGTCAAACAGATTCTCAGGTTTCTAAGGATTTCTCATTTACCCACACATCCTCGTGCTTTCTAGCACATGCTGGGGGCGGGCACAGAACAGGATTTCAGAGGCAATGGACTCAGCACAGGGGCTGCCCTTTCCACTTGTTCTCATCTCAGTGGCCTCTTCCCTTTCTGCTGCCAGCATGCACAGGCCACCAGGACTGAGAGTGACTGGGTCTCTGTGATTAAATCTGGAGAACATCTCATCTGGTTTCTTTCTTCCAACTGTACTCAGAATCAAACAGAAGTTGTAAACCTGGCTGTTCAATAAAGGCAAAATGGAGAGTTCTTCAAAATGTGCGTTCTCGGGCCCTCCTCCTAAAGATTTTGCTTTATTTATGGCTTTAAATTTAAGTGCTTTTTACAAACTCCCCTAAGTGATTCTTGTAGGCAGCTGTATCAAAGACTGAGAATCTGAATACGAACAGTAGTGCTGTCCAGTGCACTGCTGGCTCAGTTTCCCCATCTATGAGAAAGGATAGCCACAGTCCCTACTGTCCCAGCTGTGAGGAGGACTGAGTTTATTAGTGAGGGATGGGGGCTGAGTTCAGTGCGTTATCCTAGGTGCTTTTTCTCCTCCAATTCCACACACAACCAACACCCTTCCATCAGTGATCTCATTCTGACATGCAGTTGTTTTAGGAACTGGAGTATTAAGTTAAAAAAAAAGTCTGGATTTGAATTCTATCTCAACCATTTGCTAGCCAGGAGACTTGTTCTGGACACCCAACCGCAGTGAAGCAATCTCAGTCTTGAAACTCAAATTCCTATCTCTCATACATGACCCTAATTTCTTAAAAACAGGTACATATTAAGTGCTTATGGGCACATGTTCTGTTGCTCTTTTACAAACTCCTGACATAAATCATCATGCTCTGGGTCTTACCTGACGCATTTCCTTATAGTTGTGGTGCTTAAAGTCCAGGTCATCAGTGGTGGTCATTTCATTCCGTCGGTGATAATAGTTATTAGGATCTGAGAACAGATAGATGATTTTTTAATTGATTCACATCATTATGCTACTTGTGGAATCTCTGTTAAGGGCCTGATTCATGCAAGGACTGTGGGAACAGCAAGACATTTCCAACCCAGTCCAGTCTCTAGCTTCCAACATGGTTTGGAGGTGAGAGAATGAACCTACAGGAAGCAATGTAGATGTCAGAACTACCCTGTGGTTAAGAGTGTGGAGCCAGATTGCCTGAGTCTCCACTCTTCTACATGTGTGCTATAAGACCGTGGGCAAGGCATTTAGGCAATCTTGGTCTTAACTTTCAACCTGTGCACAGGAAAAAGCATGGCACCTCCCTCACTGGTTTTTGGTTAGCAGCAGATGAAACACCATAGATACCTGCCTAACTGTCAGCACTAAACAAGAAAATATATAAACACCAAAATAACACACATGCTCACAAAGACTTTAGGAAGTGTATGGACATTATTAGTTTCATAATCAGGACGCATTTCCTTTCACCCTTTCCAAAAGAAATGCCATCCTTGAATTCTCTCTAGGGCATTTTCAACCCCCCAGCTCCAGGGCCAGGCCAACCAGAGCTCAGGACCCTCTGACTGCTCTGATTGCTCTTGGTTGAAGGCAAGGACGTGCTCCATCCACGGCCATCTGCCAAGTGGAACAGAGAGTGTCCTTAAAGACAGGCTTTGTCTTGGAGAGTTGAGGATCCTTGTATCAAGAATCATAGATGGACCCAAACACTGAGCACAGTTTTTAATCTTTACAAAAAGTTTCCAGTAATACTATTAGAAATAAACAACCAGTGGAAAGGGAGTAATTTGTGAGAGCAAATTGGCATTTTGTCCAGGCAAGAAAGCAAAAGCCATCCAGGCTCAAATGCCAGTTATTTCTCAAGCACCTTCCTTGGGGAGTGGGCTGACCACGCTTCTGGCAAGCTGCCTTTCCTTTGATTTCTAGACCTGCAGGTTTCAAAGCAAAGGGAAAGAGTATTTTTTTTTCACATTCTTTACACTGAACCTACCCATTTGCTGTTTTCTATTCAAAACTCTACCCCCCAGCCTCAGGGACCTCTTTCTAAAGGACTTGAAAGCCCCTTTTGTTTTCTGAACACAAATTTTGCCTTCAAGGTTGTGAAGAAGGATTGATGGAAAACTCAGAGCCCCAAATATAATCAGGCTGTATGTTTGGAGATGCTCTTTTTTCCTTAAGACTAAACAGTTTGCTAAAAAGGCTTGGGTGCAAGTTCCAGAACTGTCTCAAAACCACAGGTATTTTTTATGACTTTCAGCCTCCTTGTTTTGAATAGACCATTTGCCCATTTATTCTGACTGGACAAAGTTTTACTGAGAATCTACTAGAAGACACTGCTTAGTGTCTTAGTGCTTAGAGATAAGAATCAAGCCCAGAGCACTAGTTCATCATGCAAGCTCCCTCCCTGCCTCTTTCTGAGGACAAAAGAACCCCTTCCTCTTCTGGGGAATATACTCCAGGTGATTCAGTGGAGCTACCTTCCTGGACTTGCAGGTGTGAGTATGTGGCTCAGGGCCACACATTGAACGCACTTGCTTCAGTCACCATCACTGACTCACAGGTGACTCAAGGCCCACCCTGCACCATCAGATGTCTCTTCTGCCAGAGCTATAGATTCTTTATCTGTGAAGTTGCTGGGATAAAAATATAAGTTTGGGGTGTGAGGAGCCAACCTGCCAGTCTGCAAGAATAGGAGCCGGTCTGATCCCCACCCTAAGGAGGCCCTACACTATTAGGCTACCTTTACCTGCAGCCAAACTCAGACCCACCTTTGGGATTTTCATTTATGCCAGCATATTTTTTTTTCTTTAATTTGAGGAGCACTTCTGACATTTAAAACAGAGGTCCTGAAAGACTCAGGCTGTAAGTCTTTATTATCACAGATGGAGTTGTGCAAATCAACCTCTTGCCTGCTTCCATGGAGTTAGGATTTCCCCCCTTGTATTTCAGAAAGTACAAAAGGTTTATTTAAAAACAAACAATATTGGCAGATCCTAAACATAGAATGAAAACATTAAATCAATTCTATTGTCAGAATTTTTTTCAGTTGCAAGTAATTAGTACAAGATTAACCAGCATAAGGAGGAATTTTATAGCCACATGTAAATGTCAAATTTAGAGGTTTGTGTCAGGGACTTCAAAAATGTCTTCTGGTGGGTCTGCCCAGCTATCTACTCCTTTCCCTATGCATCTATCCCTTCTCATTCCTATTCTGTCTTGCTAATTTTTTTTTTTTTGTCTCTGCAGACAAGTTTCTTCTTTTGGCAGAGTGAATAAGTTTTAAACATCTGATGTACTGAAAACCAGCTGAGTCCTTAGGAACAACTTAGTTATGGGGATAGGCACACATAGATGCAGTGCCTGAAATTATCTTTCTAGCTTTATTCACTTGACTAAACTATACAAATATTGAGCTTTAGTCGAGTTAGTCCAGCCTGATTCCCCTTATCAGAGCTCACCATTTCGACATGTGATCTCCTTGTGCTTTGTATCCAGAACTGCCCTGGGTTTTGATCTGAAAAACCCCTTTGATCTAGGCAGTTTGGGATGAGTGGTGACCCTGTCTAACCAAAAAAACTCTAGGAAGCAGATCCTCATTTGTATGACGGCTTAACTGCGCTGCCTCAAGTCACTCTACTCCTTAAGACTCATGGCTTTGAGATCACACACATGCAGATGTTTTCTGGTTAAAAATATTGATCAGTACTTAGCCTTTTGTTTGTTGACTTAATGACCACAGTAAATAAGAGAGCAAACTCATGACATCATCACTGGCTAGATAGGACCTGCATGTCACCAGTGATTGGGAATTAATAAGGATGTGGTTTTAATCTTGAAGCAAAAGGCCTTCAATCCATTATCCACTGAGTACATGCTTGTGGCCAGTGATGCACTGGATGCTGGGCATATAAAGGTGAACGATGCACATCTCAACTACAGACTAAGCAACTGCAGACTTGACAATAAACAATGTGACATTCCCATGACATAGCTATCAGCTATGTTGGAGACCAGGAAAAAGTGAACAATGTCAGAAAGCGGACAAGCCAGACACTTTGCGGAAATGTTGGAATGTAATGCTGGCAGGCATGCCCACCTCCTCCCTTCAGTGCCAGAGCCAGTTCCAATCACAGCTTGGAGCTTCCTGCTACTGGTCATTCATGTTCACATGTTCAGGTTGGTTTGCTCCAGGAGGCCATATATTTTGGTAAAAAGGATTTATTCAAAGCTACCTCTGAGGAGATGAAGGAGCCCATTGGCTTCAAAATACCATTTCACTATGTACAGGTGATTGAGAGTCTTTTACAGTAAGGAAAGTGGGGGAGGGGGGGCACAGAAAGATAATGCATTGCTTCTAGCCATCTTCAGCTCATTCTCCCCTTTCGTGTGGAAAGAAAAGTAGGTTCCAGCTTCTTGGAGCCAGTGTCTGTACATTGTGTCATTGCTTTGGGTCTGAGAAGAGGGGGGAGTATTGGTTATATGCTCAGCAGGATAAAGTTTGGAGAACTTATCTTTAAAAATAAAAAACTCTAACTTTCAAAGTATCATTTTCAGCGATGGTTACATTCTGCATCCCAAACCAGGCACCAGCTCACTGAACAGGACGAGCATTCACAGAATGGATCAAAGCACGTTGCTGCAAACTCAAGGGGACTGTCAGGCTTGTGGACCGCTGTGTTTCCTGTTTGCAGCTCTCCGGCAGTGAGCTGGGTTGATGTGACTGGGCACCCAGCTAGGAGAGAAGTGGATTTCTCTGCTGCAAATGGGAATCAACTCTCACCGCGAATTACTGGACCTGGGTTTTCTTTGATATTATCTGAAAGGCAAATTCAGAGATACAGAGTGGAAAGGAGGAGACCAAGGAATGATAGAGAAAGGTACCGTGTGATTATCAATGGCTCAGAGTGTTTTAGGTAGTGATGGCAAAGCTTTGAAACAAGAGAGTTTGTGTTTATACAACCTTGTGAATAACCGTACACATTTTTGTTCCTTTTTTCTCAACACGTATTAATTGTACATATTAGCAAGTTTTGATGTATTATTTACATTTTATTTGTTTACTTTTGAGAAAGGGTCCCACTATGTTGTCCAGGCTGGTCTCAAACTCCCGCGCTCAAGTAACTCTGGAAACCTCAGACTCCTGAGTAGCTGGGACTTCAGGCCATGCCACCACGTGCAGCTCAGTCTGACACATCTGAACACGCACGTGGCATGCAGTGATCTAATCCTTCCTCCCTTTACCCACCCTGGCTCCACTTCATACCCTTCCCAATTTATATTTATCACTTTCTATATTTACTTGAATTGTACCTTTAAAAAGTTATGAATGTGAATTTCACCTCAGTTTTTTTTTTAACAGGAAACTCTGGCTCCTCAGGCATGCTCCCAAATAGTGAAGAGAATGCCATAAGTGCACTGCTGGCACAGATCATTACTGCCCTGATGACAGCTGCACCAAGGAAATTCCACACTGGACTCTTGACGTCCACCTGCCTGACCCAGACCCCTGAGTACAGGGGGCTCCATGAACTGACCACAATATTCCTGCTGCGCAGAGCTGGGCTCTAATGACCAAAAGACTCATTTGTCCAGACCCCATCCAACTTCTTTGATGACAGAATTGTCCCTATGGAGCAAGGCCAGGAGGACCTCAGGTTTTGCAAATCCCCAAGCAGAGCCAGCCCTGCCACTGGGTTAACAAGGAACATCACATTATTTGTGCTTACTACTTATGAAAGCTTTATTTCATAACACTTACCACACAGCTTCCCCACTATGCAGCTTGTGGAACTCCAGCAAATCCTTCAGTCCCCCACCACCCTGCTCTGCAGATAGCCACAGGGCTGGTTAGATGTCTGCCAAGAAGAGCTGACAGGTGGTTTAACACCTCCCAACACAATTGGCAGTGGGGCAGCTGCACCAAGAAGGAAGACTTTTAAGTTCATTTAAACTCAGGAAGGCCAGCCACCTTCTGTCACAGAGAGGACAGGCTGCAGCCAGTGGGTCTGAGCCTTCTGAGCTGAGAAGGATCCTTAGGGGAGGCAGATGCAGCTCACCCCCCGCATGGTGAGAGCAGTACCTGCTGTCTTCTCTCAGACTCTTGGGAGCCAGTAAACAGGTGCTTACCAGTATTTGATGTAGAACTGAATGAGTAATTAATGAAGGGATGGGTGGGTATTGTATAATCAAGCTATTTATGAAAAGCCAGTTATTACAGACAATTTTTCCAGGGCTGAGAGATCTCTAAAGGAGCCACCTGATGCTATTATGCCCTCACCATGCAGGACACAGAATAGAGAAGTGAGTGGAGGGGTGGACAATGGGAGCCACAGCCTCAGGATAAAGAATGTCACAAAACAGTGAGTGAGCATAAGCATACCCTAAGAATGCCTTAGCACAGTAGTATAAACCAGTGACTCACAACCAAAATGTATTTTCTCACAATTCTAAAGACTAGAGGTTAAAATTCAAGACGTCTACAAGAGTGTTCTCTATAGTCTCTAGGGGACACTCCTTCTTGTCTCATTACACCTGTCATGGGTGCCTTTGGCCACCTGGGCTTACGGTGCATCACTCATGCTATGGCCTCCATCATCCCTATATGGCTCTGTATCACTGCTTTCTCTTCCATTGGATTTAGAGCCCACCCCAACTCTACATGACCTCATCTTAACTGATTACAGTTAGACAGATCCCATTTCTAAATAAGATTCAATCTGAGGTTTTAGATGGACCGAAATTTTGGAGGACACTGTTCAAACTAGCAAAGCTAAGCTCTATAGCTAGACCATTGGAGAGGCCGACAACCCCTATCTATCTGAGCTTAGCTGCTTCTGCACAGGAAGAGGTGAGCTCCTTGGTATGGTAGTTAAACCTAGGTCTAGAGTTTGATGTGACAAAGGAAAGGAATCTTTGGTTCCCCAAGGGATCGGTCCTCTCAATCTCAAACACCTGAGTCCTCTCCATGAAGAAAGATCTAAGATGGAGACTTTGGCATTTTCATTGCTGGAAAAGTAGAGATTAGCCATATCCATGAGACATATCCACATAGACAAGACAGGAAACAAAGTCAGAAAAGAGTTAATGAGGATGAGAAATGAAACTCATCTACTATCTATAGGGTCTAGTGACTGTAGGAATGGATCAACTATAAGACAAAATGGCCAAACCAAGGGCAATAAAAAAGGAAAAAGGAAAAGATGGAGAAAATAAAATTGAGAATGTACTCTGTGCTGGTTCTCTGCAAAACTGGTCCCATCCAGTCTTCACAATGCTACACAATAGGAACGGAAGAGCTGCCAAAAATTAAAAATAAAAATGACAGCATCTCTCTCTCTCTCTCTCTCTCTCTCTCTCTCTCTCTCTCTCTCTCTCTCTCTCCTCCCTCCCTCCCTCCCTCTTCCTCTCTTCCTCTCCTCCTGTCCCACCCCTGCCTCTTTCCCTCTCTCCCTCTCTCTCAGCATTCCTGGGAACCAGAAGAGCTCTTCTCATGAGCCTCATGGCTTCACAAAGCAAGGTGCCAACTAGTTGGAGTGTGAGAAAGAGCAAGGAATTGATGGTTTCTGTTTTGAAACCAGACAGCACAACCACTGCTCAGCTATCATCGCCAACCCAGAAGCCCAAGAGACAGAAAGTTGGAGGAAGACAGGGACAGAAAGAGGAAACATCAGAAACCACAACAATAACATAATAAAATAAAGTAAAATAAAATAAAACAAAGAAACATGACACAAACAATCTCAGTAACATGGAAAGCCAGTCCGGGGAAGAAGGTACAAGCACTAGAGTCCCTCTGTGGAGATGGCAAGGGACCTCAGGAAGAGAAATGTTGACGTGTGGGTCTGCACATCTGCTGTGCATCAAAGCTCCTTTACCATCCCCAGACTTTCTTCATAGTCTTCATGTCCATCAACAGTGGAGACTGTTGTTCTTTTTTTTTTTTTTTTTTTTTTTTTATTTAAAAGGAAAAAGAGAAAAACACAAAACAAACCAAAGCGGCGTAAGGGTACACGCAATACCGAACTACAAAACAAAACAAAACAAAAAAACATAACAGTAAGAAATCACCTGCTAGTAGATTACACACTATCTTCTTGAAAATAGTTCCTCAAATCACAGTATCAAAGAACACAAGGTGGACATTCAAACAGGGAGACTGCAAACAGCTGTGTTCAATGTTCCAAAAACATTGATAAAGTCAGCTATTTAACACCCCCAAACACACTTGCTGTTATATCCGTTAGAGCTCTTTTTCTTTTTTTTTTCCCTCTCTTTTTTACAACAAAATTTACACATCTTGGATTTTATTACTCCTTAGTGCTTATTACTTTCTTTGGGGGGGGGGAAGAATACAGTCAAATATGGCAAAACAAAGCTGTCAGTCAATACCAAGGATAGACATAGCACATGGTGTAGAACAGAGTACAAGTTTATCAACAATGGTTATCAACGTTGTCCCTTGTTTCCTTAAAAAGAATTGTCTATCTTATTAGATATTATAAAGTTGGACAAAACAGTAGAGAACAAGACCAATAAAACTTAGGCATTGTAAACATTACAGGACTTCCAAAGAAGACAATAGTCAAACCAGAATGGGTATCTTAGTGAATCTTATTGTCTTCAAAGTAGTTGCCTATGTCTTCAAACTTGATATTATCATATAGAATGGAACAGAGTCTAATCAGTCAAAACAAGATCGTGGGAGTACTACAGGACTTCAAAACAAGTTAATAGGAAATCGAAAAGAGTTACTATTTATATATCCTAATTTTTTTGAATTTTTTCTTTAATTAAGACAAACATAAGAAATGACTAAATAATTTTTTTGAAACAATAAGGGGGAGATTGAGATAAAACAGGACATAACAATATAACAATAGAGGTCACAGCATGACTGTTTCAACAACCTAGTACTTCACCACCTTATAACCTGACTTAATAGTAGTTACCATAGTGTCTTTTTCCTTGAAATATTTGGATAAAACTTCATATACTCTAGCTTCAAATATTTTCATATCAAGAAGCCCAGAATAAAGCCTTTCTAATTAATGAGTGAAAACTTTATAAGGCTTCAAGGCCACCTAATGGGGAATCATGATTACCACATATTTTTATATATTTGAATCATTATTTACATTAGGGAAACTATTCAGTATTCACACATGCGAGATTGATTTATTTCACTAATGAGTATGGTCTCAAGCTGCGCCCATTTATTGATAAATATCTCAATGTCATCCTTCTTTATAGCTGAATAATACTCCATTGTATAGAAATACCACAACTTTTTTATCCATTCCTCAGTTGATGGGCACTTGGGTTGTTTCCAAGATCTGGCAATTACAAATTGTGCTGCTATAAACATAGGTGCACATATATCACTGTGGTATGATGCTTTCAGTTGTTCTGGGAATATGCCTAGAAGTGGAATAGCTGGAATAAATGGGATTTCCAGTCCCAACTTTTTGAGAAATCTCCAGACAGATCTCCACAAAGGCTGTACCAGTCTACACTCCCACCAGCAGTGCAGGAGAGTTCCTTTTTCCCCACAGCCTCTCCAGCATTTGTTGTCGGTTTTCTTGATCCTGGCCATTCTTTCAGGAGTGAGATGGTATCTCAGTGTGGTTTTAATTTGCATTTCTCTAATGACCAATGATGATGAGCATTTTTTCATGTATTTATTTGCCATTTGCATTTCTTCATCTGAGAATTGCATATTCATCTCAGATGCCCATTTTTGGATTGGATCTTTGAATTTCGGAGGTCTGAGTTTCTTTAATTCTTTATATGTTTTAGACAAGAGGCCCTTGTCTGAGAGAGAGTTCACTAAAATCTTTTCCCAGTTTGTGGGTTTTCTTTTCACTATGCTGGAGATTTCTTTTGACATGCAGAAACTTTTTAATAAGAAGTGGTCCCAGTTATTGATTCTGGGAAGTATTTCCCGTGCGGTTTGAGTCCTGTTCATGAATTCTTTACCTACTCCTATGTCTCCAAGGTTTCTACCTATTTTGTCTTCCAATAGATTTAGTGTTTCTGTTTTAATATTCAGATCTTTGACCCATTTAGATTTTAATTTAGTACATGGTGATAGACATGGGTCTAGCTTTAGTTTTCGGCAAATGGAGAGCCAGTTTTTCCAGCACCATTTATTAAAGAGACTGTCGTTCTTCCAGTGAACCTGCTTGGCTCCTTTATCAAAAATAAGGTGGTTGAGTGTGTTCGTAGTTGTGGTTGTATCTTCTAATCTATTCCACTGATCTTCAGCTCTGTTTTGATTCCAATACCATGTTGATTTTACTACTGTTGCTTTGTAGTATAACTTCAAGTCAGGGATTGTGATGCCTCCTGCTTTGTCTTTGCTGCTTAGAATTGCCTTTGCGATTCTAGGTCTCTTCTGGTTCCAGATGAAATTTAGGAGTGATTTCTCTAGATCTATAAGGTATGTTGATGGTATTTCTATTGGGATTGCATTGAATCTGTATAACAGTTTTGGGAGAATGGCCATTTTCACAATGTTTGTTCTTCCTATCCATGAGCAAGGGATGTCTTTCCATTTTCTGAGATCATCTTCAATTTCCTTTTTCAGTGTATTATAATTTTCACTGTATAAGTCTTTCACTTCTTTCATAAGAGTAATTCCTAAATATTTCATTTTTTTGCTTGCTAATGTGAATAGTCCAGTTTCTCTTATTTCCCTCTCTGTAATTTTGTTGTTCGTGTATAGGAATGCTATTGATTTCTGAGTATTGATTTTGTATCCAGCCACATTACTGAATTTATTTATTGTATCTAAGAGTATTTCAATGGAGTTTAGGGGGTCTTCTATGTAGAGTATCATGTCATCTGCAAACAATGATAATTTAACTTCTTCTTTTCCTATCTTTACCCCTTTTATTTCTCTTTCTTGCCTAATTGCTCTGGCTAGTACTTCCAGTACTATATTAAATAGGAGTGGTGATAAAGGACATCCTTGTCTTGTACCCGATTTTAAAGTAAAGGCTTTCAATTTTTGGCCATTTAGTATGATGCTGGCTGTTGGTTTTCATAAATGGCCTTTATTATATTGAGGTAAAGACCATTTATTCCAATTTTCTGTAAAGTTCTTATCATGAATAAGTGTTGGACCTTATCGAAGGCTTTTTCTGCATCTATAGAGATGATCATGTGATTCTTATTTTTGGCTTTATTGATATGGTGGATTACATTTATTGATTTGCGTATGTTGAACCATCCTTGCATTCCTGGGATGAATCCCACTTGGTCATGGTGTATAATCTTCTTGATGATTTGCTGGATCCTATTTGCCAATATTTTATTGAGGATTTTTGCATCTGTGTTCATTAGGGAGATCGGTCTATAGTTCTCTTTTATAGTTGGGTCTTTCTCAGGTTTTGGTACTAGAGTAATATTTGCTTCCAGGAATGACTTAGGAAGGATTGCTTCCCTTTCAATTTCATTGAATAGTTTGAGGAGTGTCGGCATTAGGTCTTCTTTATATTTCTTGTAGAATTCTGCAGTGAATCCATCTGGGCCTGGGCTCTTCTTGGTGGGCAAGGACCCAATTACATTCTCAATTTCATTAGCAGAGATTGGGTTATTCAACAGTTTTATATCCTCTTGATCTAGCTTTGGTACTTCATATGCTTCTAAGAATCTGTCTATTTCTTCTGTGTTATCAAACTTTTGAGAGTAGAGGTTTTCGAAATAGGTGTTGATGATCCTCTGTATTTCTATTGGGTCTGTAGTGATTTCTCCTTTTTCATTTCTTATTGCATGAATTTGAGCTTTTTCTTTCCTTTTTTTAATAAGGTTGGCTAGGGGCTTATCGATTTTATTTATTCTTTCACAGAACCAACTCTTTGATTCGTTGATTCTTTGGATTGTTTTCTTAGTCTCTATTGCATTGATTTCTGCTCTGAGTTTTATAATTTCCTCTCTTCTTTTGGCTTTGGGCTTGACTTGCTCTTCTTTTTCTAGCTGTTTGAGGTGTAGCATCAAGTTATTTATTTGTATTCGTTCTGTTTTCCTGATGTGGGATCTCAGTGCAATAAATTTTCCTCTCAGAACGGCTTTCATTGCATCCCACAGATTCCAGTAAGTTGTATCTGCATTTTCATTTTCTTTTAGGTATTGTTTAATTTCTTCTTTAATTTCTTCTGTGACCCACTGATTACTCAAGAGTGTGTTATTTAGTTTCCATGTGTTTGCGGAATTTTTGCAGTATCCTTTGTCATTAATTTCTAATTTCAGAGCGCTATGATCCGATAATATTCAAGGGATGATTTCAACTCTTTTGCATTTGCTTAAATATGTTCTGTGAGCTAATATATGGTCTATTTTAGAAAATGATCCATGTACTGCTGAGAAGAATGTGTATTCTGATGTTGTTGGGTGGAACATTCTGTATATGTCTATCAAACCCATTTGTTCACAGGTGTGATTCAGTTCTGTTATTTCTTTGCTCATTTTCTGTCTGGTTGATCTGTCCCTTGGTGTCAGTGGTGTATTAAGGTCTCCTGTTACAATTGTGTTACTGATAATTTGAGTTTTCATTTCTGTTAATAATTGTTTTATATAACTGGGTGCTCTGGAGTTTGGTGCGTATATATTTAAGATAGTTATCTCTTCCTCTTGGAGTTTTCCCCTTACGAGTATGTAGTGACCTTCTTTGTCCTTTATGGTCATTGTTGGTTTAAAGTTCACGTTGTCTGCAAACAGAATGGCTACTCCTGCCTTTTTCTGGATTCCTGCTGCATGAAGAATTGTTTTCCATCCTTTGACTTTCAGTCTGTGAGTATCCTTCTGGGTTAGATGGGTTTCCTGTAAACAGCATATGGTTGGATTTTGTTTCTTGATCCGTTCTGCCAGTCTGTTTCTTTTGATTGGTGCATTGAGACCATTTACATTAATGGTTATTACTGTTAAATGCTGGTTAATTGTAGGAATGTTATCTCTCTGCTGTTGCATCTTTATCTTTCGGTTCTGTTTAATTATTTGCTTTGCTTAGTGGTTTTTTCCTTTGTGTATCTAAACTGTCTTTCAATATTTTTTGCAGGGTTGGTTTGGTGTTCATGAAGTTCTTCAGCTGTTCTTTGTCATGGAAGTATCGTATTGCACCATCTATTTTGAATGATAGTTTTGCAGGATATATCAGTCTAGGTTGGAAATCATTTTGCTTTAGGATCTGGAATACTTCACTCCATGCTCTTCTTGACTTTATCGTTTGTGCTGAGAAGTCTGCTGTGATTCTGATAGGTTTTCCTTTATAAGTGATTTGTCTTTTCTCTCTGACAGCTTTTAATAATCTATTCTTGTGTTGGATTTCTGGGATGGTGATTATTATATGTCTGGGTGTAGTTTTATTTTGGTTATGACTGTTTGGAGTTCTATATGCTTCACTGATCCTGATGTCAGTTTCTGATCTCATGCTTGGGAAATTTTCAGCTATTACTTCTCTAAATATCCTCCTGACATCCTTCATGTTGTCTCCCTCTCTTTCATTACTCCCTATCATTCTTATGTTATTCTTCTTTGCATCATCTTGCAGTTGTTGAATTGTTGTTTCCTGGTTCCTTGTTATTTTCAAAAGATCTTTCCTTTCCTGTTCACTAGCTGCAATCCTGTCTTCAAGGTCTGAAATTCTATCTTCACTTTCATTAAGGCGGTTTTTACAACTTTCAGTGGAGTTTTTTATTTCCTGTATATCTCTGTGCATCTGCATTATGTATTGTTTGTTTCTTATATTGCTCGTCTAGGGATTCTATCTTTTTGTTTAGTTCCTCCAATTTTTTATCTGTGTTTTCTTTAGATATATTTAGAATCTCTTTCATTTCTTTTATCATTTCTTCTTTTATCTGGGAGATTATTTCGAGTTTGAATTTCTTTAAAGCTTCCTGGAGTTGCTTGTCAATTTCAGTGGCTATTGTGTCCGATATATGAGGTGGATGGGATATATTTTCTTCTATATACATCGCTTCTAGGGTTTTTTGAGATGGGCTGGAGGTTTGAGGTTGTAATTTGGTCTTTCGTTTTGTCATTTTCCTATATTTCTGTGTTTCAAGTGTTATTTGAAAGCTTCCTCAGGATCTGTTGAAAATCCCCTTCTATGTTTGGAGCTACTGAGACTCTGGCGCCGCGCTACCCCAAGCCATTAGGCCTACAGAACCAGTGGCCCTCCTCTGCCTGCTCAGAACTCCGCAGTTCCAGACAAGCTGGGCCTCAGGGACACTGTGCGCCCACCTGCCCCTTGGAAGCTCCACAGTTCTTCAATCGCAGCTGGGTTAGGGTACTCACCACAGGCCGCAGTGCTTCAGGAACCTGTGGACCCTCCCTGGTTGCAGAGATATCCACAGTCCTCCAGACACATGGAGAGGCCGATGCAGGCACCCCAAATCTGCCCAGCTCCTCCTCTGCAGACCAATGGCCAGGCGCGGCAGCTAAACAGGCTGGGCTAGGCTGGTAGTGTGGGCCAGCCCACCTATCGGGAGCTCAGCAGGTCTCTAAGTGAAGCCGGAATGGGGAGGCTGATGTGGAAGCCTCAAACCCACCTCTCCCCTTCACTGCACCTGGAAGCCTGAGGGAACTCCAGCAGTCTGGGCGCAGATATCCAGAGTCCTCCAGACACGCAGAGAGGCCGGTGAGGGCACCCCAGATCTGCCCAGCTCCTCCTCTGCAGGCCTATAGCCAGGCGCGGCAGCTAAACAGGCTGGGCTAGGCTGGTAGTGTGGGCCAGCCCACCTATGGGGAGCTCAGCAGGTCTCCAAGTGAAGCTGGGAATGGGGAGGCTGATGTGGAAGCCTCAAACCCACCTCTCCCCTTCACTGCACCTGGAAGCCTGAGGGAACTCCAGCAGTCTGGGCGCAGATATCCAGAGTCCTCCAGACACGCAGGGAGGCCAGTGAGGGCACCCCAGATCTGCCCAGCTCCTCCTCTGCAGACCTATGGCCAGGCGCAGCAGCTAAACAGGCTGGGCTAGGCTGGTAGTGTGGGCCAGCCCACCTATCGGGAGCTCAGCAGGTCTCCAAATGAAGCCGTGAATGGGGAGGCTGATGTGGAAGCCTCAAACCCACCTCTCTCCTTCACTGCACCTGGAAGCCTGAGGGAACTCCAGCAGTCTGGGCGCAGATATCCAGAGTCCTCCAGACATGCAGAGAGGCCAGTAAGGGCACCCCAGATCTGCCCAGCTCCTCCTCTTCAGACCTATGGCCCGAGACTGTTGTTCTAGAATCTAGAGTACCTGATAAGAATGATCTAAGGAAACCACGAACAGAGTTGAGAGAAAGAATGTGACGCAAGAGACATAGGGCAGCCAGGCAGCCACTCTAAGAGGTCACAAAAATACCAGGGAGGGGAAGAGATTAGATTTTCTGAGGGCCTGAGTACTTTATTTGGTCATTCTACAAAAGTCCAGAAGCTTAAGGACTTAGTGAAAATTCTATAGAGAAGATATTACTTCCTTTTTATAGATGAGAAAAGCAAAGCAAAGACTATTTCCAAAGTTCCTAGAGACCACAATTACTAAAGATTAGACATGAAATTTGAACTTAGGTCTGATCTAAGCGGAAGTTCATGCTCTTTCTTTCCACCAGACTTCCCCTGAGAGGGGCAGTTCACCTCTTTTTTAAGGGCATTGTAGCCATAAGAATGAAGGGGAATGTGCCAAGACTCTCCGTTCTTATTCTGAGGAGGCCGAGACCATCACTTTTAACAAAGGAGGCCTGAAAGAAGGGGAGACAATAGGTACCTTCATACCCCATCTAATTCCTGACTTGTCAGAAATACGGGCCTGAGTCCCAAATTAATCATCAACACCTTGGCCCAAGAGGGCATTCATACTCAAGCCTAACTCTCTAAAGAAAAGAAGGAGGCAGCCAAACAGACTCATTAGTTTAGCCATACTGACCCAACAGGGCAACAGGTCATCACACACACACACACACACACACACAATTTGCATATAATGATGAGTGGGCGAGCTGACTGAAACATTATAGGTCAGTAAGTCAAGTGACTTGTTTCACCATTAAAATAACTTTTCAGTGGTCGGGGATTTAGCTCAGTGGCCCAAGTGCCTGCTGGCAAGCACAAGGTTGAGATAATAATAATAATAATAACTTTTCAGTAACTCATGAACTAATAAAAATGGGTTGAGAGGGTACCCTTACTGGTAAGAAAGAAACATTTCAACTTACCCTGGCTGACCTGAATCAATGAGTCAGACACTGACCTTCGGCAGTTCCTCTGTGCTCAAAGGAGAATAAGCTCTATTCCCAGATCACCATACAGCTCATCACTACATTCTAAGTCAAACTCAAGAACCCGGAACACCTTAGTGTTGTACAGAAGGACAAGTGGTCAGACTCGGTGGCCAAGAAGATGAAATGACAACTTCCTTGAAAGAGGTCAAAGTCACACATTCATCATGGAATCCACTGGGCACCAGTGGAGGCTTTAGTATGTATCTCCAATCCTGAAGATCATATCCCAGAACTTTGGGCAGGACCCTTCACTCTATTATAGAGAAGTCACATACAAAGCTCACCAGGTTCCTGTAAGAACTAGGCAGCATAGATGGTAGGCTTTTGTTTTTTGCAAAAGCAAATTATCTAAAAGTTCCAAAGCCATAACCCTGAAGTCAACTTCTATCTTAACTATCTTCAGATGCTCTGTTCAGGTTCTAAGTGTCAAACTTTAGTCTCAACTGGACATGTCCATCCAACATGAGGAAAAGAGCTTTCTTTTACTTTTTAAAATTAATAGCATTATAATTATTTTATTTTTAGTTGTGATAAAATGCATACAGCATTTACCATCAGAAGTATTTTTACACGCATGGCTCGGCATCATTAAGCACATCCAAGCTGTGCAGCCACTGCCACCCTCCATGTCCAGAACCTTCACAGTCTTGCAAACTTGAAATTCTTTATACTCATTAAACTAAAACTCTCTGCTTTTATTTACTTTTTAGCTTTAAAATCCTATTGCTAGACCATGGTATATGGTAATGCACTTTCCAGCTCAAATATTTCTGGAAATAGTCTTCACAAAATCTTAAAAAGCACCAGTAACTCCTGAGTCTGTCCCCACCAGAGAGTTCAGAGAGGTGCAAAGAATCGAAAGGGACAGAACAAAGTGATGTGGAAACAAAGGTCAATGAATTTTTCATAACAAAAAGCTCCAGGAAGAGCAAGTTTCCAGCTGGCTGCATTAAAACCTCAAGTTCACCTTGAGTTTGCAGAGCTGAATTAGTTGGGCCATTTCTGACATTGGCTTCATTACTTTAATGAAGGCATCTCATTGGCATCAGGTGATAGGCCCAGGCTCATTCTGGGCCTGACTGCCACCCTTGCTCTCAGCCCTCATCACCACCAGGCAGAATATATGAACAGCCAGCACACTCTAGGGACACTGCCAAGGAAATCCCAGAAGAAAAATGGCCCTAAATATTGGGTGGGGTAGTGGGGACAGAATCACACCGAGTTCATGCTTGAAAGCTACCCAGGTTTCACAATACAACGGTCTTCGTGAGAATTTCAATAGCCCCCAGAAGCTATCTTCAAACACACACCAAGAATAACTTCATAGGGAATATTTATTTCATGAGACTCATACAGAGTGCCCTCTGCCCTTTACCAACAACAACTGAATTCCTGCCTGCAGAGAGAAACCATCACCCTGCTCTTTAAACCAAGCAGGCCACGGCTGAGCTAAGCAAGACTCCTGGCTTGATTTAAAGAGAAGCAGAGCCCATGACTCTCTCCCTGATGATTCCTGCCAACAACAATGACCACAGGCCCCAGATAGAAGCAGGCTGGACCTGAAACTGCAGTTCCAGCAGAACCAGTCATAGAAGGGGGCTCAAGTCTCAAATTAGACAGCACTACAACAGTCTCTCCTGTCAGCCTTGAAAAGGTGCGCATCATTTGTACCAACAATCCTACTTTCAGGAAAAAAGAATGCACACACACACACACACACACACACACACACACATAAATGCAACAATGACAGCAGCGAGGATTAGTAGTGGGGCTCTTTATAGAGTCAGAATACTGAATACAACTGAACTTGCAACTACCAAAAGCAGATGAAAATCACAGGATTTTGCCCATGGACTAGGAAAGAAAGCAGTCATAAGACAGATGGTCTCTAGTAGCTCTAATGCCACGAAAAAGTTTTGCAATCCATCAAGTGCAAATATACATGAAAGCTCTGATTTGAGGGTAATGAAACAGGTAGATGGGCCCAACTTACTCATCATGCACTTTGTGCTCTAAAATTCCTTGGTTGGCAAAGCAAGATCATGCATATCATGGAACTGAAAGAAAAATAGTAAAATGACATTAAACATGCTTTGAAAACACAGCAAACATGAGTTCATGGTGAGGTTGTGCTAAGGATGGAAACAGCATTGCAGCTGGTAGCTCCCTGCCCCAGCAGCATTAGGGGGCACTGAGGTCCATAATATGCCAGGTCCCAGATCACATGGGCGAGAGCAAGAGCAAGGAGATTTCCTGGAGGAGACATGTGCAAGAGATGACCACAGCACTGCTCTGGTTCATCATGACCTGGGCGAGGGTGAGCAGGAGAGAGTAAGTTCTTACAAGGGATCACATGGAGGATCTTGGGCCAGTTACCTTCTTTGAAATGTGTCATCAGGACAAAGAGGCTGCTTCCTGTGGGTTATTGAAGGAACAACCCAACAGTGTCTGAAAGACCAGACCAGGTCTGTGCAGAGCAGATCCTATTAGGGACCTAATCCCATCATGTGAAAGCAGGGCCTGGGGATATGACCTAACAGAGTGAGGATTCATCCAAGAGAGGCATTTGAGTAAAGTTCTTACAAAAACAAAGCATGAAAATCATCCAGTTTAAAATGAGCTTTTGCCACTAGCTGCACCACCTCCACTACCCAGTATAGCAGAACCCGCCAAAGACAATAATTACACCCCCTTCCAAGTTTTTGTAGTGTTCAATATTGTACCCAGGGTCTCATGCATGCTCATAAGCATCTTATCACTGAGCTACATCTCAGCACCTCCAAAATTTTTTGTAATGTTTTGCTTATTTCTTGATGATAATGTTAGGTGAATTTTCAACCCTGTGGGATGAATAAGCATCACTTAAAAATCACTGTAGGTACAACCACACATGGCAAGAGACCCCAATACCACCAATATTCATGGTGCTTCTGAGTGAAAATTATGAGACATTTATTTTTTTTCTCTTTGGTTCACCTATGTTTCTGCAATATTCTGCAATAGAGATATATTTTCTTTTTAACACGCACACGAAAGTTTCTTGCTTTACTTTACTCACTTTGGCTATGCACCTGTTTCCCATAAGCAGGTGCACAGTCAGGGTGAACTCACCTGGCAGCGGGCAGCCCAGAATCTCCATCCTCATACAGATGTTCCCGTTATCAAACCAGGACTGTGGGTTTATGCGAATGTAGCGGGCCACCATTGGCACTGGCAGCTCATTGAGCACGGGGATCTCCTTTTCACTGTTTCCTTCAAATATCTATTTACACTCAAGGGGTAAAAGGAGAATCTTTTACAGCCTGATTATCAAGGGGTAAGCGACTCAATAATTCACTGTCAACAAGATGCTACTAAGGAATATTAACTTGTTCTGGGCACTGAGGAGAAAAGAGAAATACGTGCAGGGTGGACCCTTCCCCAGGAAGCCCTACTGGCAAGAGTGGGTAGAGTACTTATCTACTGTATGACAATCTATCAGCGTCATGGCACAGGGATACCACCAGAGCTTTGAGATTTTAGAAGAAAAAGACCAGGCAAAGCTTTGGGGAAGTGGTACCATTTGACCTGGCACTGAAGGAAAACTATGTATATCCATAGGAATGGGAGAGATTTTCCAGAAAAGGAGTGGCAATAATTAAAGCGGCCCAGAAATAGGTTTCATGGTTAGAAAAGCAGTTGGTTACCTGCTACCAGAAGATGGGAATCTTGGTGTGGGGTGAGAATGAGAAGGAAGGTAGAAAAAGAAGCTGCAGTCAGAGTATCTGAGGCACTGAATACCATGCTAGGAATGTGCACTTCAGAATCTGAGTATGAAAGTGACAAGATGAGAGTAATAACAGACCTAAAGATCCAAGGTCATTAAACTGAAGACCTGTGAGAGCCCCCAGATATTTGCCACATATCTGCACAGGGTTAAGAGGAAACTGTACAAGAGCCTACATGCCAGAAGCTCTTCTATTGGAGTAAAGGCTGAATTTTGAGGTGCCCTCAATGTGGTATACTAGGTACTGAGCTAGAGGGCATGGAAATGGGGTCACCATCTCTTGGACATTCATGGTTAGTTTGAGTTGACACAGAACTAGCAAACCTCCAGGGGACTGAGCATATGATGCCTCTCTTTGCAAAGCCCACATAGCCAGGCGTGAAGGGAATGGTTATAGGAGAAAAAGAGGCTTACCATGTCTCCAGATCCATTCTTAACAGTGACCCAAGTGTGGCTGTCATTGCTTACCATCACCTTATAGGATGTCACCCAATCACTCCTACAAGAAAATAAAACATCTTTGGAATAACACACTTTAAAATATTTATCTCTTCCGTGCAGAGCGGTAGAAGTAAGAACCTGAGTATTATTTCCAGCACTGGAACTTCACATTCCATGGAACATGGAACCCCAACCCATGGTTCCATGACACTTCTGGGCTTTTTGACTCTGGTCAGGTAACTGACTTCTCCATGCCACTATTACTGATCCACAAAATGGGAATGATGAAAGTGACAACCTTGAAGGATTAATGAAAACACTGAATGCTTTAATACCTTTTAAACATTTAGGATAAGTTGTAGCCCCTAGTAAACACTCAATGTTGATTTGTATTAAACAGTTATTTCATGTAGAGCAAAAGCTTACTAAAGTGCTACATGGAAATATAAGCTCAGTAAAGGTTGAAAATTGTTCTAGAAATTTCATCTGGAAAATGACATGGGAATATAACAAATCAAATCTCACTAATCTCAAAAATAACAGCTCAGGTCTAGAAAAGACACTGAATTTCTCTTTGGCTGTCACTCACATAGACGGTCCCCACCCCAGCAAGAAACCAATGGTGGCTAGACCCTGCCACCACATCCTCCTACCACAAATCACTGAGGATAAAACAAGCCTTCATTTGACTCCTCAAAATAGAGGTCAATCTGATAGGCACAGCAAAAACAAAATTAAAACTTTATGTATGAACACATTTTTTTCTCTCTGTCTTGGTTTTCTCTATAACATTGTTGACAACATAGAAAAGTCTTTCTGTGTACTTTCCCTTCTTAATTTTTAAGATACTGGCACCAAACATTACTTTCTTAGTCTTTAAGACAATTCTGCCCAAGGAAAATTTAAGGCTCCTTCCCTACTACGAGATCTGCTTGGTCTCAAGCAATCTTAACAAGGTTCTCAGTTTCTAGTCAGAGTCAGCACTGTCCTGTAAGTTTAGGAAGAGCAGTAGCGGTTCTATTCTTTCCAGTTCTTCTGACTGACTTACTGAGAAAATGTTTTCTTTTCTTTTTTTTTTTTTTGTCTTTTTTATCGGTACCAGGGATCGAACTCTCAACTGCCTGCTTGCAAGGCAGGCGCTTATGCCGCTGAGCTAAATCCCCAGCCCGAGAAAATGTTTTCTTAAGTAGTTTTGTATATGCTTAGAAACAAAGCTTCATCTTAAGCCTTCACCCCTCTCCTCCCCACCAGCTTTGGCTAAATACCTGCTGGAAGCCAAGCTCCATCAAACAACACTTCCTGCCCTTGAGAGCAAGAGCCAGCGCTGCAGGCAGGGATGCTGGGCCCACTGAAAGGCACTTCAGCAACAGCTCTCAGGTCCTTTGCCCGGAAAATTGTCCTCACCCAAAATAGCAACCTGTTTCCCACACAGAAATAATTTCCAAATGACCTGCAGCTACAGTGCGCTTTGTTGTCTGTTCTTCAGCCCATAGTGCCCAATGGTGACCCAGCAAGTCAGACTATTGGGGTGGGAGCTGTCACCTACTGAGATAAAGGTGATGAAGGCAGGAAATTTCTCATCAAAAGAAACACACGAGAAGTACAGTGCAAGGCAGGTAGAAAGACAAATTAAGCTCTCCCAAGAAAGGGAAGGGAAGGGAAGGAAGGGAAAGGAAGGGAAGGAAGAAAAGAGGACAAGGAAGAGGAAAGGAAGGGAAGTAGGAAGGAAAGAGAAGGGAAGGAAGGAGTAAAACAGGAAATCAAAGTTGTAATAATTTCTCTAGTATATATATTTATGTAACTAACACTTTTGCTTGAATAATAATCAATTATGTGTCTCAGATCTCTTTCCTGAGCTGCAGCATATCCTTCTATGCAACCTCTCCACCTAATGTCTCAGCAACACCCCACATATAACATTCCCCAGCCAACTGATTGACCTCTCCACTGTGCGCCCGACATGGTGGGCCAGTAGAACCCTGACCTCAGGAAAGGCATGTCCACCCACCAGGGAGGCCAAAGTCCTCAGGCATTCTTGACGCTCTGCCTCCCTTTGCCCTATATTCAACCTATCATAAAGCTCTGTAAATTTTAAAGTCATAGCTCTGCGGAATGTACACAGCTCTCTTCACTTCCACTGTCACCATCCCAGCCCATTCTTTTATGTCAGAACAGCTGCCTACAAACGGTCTCCTGGAACACAAACCGCTTCTCAATCTATCCTGCATCCAGAGGCTTGTTTGGCTAGTCATATACTGACATGTCTCTTCATCCTTAATATCTGCTAAGTATTAGATATTCTTACAAACAAACTTATTTTAGTATTAAGTAAACAAACTTATTTTAGTATTAAGTAAACAAACTTATTTTAGTATTAAGACCAAAATATACTCTTGAAAATATCATATCACTGTGATATATGTCCACCCATGTTTATAGCAGCACAATTCGTAAGAGCCAAATCTTGGACAATCTAAATGCCTTTCAACTCAGGAATGGATAAAAAAGATGCGGTATTTTTATGCAATGGGGCGTATTAATCAGCTATAAAGAAGGATCATACTGAGGCTTTTATAGGTAAATGAATATGACTTGAGATCATGCTCATAAGTGAAATAAATCACACTCACATGTGTAAATACCACACTGTCTCCCTAGTGTAAGAAACTAAAAGAACAAGTAAGATGCAAAATCTACAATAAATATTATGTAAGGATAAGAAACTGTTCAAAGGGGAAAAGTAACTGGGGGAAAGGAGTAAAAAAGGAAGGGAAAAGGAAAAAGATATAAATCTGTGTATGTATATACATATATGATAGCTAAGCTGAATATACTACTAATTGTATATCTTGGAAAAGAACAGTTAATACTCATATGATAAGATATGAGTATTTGCATGCCTATATCTGGTAATCTAAGCAGCTCTTTTAAAGGTAACATTATACAATACAACAACTATTAAATTCCTATCTCTTGTTTTGAAAGATTATATTTTTATTGCTTTGGGTTTGTTGTTGTTGTTTGTCTTTTTTGCTTTTTGTTTTTCTTTTCTGTTTTTTTTTCTTTTTAAATAAAATTTTTTAAAAGGTAGTCCAGTTACCATTTTTTCAACATTTTCATTAATTGTGCCCTTCAATAAAATTTTGTCTACTCCAAGACCATAAGATATGCAGCAATGTTTTCTATTAAGAGCTTCATTGCTTACCTTTTACATTTAGATATGCATTCTATCTGAAATTGATCATTGTACGGTTTGAGATAGGGATCGATATATATTGTTTTCTATACGGGCTTCCAAATACCTCAGGATATTTACAGGATTATTTTCTTGTAGTATCTTGGAGTCATATTTGCCATAAATAATATGATTATACATGTCTAGTGATGTTTCTGGACACTCCATTCTGTTCCATTGGTCTATTTCTTACCTATTCTAAACCTGCCTTGTCTTAATTTCTACAAGTGTGTAACAGATCTTAGTATCTTCCAGTGTATGATTTCCCACTTTGCTTTTTGCTTTTCAGAGTTACCTTGATTATTCTTGATCTTTTCTCTTCTCATATAAATTTCAGAATCTGTTTATCAATTTCCCAAAATAAAACCTTCATTTTATAATTGGAATGGCCTCACAGCTTTGCAATATTAAAATTTTCAGTCCATAAGTATGATCTGTCTCTCTACTTAGTTAGATATTCTTTTATTTAGCTTTTGCTAGATTTTGTCTTATTTAGTTGATTATTTTTGTGATTTTTATACATAATATCACTAATCATATATACATCTCATCCTGTTCAGGTGGGGTTTCCCCCCCATCAGGGAGAGAAGAACAGAATACAATAAAACAAAAGACAAGGAAATGCTCTGGCTCTCACCCATTCCTCCCAGGTCATTCTTAGCTTCTTCATTCTCTTGTGAAAAAGAAACTGGAAGACCCCTCCTAGGACAAGTATTTGCATAGTCCTTCCAGACAGATAAAACTATTTTCTAACAAAAGTGTTTCCTTTCTGTGGATTCATCTGAGTTGAGGAGAGAAGCAGGCAGTGGTTTATGCCCTCAGCCTAAAATAGTTTAGAGAAGTAGCTTACCTCTAAAAGGAAAATCCTAATTTTTAAAATATATTTTACCCCTCGGTTGCAATAGTATATGCATATGTAAATGTTTTCTGTACACAGCTTTTTTGCTAATTCAATAATTGATTCTGTTTCTGGATTGCTTTAGATATTTTTCTGCATGTGATTATGTTACTTGAGAGCAATTGCCATTGTGCTTTTAATATTGTTTCCAATCATCAGATTTTAAAATTTATTTTTCTTGATTTATTTTACTGGTTACTTTCCACCTGAATGCTGAAAGAAGCAGTGATAATAGACATCCCTATTTCATTCCTGTGATTAATGGAAAAGTTTCAATATGTCATCATTTAGATCACATACATACACACATATTTTAAAGCTATTGTGGAATTTAGTAAATGTACATAAGAATAAGAGTGGAACATGAATTCTAAGCATTTTATCCTTAATCCAGCTTAGCCACTTACAATTATATGTTTCACAAATGACACAGCCTTCTTAAAATAATGATACTAGTTAAAAACTCAGGATTCAAGGTCAAGAAGCTCAAATTTAAACTGCAGTCTTGGCATTTACTAGTGACAGTCTGCATGTGAGTTGTGTGGCTTCTGACACCTATAAGATAAGGTAACAACCATCGTTTTCTTCAGTGTGTGAAAATTGACTGAACTTATTTATATAGACTGTGAGTTATGCCCTGGGTGTAGTATATGCTCTATAAATATGAAGTGTCAATAAGAACAACAGTATCATAATTAATATGCTGCCAAATGCTATGCAAACATGTACAATTTCTAAATAAGCTACAGGATAATTCAGATTCCCCATGCAGACACTTCCAGGGGATGGATCATCAAGCGTAATCATTTGTGTCCTAGTAATAGGAACAATCTGTCAGGCCCATAAAGAAATTAAGAATAATTGTGTCTTAATTAAAATGAATAAGGTTGATAATTCTGAGTGAGAGAAGAGATATTTGCCAATTAGTGTGATGCTAAGGACAGATTGTGTCTTAAAAGTTCTACCCACACAAAAAGGTTAAAGCCATGCAGAATGTGTTCAGTTCTGCTCCTAACCCTGCAGCTACTGCACTGTAAATACCTTGCCGGCCACCGAGAATGCAAAGATAAATTATACATGATCCCTTTATTCAAAGACTGCATCAGTTAATCGGGAAGAAGGGGAAGCAAACTGGAAATTTCAAGAGTGGGTTTAAGTGCGGTGATGAGGCAGGTGCAGTAGGTGGTGGGAAGATAAACGGAGGCGGCCTGGCTCAGAAGAACACGGGAGGCAAGGGCAGGTGAAGGGGGACGCAGTTTTTACAGAACATAAGAGCTGCATATTTTATTCTTTTGTGACAGGCACATCTGTTGTTATTAAAGAGCCAGCCCTGAGATTGGAGCCATTGCCGGGTCTCCTAATCTTCAAAGAAGGTTTGAAAATCACAATACTTCTGTGACTTTTTCCCACTTGCCTCCGAGAGATTATTCTACATCACAAAACCACCTCGATAATTCAGTTCTCTGCTACTAAAAGTTCTGACGTGCAGTGCAGTCCAAGCAAAGAAGTGCTTATGTTAGAGGTTTCCGGACAGCGGGTGGAGGCAAAGGCCATGCTGACAGCTCCTCAGCTCCAGCCAGCTCCCGCCCTTAAAGATGGAAAAACAACAAAGAGAAGCTTTATATGACATTATCACTCTTCCCTCCAATTCAGCGATCCTTTTAGGTAGGCCACAAAGAAAAAATTTGGAATATATTTAGAGTTAATTTGGTTTAAATAAAAACAAGGAATGCCCACCATCAACAAAATGACACACTAAATGCTTATAGAGCCTTTCCCTAAAGTTCAACTAGATCCTGGTTACATTACAATGAACAAATGCTGTAAACCAGCAATAAACTTGTAAGCAAGTAAGGGAACTCTTCCCGGGCAGTGGTGGGTGGAGGGGCGTGAACTTGAAAACAAAACAGGAATAAGTCAAAACTAGGGAGCACTGTCCAAGCAAAACAACAAACATTGGTTTATTGAAAAAAGCTTGCATTGGCAAGGTGAAAACATTAAACCTGGGGACTGTCAAAAGCTAGAAAAGTTAACATTTTTTTTCCAGAACTATCAAAGGGGCAAAAATTGTCTTACAACAGTAGTTTCTGTTTGGCTCCTAACAAAACCCCACATTAATCCCTTCTAAAACACAGACTCATTTAGGCTACCAAAGGATTTACTAGGTTATAGTAGGAACTACCGTTTAAAAAACGATTAAACACATGAGAATATTCTGCATGAGAAAGAGGCATCAGAAACAAAATGTGACAAATACGGATTCCCAGAATTTAGATTTGGGAACTATCATACATATTTTTAATTTAATTTATCAAATATTTATATAGTGCAGAAGTCCTTCAACTTTTGATGGTTACATCCCAATAAATCCATTATAAATTATAAGTATTGGAAGTCAAAAGTGTATTTTATACACTGATAATCTGATCTAATTATTGAACATCATAATTTAGCACAGCAAAGAATTAGTGGTTTATCTCCATAACTACATGGGCATAGCTGACTGGGAGCTGCAGCTCGCTGCCTCTGACCTTCATCATAAGATACTATCATACCACACATCAGTAGGTTTGGAAAAACCCAAAATTCAAAATTCAAAATAGAGTTTACACTGCATGCTTATCGCCCTCACAGTTTTGAAACTGTAAAATCATAAGTCAAACTATTTTAAGTTGGGGACTATCTGTGCCTAGCACATAACAGCTGCATTTCTAAACACTTTACAAATACAGTATTAACACACTTTTTCCTTGTGCTAGCCTTAAGGCATGGGTATTGTTATTATTCCTAATTACAGATGTAGAAAAAGACCCAAGGTTTCAAACTTTGCAAGTAGTGAAACCAAAACTCAAAACTAGACAGTCTGGTTCCAGAATTCTTGTTTTTAGCCACTTTTATATACAGCATGTTTAAAGAACTAAGATATGAAATAAGGGATTATAAAAATGAACAGGTATATATGAAAAAGAATCACACATAACTTTTACAAATAAAAATGTCAACAGAATCAAATACACAGAGGTGAATAAAAAGAACTGAAGAAAGAATTAGTAAATTAGAATACAGAATAGAAAAAGTTACAAAGACTGCACCATTAAAAGACCAGAAGATAAAGAATATGATTGTGGTAGCAATCTACTATGTATTTTATTAGAGGCCAAATAGAAAGAAGGCAAGAAGGTACCACAGATTCAGGAAAAACACTAAGTAACAAGCAGAAAAAAAGAAAAAGAAATCTATATACAATCCAATTTGAAAAACATCAAAGACAAAGATAATATCAAAAGCAACCAGAAAAAAGCTAATTTACAAATTAATTAAAAATAGATTAACAGCAGACTGCTAAAGAACAAAATTAAAATTATGGGACAACAGACTGAGACATTCAAAGAGTGAGAAGAAAAACTGTAAGCTTGAAAACTGTATTTCAAGAATGTTTGTGAAATAAAGTCAGTTTTAGGTAATAAAAACTAAGAGTTTTTCACTATCATGTCTTCACTAAGAAGACTTTTAAAAATATACAAGAATGAATGGCAAGTCAAGAAGTTAAAATACTTTCAAGAGAACCTGAAAAAACACTTTCTATACGTTCAACAGATATATAAAAGGTATAATTTGAGTGTTAACTAAAATACTGGAAAACAACAAGAAATAAGTTGGGAAGGAATACAATAATGTTAATAGCAGCTAACAGCTAAGTAGCAAAGGACACAATAATATTTAAGAGTGCTTATTATGTGCTGGGCACTGTTTTAAGATAAACAGGTATAGATGTCTACTTGTATATCACACACATATATAGATATACCTACACACATGCATACAGACACGTACATACATATTACATAAATTGATTTGTCACTATATCTTATGAGGGAAGAATTACTACTATCTACATTCTACAGATGAAGAAACTGAGGTACATAAATACTTAATAATTGTTTAGGAAGTGTTAATTTACCAAGATATTGGGACAGTATTAACTTCTAATTTTGCTAAGTATGTTTGATAAAATTCCTAGAGTAAAAACTGAAAAGATAGAGTATGTTACTTCCAAACAGAATGATGGAAAACCTGGTCTATTATTTTTGAGAATTACCCCTCCACATAGACCTTTCTACAAGATCACCTTTGAAGCAGATACTTTAGGTAGCATAATCCTGCCCTTGGCCACAGCTGACCAGTCTGAAGATGGGTACCTGACAGAAACTAGCCAATCACAGTTAACTGTTCTCCACTGCATATCTGACCCAAATCGTTCAAGACATTCTTTCCTGGGATCTTGGAGTTGAAGATAGAAGGCAGCTACAGTCATAAGATGGAACCCTTGATGCTCAGAGCAATTCCTCCCCCATCATGTGAACAGAGATGCAGAGATGACTGTATGGAGAAAACAGTGAAAGGTCAGAGATGCTCAGAAGAGAGCTCTTCAGAGAGGTTCCCAATAATGCTGGGACCCCAGTACCAAGGAGGAGCCTTAGCCCAGTTCTCTTTCCATCTTTAGGCCTCTTGCCATAACCAGCAGGTTTCAAGATAGGCCTTGTAATGGTCACTCAAGGAAGTCCTACTCATGAGCTGTAATCAAACTAGAAACCTCAGGTGTGGAATTTGCAGAGTCTGAATGAGACAGAGACTATGACGCCATTCTAAGAGGCTGAAAATTTTGATTTTAAAGAAACAAAACAGCTAAACCATCACCAGCTGCATTTTGCATTTCCAACCCGAGACCCAAAGTGGTAAGGACATGGCAATGGTCAGGAGGAGTAAGCTACTTCAAGTGGTTCCAGTGAAGTATTTATCATATAGGGAGATAATTCCTGGTCTAAATGATGTACTTGGAAAAAGGTACATTCAAGTGAAGCAAAGGCACGATGTCGTTATTGGCCCCTGCTGAGCAGCCAGAGCAGACTGGTGAGGAGACAGATAAGCAAATGCCCAGCACACAGCCTCAGCCAAATTCTCCTCTGAAGCTTGAGGAAAGCTCACATGGTAGAAAACAGGTTGTACCATTGTAATGAGGATTCTAAGCAGGGAAGCCTGATCCCCAAAGCTCTCTCAGCATCTTTCATTGTGCTTACAAAAACTGAGCACAATCTGAGGGCAAACTAGTATTAGTTCTCTGTCCCAATCACTGCCCCTTGCAAAGGTGAAATGAGACGCTGTACACATCTCGACTCTGCTGCTCAGGAACATAGCGGATGAAAACTAAGATCTTTGAGCCTGTAATCTCTTCTTCATTTTTCTTTCTTTGAGAGAATGACTACTTTCTAATAATAATTTCAATGGTATTTGAGTTTACAAAATGTGTCCCCACACATAACCTTCTTTAAGAATGAGACACATTCAATGTAAAGGGTCATACATAGAGGTATTGAGATGGGATTGATACAGTCTTCCTTCAAACTGCCTGATAAAATAATAAGACCAGAAGAGGAATTTGTAAGCACCAAACTGAAATAGCTATGTGTGGGTCACAGTGATATTAAGCAGGAGATACAAAACTTTCCCAGTTACCTAAAAGTTTTGTTTCTGCTCAGAGCTGGTTAGGATTTAGTGCAAAACAAAACAGCAGTGCCCCCATTATCTGCTTATGAGTACACCCACTTTGGAATTTATTCTTGTTGGGCTCCTCTTTTGATCTATGAAGGCATTTGAAAGCTATATGAATTTCCTGTTTCTGCTGTAACAAATTAGCGCAAACTTACTGGCTTAAAATAACACAGATTTATACTGGGTGTGTTGGCACATGCCTGTAATCCAGTATTTGGAAGGCTGAAGCAGGAGGACTGTTTTGAGTTCTAGACCTGCATGGGCTACAGAGTGAGCTCAAGGCCAGTCTGAACTGCATAGTGAGACTCTGTCTCAAAAACACTACACACACACACACACACACACACACACACACACACACACACACACACACATAATCATAGATTTATTATCTTACAGTTCTGAAGGACACAAATCAACACAGTTCTCACTAGGCTATAGTCAAAGGAATGGCAGGGCTATTTCTTTCCTGGGCACTCAAGGAAGAACCCATTTTCTTGCCTTTCTAACTGCTGGGAGCTTCCTGCATTCTTTGGCTGGTGGTCCTTTTCTTCTCACCAAAGTCTGCAGTGCTGTGTCTCTGACCAGTCTTCAGTTGCCATGGCTTTCTCTGCCACAGCTAAAGAAGGTCCCTTTTGACTGTGTGATTAGATGGGGCCACCTGGGTAATCCAGACTATTCTCTTCACTCAAGGTCCTTAATCTACTAGTAAAGTTCTTTTGACTATGTAAGGTGACAAATCTACAGATTGTGGGTACCAGGATGCGATGTCATACATTTGCTAGGACATTTGAAGGACATTTGCTAACACGAAAACTTCACCTCAGCCCTGGTTTCACTCTTGGACTCTCCTGACCCTTTCTCTCTTGACCCAGGTCTGGTATCTTGCTGGCCCAGCCATAATTGAGTAAACCAAAGGTTCTCAAATTCCAGTAAATAAATGAGAAGCTTAGATCTTTGCCAGAAAACCACTGCCAGAGAAAACTAGGTCACTCTACCCCCCTATACAACAGTTTCTTTCCTCAAATGAACACTAGATTTCAAATAAACATTAAGAACATTTTTTTCCACCTAAAAAATCAATTTTTGACTTCACAATCCACTTACTATAATTAAAATTTCCTGATATTTTCAAAACATTTGGCTCTTTATATATAAGGTTAGAAGACATATTCCTGGAACAGGCACATTCTACTTTTTACCAGAGTAAGGTCAACAGACAAGAACCAGTGGGTCATACCAGTCACAAGACACTTCTGAAAACTCTCGTCACAGAGCAAAGATTTAATGTGCTCTTCTGAGAATTCTGCCAACCACGTGAGTATATCCCACAGCTCTGTAGAATTCAACTTCTCCTGCTTTTCAGCTCTGGGTAGGAGCTACCAATTGTACCTGGCTAGGAAGAGACAGCATGTATGCATGTACAGAAACGGTTCCAGCTGGAGATGATTTTATGTCCCTAAGGGACATCTGGCAATGACTGGAGACATTTCTGACTGTCATGACTGGGGGGACTCAGTAGAGTGTCACATCTGAGGGGCATCTGGTGTACAGAGGCCAAGGATGCAGTTAAACATCCTAAAGCACATAAGAAAGATGCCCAGAGCAAGGAATTTCCACCTCTAAATCCCAGTGGCGCTAAAGCAGAGAAATTCCATCCTAAAAGCTCTGAATAACAAGCTGGTAATTCTTTGCTATATTTTCCCAGAACTATTTTGAGGGAAGGGTAAATGTCACTGGCAACTTATCAGTAAGGAAATGAAGGTACAGAATTGTCAGGGGTTATGACATTTTAAATACCAAAATGGATATTAGATAATGCAAGGGTTTTTTTCAATACGTTCCTGTAGATTTTCCTAAAGAACAGAAAGGATTCCAAACAGGTATGTGACTAGTTGAAAAGGTGGCAGCAAAATCAGTTTTCCAGAATGTGGCTCAGTGACCTGACAGACAAATCTAACCAATAGCTGTTAGGTGAATAGAAACTGGCTTTTCCAAAGAGCAGACGGTTTATTTTGAAGCACTCTGGACACTTTGGAAAAAGGTTAGTTAACTCCTTCCTTTGCCTACCAAAGCTTTACAGACTGTATGAATTGCAGCTCAGGTCTTGTTCATTTACTAAAGAAGTCACATTTATCAACTGAAATCATTATCAATACTAGAACAAAAGATTGTATGGGCAGGAACTCCCAATGCCAACTGTGCCCTGGATTAGGGAGCTTATTGCCTAGTGGGAAAGACAGAGACTGTGTACTTAATTATATAACTAAATTATTGAGCCTGCCATTGTAATATTGTTCAAGGAGAAACAGGAGGTCCTGTAAACAGAGATGGAGGAGAAACTGGCTTAACACACAACTGATTGGGGGAAACAGTCCTGAAGAGGCAGTACTGGGCTAAGACATGAAGATTCACCAGGAAATAAGTGATTACTGGTATTCCATTTGAAGCCAGAAAGAAAAGGTCAATAAGGTTTAATATCTAAATTATAATCTTAAAATGTAGGCAGGAAAAGTGGACATGAGATTAATAACAACAACAATAATATACATAGAATTTCTTAGAACTGAAAAATATTTTTATATTTTAAAATCACATCAGTACCAGCTATAATAAAGCACAGTGTTGCACAGTTTTTAGTGCAAAGGATATGGAAATAATCCTAAAGGATCAGGGTTCAATTCTGAGGAAGAATATTCGAATGGCTCCTAAGTAGGAACATCCTTATACCATGATACTGTAACACGATAAAGAGGCAATGGAAAAAATGTTTCAAAATTTTGAGAGATAACAGGTACAGACTTTTCTTCTGGCATTATAAAAGTATTCTAAAATAGACTGTACCATGATTGCACAACCTTGTGACCACATTAAAAACCACTAACTTGTTAATGGGGTGAATTGTATGGTATGAGAATTGCACATCAATAAACTGCTTAAAAAACCTTAGGAAAAATTATTTCCAAACTACCAACCTACAGTAAGATCAACAAAAATTCATTTTCATTCAAGGTCGCCAAAAAGTTACCTCTCACATTCCATTCACAGACGATATGGAGTGCCAAAATAAAGGGGGAAACAGAGAGAATGTGAGATGTAAGAAAAACAATATAACTCAAAGAAGAGAGAGAATTCCAAAGATAAAAAAGGACAAGAAACAGGCAGGAGCCCTGGGAATCAAACAGGTTCAAAGGCCACAAGGGCCAGGGGAAAACTGCAAGAATCAATTGCTGGTATGTGTTCAATATCTATCTATCTATCTATCTATATCTATCTATCTCTATCTATCTATCTACCTATCTTCTCAATACATATTTAGTTATATATAGAGATGAATATATATGTGCATATGAATACATTTTATGTATTGATATATAAATATACACAGCTGAATATGTATACATAGATGGTATTTCCTTTTAATGTATATTCATATATACATATTCACATATATACATATTCATATATACATATTTACATATATTCACACATTTTTCAGGTCTACCAGAAATCTTTGAAAGGATTACTGAGGAGCACAAAAAACCATTAAAGAGAAGTTATTAATTTCAGTAAAAGCAAAAATGTTGCACAGCAAAAAAAAAAAAAAGAAAAGAAATTATAGTACACCAAATGAACCAACTATAAATAATAGTTTGATAATAATAATGACTATGATGCCAAATTTAATACTAATTTTACAAACATTCATAGTATAATTCCTTTGGAAGGATGAGATAATACAGACAGAGACAGAGAGAAAGAGTTGGAGATAATAGAGGAATATAATAATAGAGGAAAATAGGAAGAATATGTTGGAGATATGTCAAGAATCTTAAATTCTCTCCTTTCATAGTTGGAAATCACTAGATAATAAGTGACTCAAAAGGTTAAGAAGGCCCAGGGATTTAGCTCAGTGGCATAAGCGCCTGCCTGGCAAGCATGAGGTCATGAGTTTGAGTTCAACCCCTGGTATCAAAAAAAAAAAAAAGAAAGAAAGAAAGAAAGAAAGAAAGAAAGAAAGAAAGGTTAAGAAAGAATACAGAGAGAATTTTATCCAGAATCTCACTCATAGCTAAAGGATTTGCAATAGTTGCCTTGGGAGACAAGGAAAGGGACTGAGGGGTAAGAGGTACAGCTGCTATTTTTTTACTTATTTTTTTACTTATCTCTAATGGTATTTGGCTTTTGAATGCAAAATCGTTTAATTTAAACTCACATATTTCTAATTCTCGTTTAAACTTCCCCCCTCTGAAATTTCTTCAATCTTCCACTCATTTCAAGATCATCTTTTTTTTTTTGTAAAACATGCAAAAGTTGAGGCCAATTTGTATCTCAGTTATAAATTCAAAGCAGCACTAAAGAGCAGAATTTCATTTTTATTTTTAAGAGTTCACATTTTATTAAGATACTTGGGACAGAAGGTTTGTGGAATTTTATGAGTAAAGCTGGAAAGTACTTGGCTTCTGCTGTTGGCCACCTCATGTTTTAAAGGTGCTGCCTATGGGCTGCCCTGCCAGCTGCATTACAGTTACTTTTTAGACGGATTTGAAAGAAAAACTGGGTATTATCAGAAGGTTATCCAAAAAGAAGAGAAGTGATGACTTCTGTGACATTTAGCAAAGGTTTTAAGTTTTGAAAATGCTTAGGAAAAAATGCTTAGAATGACTACGGTCTCCATGGTTCCTTCAATGTAGACTGAAGAAAGATCTTGATAGAAAACAAGATGCTCCCTACAAGGCACGAAAGATGGGATCAAATAAACAAAACCCACGCCATGAAAGATGCCTGACCTCGGGGCCAGCTGGAGCACTGAGGGAGCAAGGCTGGCTCCTGACCACATGTGGTGCTGGACAGCCTCCTGTGAGCACCAGGAACTTGACGAGAAGCCCAGCTGGCCTCAGAGAGACTCTGCTACTGCTGGCACCTTTGGCAGCCATGGTTCACTATGATAAGTGATATATAATTGATATACCTTCATTGTAAAGGCATCTTAATGAACAGTTTATAGCATTGCTATGTGTTGTGATTTGGATTTTTTTTACATTTTTATTAATATGTATTTGTAGTACATAATGCTTACATTCATCTTAGAGAGTAGGTATGTACATATAATGCACCTTAATTCTTCCTTCTCTTCCCTTTCTGGCCCCTGCCGCTGTCTCTAAATATCCTTCACATTAACAAAAGATCTCCCTGCTTCCTTGTCTATCTTTAATGTTCTTAAAATTATTTATATTTTGTGTTTCTCACATAAGTTATTTGATATTTAAGATTGTACATCTGATTCATATCACTTACCATTATGTCATCAAGGCTCATTCATATTTCTACAAATGATTTAATTATATCCTTTATAGCAGAATAGTATTCCAACTACATCTCTTGAGATATACAGGCTGCTTGAAAGATTTAGCCATTGTGAGTTGTGCCGCTATATATGGGTGTGCCTGTATCACTGTGCACTTTAACCTTTTTTGGGAAGATACTTAAAGGGAAACAATTGAGTTGAATAGAACTACTAGTTTTAGCTTTTGTTTTCTTGTGATGTAATCAAGGCTTTATTTGTCATTTTTATATAATGACATTTGTTGATTCTTGATACTATATCCTGGGCAACTGGGGTTCTATATAAAAAGTCCTTTCCTTTGCCTATGTCTTCAAGAGCTTTACCCATTTTATCCAGTAGATTTTAAGTTTTGACATTTGTATCTTTGACCAACTAGGATTTCATTTTTGTGCATGGTAATAGATTTAGGTCTAGATTTAATCTCTTGCATGTGTGTAACCAGTTTTTGCAGCATCATTTGGTAAAGAGGGTGTCTTTCTCAAGCATATTCTTCTAGCTCCGTTGTTGAAAATCAGATGATTTTAATATGCCTGGAGTTTTCCTCGTTTTCTCTTCTACACCACTGACCTGCATGTCTGCTTCTGTGCTATTACCATGCTGTCTTTATAACTATATCTTTGCAGTATTACTTTAAATTTGTATTGATATGCCTCGTATTTTGGTTTTGTTGCCCAGGATAGCTTTTGCTATGTGATGTCTCTTCTGGTTCCATATAAATTTTAGGATAACATTTTTCTCATTGTGTGAGGAATGTTATTGATATTTTGATTGGGATTGTATTAAATCTATCACTTTTGGAAATATGGTCATTTTGACAGTATTGGTTCTGCCTATTCAAAAACAGTAGACATCTTTCTATTGTCTGATGTACTCTTTAATCTCCTTTTTTAGTGTAGTAGAAGTCTTCCTTTGGTTAGGATAATTACTAGGTATTTAATTTTTTTTGATGTTATTTTGAACAGTATTTTTAAAAGGCTTTCTTGGTGAGTTCATTATTGTTGTACAGGAACACTATTGATTTTTGTGTATTGATTTTGCACCCTGATATTTTTCTGAAAATTTTTATTAAATCTAGGAGTATTTTGGTTTTCTATGTAGATGATCCTGTCAATTGCAAATAATGATGTGACTTCTATCTTTCCTATAAATATTTCTTTTATTTCTCTCTCTTGCTTGATTGCTCTAATATTTCAAGTAACATATTGAACAGGAGTGGTGATAGTTGACATTCTTCTATTGTTCCCGATTTTAGAGAGAAGGCTTTCAGCTTTTCTCCATTTAATATGACGTTGCCAGTAGGCTTGTCATAAATGACTTTTTATCAGAAGGAGATACAATCCTTCTACATCTATTTTCTTTAGAGTTCTATGCAAGAATGGATTTTGGAAGTGTTCAAAGGTTCTTTCTGCATCTATTGAGATGATCACATGATTCTTTTTCTTGTCTTAGCTTCTATTTTTGTGATGTACTACATTTATTGACTTTCATATGTTGAGCCATCCTTTCATCCTTGAAATGAAGCCTACCAGGTCATGATGTATGATCTTTTTGATGATTTGTTGCACTCTGGTTGCCACTATCTTGAGGACTTTTGTATCTCTTTTCATTAAAGAGATTGGGCTCTAATTTTTTTTTTAAGGTAGGTCTTCATCTGGCTTTGGAATCAGGGTAATGCTAGCTTCCAAGAAGCAGTTTGAAAGTATCCCTTGCCTTTCAATTTCATTAGAGTTTGAGGAGAGTTGGAAGTGTATGTTTCCTGAATTTCTTGTACAATTTAGTGGTGAATCCATTAGGTCCTGGGTTTTTATTAGTGAGTAGCTTTGGTTTTTTATTACTGTCTCAATTTCATTTCTGATAATAGATTGTTCTGGATTTTTTTGTATTTTGATGATTCCTATGTGCCTAGGATCTGTCCATTTCTTCAAACTGACCTTGTGATTTTGCTTCCTTCACTTATAATTGCATCGATAAGGGTCTTTTCTCTCCTTTTAAGGCAAGTTTGGCTAAGTTTATCTATTTTATTTATTCTTCAGAAAATCAGCTTTTTTTTTTTTTTGGTACTAGCAATCAAACTCACAACCTCACACTAAAATCAGCTTTTTGACTCACTGATTATTTGCACTGTGTTTTAATCTCACTGTTATTCATTTCCACTCTGATTTTTATTATTTCTTTCCTTTCTAAAACTAGGTTTGGATTTGGATTGCTTCTGTTTCTCTAGGACCCTAAGGTGCATCACCAGATTATTATTTATTGTTCTATTTTTCTTATTTCTTTCTTTTACCAGGAATAAACTCAGGACCTTCTGCTTGCCAGGCAGACACTTGTGCCCTGAGCTATAAACCTAGTCCCTTGTTCTGTTTTCTAATGTGTGAATTTATAGCAATCAATTCCTACTTAAGGTTGCTTTCATTGTGTCTCATAGGTTCTGGTATGTTGTACTGACATTATTGTTTGGTTTTAGGAATTGTCTAATCTTTACTTTGAATTCTTCTGTGATATATTGAGTACAAAGGAGTGTTATTTAATTTTCTGGTGTTTTTAAAATATCTGTGGTATTTTGTGATTGATTTCTAGTTTCAGTGTGTTATGATCTGATGGTATATGTGGGATGTTTATGATTCTCTTTTATTTATTTAAGTAAGCTTTATGAGCTAATATGTGGTCTATTTTGTGCTGCTGAGAAAAAAATGTGTTTTCTGTTATAGCAAGATAGAACACTCTACAGGTATTTGTTAAATTCATTTATTCAAAGGTGTGGTTCAGCACTCACATTCATTTTATTGTTTTCTTGTATTGTGTTTTTGTTTTTATCTAACTGATCTGTTTACTACTTAAAGTAAAATATTGAGGTGCCTAACAAACTGTGCTGATATTAATCTTTAATTCTATTGGCATTCATTATACACCAATTTGGGTGCATCAAATTTCAGAATGGATAGATAGATAGATAATAGGTAGATAATAGATAGATAGATAGATAGATAGATAGATAGATAGATAGATGTAGACATAGATCTCGATTACAATTGTTATCTCTTCTAGTTGAATTGTGCTATTAACTAATACATAGTGACATTCTTTGCCTCCTTTGATCAGTTTTAGCTTGAAGTTCACTTTAGCTGAGAATAAGGTCACTACCTTTACTTGCTTTTGGAGTCTTAGGGATGGAATATTGTGTTCCATCATTTGAGTTTTAGTCTATGAATTCCTTCCTGCATGAGATGTGTTTCCTGCATGCAGTAAACCATTGGGTATCATTTTCTAATCCAGTCTGTTAATCTGGATCATTTAATTGGGGAGTTAAGTCCATTTACAGTCAATGTTGTTCTTGAAAAATGTTGACATCCCTGTCATTGCATTATTTTTCTATTGCTGATTTCTTTGTTTTTTCCTTTTGTGTTTAATTGCTCACCTGCTTGATGTTTTAATTCCATCAGACATTTGGCATTGTTGGTTCATTGTCTCTGTTTAGGATATCCTTGAGAATTTTTTGGATTGTAGCTTGGTTGTCATGAATTTCTTATGATGTTCTTTGTCATGGAATATTCTTATGTTTCCACTGATTCTGAAAGATAATTGTGCAGGATATATTTATCTGAGTTGAAAACTGTTTATTTGGAAGGCTTGAACTCCTTTACTTCATGATGTCCAGGCATTTAAAATTTGTGTTGAAGAAATTACTATAAACCTAATGCATTACATGTAATCTTTTAGAATTTCTCTTTGTGCCTTTCTCTGATAGTCTTTAGATTCTGTCTGGGTGTTAAACTTCTGGAATTTTGACTATGATGTGTATGAGAAATATCTCTAGTATTTAGAGTTATATATGCCTTCTTTACCTATATATATATGTATTTTTTTTTTGTCTTTTTCCTTTTTATCGGTACTGGAGATCGAACTCACGACTGCCTGCTTGCAAGGCAGGCGCTTACGCCGCTGAGCTAAATCCCCAGCCCTGTCTTTACCTATATATTGAGTTCCTTCCTCATATTTGAAAAGTTTTTTGTTACAATTTCTATGAACAGATTTTTTTGTTCTATGTATATAGTCTTCTTAGCATTACCTTACAGCTGTTGAATTAAATTTTTATTCTCTTATTGGTTTTAAGATACCTCTGAATATAGCATCCTATGCTTCCAATCTGTCCTTAAAATTTGGCATTCACTTTTCACACTGATCACTTTTACTATTTCTATATTCAGTAAGATTCTTTACCTCTGAAATTTATTTGGCATATTTTCATGGAGCTTATTTCTCTGATATTTGTGTTTAGACTAATTTTGCTTAACTCTTCCAGTTTCTTATTTGACTTTTCATTAACCACATAGGTCAGTTTGTTTGGTAGTTGCACAGCCTGGTTATATCATCTTTAAACCTGCTGAGTTTCCTTTCCCTTTCTTTGATCATTTCACACAGCTCAGCTATGTGGTGTTATATTTCCTCTCGCTTAGTGTTCCTTGGATCTGTTTGGGGAGAGTTAAGAGTCTCTGCAGGCATTTTAGTGACTTGTTTTGTCATGTTGTGTGTGCGCGCGCGCGTGTGTGTGTGTGTGTGTGTGTGTGTGTGTGTGTGTGTACGCGTGCACATGTACCTGTGGGTGCTCATGTGCTGAAGGTTGAGGTAAAATAGAGTGAAGAGACTTTGGTTATTGGCATGAAGATCTCCTTTGTTTTCTTGTGATGTAATCAAGGGCTTTATTTGTCAAAAGTTACTGGTTACCATTTCGACATACTCACTTTAATTAGGGTTGAACCCAGTCACTATGTTGTAGGAGAGAATTCCTACTGGTTATAACAACAGTTACCGATCCAATCCAATAACAATCAAGAACATTAAAGTTTGTTTTGACAATTTTGCCTTTTATCAGTGTCCCTTACAAACTATGCTGTACTATTATTAGTGTTTATTCTGAGATAGGAAGGGAAGAAAGAAGAAAAGAGGAAGGAGAAAAGAATGGAGTAAGTCAGTATGAGGAGAAGGAGATCAAAAAATGTCAGTTAGTAAAAAATAGGCAGTCAAACACTGTTGAAATTATTTTTATGGCTGGAGTAAAGGGTTAGTGTTAAGAGGTTTTGACAGAATATTTGCAGTGATAGGAGGAGGGACGCAGAGAAGAAAGTGTAATTAGATATTGAGGGGAAACTCCAAGATTGTCAGAACATGGTAATATATTTGCAGTCAGTTTTGTTTGGATCCTTTGAGCACAACTGTGTTAAGGGTTATCCTGATGTGTCCATAAGTGACACCCTTCCTGGTCAGTTCTCATTCTGTTTGGTACATGTACAGATACCTGAAAGTAGAAGAAGAGAAGGAAGACAAGGGAATAAGGAAAATGAGAGGAACAAAAAAAAACTATTGGGAAGGAATGAAATTTTAAAAGAGAAAGGAAGACAGAGCAAAATAAAGAGAAAAACTTAAAAAATAAAAATTGATAAAGAAGCAAAAACAGGTGATGGGAGAGCTTAGACTCGACAAACAATCAAAAAACTCTACATAGCCACTGATTCATACAGCCAGTGTCCACATATCGTATAAGCACACTGTAGTCAGAGTTCGGCTGCAGTCAGCTACACCCATTTCCCTCCTATGGACTGTTTAACTTCCTCCCTAGGAGTGGTGAGAGCTGTAAATGTCTCTGGACCTGTCTCCTGACTGTAAGCTGGGCTTTGGGCCTGGCCAACTGCAGACCACTGTCTCTGTCCCAAGATCCATCACCTCAATTAATCTGGGAAGAAGCGGATGTGATGTATTTGCTCAACACCCGGTTCCCCATTTGGCGTTTACCAGTGACCTCCCACTCTTGCTCCCATCACTGAAGAGCAAATCCCAGGTTGTCTCATTACTCTGCTTTCAGGAACTTTCTACCTAGTATAGCACCAGAAGCCCTCTGCCCCCAGGCAATACTTTCTGTACCCACAGATCTACATCTGTCTGTGGTACCTATCTCAAAAGCCCTACTTTCTAACCTGAGTGCATGTTTTTGTGTTACTGGCTTTTCCATTCTCTAGTTGCAGTCCATGGCTTTCTTGAGGCCCCAACTGCAGTTAACTCCCATACTGTGTTTCCTCTTCCAAGTATGAGGGAAAATACATAGGGAGCCTATCCCAGGAATCTGGCCTGCAGCACTGTGTCCTTCTACCAAGCCATTTGGACCACTAACCAAACGGCATGTTCTCTGGGTAGGGAGTGGGGGTAGGGACCCTCAGATCAGTGGCAGCCTCGCTTCCATTTCTCAACAACAGAGATGTTTGGTCTGATCAAGAGGACTCCTCTTGGGTTACCTTTCCATATCTGAGTGGGTTTGTCTCCCCTGTTCCAGAATACCTGCACTATCTAGTGTCCTCAAATGCACCTCCTTCTTTAGTCAGCCATGATGAAATGTCATGATTTGGATTTTAAATGTCCCCCACAATCTCATGTGTTAAAGGGTTGGTCCCTAAGGTAACAATGTTCAGAAGTGGATCCTTGAAGTTGTGACTGAGGATCACCAGGGCTCTGACTTCATCAATGGATGAATACTTTCATAAATTCATAACTTCATGGATTAAATGGGGTAGAAACTTGTAGTGGTGGTTGGAAGAGGTACAGTAAGTCATTGGGAGTACACCCTGACATGTTATGTTTTGTCATTAGTTTCTCTCTCTGGGTTCACTCTCTTCCCTCCCCCTTTCTCTCTTCTTGGTAGTTACCATGAGGTAAGCAGTCCATGCTCCCTGCCAAGATGGTCTGCCTACCGGAGTCACAGAAACAATGGAGGCAAGTGACCATGAACAGAAAACGGAAACTGTGATCCAAAATAGGTCTTTCTATCTGATATTTTGTCACAGCAACAGAAAGCTGACTAACACTACAACCGTAACTCAACATGTGCTAGCTACTGTCATCATGACTATTTTGTAACGAAACACTGCATCTCCCAGGATTGAATGGCAGGCAGTGAGGACTCAAGCATTCAACTGACTACCATTTTGCCAGTACCAGAGAGCAGAGTCAGTCTGGTGCAGAAAATACGCATCTAAGGGAATTACGTCTTGTCCCATTTGAGTAGAGGCAGAGGACAGGAAATTAAGAATTACATTAATGTAATCACTGTTCATAATGGGGATTAACAAATAGTATCTGAAGAAATATTGTATTAATAGTATTATATAAAGCTATAGTCATACCTTTATGACTATAAAATTAAAGAGAGACATCAGAACTAAATTACAACATTCTTAGTTATCAGAGAAAATGCACTTATATCAACACATAAAGTGATTCAGAAAAGTTTGAAGAGCATGGGTATATATAGATCAGCCATTTGCAAGTAGAAAAAGCCAAGGTAGCAATCATAAAACCTAAAGGCTGAATTCAGAGAGAAAAGTACAAGTCAGACAAAAATGATGCTTTGTGATTTCAAAACACACAGCTCACAATAAGACATTAAAGGGGTGGGAACACCTATGTACTAAAACATCAAATGCAGTGGTTAATATTGACTTTATAAGGAAATTTGATTTGGTTCTTGTCCAGTTTGGTTTAAAACCAAAAACATGGAATGAATTAAGTTCATAAACCAACCTGCTACTGTAATACAGTATCAACATTAAATGAAAAATATGTAGGAAGTACAGTGAGAGTGAAAAATTCCCTATAAGCCTTGATAGCTTAAGAGTATGCAGGAGGCTAACCACTTTTGTAGTCTAAAACAAATCCTCTCTTTTCAAGCATTCATGAAGCTATCCCCCAAACTGCCCCAATTTAGGCCTCAAAAGAAACTTCCTAAATATCAAAAAATTAGAAAGTAGAGACAACATTGTCCATAATAATGAGAAATATATAAAATTAAAAGTCCAAAAGCCTCCTGCTCCAGAAGATATAAATCAATCTCTTAAACAACTGGATGAAAAAGAACATCAGAACTGAAATTACAAAACATTTAAATATCAATGATAATACAAATTTTCCACAATTGAGCTATTGGGATGGAGTTAAAGTAGACCTTAGCAGAAATCATACAATTTCACCAACTTATATGAACAAAAAGAAAAGAAATTAATCACTCAAGTTAGGAAGTTAATAGAACAAAAAAAAAGTGAACTGAAAAAAAGCAAAATTCATCTTTAAAAAAATTCATCTTTAAAATGAAATTAGTGAAATCAAACACAGAAAAAGCGCAATGAATAATTCCAAGAGACATCTGCCCTTCAAAAAAGAGAAAAAAGACAATAAGCCATCACTTAATGAAGGAAAAAGGAGAACACAAATATCTAAAATGAAAAAGTAAGAATCTGTGAGACAATATTCTTGAATCAAAAAAATAATGTGAAAATACAAACAACGTATAGCAATAGAAATCTTCAATACTTACCATAAAAAAGACCAAAAATCTAAACAGATTGAGTACCAAAGCAGAAATAGGCAAGCCATCCAAGAACCTCCACAAGTCCTTGAAACCTCACGCATGCAAGTATTCAGAGAAGAGAAAATGAAGGAATATTCCTTCATCTGTGTGACTGGTCGTAAAAACTCAACAAAAATTGCCTGCAAGAAAAAAACTTTATCCTAATGTCACATATGAATATTGATGCAAACACCCTAAACAGAAAGTAGAAAATAATATTATTTATTATTTCTCAAAACAGATTAAGTACTTAGATGTAAATCCATCAAAGTACGAACTGGGCTATCAGGTAAACATAATAAAACTCTAATGAAAATAAACAAAAAGATTTAAATAAACGGGCCACACTCCATGTTCTTGGATTAAAAGATGCAACATGGTAAAGATATCAATCCTGTCTGAATTTACATATAGGTTTAATGTAATGCCTATCCAACTCCTAGAAGAATTTTTTTTCATAGATATAAATAAGTTGCTACAAAATCAGTATGCAAAGAACCCAGAATGGCTAAAAACAACTTTTAAAAGGATAAAGTAGGATAAATTAGTTTACATAATTTAAGACATTATGCAGCTATAGTAATCAAGACTATAGGTAGTAATTGGTTTCAATCTTTAGCAAAACAAAAAACATGTGGTTTTGGTTGCAAAGCAAACATAGTCTGTAGAACAAAATAAGGAATCCAGAAGTAAATACACACAGATATGACCAACTGCTAAACAAAGATGCAAAAGTAATTCAGCGGTGAAAGGATCACATTTTCAACTAGTGGTCTTTGTAAACATGATGCACATGCTAAGACACTGATTATGTTAACACGTAAAACTCCGAGATTTTTGTAGAGTAAAAGGCATACCAAGCAGAGTTATACGAAAAGGCATAATTTTTTTAAATGGGAGTAATTTAAATCACAGTGAAAGAACTAAAGTTGAAGAAATGCGAGTTAGGGTCCGAGGTACTCTGGAGGGCCACCTCACGGGGGCTGCACAACTACAGACCTCACTGCTTTTTGATCCTCTCCCCACATCCCAAGAGGAAAAAATCTCCCCAAATCTTCACAAGCTACCATCATCTACTTTAGCAATGACAAGATATGGCAAATAGAAATAGCAATCAGGGACTGACTAAACACCCCTAATCTGGAAACCCAAAACCTAAAACTCTCAAGAGCCAATGTGACACCACAAATGGAAATTTCCACACCTCTGCTCATGTGACGGGTTATGATCAGAACACAAACACACTCAAAATACTGTGTAATGAAATAGCCTTCAGGCTCTGTGTATAAGTCCCTATGACAGAAAAAATGAATTTTGTGTTGAGACTTTGACTCCATTTCCAAGATTATGCATGGAAATACTCAAAAATTTAAAAATAAATTTAGAATCTGAAACATTCTGGCTCCAAGCATTTTGGACTAGAGAAGCTCACCCTGTCAGAGCACCATGAAAGGTCCCCACTCTCCACTGGAGACCAGCATGAGTTGTCATGCCCGTCCATGCACAGTAGAAAAAGCAGTTGACTTTTATCTACTTTTGAAGACCTACAATGTCTCCAATGTTTTTGTTTTGTCAGTTTTATTCTTTACTGTTTTGTTCAATTGTATTATAACTAATGATATAGGCAATTCTATTAGAGATAGCGGGAGGCATTATGGTAACCATTGTTGATCACCTTGTATTATGTTTTTACATTATCTATTATGTCCACCCTTTTGACTTGACCGATTCTGTTCTCTATGTCACATTTGGTTTTACTCTCTTCCAAAAAAGTAATAAGAACTGTGGGAGCAATGAAACCCAAAATGTGTAATAGTCATTGTACAAAAGAGAGGAAAAGAAAGTGCTCTAAACTATATAACTGCATGTATATTTAAGTGTATAAGATAGAAAATGATATCACAGAGTTTTATTGGATCATTGAACAGAACTGTTTGCAGTATCATTGATGGAATGTCCACTTTACAAGCTTTAATTTTGTGACTTGAACAATTATTTCTAAGATGACAATATGTAATCCATTAACTAGTGATTGCCTACTGTTCATTTTTTTTCTGTAAATCTGTATAACTTGTACCCTTTCTCTGCTTTTTTTTCTTTTCTCCTTAAATAAAATTAAAAAAAAAAAAAAGAAAAAGCAGTGCTAAATCCCTCTTTAGTCAGACAGAGGAAGAGTCTCAAGGCTCTCGTTTGTAGGCGAATTCTCCACTGGAACCATGACAGAGCTGCCAGCTCCCCCTTCCCATCCATCACTTTTGTGACAGAGCTGCATTCTAGCAGCCTGGCAGGCTCGGATCCTGCCAAAGGCTTAGTTATAAGTGTGGGCAGAACCACGAGTCTCAAGAGATCCAGACCCGCTTTCAGAGGCTTCTGTAAAGAATATGTAAAAAAGAGTTAAGTCCTACCTTTTGTCTATCAGCATGGGACCACCACAAGAGCAGGAATATGAGAGAATTCATCCTCTCCCTCCCCCTGTCTTCACCTTCCCCCTCCTCCTCGTCCTCTCTTTCTCTCTGCTGGAGCAGTTACATGATTCTGCCACATCCCAGCAACAGCCAAATGTTGGACTCTGTATAACACATCAGCCCAGTGATTTATTAGATTTTTCACTTTGGACAGCTACCATGGCTTTTTGAGAATGCAGGAGGGAATGTTATAAACTTAAAAATACTATCTATTTTCCATTACCTCCAATAAAAATGTCTACCAGGAAAATGGCGGGGGAGGGGGGGCAGAAGGTCACGTTGAGGGCCAAGATGTGATAAATTAAAGCAATGGGTGAAGTAGGAAGACCCACTGCAGAGAACTAAAAGTAAGAAGAAAGTATTTAAAGTCCCTCAAATCTGGTACAGTCACTTGCGGGATCAGGAAACAGGGAACCAGGGCAATGTCCCACCTGAATGCTAAGGAAGGGCGAGGAAGGGCTGGCATCTCTCCTGGCCCACAGAGGAGAAGCAGACGCAGCTCTCAACCACACCTGGCAGCTCTGCCCACAGTGATGGAGCTCCAACGTGGCATTGTTTGCAGCAAAGAGCTAAGGGCTCAGCTCAGCTGGCCACCACAGGTCCCCGGGGACCTGAGCACTTTGCATTTATGGACACTGTTAGTTTTCTATTGCTGCTGCAGATTTTACTGGTTTAAAAACCACAAATTGAATCTTACCCAGTTCTGAAACTCAGAAGTCCTCTAATCACACTGTCAGCAGAGCTGTGCTCCTTCTGGAGGCTCTGGGGAAGAGTCCTTGTCACCTATCCTTACTCGTGGCCCCTCCCTCCATCCTCCACACCCACAGCAGGAAAAGCCTCAAGCTGCCCTCCCTTTTCAGCCTCAGGTACACCCCCCCCACACACACAACTCATCCAGGATCATCCCCCTCGTGTACAACCAGCTGATCAGCACCTTCCTTCCACCTCCCACCTTCATTCCCTCTGCCCTGTCACTCACATATTCACAGGTTCTTGCTGACCACAGCTACCTTCCTCTGTAAAAACCATTTTTCATACCTGCCTTGGTATGAAGACATAAACTGACATTACACAGTAAAATATTTTCTTCTGATTAAAAAAATTAAATATACCACAGACTTCTAAAAAGTCTCATTAGTGCCAGGGCCCCTAGCCCCAGCCTAGAAGCACTTAGACCAAGCACACACAAGTCCAACTATAAGTGTCTACACTCACCCAAGCCGTATGGCCCTAGTGCAAACCCCAGGCAAGAGAACAGAGCATGAGGGAAGGGGGGAAAATGACAAGTATTTCCACTAGGAGAAAAAGCAGATTATACAGTGTCACTACTTGGACTTCTGGAGCTCCAGTTTCCTCATCTACACAATGGGGAAAGGAAGTGCCCCGCCTGGCAGCATCATCATAAAACAGGCAAAGTGTCACAGCTTTGACCTGGGAAGCCTGTGGGCTTCATTTAAAGAAATTTCCTGTCCACCAGTGTAGCCCATGAAATCAAGATAGGAGAATTTTCACAAAATGTCAAACTCAACTTCTCAGCTGTCACATGATTCTGTTGTAAAGTCTTTCCCTGAATTCTCTGGAGGCCCTAGGAACACTGGAGACACAGAGTCTCCGTGGCAGGGTAAGTAAGGTGTGGTCACTGTGCAGAGAACAGCCAGCCCATGGGACCTCTGCTGTGTCTAGATGCGCTCAGGGCTGTCCACGTGCACTCACGTACTGGCAGGAAGCTGAGAGAACCCATGGTTCCCCTTCCTTCAGTCCAGGAATCTGAGGCTTGGAAGGTGGGATGGCCACCTGGACCAGCTATTTCCCTAAGGTTGTGGCAACTGCCTCTAAAAGAAAAGCAAGAGCAAAAGCTTGGAGGCAGGAGCATGCTTGGAGTATCTGTGGAACCAAAAGGAGACTCTGGCTAGGAGTGCAATGAGTCCAGGGAATGAGGTCAGATGGGGAGGGGGAGCCAGTTCACACAAGGCCTCTGGGTCAAGAGTTGGGGAATAGCATGAGCTGATGGGACAAGGGGTCTTTTGCAAGAAGGCCCTTCCACCACAAACAGGAGAAATTCATGGTTCACCTAACAACTGGCAGCGTGTTATCGAAGCAATCACAGCTAGCACACAATCACTCCTGAATAAAGCATGGTGACACTTCTTATCAGGAACAATCTCTACATTTGTGTTCTCTTCAGACATGTGACCATCTGAGAACGTATTCCTTAGTCATCAACACTGAGCAAACAGGTCATTTGTGGGAGCTCTATGTAATTTACAATAACTACTCCTGCACAGTTGAAATTTAACATAAGAAAAGAAATGATTGTATGTCTGACCTTACACTTGAACTTCAGGATGTTGTCATGAACTCTTTTATTGCATGTCAAACTATTACTCAGAACTGACAGTTCTCAAAAAGTTTAAAAAGGAGTTTGGAAACATCTCTCCCCAGGCCCCCACAAGTGCCAAACATTTCATTTCACCCCTAAGCAGCAAGAAGACGCAGCATGACACATTCTAAAAACACATGCACGTCCTGTCTCCCATGGAGAAAGCTGAATGATAGCTGAAGCACTGCCAGCCTCCCGCTGAGCTCTGCTTTCCCAGGGTCCCAGCACCCTCCGGAACTCCTGCCTAGGGCTCCTTCTCCCTGCACCTGGCAGGCTGCTGCTATGCAGGACTCATACCCACTGAGGCTGTACCAGACAGTCACAGGGAGCCACTTTCTACCCTGGCCAAGCCTCCAAGTCTCGTATCACCCAGGGCCTCCTTGAACCTGACCTCCGGTTCTAACTCCTGCTTGCCAGCCCTGGACCTCAACCCCCAGTCCTTCCCTCTAACATGGTCTGCACTGTAGTAAGGCTGCCAGTACCCCTGCCCCTTGACCTCTACCAGTGCAACTACTACCACTCTACTGCCCCCTAGTGCACAAACCGCCAAAAGTGCCCCAAGTCAATGTGTCCCTGACACTCAATGAGCCCTCTTTTGAGCAGATGAAGAGACTCCCTGGATCTTTTACCAGCATGGAACTTACAATAAGTTTCTAATCCCCAAACCTGCCACATTTTTCCTCTGGGTAAGACCCAGTTTTCTCTTTACCCAAAACTATAAAACCCTCTGGTGTGAAGGTCCTACACTCGCTTCAGAACTTGCCCCCCAACCGTCTCAGGGAATCTTCTTTTCCAAGATGAACCCTCCACTCATGTCAGCCTCATGGCCACCTCTCCATCTGTCTTGTCACCAACCCACTGACTTCTAGTGCAACATCTCTTACCTCTTCTGACCTGGAGCTTCTTCTAAGTTGGGTGCCTCACCCTTCTCAAAGAGACACACACCTGGGATTTCTGCTAAAATGGCATGCAAGCTTTCTAGGGTCTGCCTAGACTTGCCATCCTGGTAATCTTGGGTGCAGAGCCTGACTCACCACTGGAGCTCTGTTCACCCTATTAACTGCTAACCCAATTGCTTTTCATAGCTTTGGCCAACTAGCGAACCTCCCTCATCCCCCATCCCAAAGACTCATCACTCAGAGTGCTGCCTTACTTGAAGGATGGATCCTTTTACCTATTAAACAGCTACAATTTAAAACACTTGGTTATTTTAAATTGCTTGTGTTTCTTCCAGTTCAGAAACATCCACTCACCTCAAGCAGAATAATTAACTTTTCAATCATCACATATATCAAATATACTTTCTGGCACTGGGGAAATGAACGGTTGGTTTTTATTAGTATATTAACGTTTCACTAGCTTTCAATGCCATGCAGAATGATATTTTATAGTGGTAAAAATTAGAAATTATTCAATGTCATTAAAACAGTAAAACTGTATTACTTTCAAAGAGCATGAATTACTTGAAAAAATATTAAAGCAGGAATTCTCAACTTCACATTAACTTGAACATGAACTAGCGGCAGGGCCGTGGTGGCTAAGCCCCCAGGACCTTGCTGCATTAATCTTCTAGTTTTTATCTCCAGTTTCATGGCTGCTTCTGCTCCATCTCATGTCAGTATGTGATCTGCTCATTTTAGTATCCCCATTAGCGTCCTGGATTCTCCCACTGGACTCACAGTTCCCTGCAAACAGGGCCACTTCCTGCTCACATTTATCTCCTTAGTGAGCAGTACAGTACACCAAATATGCTTCATATGAATGAATTAATTAGGACATAAAGAAGATGTCCGGAACAAATAATACAATGGATGTTCTTTAAAAGCACAAAAGTCCCTATAAACCAAAAGTATTAATACTATTCTTACATATGTTATAATGCCAACTATTTTTGCAAAGTGCTTCAGCAACTCCCAACAAGCTGTTTTAAATAGCAACATTCACTTGGCAAAATTCCAGGGACCAAAATCCCCTTTCCTTTCTATGGCTAAAATATCACTAGCCAAAATGCAGAACTCTTTGAGAATGAAAGAGTGCTGCATGCTTAATTTGAAAAATCAAACCCAAACTCCGACTCTGGAGTCGCTTATCTTGGTTGGAATCACGCGTCTGTCTGTGGTCCTCAGAATTTGGAAAGAAACAGTGGGGCTCTGGAGGAGGGGACAGGACTGTAATCTGAATGAAGACACCTCAAGGTGCCTTTTGCAAAGACACTTAGATGAATTTTTCCACTAGAGATGTACCTAAGGAGAAAAGCAGACCAAGCAGGAATGCCCTCCCCCAGCTCTGCCCCAAGATCCACCAGAGTGGCCTATCCTGTCTTTGCTAAATGTTTCCAAGAAAGATTCTATTTGAAAGAAGGACTTGTGGTTGAAACTAAAGCTGAAAGTCTGCTCTTGTCAACAAACCTAAAGAGGTACAGAGGAAAGAAAGGACTATCTACTGAGTACCTATGTGCTGCATAATTTTCAAACATCTAACCCTCACTTTATGAGATAGAAAATATTTATTCCACTTTAAAGAACAGGAAACTCATGTTCACAGAAGGAAAAGCTTCATAGCCAGCAGGAGCTATGACATGATTCCAAACTCTTAAATTCTATAAGGCGTCCACTTCTAGAAGTCCCCATTATTTCCCAGCCTTCTCACTGTGAGTCTCCTTTCTTTCCTTATATTTTAAGCCTGCTCTCAGTCATTTACAGTCACAGATTAACTCCTCCCATCAATGGGGAGGAAGCTTTTCCCCATTTAATGAATAATTATATTCCTTCATTGGAGCACTTTTATTAATAGATATCTAGTATTGGACATAGTGCCAGTGATACAAATAATTAAAACGTTGCCTCTTCTGTCATCAAAGGTTTCACTGAGTAGTAACAAGGAACGCAAAGACAAATAAATAAGAACATTGAAAATGCTACTGTACTGTTTTTACTGGGAATAGGTCAGGAATGATAGAAAGGGTGACAAGTGCTGTCTTCTTACCACTGGTATTCAAGGAACCTATGGTTGACATGTTTGGGAGCCACACTGGAATAGATCCTATTACCTCCATCATTACTCATGCATCTGGGAAAAATGGGCTCAGTTGCCAAAGTACACCAGTTCCACCTCCTATGCAGTCCTTAGTGGAGATAGCTTTGTGCCAAGAGGCAAGACACACTGAAATACATCAGAGTGAATCTTTTCTTTTCATCTTCCCTGAAGAGTAATTTGAATTGAAATACACCTAGACATTTAAAAATTTTAACTCTTTTTAAAGTAATTCTATCCCTTGTTCCAGAAGTCTCAGACATTTCTAGTTAAGCCAAGGAGAAATACTGTGTAGTATAATTCCTTGGTCACTTCAAACTCTTTTGTGTTTCTGGCTGAAATATAGTATAAAATTTATGTCTATCTTGCTTTTGTTTTTGTAATTCAGTGGCTACTGCATCTTGAATAAAAGTGGCCAGACTGGGTAATATCTGCAATGATTTGAGTCTGGATGTCCCCCCAAAGCCTCATATAGTCATGGGAGGAGGCTTTGTAGAGGCAGCTGAATCTAGGGTTTGTGACTGATTTACTGTCTAGTGCTGGGATCCGGAGCATGAGGAGTGCTCCCTAGGCTATCCCTAGGGTGAGTAGCCTGGATACAGTACAAGGGAAGAAAAGAGGCTTGCAGCCCCTTTTGCTCTTGAGGCTCTTGGTATCTTTGGATGCCATGAATGGTCGTCCCTCAGCTGTGTCACCCTACCTTGGAGCCAGATGATTACAGACTAAAACTTCCACATACTGTGAGTTAAATAAACCTTTCCTTCCTTCATTTTGCCATCAGATATTTCATCTCATCCACAAGAAGAGCAACTAAAACAATACCCAAGCATGGAGGTGATAAATTTCTGTTCCTGTCCCTATGGATAACCTCAAACCAATCTTTACTTTCATGTTTCCATTTTCCTTGAGCAATCTAACTTCTCCACTGTTTCCCCTAAAATATATATCTTGCCTTTCAGAATCTAAACAGTAAAAACAATGATCAAGGTGGTAAGCCATTGATGAAAGCAAAACACATATCACAGAGCAAAAATTGGCACCTCTGAACACATATATAATTCCATTGAAAAGCAAAGCAAATAAAACACAGTCCACAAAGCAACATAAACAGATATACAAAGGTTCTTACAATGTACAATTATCTCAGGTCTGGAAATTTATTTGAAAGAAATAATCCAAATAAAGAAAAAATTACAAAAATGTTACTTATGATATGTGGTAGCAGAAAAAAATTGGGACCTGTGATAGAGACTTGGCTGAGAAAATTACAATCCATTAAAAATGATAATTATGAATCCTCCCTCACAGCATGAAAAATGTCACTGATATATTAAGTTACAAATAACCTAATTGGATATGCAATATGATTCCAATACGTAAAAAATCTATTTGTAAGAAGATAGTAGAATCATGCATAATGTTTTAAAATGCTGCTAGATGTCACAATGTTGCGGTTATAATAAAAAGAAATTCAGAAAGAAAATAGGTGGCACACTGTCTGACAATTGTCCCTATTTAAGAATGTCCTTTTTGTAGGGACAACAGCAAGGGGTTAAGTGTGAGTACAGCTATCAGTTTCGTATCTCTTATACAGGTTCATTTATCGATGCTCACCTCTACAGAAATTAATACTAATCTTAGCAAATGATCCTATGATTTTACATGCTTGCAGGCAGTTAATAAACACTGCTAAGAAATGGAAGTGGAAACTATGGTATTATAGAAGAGGAGACAAGAGAGTGGGGGCAGCTTAGCTAACCCCATCTCTGCATGTCACTATCCGCAGAGCCTGAGACACACAATGGTCCCCCAGAGCTGACGGCCAGCCTCCCTGTCCTTAACCAGCTGGGCTGAGATAGAGAGGGTGAAGTAGAAAAGCCCCCGCCTACTCAGAGTTCCTGTTTCAGGCTGTGCTTAATCTGTCAGAATGCCTATGTGCCAAGGCATACACACATACACAATGTAATTAAAAAGCATAGCAAATGTTTACAGTAACACACGGTGTCATCAATCCTTTTTTAAAACCCTGCTCACTTCCGACACTCTTCTCCCCTCATTCTTGTCACTTTCTGAAGCAGGTCTGGAATTCTTCGAGTCTCTTTGGTTGGTGCTGCACAGCTGCCTTCATATCCTGAACTGATACAAAATACTCACTTTCCATGATTATTTTGACTAAGAGGAAGAGCCAGAAGTTGTGCATGGCTAGTGAAAAAGGTGGGTGATTCTACCAGGCTACCTTTCCGTTGGATGACACTCAAGCAGAGCACTCATAGTATTTTTGATCACACCTCATAAACACACTCACGAAAGAGGACTTCCAGGACTGCTTCAGAAAGTAGCAAGGTCAATGAGATATGTGTCTGAAGTGAACAAAAGTATCTTGAGAGAGATTAATGGCAATACTCTGTTTGCTTTTGTAATCAGTTTTTTTAAAAAAAAATCTTAAAATTCACCATGCATTTTGATCATGAGTTAATAGTTTATCGTCATAAAATCTATTGCTTTAACCATTTTTATGTGTGCATCAAAGCTCTGTGGCTTGAAGTACATTCACACTGACTTGCAACTGTCACCACCATCAATCTACAAAATTTTTCACCACCCCAAACTGAAGTTCTGTCCCTGCTAAACCCAAGCTATCCTTTTCCCTGCCAGCCCTTGGTAACTACCATTGCATTTTCTGTCTCCGTGACTCTGACTGTTCTTCACCTTACGTAAATGGAACCATGCAGTATTTGTCCTCCAGTGACTGGCTTATGCATTAGCACAAGGTCCCTAATGTTCATCCACATATAACATGAGTCAGAACGTGCTGCCTCTCTAAGATGAAGCATGCCCCACTGTAGGTAGTGACCATGAGATGGAAGATCTTCATGGACTGGAGCATCCTCTTTTGGAACTGCCATCAGGTCATACTGTTTACTGACACAAACCTGACCCTGAGCTCTCTTTTGGGAAATGGCCTTCTACCTCACTCTCTGCCTCATGCTGGGCCCTCTCCCCACTGTGCCCACCTCTCTTGTGCTCATTCATGAGGACAACGTTTCTTGTCTTGTTTCTCAGAACCTGAGTGGTTCTCAGCCTCTAGCCCAGGACTGTGCGCTCCCTACTGTCTAAAGTTCCTACCTCAGGCTGTGTTTTAGTCCACTCATCAGGATGCCCATATCCTGCCATGGGTGCAAACAGTGGCCACTTACTAAACTGCTTAGTTCTGATGTCATCTTTGTCTACTCTGTCTGATCTGCCATTGGATCTTGTTCTCTGTCTGGTACAGGAGCAGCTATTATTTGAAGAGATGAATCGTCAGTCCTGTCCACATTGCAATATCCTTCCCTTGTATTCACCCTCACTGGGTATTTCTTTGTAACTTTCCCGTATCTGCCCAATCCCTGAAAGCTAGACAGATAGGATGAGCCCAGGAAACACAGCCATGTGCACACTTACAGCCAGAGTGAGTTCCTTCCTTGGGTGATGACCCCTGTGAATCTAGTCAGGCGCCTGGCATCCACCTCAATCCACTGATGGAGGTCGTTCCTGCCCGCACACCATGCCCCGTCGTAAAAGTCATTTTCATTAATGCCTGCCTGGAAAGAAAACAGGGGTTTTTTCAGAAAGACCCTGAATTAAAGAAAATTAAGACAAAGCTCTTCCTGACACTAAGAAGAAAGAAGGGTAAGAAGAGAAAATGAGAAACGGGGTACAAAAACAATCACTGTGCTCTGAACTTTTCACTCCAAATCATAAAAGGGAGTTGCTTGGTATTAACAAATTGATATCTCAATATATATCCCCTTCTTGACCAGTGTGAAAGGTGAAACTTGATGAGTTCTCCATTGCTCATTCATCCAACACACAAAAAGAATCCTACACACCAGCCCACACATGCCAGGTGCTGGGAATCAGAGGTAAATTGCTCCCTCCCAGAACCCTGCCAGCCAGGCAGGAAGAAAGATATGAAGACAGATGAGCTGGAACACAGTGAAGCAGGTGCTATTCCCGGAGGATGAGAAAATCACTGTGGGAGCATCTAAGGATACCTGAGTCTCAGAAAGACAGTCAGACACTAGTGGGCACAAGGGACAAAGCAGGGCAGAGGCAGGTGGTCAAAACACCATGCTTTACCAGTTATAGTTAGGCAAAAAAAAAAATGATTTCCATGTATAATACCATTTAGTCATTTGTTACGCTTCAGATTCAAAGTGACCCTGCAGAGCACAATGACATCTTAAGTTTATACACTGGGGACATTTTCTCCAATATCTGGCCACCTGGCCATCTATTTCTATAACAAGACATATAGCATTCCTGGGTGCCATGGTCTATAGCCACTGATATCAGAAAGGAGAACATGTTTAGAGACCCTCCCTCTTTGGGCTAAGATCTGATTTAGATTATCACATGATCAACGCTCCTGAGGGAACACTGATCACCTGAGAAGAACAAGGAAGGCATTTTGAAATATCAACATTCCAAAGTAACTTCTAAAAGAAATGTCAGTAAGTAAATACACTGTAACAGCAAAAGTGATAAACAGTTTCACAACCCTGAATGTAATGTGTATGAAGATAAAAAGGTATCCAAACTCGAGCTCAGTGCAGATCTCTCTGTGACACTGTCCATCTTGAAGCACATTTCTCCCTTATCTACTTTACAGTAACTCTACATATATTTCTGCATGGCTCCAAATGTGTCTTGACTGAAATCTTTCACCAAAGGCACCAGGAACCAATGTCTAAGGAAGTTAGGGGCTGATTCCTGTTGCATCAAGACCTGGCTTTTTTATGCTAGATATCAATCACAAGGAGTGATATTTGTGATGAGTGCTAAAGGCTAAGTTTTTCTTAGTGAATATTTATCTATTACTTTTAATTCATTTGATGTGTTATCAGTCACTGGTACTACCAAAAATTCTTTTGATATGAATTTCCAATATAGGTAAAACTTCTGCTCTAAAGTTTCCACTATATGATCACCAATTGAAGAGACAGTTCTTTGGCCTGAAAAAGCATACATTATACAAAGGATATTTAAGCCAAATGAAGCATCCTTGTTTGTTAAAATCCTTTCTACATTAATCTGATTTTCTCTGTGATTATTTCACAAAGAAATAGATGAGAAAACATTAGAATGACAGAATGACAGGCTAACTTGTCTTTTGTACCTCTGAGTACTTCTCTGCTCAAATTTTTGGGATAGCCTGACTTTCAATAGGAAACGGAGAAACGAAATTAAGAATACAGCTATAAGAGATGAACAAGTTGACTAAAGACGCCATCAGCAGCACTTTCTACCAATCACTGCATGAGCTAATGCTAGCTTTGTAGCAGGATCAAACCATGTGCATTCTCAGTCCACTCCCGAGATCATTCTCAATGAATTCTGAAGGAAGGCAAATGTTAGAATATGAGCATAGCATGGTCTTTGAAAGAAAAACCATTATCTCAAATGAAGTTGAATTTTAAAAGCTATTAGTAACTGTGTGTGTTGATACATGCCTGCAATCTCAGCACTCCAGAGCCTGAGGCAGGAGGATGGTAAATTCAAGGCCATTCTGGGCTATGTAGGAGACCTTGTTAAAAATCAAGACAAAACAAAAAACAAATAAAAAGCTCTCAGTCAACACTCACCAGAAACGCACACTCTCAATTCTATATCTCTCACACCACATCTGGGTCTAATGGCCCACAACAGGGTCCCCAAACCCCTGGCCACTGACATGTACAGGAGAAGGGCCCATCAGGATCTGGACTGCATAGTGGGAGGTGGACAATAGCAAGGCGAATGAAGCTTCATCTATATTTACAGCCGCTCCCACTCCTCACATTACCGCCTGAACTCCACCTCCTGTCACAACATGATGCCTACTGTGAACAGTACATGTGACAGATCCTGGTTGCATACACCTCTGAATCACCCCAAAATCTACCCCACTACTGTCTCTCCTTCTGTGTAAAGGTTGTCTGCCGCAAAACCTGGTGCCAAAAAGGCTGAGGACAGCTAATCTAAGAGATGTCTCTAACGAGAACCTGGAGTCACTGCAGGTTCTGCCTACAAAAAACTGTTCCAGAAAAGATTGCATTTAGCAAGTGTGTTTTATCAGTGCTTCCACGTGTTCCGATACAAGCTAATTCTCAAAAGATGATGGTGCCTCTCTATTCAGCATAACATCCCAGTTTTCAACTCTGTGAGACGGCAAGCAGGTCATGAATCAAGTCAGAGGGCTATAATTACACCACCACTTCCTTTCTGCAGTTGAAGGCAATTATCCTCCTAATGACAGAGATTTGCAACACATTAATGACCTACAACATCACAACTCAGCTCCTTTCCAGAAACCGTAACATGCACTTATTTTTTTGTTGTGGTTCCTTTATCTCATGCGCAGTCAGAGTCCTATTTAGAACAGTTCCATTCATTTAGTAAAATGAGCCATCACTGTGTCTCTGCTCTACGCCAATCTCAGGCCTGGATAACAGGAATATGAAGGCAACATATATGTTTAGCCTAGTCCCCTGGCTCTCAGAATGGGCAAGCAGCCGGTCTCTACACGTGGTGCACTTATAACCAGTCACCACATATTGTGCTGGTGAAAAGTGTGTGCTCGGAAGTCCCATAGCCTGGCTATGCATCTAAGTGATGCCACTTACACACTGTATTATCACAGATAAAGCTGGGCATGGTGATACACACCGATAATCCCAGCACTCTGGGAGTCTGAGGCAAGAGAATCAAAAGCTGGAACACAGACTGGACAATATGGCAACTTAACCATACCTCGTCTCAAAATAAAAATAATGCAGGTTCGTGTGCAAGCCCTGGGTTCAATCCTTAGTACCAAAAGAACAAACACTACAGCAAAAATCATTGATAATTGGCCTAAACGCCCTGTGCCTCAGTTCCCCGTTCTATCAAAGTGGAAGCAGTGAGCATTTGTCCCTCAGAATGTAAACTGCGCTTCCAGCAGGGCCTGGCATATAGGGTGGATTCAGAAAAATAAGGACTTCTAATTGTTACTTATAAGTGGGAATTTGGTTAGCACTGGCAAGATGCAGAAATATGGGCGGTTTAAGAAATATTTCAAATTTTATGAAATTCCCAGGGATTATGCTACTAGTCAAGTTAATTATTGTCACATTTTCTATACCTTCAAACTTGCAGAACAGAGGCCTACAAAATTTGAAGGAAAAAAGAGCTCTGTAACCAAAGTTCTCAAACGAAGTCCATGCTGCCTCCAGGGGATATCTGGCAATGTCCAAAGTTACTGGAGAATGACAGTGCTATCTGTATGCAGTAATAGAGGCCAGTGATGCCACTAAACATCCTACAAGGCTTGGCACACCTGCCACAACCAGGAACAGCCTCCTAAAACATCAGTAAGGCCAGGGTTGCATTTCCCTGGTCTAAAGCAAAGCCGACAGACAGAGCTGCCCCATGACTTGAGCTTACCCATGGAATCATGAAACTTGAAGCAGACACCTTCATGCTATTCCACCACTATCTACTCACCAGGACTTGAAATTAAAGATAAAGGTCCTGGTTTTGCCAGCCTGGAGATTTTGCTTCTGCTGCCAAACTCAGTTCTTTCTGAGTACACCAGTCAATTACAAGTGATACACTGTCAAGGGAATGGAGAGTCCCGACCAAAGATGACTCATTGGGAATGGATGGTCATCTCACTAAAATCAGTTGCTGAATTTAAAAGGCCAGCACTTGTTAGAATTCACTGGGAGAGCAGGTCCCAGAAGTATTGGCAAATTACAATTACAGCAAATATGCAGCATTCATATAATGCCTCCTAGAAACCAGGAAAAGACTACGGTCATCACTTTTTGTTAAAGGTACGGGATAAGTATTCGAAATTTTGGGAGAAATTTCAACTAAAATTTGTTGAAATTAAAGCCTCGATTCCACAAAGTATAAACTAGTCTTGAAAATGCCACTAATGTGATGTAATTCTTCTCACTACAGTAGCAAATAATTTGAAAATCAATGTAATTTTCTCAAGGTAATTAAGTCATACACATCATTTCTTTACATTTAAAAAGTAACAGTGAATAGAAACAATTTTGTATAAGATAAACGTGAGACTTTTCAGTACATAACACAGAGAAAACCCGATAGTATCTGTTTAAGATCAATCAAATTAAGTTGCTCTGTTTCAATAAAGGAAACCGGATAAAGGAAACATCTTAGTTTTCCTATGTTACTCTCTCAAACCGTGTCTCCCTGCAAAAAATCCACAACTTTTACCTCTGTAACTTAGAAGACATCTATATCCTAAATTACAGTGCGTGAAGGCAGAAGTCAGATGGAGGGACCTTGAATGACTCAGTAAAAGAAGGAAGTACACAACTCCAAGTGGTGCACCAAAGAGAAACAAGCTATGGAACTTGGTAGAAAACACAGAATGTAAAATTGGCAAAGCTCAGAGCCTGTGTTTGAAGGTATTTTGGAAGGTGAGCAAGAGCAAGACTGAAGCAGGAAATTGCTTCCCAACACATATACATAAGCAGACATTTGAGCTCTACATTCTCACACCCTCTCTGTAGAGGACGTGAAATTTTTTTTTTCCTGAAAAAGGCTAAACAGTAGAGGCTCTTGATATTGGGACCACAGACACAGAAGAAGGCACAAATGCACGGTGACAGATTTCAGTGGATGTCAGCATGGGCCAACTCTCAACCCCAACCCATGGAGAAAACTGCAACCAGGCTTCTAATAGAAAAAATAAAAGTAAAATGTAACAGAGCACAAAGAAGCAATAAGTACTCTGCCTAGAAAGATCTTGCAAGAAACTAGAACTGGATACTCTTTAAAGAAAATAAAAAACAGTGAGTAAGCAGCTCTGAAACATTAAGAAAGCTAATTTGCAAAATATCCATGGGAAGGTTAGAAAGAGAAAGTTAATTCTCACAAAAATTAAAAAGAACACAAGAAGAGACAGAGAAGAGTAAGAAAAATAGAGGATGAAATCTAGAAGAACTTTAGGGGCAAAAACTACCAAATAAAAACTGGGATAGTTTCACAAATATAAAAAGCATAACAGTAAGAATTAATTAAAATAACAAGTAAACTAAGGTATGTCATTTTCTATCAGAAATAGATGATTCTGAGAGCCACCAAAGAGGAAACAAAGAGTAGAACCAATACATGAAAAAAAAAAAGAAGAGGAATTAAAATGATAGAGTTCTTAGCACCAGCATTTCAAACTGAAGAATGGATAAACCACATTTTCAAAATTCTGGATTCTCTCTCTCTCTCTCTCTCTCTTTTTTTTTTTTTTTTTTTTTTTTTTTTTTTTTTTCATTTTTACCAGTACCGAGGATTGAACTCACGACTGTCTGCTTGCAAGGCAGGCACTTATGCCGCTGAGCTAAATCCCCAGCCCCCCAAAATTCTGGATTCTCAAAAGAATTTTTCATCCTAGAACTTTATGCTCAGCAAAACTGTCAATCATGATGACAAACTAAACATATCTGTAAATCCCCAAAATTTTTATTTAACATGCACCACTTCCATGAAGCTACTAGAGGATGCACTCCACAGGAACAAAGTAGAACCATGGAAAAGAATCTATCAGGCCCCAAATCAGGAGCTCCACATAGGCGAGAATTTCAGAGTGATGGTGCGGAAAGCTCCAGGATAGTAGCTCTCTGCACTATCTATGAACAATTTATTTTAGAATGTCATAGCCAGGGGGCTTTGCAAGAGATGTCCACAGAAGCACAAGTGACTAAAAATCAGACACCAGGCTTGGTCTTACAAAAAACTGCATTAAAGGGTATTTTACAGGCCCAGCTCCATTGCAGGATGTGAAGAGGAGGTGTTTTTTAAAACCTAAGCAGTTCTAGGAAAATAGAAAGTCAAGAAATAATACACAATGAGTTTTCTTGGCTCAAAATTAAACTATTTCTTGGCTCCATAGGAAGTACTATTTTCAGGGTCATAATAACAGAAGTCTTAAATATAAATTTACCAAAAAAATTTAAATAGATTTTACTGGAAACATTAAAGAGGAGTAAAGATTAATACAAAGCTGATAGCTTGATCTTACAATAAGAATTCAAAAGACAGTCAAAAATATATAAATCAATACATATGAATATTGTAAAAATAAAGATTTAAATTCCCAAAGATACAAGTTAGAAGTTTAAAGTAGTTGCCCTATTCACAGCACTTGACATGCAGAGGACTAGATATGGAAAGTGGAATGTATTAACAGGAAGCCAGTTTTTGTTATAATTCTTTTAACACATTAACTACTGATTTCTTTAGCTACTTGCTTATAAAACCACATATTAATTTTAAATACAAAAGGCCCTATAAAACCAGGAACAAGACAAAGGTGTCTACTATAATCAGGCCTGGTCAATATAATAATTGAAATATTACCCAGAGAAATCAGATAAGAGAAAGAAATAAAAAAGGATACATACAGGAAAGACCAAAGTCAAATTTTCATATTTTGAAGATGACAGACCCTAAAAATTCAACCAAAAAACACCTACAATTAAAAACATTCAGCAAGGTAGCAGAATGCAAAATCAACACACAAAAATCAGTAGCATTCCTATACATCAATAATGAACCCATTGAAAAAGAAATTAGAGGGGAAATGCCATTCACAATAACACCAAGAAAAATGAAATATGTAAAAGTTAACCTAAGGAAATGAAAAGCACAGCAGTCTGGAAAAAGAAATCCAAGAAAATATCAGAAAATACAAATGTATGCCCTGTTCCTGGTTAGGCAGAACGAATGAATCAAAATGGTCATAATTTCAAAATTCATATAGATTTATGCAATCTTAAAATTCATATAGAACCAGAAGAGATTGAGAAAAGCAAAAGCATTCCTGGGTAATAAGCAAATGCCCCACTGAAGTTATATTCCAAAGCTACTGTAATAAAAACAGCATGGTACAAAAACAGACATGAGGACCAATCAATGAAACAACATAGAGGATGGATAAGCAACCACAAGCACACAAGCACATTCAACTAATTGATGTTTGACAAAGGGACCAAAAACATACACTTGAAAAAAAATTAGCTGTTTAAATAAATGGTATTGGGAAACTGGCTATCCACATGCACAGAATAAAATCTAGACCTGTATCCTCACCAGATAAACTAAAATCAAAGTGGGTCAAAGAACTAAATGTTACGATAGAAACCCTTAACCTGCTAGAAGATAAAACAGGTAAAACTCTTAAAGTCATAGGTATAGGCAACGACTTTCTGAATAGAATGCCAGGCGCACAGGAAATAGTACTGATAATCAACAAATGTAATCATATTAAATTAAAAAGCCTCTGCACAGCAAGAGAAACAATCAACAAAGTGAAAAGATAACCTACAAAATGGGAAAAATTTTTTGCCAATGATTCCTCAGACAGACAACTAATATCTAGGAGATACACATATATAAAATAAAACCCCCAAAATAAGATACACAACCAACAAAGTGAGCAAGTGAAATAAATAGACACTTTACAGAAGAAGTACAAATGGCCAGTAAATACATGAAGAAATACTTAGCTGGCCATTAGAGAAACGCAGATTAATATAGCACTGAGGTTTCATCTTACCCCACAAAGACTGACCATCATGAAGAAATCAAATAATAACAAATACTGGTAAGGTGAGAGGTGAGGAGGACCGTTTTACATTGCTAGTGGCACTGTGAACTAGTATAACTGTGGAAGTCAGTATAGTGAGTCCTTTTTTTTTTAAATTTTATTTAAAAAGAAAAAGAAAAAAACAAAAAAAGGGTACAAGTAATACAGAACTTCAAAAAATAAACAGTAAGAAATCACTAGTTAATAGATTACATATTGTCATCCTAGAAATAGTTGTTCAAGTTACAAAATTAAAGCATACAAAGTGGACATTCAAACAGTGAGACTGCAAAACAGTTCTGTTCAATGATCCAACAAAAACTCAGTAATACGGTTATCTATCTTATACACTTAAAAATACATGCAGTTATATCCTTCAGAGCAATTTCTTTTCCTCTCTTTTTTACAATAACAATTACACATTTTGGGTTTATTACTCCCACAGTTCTTATTACTTTTTTGAGGAGAATAAAACCAAAGGTGACATAACAAAACAGAGTCACTCAAATCAAAAGGATGCATATAGTACATGATGTAAAAACAGAATACAAGGTGATCAACAATGGTTACCATAATGCCTCTTGCTATCTTAAAAAGAATTGCCTACATCATCGGGTATAATAAAATTGATCAAAACAGTACAGAACAAAATCAATAAACCTGAAACATTGGAAACATTACAGGACTTCAAAAGAAGATGATAGTCAAACCAGAATGGGCATCATAGTGAATCTTATTGTCTTCAAAGTAGTTGCCTATACCCTCAAACTTGCTACTATCAAGCAAAACAGAATAGAGTAAAATCAGTCAAAACAAGATGGTAAGAGCAATACAGGGTTTCAAATCAAGTTAATAGGAAATGAAAAACGGTTACTATAATATATCCTACTATTTTTAATTTATTTTTTCACTTAATTGAAAAAATAAAAATAAAAAAATTAATTAAAAAAGGAGATTGAGATAAAAGAGGACATAACAACACAACAGCACAGGTCAGAACATAACAATTTAAGCTACATAGTGTTTCACCACAAGATATCCTGACATAACAGTAGTTACCATAGTGTTTCTTTCCTTGAAATATCTGAGTATAGCTTTGTATACTGCAGCATCAAACATACAAAGACAATGTAAAACCATTCAAGAGAATGACAGTATTACAGGGTATTTAGAACCAACTAACAGGAAATGAACAATGGTTTCTATATTATCTCCTTGTCTATAAAAATTTTGTTTGTACTATCACATATAATAAAATCCAATAAGATACAACATGTTGAGACCGATGAAGACAGAACAACAAAAGCTTGATGGGAATTCAAAACAAGATGATATTAAATCAGCACTAGCTATTATGATGTCTTGTTTCCTTCAAAATAGCTGTTCATAACATCACAGACAATAAAATCAAACAACCAAGAATAAAACCATTCCAATTAATGAAGGAAAACATTATAAGGCTTCAAAGCAATATAATAGGGAAACAATACCACCTACTTTTATGTATTGTTATCATTTCTTACACTAGGGAAACTATTCGGTATTTATACATGGGGGTTTGATTTATTTCACTTATGAGTATAGTCTCAAGCTGCGTCCATTTATTTAAATATCTCAATGTGATCATTCTTTATAGCTGAGTAGTACTCCATTGTGATTTCCTGTATATCTCTTTGCATCTGCTTTATGTATTCTGTTTGTTTGTTATATTATTCATCCAGGGATTCTATCTTTTTGTTTAGTTCCTCTAATTTTTTAACTGTCTTCCTTAGATATGTTCAGCATCTCCTTCATTTCTTTTATCATTTCTTCTTTTACCTGGGAGATTATTTCTAGTTTGAATTCCTTTTGGGTTAAATGGGTTTCTTGTAGACATCTTTATTTCAGTTGCTCTTATATCTAATAGTTCAGGTGTATGGCATATGTTTTCTTCTATATACATAGCCCCTAAGGTTTCTTGGGATGAGCTGGAAGCTTGAGATTGTAATTTGGTCTTTCCTTTTTTTCATTTTCCTATATTTCTGTGTTTCAAATGTTATTCCAAGACTTCCCCAGGGCCTGTTGGACATCTTCTTCCATGCCCTCAGCTCCTGGGATTCTGGCCACCCAGTTCTCCAGATTGAGAGAGGGTCATTGGGGTTGGGGCAGGCTGTTTCAAGACCCGTCGAGCTGGTCCAGTGCAACAGGAAGCTGATAAATTCCCTTTCTAGGACTAAGCAAGGGTCCCAAACTAGCTGGGCTTAGGGGCATGGTGCAGGGACACTCATCCCAGGCCGCTCAGCCTCTGGAATGGACGGTATTGGCAGGCCCAGAACTCTATAGTCTACCAAGCCGGGAAGGGAGTAGCGAGACCAGTGCAGCTTGGCAGTGAGGCCTGCCAAGCTGGTCCAGTGCAACAGGAAGCTGCCACTATAGTGATTCTTCAAAACACTAAAACTAGACATTCCATCTGACCAGCCATTCCCCTTCTGCATATCTTCTCAAAAGAGAAAAAGACACATACTACAGTTACACATGCATATTCATGTTTATAGCAGCATAAGTCATGATGGCTAAGTCTTATCAACCGATAAATGGATAATGAAATGTGGTATTTATATACAGTGGAGTACTACTTTGCCATAAAGATAGACCTGAGTCATTTGTAGGAAAATGGATGCTCCTTGAAACCACAGTGTTAAACAAAATACAGTAAGTCAGACACACAAGCTTAAATATTACATGATTCCCTTTTGCCAGTGATTCCTCAGATGACTAATATCTAGGATATATATAGAATTCAAAAAATTGAAACCATAGTATTAAGTAAAATACAATAAATCAGACACACCATAAACCCAAATTATAACAAAATAAAAGATAGCAGGAAGTAGAAAGATAGAACCTTCTCAAAAAAGAAGGGGACCAAGAGATGAAAGAAGGTAGGAGAAGAGAGAAAGGAGATGAAAAAAGTAATTAAGATGTATTAGGTGCATATATTGACTTTTCACCAGAAAAGAGTGCATTACGTACTACAAACATGCACTAATAAAAATGGGAGGGGATACATAGAAGTAGAGTGTGTTTTATACAAAGTCTACTGTTTTTCTTTCATTTTTCAGCTGTCTAAATGCCTATATCTGCTAGACAGTTCAGAAAGTGCTTTGTAGTATGTTTAAATAGAGACTGGTGAATTTCAAAGCCACTGGGCTATAGTGAATTCACTGAACTACATTACTGAGTTAATCATCATGAGTTGTCTCTGTGCAGAAACAGCTGGAAGAAAATTTCAAAGTTGTACATAAATGAATATAACTAGGTAGCAATTCTAAGATAATTGACTTACAGCTGCTACTCTGCCCATGCTGCCAAGGGGGCATGACCTGGTAGGAGTCTATCTCCCTCCCAGGTTACTCCTTGATCTGCTTCCCAACTTCCATAATGTGAGCAGCATTCCTCTAGCTAGGCTCTTCTAACCATATCTTTTTGCCTTGCAGCCAGCAGACCGGACTAAAAATGTGAACCAAAATAAACCACTCCTCCTCTAAATTGGGTATTGTGCCTCAGTGAGAAGCAGTGACTAAGACAGTTACCAACAATTCACTGCCTCTTGAGGGGTTTCCAAAAATGTTAGGTGCGACATCAGTTTAATATCGTTAAGTAACTAATCTACCATAAAAATGTCCACAATGTGATCTGAGTTTCTACCTTCCACAGAGCTCTGTAATAAATTTTTTATAAACTCATAAAATGCTCAGGTGCAAACCAGCTGGTCCTTCTGTGCCTTGTCTCAATTCAGACCTCAATCATCAGGAAAGTCAGTGAAATAGAAATATCCATTGAATTTAAAGCCACTTTTTAAAACTCAAAAACCAATTTCCTTATTATTTCCCATCACCAGCCAAGAAGCAACTGCAGTAAACTTACAGAGTCTGTAATTAGAAGCACTGAAAAGAAAATTACTAAATCCACCATAAGCCATTTGCTGATTGGTTTTTAAAAAGGAAAAATACTGAAAGAAACACACTAATTGAAAAAGAAACTAAAGAATGTTTTTTGCATCAACATTCAACTAAAATGGGAGAAACACTTTGGCTATTCAAACCACACATTCATAGAGTAAGCTTAATTCTCAAAATATTGATTCACTTGTCAGCAACGCACACAGGGGAATGTGGTCCTTTCACTGCAGGGAGCCAGCACCACAGAAATAGCCCTGGAGACCACACAGTAAAATAGAAGTTCAATCCTGGCTTACCTAAACACCTCCAATTAGATCAGTTTGTAGAATAGGAACAGAACTAGAATCTACATGATAAGACTTCTTCAATGTCCACAAAAGTCTTGGTATTTTGTTTAGTGCCTGACACTGAATAAACACTCAATAGCTGGAAGCCACTGGGGGTCAAGCATGAGTCACTTTCTGTTAGATATATACCTGCTGTGACCCGTAATTGAATTCATTTGAGGATACAACCTAAGTTTGCTTCTATTAATAGGTGAGTGGGGTCCTTTTAGTGCACTGACAGATGCTGGCTGCCTGAATGAGTCACCAACTGTTCTTAGATATTCTATTTTTACTGTTTCTTTTGGCTTTTGTTTTATCTTTAACTATTGACCTATTTTCTTTAAGTCCATGTTTCCTCTAAAAATTATAAATGTCTGTATCTCTTATGGATTGGTTTTGGAGCTATACCTTCTTATGGAAGATACTTAATTTTATATGGTTTAGAAAGTACCTACTGATGTTCTACTATGAGCAGTAATGGTGCTTTTATTTCTAACCCTGCTGCCTCTCCTCTTGCTCCGTCATCAGATTTTGTTTTTTCACATCATCCTTAACATCTAGTTTTATTTTTATGTTTAATTGTAACATAATAATTCTAAATATTTATGAGGTACAGTGTGATATTTCAAATTATGTATATAATGTACATATAATCAGAGTAGTTTGAGCAGGCATATGTCATTTCATTGTATTGGGAACAATAAAAATCCTATTAACTATTTTAAAATATTTAATCATCAGGCATAGTCATCCTACCATGCTATGGAACTTGAGAAGTTATTCCTCTCACACAACTGCATCCCTATACCCACTAACATGCCCCTTTCCCTCGCACTTTTCCTAGTACCTGTTTTTCATTTGCTACCTTTTGTTAAAAAAAAAAAAAAGATACTATGTAGTATAGACTGGCCTTGAACTCACTTATGTGGCTGAGGTCATCCTGGAACTCACAGTGATCCTCCTGCCACAGCATGGGCTGAGTATTATGGAGTATGCCACTATGCCAGGGTTCTATTTGCTACTCCTTCAAGACCAATTCTTTAGCATTCACATCTGAGTAAGACTTTGCATGTTTGTCTTGGTATCGCCTGGCTTATTTCACTTAGCATCTTCCAATTCTACCCATGTTGCTGCAAATGACAGATTTTCATTCTTTTTGTGGATGAATAATATTCCATTATATATACTGCATAACACATTTTCTTTGTCCATTCGTCCATCGATAGACAATTCCATTGTCCCATATTTTGGCTGCTATTAATAATCCTACAATAAACATGAGTGCAGATATCTTTTAGACATATTGATGTCAATTTCTCCCTATATCTATCCATTAGCAGGATTGGTAGATCCCAGGGTAATTCTATTTCTAGTTTTGCAGGGATCTCCACACTGTTTTCTATAATCACTGTACTAATTTACATTCCAAACAATAGTGTCTGAGAGCTCTTCTTCCCCCATATCCCCACCAGCATCTGTTAATTTTTCTCCTTTTGATGATAACTATCCCACCTGGGGTGAGATGATACATCATGGTAGTTTTGATTTGCATTTCCTGGACGATTAGTAACACAGAACATTTTTTTCATTTACTTTTGGCCATTTTGTATCCTCTTTTGAGAAATGTCTACTAGGGTCATTTTCCTATTTTTTTAAAATGTATGTTTAGTTTTGTTGTTGAGCTTTTTAAATTCTTAAATATTCTAGAAATTAATTCTGTGTTGGATGACTAGCTTGCAAATATTTCATCTCATTCTATACGTTGTCTCTTTACTCTACTAATTGATTATTTTCTGTACAGAAGCTTTTAGTCAACTATAAACTCATTTTTCAACTTTTATCTTTGTTGCCCATGCCAACAGGGTCATAGCTAAAAATACCTTTGAACAGATCAATGTCCTAAAGCATTTACCCTATATTTTCTTCCAGTAGTTTTACGGTTTTAGGTCTCACATTTAAGTCTTTGATTCTTTTGAATTGTTGTTTTTTAATGGTGATAAGTAGAAGTTGTTTATTTCTTCTGAATATAGATTTCCAGTTTCTCTAGCACCATTTATTGAAGAGCTTTTCCTTCAATATATATATTCTTGTTGCCTTTATTAAAAATCATTTATTTGTAAATATGTAGATTTTTTTCTGGGCTCTCTGGCCTATTCATTAGTAACTGTATCTTTAAGATCGATTTTTAGAAGTCTAAGCAAATATATTTTCTCTTTTGATTTAGTGGATTTCTGTGTTTCATTGAATTTTCAAGTAAATACAGAAAAAGTAGACAAATCCTAAGTGGATAGTTCAACAGATCTTCTCTAGTTTTTTTTGAAATTTTTTATTATTTTGAAGGTAGTAAAATACAACAGAGCAAGACAGAACAAAGCCAATTGAAATGGTGCAATGAAACTAATACACGACTTCACAGCAGGATACCGGGGTAAGTAATAGGTACCATAGTATATCTATTATCTTCACAATAGTTGCTCTTTCAATCAAGTATAGCAAAATCAAGCTAAATGCAGAACATTACAAAACTTATCAAAACAGAATATTGAATAGAGCAATACAATTAATCAGAACAAATGCAAAAGCAAAACAATGATAACAATATTTGCCTTCAAAGAGATGGTAGAATCCCAAGAGATGCTCAGACCTTTGGCTTCCATTTGCTAATGGTGGGAGAGGGAGTGGATTGGATGTTTGATTCTCAGCCCATGCACCGGTAGGTTCACAGCTGCTTACCAGCCAGACAAGCAGGTTGCTTGGTTTCCCAGCGCCCTAAGTTCCAACATGGCACAGATCTTGGGAGACACTGGGTGGTTCTTCCCCTGGGGCGGCCGCAGTTAGCCTGAGCCACAGCTGCTTATCAGCCAGCCTAGCACGTTGCTTGGTTTCCAGCGCCCTAAGTTCCAACATCTTTATAAAATGCAGGGCATCAATTTACATATTCATACCCAGGCCAGGACACTCCAGGACCCCCACCCCCACACAAGTGAATCCTTCCAGATGCTACCATCTTCCTCCAAAGCTAACAGCATTTTGATTACCAGTGCTCTAGACTGGTTTTCCTACTTCTAAATTTTACATAAACGAATTTTACTCTAACTATTCTTTTGTAGCCAGCTTTTTGGGTCGACGCTATGTCTGGGAAATTCACCTATGTAATTACCTAAGCAGTAATTCGCTCGTACAGTGTGCCTTGCATGCCGCCCAGAGTACTTTCCCATTGCCTGAATGGGCTGGAGGATTATCAAGCATCACGTTGTTGTGGACATTGATACCCTCTTTTTGTGCACATGTTGATTTTAGGCACAAGAATAAACTTGTTATGTCAATGGGTGCAAGAATTTTGGACTTTAGTAGACACCACCAAAAAGATCTTCAATGCAGACGTGCTACTTTGCATTCCTTGTGCTGCATCACTGTCTATTCCAACACTTCATTCTTGTTTTCAAATCTATTCTGTTTCCTGTGTGTTGTATCTTCTTGTAAGTTTAATTTTTAATCTCCTTAATGAATACTAATGGAGGATATTTTTGCTTATGTTTATTAGTCATGACACTGTTCCCTAATCAAAGCATAGTTTTATTTTGTCCTTCAAATACATCATGTCCATCAAATACATACATCTATCACAACAGGAACTTTGCACAACCTACTTCTTGAATCACTATCTCCTTGGCTCCCTTTGTCCTGGAATACTTTTCTTCCTTCTTTGTCAACACTTTCTAATAAACTCTTTACTTCTAATTCTACTTAAAATCATATCACAAGTCTCCAACATCAGGAAAGTTTCCAAGCTCCCCTCTAAGCCAGAAAAATGGTACTGAGTTGTGTCCTCCCAACTCCTGAAACCTCAGAATGTGGCATCATCTAAAAATAGTATTGTTACAAATATACTCAGTTAAGATGAGTCAGACTGGAGTAAAGTCAAAGTTTGATCCAATATGACCAGTATCCTTAAAGAAGGGGGAACTCAGACACAAGTACACAGAGAGAAGAAAAGGAGGCTCCCAGGGAGGAGGGCATGTGATGGAGAAGGTATCTGTGAGCGAAGGACCAGTGGAGATCCTGTGGCACCAGTACTGGAAGAGGCACAGAAGGACTATTCCTAAGAGACTCCACAGGACACAGTCTCACTGGCACTCTGACTTCAGATTCTGAGTCTTTGAAATTGTCAGAGAATCAGTTTCTATCACTGTAAGCCACCAGCCCCTTTATCATAGAAGCCCAAAAAATTTAAACACATGGTCCTCTGCCTCCAAGTGTTTGGTCATTATACATTGTTGCTACACATTCACTGGCACCAATTTTAAAGTAATTTAGCTCCCTTGTAGACTATTAGATAATCACAGTTGTAGGTCAAAAAACCAGAGACGTCCTTGGTTACCCTTTGATATCTTTATCAATCATCCAAATCTCATGCACCTCATTAGAAAATTCTACTTCCAAAATATCTTAAATGCAGCCACTGATCACGACCCCCACCAATGCTGTCTTGGCCAGCACCAGTGCCATGTCTTGTCTGAGGGTGAAGCCACCTACCAGCCTCCACTCCAACACTTGCTGTTATAAAGTCAGCTCAACAATTGGATTGATCCTTCCCATATGAAGGCCAGAGCATGCCATTCCTGCAACCCAAAACTTTCCATAGCTCTCTCAATTTGACTTAAGACTAAAGGCAAAGGCCTTCCAGTGGCTCACAGGCCTCTTTTTACCTCTGGCCCGTATCTCCTTCTCCCTGACACTGTTCCAGTCACTCCAGCCTTCTGCTGCTCCTCAGGGATTATGCATATTCAGTCACCCACAGAACCTTTGCTCATGCCATGCCTCTTCCAGAATACTCTCCCCACAGCTGCTGGCCTCCCACTGATCTCCTTCAAACCAGCCTTGACCTCAGTGAAGCAAATAATGACCATCTCTAAGACGATCTTCCCTGACCCAGGGCTGGAGCCCTGACCCACTGCCAGATGTCAACTGGTTCCATCTTTCTTCTCTCCATGGCACTTGGTACCTTCTAACACCACTATAAAAGTTAGACTTTATCACATTTCCCACTCTGATTCACCTCCTGGATAGAATGTAAATTTTAGGACACCAAAGATCTCTGTTTGGCCACTGAGGTATACCAGGTACTGGAGCAGGGCTTAGCACTCACAGGCCCTCAATAATTGTCTGCTGAATGACCAGGGACTCTCTAGTTTTGCTCCTCTGCACTCCCAGAACTTACAATACTGACTGGTTCCCAAGTGCAGCTGCAGTGATAAAATGAATAAAACAAAGAAGTTTCTCTGCCCCTGCTTTTCTCTTCCCTCTTCCCTCTCCCCACCCTGGCTTTCTCTGTTCATGCAGTGTCTGCTGTGTCTGCTGTGTCCTAGAAGCACCAGCTGGCGCAGGATAACCTATGTGTACCCAAAGGCCAACTGCATATGCCTGCAAGATGGTCATCTGGCCCCTGTGTGGTTGGGCAGCAACCCTGAGGGCTCAGCGCTATGTGGCCCCATTCCAGAGAGCACAGTGCAGTTATGACAACGAGTGAACACCCCAGCTCCAACACATGACTACTGGGGCCCTGCCAGATGCGGTCCCAAGAGGCATAGGGGTCTCTCAAGCCAGTGGTCAGGGAGATAAGCCCCATGTCCTGCACGCTTGCCAACCTCGTACAGGCCAGAGACAGCCAGAGAAGGAACACTGGGTTTTATCTGCAGCCAAGAAAGGGGTGGGGTCACAGCACTGCACTAACTGCTGTGGGGTGAAGGAAAGTCAGTCAGCCTCTGACTTCAGTTTCCTTATCTCTGACACAAGACTATCCTTAGGATATGTGAGACTAAATGAAATAATAATGTCATGAAATTTAATGACATTAAAGAAAAGTTCACATGGCACGTACAGCAGAATCTGTACCTGACCTGGGTGATGCTATGGTTCCTCCCTGATCTTTGATCCCTTAGCCCAGGGGTCTTTTGTTAATGTGACTGCTGTTAGACCATTGCCGAATTGTTCTAGAAGCTCTCACATGCATGGAGGATGCTTCTAGCGAAATAAAAACAGCACAACATCATCATTAGGGTAAATAATCCTTCTGACTTTTTTCAAAATAGTTGTAAAATAAAATATTTAGTCCTGTTATTTCCATAAAAGTTCAAATTTCCAAATGCCCTGTGTTTTGGTATGCAAACATTTTGTATCAGACTGTTACTCAAAGCCAGACAGAGAACAAAATCCCTTTATTGGAACAGGTGTAGCATTCCTTGCCTCAGAAACTATGAGGTGTGATCAAAACACATGGTCAACAACGAAATTTTTAAAAATTTATTTCAGTAAAAGACGTATCCCATTAATCCTCCTCAAAATATTCCCTTTCACTTCCAAAACACTTATCCCACCATTCTTGCCATATTTTTTGAAACAGTTCTGGATGTTCTTTTTCACGTCTTTAGTTGCACTGCTGTGGCTGCCTTGATATCCTGAATCTACTCAAAGCTTTTACCTTTCATGGTCATTTTCACTTTGAGGAGGAGCCAGAGTTGCCCAGTACTGGATCCAGTGAATAAAATGGATACAAACACTAATTGTTTTATTTAACAGAAAATCTTCATAAAATATGTAATCAAAAATATGGTGAACACATTTGGTTTTATTCTCTTCAAAAAAGGAATAAGAACTGTGAGAGTAATAAAACCCAAAATGTGTAATTGTTATTGTAAAAAAGAGAGGAAAAGAAAGTGCTCTAAAGGGTATAACTGCATGTATTTTTAAGTGTATAAGATAGATAACCATATTACTGAGTTTTTGTTGGATCATTGAACAGAACTGTTTGCAGTCTCACTGTTTGAATGTCCACTTTGTATGCTTTAATTTTGTAACTTGAACAACTATTTCTAAGATGACAATATGTAATCTATTAACTAGTGATTTCCTATTGTTCATTTTTTTGAAATTCTGTATTACTTGTACCCTTTTTTTGTTTTTTTTTTCTTTTTCTCCTTAAATAAATTTTTTTAAAGTTAAAAAATTTTAAAAATATGGTAAACATTTAAATTCTTCAAATTTATTGTAGCAAAAGACATCTTGCCTTTACTTCCCCAAAATAATCCCATCAGTCTTGGTAAAGTCACTTTTATTGTAATATTATTTTTTTAATTTACTGTATCTTTCTGTTATCTCTTGTATTCCCACTGTGATTATTTTTGCACCCAGAACTTACCCCCAGGAAGGACATACTCACTCACAGCAAGGTTTTACACAGCCAGAAACCAGCTAGAGATTGAGCACCCAGAAAAGCAGGAAGCTCTAGAGGAACAAGGTCAAAGATGGTGCAGTATCCATAAGCAGGCATATAATTTGCAGTGAAGAACAAGCTCCAAGTACAGCCTGCCACAAGAAGCAGCATTCATTGGCTGGGACAGTGGGGCCTCAGGTACGGCAGGGCCAATGGGCGTGGGAGACAAGCATAAGGGATTTGGTATTCTGCATCAGAGCTCCTGTCTTCTAGGGCAAAGGGCATACTGGAAGTCATGAGCATCAGCCATCCTCAAGATTTACACCTCACTTCAGATAAACAGAGGATCAATCAGACCACCAGAACTGGAACCTTCCCATCAATGTTCAGGGCTATGCAGGTTTTATTTGAAGAAAAGACTGCAGAGAGGAGCCACACCTCACTCTGCAGTGCCGGGGGAACAGCACTGACAGATGCTTTTGTTATATCCAAACGTTTCCTGCTGAAAGAGGTTTAAAAGGTGAGTTCCTCTAAGGGGCCAAAATGAGTCATCTCTAATACTCGTGGTAAGATATGGGCCTCAGAGGTCAAATGCTGGACCAGATGTCAGCAGAGGTGAACACCGTGCACCACATTCTGTCTTGGGACATCAGAATGTCAATGCTCTCTTCCAACCTGTGAACAGCGCAACAGTTTTCTTGCCTTCCCAGTAACTGGCAAGAACTGTGGTGACACCCTGAGTTCTAGGCTCACGCTCTTTGTATTTAATTTCTTCTGTTCACCTGTCAGGCCTTCCTTACCAGAGCTTTGAAGACCTCAGAGTGAGACGGAAGCCCAACCCACTGAAATGGCAATGCTCTGAGTCGTGCTCAAGGCTTCCAGCTCAGGAAGCATCCCACGTAACAGTGGTGGGAAGACAAGTCATCTCAGGGTGACTGAACACCTTCCCTCAGTTTATGAACCATGCAGATTTCTTGGAGTCCTTAGAGGTTCTCTGAGATGGTCAGATGATGAGTTGCCACTAAGTGACTGACCTGTATACCCCCTAAGGTATACCTCCTGTACAACTGGCTGCTCCCCAAGTATAGGCCAAGGGCAATGTGCACAAAGGAACTTAGAAATGAGCCAACATGTGGCCTCATGAAGGCAAAGGAATGGGAAGCAATGAGCACTGAGCACCATGAACAGGACTGTGTTCCCCTGCACCTTCTGGATGGACCTGTTCCCGTAAGCTCCATGGTCTGGTGCTGGTACTTGGTGTCTCAAACTACAGATCTACGCTCAGTCCTCCATATGTGCAGGTTCTGCTTCTACAGGTTTTACCAACCACATACAGAACACGTAAAAAAAACTGGTGCCTGTACCAAACATGCTCTTTTTTTCTAATCATTTCCTAAACACTGCAACTTTTTACATAGAATTTATATTGTGTTACATATTACAAGTAAACCAGAGACGATTTAAAGTTTACAGGACAGTGTGGTAGGTTATGTGCAAGTGCTAAGCCATTTATTTATTTATTCTGCAGTAGTGAGGATTGAATTTAGGGTTCTCTCACTGAGCTATATTCCCAACTCTTTCTAAATTTTACTTCTTGTTTTCAGGCAAACATTCCTAACCCATTTTTATTTTTATTTTTTATTTTAGATTTGTCTTGCTAAATCACTAAGCTGCCTGGGCTGGGCTTGAACTTGCAATCTTCCTGTCTCAGCCTCTCAGAGAGCTGGCATGAAAGGCATATGCTGCCATACTAGGCACGGTCTATGCTATTTTATATAAAGGGATCAACAGCCATGGATTTTAGTATTTGAGGCCGAATTTGGAACCAGTTCCTCCATGGAATTCCTCCATGGGTCATCTGTTCTGGCAGAATTTGTATATTAAGAAATGTATCTTCAGTGTCATAATGACGTCATTCTGTCAATCATTTATGAGCTCATGCAAAAGTGACTTCTGTCTTGTGTGCACTGCCTTCTCCTGGAAGCCATAAGCACTGCAGCACCTGCCCAGAAACAAGCATGAAGCACCTACAGCTAGCAGTGTGGGGACTGTGTTGATATGGTGCACAGAAAAGCGAGGAAAGCAGGATGCAGGGTAAGTGCAGGGACTCTTCATCTGGCAAGGAGACAGGTGAGTAAATCAGTGTGAGGTGACTCAGAAAATGCTGGCTGGCTCAATATTCCAGCTAGAATACCCTAGTAACTGATGTGGGAGACAGATTCATGACATTGTTAAAGGCCACAATTTTCTAGGACTGAAGCTTCTTGGATTCCCAATCTGTCTCCCTTGGGAAATCGCATCCAAGTCGCCCAAACTGTATCTGTTTTGTATAAGACAGTGTTGATAACAATAATACTTGTCTCTCTTTCCTGTTGAAGAATAAATGAACTAACAAGTAAAACACACCAACCACAGTACAGATGCCTCTCCCATTCTGTGGCTCTGCCCCTCTGCCAGGGACCTGAGACAATTCTTTTTCTTTATTCCTTTTGATCTGCATGATACTGTGAAAGTATCATGGCAGAACTGATAGTACCTGTGCTTTCCTGATGATAATGCTAAGCCTCTGAGAATGTGGTTATCTCGCCTAAAGACGCTCTGTTAGTTCCAGAGTCCCAGCATATGAGTCTTGTGCACTCTGGCTTATACTATGCAACTCCGCATGCACAGAGTGTGGGCCAGGAAAGAGTCAGCCTATATCTGCTCACGTTCTGCTTGTCCTGGAATTAGTACTTTCTTAAATATGAATTCTAATTCTGACATTTTGGTGTTTCTCACACTTAAATCCCATTAGCTTGACACGCCTACAAAATACACATAAGTGAGACAAGATGTGGTTATTTTTAAGCTGCATTTGAAACCATTATGTGTGGGGTGGTGTATTTTTGGAGCACTGACTTTAATTGTGCACCTGCAGCAGCGGAATTATAATGCTTGAGGCACTAGCTTTGGAAGGTATAAATCATAAATGGGGTGCCAGCCTTGTGGTTAGTTGCCTGTGGAGGTCGTGCATCAAAGTCAACTCATACATGCTGCAGGCAGCACACCACCCTCTGAGTGGCACAAGCCTAGAAGGGAGGGACTTGGGGTGGCTGGCCTGGCCTGGCCTGACTATTTCAGCAACAACTTCATGCTGTAAGGGCAGGCATATAGATTTCCTTATGAGACGCACCTGGGTAAATCAGACACCATCATAGACAAAAATACACCTAAAGACAAAGAGCACCAGGGTGAAGATGTCCAATCTCTCCCTTATTTACACTGACTGAAAACAGGACAGGGAGTTCTGCTGATATTCACAGAGAGAAGCTCAGTGACTCTCTGGTGTGCCTCCTACAGGTGACAGATAAAGGATGAAAGGAAGATGACCATGGAGTAAGGAGTGGATGATCTATCCACTGTGAGGCCTGCTGCATGGTCCAGTGAGGACAAATCAGGGATCAAACACTGTCCACACTCCAGCCATGTCTCTAGTGACCTCCTCCATATGCCTGACGTGGGTGACCATGCTGTTCTGCTTGCTAGTAGATGCGCAAGAAAGAGGCCAGTTCACTCTCCCAACAGACATACTATGCCCAAGGAGGTGGCTCAGGCAAAGCCCAAGGAGACAAGTACAGCAGCATTCTGGGAGGTTGCATCATGCAGGGAACAAAGAAATGCTCCCAGTTAGGATCTGTTCAAAGAGCAATGAGAAGCTATCAGAAGCTTCTGCCAGAGAAATAAGGATTGAACTCAATGAATCTGTAAGGTTCTAGAGAAGTGATCATCTTGATGGAGAACATTATTCTGTGTGTACAGGGTTATGAGCGGGGTGGGTAATCCAGAGTCCCAAAAAGTGAAAGAAGGAAAACAGAGAGATGCCAGGCAGCATGAGGACTCAGCCTGTCATTGCTCACTTTGAAGAAGGAAAGAGTCACATGCCAGGAATGGGATGGCCTCCACATGCTAGAAAAGAGAAGAAAACAGATTTTCCTTGGAGGCTCTGGAAGATTTAACCTACACCTCTATCACCAGAACTAGTAGAGAATAAATGTGTGCCATTTTAACCGGTCTTTAACTGAGCTTATGCCATGTTGTTATAAAAATGATAGGAAATTCATCCTGTGGATCAGCAGAGATTTACATTGCTAGGCACAGTGAGGGAAAAGGGTTCCAAGTAGAGGAATTCACTTGAGAAATTGCCTGACGTCAAGAATTGCATGGTGTGTAGTGTGTGAAAGGGATTCACCTGACAGGAAGACTTGATGGAGGCGAAGGCCAGTGTCACAGTGGCTGAGGAGCTACAGGGAAGAAGACAAGAAGGCGTGACCTAATGTACCTAGCCAAGGAACCACGAAAAAATTAGGCCTGTGGTAATCTCCCATGTCACAGGAAAGTCCAGAAGAGGGAGGTATTGTGGACACCAGAAGAAATGAGCAGAAAGGCAAAAGAAACCATATTTCTGCCAAGTTCATGCCTGCAGACATTGCTCATTCTACTCCTGTCCTTTCCTGGCAGATGACACGTAGAAGAGAAGTATTCAAGAGGTAGAAGCAGACCCACCTCAGTACAGCCTCACGTTTACTGACAGCCATCTTTGGAGAAGGCAAGTCTTTGCATCCCTGCATTTCTGCACGACAAGGATTACTTACCAATGTCTTCCTCATCATGAAAACCAGGACTAACACATTTTGCATGTTGTACATCATGCTTGACTTAATTTCAGTGAATCCTTGCCATGTCCAAGAGCAGAAAAATCAGCAACACCACTGCATGCAACCAAAGGCTGGTACCTGGATATTGAGTCTCCCTCGGTGTGCTCCCAGGCCATAGCGCTTTGTTGTGGAGGCATGGAGCTGGAAGTCTGTGATTTTTAAGGTTTCCAGACCAAGAGGTGGACAACCTGGAAAGAACAAAGCTCGTTAGAAACAAGGAGAGACATTGAAAGAAATGAGTCTGTAATTTTCTAAATGTGACCAGGCGTCTTTCCTGGTCTCCTGAACTCTCAGACCCCAGTGTAGCTCTCACACCCTCATACACGGGATGTTTCCAGACAGACATGGTCAATACAGCTGTCAACATTTTGCCAATTTTCTCTCATTAGCATTTTCTTTTTAAGTATTTTGGCTCTTATAGTCTTTCTCTGTTGCTGGCCTTGCTACTACTCTGAGACTGTTTCCAATTAAGGACCTTCTACAATGTGACTCAGTCAGGGAGCATCTTTCGGTGGAAACTTCAAAACAACCCCATGGTTGAGCTCTGCAAATTAATCAGAACTTGTTGATTTTGCTTCAGCAACTCTAGGCTTTGTATTATGCATCCTAATGAGCAGAGAAATATAAATAGAAAAAATCAATTGTCTTCTCTTCTTGGCAAAACTGAAAGCAGCTACTAAGCATGGTTCACCTCTAAAATAAAACACCAGCACTAAGGCAGACTGTCTTGGTTACTTTTCTCTCATTGCTGAGATAAAATACCCAACCCTCAAAGTTAAAGGGAGAAAGGTCCACTTAGCTCACAGTTTGTAAAGATTTCAGTCCATAATCAGCTGACTCCAAGGCAGGATGGCACATGGCACAGGGACAACAGTTCGTGGCAACAGAAGAAAGCAAAAGCATCAAGCAAAAGAGGACTCTTTCTATCCCTTTTATTGTATTCAGGCTGCCTGCCTTAGGGTCAGTGTAGTTCACCACCTTAATTTCAGCATTGGACCATAAATCAGCCACAAACTCTAGAGTCAGCCCCTTTTGAAAAGACTGGTCCCCATGACCATATAAGGCTTTGGTGGGACATCCAGACATAAACCATAACACAGGTCTTTGGTAACTGTCTAAGTCCAGGCCATCATCCCCACTCATAAAAACATCAACAGCAGCAGGAACTGGGCATCAGGCCTCCCAAGCCTAGGGCTCCTGTTCTCACCCACAAACATGCCACCAGGCTGATGCTGAAGTTATGCCTGATCTTTGACATCTGACTTGGAGAAAGAAAACAAAAACTCCCCAGTATGAGCAAGGAAAATCCATCCTTGTTAGAAACATTAGACAAACCCAAATGATACTCAGACAAATATTAAGAACTATATCAGCCACTGCTGAGATGAAAGTACCCCAAGATCCCAGAGCACTCCAGGGTTGACATGTCTGACATACCCAAAACAAAACTCTGCAGGAAAAGGCTCCACTGATCTCAGAAGGTTGGAGGAAACTAATAGGATGACAGCCACATAGAATGTATAATAGCACCAGATCCTTCCTTCTTAGCAGGAAACAGAGCAGATATGAGCTTTGTCCCTTTATCCAGCTATGCAACCTCCATGTATGTAATTTATATAGCCAGACAGAAAACATATAAAAATATGTCCACAATAATTACTACTCAAATCATTTCTTCTAAAAAAAATACTTCATATGTGTATGGATATTACTTCAAAAAAGAACTACCTGAATAAAATTACATATTCATCAAAAATCTCTGCCACATCCTTTCATCATGATACACAAAGACTAGAGAAATTCCAATGGCTGTAAGTGAGGTACTTCATAGGTACATGCTTAATATCAGGTCAAAAGTCCAATGCCTGCCGTATCCAGGGAGCCAAGCCATCATATGCTCCTAACAAAAATGGAGTTTCATGCAGATGGCAGCTCTGGCAGAAGCCACATTGGACAAACATGCAGTCATTTCCACTCTTACCAGAGTGTTAAAACATAAGGCAGGAAACCCACTCCCTTCATCCCCAGCCCACTGTGATACCTTTGGTAAGGACCCAGACAAAACATACTCAGCCAGCTCATACATTGTCTCCATGAACCTAGCACCCTCGGGAAATTTTTCCTCCTTAGAAGATGCTATGTTTAGATCATCAAGTTTTCTTTGGAAGCCTTTTCTGTTGTCCAAGCCATTTAAAAGCAACTAGAGATGGATTCACACTGAGAACACAATGTCCTTGAAAAGCAAAGACCAATTCACCGACTCACATAGGTTAAGTGAGGGGCCTTTGGTTGTAAGAAACCATCAGTGCTAACTTTTAAGGAGGGACCACTGAACAGATGGCCTGAGGTTCACAGAAGGAGGGCAGGGCAGGAGGATATGCCCACAATAGTTCTCTTCATGCAGACCACCAGACTGTGTGCTGCTAGAGAAGTTAAATGACTCCAAGGCATCTTCAGCCCCACATCATCCCATGTGGAGTCTCCACTGGAACCCAAAATGACATAGCAGAAAGCCAAAACTAACATCTAATTTATAACTATCGCAAGATCATATCTGACCTCTTCCTATCAGCAGACACCCAGTATATAGGCTTACTACTCAGCAATAATGTATCCTAGCCCTGGGGCACACTGCAGCTGTACTCTACAAATGGCAGTGGTCACATTCCCTGTGGTGCCACCAGTTCACTTTAGGTTATTCATGTCCTTCAAGGTACCCTTGGGTGGCTTCTCATTATAGGGCTGCTGGGTCCCTCACTGGCTGTCACCCTTCTCTCCCCCAGGACAGCTTCATGGTTTCCTACATATTTGGCATCTGGTGACTGTGGTGACAGGCTGGCAAACTGGCTCTGGCTATAATAACTTTACCAGGAATCAAGTGCTATCAGAAAAGCAAGAAGAACAGATGCCAAGACACACTTCACAACCAACACACTGCCCAGGACAGGCATGTGGCACACCCTGTCCACCTAAGGGTTAATATGACCAAAGGCAGCCCTCAGCCTAGCCACAGTTTCACTGGCTCTCCAGCACCTCCTCTCACTGGCCCACCCCAGGAGGCTCCACACCTCGTCCTCACTTCATCTCTTCCCATTTCATTCCTGGGCTTTTGCATTCTGTGCTCTGGCTTCTTTCTCTATTCACAGTTGCCCTGGTCACTCGGTGACCCTTTCTGATTCCTGGTCTCTCCAGTACTGGACCTTCAGGGTGTCCCTCCTAGCTACTCCCACACCCCTTCTCTCCCTGCCATTCTCATCCCAGTATTTTTCTTCTCCCCATCACACTAATCTTCTTTATTCATACTTGTCTCTCCACGACTCCTTCCCGAGGAGAGCTTTTCTACCCCTGTAGCACAAAACTATAACCCTAGGACCATCTCCATAAGGGAGGCCTCCTTCCTTTTCCCTTTAATAGTCCACACTGGGCACCAATCACCTCATCTACCAAATGTCACAAGTGCCATCTACACCAGCTGGAGTCAACACATACACAGGAAACTGTGACTCAGGCCTCTCCCATGGGCTACCTGGAAATGAGCCTGTCAGTGCCAAGCAAGCCTCAGTAGCCCAAGCCTCTCAGTACCTGTGGTTGTGAATCCTACTTGTGTTCACTGCTGCTGAAGGATAGTCACTCCAAGGCTGCAGCTACCCCCCTTGTCCTTAGCACTCTGTCTTCACACACTCAGATGACAGGGTCCCGAATAGATCACAGTGACACAGGCCCATGTCCTCTTCACTTGGCTCAGAAAGTGTTTCTCTGTGTCTTCAACTCTCATTCTTTATTGTTTTCCTTTGATAGCCTCCATGCGTTTCCTTCCATCACACAAGTGCTTTACACTGTCCTCACCTGGTTCCAGGAACATCAATGCAACTTGAAAAACATTTGTTTCTTCCCTGCCTGGGCTCAACACTCCACAGTACAGGATGCTGCTGGGCTCTTAAAAAGCTATCTGCTACATCAGCTTGGCATTATGTACTTTCCCAAAACCACATTTTTAAGTTAATAAATGCTATAAGCACAAAGTTGTTTACGTACAAATTTTCTAACCCATAATCCTTTAGGCAAAAATCAAGCAGGCAAAAATGCCAGGTCAGAATCATGTGCTTCCTGGCAAGGTTCCAGCCCATCTTAATGTTTCTACTGACACAGGAATATCCACATTCAGAAAAAGAAAGCATTTTCCTATACTAAAGACGAGCAAGTAGGAGCCAGGAAAATAAAGGACAGGAAAATTGTCTTTTGATTAAAGATCTTAAATTAGTTCAAAATACAGAGTACTGAAATGCTCACTATATTAAATGCTTCATTCTAATGACTTCTGCATATTTCAACATGATTCATTTCCTCCTTTTCTTTCTACCTGAGAACATTATCCTAAAGACTTTCAGCCACTCAAATGAATGTCCAAGGTCTTAGCAGAGTGAACAGCTCCTCCACTTCCCTTCACCTGCAAAAGGGGACAACGCTACTTTGGAGAGAAAATTGTATAGAGCAATGAATATGTAATGGTTGACACACCATGTCAACTTGAAAAGCTTAGAAGTTTAATTAAGGGATATGGCAGAGGGCCAGGGTCCTTACTTTACAACATCCTTATACTGTGTAAGAAGAGAGCAGGGAGATGATGAGAATGCTACATCTGCCATAGTGGGGCTGGTCTGCTTACAGTATAGGAGAGTAATAGGGGTTTGTTACACACACACACACACACACACATACACACACACACACACACACACACATATTTTTCTCTTGCTGCTTCTACTACCTTTAATGGTTGCACCTATGCCATGCCACCCTGATTTGGGGCCAGCTGATCACAGACTGAAACTTCTGCAAACTGTGAGCTAAATAAACCTTTCCTTCCTTAATTTTGTATGTCAGGTAGAATTTCATACTGGAGAAGTGGGATCATGCTATGACTATACCTGACCATGTAGTTCAAGAGCCTTTGGGAATGGCTTGTGAAAATAGTTTGGAAAGGTTCCGAGATGTCACCCGAATGAGTATAGCTAGAATGCCTTAGGCTGTTCTATATAGGAGATTCAGGTCAGAGCTAGGAAACCAAAACCTGATTCAGGTTTGGAAGGTTTCTGCTGAGAAGAAGGACTGCATTGCCTGCTGGACTCCAGAGTATGTGTGTTATGGCTTGGGAAAAAGTTTGTCTGCATTTTGCTTGTGTCCAGAGACTGCCTGAGACTAAGATGAAGAGTGGCAGACTAATTAATCTGGCAGGAGAAATTTCAAAGCAGTTGAATGCTGAGGTTGTGGCATGGGGCTTTTAGCCAGATTTATGTAGCAAATCAAGGACACAGGGCCCAGGAGAATGATTTGAAATGTTGTGAGTTTGGTCTGAAGGGAAGCTCCAGTAAAACTGTGGACTACAAAGATTGAGCAGAGGTCATGACTGATGAGAAGCAACAGAATATTTAAAAAAAATGGCCTGAGGGCATCACAAGAAGCAACTAGTCTCTACTCTTTTCAGACTCAAAACTGCAAAAGTGAAAGACTTTGCTTTGAGGAAGAATCCACAGAGCACCATGTTCGAGAATGGCAGGAGCATAGAAAATTTATTCCTCAGAATTGGATTCAGAGTATCCAGCAATCCAGGTACTTTATCCCTACAGTCAAAGAAAGGAAAGCCTGGTTACTGCTCTAGCTGGCAGCAAACCTTGGCATCACCCACATGGCTCTGGTTTTAGGTGCATGTGGAATGGAAGAGTTGTGGAGTTAAGAAGGCTTCCACACTGATTTCAGAAGACATGGGAGGCCAGGCAGTGTGCCCCTGAGATGGTGGTATGTGAACCTGCAAGGGTGAGGCCAAAGGTGCAGTGGAGACCTTAGAAGTTTGGAAAATCTGGGAACATGGATCATCTAAAGAAAGCTGCAAGGAGGTCTAAGAGAAAAGCCATGGAAGCTATAACCCCAGAATTGCCATAGGAGTGGAGTTGCTTTAGAATTCACAGTTTTCAGCCCTTTAGAATTCACAGTTTACCACAAATGCTTCAGATGCTACACATGGAACTACAGGACTTAATGTTTGCCCTGCTGGATTTGGACTTGCTTTGATCCCAATCCTTTGTATTCCCCTTTGTAACTTTTGGGACTAAAATGTTTATCTTGTACTGTTGAATGTTGAAAGTGTTTAACTTTTCATTTGTACAAAAGCTTGCAGCTAAGGGTTTGCTTTTTATCTCAGAGGAGACTGGAGACTTGGACTTTTTAACAATGCTTTAAAACTATTAGAACTTTGGCAACTCTTGCAGATGGACTAAATGCCTTTTACATAAAGGAATGTGGATGAGTCTTTGGGAGGCCAGCGGTGGCATGTTATGGTTCTAATGTAACATAATGTTGATAGAGAATAAGAATAATCATGTCTTTGTATCTAGAAACCGGTTTTAAGAAATATGTCTGATTGCCAAGTTGACAAACAGTAGATTGTAATGGTTGATATACTGTGTCAACTTGAGAAGTTTAGAGGTTTAATTAAGCAACTCAGCAGGGGGCCATGGGCTCAGTCTGTAAACATTCTCATCTTGTTCAAGAGCAGGGCATGAGATAGTGGGCTAAACCTGCTAAATAGAGGGTCTGGCCTGCTTACAATTTAAGGGAGCAAAAGAGGCTTGCTCTCCTCACCTCATTGCTCTTGTTGCTTTTGCTATCTTCTGCTGCCTTGAACTGTTGCCCCTATGCCATGCCACCCTAGCTCTGAGCCAGTTAATCACGGAATGAAACCTCCACAAAATGTGAGCTAAATAAATCCTTCTGTCTTTAACTTTGAGTGTTGGGTATTCTGTCCCAGCAACAAGAGAAAGTAACCAATACAGAATTTCTGCAAAGCATGCTTTGCTGCTCAGGAGAAAAGGGGAAAGGCCATCATAAAAATGTAGAAAAGTCTGGAGCCTTCAGAGAGAGACAGGCAAGAGAGAAAAAACTGTTGTCAAAGCACTTCAAATGTGACAGACCACTCCTCTCTGGAAAAATATAAAAAAGGAGCACATTTTAAAAACAGAAGCAACAGGCACCGGCCAGCTCTCTCTCCTAAGGCCAGTACCCAGAGCTGCTCCTGGTCCCTGAAGTGACATTTTCAGAACTTCAGGCTGTACGCTGTACTCTGGACTCCAGCCACACTGGGGATAGTGGCTAACAGCACCACACCAAATTCAGCTCTTCCCTGAGACAACAGTAGCCAAGTAAATTCCACAACACGAATGAATGTGCCTCAGAGAAACCACATCTTCAAAATCAGAAATCTAAAAGGGCAAAGTGGAGGCAAATGCCCCAATCTTAGCTACACTCTCTGGTCTGTCTGATTACTGGGAAGTGACTAGAGAGCAATTATCAGACCACCATGGGATTTATCATTGGCAATTCATGCATCCAAGAGGCCGAACAAAAAAATTAGTATCTGGAATGCATTACTAGTTGAACTATCAGTCAATAGTCAAGAGAATTACAAGCATTTTCAGACAGATAAGTGCTCAGAAAATTTGTCCTTCAAACCACAACAACAGACCCTTGCTGAGAACTCTTGCAACAGCTTGCCAGAGACAAGCAGACATAGAGACATATAAATCCCAGAGACAGCAAGACATGAGGACCTTGACAGCCAAAGCACTAGAAGTACAATCCAAGATTGGCACAAGAAACTAAAATTCTTTGGTTTTAAATTCTCAAAGAAACACTTGCCCTTATCACTCACACTATGACCTGTCAGTCACAATACTGATTTCCAAGGATTAGGACTTTCTCCAACCTTCAGGAAACATTAATGAGAAAGTCTGGAGTATGGTTACATTGATAATCAAGTAAAATCAAGGAGAAACCAGTGCTTTGAAGCCTATCTGTAATTAGAAAAAAAACCCAAAAAATCTTTGTTAGAACTATAACATATTTGTATTATAATACAAACTCATGAGATAATTACTAGGTTTAAAGTGGGCCTGAAATACATGGGAACCTCATTCACAACTCTTCATCCTTCATCAATGTTCTGCTAAGCTTCCAGACAAGCTATGGACAGCTGAGAACCAGTGACACCAAGGAGATTTGCGCCGGGAACAGCCATCACTCTGCTCATCACAAGCTCCCACTCCTATGAAACAAACTGTCTTTTATCATCAAATCAATTTTTTCTAAAAACAAAATGGCTCTTAATTCTGAGATGCATGCAGGTGAAGAGACATTGAAGCAAGTTTGAAAAAAAAACACTTCAGGAAAATATTAATTAGAGATCTGGGATGTGCCATTATTTAGGGGAGAAGAGAATGTCAGTTACCAGAGATGAACCTACTTTCTCTTAAGATAAGCACAGGAACAACCTGTGCTAAGTGGAACGCCATCTCTCAGTCCAGGGCTTCATTCATCCTCAGAAAGTGAACACAGACAGCCCCTACCCCACCTCGTTTTCCTGCAGGCATACATGTGCACGAGGCATTAAGTCTCTGCCTTGACAGAATTCTCTGCATTGCAGCCACTTAATAAAATGGAGATCGATGGTCCTCATGGTCCTTGTCACCACCTCCTTAAATTACTATATGTGTTCATTACCTCTTGAAAGTGTTCACTACCTGTAATATCATGTAGGTTTCTATGATCTAGAAGTTACAAGGCACAGTCAAAATAAGGTGTATAAATCTTGAATCAGGGCACCAATCCTAATTCTCCACCCCTAGCATCCCAAATCTATCTGGGGCATGAGAGGTCAGAAGAGAAGCTGTTATGAAAGTTAAGTCATGACATTATATTAAAGGCTGATAATTTAGGGGACAAGAGAGCTAATGTGCAAACAATTATCAGGGTCCATACCCTCTGGAAGCATCTTGTCACTTAGACCTCACAATAATGTGAGACATAGGCATTATCACCCCACTTTACATACAAATAAATTCAAAGGGATTAAGCTGAGTTAAATAACTACTAAGCATCTAAATTAGAATCTGAAAATCACATGTGACATAAGATTGCGGGCATATTTATACCACTTCCATTTGACATGAAAACTCCAAATATAAATGCAAGTAGGTTGCTTGGCTGGTATTTGGGGTCATACCAGGGAAATGGGCTGGATCTGGGACAGGCATCACTCATTTATTGGCCAAAAAACTCAGAATCTGAAGCCAGGAGTACACTGTGGTTACTTGCTAGGAACAGAGCACAAAATTCCTGAAGACATGGAGGGCAGTGGAGGGACAAGTTCCCAATCCTCCTCAAGTTTTGCTTTTGTTGTCACCCATAAACCAAATAGCATTAGCCCACGGAATTCTTTTCTTCACCTTCTTGAAATCAACATTCCCTCTGACCAATGAATAGCGAGGAGGCAGCTTCCCAGAGCACTGAGAATGTGTTTGCAGTGACTCTCTGCCTGTCTTAGACACCACTGACTTCTAAGTGGGTCACAGGCTTGGAAAATCTCTAAGCTAACTCCAGTCTTATCTGCACACCCTTGGAAAGCTCTTTCACATCTGCCACTTAAAGAAGTCCTTCAGCCCTTCACCACTTGGCTACTGACTCCTGAGCAGCAGAACTCACCCTAAGCATCTGAATCACTTGGAAGGTTTAGGGGGGAAAGAAGGATGCCCAGAACCCTCCTCAGAGACTCTGATCAATAGAACAGCAGCTCCCAAGGAATTCTTCTGAGACAACTGGCACCTCAGGAGTCTCCCTGCAAAACCTGGTTGATGTGTCATCTGTCTCTGAGCCACGCAAGCTCAGAGATTTTCTTTCTCAGGCTCTGGGGGGACATCGAGACACAATCATAACACTTTATGCACAACATGATGAATTTCATAAGCATAATTCTCAGTGAAAAAAGTTAGACAAGAGGACATGATGTAGAGTCTGGAAGCCAGAGCCAGAGTGGGGACAGCTAGACCCAAGCCTTTCCCAGTACGTCAGCACTATTCATGGACTGTTGTGGGGAGAGAACAAGGCTCTACTAGGAAGCAAGCCTCACCTGGAAACCAGAACCATTTGCAGGCTGCCACGGGAGTAGGGACAGCCAGAACCGAGCCCCTTCCAGGGCATGGGCTAGCAAACAGGAAGTACCAATTCTCCCCACCTCAAGCAACTGGCTGATCAGGAGAAACACAGGCTATGATGATAGTTACTGAGGTGAAATGCAATTGGATGCCTGTGGTGGGCAGTGTGGTATCTAGGGAGATCTCCTTTTGAGGGTGGTTGCCACTGTTGATTCCCTATTGTCTTGTTTTGAAGTCCTATATCCTTTTCATTGTTTTGTTGGGTTGGGTTTTACTCACTTTTGTTTTGTTTGATTATGTTAAATCCGATGGCATGAGCAATTATTTCAAAGACAGCAAGATATATTATGCTCTTCAAAATAAGACTACTATCTTGCTTTGAAATCCTTCATTGCATTCATTGTTTTATTTTTATTGTTTCTATTCTGTTTCATTCTGTTTGATTTTTACTATGTCCGAAGGTATCTTCAGCTATTTTGAAGACAACAAAAGATATTATGGTAACTATTATTGATTTCATAATGCTTTAAAGTACTGTATCCCTTACACTGGTTTGTTTTGATTGGTTTTTATTCTTTTTATTTTCCTTGGTTTTTTCCTCTTTAAAATAAAAAATAAAAAGATTATATGATGTATGAGTCTATGAATGCTTCCATGTTCAAAACCAGACAAAAGACTTCTGTGATGATCTCGATCTTTGACAAAAGGCAGAGAAGTGACTGGCTAGGGCAGGAGAGGGGCTTCAGAGGTTTCTGTAAAATTCCACTTCTTGTTCCAAAATACAGTTATAACGGCACATTCACCAATGTGTGGATGGAAGGTATGACAATCCAAATCAGTAAGTGGTATGCATTCAATCCAATGAATTATACTCATTACTCTAAATACATATTGGACTTTAATGTTTAAAAAAGGTTTAGCTTCTCCTGTGTACTACATGATAAAAAGAAATGAGGTTTTCCTATTACATCACAATACTAAACTATATCAATTTGTCTTATTCAGAAGGAGTAAAAAAAGAACGCTGAATGTAAGAAAGTCAATCACAAAATTTATACACTATATACTATACACCTAATTGCCTTAATATCAAAAGCACAGAAAAGAGGACATATTAGTCGTTGCCACAAGTTAGGGACCTGGGGAAAAAGTGTGTCTGCAAAGGAAGCTAAGAAAGCACTGATGAGATGATAATATTTCTATGAAACTGCACATACGATACAATTTCCTAAGTGCACATGCACATGTATAGTTGGTGAAATCTGAATATTCTCTGTGGCTTGTACCAATAACACTTTCCTAATTTTGTTATTATGCTCCAGTTATGCAAAGTGTCAACACTAAAGGGGGCAGAGTAAAGAGTAAAGAAGACTCTTCTTTCTGTTTTTTGTGACTTCCTGTGGATCTAAAATTATTTGAAATTTTTTTAAAAATTTAAGGAAAATTTAAAATGAAAATTTTCCTCAAACTATGTTTAGCATTATTTAATGTGTCTAATAAAACCATCAGTTGTTCAGAAGTGTTGCAAGTTTGAGGGAATTCTAACTTTACTGCAACTCCTCCCAAGTTTGCCCTAAAAACCCATGAAGGTACAAAAAAAGGAAAAACTCCCAACAGTGCTTCAGCCTATTGTCAGATGTGGAGGAATAGTCATCGTGTGTGAATCAGATGAAGACAGTTTAGGAGGAAAAATAGAGACTCTCAGAAGAGGTACCAAAAAAAAAAAAGGCTTTCAGTCTTCTCCAGTTTGAAATCCAGGGTCTATAGCAACTAGAAAATTTGACACTAAAGTTCACATATGCATTTCTGGAATGATCAGATACTCATCCTTTTCTGTAGTCAACTTTCTACAATTAATTGCTCCAAAAATTCAAACAAAGTATCTAGAAAGGGGGAAAGGCAAATTTTCACAACAGTAAACAACAAAGCCCCCGATAATAACATACCCAAGTAATTACATTTATGTCACGTATCCTCCAAAGTGTCTAAATCTCAATAGAGGGAAGAAGTTGGCATCTTAAAAAGAGAAAAGATATCAGATAGAAGGCTGCTAGAAACTGTCTTCTCCTCTATAAGGAGGGCTTTGTTTATGGACCTGATCAACACTGTAGATCTGACTCTGTCTAAAAAATAGAGAGTTTTGTAGAATTTGATTATAGGGTGTAGACATCTATGTCTGGTTATACACAACACACACACACACATATATAATGAGTCAAGGATAACCAAACTTCTAAGACAGAGGAATAGAGGAGAAAAGAGGAAAAGAAAAAAGTGGAAAGGAAAGTGGGAAGAGAGAAGGGAAAGACGAGAAGGATGGAAATGGAGGAAAGGAGACCCTACTCAAGAAATCAAGATTTATTACATATCTACTGTAATCAAGACAGTCAAGTATATCACACATGTGTTAAAAACATGAATTAATTATTAAAAAATAGTGATCCTAAAAATAAAACACACACCAAAAGAACATGAAATCCAACAGAGGTAGCCCTGCAAAATAATTGAAAAGCAATCACTTTTCCTTTTGAATACAGTTTTAGCCCACTCAGAATGGAAAACCAGAATGCAGACTAGTTGGCACAGACAACAGACATGTCCTTCTCACAGCTCCGGAGGCTGGAAAATCTACGACAAGACACTTGCAGATTCAGTGTATGGGGAGTGCCTGCTTCTTTGTTAACAGACAACAGCTATTGGCTTCCTGCATACAGGATGGTGGAAGGGACAAGGAAGCTTTGTGGACCTCTTTTACTAATCCCATTCATCAGAGTTTCACCCTCATGACCTAATCTCCTTGCAAAGTCCCCTCACTGCCACCTTGGGGGTTAGTATTCCAGCCTATGACTATTACAGGACACAGTCTATAGCATGTGTTTGCTTCTTTTGTAATAAAATGTTTTATAAGACAAAGAAAGAAATTCATTCAGAACAACTTCTACTTTAAGTGATTTAAATGTGATACTTTTGGTATTGTTTTACAATATGTTATTGTAAACCGATGTTCCAAATCAATTCTATGATCAGCAATGTGGAATAGAGGTCTGTCATCACAGAAGTTGGGAAAAGATAAAAGAAAAAAGTTAGAATGACACAAGAACTTAATCCTTAAAAGCAACAGGAGCAGTTATATTGGCCTTTGTCATATGAATTTGAAGGAGCTGAAACCCTCAAATTTTTCCCTTGAAAATGGACTAGCATGCCCTTGATCAATAAGAACTGCAAACGGGGCTCAAGTAGGTGACCCAAGGCTCTGTGCCACCCACCGAAGTAACTGAGCACATCACAGCTCTGCCCCTATGCTCTTGTCTAGGAAGTATTCATAGGCCAGTCTGTCTTCTCTGATTTCTGGTTTCAGACCAAAGCTTCTAAAGTTAACAGTCACAGGTTGGCCGCTCAGCTCACTGGGTGAAAAATTCAATTCACAACATGTTTCCTGCAGGTAGCAGCCAGCCCAGGACCCTTCCTAATAAAACAGTGAAGATCATGCCACAAAACCACTAGAAGTATGTAACAAACTCCTCCATCTTGTCAAATAATGCTAGAAAATCATTCAGAGGCACATGTTTCACTTTAGAATCTAGAGGTTAACTTTTCAAGCAGGTTTCAGGTGGAGTTAAAAATGTTAAAAAGAACAAAGAATAGGGCAGCAGTGGGGAACCTACGGTACATGTGCCAAGGCCAGCTGTGCGTTACCATTAAACGCTCTAAAAGGTTTGCCATCATCGGAAGAGTGGGACCCTTGTTCTTGCGGTCTCACATTTCCCAGGCTTCCTAACCAAGGTCTGTCAAGATGGGTGTGACTATGTCCCAGTGTCAGTCCCTCACTTACCCTGTCACTCATAAAGGGGTCTGAAAAGCAGATATCACTATTTGTCACCATATCGATCAGATCAGGCCCTCTACTTCTGCATCACTGGATTGAGAACAACTCCATGGTCCTCACCACCTAAAGTGATCCAGGGAGAAGACTGATCTGAACCTGGGAGAACTGCCTGACCGTGCAGCAAAGGGAATAGGCTTGGATGAAAAACCAGACTGTCTGTGATAACAATAACAAACCTTAAAGTTTAAAACACACATTCACACATAAATTAAACTGACCACTCTCAAACCCAGTACCATCTGATCAGGGCTTCAAATCTCAACCAGTCCAGGCCTGAGAGTCACTTCAGAAAGCTCCAATCAGTAGCACATATGAGAGAAGCTCTTTCCTTCCATCTCAGGAAATCATACCTCTTTCCTGCAGATCTTGCTCCAATAACTGAAGCCAAAGACTGCTTCCTCTGGAGGGCCAGTCCTGCTATTTTGGGTCATACAGGACTCTCCTGCATATATGCAGGATACCTATTCTAAACATCAAGATGCTGGTTCTGACATAGCATACATCTTTAATAAGCAAGTTTGCCATTCTCGTCAAGTGCTACAACCAATACTGAGCATACATACAGTCCAATCTTCCCAAGTCTTGTTCTTAAGCATTTAGAATCCTTCAGAACCAATGAAATAACTATGATGTGAGAGGAAAGGCAACTAGGACCATGAGAAAGAGGCACAGAAAAGCAAAAAATGTGATCATGAAAGGATTCCTGAAGGCAGCACTTCTAGATCACTGATGTTCTAAGGCAGAAGACAGCATAGGAAGGCAAAGCCAGCCCATCACCTGCTTTTGTGTGGCACACGAAATAAGAATGGATCTCATATACCTTTAGCAGTTACATTTGAAGTGGTTATATAAGCACTTACATAATGCTTTCAATTTTGTTTCTTGGCCAGTAAAGCATAAAATATTTATGATCTGATCCTTTTAAAAAGTTTGCCAATCGCTCTTTTAAGGCACAAAAAATACCGAGACAGCCAACAAAATCAGCTAATGTTTACTGAGAGCTCTCTGTGTGCTGCATGTGTTACGGTCTGTAGACATCAACTTCATAGATGCCTCAAAAAGAAGTATTACCACTAGTTTACAAAAGAGAAAAATGAGCCACGGCAGAGTTAGTATTTTGTCCAGAATCTCACAGCCATCGAGGGTAGAACCTGATCTCCAAGCTGTTCTCTTACTTGTCAGCTTAGGTATTGGCCAAGGCCCTAGAGAGCAAATTGTTAAAGCAAAAGACAGCAGTGAGAAACATGCTTCCATCTGGCTTGAAAAAAGTGAAACAGGCGCAGTAATGGTGTGTTTCTAAATAGGGAATTATTCTGCAGCCTGTGTATGCTAAAGGGCATAGGTATACAGTTATTTTATAGCAACACTATAGCAGCAAAAGACTGGAAACAACTAAACGTTCATTATTAGTTATTAAATGATGAAATATTTAACTGCCAGAACACTATGCAGTCCTTTAAAAAATGAAGGATAGTCTTTATATCTGTTGTATCAGTCAGCTACTACTGTGTAACGAAGAGTTACAGATTTTTTTCAGTGCTTGTGTCTTTTCTTGTTGCTGACACAAAACACCCAGCACCCAAAGTTAAATGAAAAAAGTTTACTTAGCTCACAGTTTTTAAAGCTCCATATCAGCTGACTCCAAGACAGGGTGTCACATGGCAGAGGGGCAACAGTTCATGGTGATAGAAGACAACAAAAACAACAAGAGCAAAAAAAAGAGCAACAGCCCTCCTTCTGCCTCTTTTATCTTATCCAGACTCCTGAGATAGGGTGGTGCCAATCCAATCAGTGAACTGATTGGCACTCAGGCACCCTTAATCCCAGCATTGCACTGGGAATAAATAAATAATATGAATAAATCATAAACTCTAGATTCAATTGCCTCCAAAAAAAAGTCCTGCCTAAAACTACATGAGGCCCTCTGGGGGACAACCAGATAGAAACCGTAACAGCTTGGAATTGAACGCAGGGCCCTGCACATGGTAGGGAACCACTCTACCACTAAACTACATTTCCAGCCTACTATTACAAACTCCTAATGGCACATGATTAACATTTATTTCTCAGGTGTCTGTTGATCCGGTAGGCTCATCTGGCAGCTCTCTGCTATATGTTGGCTCACATCTGCGCATTCACTGCTCAGCTCCTTGGACCAGGGACTTAGGTGATACATTTGAAAACTAGCAAAGCCTCTTCAGCCTTGACTCAATATTGCCATCTGGTCACTTTTTATTCTGCTGGCCCCAAGCACAGGGGACTACTAGCCCAAAATCAAAGCACTTCTATTTCCTGAGAAGAAAACTGCTAAGTTATACAGCAAGCAGTGTGAATACTGACCAAAAATTCAACCAACCTCAAATAGTACTACGCAACATAGAAACTACGTCTGGAATACCTGACATAGTTGACAGCTGACATTGCTTCTTAGTCACAGTGACAGCCAGATATATAAGCTCCCCCTAAAAGCAGAAGCTCCCTATGGGTCTTGTCTCAGAAGGAGACACCCCCTAATGCCATCCATCCACACAAGTCAATGTGGTTCACATCTACTGCCCACTGCCTTGGACACAATGGATTAACACTGCACTGGCCACCACTTTGGACACGACTTAGTGGGCACCTGTGCCATCTCAACCTTCTGCCACATCTCCATCAAGGATGCCTAATGAGACCCGAGGAAATGCTAAGAGGAAGGGGACTCTGGGTCCCGAGCCTCACTGCATCGGAGGCCCTGCTTTGTCCAGCTTGCCCCACAGAAACTGCCGACCGACTCCAGCATCATTCTTGCTGTACCGCCTGCCCCTAGCACACACTCTAAAGCCACCACCATCCATTTTTTCATGCCAGAGACTTTCCAGCTTCTCTTCCCTCCCAGGTTCTCTCCAGTCCCTTCTTGTTTTCATTTTTATTTTTATTAGTACATGCTTGCTGTATATAATGATTGCATTCGTCACGGGGAGTTGGTACATGTACATAGCACATCTTAATTTTCCTTCCTTATGTTTTTAAATTAAAGAATTTTCACAGGCCAAAGTCATATCCAGGAAATTCAGTGAATCAGAGCCATTTGAGTTAAGTAATCCCATTCTGACAGAAGCATGAGGCCCAGCCAGGAAAACAATCCTGAATGGCCCCATTAGGGCGAGGGTGGTGGATTGAGAAAAGACCTATGGCAGAAATAAAAGGTGACTTCAGACTTTAGTGTGTATTCAGTATGTGTTTGTGTGTGTGCAAGGAAATAACATTCAAATATCTTGCTGAGGATGTCTAATATTAATAACTTCCAGTTCCAAAAATGAAGAACTGATAATCCAAACCAACCCTTCTGCGGAAGCTACTAGAAAAAATCTGGACAAAATATGTTTTCAAATATGTTTGAAAGCACTTAATACTTCACAAGACAGTGAAGTGTTCCTAGGCCTAGATCTGATGGCAGCTGGACCCCAAAGACCTCCTGAAGCCAGCCCTCAACGCAGCCTCCACTCTGTGGCATCTGTGATCCTGAGGAGACAGCTGGTATTCACCCAGCTTGCTTGAACAAGGTGAGGCAGACAGCCAATGCTTAAGCCTTCTCAAGGTGAGGAGATACCCCCTAATGCCATCCACCCACACAATTAGTTAAGACCCCAAAGGATCAGAGTATCAGGATGAACCCCCGAAACACAACCCCAGGATTGTCCTATGTATTCAATACCAGATAGAAACCATCCCAATGGCCAGGGGACACAGCACACACCCATCCACTTGAAGATACAGTATACTTTTCATTTGGTAGGTGATTGCAGACGTTTTTTATTAGTGACTTCTGTTTTTATTTTAGGATGCATTGTTAGTCATAGCTGTGATCTCTTTGATGGTGAGTTCTTCGTTAAAAACACATCCCCAAATCATTACATTGTGCCTAAAGCAACATGCAATTCTCTTTGTTATAATGTACTCTTATGACAGAGCTTATGGGCTCACATGGCAGCTGAAAATGAGTTCTGTCTCTGTCAGTGCAAATTCATGAAATATTCTGTTTATTTTAAGCAGCTGTCTTATTAAGCAGAAAGTCTAGAATCAAAAAATCTTAAGTTCAAATTTCTGTTTTACCACTTATGCCACGCATAACACTAGACAAATTACTCATTTACCTCATCTGTAAAATATGCACAGTGATGGTAATAACAATAATAATAATAACAATTCCATAATGCTCAGAGGGATACTGGGAGATGTCAAATTAAGGCGGTCTAGTACTCAGCAACTACTTAAACATTTACTAAATAGTTATTTTATTGCCAGGAAAGTAACCCTGGGTATCACAGTTTACCATACCAAAAAATAGTAACAGTAATGTAATAGTTAGTAAAATAGTAATTACATCTAGGGCTCAGACTCTGTCTGAGTGTAGAACTAACACCTCAAATAGTCAAAGTATTACAAGACCAATATTTTTATCAGCTGCAAGGCCTGGCGGCACATATTTCAGTTTAAAAAAAAAAAAAAAAGACTTGATCTGTGACCAGAGGCCCATGAATCAGGTCTGGAGATTTTTAAAAATTGGGCTTAGGATATCCAGATACTAAGAGGTCCTACAAGGAAGAAAATGACGTTGTCTTTAGGGGGAATGAAGTGGGTGGGGAAAACAAGTGCTCCAGGAGATGCAACAAGGCTAAAAGAACCACTCGGAAAAAGCTGACTGTGCGTTGTGATGCCCCACGGACATGTGAGCCTCCCTGAATGTCCCCACCCCATACGATGGCTAAAACAGACACCAGACCCAGCAGCCCCACACTCACAGTGTCCATAGTCAGGCTGCTGCACCGGGGGCATGAGCCTGCCCTGGAAAGGTGACAGAACCAGAGTAGGTGTCTCACTTACTCTCTCTGACATCTTCGTGGGCCATGGGGACATGATCATCACTGGCAGCCTTCTCAGGACTCTTGCTTCTCCTGCCTTTTCTGTTGCTATTTTTACCTAACAAGTGAGAAAGAGAGAAAGATGCCTTTACTTTCACACGTCGGAGCTGCCTTTCAATGTAAGAACTCGCTGTGCTCCATCTGGTGCTCCAAGATGGTACGCTGGACCCTAAGGGGTCTGTGGCTAAAGGAAAGGAAATAAACATTCTGAATGACACTGTGCATCTGAGAATTGTTACTCTCATAAAACAAACAAAAAAAAATGCTCTGGATAAAATATTCGCCCTCCCTGAGGCTGAGACATCCTATATGACTGCTAGTCCTGAAAGTAGAGCCCTAAACTTTGGCTCCAGAGCAAACATCTTCCCTCATTCTGAGCTAGCCTGCCTACCTCCTCAAGGCCCAGGAGGGGCCTTTCGAACCTGTGGGTGATGATCCTGCCCACCATCTGGAGAGCCTCCAGTTTCACCCTGTACCTCTTCTCCCTACTCCAGTTATCTATCATATGTAGGCCTCCTTGCAGCCTTCAGATCATGCTTCCTCCCCACCAGAACTTTGCATGTGCTATTCCCTCTCCTGGGGCACCCTTCTCTTCATGACTGAGTTTATTAGCTCTTGCCCATCTTTCAACTCCAGCCATGACAGCATCTCCTTGAGCTGGCTTTCCTGATTTCCTTACCCAAATCTAAGCCCCCTTCGGTAGATTCTCATAGCAACTTTGTAGGGTCAGGTTGCCTCTCTGCAAAGCCTAATGCAGGGGTGTGTTACATATAACGTACTGGGGGAGAAAGGGAAGGAGAGAGCAGGATAAGGTTAGGAAAGATGCTAGACAAAGCTGTGGTTTCAGGCTGAGTCAGGCTCAGCTGATCACTCAGAAAATCTAGAGAGGCAATTGCACACAGAGAGGTCCCCACTGGAAACAAGATGCTGCCATTTCTCCTGCAGTTGGCCTCTGGCTACAGAATGACCATCTGGGGAGTAGCCAATGTGGCCTTCCAAGAATACTTCTACAAAGAAAGTTGGAGCTGTGAGGGATCATACCCAGGTTTCCCGTAGTGGAAAGAATGGGCATCCCTGCAAAGAAAGAAGTCCTGGGGGCACAAGCAGCCTCCGCCACAGCGCCCACACCTGTCCTGGGTGGATCGTCACAGCTGCAGTGAACAAACAGGTCTAACCCTGAGGGTAGGGGCAGCATCTGGCTATGCTCACTGCTCTGTTGCTAATCTAGTACATAACAAGAATGAAGGCAGAAAGGCAGGGAGAAAGGAGGGAGGAGAGATGGAGTGGGAGAGAGGGAAGATGGGGAGAGAGGACTCACCAGACAAAAGCAAGAGGAGGGCAAGTCTATGGAGAAAGATGCTTAAAGCGTAAGAGTATCTTACTTTAAAGAAATATTAAATGCAAGTTGAGATACTAAAACAGCTCATGGCTTGTGTCAACTAATAAAATCATTTCAGGTTATTTGACAGCTACCTCTCTTCCTTAGAAAAGAATACTTATGGGAAAAAAACCTTAAATTTTTAAGAAATTCAAAAGAGTACTTAAGTTTAGTTAAGGAAAATCCTTTTTATATTTTTAGATGATGGTACTAGGAATATCTTTCTTTTTTATGTAAGCTGAAAAAATTTACAAAATTCAATATCCCCATTAGGGCCTAGACACCAATAAATCAAAATTTTCACAAAAACTAGAGACAGCTTGATCCAGAGATCCGGCCCCATTAGCATCTGTTCAGTGCCATCTTTGATCTAGTCCTTTCTCTGTGGGCAGCAATATCCTGGTTGATAACTATCAAAAATGGCAACAAATGAAAATAACACAGGATCTACAAAGACCTTGACTGCTTGCCAAAATCGGTAGCATCTATTGCAAGCCTCCTCCCAGTTGAGATAAACTTCCAGAGCTTTCCTGAGACAAACTTGAAGAATGGGTGGCAAATCAGAATGGATAAAAGGAAACCAGTCCACTTTGCTCTAGAATCCATCCAGTAAGGCCCAGATGTTTGGTTCCCCATGTGGACCAATATATGGTGTATAGAGTCACCAAAGGGAATGGCAAATGGCACAGAGGTCACAGGCAGGTACCCACATTCCCTCACTGGTCAGTGGCAAGCAGACAGAGGTCAGAAGTCTGGCTCCAGTCTGGGGTCCTGTCCCCTCCGGCCTGCACAGAGTGCCCCTGTTTCCCTTCTAGCAGACCTATTTACAACAATGCCTGCCACAGAGGACGTTGCAAGGAGGAAGCAAAATGCTGCCGACCTACAAGCATCCCTGAACAACATACAGCTTCCACCCTTCCGTGTCAATGTTATCTTCAGCCCCCAAGTCACAAAGTCCTACTGTAGTTGCTAACAGCTGACATGTGTAGGGTGATTCGCAATTTTACAAGGCATTCGAGGGTACATAGATTGTAACATTTGACCTTGACAAAGACTCCGCAGGAAGTTTATTAGGAACATCATTTTACAGATGGGGACATTGAGGCTTACAGGGGAAAAAGCTGCCCAATATCAACTGACAGAACTAGAGGGTGACTCCAAATCTGGCCCCTTCCCAGAAGGCTCACAGGCCTCCTATCTCGCCTCTCTTAAAACACGAGAGACAACATATGGTCTGTACACATGAAAGAAGAAAATGCAGTGGAAATAGTGTTCAGAGAAAGAACCAGAGTCAAATCAACATCTCCATCTGGCTGTTCGACAAAACAGAATCTCTTAAAAGTACCAAACCGAACTTCCAATGCAGGCCACATGTTCTATTCTGGTCTATGTGATAAATATAATTCCTCTGGCTTAATAGAAAACTATTTTTTACCTCTTTATACAAGGAGCTTACAGTAGCAATCCCCAGAAACTGAAAAATGATTTGCTTTGTTGCAGCCTTGCATTTCCCCAGGAAATTCCAATCCGATAGAGCAGTGCATTCCCTTTGAAGGAGGGACCTGGCCCATGGCTCTGGGCTGCTTGCCTGCTTCTTGTTAGGAACCCACATTAGGGTAAAAAAAAATGGGTTCTGGGTCCTATGGAACTCAAAGATGCAAGGCTTCCTACCAGAAATGCACCCTTGGTCTCTCAGGACCGACAATAATTACAGATTTCTAACTGACCACAAACATGCAGACTTGCAGAGAGCCCTCACAGCTAGAGCCAGGAGGACCAGGCAGGTGAATATTAATGAAATGCCTTTTAAAAGCAGTGTCCTTAGTGAGCCAGAAACACTGTAGGAGACAAAAAGCCTACAGCACAGAATTGTATCTGAGGGATAATGTCACACCTGAAAAGATAAAAAGAGTGAAAGGGAGAGAAGGGAAAGAAAACGCCAATAACCCCAGTGCATTGCCTCCAGGACCTATGAGACAATCTAGCTGAGGACTCAAGGAACAAGGGGACATAGCTGCTGAGCTGTCCCTCCAGAGTCCGGGAGGTTTAACATCAATTCATTCAACTTCACACCTTCTACAGAGGTATGGAATATTATTGTCTCTACTCCACAATGAATCAAAGCTTGGGGAAATCACACATGCCCCTAAGTGGCAAAGCCAGACTTTGAACCCAGCTGTCTCTAAATCCTGAATAAAACCGACCTAGAAGACATTATTTGCCTTGCAAGGATGAGGTGTTTCATCTCTGGCATCAGAGTTTCAAACAACTTGTGAAAATGTTCTGTGCCTTACCAAGTATCCCATGATCCTCACTGTCTGCCAGCTATATAGAGATACAGGCCTTCTTGCAAGCCACCAAAGAAACCCTAATTCATGGGTTTCATGGTCCCAGAAGGCAGCTGCAGTGGTAGGGACTTGACAGGGGCACAGAGGGCACAGCCTGTCACTGCTGTGGATGCCAAGCCTGAGATCTCAGGCTCCCCGGCCTCTCAGGGATATCCAGAGGCCTCATCTCAAAATCTAGGTTCCCTGGGCCAGGCTGCCTTTGTTCCAGTGTTGAAAGTACAGTGCAGTTTGACAGTCACAGACACTTGGAGAACACAAGGAAACATGCTGGCTATTTTTAAGAGTCAAAAAGGCAAGCCAACTTCCCCAACTCTAGAAGGGTCCCACCCTCTATTACCCAGGCACAAGACCCAGTTTCTGGACCCATGGGCACCGGCAAGGGGGAATGCTGAGTTGACTTTGGAAGGCATTTTGGAAAGAGCGGTGGTGCTTAGAAAACTGATGCTTTTTAATCTGCCCTTTCTCTCAGAGTTTTGTACAAAACTGACCTGCACAGAACAGTTTGGATTTAATGTTTTCAGTGAGTGCACACTCTGATATTAAGGCTTGCTTGTTAGTTGTTTAGGTGTGCTAATAGCACTCTGTTAGATTTTTAAATACAGTCAAATATTTTAAAAGCATATTTTCCAGCTTTGCCTAAGAGAAGGCATTTTCCATCTGAAGGCCAAACTGCACAAGTCCAGGAAAAAGAGGAAGCAAAGCTGAGAAATGAAGCCCTTCTCATCAAGTGGCTACAGCACATACAACTGAAAAGGCTTCGTTTACAACAAACATGCTCAAATAACAACTCTCTGGCTATTTTACCCTGTAGCTGGGGCACAAAAATATAAAATGTAAACTGGAGATTCTGGGCACAGACATATAAACAAACATGGCTTATTGCCCATTCTGCAAATTCGACAGCCTTGGGACTGTGGTCTTGATGCAGGTTTGCCTGTATTCAAACTGTGCATTCTCACGGTGCTTGAAGAAGCATCTTAGTAAGAAATGTCTTCTTACTGTGTGGTTTGCTTCTTATTACCAAGTGAAAGGTAAAAGGTAGATGAATTATACAACTGTGCTTTAATACTCTGTTCCATTTTATTCTCTAAAAAGGGATAGCCACAGACTAAAGTCATCAGTTTGGAAATCGTATGAAAAGTAAGCACACCCCAAATCCACTGGCATGCCTACTATGGAGCCCCTTATCTTATTCTTCACCCTGGTTTAATGAAAACTATGGACATGAGGCTTACTCCCTGGACCCAGAAACTTTCCAACTGCAAGGACTGGAAACTGGAATTCAACTAGAAACAGCTGAATAAATAGAATTAGAAAGAAGTGAACTGTCAAATTTATGCGAGAACATTCTAGCAGTCAGTCATGTTCATCTAGTGAATGTGCAACTTGAAGAGAGCCCATTTGTGGAAAGGTAAAAGCAGAAACTACAAAACCCACTATTGGAACCCTGCAATGGACAGGAATCTACACTCAGGGACCACTTAGATTCCTTCAAGATCTAAACCTCTGGGATAAACTTACGGTCACAAGGAGTCCTCAGAAATTCCATCAAACAAAAGTTCCACTGCAACCTCAAAGAAAGGTCCTATATCTTGATGAAGACAAACACACACACACACACACACACACACACACACACACACGAACTAATGAAATGTAGCATTGGCATCCAATTAACAGTATTTACAAATGTCAATTTCCTGGTTTCAATAATGTATACAGCAATAGTTCTCAATCCCTTGAAGAGATCTAGCAATGTAAGCAATATTCTTGGTTGTGACAACTAGAAAGGATGCTATTGGCATCAAAGTGGTCAAAGACTCAACATCCTACAATGTACAGGACACCAATTCCTTTCCACACCTACATACAATTGGTCAAATACTACCAAGTTTGGAAAATCTTGCTTTATTATTGAAATTTATCATTGGCAGAGGCTAGGAGAGTACACTGTACTCATTTTGCAATTCTCTGTGAGTCTGTAATTAATTTAAACTAAAAACTTAAATGTTTTCAAAGATTCATTCTGTGCAGTGTGTCAGGGCTCTCCTCTGAAATTTGTCAAATTTCTCATAGAAAATGTAGTTCAATGTGAGTAGCCCTTGACCAAAATGCTTGGCACCAGAAATGTTTTAGATTTCAAAAGTTTTCAAGTTTTAGAATATTTACGTATACATAATGAGATATCTCGGGGATAGGACTCAAGTCTCAACATGAAATTCATTTATAGTTCATATACATCATATGCATATAATCTGGAGGTAATTTTATACAACATTATTAATACTTTTTTATACACAAAACAAAACTTCATGGTATGGAAAGTCCTACTGATGATAGCACATTGGTGCTCAAAACATTTCAGCTTTCAGGGCATTGCAGGTTTCAGATTTTCAGATTAGGGAAACTCAACCCATACTCTCAGGATTCAGTGTCCTAAGTGACCTCCAAGATGTCCGCATATGACATCCAGTAGGCATTTTTGTAGTGGTCAAAAGTTAAAGCTAAAACTAACACCAAGACCAAACCCCTAAAGCCCTTGGCTCCTTGCACCAACAAACTCCCTCAAAGAGCTGGTTACATTCAGCCTTGCAGCTTATCCCTTGAGCCCAATCTATGCTTAAAAGACTATCTGGAAACCATTTTATTATCTGGAAAAATTAAGTATGTGATAGACTTTTAAATCAGCTGCAAGTGCATCCCATCCCTACTCTTACTCATCTCTGTCTAACTCCTCACTCCACCTCAGGGCCTGATACCCAGTATGCAACATTCACCCAGGGAAGTAAGTTCTAGAAGTTGCATCTAACACCCCCGCCTGTGGTCCTGTGTTCCTTCTTTTGAGGGCACTTTCTCAGATAAAATAACAACCTGTAAAACAGTCCAGTGTAGACATGAATGCTTCTATCATAACATCATGAGCAATGTAAGCATCAAACCGACATTAAAAGTGGGAAACAAGTTCTCCTACTGTGGTTTAACTGCACAAAAGTATAATGACTTCCTAATCAAAGCCAGTGTCTATCACTGCTTGGGGGCTGGATGGAAAATTCCATTGACCCAAACACACACACACACACACACACACACACACACACACTCACTCACTCACTCACTCACACAGGGCATTAGTTAAAAGGTGGATACACGTAACATTTGGCTCACCCTAGTCGAGGGTAGCTCTAAAAAGCCCCATACAGTTTATTAGAAGACTGATGCCAGGCAAGCCTCAAAAAGAATCCCTGGAATTTCCCAGGACCTGTTTTAGGTTCGAGGATGGGATCCAAGTGGATCCTAGAAATTCATTTCCTGTAGAAGTACAAGCTGGAATAAATTTCCTGCCCTAAGCAAATCTCCATCTACAAGATGACTTTCCAAAAGCAAATGATCTTCTTCTTGCAAATGAGGTTGAACTGTTTTCTCCCTCAAGGATCTCATTCCAAAATGGGTACCATGGTGCATGCTTGTAATCCCAGCCACATGGGAGGCTGAGGCAAGAGGATTACCATGAGCTCAAGAGCAGCATGAACTACAGAGCAAGACTGTCTCAAAAGACAATCAAAAACAAAAGACCTCATTCCAAGGCTGGCAAGTGCTGCTACTCAAAGAATGGAAAGCCACCCCTACTGTAATGTTTGAATCCACAGACACCTCAGACATTGTTTTCTGTGGGTAAAGAAAGCAGTCTTAAGTATGATGCTAACCACCAATAAGAGTCCTCAAATAATAAAGCTGACTCACTAGTCAGGCCTTAAATATCACTTCTGAGAACCATTGCCCAAGACCCTCTATTTACTTCTTTGACATCCCACACCTCTGTACAATCTTCAGGACACCTGAATTTATTTCCTCAAAGTTCCCCAAGTTCTGTGAGGTCCATGAGGGCAGACACTAGACTGTCTTGTGCTCTCTATCCCTTCGGCCACCCGTAGCACTTGGTACTGAGCAAGTTCTTAGTAACCGTCTGTGGAATGAATGAAGGGCTCTCAACAGGATAAGCACAACTGGAAGTTTGGAGTACACTGGAAGCTGCCTCTGAAAAGCTTTTCTATCAATGGACAAAGTCTAGTGCAGTGGTAAACACTACTCCCCTATCTGTAAGTAAAGATGCTGAGACTCAGGAAACTCTCTTTGCACCACTGGTGAACCCTAGACCTGACAAAAGTATTCTAGGGCTTCTTTCACTTTGTCAGTAACATGGTCCCAGTGACATCCAGCATGTATCTCCCTCACAATACTAAACACATAACAGATTTTTGAAAATAGCATGTGGATTTGATTCAAAGTACCAAAACCAGAGCAAGCACAGGAGAAGGGCTTTCAATCTTACAAGAGGGAAGTTACACTAAGCAAGTTACTTCACCAGTCTCAGCTTCAGGTTTTTCACCAGTAAAATAGCAAGAATACACACCCTCCAGAGCCATGGAAAAAAATATATAAATGACTCAGGTGTATACAGAGTCACAGTCGATGTTCCACAGACGCAAGTAAGTGTCCTTCCCCACTCCAGTTCCTGTTAATCCTGTTATCCAGGCTGTCAGTCATTGCAGAGCTCTCCAGGCCTCCCGGAGGCAGCAGCCCTGGACAGAGTCACAGCAACAGCAGCCACCACCACGGACGTGCTGAGCACTGGGACCTCAGCTGTAGCTGTACCATTCTGCTGTAGAGGACTCCAACGACCCACTGAACAGAGGATTCCAGGGACCCACTAAGGCCCACCAGCAGTTTCCTCCGAAGGCCATTTGACCAAAACAGGCTAGCCGGTCACATGGCCAAAGGAGAAATTAGTTATCAAGAAGACTGAGGAGGTGGGCAGAGCGGGTAGAAATGCCAAGTGAGACACTTTACCCAGGAGATGGCGAGGCCCACCTCGGAGCACCTTCTCAAAGGCAGAGCTGCCTTCCTGAAGAGACAGAGAATTCGGGGAGCCAAGTTCCGGGGAGCGCAGAGCCCCCGCAGGAAGCACAGCTTAGATCTCCCGGGAGCGGGGTGCGGGCGCCCGGGAAGGTGGCGGCCCACTCATCCCTGACAGCCCGGGAAGCCGGCGGTCCCCTCGAGGCGGGCGTCCCCGGGCGCCCCCTCCGGCCACCCGGCGCACAGTTACCTGATGGAGGCGCCTCCGCAGCTAACTTTTCTCTCCTGGGCGCTTTCTTGGGCTTGGTCGCCCGCTTGGGCGGGCCGGGGTCCCGCGGACGCGGCTCTCGCTCCTTCTCCTCGGTCCCCTCGGGCAGCGGTGTTGAGGAGGGCTGGAGCTCTGGCCCAGGGCGCTCATCGTAGGGCTCCCGGCTCCAGACCTCCTGCACATAATGGTCGGGGTCCTCGGGGGCTGCGCCTTGGGCTCGGATCCCAGCCAGGGACACCGCCAGAAGCGCCAGGGCCAGGGCGGGTGAGGCGTCCACTCTGTAAGCCATGCCCTTTCCACCCTGCGCCCCGGGCAGAGCCCAGGTCACACGGAGCTCCGGGAGGGCTGAGGGCGCGGGGTAGGCGCGGGACAGGGGCGCGGGGCGCTGCAGCGGGCGCAGGAGCAGAGGCCCGGTGCGTGTGACCGTCCCGCCGGGCGGGGCGAGGCTGGGCTGGGCTGGGCTGGGCTGGGCGCGCCTAGGAAAGGGCGGGGGCAGGGGACTGGCCCGCCTTTCCTCCTTCTCTAGCACCCTACCAAGTCCCTCTCAGGCTTCCCTATGCAGGTGTCAAACCCCAGCCACCTTTAGATTGTCTCCAAACCTCTCCTTCCATCACTGTTGACTAGAGCTGCCCTGCTGGACTTTCCTTTCCCCCAGAGACTGAGACAGTTTTGATCTTGGAGGGAAACTTTGAGGCTATCTCTTCTATTTCATTCTTTCACAAGTGGATGAAAGTATCAAGAGAGAAGATTGGCCTAAAGTGTTAAAGCAAATAAAGCTTGAGCTGAGCACCACACCGGACCTGTCAAGAACGGTGAATGAGGTCCCCAGGTTCCTTGGGCAAATTTTCCTGGGAGCAGGGCCAAATGGCCTGGGAGGACCCCTGCACCCTCCCATCCGAGCCCGTTCATCTGGTGGAGAGAGAATGGAGTTATTCCAAGGGCCAACATTCCTCCAGACTAGGGCGCTCCTCCAAGACGGGCTGGCACAGAAGGTCTACCAAATCGCTTCCCTCTGAGACAGCACTTCCCACCTGTGGCCAGCTCTCTCTGTGTGTGTGTGTGTGTGTGTGTGTGTGTGTGTGTGTGTGTGTGTGTGGTTTCTGATGTGAGGGGGCAGCCCACAGCTCCACGACTGTCCCTCTCCAGGCTGAAATACAGGGAACCAGAGACTGCATATTTTTCCTACTGCTTTTGTAACAAATTAAGTAAAACAAATTGAGTGGCTTAAAAACAACATGCTACTTCACAGCCCTGGAGGTTAGAGGTCTGATGCAGCTCTTACCAGGCTAAAGTTCAGGTACAGACAGAGCTGAGGACATCAGGGAAGCTCTGGGAGAGAATCTGCTTCCAAGGTTTGCTTGCTGGCTATCAGCCAAGGCCTGTCTTTAGTACCGTGGCTACCTCGGCATGTTTTCCATGGCATCTAGAGGTCTCTCTCCAAGACTTGCTCATAGGTCCTTCATCTCAGAGTCAGTAATGCCACGTGACATTCACCCCATACCATTAAATCTTCCTCTTCTGCCCTATCTTTCCTCCTTCTAGTAGAAAATCTCCCCATTCTTAGGGACTTATGTGATTAGGTGCAGCTACTCAGATAATTCAGAATCATCACCCTCTCCAGTGTTGAAAGATTGACATTAATCAATCTACCCCCTCCTTTTTGGAGATGACTGTCACACCTTCAAGACATTCCAGAACCCAAAGCTAATAGAAGTGTCCAAGGTGAAAGGGTTACAGGGACCCCTACTTCTCCCCTGTTTCTCTAATTAGGACTAGGCCGGGCTGGAGCCTGCCTGCCCACCTATGTGATGTGTCCCCAGTGCTCATACACAGGAATTGTCTTCTCTGAAGCCAGGCACTCTAGACAAGACAGCTCGGTGCTCAGACTTCCATGGCAAAACAGAGAGCCACACCCCTGGGGATCTCAGCTAGTTGCAAGGGACTCACCTGATGTCCTGGCCAGAAGGGCTATAGGGACTGTATAGGGCAGGCATGTGCCCTGCACCCCCTTATCATGGCCCTAGAGTTTGCTAAATACGTAGAGACACGAAGCCCAGTCATACTTACAAAACACCCTAAGAGGGTTCAGCATTCACATGTCTAGAAGCCTCTCAAATAATTCTGAAAGAACTGAGAGTGAAAACTAATCTTCCCCTCCAATCAGCAAACAAATGGTGGTCCAGACTAAACCCTGCCTTATTCAGTAGTTGAGCCAATTTGTATAAATCTTGGTAGCCTTCAGCCCTTAAATTCTGAAAAGTTTTACTTCTTGGCATCTCAGAGGTAAATAACAGATCCCACACCTGCACTTCAAAGTCTAGGAAGCATCCAGAGAATGTCCCATCCCAATGTGATTCCGAGCACATCCCTGAAGCCAGGAGATGAATCCCACTCATCACTGCTATCCATGCTAATGCTAGCTTGTTTGTTTTCTCTGGAAAGACATAATTAAAGCAAGGAGAACAAACAGAACAAGAATGGATGGCCTGATGCCAAATCACTAAGGGCTGTATCCTGCACCATAGCTTCTGGAGGGACCAGAGAACACCTCTCTCTAGGCTGTTCACATGGAGACTTGCAGGGCACAGTAAGAGTTCACAAAGTATAGGAAAATCATGAAGGGTAGGAAGATAAGATGGCAAAGTCAAGTTCATTCTTTGGTCTCCAAGCTTCTCTCTTCCTGGCTCCCACCTATATCTCTCTACCTAGGAGGGTGACTGCATCACTCAGGTTCCTTTGTCCCCTGACTCCTGTAGTCTCTGATATAGCTAACACATCATTAAGTCCTGCTGCCTTCCACGGCACATTGTTCTTTGCTGGAGATTAAATCTTATGAATGCTAGGCAAATGTTGCATTGCTGAGCCACATTCCCAAATAGACACATTATTCTTTAACTCACCTTTTCCTTGCTCCTGCTTCTAGTCTCTTAGTTTATCTTTCAGGGACCCATGCTAGATCATTGAAATATTTGCTCACCAGGTCCCCCTGCTTCCCACTTTTCTGACTTGCAATCTACCTGCTCTCAAGGCTCCTAGTTTTCTTCATATTCAATGTGGCTCCCCTCTCAAAGTACCTCTCACCTTCTATATGAGATCCCAGGCTCACCTACTCATCCAAACTTGGTTCTCTCCCCTCCCCAATGGTCAGCAATGGTAAGGTGAACCAAATAGATCATGGTCTCCAGCACTACATTTTAAGCATTTTATAAGCTAATGATTATTACATCAGATAATTTTACATCCCACACAGAAACCAACAGAGACAACGAAGAAAATCCCCAGTAACTCTTCATTGTGTGACTGACCTTGCCTGAGGTCTTCACAGCAACAGCCAGTCTCTTTCTGAGACCTAAGCCTATTGATAGGGCTATGTGACTCCAGTTTGGGACAGTAACAAAGAGCTGTAAGCATCTCCCCACAGAGTAAGTGGAGCCAGTAAAGTGTTGACTCTTCTGAGATATTAACCAAGCTATAAATCTGCAGCTGGAGACAGTCAATGGGCAAATGGGGAAACCAAAATGGTAGATCCGATCCCTCCTGTTTTTCTGAGTTCTTAAAACAGTGTTGGTAAAAGGCAACCCATTGTTTGCTTCCCTTGAGAATCTGTTAATGCTTTTCTGTTAAGCAAGGTAAGCCAATGTTTTTCTGTTCATTCATCCCTTAGGCTTAGGATGGTATTAAGCCAATTTCTGTTATACAACATAAATCTGCACTTGTCAAATAATCCTTGAGCACCTTACACAGCTAATAATTGTTCAAATATTTATGAGCTGCAGAGAAGAGATTTATGCTAAGCTGCTTGACAAGGAACGAAAGCTGTACAGGTCCTGGGAATATTCTGCTGAAACAAATATTATCAAGGCATCAATACTTTAATAGCATTTTTCATAACAGGCTTTCATACTTGCTCATTTCCCTAATTATCACTGAGACTTTACACTTTTAGAGTAAGAACAAAAATGGGATTTTTTGAAAAATCAGTGATCTGAAAAATTAGCTGCTATATAAAAAAACATACTCAGGCATAGCCATTTCTAAAAATATATTCTTGAGATGGATGCTCGGGGAGAGAGATACTGAGTTGTTATGGCAACTATTATTATAATTATAAAACTGGAGGGTTTTTCCCATTCATTACTATGTTGAAATGTGGTAGTTTAAATAGCAGTGTCTTTTGTAATGTCCTCAATCTCATTACTACATAATTACACATTTCATATTTAATCTTCAACCTGTTCGTTCTTACTCCCATACCCTATAGATCTGACATATTTTGATAAGTCTTATTCCTAGCTCATGGGATCCCCTTGCAGCTCAATTCTCTCCTCACCATTGCCTTTATTCTGTGATCTCAAAAAGCCAAAGAATAAAAATATTAATGACGTATTAATAAACTCATTTCACTAAGAATTTATACATAAAAAATGTTGAAATATCAGTTCACCAAATTGAACAATTAATTTCCTAAAATGTGGTATAAGGAAGTAGGCCTTATTTTAGCAATATCATGAAGGTTCAAGAGTAGAAAATCTACGTGATTCATCACATCATTAGACAAAAATATAGAAATTGTATGATTTTGTGAGTCAATGAATCAACAAAAATAGCAAAGCATTCATAAAATTTAACATATACTTGGGAGAGAAGTTTTTACCAAAGTAGAAATAAAAGGTGGCTATCTTAACTTGATAATGGCTATATACCAAAAATCTACAATAAGCATTATAATTAGCTGAATAAATTTAGACCTACTTTCTTGAAGACTGGATTTAATGGCAAATGCCCACCATCAGCATAATCATTTCATGGTCCTAGACATTGTGGTAAAATTAGAGGAAAGGGATAAAAAAGATTCAACAGTCAGAAGAAAATAAAAAAAATATATCATTAGAGATAATATGAATACTGTCCAAGAAAGACCCACAGAAATATCAGACCAAATAAGACAATTTTGATTGATAATTGACAACTTGTCAAATTGACAATTTGATTGATAAAAGATAAACCTTTAAAAAAATCCCCATGACATTTCTCCATACCAGTAATAACAAATAAGGAAATATAATTCGAGATAAAAACCCATTCATAATATCAACTAACCTATGAATCATCTTAGAGTTTATATAGCCAAGAATGCCAAAGTGTTATAAGAAGGTAATTTGAAACTTTAGAAGCTGTACTGAACGAAGGGCAGGACATTGCACATGACCACTGGCATCGTAAGATTCAGTTTACCCCTCACACACACACAAGGTTTGAATATAAATTATATGTAATAAAATTCAAGTTAGAGGTTTTGAAAAATTTAGTAAACTTACTCTAGAACATTTCCTCAAATAGCTACAATAGTATTGATTTATCTGATTCAGTGTTAAGGCACAGTGCAAAGACATAAAGAAGAAGGAAAGAGAGGGAGAGAGAAAGGGCAAAAGAAAGGAAGTAGGAGAGAAAATGCAGGAGAAGACAGGAAGACAGGAAAAGAAAGGAGGAGGAAAGAAAATTTTGACTGTAAAAGAGAGCAGAGTCCAATGTACCGAAAGAGAAAACTTAGGTACCGACATCGATACAGGACTGGAAGATAATGCACTATATGAGAATGTTAAAAATCAAGGTAGTTTCTGTACTCTGTGGCCTTAAGACACCTGAATCTTTGCATGGCGAAAACTAAAACAGTGTTCTCACTTAACACCACACACAAAGGTGGACTCCAAATGGATTAAAAAATTAAATGTCAGAATGGAAACCACAAAAAGGATAGAAAAAAGTATAGGAAAATATTTTTGTGTCCTAAAGATGGGAGGAAGTTTTTTAAATAAAGCCTCAAAGCACAAAATATGATACTGAAGTTGCTTATACCATTATGAAGAATTTACATTTCACAGATAACAGAGTAGGGAAAATGAATAGACAGCGAACAATGGGAAGTGATATCAGCAAAACAAAAGGATAAAGAAGTCCCAGTGGAAAAGTGAGTGAAGTGGATGAATAGGCTATTTAATGAAGAGAGAAAATTCAAAAGGCTAATCACTCATAATAAGATCCTCAAAGTTATCAGGAATCAGAGAAACACACATTTAAATGAGGAAATGTCCTCTGAGCTATCCGCTGGCAGTTGATGTCAAGTGGTGGTGGAGATGTGAGCTGCCCCCAGCACCAGCACTGCTGGTGAGGCTGCTGATTCATCCCCACTGATGCGTTCTGCAGGGCCCAATGCTGGTTGAGGCTGCCCCTCCGTATCTATGGGGGCCATAACCATGGAATCAAGTAAACAGAATTCAAAATATTCAGAAAAATGAACTGCATCTGTATTAAACATGTGTGCATACTGTGTAGTCATTGTCTAAACAATATAATAGTACAGCAACTGTTTATATCATATAAGGTATTACAAGATACTGGGAGATAATTTAAAGTATATGAGAGGATGTGCTGAAGTTCTATGCAAATACTACACTCTTTTATACAAGGAACTGGAGCATCAACAGATTTGGTATCCCCAGAAGGCCTGGATCCAATTCCCCATGAGTACCAAGGAACAGTTGTATTTGTATAAGAAAAATACTAACGGTCATGAACCCAGTGAAAAAGAGAAAATGTAGCTGAGAATAATTTTCCCTATAAAAATATTTGTGCCAACAGGAAAGATTATGTTAACTCAGGGCTTACTGCATTAAAAAATTTCTTCACATTGCCATTTGGAAACCAAGACTAAGGTCAACTGACCTAAGTGATTTTTTTGCTTTTTCCACTGAATTGAATAAGCCACTCCATTTTGATGGAACTACCTTCCATCAAATCAGCCACAACTAATCGTCAGAAAAAGTGGGTTAATCTTTTTATTCTCCCACAAATTTTTGCTCACTTTTAGGGAGCAACACATCTAAGACAAGCAAGCAAAGGCAGTGTGTTAAAGGTGTTCGTAAAAAATAAAATAAAAAACAGTCCTACCTGACGATCCAGGTATCCCATTTCTTGGTTATACCGGAGGAATTAAAGTCAGGGTACTACAGATATCCCTGCATACCTGGGTTTATTGAGGCACAGCTCACAACAGCCAAGACACAGATGCAGCCTAGATGTCGGACACCAGACCCACGGAGAAAGAGAAGGTGGCAGATATACACAATGGGGTATTATTCAGTCATTAGGAAGAATGAATTCATGTCATTTGCAGGAAAATGCAGGTAACAGGCAAAATGAGCCCACTTTAGAAAGACAAGTATGTTTTTCCTAGTATTTGGAATCTACAGGGAATAGATGATATGAAAATGGAAAAAAAACATTAGTCAAGAGGAAGAAGATAGCTGGATGGGGTATAAGGAAAGGGAAGATTAATGTGGTCAAAATGTGTTGTATGCATGCATGAAAATTTTACAATGAAGTCCAGTATTTGGTAAAATCAATATTCACTAATAAAAGTATATATAGGCAAAAGCACTTATAAAATATTCTTTTGTCATTCAAAGGCCACATTATGTTTCTAACCCTAAACAGTAAGAAAAATGGATTCCATGATACTGAAGTTACAATTACTTAAGATCTGAGACTAAATATGTACCAAAGGGAGAGACCATGTAGTTTACTGCATCCAACTGACTTATACCTACCCTCAGGAGCACAGTCAGAAAGTACATTTTTTAAATCTTGGCATCAGTCCTTCCTACCAGGGTTTCACTGACAGTTTATCCCAAAGTTGTGAATCCTGTGCTGAGCCTTGGTTTGCCCACAGGAGCTAGGCATGAAAGATGGGAGCTTGTGGATGCGGCAACATTGTTCTCCTAACTCGCAAGCACTTTGCCCCTCTGTGCACAAAGAAGGCAAATTGCTACATCAGGTGGTAAACTGTAAGCTGAGTGTGGTGACACACTCCTGTAACTCCAGCACCCTGGGAGACTGGGACAGAAGAATCACAAGTTTGATCTCTCCCTGGGTGACTCAGCATCTTAGAGAGAACTTGTCTCAAAATAAAAAATAAATGGGCTGGGGTTATAGTTCAGTGTGAAGGCCCTGAGTTCAATCGCAATTTCTGAGGTAAATATCAGTATTAAGAAGGTTAACATTCAAGGTCTAATTCAAACACAGACGCTTGAGATACACAGCTGAAATTAACAACAGTTGTCTCAACCTGAATGCAATTCCTGAATCTTTTTCAAAGTTAAGTTTCCAAATGCCAGTGGATAAAATAAATATTTTTGAAAGGTAGCATTTAAATCTTATATTTTAATAAGTAAGCAGTTACCAAATTGAGGCATCAGGACAAGCAGAGGACCGGTTGAGGACACACAGTACTTAGGCAGGTTACCAAGGCATCAGAAGAGTATGTGCTCAAGACTTCTGTTCCTGTTGCCACCACATTAGCTGTGCAATGTAGAGCAGGAGTGTTTGGAGCTATGGTTTTATTTGCATGTTTGAAGTAGGGCAACCTTACCCTAGCCCAGTGGAGATCTGTAATGAGATGTTTTGTTTTTTGTTTTCTTGCAGTACTGTGAATTGAACTCAGGATCTTTACACTGAGCTACATCCCCAGCCCTCTTATCTTGAGTCAGGGTCTCACTAAATTGCCCAGGCAGGACTTAAGTTTGTGATCCTTCTCCCTCAGCTTCCCATAGTTCTAGGATCACAGGCAGGTGCCATCATTCCTGGCTCTGTAGTGAAATTTGATACAATAATGCAATACAATATAATATAATAATACAATCGCTCATATAAATCTTGGTGTATAGTGACTTAGTCTATTTGGGTTTCTACACCTCAGATTGGTAGGAGTCTCACAGTTCTGGAAGCCAGGAAGACCAGACCAAGATGGCAGCAGATGCAGTGTATGGTGAGGGCCTTTTTCATCGATGGCACTTTGTTGTCTCACATGGTGGAAGGGGACATGTGCTCCTGTGTCAGTACCTCTTTCTTCTTAGCAAACTCTTACTTACATTGGGAGCATACTCTCACTGCAGTGGGTGAGGTCCTGCTTCTCTGACCCCAGACACCCACAGCTCCTTGCATGTGGCTTCCACAGACCTTGTAGGTAGGCATGGGACATAAAGTGATTCCTACAACCTGATAGTTTCCACCTGCATGCAGTCTGGGTGGACCTCAGTAGTGTGGATGGACCTCAATAGTGTGGGTGGACTGTGGGTGAAAAGATCTCAAGAACAAGATCCAAAATGTGATTCTTCTTGACACTCCCTCAGGATCCATCCAAGTCCTCAGAACAAAGCAGATGTTTAAGAAAAACTGCACTGGAATTGACCATCCAAGAATATGTCTCCTGTACGTACCTCATGTCCTCTGCAAGCCCCATCCAGGCCTTCTGGCTCAGCTGGGACCTGGGACACCTGCTTTTGCCCACAAATGCCTTGTTCCACATTGCAGCAGTCACCTCAAAGAGAGGGATGATTCTGCTGTTCCCTTTAGATGGGGGCTTGGCTAGTGTTCAAGTCATAGGAATGGATCTCTCAGGCTGGGAAATGTGAGGGTTCCGTAATGTGCAGTGTTCCCTAGGAGGCACAACCACCTGAAATTTTACAACAGATCTCAAAGAAACAATAGCTAAAGTCAAACCAGTTAATTGTTAAACAGCCAAGACGTCCAAATTAAGCTAATCTTCACGTACAGCTGTTAGGGGCAGAAATAGAGGATTAACAGGGAGAAGCTGTCATCCTCTGGCATGGTTTTGCCTGGCAAGACTGCACCTCTCACGCTGTTCCCACAGGGTTTCAGTGTAACTGTACCCCATCCTAGTGAATGCAACCCCTTAACTCTTTCTTTGGAGAAAAAGGTAGATGATCTTAGAAAGTAAAATGAAGCAGAACAATCACTCAAATTATTTTCTTTTTCATCTTTCATCTTTCAAGTCTGAACTTAAATGTCACCTCCTCAAGGAGCCCCTTGCAGCATTCTGTCATGGGCTTCCCCTTCTCCACTCAGGCCCTGCTGTGTGTCTGGTTGTCGTCAGGGCCCTCCACCCTTCTGGCCACTGTGACACTGGAGTAAATAACGGTGGGCCCAGCAGTCAGGTCCTGCCCCTGTCCCGCACCAGTCACTTCCTGGCACTTCATCTCTCTGTTTCAGTGTCTTCATCTGGGAAATGGAAATAAGAGGAGTTTCCCCCCTCAAAGATGAGCTCACTCAGTTAAAATGCTTAGACCAAGACCCTGCCACCAGCAGGGCTAAGTTGACAGTGATAGCATTGCCTTCCCACTGTGAGCTTTCTATATGCCTTCTTCACTAAGGTGGAGCCACATGTGCCATTCTTGGCATGGCGCAAGGGCTTGGGAAGAGCTGCTGCAGGTCTCTTACAGGCTCTGCTCTGACTCTGTGTTTCTGAACATACCCCAACCTCTTCTATGCATGAACCCCTTCTCTGGTCATGTTCAACATCATCCTATCCTGAAGTTACATGTCCTACTTTCCTGCCAATCTGAGAATGACACTCACTGCTGCATTTCCAGTTGTGTCAGCCCTGCTCCTGTTTCCCTAGCCTCTGGTACCTCCCTGCCTCGGCCACACCCTAGAGCCTGAGCCCTGTTATCACACTGGGGGTCCAGTGAGGAACCCACCTTCTGTGTATGATGAAGCTGCAGTTCTTGAGGGCTCATCTCATGATCAGTACTGGGGCGGCTGGTGGCAAATGCAGATGTGCGAGGAAATAAGCCAAAGCCAGGACAGAGCAGGGCTTTGCTTCTCCCTTATTGGACACCTGCATTCTGAATGGATGATGCTTCCCCTGTTGACACTATTCCTGACCCTAGCCTTTAAGTCAAGGAAATAAGAGAAGAAAGAAAAACCTGGACAACGCTGTGCAGCCTGGTAGCTGGCCATCTTCAGGCCAGTGTTTCCATGCTAGAGTCCCTTTGGGAGCAGCCCTGCTTGAATCTGTGCTTGAGTGGTTCAGCTGTGTAAGAGAATGATGGTGGTGGGGACAGTAGCACAGCACAGGGAGTCACTGTGGTTTTCAGGAAGTTACTCTTTGGACCTGGGCCTTTCAGGGCTCACTTGTCCCATCTGCAAAAAAAAAAAAAAAAAAAAAAAAAAAAAAAAAATGGGATTGGTCAGGTGATCCTGACCCTCCTCATTCTATTTAAGCCCTGGAGTTTTTGATGCACAGTGACCACTTTCTTGAGTGTTCCAATTTAGAGCAGAGAATGCCAGTGATAGAAGGGTCAGTTCAGCCCAACACACCAAACTCCAGGCTTCCCCTGGCCCCAGAGCTCAACATAGTTCATGCCCACCTTGACCACACATTCATTCACTGCTCCTTTTTCCCACCCAACACCCACTACTCAAAAGCACCCTCAGCCCATCCATTAAGCTCTCACAGTGCCACCTACCTGTGATTACTTTCATTCCACCACCTCCCTGCCTCTTAACCTCACCTCACGCTACTCACCCTCTACACAAAATCCTTACCCAGAAATGTACCCTTCTGGGGAGCTCAAGCCTTCCAGGGCCTGATTACCTTGAGAATTGGGTCCAAGCCCCAGACTTAGACTCTTGGGTTCTGCACAGAGAAGGTGGGCCTCCCCGTCCAAAGCTCACCCCTTTCTTCATCCCATCAGGTGCAGAAGTAAAATCACCCCACCTCATTGCTTCCATACCATTGTTCTCCCACAGCCCATGGCCCACATCAGCCTGACCAATTCCAAAAAAAGCCCATCTTGCCAACTATTCTCCTGTCTTGCACACTAGATGCTGATATCTATCTGCACAAAGTATTCCAGAGGTACTCCTCAGAATTTAAAAGAAAAGTCAGTACAGGCAGATAACATGCTGACCTTATCTGATCTAGGGAGCCTCAGTTTCCCTATACAAAAAATGTGACATTTGTGCCTACCCAGCTTGGAGACACTGTACAAATGTCAGTCAAGCTAGCTTGTTACCCCTACCCACCTGCCACAATCACCTCCCTACTTCTGTGGGTATGGCACAGTTTGCCTTTCTGAAAGCTGTGGGATCTTATTGGATTTGCCAAATCACTTTCCCACCCCACCCCCCCAGAAGTCATGTCAGCCTTGCCTGGTTCCTTCTGAGCTTCCTAGAAATATGTGTATGACCTCAAGATAAAGTTTAAATTAAACCCAGAAGCTGCACTGATGCAAAAATCAAATTGCAAGTCACCCCCATGGAATGCCAAACCAATAAAGTAATTGCAAATAAATTCTATGTTCTTGCCCTATGTGCCCTGAACACCCCAAACTTGACTCCAAAGATGCAAAAGCCTTCCAAAGATAAGAAATCTATGCAGGAAACATCTCAAAAATTATCATAAATTTTACAGAGAGAGAATGAGAGAGAGAGAGAGAGAGAGAGAGAGAGAGAGAGAGAGAGAGAGAGACTTCTAGGGTCCATCCAGAAGGATGGAAAGCAACTCCAAATGGTACATGGGAAAGTAGGAAGGATATATGTGTTGCTTTCTGCATGGCTACTTCTCTGGAAGAACCAGTTCTTTCTTCTCCAGGTAATACTTCCAGATGTCCAGCATCTGCCTGGTAGATGCCTGGTACACAGCTGGAGTTCACCCCAGGACCTAGAATGAGCAATGTGCCGAGAGGTACCTGTAAGTCACCCTAGCCAAGTAGTATGAGTTTCCTCTAAACAGGCCTGTGCTGGGAACTTCTTTCTGGGTAGAGTATTAACCAGAGGTTGCCACCTTGGAAGGAGAGGAGAGGGAAGGGGAGGAAAGGATACCTGTCCCAGCTGCCCAAATGGTTTGCTAATGTAATTAGCATTCAGGCTGACATGGGAGAAGGCGGTTCAAATCACAATGGTTATTTTCAGATGCCTCTTAATAGAAAACACTTTTCCTTTCAAACCACACAGCTTTCTGTAATTAGAAGAGAGACTATTATTCATGTCAGACTGTACTTTTACTCAAATTTCTGTGCTTTGTGTGATGTTATCACAAAAATGGATTCACTTGGAGCCAACCCAGAGCAAGCAGCATCTCTCAGACAGGTGTGAGCAGGCTACTCATGGTTTCACCTTAGATGAGGGGCATGGCGACACCACAGTATCCTTACTGTGGCCCAAAGGCCCACACTGCCCCTGGTGACATAAGATCCTCTTAGCCAGCTTTCTTTTAGGAAATGGCTATAGAGTCTCTGAGAGCATTGTCATTTCTGGCCAATTGTTTTTAAATACTTCTGGTATTGTATCCTTCATAGAATTGCAGGGTGCCCTCCTCCAGGTTCGTTTGTGCACCGCTGAACAGGGAGAACCTGCTTGGCACCAAGAGAAAGACTAAACTATGTGCGGGAACCCTGCGATGGGGGCCAAGCCATGATTTTTCCCTCATAGAGTTCACATTGTGGTGTAGGTAGGGGTGGCACCAAATACACAACAAAATGTGTGCTTCTTTTCATAAATACTTAAGAAAGAAAAAAGGAGAGAGAAAGGGACTAAGAAGAAGGGAGAGACTAAGAAAGAAGGAAGGACACAAAAAGGGAAAGGAGAGAAGAAATGAGTGATGGAGGGAAAAAGGGCCAGAGAGCTAAGAGGAAGGGAGATTGTCATAGATGACTTTAAACAGAGGAAGGGTGTGACAAGGATCAAATATGGGATTTGAGTGGGAAGTGGGACTACGGACAACCTGTCTGGGCTGTCCAGGAGAGAGGAATATTAGTGGTTTGATGTAGGGGCAGGGACCAGAGAAAAGGAAAGGGGATCTCCTGTTAAGGGCAGCCAGGGGTAGAGCCAGCAGGACTTGCTGAACTGGTTTTAAGTGGAAAAGACAGGAAAAGGAACCGTGGGGTTAGGGCTAGAGTGAGAGCTGCAGGACAAAGACCAGGAGCTTCGAGAGGGAGAGAGGGAGCAGATTCTAGAGCTAGCGGCAGGAGGCTCTAGGCCAAATTCGAGAACTGTGCTGCTTGCAGATGAGCCAGGTCATCTGCTGGTTTCCTCACGCCCACCAGCCCACCAGCAAACACTGACTGAGCACCTCTGGATAGGCCTAGGGCGCTCTGCTTAGGAAGTGAACCTATAGCCTATCAGAAAGGCTGATACACAAATGAAGACCAGCTCCCCAGGAGGTCCAGGCTACAGTGCAGGGGAGCCACCAAACAGGGCTGAGGGGAGGGGTCACCTAATCTACTGACTTGGAGTACAGGAGCGGATGTTCAGGGAGGGCAAGAATCTTCCAGAATACTTGAAGCTGGGTAGCATCTGTCCTCATGTTCTGAGTTGACAGAGAGTTTAAAGAGCCTTGAGGTTCTTATCTGCTAAAGAGCACTAGAGAATTTCAATGATGGAAACATTCCTCATAGAGTTTTTGAACTCAGCAAAACATCTATTTCACTATATGTCAATTTCACTACAGGTACATTTTATCCTAAATTTTAAGAACAAAGATTTAAAATAGTAAACACACTATTTAGTCAGAAAGTCTAGAAGTAATTCTAAGTTCATGTGAACATTTTTTTGACCTAAAGTATTGACTTTACCTTTTAAGAGACAATTCTGTCCTTCCAAAGCTATGATTTCAAGCCTTCTGCTCAGTTCATGCACATACGGCCATCAACCTTGGGCCCTATGGTTCCAACATGCAGTCAAAAGGAGAACAGGATTTGTGCACAAATTCCCATGCTGATTCATTCACTTCTCTCCTGCCTGAGGGTCTCTGTCCAGGAAAGACTTCCAGGGAGCAAACTTCCAGCCACACCACACCTGTAGCCCCTTGCTGGGCTGGAAGGTAGGGCTCACTTTGCTCAGGTCCTCCTACCTCTTGAATTCTATAAATTCAGATTGCAGATCACATTATACTTCATTATCTTTTTTAAAAATATCCTTTGCCAAACTACTGAATCTGTATTGACTGAAGCAATTTAGTGGTGCCATGCTCAGGAAGAGGGAACAGCTCTGTAATTTATGTCCTGCCTGGTTACACTGACAAATGAAAGTCTGTGTACCAGCCATGTGTTACCTTTCCTGTGCCTTCATTTGTCTTCAAATGCCTTCATACAGGCAGCTTAGATACAATGATGCCTGGTTGCTTGGCCATTGAAAGCCCCCAGAATATTTTTTTTCAGTGTCCAGTACTAAATCTTTGTTGACAAATCCCCCGGTGCAGAGGTTGACATCAGCCTTTGGTATCTAAAGGTTGACTCAGATGGAAAGTCAATAAAATCTCCCTAAGGGACATTCATCAACAAGTCATTCTGAGTTCACAAAATAAGCCAGACGAGGTGAGATACGAATGAATTACAACCCCTTTTTGCTCCCTGGCCATGTTCTTTGAAAGTGAACACCATGCAGGAGAATGTGGGGTTTCTCCCATGGCTGTCTAGGAAGGTAGACCCATGTAGTTACCCACAAGAATTACCCACAAGGGTCATGCAGAGTGATCCCAAGGTCAACCTCATGCATCACGACTTAGCATTTCCATTAGATGCACATGGAAACAATGAGCCTCCCAGGTGTCATCCACAGTTGCCATGCCTGAAACTCTCTAGGATCCCTACCCCTTTGTGCCAGTGCATCCAGGCAGCTCTGGAGCCCACATGGCCATAGTAAGGCACTCTGCTGAAAACAGAGGCTTGGAGGTGAGCTCCTGACAGCCGTATCCCCACTGAGCCCAGCACCACCAGGGTGGCCAGTTGCGCAGTGGGATGCCTGCACATCTATCTCATCTTTCAGCCCAGGCCTTTGAGGCCTCACACCATTGCAAGGCTCTTTACTCCTTCCATGGTGGCTGGGGTTCAATTCTTCATACCTATTACCTTGAATGCAGGATTCTTCTTCAAAAATGAATGTCTAAGACTATGACATCTACTCCTGATAAAGCCCTTCCATGTTCTATCAGCAGCAATCAAAGCTCTCCTCACCCTCCATAGATTCAGGGGCTACACCACTGGTCCCTGCCTCAAAGCCAGCCCATAGCTTGGGAGCTCTCCCCATCTTATCTTGCTGGATCCCAGCTTCCCCCACCTCCTATCACCCAGGCCTCATCTGGCCTCCCCAAAACAGACTGGTCAGTTACTGAGCATTTTGGTAATGAATTAGACTATATTATAAATAAGATGCAGGTATAATCATAGATTCTCATCCAGGTATATCCATCTCTATGATTCATCTTTTACATTGTACCCACTGCCTATGCCTGCTATAACAAAGGACCACAAAAGTGGAGACATAAAAATTTGTTCACTCACTGTGACAGAGGTCACAGGTCTGAGCACAAGGCTGCTTCATCTTTAAGTTCTACCCCCAGCCCTTTTTATTGTTTATAGGGCCTCACCAAATTGCCTGAGCCGGCCTCAGATTTACTGTTCTCCCACTTCAGCCCCCTGAGTAGCCGAGATTCCAGGCATGTATCACTGCACCCAATCTATTATTCTTTTTAAATATTCTCAATCCAGGCATCATTAATGGGTTGTTTTTGTCTCTCTGATGTCAAACAACACATTTACTACACTGTGCTGCACTGTTGTCTTTGCCAACAGACTTTGTAGGGTTGTGGAGAGAACCACCAGACCCTCTAGGTACAGACTCAGCCATATTCACAGCCACACCCAAGACTGACATGGCCCACACATGCTAGTTCTTTGTTAGCACTAGAAAGGCTGCTCTATGGGCTAACAGAGTGCTGGTAGTGGTAGTGGGTCGCAGGCCCTACTCAGAAGGCATGGAAAGCTTCAAATCTGATTCCAATAGACCATTGGTCTTCTGCCTTGATTTGACTCATGATTAGACTTTGGCAGAGGCATTCTTGGAAGATTCTGGATTGGTTTTACAAATACATAAAATCAAAGATGTGTTGAGGGTATTTTTAGTTGAACATGACTGACAGTGATATTCACTAAGATAGGAGCAATCAAACCCGGGCTGTTTTAAGTTATACACAGATATGCCAAAAAAGAGGCGCTTTGTCTAAATGCAAAGTCTCAAGATAAACGGAGGGAAAAAAAAAACCCTTATACTCCAAGTAGCATTTGGTAAGTGACAGGTTTGAATACATTTTTCTCTCCACCCCTTATTCTTTTCCTAATAGCTGCTTGAGTAGCATTGGTTTGGTAAAAGAGCACTGGGATTGTTGCTTTATAAATGTGTTTATGTGTGTAGGTGGGTATGTGTATACATCTAAATGAATATATGTATGTGTTTGACACCTTATTCCCAGAAAGGGAATTAGAGGTGCCTAACAAAACTACATGACAGAATTTTTTAAAAAACAGATGGGGAAATCAGGGCAAGTGAGATGGCAAATGAAGAATAAAAATAGAATTAAAAAGTAGAAGGAAAGGAACAAGTGGGTGTGAGGACAGGAAAGAAAGAAAAAATGGGAGGAGGAGGAGTGAGAAAAAGAGGAGAGGAAGTGGTGAACAAAAGCTTTTGTTTCCATGGTAACCATCAGCTCCAGGTCCAGGGAGATAAAGCTCTGGAGGACGTTGAGAAGGACGGACTTTCTAACCAGATGCTGTGGGTGTCCTTCCAGGAGTTAGTCCAGCTCAACAGTCACCTGTCCTGTGCTCTGGAAGCTGCCTTTAGCTCATGGACTACCTAAGTCCTTGAATCCAAGCTGCACATGATGGACCAGGGTGAGGCAGTTGCCACACCTTCCTAGGGCCTGCCAGGTTACTGGTGCCTGTCAGCAACTTGGCCTCTGGCGTGGAGTCCAGGAGGGACTATGGTCTGCCTTGTAGAGAGAAAAGCAGAACTGAGCATGGTCAAAGAAGAACAAAGCTTTTGCCAAGGTCACCTGTAGACTCCATTAGATCTCCATGAAACCAATCATGACTGTCTACTTCCTGGTCTACAGCACTTGGCACTTTGGCCATGGCTTTCTTCCCAAATGCTTTCCCATCTTGGATTCTGCAAGACCTTTCTTCCAGGCTCTCCTCTGATTGTCCTGACCAGGCCTTCTCACCTGCACTGCCTTTACTGTGTCTCTCAATATACATACTCCTCAGTGCTAGATCTTGATCCCTTTTCTACTTCTCCACGTACCTCTTCCAGAGGATGCCCTCCACTCCTGTGGCTTTAGATGCCACTCAAGCAGATGTGTCCACATGCAGCTTTCAGACACCAGGACCTCCCCTAGTCCCCCTGGTCTGCTCATTCCACTGTCCCTTGACACCTGCACTTAGATGTCACATTAATAGCCCAATCTGTTCCGAAATAAAGTCTGGATTTCCTTCCCCAAACTTGTTTCCTTCCTCCCTTAATGACACTATTTGATGTCTGGCATAAGACACCAGCTTCTCAGCCTTAATTCTTCTCTTTACAACCTGGGCAGAACATTCGTCTACATCAATGTCTTGTTGCCTCAGCTTCTCAGCTTCTTATTGCATCTGTTTTGTTGCCTCAACTTTCTTGAGGTACGATGGAAATACAGAGTGAATATTTAAATTTTAAAAAGTTATAACAATGAAAGACACATTGCCATCAACCCTTCTCAAAACACCTATCTTTGCTTTGAACACACTTATCCCATCATTCTTGCCAGTTTCTGAAGCACCTCTGGGGGTCCTCTTTTATGAGTGTCTTTATTGAAATGGGATCAAAAATGATAACACTGCTGTCAAGTGTCACCCAATGGGGAAAGAGAGGCTTCTAAAAACATGCTGTGTTCTTGTCAACTGTATCTGGTACCATGAGGCTTCTGGCTCTTCCCCAAAGTCAGGACGATCACAAAAGGGAAGCATTTTGTATCAGTTCAGGACACCAAAGCAGCCACAGCAATGCAACTAAGGACACTGATGTGAGATGGCTTCCAGGACTGCTTTGGAACAATGATGGCATAGAAGTGTTCAAATCAAAAGTATTTATTTTTAAGAGAAAAATGGCAAGGTGCCATTTAGTGAAAAAAAAATTTTCTTAAACCATATTTTAAATATCAAACTTCATAAGGTGTTTTGTTTTTGGTGCCAGGCATCAAACTCACAACCTCACGCTTGCCAGGCAGGCGCTTATGCCATTGAGCTTAATCCCCAGCCCCTTCATAAGGTGTCTTATGAATGCATTTGTTTGTATTCCTCTCTAAAATCAGTACACTCAACCCACCACTACCTCCAATCTGAATTTGCTCAACAGCCTCCAAACTAGTCCTCATTTCTACTCTTGCTCCCTGATGCTTTGTTCTTCACATAGCAGCCAGACAGACCTGCTGGCACAGATGGATCTGCTGCACCCCTGACTTCAACCTTTCCATTGCTTGCTGTCACACTAAGAGTAAAATGCCAACTCCTTTCCAAAGGGTTTAGATCAGACTATTCTGGTCCTGATCCCATCCAAGAGGTCCCTTCCCCACTCCGCCCCTAACTGGATTCTTTCAGTTGGTTAAATATGCAGACTATTTACTGCCGCCAGACTTTTCCACTCATCTCTGGCTCAATGTTCTTTGCCCTATGTACATTTGCGTCTTCTAGCTGTATTCATCTCACTCTGCACAGCGTCCCCGTAGGAGGCCTCCTTTCCACTTCCCTGTCCAAGCAAGTCCTCCTATTAGTCTCCATCTCAGTTACTTGCTGTTGCCATCATAGTATCTGTCATACTGAAATGTTTTTGTTACTTTATTGCCTTCTGTAAGGTCAGCTGTAGCACCTTGAAGGTCGAACCATGTCTGATTTACCTGAACTATCTCCGTACAATCTGTCCCTAACAGATATTTCATAGGCATCATTGACAACTAGCAGAGAGAAGACAATAGGAGACTAAAAATGTCTCCCATGAACATTCCAGACCTTGTCCAAGTCACTAGAGAAGCCAGAATGTTTTCCTACTCCTAAGGAGTCTTCCAGAAGGTCCTTGTTGAAATTGAGTTGAAGTTGGCACCTAGCACCTGGCCCTGAGCCTCTCTCAGTGCCCTTTGAGAAACACGTTGCTGACTCTGAAAGCTGGTAGCATTTGCATAGACTTGGAAGTCTTGCTGTACTCATGCTTTTGTAGGAAAATAGTACTTATGCAAACCCTACTGATTACAAGAGGGTGACATCTCAGCCCAGTCATTCTATCCCTGGGGGTGCTATAATCACTACCCCAGGGATTATGGATGAGACATACTGATTTGGGTGCTTAGAGGTGTATCCCACGGAATGGGGGTCAGCAGCCCTGGGGTGGAGAATCTGCACTGAGAAGCCATATGCCAAATAAGGCTCTGGATTGTCCTGAGCTGTGTCTGGATCTGTGAGATTGAAATAGAAATAAAGTCACTGAATTTAGTATCACCAGCCCCCTGCATCACACCTCATGCACACACATTAGCAAGATGTGTCAAGAGAAGCTTGCTTCTGCCCCAGTGTCCCTAGGACATTACTATCTACTGCTGTGGTCATTTCTACAGCCTGTGTCAAGAGCTGTGTTCTGAGTGATGACTGGAATCTCCAACTGCACTGTGCTCCACGAGCGTGTCTGATCTCTCCAATTCAGAAGCTTCTCAAGGAAAAGGACCTTAGGGCCTCTTCTTTTCCTTAGCTCAGAGCCTGGCAAGCAGGAGGCATCTGATTAAAGCTCATTGGCTGGCTTTGGCTTAGTTATCTCAAGGGCTCCTTCCAGCTCTCTGGCTGGAGCTGCCTTCTGCCATTTGATTCTCCCTTGATTCTAGTTGCTTACTGGGTGGAGTGGGAAGGAGAGCGACAGATGGAAAGATGAGGGGCAGGAAGAAGGCGAGATGGGGACTGGGTCTGTGTTTTTGAAACTGAGTGAGACTGGTGAGGGTGCAGACACTCAGAAGAAGCGGGAGGTAGAGGGACTAGGAGATGATAGATCACTAGATGCCACAACATTTAGAACATCCCTGTATCTCCGTGGTTCACTGCTCTGAAGAGGCTTGTAGCAAAGACCCTTCATTTCATCTCTAATTAAAGATCAGCAATCATACGCTCAGGCACAGGAAGGAAAGTTACAATGACTAACATTCTTAATGTCATTACAAATAATTAAACTACAGAGTCATTTTTTAGATCAAGCCTGGACTTTTTTCAGTGCTGTTTTTCAAAAGGAAACACTGTGAAACCACAGGGGTGTTAGAGAGAACTGCAGACACAGTCTTTTTCTTTACTGCATGGTGGACAGAGGTTGTAATTGGCTTTACAATCCAATGGAAGATTTTCTGTTGTTTTGTGTGCACAATAGCAGATATAATGTGCTTTTGCAGACCTGTTCTTTTGTATTTTGAGGAGAGGAGAAAGACTATTCGCCCCATGTTACAGAAGGAGTGATCTGAAGGCAGGACAGAAAAATAGTCACTGCATCATTCACAGCCTTGACAAGCTTTTGAGGTCTGAGCCAGCACTCAGATCTGGATAGTCTAAGAACATGTAGGCTTAACCACTATACTGTATTACGTGTTTAACAAATATTTACCAAGCATCTACTATACATCAGGCACTATACTGGCTGCTGAGATACAGATTCCTGTCCTGCAGGAGAAGGAATGATATTTTAATACTATAGGACACATAATGAATGAGCTATGAAGAAATTAAAACAAAGAGATGAGGTCAAGGACATGGAGTAGGTGGTGTCAGGGTCAGATGCTTTCTGAGGAACCAAGGAACAAGAAGGACTTAGTGCAGAATGTTCTAGACAGAAGGAATCTAAAAATATTCATGTTATTTGGCTCAGTAATTCTACATCTTGATATCTGTTGTAAGACAAGTATTTTATTAAATAAGAAATAGAGAATCAGTGTTAGTTTATAATAATAAAAACAAACACAAATGACCTAAATTTCAGTAGGAGGAAATGTCAAGTGTGTTTTCTGAACTATTTTGCAGGCATGAAAAATAATTTGACAGGCTTTGACTCTGGCTCAGAGATACACCTATACTACCTTTCCCATCACTTGCAAATAACAACCCAGGCTATACCATGTAAATAACTGTTAGAGTATTCCCAAAAGTAAATAACAGATGGATTACGGAGAGAAATCAAAAGTAGGAGAAATGAAATATGTGGGAGTCCTGAAATCCCGCCCCTGCAATTCTCAGCTTAGACGTTATGACAGCCGTATCTGGGGACTACGCCACAGATGTAGACAGAGCGGGCACTACCAGAAGCCCTTTCTCAGTGCTCTGTGGGGAAAAAGTCTCTTTGGCTTTATTTCTCCTTTCACTCTCCCAGCCCTGTGCAGGCATGAAGCTGTGATCTTTAGCATCAATGGACATGGCAGCCAAACTGGCCCTGAAAGTTCTAAGTGAAGTCCTCTGACTAGGGAAACGGAGAAACACTTCCTGTGGCCCAAAGACAGAGGTGGGAAAGATCCCTGGCCTCAGTCTCTCTCTTCCCTCTATGTCTGCCTCTGCCTCCGCCTCTGTCTCTGTCAGCCTCTCTCTCTCCTACTTGGTCCAAAGGTAGACTTAGACATAGGAAGTGTGTGACAACATGAGGAAGTTTTAAAAGGACAAATTTCCAATCAGAGCATCAGGAAAGGGGGCTTCTAATGGCGAAAAAGAGTGGAGGAAATCTGGAAGAGGAGAAAGCTGGAGAGAGAGATTTATGCCTGCATTGAAGGTCCAATCTAATCTCTGAGTTGTATGTGCATGGAAATGACACAAAGCAGCAGCAAGAAGGCTTTTAAAACTTGATTTAGGATAACTCTGAGTGATGTCCATATATGACATATCCAAATAGCACTGCAAGGACTTGGAAACTAAACTGTAACACTTCAAACGGCAATCTAGAGAAGACAGTAGGAACTGTGGTCTCACTCTTACTGATTGTCACCTGAAGCAAAATAGAACAAGGAAATAAATAACATGTAAATGAAGACTAAAACAACATTTATTGGGGAATTTTAACGGCATTCATAATCTCACAATATAGTGTTCAAAATATCCAGGATAAGATCCAAAACTACTCAACCTACAAAGAAATAGATAAATTCCAAAATTTCTCAAGGGAAAAGATAATCTATGCCAACAAAAAGAAGGCCCAGGTGTTTGAATTATCAGACCAAGAGTTTAAAGTAGTTTTGACAATTATACTCCATACAAGAAAGGTGGACTGTCTTAAACAGCAAGTTAAATTTCTCAGCAAAGAAATAGAACCAAAAAATAAGACAAGAGGAAAATTTAAAACTGAAATTATAATAGCAGAACATTTTGAAAGAAATCATTAAATGAAAACAGTAACAGAATCCAGATATAAATGAACCAATTAATTGGAAGATACATCAACATAAATTAACCAACAAGCAACAGAAAGATTGAAAAAAGTGGAGTCTCAGGACTCTATGGAACCATATCAAAACCTAATTTTCATGTTATTGAAAACCCACAAAGAATATGATACAAAAGATATCTGAATAAATAACATTTAAAAACTTTCCAAATTTAAACTGAGCCAGGTGGTATATGTCTGTAATCCCAGCATCTGGAGAGGCTGAGTCAGAGGATTCCAAGTTTGAGGCTTAGTGACAATTTAGTGGCTTACTGAGACCCTGTCTCAAACATAAATATATAATATATATTTATAATAATACATATAAATTATTATTATGATTATTGAGATTTGCCTACCCTTTCCCCAAGCTAACCAGTACATTTAGAAGTAATTTTTAAAGTAGAAGTAAATTTTAATCTTATGAAATAGTTGATTATTATGTAATAATATGTATATATATATATATGTACATATATGTATAATGATGTAATGACTGAAGATGTAGTTGTCTGCAAAGGCCCTTGGTTCAATCTTCAGTACCATGCGTATGTGTGTGTGTGCACACATGTGTTTTTCAAATTTAGCAAAAGACAAATGTATATCAAAGAAAAATCAAGTAAAACAAACTCACTTCAAGGTATCATAATCAAACTTCTGAAAAGAAAAAATGAAGAAATACCTTGAAGGCTCTCATAGAAACAATATGTATAGAGTAATAATCATTTGAATGACGGCAGATTTCTCAACAGAAATCATGAAAACTAGAAAACACTTGAAGATTTTTTTAAAGTTTTCAAAGACAAGAATTCTTTATCTAAAAAAATCATTTTTCACTATGAAGGAAAACCAAAAGAATGTATCACTAGTAGTACACAAATGTTATAAATAAGCACAATCAAAATTAAGTACAAAGATTATATAATATCTTTGGAAATTTCCCATGATCCAAATGCTTAAAAATCATGATTCTAAGTGTTTTTAAAGTCTGAGTACAGTTATGCTCCAAAATATTACTAAGACAGAAAAGGCTAGATAGAAGTAAAACAAAACATTATTTTTAGCAGCAATTTTCCTTTTAATTTTATTTTTCTATATATTATAACCATTCAGTGGATAATCAACCATTTTGTAACATTAAAGTTCACTTCTACTTTTTAAAAAAATTACTTCTAAATGTACTGGTTAGTTTGGGGAAAGGGTAGGCAAATCTCAATTTTATAACAGGAAATCACACATTCAATATTGTCTTAATTACTTTTTACTTTCATTGCTGAGACAAAATGCCTGACACCCAAATTAGGGAAGGAAAGATTTATTTCTTACAGTTCTTGGAGGTTTCAGTCCATACTCAATTGACTTCTAAGGCAACATTGCATGGCAGGGCTGCCATTCATGGCTACACAAACAGCAAGGCAGGAATGAGCAAGAGAGAGAGAGATGCACCTTCTTCTTGCCAATAGATCATATCTTGGCTCCACCCTTGGGTGAATGAAACACTCACACAACCAATCCAAGCACTAGACAACAAACCAATCACAAATGCTAGATTTGTTTCAGTCCATGATTGCATGAGACTTGGGAGTTACTGACATAAACTATGACAAATATGGAAGATTTAATGTGAGAGGAGGAATATGGAGTAGTGTTCACCAAGTGAAGAAAATGGTCAGCCATATTATCTTTCATTTTTCTTTTTTAATAATTTTTTATTTTAAAGAGATTCAGACAAAAGAAACATAAAAATCAGAACAGAACAATTTAAGCAGCACAGTATTTCACAAAACATAACAGTAGCTACCATGATGTCTCTTTCTTTGAAACAGTTGAGCATAACTTCATACACAATAGTATCAAACATAACAAAATAATATAAAGCCATTCAAGAGAATAAAAGTATTACAGGGCATTCGGAATCACGTAACAGAAAATGGACAATGGCTACTATATTATCTCATTGTCCATAAAATTTGTTTATACTACCACACATAATATCCATTAAGATACAACATGATAGAACCAATGGAAACAGAAAAACAAAAGCATGGTAAGACTTCAAAGCAAGATGATATTAAATGAGCAATGGCTATTATAATGTCTTGTTTTCTTCAAAATAGCTGTTCATACCATCACAGATAATAAAATGAAACAAACCAGGATAAAACCACTATAAGTCTTTAAAGCAATGTAATGGGGAATCATGATTACCATAAACTCTTACATATTCTTACCATTTCTTACACTAGGGAGACTATACAGTATTTATACATGTGAGTTTTATTTATTTTGCTTATGAGTATGGTCTCAAGTTGCATCCATTTATTTATAAATATCACAATGTGATCATTCTTTATAGCTGAGTAGTACGCCATTGTATAAAAATACCACATCTTTTTTTATTCATTCCTTAGTTGTTGGACACTTAGGTTGTTTCCAAGATCTGGCTACTACAAATTGTGCTGCTATAAACATGGGTGCACATATATCACTGTGGTATGATGGTTCAGTTCTTCTTGGAATATGCCTAGAAGTGGAATAGCTGGATCAAATGGGACTTCCAATCCCAGCTTTTTGAGAAATTTCCAGGCTGACCTCCACAGTGGTTGCACCAGTCTACACTCCCACCAATAGCGCAGGCGAGTTCCTTTTTCCCCACAGCTTTTCCAGCATTTGTTGTTGGTAGTTTTCTTAATCCTGGACTTGCAGGAGTGAGATGGTATCTCGGTGTCATTTTAATTTGCATTTCTCTAATGACTAATGATGATGAACATTTTTTCATGTATTTATTTGCCATTTGTGTTTCTTCATCTGAGAAGTGTGTATTCATCTCAGATGCCCATTTTTGGACTGGGTCTTTGAATTTTGAGTGTTTGATTTTTTTAATTCTTTATATGTTTTAGACAGAAGTCCTTTGTCTGAGGGACAGTTCACTAAGATTTTTTTTCCTAGTTTGTGAGTTTTCTTTTCACTGTGCTGGAGATTTCTTTTGACATGGAGAAACTTTTTAATAAGAGGTGGTCCCAATTATTGATTCTGGGAAGTATTTCCTGGGCAGTTTGATTCCTGTTGATGAAATCTCTACCTACCCCTATGTCCTCAAAATTTTTACCTAATTTTTCTTCCAACAGATTTAGTGTTTATGTATTATTATTCATATCTTTGATCCATTTAGATTTTAATTTAGTACATGGTGATAGGCATGGGTCTAGATTAGTTTTCAGCATATGGAGAGCCCGTTTTTCCAGCACCATTTATTAAAGAGACTATTGTTCTTCCAGTGAACATGTTTGGTCCCTTTATCAAAGATAAGGTGGCTGAGTATGTTGGCAGTTGTAGCTGTATCTTCTAATCTATTCCATTGATCATCAGATCTGTTTTTATTCCAGTAGCATGATGATTTTATTACCGTTGCTTTGTAGTATAACTTTAAGTCAGGTATTGATACCTCCTGCTTCCTTTTGATGCTTAGAATTGCCTTTGCTATTCTAGGTCTCTTTTGTTTCCAGATGAATTTTAGGAGTGATTTCTCTAGATCTATGAGGTATGTTGATGGTATTTTTATTGGGATTGCATTGAATCTGTATAACAGTTTTGGGAGAATGTCCATTTTCACAATATTTATTCTTCCTATCCATGAACAAGGGGTGTCTTTCCATTTTCTGAGGTCCTCTTTGATTTCTTTCTCAGCATTTTATAATTTTCCCTGCATAGATCTTTTACTTCTTTCGTGAGATTAATTCCTAAATATTTCATTTTTGGGGGGTGGTAGTGTGAAGGGTATGGCTTCACTTATTTCTCTCTCAGTGATTTTGTTGTTAGTGTATAGGAATGCTATTGATTTCTGAGTATTGATTTTGTATCCAGCTGCATTGCTGAATTTATTTATTATATCTAGGAGTCTTTCAATGGAGTTTTGGGGGTCTTCTATGTAGCGTGTCATGTCATCTGCAAATAATGATAATTTAACTTCCTCTTTTCCTATCTTTACCCCTTTTATTTCTCTGTCTTGTTTAATTGCTCTGGCTAGCATTTCCAGTACTATGTTGAATAGCAGTGGTGATAAGAAACATCCTTGTCTTGTGCCTGATTTTAAGGTAAAGGCTTTCAGTTTGGGGCCATTTAATATGATGTTGGCTGTTGGTTTGTCATAGATGGCCTTTATCATATTGAGGTAAAGACCATCTATTCCAATTTTCTGCAAGGTTCTTATCATAAATGAATGTTGCACCTTATCAAAAGCTTTTTCTGCATCTATAGAAATGATCATGTGATTCTTGCTTTTTTGCTTTATTGATATGGTGGATTACATTTATTGATTTACATATGTTAGACCATCCCTGCATGCCTGAGATAAATCCCACTTGGTCATGGTATATAATCTTCTTGATGATTTGCTGCATCCTGTTTGACAATATTTTATTCAGGATTTTTACATCTGTGTTCATTAGGGACACTGTCCTGTAGTTCTCTTTTTTAGCTGGGTCTTTCTCTGGTTTTGGTATTAGAGTAATTTTACTTCCAAGAATGACTTAGGACTAATTGCTTCCCTTTTGATTTCATTGAAGAGTTTGAGGAGTGTCGACTTTAAGTCTTCTTTGTATTTTTTGTAGAATTACACAGTGAATCCATCTGGGCCTGGACTCTTCTTTGTAGATAAGGACTTCATTGCATTTTCAATTTCATTAATAGAAATTGTGTTATTCAGCAGTTTTACATCTTCTTGACCCAGCTTTGGTACTTCATATGTTTCTAGGAATCTGTCCATTTCTTCTGTGTTACTAAATTTATGAGAGTAGAAGTTTTTGAAATAGATGTTCATGATATTCTGTATTTCCATAGTCTGTAGTGATCTCACCCTTTTAATTCCCTATTGCATGAATTTGAGTTTTTTTCCCCTTTTTTAAATAAGGTTGGCTAGGGGCTTATCAATTTTATTTATTCTTTCAGTGAACCAACACTTTGATTCATTGATTGTTTGGATTGTTTTCTTAGTTTCTATTGCATTAATTTCTGCTCTGATTTTTATAATTTCCTTCCTTCTTTTAGCTTTGGGCTTGACCTCTTCTTTTTCTGAATGTTTGAGATGTAGCATCAGCTTATTTATTTGTATTCTTTCTGTTTTCCTGATGTGGGAACTCAGTGCAATAAATTTTCCTCTGAGGACCACTTTCATTGCATCCCACAGATTCTGGTAAGTTGTATTTGTATTTTCACTTGCTTGTAGGTATTGTTTAATTTCTTCTTTAATTTCCCCTGTGACTCTCTGATTGCTCAAGAGTGTACTATTCAATTTGCATGTGTTTGTAGGGGTTTTACGGTTTCTTTTATCATTAATTTCTAGTTTCATGGCACTATGATCTGATAACATGCATGGGATAATTTCAACTCTTTTGCATTTACTTAAATACGTTCTGTGGGCTAGTATATGGTCTGTTTTAGAGAATGTCCCATGTACTGCTGAGAACAATGTATATCCTGATGTTGAAAGGAACACTCTGTATATGTCTGTCAAGTCCATTTGTTCACAGGTGTGATTCAGTTTTGTTATTTCTTTGCTGATTTCTTTCTGGTTGATCTGTCCCTTGGTGTCAATAGTGTGTTAAGGTCTCCTGCTATTATTGTGTTATTGCTTATTTGATTTTTCATTTCTGTTAATACTTGCTTTGTATAGCTGGGTGCTCTGGAATTTGGTGCATATATATTTAAGATTGTTATCTCTTTGTCTTAAAGTTTTCCCCTAAGTAGTATGTAGTGACCTTCTTTATATCTTAGGATCATTCTTGGTTTGAAGTTCACATTGTCTGCAAACAGAATAGCTACTTCCTCCCTTTTTTGGGTTCCTGTTACATGAAGTATTGTTTTCCATTCTTTGACTTTCAGTCTGTGATTTTCCTTTTGGGTTAGATGGGTTTCTTGTACACAGCATATGGTTGAATATTGTTTCTTGATCCATTCTGCCAGTCTGTTTCTTTTAATTGGTGAATTGAGACCATTTACATTAATGGTTATAATTGTTACATATTGGTTTATTGTTGACATGTTATCTTTCTGCTATTGCATCTTTATCTTTCCATTCTGTTTAATTATCTACCTTGCTTAGTGATTTTTTCCTATGTGTATCTAAACTGTCTTTCAGTATTCTTTGCAGGGTTGGTTTGGTTGTCATGAAGTTCTTCAGCTGTTCTTTGTCATGGAAGTATCTTATTTCTCCATCCATTTTAAGGATAGTTTTTCAGGGTACATCAGTCTAGGTTGGAAGTTGTTTTCTTTTAGGATCTCAAATACTTCATTCCATACTCTTCTTGACTTCATTTTTTTGTTGAAAAGTCTACTGTGATTCTGATGGGTTTTCCTTTATTGGTGATCTGTCTTTTGTCTCTAACAGCTTTTAATATTGTATTCTTATGTTGGATTTCTGGGATGGTGATTATTATATGTCTGGGTGTAGTTTTATTTTGGTTATGGCTATTTGGAGTTCTATATGCTTAACTAATCCTAATAACCATTTCTTTTCAGAAATTTTCAGCTATTACTTCTGTAAATAGCCTCTTGATATCATTTGTGTTGTCTTCTTCTTTTTCATTTATCCCTATCAATATTATGTTGTTTTTCTTTGCATCATCTTTTAGCTGTTGAATTGCTATTTCCTGACTCCTTATTTTTAAAAGATCTTTCCTTTCCTGCTCACTAGCTGCAATCTTGTCTTCAAGGTCTGAAATTCTATCTTCACATTCATTGAGGCAGTTTTGCCAATTTTTGATGGAATTTTTGATTTCCTGTATATCTCTTTGAATTTGTTTCATGTATTCTGTTTGTTTCTTATATTGTTCATCCAGAGATTTTACCTTTTTGTTTTGTTCCTCTAATTTTTTACCTGTGCCTTCTTTAGATGTGTTCAGCATCTCTTTCATTACTTTTATCATTTCTTCTTTTACCTGGGAGATTATTTCTAATTTGAATTCCTTCAAAGTTTCCCAGGGTTGCTTCTTTATTTCAGTTGCTATTATTTCAGGTATTTTAGGTGTATGGCATATATTTTCTTCTATGTACATGGCTCCTAGGCTTTCTTGGGATGGACTGGAGGTTCGAGATTGCATTTTGGTCTTTCGTTTTGTCATTTTCCTATGTTTCCGTGTTTAAAGTGATATTCCAAAGCTTCCCCTAGGCATGTTGGAAACCGTCTCCTATGCCCTCAGCTTCTGGGACTGAATGGAGGTTGCTTTGCATGGTTCAGTCAGGCCCACAGGACCTCCCTTGCCACCTCCAGTGTTCCAGAAAGCTGGGCAGGCACCTACCCACTGTGAGTGATGATCCAAAGCTCTCCCCTGGCAAGCACCAATGCACTGGAACTTACTTCATGTGCCCTCAGATCCCCTGATTGAGGAAGGTCACTGGGTGTGGTCTTGTTGGGCTGCAAAACCTCCCAAGCCTAATCTAGTGTGGCTGGAAGCTGAGCAGGCACTTAAATGAGTGAAGGGAGTGATGATCTTAAACTGTTCCTGGACCCATGTTGGTATGCTGAAATTCACCTCAGGTAGCCTCAGTTTCCCAGATTGAAAGAAGGTCACTGGGCTGGCCCAGCCAGGCTAGAAACCTGCAGAGCTCAGTCTAGTGTGGCTGGAAGCTGGACGGGTCCTTACCCACGGGGAGTGATAATCTTAACCTCTCCCGGGACCTGAGCTGGTATGCAGGAACTCACCTCTGGCAGCCCAGTTCCCCAGATTGAAAGAAGGTAGTTTTCTTTTATTTTCAGAGGTTGCAGTTGTTTAAAATTGAGATTTTCAAAAAGAACACCTGAAGTTCAACATAATTCAACATTACTCATAGCTTGCCTGACAGTTCTTGATTCTGTTTACAGAGAGAAAGATTTCCATGGAAAATTTTTCTCTCCAAGATGCTAATGCTCATCACTGTCCCACAACTGATTAGTATCATAAAAATGAAAATAAAAAATCCACTCTCAAATGGAAGAAGCAGTCTTAAAGCCTAAGTGATACTCTGGACAAGAGAAAAGAACAGCTGAGGAGCAGCATCCCAAAAGGCAACACATAAAGACCACCACACATGAGCTCAGTCTCCACACTGCATGTGATGAAAGAGCCTCAGACACAAATTCTGAGTGCCAATAATTCAAGGTACCTACAGAGCAGTGAGAAAGATAGCCAATATGCCACTGCTAGCCTTAGTGGAGAAGAGAGAACCAGACATAAAAAGAACTCCAGGCAATTCTACTCCAGGCAGCATCCAACCTTGGGAAGAACAGAAAATTTCTGACTCAGAGCTCTTCCAGGAAGTGGGAAACAGAGAAGTGATGTTTGAAAACTGTGGGACATGATGTCTGAAGACTCTCCCTTCATTCAAGTCTTACCACTCTCCCAATTGTTCTCTTGCAAGGCTCTTTGAACTTTTCCCCTTTAATTAGGGGTCTCTTGTTCTGCTCCAGGATTTCTCAGCCTTAGCACCATTGTCATTTGGGAGCCAGTGGTTCTATTGTAAGGGAAATCTGGTACTTTGTGAGATGTTCAGCAGCATGCCTGATCACTAGCTCTCAGTAATACCCACACCCCACAGTTGTCACAGTCAAGATGTCTCCAAAATTACCAAATGTTCCAGGGAGCAAAATCACCCTGACTGAGAATCACTGCCCTATGCATTTTGAAACTGCATAGACAGTGATTTCTAAAGAAGCAGGAGGAAGATCCTGCCTTAATACAGGCGTGATTATAGGTGTAAGTCTAGCAGAATCTATGAAAATAAAGGCAAAATATATATTCATAAATTCAAGATTTTTAAAAAATTTGAATAGTTTTTTCTTGATAAAATTAAGTTTTGTCTTTCTAAAAATTTGTTGGTATCCCTCTTAGATACCTATTTTAGGTACTCATTGATTCAAGACAGACTTATTAAGCATTTGGTTCCAGTTCTCCTTACTCAACAGCAATCAACCATTTGTAACTGGAGTCATTCTCCATAGTTTGCCTAAGCATATATGGGACTTTATAAACTATATTGACCTTATTCAGCCTCATAACATTTCTGATAGCTGAAATTGAACTCCTCAAAGAAAAGGAGCATGAGAGAAGTAAAAGAATTCTTCCAAGTGGTTTGCAATTGGATGGAGAGGGAAACTTTTCCTTAAGGAATGGCACAGGTGCAGAATTCAGAAGGAACAGGAGAGCTCCATTCTGCAACCTCAGTACAATGATTCAATTAAGCCAGAACCATACTGCATGACCAGCTGTCAGGAAACAGGATGTTCACACATGCCAGTGTGTTACCCCACAGACACCTGGCTCCTTGCAAAGGATGAGTGGGCCCAGCATGTAGACATGTCACTTTTGACACCTCAGTCAAGAGATCAGCAGAATAACTATGGCACAACCTGATACCATGTCACACAAAATCCCATCTCTCACCAAAGAAAGAGGATCAAGCCTCAACCTAATACCCAGATCAAAGCAGCTGCAGGAGACAGGAGAACACACAAAATAGGCACAGGGACACAGTAAGACAAAGTAACCAGACAATTTGCAATGTCTGGAAATGAGAACCAAGACTGGGGGATTTTCTTAAAGACAGTGATATGCACTCTTTAAGAAATTAATGTCATGGAAAGAAAGAAAGGAAAGAGACCAGGCTACATTTTTTAAAATTTAGGCATAACAACTAAACACAATGTGTGTACCTGAGTTGAAATTTAGGTTTAAGAAAATAGATATAAAACACATTCTTAGGTCAGGAAATAAACCGGACATCATATAATTTAAATGACTGTTATTCAAATGGAATCATAATATTATGGTTATATAAATAAAAGGAAACCATATCTCTTTTCCCTCTACATTACTCCTGCATTCCTGACTGTGCATGTGTGTGTTGTACACATCAAGCATTTCTCTGGATCTCTGGAGACCAACTGGCTGTTTACAATTCAGTTATGGCAAGAAGTACCTTTCAACCCAACTTACTTGTTAACTACAAGATAACTAAGGATTTTTGTAAACATCCCCAGGCAAAGGACTGTTTTACAAACCAACTTCCACTTCAGATGCCAATCGTCTTGTGGTGGGTCCCAGGTTAACTACCCATATGTCTGACTTGGCTACAAATTGGGGGCTCCTATAGAAATGGGGTTTTATAATTTGCTGTGGGGGTTCGAGAGCTCAGAGAAACTTCCACTTCCTGGTTTAGTAGAAGTCATATAATGAAGTATTCAGGTGCAAAGTCCGGAGGAAGAGGTACAATGGCTGAGGTCTCAAGGGATCCCTGACATAGGAGCCTCCGTCTTCATGGAGCTCCATGACCTCCCAGCATATCAATGTACTCGCCAACCAGGAGGCTCTGGTTTTTTATGTCCATATGTTAATGTGATTATGATTCACTCAACATTCAGCCATTTCTCTTTCTAAAGGGACAGAATAGGGCAGAAAGTTCTAGGCTTCTAATCATGGCTTGGTCTTTCTGGTGACCAACCCCCATCCTGAAATTATCCACGAATCATCAAGATGCCTCTCACTGGAACAAAAGATAACCTTGACATTTTAAAGAGAGAAAAATTTCAGGACTTCAGAAACAGTGGCAGAGAGGCCTCAGTGAATGGGGCAGACAGTGGAATGAAGGAGAAAAGTAGACAACCAATGGCAGAAAAATAGCATAGCAGAAATAAGGCAGAGAAGGTTGGCTATAATCTCGAACATAGATGGCCTTGATACACTCAAAAAAAGAAACACAGGCAGAGTAGATCAGGAGGTAGGGTCCACCGAGATGCTCTGTATAGGCAATATTTAACCTAAAAGAGGATTTATGGGCTGAAAGTCAAATATGAGAAAACAATGCTCTATGTGACAGGGAACCAGAGAGAAATAAGGGCAGCTCATTCAAGCACCTGCAGATAGGTTGGAAAGACATGATACTTTTATATAGTAGAGAACTGCTCAACTATAATGAAGGGAAACGTTGAGGCTTTTGTAGGTAAAGGAATACAACTTGAGATCAAGCCCCGGAGTGAGAAGGTTCAGAACCACTTAGGTAAATAGCAAGCTGTCCCCCAGTCTAAAAACTGAGGGAGTTGGTTATACCTAAAATGTACAGAGCACCCTGTGGGAGTGAAAGAGGAGAAACTGTCTAAAAAAGGAAGGCAAAGGATATTGTTAATAGTGTATCAGGATTTAAAATCCACATTATTCTTACTGCTCTGTTAGATGGATTCCTATTCCAGTTTGTCTACTTGCACTAGATTTGAGGGCACAGGTAGCTATCCCAAAAATAACAGGATATATTACAGTAATAATCCTTAGTTTCCTATTAATTTAATCTGAAGCCCTGTATAACTTATACTGTCATATTATGACTGATCTTATTTGAATCTGGTTTGTTAGACTGCTGTTTTGTATTGACTGATTTTATTCAAATCTATTATGATTGATAGTATCAAGTCTGAGAGTATAGGCAACTACTCTGAAGACGACAAGATTCATTAGATTATCAACTCTGGTTTAATTATTACCTGCTTTTGATGTCTCCAATGTCTTGTTTTTATTAATATCTTTATGTACACCTATATTCAATTATAGGAGTACATAGTGATGATATGTACTCCTATAATGATGATATACCTGATGATATAGACAATTCTATTGAAGATCACAAGAGACATCATAGTAACCATTGTATATCACCTTATATTGCGGTTTTATATGACTTTTTCATTTCACGTTTTTCTAGGAATTTGTTGTTTTGTCTTGCTTTGTTTTGTTTTTCTCTCTAATACAGAAAGGATAGATGTACATGTAGAGACTCATGCATGTGTAGAACTTATAAAGAGTTTATGAGAGCTGATTATATAATGCATGATTACTTTAAAGAAAAAGAGACACTAAGGTACCCAGTGCTGATTTCATAGCATCATGATGTGAAAACCAGCAATACTATTATTTTTTGTTCAGAGTGATTTTAGTCTGTTTTGTTTTGTTTAATTTCAACATACGTGAAGCTATGGACAGCTATTTTGAAGAGAATGACAGACACTATGACAGCCATTGTTGACTTCTTTATTATCTGGTCTTGAAGACCTAAAATGCCTTCATCATCCTATTTGGATCAGTTTTATAATATAATATTTTGTATGAATTCACTGTATGTGAAGATATGGACCACTATTTGGAAGAAAAGAGGAGAAAATATGATAGAGAGTGAAGACCTCTAGTTGTCTTGCTTTGAAATCTATGTCTCTTACATTGCTTTCTTATGTTCTGTTTTGTTGTGTTTAATTTTACCCTGTTTAAAATAAAATTTTAAAAAAGATAACCTTGTAACCCAGTAAATTCTAAGGAATTTAGGAGCTCTGTATCTCTGGAACAAGGGACAAAGAATATACATATACTAAAAAAATCCTTTGGCTCCTAAGGGATAGGCATAGAAGTTTGGAAATGAAGTAAATTGCCATAACATTTGTAACTTATCTTCAAATATTCATATATATGGATATATCTATACATGAATCATCTAAAATATATGTAATATATGTATGTTCTATATATACATATAATGGATCAACTAAAATATATGTAACATATGTGTGTTCTATATACATATATAATATAATACACATACACTATGATATATAATATAATAATATACATACAGAAAGAAAGAGATCAAATTCAGCAAAATATTAACTGGAAATGAATGCTAAAGGTTTTCAACTATTCTGTAAATTCAGCAAATTTTATTAAAGGTTATGGGTTCAGGTCCCCATGTAATCTATAGATGTCTTCATTCAGCACATGACAGGTAAGCACTTGTTCTATGCAGCCTAGCATTGTGCTGGAAGCTGGTAACTTCAGTCCCAAAAGGACAGGGTTCCTGCTGTCATGAAGCCTACCAGAAACAGTGGGGGAATGTGGCCTCTGGGTACTATTTAAGCCCTAAAATGGGACTTTTATTTTCCTGCGTCAGACATAAGGTATTAGCAGAAGGAGCCTGAGGGAACAAACCACTAGTTATTTTTTTCCATTAGGTACAATATCTAATAATGAAAAAGAGAATCACTTTTTAAAAATGTAGAGAGAAGGCAGGCTTGAATGTTTGCCTACTTCTTCGGCAAGTTTCCAGGCCTCATTAAGCAGTGGAGATTATTAGAAAGAACCACGCACACTTATTAATTTTGTTTCCCAGTGAATCAAAGATCATCTTTGTCAACCTTCTCTAAATCTGCAAAATACATTGGCAGCTTGATTGCTAATTAGTGTTCAGGGAGAAATAGTGGCTTCAACAACAATTTCACATAGTAGAATGGGTTTAATTGAAATGCATAAATTCTAAGCAACACCCTAATTTGTAAACATCTTCTTAGAAATCTTGTATCTATGCCAAAATTTGGAAAGTTGCACATATCCAATGAGATGAGTATCCATCTCTCTCTTGAGCACATTAGGAGACAGAGAATAATCTTCCTACAACACTACATCCTTCCCCATCCTATCACATGGACATCTCTTCTGGTTCCCTTTCTAACTTCTCCTCTGCTCAACTATAAGGGTCTTCATTTATTCAGCATATGAACTGGCACCCTACTGAACGTCAAGATTGTATCTTAGAAACTAGAGATACTGCAGTGAATATACTTATGGAGCCTCCAGATTATACCATAACACACTGTAATAACTTCCTAGTAAAAATTAGCCTGAAAACTCTACACATTAGGCAAAAGTGAGTAAGACTCATTTGCACTGACCCTTAATTCCAATAACATTTAAATATATGATGTTTGAAAGTCTAGTAAGATCTTGGGCTGGAAGGGACAATAGCAATACACACCGAAGTACTGTACTTTTAGAGAAGCTCTCCTGGGCAAGCTCTTCTCTTGTTGGGTCACACAAGAACCAGATGGCAAGCCCAGCCATAACTGTGTCATATCCACCACATCCCACCAGTCAGAGCAAATCACCAGCCAACCCCACACTGAGCAGCAATGAAGAATGGGCGACAGTGGACCAGCGCACCAATGGTCAATCTTGCTGTGGAGATGTTGTTCCTCCTACCTTCCACTCATCTTGTTAGCTTCAAAGAGTTTCCCAGGGCCTTGAGCTTCCCTCTGTAAAGGAACCATGTTTGTCTTTATTCCTTGACTTCAAGTTCTACGACTGATACCTCCAGTTCCCTCCCAAGCATCTTTCTTTTCTTCTTTAGGTTTAAAGAAAACTGGTTTTTTTCCAGGACCATTGTCAAAATGGAAGTGGATCTCACTAAAACTGTTTATCTCCCCAGATCCTCTTCCAATTTAGCTAGCCATGCAAAGCAGTAGAGCTTCCTACAAAGCTTTCTTAAAGAGCTTAAAGAGTTACTTGGCTCTCTTTTATTTTTGGATTTATTTTTATCTTTCTTCCCGTTGGAACATGAACATGATATCTGGAATCAGCAATGAGGATTAAAAGTTTAAATTATAGTTGGTATGACAGAAGGCAGGTATTAAAGACAAGTAGAGTCTCCAGTGGTTTATGAGTTACCGGAATAAGCATTATGTGGCCTAGCTCCAAATTTAATGCTATGCAAAGAAAACCTCTTTACTTCCTTAAGTCACTACTGTGTAGGTCTCCTATTTCATGCTAAATATACCCTAACTGAGAGAGCATTTCAGTGAAAGGGCAGACTTACATCTTGTTCTTTCAGATTTAGCATAAGTGCTGCACATAACACCGTGGGAACCCAGCCAATGTGCACCTGTGAATGAGCCCCAGTGCTCACCAAGCTGTGTGGACTTCTCACCTCAGATCTTCATGACTCCTGGATTTCCAGGCTCCAGCAATACTCCATAGGCATCACTGTAAGCTCCACTTTACTTCTGGTCTTTGTATGGTCATCTGCTTCACAGAAGGGCATCCTTCCCTCTCTCTTGACCTCCCTGCAGGCCTCCAGAGCCTCCTTCTGTTCAACTTCCTGGCTCTGCCTTCTAATGATACCAGCCCGACATAGTACCCCTGTACTATAGTGTTCTCATTCACACGGTGGGTGCAGTAACAGCACCCACCTCCTAGGGTTATAGTGAAAATGGTCAGCTAATTCTTACAAGCAATCAGAAGCAATAACTCACATGGTGCTTATCACATACTTGTCACTATTCCAAATGCTTCAGAGACAACCGACTCATTCAGCCATCCCTCTGACTCCCAGCTGAGGAAATAACAACATCCTCACCTTACAGAGGAGAAGACTGTAGCACAGGAAGGCAAGACACCTCACTAGGTTCAGTTACATAAAACGAATTGACCAAATGAGGGTGAACACTAAGAAGGCCAACTCTGGCAACCATGCCCTTCCTTGTGACCCTGTGTGGCCTCAAGATTCCTAACACCTGGTTCACTAGACCCCAACAGCTGTTGAACCAGGCTCCAGGCTCTTGCCACTTGGCATTCACTAAGCATCAGGCTTTACCCAGGCGAGGATAAGTGAATCAGATCCATAAGTTCATCCAACACGGTGCAGCTTTAGTTCCCACCTACTCAAGGGAGCTCCCTTCGCAGGAATTTTCTCTAGTTGTCCCCCAGGGATGGGAGAAGTTACTAGGAACTTCCATCCTTTTCATCCACCCAAGAGCTGCAGCCCTCAAGAAGGGCTGATACATTAAAGTATGACTGACCTCCCTAGGAACTCTGAGAGATGTCACCAGCTAATGTGAGCACACCCACAGATACAAGATGGAGATCGTACATGGGCCAGTTTTATGACTAAGATAAAATTTTATTATACAAAAGAAACACAGCTGGCTGTTCTATGGATAGTAGCCTGGAGAAGACGGCAAAGCTGGCTGTTCCCTAGTCAGAAACCCTAGTTAAGGACAGCAGAAAATGCTCCTCCATAGACACAAAGAAGGTGTTTGACTTTCATGCAATCTCATACTGCGTTTCCATGCACCCCGATCCTTACCTCAACGAGTCCATCAGCTTAGTCCTCTGATTAACCATTTGCTTTCTCTTCCCTCTTTATTGCCCCAAAGGAGCTGCCTGTTTGTTTCCTATATGGCAACTACTTCAAACTCCTGTTTGCCCCCTGCTTCCGGTTTATGTGCCTGGATTTTGAATCAGTACATATGAATTTAAACTCATCTCTGTAGCTTGCTTGCTGTTTGACCCTGAGCAAGTGATTTAATTTAACCTACTTTAAAGTCCTGTTAGCTCCCTGCCTAAATAAGAGCTAGAGTGGGTGAGCTGGTGAATCCTAGGACAATAAGTTGTATTTTTAGATATACTCTTTATTTTAAAAGGCAGCTTTTAACTGGCTGCAATTTTATTCCATGTGTTAGTTCCAACTCATAATTTAGTGGCAGAAAGGTCTGGTTTAGCTCACAGTTTGGAGGGATTCACTTTATGATCAGCTGGCTGGAAGACAAGAACATCATAGTAGAAAGACATGGGGGAGCAAAGCTTTTAGTTCATGGCATCTGGGAGGCAGAGCAGGGGAACAGGGCCAGAGAGGAACTGTTACCAGATGCAGGGGTGCCCATGGGTCCCTTATAGGCTCTTGCTGTTCTGTTCAAAGAACTGGATGAGACAACCAAAGGATGTAGAGATTTAACATTTATTAAAGGTAATAGTAGGAACAGAAGAAATTTTCTGAAAAAAAATATTCTAAAGAGTGAGTGTGGGCAAAGAAAATGCACTCAACATGCAGAGTGAGCCTCTGTGAAAGAAAGAAGACAATGGCCATGAGTCAAATGACTACCATCTTTTATGTGCCCATCCTGGCATCAGATCCAGGTTATCTTAGGCACGACTCTGAAGCTATTTTCCATGTGTGTCCTGGTCATGATTGATAGGCTTTCATGATGCACAGGTGATGTCCAATGGCCCTGTAAATTTGCCATACCTTGATCCTCTGCCTGAAAAGAGATAAGGAACCCTACAATGTACCCAAGATCATACCTCTGTGGCCCACACAGACACACTTAAGGGCATGTTCCACTAATCTACTAAAGATCACTTAACCCAATGAAGTTGACACACCAGGATTCACAGTCCTACTCTGTGTAAATTACATTTCCACAAATCAGAATAAATAAGTGCCTACGTTCACAACACACTCTTCCAATAATGTAACCTTGATGCTGCTCCATTAGATGGATGCCCCGATGCCCCCTCCCCTTGGCCATATGACTGTGCGACTAACCGAGGATAGTAGCAACACCCCTATCTGACTTCTACGATAAGAGAATGTAGCTTTGCTTTCTCAGGACTCTTTTGTCTGGAAGTTAGCTACCATGCTGTGAGGACACCCAAGGAGCCATATGGAGAACCTGTTGTCTGGTGTGCCCACCAACAGCCCCAGCTGAGGCCCCAAAGCCACAGCCAACCTCAACTTCCAGACATGAGTGAATAGCCTGCAGATGGCTTCAAGCCATAGCCATCAGGTCTTCCTTTCACCTTTGAGTCTTCCCGGATTTGTTTTCTGCCCAAATTCCTGTCCACAGATTCTGTGATCATGAAAAATAAATGCTTTGTTATACTCTGGTAGTAATGGGACACAAGGCTGCCTTAGAGAAGCTGGGAAGCCACTTGGGACCCTGAGTAGGGCAGGGATACTCCTTCAAATACCCTATGGCAGTCTTGCTTCTGGACAAGTGGTTGGGCAAGGAATCCTGGAGGGGTCAGCAGGCTTAATCAAGGACAGAAGACATCTTTAGTCCTTGTCAGGAGATGGGAGAAGGGAGTTGTCACAGGTGACAGGTTTTGGCAAAACAGATAATGGCTCAGAATACAGGGTGGATCGTCTTTGGGGTGAGCACAGGGAGATCTGAAAAGTCAACAGGCTGGGACACTACTGAATGCAAGGAGAAGGGTTCTGGAGGCTTCCTGAGGCCAGAGCTCCAGTGGGCAGGGAGGGTGCTGGCCCTCTGCTGCCCATTCTCCCAGAAGTTGTGCAGAGTTGATCTGGCCCCTAGATATGAGGGTTTTCTGGTTGGCCAAGTGATTCCTTTATGAGTTAGACCTCCTGTAGTCTCTGAAACAAGGGGATTTGCAGAACAAGTTGAAATAGGGACCAGGCAAACTGAGGACCTAGAAAATGACAGAGCTCAAAGGAGGTGGCCCAGGAGGAAGCCTTCTTTCTTGCAGGGTTGCCATTTCACCTAAAGGTCCTTGGGTTGAAGGGTACTCTGGCCAAAACCTCGGCTGCTCCACCTCTCCACTCCATTCTTGTGGAGAAGTACACTTTGGCTTTCCACAAACCCCTGTATAAAGCAGGGACTGCAGGTGACCTGCTGCTCAAGCGGATGTGCTTGGTGATCGCCTTCCTAGGAGACAGGTGTACCTACACATATCTACTCAGCCTTCCCCACAATCCCTGAGCATATACAATGACCTCATCTTTAATCACTAGAAAACAGTAATAAATATGGGGACATGCCACTCTGAGCACCATTTCTTACTCCCCACAAGATAAGGCCCCCTTGGGTGACTCAGAGCCCCTTGCCGAAGTGGACATACAAACACTCTCTCAGCCTTCCATCCCCCCGTCTGCTGTGCAGAGGCTGGCCTGGCACAACCTCGCCTGAGTTCCTGAGAAGCCCCAATTCCCTGAGCAGCCTCCCACAGGCAGCCATACTTTGGCCTCCTGCTCACAGTAAATGAGCCTCCTGAAAAGGCAAACTTGCAGCTAAATACCTAGACATTGATAGTGTTTTGGGAGCAGCTTTCATGAGACCTGCAAGGCAGCCGCAGGCCCTCCCTCAAACCTTTCCTTGGCTCCATGACCAGCTTCTCAGCAGCTCTTTGAGGTCCTTTGGACTGAATCACTGATCTTGAATCCTACTGTTGGAATACAAACCTTTGGGTGCTCTGGCTCTAGAATTCCACTTACTTCATCTTGGGCCTGAAACATCAGTCTCAAAGGCATGCAGCAATCCCACTCCATCTCACCAGGACCTGCCCAGGAGAGGTTGAGGGTGGCAGTACTTCTTGGGTGCTGGATATTGGGCCTATTGCAGATTCTGCTTCCAAGCAGCCCTGAGGATAACTTCCCAGGAGCCTCAGAATGTGTACAGGGAAGGATCGAGAGGCAGCCAGTTGAGGAGCTCCTTATTCCTCCCTTGAGGAGAATCAGAATTTGAAAATTCAAAACATGCCTGAAAACTGCCATGTGCTTTTAATTTCCGAGTTACCGTAAAAGCAAGAAAAGAAGACATTCAGTGTGTGGGTCCAACCAGCCACTAAAAGAATGCTCCAAAAACAATTCACAATGGCATTTCCGATATTCATTTTAATTGGATAGTTGAAAGTTCAGTGATCACAGGCCTTTCACATTTACAGAACATGTGCGGCCTAGGCAGTCCCCAGCACATGGCAGCGAGTTGACACATCTTTCATCTCCACAACAGCAAAGCTAACTACAAGCTAACTTTCCTAATGTGGATTTGTCATGATTCCCTGGCCTAGAGCCCAGTCTCTGCAGACAGCTGTATCTGTGGGGATGTCTTGACACATGAACTAATGAGGCTCCTTAGTGGAGAATGGTCTTACAAACTTAGAGACAGGACTGACCACCATGGATGGGAAAAGACCATCAAAGAGAAAGAGGAAGAGCAGGTAAGTCTCAGAGCAGAAGAGTCTCAGTGCCAGTCTTTTTCAAAACATCTTGAACAACCAAACACATATGAGACTTCACATTCCTGATACACATGTGTAGATACATATGCCGATGTATACATACATACATGTGTATAGATGTGTGTGTGTGGGTATATCCATGTGGATATCTATGCCTGTGTAACATGTATATGAGGTATTAAGTAGCACAGTATTAACTTTACCCAAATTGAGGCCTGGCCTTTGCCCTTGACTCCTGAAAGGGGATCTACAAGCCCTTGGAATGTAACATCTGATAAGTATGTTTACCTGGGACCTTGAGCCACAGCTAAAGATCTAACAAGGTGATTTAGGATAGGAGGTTTGGGACCCAAGACATCAGCTTGACCTCTGGAAGTGATAGAGACTGAGGTCAGCCACCTGGAAAAATTCACATTTCCTTCTTCTTGTAAGAAAACTACTCAGATTGGTAAACTCATATTAGTTTTAAATTAATCCAGCTTAGACCTCATGTGAACTTGGTTACATTTCCAAAGGCCATGTTTGTAAATAAAGTCTCAGTCACAGGCTTCTGGAGACCCTGTTCTCAAGGGAAGGACTGCATTCAGCAAACTACATGCCATTCATGAGCCTTTCAGGGGAATGAGGAGCAGCATATGCATCCTTGCCTCTCCTGCAGACAGCCTTTCTCCTCTCTGCCCCACTCATGTGAAGGTAGGAATCTGTGCACCGTTCACTCCATTCTCTGCTGTTATAGAGAGTTTTTGCTGTACATCGCCTCCTGCTTAGGCCTGACTCTGGGCAACATCCAGTTGTCAGAGATCATTTGCTTCAAATCCTCCTTGGTCCCAGTGCTCAGCCTCTCATTCTGTCAGAGCAGGGAGGTAGACATCTCACCATCTAAAATTAGAAGAAGCCACTGAAGGTGGCCAGAGGCAAACAGTCAGCTGCTCTGTCCAGGCAGAAGTTCTAAGCTTTTTCACTCTGCGCACATTCTGCCCTCTTCTCCCAGCTCCAGTATGTTTCAGAAAGCCACTTACCTGATATGCACCATCCTCTTCCCTGTAAGGACAGAGTGTGTGCAGTTTGAGACAACAGGATAAATGATCTGTCACAAAGCCTGGTGCACAGAACATTCAACCCTGTCAACTATTAGCTATCATGGTTGTTACACACAGAGGGAAAAATGATAACCATGACTCACAAAAATGTTGACAATGCCTAGCTTAATATGTGACCCATCACAGGCACATTTGTTTTTTTGATAGTACTAACAAGCATACTACCACCAGTGAGCTGCATCCCTAGCCTGAGAACTTTTAAATGCTTAAGTGGTAGCATTTTCCAATATCAAGGGATGCAGATAGAGGAAGGCATCCTATGGTTGGAAACAGGGAACTGAGGAGCCAGACCTAGGCAAAGCTTTCTGGGAAGATGACTATCAGGAGGAGCCTAAGAGACTATGTGGGGATGGTCTACATCGGCTCAGAATAGAGCACCAGGCTAGGTAGCATCTAACCCTCAAAATCCCATCACTGATGGCTTGAAGCTGTAATGCAAACCACCTTGTTCAGAAAGGCCCAGGAACTGGAGAAAGTATCCATGATAGGGAGGCCTCAACAACTCTAGGCAGGAGAAAAATGATTTCCTTTCCCCATCTCTTCTCCTCACTGTTCCCCTCATAGTGGTTGCTGAGTGCCCCAGTTTGGTATCAGACACTTACAAACTATATTAGATGGTAGGAAACCACCTATGAAAGTTGAGAATAAAAAGAATGACGATAAGAAGTAGAGTCAGACAGGTACTCTCAGTAATGATCTAGCCAGAGAAGCATCAGTACCATCACTTCATCATTACACCACCATCAACATCATCAAAATCATGACCATCAACATCACCACATCAGCATTACCACTTTTATCATTATCACTTTTGAAATCTTACCAGGGGTTACACACTGTACTTTATAGCCATTGTTTAATTTAATCCTCAAACAGGTCTATGAGACCAGCATGGCTCAGGGACGGTGAATCAATTTCCCAAAGCCACCAGGCAGGAAGATCAGAAAGAACTATATGGTAAACATTTATATCTCTTCAAGAACATTCAGTAATAAAAGTAGATAGGTCAGACTAAGTAATCACTCAAAAGATTACAGAAGTACCTGTAGCTCCCTTGGGCTACATGTCTACTTCCTGCACATAGTGGGTTAGACTGGTGCAGAGGTTTCCCTTCCAGGCAACAGTCACAGAAGAGACATACTGTTATGGTTTGTGCCTAAATGTCCCCCTAAAGCCTCATGCAATCCTAGATGAGGTTTTTCAGATGTGGCTGGATCAAGAGAGTGTGATGCTGGAATTGATTCATGGTGCAATGCTAGGACCAAAGGCACTAGTGTTAAGAATGTGAGTATGAGGCCTAAGTAGCCTGGATAAGGTATGAGAAATAGAAAGAGCTGTGGTGGTCTCTCTTGCTGTTTTGCTATCTTCTGCCTGCCATGAACTATTTCTCCTCTGTAATGCCTGTCTGCCACACCACCCTGCCTTGGAGCCAGTCGATTATGGACTAAAACCTCACAAACTGTGAGATATATAAACCTTTCCACCTTTAACTTTCAATGCAGGTATTTTTTCTCAACAACAAGAGAAAAGTAACTGAGACATGTATTATCTACATTTTGTGTGGCTCCCAAGTAAAGAGGAACCCCCTCAAGCACCATGAAACTGAAACAAGCCTGGGAAAATATTCCAGGTTCAACCAAATGTCTTGTCTCAATGACAGTGACATCACATCACTCTCAAAGTTTCTTTAAATTGTTCTCTACTTTTTCACAGCTTGCACATCCAGCAGCAGCATCTGCTCTTCCACTCTTCCTTCTCTCTTTCCATACTTCTGCCCCATGGTTCTAGGATCTATGGCCAATACCAGTCTCTGGTTCACATCCTCCTCCCTTCCTAGCTGTTTCTACTCTTCCATGGGTAGAAATCAGCTCCTTTTTCTGGCTCCTTCCTGTTTATGTGGACACTTCACTTCACTCTCCAGGGAAGAGTGAGCAGCCAAGGCTTTGGCTTCTTCTTAGCAGACTGGGTGGTAAGGTTGCAGACACCATGTGCTTTGGTTTCAACCAGATGAGAAATCTGAGGCTCAGAGAGATCAACAGCAGTCAGACAGAGGTCAGGTTGGGATCTTTACAAATTCTGAGCACAAGCAATTTTCCCCATTAAGCCTCAACCTTTCTTAAAACTAGAAGGCAGTCCAAGTGACCCAAAGTTCCTATGATGTAACTCGGGCTTGGAAACGGCATTAACACATTGATAAATGAGCCTGAACTTTAGTTCTAGGCCTGACCCCAGCACCTACAAGATGTAGGACCTCAGGAAATCTACCACTCTCCTAAAAATCTGAACTTCAGACTGCATAGGATGGAGGAGGAAGCTCTGGGACTAGCATCTGGGTGCTTTCTTGCAGTGACACCGAGAAACCTTCTAGTGTCCCACAGCTTTGAGATCCTCCACTGTTACAATTCAGATTTAAAGGGTCATCCTCCCTTCATACATTCAGAAGACAGACTTGGAGGTGCTTGGATCATGAGGACTCTAACTCCCACTGTTGATGGGATCCTAATTGGGAGGCATTATTGAGAAGTGAGGCTAAACGGTGGTGGAGCCTAGTTGAGAGCAGTGGTTCTGGTCCTGACCTTGGAGGCTATAAACTTATAAACCTTTCCTTTCAGTTCCATCCCTGTCTCTCTGCTCTCTAGATGCCATGATCAACTTTCCTCTGCCATGCCCTCCTACTGTGATGTTTCTGCCTTGCCACAGGCCTAATACAATGGAGCCTGGACATCATGAACTGAAACCCCTGAAACCATGAACCAGAGTAGCTTTTTTCCTCCTCTGAGTTGTTTTTCTCAAGTATTTGGTCACAATGATTTAAAAAACCTAACACATCTACTCCCAAAAATCTATAAGCCTGCATGCATGTGAGTTTTCAGGAGGGAGACAGAGAGAGAGAGAGAGGGGGGGGGGGAGAGAGAGAGAGAGAGAGAGAGAGAGAGAGAGAGAGAGAGAGAGAAACAGATAGAGACAGAAAGAAAGAGAGAGAAAGACAGAAACAGACAGAGACAGGCAGAGAGACAGAGACAGAATTACAATTCGGAGGAAAAATCAGTTTCCCTGGAATTTTACTTCTTAGTTCACTTCTGGAAACAAAATATCCTGCCCTAAGGGGGGACTCCCTCTTTCAACACTGTCTTCTGACAATGTTTTGAAGTTGAAACTCATAATAGCATTCTCTTCTGACTGCTTCTCTGAGAGAGAAACACGCTTTTTTTGAAAGAAAGATCCTCAGGCACAGATTTCACTTCTCAGGGCAAGTTTTTCATTTTCCTAAACTTAATGGCCAGAATTCAGAGGAAAAGAGGGAAGATCCAACCCAACATGCCATGACCCAAACACAGCTGCCCTCTATGCCTCACAGTGATGACACGTGAACCTGCCAGAAATCCCCAGTGACTACTTCTGTAGCTCACAGGGGAGAAGCCTGGGGAAGGTGAAGGAGACTGTTCCTTCCTTCTGATCTCAACTCTGACACAGTAAAGATTTATTAATTTATCAGCTCAGAGATGCGTGAACACAAACATCTCCATGCAAAAGAATTTCCACAAGTATCTCTCTCTCTCTCTCTCTCTCTCTCTCTCTCTCTCTCTCACTCTCTCTCTCTCTCTCTGTGTATGTGTGTGTGTGTGTGTGTGTGTGTGTGTGTGTGTGTGTGTCTGTTTTCTCACAGCCTCATGTGCACATGAACCTGTGTAGATCATACAGTTGCAGAATCTGCCTCAGCAGGTCTGGGGAAAGGCCTGTGAGTCTGCATATCTCACATGCTCCAGGGCACTGAAACTGTCACCTGGGATCACATCTGGAGTATGAAGGTCTCAGGCAGTAAGATAGCGTCCACGTCACAAAGCCAGAGATGTGAAGGTGGACGGCTGCAGTATGGCTTGAAGTCCAACCATATTAGCATGCTTCTTCAGTGTCCTCAATGTTCCTGGTCACAGATAGCTCCAAAGATCACACTGGATCCCTCATAGAGAAGGAAAGGAGCTCGTTCTCTGTGTCTCTTTCTTTTTACTAGGAAAGAAATAATAACCCCAGAAGTCTCCAGATGCCCTTCAAGTCCCACTGGCCAACACTTTGCCAGATGGCCATCTAGTGTCCAAGGGAACCTGAAAGAAAGTGCATACCTTGTAAAGGACAAAGAGATTACTGTGACAGATTCCTTTAGCAAGAAAGAAAGGGGAACAGTGACTAGCTGACCAGTCAGTAAAGTCTACTAGATGTTCCCTAGTGGTTCCCAAAGTGAGGCTAACCCAGAGTGAGGCTAGCAATGGGAGGAAACCCTGATCTGATGATGCAGGTGGGACACAGCCCAGGGGACCCTTCCTGAGGGACACATGTTAAACACAGCCCAGGTTCAACCCTACACAGAGCTGCAGGACTGCCAACTCCTTCAATCAGACAAACTGAATCAAGGCAAATGACACAGCCAGAATCCCCCTCCCCTCTCTTCTCCAGGTGCACAGTCATCGTGTTGCCTGGTATCCTGGATACCACATCAGGGACACAAAACCGCAGAGGGTGTCCACCGAGCCAGTTGGTAACAGTGCCAATTAAACCCACCTTCAGACCCACAGAGCACTAAGTGTTGAGAACCAGATTTATTTTTTCCTGAAGTGATATGCAGCCCTGTGCAGCAAGAGTTGCCATGGTGATGTTTTCTACCTGGATGGAAACAGGGCTGTCATTTAAGCCAAAGCAGAAACATGGCATAAGGTGAGGAGGTCCAATAGGCAGAGGGCAGGCAGGTGCAGAATTCTTCTCTTCTCTAGGTGCCCTGGTGGGTTCCACATTCTTGGGCAAACTGGTGGCTTTCAATGAGGTGGTGTGGAAGAATCCTAGCTCTGGAACAGGCCTAGATTCCAATGCTGACTCTCCTACTGACCTGCTGGGGGCCTTGAGCCACTATTGATCTCTGCCCACCTCAATTTCCTTAAAACAGGGAAAGAGAAAGATGTGTTGCCTAAGTGACAATGTTGTTGGAATTAAAGTGAGGCTCATGTAAAGTGCACAGTATCTTGTTCAGGACTGAAGAGTGGATAGGCTCTGTGGGCAAGGTAGCAGTCACATCTCAGAAGAATTGTCCTGGGGTGTGACTTTATCGTGTACACAAAAGTTGATGTGTGCTAATTGACACAGAGATGAAGCACAGGTAGACAGAGAAGCTTGGGAGTGAGTGCTCCAAGTGAGCCCAATCCATATGTGAGAGCCATGTGGCCAGCTCTCCACAAGAGCCCTGCAAGACTAGGAGCTAGGGGCCAGCACACTCTTTCTTTCCACATAGGCATAGCTAGTGGCACACATCCAGGGAGATGGAGTTCACAGAATCAGAAAAATCAGAAGAGGGAGACATGGAAGAATGGAACATTTGGTGACCACATCTCACTATCAAGACACCTTGGCCCAGAACCAAAGTCCCTCCTGTCCTGACTCTAAGGCTCCCTGAAACTCTCCACAGTGGGGTCACATACTCTCCCTCAATGCCAGCACCCAGCTCATCCCTTGGAGTCCTCAGCCATACCTTTAGTGCAGGGCAGACTCCCAGGTTCTGGGAGATCCCTTGATCCTGAGGATATCTATATACATTTGTCCCCACAATATAACTGACATTCAGAGATTCCCAGGATTCACCTTGGAATCTTCCCAGTGAGGGAGTATCCTCACCTAGGATCCCATCACTTTCCTGTCCATATTGTGCGTGCTGGTTTGGAGCAGAACTATCAATGGTTCTTTCACTGGACTGGATTCAAAGAGGCTCCCAAAGCAGCAGAATAAGGAACCCAAGTGTGCCCCACATGCAAAATAAGTTTGTAGGTTCACTGACGCCTGCCACAGAAAAAGAATTTGCAGGATGCATTAGTAAGAGGCATAAGGGGATTTGTTACACAGAAATTTAAAACTGTATAGTCAAAGAAATAGAATGCAGGCCTTCAAGAGAGATAGGTGCTTATTTGCTGGAACTGAGAGCATTTATGCTTCTTTTGAAGGGATGGAAACCCCAGGAAAAAGTGGCCCATTCCCTACAAGGGTCTTGGCCCATTTAAATGCCAGTTTTTTGTTGTTTGTTTTTTTTTAAAGATGGATTCATTGAAGCATCCCTTGAATAATCTCAAATTATTTCTTTATCCCAAAATCAAATCCCCACTCTTTACTTTCATTTAAGCCAATTTATGGACTTTTATCTTGCCTAAGGAATTTTGGATGTAATGGGTCTGGAAGGAAAGTAGCTTAAACTAAGCAAGGAAATACTGATGCTCACAGCCTTGGGTAGCTTCAACTAGGTTCCAGAAGTTGCAGTGTTCAAAGTATAACTTTTAGTTTTGATTTTCTTGTTTCCTTTCTACCTTCTAGCCTTCCTCATTTCCAAGTTCTTGAAGGATGCCTCATCCATATACGCTGACAGTTTTTCACCTTCCAACATTGAAGTCACCAGTGATCTTTTGGAGGGGGAAGAAGCAATCCACCTCTCTTCCACTATCATGGATTATACAAGATTCCCACTTTGGTGGAAACAACAGTGGTAGTATCCTCAAAGCCATAGGACAAGCCTGATACATCACCCTGGGTCATTCACTGTCTCTATGGTGACCATATTACTTTCTTAGAGCCTCTATGACAAAGAACCATCAACTGGGTGACTTAGAACAACTGACATTTATTATCTTACAGAAATGGGCTCTAAAGACCAAAGTCAAGAGTCTTGCTCTCTCTGAAGGTTCTAGGAGAGCAGTGGTAAACTTATGGCATATGTGTGGCAGCAGCACACAGAGCCCTCTCTGTCAGCACACAAACCAAGTCACCTGAACAGGCTAGCATGGGATAACAGCTGATTGTTCTAAACTGAAACCTCAATGTTCAGGTTTAATTGCAGTGATGGCACTTTGTGTTGGGGAACTGGGTTTTGGGTTGCAGTTTGGGAGCTCAGACTCTAAGTTTTGCCATCACTTGTCTGGGTATCCTTCCTTGCCTCACGCATCTTTTGGTGGTTGCTGGCTTCCTTTACATCCTTAGACTCCACTCTGCTGTCACATGGTCTTCTCCCTCATGGTCTGTATCTCTTCTAGAGGTACAGAAGAATGCTAATCACATTGGATCAGAGACTCACCCTGCTCAGGTATGAGCTCACCTAAATTTAATGAGCTACATCTACAACCACCCTATTTCAAATAAAATCACATTCTGAGATACTTGGGATTAGGACCCTAATGTAGATTTTTAAGGGACACAACTTAATCCTTACCAATGAATAATTCAGAGATGTTTTTATGTTTAACCCAACATGGATATACAAGTAAATAAAATGAAAATTTTCCATGAGCTGAAACCTAAGCTCTTCACACCTATACCAGGCTGATGCCAACCATAGGTGTCTTCCCTTCCTCAGTTCTTGGGGAGCCTTAGGAAAGTGCTCAAAAATCATAGTAGAGAGCCAGAATGCCAGTTCTCTCTCTTACCTCAGCCAGGTCCACTGCCCTCTCTGAGCCCTGTCTGAGGGTAAAGAAGTCAAAGCATGTAACCCCACAATCGGGAAGCGTGATGTGCTCATGGGTCAATACACTAGGCTCCCTGGGAGTGTGTCTAGAGAAACTGTGGAATACTGTGAAACAGGCAGAAAGACACTGTGTGTCCGGCCTCACGCACCTCTCCAGAGTCATCCAATTCCCCTTGTCTTTGAGTCATCTGACACTTCTACGTTGTCGAGTACTCAGTCATCCTTGTTCATAAAAGTGCAGATGAACTCCCACATGATGGGGGCATTGGGTGATGGCCATTATCCATATGGATATTGAGCAACTTTGCACTCATTTCTAAGTTAATTTCACCATTTCTTCTGCTCACATATGTGTGCTCTTTGAATTCCCCTTTGAATTTATTGTAGCAAACCCTTGGTTTCTTCACTGAATAATGAATTAAATAAATGATGTATTCATTTCATATTTTATGCCAGTAATAATTTTATATTTGGTTTTTGTTTTGTTTTGTTTTTGGTACCAGGGATTGAATTTATGACCTCGCACTTGCCAGGGAAGTGCTTATGCCACTGAGCTAAATCCCCAGTCCCATGATTTTATCCTTGAAATATCCTTTTAAACAAAGACAGCAGGGCAAAGCATTCGAAATATATGATGAATGTGTAAATTTAAAAAGAACCCCTTCTAAAGATGGCAAGAACAATGGGATGTTTGAGGTGACAGGAGTGTTTGAGGGGGATTAATGGTAATGTGGTTTCTACTGTAATAAAGTTTTTTAAAAACATTCACTGTGTTTTTGATCACACCTCGTACAATCAAAGTATGTGACTGCAAACAATAACAACAATAGTAATAATATTGTACTCAGTACCTGGAGTGCTTCTCTGTAGCTGAAAATATGATCTCAGGAGGAATTTACCAGCTGTGCAGGGCATGAGTGATCCGCAAGGAGTGAAGTTTCAAGTGGCTAGCAGCCTGCAGGAAAGCCAAAATCCTCTGTGGGCTCTGCAGAAGGCTTCATTCCACCCCCTGAGGTGAAGGCTAGATCTGAAAAGTAGCAAACGGGGTCATAAAAGTATCCCTGCTGGCAGCAGATCTGGGTCAAGACTGTGCCAGCTGGCTGGAGCCAGGGTGCTGGGACACTGCTGACAGCCCTGGCAGGTGGAAGACTAGGGCTGAGGCCATGGTGAGACTATTTGAAAGATGAATCCACCTGTACACAGAGAAGCAGAGCCCATCTTGACCAGGAAGGAGTCCATCCTGAGGGACTTCTTCCCAGATGGAGGAGACAGAGTGCCTGCTGCCCCACAAGAAGAGGGTCTATGCAGTGGGCCCTGTGAGAAGTCATGTCTATCCCCAGAGTTAAGGCAAGATCCATCCTTTGGGGCATTCTAATTAAAGAAGCCCCCAGTCATGGTCAGTGGCTGCTACTTCTACCTATGGTCATCCTGCAAAGCCCACAGCTTGGGGCAAGATGCATTACTCCCACAATGCTAAAATGTCAAGAACTCTGTTGGGGGTTGGGGGTGTGTGTAAAGGCTTTGGACTTGCACATGAGGCTGACCCAGGTCTGAGCCCCAACTCTTCCCTCTTACTGCTATGTAACCTCACAAGAGACGCTAACTCAATTTCCTCATTCCACCAGAGAAATGGTGGGGCGCTGGGGAGTTGGGTAGATTAACTGAGAGCATACTTGCTCTTCCTGGCAGAGTAGCAGTCAGAGGCCTCATGTAGGATCTCCAAGTACAGCACCAGCCTTGGCCAATCTCCATGAGCCAAAAGACCCAAGTTCTACTTCCAGCTCAGATGCATCCTACCTCACCTTGCTGTGGGTCCTTAAACAAGGGCACGAGATAGATAAGAATCCTAGAAGCTAACCACCATTTTTCAGGGTTTGGGAAAGGTAAGTTGCTCCTCTAAGAAGCAAAGTTTCTTCAAAGTTTCAGCAAAGAGTTCTTTCTGAGCTCTTCCTTTTAAACCTTCCCCAAAGATATAATTTGCCCTTGGTATGGAATTTGTGGATGGGGTAAAGCTAATCTGAGAGTGGATCCTTAGAGTTATTTGTGTAATATTTTATAACCCCACTGCCCTCTGGACAACAGGCAGAATCCCAGCTGCACTTCCAATATTGTTGTTCCAGAAGGAAAAAGCAGTAACACTTCCTGCCTTCATTAAGATGTTCTCAGGCATGCAGAGACTGGAGTATGGACTCAGCAGAGCAGATGCAAGGCCCTAGCTGTCCCAGGGAAGCCATGCGGTCAAAGGTGGCATGGACTGCTTTGCCCATTATTCCAAGTGATGGAATTCTTTGGCCCTAAGAGCTTACCTCCCTGATTCTGGCAAATGATTGAAGTGCTAAGAGAAAAACATTGCTAAGAATCAAAGGGAACACATGTCCTCAAATAACTCCCCCAGCTGCAACACTAATACCTCTTCACCCTGAGCTTCTGGTAGCAGCATCAGCTGCAGGCAAGGTCCAGGAATGGCATTCTTTCCCTCTCCTACAAAGACCACACTTTTTCTGGAGGTCATTTCCTACTAGGATGACTATTTCAAGAATGCAAGGAGGGGCAATATTTTCTTTCTAAAAATGATGCTTCCAGACTTTGAGCTATGCTGATACATATGCACAGCCAGCTACAAAGTGGCCACAGTGTGCTGCTGATTTGAAAGCAGAAAGCACAGAGAGCTGCTTTTAGACACCCCAAAGGCTCTTTCTGGAGCTTTTGCCAGGTGCATTTTCAATCATGCCATTCATGATAATCCACAGGTCAGTGGGTTCTCCCTTTTTCCAAGGACCTGCTAAAATCTGGCCTGGTACTTCTACTGTGCTCTTCATAACCTACAGTTCTGGGTTACTCTGACCCTTAGTTTATGATTCATACCCTCTTTCATCTCCCACGTACTTTCCGTTGCTCATGGAACCAACTCAGACCTGGACTCTGCAACATACCTACTAACACACATACAAACATCCCATTCATGGTATTTGTATACTTACAGATCTTTATGGGTTCATTGGGAGGAAGGGTGTGCCTACCTGTTCACATGATGGGCTCCATTCCTCTGAGCACATTTGTCAGCTTTGCCTGCAGCTGTCTTGTACTATGTAACTTGTGTCCTAGCCAATGGAAAGAGAGCAGAAGTGAAAGTGCCAGGGTCTATGCTCAGGACAGAACGCTCTTCAGCAGTAGAAAGAATCAAAGTTCTGACACATACCATATCGGAATGAACCTCAAAACATCAGGCCATGTTAAAAAATCAGACACAAGAAACCACATACCTCATGATTTCAGTTTCGTGAGATATTTTAGAAGGCAAATCCATAGAGACAGAAAGTGGAATATGGCTGTCTGGGGAGATAAAATCAGAGATTAAGAGAAAATAGGTACCATTTGTTATAAAATCAATTTAAGGTGATGGCTTATACCACTTGTGAGTAAAGAAGGATGTGTCCTGCTATTAGTTACTCTTTGCTGTATAGAATGCTAGCTTTCAGGTTATGCTTTGCCTTAAGTTACTGTTTTATAAAACAACAGTTTACTCCCTTCTGAGCAAATACCAAGGTAAAATGACTTGTTAACTTGTCTGTGCAAATAAATAAACACCAGATGTCAGGCACATCAAATTTTTTGACAAAAATAGCTATCCACTGCAGAACATGATCACAAGGCATAAACTGATAAATAAATTAATATTGCCAATAACAATTGCCACTTGTAAATTCATCAAATTAAATTAAGGACAAATTAAATTAAGGACAAATGACATATCTAAATTACATCAAAGAAAACCAGGGCCATTAGTTTGTCTGGAGAAGAAGACCAACAGTCAATGCAATGCCCTCTCCAGGATCCCATGGAAAAGGTCTCCAACGCTGGTATGTAACACCACACTGACCGGTAGTAGTATCATCAGATCACCTGGACAACCTGTCACAAGGTCAACAAGTCACACACTCCAGCTCTCTGTCACCCAGCTACATCTCAGGTCAACCTCCCTACTTGACACTGTCCTGTCCTGGGTCAGGCTTTGAACTAGCTCTGTGAATGCAGCACACCCTGGACCTCCTCAAAGCAGCTCTGTGTGGTCTGTAATTAGTCTTATCCAGCCACTCATGGTGACTTGTCACAACTCTGTGGAATCTGCATTGGCTTTTGGTTCTGCCTCTTTGAAATCTGAAACTACTTCTAACCCTTTCTTAATCATTTTGTAACCTCTGCATATTATTGTGTAAAGTGTGATGTATAATCTGAGTGTTACAGATATTAATAATTAAGATTGAAATAAAAGCATCTGTGGTTGTCCAGTTAGTTCATTGGATACCAATTAAACTTTGAGTATTCAGCCTGCATAGGTATGAAAAAAATTGAAATAGCTTGTGAATTTATTGTTATTTAATAAATTCTGACATCCTGTGAAGATGCAAACATGTCTTGTGTGCTATTGACATAGCTTCTTCACAACAACTTGGTAAAACTAACAAAAACATTATATTTTATACCTGGAAGGGATAAACTTCACTCCCGATTAAGTTGTTCTTAAAGAGAGATCTGAGAATGGCATTTCCAGGCCTGATATGTAAATATTTTTCATTTCTTCTACTCCAGCCTCTTGCCTTTGTGCTGACGCATGCAGATAGTAATGGAGACTGGGAGGGACGCCCCTGGCTCCCCAAGTGACCTCATGCAGTGCACTACCCTACACAATACCCTCTTTGCTGGATTGTGGTGTTGAAGCAGCTGGACCACCCAAACTTGCCCAGGTGGTTCCATGGCCACCCTGTACATCTCCACCTGCATGGCATTGTGGTTCTTTTTGGCCAAGCCAGGAATTACGCCATTTAGCTATGAGGCTCTCCATCTTCTCCATATCTCACTGGTCCTTTTCCTCACCACATTCACCTTGTTCACCCCCTTTTTGGGGATCCCACACTCATCTGTGTTTTGCATGTTATAAATGTCAGTGGAGAGTCAAACATGAAGAATCATTTTCATGGTAGTTACATGGGGAGAGAAAGGTAGGGAGTTATCTGTCCTTTTGAATGCCAGCAGTGGTGGGCTGAGCTCCTGTGAGGGAGGAAGCTTTGGAATCAGATTTGATCAAACTCTGCTAGAGGTGCCTGGGAAGAGATGAAACTATATAGCCTGTGCACAAACCAGAGAAAGGCAGACATGGTCCCCAGCACGTTAGTATCACAAGCCCTTTTGCTCTCCAGAATCTAAGCTCTTCTGCCTATCTGGAACCAAGTTGGTGCGTGGGTGGTAGAAGTCAGAACATTTCTTTGAGTCATAGAAGGAGAAGGTAGTGAATGTTAGCATAGAAGAGATATTAAAACAAGGAAATGCCTCAAAGTATGCACAATGTCAGCAACAAGCCAAATAATTTTTCAAGCATCATTGTAACTCTGTAGGAGAAAACTCCTGGAGAATTTCTATAGCACAGGCAGTGACAAATGAAAGCTAATTTTACAAACCCCATTGTTACCCACTGAAGGTGTGTATAATGGCTTAGGCATTTTCTTTATTCCACACACCAACACTGCCAGGCTCCAAGCTCTACAGAATCCATTCCCTCTCCCCATCAGGTGCTTTCCCCTCCTCCCACCGGCACTGCCTTGAGTAACCCTTTCTGCATCTCACCTGGATTTTTATGGCTGCCTCCAATCTGTTTTTCCTGCTTCCTTTATTTCTCCAGCCAATGATCACTGCATAGCCAGTGGGATCTTTTTAACCCACACTTATAACCACATCATTCCCTTACTTCAAACCCTTGGAAGGCTTTCCATTGCCATCAGGATGTGACTCATTTCCCTTCATGGAGCAGGGTCACTCTGTTCAGTAATTCAATCTGTGTAACAATTCAGGGGTGTTGTTCGAATGGTATGGTGCACCACAGACACACATCCGTACTAACGCAGAGACCACAGAGACAGAGAACAAGCAAACTCCTGGTCCCTTAACCTGCCACTCATTAAAAACATGATTCATGGTTTTTTGTTTTGTTTTGTCTTGTTTTTTTTTCTGAGATAGTCAGGGCCTCAAAAGTGGTTTCTGCTAAAAGGGCTTATAGATAGATGCCAAATAGGTAACCAGAAAGAGAACAAAGCTAATCTACCATTTTTGCAAAACTCTGGATCAAATCCCTTGTCACCTCTGCTTACAGAAATATTAGTCATTTAGGGATTGTCTGTCCAAAAATTGGCAAAGCAAGGCTTCTTACCCCTAAGCTTACCTGTTTATCCCATTGGTCTTTGAGACCGAGGACACCAGGCTATTAGAGCTATGGGAACATTCCTACAATACCCAGAAGTCTCCAATGTCCAAATCTAGGGCCACTTTGGATTCCAGAAGAGATTCACATGACTCCAAGCCAAGACAATAATCTCACTGGAACTGAATTGTCCCTTAAGTCATCAGGATTCATCTTGTGGGTACCAAATGACCCCTCAACCAGACCCCTGCCCACCACAGCATCCCATAAAACTGGACTGGTTTTTGTTTTCGTTGTTGTTGTGTTTGTGAACAGGCCCTGTTCTCCCTTTCTCAAACAGAGCCTTTTTTCCTACTTTCATTTTCTTTTGCTAGGGTTCAGGCCTGATCTTTGTCAGAGCTGTGCCCCAGCCCTTCTCTGACTTTCTAACTAAATATTTTGCCTTTAGATTCATACTATTGCTTTAGCTCTTCTTTCCATCACCATTAAAGCAAGAACTGATACCAGTCAGTGACAATGCCATGTTCCTTTGAGTGTTACACAAAAGAATCTCCAAGGTCTCAGGCTCCCAGATCTCTCTGGCCTCACCATCACCATCTTTCTGTCTCACCCCATGGAGTCCCCAATCCTGTGCTGAGCTCCTCCTGCCTGAAACCTCTTTTCCCCCATCCTCACTCACCTGTTTCCCAGCACCATGATCTCCATGAAGCGGCCCGGCCCCACACCTCTGCCACTGTGCTCTGTACTCCTCTCATGCTCACATCAAAGAGTAGATCAAAGAGCCCCTGTACTGTGTTGTTCTGAGCTCCCACCAGCAGCCCTGCCTCAGGACAGGAAAAGTGAGATCTATACTATTCCAGCAGAGGATAGAGCAGAAATTCAGAGGTCCCACCTCAGCCAAAGGAGGACAGATCCCCTAAAGGGTTTACACCAAGGTTGACGTGGGGAAGCAGAGGAAAGATGGTGACTTTTTAAAATAGTTTTATTACTTTATTTTGTTCTTTTTATTTTGAAGGTAGTAAAAATACATCAGAACAAAGCCAATTAGGACAATGCAGTGAAATTGATACAGAATTTCACAGAAGGATATCAGCATGACAGTAATAGATACCATAGTATATCTCGTTATCTTCACAATGGCTGTCTAGTCAATTAGGTATAGCAAAATCAAATAAAAAACAAAACATTATAAAATCACTCAAAAGACAATATCGAATGGAGTAATACAATTAATCATAATGAAACAAAACAGTGAAAAAAATTTGCCTTCAAACAGAAGATGGAAGGAAATCTCCCATATTTGTTATATTGCATACGGTTATCCTCTGGAGACATGCTCAGACCTCTGTCCCCAGTTGCTAACGGGCGTGGGGAGATGTTTGATTCCCAGCCCACACTCTGATAGGCTCACAGGAGCCACCAACTGGGTCTCCTCCTGGCTTGCACGGGAGGGAGGTGCTTACCAAGAGGGCGGGTGAATTGGTTTCTTCTGCAGCTGCCTGGGTTCCACTATGGCTGGTTCCAAAAATGGTGACTGTTACTGGAAATGTCCACTCTTCTCTCCCACCTTTTACCTATAGTCCCTCCAGGCTTCTCCTGGCCACAGCCACCAAGCTGTGGCTGCCTCAGGACTGACAGGATGCCTGTTCATCCTCTTCTTGTAGATACTGGACATTGGGTTCTTTGATGTAATGATAACAGAAGATGAAAACCAAGCCAAGAAATTTAAGAACACAGGCAAAGTTTTCATTGAGGAAGAAAACAGAGAAGTTTCGGCTTATAGAAAAGAGCTGGAGAAGGTGCAGGTTTAACAGAGATCAAGCTGGCCTATTAACAAAGGAAAAGGGCCAGCTATTCTATGGCAGACTGAGGTCTAAATGATCAGTTTCTCAGTTCTGGTTCTGTGAGGCAGCTCCAAAGTAGTCCTTATGACTTTGAGTGCAATCCAGGTCCTATGACAGAACTGCTCTAGCTTGGAGGGGGGCAACTTCAGTTCTTGTCATGGAGTAATTGCTTCACACAGCAAAGTGGTCACATTGTGGGGTGATCTACCTGTAGACACCACTGGAATCAGATGTGACTTCAGGTTTAGGGCAATGACTGGAATTTTCCAGGTACCTCTCCATGGGCTGGGGGTAGATGGCACTTGAAAGTCTTGAAAATCTTAGAAATACCTTACCTGCTCTTGTCTTGCTGTTCTCAGTCTTGAAAGGGAGAGAGGTAAGTTAGGTAAATTTACAGCTAGGAAACTTTGTATTATAAGTTTTTAGACAGGCATGCCATAAGTGAATAACATGCCTATGTGCAGAGCTGAGTAGGGATCTGGCCCAAAGTTTAAAACACTAAAAGAGACAAAAATGTAGGCAAAGTTGCCAAACTTAACCCTCTTAGTTGGGCATTTTCAGACCCAAGTGAAAAGTATTCTTTTTAGCAAAGGCAGGTTTAAGTTTCTGACTATCTCAGTATTACCATCCTGTGAGGGACCTGTAGACTAACGAAAGCAGGTCAAGTGCATGCAGTGCACAGACTTGGAATCATCATAACATAAAGCAATATTGCTGAGGCCAAAAGAGTCAGAGTAGGATGCTATCCAATCCCTGGCAAGTGGACACAGAGCCCTTCTCTCCTGGAAACATGTTCTCTTTACACCACAGGGGATTTGACCCATGGGCCCTGGCTAAGAACATTTCAGAGAGAGCTTCAGTGTTTACCTCTAAGGGATAATAAACCCCAGGTGGTCATGGCAGTGAAAACAGTCCCAGGGACCAACTGAGAGCATCAGCAACTTTCATTCTTCTGGAATGATTGATATTCTCCAGATAGGTCTTTACATGAAAGGTTCGATAATTGATTTTTTTCTGAAGAGAGAGCTTTTCTTTTTGTATCTAGCCAGCAAACACTCACTTGGGAGTAGAGGCCAGAAAGGCTTAACTCAGGGTGACTTGGGGAGGTATGGGTGGGGGCCACACAGTGAACTGTAAAGAACCATGGATCTCTCTCTCTCTCTCTCTCTCTCTCTCTTTCTCTCTCTCTCTCTCTTAATTAAAAGCTTTGCCAGTTTCTAAATCCTGGATTTCTTTTTCTTTTTTTTTCCTTTTGCTTTAAATGAAAAACAGAGGTACTTTGCTCTGCCTGTTACATGAAGTCTGCCTCAAGAAGTCAAATGAAAGGGCAGGTGGCCTAGGCATGGGCAGTGTTCCTATATAGAATATTTCCATGTGATTCTTTCAGACAAGCTGCTCTCTATAGCATCCTGTCATGCAGAAAGAAGATATTTTCCAAATACTTTCTTGAGTAAGGGGCAAGGGCTCTGCGGGGCTCTCTGGAACATTCCTCAATACTGCTCTTTTCCTCTTCACCCCTCTCCTTTGCTCAAGACTCAAGTGTTTCTTCTTGTTTGGTATTTGGTTACTCACTAGTTGGAGGAGGAAAAGTCACCAATTTAAATACATCACGAACAAGCTGATGAGTGGATAGATGAACGATGAAGAATGAATAATATCCAGGATCAGCTGTCTCTCCCACTTCCTATTAGGCAGGTGATTTCACTTCTCCAGCCTTAATTTTCTCACAAAAATGAGAAAATCTTAGTTGCCTCTCACAAGGGGTAAGTAAGACAAGAATGTGAGAGGTAAGTCAGAAGAAGCCTATACAAGGGAACCTGAATATACTGACATTATATATTGTGGATTGTGTATATCAAGTTTATCATGGAGTGTTTTAGTCAGGGTTTGCAAGGGAATAGATTTAATAAAGGGCACATAATTTATAAGATTATTTTGTAATAGTCATTCAAAAAGTCAAATGCAGAGGCGTTCAAGATATCTGACTATGCCCTAGAGACCCAAAGAATCCAGAAGCAATGTATTGCACAAGTCCAGCTGAAGATCTAGAGCCTATGCCAATGTCCTCCACAAGTCCAGTGGGAGGCCTAGAGCCCACGACAAGGTCTCATGCAAGTTTGTATCAAGAATCTGTACTGGGAAGGCCCAAAGATCAGTGGCGGAAGCTAGAAAATCTGTAACAGTGGGGTAAAGGATCTGTACCACAAGACTGAGGGTTATGCACTGAAGTCAGGAAGCAACCCTCAGGGTAAAGGTCAGAACTCCTCCAAAGAATGCAGCAGCCATCCTCAACAACAGCAAAGACCTGAGCTTCTCTGAGAATGAGAACAGCTGGGTTCGTATCAGGAAAACCAGTGCAACAGCTTCTCCAGCAACAGCATGCCATCTTCCACTGCAGTTCTCCTCTCATGCCATTGGCAACCATTCCACACCCAAAACCATGCTGACATAATTCAGTTGGGTGTTCTAACCTGACCATTAGTTAATCCATCACATTGATTTTCAGACATCAGTTTTTTGGAGTGAAGGATACCCTAGGTCATTACTTCAACACTCCCTCTAACAAAGAAGAGTGATCTTGGACAGCTAGGAATGGGGATGTGAGTCACCAGGGCCAGAAATCAAGGAGGTAGCAGCAAATTCTTACTGAGTAAAGTACTCTGTGCCAACTTCCATCCATACTTGGCATTTTGCCTGTCAAAGTTCCCCACCCTGTCCCAAAGTTGCCTGTTGCCTGGTGGCAACTGCCCAATCTAGCACTTGTGCTCTGGATAAAAGACATGCACTGGAGCTTTGTTCCTGCCCATCAGACCCTAGAGGGCATCCTCCTACTTTCCAATCTTCCATATCTCTGAGTCTTATCTGGATCATTCAGGACATTATTGCAAACAACAGAACCTCATCACCACCACCACTGGATTAGAGTACTCCAAGGTCAGTAGAAAAGTTTGACTTCCAGACTTATCAGAACCAAGACCAAGTATGACCTAGCAGACCCAGAAAACCTATCCTACACAAAGAAAACATCTCCAAAAAGCACACATTTCCTAGAGGGGCCTCGATACTAATGTTATAGTCACTCACTACAAAAACTCACAAAAAATTTGAAATAAAAAATGACAAGGCAAAGAAAAAAATGCAATATCAGATTTCCAACCCACTGAGAACAAGTCCAGAAGACATTTGACACAGAAGAAATTGGAAGACATACACATAAAATCTCTGAAATGATAGCAACCAAAGAAAGAAATCCATGAGACTATAGAGAAAATCAGATCAGAGATAATCTCTCAGGTAAAACAAAAGAAATGTCAACATTTATAAAGTAAATAAATACTCAGTAAATCTAGAGTACAGATAAATAAAAAAATAGATGATGATAGGAAGAGGATAGAAACTGTGAATGGCCAATGTAGGAAAGAAATGGAATGCATGAAATGGATTCAACAGATATGCAGGAAATTAAAACTTCTATTGAAAGTTGGCAAGAGTGCTTTAATGAATCCAAAGACAGACTTTCAGAGTTTGAAGACAGGATCATGGCTAGTGATCATAAAAGGAAAGATCACTTTAAAATAATAGAGCAAGAAAAAAAACAATTTAACAATAAATAAAAGGGAGGAAATAATTCAACAACTGAAAGGTAATTCAAAGAAAAATAATATCAGAACAATTGATGTCAATGAAAAAGCAGGTGTCAATAAAAATGACATTTAAAAACCTATTTGCAGAAACACTGGTAGAAAATTTACCAAGCATGGGAAAAGAATCAGACACACAGATAAGTGAGACACACAAAACTCCAATTATCCATAATCAAACTAAATCTACATCCAGACATAGAATAATCAATATCCCAGAAATTCAGCACAAGAACAGAATATTAAAAACTGTTAGAGAAAAGAAATGGATCACTTCTAAAGGAAAGCCCATCAGAATCATAGAAGACTTCTCAACACAAACCCTCAGGTCAGGAAGAAATTGGAGTGAAGTATTTCAATTCCTGAAAGAAAACAACTTCCAATCCAGATTGATGTATCCTGCAAAAGTATCTTTCAAAATTAATGGAGGGATAAGATAACAAATGGAGGGATAAGATGACAAAGAACAACTGAATAAATTCATGACCACCAATGCAACACTACAAACTGAACTGAAAGACATTTTAGACAATTAAAAATGACCACAATTCCAAGAACAACAACAGAAAAAAAAAAAAACAAACAAGCAGTACAAACAACTAAACATAAAAGAAAAATACAGACCCAACACCAGGAAAATATCATGAAAAGAAGTCAATACATATCAGTTATAACCATTAATGTAAATGACCTTAATTCAAAAGAAACAGAGTGGCAGAGTAGATTAAGAAACAAAATCCAACAGTATGCTGTATACATATTTAACTGAAAAATAAATTCATAGACTAAAAGTTAAAGGATAGAAAAAAATTCCATTCAAAAAGAACCCAGAAAAAGGAGGATTACCTATTCTGTTTGCAGGAAATGTGAATTTCAAACCAAGAATGATCAAAAGAGGTAGAGAAGGTCAATATATACTTGTCAGGAGAAAACTTCAAGAAGAAGAAATAATAATCATAAATATATATACATCAAATATGAGAGCACCCAACTATATAAGACAAATATTAATAAACATGAAAAATCAAACAAGTGGCCATTTGCAGACTGAGGGTAGAGAGAACAAAGGCATACCAAGCAAGCCCAACCTGGGCACCTGTGCCATGCGCAGGCCACTGCTGGACTGGAATAGACTAATCCCAGCCTCTCCCTATGAGTCAATACCATTCGTGGACTGGGATTAGAGAGAACAAAGCCACACCAGCAAGCTAGCCCAGTCTGGGAATCAGCACCATACACAGGCTGCCAGCAGACTGGAACAGACAGACCATAGCCCCTTCAGCACACAGGCTAGCAAACAAGAAGTACCAATTCCCCCACTCCACACACAACATAAGTGAGAGTTTTATACAGAGAAACACGGGCTGTGATGATCACTAGAGAGGTGAAATGCAATTAGATGTCTGTGGTGCTTTGGTATTCCACTAACATTGCAAGTCTAGGGCCAGTGGTCTGATCATATGTTTAGAGGATAGCAGTACGCAGTGTGTTATCTAGAGGGAATCTCCTTCTGAGGTTGGCAGCCATTGTTGATTCCCTATGGTCTTGTTTTGTAAGTCCTATATTGTTTTCACTGTTTTGTTGAGTTGGGTTTTATTCTCTTTTGTTTCGTTTGATTATGTCAAATCCAATGGCAAGGGAAGCTGTTTCAAAGATAGCAAGATATATTATACTAGCAATTTTGAATGTACTATAGGCATATTTTGAAGTCCTTTATTTCATTCATTGTTTTGTTTTTATTGTTTCTATTTTATTCTATTCTGTTTGATTTTTACTATGTCTGAAGTTATCTGCAGCTATTTTGAAGACATCAAAAGGCATTATGGTAAATATTGTTGATTTTGTAATGCTATGAATTCCTGTATCTTTTACACTGGTTTGTTTTGATTGGTTTTATTTTGTTTTATACTCTTTAAAATAAAAAATAAAAATAAAAAAGCAATAACAATTGTAACACAGGACTTTAATATCCCATTTTTACAAAAAGATAGATCAATTAGACAAAAAATCAGCAAAGAAACAGCAGAATTGAACCAAACCTGTGATCAAATGGACTCAGTAGATATTTTCAGAATGTTCCACCCAACATCAGAATACACATTCTTCTCAGCTGCAGCCTACCTTCTCAGGTATGTAAAATATACCATATACTAGCCCATAGAACATGCTTAAGTAAATGTAAAGGAAATGAAATTATTCCATGTATATTTTTTGATCACAGTTCAATACAACTGGAAATAAATGGCAAAAGAAACTGAAAAAATTCCATGAACCAGAAAAATTAAATAACAGCCTTCTAAATATAAATAAATAATAACATTCTCCTGAACAATCACTGAGTCACAGATTAAAGAAGAGCTTAAACAATATCTACAATCAAATAAAAATGCAAATACAACTTACCAGAACCTGTGGAACACAATGAAAGCAGTCCTAAGAAGGAAATTTATAGCGGTGAATTGTTACATCAGGAAAACAGAACACAAATAAATAATCTAATCTTACATCTCAGTCTTCTAGAAAAAGAACAAAACAAGCCAAAGGTCCATAAAAGGGGTCCTTTTCCTATAACCCAATGATGTTGGCAGCTGAGAGAAGCCTCAGCTGCCCTTCCTCTGCATCTGAAAGACCTCAGCAGCTGAAGAAATCATCAGCCACCCTTCCCCCACACCTGGACAACTTCAGAGGTTGAGGAGAGCCTTGGCTGTCCTTCACCTTCACCTCAGCAGCCAAAGAGACTGTTGGCTACACTTCCCCTGCAATCCAACAGCATCAGCAGCTAAGGGGAATCTTGGTTACCCTTCCTCCACATCTGAAGGACCTCAACAGCCAATAGGCTTGTGAACCACCATTACCTACCACTTGAAAGACCCCAGCAGCCCACAGATGATCAGTGACCCTTTTCATCACCCACAGTACTTTGGTGGAGTGGTGGAAGCCTCAACAACCCATCGCCCTACACAGAGGACCTCAGTGGGCCAGCAACAATGTGGTGAGTTTCTCCCTTAAGTAGAGGACCTCAGTGGGTCAACAGAAACCTCGGCAAACCCTCCTCCCATCTGTAAGACCTCGGTGAGCTGGCAAGATTGTGGGTAAGTCCCTTTTTCATACAGAGAAGCCCAGGTGGGTTGATGAGAGCACCAACGAGGCTTCTCCCCATCCAGAGGAACCAGAAAGGACCTAAGAGACCCCCAGTGATACAGTAGTGTCCCAGTTGGGATGCACACTATATACAGGTAGATCTGGAAGCCTGGATCAGCCTGAAGCCACAGTAACAATAGGGATGCCTTACATCAATACTCCCAGGTTAGCCAACCTAGGAAGAATATAGGACTAACCCAACAGTCCCTGCAGGAGGAATTCAAGTGACTGGCCCCACCCCTACACCATGGGACCCAATAATTGGGTCAACATCAGCCACCCAGTAGTACCCTAAGAAACACTTAAGAGACAATTGAGACTAGTGAGACTGAAGACCAAAATATTAATCTGAGAGGTGAAAATCACAAAACAAAAAGCAAAATGTAATCTCAAATGCCCAGTCCATCAGGAACAAGTACAGGAGACATTGAAATAGAGGACATTGGAAGCCATACACCTGAAGTTTCTGAAAAGATAGCAAGTGAAATAAAGAAAAAAAATCCATGAAGCTATAGAGGAAATCAGATCAGAATTAATCTCTCATGTAAAGAAAGAAATGGCAATCTTAATAGAAGAGTTGCTTGACATAGCTAGAGAAGACATAGATTAAAAAGTACAGGAACATGAGAAAATGATGAAAACCATGAATAAACAATATAGGAAAGAAACAGAATGCATAAAACAAATTCAATGAGATATCCAGGAAATTAAAAATTCCACTGAAGTCTGGAGAAACCACTTTAATGAAACTGAAGATAGAGTTTTTGTTGGATCATTGAACAGAACTGTTTGTGGTCTCGCTGTTTGAATGTCCACTTTATATGCTTTAATTTTGTAACTTGAACAAATATTTCTAAGGTGATAATATGTAATCTATTAACTAGTGATTTCCTATTGTTTATTTTTTTTAATTCTGTATAACTTGTAATCTTTTTCTGTTTTTTTTTTCTTTTTCTTAATAAAATTTAAAAAAGAAAGAAACTGAAGATAGACTTTCATTCTTTGAAGATAGGATCACAACTAGTGATCACGAAAGAAAAGAACTTTTAAAAATAAGGATGATTAAAAAAATAAGGATGATTAATAATTCAACAGCTTCAAGGCAATGCAAAGAAAAACAATATAGTACTGATAGGTGTCAATGAAAATGCAAAAGTCAATTCAAATGACATTAAAAAAAATTTGCAGAGTTAATAGCAGAAAATTTCCCAAACATGGGAAAAGAATCTGATTTACAGATAAATGAGGCATATAGAACTCTAAACAATCATAACCAAAATAAATCCACACCCAGACATATAATAATCAAGATCCCTGAAACCCAGCATAAAAATAGAATACTAAAAGATGTTAGAGGAAAGACAACTCATCTACCAAGGAAAGCCTGTCAGAATCATGGCAGACTTCTCAACACAAACCCTCAAGTCAAGATGAGCTTGGAGTGAAGCATTTCAACCCCTGAAAGAAACCAACTTTCAGCCCAGATTGATGTACCTTGCAAAACTATCTTTCAAAATTGATGGAGCAAAAAGATACTTCCATGATAAAGAACAGCTGAAGGAATTCATGTCCACCAAACCAACCCTAGAAAGAGTACTGAAAGACATACTAGAGAGACAAAAATGATTACAGTTCTCAGAATAAAACAGAATTGCCCAGGCAGGACAAGCAATTAAACAAGGGGGAAAAATCAGGGAACCAACAACAGGAACATAACATGACAAAGTTAAGCCAGTACATATCACTTATAGCCATCAACATATATGGCCTCAAATCACCAGTTCAAAGAAATAGGTTGACAGAATGGATCAAGAAACACCATTCAACACTATGCTCTACACCTGAAACATCTGACTCCAAAGGAAACACGTAGACTAAAAGTCAAAGGATAGAAAACAGTATTCCATTCAACAGGAACCCAGAAAAAAATCAGGAGTAACTACTCTATTTGCAGACAATTTGAACTTCAAATCAAAAATGATCAAAAAAGATAAACAATGGCATTACATACTTGTTATGGGAAAAATTCAAGAGGAAGAGATAACAATCATAAATACATATGCATCAAACATAAGAGCACTCAACTATATAAGACAAATACTGATAGACATGAAAATCCAATAACACAATTATAACAGGGGAACTTAATGTCCCATTGTCATAAAGAGATAGATCAGCTAGACAATAAATCAGCAAAGAAATACCAGAACTCAATCAAACCTGTGAACAAATGGACTTACTAGATGTTTTCAGAGTGCTTCACCCAATATCAGAATACACATTCTTCTCAGCTTCACATGAGATATCTCTAAAATAGATCATATATTAGCCCATAGAACAAATGCTTAAGTAAGTGCAAAGGAATTGAAATTATCCCACGCATATTATCTGACCATAATTGGAAATTAATGACAAAAGAAAGTGCAAAGCCTACAGAAACACGTGGAAATTAAATAACATGTTCCTCAACAACCAATGGACTGCAGATGAAATTTTAAAAATTCAGCAATATTTACAATTCAATGAAAATGCAGCTACAACATATCAAAACCTGTGAGATGCAATGAAAGCAGTCCTAAGAGGGAAATATATAACAATGACTTTTCCCGTCAAGAAAACAGAATGAGCACAAATAAACAACCTATGCTGTACTTCAAGCATCTAGAAAAAAAAAAGAGCAAACCAAGCACAAGGCTCACACAAGGGAGGAAATTATAAAGAAGCAGAAGTTAATACAATTGAGACCAAGAAAAGAGTACAAAGAATTAATGAATTGAAGAGTTGGCTCTTTGAAAGAATAAACATCTTTAAGGTTGCCTATCCAACCTTATCCAGAAAAAGAAAGAAAAAACTTCAAATTCATAGAATAAGAAATGAAAAGGGTGAAATTACTACAGATCCCATGGAAATACAGATAATAAAAATTCTTTACTTGAAAATTTTTACTTGTATAGGCTGGAAAACACAGAAGAAATGGACAGATTCCTAGAAAACATGAATTACTAAAGCTGAATCAAGAAGATATAAAAATTCTGAATAACCAGTATCAGTTAATGAGGGGCTGGGGGCTTAGCTCAATGGCATAAGTGCCTGTCTAGCAAGCACAAGGTCATGAGTTCGATTCATAGTACCAAAAAAAAATCCAATACCAGTTAATGAGATTGAAAGTACAATAAAAATTTAGCAACAAAGAAAAGCCCAGGTCTTGATGGATTCACAGCTGAGTTCTACAATAAATTTAGAAAGAATTTAATGCCAATATTCCTCAAACTCTTTAATGAAATTGAAAAGGAAACAATTTTCCTTAACTCATTCCTGGAGGCAAGTATTACTCTGATTACCAAAAACAGAAAAAGACCCAACCAAAAAGGACAACTACAGGACAATCTCCCTAATGAACATCAATGCAAAAATTCTCAATAGAATGCTAGCAAATTTAATGCAGTAAATCTTCAAGAAGATTATACATCATGACCAAGTGGGATTCATCCTAGGAATAAAGAGATGGATCAACATATGCAAATCAGTAAATGTAATACACCGCATCAACAGAGCCAAAGACAAAAATCACATGATCATCTTAATAGATGCAGAAAAAGTTTTTGACAAAGTCCAACATTCTTTTGTGATAAAAATCCTACAGAAAATTGGAATAGATGATTTTTACCTCAATCTGATAAAAGCCATATATGACAAGCCAACAGCAAATATCATAGTAAATGAACAAAAACTGAAAGCCTTCACTCTAAAATCAGGGACATGACAAAGATGCCCACTATCACCACTTGTATTCAATATAATTCTGAAAATATTAGTCAGAGCAATTAGATGAGAGAGAAAAATTAAAGGAATAAGGAGAAGTTAAATTATCATTATTTGCAGATGACATGATAATGCTACATAGAAAACTACAAAATCTTCAGCAAAAGATTTCTAGATATAATAAGCAAATTCAGTAGCATAGCTGGATACAAAGTCAATACTCAAAAATTAATAGCATTCCTGAACACAACTGATAAATTTTTCAAGAGAGAAATTAGACAAACCACACCCTTCACAATTGCATCCAAAAATAAAACAAAATACTTAAGAATCAACTGAACAAGAGAAACAATCTATATAATGAAAATTACAGTACTTTTAAAAAGGAGATTGAAGATGATATCAGAAAATGAAAAGATATCCCTTGCTCATGGATAGGAAGACCCAACATTGTGAAAATGGCCATACTCTCAAAATTATTATACAGATTTAATACAATCCTGATGAAAATACCTCATATATCTAGAGAAAACATTCCAAAAATTCATTTGGAATTAGAAGGGACTTAGAATAGCAAAGGCAATCCTTGGCAACAAAGGCAAGGTAAGAAGCATCACAACTTGTGACTTGAAATTATACAACAAAGTTACCATGATAAAAACCATCATGGTGCTGGCAAAAAACAGACCTGAGGACCAATGAAGCATATTAAAAGATACAAGCATAACTGCAAACACATTCAACCATCTTATCTTTGAAAAAAGGGCCAAACACACCCAATGGAAGAAAGATGGCCTCTTGAATAATAGTGATGGAAAAATAGGTTTTCCACATGTTCAAAGCTAAAATTAGACCCATATCTAGACTGTAAACTAAACAAAAGCCAAATAGTTCAAAGATCCAAGTATTGGAACATAAACCCTAAATCTTTTGAAAGACAATTCAGATAGAAATCTAGGAGACGTATAGGAAGGCAGAATTCATGAACAAAAATCAAAATGCATAGGAAGTACTTCAAAGAATCAGCAACTGGGATCTCATCTTATTAAAAAGTTCTGCACATCAAAAGAAATCACCAACAAAGTAAAAAGAAAATCCATAGAATGGAAAAAAATTTAACCAACTGTCCCTCAGACAAAGGACTTCTATCTATAATGTATACAGAATTGAAAAAAATCAGAATCCCCCAAATTCAAAGACTCAATCCAAAAATGGGCATCTGAGGTGAATACCCACTTCTCGGATAAAGAAATGCAAATGCCAAATAAATATATTAAAAAGTTTTGACATCATTGGTCATCTGAGAAATGCAAAATAAAACAACACTGAGATTCCATCTCATCACAGAAACAAAGGCCATCATCAAGAAATAAACCAATAACAAATGCTAGAGAGGCTGTGGGAAAAAAGGAACTCTTGTCCATTGTTGGTGGGAGTATAGACTGGTGTGACCAGTGTGGAAATCATTGTGGAGATTTCTCAAAAAACTAGGATTAGAGGTTCCACTCAACCCAGCTAATCCCCTTCTGGGTATTTCCCAGAAGAATTAAAAACATCCTACCATAGCGATATTTTCAAGCTGTAACTTGGAAAAAACTTAAATGTCCATCAACCAAGAAATAGATAAAAAAAAAAAAGATGTGGTATTTTTATATAATGGAATACTACTTAACTATACATAAGGATAAACTTGAGATGTTTATAGATAAGTAGGTACAATTTGAGAGCATACTCATAAGTAAAATAAATTAGACATGCATGTACAAACATCATATTGTTTCCCCAGTGTAAGAGGTTGAAAGAAGGTCCAAAATATACAATAGATACTGTGAAATGGGAAGAAATTGTTCAAAGGGAATGAGAAAGTGGAATGGGGGAAAGAAAAAAAGAAGGAAGGAAAGAGGAAATATATATATGCACTCATAAGATAATTAAGATAGTTATACTACTAATTTTTATTAGTTCATTGAAAAGAAAGATTTGTGTTTATATTATTTGATCAATTTTTCAAGACTATATCTTGTATTATGAAGACAATAATGTGCAATGTATTAACCATTGTTACTCTCCTACTATCTTGTTTTGAAATTTTGTATCATTGTTTTTGTTTTTCTCTTTGAAATAAAATAAAATAAATCTTTAAATAATATTCTTAGACAATTACATAGTTTTGAAATGACAGCAAGAAGTTTAAGAAAGGAAACTTGCAGATAACAAAAAGAGCTCTTAGAGATGTAAAAACAGCACGGCATAATTTTTTAAAAGATCAGTGGAAGAATTAGAAGAAATTAGAAAAAAAAGAAAGCTGGAAGACTGGAGGGAAAGTACATATGAAAACTAGAAGATCAAGTTGGAAAATCAAATATCTGCAGAAGAATGCCAGGAAAAGAGCACAAATATAGTGGAGAAAAGATATCAGAGAAGCAGGTCTGAAATTCAACCTCTAGGTGACAACCTTACCTGAGTGACAAGTAAGCATAGCAGTGAATGGCCAGGATCCCCCTTGCCTCCTCCCCTCTTGTAATTCCACGACCCCCAACCTGGACCATCCTTGGTTCCCACTCAGGGGCCCAAAGCAAGGAGCAGGAGTAAAACATGGCTGGGAGCTTGATGCTTTACTGCCTGTGAATGCTGTCACTTTCTTCCTGCCCATATACTTCAGAACCTAGCCTTGAGCCTCCTAAGAAGCCCACAGGAACCTGTCTGACCCATGACCCACTTCGCCCCACTTGCTTCTTAGCCACCTCCAGCCATCCTCAAATCCATCCAAGGGCATCCAGCAGACCTGAGCCAACGACACCAGTATCACTCTCTGTCATGGCCATGTGGGCTTCTCATCACTAGAGGAGTCTGTTTCTCCCAGGAGTGGGGTGGAGGTTCTTTCCCAGGCCCCAGTTCCCTTCTCATCCCCAAGAAGAACTCAGGCCAGGGGTGGTCATGGACTGGCTCTTAGATCAAAGCAGTTGTAGATTCAGACTGGACTACAGCTCGCCGTCCCAGTGGGAGGACTAGATCCAGAGTGCTGCCTTACCCTGCTGAGAGGCTGCTCCATTATTTTAATCCAAGTCCCTCCCTAGTGCATTTGTTCTGCAAACTCTCTCTCTCTCTGGTCTCTCTCCAAGTCTCTGCCTCTGCCGCGCTAGCTGATGTTCTGTCTATAAACATGACAGTCTCAGGGCTATATTAGGATTTTATGAGCCTGTGGAATAGATTTAGATTCAGTGTGAAGTTTTGCTCCTTTTGGAATCTCCCTTCCTCCTGCCATCCATCAGTTCCACCAGCCTGGCCCCAGTGGGTCTGGCTGGGCTCAGGAACAGTGATTTGTAATTTGCAAGTTAAGCAGGTGCCCTGTTCAGGACATATGGGGAGAATCACTCTCCTCTCCTTCCTGCCATACTGTGTTACTACTGCACTGGGTTCTCCATCCCGCTTTACTTGGCGAATAGGCATCAAGGGAGTTTTGAAATGGTATATCTTTCCCTTGCCAAAGCAAACCTGCCTGGAACTCTAGACTACTCCAGCGAGCATGCAAGGCCTGTCTTGTGCAAGACCATCCAGTATTAAGCCCTGAAGGACTCACATCCACAAACCTCTCAGTCCAGGGCAAACCAAGACTGTTCCTTATCTTATAAAGAGGAATTATTGCCAAGTCACCAAAAGTTACAGCCAGCAGATTCCGAGCTGCTAGATCTAAGGATTTCCAAGTGACTTAAAGTTGCAGAGCCTTTGAAAAGCCATCAGCAGCTGTGCTGGTTGATACATTGTCGGTTTGAGAAGTTCAGACTAAGTGACTCAGCAGGGCCAGGGTCCTCAATTTGTAAACATCCTCATCCAATGCAAGAGGAGGGCATAGAGATGGTGTCAGTGCTGCACCTGCCCTGGGAGATGATAGCCTGCTTACAATATAAGGGAGGAAAAGAGGCTTGTTCTTCCCCTCTTTCTGCTTTTGCTGTCTTCCTCTGTCTTGAAGTGCTCCTATGCAATGTCACCCTGCCTTGGAGCCAGCTGATTACATACTGAAACCTCCGCAGGCTGTGAACTAAATAAATCTTGCTTTCCTCAACTTTGGGGTCAGGCATTTTGTCTCAGTAATGAGAGAAAAGTAATGAAGACAGCAACTTAAAAGGATAATAAGGGCCCTGCCTAGATCCAGGATTTTTGATATTCAGCTGGGAAAAGGAAGCCCTAACTCACCTCAAACCAAACCCCTGCAGAGAAGCTCTGCTGCAGTGACTTTGATTGATGACATGAGCAGATGAGGAACTGTAGCCCTGGCATGAGGTGGGGGCAGGGTCTCGCCAAGTCTGTGACTTTAGGATTCAACCAAGAACTCTTCTTCCTTAATTTCCAAAACAGACACTGAGACATGGCAGCCTGCACCCTCAGGCAGCGCCTCTTTCATCCTCCCCCGTACTTTCTTTCTGAATTCGGGAAACCCTCACAGCCCCCAGTCTCAGGGACATGAACACTTGAAGCCGTCCTACACACATGCACTCACACACACTGTGCCCTCTCCAGAGGCCTCACTGACCTGAGAGAGAGGGCGGTGGGGAGTGAAGATGGAGAGAGGGAGACAAGGGCAGAAGAAGAGAGGAGAAAGCAGGAAGCGGTGGGGTGGGAACCAGCACCAGGAGTCCCAGTGACGTCCACACTAAGGACCTTAGGGCGTGGGGTCTGGAAGCATGGGGGTGGGGTGAGGCATCTGCTCTCCAGCCTTATGTGTCCCAGACCTCCCACTTTAGGGCACTTTCTACAGTTCATGGAGAATCACCTACCTGAGTTATGGATTTTTGTTTGTTGATTGTTTGGAGGGACTTTTGGTTCCTTTTTCAGTATTAGAAATTGAACCATTTTGCCACTGAGCCTCATCTCCAGCCCTTTATGTCTTTCGAGACAGAGTCTTTCTAAGTTTCCTATGTTTAAAATTGCAATGTCCTCAGGGAAGCTGGGCTGTGACTGTTTGAGGCATTTAAGATGCCCCGAAATCAGGAATTCTGTATTTTATATCTTAGTTTGAGCAGGTAGAAGAAAATGCGGGTGAAAAGCCTGTGATCTTTACCCTGCCTCTCCAAAACTGACTCCTAGAAAACAGACTTCTGTAACTCCATTTACAGGCTTCTACTCACAGTGAATACTCAAATCCTCAGGACCTTACTAAACACAACCCCAGTGTGATGGCAGACACTTCTCCTTGCACATCAGAAGTAGCTAGGCTCCCCACTTACCCTAGATCTGGAAGCTTCCCTGTTCAGAAATTTATATTCTACTTCTCAACAGCCCCTGCAGCCCTTGGGTAAGGAAACTTGCTCTGGTTCTCAGAGTGTGGAGGAAGAGGCAGGCCTGCCCAACACCTGGCTGTGCTGGCACTCAGCCACAGAACCTGCAAGTAAGGGCTTAGCAGCAAGAGCAGGTTTCCATGGAAATGTCACTCTGGGGCCAGAAGGACCTCCTCAGTCTGCTCTGAGCCACCTGGCTGCTCTGCCCTGTCTCTACCTGGAGTCCCATTCTCCTTGCTGGGCCAACAGGCGGATGGTGGCCCACTGCGTACTTAGGAACATGTTGCTTTTATTCCTTATGCTGCCTGTCCCAAGGGGCAGGCACTCAGTTGGAGATTGGAGCCCAGCCTCAGAGAAGTTATTTCTCAAAGTTACCTAGCTATTATGCACACCTAAAGGAGCAGGTGGTATCTGCAGCACCTGCTTTGTTCCCGCCCTTCCTTGTGGCAGGCACTGCAACCTGTACCTCTGCCACTACTCAGAGTGGCCACATTCCCCTTTGGCTCCGGACCTGGGATCTCTCCACCCAGCTCTTTTCACTGCCCTTAGGCACCCAGCCTTCTAGTCTTCATTCAGCCGCTGGCCACCAGAGTGTATGTCACTCTCATAGACTTCATCTTGTCAGTATCCTTCTTTAATTTGCAAACAGGAAAAGAAGTCCTTTTCTGGACAAAGCCTGAGGGCCTCATTGCTGCTCTCCTGACTCCTGGCTGCATCACTCCTGCTTGACTGCCTGTCAGTCAAGCCAACAGGCATCCTTTCTCTTTCTCATCAGAAGGCAACCACTATGGTAAGAGTCCTGTATCACCCATGATCCCAGCATGTCAGGGGCTCTTGGTTCCCATTCAGTGAGTGACTCATGTAGGGAAGGAGGAGTCCATGTCCTTTCCCTTACCCCATTCCTAGAGTCAAGCAATCTTCCCATTTCTCTGGCCTCCCTTCCAAAGGCTCAAGCTCCATGCAGGGATTCCCTGGCATTACTGGTCTTATTCTTATGCTTCCTGGCTGCTTGATCTTCCTAGTGCTTTTCCACTAGCAGGAAGATTAAAACTAGAAATGTCTTTGGCATCAGCAAGGAGACCAAGACTGAGAAAGCTGGGAAGGTCAAGGATGAAGCTCAAGAGACCCCCGGATAAATATCTCCCTCTGCAGGCCTGTTTCTTCCTCTGCTGAGGAAGAAGACAGATCAAATCACCTTCAGCTCTATCTCCCAGCCATCTTTCTGTAATTAATACAACTGATTACAAGTGTCTGAGGAAACCAGACAGAGTGGAAAACAAAAAGGATTTGCACTGGAATTCATACAGTGCACACACCCTAGGATTCTTCCCAAATTAAAAAAAAAAAAAATCTTTTCAAATACAGGCATATAGGGCCAGGGATTTAGCTCAATGGCACAAGTGCCTGCTTGGCAAGTACAAGGTGGCGAGTTTAATCCCCAGTACCCCCCACCCAAAGCCAAGCAGATAGAGCAGGGGCTAGTCTCTGCTGTTGAAGCAGAGGGAATCTGAGCTGCCCCAAGGGTCTTTGTTGGAAAAATGGCCCATTTGTGTAGGGTGGGGTCTGTGGGGGCTGTACAGAACCTCAAGAGCTGAAACTAGCCCACCAGGGGATTCAAGTCCAACAAAAGAGCCTTGTGCAAAGAGGAGCTCTGGGCCCAGTTGCTTGAGCTGTGACTCAGACAGAGCACAGCATCCCTACCATAGACATCTGCCTCCCTCCATCCCATCCATGCCCCACTGTCTCCTGGCCCCTGCTCTACCCCTGGCTGGGTGTCCACTGCCTGTCTACATCCCAAGCCATCGAGGAGGGCATCAAGGGGTTTGGGGGGCTCTTTGAAGCTCTCAGCAGACTTGCAAACCTCCAGAGGCTTCTGGAATGATCCTGACCTGTATACAGTTTCAGGGTTGCCTTAATTTTCCAGAGTCCAGGACTGAAACTCAACCTCTAAGCATTTAAAATAAACAATAGCAAAACTCAATCCTCTGTCTTTTCACAGCACATTAGAGGTGAGAGCTTCACAGTGTAGAATCTCTGTAAAAGAGAATGAAGTATAATGCCCTGGGTGGAGAGGCTACAGGTGTGCATGGGGGTTGGAGATGGGGGGTGAGATTCTCAGCCTCAGGGCTGGAAAGCCAGGTAAGGGCTGCCTCTGATTGGACAGAACAGTGGTGAACTGGCTCCAGAGGCCCCATCCACCCATTCTAAAGTGCACTGAAAATAAAATGTCCCCAAATTAAGAAAACTGTGTACATCTATATGTAAGTCTATCTCTCTCTTTCTCATTGTGCATGAGACCTTTTTTTAAGCACTTCTTAATTAATAACCTGTTTGATCCCCTTTAAGTGAGTGAAGGAAGGGGTGGAGAAATGGAGTCACACTGCTACCGCATGGCAGAGCAGGGGCAGAGACTGACAGTTAGTAAGTCAGGATGCAGCGTAGGGGGTGGGCAGCAGGCTGACTCAGGCTTCAGGCCTGGGACGCTGTGGGAACTAAGTAACCCCAAAAGGGTGGCGGGGGAAGGGAGACGGGGGACAAACCAAGTCTGTCACAAGACCTCTACTCAGAGACCCCAAGGGACAGATGGGCAGGCCACTTCCTGGAAGAGACAGGACCCTGCAGGAAGACAAGGGGAATGGGAGAGCTTGGCAAGAACTTCAGAGATTTCTCTTTGGTAGGGAGGGAACTGAGTCCTGGCCAGGGCCGGTGGAGAGGAGGCTGTGGAGGAAGGTGGAGGCAGGCATCCTTGGGCTCATGCAGGAAGCTGCCTCTCAGGTGGAAAGAGCCATCGCCAGCACATTCCCGGGTCCAGCCTGCCCTCTGCTGGTTCTTTTGGGGGACCTGAAACAGATGGCCTCCTTGGATGGAAGTGGTCTTTGAGGAGTTCTCAGGTGCCCCTTACAGGCCCGCACTCATAAACTGGGAGTGGCAATTTGAAAAATGAGTGCTACATATACTTTTATCATCTCTTCTAACCGTTAGTTTGACTTGAGAACTTTTCTTTACAGTCTGCCTGTCAATGAAGTCAGTTCACGAGTTATATAAAATGCAAGTAAAGGATATTTTTGTCACAGCTGGGGACACGGAGGGAAGTGTGGGGGACAGCTGGGTTCCAAGTCACTCCACCTTGGTACACTGGAGTCCATTCAAATTTACACGGAAATAAGACTGCACCTCTACTTCACCAGTCAGGTCCCCTGGGCCGAGAACTGGCAGAGCCTTAATCACGGGTCACCTTTGATGCAGGATGGAGCTCAAGTTCCAGAGGCAGAGGCGGAGCCATTTGGAAACTAACACTCAGGGCTTAAGTGCCTAAAATATTTGACTCGCGGCTCAAAAATTAGTAACAGGCAGTTTCAATCCTGTTAGGAAAACAGTCTTTTGCTGGTTTAACAGAGATGTTTCTCCCTCTGTTAAATTCATTAAGTCAGACTGGATATTTTTCAAAGCTCTTTTACAGTTACTGTGAAACACACTCTGGTCCCATAGGACAGTCAGAGGTTCACAAGGCAGCTGATCCACATCTTTTAATGACCCATGCTTAATCACCAATAAATCCCATGCTGGCCTCCAGTCAGCTACTAGTACTTGCGGATATGGGGCAGAGTCCAGCATTGATTTCCCTTGGCTGGGACCCTAGACTCACACCTACCATAGGCTGGAACCCAAAGCCAGAATGAATTTACAGCCCAAAAGCCCAGAGGCAAAACAGGCCCTATTTTTCACTAGCTGGACCTAACTTAGTAGTTGAACCCCTTCTCACCTACTGATAGCAGGCACTGCTTTGTCACTTCAAGTCCCTTCTTATTTCTGGGACACTGTCTCCTCCTGTGGTCTATCCACTCCAAAAGATTAAGATGCTTTCCCAGCCGAGTGTGGGGGTGCATGCCTGTGTTTTCCAGTAGTCCAGGAGGCAAAGACTAAAAGATCAAGTCCCGCTTGGGCTATTTAGTGACTTAGTGAGACCATGTCCCAAAATAAAAAATAATACTATTAAAAAGAGCTGGGACTATACCTCAGCATGAAGGCCCTGTGCTCCATCCCCCCATACCGCACATGCTAAAAAATTCCAACCAGCTGCAGATCCCTCCTGCTTCTCCCCACAGCCACACTCTCTCATGTATGCAGCTAAATAGAAATGTCACACTCCCCTGATCACGCTAGAATTGCACCAACTACAGGGGACCTCTCTCCCCAGGCATGCTCCAAACTTCAATTAATTAAAGTGAAGTTTCAAATCCAGTTGCTCACCATCCTAGCCAGATTCCAACTGATCAGTGACTGCTGTGCTAGGCAGCACAGACTGGGACATTGCCACCATCTGGGGTACTGCTCTCATGCTCAGGGACCAAGAGTTGTGACCCTGCCGGTCCATCTCAGCCCCACCCAGTCACTTTCTGCAGGCAGGCAGAGGTGCTCTCTAAAGTGTAGTTTAGCTCACATCACATTTATCCTTAGACTCTCTTACCTATTACAGCAACCAGGAAAAAAAATGCAAGTTCCTTCAGGAACTGACTGGCACAGAGAGGCAGAGGCCAGGGGTGGGCTGGTAGGACCCAAACACTTGCAAAGGATGACAATGGGCATATGGATTGTGTCATAGCAGTGAGAGGTCAGAGAATCCCAGAGGGGTGGGATGGGGATCTGGGGTCAGAGTCCAGGCTGCCTTGGAGCAGGGATCTGGTGACAGGTAGGTAATCGGATGCCAGAGAAGACAAGAGTTCCAAGCTCTCCCTGTAAATCCAAGACCAGGGCAGATGGGACTAGACCTGAGTGCCTACAGCACTGCTCAGAAGTCTGCACTGCAGATGTGAGCTGGGGGTGACCCTGTCGCTGCAGGGTCCCCTCTCCCCTCAGCCCGACTCCACATCTCTTTTCTATCCAAGTCATTTAAGATCCTCTTCCCACCCAGGCTGCTCATCCATCAGCCACACCCAGGTCTGCTGTGCCGGGGCTACCTCACACTTCTCAGTACACTCAGCAGCTGCGGGACAACGTAACTACTCAACCCTGCCATCCTGTCTCCCAAGGGTGCTGGAGCTCCGTCTGAACAGGCGTTCCCAGTGCTGGAGCTCAGTCCCTGCCCTGACCTCCTGCAGCATCTAGTCACCAATGGAGTCAGGCTGGGCCTGACTGGGAGACCCAGAACCTGGACATCTCAGATGAAGAGGCATCACTTTCCCACACCGTAGGATCAGTGTTCAAGGTGGCACCGCACCCACACAGGAGCACACGCCCCACCCACAAACACCTCGACACTCATATCCATTCCCACAAACAGTCACAAACACACCTTCACACACAGGCAACCTGCACCCACATCCACACACACAGACACTCCCACATTCACATCCACACACAGTCACACACATTCACACACAAACACCCCACCAGATGAAAACCTCACAACACCCTCACATTCACATAGGATCCAAACATATAGCAGCCCACATATCACACAGACACTGACATCCACACACACAGTGACAAACACAAATCCACACTCACATCCACAACCAAACACAAAATCACACACACACACACACACACCGTGATACCTATATTCAAATACAATGCAAACACACATCCACTTACAACCCACTCACACACAAATGCACATAAGAGTCATATACAAACATTCACCCACACACCCACATTCACACACACAGATCACACATCCACACACCTATCCCATACCAAAACACCCCATCGTAAAGTCACAAACACACATACCACACATAAAAACATCCCAAATACTTACATCTACACCCACACAATTACAAACACCCATCAACACACACCCTGCACACAAATGTAGTCACAAACACACAGGCATGACTTCACACACAAAGTCACAAAGGCAAACGTACACCACACACACAAATACCCACACACTTACACACTCATAGGCTATTACCCTTCCCCACTCTCACCTGAGACTCTTACTTGGGAAGAAGGGGCCTCTCCCTGGTGGTATGTGTTTGTATCAGAAGGCATATTAAACTGGGGCTGTGGCTCAGAGGGAAAGCACTTGTCTTGCACCTATGAGGCCCTGGCTACCATCTCCAGCATAACAAAAGATAAAAAAGGGAGAGGGACAACAAAGAAAGTGCTCCTTCTCATCCCCTCTACTGAGTCAATCCTACACACCTCACATGTGAAATGCTACAAATTGCAGACATTCAGGATGCAGTGGTGGAAATGTCTGTGAGTTTATGGTAGGGACTATTTTCCCTTTTCTCCTGAATGTCCATGTCCAGTCTTCCCTTGGACCCACATAGAAGGAGGCCCAAGCTTCTAGCTTCATGGAACAGGAGAGCCCTGGAGGAGGCTCTGTGGCCAGGGGCAGGGTCTCTGCCTCCACACCCTGAAGCCCCAGGCTGACTGTCTTCAAGGGTGACCACATCATGAACTAGAGGGCTCTCATCCTCTCTGCTGGAAAGGATGGTCAATCTGTTTGTGCACCAGTTTTTAATTTTTTTTATTTTATTTTACAGAGGATAAAACCAAGGAAAATAAAAGAGAATAAAACCAATCAAAATAAACCAGTATAAGTGATACAGGACTTCAAAACCTTACTAAATCAACAGTTACCATAATGCCTTTTGTTGTCCTCAAAACAGCTGCAGATACCTTCATACACAGTAAAAATTGAACAGAACAGAATAGAACTAATAAAAAACAAAACAAAGAATGCAATAAAGGATTTCAAAACAAGCCAATAGTAAATCCAAAATGGCTCCCATAATATGTCTTATCTTTTAAATAGCTGCTCATGCCATCAGATTTAACATAAGCAAACAAAACAAAAGACAATAAAACCCAACCCAATAAAACAATGAAAATGATACAGTTTCCAGGTAGAGATCACCTCCTTGTGAGGTCTGATTCTTTCCCTCCACAGTCCGAGAATGGCCTAGTTTTAATTTTTTAGTGAGCACCCTCTGATTACGAGTCTGGGCTGCAGCAGTCAATCCAGGAGCAGGGTAGAGCTCTTCTGTGGGGAGGCCTGCCCAGCACCACCAAGGCCAGGGGATGTACACGGTCTACCATTAGCAGCAACTGAGAAGCACTCGGCAGCCCACTGGCCCTTCCTCTGCTGATCTGGATTACTGCAAGTTCTTGTGCCTCTAAACATGCTACACTGGCCTGATTTTCCTCCAGATGTGAGATGGGAAGTGGCAGGCAAGTAATAAGGAGGGGAGCACCCCCCACTTCCTATCCCATGATTTCAGGGACCCGACTGGGCAGTAGACACCACAGGCCACCCAGCCATGGAAATCCACCACAAGATGGCCTGTGGCCATAGTGTCCAGTTCCCACAGCTCAGGTGGATGGACCCCATCAGAGACAGGACAAGAGAGGTGGCCATGGCTCCTACTTCCTGCTGACCTCAAATAGGGTGACTTGACCTGAGAGGACTTTCAAGAAGATAGGAGTTCTGAAATCACAGACATCCTGCCTAAACAGGACAAGTGGGTCACCCTAAGGGCAGTTCATCTTATGGGACAGAAGCAGTCACCCAAGTGAATGAAACCACCCCCCAAGGGTTCACCTACTTGGGGGAGTATTCCCTTCATTCTGTCCCTTTTCTGAGATTTCATTTATCTTGTTTGCCCTTTGTCTGTCTGCATTTGGACTTGGCACACCCTGAATATGCTTTTGCTTCTCGTAAGCCCAGAAGTGCTGATAAATTCCTAATTTAGGAACAGCAGTTCTCCCATTTAGCAGCTGGCACCAGCCCATCCAGCTCCATGAAGTATAAGTTTCTGCAGATTGGAGAACAATAAGGCCTGGCGCCCTTTCCAGGGATTTTTGGCAAGCTCAGAACCGTGCTGCTTTGAGTACACGAGCCTTGTCATCTCTTACAGATTCTTTTGTTTCCTTTTGTTTTCTGCCCCTCTGCTGATCTCCCAGGGAAGTAGCCATGTGAGTTCTCAAGCCCACCTTTCAACCCTCCTCAGTGGCATCCCCTGCCTCCCCTCCCAGGAGCTGTGAGCTACTTTCCACTGGGGACCCATAAGGAAAGGAAGTGACTGTTGATGAGGGGCACAATTTGCATGTATTTCTGAATTTTTTGCCTATTGGTTCTAGTCCAAGAAAGTTAAAAGCCAGGGACTTGCCTAAATTCTGCTTTATGTTTGATTTTCCTGGAGGCAATGTGGTCTCCTGACTACCAACCCAACTGAGAGTTTTTTGGAACTTAGGAACCCACCATCTAATTTTTCCTGGGTGCCCCAGAGGACAGGTGGGTTCTGCTATCTGTCTCCTGGCTAACTAGCTGGCTTGTCAGTCTTCTTCTGGTTATAGACTGATTGCACCTATGTCCTGTTATATACCTTCTCATTACCCACACTGTAGCCGTGGAGATTTCAAGGCTTTCTCTTTCTGGTTACTTTCTCAATCCCATGTGACTTACTTTGGCCAATAGGGTGCTAGCAGACATAACACAACAAAGCTTGGAAAAGCATTTGCATCTCTGGTCCTTTGTCCTGAGAGCAGGAAAAGTACCCTGGAGGAGGAGCCATGTGCAACAGAGCCAGGATACCCAGTTGTCCCAGCTGCCTCTCCTAGCTTGGCTGTCCTGTGGCTAACCAGGGAACGTGTGGACAAGCCCAGCCAATACCTGAAGACCTTCCCAGCAGAGCTGCCTGAGTACCTGAGCCATGGACTCATGGACCAGAGTTAATAGTACAACATTATTGCTATAGTGCATGAAGTTTTCTTTAATTATGTTTTTGAATTTTTATGTTTATTAGTATGTGCTTGAGACACATAATGATTTCCTTCCTGTGGGGTGTTGGTATTTGTATACAGTACATCTCAACTCTATTTTCATCCTTTCCTCTCCTTTCCCTCTCTCTCCTTTGATATCTTGGTCCCTTCTCATTTTTAGAGGTATCTATTTACCCATTTCCTGTTATCCTTTATTCTGTTTTTTGTTTATATTTTGGGTTTCTCATATAAAAGAAACAATGCAGCATTTAAGTTGTGTGTCTTATGCATTTCACTTACATTATGGCCTCAAGGTACATCCATTTTCCTACAAATAATGCAAGTTTAGCCGCCCTTATTGCAGACTAGTCCTCATTGCACATTGATATGACATTTGCATTATCCATTTATTCTTGTTTATTCTACAGTGTGACTGTGGCAGTTGATGACAGTCACTTGACTACCATCCAGCTACAGAATGCGCTTTCAGGATCTTTGCTGTCTTAGGACCCAGGGGTTACTGGGGCAGCTGGAAAGAAAAAGTACCAATGGAAAAAGCCTCAGTGTGAACTGCTCAGCCCCAGTGTGACTGTGGGCTGCCTGGCTGTTTAACTCCACTCATATTTGAAGGTTTCATCTCTGAAATGGGAAAACCAGGAAGGTAAACAGGGAGCTCCTGAAAAGCTAAGTGAAATTTTCGGTAGTCTCACTGTGCTGAGATCACAGGGACTAGAAATCAGAACTTATCATAGAACAAGGGGCTGGTTGACCATGAAGCCTCTGCACAGGAAACCTCTAAATCCCCCTCCAGCAGCATGCATGGGCTGGGCATGGGTAGGAACCAATACTGCCCCCTCCCCAGCCTTGCATTGCCTCCATTGCTGATTGGGCTAAGGTGACTAAGCTCAAGCAAGTCCACTACCAGAGGAAGGAGGAATATTGTCAGGGGCGTGCCAAGAGACAGGACCAAAGGGCCAAAGACGAAAGAAAAAAAACCAGGCAGGAGGAAGAAACCCACAGTGATTCATATTGGACTTCGTTTACAAGAGCTTAAGACAGTGATGAATAATATGGGTAAGCAACAGAGGAAGAGATAGATGAAAAATGCATAGAATGTCCGAATTGAAAACGTCTGAAAGGGATTAAAAAGGAAAATATGAGAACTAAAAAATTCAAGAACTAAAATTAAATAGATAGGGATCTGCAGCCTCATGGCTGTCATCTCTCTGATGGCAGTGCAGCTTCTCACTAGCTGAGCTGCAGCCAAAGGAGAAGATGGTAAAAAAGGAGGTCCCCCTCCCGTGTCTCATATAAGGCAAATTGCTCACAAAACCAGCAATGCTGAAGCACCCAAGAAACAACAGGCTACAAAAGCCTTTCGCAGGAGTGCGCTCCCAACAGGAATGGTGAGACAAGTCATCATTACAGGCCTGGCTCTGAGCCGCTCCAGGAGACCAGACATCGTCAGAAGTCTCCTAAAATTCTGATTCTCACATTTCCTTTCCAGTGGATGGATCCTACTATGATGGGAAACATTTCATTTTTAAAAACACTGCTCTCATCTTCTTCTTGCTATTGGTATTTCTGAATGTTAAATTTTTTTCCCATGTGGTCAAAAGTATATGACATCAAGTGGAAAACTAAAGGACAGAAATCAGGTATTAGTCGTTTTTCCATTTTCATGTGTGCACGTGAAATTTTAGTAGATATGTGGGAATATAAAACAGGAATGCAAATCAAAATGCTTAGAAACAAATTTCAACAGCTCAACTTCGTAATGACTATAAATAAACCTGTTAATTTTTCAAGATGATGCCAGCATTTGTTTGTTAAACTTCTTATTTATGGCAAAAAAAAAAATCCAGTAGATAGATCTATTGTTAATATAACCTATTCTTACGGTAATCTATTCTTAATAGGCTAGCACCAGCAAAATAAATAAATAAATAAATAAAAATAAAAATGAGAAGACTAGTGAGCTGGAAGTAGATAGATATAAAGAATTCAGGGGGCTGGGGATTTAGCTCAGTGGCATAAGTGCCAGCCTGGTGAGTGCAAGGTCATGAGTTCGATCCTGGGTACAAAAAAAAAAAAAAAGAAAGAAAAAAGAATTCAGACAAAAGCACAGAAGAAATGTAAAATAAGGAAACAAACATAAAAGATGGATAGATAAAATATAAGAGCTATATGTAACTATAGCCCACATAGACAGGAAAGAGACCATAAGGTAAAGAAAAAATTACAGAACTAATAGATGACAGCTTTCTAAAACTGAGAAAAGATGTTAATCCATGGATTAAAAATCACTACATATTTTGAGAAAGAGAAATATAAAAGTAATCATATCTTATGATAGTCACATTGCTAAAAATAAAGACAAAAAATCTTTTTTAAAAAGTCAGAGAAAAAAAAATCTCTTCAGAGGTATAACACAAAGGCTAAAATTGGCTCTTCAGCAAGAATGTCATGGTTAAAGTCCTAGAAGGAAGACTAACCTGGAATTCTATACCCAGTGTAAACAGCCTTCAAAAAAGGAGGAAAAATATAGGCATTTAAAGATAGCAGACCAGAGAGACTCCGTGGCCTACAGTAGCCACCGCCTAAAATCAGATGGAGGGAAATAACCCAGATGAAAAAGTCTGAAATGCATAACAAATTAAGGGCTATAGCCATAGAGAGTAAATGCATAAAATAAGTAAATATTTAACTCTATCCCAGGTCAAAATTTGTGTCTTGTGAGATTAAAATATGTGTAGAATTTAAAATGTTCAATAGTGGAAAGGAGTGGGCTCAGTTAGTTCTAACATTTTGTAGAAGTAAGTCCTAAATTATATTAGACAATTATAAGCCAATGATGCATGTTATAATATTCAGGGTAATGGCTAGAATACAGATTAGAATATTTAGGTTCCAAGTAGACACAATGAAAATAAATAATAAAACTTAAGCTAAAAGGAAGCAAAGACCCAAAGTTATGGAAAAGCAACGTAAAACAAGCGCTACACAAGGTGATACAATAATTATAAATCCAAATGTACCAATTACTACGTTTGACTGTAAGTGGGTAGGATATTCCAAAGGAGACTAACATTGCCTGAATTCTATTTTGTTTGTTTATTGTGGTGCTAAGGATTGGGAGGAGGGCTTTGTGAATGCCAGCAAAGACTCACGAAAGCTATTCCCTAGCCCAAACCTCAATTATATGTTAGTTATAAGAGATCTGCCTCAAGAGCAAAAAAGAATGAAAGTGAAAGTTGGAGGGGAAAAAACTATTTCTGATGACAGAAGGCTGCTATCACTATCCTGATACAGACCAAGTAGACTTCCCGGCAAGAGGCCCTGATGGAGACATACGGATGCTTTGTAGTGAAGGAATCTGTCCTTACAGTAATAACGAACAGAGCTAGGGAAAGTGACAAGTTCACAGCATTAGGGAGAGGTATTCACACACTTTTCTCCATATCTGATAGAAAGCAGGTAGAAAATTTGTAGATCGCACTGTATCCAGTAATCAGGGAATACACATTCCAAAGCACACACATATCACTTAGTAAAATGACCCAAACGCTGAGTCATAAAGCAAACTTCAAATTCCACGGGATTTAGATCATCCAGAAGCAAGTCCTTAGACTGCCTTACAATTAATCTAGGAATTAATAACCAAATGTTAATTGGAAAATTTCCTTCTCTGTCTCGCTAGACAACTCTGCCCTGAGATACCGAATCACTTTACAATTCATAGAGAAGCCGGAAGGAAGGAAAGAGGCACCAAGGGAGCCCGCACTGACAGCGAGAAGACACCTCAGGGCCAGCTCCGGGAGAAGGCAGGAGCCCAAGCCACAGAAGCCCACGGAAGCAGCAAATGTGAGTGCACTGGGCTTTAATGCCCATGAAGTAAAAGGAAATATGACTTTGACCCTCACGAAGTAGAAGTAAACTGAACTCTGGGTAAAGCTGGGACCCCGCGAGACTGCTCCTTTTTAGGAAAAAAACTGAAAAAGCCCAAGAGCCTGATTCTGCTCAGAAAACGTGCAAGCAAAGTCTCGCATTAGCAAATCACCCCACCCCAATCAGATGTAAAGTTTTCATTTTTCTTTTCTACAAAGTAGAGAAATCCCACTATGAAATGCAGGTTCGGCTAGGTGAATCATTGGCTAGCTAAGATCACTCACTTTAGGAACACTTCTAGCTCAGGGAATCCCATAAAAAACTCCCAGTAATTCTTTAATATCACAGACTTTGAGAGGAAATGATTCACCGAACAGGGAAAGCAAGTAGGTACAATAAAAGGGTAATTGGATCTCTAGGCTATGCTAACAGAACTGTGCAAATCAAATTATAAACTCAATATGCTTTAAATAATTACGTACATAAAGAAGGAATAAAAAGCACATTGAAAAAGCAAGATTCCATGAAACAAACAAAAAAATCCAGAAGCAAATTAGAGTTTTAAGGCTGAAAATGACTCCAAAAGTTCATTTTAAAATGTGATGATTGTTTTAATAGCAGAATTGGCAGCATAGGAGAGCAGAATGACTTGGTGAACCGGAAGACAGATAAGAGGAAATTTCCGGGAAAGCAACAGAGATACAAAGAAGCAGAGGGACAAAGGAATTGACAGAAACGAAGGGCAGAAGGAGGAATAAGAACCACCAAGCCAGAACTTGGGGGATTCCGAGGAGGGGGTGAGCGTGCAAGACTTCCCCAAACAGCCCCCATCCAGGTGTAGAGATGCCTCCCCATTTCCCAGTGGCACAGGGCCCGGGTTTAGTTCTGGACACTGACAAAAGAGACCACACTTCACAGCTGGGTCCTCCATGGTCCTCCTTCTGGTGCTTGGACTGAGAAGGTCACTGCTCTGGGGACACCAAGTCGGGGAGGGGGCCACGGCTGCTGTGACAGCGAGAGAACATCAGCTGGGTCAACCGGAAAACAGAACCAAGGAGTGGAACAAAGGGTCACACACTGGATGCTCCAAAAACATCTTTCAGGAGATACCAGTAAATTGAAGTCACTTCCTTTGATTATCAATACTTACTAAAGAAACAGGTTGTATATCCAAGATACACAAGTATATGAGAATTTGTAAGATTGACTTACAAGAGCCGCCCACAGAGTCAGGTTTGGAAGAGAGCCAAAGGGCTGTCGTCTGTGTGCTGGAGAGCTGAAGGGTTTGGTCAAAGGCCTGGAGCTCACTGTAGCGTCCTGTGTGAGTCCATTATGACATTAGTAAAACTACAGGTAAGAGCCTGTATACTATCAACATTATTACAGTCCTCACTTCTGCAACTGGTCCAAGGTCATGGCTGATATTTAGAGTTCCTTCTTCTACTATCCATCCTTGGCCTTCAGCAAGCACCTCAGCAGGTCTTGGCTGTTTACTGGTGGGGTGACTTGTTCCTTCATTCCTGAAGTTCCCCATTCCCCACTGACCTTAATAGCAGGGTATGGGAACACCAGAGGGTGCCCTAACAGATCTTCTGCACTCCTAGTAAACTCTTCCTTTCCTCCTTTGTGGAGTAATAGATCAGCTTCCCCTTGATAGTCTGGGTCAGTCACCCCTGCCAGCCCTGTAACTTCCTTTCAGCTTGTTAACTTACAGGCATGAGAAGACCAGAATGACCACGGGGAAGTCTTGACAATGGTATCATTGTTATGCCTCTTGGTACAAGCCTTCCCCTCTCTGGAGCTAAGACTTTAAGCCAACAGAGCACAAGGTCATGGGAACAGGAAGCAAAACTGTTGCTAGTGGATCACTGGGAATAGTGGTGGATGGTACCTTTCCTGCTTTCACACCTTCACTCCTGGACCTGTGAATCCTTGCTATGGGAGACAGCACCAAACAGTGGATGCTGCACACAGACCTTTGAAGAACCTCCCCCTGCCCGCAGGAGACACCAGGAAATTGGAGCAGTTTCTTTGATTGTGGGGAAGTGGTTTTTTAATGGTCTAGCAACACGGGGCATGGGATATGTCAGGGGTAGTATCAGCCTAGCTTCTCATGGAGACTGTGGGTATACAGGTCTGCACTATAGCAGTTTCTTCAGATCTCTGCTCTTCAGAACCCCAACCCCAAACACAGCCAGGTCCAGCAAAGCCTTCATTGCTAGAGGGGAGAATAAGGCAAGAGGAGAGAGAGTGGGAACAGATTTGAGCATGCAGTAGAAAGCACGGAAAGGCAAAGCGGAGGCTAGGACAGATCTGTCACATTACAGTAGCACTGAGGGCATCAGATGGCAGCCCCCCCCCTGTCTAAAGTGGAACCCAGGAGGCAGGTGTGGGACTGGGGCAGGCTGGGTGAGCCCCCAACCCTTGGGCCTGCCAGCTTCTCCCTCCCTCTAAGAACAGAATCAGTCAGGCAGCTGGGCAGGAGAGTTTGCCTGCAAAGGGTCAAGGGGCCACAGATACGAGGGGTAAGGAGCTGGGCTTGGAGCCTGGTGGCCACTCTGCTGAGAAGAGTGAGAGAGTCCAGGGCATAGACAATGACTGGAGAAGCGGAAGGCCAGGTTAAAACTAGGATGGCAGTGGGGATCCCCAGAGGGTCTGAAGGAGGAGTCTTCATCCTACCCCTCACCCTCCCATCACCAACACCTCACCTCCAAGGACACCTCCTAGCTCGGGGTGGGTAACAGTCTGCAAAAAGGGTTGGAAGTGGTCCAAGGTTGAAAGGACAGGGTTAGGGGTGGTATCTGGCTGCTACTAGTGCCACAGAGGCTAAAAGGTCTCCATTCCATCTGTCCACAACTATGATAGGGAGCCCAGGACCAAGTGGGAAGGACACTGTACCCAGGTCAAGACAGCATCCACGAAGCCCCTCTTTCTGTCCCCCTTTTGATGTGGTGTCTTTCTGGGGCTTCTGGACATCTCTGATGACTGAGCAGGTGAGGAAAGCTCCAGATCACAGGAGCATGTGGGGCACATTTTTGGAGGGGCACAACCATCCCTTCCCACACCTGGCACCTCCAGAACCATGGTCCTGATTGACATAACTGAGACCTTAGTCCTTCAGTCCTTAGATGCTGTCTTGCTAAGATTATATTTGATCCAGTTCAGAGATGATCCAGGAGGTCAGTGGTGGTCCCAGGGGGTCGGGATGGGTTGTTGAGACCGGTCGTGGTGAGAAAAGATTCCCGGATGCAGTGCCAGAATTTACCACAAGAGGACAGTATAGGGCCACTTTTCAGTGTGTCCTGATTTCCCCCAAAGCAGCTTGCAGAATCTCAGGGTTATGAGATTGTCACTGCCGGGTCCCTATGTTATTCACACATTTCCTCTGTAAAAAGCACACTAAGAATTTAAGTAGTTTGGGGAAATGGCTGATTTTCAAAAGGCAATAAAGAGGCAAAGCTGAGAGGGCCCCTGGAAGGTCTGAAGATTCTCACTTTGCTCTGAGGCTGGGACAGCAGAGACTCAGGTTAAATAACTTGCTTGAGGCCATCCAGCTCTTCCTCTGTCCCCATGTCCACCCCCTCTTCACGCCTGCAGTGCTGCTCTTAAGAATTTCACTCTGCCAGGTGTCTGGAGTGGACATGAAGCATTTCAGGCCGTCTTCATGGAGGAAGCTAACAATGGAACTCGACTTTGGAATAAGGTAGAAGCAGACTCTGCTGTACAGTATGTGGTGGGCATTTAGCTGAGCAATAGCGTGGTCAAAGGCAGGTGGAGCAGGCGGGGCGCAGGTGGGGGAAAGGAGGAGGGGGGTGAGGATAGGATGGGATCCTTGCAGTACGCTGGGCTCTTGCCCCCTGCCTGGGTCCCTGCCTTTAGAATCTGTCTGGCTTGCTTAGGAATTCTCCTGAATTCCATTATATTGAAAGTGCAGGACATGACAGGAATTCTCCAGATTATCTCATGTGGAGGTGGGAGTAAGCAGATGGTTGCCATGGTCATTGTGGTGGGCCCAGCTGCCCCTCAGAGCCGGAGGCCAGCCCTGTGGTGGAGAACAGCCTCACCCCATTCCTGTATCATGACTCGAGCCTGTGGTGGCCAGAGCTGACCACAGGGGCCCTGTGCCGACTTCAGAACTGGCTCTCTCTGGCGTCCCAGGCTCTGACTATGGGGAGGCCTCACCTGGGAGCTGCAGCAGGTGCTCCCCCATCTCCCTCAAAGTCAGGGGGCCCCTCCCCAGGGCCAACAGCACCCATCGGAGCTTCTAGCTTCTCCCAATGTTGAAGCAGGGAACTGAAAGGGCATGCAAGGGGTGGCGGAAGCCAGGATGGAGTCTCCGCAGCATCTGAGGGGCCAGTGCCAGGCCAGGCCCTGCTGCTCCAGTCAGTACCACTGCTTCGGCGGAAATGACCCTGCAGATGAGGGAAATAATTGGGAGAAATAATCACACAAATAACAAAGGTCTCGCCTCCACATTGCTCGCCTCGTTAGAGAAACCAAAACTGGAAATCAGTGGCAATTATGATATGATTTTGTGCAAAGGCACACCAGAGCTCCTGTCTGCAGACCTATGCCTTTTTCTTTGTTTATTTTTTTTTATTTTAAAAATCAAAACAGAAAAAAAGGATAGAAATTATACAGAATTTCCAAAAAAAAGTAGGAAACTAACACTAGTAAATATATTGCATATTGTTATCTCAGAACTAGTTGTTCAGATTAGAAATACATACCAATATACATATAATCTTTTCTTCCTTTTTTCCTTTTCTCTATCCCAGTAGTTCTGTCTTTTTGAGCATTTTCTTTCCCTTTCATTATTACAATATCTATGGTATATTTTTGATCTTATTAGTCTTTCAGATTTCTATTTTCTATTATTTTTTATACTAGGGAGATAATAAGATATTTATAAATGTGAATTTGATTTATTCCACTTATGAGTATGGTATAAAGTTGCCTCCATTTACCTGTAAAAGTCTCAAGGTTATCCTTTTTATAGCTGAGTAATATTTCACTGTATAAAAATACCACATCTTTTTTATCCATTCTGTGGTTTGTGGGCATTTTGGTTGTTTCCAAGACTTAGCTATTACAAATTGTGCTGCTATAAACATGGGTGCACATATATTGTTGTGGCATGACATTTTCAATTTTTCTGGGAAAATACCCAGAAGGGGAATAGCTGGATTAAATGAAACTTCTAATCCTACTTTTTTGAGGAATATCCATACTGATTTCCATAGTAGGAACCCTTTCTTATTGTAAGCAGACCTCTTGCCAAACAACTGTACTGGATTATTGTATTTTAAAATCCATCAGTAAATACTTTGAGAATGTTTATTTTCTCTCATGTGTTAGTACCTAATAGCTTCTATTTTGCCTCTTGGGGCCACAGCCTGATAAGATTTCTGTCTGGCCTTTCCTATAAAAACCTTGGTCACACTGAGCCACAGAAAGAACGTGAAGCATAGCTTGGGTGAAGTGTCCCTTGCCTTTAATCCCAGCTCCCTAGCTGGGCAAGGCAAGGCCAACCTGGGCAGCACAGCGAGACCCTATGTCAAAATAAAGAGATAGAAAGGGCTAGGAATGTACTATCTAGTACTAAAAAGTGTGAAAGAGATCTTCTGAGGGTGGCTGAGGGTACCTGCAGCCCAGATGATCCAAAGCAAAGATATGGTGGCTTGGAGCAGGAGTCCAGTCCCCTGGGGTTACCTGGCTGATCTGGGCTCCGAAGGGGATGTGGAGTGCAAGGGTTGGCTTCCATGCTGCCTGGGAAAACCTGACCCGCAGTTCCAGCCTCTCCTTGGTTTTGATCTCTGAAAAGACAGGGAAGTGACAGTGGCTAAGGAGGTGGGGTGGTCTCATCAGGATTGTGGTACTGCATCCCTGTGCCACACCAATCAATGTCTGTCCATTTCTGATCAATGTCTACCCTCTGCAGTGAACACTTGGATCAGGGGTGGGGCGGGAATTGCCTCTGCTCTTCTGGGTATCTCTAATAACCAGTGCATAGTGGGTTCTCTACCAAAAACTTATTCTCTAAAAATTTGGTATTAGTATATATTTGTGATACAAATGAATATATTCACTACGAGGCTTTGGTACACTTACATATCATTGAAAAACCTGATGAAAGGACTGGTGAATGAGTGAATAAGTGACCAGGCACACCCACCCCGTGTCTGACCCACTGCCTTGTGCAAAGTAGATGTAAAGAAATTTTGCTGGGAGAATGAAATGTTGATTCTTTCATAATGTCTACTTGGGTGTGTACCTTGGTGTCTTTGAAGCGGAGCTCAGAAGGTGGGGCAACCCACAGTTGTGGTGACTCAGCTCTCAGAGGATGCCTGGCCACAACCAGTCCCCTGAAATCTGCCCATGTGGGAGGCTTAGTCCACCGGCTGGAAGGAAACCTGCCCGCTGGAGTCTCAGGAGTCACACTTTCTGCTTCCTTTGGAAACTCTACTCACTACCTAGAACCCCGCATGGGTAGCCCCACAGAAAGCCCCAGACTGGGGGACCTCAGAAACCACTGCTCTTCATGGAGAGCATTTGAAGTTTGGCTAAAGGCAAGAGGAGGAGTTCTGATGCTCAGAAGGCAGGCAGGCAACGCAGACACACACTAGGGAAGGGGACAGTGTGTACCACAGTTAAAAGCGCTGACTCCAAAGTTTAACAGAAGAATATCTGAATTCACAGTCTGCTCTTTCTTTCTGAGGACCTAAGCTGTGACCTCAGACAAATATACAGCCTCTCTGATCCTCAGCCTGTCAGCTCTGATATGGATTCATGAGCATGACAGACCTGGGAGTGCATCAGGTACAGTGGTGCCTTCGAGGGTGTGGGATGGCTATCTCAGCCCTCTGCCAGGGCACTAGGCCTTGAAGCTAGCTCATCTGAGACCCAGAACTCACCCTACCCCACTTTGTCCTTTGAGGGTAGAAGGGTTCAGGGCTCAGTGGCAGAAAATCAGACTGTCCTTTTGGGTGAAGAAAAGCTGAAGACGAAGAGGTGAGCAGGCCTGGGAGAAGCAGCTGAAACTTCCCCATCTCATGTCCCTGGAGTCAGCCTTTTTCTGCTCTGCCAGGAGTGAGGATCCCCCAGAACCCCCAGAAGCCATAGCTGTCATCCCTTCTGTCACCTTCCTGTGCTATCTTGGGCAAGTCATGCATCTCTGGGAAGTCAGGGTTTCAGCTTCAACTGAGGTCTGTCCACTTCTAGATCTGACTGGGGCCTGACCCTCAAAGGGCATTTCAGAGAGCAAAGAGCTGGGGGAACCCCCAGAAAACCACTTGGAGCCCCAAGGCAGCCCAGCTCCCCAAGGCTGCTGTGCGAGCGAGGGCTTTCCACTGTGGGGCAGAAGGCTCCTTTCACATTCTTCTCTGCCCCACACACCAAGCCAGACCAGTCAGCACCTACCATTCAGCAAATAGACACTCCATCCCCACCCCACTACCCCCTCCTCCTTTGCTCCAGGCCAAGCAGTAAACCCACCAGCAGGCCTGGCCTGGGCGCCCCTGCTTGCAGGTTGCCACAGCCACAACTGCTCTGCCCTGCCCACATCCCTGACCTGCAGCAGTTGCCTGATAGTCCACTGTCTCCATCCTCATCTTAGCATTCAGGATCCCCATGGACAGTAACTGACAGCCCAAGGGATCCACTGACTTCCTGCCAACAATTGGTTTATGAAGAAAGGGATTGGGGCGGGGGGAGTAGGAGAGTAGGCTAGGGTGGGAGGATCAGGACTGGGGTCCAGACTGCTGGAATGGGGCAGAGCTCATGGAGGCAAGGCCAGCCTGAGGCCACCAGGAATGCCAGTGAGGTTACATATTAGCCTTGCACAAAGCATGAGGCTGGGCCATGGGGGTCACAAAGCCACAAAGGTCAAGGGCTTTGAAGCTCTCTTGGAGACCAGAAAATATTCTAGTTTTGTGTCTTTCGCAAGCTTCTCTCTCTGAAGCATAACAAGCTCAACGACAGCTGGACTTGAGAAACTGCAAATGGCCTTATGGCTACAGCGATGCCTGCTGGGGAGCTGACAATACAACTTCAGAGAAAGAAGCAAAACCATGAGCAATCAAAAATCACTTCTACCAGAGAAGGAACAGCTCTGTCTTGGCTGAAGATGCTATGCAAGAAAGGAGGAGGAACAAACAAGAAGCAAAGGCATGTGGTGGCCCCTAGAAGCTTGGAACAGCCAGGACAGATGGTCCCCAAAGCTCTGGGAAAGGATCACAGGCCCGTTCACTTCACTCTGGCCCAGTAAGATGAATCTGGTACTTCTGACCTCCAGAACCATAAGGTAAGAAATGTGTGTTGTTTCAAGTTACTGTGCCTGGAATTGTTTGTTACACCAGTCATGAGGAACTCACCCAGACCCAGGTCCCGGCTTTTCCCCTGACACAGCCCCTGCCACCCTCAGTGGACACCCTATTTGCTCCAGTGCTCTCAGGGCCCTAAAGTTTTAGGAAAACTCAAATAAAAAAATTAATCATTTTCCTGTTAGTCTCCACCTGTAGGTTAAGGGGCCACAGGAATGCGGAGTCACCAACCTGCATGACACTTCACTTCTCCTTGATGAGGACTGTGATGTTTGCTCCCAGAGCCAGGCAGGAGTATTTGGAGGAGGTGCATAAGCCTCACCAGAATCTTTCCTGAGCTGGTTCCTGAGGGGAATGGGTGGCCACGTGGCAGAGGGTGCTGGGAAGGGGTCTAGGGAAAGGTGGTTCTCAGAGCCCTGCCCCTCCTGTCCTGCTCCCAGCCTCTACCTTCCCCCTTCCCCGCCTCCTCTGAGCAAAGCTGTTTCTGGCCTGTGCTGAAGGGATAGGGTCTCTTTTCCAGACTGAACATCAATCCCCCAACAACCCCAACGCATATGTTGAAGACAACATCAGGAAACGAGCTGTCCCAGAGGCATCTTCCTAGAATCAGGGGACTAACTAGGGTCCATGCTATAGACCAGGATGGTCCAGGTTTCCAGAGCCCCATGTCTGAGACAACCTCTGAACTGTGTCTCCCTTTCCACTCCCCAGTACTTTAGAACATGAATATATTTGGAGACAAGATTTTGAGAAGTGATTAAATTATTAAATTATATGAGGTTATTGGGGTGGTTCCTTGTCCAATCTGATAAGCATCCTTCTGAGAAGAGAAAGACATGCATAGACAGGGCCACAGGAAAAGGAAGCAAGAGGGTGGTGATCAGCCAGTCATGGAGAAACCAACCTGTTGGCACCCTGGCCTTGGACTTCCAGCCTCAGAACTGAAAGAATAAAGGTCTATTGTCTAAGTCACCTCAACCACAGTAGTTGGTACTCTGCCCACCCTGAGCCACAGTAGGACGTTCAAAGTCCAGTGATAATGACATGCACCAGGGGTCTCAGACTCTCAGCCCATGGAAGTTGTGCAAGCCACAGGAGTGTGGTCACCTAACCTGCAAACTCTAACATCTACAAGCAATGGAGGCCCACTGTGGCTGAACCAGACTGCAACCCCAACTCACACCCTCAGCAGGACCTTTGCAGGAAGTCCCCAAAACATCTCAACCTTTAGCTCTGTGCTTGAGTTTCTTTCACCAGTGTAGGCAGGATCACACCATCTCTCACTGGCTGCCCTCTGCACTAAGTGTCCACACATACTTGGCTTGTGTGTGTGAGGTACCAAGTGGTCTCCACCAGGTTCCACACATCTGACGTGATGTGGAAGAAACTGACAGGTCCTTGGGATGGAGGTGGCACACACTCTCATGCACCAGTCACTTGGGTCCATTCTTTAATCATGTTAAATAGTAATAAAATTACAGCATAACAGTGATTCACATAACATACTTTACAGGACTAAGGGAGTACAGTTTCATACAGTCCGTACACAGCGTTTGGGAACACAAAGTAACTTCAATACCAGGTTGTGAGAAACACTCCATCTCGCTTTGGTTTGGGGTGGCAGGCTAGAGAGCCACCACCCAAAATGGTACCTGTGCTATCAAGGAGAGCTGGGCCTCAACAGAAAATAAAGGCAATGGATGTGGCCTCTGGAGTGGCCTCTAGAGAGAAAACCATGTCGGGTGGTCGGATGGCACTGGGTGGCGCAGAAGGGGTGGGCCTGTGTATATAAAAAAGATCGGTAATGAACCAAATAATATTGGAAATAATACCTCCAGTAGTACTTCTGTAAGAAGCAGATTACCCTACATGTTATTCACATGCATAGGAGTGCATAAGGAAAACCCCTCATAATCATGGTCCGTGTGGAATAGTGAAATGTGTACTGGAAATGACGAGTTAATTGGCAGAGAAATTAATCTATAAAGGCATCCTGTCCAGAGTGGAGGAACCTCATCAACAATAGAACGGAGGGGGACCCACTCAGAAAACACACCCACACATGCACACGCTCTTCCAAATAAATACACACACACACACACTGAAGTGATATCTCCCTAAAGCATCCTTGTGCTCAGGCCAGACTTTCCTGCTGGCTGCTGCTCTGATTGTTGGTTGCGAGTGAAAGGCAAGGAATGCCCTTGCACATGGGTGTTCAAGAAACATGGCTCCTTCAGTAGCAGAATCAGGCCCAGCCACGCCAGTGCTGAGAGCTCTGTGTGCACCTTCCACAGGCAAAGTAGAAGTTAGATGACAGCAGTAGGCTCAGACAGCTGAGCAATTGCAGGTCCTCCCACCACCACAGCCCGCTCACACGTGTAAGTGACAGCTAAGTATTTAGTGTTTGCAGCTTCTGACTTCTGCAGACCAGATCTGGGAACGTCAGTTTACAGGAAGCTTCTCTAGACAGCACTCAGTGCAAAACTTCATGGTCCTCCTGTGCTGGAGCTGTCCGCCAAATGGGCTCAAGCATTCTCTCCAGTCTTCCTCACGACTTCTAAAAAGCGAAAAGCCTTCAACACATCCACCATAAACTACATACACTGTCAAGAGGTCTGGAAAATTCCACTAAGAACATGGTTCTCAGGGATTGCATTCTACAACCCAGGATTCCACATTCAGCCCAAGTTTAGCTTGTGCATTGTGTTTCTGATTCTGGGCACAAATATCTCAAGGTTCCTTGAGTAAGAAATTCTGACCATACTTGGTGGAAGTCATGGACAATAAACTCCTCCCACAGAGTAAAAAAATTAAACACCCTCAGTTCTCAGATGATCCTAGACACACAATGAGGGCTTCGGTTTCCAAGATCGTCTGTGCAGTGTTCAATTCTTTGAGGTTGCTCTATTCTAGCAGTGGCAGCAAAAATTTCCCCTCCAAATATAAACTGAATTTCTTGAGAAAACATCTAAAGAAGCAAAAAAGAGAGCTAAGGCTAGTCAAATGCAGGAAGCAGTTTTGTTTTAAATGCATCCATTTTCTATGTTAAACATAAATAGATTCTATGAAGAGGGAGAGAGAGGAGGTCAGAGAGAGAGCAATGTACTGCCAAAACCAAACTGATGCTTCTCCCTTGGAGGCAGTGAAGTGACCAAACAAGGGCTATTTTTAATGTCACTAAAAGGCTGACTTTGGAGTGAAAAATGAAAAGGAAAGAGCCTCCGTTCTCTATAGAGGCTGGGTTCTCTGCACACATGAGGCTGCGATGTAACAAAGAACGCTTTGAACTGAAACGTGCATGTGAAGTTTAAGTTCTGGCAACCCCTGGGCCATGACTTCTAGCTGCTTCACTGGATCCTGGAATTGTCAAGCCCCAGGCTGGGACTCCAGGAGGTGGGCAGGCAAAGCTCGCCTGTGACCTCCTGTGGCCTCCTCTCCGCAGCTCCAAGCGCTCTTGGAGCAGAGCTGAGTTCCTGCCAAAGTGCAACTTCAACAGCCTCAGGTAGAAGAACTCTGTGAGGGGTCTCTGAGCGATAGAACATCAGAAAGGAAGTTCTGAAATGGAGATAATTAACAGGTGCCTGGAGAGGAAAAGACTGGAGTCTCCAGGGTTTTCTCCACGCTGTGAGTAAAACGGTTCCCCACCCACAGAGACTGTTAGGTCATGGCAATGTCAGAGTCGGTGGGCCCAGTGCCTAAAGCACTCAGCTCTCACGGTGTCTTCCATGCAAACGCTTCATCAGCAAGAATCTGTGCCAGCCTGGCATTGAAAGGCCCATAGAAGTCCTGCAGAATCTTCTGCGTGACTGGCCACATGGGCCCCAGGTTCCGATCCTCAGGACGCCTCACATTGGATGCAGGGCTCTTGGTCATCAAGGCCTCTTGCTTCTCACTTAGGGGCCCTGGAAGGGAAAGGAAAGAATCGTACCCAGCTGAAAGGATTTTTGCAAAATTCCCAGTTATGCTTCATGCTGAGTGAGGAGATTCCTTTAAGAAGAAAATGTTTGGGCACTCAAATTCTTGGGCAAGATCGGTACGGAGATGAGGGAGAAAATGGAACTACCATTATGAAATTGTAAAAAAATCTTGTGGCCTTGTGTCTAGCACCCACCTTCAGGGGAGCCTGGCTGGTATTTTAAGATATGCCACTTTCACCTAAGATTCACCTCAGGGATTCATTTCCAGTTGCCCTTAATGGGCTGCTTTCTATGGCTCTCTGCCTGTCTTGAATAACTGTGTGACCTGCCAGACATAGTCCAGGGGCTTAGTTTTTCCTGCTAACGAGCCTGCTGGAAATCTGCCACAGTCATTTCCACTTCAGGCTCTGAATGCAAAGGGCACTGTGCCTGAGGCTTACCTGTATTGCTGTGAAGAGGCCCTAGTGGGGACAGGCCACCTACGTCCAGAGACCCACCTATGGGATGTGCATCAGTGACAACAGGCCCTGGGATAAGCCAGCAGGGTGGCTGCCATGCCACATTTCAACACGTTAACAGCATTCCAAAACAAAATGGGGAAAAAATGACTAAGCGTTCTGAGTCCCAGTGGTAGGCAGGTATAGTTCAAGAAATATTCACTTAACAAGATTCCCAGGCAAGATCATTACAGAGGGTCACAGGAGGTAGGTATCCTGGGAAGAAACGTAATTTGTTTTGACTCAGCCTTTCCAGATGTCCTTAATGACTATCCACACAGGCTGCACCCCCCACCTTTGCATATGCCTCTGTCAGCCTTGCCCCAACTAACACCACGGCCAGTTCACCCAGTGTCCCTCAGAACTCCTGACTGGTACCCTAGGGCTAAGGACAGGCTGTTCTCCTCCAGAGCATGGCTAGCAGCCAAAAACCCAGCCATGCAGCCCTGACTCTAGAGATTCCCCCAGCAACACCTGCCATGATGCCGTGGCCTGTTCCTTCCTCCGTACCTCATGTCTCCTACAGCACTGTCCCAGTCATCCAGTGTGACAGGGTCATGCCTTCAAAGTTCAACCACTTGCTTTCTTTCACAAAGTCTCTATCACCCTTGGACTGCTGGGGTTCTCAGTACAGACTGCAGGTTACTAGTTCCTCAATGCACTGAACTGCAACTGCTTCTCTTCCTCTACCAGACTGCAAGCTTCTGGAGGGGAGGGTATCTCCTTTGCCCTACAGAGTCCTTCACCACACCACTTGTGCACAATGACCCATATGCAGCTGTTACTCAATAAACAAGAACTGAACTGGCCTCCCGTGTGGCCCTCTCTACCCAGCTCACCACGTCTATACTGGACCTGGAACCTTTCTAAAAAGCCAGTAGCCACGGGCTCACACTATGTCCCCTCAATCTGAAGCATAACACATACCCAGGTTCAGGAATTGGAAGACCCTGTGCATGGTGTACTTGACATCAGATGCATGGTCTTCCAGGCGCAGAATGAGAAACTGTTCCTTATTAAACACAGTGAGCCAGTCCAGAAGGTACACAGCATACAGCCCAACCTGGAGCCTCACCTAGGAGAGAGGAGAAAGGCATTATTTCAGGATGCACTTTTCCAAAAGTATTATGGCAGCTCACTGTAAACCATCACAGGAATGACATCCCAGCTAACAGTCACCTTCAGAAGTTGCATTTCAACACATATTCCTGTGTCTTCATCAAGAGCTTTGTGCTACAGGAGTAAAGAATACCCTCACTTAGGACTGCATTTGCTTCTCACCAAACCCCACAGGCTGCTACACACCACCTCCACACGGCGGGTGAGGACTGCAGTGCAGAAAGCAGGTCAAGGCTGCAGCAAGCAGGAACACACATGTTCTCAGTAAGACAGCCTAGCTGTACTCCTGCCTAGCACATAGCATGCTGGGAAAAATCAACTCCAGATGTCTCAATGATGGCCCAGGTGCAGTAACAGGAAAGTCTCTCTCTAATTATATATCTGAATATAATTATTATAGAATTAACCCAATAGGTATAAACCCTTTGTCCTTTCTACCTATTCATTGCCTGGATCATCACCCTTGTGTTCTGTCTCTTGTACCAAACTATAAAACGTATGGTGAAAAATTAACCACCCAAGAGAGGTCTGACCTTTGCCCTTGGCTCCTGGGAGGGGCCCTCTAACTCCCCAGAATGTGCTTCCCTACAGGGAAGCCTGAGCTTTGGACACAGACATGCTAATACAATCACTCATGACAGGGACCAGGCCACATGGTGGGTGCTGGTTCTGATCTCTGGAGGGACTGAAGATTAAGTTCAGCCACAAACCAATATGTGATTGAGCCCCCAAAAGAACATGAAGCACTAAGACTTGGGTTAGAAACATCCCATGAGTGTGGTCACACGTTCATCACAGCTGGGAGAGGCCTGCACCATCCAGGAACTCCAGGAGGGAAAGGACCAGCATCTCTGCACCCAGAACCCACTGTCACCTCAACCCCAACCTGTCACCCCTGCCCCACATACTTCTTCCCTTAGCTAATTTTAATCTGTATCCTTCCCCTGGAGTGGATCCCAACCATAGTGACAGTAGCCTTCAGTGTGTACTATAAGCCCTTCTAGAACATTACTGAACTTTAAGGGTGCTTAGGGGGGCCCCCTCCAGAACGCGCAGTTGGTGTGAAAAGTGAGGCAGGCCCACTCCCCACCTCCCTGTTTCACTCTCCTCTTTGTCCAAGACCACGGCAGGAGCCAGAACACTGACACGGCTCCCAACTAGGCATTCCACCTCTTGTCCCTGCAGTCCCAGCCCTCATCTTGCCACAGGCAAGCACTCTGCAAAGCAGAGTGGGCAGTGGCCAGCTCCTGCTCAGACATCATGGCTCCTCATGCAGAAAGCCCTTGGCCAGGCTGAACTTCCACTCATCCCTCCCCCACGGGGTGCCTGCTGGACCCATCCTCCCCCTTGGGGCTTTCTTGAAGCAAAGCTCTGCAATCCTTCCTTCCTGTCCAGCTTGATTTTGAGTTCCCTGAGTGCTGGCGTCATGGCTGTGTCAACAAGTCATCCTGCATAAGGCCTTCTGCCAGTGCTTAGTCTGGTTTTCGGTGGGATTGTTGAACAAGATATTAACAATACAGTGATGAACCATTTGACAAAACATGCAGACACTAGCTTCATCTCTCACTGTTCTCTTTCCATTTCATTATTTTTCTAACGATGTAGGAAGAATAGAGAGGAAGAAAAACAATTAGAGGGAATAGATAAGTTATCTCCAAAATTCCTTAGCTGCCTAACCCACACTTTTTCCTACTTTATACACCAGCTCATAAAAAAGACCTCAAGCTGGGGTGAAGCTACAAAGAAAATTAGTACATGCCAGTCTCGGGAACAAATATATGTGTTGCCTCCAACACAGAAGAATGGGTAAGAGGACATCATGTTGTTAAATCACAGGCCTCGCACAGCTTTGCAATTCTCTTTCCCTGGCCAGCTCACCACCACCACCACCACCACCCACCACAGGACCAGTATGAATGGGTTTATTCCTCCAGAGACCTGCCTTCGTGACTCGAAAGCCTTCTGGGGAGAAAGAATCCAGATGTTTATGGCAGGACACAGGTGTTTAGAGCAGGTGTAGCTTATACCTGTACCTGGTAAGATGACAAAACATTCTCTGCTCATATTCCATATATCCTCACTACGGAGACCTGCGGCAGGGCTTTCTTTACAGGCAGGCAGGAGACGCACTTGCTGAATGCTGCATAGCAAGACCCTGTCTCACTCCTCTTCCCTCCTCAACCCCCCAAAACTGCAGTGCTAATGGGCATCAGCTGACTCACTGACAGAAGAACAGGGGCCCACGTGTGATGGGCTGGTTTGGGGCCAGTAGTCTATGCTCATCAGAGACTCAAGCCCAAGAGGCTTGTTCCACCACAGGTGAGTCCTGAGAAAGAGTGAGCACCGAGGGAGAAACTGAGGATTCCAGGGCACACATAGAGGGAGCCCCCAACAGCATCTCAGAGCAGCCCATGGGGCAGTGTAGGGGAGTCCAGAGGCCACCACAGAGGAGCCCAAGAGTTAGTGCTGAGCTGAGCCTGGTGCAAACTCAACCTCTCCCGAGACAGGTACCACACTGAATCTCTCTGTCCCCTACTAGGGATTTCAATTTGACCTCCCCACCAGTCTCCCTAATTCCTTCTACTTCATTTATGAATTCAGCACATACTGTGAGTTCAGGCCATGTTCTAGGTACCAAGCCAGGTGATGAAGATACACTATCCCTTACAGACATGGCCCTGGCATCATGGGTCTTATGATCTAGTCATGAAAACTCAGCTAAACGGTAATGACACAAATTCTGTAATCATAAACTGTGACACAAGCTTGGAGAAAACAAATTAGGTGGCCAAAGAAGATGAGATTAAAGAATGCCCGAGAGACAGGAAGTCCTTCAAAAAAGGCACATCTTAGGGTGGAGGAGAAACAGTGAAAAGGATCCAGAACCATAGTAGTTCCCACACCTGAGGGCAGGCACACCTACTGCAGGCCTCTGAGACAGATGGGCATCCCCCTTTCTAGGGTTCTGGTCCAGTGGAGTGGCAGAGAGTTTGTATTTCTGATGAATTAGTTCTGAAGGACCAGATCTTATGATACCTGCTAGGCATGGCAAGAGGGATGGCTATGCTGGGCTCCTCCTGTGAAGGGAATGACAGGGCAAATGACCTGTTCTTGCTATATCTAACCAGTTCTGTCCTGTCCATTGTCCTGTACTGGGGAGGAGCTCCCTTGGACTAGGGGAGCCAGCTCAGCTACTGTCCTCAGCAAAATGGAAATTAAATTTAAAAGCACACGCCTCCTGCTGGCTCTACACTTTGCTTTTAGGATCCAAGTAGGAAGGTGGCAACATAGTGAGTTTCTAACGCCTCCACACCTGGCCTTGAGCCTTTACTAGCTCCAGCAGGAGTGTCTCTGTGAGCCTTAGAGACCTCATCTATAAAACAGGGATGAGTTAAGGTAGAGATGGCAAACCTATGGCATTCGTGCCACCACGGTTAGACAGAGCCCTCTTGGTCAGCACACAAGTCACCCCAGCATTGCCCCAGCACCCAAGCATCAGTTAACAGTGTAGTAAGGGCCATAGGCGAACTCGGAAAAGAATAGTGGCACTAGGCAATGACGTCACAGGCTGCAACTCCTCCCAGCATTCACTTGAATTCAGTATTCAAGATTAATTACAGTGGTGGCACTTTGGAATAAATAACTGGGTTTTGGATTGCAGTTGGACACTTGTCCCTTAAAAGGCTCACCATCACTGAGTTAGAGGGTCTATGAGATGTGAAAGCAATTAGGGTAGCTCTCAGCATCACTGAGTGAGAGTCCGTTTTCTTCTACCCTTGCACCACTGGAGTTTTTAAAGCCTCCCTTTAAAAAGAAAATCAGGATGCTTCTTTCAGGCATGCACAGAAATGGAGTGAATCAGGTGGCACTCAGGAACTTCTGGCCCCGATCCAGCAGTGTTCCCACATTCACAGCTGGAGTGTGGACAGGAAGCAGGAGGGAAGGCCACTCCTTCCTTCTGCAGGGGGAAGTGGCTGCAGAAATCCTACCTCCAGGAAACCTATCTAGACACAGACAGATGCACATCTAGTTTCCTTAGCCCTAGGCACTGCCCAGCACAAAAGAAGGTGTAGGAGGTATGGTCCACTCTGCTCCCTATGGTCTAAAGTGCCGGGCGTCATACAGACCCACACTTGTTCAGAGATTTGGTCTTTCACAGCCAACAGCATAATCACAGCTATCAAGGGGACTGTGTCAGGGTCTGGAACTCTCCTCCTTTCCTAGCCCTGCCAATCACACCCGCCTGCTTCCTCTCAGGATGCCCCCATTGCTTATCTGAACCTGTCCCTCGATGCTCAAGCATATTTTAGGACTTGGTGACAACAGGGCCTGGATGTGAAGGTTCCAGTGCCTCCTAGCAACCACACTAAGCAGACAGTGTATCTCTCAATGTGTTCATCTGTTAACAGTGACACTCACCCAACCCTGCCTTCCATTTCCCTGTCTTCCTATCAACCCACTGGCTTGTGTGATCACACACAGAAAGTTCACAAAGCCAGGTAGGAAAGGACATCGAGGTGGGGGACACATGCCTTTGTTCAAGGTACATATAGTCCCTCTTTCCAGACACAGACCACCCTGTACCTTCTTTCTCAATTCCCAGAATCCACTACACAGTAGGTATATAGGGGTACCTACAAAGACTGCGCTGTTAAGGACACCCTGAAGTCCTAAGGCCTAGGCGTGGGCTCCTCCCCTGACTCGGTAAGTGACTCCAGGAGAAGGCAGCCTGTCTGAGCCTGTCAGTTTACCCAGCTGTACACAGGAAGCCCCAGGCATGGGAGAGTCTATATCAAAGTGCCAGGCTGATGTATAGTCTGTATTGGCTGAATCCATCAATTCCCAGCCACACTCTCGAGCATTCAGTACTCTCAATGGACTCCGTCAGGGAGACACCTGGGAAGAGGACAGCCACGAAAACAGCAGCTGGCCAGCTGGGGCTGCAGTGCCTACCTCAGGCCACTTGGAGGCTTTTTACTAAGTTCTGCCTTCCCTGAATGAAGCTCCCACGAGGGGAAAGCTTTGCTTTACTTCCTCCTGGATTTCCTAGAACGTTTCCTAAAAAATTAAGCCCTAAGAATTTCAGAGCATGTCATTTAGTAGTACTCAGGACTTTCCTAGCTTTCTTTGCCTCACACTTGACTAAATAAGAGCTTCATGCCAGCCAAAGATGTGACCTCAGGGCTATGACCCCCTGTGATGCTGGAGTCGCCCTCTGTGACTCTCAGTAGCTCTGTGGCCACCCTCACAGGGGAAACAGGAGTCCCGGGGAACTGTCCTTTTGTGTGGCATATGCCCAGCACATATCATTCCTGACCCAGGGCCTCAATCCTGTGAGTCCAGAATCAGTTAAACTTAGGAGTAAGAAGTGGGCAGGAGGCTATACCAGGCCCCATCATGGTCCCTCAGCAGTGATTTCCACGCTGGAGTGACAGGGGAAAGAAGGAGGAGAGGTGTACTGAGGACAGAGTCCTGAATTGGGAATGTGATTTGTTCCAGCACTGATGAGGGAGCTGAGCACAGCAGATACCCAGTGTACACTGATGGAAACAAGTCTGTATTGCAATGAAGCTAGTTCCCATTTCATGACACACTTATTGTTTCTTGGACACGGCTCTTCCTCCTGTATCCTTGCCTGGATGACCTACAACCATAGTACAGACCAGGTATAAACATAGTAACAACAAGCAATAGGGCCATGATAGGCCAAACACTGCACTGGGCATGCTAGATTTGGTTTCTCCATTCATCTCACCACCCCAATCCAATCCATCCAGAAGTCCTTTCCCTCTTCCTCCTCATAATTTCCAGAAGCCTCCTCTACATTACTACCCTATGCCACTACCCTAAATCAACTACCAGTTCTTGTATAGCAACCCTGGAGAGATATCCCATCCCCACACCAAGTTTGCGGCTCTCTGCACCAGGCAGAACTGCTGTAACTACAGAGGAGTTCAGGATGCACTGCTCCTAAACATTTAGGTGCCTTGGCAACTGTGATGCCAACAGGAGCAGGAAGGCCACTCTCACCTTGGAAACCTACTCCCCTGATGCTTGCTAAGAACCATGGCCTGGCCTGATGCAGGTAAGAGTGTCCTTCCTACACCTGAGGGAAAGGCTGTCCTCACCCCTGAAGACACAGGGAATGCAGGAGGTTCTGAGCACACAGGCCTCATTGAGTTTTCCCTTTCACTACCCTTAGCTCACACTGCCTTGGCCCAACCCCACTCTATGTGCCTTTCCACTCTCATTAAAACTAAGCATCAAAACACCCAGCTCTCCCTGCTGCTTCAGATCTTCATTTCCTTATTAAGGCTCCTGTATCAAGTAAAAAAACTTCTATTAAATGTGTTAGATTTTCTCTTGTTAATCTGTCTTTTGTTATAGGAGTTTCAGCCATGAACCTAGCAATAGGTGAAAAAGATATTCTAATATCTATACCAGGCTCGAAAATGATATCCCCAAGGCTTGTCCCCTTGACATGTCAAGAGGCCTCAGAACCTCAGGATCATGGTTGCTCTGACCTTTCTGCTTCCTCCTGGCACATGGAGCGCTTTCTGCAAAGTTCCCTCATCTCCCTCCTACCCTGATTTGCCAGAAAAGGAGCACAACTGCTCTAATCTTCTTGCTGAAACTCATTAACAGAGAAGACCAAACTTAGCAAAGGAAAAAAGATGAAGTCTGTCAATGCTTCGGAACAAACTGTCACACACCAGTATTCTCTGTTTTGGTCCCACAGAGAATCCTTCACAAACCATGTTTGCTCTGTGGGCTGAATGCTCCATGAGCTGAATGTCCAGACCATTGTATGTTCTTGAAGTCCACAGAGCTCCCTTAAAAAGCACATGCTTCTCCCCTGACATTTCCTTTCTCACTTTCCCCTATGGAGAAAGGGGTCCGTAAGTCTCTTGAGTCACTGTAGCCTAGTAGGTCACCATGCTCCTGTGAGTGTTCCCTATACTATCATTATTTCTTGTTCTAGGTGTTAATATAGCCATACATCTTTCCTCCTCTTTAATCCACCTATGGAGATCACTCTATCAAACCAGAAGATGGAGCAGGCACTTCCCTAAGCTCACATGCTATGTATCCTCCACTGAAAACTCTCCACTGTTTCTTGTCTCCATCCAGACATCTTCAGAGGTTCACAAGTTCCTGGCCACCAAGCCCATGCACCCTGCCCTGAGCTGCCTTGCTCCCAGCCTCTGGCTGTGCTCTGCTCCAGCAAATGCTTTCACTGCCTCTCTCTTACCTCTACATAGAGTGCTCTGTCACCATAGTCAACTCATCCCTGAGATCTCTGCACAGACATTCCCTCTCCTAGGTAGCATTCTACCAACTGCTCTGTCCTCAGTGGTTTCTGTGGGGGTGGGGGACAGAGCACCTTGGCCTCTCTCTACTCTTCCTAGTAGGTTGTAGTTGAGCACATGGACCACATCTGCTCTGTTTCTACCGCAGGTTAGCATCATGCAAGGAACACAGAGGAAGGAAGGAATGCAGGACAGTGTGAAAAACCATCAATCTATAATCCTTGCATTAGCCCAGTAAAGCAATGCTAGCATTCCATTTTATGGCAAAGCAATGGAGTCTCATGGAAGCTAAAAACAGCTACCTGGAGTCACACAGCTAGTAAATGTAGGAGCTAAGATCTGAACCCACATGCTGTCGACTCTGAAAGTCACTCCTTCAGAATGCCCAGTGCTGTGGTTACCTGATCCACATTGCATCTTCTTGGTAAATTACAAGGCCTGCCAGCAAGGCAGCCTGGAATTCTACCTACGGCCTCTGTGTATTGACTTCAGCGAAGATGTCCTGGACAATGAGGCAGAGGGAATGAAGTTTCAGCCTTGAGCCCCACTGCCCTGGAGTGTCCTAGCCTCCACCACAGTGGTTTGTGCCTTGCCCATTGGGTAGAGCAAGGGTGGGAAACCCTACTATGGGCCACGTGGCAGCCTTGGCTACCTGCAGCACAAACTCCACTGAAGAAGCACTCAGGACCACCCAAAGCCAGACTGAAAAAAGATCTTCAGCCAAATGGTACAGAATCATCGTCAACAACATTTTCTTGCATAAGGAAGGCTGGAAAATACAGACATAATCCTTACAGAAGAGCAAGAAAATGGACAGTGAGAACAATGGGAAACAGTTTTCAACTGAGACTCTGTCAAAGAACCTTTCTAAGTCACTGGCGGGTAATTTTTAAAACAGAACAATCCACACTACAGAGATGCTCTAAATACAATTTGAGAGCTAGGTGTCCTCCTGCCTGCAACTCTAATTGCTGGGTGTGTTTTAGTAGCCTCGCTAAATGATAATCTTCCTAAGTGCACCCTGGTTCTTTCACAGAAGGGGGCCAGGCAGCACTGTGACTGGTTGATCAGCAGGGAAGAAAGCAAGAAGCCTGCTGAAAGGGCCCATCCATATTCCCAGCTTTTATGTCCGCGGAATTGTTTTCCCATTAGCCACCTCTCAAAGGCAGCTGAGTAGCATTTGCGCATTAAAATGCCGCTGTCTGTGCTTCTGTGCTAAACCCAGGGCCACAATGCCCCTCGCATAACCACAAAGCAGCCTGTTCTGTGCAGGGCGCTCAGTGAATACGTACAGGCATGGCATTGTTGAGGGTGTTGTTGTAGACGCAGGCACGCAGCGAATAATCGAGCATGCAATTTTCAAACAGCTGCAGAGCTTCTGTCACTTTTTCATGGAAGTCATCTGCGGATTTATTTGAACTTGCAAAGTAGAGATAGTCTGAATACAACCTGTGAATAAAATAAATGGATAATTTTACTATGTACCAATGTGAAATCTCGCCCTTTGGGTGACAATGAAAATCAATGTGCAATTACATTATCTCATTTTGCTCATTAAAACACAACCATTTCTCTCCTCTTGCAGACGAGGCCTCTCCCCACTTCCCTGATTGCTGCCGCTCCTCACACACCACCAAGCCTTCCCACTCAGATGTGTCTACGCTGCTCCCAGCAACAGTCAGCCAGTGAGTTTGTTTTTTCTTTATTTAATTCTTTGCAGTTACCTCCCATCAAGGCTCTGTTTCTACAACATCAGACTCCAACAATCATACAACAGCAGAGCAGCCATGAAAATTTTACACATCTTCTCTTCCTCTCTCCTCTTGCAGGGAACAAACACAGACAGTCTGCCACTCTTGTAGTATTACAATCTCTTGTGAAACTCCTGGCTCTTCCCACAGACATTCCTAACATGTTTCAAAAGTATTAAATGTGTCTGATTAGACCCTCGGGGACCTGTTTTGTTGCCCAGTGTCAAAGCACCCACACATATGCTTGCAAACACCTGCAGATAATTGTGTTTACCCCATGGGCTTGGATATGTGCACATGAATATCACTCTTGTGCATGTAGCCAAGTTTCCCATAGAAGCTGATGATCTTTCTATGACCAAACTTGGCTTTGGCCATCCATGTCTATCCTTGAACCATCGTATTTTAGCAAGAATCTTGCTCTTAAAGAAAATGTAGGGGATACCAGTGTTTGGGGCTAAGCTTTCAGACCAGGGCCAACAGCCCAGATCAAATCAGCACTGAGGCACTCCCCCTAGACTCCTGATAATCAAAGTGGATTTAGAAAAGTTGGTTTTCCATAACCTGGAAGGTGCAGCAACCAGTCAAAAGGGGCCCAGTCATGCTGTGCCAGTATGATGAGTCCCCGCTGCTTTAACCCGTACAGCAAAAGCAGCTGAAACAACTACTTTTTGTTCTCTACTTATAGTTCTTACACAGTCTTCTGCCAATAATGTCTATCCAGACTGCTCAGCTCTTCGGAATGTCTGTCATAAGAATAAAATGCTACTCAGCTCATGAATCTCACTCATAAAAGCCAATTCAATCCTAAAACTAAATCCACTGAAAATTGGTTTAGACACTGCTACGATGATTCAGTCAGAATTTCCATTACCTAGATCTGATTACCCTCTGATCTGATTGGTTCTCATAGTCCAGATGTCTAGATCTCTTCAGCCAGAATCCTAGAGGGCTGGCATAGCTAGAATCTCCCTTTTCCTAGAAGTTTTCCCCCAGTAGTTATCTACCCGCCAGTTCCTCACTCAGCATCTCAGATATAAAATCCATCCTTCTCATGTGTTTTGAGTTGAGCGCAATCTCTCCTCTACTCCCATCACAGCAGTTCCTATTCCTAGCACAATAGCCCTGAATAATGTCTTGTTTTATCATTTTAGCAGATATGAGGGTGACTTTTTGTCAACAGAACTTCTGATTTGTGAGTTTCTTCCCTTTTTCTCCTCCACTTCTGCTTGCAGAGTAGGTAAAAGTTTCCTGTTTTTAGCTTCATGAATACCCTTTGTTGTTTTCTTCCAGATACTTCTTCCTCCTTTCTTCTTAACATACTTCCTCATACCTGCACAGTTCTGCCAACACTTTTAACCCACTTTGCAAGCCCCGGTTGTACTTCCTGCCAGGGCAAGGCCAGGCCGATGCCAGCTATCACCGCCTGGCTCTGAGTAGACATGCTCTCTGCTCAGTTCCATATTTCCTAACATCTTCAGCCTGTTTTCCTCTTCCAAGTGAAGGCAATTCTGTGATTCCCATTACACACCACAGCTCTGGTGTTGTATATTTGTCCTGACAATCACAGCAGGGTGTTTCCACCTAGGACTCAGCCACAAATTTCTCTGTCGAAGGCATGGTCCCCTCACTAGGTGCACAGCAGGGTCTCTCCTCCACCACCCTTGTTTCTAGTTACATCATAACTCCTCATATGTCCTTTCTTAGGGACCAGAGAGGATCTTACCTCTGGAGCAAATGTCAGTAGAGTCCCTTCTTGCAAGATCCTAGAGACTTCATCCTGTGCCCACAAAAGTCACTTCTTAGACATTTTGAGACCTTTTGGAAGGGGTCCACAGGTTGAATCCACACGTATGCCAAAACAGATTGTCTTTTTGATCTCACTCTGGCCAGTCTTGGACTGGCCTTAAGATGAGTCATTAAAGTGCTAACCAGCCAGTGACAAAATTGGATACACAAGAATACATCTGTCATAGTCAGGTTGCAAAGAGATCAACTACATACAGGACACAGCATGTATAGTATTATTTTGTAAAAGTCACATGAGTTAAATACAAGAAGTGCATGAGATTCATCCACAATACTAAAGACCTAGAAAATCCCGCCAAGGGCCTGGATTCCATGGCAATAACCTGCATGAGTTCAGCTAAAAACCTAGAGCCCACGACAATGACTCACACAAGTCTATTTCACAGATTTGCACTGGGAAGGCCCAAAGGTCAGCAGTGGAAACTTGACAGTCTATGCCAGTGGGATGAAGGATTTGTGCCAACAGCTTGAGGATTCTGTACTGGACCTAAGAAGTGATACTCAAAATAAGGATCAGGGCTCTTCCAAAAAGTACTACAGCTGTCCTCAGCGACAATATGGTTCCAAGCTCTTCCAACGACAAGAACAGCTGAGTACATATCAAGAAGCCAGTGTGACAAATTTCGCTTGGAGATTAAACACTGCACATCATCCCCTCCAGAGCCAGGAAGCAATGCTCAAAGTAAGGAGCAGAGTGTCCCCAAAGTGAACTGCAGCCATTCTCAGCAACAAGGGCCTGAGCTCCTCTGATGATAACAGCCAAGATCACAGCAGGGGAGCCAGTGTGACAAGCTACTCCATGAGAACCAATAACTCCAAACAACAATACTTAGGAGAACCCACAATGCTACTCTTCCTCTGCAGGTCTTTTTTATGCTGGCAACAGTCATCAGGTGGGCCAGCCACACTCAGCCCCTCACTGAATCAGTTCAGCTTGTGTTTTAAGTTGACCACCAGTTACCAGTCCACTACAATGTCCTCTGTGTTATTCACCAATTGCTGGTGCCCTAACATCAGCTGTGCTACTTTTCTTCTTCAAAGAACATGCACCAAGACTAAAACATGGCTGTCACTGTAGGCCACTCATAAAAGGACATAAAGGCTGACTGATAAATGCCTGTCGGATTTGCCCAGACCCTGGCATGTGGCTCAGCTACATGAACTGAGGGTTCCCACACAACAGTGTGTCTGATAGATGTCCCTCCCAGCTCACGTATTTCCTCTCAGTCCTAGCAACAGTATGGCCCAAGCCAACTATGTCAATGGAAATTCACTGATGCTTCTGAGACTATTGATGAAGTCTACATTTAACAAGCTCAAGCCTAGGCTGGGGATTTAACTCAGTGGCGTAAATGCCTGCCTGGCAAGTGCAAGGTCATGAGTTTGATCCCTGGTACCACAAAAAAAAAAAAAAAAAAAAAGGCTCAAGCTCAGCGTCGTTACTAAGGATACTCACAGAACCATCCAAACCATTCACTGGAACTAGATTTCTAACAGATAAATTCCTTTTCAAAAACCCATCACACTGAGATTTCTTCCCCTCATAGTATAACATTTCTTTTGAACACTTGGCTCATAAACAGAACAAAAGTACTGAAACCTGGATTGATTTTAGATACAAAATAATTTCATAATAAAGAGCAAAATAGAAGATAACCATAAAGTAGGGAGAAATTCAAGTAATTCCCCAAATTATTTATTCTGTTGTTTCAAAAATATATTTGAAACAGCATATTTCAAATATATTTGAAACAATATATTTTAAGATATATGCTAACTGGTTTCATTTATACTAGTAGTTTCTTTTTGTTCACTAAAAAGAAAATTCAGTCCTTTGTTTCTCCTTTGCAAGAGAAGTGTTTTTTTTATTTTGTTTTGTTTTGTTTTGTTTTTTTGTCTATGACTTATACTCTGAGTAACATTTTGGTCATTTTTTTAAGACTATTGCTATTGCCTAATTATTTTGTTATAAAATTTTATTTTATTTTTTCATAAAAGAGTAATTATTATATTTTCCTTATTAATGTCTACTTGTATTGCAATAAAATAAAAAATGTTAAAATAACATCATTGAAAGTCTACTAATTCCACACAGTTCCTCAGAAGTAATCTCAGGGGGAAAACTAGGACATGCCCAGTGTTCTGATCAGGCAAAAGCCCCCCCCCACCCCCCTGAGACTGTGGATTTCCACCCATCTGCAGTGCACTGAGGTGAACACACAACCCACTCCTGTGAGTCACAACCCACTTCTATGAGCCTTCTGTGTTAGATGCCAAATGGTGAGGAGGCAGATGTGCTTGTCCTTGGATTAGCAAAGACTCAGCAGGAATCATACCTCTTCGGCCCACCCAAAGTACTGACCAGTGGGTAGAAGGCTCAGGAAGAAAGATGATCTGAAAGACTGGTTTTGTAAAAGGGAAAAAATTCTCAAGTCAGGGAAGTGACCCCAGTTACTAGAACAGCCTTGGCTGAAGGGAAAGGAGGGTTCCGGGGCAGGGTGAGAGCTAGGGGACCTGACACTCCCCAGTCCTGAATTTCAGAGCTGCCCAGCCCCCTCCTACTGAACCACCTCATTTTCTTACTCCAAACCATCCTGAACAGATGGGTGTTACATTTGGCCAGGATTGTTTCCAACAGCAATTCCAAATATAAGCCCAGATACATTCCAGGCCTTCTGTGCTTGGGTTATTTTAGAAGGCTGCTGGTGGAGCCCTACACACTGGGGTAGTTCAGCCCCCTTCCTGTGGCATGCAGGGGTCCTGGGTCCTTGAAATGGGCAATGGATTAGATGTGTTTTGGGGATGAGGGAGGATCTTTCTGCAAGTGACTTCTTCTCTTCCATGAGCACAAAGGAGTGGCCTGCAGTGAGCTCCAAGGCCCCACCACATAAAATCCAGTTGGGTACCCAAGGGCACTGTTGAATTGACTCAGTGACATTTAAAGGGCACCACTCTGAGCCAGTGGGAGTGGGTATGAATGCAGATCATCATACAGATGGCTATTAAAGCAGGAGCAAGGGACTGGGTGGGTTGTGGTTCAGTGGTAGATCCTAGCCTAGCATGTGTAAGTCCCTGAGTCCCACCCCAACACTGCACAAAATTAATTAATTAATTAATTAGAACAAACCAAAACAAAGCAGGAACAGTTACTAGTCTGTGGCCAGCAACTTGCAAGCACCCTCCTGGCTTGAAGCCTGCAATCCTGTCAGACTGATGTGGCTATTGGCAATTACTAAGGAGCTGATCCCAAACCCTAGGCTGAACACTGCACACATGTTCGGGCTTTTCTTTACCATCCCCATGTGAGACACTCATCCCCATCGCATGGGAGACACTGACGCTTAAAGTGGTTCGGGAGCTCCCTCACGGTGACTCAGAAACAAACCCAGTCTCCTGGACCCCAAAGCCCAGTGATCTCACAGGACATGGTCCCTTCCCCCATATTTTAGGAAGGGAAACAAATCAATGGCTGACTGCACTGTAGGGTTATGTGAGCCAGTGGTGGGTTTTTGTTTGTTTTGATGTTTCTGTTACTTTAGGTACATGGTGATTTGGAAGCACAAGCCAGTTTGTTTCAGAGCAACTTAAAAAGTCACAGAAGACTGATAAACAATTATAACAGGTAACACAGCAGCAAACAAACATTAGGGATGAAACGAGGGACCTCACTGCCAAGAGCCAGAAAAGCAAATGTGTTTAGGGAGCATCATGTTGGACATGTAGAAAAATGACAGCAATAATAAATGGGTGTTGAAGGAATTATCATACACAGCACACAGTGTGTGATCTTTTTATCACTTGGGTAGCTTGAGCGCCTAAGTAATGATTTTCTTTTTCACTGGCCTCCCCTGAATGAAGGAAATCTCCAAGTTCTAGTTCCAAGATCATTGGTTTGGTAAAACCTCTCTCTGTAATTTATTCTTCCTTCTTTTAAAGTATTTCTGTTCATAATAGTTTCAAATTAAGAGATAATACACAGCATAAAATTCACCCCTCTCCAGTGAACATTCCAGCAGTTTTCAGGGTATTCACAGAGTTGTGCTGCCATTCCAAAACATTTTTATCACCCTGGCAAATGTCTGTTGGTTTTAACAGGCCAGTTCCCAGACAGGCACACATCGAAAGCTACTAAGGTTCAGCTAGAAGACACACAGAAGTACAAGCTTCAGTCTCAGGTTCAACTCAGAATAGTGCAGCCCTGACCTGGGACATTTCCTCCAGTTACTGCTCCAGGCACTGGACTTCTCAGTCACACTCTGAGAAAGGACCTACAGCAGACGCTGGAGCAGTGGATGGCTTGGTACACTGACCCTTGCCTACTAGTGCACCATAGCTCTGATGGTCTCCTTCCTGTGCTCCTGGAAGGCCTGCCCACCAACTTCTCAGTGACACACACGTAAATGACCACATTTCCTTACCTAAAAGCCCTCAAGAGGTGGACATACTCATGACCTCCAACTCACCCCTACTGCCATCTCATAGTTGTGCAGCAATATGAAGGTCATATAAATGAAAGCCAGACCTCATTATTCTCCATTTGCCAGCATCCAAATTTAAAACACTGATCAATAATTTCCCAATCTCTGATATGGCACCATCAATAATGATTACATAGCTTTTTCCTATAAAGAAAAACAGACTATTCCACATAACTATGAATGAATGCTTTTGTCCCCTGAATCACAAGATGAGTGTTTCATTGCAAGGCATGGTGAGGCAGGATGAGGCAAGGCAGCCAGCCTACTTGGAAAACTGTCTAAGGGCGCCTTAAATTAAACACACAGGTGACACTGATAGAGACTTGTTTTCTACTAGATAATGGCTTCCATTTGGGCCTAAAGCATGTGTAGACAGATGTAAAACTTCCTATTCAGTGGAGGCATTTGGGCAGGGGCATCTTGTTTTCCCTCCGTGAGACCTAAGGCTCCTTAAACAGAACCCAGTCGGGTTCTGAGCCCATCTCTGTTTCTTCCAGTGCAAACAACTGGGGGGTTGGGCTCTCAGCCAGTGATTAGAAAATGAATGTCCAAGCAAATGAATGTCAGAGCAGCAACATCCATCCTTGGTATCTCTGACCCTGTGTGGTTTGCAAGCACCTCTCACAACTAACCAGTGATTCTGATGGCAGAAATCTGTACAGGGAGAAAACTGAGATTAACCCTGGCTACCAAGCCAGGCCTGTCCTGGGCAAGGAACTCTTACTGCAGACCAATGTAGCACACGCTGCCACCCCTTACTTTGACACAGCCAACCTCCATGAATAGCTACAGATCTCTGGGTACAAGTCTCTGAACTCTCCCAGCTGCTTGTCCTCAATTCCCAGATCCTGACCTGAAGGAACACCTCTCTTTCAGCTTTGTACCCCTGTGAATAGAGAAACATGGCCCTCTTCACCATGGTGTGCCTCCGCACCCCACATGGAGCCAGCTTTTCCAAAGTCCCTCTAGGAATGCAGAAGACTGTCAATGGCTTTACAAATGCATTCCCAAAAAGAAACAGAGTTGAACACATGGGAGTTTTCAGCCTGATGGCTTTTCTCCCACCAAGAGGAAGACACAGTCCCTTACCAGGTGGCTACTACTGAATGGACAACAGAGAGCCCCTCACAAAGGCCCAGATGTCCTGGCAGCCTGGCTGCTACAGAATCTCCTTCACTGCTCTGTAGGGTGAAGCCAACCCCCTAGGCACTCAGTGCTGGACAGTTCAGTCCTAATAAAGAGAACTCAGCCACTTTGAGGGCCATGGGAAGGTATGCAATGACACCCACACAGGAGGCTTCTGAGAAGCAAATTGCCTGAATTCACCAGGAAATGATCAGGCAGCTTAAATAAAAACTGTGGTGCACCTTCCTCAGACCATTCTGTCTTTCTTAATCCTCCAGTCTTACAGCCAAGGAGAGAGAGAGGTGAAGGAGGGACAGGGGAAGGCTTAGAGTCAATTGCGGCCCTTGTCACTGGCTTTGTACAGCAGCAGCCTTCCTCCCGCCATCTCCTAACCCTGGGGAGGCTCTCCTAGATTCCCTTGGAGATAGTTTGCATTACTAGTGAATCCCTCAGTAGTGGGGAACAGCCTGCTTTTCAGCCCTTGTGCAATCTGCTATGGAGAATGGACCAGAGCCAGGCATTCTCCGCAGGGACACGTCTGCAGCCTTTGCTCTGTGCTTTTAGATCTGCACAGGCAGAACTACTGTGAGAAAGGCTTTCAGTATAGGATGTGCAGCAACAGAACACCAACCCAAGTCAAAGGTCTATGGCAATCCCAAGATCCGTTTAGGTAACTCCATTGTACTGCTTCTTACCCTGTTATCCTCAGATGCAAATGAAGTGGATCTGGCAAGTCTAGACTCAAGCACCAGAGGCTAGGGTACACACTGCTCCCATAACTTTGCAGAAATGGAGCATAATCCTGCTGAGGGCTCCATAATCCAGGTGTCTCAGGAACTGCCCATGGCTGAAAAGACCTGCCTCACCCAGGGAAAGCCTCCCCAAGAATCCAAACCCAATGGGAGAAGCTTTTCCCAGGGACAACTCTGAAAATCATCCCAGCCCCAGAGCTCCCATGGGTAAGCTTTGGTCCAACTCCTTTGGTGTGCCACACTTCTCTCTGCCTATCCCACCTCCAAAACCACTCACAGTGATTTTCCCAAAAGTATTTCCTAAAAGCCCCCTGCACATAAATGGTGGTCACAGAGTAGGTACACCAGGAATGAACCAATATCTGGATAAAATGCTTGGCTTCAGTCAGACCCATACTGGAATCCCAGCCTGGCCACCCACCAACTGTGCAACTCTGGCTAGGTGACTTAACTCCACTGAAGTCACATGCCTCACCTATGCACACATCATGACAGCTCTCCCACCCACTGGCAAAGCTCAAACAAGGAAAAAAGAGCTTGTCATAGAGCTGGGCTGGGGTTAGGAGCCCACATCAGGACACTGATTTCACTGAGCCTCATCCCTAAGCCTCCAATAGACACAGGTCCTATGAGGGCAGATCCTCTGTACACAATGCCTCAAAACATCAAAACTGCTAGATAGATATTTAGTGAGTGATCAGTTTTGTTATCATTAGCTACTTACTATACTGATATCTAACTATGACAATAGCTAAAAGTATGTAATATGTGTTCATCACAATTTAAAAACATTACTACATATATGAAGTCATTTAATTCTCACCATCATTAAGGCAGGACTACTCCCCGACCTTGCTAAGGAAATGAGACACCGAGGTTAGGTTACTTACCCGCAGCCAGCTGGTTCCTAACACAGCCTGACGGGGCACTGCAGTTGTCTCTGCCATCACAACCCTGGTACGCTTCCCCACAGGAACTCAGTGGCAGAAGCTGCCCCTCACCCACATGCCCACCACATACTCTGCAGCAAGAGGAAGATCAATGAAACCCGGATTCCTGTCCAAATGTTCAGCCCCATCATTACTCTGTGTCCTCACAAGCAACTGCATACAAATGGATGCATTTCATTAAAAGCCTCCTTCCCTTCCTAATCTTCATAAGTAGATTAATTATTTAACCAGTCCAAGAGGGTGTTTAAAAAACCAGTTTATATAAGCAGATAAAGTAAACCCTTTCCTGGGCTCTAAGGCTCAAGGGATTTGGGTCAAAATTAAGTTCTACTTTCTGACTAAGTTCAGTTCTCCATCCCTATAGACCCATTGTCATGAAATGTGAAAACCAAGGTTCCTGCAGAGGTTATTTTGGGCACGGCACTAAGACTATATGCAAAATAAAACCAGATGGTGCATGACGCCTCTCAAAATATCCCTTGAATGGAAGGAGAGTACACTGATGTCAGAGGGACAGCACCTTCCAGCCATTTTTCATATTGAACAAGGCTCTAACTGCCCAGCTAGTTCACAAATAAAGATGGGCAGGAGAAGAATGTGAGATGCTTCCAAAAAGAACTGTCTTTATTATTTAAGAGTGAGATTAAATGACGAAAAATTCTGCTCATCATTGGTGGCTTCTTTTTAATTAGGTGGGCCACGTTAGCCTGGGAATGCATTCCTTTATTTCTAAATTGTCGCAGTCTCTTAAAGAGAGAAACTTGGACCAAGAATTCTTGGCTGGTTTTTTTGCCATATGAACCATTCCACCCATTTCTTTCCATTAATTCTGTTTTCCTATAGTGGAAAAAAAATGGACTCACTGTTTACATCTTTCCCTGGAAATATGAAAGTGATTTGGATTGGCTTCCAATTCTAACATTTGCAAACCTTCTACCCTTTGATCAATTATAGAAATAAAAGCTAAATGTGCCTATAAAACTAAAAATATTCCATCCTTCAACTGGCACTGAACAGCTCAAGGAATCTCCCACTTGCAAAAGGGTAAAGATTACAGAGTAACTGAAATAGGCTAAAGGCTCAGGAGCCAGTTAGACGAATGGGGACTTGGTCACAGAGTATCTGTTTTTTAACAGTGACTTAAACAAACAGAATTTATCATCTGTTCTGGCTGGGATGGAAGGAGCCAACTACTTCAGATAGGCCATGAGTCATGGGTGGAAAAAGGAGAAATTCCTATTGTTGCATATATTTATAAATGTTTAGGAAGTAACAAAACAGCTGCTGCTGTAACTCATAGAGAAAATATATGCATAAACATGTACCCCTGCTGCCACTGGAGCTGGCATCAAGCTGGAAGTTATTCTTCTCTGGGCTGCAAGGCCAGGCACCAATTTTCTGAACATCAGCTGGAAAATTCAGAGACTCCAGCCCCCAGGTAACTGTGGCCTTCAGAGTGACCTTGAAGTAGGGAAACCACTAAGAGGTACCCAAGCTGCTGACCCTCAGAGATTGGGATATATATTGCTATTGTTCTAAGATGCTCCTTTTAGAGTTACTTGTTACTCAGCAACAGATAACTGATCCGCAGATTACTGAGTGTCCTGAAGTCTGCTGCTGCCCTGGATCTTGTTGCCTGATCCTTAGCACTGTAACACTTGTCAGGACAAATCCAAAGCCTATTTCTCTGCTCCCAGAGGGCAGGCAGTGACTGGGCTACCTTTGTCACTTACCATCCAAATACTCAGCATCCCACATAGTACCTAGCATGTGGCCAGGGCCCAATAAACGTTAGAACTGATGAACTATTTCTGTTAAGCTAAGGACCAGAGAGGAAAGAAATCTTCCTCTTATTTATTCTTTAAGAAATAAGGAAAACACAGCAACGCTTGGGAGAACACAGCTATGGAAGTGAGTCTCCTGCAAGATGACAGACGTATGGCTTGGTAAAGGAAGCAAGGTGGGCGAGTCCTGCACCTGGCCGAGCATCTGAACCTGACCCGCACTCATATCTTCCCCATGCAAAGGCTCACTGTCATAGTGCTTGTGCCCTCAGAATCAGAGCCAGACTTCAGGAAGCGAAGGACACACTCAGGGAGCCTGGCCCCATGCTCCAGTGGAAAAACACTGGAGTCTTTGCTCTGTGCTCACTGTCCCTCTGCTCAGGAAGCTTCTTCCTCAGGGCTCACCTTCCTTGCTTTGTGGCAAACTCTTACTTCTCCTTGAAAATGCAGCCAGGCATTGGCTCCTGCAGCTCAGGAGCTAACCATGGCCCTTCCAGCAGCCCCAAACAACTGGGAGCTCCATCTCTCCAGGGCAAAAAAGGGCTATACACACAGAAGCACATAAAAGGCAAACTGGCTCTTACTCTGACCAGGGAGCTACCAAGCCTGGCTCTTTTCACTCTATCTAGTCCCTGAAGTTGAACGCAGGCTGACTTTCCTCAGAACTGGAAACCAAGAAGTGACAAGAAGACCTGAGCAGAAAGTACAAGCAATGTTCCATCCTGTGAACTTGGACCACCACAGGGTAGTAACAGGGAGCAAAGCAGCTGTGAAAACACCTCAGCGGGTGGCAAGGGAAGGTTTCCTTGATGGCCCATCCCCTCCATCCATGGTTACGAAACCTTGTCTACACAGAGCACCCATGGCTTTAGGTCAGCTCCTCTGGGCCCAAAGAATCCAGCCCACTCTGGGAGGAATGGACTATAGGACATGGCTGCTCAGTCTCCAGGGCTCCTGGGGCTTGGAGACATAGACAGCCAAAGAAACCACACATAGCAGCTGCCCAAAGCCATGGCCCCAAGTGAGCTGCTGTGTGCCCAGGGAGGGACAGTATAGCTTTCCTCTGACCAGTCACACTCAGAGGAGACAGATCTGTTCTGAGAAATCCACAGAAACAAACAGGTCAACACAAGTGTGAACTTTCAAGCAAGCTCTTTGGAGCAACAAATCTAAACAAAGCAAGAGGCAAGACTGCATATTCACCAGCTGTGCTCACACACGCACACATATACACACTACACTGCACAGAACGGAAGTCTGGAAGAAAATATAACAAAATACAAATAGTATTTATCTGAGTGGAAGATTATAGGTGTTTTTGAAAACAGTGTTCCTTTATAATTTTTCAGTGTATTTTCCAACATCTCTATAACAAACTAACTATTATAACTGAGGCCAGACAGATATGCTATATCAGAGGAAAGAGTCAGGGGTATGGCTATCCTAATGCTAGTCATAAACTGTCATTCATCATAGGTACATAACAGGGATATAGTCTTTCATCGTTCAGGAAACCAGAAGTCTGAAATCCTAGTGTGGGTACATTTAGCATGTGGGTACATTTTGGGGAGAGACTCTACTCCATGCTTGTCTCTTAGTTCCTCCTGGTTGCCAAAAATCCTTGGCATGCTTTGGCTTGTGGCCACATTACTCCAGTCTGTTCACATGGCATTCTCTCTGTATTTTAAAGTAGGACAGTACTTGAGTATATCTGCAAAGATCCAATAATCAAATAAGGTCATAGTCACATATACGGATTAGGACTTCAGCATATATTTTACAGAAAGGAGGATGTAATTCAACTCATACTAAAACATTGAATCCAAAGAAACACAAGACAAGTATCTCTGCTTAAATATCTGACAGGATCTCCCAGTTTGAAAGTACTAGAGTTGGACTTCTTTGGCTCTACAAAGAAGAAATGGGACTAAAGTATAAAAATTCCCAAAAGACAGGCTTGCTCTCAAAATAAGAAAAACTGAGCTATCCTTGCCTACACTGGTCATCTTGGGTGGGAAATCCTGTCTCAGAAGATGCTGGACAGACTGGAGGCCCACATGTGTCTGATACGGTAGTATTTTAGCGAGCACCGGACTAAGTAATATTAAGAGTCTGGCAGTTTTCTGTGATCCATACAGGCATCACCAGTGGTTTCCACATTGCCCTGAGCTGGCCAGGCTGTCTCCCAACTATCTGTTCAGTATTACACTAGCTTCGCCCCATTCGGACTGGTCAGATCTTAAAGGCAAAGCAGTAGTGTCTGGCTTATTTCTTCTTTTTGGTCTCAAGGAAAGCTGAAGCAAGCACATTCACAACTGAAGAGGCAAAAGGTATCAGCCAAGTCAGGAGACATGGAATTCTGGGAGTTAGACAATAGGAAAAGCCCCACATCCCCGATCTTGAGAATGATCCGAAGCCCTGACAGCCCCAGGAACCTTCCCACATTCCCAGGTCAAAGATGCCAGAGGCCACAACCCACAGATTAGTGTCAGAATTGCTAAGGAGATTTGTTTAAAGGGAGGGAAGACTGTCCCCAGAATAATATTTACATTAGAAATAGCAGTGATAGTGCAAGTTAGGCCTGTTTATCTTTTTTTTTTAATAGAGGCAAAATCTTGTTTGTGATGGGAAGGAAACACTGGTCTCCAAAGCACCTTTTCTTTTCACCCCAACCACAAACAGAAGACTCACTCACCTCTCTACAGGGTCCCTGAGCATGACAATCAGCTTGGCATCTGGCTGAAAGGCGTGGATGAAGTCCTGGGTCAGGAAAGGCGGCTCTCCATCTGTGCTGTTGTCATAGAAGAAACTCCATGCATTGTTATCCCACATGGTGGAAGCGCTGGCTTCCCCTGGAAATAGAAATTCCCGCAAATGAGCAGCTGCTAGGCTGTAGAGTGCAGGCTCCCATTGTGTGTTGGAGGCCAAGCCCAGCTCCCATTCTTCCTCCTAAATATCCATGACAGGCAAGCCCATAGCCATCCCTGGCAGATGGACTCAAGGGCAAACAGAACTGGTGCTCACCCCTGCAGCAGTGACCCTACTCCTACTCTATCTGAAAACCCAGGAGTCCATGAAACACTGAATGCCTCCTCCTGAGCTTCTTTATTCAGGGTGAACAAAAACACAGCCCTTGAAGCCCTTCAGTTTCACAACATTTAATTTTGCTGGTAGCTCATAGCTGTGCAGTATTTTAAAGGCCCACTACGAATATGCTAGATGATTTCCTTCTAAAAGAATCACTAGGAAACCAGAAGCAATCTTAGTCTACCATTCCTGGAACACTAATAGTCATGGAGTACATTCTAGGTCTAACGAGAAGGATGCTCTGCTAGAAGCACAGGGTCTCAGCCTCAAGGTCTGTCTCCTACACGACTATCGGTCCACTATCCTGCTGTGTGAACAGATCCCAGCCCCTGTTTTATCACAGTTCAGGAGGCTGAAGGATGAGAATGTGAAGCCTACCTTGGAGGGCAGTGGTGAGGTTGAGACAGAGGCATTTCCACTGCATAGACTCTTTAAAACTGAACTAAACTCCATGATTCGTTTAGGACTGTTTTCAGAGATTTAGGAAGAAAAGCAAATCAGTCAGTCAGTGATATAATTTCTGGATACCATGCGTAGTGCTACACAATAATCTGCAAGGCACTTATTCTGGGAAAATCTGAATTAAAAGATTAAGTCTCTTTGGTCACTGATAGGCACATTATAATCACACAAGAAGGTAGCAAAGCCCCATTTCTTCTGTTGGATATGTAATAATGTCAGATGAACATTTCTGTTCTGGCCTTTCTTCTTTTCTTATTTTTTAAAAGAGATAATACTCTAGGATACAAGATAGACAAGTCAATCAGAAGTCTTTTGAAAAGTCTACTCGCAATGAGTAAAGGAATATAAAAGACAAGTGAAGTATCTAAAACTACATTAGCACAAATTCTGTCAGATCTCAAAAAGAAACTGGTTCTAAACTACAGAACCATGCATCCATTTCCCCAGGAGGCTGTCTGTCCATCTGTTCATCTCATCATTCATCTATCCAGAAGACAGGCAAGTGATGTCTAATCTATGCCCTGCATCGTGCTTCAACTGGGGACAGAAGAGGGAAACTAGACAGACAGACATGGACCCTCCCTCATCAGACCTCACAATCTATGGTAAAGACAGACAATTCAAAAGCTATCAGCTACCATGTAAAGTTGCCAAGAAGACACAGGGCATGATGCCATGTGCAAAGATGCAGGGACTTACTAAGATGCCAAAAGTCCCAGCCCTTTGGAGTCTCGCCTCTTAAGTCTTGAGGCTCCTGTATTCTCACTGCTAGACTGACAGAGGCCCGCTCTGATGCACAGGCCCCAGGCAAGAGAACTTCCTGCCTCTGACAAGGATACTGGAAGGGAGAACAAAAGCAAAACCAGATCATGTTCCAGGGCAAAGAGAAGATTAGAACTGATCTGATCTAACTCTTCCATTTTACAGACATGTTGACCGAGTTCAAGGACAAAAGTCTGACTTGTCACATGGCACAGAGCTGACTACGACACACACAAGCCAGACGTCAGTTTTCCATTTACCACTCTACCCTTCCTATCACACCATGAGACTACCGTTAAGCACACCAAACCCTCCTTGAAGTAAAAATCACTGTGGTATTTTTATTTCTTGTTCTTTTTATAATCTAGCAGTAACTAAAATCAGAAAACTAAATGAAAGCTTTCCTTTTCCATTCATTATCTAAGTCTCTGTTTTCTGTTCCTAAGATGAATAGTTTTTAGCTCTTTCATAAAACCTGAGATATTCCCAGAAGGACGTTATGGGACTCACAGGGAAATATTAATCAGATTTATCATCTGGGGTGTTCAGACCCTTAAATTTGTGAGAAAGAAAAACTAATACCCAGTTTTTACTGAAGACACAGGGTACCATCTCACTGTCTCCCAATGACTTAACTTTTGAGTTTAAAAACAAAAGAGGAATCGGTGCAGACTTAGGCACATATGCCTCTCCTTAGCCATAAGCATCACAAGAAAACATCCTTGTTCAAGTGGCTGCCTACAATTTATCCTGCTAAGAGATTCACTTAATTTGAAGAATCAAAATATAACGCATTGAGAAAAATAAAAAATAGATCCCAGCCTCAGGTAGCCAATTTAAGCAAAATGAATGATTAAATTTCTCATTCAGAAACTATCAGTGGATAAATCCCTTATCCCAAGCTGAATTCACTACAAAGTTATATTGGATGAACAAGTCACCGTATGATGACTACAGCTAATAATGTCATGTCATATAGTTGAAATCTACTAAGAAAGCAGGTTTCAGGTGTTGCTATCATCAAAGGAAGAGGAGTGAGTAGGATCTAAGAGGCAAGTGTGTTAACCTGTTGGCTATAGTAATCATTTCACTGTGTACATCAAAACATTATGTGTACACCTAAATATATACAATAAAAATAAATGTAAAAAGAATGAGTATATATTTTAATAAAACATTTTTGTAAATTTCTAAAACAAGTGATAAATCAAAAAAGTCATTTTGAATGCTCAACGTCCTTAGCTTGAAGAAGGATTTATACAGCAATTAGTACCCGGTGCCATGAATAATTCAGGTGCAGACATGGTCATAGAGGCTGGGACCGCATAAGCCTGAATATGAAATCAACACCTAATCGGTTGTATTTATGACCTTCCATCCAAACTTAAACCCGCAAGTTATGAAAGGGAGTCAAGTCTGCCTAGTTTAAATAAAAATAAAGGTACAGCAACTCATTTAAAAAGTCACTTCAACTGTCCTTGAGTCTGCGTGTAATTAGAAAATTGACTAAACATTTCTGTTTCATAGAAAGATACAAGTGATGTGAACATTTCACAGGGGAGCAAGAGTTACAGAGTGATGGCCAGGTAGGGAAGTGGAGGCTCAGTGACCATTTGCAGCCATCTGAAAATGCTTTTGAGGTGAGGCAGAGAGGACACAACCCAGAATATGAACCCGCTGCTTCCTCTAATCTTGGGTGGGTCCCCAGAAGCCATACCAATAATGATTTGGTTCATCTTGGCCTGCCCCTTTGCAGAGCTGGCCTGCAGTCCTTGATGGATTTGGAGTGCAGCCAAGTCAAAGAGGTCCAGATAATCTTCCACAGGATAGCGGTCTCGAAGTCCATCCCTCAGGCGGACAATTCCTACAGAAAGCAAGAAGCAAAAATTGGACGATGAAGTTGCCACTGATAGGGTGGTAGCTTCCTACAGCAGCCAGAGAAGGAGAGAAAGTTCTAACAAGTCCAGCTATAGCAGCAAAAGGCTCAGGCTAGGTAAGCATCAAGAAGGGGTACATGGGGTAGAGGTGGGGCCTCTGCCTACCAGTTCTCTTCTTGCAATGCATGTACACTTCAAGGGGTAGAGGACACCAACACTTCTGGGCAATGGCTGGCTGCTTAAAGGATGGCACGTGTATTCAAGGGTTATAAATGTGTTTATATGGAGGGCTAGAGTTTAGGGATGGCTAACATGTATACCAGCAAAGTGGCCAGGCAGCAATGGCATACAGGATCCACATGATATTATCAAACAAGAAAAGATGACAAGGCCTCCAGTCAAGAGGAACAGCATTCAATCAACTGCATGGTACATTTCTTCACTGGGGCCCAATCAGCATCTGCCTGGTATTCTACCTCTTGACCTCATTGGTCAAGCAGACTACCATTTACTTGTCTGAAAAAGTAAGGTGAACTAGGTGGAAACAGACTCTGGCATTGGCCACATGCAGCCTAAATTTATCCTTTGCCTTTAAAAAAAGGTCAATTTCACTTATAAACGTTTTAAGAACACATTGCCAAACAGAAGCTACCAAAGTTACTATGAAGTAGAAAGACAATATAAATGGCCAAAAAACAGGAGGTTCACGGTGACACTGAATACCAGCTTCCAAGGCACACCCTGCTTTTCCTCTCTCCTCCCAGTTTTCATTAGGGAGCACCCAATAGTGGGAGAGTGTATTTAGATATGTCTGACAAAAGCATATGGACATGAAACGCTGGCTATTATGGTGGCCACTGTTATTCCAATAAAGAAATATACTCTATTTTTGCTGATACCAGGGTAAACATCAAAAGCATAAAATCAAACATTTTTCAGGAAACATGTTCAGAATTGGTTTAAGGAAAACTTTTAAGATTCTCTTCTGGGTTGTTTATGCAAAAAACACCCTCATGGCCCACCCAGACTTTGGCAGACAACAGGCCATGTATCACCCTTTGCTCCAGTGACCAAATGTCTCCTGGCAGAAAGGAAAGGTCATGGAGAGAAAACAGTAAGCAGAAGGCTACAGGGTGCTTAGGGTTGGGCTGGAGCAGAAACCACCCTACAGAGAAGAAGGATGGTGTCCAGGGTCAGCAGGAAAAAGGTATGGAAAGGAAGATCGCCAGTGTTTTATCTTTTGGATTTCAAACCAAAACATACGTTGCAAACAAGTCAGTCACTGAAACTAAGGCACAAGGCATCTGTGTTTCTACCAGATATGGAGGCGCCAGTGAAATAGCACAGAACTAGGCATCAACCATCCCAGACAAGTGGGTTGCTTCTATTGACCAAGACTCCAGCGTGTGTTGCTCACCACCAGTCATGAGCCAAGACTCTTCAGGACAAGAGCTGCCCATTCCACACCTGTCTGTATTCTGCATACAGCTAGTAATCAATCAATGCTTTTCAGGTGGTTAGAAACTAGCTTTCAACCCTTGTGGGTCTTTGCCTATAAACCGTTGCTATGTTTTGGAAACAGTTTGAGTGTGTTCTACAAAGGTTCATTTGCTGTAAGGTTGATCTCCAGTGTGGTGATGTTGACAGGTGACAGAGTGTTTAAGAAGTGGGCTTAGTGGAAGGTGATCGGGTCACAGGTATACTGCCTGGAAAGGGATTAATGCTAAACTCTTGGGGTGAATGAGTTCTTCCCAAAGTGACTTATTACAAAGTGAAGCCACCCAGCACTTAGCTGCTTCTGCATTTGGCCGTTTTCCTTTCCCTGCAATGCTGACATGCAGCCAGGGGATTCTTTCCAGATCTTCAGCACCATACTTTGGGCCTGGGGCCTCCAGAATCTTAATCCAAATAAATCTCTTTTTCAACTATTCAACCTCTAATATTTTGGTACAGGAACACAAAATGGACCAATACAACTGCCTAGTGGCAGATGAAGTGTCAGATCTCTGTATCTTAGCACGTCTTCTCATCTCCCGTCCTGCTTCCTAAGGGAGCCTCACTTTGGCCCCAGTCCCAGCTCTGAAGTGTGCTGAAGGAATGAAAGAGAGAACAAAATGAGAGGAGACAAGGAACTAACCAAACCGTTTACGAGTCCACCAGTGTGGCTCTTTGATGGCAGAGAATTTCACTTCCGGGTGCAGCCGGAGGCGGTCATACAGGTCAGTGGTCCCACACTTGGGCTGCCCAATGATGTAGAAGTGTGGCAGGCAGCGCAGGCGGAAGTGCTTCCCGTGCACATGTGACAGGTGGCCCCAGAAGGCCTTGCGCAGGGCGTGGAACGTAGAGCGGAAGCGTTTGGAGTAGAGCACATAGGAGTTGGTGAGGTAGGGGTCGGTGGTGTTTCTCCCAGAGAACTCCTCATACCAGCAGGGGCTCTTACTGTTGGGAAGGAATTTACTGGGGATGACTGAAAACATCTGAAATGAAACAAAGGATGGAAACATGCCAAAGGAAAAGAACAATTAGTGAAAACTCATTCTAATCACAGTGTAATTGTGCCCTAAACTGGATTACAGTGTTCAGAGTTGAACTATATTTCACAATGATTCAAAGATAAAAGAACGCTAAAGTTAGTAGATAGCCAATGGCTATTTATGTTTCCTTTATTCCAAAATACATTTTTAAAACTTTTTTTTGAATTTTTTGAATAGGGAAGATAAAAAGTTTAAGCAATTTGATTCTACCATGATTTATATACTATACACAACACACACACACACACACACACACACACGGCAATCTAAACAGGTGGAAAAATTTTTTACTAGTTTACATTTAAATCAATTTTAGAATCAAAAATAGAGATTTGGAAAAACAGAAGAAAAAGTCAAATTGCACTCAGCTTTCTAAATGATGGTGAACTGAAAACTCAACTTTAACCACCACTACTGGGTTCCAAGCAAGAAGTCCTAGAATGCAATTTTGAGGAAAGGTGGTTCTTAAATACTTCTATCTAGGCCATTCAGAACATCAAATTCCCTTCTGAGTGTCCCATAGGATAAACAGTGTGTCCTGACTCACAAGTTTGTCAGATTATCCTTGCTATGGCTGAGAAAATTTTCAGTCATTCTCTGTGTTCCCAAAGATGGCGATAGGAAAGGATATATCATTTTTTTAAATCAGTCAGTTGAGCTCAACACAGTGCTACTCACATGCAACTCCTGCCTCTTGAGATCTTGCAAGTCTGGGAGCTGTCTGGTCGTGAACTCGATCCTGGCTCTGATGTTGTTGATAATTAGTTTAATGCTTGGATAGTCCTTCACATATGAAATATTATTTAAAGAGTGTTGGTAATGATGCTCTTTCATATCACTGGGGTTTTCACCATCCATCAAGCTAGGATTGTTGGGGAATCCTCCATAATGGAAAGGAGATGAGATGAGAAGTTCCTGATGGGCTCCAGAAAGGATGTAAGAAGCCATCACCAAGGTCATTATTATCAGTCCAAAAATAAGGCTACATTTCTTGCCCTTTTTAAAGCGCAAAAAACTTCCCCAGTTCTCATTCCCTTCGGTCCTCACTTCAAGAACAGCAAGCAAGTTCATCTGCTTACTGTCTACACGAAACAGAATTTTATTTTCTCCTTTGCACGTGGGGCACGCCTGGTGGCTGTGCTGGAGGCCTTCTTGACAGCCAACCTTCTGTTTGTGTGCGTTGTCTGGTAACAACTGTATGCAGCAATTAAGGCAGTGCCTCATGGTAGTGCCCTTGGACTGCTGGCTTAGTGAGCCATGGCAGACCCCCAAGGCGTCCGGACACGTGTGACCGTGCTGGGAATCTTAATGACTTTTTTTGATTCTATAAGATAGTCAGAAAGCAAAGGCAACAGAAAAAAATATCAAAATGAGCAGCCAGCAACCCACTAGAGAATAAGGAAGTACATTCTTTAGCTCAGTTCTGAAAGACAGCGAAAGGAAGTGATCTCTAATTGTCATGTTCCATTGGAGACCCTGAAATGTGGAAGTTGTCAGGAGTACAGGAGTAATTCTGCCTGTCCTTCAAGTTTTTCCCATTGCACAAAGAAAAGGAAGAACAGTATCACTGGAGAACATGGAGACACACCAGAGATTTGAAGATATCATGGTCTTCTCATGGGCAAATGGCCCAACACAGTATCCATGGAGATGCTGGGAAGATTTCTACTTTTGCATTCTGTGTCCCTTTGGGATGTTTCCTCTTCATTGAGAACAAATGCTTTAAATGGTCAGATTACCTGAACATAAATAAAATGAGACTTATTACATGATGTAGTAACAGTCAAAACCCAGGAAAAAACAGATGTTCATTTTTCTTTTTCATTTCTTACTTTCAGCCAAACTGGCATGGTCACAAGTAAGTCAAGAAAATCATACAGGATAAAAGGGAGGCTCCAGGTCCTTGGGCGTGGCTTTGGGCTTCAACCTCTGCCACTAAATGTGGTCCTAATAACTGGCATCATGTCCAACACCTCACAGTGTGCACCGTCACCTCCCTCCCATATTCTCTAATACCTTTGCCATCACACATCTAAATTATGACAGCTTAGAATCCTACCCAGGACTCTGCAATCATTCTCAAATTTGGGCAGTCACAGCTATGAATTTGAGAGATGAACTGAAACATCAGTGGTGTTTATATAAAAAATATAGAGAATAATTATAGAGATGTATAGCATGAGAACAAGCAGAGTAAATAGGGTTTTCTTCCTTACCCTCCCAATCTGTTACATAGAACTAGCCTTTAATATCAGTTTTGGAAGCAAAAGTTAATGAAAATTTAGAAACAATGAAATGATTCTCTCCTTCAGTAGAGTGTATCATATGAAAAACCATTTGACTTTAAGTTATTAAGCAATTAAATCCAATGTACAATATTCCCCTGAGCAGTGAATACTTCAGACCCTGAAACAATTTTTCATTTTCATCCTCCTAGGGAAGACATGATTCTTAAAAATCCATTAGCACAGTCCTGTGGTTGTAAAATGTATTGTTTCCCAAATGACATTTCTTTGTAGATATTATACAAGGAGTACTGAATGAGCAAAAGGCAACCTACTTGGTTTCTAGCCCTTGTAGACCCCAATGACCAGCATTCTGACCTAAGCTAGCCATTCAACCTCTCTTGGTTTCCTCACAAGTAAAATTAAAATAAAAGAGGACATAACAAAGCAGAACAGAACAGAACAATTTAAGCAACACAGTATTTCACCACAAGACAACCCGATATAACAGTAGTTACCATAATATCTCTTTCCTCGAAATAGTTGAGCGTACCTTCATATACAATAGTATCAAACATAAAAAAATAGCATAAAACCATTAAAGAGAATGAAAGTATTACAGGGCATTCAGAACCAAATTACAGAAAATGAACAATGGTTACTATATTATCCCATTGTCCATAAAATTTTGTTTATACTACCACACATGATAAAATCCAATAAGATACTACATGATAGAACCAATGGAAACAGAAGAACAAAAGTATGGTAGGACTTCAAAACAAGTTGATATTAAATCAGCACTGGCTATTATAATGTCTTGTTTTCTTCAAAATATCTGTTCATACCATCACAGATAATAAAATCAAACAACCCAGAATAAAACCATTCCAACTAATGAATGAAGCATTGTAAGATTCCAAAGCAATGTAATGGGGAATCATGATTACCATAAATTTTATGTACTCTCACCATTTCTTACACTAGGCAGACTATACAGTGAGTTTGATTTATTGCGCTTATGAATATGGTCTCAAGTTGCATCCACTTATTTATAAATATCTCAATGTGATCACTCTTTATAGCTGCATGGTACTCCATTGTATAAAAATACCACAACTTTTTTATCCATTCCGTAGTTTTTGGACACTTAGGTTGTTTCCAAGATCTGGCTACTACAAATTGTGCTGCTATAAACATGGGTGCACATATATTACTGTGGTATCATGTTTTCAGTTCTTCTGGGAATATGCCTAGAAGTGGTATAGCTGGATCAAATAGGATTGCCAATTCCAGCTTTTTGAGAAATCTCTAGACTGACTTCCACAATGGTTGCACCAGTCTACACTCCCACCAACAGTGCAGGAGAGTTCCTCTCCCCCCACCCCAGCCTCTCCAGCATTTGTTGTTTGTAGTTTTCTTGATCCTGGCCATTCTTTCTGGAGTGAGATGGAATCTCAGTGTGGTTTTAATTTGCATTTCCTCTAATGACTAATGATGATGAACATTTTTTCATGTATTTATTTGCCATTTGTATTTCTTCATCTGAGAAGTGTGTATTCATCTCAGATGCCCATTTTTGGATTGGATCTTTGAATTTCGAGGGTTGGATTTTTTTTAATTCTTTATATGTTTTAGACAGAAGACCTCTGTCTGAGGGACAGTTCACTAAGATTTTTTTTCCCAGTTTGTGGGTTTTCTTTTCACTGTGCTAGAGATTTCTTTTGCCATGCAGAAACTTTTTATTAAGACATGATCCTAGGTACTGATCCTGGGAAGTATTTCCTGTGCGATTCAATTCCTGTTCATGAATTCTCTACCTACCCCTATGTCTTCAAGATTTTTACCCAATTTTTCTTCCAACAGATTTAGTGTTTCTGTTTTAATATTCAGATCTTTGATCCATTTAGATTTTAATTTAGTACATGGTGATAGGCATGGGTCTAGTTCTAGTTTTCAGGATATAGAGAGCCAGTTTTTTTCAGCACCATTAGTTAAAGAGACTGTCGTTCTTCCAGTGAACCTGTTTGGCTTCTTTATCAACGGTAAGGTGGCTGAGTGTGTTTGTAGTTGTGGTTGTATCTTCTAATCTAGTCTATTGATCTTCAGATCTGTTTTTATTCCAGTAGCATGTTGATTTTATTACAGTTGCTTTGTAGTATAACTTCAAGTCAGGGATTGTGATGCCTCCTGCCTTGCCTTTGCTGCTTAGAATTGCCTTTGCTATTCTAGATCTCTTCTGGTTCCAGATGAATTTTAGGAGTAATTTCCAGATGATTTAGAAGTGAGGTATGTTGATGGTATTTTCATTGGGATTGCATTGAATCTGTGTAACAGTTTTGGGAAAATGGCCATTTTTACAATATTTATTCTTCCTATCCATGAACAAGGGATGTCTTTCCATTTTCTGAGATCCTTTGCAATTTCTTTTTCAGGGTATTATAATTTTCCATGTATAGATGTTTTACTTCTTTTGTGAGATTAATTCCTAAGTATTCCATTTTTTTGGATGCTAGTGTGAAGGGTGTGGCTTCTCTTATTTCTCTCTCAGTGATTTTGTTGTTAGTGTATAGGAACGATATTGATTTTTGAGTATTGATTTTGTATCCAGCTACACTGCTAAATTTATTTACTATATCTAGGAGACTTTCAATGGAGTTTTGGGGGTCTTCTATGTAGCGTATCATGATAATTTTATTTCCTCTTTTCCTATCTTTATCCCTTTTATTTCTCTCTCTTGTCTAATTGCTCTGGCTAGTATTTCCAGTACTATATTAAATAGGTGATAAGGGACATCCTTGTCTTGTGCCTGATTTTAAGGTAAAGGCTTTCAGTTTTGGGCCATTTAATATGATGCTGGCTGTTGGTTTGTCATAGACAGCCTTTTATCATATTGAGGTAAAGACCATCTATTCCAATTTTCTGTAAGGTTCTTATCATGAATGAATGTTGGACCTTATCAAAGCTTTTTCTGGATATATAGAAATGATCATGTCATTCTTACTTTTGGCTTTATTGCTATGGTGGATTACATTTATTGATTTACATATCTCACAAGTAAAATTAGAATAATAAATGTGTCCATTAGAAATCAGTAACAAGTACTAAATTAGTTAATATATATGTAAATAGTTTGCATAATGTCCGACCCATATTTAGCATCCCATACGAGGTAGATAACTAGTAATAATAATATCATCGTCAACTATATTATAAATTTTAATTGTCAGTCAATGCCAAGACCATTTGAAGTGCAATGAAAAAAACAACAGATCCCCTGTCACATTTTTTCTGTAGGGACTGGAATTACCTAAAGATGGCAGACTCACCTTCAACTCTGCACACATCCTCTCCTCCAAAAATCTTTATTGTCCCTAGAGAGGTGCCAACAAACAAGCCTTCAATGGAGCCTTTCTTTTTAAACAGACTAGAGGACTGAAAAAATCAAGATCCACTAAGAGAAATTTTCACTTTTCTTGAACCAAAAGCTCATGTTTTCTTGAATTATCTTGGTCAAAAAATAGCCAAGCAGTATTTCTGAAAATGTCTTCCACTCAAAATGTTCTATGTGCCATCAGCAAGTATGTTTGACTAAATTATTTGGAGAAAAGGTGGGATGGACACAATTACACAGAATTCTTTACAACAGGGATTTTAGTAGCCACAAAGCTCTGAAGGTCCATACTGAATAACGTAATACAAGAATTTGTGAAACATAATTGGCCACTGAATTTCTCCCTCAGGTCTCAAGTCTGAAAAGTGCTGGTCAGGAAGGACTGAGTTGAGAGATGGGCACAGGTAGGGTATTTACAGCAGAGTAGAGAAAAGAGGGGGAGAACCTGTTCCTCTGTCCCAGGAGACCAGGCCTACATCTGATTCCACTGTCTCCTCTTATATCCCCTTAGGGCAACTGGACAGACGCATCAGGGACCTCAAGGCTCAAACCTCTGCTTCCAACTTGCTCAATCAGCCCTGACTCATTGCTGGGTACAAACAATTTTGCCAAACCAAAGAAACAAAAGGGCAAGATCCCCTACTTGGAAACTCCATCACTAAAGCCAAGAAAACATTCCTTCACGTATAGAAGAGGAGGCCAAATCTGGCTTAAAATGAGACTCCCATCAGGAGCTCCGCAGGAGGGTTTGCACTGCCTTTCTGCTGTGGAAGGGCTAATTAGACTCTTTTTTCTTTTTAAACAAACAAACAAAATGGACTTTGAAGCCACAGACAAGAATATACATAATATGAATACAACAAAATGGGCAAAACGTTTCTAACCAAAACTAAAGGTGTCCTATTTAAACAATGTAAATAACTTGATGGGTTTGAGGGGTGATACTTTCAAAGTTTGGGGTGAGGGGTAGACTGAACGTGATGCCTGGCCACACATCTCTCTGAACAGCTGCACCTCTGGCCACACTGGCTGTTCTACAGCTCATTTCTTAAACATAAATAACCAAGAAGACAATTCAAGATGATTTACAAGCCTTTAGAAAACACTCAAATACAGTAAATTTGTTCATCATCTCCTATCATTTAGTCATTCACTATTTCAGCAGATATGTTCTGAAGGCTGTGTGCCAGGCACATCCAGGTATAGGAACCTGAACCAGTATAAGATAGGAATGTGTATACAGACAACCACACACACACACACACACACACACACACACACACACACACACACACACATATTCATCCCCAGTGCTTGGCAGCTTCTAAATCTTTGGTTTCCTGAGTGATAAGAACAGTTGGATATTCCTAATAAACTTTTTTCAAGCACTCCTAGTTTATGCTAATTAGGTGATTCATGGTCCCCCCCCCCTCCCGCCCAGGGAGATTCAGGATGCAAGAGGATCACCAGGAAGACCAAGCCTTGCTTAGAGGCTTGGAATTTTTACCCTAGCTCCTCAACTCTTGGAGATCAAGTTGTAATCACCACTGACCAGTGATACGATCAGTTAATTATGCCTTTGTAATGAGACCTTCACAAAAACTGCTAAACAGGGATCCTCAGAGAGCTTTGGGGTTGGGAGACCCATGAATGGGTAGCATGCAGAGCAAGGACAGGATGCTCCAGGTGCCCCCTGCCCCTGGCCCCTGCCCCAGGCATCTCTCCAATTGGATACTCCTGAACTCCATGATAACCTGCTGATCTTAAGGAAAGCACTTCTGAGCCCAAGTTCTAGCAAATTTCCAAATCTACGCAGGAATTTGTTAAAGTGCCCTCCCTCCAATTTTGTGACCAATTTGGAAAGAAGTATGGGTTCCCTAGGGACCCAGTACTTGAGCGTGATATGTAAAGCAGAGGAATTCTCAAGATTTTGAGCTCTTAAATTCCAGGAAGTTGCTGTCAGAATTGAATTGAACAGTAGGACTCCCCAGTTCGCATCAGACTGTTGGAGAATTTTGTAGGCACTGAAGTTTCCCCTCTGGGGGACCTCTTTGAAAAAAGTATTAAAATACCTTACACTCACAAGTTTAAACAAAATATATAGCTACTGTATATTATGTAAAAGATACCTCAACAAAACTGATTAAAAACAATCATCTTACGGCCAGAGGAATACTTGCTGGCATCCTAGAAAGTGAAGGGCTTAGAGCCTCAGGGGTTCTGGAAAACTGTCCATTTTATGGATGCAGTAGTGCAAAGGTGAGAAAGAGAAGGGGCTTTCTTCCCATCTGGACTCCTGTCCCACCAGGGTTGAGGACCTGAGGACAGCAGGACATTAAGAAATTATGAGTAGGATAATCTCAGGGACTGATAAAAGGCTACGAAGAAAATGAAAAGGTTAAAAAAAAAATCAAAACAGGGCTATTCAGTGCTGCAGTACAGTGCTTGAACTAGATCATTTGCTGTGGGACTACTCCAAGCATTACAGGGTGTTTAGCAGCACCCCTGATCATCACTTACTGGGTTTTAGTAGCCCTCCTGCCCTAAGATGCGATAACCAGAAAACATCTTCAGAGGACATATTCAAATGTTCAGCCCAGGGGCGGGGCGAGAGGAACACTGTCACCCACAGGGTGAGTACTGTTATCTTAGAGGAAAGGGTATGACGCCCAGAATGACCAGAGAGGAACTAACTTCAGAGAGACACTGAGCTGAAGCCTCAGTGACAACAAAGCGGCCCCACAGGGACCAGGGGATGCAGGGCACTGTGGAAAGAAGTTGGGGAGCCAATGCTCCTGAGTACTGTTAGAGGATAAGCCCTTGGAGGCCTGGGTTGGTAGCGGGCGGAAAGCATACAGACAAGGAGGACCAGCCCAGAAGGCAAGAGTAAGGGGCGGAATTTTCCCAAGTAGAGACAGGGAGGCATGCTATGTATTCTTCCAAAACAGACTTTAAAATATGTATAGCTATTAAGTGACCCAATTCAGTGGAGAATGATCAAATTAATGTGACTGGACTGGAAGGAAAATGGATTGCTATCATGTTCCTTAACTGGCCCTTTCCATATACCACAGATTATCCCAGGAACAGCCATCTCAGAAACCTAATGCTCAGATAGTTCTTCCTTGAAAACTAACTAATGAATGGCCCCCATGCACTTCACCCATCTGCAACAACCACATCGGGTGCCAGTCAACTCAGATTAGACCAACCTCTTGGCATTGCTATTCAAGTAATAAGCCAGAGCACCCAGGTATATATTTCAGTTAGATTACTTCTCAGCCTGGGCTCCATGTGCCCTATGGACGTATGCTATAACTGTGGGAACTCGGTGCCACTGTGAAAGATCAGATAACAGTCTCCAAATAGAAAGCATTCAATTACCCAGCCTTTGCTTGGATGCCCCCTATTAACCTATGTACCTCAGGCATCATTAGCAGGCCATTTATAACAAAATTGTAATTGAGAGATCCAGAAATACCGCTTTAGATTAGGTAATTGAATGCCCCCTTGGTGTAAGATCGATAAAGGGCATCCAGTTTCGCCCTAGGAAAAACTTAATAAATTATTGTAGCTATAAGCTGATATAGCAGAAGAAAGATGTATGAAACTTCAAAAGAAATCCAGATGGATTTAAATAAATAGCTTCATTTGGAAAGAACATTTACATCTGCCCTCTGGAGACAGATAGGAAAAAAATAGCTAATTACATTATTTTACTTTTATGTTTTAAGGAAAAAATTTGATGGGTCTTAATTAACCTTTACTAAAACACAAAGCCTTCTTCTGATAAGTATGTCTAAATGCCGACATCTTTCTTTGGGCAATGTATATGGGAATACTTTTTTTTCCAAAGAACATTAATCAACAAGTGAAGGAATTTTTTTACATTTAGCTCAAAGATGTAAGGTTGTCACTGAGAATGAGAACACATTAACAAGGCTGAAGAGTTCTGTACAAGCAGAGAATTAGCAGTTTTAGTCTTATACCTGTAGTTTCACACTTTTAACAACATCACAGTCAGTAAGCAGAATAAAGCTGTACCTCGATGGACAACAGCCTCTAGTATAGTGGAAAAGACAAGAGTAGTGGTCATGAGGGTCAGGATTCCAAATTCATATGTACCTAGTGATCTCAGATGAGTAAATTATCTGGGCCTCTGTGTTCTCCAAATGACATCCTTGTGAGCAAGATATCAGGTGCAAGACTGGAGTTAAGAGTCTGACTGCTGGAGTGAGCTTGCCCAGTCTGAACCTTGAACAGGACTTCAAACCTGTTTTCTCCCTGTTTCTTTGGATTTAAATTAGAAATAACTATATCATACACTGCTGGGACCATTAGATGAATTTAAGTAAAGTGCTTCAAAGAATATTTAGTCATAGTAGGAGCTCAATAAATGTTGGCTAGTGTTACATATGCATTGTCCTAACATAGTATTTGATAATTTATTACTGTTTATGATAGTTTGAATTACTGGGCCCAGTTTCTTATTCCACCCTGTACTCATGCTCTCTATCTCATTAATGACTTTGTTTTTCCATCAACTGAAGGAGTAGACTCTTTCTTCAACCTTTGGCTTAAATTGGTTGACTAACTCCAGCCAAAAGAATAAGGCAACAACAACTATGTGCCAGACATAAGCCCAGGCACTAAGACATGCCATATGTCTACCTGTCCTCTGGCATCTTTGCTTTTGCCAGGGGAGAACATGGTGGGGCTAAAAGATGAGAGATGTGCGTAGCAGAACTACCTGGCTGAGCCCCAGCTGAGGCAGCCGGCATCCAGACGACCCCAGCCCATCCCTAGGGATAGGAGAGAAAGAATAAAGAGCTGCTGTTCAAAATTATGAGGTTGTTCACAGATAGATTACCACCTGATAAAACTGATACATTCTGCTACAGGTTATGAACAAAAGATGTTAAGGTTAAACTGAAATAACTGTAGGTTTATGGGTTCCAAAAAGTGCGTTTGTTCCAGTAAACCAAATTAGGGGCAATTCAGGCAAAGCAATTCACCCAGAGAATCAGTGAATCTATTGAATCAGTGGGTTTTTCCTTAAAGAATGTCTTTGCTAACACCACAAGCTGATCCGATAAAATGATGCTGGAAACTCAGATGGGAGCTGATTGCAGATCGGGACACACCTGCCCCAAAGTCACACAACAGATATCTTCTGGCATGCATGTGTTTATGACAGTCACAGCTGTTTTGTCTCAGTCATCTGGATGACTGATCCCATTCTCCCACCTCTTGATGAGAAGGTCTTCCTCCTGTCCTCTCTTCAGAGCTACTGTAACTCCTCACTTGCTTCTTCTGAGCAAGCCTTGTCTTTAATCAGATCCCTGTGGTTTCTATGACCAATTTTATCTTTCCTGATGCCTGGGACACTGTCCACGCTTTGTCCACAGTAAGGATTCTCTAACATGATTAACAATAGCATTCTGAAATTCCATCAACCAGATCTATAAGAAACAGACATTTCCATGGAGATCAAATCCCTAATCTGTAGCCATCTACCCCCTTGCATCTTGCCCAGGGAACCCTGCCCAGGGAATCCAGTTATTCTCAACTCAGTGGAAAGACGGTAGCGTATAGCAAAATTGGTTTCCAAGCAGTCAGCGTAAGGCATTATGTTAGCCTTTGGAGTTTAGCAGACCTGCCTTTCAATCTAGTTCAATTATATAAGTGTTTTATGACCTCAGGCAACACATTTAACCATCCTGACCATCCTGTGACTTGGTTTCCTCACCTGTAAGATAGCAATAAAAAATATCATGGTCTTCCAAAAGAATGTGAAGAGGTAATATACCTGAAATGCTTAGCCCTACACCTACCTCACAAGACTCTATAAATGACACATTTTCTGAATTATTTTTGGAGAGTTTACCTCACCAACAGAGCCAGTAGCTTTGAAGAGCCAAGGACAGCTGCATGGACAACTCTGGAAAAGACCAGCCCTGCACAGTGACCATACAAGGCAGAACTTGTTTCATTGCTAAACAAAGAAGATCAGTTTTTCTAGAACCATGTCCACCCTCAAAGTCTAGGGAAAGCCAGCTACTTTAAGATGGGAGGCAACAGGTGGCAGAGAGAAATTCATAGAGGACCCCTGGGAATTTCTAGGGCAGTCATTCACAATATGAAAGACAGTGGTGGGTGCAGGCAGAGCCCAGGTCAAACCTGGGCTGCTTGTCCAGTCTTGCTCTTTACAGGGAGGAAACTGAATCCTAGCCTGGTTCTACATTTCCCAGCTCCTTACAGAAGGGTAGGGCAAAAGACAGAAAGGCCACCCACCCTCATATCTCAACAAGAAACCCATCCTGACTTCTGCTGATTGCTCTGCCATGTCCGGCAGCTTCTCCAAGCAGCATTCCAGTCTCTTCAGGAATCTCTTGCTAAAGAACAGTTGTGCTGTCTCACAGAGATGCAGGTCCGGGAAGGGAGAGAAGCATGCCAGGAGGGAAGAAGAAAAAACCGGAGCTGTCTCATTCACTCTCCGCAGAGTGCGTTGTCCGCCTGGGGCACTGAGTCTTAAACTGTCTCAATTCTGACTCTATTCATCACTCAGGCATGTCTCCTCCAGGCTGCGCAGAGGGATGGCAACAGGCATGCACCAGGAGAGAGACAAGAAATCAGGAGCAGAGCCAAGCATGGGGGCAGGGAGAAGAAGCAACAGAAAGCAAAGAAGGCCCAGGCCAAGGGCTGGGGGCTGGGAAGAAGGAAGACACAGGGCCAGTCAGCTGCAGCTGAGACCACCACAGAGAGGAATGGAACTGCCCTCATACAGCAGGCAAGCCTCGGAGCGCAGCCCACAACACTTCTGTTCCTGTACATCAAGGAGACAAACTTGGGATCTGCATGACTTGAGGTCCTGCAAGGAAGCACCAGATGCCCAGGCACTGGTAGGGGGAGGGGGGAGCTTCTTTAACAGTGTGCATTGGAAACTTCAGAGCCTCTGAAGTGTCACCTTCTCAGCAAGGCTCCTTTCCTAGGGATATCCCAGTCCTGCCTTGGTCACTAGCCTAGCTAGTAACCTCTCTCCAGGCCTGTTTCCCAGTAGGTAAGCTCTTCAGCTCTAAAACTCACAGATGTGATGGGAAGTTAATTTTTGCTTAATAACCACCTCCCTGCCCCACCTCGTCATCACCAGCTTTGCCTTCCCAGGCTGCTCAGCTACCCACCCATGGTTTTGAGAAGCTATCATGGCACTTGCTTTGTTAGCTGCTGAATACATTGGACAGTTAATTCAAAATGCAGCAGTGTCTTCCTGAGGAGCAGTCCAATGCCCTTTCGCACAAATTGATCAATCACGTACACTGTGCAGGACCTGCATTTTCTGGGGTAAAGGATACCAGAAACATATAGTCCAGTTCTCAGGAGCTAACGCTCAGCTACTCCAGAGTTAAAGGTCCTAGAGCTCCAGAAATGGCCTCTCTCAGAGATGTACAGCCAGTTCCAAGGACAGCCTCATAGTCTACCCCACACTGGAGAATCTGCAGAAGAGCCAGCTCTGCTCAGTGGAGGGCAAAGGTATTCTACCAACAGTAGAGCTTTATAGAACCACACAGATCCCTGGCAGCCAGGATAGCAGGGTGCAGGGGTCTCTTTGTCTTCTCCAATATGGCAGTGGGCTCCAGCAACTTGTGCTATAGCCAGATGCTGCAGTCTCTGAAATGCTTGGGATACTGAGGTTTTCTCTTCAAACGGACAAAATGGACCAGAGACTGCAACTATGTTCACACTAGCTGTCACACCGTGATTTCAGTACACCCGAAAGGCTCTAAAGGTCTTGGTGACACAAGCAATGATTTTCTTTTTCTGAAACTAATGGGGCAAAAACTATTTGAGAGCACTCATTTTATTATATCCAGTGGTAATTCAAATCAGTAGGTATTAAATTTTCCAAACTTGTCTGTCCACAGTCTATGGTTTTCGGCTCAGCTAAAATTTACTCAAGATAAATGAGTATGTGTTTACTTTAGTAGGTGCTTTGAAGTCTACTTACTAAAATGTCTTTAGGTGACTAAGTAACCACAGAACCAGGAAGTACTTCAAGGTTGTGTGTGGACCCAGTGACCCCAGGGACAGTAAAGGAAAAAGGAAATGCACACTAGTTCAGAGTCAGCCACTCCCTGAGTACCGTCCTAGGACCCTTGGAAAAGGAAATTCTCTGAGGTAGGCATGGGAAGGTCCAAGTTCAAGGAGAGAAACTGAGGCATGGCAGGATTAAAAACCTGTCCAGAGTCACACAGCTCACTAGTGGTAGAGCCAAATCCAACTACAGCTCAGTTTGGCTGCAGAACCTCTGATCCTTCTCATGTGCCACAAAAGCACAGCTGTCACCAGTAGAGGCTCTCAGAGTAACGTGTCGGCTGTCACTCAGCTCTCAGGCTACTGGCCTCCCAGGCCAAGCAAAGCTGGACTGCACCTTCAGCCAAAGTCCAGGGCCTTGTCCAGGGTGGGCACTCAATGATCAGTTTCTAAAGTAATGAGAGAAGAAAGAAACTCAGAATATATAACGAGTTCCCAGCAATCTACATGCAGAGCTCTTGCTGCTTGTAATGAGAGTGACACCAGCTATTAACAACTGGCGGCTTCCTTGCGTCCAGACCCCAGGCTGGGTTTTCCATGCAGCATCCTGCTTAAATGCCATTATAGTCCAAAAGAAAAGTACAAGTGTCAACTCCACTTTACATATTGGGAAAGTGTGACTCCAAGAATGTAATGCTACACAACTCCTCCCCTGTATGACTTGCACAGGTAGGAGAGACTGGGCCTGGCACAGACAGGGCATCCATAGGCTTGAACTAAGCACTGTCTATACCATAACTTCCTTAAGTAGTCATGGGACCCCCTTTCACCACTGAGACTCTCATTCTCATCTCAAAATAGATGTGGAAGGCTCAGCATTAGCACTCGGACCCAGTGAGCTCAGGAACCTAGGGCATTTGAAAAATTCTTATTCTTTTTTGCTTGCCTCCAAGGGCTCCAACATGTGCAACATCAAACTTTAACAATCTGTAAAAAAAAAATCACACATTTTCACAGTAGGGGTCATTTTTGTTCTTGTGCAGCAATTCTGCACAGCTATGTGGTCCACTCCAGTTGTTTCCAATAATTTTTCCCTGATACAAATAGAAAGTCAATGAAAAGAAATGGCACACAGACTACATATTAGTCCCAAAACAGCAGGGTAGCTCTGGTCCCAAACTCCTCCTGCCCACCAGGACCTGACTTCAGGGACAACTCAAAGCCACTGAGCAGCAGAGATGGCCAACCCAGATGGCCTTCAGTACAAATGGAGACAAAAGGTCTCGAGTAGACACAGAGCTCACACATCCAAAACCAACGGCAAATAATGATGTTGCACATGAACAATGGCACCCGAGAATGAATATGTCAGAGGTGGCACAATCAAAGGGGAGTAGCTGCGTGCTCCCCACCAGATGGCCTTGCTGATCTGACTAGTTTTAAACATTGTTTTATTTCCAAAGATAAGCAAAATAAGAATCTGTTTAACCCTTAAAGGAAAAGAACCGGCTGGACACACTTGGTTGGAAGCGGTTTCTCTTGGATGGAAAGAGAGGGCCTCCTGACTAACTGTCCTCTGGAAGTTTTAGCATAGATGAAGCACGAGTTCGCATTCACCACCCACCCTCAAGCAAACCAGCCCTTGCTATAACAGAGCAAGCACCTCATTCAAACACCAGCCCCAGTGTGGGCAAAGACATCCAGAGGTTATGCAAAGGTGTGCCAGCACCCCAAGGGTTTGCAGAGGTGTTAGCCCCCCAGGAATATATAGAAGTATAAAAACCTTTGCACAGTATGGGGGGTGTGCTGGTTCCCCAGCTATGTGCAGAGGTGTTCCAGGACCGCTTGGGTTTTTATGAGGGTATGCCACTCCCTGGGGGTCATGTGGAAATATGCCAGCAACTCCCTCAAGGAAGTGTAGAGGCACAAGAGGGTACTGCAGAAGCCTGAGAGATGAGTCGAAGCTCTCAAGTTTAAAAGATTTAAACACCAGTAACATCACTTTTAGGTTAGACCCAGCTACATTACTAAATGATACAAAATCTGCACTGAGTTACAGCTCATCCTGGTGGCTGTAGAACCTCACGGAGAAAGTCTGTCCTTCGCCCTTGGGAGAGGAAAGTTGGAGAAGCACTGTGGAAGACAAGATAGAAGAGCATCTGTTCCTTTCCTGAGTTGCTTTTCATCTACTCCTGACTGTTGGCAACACCAATGGTTGGTGTGATCACCCCATTATGCACACAGGAAAACCGAGACTCTGGGTAGGGCAGTGACTTGCTCCAAGTCACACTGCAGGCAAGAGGCAGAGCTGATAACAGCATCATGGAGCAGATCAAGGCTAAGAAAGGACTCCCTCCTCACCAATGCTGCACCTTTGCGATGAAAAGAGAAAAAACATTAAGTATAAAAGTATCTATGCATGTGTACATGTGTCACTATATAAATACACAATAGGAATATGTGACTAAAAAATCATTAAATATGATTGCTTAATAATCCAGAAATCATTAAACTAATTATATTTTCCTAGAAAAAAGAGGTATAGCTGAATTTATTAATTTTTTTCAGAGCTGAATTTAAACACAAATTGTAGCCTCTAATGGGCCTCCCTCTTACTAGATAGGAAACTGTACACTCACACCTCATGTTATTGTTCAGTGTTAACTGTGGGATATAGTTGGGGGGACTTTGTCTTCCACATACTCAGCTCTACCTGGCTTTCAATTTGTTTACTCCAATCAAGTAACTGCAAAGATAACAAGAAGTAATAATAAATACTGAACAATAAATGTGTAGCAAATAAAAATGGACTGGGTCAAACACTTTGGGCCTCAGTTTATTCACCTGCTGCACGTACTCATTCCCTCCTCATTAGACCAGAAAGGACCGGCATAGAAGGGAGGCTACAGGAGTGCTCAAGGCAGGGAGGACTGAGCTGGTGAGCTGAGTGCAAAGTGCAAATGGGGAGTCACACATATGGCCCATTTAAACCCCTCATCTCTCAAGTTATTTTGCAGTTCTTTACATTCTTCCCTCAGCTACACTGTGACATTCAAATGCCTTAAAAGGATGGTGATAATCCAATTCTCATTTAACTCAAATGGTATACCCAGGAGTAAGTGCAAGAAGTAAGTGCAGTATCAGGCTGAAGAAAAATCTGAGCAGACCATGGAATTTCCCAGGATGAGCATACATCTTTATAAACACGCACAGGGCAAAAACACCAAGTCCAAGAGCAAAAGGGACAGAGTGACCCTGGAACAATACTATCAGGAGCCTTTGACAGAGATGGCCTAGGCTCTCCTTCCATCCAGCCTCAAGGCATGATGATGGGCATGTAAACATGGTGGAGCACTAAGACTAAAAGTCCAAACCCAGAAGTATATAAACACACACACACACACACACACACACACACACACACACACAGTGCACGCCCATCTGAGTTGGGTCTACTCCTTCCTAGCAGTGTCCTTGTGCTGACTGCTTTGAACTTCTAGGCCGGTCTGCTCCCCTACAATGCTGAGAAACATGCAGCACCTAGCGCACAGAAAACTGTGAGATTAAGCAGGTTCACCCACACAAAATGTTTCAGTGGTGCTACCAACTCCCAATAAACTCCAACCACAACCACTACCACCTTCCTGGGGTCTCTTTCTTGCCTTTTCCATCTATACAAACAGGACTTCAGCCAGCCACAGGGACTTTGGCCTTGTGTCTAAAATCCCAGCCAGGCCTGAATCGGTGGCAGAAGACTTAACAGTGGGACCAAGGCAACAGATGGGCAAAGTTTGAATGAAACCACCCAGAGGCACCCACTTTGCAGACAGTGAGGTCCCCTTGACCCACAAGGACACAAGGATAGAGCTGCTTTGGGGTGGAAAGAAAGATCCAGAGAAGAAACTTTCTTTTTTATTTTAGAAAGTTTCTGAGAACCCTACGCAGATCTGGAATTTAATTCACAACCTCTGTAAACTAGATCAAACAAGTATTTATTTATCACCCAAGACACTGAACATGTACATGCCTAGTGTATCACAAAAGGCTTGTTTGTGTTCCTCTTTACTTTCTTCTCCATTAGTACAGGCAACTTAAAAGTATTTGGTGAAAACATTTTTTAGGTCTCTCCAAGTTTCAGTATTTAAAGCTGGAGACATCAACATGCAATAAGTATTGTATGAAGGGTAAATTCTCCAAATGCAATGTCTCTCGGGGGCAGTTGAGACGCTGCTCCAGCCAACTCTATCAGTGCCATCTCTTCAAGAGCAGTGCTAGCTCTGGGGGAAGCTGCCACTTGTAGCTAGGCGAAGCAGGGGAGAAATGGGCAGCCAGGACAAAGCAAATGAAATCAGTAGCATTTCCAGAGCTGATCTGCGCTCTCAGTTCTATGAAAACAATTGAATAAAGGAAGATTTGCTCAAAAAATCATAAAGGGACCCTGGCTCAGCCAAACCATCTCCCACAAAGCAAATGATCCAGGATATGAGAAATATGGAATCTCCTCAAATTAACCACAGGAAATTGGAATCTCTTCCACAAAGATCTGGAAAACACTTCTGCCTCGTTAAAAAGGTCTGAACGTATGTGTAGAGAGTAAACTTCATCCAGGGAGAGAGGCAGGTCTCAAATTAAAAAAAAAAAAAAAACACAATGTCTTTGTGGCTGACTTATCAAGAAAATTTCCCTGGTCTCTATTTCATAAAAATAAATATTTGGCCAAAGTACAAAGTTATTCATACCTGAAGTTGGTTCACAGTCGGCCATGATTCCTGTCAACACAATCAAGGTGCCCACATGATGCCATCCCCATCCTTCAGAAGGCACCGTGGAGGCCAAGTAGCAGACCTGAGTACTGGACTTAGAGTCCGGCACAATTTAGGATGAGCACAACCAGAACATTCCTGGCACCTGGCTTTGTGGCGCTTATAGTCTAGTGGACCCACAAGATAACGCGCAACCACACCAACTGTGTGACTTGGGGAGGTGGCCTGCTTGGAGCTCCTCATCGTCATCCCTGGACTTGTAAAGGAGACTGTCCACTGCTCCTCTGAAATACTCCAAGGAGATTTAAACTGAGAAACAAAACTCTACCCCGGTTATCTGCCTCCGGCCTTTTCTCACCGCCTTTATCCCACTATCTCTTGTCTCTGTCTTTGTGGATATCTCTGTCTCCCTTATCCTCTGGCCATCACCACTGACTCTGCTGGACCCATCTCTGCTCCCCATCCTCCAAACGTCAGCCAAGGTACCCCTCCCTGAACCCCCAGGTCAAGCTAGGCCCTTCTACTTTGCACCTTTGTGGGTGCCCATCTTGACTGGCACCTGCCTTACCCACCAGGCAATGAGAGGCATGAAGGCTGGAGAGGCTCTGTTCATTTCTTTCTCTCTCTCTCTCTCTCTCTCTCTCTCTCTCTCTCTCTCTCTCTCTCTCTCTTGCTTTTTGAGACAGGGTCTCACTATGTGTTCAAGATGGCCTTGGGCTCACTTTGTAGCCGAGGCTGGTCTCAAACTCACATTGACTTTCCTGCCTCAGCCTCCTGAGTGCTGGGATTACAGGCATGTGCCACTGTGCCCGGTTTGGCTCTGTTCATTTCTACAAAAGATTTCTGAAGGAAGATTAGAAAGAGAGGTAGACAACATATATAAAAAATTGCACAGTCACTCCCAATAACGTTTATATTTCTTGTATCCAAAACAGAATATAAATTCCTACAGGTTTTAAAATCCAGCCTCTTAGGATGAGTCTTATGTCACTGAAAATCTTTCTTGGTGTCTTGCTGGCCAGATGCTGTCACCAGCCTCTGTTTTGGGATGTTCAGGAGAATAGCCCTGGCATAACTGGCCCTAAGGCCAAAGGAAAGCTGCACCTTTCCTCACCACGTTCAGCAGGGAGCAGATCTATGAGGATTCCAGGCATCTCATTCCTATCAACCTCAAACACGCCTCCCTGCCTTTTCTAAATTAGCTTTCACACTCAAGAAAACACCAAAATGATATGTCTTAATAAATTACATGAGTCTTACGTATGGGTAGTTTGGTCTTCTCCGTTTTGTTTTGTTTTGCTCCATTTTTAGTTCTCATATCTCTTTCAGGCAAATTTCCCAATGAATCAGAATGACAGCATTATTCACAACACACCACAAAATCCCAAGTACTGAGACAGGCCAAAAGAAACGGATAGATCCCTCCTCTCGGTAGATCATGTTCCTTTCTTTTCCATAAAAGAAATCTGTAAGTGTTTCAAAATGTCAAGTGCTATGGCTTGTGTCTAGATTTCCCTCCAAAACCTCATGTGGTTGAAGGTGGAGCTTTTTCAGAGGTGAGTGGATCTAGGGTATGCGATTGATTCATGATGCAATGCTGGGATTAAGGATATGTGATTACTGAATCAGTCCACTGATTTGGCATTCTTCTAATCCTAGTAGCCTAGACAAACCATAAAAGGAGCAGAAAAAAAATGCTAAGGTCTCTTTTTTGCCTGTTTTTGCTATCTTCTTTTCTCTCTCTCTCTCTCTCTCTCTCTCTCTCTCTCTCTCTCTCTCTCTCTTTCTTGCTTTTTGAGACTTGAACTGTTTCTCCTCTCCAATGCTCCTGCGTCAAGCAACCCTGCCTTATTGCCAGTCGATTACAGACCGAAACCTCTACAAACTGTGAAGAAATCTTTCCTCCCTTAATTTGTGGCTATTGGGCAATAAAAAAAGTAACCAAGGCATCACATATTCAAAGCCAACCAAAAACCTAAACTGACCTTTCCTCTTTCTTCCTTTCTCTTTCCTTTTTCTTATTATGGGCCCCTCAGCTACCCTTCTCTCTTCTAAACTACAGAAAAGTTAAATACCAAGTCACTTAATGAGCTTCTCCACTGAATTAATTGGAGTGACTTACCGTTTTTTATGAGGACAAAAATTTTAGGCTCCATAACTTACTACCACATTAAAGAATGTTGAGGCTGGAAAGCTTTTGTGTCCACCAGCTCCACCCCAGCAGGGTATAGGGCGGGACAAAGGGGAGAAAGAGACTGCTGTTCCTCAGCCTCCTCAGCAACCACCAGTGGGGTTGGGAATGCATCCCAGGGCTCCATTTCTACCACAGCCAGGACATGCTCTGCCCTGCTCCTGTATGTTTCTGGGCCTGCCCCACACCTCTTACGAAAACAGTAAAAGAAACAAGTCTAAGCTGTCACAAATCAATTTCAGATCATCTTTTTTCTCAATATTGGGAAAGTCAGAATATTTTACCTTCTGATGCAATACAATTAGTATCATGGACCCATTATTTAGTTCCCTCTGCCTGACGTTTTCACACTTGAACAAAAATGAACGATCATGAAAAAAATCCTAAAGATTTTTTTCCCCCCTGGAATGGCCAAAAGTGTTTGGTTTATAATTAAATTAAAAAATAGAGACTTTTCATCTTGGGAAAGGGATATCTCATCTGGGCTGCCAAGCACCTCCTTGCCAGGGGGGTGGGTTCCAGCAAAGTGACAGCTCATTCTCTGCACTGCTGTCCTGTGGCCCTCCTGGTCCCCTACCAACATAGCCCCAGCCTAGCCACAGCCTTCTGAGGCCATGCAGGGCATTTGGGTGACTATATAACAGTGCTAATGTGCACTGTAGGCTCTGCTTCCACCTCCGGTGTCCCATCAGTCCCCATCCCACTAGGGTCTGGCACCCCCTAAAGGACTTTTCAGCTGGAATGGGGGAACAGCTGTATAATCCACAGTAACTGGCTGGATTTCTCAGAGCATCACTGGGCCTATAACCCCCAGACCCAGGTGACAACTGTACCCCAAACTCGCATCTCACACACCCATGAGGACACAACTGATGTCAGAACATCTGCAAGCAACGTACTTCAAAAAGCCCTTAAAATTATCTTCGGAGACTGCAAGGAGATAGAAACATTTCAGAGGTAGCACGGAGCTCTTAGATATTTATCTTCATTGGTTGGCTATTTTCTGGCCAGTAATTTACATGCATATTATTCACTGAAATTGCAGGTGTTTTTCAGACGTATTCAGACCAATTGGCTCAGTAATCAGTGCTATTCCTTGAAAAGGTAAACAGAGAGAGCTTACTTTTGTCCTGGTTCCTAAGGCCTGCAATCCGCATGGAGAATGCTGGAACAAAAGTTCAGGGCCAGATGGAGGCATCTGAGAGATCACCTTGTTTAAAGCCCTCATTTCCCAGACGAGAAACAGAGTGTAAGTCATATGAATGGTGCAACTGGCAAATTTTGCATGTTGGGCAATTAAGCTTATAACTCAAAATCTACAGCATCAAGTACTTTGTGAAAGAAAGTTAAGTATGGACATTAATACCATTTCCCCCACTAGAGTTGGGTTTCGAATTTCATTAAAGATTATGTCTAAGCATATAGTGATGATTTTGCATTGAGGCAATTATCATGGTACTTAATGTCAAAACTCCCAGAAACTTTGCCTTAATTAGCAAAATAACTGAAGCAAAAAATAAGCATGTGGGTAATTTCAGGAAGAGCCATTTTGAATTCTCACCTTCTCTGGAGGTCAGAGACAGAGGCAGGCAATGTTGAAGCCCAGTTTCTATATTACAGTAGTTGTATGTATTGAGTACTTGGAGCAAAGTGGTGGTTACAAGGACATGGGCCATCTGGACACAGGGGCCTCTTGGCATTAAGCCCGCCTCAGTGGTCCATGGGGATGACAATGATAAGATCAGTACACTGGACCAGAGAGAACTGAGATACCCCGTGGAAAAGGTTGAGCAAGTAGCCTGGCACTCTATAATTGTCAGAATAGTTGGTAGCTGCCTTTATTATGATAATCATTGTTGTCATCATTATTCCTACACCACCTGCTCTTTGGTTTAAATCTAGTGGTATGCAGTCTACGTCTCTGATCTGACCTGGTCTGTGTCATTTTGAGCACTTCTAGAAGCCTGACTCTCTGAAATGCATCAGCAATGAATTACTTCACTGTTTGTTGCAATAGCTGATCTTTCATATTCTAATCCAGAAGAAGAAGACATGCATTTTAATGTATTCTAAGTCAATTGTGAAAAGCATCACTACGTTCTCATAAAAAATTCTTTCATCACCTGCTTTAATATCCCCGCTCTCATATCCAAGAGGAAAAAATAAAAGGGAGACCTTGTCTTGGGGATAACTGCAATACATTTTATTTTAATAAAAAACACCAGTTCAAACAATAAAAAAACAATCTTTTTTTATTTCAGAATGTTTGGTCTTATGGTATTTTGGACCCAGAAGCACACAAAGAAAGTATAGCAAGGAAAATAATCCAAGCCAGGAGGATATTGTCAGAACACGCCTGATCATGTCTCTCCAGATTGTTTGTGGCAGGCGCCAGTGGGACAGGACCAGGCAGGGCGAATGCCTGGCTGCTCAGCCATAAGGCCAGCTCCTTGTCACTGCAAAGACTCATATGAGGATCAGTATCACTCCCTAGAGACCCTTCCCAAGGAAATGGTGAGCCTATGCTTTGGGATTCACTAGGCCAAGTTGCAAACTCCCACAGTCAACATCTCATTGAATTCCCACATCCTGTAACATTTCCTGAATATAGAGAGAGGTTCGAATGAATTCTGCAGGTTCAGCACCGTGCAAATGGCGAGGAAATGCAAGAGCTTAGTAATATGCATGTTAGTCCTTGATGTTTCCAGAGCTTCCTTTCTCATAGGACAACGTGGATGATAGTGGGCAGAAGCACATGACATACTACAGATACCATCAGGGCCAGCCCCAGGGACTTGGGAAAGGGGAGTCCAGGGTCTTTGGCAAGTTACAAGTGTCCCTATCCCTTGCTCTGATGTCAACATCAAGGTCACTGAGCCTCACAGGATGATACAGAAAGAGAAACATGAGCAAGCAGAGCAGTATGCAGGGCCTGTGGTCTGGGCGGGCTGGGGAATTCAAGTTTATGTGTTCAAGTGGCAGAAATTTGAGGTTGCAAAAATTTAGGAGAGGCAGAGTAGAGGATCCCCATATCAGCACCAGTGCTCCTCCAGCAGCTCCTGCTGAAGAAAATGTGGACATAGAGGCCAGCGTGAGGCTTGGCCTCCACAGATAGCCAGCTTGACCCTGCCAGAGCAGATTCCGATCCTTCCAAGAAGAGACCCAGCTTTCTCACAATGCCTGACTTCAACATTTCCTGTCCCCAACCAGGATTGTATGCTTATGTTGCTTTAAATGTGACCTATAACAAGGGTGAAGAAGTCACCTGGAATCAGTGTTTCCCTGGGTCTAAGATCCAGCCGTGTGCCTCTTTAGCTACAGGACATTGGACAAGGGGTCACAGCTGCTTCCCAAAGTTACATGAAAATAATGATGCAGGGCAGCATGTTTCAGAAGTAAATGATGTAGGACAGTTGGGTAAGTACTTTGCAAAGAAAAGCCCTAGACAAATGCATGCATTTCTTTTTGCAATAAGTAAGAGTCATATTGTGTCCAAGAAAACAATTTCTCCAAGAAAAAGAAAAATTTGCATTAGGGGTTTCAGAATAAAGCAGAGTGTATATCTGAGGTTCCTAACAGTCCCATGCCTCTTGCCCTTAGAAATTTCTTACAAGAAAAATGCAGGTGATCACCTGTTGGAGGTCATTCTCCCCACCCCTGAGGGTCACATGTGACCCTTAGATTAAGATAGCAGGTTCCAGGTAAATCCACTCCACATCACAGGCTAGTGGGGAAGCATTCAGAACTCAAGGAATGCAACAGATAACAAGATAGGTAGACCAAGTGCTGAATGCCAGAAAATGCTGGCATGCTAGCATGCATGCTGGCATGCAAGTCCCTGCCTGCTGCAGCCTCCACCTGATACCTTCCAGAAGATCCCCACTACTCTTCCAGAAGCAAAAGGTAAATTCAGAAGGCAAAAATGAAACCCCATTCACTTTCAGGGGCTATTTCTCTGTTGTTTAGTATTTGGAGCTGGTCTCTAACCCATCCGAGTTGAAAATTAAATTAAATTTGAATTTAAAAGCAGAGTTCTCATTCTGACTGGTGCCCATGGTATTCTCAGGAGAAACAAACTCTTGGTTTGGAGCACCAGGAAGACACTCATTCTTAAAGACGCCACATGGGGTAAGTGAAGGGAAAGGTGGGGGCCAGGACATTCGCTCTTGGAACAAGGCAGGACTGGGACAGGCTAGCCAGAGTCCAAGAGACTTGTCAGCAACCAGTAGAGGTCATTCACAGGGCCCTCGGGTAGTCAGAACCAAATCCTTCTCCTTCTCCCAGCAGAGCAGAGGGCTCCCATCACCCCTCCAATTCCCTGCTCAACTTTTAGCATCAAAGAAAGAATCCTCTTAGCAATGCTGTCCAACAGAAACAGAATGTGAACACACTTACGTTCAACATTCCACAAATTAGCTTACATATTTTATCCATCCCAGCCTATCCAAAACATTATCATTTCAACATGGATTCAATAAAAAAGTTATTCAAGAAGAGAAGTTAATTAATAAGTCTCTAGTCATGTCACACTAAGTTTTCCAAGAAAGTTGTTGGGTGTTTTTTTTTTTTTTTCTTTGTTTTGTCTTTTGCATTTATGAACATCTGAGTTTAGATCCTAACTTCTCACCAGAAGTACCTGTTCTGTACTTAAAGTTCGAAAAACATACAGGTAGACAAGGAGAGTTACATGCCCAAATCTTTAAGTCTCTCAGTCACTGAACTGAAAATCCATTTTTAAATGTAAATTAGTTAAAGTGAAACAAAACATAAAATTTCAAGGGCTCTTGGGCCGCTTGGGTCTGTTGTTGTCCTGGGGGATAGCACAGGTGGGAAGGGGGCAGGTATATAGCATCTCCAGCATCTCAGGAGGTCCAGCTACTCCAGGCTGCTGGGGACAAAGAGCCCCTGAAGGGTGAAATCTGTTCCTATCTCCTCATTCCCCTCCCTGCCAGCCTCCAAACAGAGGCTCGGAGAAGCCAGCCTCCTAAAATGAATGTAAGCCTCGCCTCAGGCTCTTGCCCAGATCTGCCGAACCTTCCCAGGTAGGGGTAGGGCAGATAACCATAATCCCAGGTGGAACAGTGCAGACTGCTCCTCTGAAAATTTCCAGTCTATATGGGGTGACCTGTACCTGTGCTCAGCTCAGGGACACAAAGAATACTCATTATTCTAGCCTCCTCTTGTCAGTCACACTGGGCAGCCTGAGGACAGGAAAAGTTCACCCTAGGTTGAGAAAAAGGCATGAACTGCTCAAAAGAAGGTATCTTAGTTACTCCTCACTGGCACAAAATACCTGATGCCCAAAGTTAAGGAAGGAAAGGTTTATTTCTTACAGTTCTTGGAGGTTTCAGTCCATACTCAGTTGGCTCCAAGGCAGGGTGGCATGGCAGAGCCACCGTTCACGTCCACCACAAACAGCAAGGCAGAAACCAGCAAGAGAGAGAGTCACAGCTTCTTCCTTCCATTATATTGTATGCTGGCTCCACCCGTAGATGGGTGTAACACTCACACCACCAATCTGAGCACTAGATAACAAACCAATCACAAATGCTAAATTTGGTTGAGTCCATAATTGCATGAGGCTTGGGGGCCACTGACATAAACCATGACAGAAGTAAGTATAAAATGGGTTGCTTCTGACATGGGACTGATCTGCAAATAAACACTGGTTTCCATATGACTGTGGAGTGTTGGAATCCAGGAGAATCAGGGGTATCTATCTGGGACACCATAAAAACTTCTCTCTGCTCGCTCCCCAGTTCAACCAAGCAGTGATTATCATTGAGGTTTTTCTTTTGGGGAAACTGGACATGGGGCAAAGGGAAGTCTTTCTCACCTTGCATTTTTCCAGGCTCTTAGTTTATCTTTCAGGAAAGTCTCACATTGCTGGTGGAGACTGTATAGTCCTAATATCACTTGGATGATCCCCAGGTCAGATATCTACTCGTGGGCATGTGCCCATCAGAAGCACATTCTACACTCATCAAAAGATGAAAGCTAGAACAAACCCTGGCTTTATTTGTAAAGCTCCAACCTGTAAATCACGTGATGTATACACAGAGGAGAATGGGTAAAAATGTAACTCAGCTTACGAAAATGAATAAGCAACACCCATAATCTTACAAATGTAGTACTGAACAAAAGAAATCAGATACAAAGGACAACATAACCATACAGTTCCACTTACAAAAAATTCAAAAACAAACCAGAAAAATCTAGGCAATGGGAGTCAGGATAGAGGTTTCCTTTGGACGGGGGTGAAGGTGGTAAAAACCTGCACTGGTCCTGGGCTTCTAGAGTGCTATCTGCACACCTTACCTAGGCGCTGACTGCACAGATTAGCTCTGTCTGTGAAAATCTATCAAAAGTACATTCATGTAGAGGCTTTTTATGTATGTTATACCCTAATTTAAAAAGTTTTTTTAAAAAACTAAGCAAGTTAGATGTGTGGCATTAAGTTTCTGTCTTATAAAGAACTAAGTTTCTGTCTTATAAAGAACTAAGGGAGAGGTAAATGGCAAATTTCACACTGGAAAATGAGAACAACCACAGGCAATGGATCAACTGGACCTTGTACTCTGACCCTCAAGGTGAGTGTTCTCCCATCAAAACAATGCCCATTTTCTTTTGGGATCACCAAACCAAAATTTTTTCTGTCCTCACATTTGAAAACACTTAACAAAGTTCATAACCACTCAAGGTTTACTTTGAGGTCCAGCTTGCCAGTGTCAGAAAGCTAATGACTTCTAGTTGCTAGAGCTGATTCCAGCATCTTAAATCACTCTTCTGGGTGAATTCCAGGTGGATTTCTTAGCAGTCACCTGCAAGCCAGGCACACAGGAGCAAGGAAGACATTCAAGGTGGGGCTTTAAAAGAGATGTCACCCATATGTTTTTTCCCTCTTTCCACAGAAGCTTTCTTGGAGATAGAAGTGTACTGTGCAAACTGCAAGCCCAAACACATTCTGCTGTATGCCCAGAGAGGGTAACTTGAGATTTCATCCCGGGGTCCTCCTGTTACTCTACAGAGCCGGTGCCCCCAAGATAGAGAAGAACTCCAATCCTTACACTTTTGCCATAAAAAGTTCCCACTCTGCACATTGCTTCCAAAGAATTTCTCAAATCTCCCCATAGAGAAAGAAAGAAAGAAAGAAAGAAAGAAAGAAAGAAAGAAAGAAAGAAAGAAAGAAATCCCTAGACCCTTAAATGCTACCTGAGGAACCAAAGCTCCCCTCAAGGCCTAAACAATGTTCATCACCTGGACTGCAGAGGCAACATACTAGGGGCAGACAGTGGATGGGTGTGTGGTTGTAGTTCTACGGGGAAGTCGGCCAGCTGTGGAAATCAATCTAGTCTCTAGAAACAAGGATTCTGGCACATTTTGAACCACAGGTCCAGGAACCTTACTGGGGTTTGGGTAACCTACAACCTGATATTCCCGTGAACAACACCTTACACATCTGTGGGCTCTGCCTGTCAAGAAGGCCTTCCTGGCTCTTTTCTCCTGCCCTCTGGGCTCAGAGCTCCCTTGCTTCACCCCCTCCTGGCTTTCTCCATCATAGCCTAAGGCTCCAGTGCCACGCTGGATCCTTCACCACACCTTGTACACTGTGAAACACCCCACCCCACTCCTCAGCTTTTTGCCTCTGGTCACAACTAAACATAGATGATCACTAGACTAAGTGTTGATACTTGGTCCACCCCCTACACTCTAGGCTCCATAAGGGCAGTGGTTGGGCAAGTCATGAACGCCTGCCTCCCAATCAGCGTGTCTGTGGTTTAGGGTTCAAAAGCAGGGATGACAAAGCAACCCGAACACCACCTTATCCATTGAGTCATATTCTTTCTCTTGCTCTGTGTGTTGTGTGCATGTGTGTGTATGTGTGTATGTGTGTGTGTGTGTGTCTGTGTCTGTGTCTCTGTCTCTGTCTCTCTCTGTCTCTCTCTCTCTCTCTGTCTCTTACTGCACAAGAAGAACGGAGCACAGCCACTGGGATGAGTCCTAGAATCAAACATTAGCTCAAGGGCTGCTAGTTGGGTAGACTTGGTAAAGTTAGCTAACCTCTCTGAGCCTCTAGAAACAGGTGTCATGTTGCCTTCAGACTAGAGACACCAATGAGCTATGCAAAGTAGAGACAGCAAAGTCCCAACTGTGACAACATGCCCTTTTTCTGCTTTCATAGTTTCTTCCACTTGAGGTCATTGTCCAAGAACACTGACTCACAGCCCTTAATGGGGACCTCATATCTGAACCATCTGCTCATTACAAGACCCCACTGGGTTCAGGGGTACAGTGGGTGGACACCTCAGACAGGATCCCCATCCCTGTGGAGTTGATGGTGTTTTGCAGAGAGAAGATATGGCTTGGACACACTCATCTTTTCCTGTTTCTCTTGTTCTCTTTCTCCTTTTTCTATTTGTGTATCAAATAGATACAGTCTTAAACCAACTATTCAAGATGTGTAAGCCAGCATGCTATTCACAGGAACATCAGGATGCAGGTTACCCAAACCCCAGTGAAGTGCCTGGACTTGTGATTCCTTTATTAAGGTTCAGAATGTGCCAGAATCCTTGTTTCTGACAACTGAATTGATTTCCACAGTTAGCCAACTATTTAAGATATCTTAGACTTTCACATCAGGAAATAAAAGCATCCTTTAAAAATAAAAACAATGAGTGTAGATTAAATATTAAAGATTAAATATTAAACAAAGAAAATAAATAAAATGAGCTCTTGCTTGAACATGCAGGTGTTCTATTTGTTATTGACTAAGTTAAGTACCGCCTGAGTTTTCCCATCATTGGGAGGATCCAGTTCCAAACAACCTAATACAACTTCCCTTCCCAGGTCCCCAGAATAGTGGACTTCCTGCCCTGCTTTCTCTCTATAGCCGAACGGCAAAAGAGACAGTTTCTGTCTTTCTTGCTCCCAGCCATTTAGACTCATCAGCCTGAGACACTGTGAGGAGAGCACAGCATCCTGGCTTGCTCTGAGCTGACATATCTCCCCCCTCTGTACAAACCAGGACAAAAGGAGGAAATCCAAGCAAGGCTACATTTCCCTTCCCCCAGGCTGCTCTACCTATTAGCTCTGAGCAGAGAACCAACCCCCCACACTGCTCCCCAGTATAAAGGTAACTTTAATCCCCATTCAAGATCCCAGTTCCTATTTAAATCCTGAAAAGTCTGGGCTCTCCTTGGCTGGGAGCCCCCTCTTTGGCAGCCAGCCCTGGATGCTACTCTGCCTTCTCCTGGCTTTAGAAAGGGAAAGGGCACCCACTGGGCTTGGACAAGTCTGGGCTTAACATGCTGGAGGAGAACAAAAACTCAACACAAAAGAGCAGGAGCTCCTTCCAAGCACCAGAGCCATTTGCTCCAGGGGAGGGATGCCTCTGTGCTGGATTTGGTTTCCTCTCTAACTTTGTGAGTTGGCACTCTTTGTGATTCAAAAGTGACAAGGGTGACCTGCAGTGAGCCCTGAAAATCACAGGCTCTCCCCCAGCTTTCCATTCAGCTAAGAAGGATAGAGCCCAAGCAGAAAATAGCAGAAATGAAAAGCCAAGAGGAGGGAAAAAGAATTTGACATACAGGTAAGTGAAACATATTGTTCTCCAATTAGCCATAATCAAAAAAGTCTACACCAACACACATAATAATCAAGATTCCACACAATTCCTCTTCTAGGACTGAGACACAGAGCTACCTTAGCCTTCACTGCACTGGATGATTGCTGTTTGTCAGCCTTCTCTATTCTGCAGTAAGAAAAAAAAAATCATTAAAACTTGATACCCACAGAGAGAGAGAGAGAGAGAGAGAGAAAGTGGGGGGGGGGTTACATTCAGGTTTTCTCTTCTTCTCACAGCAGTCAAGACAGTAGATTTCATTACAAAATTTAGTTCTTAGCCTGGTCCTTTTTGAACACCCCAGGGGTAGACTCAGATTCCTGATGCATGGAACCTGAGACAGCCACGTGAAATCCCAGAGACAGATGCAGAGAACAGCTCTGCTGATTCTGCTCCATAAACATCTCCTACGTTTGTACTCGGTCAGTTGCCCTGCTAGTCTCCCACCACCAAGGTAGGCAGCTGCAGGCCCTGCCCTTGAAGCATTTACAGTCTACTCCCCCAGGTGCTCTAAATCAACTCATTCCGGGTCCAGCATCATAAAAGGTTCCAGGGCCAGTTCCATGAGTGTGGAAAATGCAACAGTCACACTGTAGCCTCCACACTTGGTTCAGTGCTCTGCTGTCTCCATTCTAAAATACTTATTTAATTTTCTTAAGAGACTCACATTATTATGTTGCACTGGGCCCTGCAAATTATATGGCTGATCCTGGCACTGCCTATAAGAGTTAACTGGGGTAGGAATGAGAGAACACAGCCTGGGAATCCTTCTTATTCTCGGTATATGTTACAATTGAAAAGCAAATACTCAGGAAATGGCATTATGCTTTGGGTTTCAGCTCATCACTGGTGTAAGCAGGAACCTTTCCAGGAATGGTGTGGAAGGAACATCACAATCTACCAGGAGGAGGTTAGCAAAAGCCAATTCCATGAGCCTGTTTATCATCGTAACTCTGATCTCTAACAGTATCTCCGCTAATGCAGCTCTGCCTGATGATTTAAAAAACATGGGTCCCTTTAATTTATCACACTAATGTGATTATGCATTCATCCCCCGAGTCTAGGCCATAGCGCAGGTACTCAAGCAAGGCCATTGGTGAAATTTACGAGCTGAGACTTAACTCACGTTCAGGCCCTATAAATGTGACAATCTTTACCTCAGTCGAGTGATGCGCTCAGCCCAAAACCTGAAGAAAAATTAAGCCATTCAATTCAGTGCCTTGCTCTGTTAGTTTTTATAACTTACCTCAAGCCTGCACAGTTTAAAGACCCTTTACAAACAAGTTTCATCCTGACTTTTCTTGGTGGAAAATGCAAAATCAATTAGGGAAAAACAGATAAAGCCCTCACATCCCACTCTCATGGCTTCTCACGATTAAGGCTGCTCATGAGATTAGGCAGGAGAGCCAGACACACACACACACACACACACACACACCAGTCCTCTGGCTAGGACTGAAGTCCTCCCCAATCTTAAAAGCACTTACAAGGAAGGGTAGAGTGCATCTTTTGAGTGTTTTTAGCCTTTCAGTTCCCCTAGTCTACCAGTAGAAGCTTCACCATGAAAACTATCTTCTCTGGAAGGACAGTGACAGGTCTCCTCCAATAAGCCCCTGGCAGGTGAGACAAGAGCACTCAGAGAAGTCAAATGAGCAGCCCTGAACCCAGAGCAGTCGGTGAGAACCACAGGCAGAAGTGTGTGAGGGACACGGAACTGAGGAAGGAGACCCACAAGGTAAGACCCAAGCAGTTTGTGACATCAGATTGCCAGGGTTTAAGCCCTGACTACTACTGAGCTGTGAGAACCTGGGCAGGGTAAACACCTCTGAACTCATGTTTTTGCTTCTGTAAAATGGAGTGTTAATGGTATCCACCTCAAAGGTGGCTGAGAGTATTAAATGAAACTAAGTAAGTAAAGCCTTGATCACATTAACTACTCAGTACATGTTGGTCACTGTGATCAGAACTCAGATTCCCCAGTTCTCTGTCCTATGCTCTTTTATCTCACATTGCTCTCTAGGATTCTTTGTCTCGGCAAATCTCTCAGATCTGGGGAGAATGTTCTGTGTCTGTGCACAGTAGGGTGGTACATGAAGCATTATACAAGCCTGAGAACACGTTAAATGCGTACTACATGGGTCTTCCAAGTATTTGTTGACCCAATGGGAATTAAATTTTAACTGACTGCCAATTGGAAAGGATTCAAAACTAATCTAAATATAAACAACAACGTTGAAATTTATGAAATTCTAAATGCTTCCAAAGTGCTGTGGATTCCTAGATTTAATAAAATTAGAAGGCAACAGAATATGGTCTGCAGGTAGGCTAATGCTAATGTACCAGTATCCATTTCCTGGTCTTGATGCCTTAGAGTTACATGAAACATTATCATGGTGATTATCATTGTGGGAAGTTAAGCAAAGTCAACAAAACTCTTAGTTCTGCAGCTTCCTCTTTTTTTCCTGTAGTGAAGATTAAATCCAGGGCCTACACTCTGAACTTCAACCCTAGCCACCGCCTTTTTGAGATATGGTGGCATTGTCTCACTAAATTGCCCCAGGCTGGACTCAAACTTGCAATCCACCTGCCTCAGTTTCCCAGAGTTCTGGGATTACAGGAGAATGCTACCACACCCAGCTAAGTTTTGCAACTTCTTGTTCCTGAAAGTAGTTCAAAATAAAAAGTTATAATATAATTACCAGGCAACATTCAGGAGTGCCAAAAGATTAAGGGGACTTCCAGCAAATTTGTAACATGTCAACAGAGTCTCCAGGAAGTGGTATGACCTCAGGGAAGCTCAGGACAAGATGTTGAGTGAACATCTCTAGTGATTCTAGAATAAACTATGCAGGAAAAAGATATTTTCTATTATCTCTCCATTTACTAAAACACAGGAAAACTTCGTGTTTTGTTCATGGCTTAAAAATTAATCATAAACAACACAAAACAGAGCTGTATATTACTACTGCAACTACTGATAAACATTTACTGGAAAAACTTTCTCAATGATGTCTACAGAAGACCAGAGAGACTTTTTTGAATGGAAATACAATGAGAATCATCTGTTGAGTATCTGCTGTGCACCAAGTTAACCAGTTGGTGCCTTGGATGTGGTTTCTATGCTGAAAAGACTGGTGTCACTGCAACGTTCCATTAACATTGATCCATTACATGTCGCCCATGACATGTTGTCCAGGGCAGTCCCAGCGTCTGTCCAGAGCATCCTGATAGAGTGCCTAAGAGAACAAGCGCTATTCCCTGGAGAACAGTGTTTCCCTGGCAATGGCAGGACCCTCAAGGAACTGAGTGCCTGCTAACAACTGGAAACATCTTCAGGCAGCCATGGAGGGAACAAGAATTCTGAGAAGGTTCCAGGCAAGTTAAGCCCTGAGGGTGGGCAGGACAGTGGAAGGATATTCCAGGGAGTGGCTAGACCCAGTGTAGGAATCACTTACAATCCCTCTCCAAATGATCCCTTCTCTTGGAACCAGGCTGCTGGGAATTGTGGCCAAACAGCCTGTATTCACCTTTGAGATTTCACAATGTATTTCAATCTTGCCTTTGTAAGGATGCTTTCAGTTCCCCAGCCTGAGACCTGCCCCTCAAGGATAAAAATAGCTTCTCCTCAGAAGCCAAAACCTCAAAAGACAACAGAGGTGCTGGGAGTTTTCTTTGTTTCTGGCTCCTCATGTCTTCTGATACAAAACAGCTGCTGGCCAGACAGGCTCAAACAGTAGTTCCTCATCCAGAAGTGGGTTATGAGAAGATGGAATTGCAAATAACAATTTGGAGGATGTAGAACAAAAGAGGACCAACCCACCCATGCCATAAACTAAGTCTCTCTCCCACACAGTTAAACCCCATCCCATCAACTGGCTCCTCCTTGGGGCACTGGCTATTCCTCTGTCCACCTCTGAAGCAGTGACACCTTCTTGTCACTCAAGAATCAGCTGAGATGTCACCTCCTTGGTAAGGTTGTCCCCATCATCCAGTCTGTCAAGCCCTCTCTCATATGGGTACTTAGGACTCTCTGTCCCTCAATAGCTGTGATGTGGCCACCAGAACAGATGTGATTTCTGGGACTGTGTTCCTCTAGTTTTGGAGCACCATGGGGCACAGCAGGTCTCCAGTAAAGAATTCTTTACTCTGGGTGGGGCATGCAAGCCCAAGACAGAAGAGTCAGAGAAAGTAGAGGCTCAGGCTGCCAACTGTCTTTCATGAAGAAAGCTGAGGGACCAGGCAAGTCACTCACGTCTTCGTTTCCCCTGCCATTATAAGGGAAGTGAAGGAGGAGGGGGACAAAACAAATGATCTGAAAGACCTCAGCATCCTTGCTCATGGGTCAGGGGTCTCAATTACCAAGATAGTTCTGCCCACTCTTGCCTACCTTTTTTCACCCACCTGTCTGTCCATTCACTCACCCAACCCCTCTTTCCCATAGCCTAGGCCCTGGGAACCTAACTTCCAATAGGACACACTCCCTGTTCCAAAGGACAGAGAACCTTCTAGTGGCAGAGACAGAAAGGAGGCAATTCTGCACTGTGTGGGTAACTGTCAAAGGATGTATCTGTACCTCTAGCCTGGCCACTGTGGAGAGATGAGGTGGGGCCGTTCACAGAGAAAAAATAAAGCAAATCTGAAATCTCACACTCGTCCCAGAGTGGGAAACAAACTGTTAGCTCCATCCAGGAAATCTGGATGTGAAACCTGAGGACTGTCACAGAAAGAATCTCAACCCAGATCAAGGACAGATAAGGCTTGTTCCCAAGATCGCTGTGCTGATCACCTTCCCTCATCTTTGTCCTGAAAGAACTGGAAATGCTCTTTGGTGAAAGGAATAATCACTATTAAATTCCAGAAGAGCTCCTTAACTTAAGAGTTTAACACATGTGGGGTCATGTTTGTGTGTATATGCACACACACAGGTACACACAGAGAGGTCCAGCACTCACCGCCAAAGACCTGACACAACAGAACTGATGTAGGAGCAGAGAGTACGCATTTTTCCAAAGGGCTCCACTGTGGCACCCTTGAATAGAGCTATTGAGCTCCTGCCTAATTTATTTATCACAGTTGTAAAGGTGCCTTAGGTTGCCAATGATAACATGATATACATTCATGAGAATCTGTTTTAAGAAAGTTTTTTAACAATTCAACTTCTTCCTCTTCCTTCTCCTTCTCCTCCTCCTCCTTGTCTTGGTTCCCTTCCTCTTCCAACTTTTCCTAGGTGACTTTAGCTAGATCCTTGGCATCATCAGCTTCCCTTTAGATGTAGTCAGCAGCATACTTCTGTGCTCTTCCCTCCTCTTTGCCAACTAAGTGACATACAACTGCTTCTCATCGCCTATAGTATTCCCACGTCTCACCCAGATTTTGTTGCTACATCTCCAATAGAGATGCCAGCGTTTGTGGATTGATCTTGAGACAAGCAGTATTCTGCACAGAACAGAGAGAACCTAGAGAGTGGTCTTCTTGGAGCAGTAGGGTCCTTCTTGCCTGCTTGAGCTGGTGCATAACCCCTCTCTTGATCATGGCATTTATTGCTTGATTTCATTACCTGTCTTTGCCATTTCATCAAATTTGAACTTCTCTTTCTCAGACACTGTCTTCCATCTCTCAGAGCACTTCTTGGAAAACTGTCTGAAAATGACAGGGACTTCTAGGCTTTTCTTCTAGGATTTCTTTGTACACTTGTACAAAGGAGGCAAAGAAACATGCTGCTTTCTGGTTTCTTGGGAACAGCTTCAGCCATCCTTAATTGCCTTTTCTGCAATGTGAGCAGCCCAAGTGTGACATGGTACCCTGTATACCCATGAATACAGCTCTCCCAGGAGAGCTGCTCTATGAGGCTCTCACTGAAGAACCTTCCTAAGCAGAGAGAACATTCCAACCACAAAACACGCATCGTTACCTCAAGGGGCTCAAGTGGATCTTGGAAACAAAGTCCTTGAAAGGACACAGCCAAGTCCTGAGGACTGTACTCTCAGTCCATGCAAAATCCCCGGACCCCTGGAGGTCTCCAGTTTGACCCCTGCATAACTCTTTTAGTATTTTAGTCAGCACAATCCTCTAAAAAACAACTTTATAATGTATCCTGGAGTCCCAATCATAGCCCCTTCTTTCTGGGTTTGGCCATATCAGATAACATTTCATTCTCTGAATTGGTTCCTAATTTAATTACTCCCCAGATAAGCACTTGGCTTCCCAGGGCTGCAGGAAAAAGGAACTAGAAAGCTGCTGGCGCCACAAGTTGCAGTTCTTGTTTTTTGTCTGGTAGGGACTATCTGTTCTCCAGCCTGTGTCAGGTCAGGGAGGGTTAGCATAATGGGCTGGGGCAGGCAGCCACCATCTGTCCACCCAATCCTGACCTATCACCCCCGGCCAGTCAAGAAGGCATCCTAGAATTTATGGGAACATTCAAAGCAACTAAACTGTGGCTCCAAACACCTGGATTCAATCTGGCTTTGTGTGTGGACTCTCTAGGCCTCAGTTTTCCCTTCTGTAAAGTGGTTCTGAACTATGTTCACTGGAAACCTTTCCAACTGTAACATTTAGACTATTCAGCATTTTAGCCAAGATCACAGCAAGGGGTGGCGGTAAAGATCTCATTTGGAAACCAAGACTTCTCTAGGGCCAGGGAAAAGAAAATAAACAAATAAATGAATCTTATTAATAGGAGAAAGTAGCCATATTTCAAAAAATATAATCCTAGAAAAAAAAAACTTCACATAAAAAAAAAGACCTGTCTACAAAATGCTATTTATGACAGCATTTTTCATAAGAGTCAAAATATGGAGCTGAAATAAATGACTACCAGTGCACAAACAGATAAATAAAACTATGGTATATCCAATCTGTAGAATATTACTTGGCCATAAAAAGGAATGGCACACACTCGCTGCAACATGGATAAATTGTGCTTACCCAGGCAAAGGGAAAGAAGTCAGTCACCATAGACCACATTCTATATGATTCTGCTCATGTGAAAATCCAGAATAAAGGAGTTAGGATTGACAGAGGCTAAAGTTAAGTAGTAGTTACCTAGGGCTGAGAAATGTATGTGGGGTATGAAGAGACAAGGGGAAAGAGTCGAAGGGTGCGGGGCTTCTTTCTGAGTTGATGTAATGTTCTAAAGTTGGCTGTGATGAAAAATAAATGTTGTACAGAAAAGGGAACTCTTCTACACTGTGGCAGGAGTGCAAATCAGTGCAACCACTATGGGTCAGTATGGAGATTCCTCAGAAAATTAAAAATAGAGATTCCATTTGACACAGCTATAGCTCTTCTGGGTATCTTCCTGAAAGAATTAAAGTCGTAATGCTACAATGATCCATGCATACCCACATTTATATAGCAGCAGTACAATGCATTACAGCTAAATCTTAGAAGCAGCCTACAAGCCCATCAACAGATGAATCAGTAAAGAAAATGTGGTATATATATATACACTGTGGAGTACTACTAAAAAACAAAGAAGGATAAATTTGAGTGATTTGTAGAAAAATGAGTGCACCTTGAGACTGTAACGCTGAATGAAACAAGTCAGGTGCAGAAGATTAAATGTTGTATGGTTACTTACTCATAAAAGAAACCCAAAGTAGAGCTAATTAAGAGCAAAATAAGAGACAGACTGTAGGAAACAGAGAGATACACGTTATAGGAAAGAGAACTGGGGATAAGAGAGAGAGGCCAGAAGGGAAGGAAAAAGATCAAATACAATATGCACATGTAACAATACTACATAGCAAATGCATATATTATGTACCATAAACACATACTAATAAAAAGGAGATGAAAAAGTGGCTGTGGTGATATAATGTACATATCTTTGAATATACCAAAAAATAGTGAATTATGGGCAAATTGTATGACATATAAGAATTATATCTCATCAAATGTTTTTTAAAAAATAGATTTGATGGGGGGTTGGGGATTTAGCTCAGCGACATAAGCATCAGCCTTGCAAGCAGGCGGTCGTGAGTTCGATCCCTGGTACCGATAAAAAAAAAAAAAAGATTTGAATGAATTTTAAAAATCTATTATATGATTTTCAAAATAAATTAGATGAGTTCATATCTATCATAATATCTATTTATATAAATTCTCCAGTTCTGGCAGCATCTGAGCAAACCAAAGGTGATCAGTGGTCAAGTCTTCCTCCTGCCATCTAAAAAACTGCTGACTCAAAAATAGGCAGGCTTGCATATTTCTATTGATTTGTTTCAATTTTAACAGCTGAAAGCAAATTTATTTTCTACCACTCAAATGGCAACTGAAGTTTCACGTGCTTTTTAATACATCATTTTTATTCTGAGTCAAAAATGTACAAGGAAAAGGATCCACAGACTTTCAAGTGATGACCAGAGAGCACATGAATTTTTTTTTCTTTCTTTCTTTTGCTTGGGCCAGGAAGACAGTTTGCTGAGGACATCACGTTTGCCAGCTCCCACTCTCCTTCTTGGTACATCCTCCCCATCTAATTTCTCACTGAAGCTGCTATCAAGTGGGTATAAATAGCTTTGCAGAGTTAAGGTGATACAAAATGTCAGGCTGGTATCGCTCTCATTAATCGGTGCGTCCTTTCATCCCCTCATTTATTCTTACTGATAACTTTCTTAGGCAAGTTTGGCAGGTTCTGAAAGCAGCTATTTCCTCTGACTTTCAATATAATACACTTGGATCCTTGTCCTGGTGTGGCCTTGGATGGGGTCTTTCTGTAACATATCACCTTTATCAAACACTACGACAGTAAGGAGGGTCACATGATCATGAAACAGGCTTAAGGTGACCACAGAAAACAAAGTGTTCCCACGGTTCAGCAACACCCAGAACATGCAAGATGATGACCCCTGTTCTTAAGCTTCCATGATGCACCTTTCACATGAGATTTGGTCAAAGGGCCAAATGAAAAGTTCCATGCATGATGATTTATGGAACAAGAGGGGACTTGAACTCAGGATCAGTCATTCATCTCCCCTTGGATTACCTCCTTCATTTCTTATTCCCCGTGGGGTTCAGCAGGCTGGGATCCCAGTGAAGGAGGGACTGTGGGAAGACACCAGGCATTCCTATACTCAGGACTCCCTGCCCTCTGCAAGGTGGAGATGCAGAAAGAAAGCAGGAAGGATCCCAGTCCAGAGGTATCAGTGCTCAGTCGGAAGGAGGAGGAGCTGTCCTTGCCCAAGGGAAGGAGCATGGGCTGGATGGGAAGCAAAGATAACAGATGCCCTTGGTTCCAGGCTTGCAGGGAGCCAGAGTTACTGGCCAGAACCAGGGGTCATGGGCCCTAATAGTCTCTTGCCAGGGCTGACTCTAGTCTCATGTGCTCTTCATCCTGCAGTGAGAGGGAGGCTGCAGGGGCAGCCTGGACTTGGGACCTGGTTGGGAATCAGGTTGCTCTCTCCTGAACTTCCAGGAGACCAGATGACCTCCACTTTCCCTGCCTTCTCTACTTGAACCTCTGGGCTGAAGGGTTGATTTTGGGTTTTGTTATTGTTGTTTTTTGTTTTTTTGAGGAGGTCATGTTTTGTTTGTTTGGTTGGTTAGTTTTGAAACAGTCTTCCTGTTTTGCCTAGACTGACCTCAAACTCCTAGGTTCAAGAAACCTTCCAGGCTCAGCTTCCTCAGCAGCTAAAACTACAAGCTGACACTACTGAGCCCAGCTGGGCCAGGGGGCTGGAAGGAATTCAAGAAATGCCACCTAAACTTGCCACTTAGTATGCTGATTCTCTTGAACTAAGGCCACAGGATGAAAAGGATGGAGGAAAAGGCTCTCTTAGCTGCCTTGAGAGGATCCTCCAAAAGAAATTCAATGTCATGAACTCCCTCGGTCTGTTACTTTTCTCGTTTCTGAGACAAAAACTCAACACCCAAAATTAAAAGAGGAAAGGTTTCTTTTGACTCACATTATTCTACATAATGTCGCAGTCCAAAGAGCTGGCAGGCCCCAAGCAAGGTGGCATGGCAAAAGGGCGCTGCAGAGAAGGGAGAGTCCAGGTGTGAAGGGCAGGCACAAGGCATCGAACAGCGACGTAGCCACGCAACAGCAACTAGCAACAGCTTCAGCAGCCCTCCTCCTGCCCTCTCTGTTCCATCCCTTAGGGTGGAGGCACTCACACCCAGGGAAAATGCTCCCGTTATCTACTCCCAGAACTATGTCAAACGAATCAGTGGACTAATCTAGCAATCACACACCCTTGTTCCCAGCATCACATGCTTAATCCCAGTCTCACACACACTAGATCCAGCACCACCTGGAAGCCCCACTTACGATCACGAGAATAGTAAGGGGGGATATCCAGACACAAGCCATAACACCCTCCCAGGCTCTCATCAGCCAGGTAAGATTAACGTGGATCAGAAGAGAGGAGGCTGGAGGACATTTGAAAAATGAAGCTGCCCCCTGGAATCTGACAGAAGAAGACATCCTATTCCTTTACCACTGAGCCTCATAGCAATGAGAATTTCCTGCCTCCTCCACCTTCGTACCCTACTCCACTCTTCCTCCCCTCTTCTCACCTATGCTGAGTCTGCTCTAAGACAATTTTGATGACCTGAGAGACCATCACTGCTCCCTGACTTGCCTATGACTTGCTGGCCATATCAGGAAGCCCTCAGCCCCTCCTCCTTTTCTGACTCAAAATGGCCTTCAACCATCCCTACCCTTTCCCAGTCTCCTGTTTTGCAGGACACTTGTATGTATAGAGTCAAATGTTGGTTTTCTTCTCATTTGCCCTTTGTTAATTTAGTTTATAACCCAGCCAAAGAAATTAGAAGGGTGGAGGGAAGTTACTTGTCACCCCACCACGGTTTGGGTTGCCACAGAGACAGTCTCAGGAATACCATTCCTCCGTGGGAGGCAGAGATCCAAGCCTAGTTCCACAGCCTTGCTGCTCACACGGAGAACAGAGGGGACCAGAGAAGCACACAGCACTGGATACATCTGGGCTTTTTCCATGGCAGTTAAAGACCGGCCCCCTGGGAATCTGACAGAGGAAGACATCACGGAGGCCTTCCCAGGTCAACACTGGCTCTCTCACGGCAATGAGGGCTTCCTGCTTCCTCCACCAGGCCACAGAAAGGGCACTGACCCATTCTTCTCAGTATCTTTCTAAAGCAACAGCTGTAAAGTCAGGACACATAAGTCAACCAACAGACACCAAGCCCCCACCTGCATGTCCAGAATACAGGACAGAAGAAGGCCAGACAATTCCATGGGACTGGCCCAGTCTGTCCCCACAGTCCTGAAATTTAACAGACAGAAGAAACTGAATGAAGTGCACACTGAGAAACTGTGCCACTCAGCTCAGATCCCGCCTGGGTTACCCCACTTTCCAGGAATCCTGGAGATCCCTTATATATGCAAAGCAAACGTGGTTTGTTGTGTGTACATTTGCAAGAGTGTTTAGATAAATAGATACACAAATCAGAAAAAAATAATCCTCCATGGACCAATAGTCTCATTTGGGGTTTAGAAATTATGCTTGCTAAAAATACATTCCATAGCATACTATATATTTTAATGGAAATATTTACATTCCAAACAAAAGATTCTGGAACATAAAGACAAGCTATTTATACCAGCTATAAGAAAGACTAACAGACCCCTACCTTTTGCCTAAGTTGATGGTCCCTGCTTATATTCGTGAAACGCCAATGAAATTTCCACGGTATTTTCCCCAGGACTCTCTCTCTCTCTCTCTCTCTCTCTCTCTCTCTCTCTCTCTCTCTCACACACACACACACACACACACACACACACACACACACACGGTCAAGACTTTTTTTTAATAGCTCCAAAACCTGGTGCCAGGAAGCCCAAGATCATTAAAATAGGCTCTGGACTCCTTTGAGTTTAGTGGCAAGCACTAATTTTCCTTTACCATACTACCCGAAACAGGATTTCTTTCTTCTGAGTGAATGCTACACAGTCTCGGGGAGAAAGTAGTCTTGGAAACACGGTTCTTAATCAATGCATGAATTCAATAAATGGCAGTCATCATCAAGAGAGTCTTTGTGAGAAAGTATAACAAAACCTGACACACTGTCTCACTATAGAGGGGCACACCAGGCCAGGTGAACAAACTGATCCCAGGAAACTGAAACACAGACAGGTTCAAAGTTGAGAACTAGAACACAGTGTAATTTCAGAAGTCACAAGAGGAAGGTTATACTTGGGCAGTGTTGGGGAGGCACACGGGGGAGACCGCAGTGTGACTAGCACTTCCTAAAGGCAATGACACTGGGAGGGCAAGAAGAAGGGAGTAACAACACAGCGAAGGAACAGGACAATCATACTCAAGAACTGCCCTTCACTAGAGGGCAGGGAGACTGAGTGCAGCCAAGTCCAGGCCCACATAGCCAGGGAAACTACTTCAAAGACAACTCAGTCTAGTAGACGTGCAGACCAGATGCGAGGACAAAGGACGATGAGACAGAAAAGATTCCCAGGCTGACAATCAGCCACTACCTAGGCTCCAAGTGAGTTGTTAGAATGCAACCTTGGGGTCCACAAATAGTAGTTATCTCCATTTGGCTAATCACTCCCCATCTTCCCAGAAGGAGGAAAAGGATGTGCTTCTTGAATTTAAAGCCAGTTAATTGCCTACAGCAGATGACACTGGAGTAGACATACTATGCACACTCTGGTCATTCTTATTGTGTATCTAATAGATGTCATCTATCAACCCTCGTCATGTACTGGGCACTGGGCTTAGCAATGTATCCTGCCCAGTGGAGGCAGCTCCACACGTGAACACTGCAGGAGTCTATACTTAGTGACATCTACACCGTTCAGAGTGTGGAAGGAGGAAATGGATCTGCGCAGCCCAGCCAGGCCTGGTCCAATAACGAGCAGTTACTTCCAGTGGAGAAAGGGGGCTGCCAGAGAGAGGCCACCAGTTCCCAGCTCTGCACACGACAGCGTGGGTGAGCCTGCCATGTTCTCTAACATCAGGAACAAATATCACATATGATCTCTGCCTATCTTCTTCCTCATCTGTCTCTCTATAGGTTCAAAACTCAGTGGCTAGATTCGGGACACTCTCCTGAATCCTAAATTGTACTTTCTAATATTCAAATGATCCAACAAGGTAGAGATTATTGACTTCATTTTATAGAGGAGAAAAACAGAGACTAAGAATAAACCACTTGCCAAGGTCATGGAGCAAAGAAACACAGCAGGGTCATGAGCCTGAACCAGTGTGCAGCCCAGGCTCCTCTATGACCTACACGGCCCCTGTCCAGCCCCTGTCCCAGAATCCAGCATCGGTCCTTTGCTGGACAGAAATGTGAAATGCTGGCTGCTCTAACCTCCCTAACTGACAATGAGCTCCCAGTCACTATGAAAGTGCAGACACGCTGCCACACCTCTTCAACAGAGCTGAGACTAATAGTGTATCTTACATTTTCTCCAATCGCTCAGATACAGAGACACAGATTTTGATCTCAGGGCAAAGATGCCATGGGCCCATTACCATGGGCCAGCCACCTCTGTGGACACAGAAAAACGGAACAGAACTCCATCGCATCTTCTTCCTCTGCAGCCATTTCGCTATCTTTTTGACCACACGGAGCAAAATAGCCCAGCAGGCACATATTTTTATTTCAAGATAAAATGTACTGTAAGATACATAAAATGTACCATCGTACTGTAAGAAAAATAATTATGCCTAGGCCGTATCTAATTAGTCGCCTATGTTGGGGTATTTTCCAGGCACCTGGGTGACCAGCCTGCCTATTTCAATATTTTCACCACAAAATTCTGTAAAGTGTCCATGTTTCCATTATAATGACACCCTCTGCTTTTGAGGATCTATCAGCCTCACTTTCTTCAGAAACCTAAAAGGCCTGGACCAGGATGAATCCTAGAAATATAAAATATGTGTCACCAGCCAGGAGATTCTCCATACCCTCCCTTAGGACACTTTTGAACTTAGAGGTGGCTCAAGATGCAACATTCAAAGCTGAGCAACACCAGTACATTTCCACCTAGAGCTGCCTGACCTCTTCTATGCTTAATTACATCAAGAACCAGGAGAGCCAAACTGATCCACAGCCTGCCCAAAAAAATCAGTGAAGGGCACTTGGAAGGGAGCTACCCACCCAGTTCCCTTCTGCACAAATAGACAGAGTCAGCCTCGGGAACTGGACTCCAAGGCAACTAGGGATTCCTGGTCTTATGTTTTCTGAGACAGAATATGCTAAAGATCATGTTCCCTGCCAAGCTACATATACACTTATATAAAAATGTAGACATGCATTTTAGGGAATTCAGAGACCTCCCTCTGTTTCTGGATTTGAGCTCCTGAGCTAAAGAACATCAAAATTGCGGTTGTTTGTGAGTGCTTACTATGTATCAGGCACTGTCCAAACACCTGCCAGGGTTTAACTCTTTTATAAGACACTGACATGGGAGGAGGCAGTGAAGCAGTCCCAGAGTACTCTAACCCCCAGGTTACTAATCAGGCTCACACTGCACTTTCCCAAAGCCCCTGAAAGACTCCTGTCAGCAGCATTATGTAATTGTGACTTGCACAAGTTCTGCCTCACCCACTAATCTCAGCGCTGTGCCACTGTATATTGAGTGCTGACTCTGTGCCCCTATGCATCTGGCTGGAGCTATACCTAGCAGAATGCATAAGTGCTGCAGATAGCTGCTGCAGATGACAGGGATGCGGTTCCCCTTTCTTCCACATCCCTCCGAATTGTGCAAAGATGCAAAACAGCTTCCTACTTGCCACCTCCCCCAATTTAACCACTTGCTGATTCACTCCTGCTTTCTCCTTCTGGAGCCCCGATTGTTATTCTCTTTCCACCCCACCACCATCCTCTCCTTCCTCCACTGTCAGTCTATGCTCCTTCCTCTGCACGTCTGGATGGCCAAAATCTCAGGGTGTGTGATCTCCAGCCATCTCCCAAACCTTTGAAGGGGACAAAGGAACACACCTGTGGGTTCTGCCTAATACAGGGTCACCTGTGATCCTGTAAGGACAGCTATGATGATTCACTGCCTTCCTCAACTTTCATATTTTAAAAAGTCTCTATTGGCCAAATTAACACAAAACCTCTCTTTTTCTCTCTGGATATTTAACCTGGGTCTTCTAAGTAGTAAATGGCATCTCATGCTGTGGAGACACGCCCACACATACATCATTTTGTCCTGTGCTTTATTTTAAAGGATAAGCCATTTCAGTGAAGAAATCAGATCCTCATACTTGGGGATGGTAAAGAACACACCCTGCAAGTTGGAATAGCCAGTCTCCCAATGCTTAACCAACTAAGTGCAAATAATGTCTTTTTAATCACAGGCCAGGAATAAAGTTACCCTTTGAAGTAACAATATCAACTTATAGAGGAAAAGGGAAGATAGGTTACATTATTCTCACCAGTGACTGAATCACTTCTAAATCACATGCTCTAAAGATTTGGCCTCTGTCAAAATGAATGACACTCCCAAGCCAGTTAAAATTTTAAAAAATAGTTCCTCCTTTTAGAATTGATGACAACAACCCTCTCCTACAAATAGGCTTCAAATGGCCTCTCTGAAATACTGAGACCACAGAGAGGGACCAGCACCAGGACTTGCAGACAGGAAACACAGGGGCCTCCCATTGCAAGCAATGGCCACTCAAAGAGGAGTTTGTAAAAGATTCTGGTCCAGCCCTGTGGGATGAAGGAGCCAGCGCCTGAGCTAGGGCTAACTTTCTGCTTACGAGGTGTGTAACCTTCGACAAGTCACTCCCCTACTCCGAACCTCAGTTTACATATGTGGAAAGGGAGGCTCATCAATCAATACCTGTCCTGCCCTTACTAAACCCGCCTCCCTGGGTCTAACCACATCTTAGGAATCATGTGTCTATCTGACACTCAACATTTTTGTCTGCCCTCTCCTGTGAAGGCTGGGACTCTGTATAATCCCAAGGCTCAACTATGGGTTCTTTTTAGCAAATAAAACTGTATGAAAAATTTTATGCAAAATATTGCTGTGCATACAGTGGAGTTCATTGATTAACCACAGCAACGCAAGACACAGGCATTCAAAGGTGCCTCCATAGGCCTCATTTCCATCTCCACTCAGCCACAGGCATGCTACACAGCCACCAATTCTTGAACCATAGAACAGGTGATCCTGAGTGCATCACATCTGTCTGTTAATGTGACATCATATGAGGCTATATATCACATCTCTGACTCCTGGAAGGACACTCACATTCACTCCTCTATCCTGTTTCTCCAATTTGGGCCACAGTTTAATACCAGGCTTGAGAATTGCTTTGAAAATTAACCAGACCAGTCAACTCTGTTTATTCCCAACTGGCCCTGTTCCAGACACCCCACCATCCTCTTCCCCTCCCCAGGTCCCTAGATCAGGGCATTTCCTAGTCCTAGTCTACAGCTTCCTGTCATGCAAGCTCAAACTTTCCAGTCTCCTGCAGTTAACCTAGGGTTATTTATCTGCTCCTTCCAGCATGAGAAAAAGCAAGTGTCTTTTCTGACACCTCACCTTTGCTGGCCACAGGAAGCAGTGATGGGGGGGAGGAACCTGTGGAAGCATGCAGCAGCCCTCATAGCAGCCATAGTGATGATGTTAAGTCCTTGTTCAAGGCAGAGGTCCAGGCATCTTTGTGCTCTAGTCACCAATGGAAAGCAAAGCAGAGCAACCTTCCCAGACTTGCACAATACCCTAGATGACCTAATGCCACACACTTCCCACAAGAGCCCCCTAACTGCTGTCATGCATGTTGGTAGGGACAAAGACACAGTGTTGGATTTCCATCATTTTCATCAGCCCCTGAGGGGGCTTCCTGGGGAGCTGGGTTGGAAGAGAAAGCTGGCCCTGCAGTTCCATTTCCTGCACATCAATGCCCTAGGGGAGACCATAGCAAGCCACTTCACTTCCTGGCTCAGTTTACCAGTCCAATAATCAGCTTTGGTGGAGAAAAATTCATTGGCAAAAACTAATTAAAAGATAATTCTATTCCCACACTATTATGCATGATAGGTGTATCATTACGTATCAATCAGGAGATTCCGATTCAACACACAATTTGTAAAATCAATAAATGTCACATTCCAGAAGTAAGGGATTGTGATTTTTGCAGCGTTCCAGATGAGTGAGGGTTGCAGAAGAGCGCCGGAGAGGAAGATGATGCAGGAGGACCTGAGAGAAACTTTGGGGAAATATCTATGCTGGTTTTTATCCTAGGCAACCTCTGGGGGTGCAGATGCCTTACCAGCGCCGTTATGGGTGGCCACCCGAATCCATCAAGGCATTCCCTACATTTAAAGAATCTCAGTTGATGCAAAAGGGGCAGGGGCGAGCCATTCCCCCAGCCCCCAGCCTTGCCGACCTTTCTCCAGTCACCACCTATGGCCAGCCGCCACCAGCAGCCGGCAACCGTGCCCCAGCCTTGCGCGGCACCTATACCGCCGCTTCAGCTGCGCCGAATGCCAGGGGCCAGACGACTTGTAGGCACGCGGGATGCCCAGACAATCAGCGGTACCCAGGACCCAGGAAGCTCGGAATCCTAAACACACACGCGCGCGCGCGCGCAGGGCGTCCAATCCCTAAGCCCGAGGCGGAAGGCGCTTCCACAGCTCTTCATTCATTCCCCTCAAAGAGCAGGTTCTCTTCGCCCCCGAGCCTCCAGGCGCCATCCCAGAGGGCTCCATCGGGCCAATCGCGCCACGACCCGCCACTAGCCTCCCACAGTAACCGCGCAGTCTCCACCCGCACATATCTAAACAGATCGCACTCCACCACGATCAACAGTACCCACCCCTCCACCCCCGCCCGCTCCGGAGTCGCTGCCTTCCCGGCTCTCACAGCGTGGCCGCCCGCCCGAGCTTCCCAAGGCCGCCACACTGCGCGGTTCAGACCTGCTCGTTTGCTTTGCGGCGCTCAGATCGGTCTAGGGACGCTTCTGAGAAGCACCGCAACTCCCGAGTCACGCCGCCTCCGCAGGCTCGGCGGGCGCGGGGAGGGGCCGAGGGCGGAGAGAAAAAGGCGGGGAGCAAAAGTTCTGGCCGCTGGGGGCTCAACCGCGCCCTCTTCCCTTCTTAGGCCGGGCCTCACCGCCCCTGCTCCGGTACCCGGGTCTCCCGGCCTGAGACCAATTCATTCCCCAGCTTTGCCGCGTGGAACGGCCGCAGGGTTAGAGCTGGGGATCTGGAGGAACAGGGAGCCGGAGCCCTGAGAAAGAGAGGCAAATGCCCACCTACCTGCCCCGGGCCGCTCCTGGTAACTTCCCCGAAGTGTGCCGGGGGTAGGGTGCGGGGCGCACTGCCCGGGGGAAATCTCTGCCCCTACTCTACTCACGGTGCATTCACACCGCAAAAGCCCTGTGCTGTTCGTCCGTTGGTCCTCTGTCTGCAGCTCCCGGAGCTGCACGGTACAAGAACAGTCTGATTCCTACTCCTGGGGCGGTTCTGCGGGACCGCCGGCGGGTGCGTGCTCCGCACCGTGCATCCTCCGCTCGCCTCCAGCTGTCCACAGCGCCACCGCGTGCCGCCGGGTGCCCAGTCCCCGAGCTCCAGCCACATTCTTAGGCTAGGGAGGGGGCGTGTGAGCCTCAACGTCGTCGCCGGGCAGCCTTTGCTGCAGGGTCCCCCAAAGCTCCGGGTGCCTGGAGCGCGCCCAGGACAAGCAAGTGGGAAAAGGGAGCCTCCGGATTGGGACTCCTGGAAGCCTTGGGGACGCCGGACCAAGGGGCACAGGGCCCAAACCTGCCTGGGCTCGGCGTGCTCGTAAGTTCATTGTCTGCCTGGGCCGCCACCGCCTCCGCGCCGGGAGCGCCACTGGGAGTGAGGCTGCGCGCAACCTCCGCCGCCGGGACTCCTACCGCTCAACCCAGGCCGCCGCCTGCGCTGCCTGACCGAAACCCGCAGAGGGGGTCTGGAGCTCGGAGCCAGACCTCTACCCGCCGCTTCTCGCCGCCCCACCCCAGCACCTGGCACCCAACTTGTACCTGAAAAGCCCGAGCCCAACCCGGAAGCCTCCGCAGCTCGGGCTCCGCGGGAGCGCGCCCAGCCCCGCGCCTCGAACCCTGCATCCAAGGCGCATCAACCTGACTCCCCAAGAGCAGGGAGGAAAAGTTTGGGAGTGACGTGCAGTCGGCGAATGAAACATCCGAACAGAACCCTCCCCCCGCCCCATGTCGCGCTGACACACATCAGCTGTAGTCTGGAATGTGAGATCAAGGCTTGTGCACCGAGAGGTGGGTTTGGTCTCCGCCCCCACCCCTACCAAGTAAACATGGTTTGTGTGTTGCGCTGATTCCAAAGGAGAAAAGCAAAACCCCGAAAGTGTGGCAGTGACACCCCCACCCCCCACCCCCCGCTAAGGACAATTTTTTAAAGGAACTTCGCGGTCTGGAGCCAGCCCATACATTGATATTCTAGGCCATGGTGTTGGTGGGTTCGGCGCCCTCTGTTGTATTTTTGCATCTTGCGAAGCCTGGCTTGGTTCCTCTGCTCAGGGTGTTTGCTTTTTCAGGGAGGTGAGATTCTGCAGAACTCGGAGCAAGCAAACAACACTGCCTGCCAACCGAGCGACACTGCCTGCCTGCCGCAGTGTCCCGAAAGCAGCTGCTCCACGGAACCCCGGGCAGCCCCAGGACATGGAGTCGCTCCAGTACTCAACCCCTACCCACCCTCACCTCTCCCTGTTATTAGTTAATGAAAAGAACGAAATGACACCTGAAACTCTGGGAGTGTCTCTGGAGGGCAATTGCAACACCAAACCAGTCTCTCAAGGGAATGAGGTCCAAGGGACGAAACAGAATCCGCAGTCTTTGAACCGCCTGTGTTCCCGTGGCTAGCATCCAGTGTCTGTTTCTCAAAGCAACCAGGAAAGTGATTCCTAAACTGTAGTGCCAGCACGTGGGTAAAGGGTGATTCCTGGCAGTGCGTTTCTCCTTTTTTCTTTATTGCTTAAGGCTTCAGCTCACCCCCAGAAGCTATTACCACCCTGAGGTCATAAACTTCTGCTCAGCATCCATGGCAACTGATTCAGAGGTCACAATCAGAGGATTATAACTGCAGATGGGAACCCGGGATGAGAGGGGAGTTCTTTAAAACCCTGTCTTGTTTCCTGCAAATAATGCCTCTTACATAAAATCTGCAAGGAAAGATTAATGTAGCAATGAGACCAGCCCTAGAATCATAGACCAGGTTGCTTTTTCCATATAGACTCTGCTTGGTGAGTTTTTCATTCTTTATTATATTTTTAAACAAAAATCTTTTTTTCTGAAAATACAATGAGCTGCTTTCTGCAGGGTTCACAATTCCCAATAGATGATGATGCCATTTTTCAAGGTCTTACACACGTTGTGGCTTTGGAGCTTATTTATTAGCTCCCAAGAAAAGCCAGCCTTTCAGTGAGGTTTATATACTCGAGTAATTGCATCAGAGGACACAGTGCAGGTTGCTGTTAAAAAGGGTGAGTCGTGCAGGCCTCTGCAAGAAAGGCTGTGGGCCGGGCAGCTGTCAGATGGGGGTGTACAGTGAGTTTAAGCAAACACAGGGAAGGTTCTATGGAAACGGCAAGGAGGAAATCCCCTCCTGCAAGAGTATGTGGAACATTATTCCCTGCCACACTTACAGCCGTCTTTCCTCGCTTCCTTCCAAGTAACACACGCCTTATTATAGAGATGGCACTGGGCCCGCCCAGATGACTTTCAAATTCAGGTGTCAGAAATCACCGCTGACATGGAGCAAATTGTTTTTAAGTAAAATCACGGTAGCGCTTTGATATGAATGCCACCAGAGACTTTCCAAAGCTATTTAGACACGAGTCTAAGGTTAACTGGAGGGTGATTTTTCCCTTCAACATTGATTTCAAAAATTATCCAAGAGTTGCGTTCAGGCTTGTTATTCTGGAGAGCTGGAAGAACACACAGATGCAAGGCACACCTAAATGAGTGGCTGGATGTGTAAACATGGGAGAGACTGATACCGGCAGGGTATCACCACCTCATAGGTGAACAAAAGTGCAGATAATTTAAGAGAACAAACACCTTCTCCCCTAGATGTGCACATTTAGGCCCTTAGGCCTCTGTTATTGTGAAGTTATGCTGCCTGGGTTCAAACCTACTTATGTCACCTACTAACTGAACAACCTTAGATAAATCATTTTTTTGAGCTTACAGAGGCACCTGCAGGCAGTAGATTGAATTATTGATCTCAGTTCTTCATTCTCCACTACTAGTTTTGTTAGTCTGTTCTACACTAGCTATAACAAAATACCTGAAGCTGGCTAACTTTTTAAAGAAAAGAGTTTTATGAAGCTAAACAATCCGAGACGCTCAAGTACCTCAATCTAGTGATGGCCTTTTGCCAACAGAGTGGCATCACATGGCAAGAGGCTGAGAGCATGTATGTGTGTCTTCTGTTCTTCATCTCTTCTTACAAAGCCATAATTATTCAATCATCAGGCCTTTAATTCTAGTCCCCTCCCAAGGGTGCCACCTCCATACTCTATAGTTGAATTAAATTTTCATCCTTTTCATACCTTGGAGATTAAATTTTGACACATGAACCTTGGGGGGGCACACTCAAACCATAGCACTGATATTACAAATCTATGTCCTTGTCACAGCCTCATAGTGTGAAAATTGAACTTCTCTATTCCTTGACTTTGGACTTGCTTTTAGACAGTGAGACATCAGGAGATGTAACTGGATGAGAGGTTCGAAATGTGTTTGCGAGGGCTTGCTCTCTTGTAATTGGTTGGTCCATTATGAGAAAAATACATTCTGAGTCACAACTGCCCCTTCCAACAAGGTTCCTGAATGAACACCCATAGAATGAAGTCACCCCACTCATAGCTGGACTCGGAGCCACCCCAGCTGACCTATACACACATAAACAGGGGTGGAAATAGGCTTATTATTGGAAGACACTAAATGTCAACATTTTGTTACACAAGATTATTATGGCAGTAGCTGACTGAAACATTCCCTCGATGGGATGATGTGGAAATAAATTATTAATATTTGAAAAATACTAAGCACAATTTTGGGGCCAAAATGAGGGATCAAAATATCATTTATTATTAAAATCACTGTTACTGAAAGTAGTTTTGCATATAATAGTCACATAATAAATGTTTGTTAGTCAAATAAATCAGTAAACAATAACTTGAACAAAAGATTTTATAAGTACAAGGACATCAGGAAACTGCAAGTCTGTAGAGTCAGCATGATCCTTAAAATCACATTCATTCATTCATTCAGCAGACATTCTCTGAATGTCTCCTATGCGTCATGTGGTGGACTGAATTTGGAGCCCAAAGAAAGGGACCAACAAAGCCCCACCTTTGTGGGCTTTCTCTGAAATGTTTTCCTGTGTTCCAACATTAGACCTTCTCAACAGCTTTGTCAGGTCATTTTTCAGGCCAGGAGACTGAGGCTCAGAAACACTCAGCAAAAAACCAAATGCAACTGCTGTTCCATTAAAGCCCACAGTACCAATAAAGTCAAGTTAATGACGGGTAAACAGATCAGGAATGTTCAGCGGGGCAGAGGAGAGGATGAACTCCACTCATTGGCTCTGTGTCTCGCATATCCCGGGGCTCAGTAAAACACTGAGGCTCACAATACACGGTTCTGCTCTGCCATTGGAAAGGGCTATGCCTGGGTACAATGGAGTCATGGGAGTCATTGTGTAGGCTCTCAAATTCATTTTGGCAGTCCTGGCTTCAGATTTTTGCCACCTCTATCATTGGCAAAGATCTGTCTCCCATTCTATGACTTTGACAAAGTTAGACTGCTCAGTAACCAGAAGTGCATTTCAATTTCATAAATTTAGAAATACTCTAGTTAGGTGGATCCCTCCTGCAGTAATGCATCCATTAAGTGCACTTTAAGCCAATTTCAGTAGCTAATCCATCACAAATCGATGTGAAATTTGGGTTCTTATGAAAATTTCCTATACCTGATCCAAAACCTCTGCAGGATTTAGGATAATAAGCAGCAGTTCCTTAAAGTGACAGACTTGACTTATCATTAAATCTTCAGAGAAGGAAGGATGGGAGTAATTTTAAAGAAATGTCCGCAATGGTGCATTGTCATGAGGGCTGTCTGTTCTAACTGGGTGTCCTGGGGAGGCGGTTTGCTTGTTCTAAAAATTCTGCTGCAGCTTTAAGGTTTCAGTATTCATTCAGAGGAATGAGTTCGTGTATGCCTCTGGATCCTCAGTTCCTTACTTTGAGCGTGGGCCAGCAGATACACCTAGATGTTTAATGTATGATCCAGTTGAAATCAGCTGGTCTGATTAGCAACTTATCCATCAGACTTCACTTTCTAGGATTTTTCCTATTTCCTAGAACCAAGTATTCTTACCAATGAAGACTGAGGATCCTAAAATACAGGTAAAGCCCTCTGAAGGCAGGCAGACTCCAGTGAGTTCAGTGAAAGGGCACTCACTGTCCAGCTTAGAACGTTGGGGGCCAGGAGAAAAGGCATGACCTACAATTGGTGATGCAAAAAAACCATGGATGAGGAGAGATATATGTCATTTTCACCACCACCCAGGATTGTTATCAGTTATTGAAGGGCAATGCCTATTAACCGAATGTTTTTAGCTGCATAATAAACGTTTTGCCAATAAGATAAAGTTTACAGCCTGGAGCATTTTACCTCCTTGCTCCTGTCAAAGATTTACAATCTACCCAACAACAAAAATAAGCTGTTGGTAAATTTAGAGCAACATTGGCTGCCCTAGGTGTGAAATACCTATGTCTTCTAAATAAATTTTATTTTCCTCGTTGCGAGTTTAATGCAGTCAAATGTTATAAAGTTTTTGTTTAGGAAGAAAACTGGAATGGACACCTACAGGCAGATACTTGGAGTGCCCGATGTTGATTCATACTCCTCCTCTGTCCAGCTTTGCTGCTGGCCCATCCACACTTGCTTCACCCTCAGCTCTGTCGTGCCCACACATGCACCTGCCCAGGGACCTGCAGGAATATCATCCTTAGCTCTTGGCACTTCTTTATTCCAGCTCCAGTTGGCCACCATCCTCTTCCCAGGCGTAGCTCATCTTAGAAACACCTGCAGTATTCTAACATGAAGATTCTCAGGCCCCGCCCTAGAGATTCTGATTCAATCTATATCGGGTGAAATCTGGATTCTGAATCACTCACAAGCTCCCCAGTACCCCCTAACATTTGAGAACTGCTGGTTTGGATCCATGGCCTGTCTTCCTTGCGACTGTTATAATAGCTTCTATCATTCCCCTCCCTCCTTTCTTTAACCTCTACCAGCAGGTTCTTTCTATGTACACAGCCAGGGTTTTCCCAAAACACAGATGTGGCCTGTGAGTCCCCTGGTTAATCACCTTTGACAGCCATGTCCAGCCACTGTGGCAATAGGATGAGCGGGGTTCACATAGCCAGGCCAAGACCAAGGCCCTACCTCTTCTCTGGGCCCATCTGTCCCTGGATTCTACACTCCCTTGGACTCCATGAGTACTGCATTCTGAGGGGCCTCAGGGACACCAGACTGCAGTTCTAAAATGAATCACGGAGTTGACCTCATGAAACACTGGGTGTCCATTTCCAAGAATCATCTACTCTGAGATGGAGGATAAGGTAAGGAAAGTTGGGTCCTTAAAAGTCACGCTGATGAAAGTGTGGGTGTGTCTGTGGATGTGAGTAGGGTGCTTCCCTCTTCCAGTCCACCACAACTTTGCTATGTAAACATAAGGTCTTTGAAATGGCCGCAAGTCCCCAGACTTAGATTCTGACTTCAGTTCCATTCCTTAGGAGCTTGATCTCATTGGATCTCACATTCCTCTTTGTGCCATAAAAAGTGGCACAAGTCCTTCTTCCAGTGTATCATCAGGATCTCTGTTACCCATAGTGAAAAATGGCCAGAACTGGGTTGCTCACTATCTGCATCCATCTCCTCTTGCTAATTAACAAATAACTTCAAACTTAATGACATCAGACAGCTCCCCTCCATTGGCGCACAGCTTGTGGGTCAGAAGTCTGGTGGGTTCTCTGTTCTGGGTCTCAAAAAAATAAAGTCAAGGTTTCAACCAGGCTGGATTATCCAAATTGTTAGCTCAAGTAATTTCTTTATAGTTACTGCTCACTCTTGGCTGGGTGTCAGCTGGGGTTCACTGTGACAACCTCATTTTTTCTTATGTGGCCACTTTTTCAAAGCCGTAGCAGCATTTCAAGTCCTTGCTCTTCAAATCTTTCTGCCTGCCTTTGCTACCTTCTGGAAAGGCTCAAATGATTCCATTAGCCCATTGGGCATAATCCAGACAGGGTCACCTCCTTTTCTACACAGCAGTAATTTCAGTGATACTTGCAGGTGTCTTTTCTTCCATGTAATCCTCTGTATTCACAGGCATGACACTGGAAGCAAGGTGATGCAAATGATAGGGACAAAGGTCAGAATCCTCTGGGGAAAACAGAATGTGCATAGACATGTGTACGTGTGTGTGTGTGTGTGTGTGTGTGTGTGTGTGTGTGTGTGTGTCATAAGGAGCTGGTTCACGTGATATGGACACTCTGAAGTCCAGACCCAGGAAAGCTGATTGTGTAAATCTTAGCTAAAGTCCAGCTCAGAAGACAGAAGAACTGATGTCCCAGGTCAAAGAGAGTCAAGCAGAGGAGAGATTTTTCTTCTTTACTAAGTCTTTTATCCCAATGGATTAAATAAGGCCAACCCCACAGTGGAGGGCAATCTGCTTTATGCATTCTACCAGTTCAAATGTTTATCTCTTCCAGAAATACCTCACAGGCAGACTCCGAATTACCTTTGACCAAACCAAGTACCTAAGACATCTCATGATCCGCCTATGTCGACACACCACAGGAGTCATTGAAAACTCAGCCTGCTTCCCCCATCTTCATTGGAGAATGAGTCAGCCCGCTCATCCCACTCCTTCAGCAAATATTTCCCAAGTAGGCTCCAGGGATACCACAAGGGAGTCCTTGAAACTTCCACTAGGGTCCTTGGGAGGCCCTTATCTGAAAGGGTATGCAGATGTGATATTGATGTTGATGCTGGTGCCAGGGGTGGGGCAGGTGAACACTGGATGCAGATTTCCAGTGCACTTCCTAGGCTAAGATCCACAACCCATTACTCAGGCTGCTTTCTGGAGTCTGCTTTACTCAGGGCCTCCCTGTACCATGATTTACCTATGTTTTCTCCTGTGCCATCACAGATAAGCTTTTGGCATACAGAAATATAGTCAACTGAAGCTGTATGACAGCTGGAAGTTGCTTCATTATTGGGATGCAGAGAAACAAGACCGGCCACACACTAACGGTGAGTGAAGCTAGGGAGCAATGCATTTCACACCCACCTTCTTGTCCTGCATGTTTGGAAATATCCATTAAAAATGCCCCAAAATGAGCTGAGGATGTGGCTCAGTGGTAGATCTCTTGCCCACCTTATGTATGTGTAAAGCCTCAGGTTCAATTCCTAGCACCACACACACACACACACACATAAAAAATAAAAGTTCAAAATGTATTTAAAGGATCTTTTATGTTTTCTCACAAATAGAAAAACCACTATCACTATTTTTAAAAATTTTTAAATAAAAAAATGATGACAAAGTAAATGAAATTAAAAGAAAAAGTAATTAAAAATTCCATCCAGGTACCGATGAATGCTCTTCCTTGTTAATAGATGAGTGAAGGCCAGAATTTAAGATCAAGGCCCATGGGATTTTCTCATAGAGATGAGTCTTTAAAAAGACTTAGCTTCCTTTAAATGCTTCTGATGTTAATAGAACCTATAAAAGACTAAATCTCACCACACATGGCTCCTTTATCTTTCACACCCATCCACACATCAGTGAGATGATGCAGTGGGGTTGCATGAGGTCTCCCCACAGGGATGTGAATGTGTAGATTTGTAGATCAGCTCTCATGGGGAGCTGCAAACTGTCCAGGGGGACTGAGCCCTATCTTAGCTATGAGAAGTTTAACCTAAATTCCAAACTCATGCAAAGCAACGTAACATGCTAAGAATTCACTATAGTTAGAGACCTTGGTCAAGGGTAAGACCCTCACTCTTCCCTCTCCGTTACCTCAACACATACTTAGGTTGACTTTATGGAGAGGGATTCTAGAGAGAGGGGCCTGAGAGGTTGAGGAGGAATTTCCTGGGCTCAGAGGCCACCATGCTCCCTGACACATGTAGGACTGGTTCCTCTCTTTTCACAGAGAGAAAGACCCCCTCGCCCTGACTTTGCACCAAGGCAACATTGGTGCCTGGTCACCCCCTGCGATCAGTCTCTTGTCTGCCTCCTACAGGTACCTCACTGGTACAGCAGATGCTAAAGAAGAACCCCAGATAGCCCTCTCTACTCATCCACACATCCTAACCCTGGCCTGAACCTCTGGTTGCCCTGAATGTCAAGCACCCATCCTTTTCTATTGGAATTCAAACCTGAAACCAGCCTCCAGCAGGGGCTTCCCTGCTCTTCCAGGTACTTGAGATGCACAAGTCAATTTTTCCATATTTGCCTCTCTGCCACTTGAGTGATCCTCCTTTGTCCCTTCAGGCCTCAGGAGGTGATATGTGCTTTACTGTCCCCACAATAATCGAAGTCATAACTTGTTAGGCTGAGATCACAGTCTATGGCTGTCTCCTTGGAGAAGTGACTGCAAACACAATTATCTCTTCTTTCAGTTTGTTCAGGTAATTAAGCAAGTGGTTAAAGGGTCAAAAATCAATCCAAAGACAGTCATGTAATTATTTGGGAATATTTATTATATGAAGGGACCCACAGAATCGGTCCTTTTCTTTTATATGCCAATGAAAGAGCTTCTGCCAGTCTCATCTAAAGTGGAACACAAATAAACAAGACCCTGTGCAGTGGTAACAACCTCACCAAAAATAGCAATGCTGTGAGTTTCTCTCGGGCTTTATAGCTTACAAACACTTGCTCATTCATCTAGTCCTTTGGGCCTAGTACTTGTCTCTAAAGATTCATGTAGGAAATATTAATGCCCTGTCTTATAAATGAAGTGGTAGGGTGAGAAAGGGGAAGCCTCTTTCTCAGGGAATCACATCGAATGAGTTATAACTGTCACACAGAGGGTTTGAGTGCAAAGGCTAGGGCTGCAGATGTAGCTCAGTGGTGGAGCACTTGCCTTTACAAATAAATAAACAAATCAATCCAAATCAAGCACACTCTTTGCTAAATACCCTGTGCTTGGAAAATCCCAACCCCATCTCAGCCCTGAAGAGTGCACTCCATTTGACTTATTTCATAGATAAGAAAGCAAGTGAGGTAAGAGCTTCACTCTGACCCCTTCCTATGCCCCATCCCCTGTAATGTCCATCCACCCATGCCCTCACAGTGCTGGGCTTTCAATGCCCAGGGACCAGAGACCACGAGGGTGGCTTGTCTATGGGTGTTTTTCAGGGCTCAGGTTTTCCAGTACCGTGTTTTAAAAAACATCAACACGTTGAAACCACAGAACATCAGGTTTTCCACACGTTGGCTAATTTCCTGCTGACTCAGCCAGGCTGGGAAAGAGCCAGCTGTGGGTAACTTCTTTGGCCCTTCCTGAGGAACAGTCATTGTTAAATAGTCTTCTGCTGAATAAAAAGTGCTCAGACCTCTTGCCTGGGTAAAGGCTAGGCAGCCACAGTCCATTCCCGAGGCTGCCATGCCCAGTGGGATTGTCCAGGCTTAGCTTTCTTTTCAGTGCATCTAGCAGGCTCTGGTCCTCCTCTGCAGAGCACAGAGTACAAACAGGATTTTTATCTGCCAGAGCAGGACTTCTGGCTCCTCTTTTTGTCCTAACATGGCTTTGCTTGGTGACTTAGCCCCTCTACAACTCTGTTTACCTATCTGTGAAATGATCAAAATGAAATATAGATGTTGACTGATTTATGGAGAAGGTTCCTCTGATTCATCTCCAGATAACCCGCTCCTTTTTGAGGACTCTTGCTCAGGGATGCAGGGCCTTCTTCCAGGAGGCTGAACGAGTAGGTATGAGGTGACTTGAAAGGAGCCTTTGAAATGTCTGAGAGCCACAGAGGACGGTGAGGTCTTCACAGCACATAGATCACCTCCGCGGCTCAATAACACACGAGGTGTTCTCATTTCTTAGAGGCTTGGAAGACCCATTCCTGTCCTGGGGAGCAGGAAGAAGGGCTGACAGAGAAGGTTTCTGAATAGCTAGAAATGACATGCTGCATTTTACTTTGCAGAAGCCTGGACTGGGGGTTAAACACGCTTCCATTACTGCCTGTGCTACAAAGCATGAGATTCATGTGATATGTGTGCTCTGTCCTCTGTGCTATGAGCACATCCCTGCTGACCACAGTGGGCAACTGGGGTCTGTGTCCCCCAGCCCAGCGACCACCTGAGACTGGGTATGTCTACACTGTGAATCAATCTTAGGCTCAGGACTACAGTTGCTGGAATAATATGTGAGCCTTTAAAATCTGCCTCCCTCACCTTTGTTCTGTGAGAATTAGCTGATTTCTCAGCTCCTCTGAACAGTGCCTAGCAGAGGTCTGAGAGGAAGGGTGGGGAGCTCTGCTTTGGGTGCCAGCATGGTGTCCTGGGGACTACACAGGAGGCTGGGGCATGACTCTGTGCCCAGATGTCTCCCTCTTGAGCCTTCAAAAGCTATGGTCCTGCTGCCAGCTGGGTGGATCCAGAGAGTCCTTCATCTTCCTCTAGCGATGACCAGCCTTCCTGATTCCCAGCTCAGATATGACAGTCATCCAGGTAAAGAGTTTGAGAATTACTCTGGCCTCCAACTTGATTGCAGTGTTGACAGCTCAAGGACCTGCCCCTGTTCTCTTGTCCACTGCCATAACCCAAATTCAGGTCTCTCCCCCTCTTGCCCAATTCCTAAAACAGCCTCCCTAAAGGTCTCCTTGCACAAATGAGCCTTCACCCTCACCCGTTATCTTTGTTGTAGTCAGAGCTCACAAGTCCACCCAGTGCAGTGCCTCCTCCTCACCATCACCTACCCCATCACCTACCCCCTGATTTCACCCCTCCCTCCTTTCTGTCACTGCTAGAGGCACCCTGCACTGCTTATAGCTTCCCATGCACCTGTCCCTTCTTTGCTCCTAGTTCTGCAGCTGGGAAGGCAGCCCACCCTTCCCTGTGTGGTACATATCATTGCATACTGAGTATCCCCCTGCTGTCCTGCATCTCAAGACCCTCACAACAAGATGGGATTGGGTGATGAGTTCTGGCCAAGGGTTTGGGAGTATGAAGACAAGTGTCATTTCTAGCAGAAACATGGAATAGTAGGTGGGACTGCTGCCTGGCAGTGCTGTCTGACCTTGCCTGGGGATGATGAAGGACCTCTAAGGCCACAGTAGGTTCAGTCACTGAACCTCTGTAAGGACACCTGAATGTTGAGTCTTAGTATATGCAGCCTGTGCAAGGACAGGACACATATTGTGTGTCCAAAGCACTGCCACGTGAAGTTGCTAGTGACTGTAACAGAGGCCAAACCCATATAGAATGGCAGACCTGAGTCCAGCTTCATGTGTGCTTCCATACAATCCTATGATTTCAAAAAGAGACATTGTCTTCATCGTCATCATCATCATTATCATCATCCTCCTAGCACTTCTTGATTATTTTCTAAGTACCTCACACACAGTATACCTCATCCAGGCCTCATGATCCTCTTCTACAGTAAGTACTACTTATTATTCTCATCTTCCAGACCAGGAAACTGAGGCTCAGAGCAGTCATGTGCCTTGATTAATCACTCAGTGTGTGGAACCCCTGGTCCATGGCCAATGGGCCTCTCTGTCACTAGATCCTTCCTTACATAACCTTTCTATATTCCGGAATTTGGCACAAGTTATAACACTCAGTAGATTCTCAGGGAAGTTTGTTGAAAGGATACTTAAGTGACACTTCACTTTCTTACCTTCCTTTTATGTGAAGAGTCCTGAGGTTTGCTGTCTATGAATGCTAGGGCAGATGTCTTCATTCCTGGGCAAAAAGAAAAGTGAATCCAAGATAATAAGCAGGAAGACTGTTAGAAGGGCCAGGGAAGTCAACTCCAGGAAGGGGCATGGGTGGTGCAAGGTGGGCTGGGAGGAAAACAAACAGTTACATTTTATCCTTCACTGACTGGTTGCTGATGCCAAGCTCTGGGAAGGACAGTCAGTGCTGTCTGGGGCAGCAGTTTGTTGAGATGATCATGCCCAGTGGATTGGTTCCTTGGCACCAGGAACCCACTGAAGGTGGTTGTTTGTTTATCTTTCTCCTCTGGTCCTGGCCTGATGTAAGATCCACTCAGACAGTCAGTGGGGTTTGCATTCCACTTCATTATCAGCTCCTGGCTTCTCTTAAGGAATTAGAAAATGTACAATCAAAGGCCATCTCAATCTGGGCCTACCATCTACAGGAATGAGACAAAAGAGGACAGGGCCTTTCTTCTTCCTTGGGACAGTGTCATGTGTGTCCCTTGCAAAGATGCCTCAAGCCCAAGAAGGAATGCAACAAGCAAGATTGGACAAAGCTGATGAGATCAGAGAGAAGTGAAGTCAGAGCTTGTCATCCTCTCTGGAGGTCTCCTGCTCTGGGCTTCTGAACTGCGAGACAACTGAAGTCCTTATGGCTTAAATAAGTTTGCATTGAGACCTTTATTCTTCAAGGCAGATCATCCTAAACTGTTTTATACCAGAAGTCTGGCCCTTATCTTGTTGGCAATAGAGGACAGAAGGTATATGCTGGTAGGTGGATGGATGGATAGATGGATGGAGGGATGGATGGATAGATGGATGGATGGATGGATGGATGGATGGATGGATGGATGGATGAGTGACAATAAATCTATCTGGTCAGAAGTTTCAGGGTGCTATGAAGGAGATAGGGTCATCAGAAAAAGGTTTTGGGAACCAGAGCAGAAAAACTTGGAAGCTGATAGGAGCTGGGCACCCACCCCAGCCACCCCTACCCTGTGAAGAACCTTTGCCCATGAAGTGGCCCACACATCCAGCCACAAAGACTGTGCCACAAAAGCATCAGATGACCAGTGTAGCTTGTCATATGGACACAAATGATAACTCCCTGGAGGCACACCACATAGTGTCTTGCCACCCACAGTGACTTGCTCATGTCTGCCCATGTTAACACACAGTTACTACAAACCATGGTTAATTGGAAAGGTGGCCTCCAAATCACATGCTCTGCCTCCTTGTTCCCATCACCAGTAAACAAAGCAGGAAACCTCACATATGAAACCCAGGAACCCTCAGTTCCAGGACTTCAAGAAACAAAACAGATCACTGAATTAGTCTCTTTATGCTCCTCAGATAAGACACACCGCTCAGGGCAGCCTCCTAATGTATCCTAAATGCTCATTAAATGTTTAGTAAATGGAAGACCGGATGCTTAGGGCACTTAAGAGACATGGTGTGGAGTTAATCACATCTCTTGGGAGTCCCATTGGAGAAGGTACTTGGAATACACAGATTTATATTTGTAGCTCTGCTCTCTCATCCCTGGTTGGATAACTTTCAGATGATCCCTTTACAAAAAAATAAAACTGAGAGAAGGGCAGGGTGGATATGTCTGCAGGGAAGAGAAGGGGTAGGAGAAGCCAGCATGCAGGTCTGTCGTTGGAAATGAATGTTTTCTCATTGTGATTTTTTTGCCTCCTAAAATTTATTCTCTTTCATGGATTAAATAGCACATTGTTGGAATTGCTTATATAAGTTATTTCTCTGTCATCTATGAATGAGGCTGGCTGAGACCTACCCCCTTCAAAAAAAGTCTAGTGTCATCGCAGGCTAAAGTAGCACCCTCTACAGTCTGCTTTCTCACACTCTGATAGTGCTCTGCGGGACTTTCAGGCTTCATCCAATGTCACCTATTCCCTCCTGGTCAGCTGACCAAAGAGACATCCTTACTCTTCACACACAGCTTCAGAGGCTCACACATCCTTCTTTTTTATATGAGGTTAAAGGAAAAATTGGAGGTCCTCGTTCGGGGAGGGTATTACCTCAGAAAGGTGCTCCTGCAGAGAGAGGACCGTGCAGAAGCTTTCCCATCAGCATTCAGGACTCCTGTGGCATTTCTAAAACCTATGAGGCCAGTATTTTGATGAATCTGATAAATATCCACACTGGCATATCTATGAGCAGATGGCAAATCCTAAACACACAGGTATAACACTGACTCAAGTGGTCATCACATCCAAGGAACCAGTGCAAAAGATACATTGGTTCAAGAACATTCTCTAGATCTTCTTCCTGACCTGTCTGAATCATATTCCCTTTTACCCTATTGCATGTAAATGTAGTTCTGAGATCAGCTGTTCCTATTAGCATATAAAATCTTCTCATTCCATTAATGGCCATTGTTCAAGAATCCTCCTCATAGCTCCTGCAGGGGTAAGAGCACAACATTCTGTGAACACCAGAAAATGGGGTGGAGGATGAGGATAGGATACAGAGTAGGATTCAACAAAAATCTATTATTCCATAGACCCATCCTGCATAGCTTCCACTTAGGCAAGGGCTGGAAAGGATATCAGGGCTCTTGCCTGTCACACAGGACTCCAGTAGCAGGGAAATTGAGGCAAAGGCCAATGTGAGGACTGAGCTTGCATGGAAGAGGAGAGGATGTTTGGTCCATTGGCTCTGGTAAATTTTGGGACTATACCTAGTGGCAAGAGGAAGCTCTCATATTCTTGGGGTCCCTTCACAGCCTCAGCAACTCTGGTAAGGATGCTCTAGAAAGGTAGCAACTAATGTCCTAAATAACATAATCATCACTCCCCTCTTCCCATAGCGCAGAGTTTTGTTTGAGCATTGCTAGCACCTGGAATATGAGACACAGATGGACAGTGAGAAAAAGCTGTATAGACTCCTGCACCTTCTCAAAGGATATATGTAAAAGATGTGGGCAGAGGCTTCTGGTGAAGATGGAAATGGAATGTTCTTCTTTGGTTTAGAAAGTATTAGAAATTAGAAATGAATTGCCTACTGAAGCTAGAAGACTGCTCGGCTGGGTAATATTGATTATCTTTGGGGCCAGAAATTGTTTTGCAGTTGTTGCTGATTGAAAGGTTTTCTATTAATTCTTACTGGCAGGAAGAATAAGAAATATTGAATACTTAATTGCCTTTGAAATAATTACACCCCCAAATGTAATATCTTAACCAACATTTCATGCAATCGATGTTTTGCTGAATGCTGGTGGTTGGGAAGGTGATAGAGGAGCCCTGGGTGGTGGAGGGGAGAAGTAAAGCACTGTGCTGGGAGCAGGGGTTAATGCAGGTCCTCTGCCATTTGAGTCTCATTCTTGAACTACTAACAAGAGTGGCAGACATGGTGTTCCTCTCATTTCTAGGGACCTAGAAAAACAGAAGTTGAAGTCCTTTGCTGAGGGCATCTGCTGTAGTCAGGGATCCCAAGGAAAATGATTACATACAGGACACATAATTCATAGCATTAGTTATAATGATCACTTAAGGAGTCAAAAACAAAGAAAGTGTGGGATATCTGTCCACACACTACAATATCCAGCCAAGGGCCTGGATCCCATGGCAATATCCTGTGTGATTCCAGATGAAGATCTAGAGCCCATAACAAGGCTCCCCAAAAGTCCACCTGAAGGCCTAGAGCCCACAACAATGACTCATGCAAGTCTGTTTCACAGATTTGCACTTGGAAGGCCCAGAGGTCAACAGTGGAAGCCAGAAAGCAATGCTCAAAGTAAGGACCAGAGCTCCCTGAAAGCGAACTACAGCCGTTCTCAGCGACAAGATCCCAAGCTCCTCCGATGATAACAGCTGAGTTCGTATCAGGGAGGCCAGCATGACAAGCTCCCCAGGAAAACCAACCACTCCACAAGAACCACCAGTTCCAAACAACACCTAGGAGAACCCACAATGCTACTTTCTTCCTCTCCACTTCTCCTTTTTATACTGGCAACAGTCCTCAAGTGGACCCTCTACACTGAGAACCATGATGATGCAGCTCAGCTGGTGTTTAAGTTGATCATCAGTTTTCAGTTCACCACAGGACCTGTAAGTGAAAGGATGGAGCGTCAGTGTAGCCATCAGGGACCAGATCAGCCACCATTCTGGTTCATCAACTTTGGGCAAGTTAGTCACTGCCCTATGACTTTTCTCTTGTCTGTAGAATAAGGCTGACTGAGACCACTTAAGCTGTCAAAATACAAAGAAAGAATTAATAGATGTGGATCCATTGGATAACCTATGAATTCATGTTGTCAGATCCTAAGGTTGTTTCCATGAGTAAACCAGCTGAAATCCCTGCCATCAGAGGAATTATTCCCTAGCAGGGAAGCAGCTGAAGATGAAGATGCATAAGTACAGTTATTCCTGTGTATCCACTGGTTCTGTACCTGGGAACCCCACCAACCTCAAATCAAAAATATTATCATATCTGTACTGAACACATACAGACTTTTTTCTTGCCACTATTCCCTAATGAATATAGTACAATGACTATTTACATAGCACTTAGATTGTATTAATTACTATAAACTACCGGAGGATGCATGTACGTTGTATGCAAACACTATTTCATTTATATATAGGGTTTAAGTATACAGTGGATGAATCCCATTCTCTAGGTGTCTGAGGTCCCTGCAGGAGAAGACACATCAGAGCACTTTTCAAATCTACTCAGCTCCCAAGAGGTGCCTGGGCAGGCATTATCTTGAGTTTAAGAAGCAGAGAGAGAACCATTATTCCCATTCTACAGATTCTACAGTAACATGGATAGGGCTTGGGAAGATTAAGTGATTTGCTCCCAGTCACAAATGGCATCTGAGCCACATCTGAGCTAAACTTGTGCCCACTACCAGATTCTTAACCACTGCCTAGTATTCCTTCCACTCTGGTATAGCCACCTATTTCCAAGCAGTGAGCTACATTTAAAGACCACTCATTTGGTCCACCCACAAAACATTTCTGCCACCATTATCCTTTGGGCCTAACTTGGAGACCAGAGCACACCTCAGAAAAGTTCTTCTCCTTCCTCTGGAAGGCACTCTCCTGGAATTTATAATTCCATTACCATTAACACATGACTTTCAGAACACTGAGGTGGAATTTTTAACTGACTGCTCTAATTGTCCCTGGATCAGCCCCCTGAATACTAAAAATACAATAAAATAAAAATTCAAAATGGTAATAGTCATATGTTCCATTAAGAATTTGCAAGAAGAATATGAAATCATACTTTTATAAAAATCACTCAGTGTTACTTAAAAATACCTTCCACTGGAGGTTTCATTGCAGCCTGAGACAGGGCTATCACCCGCCACCTCCCAAGAGTGAACTGGACTGGGGCTGTAGCGGAGGAGGAAGCCAGAGGGGAAAGATGTTTCCCAGGTGATGTGGAGCTTTCAAGCAGTCCAGCCAAGGTTATCTGCAGATAACGGGTTTGACTCTGATCCACACTTGATAAAAATCAGCCCTTTTGTAAAGATGCTTGAGAGCATCTCTGTGGGAGCCACGGGACTGTGGAGGAAGACCCATTTTCCATCACATCCCACCCTGGCACTTGCAGAAACAGCACCCAGAGCTTGTAAGGTGAGGCTGAGGCTCCCTCCCTACTAAAGCCTCTGGTTCAGCAGGCAGAGGCCAAGGAAAAGAGGGCACCCAAGGCATGGTCACAGGAGTCCTTTGGTGTACCCCTGGCATGAAAAGCTCCAGAAAGATGGGAGTGTTGCCATCATTTAACCTGGGTAAAGGGCAAACATGGCCCAATGAAACTCACCTCAGAGCCTCTGCCCTATCAGCCCTCAGGCCAAGGCTACCAACTGCCCCCAAATCCCTGGGCACAGTTGGTCCCTGTTTTGGCCTCTTGGTAGCATTTGTCACTAGTTGTCACTCACTTTCGCTGCCTCCTACAGTTCTAGCCATTACCTCTACCTGCTTCTTAACAATCAAGGGCAGCTCCTTCTCTGTTCCACCAGGCTCACTCCCTGCAAGATTCTTCCCTCCACTCGTCTTCCTTCAGGTCAACACATCTGTGCAACTGCCATGTGTGAGGTGCTGACTGCACGCTGAGTTTGCCTTAGAATTAGGGAGGCAGATGGGAAGGAAGAAGCTCTTGCATTGAGAGCCCAAACTCTTCCCCCAATTGCTCCAAAGTAGAATATTCCAGCCTCAGTTTCCCCATGTAAAAACTAAAACGTTTTGACAGCAGTCTCATCTAAAACAACACTGCCTTGCCCCGGCCAGTGGTCCTTGACCACCTGTGTAAACAAAACACCTAAGAAACTGGGTTGCAATTTTATTTAATTCATGCCATTTGACTTTAAACAGGCTAGTGGCTATCATCCTGGACAGCAGGGCTCTCGCCTCCCTATCCTTCCATGGTAGGGACTCCCAAATTCCATGAAAGCATTAGCCAGCATTTCAATTAAGTTAACTGTAAACCCTGACAAAATAAACAAGGGAATGAAAATAATTCCCATTTTCAAACATTTGCTTTCTCCTTCCAAAGCAGAGGCCCCACCCCCACGAGGGTCTTGGAGAAGAATGAAGCTGCCATTGAGGCCTGTGCTTCTGTCCACTGGCTGCATGTTGGACTCTGTTTCTGGCCATTAACTAATTCTCACCCAGAACAAATGAACTGAGAATCTCCAGGGTTGGAGCTTAACCTGAGTTATGTATTTGAAACTGCCAGCTGTTCTGATGCATAGGAGCTATCTCATCCTGCTACCTCACTGAACTGGTGGGGAAACTGAGGCCAAGAGGAGACAGAAGTTTGTCCAGCTCTACTGTGAGCTCATCTCAGAGCCTGAGCTGGACCCCAGCTCCCTGAAGTGCTTGGGCTAGTCTGGTTTTATGCAGAGCTGGTGGTGAGCTGTGTCAGAACCTTCCAGCGACCGCCTTCCAACCCATCTCAGTAACTGAGCTGTGGCTCAAGCTTGGCTTCCATCTGCCTGTCTCCTCTTCATTTTCATTAGCAATGGGACAACAGTTGTTTGCACTGGACAGGACTGTTAAGACTGGGTTTCATAAATTTGAGAAAAAAACCTCTCCCCTGCTATATTGTGAAATAAGCAGTTTTCTAAAGAAACAGGCTCACACCTAAGCTCATTCCAGATAGTGAGAGACCCAGCATCACACACACCCACCACTGATCTGAAGGAGTAAGGAGGGTGGATAACCAGGGAGAGGTGGAGAAGAGGAAGGAAGGGCAGGTGATCCAGGGAAATGGGTGCTCCATCAAGGGTCAAGGCTACTTTCAGGCAGGAAGGACAGTCCCCAGCAACAGTTGGTCTTGTGGTTCTTATCAGCTTGCTGCTCCTGGCAGAGAACACTGACTGGGAACCTCGTGGTTGAGTTGGACATTCTTTTTTTTTTTTTTTTTTTTTTTGTCTTTTTTGAGATGGGCTCTCACTATGCAGTTCAGGCTGGCCTTGAGCTCACTTTGTAGCCCAACCTGATCTCGAACTCTCAACCATCTTCCCACCTCAGCCTCCTGAGTGCTGGGATTACAGGCATGAGCGACCACGCCCGGCTGGGTTGGACATTCTTACCTGGGCCCCTGGGCTCCCTTCCAGAATCAAGAGCAGCAGTTCCTGTCTGCCACTGCTGTCAGGATCACCTCCCCAGGAGCTCCGAATTTGTTCCTGGTTGCTTCCCAAGGCCTTTTGTGTACTCAGATAGTGTCTGATGTGTGGTGAAAGTTTCTTTTGCTAGGTTTGCATATTCCCAATGTGGCCTGGCCTGGTGAAGGCCAGCCATGGCAGACTTGACTTTAAGGGTAACACTTGATGGTGATGCCACTTCCTACCAGGACCTTGGCTTCATCTATCAGGTAAAACTGAGCACACCCTGGGGACTTCAAGGAGGCAGGGACTGGTCATACAGCCCAGACACACAGCCAGGGCCCAGCAGCTGTGAGTGGTTCCCTTCTCCTTCCCCACCTTCCAGTGGTCAGTTTTCTGGACTTAGGCCAGTCTAATTCCATGGGTGCAGGGGGTACTCTACAAATTTGTGCCAAAGTCACAGAAAAGAAGACCTAGAAGAAAAGATAGAAGATCACCAGCACTTTATTTCCTCCCCAGGAATCAGAATGTAAAGTAACCCCCTCCTCCCTGACAAACCTGACAAACACAAGCCATCCTGCAGCCACTTCCTCCTTACACTCATAGAGGCTTCAAACGCTTTCTCCCGAACAATAGGAGGAAATGAGGGGGAACTTGGAATGTAGCCTGAATATTGCTGAATTGTTCAGAAGCCTGCCTGTAGGATGCTGGAGGCGTGAAAAGGAGGAGACAGGAGAAGGGAGTGGGCTGGCTTGACAGTGGAAGACAACAGGAAACTGTTCAGGATGTGTGTGTTGTGTGTGTGTGTATGTGCACATGTGCATGTGGTATGCCAGTCTGTGTGTGCTGTATGGCAGTTGTTTGGATGGCTGGTAAGTGTGTATTTGTGCAGTGGTGTTTAGTGTGCTGCGTGTCTTACATTGTGTAATGTATGGTATGTGTTGTATAAATAGGTATGTGGGGTAATATGCAATGTGGGATGTATATATAGTGATATGTGTGATGTGTGTGTGGTATGTGTTATGTCATGGCTGTGTGTGTGGTTTGATGCATGTGTTATATGGTATGTGTATGTACATGGTATATGTGTATGTACATGGTATATGTATGATTTGCATGTGTGTCAGCATCCAACATGCAGATTGGTATAATACATGTGATATGTGTGAATAGTATGTGCATGTATTGTGTGTGTGTGTGTGTGTGTGTGTGTGTGTGTGTGTGTGTGGTGTATGTGTGCAGAGAGGTTATGGAAAGAGCTCCCTGTGTTCAGGGAGATGGAAGCAAGATCACTGAAGTGGGGCTTCTCTCTGACCCCACGAGTTCTCTGGTGGAAGAAGTTGCCCCCAAGCATGGGAAGATGCCATCCCCGGGGAAATCAGTTCTAGGACCACCGTGGAGGTCACACAATGCAGCTTATGAGTGCTTTCTCTGCAAAGCCATTGTTCCTTTCTGCCATGTTGGAGCCAGACTTTCTGACATGGTCACTAAAGGTTAAGAACTATTCATGGCCAAAGCCAGCCCTGAAACTGAGTCTGGAACCCCAGACCCTAATCCATGACACTCTGCAACCTTGGTCAAGAGACTCAGAAAGGAAGTTCATTTTAAGGGTCAGCGAACTCCAGTGGAGGTAGGATGTCATTAGAACTCAGCATCTCTCTGCCTCAGTCTACCTGCCTCTGAGTTTCTCTGTGTCTCTGTCTCTGTCTTTATCTCTCTTTGTTCCTGTTTCTGTCTCCTTGCCTCTGTATATCTCTCTCCATTTCTCCCTCTCTCTCTATCTCTGTATATCTCTCTGTCTCTCTTAGTCCTGTCCCTCTATGTCTTGGCCTCTATATATCTTCTGTCTCATTCTGTCTCTGTCCCTTTGGAGCACACACCTCTCTCTACTTTCTTCTTTGATCTTCTGCATCTGACCCCATAATGTGATGTCTTCCATGTACTGCCTAATCTCCAGGCTGCCTGAGCCATTCCTCCATTTGATGAGCTTCTACAAGATACCGCTGTGAGCAGGATACTGAGAAACCAAGGGGCCGGGGAGAGCAAAGCATTTTAACCCTCATGGGCTTACTTGGTATTCCCAGCTGTCCAGGGAAGAAGGTGATTAGTCACAAGTCAAAAGACTGCTTGCCTTGGGACTGGTCATCCTTTGTCCAATTAGCAGCAAAAAGAAGAGTCCTATGAAGCCAAATGTCTAAGCTGCACCCTTCAGTGGAACTCTGAGTAAGCCAAATCCTACCCGCTTCCTGTCTTTGTAAATAATCGATCATAACATGGTCATATTGGCTCATTTACATATTGCTTATGGCTCTTCCACACTAACTCAGCAGAGTGGTGTAGTTGTGACAGTCACGGTCTGTCCTGCAAAGCCAGGGTTCACTGACCCTGAACTGGAACAACATATGTGAAGGACCTGAGTGCTACAAAGTACCATAGAAGTGAAAGGAGTTACAGTGACAGTTATGATTCTCTTCCTCCTCCTGGGACTTCACCAAACTCAGCTAGACCCCTAGATAAAGTACTGAACATTCTAGATGTTATTTTCCATGATGTGAGACTTCCAAGTCAATCGCAAATAAAAAGAGTCTGCTCTGCCTGGCCCTGCTGGTTATGAACCCTCTGCTGGGGTTTTGTCAAGACGACATGAGCCCATGAAAAGACAAGGGGAGACACAATTGCTCACCCAGATGTTACGCTCAGCATGTCATCACCATTATCTCATTAATCCTTTCAATAGCTTAATGAAGCCAGTTTTGTCATTGCCGGATTTTACTAAAATTAAGGCTCAGAGAGGGCCTCACAGTGTGAGACAGAGGCAGGCTGGAACCTACTCCTCTTCCCAGAGCTAAGGAGTTTTGTAGAAATCATGATCTTAAGTCAGACATTCCGTTAACATTTGAGACCATAATCTGTTCAAATGTGCATGCAGGGAGCTTGGGAGAACAGGAAGAGTGATAATGAGTGACACACTGCCTTTGCTTATGGAGACACCATCTGGGCTGGGTAAATGGAGAGAAATGCTCAGATCTGAAGTGAAAGAAACTGACTCCACCTAGATGTTCCAACTAGGGCGGTGGCACAAAAACACATGAACATTCAGGGACTTTGCTGCTGAAAAAAGCCTTAATTACTTTCATCAGTGCCACAGTACACTGCCAGCTCTCACCCAGGCCCATATCTTTACCTGACTGTAAATTACCTTTCCCAGGAGCCATTGCAGGAAGCAAGACCATGTAACTGTTCTTATCAGAGTAAGTAAGGGATGCTAATTCCTGTCTAACCTGTCAAATCCATCTACCCGGTGTTTTCCCCATAGTTTGGGAACAGAGACAATCCTAGTGAAACCACAGAGATGGTTGAAGATGGCATTGAAGATGACAAAAACGCAAGACAGAAGGAGTCAGAATGATTCAATCATTCCTTGGAAGTTGGCTGTCAAACCATTAAGTGAATTGTTATGAGAATGAGAACAAGCTTTGATCACATTGAACTAGAGAAAACTGGGCCATTGTTTATCATAAGGAGAGTTATTCAACCCAATTACTTCCCAATTTTAGCTCTTGGTTAAAAGAACATATAGAGCTTATTGGACCCCCAGGTCCCCTGAGCTCATCCCAGATGTCCTAATTCAGTAGATCTGGTACGTGATCTAAACAGGCACATTTTGAAAAAAATTACTGGGTGATTTTGACATAGACTCTGGCTACATGATCATTTGGTGTCTAGACAAAAATTCTCATTTTACAGATTTTACCAAAAAAAAAAATTGAGACTCTTGGAGATCATTGTACCCAAATCACATAGCACTTCAGAAGCACAGGCAGAGCCAGAAAATAGGTCCCTTAACAGCTAATCAATGACAAGACAGTGCTCCCTATTCAGGATCCACATCTATTAACACCTGGTAACATTCTTAAGCCTCAAGTGACACTGTCGGGAGATTTGCAGGAAGATAACATTTTTGTTGAAGGGGCCTACATGAAACCAAATTGTGCAAAAATATTTTGAGAGAACAGTCATTTGACTTTGAGGGTCAAAACGGAAGTCTTTTGGCTTATGCCTTTCCCACTTACAATACCCTGTCACACATCTGAGGTCAGCCCAAGTTCCCCTTCTCTAGTGCAGGCTTGTGGCTTCCTGCTGCAGACTGGCTCCAAGACTCAGCTGCTACCCTCACCTTGGCTCTGTCCTCTCCTTGTGACTGGTGGCTCCACTCGAGCTGACTGCTGTCCTCCTGTATGTAGAAGCCCTGCTGTGAAGGGAAGACAGGAAGACACTGTCTTGTCACACCAGGAAGGTGCTAGGCTTCCAGGGCCTAACTTACCTTATTTCTGCACTCCTACGCCCAGATCTTGAGCTTGTTCTATGTCTAGGTTTGCTGACTGTCTGATTTCCAGATTGGTGGGACATTTCAGCATTCATGTATCATACACTGACTTGACCGGGTCGCACACTAACGTCCGTGGTAGACTAGTCCTGTTTATAAATTAACCTGCTCTGGCCGTGCCTTAATGTGTCCTGGTGGAACTGTGACTGGCTAGATTGTGTATTTATCAAATTATCTCTGTACTATTCCTTTCAAATCTGTCTTACACACCCAGCTGTGAACTACTGAGGTCTCAATGTCTCCCAGCTACCTATGAGCTGACCTGTCTCTCCTCAACCCCCTCTCCTCCATGCCGTGGCTCAGCCCTTGGGACCCCAGCACGCAGTAGGAATCTCTCAATACCTGGGAGTCGCAACTCTCCCTTTCAGCCTGGAGCACTCCCTGTCAGGATTTATGTTAACTTTTTCTAAAAATAAGAGCCTAGCTGCAAATCAGTGAATAGCTCAGGCAGAGCAGTCACCTCTGGGAGCGTACTCTTCAGTGAGAATCTTGAGATTCACGAGATTCTGCATTTATCACTGGAAAAAAAACTTACATGGGGGATGCTGAAGAAAATTCCATCCCATTTTTTAAAGTCACGGTTGAGATTTTTAATTTCCTAATGGGTTTATAACAGGAGAAAAATTATACTGTAGTACGGTATTCTTGTCAGACATCACATCTATTCTCATTTTGAGTTGAGCTGTATGACCTCCAAGCTGCAAAGTCCTTCTTTTCTTCCAGCCCCTGAATTGAGCACATCACAGACCTAGAGCATGGGGATGAATTGTATCATGGCCCAGGAGCAGCTTCTTCCCCAAAGTGAGCTAGTTGGGCTTCTGGGCTGAAAACCCAGGTACTTGTGGCTGAGCCTCCTGAGGTTGCCCCTTCCTGCACCTTCATGAGTACCCACACTGGGAGCTCTGGGATGGCAAGTCAATACCAGCGATGGAAGCTTCCAGAGCTTGTGAAAGGAGATAAAGAGATTGCCTTGCTCAAGCCTCAGGGATAAGAAACTAGGGGTTCAAACAGCCTTTGAGGGTACTTGGATGTGGACCCAAGACCGGACTTCAAAGCTCTCCCTGGCACTTTCACATCAATCCAATACTCACTTAGCACCTCCCTGTGTGCAGAAAAATGGTGGCCTCAGTCTCACTGGGCTCATGGTCTAGTTCTCTGCCTCCTGGCCACAGATCCTGTATAGTAGTGGATAGGGAAAGGATGGTAAAGAGAGAAGAACTCTACTAGTGTTTCCTATGTTTTTTTTAAAGAGAATGAAACAAAACAAAATAGAACAAAGTAAATCAGAGAAAAACAATACAAGCAACACAGGATTTCAAAACAAGACAATAGGAAATCTACAGTGGCTACCACAGTTGTCCATATCGTCACACACCAGAATTCAAACAAGACAAAATAGTATGAAACTGATCAAAACAGAATAATGAAGGCATTATTCTGTTTCCCATTGGGATTTTTAGGTCCCATTGATTCTCATAAACATTGAATTTTTGTTCAACTGTTCCCCCAAAGTCAAGTAACTGTAGAAAATATTCCCCAGAAGAAAGGAGTATGATAGTTTGTTGGGAAAACATTATTATAGGCCTTTAGAACCAGACAATAGGAAAATCAACAATGACCATCATAATGTCTTGTTCTATTCAAAATGGCTGTCCATATTTTCACACATATTGAAATAAAATAATAGAAAATAGACTAAAACCAATCAAAACAATAAAATCATTATTGGACTTCAAAACAAGATGGTAGAAAATCAGCAATTGGTTATGGTATGTCTCGTTTTCTTCCAAGTAGCTATTAATACTAACACACATAATAATTTCAATTCTTGTAAATTCTTTAGAAGTTCTAGGTATGTATAAGCCTATACATGTACATCTATACTTCCTGTGTTAGAAGAAAAAACAAAACAAAACAAAATACAAGAAAAACAGGAAACAAAACAGACAAATAAATAACTATAACAAAGAGCCCAAGACCATAACAATATAGGCTTTTGAAACAAAGTGGTAGAAACATAACTAAGATTGTTATTTTGCATAGTTATCTTCAAAAGAGTTACTCAGGTTACCAGATATAAACATGCAAAATCAATCTAATCCTATGAATGTTAATTGTTTTGTTCCTAGAACTAATAGAATTAGTAGCACAATCATTTTAGATATCTTAAATGTATAATATAAAAATTTATGTACTTCTTCTTTTCTCTATTTCCCTATCTGAGCTGTTTTTTCCCTTTTGAGCAATTTCTTACCCTTTTACAATGTTCATTGTAGATTTTGTATCTTATTTACTCTTTCAGTTTCTTACACTAGGAAGGCAATATAGTATTTACACATGTGAGTCTGATTTATTTCACTTATGAGTATGGTCTTAAGTCACATCCATTTACTTATAAAAGTCTCAATATGATCCTTCTTTATAGCTGCATAGTATTCCGTTGTATAAAAATACATCTTTTTTTATCTGTTTCTCAGTTAATGGGCACTTAGGTTGTTTCCAAGATCTGGCTATTACAAATTGTGTTGCTATAAACATGGGTGTGCATATATCACTGTGGTATAATGCTTTCAGTTCTTCCAGGACTATACCCAGAAGTGGAATAACTGGGTCAAATGGGACTTCCAATCCCAGCTTTTTGAGGAACCTCCAGACTGACCACAGTGGTTGCATCAGTCTACACTCCCACCAACAGTGCAGAAGGGTTGCTCTGTTCCCACAACCTCTCCAGCATTTATTATTGGTGGTTTTCTTGATCCTGGTCATTCTTTCTGGAATAAGATGAAATATCAGTGCTGTTTTAATTTGCATTTCTCTAATGATTGATGATGCTGAACATTTTTTCATGTATTTATTTGCCATTTGTATTCTTCAGCTGAGAAGTGTATACTTCTCTCAGATGCCATTTTTGGATCGGGTCTTTGAATTTCAGAGGTCTGATATTTCTTAATTCTTTACATGTTCTAGATAGATATTTCTGACATTTTTAAGGAGCTTCTCTGTGGCCAGCATTGTGTCAAAGATTTTTAGGTCCCATTGATTCTTATAAACATTGAATTTTTGTTTAACTGTTCCCCAAAGTCAAGTAACTGTAGAAAACATTCCCTAGAAGAAAGGAGTATGATAGTTTGTTGGGAAAGAAAACAAATTCAGAAGTGTGCTGCCTTTTATAATACTTACATTTAAGTATTAAATATATCATTTAAGGGGCTAGAGGTTTAGCTCAGCGGCACAAGAATTTGCCTGGCAAGCGCTAGGTCACAAGTTTGATCCCTAGTGCCAAAAAAATAATGAATAAATAAATAAATAAATCATTTAAGATTCAGAGAGATTCAGAGTTTAGCAAAGTCCAGACATCTAGTATGTTAGTTAGTTCGGATTATCATAACAAAATACTTGACTGAACAAATATTCATTTCTCATAGTTCCAAAGGTCCAAAATGAAAGCGGAATCACGGTTGGATTCTGGTTAGGGCTCTTCCTGACAAGCGAATGGTGCCTTCTTGATAAGTCCTCACATGCAAGAGAAGAAGCAAGTTCTCTTGTGTTTCTTCCTATGATAACACTGAAATCTCATGAACTTGACATCCAGACCATCAGATCTGGAAAGCCTTTCAAGATATCATCACCTTCTGAAGGCCCCATCTGCAAGGCGGGGTGCGGGGGAGCTGCAGGGGGACTTCAATATGTGAATGTTTGGGAGACACAAGGGCTCAGTAATCCATGGAAGCTGGCAAGTGACAGAGCAGGGACTAACCTCCCACTGGACAGCTCAGTGGTACCAGGAGGTAGTTCTAAGGCCATCAGCCTGCCAATGGGGCCCTCCTTTACCATTGCCTCATGGCCAGCAGGAAGCACCTGCATGTCCTGTTCCAGAAACTTCCATTATTTTTCCATTCTGAAAGATGTGAGCCTTTCTGTACCAGATCTAGTCACATGGCCCTTGAGCCCTTGGCCTGAAACTCTGCAGGGTGGAGAACTGCAGGCTCCTCAGAAACCACCTACCCTGGAGGTGAGCACATCTCTCCCTGCCCCTGTCAGCCAGGTCAACAGTGTTAAGACAGACAGCTCTCACAGTAGATGGAGATCTGGGCAGCTGTGGGGACAGAGACAACTCCCACTACCTTCCCTACCCAGAATTTTTTTTTTTTAATATTCACATTTGGCACCAAAGAGCTGAGGGGTTTTACTCTGTTTGTTTTACAGTTCTGGGGATTTAACCCGGAGTCTTCACACTGAGCTACATTCCCAGTCTTTTTATTTATGTTTTATTTTTGAGACAGAGTCTCATTAAGCTATTAAGTTGCCCAAGCTGGAGCTTGAACTTGTGATCCTCCTGCCTCAGCCTCCCAGAATGCTGAGATTACAGGCATCTTTATTTGGAATCTCACTGCTTCTTTGGGTCACAGAAGTTGTCCACTGGATCCACATAGGCCAATGAAGGCCCCTCTCTTGAGCTCTGGGTCTTCTGCAAAGACTTAAAGATCTACGGTCCCAGGCTGTAGATGTTATATCTGGAACAGGAAATCAACTCCGAAGGAAATTCACAGCCTGGACTTCTGCACACACAGTACATTAAAGAGTCCTCTTCACTGCCTTCCTGGTTGACTCTCCCTCACCTTGGGGACTTGCGCTCCAGTTTCCTCATCTGGACTTGCATAGTACCAGATGACCCCTAAGAAACTTTCCAGGTTGCAGACTCTCGGCATCAATGGAAGGGATGGACACTGACAAAAGGGGCCACGGTGTCACCCAGAAGGATTTGACTTTAAGGCATGGAGACCCCATTGGAAGCCTGGCTTGCCCCCACCCTGAGCTGGTGATGTCAGACACCTGAAATAGCCTTTGTACAGCTCATCATAGTGGGTTTTTATGCAAACCAGGCAATTAGGCAGAAAGAATGAGTTAGGCCCACCGTTAGTGCACAGAGCGAGGGCAGGTGCTCAGCAAGAGCCCAGAGGGACCTCCACTCTGCTTTTCATGATGCCTCCCCAGCCAGTGTCCTGCCAGTCACCCCCTGCAAAGAAGTTCCTCCTGATGGCATGGGGTGGACTGGGCCTCTGGTCCCACCACCAGGCCCTACCCCTGGGCCCTGGCTGAGAAGCCCAGTGCACCCTGGCCCTAGGAAGCCTGAGTGTCTCTGGATAAACTTGTGCCACCAGGCTCTCTCCAAATCAAGAGCTGCCCCTGTAGTGAGGCAGCAGTCAGGACCAGGCCCATTTTCCTCTGTTCTGCATCTTACGTAGGGGTCCATCCAGGGGCAGAGTGCCAGGATGCTATAGCTGCCTGCAGAAATAAATGCTAAGCTCCCAAATTATTTATCCAATCTGCAGTCTACTTCTAGCAGGCCACAGAAGACATTACCCAGGGCACCTATCACCCCTACCACGCTTTCTCATCACTAACTCCCACTACCAAACAAGGGACTCCAGCACAGGGATAACATCTGCACCTGTGCTCTTGGCTCTGTGTGGACCACAAGGTCCACAGACAGACAGCTGCAGGCCCTGCCTCCCTCCCCACACCTCTCATTGGCTCATCAGCTTGGCCTAGTCCTTTCGCTGTCCCCTTTCTTGTTTGGGGTACAGACAGGAGTTCTAAAGACACAACTGCAACCACTCTTCTTGTCCCCTCACTTGGCAGGGCTTGTTTTCTGTGGTTCCAATTGTGACTGAGGCTGACTAGGGGCTTGCATTGTGCGTGGGTCCTTGATACCCAGGATGCCAGATTGGACAGTGACCTCATCAAGGGGATGACAACCAAGGGTTGTGACAAAGTACCCTGTAGAGCTGGTCTCGGCACCATGGGGCAATGGAAGGGATAGAAGGCCCTTACACTCCACTTCTGACTGGGCACTGAGGATCTGCCAGGGTAAGGATGTGGGTGGGGATGATGCTCTAGGCCTGAACAGCCCTGCAGGAAGCCATTGGCAAAACAAAAAGCTTCTGAAGCTTTCAAGCAGGAGTGGCTGGTTCAGATGACCAGGTGACCACAGTTCTTCTGGAAGACTGAGTGCTTTATCCAGAAGTAGCCCTAGCGCCCACTTCCTTCCTGGTTTTCTTCATCTTCTAGGGACAGCGTCAGGCTCAGCCCTGGCCTTCATTATACCCCACCTCTACCAGGGCCTTTGCGGCTCTTCATGGCCAGGCCAAAGGACAGCCAGCCTGTCTTATCCGCTGTGCTCAGAAGGGATGCACAGGCTCTGGTCCTCCAAAACAGGGCTGGCTGGCAAGACACAAAGCTAATATATAGCAGCTACAAAGGGCCAGTGTCAGCAGGCTTCAGCCAGAGGATCCAGGCTTGGCCTGAGGTCCTCTGGGGATCAAGTATGAGGAAAGAGTTGGATTTCCAGTTCTGCCCTAAGTACCCTCTGGATGGCTGGATTTCCACATTCTCCAGACTTTGCTTTTTTCTTCTTGGGAAAGAAGATGGCCATGTAGGTCTGATGGGTGCTGGGGCTCAAAGTGCCAAGGGGAAGGCCTGGCCCAGAGCCAGGACAGAGGAGTTATCCTTCCTCCCTGTCTCCCTCGCACTCTCCCAGGAACAGTACCTTAGGCTCCATGGCACCCTGCTCATTTCCCTTCTGTGCATCCTCATGTGTGAACTGTGGGCGTGTGCTACATGCTGTGCAAGGTTTTGTTACAGGAATCCTCTGAACACTTGCCCTCCAGGGTCCAGCATGAGCTCTGGAACTCACAGAAATGAGCTATGTAGCAGAGCTATGCTCTGCGCAGTTCCGCCGACAGTGACACATACTCCTTTTCACCTTCACGGTGCAAATGATGTGATTTACATACCCAAATAACTCCCAGGAGAGGCACATCTGGGGAGGGGGCTAAAACCAGGTGGGACATCCTGGAAAATGAGTCATGTTCCTTCCTTCTCCCAGGGGCGTGGGTCTGAGGCTCTGGCTTGCCAATAGGAGCTTCCCACTGGGTGCTGACTCCAGGCTGCTCAGAGACCATGTATAATTGACAAGCTTCATTTCTCTCTGTGCAGAGCCTGGGTTGACAGTGTGGCCATAATGCAGGATGCTAAAAGCTTCCTGGGAAACTGCTGCTCGGCTCCAGGAGAGGGTAATTAATGTAACAGGGTTTTCTAATTATGATTTCTGCTGCAACTCAGATTCCCCTACAACTCCCCAGAGAGGTATCAGAAGCACCCAGGCCTTTAGGACCTCTTTCCCCTCCATTTGCACCTGTTCCATTTGTCAGTAAACAAGAGGTCCATGTGGTGGGGTACAGTCCTATGTCCCCGGGACCAGTGGAGACAATCTAGTCCTAGTCCTGGCCATAACGCACAGAGTGCTGACCACATTTCTCAGTCTCTGTTCTCATTGTAAAACAATTATGCCTGATCTCCAAAGGGGAACCTAAGTGACAATTGCCTGCTAGTTTCTGAGGCTAGAGGAAGCAGGGGTGCGGTTCTGCTATCAGGAAGCTCTCAGAAAGCACAGAAACACAGGAGGTTCAGTGCACTCAGCTGCTCTCAGCAGGGGCTTCCGACTTTACAGCAGCTGGAGAAGCAGGTGGTCAGCAGCTGTGGCTCCACAGGTGTGTGCCTGAACCCCAGAAAGATCAAAATATCTCACATGGTGCTACACACACACACACACACACACACACACACACACACACTAGGGAAAGGAGGAGAAGGGGGAGAGAGCAAGGAAAGAGAGAGACAGAGGAGAGCAGAGGAGTGGAGAGAGAGAGAGAGAGAGAGAGAGAGAGAGAGAGAGAGAGAAAAGAAAAGAGGAATGGGAGGGAAAGAGAAAAAAATAGCAGGACCAAAACTCACAGCTCAGTGCTCCAAATAGCATTCTCTTCTCCAGACTCTAAGAATGCCAAAGTCACAAGTCAACTTCCTACCCCATGCTGAGTGCCTGCCTCCCCTCTGTTCCATAGAGCAGAGAACTGACAGCTCTTCTCCCTTGCTGGAAGGAAGCTGGAGGTTCTGCTGCCCACTCCCACCCCAGGAGTAGGAGGATGGAGAAAAGGGGGGCTGATGGCCTCCTGTACACACTCAGCCCCACCCACCCACCAGACTCAGGTCTGAGATGCACAGGGAACTCAGAACCCAGAACCAGCCTGCTGACATCGAAGGGCAGCTTCAAGAGACCTTGGAAAACGGGACACTATGGAACTCTGCAGTGGGTGCTACGGGAGGAGCCGCTGTGCTTCAGCGGAGGGAACTCCACTGCTCAGGACTCCACCAAAAGGTGGCCGCTCAGAACAGGCTCCAGACCAGGTGAGACATGGTTTGCTAAGCAGGACAAGTGAGGCAGCTATCCAGGAATTCCAGGTGTCTCAACACCGTGGGATGGCGGAGGGGCTGTGTGAGTCTGTGCAGTCAGTTGAGCTCCTAGCACACACAGGAGACGACATATGCTTAGAACATGCCTCCAAATGCTGCCCTGTTGGTGGGTTGTGTTGACACTTTGGGGACCCCCTAAGGGCCCAGGCAGGGACAGGTACCTTTTTCTATCCTCCTTCCCTTCATTTGCTCCTGGTTTCCCTCTTGGCCTCCCTTGCACCTCCCAGCTTTCATATTACAACCAGGAATGTGCTATCTGCATTAGTCCTAAGAGGACTCAGATGAAGCCCAAAATAAGAAAATAACAAGGGGTGATGGGAGCCTGTGAATCATAAGCAATTGGGTGAAAGAAGGGAAACAAAATAGTTCCAAAAATGAACTAAGGAAGGGAGCCTTTTGAAGTAACATCATTGGTGCATTTCAGCAGTCTCTGGGGATTTCCCTCCAGACCCTCGGGCAGAAACTGTTACTATGATTTTTCTCCTGTCACTTTGGCAAATCTCTCCAGAGTCACTGATCTTTCTAGTTAGCCTCAGGCTGAAACTTGGAAGTTCCTAGGTATTAAAAATTAACATGGTCACCTGTGCTTTCCTTAAAGCAAGAATGAGCTAAAATGGAGGATTTAAAAAGTCAGCTATCATGCGATCATTTTTCCTGTCCCAGTTAAAGGACTTGACATTTTCACTCATTCACTGGACAAATGTTTATCAGGCTCCTCCTGGGCTCAGCCTGGAAGGGTCATGGTACTATTTCAATTTGCTTGAGTGCTTCTACATGTTCTTCACATTTGCATACTTTCTGAAACAGTTTAAGTCCACCATCTGTCACACCAAAAGGCAAAGCCAAGGCCATGGGTTTAGCTCAGCGGCGTTAAGTGCCTGGTTGGCAAATGCAAGATCATGAGTTCAATCCCTGGTACCAAAAAAAATGGGGTGGGGCAAAGAAAAGCATGGTCCCAGGATGAAATCCCTGAACAGAGGCAGCCTGGGCAGAAAGGAAGAGATGGCAATGGTCTGAGGTTACCAGTGTTGGCTGCTTCAGCCTTGGGAGCAGGGACTGGCAAGAGAAGGATCTAAGGACTTCACAGCAAACAGCATGTACTAGTTGTAGTGGGAGATTTGTTTTTTTCTAATTTTTGTTCTAATTTTGTTTTAGTAAAAGAGGTTGCAGTTATCTTCAGTACAGTTGTGAGGCTCACAATGAGGTTTCAAGCAGTGTTCAATCACACATAGGTGGTGGCCCAGTAAACTTAGATCACCTGGTGAAGTCATAGTGTTCTTACTCTGGTTCAGCATACTGCTCGAGGATGACGTAACCATCCAACAATGCATTTCTCAGAATATATGCATCACAGTAAGACCGATAGGATCTGGAAGAAATTAACAGGCTCTAAGGTCTTAGAAACTCATGCTGACAAAGTAAAAGCAAACAGTAAAACAAAGAGTTGTTATTATTTAATGTACTTTAAAAGTTTGTTTTTCCAACTTCCCCACGTGTCAACTTCCCTGCTGAAGTTTTAGACACATCATGCAAACATCCAAGCGTGTAAACACACTTCTGGCCATAGGAGGAAGGCTGCCTGAAGCAAACTGGCAGGAAATGTCACTTGGACACTGCAAGAAAATGAAGAAACATGGACCTGCCCAGTTAATTTCAAATGCTGTCACTGTTTGGATGACACATCTCAGAGGAGGACACATTCTCCTTTGCAGAGTGTAAATCAACCCACTAGTCCTATCAAACTCCATGAAACAAGGCAGCAAGTGTTTACACAGTTTAAACAGTGGCAGCTGGATGGCCCAGGAAACATCCCCAGTGACTTTAAACAAGCTACAGTGGGGGATGGATACACACAGCATCTGCTGTGATTGTCTTCTAAGCAAGGGTGGTTTGTGTCCTGCCTCCAACCCAGTGGGTAACCCTGGGAATTGAGTTTGGTCACTACTCAAATCCATCTCCAAGGCTCTGGGTTAGGGACAACCTAAGCCAATTCTACAACGACAAGCACTTTTCCATCCCACAGGGCATGGCACATCAGGCTGGGTCACACTGGTTTGGAGATACAGTTCCTGGCCCACTGCCATTCCACACACCCACTTCTCTAGGCTAGAGTTGCTCGGGATCTAGATTCTTCCTGGAATGAAAATAACTCCAGTCTGTATTCTCTGGATTGTAACATCTCAAGATGGGGAGAGTCTCCTTCAAAACCTGCAACCCAGTGCCAAGTAGCACTTGGATTTGTTGACTAGATATCGGCTAACTGCACTATAAAGTTTGATTCCTCCAGCCAGCCAATGGTAATCTTCTAAAGTTTTCCAACTCTTATCCTTGATCTTTTCCCCCTAACAGTGTAACAAATATTTGGTGAGCATTTAGGATGTCCTGGGCCTGGTGCTATGCTGGGATCACAGAAGTGAATAATTCATGGTGTCTTTCCTTGGGGAATTCAGAGCCTCATGGAAAAGACAGAAACTGAATCAATAGTTTCAGTATACTTCTCTGCTCAACAGTCTTCTTCCCAGTTTTTAGGTCCAACCACAAGGGCACCTCTACAAAGGGTCTTCCATGAACACACTATTTAATACCAATTTCCTTTGTTATCGCCATCAAAGCATCTATCGTTAAATGGTAATATTTACGTATTTTGCCATTTATCTATGTATCCCTACTAGAATATAAATTCCATGAAAGCAAGAATATTGTCTATTTAGTTCTACCTTGTAATCCTGGTACCTCGAACCTGGTAGGTACCCAACAAGTATTTCTTAAATAAAAGCATTGTGAGCAGTGATCTTTTTGAATACATAATTAAGACTTCAAGCCCTTCCTTCTGCGGCACTCCATAGACCCTTTCTTTGGCATCCATGCCGCAGCAGGCACACAGAGCCCTCTCTGTGGCATTCAATCCAAGGCACACCAGCAGCCAACCATAGGACATTCAGGTTTAATTGCAGTGGTGGTGTTTTGTGACAAATGAGGAGGACTTTGGTTGCATTTTGGGCACTCAGTCTTTAAAAAGTTCACCGTCGCTGACCTAGACTAAACACGTAGTAGGTTTACTGTTTTAATAAATCAATGTGCACAGTGCACTGCACTGTGTCGGAGTTAAGAGGGAGATAATTTCGTTCAATACAGGCAGGAAATGGTCATAGAGGGCTTCCTGCAGTATCTGATACCTGACATTAGTCCAAGTCCTAATGAATTCATGTACCAAAACTAACTCGAGAGGAAACAGAAAACCTGAGTAGTTCTATGACCACCAAACAAATTGAATTAGTAGTCATCAAAATCTGCAAACTCCAGATGATGGTACAGGAGCATCAAATGAAGTTTTAAACTGCAGTGTTGTATAAATTCTTTAGTGCATAGACAAGGAGAGACCATTCTGTGAGGCTATTATGACCTTGATAATCAAACCAAGTAAGAGTAGTATAGTAAAGAGAAATCAGTGGCTAACACAAATTACAAGAATACATGGGAAAACCCTGACAGGATATTAACAATCCACATCTATCAACATCTAAAAATAATCTCCCTTCAAATTGGATTATCCTAGGAATATGAAGATGATTATTATTAGTAAATTGCTGATAATTGTGATATATTAAGACATTAAGGAAAAAATAAGCATTTCAGTAATAGCAGAAAATGGTATTAGATAAAACTTCATTCTGATGCATGACAAAAATTCCCAGCTCTCTAGAAAAAGTCACCAATTTACTTAATCTGGCAAAAAATATTTATATAAGCATCGATTTGATGTTAAAACATTAAAAAGTGTTTCCTTTTAAACTCATGAATAAAGCAAAAAGTCTATGATCACTGCTTTACTCTGCAGAAAATGTTGACTGAATATAAGAGAAAAAGATTTTCTTTTAGATAAACGGTATGGGGAAACTTGGTTCTCCAAATAAGAAATAAATTGGATCCTTACCTCAGATTATATGGGAGAGAGGTAACAAAAAATATAAGCCAGGAAAGAAAAAAAATAATGACACTATAAACACTATAAAAGACACTATAAACAGGAAAATCCAAACTGCATGTAGGGAAACATTAGAGTCAGATGGAGCAGAAGAGGGGGCCTCTTGAAAGCTGGGGAGAGGGTAATCAGAAGTAGGGGGCCGCTGAGCAGCAGCAATGGCCTTGGGGTTCAAGAATTTGCCTAACCATGAAGTGCCAAAGAGTATTTCAAAAGAGCTGTGGGTGTCCACGTGGAAACACCACAGAGCATGGAGCTGAGTTCAAGTTCGAAGCACAAATCCCCAACTTTTCCATATGTTGCCAGAGGATCCAGAGAATGGCAGGATCCAGTAAATGGCTGAGTTTTCCTGACTCCCAACATTTTATTTATTTGTTAATTTACAGTATTTGGAAAGGATCACGCAAGCTGTCCATGTTGTCAACTCATTGCTGATACTGAGTGATGTCTCCTCTGTCCCATTTCTTCCTAAGGAGAGCACACACTTGAGTACTCACTACAGAGCAATGGCTTTCCAGGAAAAACGGTCTTCCAGCAGAACAGAATGCTCCAAGGAGTCAGTGATTTCTGACTTTTATTAGCAGAACTGACAATTCTGGATAAGGGAATTAGAAATTTTTGCGTTATTTCTAGATTGGCTGAACTATAATAGTAATTGCAAACCAAAGACAGAATCCCAGCTATTTAACACTAGATGTTTAATAACAAGCCCAGTGCTTTTTGACAATTGAGATTAGGAGGTCTTGGGACAGCAACTGACCAACTTGCCTATGGTCACATGTTTGACTAGTGGTATGGGATGATAGGCCCTGAACACTCATTGAGCTCTTACCCCTGTTAGGCTCTGTGTTAGGCAGCGAGGACACAGTGGTGAACGTGACAGCGTGCTTACGCTTCAGGGGTTGGTATTCATATTGAGGGAGGAAGGTGGTGAGCCAGTGGGCAGCTACAGGAAACTGATCACCTCAGCCACTGGCTAGTGCTACGGGTGCAACCAGGGGCAACACGACAGAAGGAGCCCAGAGAGGCTTCCCCTGAGACGGTGAGGAACTGTGCTCTGACGAGGAGCACCAGCCAGTCTCCAGGCAAGAAAGCGAATATAAGCCAGGAGTGGTGATCCACACCTGTAATCCCAGCACTCTGGGAGGTCAAGGTAGCAGGATCCCCAAGTTTGAACCCAGTGTGGACAACTCACAGAGACCAAGACTCTGTTTCAAAAGAGAAAGAACAAAGGAAAGAAGGAAGGAAGGAAGAAAGGAAGAAAGGAAGGAAGGAAGGAAGGAAGGAAGGAAGGAAGGAAGGAAGAAAAGAGAAAAGAAAAAGACAAGTCATGACAGAAGATCAAGGGAAATATTTTGACACAGAGAACTAATTACAAAGCTGCTGAAAGGGTGGAAAGGACAATATCAGGAGGTGTCCCCCAAATTAGAGAGCTACTATAACAACTGGCAGCTTCCACAATGCTGGCTGAGGAAAGGACTGGAAGGAATAGTTCTTGTTGCAGAGCCCACGGGGTGCCATTAAGGGCAAGGCTGCCCACCAGAGCCTCAAACTGCAGAGGAGATGGAGCGGTGCTGGAGATGTTCCCCAAAGCTGATGGAGGTGAATGGTGGAGAATACCCTGCCCCCCCCACCACACACACACCTCCAATCCGTAGCATCACTCCCATCTGCTGAGTCCAAAAGAAACCAAATGACAAGCAAAGCTGAGAATCTTCTGAGGAGAAAGGCTAGGTGTTTGCAGAAGCCTCTGGTGATATATAGCACAGCAGGGTAAGTGCAGGGTGGATCTTAAGGCAACAGGCAAATGATCAGGACAGAAAGTGATGACTGATTCAAACACATGACGGAAAGAGGGTCCATGCAGAGAGTGAGGGGGAGGTGATTTCAACCAAGGTGACATAGCACGGCCAAGGCAGAGATCGTACGCTGGCCTCCTGTCCACAGTCAAGGACTGTCACTGTCACCTCCTCAGGATTCTCACTGGCCAGATTTCCCCTGCTTTCCAAGTGTGCCTCTTGTGCCTCTGCAGTCCAGCAAAGTGCTGCTCCTCAGAGAACTGGCGAGAGTGATGGGCAGACACGTCAGGCTGCAGGGTCCGGGCCAAGTCTCTGACACCCAAGTACACCCCTGCACAGTCTGGCTCCTTATCCAGGACCAGGATCTGCACTAGAGTCTAATGTGCATTACTTCATTTGTTTCTTACAGCTGCCCTGTGAGGGAGGCTTTGTTCTTCCCATTTGACAGATAAGAAAAGTAAGGCTTGGGTAAGTTAAATGCTCAAAGTTAACACAGTAAATGGCAAGGTTAGAATCTCTTTCAGTCATTCAGTCTGTAAGTATTTAACAAATATCTATTAGGGGTCAGACATCATGAAAAACACAAACATGGCATGTAGTTTTATAGGGAAGATAGCTATTAAGCTCACTGAAAATTATCTGTGCCAATAGAAAAATCTTCATAAAGTCCAGAACTCTGTCTGTTGTACAACTGTTGATTATTTTGCTTCCTATTTTGCTAATCCTTATATTTATCATGTTTCTTTTTGTTAAGTTTGCCGCTGTGTGCTCCTTTCGCTGCATCTCACGTCTTTTGCTCTTGTTCTTCTATTCTTGTCTATCCCTAAATATTTTGTCATTCCCATGGTGATGCCATTGCTTTAAATTATTTGGTTAACACTGTAAAACTTCTGTCTTCACTCATCCAGGCAGCTACAAGCAAATCCCAAACTGGGTAGCTTAAAAACAGAAAATTATTTCTCCCAGTTCTGCAGCTTGGGTGGCTCAACATCAGTCACAGACCCTTAGAAAGCAAGGGTCTGCTTTCTAACTCACAGGTGACATTTTCTTGCAGTGTCCCCAAACAGTAGAAGGGTGAGGAGTCTCTTTCGAGCCTCTTACAAAGGCACTAATCCTGTGCATGCAGGCTTCACCCGCATAACCTCATCACCCCCAGCATGCTCCCTAGTACTATCACCTTTGGGTTTAGGATCTCAACACCCTACATTGGGGAAAACACAAACATGCAGGGCATAGCAACTTCCAAACAAACTTATCTTTTTAATGCTGATTTTTAAATTAATTGCTTGTGCTGACAATATGATGTGAATCCTCTGGTATTTGTTGAGACTATTTAAGATTTATTATATAACAATATTTTATAAAATCCATGCATTTTTAAGATTTTGCAAATATATATTAGCTACAAGGTTATATATGTATTCTTTCATAAGTCAGACTTATTCAATATCTGTACTGCTTTAGTCATCTCAATCAATAGAGATATATGAAGTGATGAATGTGGATTTTCAAAGTTCTCCTTGTATTTCTATTTCAGTGTTAGGTATTTTCAGACCTATTACTGACTTTGAAGTTCAAGATGCATATTGTAGCAGAATCCTTTATTTAATAATTATTAGGACTCTCAAGACAACAGAACATTAAACCAATAGGGTGGCCTCTGCAAAACCAGGACCCTGTGTACACCCAGGCAGCTGGGTCACCAGCTGAGAGGCCCACTTGAGGGAAAAAACGTCACAACCCAGTCAGGACCTTTGGAGCAGCTGGTCAAAGGCCACGCCTCATTAGCAGGGATCAAGGAGTGGGAGAATCAGAGCCAGTTAATAACATTTCATAAAACCTGCTGCATGCTTTTTAGTTTTTAAAATGTAAGCTGAAAGCTTTTATTTTCCCATTTATTTTTAGCTGATAGTGGATTTTCCCTCCAATGGAATCTCAAGCCCTAAGGACATCTTCAAGGATCTGTTTAAAGTGATAGTATGAGTTTTACAGAAGACAAATGGTGGGTCCGCCGTAGAGGTTTATCAAGAGGGTGTGAAGGAAAAAAATTTCAGCTCTAACACAGCTGTCTCTGGTTAGCCCATATCATTCTTGGAAAGAAATCTCTGGGGGTTGGAAAGTAAGTGGTTTGTGTCTGGGGTTTTGTTCCAAATCCCAGAAAGGAATAAATAGCATCACTCCAGAAACATTCTTGCCCAGCCCTTTGATCTTGGCCCCACAGCCACTGCAGGGGCCCGCCCACCCACCTTCTGTGGTCACAGTCAATACAGGGTTACTCATAGCCCTCGGTGCTGGGGTGACTGTGAAACCAGCCAACACTATGCTTGCAGAGTCCCAGAGACGACACATGACTTGACAAAGGCACACAGCAAATGAGTTGCAGGTCCAGCCTTGCTCTTTGTCCTTCCCCCTTCACGCTCTGCACCCTGGCCCTCCCAACTGCCAATATCATCTGCTGAGACATGTCACATTTTTTGGCCAGTATGAAACCTAAAATATTGGCCCCCAGGGAGTTGAAGGTAGGCAGATCTTTCTGGGAATCTTATCTAATCCTCTACCCAGGCCTCAAAGCCCTTCACCCACATCCCTGTCTATCAGCTGCTCAGCCCTGCCTTGCTTGAAAACAGTGGTGACAGGGAGGTCCTGTGACTCAGGCCACTACTCTCGGCTCTGCACCTGCACAGCCTTTCAGAGCTGTGACTGGCCGGTCCTTTCTGGCTTCCCTCTTCAACAGCCATTTCTTTCAGGAAGGTAGTATTAGCTCCTTCATGTTTCAGCCTAGCGCCTGAAGCATCCCAGTGGGGATGCTCCAAACACACTTGATAAACAAATAATCATAATCCTTCCAGCCCAAATCTATCCTTTAGATGTCCCTAATACTTATTTCTATGGGTCTCTAGGTCTCCATGAGGAAATCAGTGGCCCCCTGGGTAGTCTCTTCTCCCAGCTGGACCCTGTGTCCTTGTGTTTTCTGAGACAAGATGCCCATCCCTCTGAATGGCCCTCTACCTGTGTTTATCATTACACAGGAGTGACCAGTATGAGCCAGTCCAATATCCCAAGTCTTGTGCACAGGCACAGAACAGATGGGCTTTGATGCAATGGAGTGTGAGTGTGTGCATGAGTGTGTGTGTATGTGTCCCTCTGTCTGTCTGTCTGTGAGGCTATGTAAGACTATGCATGAAAATGTCCATGTGTGACCGAGAATGTGAATCCATGTGAGAATCAAGTGTGTGTATTTGGATTTGGGTTTGTGTAAGTGTGTATGTATGTATCAGTGTGTATTTTTGTGAGTTTGCGGGAGTGTATCTGCGTGTGTGGCTCTGAGTATGTAAGAATGTGCCTCATGGTGTCCATGTGAATGTGAGTAAGAATGTAAGCCTGTGTAAATATTAAAAGTACATGAGTAGGTGAACATGCAGTGACTGTATAAGTGTGTGATTGTGCGCTTGGAAGAGCTCTGTGACTGTATAGGGCTGTGCACCTCTGCGTTAGAATGTGAGAGTCTGTATGTGTGCTACATGTGAACCAGGAAGTGGCTGCTGTATGGTTGGCTTCAAGGACATGCAATTTCTCTGGCATTCAGCCACACGGAGTGAAGGGCCTGGCCCCAGAAAGTGCTCAGAGTGATTGGCCATCGCTGTCATCAGCAGATCGGCTTGTGATTTGGACTTGTTTTTTTCTTAGAACTCCCCACTTGCACCCCACCCCATTTCCTGCAGGAAGGGCGATTGCAAGTTGGAGCTGAGACAGCCCTTGCCTTGCTTTCTGGCTGGTGCAAAGGGCACGACCTTGCACTTTGTTTGCAGAATCCGAACAGCCCTGGGAAATGTGATGGCCACATTCCCTTTCACACAGTTAAAAGCCATTCTATTTTAGAGATAGAGAGAGGAAATTAAGTCCTAGCATACAGAGTAAAGGCAAAAATAAAAATTTGCAATATGATCCTTCCTAATTCAGAGGTCAGAAGGGAATCCTCTCAATGATCCCAGTTCACCACACATGGGAGGACCACCTCCCATTTGTCGCTATTGCATCCTCATTGCAGGGCAACAGGAGATGCAGAAAGCTCAGAGGTGCTCAATAGCAGCTCAAGATCACAAAGAGCTCAGTCAATGGAGGAGCTAGGACTTACACCGAGTCTGCCAGTCTCTGAGACCAGCATTCCAGAAGCCACTGGGAATCTTATCTAATCCTCTACGGGCCCCTGCAGAGGATTAGATAAGACTCTGTGTACACAAGCACCCAGCAGAATTAAAATACCCTCAGCTGTCCTGAGCGTGAGGCAATTCACATCCTGCTGCCAAGTGCTGCCACCAAATCACTCTAAATTGGGCAATTAGCAGCGTGGTTTGTGAAATGAGGAACAGGATATGCTCTCACCCCTTGAACTTCTTCCCCACTGAACTCTGTAGTTTCAGATGAGCTTCAATTTTAAAAATGTGGTGGCAGAAAGAGACAGGCCCTTCAACAAGTTTTGGGCAATGGCGATTCTTGGGGTATCATTTCTACCTGAAAGATAGACACTTAGATGCCAACAGCATAAGGATGAGGTGAACTGTAAGCCGGAAAGAGCAGGCCAAGCGTGTGCCACAGAGGATTGGCATCCTCAACACATAGGAACATTTATGAGATGCTTGGTTAGGGGACACATGTGCAGAGTTTCTTAGGAGGTGATTCACAAAGAACAGACACAGATGATGGTAAAGCACAGGGGATGGTATTCAGTCTCTCACTCTCACTCTCTAACATCTATGGGAGGCCTTTGGCTCTGGCTGAGCTTCTGCACTAAGCCCCAACAGACCCAACTAGAAGGGAATCACTCATGCTGAAATCCCACACCACCAAACTGAAACTGTTTCTGTGACCTTCTGGGAAATCAGGACAGAAATGGCAGCCAGATCCCAGCATAGGCCAGACTTATCTAGCATGAAATGGAAGGCCCCTGTGTTTGTACCCATAAAGCATCTTTGAAATGACCAGATAGGCTGTTTATTCCCTGCTTCTACTTCCTTCAGCCCTTTTCTGCTTCTGAAGCCTATCTTTTCTGCTCAGTTCCTTGGACATTTGCTGTAAGGTGGACGCCATTCCTTTCACGAATAACTAATAAATACCAATTAGGTCTTCAAACAGATTCATTGAATTTCCGTAACTCTAGTAAACTTGAGGCAAACTAAAACACTAAGATGTTGGGTTTTTTTCCAGTATGGAAACAAAGATAATGCCCTGAACAGTAGAAAAATCAAAGAAGTGAATTGTTTTTATAATCGCATTGGGGCTTAAGCTAGAGCAATTTTTCTGAAAGGCCATCTGGCCATGTATAGAAGAGACTTTCATTAAGAAGTGGTTACATTTGACCCAGAAGTTATTTTAAGACTATCCTGAGGGAATTCATCAAGACTAAGGCAGATCTGCATATACAAAGATATTTATTGCGTTTTCACTTATAACATTGAACAATCTGGGAAAAACACCCTAAATGTCCAATGGGAAACTGCTGTCCTGAAAAGAGAATAAATACTTATAGGAAAGGATACAGTGGTGTTATCAGAACTTCCATGGTTTCAAATTCCTTGTCTCCAACCCAATGTCTTCCTACAAGGGCTGGCTGTCTCTCCACTTTCTGGGAGAGTGCCTCATCTGCCCATGATTTTGAAGGCTGGGAGAGGCAGCTGTGGCTGACACCTACAAAATCTTTCAAGGCACTATGGAGTCCAAGGCTAGGAAAAAGAGCAGGGAAAGTGGCCCAGAATGTTCCACTGGCATGCAATTCGAAGCCACATGTTTTCAAATATGAAGCTAGCTAAAGAATTCCATCATGTCCTTGCATATTTCACCCTTGTTTATGCCATCATCAACCTCACCCTGCCACTTTGAAGAAGGCTTGTAGCTCATATGTGGAATGGTATGAAGAGAAGCCAGAAGCCTTGAGTTTCTGATACTTATCAGCTGTGGAACCTTGGACCACTCAGAATGCTAGATCCTCTGAGATAATCCCTGACTTGAGGCCTGACCTACGCAGGTATTCAGCTATGTGGCTGACATTGTCAGTGGCTGGTTTTCTCCTCTGTAGTTTTTCCCAGCAGCCATGCAATGACTCCTGTGGGTATCCACAACTTTCAGCAGCAATAACGCTCCAGAAAACTTAGGGAGAGAGATTTGAAAAGCCCCAATATTGCCTGAAGAAAAGAAGGGAAAACATCGCTCAACCATTCTTACCACTTACTTCTCAACTATTCTTAGTAAGGCCAAGAAAGAAAGTCTTGATGACATAGCAGAGTAGTTAACCTGACAAATTGTTCTTCCCTTCTAACAAAGTGTGAAGGCCTTGCCCACAGACCAGGCAATTGAAACCTAACTTGTGGGTCTCCTTGCTTTGGAAATTCCTAAGCTCCTGCACACCATGCCACATAGAGGTAGGAGCTGCTGGTGCTTCTTGTGTTTCCCCTACTTGTACATGCAGCCAGCCCCAGAAGCTTTGAGGGCTGCCTGGTGACTATTCACACCCTTTCCCATTTCCTGAGAGCCGAAACATTGCTAGGAGGTCATGCCCTCCTTAAGGCTAAAGTCAATATTGGATGGCCTCATGCCTCATGCCTCAAAATGATTCCAACACTGTGATACAACTCCACCCCCAAAGCTCTTTGAAAGACCAGGTGGACGAGATTGCAGTGGAGACCACATCCTTGTTTAGCTCCTTGCCTGTGCCGCCATCTGATTCCCTGCATCTTCTCTGAAAGCTTTTGCAATAATATATATGCACAGGCTACAGAGGCCAGAGGATCTCCTCTAAGACACCTTCCTGAAAAATCCTGAAGGCTTTCTCTAAACATTGTGCAGCACCATGAACAGAAGCCCCTCGGCCATTCTTAGGATCTCTGTTCCCTGAGTATTGAAGCCAAGGTAGTGGGAGCAGGACAAGAAGAATTAAATGACCTCTAATTCAGTATTTCCTGGAGCATGTTCCCAAAGGACACTAATTCCAGCCAGATGGGAAAGCAAAAGATATTCTGCTGGCAAATAAAGTTTAAAAATTATGCTTCAAAAATTAGATAGGACTCTCCACTGCGTGGCTGACAATAACGTTTATTATTCCAATAGGTCCTCAGACACCAGTGTGGCATCTCAACCTCTGCACTGGTGGCATTGTGGACTTGACAATTCTTCATGGTAGTGGCTGTCATAGGTATTACAGGATTGCAGGACATCAGTGGCATCCTAGACCTCTACCCACTAAATACCAGTTGCACTTTCCTCCTATGATAGCCGAAAGTTGCCTCCAGACATTACCAAATGTCCCCTGGAACCAAAATTAATCAAGTTGAGACTCACTGCCCCAAAGGATGTTGTCCACTAGTCCTTTGGGGTTTTATGTAACATCCATTATTGTCCCTTGAAACTAGAATTATGTGGCGCAATTTGGAAAAGATTGATGGCAACCAATGTCCATTTTACCAGAGACCAAGGGGCCCAAGAAAGAAAGGATTAGGTCTACACACAAAATCAAGGTTATTAGTAGCAAATCTCAAAGTCCAATCCACTTCTGCTGCCCCATGTCCTCAGAGAAATGGGACTGTCCGAGGGCCCAGCAGAGTGGCACAGAACAGAGACGTGCCCTATGTAAAATGAGAATTGACTCAACGTGAGAAAGACCCCTATTCAGTCAAGCCTCTCCTGCTTCTGCAAGAATCCTATCCTTTTACTATGTTCCAGGAATGAGTGGGGAGTGTTTCATGGTTAGGGAGTGTCATGGTTTATGTTAGTGGCTCCAAGCCTCATGAATTATGGACTTGACCAAATCTAGCATTTGTGATTGGTTCATTGTCTAGCGCTCCTATTGGTGTGGTGTGCGTGCTACACCTGCCTAGAGGTGGAGCCAGCATACGATGTAATGGCAGAAAGAAGATGTGTCTGTCTCTCTCTCTTGCCAGTTTGCACCTTGTTGTTTGTAACGGCCATGAAGGGCAGCTCCGCCATGCCACCCTGCCATTTGGAGTAAGCTGAGTACACACTGAAACCTCCAAGAACTGTAAAAAATACACCCTTCCTTCCCTAACTTTGGGCATCAGGTATTTTGTCTCAGCAACGAGTAAAAAGTAACTAAGACAGGGAGGATTCATGGGCAGGGTGGTGGATTCAGAAAACAGTACTCCAAAGACTAGTACCTTGGCATCATGAGAGGTCTCTGAACTTCCCTCAAGACCAAGGTCACTCTGACATTCCCTATTCCTCTACTAGGTTATGGAGAAACTTTCTGCAAAGATCCTCATCCACTGGCTCAGATCCTTCAAAAGAGGGACACAATTGTGTTCAGTCTTCTGGCTGAAATGCTATTAACAGAGAAGATAAACTCAGCAAAGGAAGAAGTGCTGAAGTCTGTCCACACACCTGGAGAGGTTGTCACACATATTGTCCTCTATTTCAGTCCCACAGAGGAGCATTTATCATCCGTTGTCTGGTCTGTAGCCCAGCCTTGCACATTCATGTATATTCTCCACACCCATCAAGCTTCCCTAAAAATCATGTGCTGGTCCCCATTCTTTCCCTCCCCTGCAAAAAAAGATGTGTGTGCGTTTCTGAGACATGATAGGCTAGTGGGTGGTCACACTCTTATGTATGCTGCCAAACACATTACAGTACACACCTTTACACCTATTTAATCTTACTTTGTTAGTTTATTCTGGGAAATTATCAGAGGGCAGAGGAGAAATAACCCTTCACCTTACAAGACCTTCCTGAGGAATAGCTTCCTATAGTTACAGAGAAATTACAGTTAGGACAGAAGAGTGAGGCCCACAGGAAACAGGCAGGAATGAGGCTTCTTAGAGCCAACTGGAAGATCGACTCTTCCTTCTAGGCTCAGTTGCTCCTAATCTCCGCATGGGACATCACCACCATGCCAGGCAGTCAGCACACACCTGCAGTTCTGCACTGCAGCACAGAAAAGCATCCCACAAGTTTTCAATTACGAGGAAGCTTTGAGTCAAATCCCAGGAGCAGAAAACTCATTAATTTATTCAATCCAGCCTCTCTTGCTTTTTCCTAGATTTTGAAAATTGTATTGTGTTTCTGCCCATCCGCCCCACCCAGGACTGTTCTTTTCCAAAACAATAGGGTTTTCCTCAACTTACCTTGGAAATCAAGTCCCAGGAAAAGCAGCATCTAATTCATTTTGCATGCTAAATTATTACAATCGAAAGGCAAAATTTCTACTGTGCAGCTTTAAAAACATCTGTGTTTTTCTTTTGACTTTTGGGGATAATTATCCCAGCTCATATTGTGATTGCTAATTACCAAGCTAAACTAACCTGCTGAAGGGCTGGCAGAGAGAAGGTTTTTTCTGAAGCATTTTCCCCAGAGCATGAAATCATCTGAAAATGGAAACAGAAAACACCAGTCCAAGGCTTCTCTCCCACCTGCTCTTGGCTGGGCTCCTGCAGGGCTTGCAGGAACCTTGAGGTGTAGTTTCCAAATCTGGAGTCCCAGCTGAGGAAAGGGGTGCAGAGGGGGAGTTTGGAGTTTAGGGGACTTAATTTAACTAAAATGCTGGATGTAGATATTTTTCCATGAACAAATAAGGAATATTACTCAGAAGGTTTTTTGTTTTGTTTTGTTTTGTTTATTGTTGTTGTTTTTACCGAGACTAAACACAACTAGGATTCTAGAAACTAACGAACTCTATTTTATGTTGAAGCAAGAATCCAACATTAGGGGCTGGGGATTTAGCTCAGCGGCATAAGCGCCTGCCCTGCTTGCAAGCAGGCAGTCGTGAGTTCAATCCCCAGTACCGATAAAAAGAAAAAAGACAAAAAAAAAAAAAAGAATCCAACATTATTCACAAATAATAATCCAATTATATTCAATAAATAATCCAATTATTATGTTAAAATTTTTATTTAAAGCCAGACACAACAAGATTTACATGAATATGTAGTGAACCCTCTTAAACCAGAATTAAAAGTCTTTGCTAAAAGCATGGAACAGAACAAGAACATTCATCCCTTTTGTGAGGCCTCACCACACAGCAGGCACTGGGAACACAGTGGTGGCAAGACGGGTACAGCCTCTGCCCTCAAAGAGCTGAGGGTGGGCTACTTTCACGAGGTAAGCAGCAATTGGAGCCAAGCCTAGCACATACTGATGGGCACAGCAGGGCTCTGTGGAGCTGGCAGGGGCTTCCTGTTCTCCGACAGAGTCAGATGGGGCTGAGGATGACTCAGTTGGACTGCGAGGGGTGAATCAGAGTTAGCCCAGAAGGAGAAAAAGAGAAGAATGGAAAGATTACTACACACAGCAAGAAAAGCACATAGGGCCTGCCTGAGGTGATAGTCAGGGACAGCTTAGAGCCAAGCAGAGCCCAGACCATCCAGGCACTGGATGCTGTCCCATAGAGCAGTACTGGGATCTAGTAAAGGCTCTAGGCAGAAGTATGACCAGCTTGTGGTCCCACCAGACATCAATGTGTTCTCTTTAGTGAACTTAAATAGAGACCTCTAATTCAAGCACGGTGACTCCAGACTTCCCACTCGGCTATTTGAGAGCAAGAAAGGCTGAGCCCCTAGAATGGATATAAAAGTCAAATGCACAAACTGGAGATGGAGGGAGGGAAACTGGTCCCTGAAAGCCAGGGCTTCTGTGCACCTTTGGAGGATGCATTTCCTCAAGTCCGGAAGGGGCCACTCACACTGGAATCATGAGGACAGCAATCATGACAACATAAGCCATGATCAATTCCACAGCCTCAAGGGGCCATGTCCCTTTAGCAACGCCACATATGTGGCAGCAGAGAAATAAAATCCCAAGTGCTTCCAAGCATCCCATCTGCTCAGAGAGGAAAAGGGATCTATTGATCATGCAGCTCAGAAGTTCAACATCGGAGGAAACAGCAGTGGTAAAAGAAGAGGTAGTCGGATGTATTTAATGGGAAGCAGGTGGGCAGAGAGGAGGCAGCCTTACTCAGGGAGCTAGTGGAGAGCAAGGAGGCAGAGCCAGAGAAGGGGGGACTTTCTCCTGAAGAGAAATGCGCAAGTAGGAACCATGAGTACTCTGTGTTCTGTGGTGTTCACTTACTCTTGCACTTCCCCAAGAAACTTTACAAACATCCTCCTCCCTTTTTCTGGCATCTCACTGGTGTTCTTGTGTTATCCACAGACCTGTGTGTCGATGCAGGGCTCAAGAAAGCCCAGGTATTTTGAAATTACATGCCTACTTCTTACTCAGTCCACAAGATAAGCCTGTAAAATTAGCAGTTAAAGAATAAGCTGGTGGCCCAAAGAGCTCCTTCTGACCTGCTTGCTTGTTCCAATAGGCAAGGATGGCCATTGACACCAAAGGAACTGACAGTTGACAGTCTCTGGCATTCAAAGTTAAGGGCCTTTGACACTAAACAAGTTACCATGTGCCAATTCGTGGTTTCTTTATGAATTAAGCAAAATATCTTGGAAACCTTCTCTAGAGGGCCCCAAAGAAGCATCCTGTCCCACACTTGCCATTCCCATCCCTCCCCATCGGGAGCACAGTGGGCTGAGCCCTCACAAAGCATCTCAGCACAAACCACAGGAAAAGGCAGGAAGGGCAGGAGCCAAGGGTTTGTGAACAGCCGTGTAGAAGGCAATTCAACAGGGGAACTACTGCTAGAAGTCAGTGGAGAGGACTGGGAAGTGCTATGGGAAGTATTTACACACACATACACACACTCACACATACACACACTCACAGGCACACAAGTACATACACGCACAGTCACATAATCACATACATATGTACATTCATGGACACACACACATCAAACACACAAGCATGTATACATCCACACTTACTTGTACATACACATGTACACCCACACACAGGCTAGGGGCATATTCTCCCCTGGACACAGAGGGAGCCCCTTTGGGGCTCAAAAGCAGAAGTAACTCCAAGGTAGTCACCAGACACAGCTAGGCTAGCCCCTGCCTGGAAGGCCAGCCACAGGCCAGCAGTGCCTGTGGAATGTAGCACGCTAAGACCCATGCGGTCCTCTGACTGTGACCAGCAGCTGGCTGTTTCCTTCCCTCTTCTCCTATGATGTTTTAGTTTCCAAAGAACCAGTTACTCAAAGATTGCATGGTTGGGCAGAGTTGGTCAGCAGGTCAGCAGTGGGGACAAGTGTGAGTGTCCCTGTTCCTGTTCATGCACAGCCCTCAGAGATTCTTTGTACCTCCCTTGGGGTGGGCGGGGTACCCTAGGAGACCAGTGGCTCAGCGCCAGCCTGGTTTCCTCACTCAGCTCAGTCACTTATGCCCCAGTTTCTTCCCTTTTTAAACTTGGCCTCTGCATTTCACCAGCAGCCCCTTCCCTGGACACACATCTCCTTCACTTTCCTGTAGGATTTTTGTTACAGAGTAAAGCCTTCATGTCCATCTAAAACTTTGACAGCTGGAATAGATGTCTAGTCACAATTTTACTTCTGTATAGGAAAGAAAAAGACAGAGGTTGGATTTAACCCCCATCCATGTATGGGATGGGTTTGCAGATGCCCAGAGGAACAGCAAGGGATTAGATTCAAGCTCCTTTACTACAGAGTTCAGCCTTAGGGAGGCCAGACGTGTGCTTCAGCAGAAGCAAGAGTGATGCATTTTACAGCTAAGGAGGCTGAGTTTAGAGAGATCAAGCAGAGTCTCAGCAATACAGGCTAGAGAAGACCTGCTGGCTCGGAATTGCCCTGTGTGCTCACCTTTACCTGCCTGGCCCCCAGGGTAGTTCCTCTTCTGGGCAGAAGAGCTGGTCTTTTCACCTAGGATTCTTTCCTGCCTTGGACTTCCTGTCCTTGATTCTTGATGGGCAAAGGTGTACATTCGCATCAGCCCTGGTCAGCCACACACTTCCGGGATGAGATGAGAACCCTGGTGTGACACATAAAAATGACAGTGGCAGGCTGGGGATTTAGCTCAGTGGCATAAGCACCTGCCTGGCAAGCGCTAGGTCATGAGTTCCATTCTCGGTACCAAAAAAAAAAAAAAAAAAAAAAAAAAAAATGACAGTGACAACCATGACATCCAAGAAGAAAACAGTGAGTAGCCCAACTCTTCTAATTATTAAGAGCTGGAGTTCACAGAGTGACTCCAAGTTAAGAGTGCTTCAAACATTTGGGGTGCATGTGATCCTTACTAGCCTACTAGGGGGAGTTTTAGAAGTGAGGCCACCTCCATAGCCATAGCCAGGCACTCCGGTCCAAAAGAGAAAGCTAGGGAGAAGCCATCTGAACACGGCTAAGGCTCAGCCAAGGCATGGACCACCCCAGTTAACTCTTTGGGGCCAAAGTGTTTAATTTGCCCTCCAGCATTCTTGGGTAGTAGAAAGGAGGGTGGGACAACTGAGTCACCTCACATTCTGCAGTTGAGACCATTTTTGTCAAATGCTAAGGAAGCCACATTCTCTTCTCAACCCAAAGAAATTACAGGCCTTTCATGACATTACAGTTGTGAATGTTGTTTCTAAAAATAAACCTGGGCTTCCGTTTATAGCTCACATATTATATGTCTCAGTGGCGTCCCAGCTGCTTTGCATAAGAACCGTGAGGGAGAGCTTGCCCAGGTGTCACCCTTGCCAGAGAGAACAGTGAGCCTCCATGAAGGTCCCCAAAGGATTGAGGTAGATCTGCAGCAGCACAGGGGGTCAGGGAAGACACCCTGCAGATGCCCTGGGCTGCTCAGGCAGGGACCGTCCACATTCTATGGAGACCAAGCTTTCCTCACTGGAGCAGGGTCACGGACTCATACGGTCCACATGGACAGGGCTCAAGTCTTTCCTGAAAATTCCCAAAGGACTTCCTGGACCAAATCCTTATGAGCCAGCAAAAACTTAGTTAACAGTATCAGTAGTAGTAATTGTAAGGAAGAAAGAAGGATTGGGCAGTATATGATACAAGTAGGATACAGTTATCATAGACCAGTATGATTCACATTCTTTAATTTAATACTTACAACTGCCAGGCTCACCCGTGATTCCTTGGTTACAAGGGAGGTGGATGAGGATGAGGCAAATGGTGCCACTGTGAAATGGAGCGTAAGGCAGAGTTGGCAAGGCTGAGTCACTCTGAAGGCCACCTGTGACCACCATCACAGACCTGTGACTGTGTTTCCCCCTCCTGCCCCAGGGTAGTGAGCCTCAGACACGGGCATCTAGTGCTGCTCTATATCCCTGTGTCCTATGCTTCTCATGTCAGAGCAGGAATTTCCTGGCATCACAGTTTTTACACAAGCTGCAAGAAATTCTCAATATCTGCAATTAGACTTTCCCTGGGGCCACTGTTCTCAGTGTTTCTGTGGAGCTGGTTCTGTTGTTCTGGCTACTGCACAGGACCCTGTGAGGCTGGGTGCTGGGTAGACCCATGGTCCTTGTTTCTTCCGGTTATCCTCAACTGTCCTGGGGCTACACTATTCTTGCCCCTTCTGGCTTTCTGACAAGACAAAGCAACTTCCATAGAAAGTTGCTCTTCACTCTGACTGAGGCATCACACAGCCACTGCCAGAATTGCCTGACGAACCCTCCCTCCCTGAAGTCTGTACACATGGGAGAAAGGAAATAGCTTAGCTTACCGTCACCTCATTTTCTATTTGAGGAACAGCTCTGAAACCTTCTAAAGTCACCTCTAGACCCTTGGTGAAAGACATTGCAGCTGGCAGCTTCTTGCAAGCTAAGATAGCCATCCCAGAAACAGTCTGAATTGCAGCCTCTCCAACAAGGAAACCCTGTGGGGGACATATTATAGAAATGAAGCTCATCTTTACACAGGGCTGGGAGGTAACTCAATAGCCATGAAATGTTCTCTTTTCCAGGAGAAAACAACAAGGAGGTTTTGATTACATACAAAATTCTTAAATGGTCCTGCAACCCCCATCACCACCACTTAAATCTATAAGCAAATGAGGGTTCTGTACACCTGGCAGCAGAGCTAGAAGAATCCACAGAATCTTAATGTGGTCTAGTTCCATAAGGTCAGCTCCAAGAGGGGCCAGGGGAATTGGGATTCCAGTGGTGTCTGCTGGGTGCTTTCCAAATTTCAATCTGGAAAGAGTTGACCTTGAGTTGCTTTCAAGAATAAGGAAGCACCCCAAACTAGAAGGTGCTGATCTTTGAATGGCTTTATTTACATCAAAAAGGCTATTCTGGGTATTTGAATGAGAGAATAGGGAATAGGACGGACATGGCAATTGACACGCCAAGCCTCCAAACCTGTCTGGTTTTCTTTGTCCAAGGTCCACTTCCATGAGAGCCTCCACTTACAGAAAGCTTCAGTCATTGTCCTCCTCCCTTCCACCCTCACATGTCACATAAGCAACTGCACAACTTTGAGTTTATACAACCAACGTCTGTACTTCACCCCACAAACTTCTCCCAAGAGCACTGAGATGTGAAAACTCAAGTGTACATGAGAAACCATAGTTCGATTTGAACTTCAGATGCCTAGCCTGCTAGAGCACGTGGAAAGTAGTTTTGTTTTGTTTTGCAGTGCCTAGAATTGAACCCAGTGCCTCATGCATTATGGGCAAATGCTCTATCACTGAACCACCCCTGATCCCTCAAAGGACTCTTTTTTGACAAAAGTTACCTCTAGTACCACTTCTGACTTCGTCAGACAATTTGTGTTTCTGAAAGCATATTTTAATGTTTACAAGGTAGCTGATTTTAACTCTCCAGAATTCAGCCCCAAACATCAAAAACTGATGTTTTCATAATGTAGGAGGAGGAGGATGGAAGGGATCAGCTTACAATTTATAAGGTATTTTTTGGTGTGTTTTTTTCCTGCAGCCAAGCATAAAAAGTTGAAGGAATTTGTTAACATATTGATTGCTTTGAGCACTATTTTAAATTAGCTTTCCGTTCCCCTCCATATGCTTTTCCATTAAATTTAAATAAATTAAAGCTCACTTCTCTGGAAGAGACATGCTGGGGCATCCTCAGGATCTGCGATGAATTTATCAGCCAGGTCTGCACTGTCAGAAATTCAGCAGCAGCATGTGCCAACGGGCATAGGATCAGCAATTCGTGTGTCACTTGCTCTTTCATGTGAGCACTCTGTGGGAATAGACACAAAGTCCTTGGGACCAGCCCTGACTGCTTGCCTCCACATAGTGATCCAAAGAGGGGCTCAGGTCTTGCTTATCTACTGTTGAGCTCATGTGGTGGCCAGTTTCTATCTGTTTATCACCAAAAATCATGGTGGCCACTGGGCTCTGGTCATGCTCATTACTCTTCCTGCTCCACCCACACACTACCCCCACTACCACCATTCCCAACTCACCCCACTGCAGGTCGGAAAGCCTTCTTGGTAAAGCTTTGTGAAATAAATGTCTTGCATAAGACCAGGAGCAGGTGGCTTCTGGCTGGACCATACACAAGGATTTCTTCAGGCCTGCCCGCCTGTCTGTTTCTCCTTCTCCAGCTTAGACAGGAACTGGGTGCCACAGCCCAGCATCCAGGTCTCTTGATTTGATCACCAGTGGAGCACTTCATTAGGCTGGTATGAACAAAAACCAAAGAAAGACCTTTTGCCCCTATGGTCCATTGTGTGCCTTGAATAAAACAGACCCTCAGGCTTCACAGAATGTTCTAGAGTGCAGAAACACTCTGCAGGCTACCTCTGTTGAGCTATGTAGGCTGAGAGCAAAGATGTAAACCTGGTCAATAATGGCAGGTGAGATGTTCTATGATAGACTTGAGGAGGTCTCTTAAATGGAGTGTGAGGAGGAGGTGCAGCCATGGCGGCTTGAAAGAACACTAACCAAAGTGAAAAGTAAAGGGCTAGTGAGCTGGATCAGATGATGGACACTGTATCTACAAAAGGCTGGCATTATCACCCCCTGACCCAATCCTACTCCCTCCCAGGCTTCCCCAGCAGTGGAGGAAGACAGGTTGTAGTAGAGAGGAATCTGTACTGCACTAGCCCTGCTGGAGGGCCCCACCCTCATCCTGAAAATAGGTATCCAGGGAAGGATGCCAAGAAGAGGCAGAGAAGGAGCCAGGGACTGGGGCAGAAGAGCTGGGTTCCTGAGGCCTGGCAGAGCGGACCTCATCACTCAGAGGGGCTCACAGCAGCCTGTGAACAGCCACTCCCCACGGTCAGCAGTCAGCCAGAGGGGAAGCAGGGGCTGCAGAGCAGGAACCCGCAGCCACAGTTCCACATAGAGACCCCACCCACATGGCAATTCCTGAAGCTATGAATGGATAGAAGGATCCTGGGAAACACAAGCTCTCCTGTTAAGCCAGGATGCAGAAACCCTGAGTGTGCAGGTTTGTGGTTTTGCTGCAAATGGGGTACATTTTTGCCATGAGGTGATTTTTTTCTTTCCAGACAAACCCAAAATAGTATCTGAGTTCATCTGGCAATATAGCCGTAGCTAGCATACATGAATTTTCTAAATAACCAGATTGTATTTCTCATGTTTCATTCTTTGGATTTCCACCTAATAGAGGCATGTGTTTGGCCTCTGAAAAGAGATCCCTTCCCCTCCAAGAATGCCCCAAACTCCTGCCCACTACAATTTACTAAACTGACAGTATTGGGAGCCTTGAGTCTGGGTTCAACATATGGTCCTCTCTGCTTGGGAGGGGAGGAGGGATAGTGGAATGGAGAGAGAGAGAGAGAGAGAGAGAGAGAGAGAGAGAGAGAGAGAGAGAGAGAGAGAGAGACCAGGAGGGAGAAATATAAGGACATAAAAACTTTTCCCCAAAATTATTTCAACCTTAGCCCTAACTCAACAACTACTTTTATTTTTCTCCTCAGTGAAAGAGAGCAGGGAGTAGATACGTTACAATATAACTAAAAAGTCTTTTAGACAACTCAGATCCTGTTGGTATTTCTCTGTGATTTGTCCTACTACTTAGCATACTACTATAAATGACAGCAAACATTTCTTGTGCACTTTTGTTTTCATTTGATTGTTTCCTGTTACGAGTTAAGAAGTTAACCCACTTAACGCCAGCTGGATTACATCAGCATGGCATTGAGCAAAGATGCTCCACCTGAGGAAAGTTGCCAGGATAAATAGGTGGAGAAGAAGGGAGGTGTTGAGGGTTGAGGCGTTAAGGAGGCATTGTGGGTTCTCCTACGAGTTGCTGTCTGAGCCTTGGGTCTCCTGGAGAAGCCTTGGTCCTCACATCAAGCATTGCTTCCTGACTCTGGGGGGGAAGATGTGCGCTGCTTGGTCTCCAGGATGAACTCGTCGTGCTGCTTCCTGGCATATATCTGACTGTGCTTGTCATCGGAGGAGCTCGGGGCCTCCGTGTCGCTGAGGATGGCTGTGGTGCCTTTCAGGATAGCTCTGGTCTTTGTTGTGAGTGTGACATTTTGGCTCCAGCATAGAACCCTCATCCCACTAGCACAGCTCCTTCATCCTGCTGGCATAGACTTTCTGGCTTTCACCGCTGACCCTTGGGATCCATAAAAGAGATTGGCATGAGTCCTTCTTGTGGGCTCTGGACCTCCAGTTAGACTCATGGGAGGCATTGTCCTGAGCTCGGGTTTTTATCTGGACTCATGTGGGACATTGCCGTGGGGTTTAGGCTCTTGACTAAAAAATCTATGTCTTTGGTGTTGTGGATAGAGTTCCTGCATTTTCCTATGTTAACTTCCGGTGACCATTATAAAAATATTATGAACTCCATGTCCTAATCCTAGTTGTTCTCTGTGTACAACCCCTGACTACAACAGAAATTGGTACCAGAGGAGTGGGGTCATTGCTGTTATGTTGCCTGGGCATGTGACTTAAGAGCCTTAGAAATTAATTTGAAAAGTTTTTGAGAGACTGGCCACAGAGACAGCCAGCCCCTGTATGCTGTACTATTTGGAGACTCTGGTTGGAACCTGGAAGATCGAAGTACTGATGGAAATGCTGCCAATTAAGACGGAGCTTGGGAGGCTTCTGTTGGGAAAGACTGCAATGTCTGCTGGAGTCCAGGTAGTATATTATGCTTTGGCTGAAGGTTGCTCTTCTTGTTTGTATTTAGAGATATTGCCTGGGTGGCAGAAAAATTTTAGTGTAGTCAGTAGACAGCGCAGACAGTAGTTGGGATGGTAGCATGGTTAATTTAGAGAACTTTTGACCAGATCTATTTTGAAAATTTAGAGCCAGTAAAATAATTTAAAACACTTGGCCAAGAAGGCTCCGTTGGAAGAGTGGGTTGTAAAGATGAAACAGAGAACATGGTTATTTAGAAGAATAGGATAATGGAAAAATCAAAAGTACATTTGAATTGCAGGAGATTCTTATATTTTAGTCTTGCCATGCCATGTTAAAAGTTAATGGGAAGCAAGGACTGTGATTGTAATTGTTCTTTTAGTGTGATTTTAATGTTTTATATGTTTGTAACCAGGTTAACTTGTCAAAGTACTGTGTTTTAATGTTGAACCTTGGTCACCTTTTAAATGTTTTGGTTCTGATGCAGGAATTAAGTGTAAAAAGAATTATGTATATATGTAATTGTCGTATTAATGTAACAAATCTGCCACTACGGACTATAGTTTAAGGAAATGCGTGGGGTTATTAAGTTGACCAGGGGTAGATTGTTATGTTGTGGATTGTTATGTTATGACTACAACATTTCCCTAGCACAGAGTTCCAGATGGGGAATTAAGGAATCAGATTGGATAACCATGTGTGGTTTTTGCCTCACGACACCAATTTTCTTTGTAAACACGCTGTCCCTGCTGGTGAGGCCACAACCACCAGTTTGTCAGTGAGAGCCCCAGGCCACCTGAGCCTCAGTGTTCAAGGTCATATGATATAACAATACAAAGTAGCAAATTCTTAAATAATCTTTTGAGCCACAGCAATTTTTCTCCCATAAATGACTTTGCCTCGTAATCTTTGTGGGTCTTCATATTTTAATCATAATCATTGTGGGTCTTTATATATTATAGGTACTGATCCTTTGTCAATTGCATTTTAAAAATTATGTTCCTTTCATTTTTGGTGTATTTCCCCAGTGTGTTCTCCCTTAATTTTTTTCCCATCGATATCATCATTTGGAAGTTTGTAGATTTTCCATGTAAACTCAGATAATCTAGGTCTTCACAGTTGTTTCTACTATTTGTAAGATGAGGAATTCACCCACAGACCTGGCAAACATTCTATTTTCTGTTCCACTAGTTTATTTAAAATTTGTTTTCCATGTTTAATACCTTAATCTGGCTGGAGTTTATTGGGAGTGTAGTGTTGTACAGGCCCAAGCTAATATTTTATTCTAAATGATTACCCTATTATCCAATGCAGTTTTACAACACTTCTCCCTTAGTGCCTTTTTAGAAAGTGGCCTTGATGATGTCCTGAATTTTTTCCTGGTCAAGCTGGTTCCCAGACCGCTGCAGTGCCCATTGGCCATCTGCCTGTGTGAGGGCAGCTCCAAGGCTTTAACAGCCTTGTTTAGGGTATGCTCATGTGTGCAGTCAGCCTCCACCTTCCTCTCTCCCTACCCCTCACTTTGCGGCTCTTAATTTTAAGGACAGTCTTTGAAATTCTTGCTGAATCCTTCAATTTTTTTTTTTACATGAGACTTCAAAGCATATTGATTTTAAAACATTTTTTGGGAATTTTGACTGGGGTTGTATTTAATCTATGCATTAACTTGGGAAGGATAGACAACTATTCAATATTTATATTTCTGACCAAGAACATAGGCAGTCTGTCCACAGTCTAATAAACTTCCTTTTAAAATTATTCTGGACAGTTTAGTGTAAAGGCTGTGTTCTAGGGCCAAGCCTGCCTCTGACGGGTGAAGAAATTTCAAACACTTCCTCCTTCTCACCCCGGTAACAGGGGACTTTGGCACACACTTGTCTCCCTCAGAGGCCATGCTCCTCGAGGTCAGGTACAATTGGCTTCTTTCTTGTCCTCAAGGGACATTTTTAGTTTACAGTCTTCAGTCTGTCTTGGAAAGAGCTCTGGTCATCTGACCTTGAACTTCTAGCTTTCAGAACTATGAGAAATAAATTTTTATTTTTTAAGTCACCCAGTCCTTGATATTTTGTTACGGATCCAACCAAGACTAAAATATTCCATGAGAAAAAAATATTTTGACTGCAATGACATAAGACAATATATTAATTTTACATATTAAAGATAATATGTTAATTTTACATATTAAAACTTTTTTTCTTCAACATAAAAGTTAACCTACTTTTCTTGTGATTAAAAAAATAATAAAAGCATCCTCATGGGTCCTAAACCTGTCTTGTGTCTTTGGTATTGCTCCTATAAGTCTGATGGTACATTTGTGTTCCTCCAATGTTCAGCTCAAAACTTTGTTCAGGCTTTGGTGGGTGCCTGTGCCCAACAGATAATGATCCCAAGAGCAGCCCTCAAACAAAACTGGATGGGAACTGGTGAATATTGCTCCAGCTTCTACCTCCTGTGAGTAGAACCAGTCTGAGATTTGTTCTACACTCACTTCCAGAAGTCTGCAGTCAGTCAAAGTTCTGGTCGTCCATAGTGGCACACACCGTGAGCATGTTTTATATTGCCTACTCCCCTCCCTGGTCACCCTACTCTAACTTCTTGGTAAATGAATCGCTTACGTTACCTGCACTCAATTCTCCTCTTTATTTTTGCTTTTGGGGAACTCAAAATACAATTCTTAGTTACTTTCTCATTGTGGATATAAAATATTGGGCGCTCACAAGTTACAGGAAGAAAAGTTTATTTCAACTTACAGTTTGTAGAAGTTTAAGGACATAGTTAGGTGGTACCAAGGCAGGGCAGCATGTCAGAGGGGCATCACAGAGCAGAAAGTCCATGGAAGGGTACTTTTCCCTTTTATCCCATCTAGGCTACAAACTTTTTGAGTGTTTGTAGGGTGGAGCTTCTGTTTTCAGTAAATCCATTTTGTCACACCTAGAACTATGTTGGTCAGTGAACTAATTCAATACACATACCCTTAATCTCAGGATCACACCCTACATCCAGCAAGCTCTAAAAACTCTCACCTTTGGGGGACATCTAGATACAAGTCATAACAACCTTCCTCCCTTACAAATCAGTAGAGCTCCCTTAGCTTAATTCTTGGCAAAGTGGTTGAAAAGCCCACCTTTCTGCTTTCCCTTTCCAGCCAGACTCTCTGCTGGTATCAGTGTACACATGCTTCCAGTCCAGGGAAGGGCTGATTTCTGGCACTAGCTTACTTCTGCTCTCATCTGTCCAACTTTATATTTACTCAGAGTCAGATGTGATGGTCCAAACATGTTTATATGCTTCATGTGTTATTGTAATTACAGAATTTCATCACGTATTACTTAAATCAATGAAATATGCACATTAAAAAAGGAACTGCTGCTTCAGTGCAAAATAAGTTGCAAACTTCAGTAAGATTTGGTGGAAACAAATAGCAAAAACTGTTGTCCATAAAGGCAATGTGGGTTGCCTTCTATAAGAGATGGAAAAAATAGTAAAACCCCTGAGAGAATCTGAGGCACACTGCACTTATGTTCTCTTTCTACTTAAAAGTAAAGTAGAACTGGAGATTATAGATTCTGTGCTGGGAACGTGGTTGATCTGTGGGAATGTGGTTGGGGAGGGGGGTGAGGGTTGGAAGGTCTCTGTTCTTAGTTTTCCAAATTCATCATCCCTTTCCCAAATTCTGGATCAGGGAAGAGTGCATTTCACGCTCACTCCAGAGTCCAGCTCTAACCTCCTCCCTTCTCCTCCAGCCTGAAGAATTTTCATCTCTTAGTGTAGAACCAGCTCAGCAAGTAAGTGCCAAAATCTCTCATTAAGCCATGACCTCAATTCCTCCTCTTCAGCTGACATTATGGCTCTCTGAACAGGAGAAAGGTAAAAGGATAGAGGAGAATGTCTTAGTCTACTCAGGAGTCTATAGCAATGGAATTTATTCTCAAAGTTCAAAGTATTGAGAGTCCAAGGTTAGGGTGTCAGCATGGCCAGGTTCCGGTGAGCATCCCTTTCAGGCTGTAGGCAGTTGACCTCTCCCAGAGAGAGCAATAGATCCTCTGGGATTCATTTTACTTTTTGAGGATATGAGAGCCTTTATTAACAGATGCTCTTGAGATTATAGTGAGGTTACATCTCAACAAAGCCAGTATAAGCTGAAAATAGTACTAAGTCAAAAGTGCATTTAATATATACCTCACCTACCAAAACCATAGCTTAGCTCAGCATCCCTTCTTTCTTTTCTTTTCATCTGTCTGGGATTCCTTTTACAAGGGCACTGATCTTATTCATGAAGGCTCTGCCCTCGAGATCTAATCACCTCTCCCAAACCCCATCTCGCAAGCATTCAGTCTCACGAAGGTAACTTCACCAGGTACTCAGCGAGGACTTCTCCACCTTCCCTCTATGCACAGTGCCCCAAACCCTGCCTCCGCTTCCTCTCCAGATGCTTTGCAGCAGAGCTCTTTCCCTGTACATCCTCAGCTCTGGCTTCCCGTGGTGCTCCTCAGCCATCTGGCACAGTCAAAGGCACACAGCATATGCACTGGGTGAATGAGCAAAGAAGGAAGGTCCCTTCCAGTCAGACACTGATGCTCCCTCAGTCTTAATGGGCTTTCATTTCAGATGCAAGACTTTTCTCAACATCTTTAACAAGTTTCTTCCTGTGGCACTGAACTAGAGACTACTTGGAGAGTTCGGTGATGGCATAAAGGACTCTGAGAGGAGGAAAGTGATGGTCCTGTTCTCTGGGTACCCCTGTGTTCTCTGCCTGCAAACCCTGGGAGTGATGTCCAGCTTCCCCAGCAGGAAGCAAGAAAGAGAGGTGCAACGTGCAAGGACTGGCAGTGATCATAGCCATCTGTCTCTGGAGGGACCAAAACAGGGCTGTGGGGTACCTCGACCCAAGGCCGAGCCAGAGTACATCTGACGTAGGAGATAGAAGGAAGACCTCACAATCAGGGCCAGGCCCCCAGCTTCAGAGGCTGGCAAGGAACCAAATCTGGGAGGTGCATTTGTCCTGAACCAGGCCAGGCTAACTCGGTATCCCTTCAGGCAGCCTGGTAGGGATGCATCATTCCCATGACAGAACAGCTGGAAGTGCCCGCTGGGGTGGTCAGTCAACTACTCTCCATTTCTCATCCTCATCCCAAGCGAGGTCCCAAGTGGCTTCTGTCATTTGCTAACTCAGCTCCCTGTGACTCATTCATTAAATTCATCTTTCTTTTAGATCTGGTTCCCTCTCTAGAATGTAAGCTCCTTGAGGGCAAAGACCATGTGGTACTGACTTTTGTGCCCACTCAAATGATACACTGAAATCTTGACCTTTAGGGTGATGATATTAGCTGTTTAGATCATGAGAGTGGAACCCTCCTGAGTGCTATCAATAGTGTTCTCATAAAGGGGACCCCAGAGAGCTCCTTCACCCTCTCTCTCACCTATGAAGATGTAGGAAATCAAGAGTCTGAAGACCCAAGCATGCTGCCATCCTCATCTCAGACTTCCAACCTCCAGAACTGTGAGAAATAAATTCTGTTGTTTACAAGCTTCCCAGACTATGGCATCTTGTTGTAGTAGACTGGACAACAGATGAAGACATTACACAATTTTCTTGTTTTCTGCTGTAACACAGAGCTGAGCACAATGTGTGGCTCCCTGTCTGTGCTCAGGAAATGCATGGCTCAAAGACAGCACCTGCTCCCCAGCAGTCCGGTCAGGGGCTCCAGGTGCAGACCCACTTCTGAAGGCTGGAGGATCCACATCCTGTATCCTCTTTGGCCTGTATTGACTTAACTTCCAGTTTTGATTCTTTGACCAAATACACAACATATTTGCTGCTTGCTTCATGAAAATACTTTGAAATTTTCCCAAAACTGTCATAAAAATTAAAAATTCATCTCATGAAAAATAAAAGGCAAGTGTAACTAACAGGGAGGTTTGGCTCAGTCTCCTGCAAGCCAGAGCCTCCGGTAGTTGCTGTTATCTGTCCGCCATGTTCTCCCGGAAGTCAGCTGGGAGCAGCCTAAGGTGTCATTTGAGAGCCCTCCCCCAGTCCTGCCCTGCAGAGAATGCAGAACAGCCACCAGAGCCGCTCATCTGGCACTCTCCAACCAAATGATCATTTCTGTTCCCCTCCTGGGAACTGGCCTCCACGGAGACCTGTTTTCCCTCCTTATCTGTGAGGATGTTTTCACCTCAGTTTGCTTGGGAACAAACCCTCAGCTCTACTTTCACTCAACTCTTCTATGAGCTCCAATTACTGGATGGCTGGGCTCACTATAGTGGACTGGAAAGTCAGGGCTGCTTGGCTCTTCCCATCTGTTATGGTCTATATGGAGATGTCATGTGCTTCTGGGCGGGGCTTTTGGGAGGTGACTGCCTTCCCATTGAGGCATGATACTCACCAGTGGATTACTAGTCCACTAAGGAGTGCATGACAAATGCGATGTTGGGAGGTGAAGCCTGGTTGGAGGAGGTGTGTCACTGGGGGCGTGGCCTGGGAGGGTCTGTTTCTCTCCTCCTTTCCTCCCTTGATAGCTTTCTAATCCTCGCTCTTGTTCTTGCTCTCACTCCCACCCTCTGCTTCCTGTCCACCATGCCAAGAACAGCTATGCCTCTGCCATGCCTCTCTGCCATGCCATTCTGCCTTGGAGCTAGCCAGCTATGCACCGAACCATGAGCCAAAATTAGCCATTCCTCCTTTAAATTGAGGAGGTTGGGTATTGTGTCCCAGGAAAGAGAGAAGTGTCTAAGACACCACTGCCTTCTTATAAGCTAGTGAAAGGATTAAAAAAAAAATCACAAATCTTGAATGTGATGGATGCACAGAGTGACCTGTTATGGTTTACAACTTCTAGATTAGAGAGGATTTTTACAACTGCACACTAATTTCAAATAGTACAAACAATCCTACAGCCCTGGGCATTTCTCACTTTTGACTCCCATTCATCATCTCACTAAAATAATTTTACGATGTTCCTCTGGGAATGTAAATTATTGGGAATGTAATGATTACATTCCATGTACATGAAGATATGCAAACCCTAGAAATCCTCATGTTCCAGGAAGCCTCACATGACAAGAAACACATGATATCAGTCTTAGTACTTGGCTTCTTGATGAGAATACCCTTTCCTGGCCCCTGACCCTGGGCTTGCTTTGGCCATGGACTTGCTTTAGACAATGGGTGTTGTTTCCTGATCCAACAGGCACAGAGCCTGGTATATGTTAAGATGGTGAGGTCTACTGCCCACCCCAATGATCCATGTGGAGAAGATTAACTCCAGGAACAGCTGCCCCTTCAGCCAGGGCCATACAATGAGACACTTGGCATAAACATATGCCTCGGTGGCACTAGTTTAAGGAGCATGGCACACAGACACAGTTGTTTTTAATCTATGGTTAGGTGCTAAAGCCTAGAGCATTGGTGGTGAGCTTATGCCATGCATGTTAATGTGTTTTTCTTTTAAGACAAAAAATGTTAATATATGAGTTGGTTTTCCTAAACTAAAACCTCAGCATTCGTGTTTAGTTGCAGTGTTGGCACTTTGCACTAAATAAGTGGGTTTTGAGTTGCAGCTGGGCACTTAGTCTTTAAAAGTTTCACCATCACAGAACCAGTACCCTCCAGACCAAGCTGGCTCTGTTGAGTGCAAATGCCCTAAGGACTCACAAGACTAAGTGCTGTCTTAAACTACTTAAGTTTGGAGTCATTTGTTATGCAGCATTATTATGGCAGTAGCTGACTGATACAACCTCCAAGAATTCTACCCATACACTCAGCTCACACAGGACACTCAATATGGAACATTCAAACATACATGCATGCACACACACACGTGCACACTGTGGTGGATTAAAAACTGGTGGCCAACTTAATGCCAGCTGAACTGAATCAATGTGATGCTGAGTGGGGGACCCACCTGAGGACTGTTGACAACATAAAAGGAGAACTGGAGAAGTGAGTATTGTTGATTTTCGGTAGTGTTGTTGTTTGACTGTTGGTTCTCCAGGAGGAGCTTGTCATGCTGGCTTCCCTGATAGGAACTTGGCTATTATCATTGGAGGAGCTCAGGACCTTTTCACTGAGAATGGCTGAGGTTCACTTTAGGGGAGTTCTGGTCCTTACTTTCAGCATTGTTTCCTGTTCACTGTCACTGCCTTTCTAGCTTCCACCACTGACCTTTGGGCCTTCCCAGCACAGATCCACGAAACAGACTTGCATGAGACACTGTCATGGGCTCTAGGACTTCAGCTGAACTCATGCAAGTTATTGCTATAGGACCCATGTCCTTGGCTGGATTTTCTAGACTTTTTAGTGTATGGACAGTTTTCTTGCACTTTCTTTTATTTGGCTCCTTAGTTGACCATGATAAATAACACTATAAATTATGTGTCCTATATGTAATCATTTTCCTTGCAATCCCCAAACTACAACACACACACACACACACACACACACACACGCATCAGTCTCATACACAAACTCAAACTTGTGGACTGATAATCTATCTCACCACCCCACTCTCATACATACACACACCTATGCAGAAAGCATTAAAAAATATCATTTCCAGGGGGACTCAGGCAGTCCTCCTGCCATTTCCCTTTCTAAGACACTCACAGAGACACTGCTAGGTACCACCTGGTCTTCCAGAGGCCAATTGTGTCCTCAGCCCCATCACAGTACAGCAAAGAACTCTGTACCTTTTATCTCATCAAGTTGTTACCACATCATTTTTGCTAAGAAAGTGTTGCTTTTGAAGCCCTGGCAGTTGCCTTTTTTTTCTCTTTCTATCCTAGTTGTTGAGCACCTGTCAGACTTGTGACATCTCATTCTCCCGAGGGGAATAATTATAGTGGGGATGTATGCAAACGAATTCACAGAACACGTATCTTTCATGTCCTTGTTGTTGGCGGCCCCTCTGATGGCCCTGCTTCTCCGACTGTCAGCACAGCTGCTCCAGCAATGAGCTGGGAACTGAACTGGCCTTTTATCTGAGTATAGCCAGTGCCCCACTCTTGGTCACAGTCAATGAGGGAAGAAAGCATGGTTAGAAAACAACCTTCTCTAGAGCCTGAAGCAAGGGAGTCAGGTATCTCAGAGAGCCTCTTAGGGAAGCCAGCTTTCTCAAGTAAAGCTTCACACACAGAATCAGGAACCTGAGAAAGCCCACAGACTCACCGAGGCTCCTTATCAGGCCCCAGCCTGCTAAGGAGGTTCTGATGCTACTGCATGGTGGACAGAATCCTGGTTCTCTCTGTCAGGTGGGAGCACACTAGAGGAAACAGCCCATGATGGTAACGGTGAGGGCTGTCACAGAGCCCTACCTGTGCAATATTCAAAGGACAGATGGGCACCTTTCTTCACTCCAGAATTCCTAGGGTGGGTCTCCCTGACAGTTACTCTTATCTTGAGTCTTAAGGAGGAGTAAAGATTCCAGGTGAATCCATAGGAAGGATGTCCAGGGAGCAGGAAGGATCCATGCCAGCAGCATGGAGATGCAGGTGTCTGGTGTGCTTACAGACCCTCAAGGAATTCAAAGAGGGTCTAGCAAGTGACTAGGGAAGGGTGGAGGGAGTTGGGGCTTGGGAACCGCTTGAGCAGAATCCCTGAACTACCTCTGGAGCCAGACTAACAGACTTGGATGGAGCAGTAGGGAGACATGGCAAGACCGTAGTGGGAGAGGAGAGGCAGAAACAGGCTCATTTCCTTCTTGGATCCTTCCTGCTGCCAGGTGGATGCAGGCAGGACAGCAGTACATGTTCACGGGAGAGCTGACTGAGCTGCATCTGCAGAGGAAGTTTCAGTGGCAGGAGAAGCCTCGGCCTGGCCTTGTCCTGCCTAGGTTTGTTCATTCCTGCTCATGGCTCTCATCATCTGTGAAGATGACCAGGTGTCGGTTGCTTGCTGAATTATTAAGTCAGCTCAGCCTCCCTGCTCTCTGTCCCTCTTCCTCTGCATCATTAACATCGCATCCTGAGAATTGTGATTTCAACTTCTCCAGGATTCGACTCTGCCCTCCCTCTGCCAACCCTTTTATCCAGATCCTTTTCAGCTCAAGTGACTCCTGTCTGAGGTGACAGGACCAAAGCCTGGGTGCCTCCTTTAATCTTGCTACCTGCTTCTTCCTTCACTCATTCACGTCCTTCACTTATGTTTTGTGAGGAGCTATAGCCCCCAGGACCTTGGGGCTGCCAGGAATGAGTAATGGCCAATAAGGAGGGCAGCTCTGCCCTTTCAGAGCTATTCTCCAACACATTTGTTGAGCATTAGCAGCACATTCACCTTTGGGTGAGACTTGCCGGAGACATGCATGGCCTGCAGGTCCCAGAGGGCTGCTACCCTGAGCACAGAAGTTCCAGCTGAGGCCAAGGAATGGGGGATCCAGACAGGACAAAGGGTAGTATACAGAGAGCTCAGGATGGAAAAGAGCTTGGAGAAGCTGTGAGCAGTAGACAATGATACTGGTGAGAGGCCAGGACAGGGTTTGTACACAGAGGGTATCTGGGCCCCCAGGAAATGGAAATACTCAGAGCAAGGGTAAGTCACAAAAATGCTTTAAACCACAAGGTTATATGAAGGCCATATGCAAAACACAGGGGGATCCCACTCCATCAGGCATTAATCCCTGACCTCTACCCCAGCCTGGCTCACAGAAAGCAGAGAGAAAGATCTGGCAGCTCTTCCCAGGTGCTTGTGAAGGGTGAGCCTCAAAGTCAGGCAACTTCAAGCAGGTAGGGCACCCCTGTGCCTGTCAGTTCCCAAGGATGCCAGAGAAAGGCAGCAATCATAGTAGAAGGAGCAGTGAACCCTGAGTTTCCTCAGGATTAGGAAGGCACAGGAAGAGAATGAGCCTCCCACAGTTCCTGGAATGAGAGTACTAACAGTGTTCCTCGGGTTCTTGACCTGGTGGCACCCAGATCTCTCACAGGACTATTGTAGACTCAGACACTCGGGCACCCACAGTCCTCAAGGTGTCAGGAGGCTGGTCCCTAGCATCCCTCTATGGAGGCACCACAGACAGCTGCCTGACACTCAGAGCCCACCAGGACAAAGGTGGGAAGAACCAGGGGATCCAGAGGCCTCAGACAAGAGACCATAAAGGCTTTCAACCTCAGTGTCACCATCTGTGAAAAGGGCATGGGGGAGATGTAAAGTCCCTGAAGAGGCACAGTTGGCTCCTGATCGACCTGTTCCTTTGCCCTGACTTTCCCCACCCTTTAGCCTGAATCCAGACCTCTCATTCCCCAACACCACTTTAAAAATGTCCACTCCTCGCTCTCCCACTGCACACTGAAGACTCATTAGAGTCTAACCCCATTAGAAAGTACCAAATTCAACAGTGCAGTTCTCTTAAAATTTTTTTTAAAAAACCCGCAAACATGTGGCAGCAGCCATATGTTTCGCGGTGCCCCTGATTTCCTGAAAAGCCTTCATTACTGTGGCTAAAAATAGATGCCCAAGGCTTGTTAAAGTCCAAGGAAAAATGGGGCCTCTAAGTCCTCATTCTCTCCCTGTCACCTTGCCCCAGCACTTCAGAAACACACTCCACTCCAATGCCCTGTTTGTGGGCCTGCTGAGCCAACAGTGAAGTCACCTTGAAGCCCTGATGGCAGCCACATCACGTTGGCCAAGACGCTGCCCAGCCCAACACTCATGGACAACCATCATTTTGGATTTCATCCTCATTTTGCCTGGGTGCTCTTCTCTCTGGAAGCCCATCTGGACCCCCAGAAACAGAGGCCTTGTCCTTTCACAGCCTCCCCCAGGCTGACACTGGGATGTCTCTGCTGCTAGGTACCCACCAGGCAGCCCTTGCTTTGGCCAGCAAAGCCCACATCTCTCCTTCACACCCAGGGCTGTTCTAGTGCTATGTACTCACTGCCCCACCTGGGGGAGGCTCTGCTCTTCCTTCAGATTTATCTAAGAATGTCCCAGAGCCCATCTTTGAGGCCTGGATGACTCATTTCCACAGAAAGTATACCATGCTGGGAATATTGGCAAGGGCATCCATCAAGGTGATTCAAGAAGGTGTGGCGTACGTCCCCACATCTCCCTCAGCTGCAGGCTGCAGCCTTTAGTGATGCATAGTGCCCCCTCCAGGCTGCTGCCTCTAGACATTTTCCCCTAAGCTGTCCTCTGCCCTTCGTCCCACTATGCTGCTCAGCTTGCTGTGCCCCCAGGGACAATTGTGAAGAATCTCCATCCCCATTGCTGGCCACACAGGCCTAGATGGTACCACTGTCCCTGGGACTTTATGCCAGTCACACGCACCTGCACCTGTCCTCTGAGGATGGCCTTCTAGGGATGGCACCAGAACTTGCTTATGCTGGAGGCCTCCGCAGCACAGGATGCAAATAGCTCAGGTGATCTGGCAAGGGGCAGCCAGGTTTCTTTCTCTCAAGCAGAGGATAAGGGTAAGTGGCAACTGCTCTGCCCATAACAGAGCTATGAGGCAGGCAGGCCCAGCTTCCCTGAGGCTTCTTTCTACCGGTCTTGAGGCCAGAGTTTGCTCAGTGCTATCCACAATCCAAACTTCCAGGCTCAGAAAAGCAATGCAATGACCCTTTTGCTCCAGTAGCACAACTGAAGCCCAGCACCCAGCTCCCAGGCAGTCATGAGCCTTTTGCTCCTGATGAGAAGGAGAAGCGAGGCTTCCTGTCGATCACTTAGTCTGCAGCAGCTGACGGAAGAAACAAAACAGACAAGTGTGCCTTTCAGATAACTTGCTGTTAGGATGTTGTTTTAGGCTTAGGAAGTGCAAATTTTAGGTATTACATTTATTTATTTATTTATTTATTTATTTAGCAATCCTGGAACTGAAATCAGGGCATTTGCACTGAACTACATCCTCAGCCCTTTATTAATTTTTATTTTGAGATATAGTCTTGCTAAGTCATAAATTGTTTAGGATGGACTGGAACAGGTTGGGCTGAATCTTCCAGTGAGTGTTACATTTTTATTCTTGTCATGAGACGTGAGCCCGACTAGAGATGCAACACAGGTGAAGACACTGGTGTCTGTGACTCTCAATCTGTGCAGAGCGCAGAGGAGATGTCAGCCCAGGAAAAGCACCTCCCGTGCAGGGCTGCTTGGCAGCAGGGGACAGCTAGAGACCAAGAGGCGCATGCTGATACCTGAGAGTGTGCTCAGATGCAGGGGCAGGCAGCAGAGCAGACGCACTTACTGTCTGCAGCAGATTCCTCCACCCTCTCTGCCAGTCGACACCTCCAAAACTACACGCAGGTAAGAGAGCGCACTTACCAGCACCTGCTGTGCGTTCAGTAGTTCAGTTTCTATGTGCATATGTTATTTGTTCCTCACAGCAACCCGGGAACCTTTGGAGGTTACTGTTTTTACTTTATAGAGAAGAAAGCTGAAGTTCAAAATGGTGCAGTCACAGACCTCCGGCATGTGAGCAAACAGTGATGCTATCACTAGGAGTGAATTTAGCTACAGGTCAAAAACCCAATCAATGGTGGCTGATAAAAATGAACACAAATAAGTCTCAGGTAAATCTGGAGGTGGGGAGAGTGGGATGTGAGAGGAAGGCTGCAGAATATCAGCCCAGAGCTACGGGAAGGAGTTTCTGTGGACACCTAGGACTGTCCTTGTTGTCCCAAGGAGGAACACATTTCTGCCCAAGACTTGCAGAACATCAGAGCACTCCCTGAGGCTTTGGTCCCCAGGAAGAGCTCTGTGAGTCATGAAATGAGGCCAAACCCAGGAGGAACAACTAATTCCCACCCTAGGGGGTGCCGAGGTTCTCAGGCGCTTGTTTTTCATTCCTGAAAATATGGTATGAAAATGTGTGCCAATGGTTGAACTATTAAAATAAAAGTAAAGAAATATAATCCTACTGTTCACATTTCAGTATGTAGCTCCCCTGTGCTTTGTTTACACATGGAGTTTTTTTAGAATAAATCTGAGATCCAGTGCCTGTTCTGTTACTTTACAGAAACATGAAAGGCATCATAAACGCCTTTCCCTGTTGTAATTGTTCCTTGGTGACACTGCTTCTGGTGCCTGGGTGGACCTGCACCACACACTCTAACTCACATAACCCACGCCTAGTTGTTGGCTTCCAGGACCTGATTTTAAACATCATACTTGAAACAGTGGCCTCTAAGAGACATCTCTGAACACATTTTGAATTCTTTTCCTGGAAGTAGAATTGCCAGGGCAGAGCAGAAGGGCATTTGAATGCCTTTGGTTCAAACTGCTCACCAGAAAGATTAGAATGACCTGTCCTCCCACCATCAGTGACTGGCAATAGGAAAGATATCTATTTAAATACTAGCAGCATTCTTAGGTATTTTACATGGAAAGTTGGCAGATGTATTCATTCTTATAGGAGTCATTTATGACATCAAAACATGATTTAGAATATGTGACATGCTCAGAACTTTGACAGAGCCTAGGCAAACAAAGTGGTGAAGTCTTTCCTACAAACTTAGACACATTGGGAGGGGACTGCAGTTGGGAATCTCTTGAGTTTCAGCAGTGTTGGTTGCATTGTGGACCCAATTACAGAGGCTGTTCCAGCCTGGAAGATGCACCAGGTATATGGTATGTGACCCATCAATTGGATGAACTTCTACGGGAACTTCTAAGGGTCCAATTTCAGAATCTGAGAAAGTGGGTACATACAAGGCTGCTCTTAGGATGGGGCTCTGGACAAATATTATTTGTGCTCTGTCTAAAGAGATTATTGAAGACATTCAAAATCATTATCATAGAATTCTGCAACAAAGAAAAGAGAGGGAGGAGGGGAGGAGGAAAGAAAGAAAGAGGGAGAGAAAGTGAAAGAAAGGAAGACAGACAGACAGACAGACAGACAGACAGAAACAAAGAAAGATAAGAACCAACCAGGTCATGAGATTGATCTCTTTACAGGTCTGGATGACTGAATAGTTGGGAGTCTCAGAGTTCCTAGAACTTCAGAGGGTAAAGGATTGAGCAGACAATAATGAGTTACAGAGTTTTTAAAGGGAAAAACTGAGGTCCACAGCCCATACAGGTCCCTCTCCAGGCTTTAGCCTCCCTGCCCAGACAGCACAGCCATTTCCAGCTGTTTCCAAGCCATGGAAGGCAATTTAGAGCATGTCCAGAAAGGCTTTCTAAAGCTCTGGGCCTGCTTGTGATGCTGATACCAGACTGCCCTGGATGGACCCTGGTACATCAACCAAATGCCCTTTATATAGTGAGTAAGCCCAGCATAGGGAAAACCAGCTACCACATGGGTGAATGTTTCCTGTGTGTCCCTCCCATTCTGTATCCCACTCTGTGCCCAGGAAGTGACCTCTTTGAAATGCATTAGCCACGCTCCCCTTTTCCTGTAATGTCCCCTTCCAACCAAGACAACAGATACTGGCTATGTCAAAACAGGAACTGGTTCAAAATTGTAAATTCCCAAGACCTTGGGACCAGAGAAAACAATTAGGAGGCTTACAGCGTGGGAGGGAGGTGTTGGCAGCTCAAGTCAATAAGAAAACAGACCCCTTTCCATCAGACTCACCATCATTTTTCCAGATTTGCCCTGCCTGTTGTTGCAAACAACTTGAGATTTCTGAAAGGGGCAGTGTTTGGAGTACCTATGCCTATCAGAAGACACTTCTGTCACCAGAAGTTGGGAACAGGAAGACACCACCACCAAAACTACCTTGGAAGGAGAAGCACACATCCAGCCAAGGACTGCAATTCTGGGGTCACTCTGAGTAAACAGCAATGTCTACCAGGGACCTCACTATATGAGGTGATCATCTTTCCATCACCTACTTGCCTGAATCCAGTAAATTCCAAGAATCCAAGACTAGAAGAACTGGAAGAGGTGGAGAATATCCACACACTGTCTTCTATCCCACCCACTCACCCTGGTTTACAGAGAGGGAGGACCTTCCCCCATCATCTAGGATTGTTTGCTGGTTCCTCACTTTCTGCCTTGGCCCCAGTGCCAATGATCACCACACCCAACATGTCCCATGCTAAGAAGGGCATAACAGGGAAGGTACATCATCTTGCTGATGCACTCAGAAGACTGAAGGGTCGTGACTGAGGCTCAGAGATGTTACCCAGCTTATCTAAGATCACATAGGTCATCACTGTTACAGCTGGGAGTTGAAATTTCTTCCATGCCCACATTGTTTCCAGTACATGATACAGGTGTCCAGGTTGTACTAGCTGTAAAACCAGCACAGTGGGTTTCTAAGCAAAGTCACTCATTTCTTTAAGTAAACAACATGAGTGTGGGATTTTCCATGCCCGCCAGTGCTCTAGTCTTGGCCTCCAAACTGTTGCAGTGCTATATACCCTGCTGTCTCTGCCTGCTCCAATCTGGCTCAACCTGCCAGCAATCAATCCTGCAAGTGGGCTCCATTCCACATGTCCTGCAGGTGAGAGAACAATTAGACTTCAGGACACCTGTTTCTACCTTCCTTTTCCTGGAATCTGGGGGCCTCTCCTCCCACCCTAGAAGTCAGTTGTCCTGCCTCACCCCCTTTTCCCCATGACAGTGACTTAGCTCACTTCTGTCAGCCTCCAACCTCAGGGGCCCGCACTCCTAACTTTTGTGCCCTGTCACCAGAGCCGTTGGGAACCAAGATGGGTCCGAGCTTGACAATGAAGGCGTAGAAGTGAGTGGCATATGAACTGCTGTTCTGCCAGGCATTGGCTTTGGGAACTTGAGCAAGTGACTTGGCCTCCCTGAGTTTAGTTTGTTTTCCTGACCACAGGAGGATGTTGTGATGGATAAATGAAATAACATGTGTGGCAGGGCTTCAGTCCAGAGCAGGAACTCAACACACAAAATTCTTGTTTCCTTTAATACGTGTCTCAAAGGCATTCAAAGAAGGTTAAATGCAGTTATGAAGTGCCCACACAGCTCCTGCCTCCCTAGGACATGATCAGCATAGCTTCCTTCCTCATCCTCACTAGCTCAGCTTCCATCCTGGGGTTTTAATGTAATACGGTAGAACTGTTTGCCAAGGAATGCCAGCTGGTCTGGGAAGTGAGGGAGGGAGCAGGGGTGCGGTGTGGGCAGGGCAGGGCAGGTCAAGGTCGAGCTCCCGGGATCTTCCCTCTGGAATTCTGTGCTTCTGGCTCAGTGTGGCTCTGAATTATCCAGGCCCAAAGCATTTGAGCCGATGGCCACCTGCCCATTTTCCACCTCGGACTTTCTTTTGAGAAGCCTCCCAAATCTGCCTCCAACCTTCCATTACTCTTTAACTCAAGTTCATTTTTGTCAAGTCAATAATCTTTTATTTTTACTAAAATAAAACCCAGGCAGCACAACCCCTGAGAAAGGGGATTTCTGGATTATAGGTCAAAATCCTCCTTCCTGGCACAGTCACAGGCTCTTGGGGAGAGCAGCAGCATTGGGAGCTCCAGGAAAAGATCACTTGTTGGGAAGTCCCTGAGGGAGATGCTGGGAAAGCCGTGCCATGAAGTGGCTTCTCAGGCAGACAAACCATAGTCTCTTCCCTGGTGCAAAAGCCTGTTTTCTTAGAGCCTGTTTTCACTCCCTCCACACAGCTGTGATGAAAGATCTTTTCCCCTTTGCCCAGTCTCCTCCACAACATCAAACCACTGACTGATATCAAAGCAGTCACCTCATTGGGGCCATCATCATTTTTCAATTTTCCAAGTGGCTGCCTCTAGCACAGGGTAAAGCAGAGGACAGCAGCTATGTCAGCAACCAAGCAGGCCTGCCCAGCCACCACGTTGTCACCACCCAATTCCAGATGCAGACAGTGAAGGTCCACCATAGTGGCTAACAGCCCTCTTCTGGAAAGCACTGCGTCTAAGGGGCTGAGGATCAACTGCAACCTGGACTGAGTTCTGATGCTGACGTGTAGATGTGGTACTTTGGGCTCTTTTTCATTCCCTGTAAATTGAGGTTTGCAAAGCAAAGTGACGGGAGGCTGGCACCGAGTAAGCTTGTCTTCATATTTACACTCTAATCATTAGTGTTCTTCGGGTGACATGGTTTCTGAGCAGGCTTGGGCCAGGGCATTCTTTTTCTTCTTAGTTCCAGTGCATTACTCTTGGTTCCAGGGCATTACTCTTGGCACAAAAGAGGATGATGACCCTCAAACTCAGTTTCTGTCCTCCCACTCTTATACTTTCCAGGGCAGTGTATGCATTTCTAGAAAGTTCTAGAAATTCCCTCCCCCATAGCTTTGTCCATCAGATGAAGTCAGTTCAACCAAGTAGCCACTTAGTCCCAGCCCTGGACATGACATTTATTCACAGCAGTAACTGTGACAGACATAGCTCTGCCCTCATGAAGCTCACCATCCAGAGAGGAGGCTGACTAAAGCAAACCTCGGATGCCTGGACTGTAATGGGATGCTATGCATGAAGGGCCAAGGCTACAGGGAACACACAATCGGTCTTGGTGGATTACAAGTTTATTCACCAAAGAGATGGAGGAAGAATAAGGTTTAAGCAGAGGAAACGGCAGAGAAAAAGGCCGAGGAATGAGGTACCTGCTATATCAGGGAATGAAGACATTTCTATCTGAGCAGACCATAAGGAACAGAGCTGAGTCAGGAGAAGTGGGTGGGACTGCTTCTTGCCAGGCCAAGTAAACCTGGTAAGTTGTTGAAGCTTTACTCTGAGCTGTGGCAGCAGTCTGTGAAGCCCGATGGTGGGTGGTAGACAGGGCGGGACAATGTTTACAGAGAATGAGATGTGGGTGCACAAGGGAGACCCACTGGGTGCTATGTTGGGGAGAAATGATCCTGTGCCATAAGCCAGTACACACACTGGGCAATGAATGCCCCAGGCTACAGGAGCAATGTAGGAGTCAAGCAACAACAATAAAGAAGTGGAGGTGACAAAGCCCACCTGTCCACTGCCACAAGAATGAAATGAGTCACCCTCTTGTACCCTGCTTCAGCCTGCTTCCCTAGGATCCCAGTTCAGAGTGAGTGACCTTAGTGGAAAGAATTATAGATTACACTTATGAGCTGCAGCTCGCAAATAGTTCTGTGTGCTGCTGGCTTGGCAATCTGAGATGCTTTGGAAAGAGAAGAGAGACAAACCCAGGGTTTGTCTGCATGGATTGCAGGACACCATACCAGCATCTCTCCTTCCGGACCTGGAGTCCAAAATAACTGAGCCTTGTCTTCACTCCACGTTCTGCTATGAGTCTACCTCCTGAGACTCTCTTTCTTCATCTGTGAAATGGACCTCCACAATTCTATCTGGCATAAATGTTTAGAGACTCTCACCTATGAGAAAATGAAAGATTCCTGGATTCCACATCCCTGTTCTTTGAGGGTTCCATCAGGTTTCAAGGACAAATGGGGATCTAAGGAGAGAGGGAAGTGCTCCAACTCCAACCAGCTGATCCTGGTGCCCAGGCTCCTCCCCTCCCCATCCCCACCTTATCTATGGCTCTGGGGAATCAGAGCATAGCTCACAAAATGCCGCAGTCCCAACCTCACCGCCGCACTCTGCACAGCCAGGAAATGGACCGTGATACACATACTATTACATGTTAATGGTCTCCCGCACCAAAGCAGAGTGAAGAATCATTCCAGTGGCAGCAATGGATTAACTCCTTCTTTTCATCCAGAGCCTTCTAGTTAAATAAATTGGAGGGGAAAGGTGCTAGGCTTATGGGAAGATCAAAAGGTTGTGGAGACAGTAAGGTTCTAGGGTTTGTACTTGGTTTGCATTAAATTTTTTAGGATGCAGGAATGACTTAGCCTTTAGGTCAGATCCAACTCATTTTCTTTCCTGAACTCCCTCAGGTCTGCCAGAAAATCAGCTTCCCACCCTCAGCTCCACCAGGGCCGAGGATTGAGCTGTTCAATCATAGGAGAAATCTCTGATAATTGACACTTGGGGGATGCAAAAGGGGTCCCATAATTCTTTGAAAATGAATATTTCTGCAGTGCACTTTAGGATCAAGAGAAAAATCTTAATGCCACCTGTTTCTCCTAAGGTCCAAAGAGGAAAAGGCACTCAATCACTGACAAGTCACATGTGATCAGGAAACAAGGCCTGAGATTGTTAGTCCCACCTGAATATCCTCTTCCCTGGACAATGACACCCATTGGGGCAGGTGACTCTTCCATGTCATGACCTGCACTATGATGTGCTGGCAAATATTCAGTCAATAATTTGCAACATTTGCCAGTTTTCGTTTTGTAAATACTCCCTCCATGGCCAATATCTGAATAACAACATGAGTTAATTGGAGCAGCATTGAGAGGTGACACCCAGGAGCCACTGTAACGTAGCACTTTTGCTTCCCTCCCAGATGCAACAGACGCAAGAAAGCTGGAAAGCACAGATCATAGTGGTGTAAGTCACTGCAAAGTAATTAAGAAGTGATGTTATGTTTTGAATATTCGTTTCCCTTTTTAAAATATAATCTCTCTAATTATAAGTGTATACTTTAATTTTTAATAATTGCTTCATTTAACATGGTGGGGGAGAATGTGGAGAAAAAGAAAGCTTATATGTTGTTGGCAAGAATATAAAATGAGTGCTACCATTGTAGCGGTTCCTCAAAAAACAGCAAGTAGAACCAGCATATGATCCAGCAATCCCACCGCCGAGTTTATGCCCAAGAAAAATGAAATCCAGCACACCAAAGAGCTACCGTGCACCGCTTGGAATCAATCTACGTGCCAATCATCAGATGAGTGGATAAAGAAAGTGTGGGATATTAACACAATAAAGTATTATTTAGCCATAAAGAATAATGAAACCTGTCATCTGCAGCAAAATGAATGGAACTGGTTGTTCCATTACATTAAGGGAAATAAACCAGGCACAGAAAGACAAGTAATGTGTGTTCTCTGTCAAACGTGAAACTAAAACAATTTGACCTGCAAGTAGAATAGTGGCTACTAGAGACTGGGATGGATAAGGGAGAAAAGTGTGATTGGATTTGATCTGCACATGCTGTATGCAAGTGTGGCATTAGCACACTGAATCCCTTTAATGTTTAATAGCTGAATAAAATAAAATAGACTTTGCAATGGCCATGTGCCACTTTTGTAAATCTGGACACATGTAGGAAATGGTCATCACCTTGGCTCCCTGGTAACTGATAGCTCAGGTGCAGATGGAAATTGCCTGGCCGCGGGGGTAGAACCCTTTATCCAACCGAATTGTGGGCAAACCATTTCTTTTCTTGCTAACTAACTCAAGCAATTACTTATTTGCAGGGCTGCAACATCTTCCACTACTTCTGCAGGTGATAATGGGTCCTTGAACTCTAGGCCTGACTCCCTGCACTGGTAATCTCCAAGGTGGTCCTTTGTCTATGGCTTCATCTCACTCCTCCAGGGGACATGGAACCCTCCTCCTTTTGTGGCACTTCTAGTCTATACTCTCTTTGGTAAGAAGAAGAATACTATGAGGTCTTCTCTTTTAGGATGGGGAAGGATCTCCAGGACAGATGAAACAGAATCCAAGGTGGCCCAATGACTGTAGCTTCCCTGTAGTGACACTGTGTATTGTTCCCTTCCACAATTTCTGAGATTAGGTCATAAAAGACATAAAGGATGCTTGTGTGTTCTTGGATCACTGTCACTGGGAAAAGCCAGCTATCATGTCACAGGGAAAATCAATCATGCCCACGGCGACACCCATGTAGTGAGGAATGGAGCCCTCATGCTAACAGCCAGCAGGAACTTGCCAGTGATATGAATGAGCTCCTTTGAAAGGGGCATTTCATGCAGCAGTCATTCAGTGTCCAGCTCTGTGCAAGCTCGATCCCTGTCCTCAAGATAGTATCGCCACAGGACTTAGTCAGTGAGGAGTCACCTAAGCTGTGCAAGACACTATGACTGGTAACACAGTAACAACAGACTAAACAATAGATATTTTTGTCTCTTAATAAAGTTCAAAAGTGGACAATATAGATCTCTAATGGCACTGCATCAGATCAGTGACCCACACTTCTTTGACCTTGTTACTCTGCCATCGCTAGAATGAGACTTCTGTCTCCTAGACCAGGGATGGCTGCTTACTCTCCAACCATTATATCTTTTAACCAGAAGGGAAGAAGAAAGGGTAAACAGTACACTATGTTCCATTAAAGACAGCAACTTTGCTGGGGATTTAGCTCAGCAGCATAAGCAGGCAGTCGTGAGTTCGATCCCTGGTACCGATAAAAAAGAAAAAGACAAAAAAAAGTGTAAAAAAAAAAAAAAGACAGCAACATTGTACATCCTTTTCCCTATATCCCACCAAACAAAACGTAGTCATGGGGTCAGATTTTATTCATGGGAACCTTGTGCCCAATTAAAACAGGGGCTCTAATATTAAGAAAGAAGAGACTAGGTGCTGGTGGATAATAACAATTTCATCCCCAGCTGAAGCCACCATGATTCCTCAATCAACAGATATGGCCAACAGATCTCCTCTACCCTTCATGATTGGCTAAGAAAGCAAAGGCATCATGTCCATACATGCCATCTGAAATGCTGTCACTGTTTTCCTGTAACCCAGCATTCTTTTCAGTTGCCTGTCTCTCCCCTTTGAAAGGTAGAGTATATGAGAGCAATAGCCTTCTCTGGTTCTGCTCCTGAATTCACAGCTCCTGAATTCACAGCTCCTGAACATGTGCTGACTAAGAGATTGAAACAGACAAATACAGGCTCTTGGACCTCAACCATGATCAATAACCAGTTCACACACATGTTCCTGATTAGGAAAGATTAACAAGCACATGCCTACAGCCGGTCTTGAGAACATCTTGGAGGCATCTGCACACCCTTTGCTCAGAGCTGTGTGTAAAAACATAACACTTAGCTAATACCTACTTTGAAACAAACACCACCTGACTCTCAAGGAACTGCAGCATCTTGCCAGCCACATAACAACAACAATGCAGATTCTAAAAAAGAAAATGAAACAAATACAGAACCGGAAACTGCTTTTAGAGCTCTTTAATTTCACCCCAGGGAGCCAGAAGCTATGTCTCCACACACCCACAGCGCCAGAGGAGATATAAAAAAACACCATCAGTCATGTCAAGCAACTGGTCTCAGAGGTTGTGCTTTTGCCAAGCTGATTTAGAGAACATGAAGAGGGATGCAGACAACAAATGCCATCCAAAGAGCTGCAAATACAAATCACACTTGAAAATGGAGGAAAGGCATCCCTGTGAAAACATCAATGTCTTGGAGGAATAATCAAAAGCTGTGGCCCTCCAGCAACATCAATAGAAAAGTGAGTGAGCCTCATCTAAGCATGAATGAATGGGTGAATTAATATATATAAATATACTCATATATGAATATAAAGTAAATAAAGCTCTTAGAAAGCAGAAAAAGATTACAAAGAGAAGAAGCATTCAATTCCTACCAATAATCAAATAAACTGTTTTCACCTTCAGACTGACAAGTATTTTTTATTGATTTTGTTATTTTAAAAAGCAAAACAGATTTAAAAAATAGAAATATACAGAATTTTTTTAAAATAGTAGGAAGTTAACACTAGTTAATATAGTGCATGTTGTTATCTTAGAAGTAGTTGTTCAGGTTACAAGATTTAGGCATAAAAAATAATCAAACAATCAATAAAAACACAAACTTTTCTTTTTGATGAGCTAACAGATTAGTAGTATAGTTATCTATCTTGTATATATATGCATATATGCATACATATATCTATTTATATATAATCTTTTCCCTTCTTCCTTTTCTCTTTTCTTCTATCCCAGTGGTTCTTTCCTTTTGAGCACTTTCTTTCCCTTTCATTATCACAATATCTATAGCACATTTTGAATCTTATTACTCTTTCAGGTTTTTTACACTAGGGAGACAATATATTTATAAATGTAAGTTTGATTTATTTCACTTATAAGTATGGCCTCCATTTACCCATAAAAGCCTCAAGTTTATCCTTTTTAGAGCTGAGTAATAGTCTAGTGTGTAAAAATACCACATCTTTTTTTATCCATTCCTCAGTTGATGGTAATTTCGGCTGTTTCTAAGATTTAGCTATTACAAATTGTGCTGCTATAAACATGGGTGCACATATATTGCTGTAGCATGATGTTTTCAAGTTTTCTTGGAAAATATCCAGAGGAGACTTCTAATCCTACACTGATTTACACAGTGGTTGTACCAGTGTACATTCCCACCAACAGTGGAAAAGGGTTCCTTTTTCCCCATAGACCTACCAACATGTCCAATATCACTGGTCATTCTAGAAATGCAAATTAAAACAACACTGATATTCCATCTCACTCCCGATAGAATGGCTGCCATCAGGAAATCAACTGACAAGTATTTTTTAAGCAATAATTCTTGATGCAGCCAAAGCTGTGGTGAGATGGCCAATAGCACACATTGTTAATGTAGAAAGCAAATTCGTGCCATTTTCGAGGAAGCAGTTAGGAAATGTGCATCCACAATTCTCTAAAATATGCACAGTACTTTTGACAGTGGTTTTACTAATAACTTATCCTAAGATATTCCATTCTTCAACAAATAATTCTCGATTGCTTGCTGTATGCAGTTTGCTGTGCAAGTAGTAAATACTCATGGATGAATAAAAAGACCTATTTCCTGTCCCTGTACATTTTACTATTCAATAGGAAAAGAGACAATGAACAGATTTAAAAGCTAACAAATAGATAAATAGAAATTATGACCATAGCTAAGAAAGACATTGTGTTAATGTGGTACAATAATAGCATCGCTGAGTAGATGATCATGAAAGTGTTCTACCAGAGGGTGACATTAAACCAAGATCTGACAATGAATCAAGACCAAACAGCTGTGAGAAAAGAGTGCTCAGGTTCCAGGTAAAGCACGCAACTTGTGCAAGAGTCCTGAGTTTGAAAAACTGTCACAGGACATTTGAAGGCCTCAAAGAGACAAAGAGAGGTCAAGATAGCCCAGTGTAGCCTGGAGGGGGCATGAAACGGAGATGGCATTGGTTAAGAGTCAGTTAGGGAAGGAAAACTTGGGTGTCAGCTACACTTAATGCTGGAGACAATGAGACCATTTCAAGGTTCTTTAGCAGAAGGGTAACAGAATCAGTTTTACTTTGGGAAGCTCAATGTAGGCATTTTATAAAATCAAACAAGCAGAGAAGACCAGACTGGAAAGCACAGAACCTCACATAAGTTTACTGCCCATCCATGTCCAGAACACTAAAAGTGGCAGATGAAAGAGACATTTGGAGGTAGAAAGCCATAATTTGGCTACTGATTGCTGTAGGTGCCGGGAAATGTGGAGCCAGAGATGCAACCATTTGTAGCTTGCGTGCCTAGGAGAAGGGTGGGCAACGAACACAAACAGGAAACTGCAAGATGCGAAGGTCTTCGGAGAAGATGAAGAACCAAGATTCTAATGTTGGAATCGTGGCCAATGTTTTCTTTCCAGGTAGCCTGAGGGTCACCCTCCAACATGTGTAGCTTCTCCTACGCCACTGGACTCTGTTACCTAGCCCAAAACTGAGCTCCTCCAAGTTCTCCAATGGAAGAAGCGACCTGAAGCAGGAAGTCAGTTTTCCTGCCTTTCCTGCCTTCTGTCTTTCTGTTCATAATTTAATTAAAAATTGTTTCAAGTCAAATTTTTACCTTGGGAAATTTTTTTTTGTAAATTTTTGCTTATAGAGTATTCTCCTCATCCCCTTTTTCTGGTTTTTAAGCTTATATGGAGACTTCTTCTGTTTGAGATATACAACCAGTCCAGGCTTTGGCCAGGAGTCCCCACAAGACCCCACATTGTCACAGAGGGTCATCTCATGCTGTTAGCAGTTCCTGATCCACAAGGAGATGCCAGTGGGGACTTTCCTAGAGGAAGAAGGCGGAGCAGGCAGGAATGGGATTCCTTGAGATGGAGGTAGCACCACAGGGCCTCGGGTCCTCTTAGGAGTCTGTGGAGAGTGTTGAGACTGCCAGGCCTGAGATTCCATCTCTGTTTCTCCTCACATAAAACAGGGCATTTAATGCAATGCTCATTTCTCTGGAAATCTTGTGTGGGCACAAGGAGGTGGCTGTAATATATGCAAGCCCACTGCCGAGAATAGAAATGAGGGAACCGTGTCCAACAGCCGGACTCACATTAAACACGCTTCAGAACACAAACACAGCCTGCTCAGAATGGCGATGCCAGCAGCCACCAAGCCCAACCCTCCAAAAGTGGGTCCGCTGTGAGGCCATGCATTCTGAAAGTCACAAAAGCATTGATTTGGACCACTTCGGGTAGTGAAAACTTTTCCTCATAGACAAAAATTGCTCTTAAAGAACAGACTTATAACTCAATTCTGAAACTGCTTGCTTAAGTCCTATTGAAACAGACCATATTAGGGCAGCACAATACATCATTTTATGAAAATACAATTTCCTATCAGCTGATCTAAGCAAGGCCTTTTTAAGGCCATTGAATGGTTAGGAGGAAAAATATTTCCCTTTTCCATTTGGAAGTTTCCTTCTTTTCCTGGTGATTTTAAATTTTACATCTGGATGAATGTTAAGTAAAAAAATGAGATTTTTACAACATATTGAGTAACAGGTTTTAATGCTATGAAATCCTTCTTTTCACAGATCCAGGAGACTACAGGGAGATTTCATTAAACTCCAAATTTCATATCAACTTGCAGAAGCCTGGGAGCTGCTAAGAATGCCCATTTAAAGGAAGGAAATCTTCCTGCTCCGGCTGCAGAGACTGCTGCAAAGGCCCTAACAGAATTTCCTCCCACACTGGGAGCTGCAGACTCCCCCACAGAGGCCCAGCCAGCAGACAGCCTCTCTAGGGTGACCGAGGAGGAATGGAAATGTGTCCCAAAGCAGTGAAATGGTTATCTTTTCTCTTTTATTTTTAATTGTGAAATATCTCAAACATAGAGACAGTTATAGAAAAATAGTATAACAGACCATCCTCCATCAAAACCAAACATTTGCCTCCCACCATTCTCTCTCTCTCTCTCTCTCTCTCTCTCTCTCTCTCTCTCTCTCTCTCTCTCTCTCCTCTCTCTCTCTTGCTCTTCTCTTTTCTCTCCTTTCTCTCTCTCCCCCCTCCTCTCCTCTCTCTCCCTCCTTCTTTCCTTCTCTCCTCCTTCTCACTCAATTTACAATTAGTAGAAAGAAGTGAGTTTCCCTCCTCTCAAGAAGCAAAAGAAACTTCTGCCTGAAATGGTGTGGATCATTCACATCCTGGGTTTTAGTTTGCTTACTACAAAATGTATAAACCCATGAACAGTAACACCACTGTGTTGTGGATTTTTAAAAATTTCATCCAAATGGTATTCACTCACATGTATCCTCCTGAAACTTTTTTTCCCTCAAAATTATACTTTGGATGAAGCAACACATCATGTTCTTAACTAAAGAGACTCATCATCAAGATGTCAGTTCCACCTAATTTAATTTGCAGATTGAACACAATTCCAATTTCTAAAATACTACCAGTTTTTTTTTCTTTCCTTGAGCTAGGCAAGTCAATTATGAAGTTTATTTGCAAGTACAAAAAAGCAAAGCTAGCCAAGATACCCCAGAAGGAGAAGAGCCATCTTGGGGGGCTGGCACCACTAGACATCAACACATACTAGAAAGTCTTTAATTAGGAGTTTAGTACTGGCGTGTGAATAAACAGATAGACCAATGGGACCAAAAGAAAATCCAGAAATAGACTCAACTGTATCTGGAAAGTTATTATATGAGAAGGGCGGCTTCACAAATCTGTGTAGGGAAATGACTTTAAAAAAAAAAAAGTGGTATTGAGATAATTGAATAGCCATATGGAAAAAGTCAACCCTGGAACTTACACCAAATGCTACAGTAAAATTCAAAATAGGTCAGACATTTAAATACAAAAACTGGAAACCCTATAGGTACTAGAGAAAATCCTGGGTATGGGGGAAACTTTCTCTACCAGAGTCAATGAAAGAAAAGACTACTATATTTGAACATTAAAAAAAAAATTCTTTTGCAAAGCAAAACAACCCTGAAGAAACTAAAAACATACCATACCTGGGCAGAGATTGCTGACTTCTTGTCTTAAGGCAACATCAGGGAATGCCTCGTCTGTCCCTCCAACAGTGGGCAGTTGGCTTCAGTTTCTAGACAGGAGCCAGCAGCAGTGGCAAAGCTCTGTGTGCGCAGCCTTGGAATCTGGCTCCAGCACTTACTAGGCATGTGGTTTTAGGAAAATTGTTTGAATTCTAGAGACTTCAGTTTTCTCATCTACAGTGAAATGAAATAGCCTACATTCTTCTGGGGTTATGAGGAAGAAGAAATGGATTTCCTTGTGAAAAATACAAAAAGCCTGGAACCTTCTAAAACACCAGTTAATGTGAGCTCTTAGTTCCTTAGACCCACAGCTGCTTGTAAAACCAAAGTTCAGGCAGCAAGCTGGGTATAGGGAACCACACTCTGCGGTTTTAAGGAGGAGGTCTGTTCTCCATCTCCTGTAGACTTCTTATGCTTCCTTCTGATTGATAAGAAACAAACTCATTGCTTATGCAATGTATTACATTTATTGTTTTGCATATATTGAACAATCCTTGCAACCTTGGGCTAAAACCTACCTGGTCACGATGTATGACCCTTTTGATGATGTGTTATATTCTGTTTGCCAATACCTTATTGAAGATTTTTTCCATCTATGTTCATTAAGGAGACTGGCTTGTATTTGTTTGTTTGTTTGTTTGTACCAGGGATCAAACTCACAACCTTGCACTTGCCAGGCAGGCACTTATGCCGCTGAACTAAATCCCCAGCCCTGTGATTTTATTTTTTAGTTGGGTCCACTTGTCTGATTCGAGAATCAGTGACGCACGCTGGCTTTCAGAAATGAGTTTGGAAGCACTCCTTCCCTTTCAATTTTATTGAAGAGTTTGAGGAGTATTTGTGATACAGTGTCCTTAAAGTTTTTTTTTTTTAAGTTAGTAAGTTTTTTTTTATTACTGCTTGAATTTCATTATTTGTTATTTGATTGTTCAAATTTTTTGTCTTCTTGATTTGGTTTTGGTAACTTCACGGGAGTTTAGAAGTCTTTCCGTTTCTTCAAGATTTTCAAATTTCTTAGAATGTAACTTCTCAGTAATTACTATCTTTTGGATTTTTTATCTTTATTTTTTATTAATACATATTTGTCATACATGTTGATCACTTCATCATAGCAAATTTATATGTGTACATACTATATCTTAATTCTTTTTTCCCCATTCCCTTTCCTCCCTTCAACCTTTCTTCCCCCGCCCCATTTACAAGTTCTTTGTTTCCATTTTTTTCCTCCTGTTCTCTTTTTGACACTGTCCATTGTGATTTTGCTCTTTTCATTTCTAATTGCAGTGGTGTGGGTCTTTTTTCTCTTTTTGTAAGTTTGGCTAAGGCTTTATTTAGTTTATTCTTTCAAAGAGCCCGCTCTTCAATTTGTTGATTCTCTGTATTATGCTTTAGTCATAATTTCATTAATTTCCACTCTGATCTTTATGATTTTTCTCCTTAATTTTGGTTTTGCTGCTGTTTCTGTACACACTGAACCTTTCTGCTAGGCACAATGGACACAGCTGAGATCCCAACTACTTAAGGAAGGAGGATCACAAGCTTGAGGCCACCCTGGACAACTTAGGGAGACCTTGTCTTAAAATATAATAAAACAAAACAAAATAAAATAGGAGTGCTACTCTTAGTTTGCTGGCCTACATGTCAATCATCCTTAGACACACCCAGAACTGTGCTTTACTGATGTGCTAGGTGTTTTTTAATCCATTCAACTTGATGTGTCATGGTTAACAGTCATATAGCATAAACTACATGATCCCGAGTGATGCATACAATGTTTTTATTGTTAGGTTTAAGTAGTTTCTAGTTTTTACTATTACTTTTCTGTTTTGATGAACGAATTATCTAGTAGCATTTCTACTGTCAAGATATGGAAGGTTCTAATAATCTTCCTAATTTTATTAAGTTGTAACTAAAGAATATGACTTCCCTATGATTTGATAATATTATCTTTTGAGATATAATTTGTAAAGCAATACAGTCAATTCTGGCAAATATTAATCACATACTTTCAATATTGCATATTCTTTAATTGTTAGGTACTAGTTTTATATTTGTCATTAGATTAACTTGTTTCTTTGTCTGGTGGTCAACTTTCCCATGTTCTTATTAATTTTTGATTCCCTTTATCAATGCCAAGAGAAGTCTATCGTACTTTTCTGCAACAATTGTGCCCTACTCTTGCTTTTTTATACATGTATAAAGGCATATTCACAATCTGTAGTGTACTCCTACTGGCTTCCAATCACAGATCTCTGTAGAAGGACAGACATGTGGAATCACATAGATTTTGCTCTCCAGCAGCTCAAGTCTACCAAGAAAGGAGAAACTTTTCAAGTCATAGTCCCTTAGAAATATCTCAGAAAAACTAGGAGACCTCTCTTTAATATGTGGTGTCTCCTTCTTCCCTGAAAGTATGACAACCCTAATATGAAAGTTTGAAGACCATCATTTATTAATAAAGAGTTTATAACCTGCCATGTGATACGAGAAACAGAAAAAAAGGTAAAGCAAATGCTTTAAATATGAGCCAACTGTTCAGCATGAGACTAGGGGGAGATATCTGGGTACAGGGAGTTTGCCCTCTCTGGTCCAGGCCATCTTGAAGCTCAGTCTTTTTCTGGGATTTTCTGTACACAGAAATGATACTAGTGTGCATTAAACATTCACAACTTTGAGGATGGAAAGAAATTACCAAGATCCCTTTGTGGGGGCAGGTAGGACTTTCTTGGAGACCTGATGGGCTGAGAATGCTCCTACCGACCTGAGGTCCTACTGTCATTGCCACGAGGAAGACAATAAGCCTGATGAAGGTAGTAGACGAAGATGAAACAAAGAAGAATGTTGTGAGGGGAGGAATCCAAGTTTGCAGAGGGCTTGTGCAGACGAAGATTCTAGATGTGGGTTAGAAGCCAAATTATACCTTAAACACTGCTCAGAAAAGCTGGATTTAAACCTGAATGCCACTGGAAGTCTTGGAAGGAAGGACTTACAGGCTTAAAGAAGTAAAAAGTGAGTCTGGTAGTATCTTTAGACCAAACATGATATGAATTTAAAATTGGGTGTTGACATATAAGACTCTGTCAAGAACAACTGGGCAGGACTCGAAGTCTTGGTAGCTTTGAGAAGGGAGCAGGTGGAGGTGGAAGTCTGCAGGTGCTGGCCTAGTAATTATGTAATAAACAAGATCACAGCTACCTTCTGGTTTAGGCACCACATGTAATAGCCCACCAAGCAATTTATTCTTGAAATTATATTTTGAGGCTCATTATTATTCATATTTTATAGATGAGATTGTAGTAGAAAATGTCCCCACCTTAGCCAGTATACTTTGGTTTCTTAGTTGCCCAGGTAATAGTTCCTGTTCCAGTTCTGGTTGCTTCTGTCTCTTAGAAATGACCAGTCACTGTAATGCACACTGTATAAACCAATCTCCATTTGACAAGCCAGTCTGCCTCTGTACTTCCTGTTTGCTTATCTCATATAAACGCTAGGCCATCGACCATCAGGAACTGATATTCTGGGAATGATTCCTATCAGGGTCTGTCAAGGTAAACAAATATACCTCCAAATCCTAGGTGTTGTTTTGGTGTTTCTATTTGCCACTGCAAGATAACTGAGGTAGAGTTTTGCATCAATTTCCCGTTTCCAGAAGCTCCATAGCAGGGTACTTAGGAGAGCAGGATTTGGGAATAAAGAACAGCTCTGTATCTCATTGCTGTGTGGCTTTGATCTACTTGTTTGCTCTCTCTAAATCGCCTGTAAAGGTCAAGTTGAAACAACATATGTAAAATGTTCAGCCAACACCAGGCACAGATAGCTTTCAAGAATTGCTGTAAGGGTTATTTCTATTATTATTATTATTACTATTATTATTAGCAACATTACTCATCTTGAAATGATACTACCCAAAACCAGTCAGAATTCCAACCATCAGAAACACTGGGTCCCTCTGAGCCAGTCCTAATGAATGACAGCCAATCTCTGTCCACCTCACATTGTCAGTGATGACCCAGGGGTCACTCAGTGGGAAAGACCTTCTTTCTAATCTTTAAAGATAAACTTGGAAAGCTAAATCTAGTTTCTCAGCTAACTTCTGATTTCCCTGCAGCCAGCAGCATGTGGCTGCTTCTACTCAATGATATGATCAGAAACGATTCCTTTAAGGAACTTTCCTGTCTTCTCAGAGCAGAAATAAAATAGATACCACATACATACACCCCAAACGAAGGCTCAAAATTGTGTTGAAGGCCGAACTTCTTCCATCAGGACCCACTTCTCTTTAAGCTGATGCAGATTTCAAACTTTAAATAGAAATTATGAATTATTGACTATTGTGGAGATTGATTCTCAGACTGTCTGCTGACCACCAAATTGCTCTGATTGTCTCCTCTAATGAAAATTCCATGAGTCATTAGCGCACACCCGCACCGACATCTGTCACGTTAACAACGCGGCTGCAATCGCTCCTTGACACTAATTACCTTTTCTGACTAATTTTGAATGCAGAATTTCCCTGATGACTGAGACCCATTGTAAAAGCCCCCATTTTCTTTAAGTGTTGTATAATCTATGGCACTTTCATGCCCACATCACAATTATCAGCATTGTACCCAAACCTACTTCCTTGTAGTACATTGGTAGTCTTTAAATAGAGGCCTCTTTATTCGAGGCTCCTTGACATAAACATAATTTTATCTGGAGAGTTTCCTAGACTGTGAGTTTCTGGAAAACCAGAGCTTTGTGGAGATGGATTTTTAAACAGTACAGATAATCCTGGTGTTTAATCCATAGATCACCTGTGGCTTTGGGAAGAGCAGGACTGCTCTCCCAGGCTACCATATTCAAGTGCTTCCTCAGCCCTTAGATATGCTACTGAGTGCTGTCTTCACCATACTCTCTTGAGACGACTGTCACAGCCCTGGGACCTGGAGATCTTAAGGGACTATCCCAATGTCACACAGCTTGAAAATTGTGAATAGAAGAGCCTGGGATTGTTGTAGGGAACTTCTGTTTTGGCTCTCAGTGATTCTACCTCCTAGCATGATCTGTAGAACTAGGGACACTTTTGATGGACAGAACATGGTAGAAGTAAAGGGATGCTTCTGTTGTAGAAGTGCCTGCCTCTGTCTTTCCCATTTCCCCACACTCTCCACAGGCTCACATGCTCCAAAGGGAGCCAGCACCATACTGTGAGCTTCCTACAGAAAAGCTCACATGACAAGGAATGGAAGCCCTCAGTCCAATAGCTCATTAGGAACCAAATCTTGCCAGCCACCATGTCAGTGATCCCAGAATCAACCTCCTCAGGGAAGCCTTCAGCTAAGGCCTCAGCCCCAGCCAATATCTTCATCTTGATTCCAAAACTGACAGAAACTTTGAGTCAGAGGACCCAGGTACTTGACCCACAAATGCTATAAAGTAATAAAGGCAGTGATTTGATGCATCTCCATTTGGGAACAGTTTGTTACAGTGCAAAAAGGTAACACAAGGTTCAAACATAAATGGAAATGACAGCAAAACCTTGTTTGTTTGCTTCTCTTTCTCTGTATTATTTTAAATCATAGAAATATTAACATGATACACTCTTCTGTATTGGTTCTTTGTTCATAAGTGAAGCAAAATATATACAATTAAAACTGGAAACTCAGGACTAAGAGGAAAGTGGTGGATCAATAAGCAGCAAAATAAAGAGCCTCTCTGAGAGGAAACAGCTCAGATGCTGGAATAAAACATCCTGGAGAAGACCAGATGGAAGGAGATAGATACTCTTGACCCAGGAATAAACTAAAAGGGAAAAAAAAGAATAAAAAGAAAAGAAAATCATGGATGGAAAGCTGTAGCCAAGATGTGCTCTAACTGAAGCTGGTCCCATTGTGTATGAAACACCACTGGAATCCAGAGACATGTGGTCATGGTGAAGTTGGGGGTTGGAAAGTTCATGGGCCTCAGCAGGAGGACCAAGTGGCGGAGGGGAGTAGTAAAGTGGAGAACAGCACTCAGCTGGAAGAACTGTACTGGCTTGCAGTGAGTGTGGGGAAATCAGTTCTCCCATGGGAGTGGGTGATTGGCCAGGTGACATTTTGGAGTTGGATAGGATAAGCCTGGAACCAGGAGTGCAGCAGCTTCAGTCAGCCACTCCCAGTGCAAAGCAGATTGGTGAGAACTGCTTGGACTGAGTCCCACCTCAGTGAGTGATCCAAAAACCAAGGAAGAGATCTCCCTGAAGCTATATCTAACAGGCCCCATCTGTGCAACACACACTAATATGGCAAAGACTCTCCACGGTTGAACAGCTCAGAAGGGAGAGACCAGCCTGCCCCGCCCCTGCTTGCACTTCAGAGGTCATCAGCAGACTTGGGAGGGCAGCAATCCCTAGACAACATGCTTTGGAGTAATTGTAGCCAATACAGGAAGTGGTGAGGATGCCTATTATCCACTCATCTGGAAGAAACCAGACACATGACAAGAAGAACAAACAAAAGGAAGACTCCAGCCCCCAACCCAAACAGTACTGGCCCAGGAGAGGTAAACACAAAAGAGATTGGGGGTTGCACACCTGCAAAGTCTGAAAAACCAGCATCTGACATAAAGAATTATCTTCATGACATTATAAAACAACTAAAAACAGAAATTCTAACACAAGTAAAGGAAGATATAAGAAAAATAAAGAAATGATAAGTACCTCTCAAGAAGACACAGATGGAAGAATGGAGAAGCATAGAAAGTGGAGAGAAACCTTCTATGAAGAATATTTTAAAATTCTAAAATACATGAAACAGATTCAAAGAGACTACCAGGAAATTAAAACCTCCATTGAAAGCTGGAAAAACTGCTTGAAAAAAACTAAAAGATAGACTATCAAACCTTGAAGACAGGTTTGCAATGTTTGATCATGAAAGGAAAGATCTCTTTAAAATAACAAGGCACCAGGAAGTAACAATACAAAGGCTAGAAGATGACAAGAAGATCTATAACTTAAGAATAAAAAATGTGAGTGGAGAAGCAGGGGTAAACACAAATGAAATACAAAGGCTATTTGCAGAAATAATTAAGGAAAACTTCCCAAGCATAAGAAAAGGAAATGATATCCAGATGTATGAGGCATACAGAACTCCAGCAGCTATAACCAAAATAGATCTACACCCAGACATATAATAATCAAGATCCCAGAAATTCAACACAAAAACAGAATATTAAAAGCTGTCAGAGAAAAGAAACAGATCACCTATAAAGGAAAACCCTTTATAGGTGTCAGAATCATGACAGACTTTTCAACACAAACTATCAAATCAAGAAGAGCTTGGAGCAAAGTATTCCAAGCCCTGAAAGAAAATAACCTCCAATCCAAATTGATGTACCTGCAAAACTCTCTCCCAAAATTAATGGAGAAACAAGATGCTTCCATGACAAAGAGGAACTGGGGGAGTTTGTAACCACCAATTTAATCCTACAAAAAATACTGAAGGACATTCTAGAGAGAGAGGAAAAAAAAAAGACTCTGGTTTCAAGAACAGCAACAAAGGATGCTTATTGAATGGGACAGACAGTGGAATGAAGGGGAAAAGCAGACAACCAATGGCAGAAAAATAGTATGGCAGATATGAGGCAGAGAAGGTTGGCCATAATTGCTAACATGGACGGCCGCAATACACTAATAAAAAGAAACACAGTCAGAGTGGATCAGGATACAGGGTCCATTAAGATGCTCTATATAAGTAATATATTTAACCTGAAAGAGGGTTTATGCACTGAAAGTCAAAGTTGAGAAAATAATGCTCTATGTGACAGGGAACCAGAAAAAAGTGGGGGTAGCTCACCCATCAGCTGCAGATTGGAAGGAAAGACATAACATTTTTATACAATGGAGAACTACACAGCTATAAGGGAGGAAAGCCTTGAGGCTCTTATAGGTAAATGGATACAACTTGAGACTAAGCTCAGAGGTAAAAACGTTATCAGCTGCAGACTGGATGGAAAGACATAACATTTTTATACAATGGAGAACTACACAGCTATAAGGGAGGAAAACCTTGAGGCTCTTGTAGGTAAATGGATACAACTTGAGACTAAGCTCAGAGGTAAAAATGTTCAGAACCACTTAGCTAAATAAGCAGGTTGCCTCCTGTCATGGTTTATGGCTGTGGCCCCCAGGCCTCATGCGTTTGCATTGTGCATTTGTAATTGGTTCATCGTCCAGTGCTTGGATTGATGGTGTCAGTGCTAGACCCACAAAGGAGTGGAGCCAGGATGTAATGTAATGGCAGGAAGAAGATGTGTCATGCTCTCTTTTGCCATTTTTCTGCCTTGCTGTTTGCAGCCACCATGAACTGTGGCCCCATCATGCCAGCCTGCCTTAGAGCCAACCGAGTATGGACTGAAACCTCCAAAAACTGTAAGAAATAAACCTTTCCTTTCCTAACTTGTTGCATCAGGTATTTTGTCTCAGCCATGAATAAAAAGTAACTAAGACACACCCATAATCTGAAAACTAAAGGAGTTAGTGGGATATAAAATGTGCAGTGCACCCTGGAAAAGCAAAAGGGGAGGAACTGTCTAAATAGAGAAGGTGGAGGACATTGGTAATCTTGTATCATGATTTGAAATCCATATTGCTTGCATCACTCTATTTAGTTTGATTATATTCTGTTCCAGTTTGTCTACTTGTACTAGATTTGAGGACATAGACAGTTATTCTAAAAATAGCAGGGATGACCATCTCTCGGTCAGGGGAGTGCTGCCACCCCAGCCAGCATTAGGAGGAGGGAGCTAAGCTGCAGAGGCCTGCTCACGCCTTGCCTGCTACCTTCTCTCATTCCGGGGAGTGCCGCCACCACTGCTGCCATTTGGGGGAGGGAGCTGCGCGGTGGAGAAGGATTGGAGCCTGTCTAGGCCATGCAGGTGACCTGCTTTCAGCCTGGGGAGCTTTGCCACCGAGGAAGTGGATGCCTGCAAAACAACTGATGCCCAGGAGAGTTTGAGATCCTTGCTCTAGGTGGTTGGGGACCTACTCAGCCTACAGCCACACTAAATTAGGTTTGGTAGGATTCGGGCCTGCCTAGATGCATCTGGTGGCCTTCTTTTGGTCCAGGGAGCTTTGCTGCTGGAGGGGGGAGGAGTGGCTTGAGGAGGCTTTAGGCCTACCTGAGCCTCCCCTGATAACCTTCTTTTAATCTGGGGCCTCGCTGCCCAAGGAGGGAGCTATGCTACCAGAGGAGTCCCAGGAGCGCAGGACATAGGAGACAATTTCCAACACACCCAGGGGGAGCTTTGGAATAACACTTGAAACACAGAAATATAGGAAAATGACAAAATGAAAGACCAAAATGCAATCTCAAACACAGCAGCCAATCCCAAGAAAGCCTACGAGCCATGTACATAGAAGAAAATATATGCCACATGCCTGAAATACCTGAAATAATACTAACTGAAATAAAGAAGCAACTCCAGGAAGCTTTAAAGGAATTCAAACTAATTAAATAATCTCCCAGGTAAAAGAATGACAAAAATAATGAAAAAGATGTTGAACATATCTAAAGAAGACACAGTTAAAAAATTAGAGGAACAAAACAAAAAGATGGAGTTCCTGGATGAACAATATAAGAAACAAAGAAAATACATAAAGCAGATTCAAAGAGATATACAGGAAATCAAAAATTCCATTGAAAGTTGTCAAAACCACGTCAACGAAAGTGAATATAGAATTTCAGATCTTTGAGACAAGATTGCAGCTAGTGAACAGGAAAGGAAAGATCTCTTGAAAATAACAAGGAATCAGGAAATAACAATCCAACAGCTGAAGATGACTCAAAGAAAAACAACATAATATTGATAGGGATAAATGAAAAAGAAGGGGGCAACACAAATGATATCAAGAGGCTAGTCACAGAAGTAATAGCTGAAAATTTCCCAAACATGAGAATGGAAACCAACATTAGGATTAGTGAAGCATATAGAACTCCAAATAGCCATAACCAAAACAAAACTACACCCAGACATATAATAATCACCATCCCAGAAATCCAACATAAGAATAAAATACTAACAGCTGTTAGAGAGAAGAGATAGATCACCTATAACGGAAAGCCTATCAGAATTACAGCAGACTTCTCAGCACAAACAATGAAGTCAAGAAGAGCTTGGAGTGAAGTATTTCAGATCCTAAAGGAAAATGATTTCCAACCTAGACTGATGTTCCTTGAAAAACTGTCCTTCAAAATGGGTGGAGAAATAAGATACTTTCATGACAAAGAAGAGCTGAAAAACTTCATGATCACCAAGCCAACCCTGCAAAGAATACTGAAAGACAATTTACCTACACATAGGAAAAAACACTAAGCAAGGCAGACAATTAAGCAGAATGGAAAGATAAAGATGCAACAGCAAAAAGATAACATGTCAACAATAAACCAATATATAACAGTTACAACTATTAATGTAAATGGTCTCAATTCAACAACTAAAAGAAACAGTCTGGCAGAATGGATCAAGAAACAATATCCAACTATATGTTGTCTACAAGAAACCCACCTAACTCAAAAGGAAACTCACAGACTGAAAGTCAAAGGATGGAAAACAATACTACATGCAACAGGAACCAAAAAAAAAAAAAAAAAAAAAAGCAGGGGTAGCTATTTTGTCTGCAGACAATGTGAACTTCACACCAAGAATGATCCTAAAAGATAAAGAAGGTCATTACATACTGGTTAGGGGAAAATTTCAAGAGGAAGAGATAACAATCTTAAATATATATGCACCAAATTCCAGGGCACCCAGTTATACAAAGCAAGTGTTAATAGAAATGAAAAATCAAATAAACAATAACACAATTATAACAGGAGACCTTAGCACACCATTGGCACCAAGGGACAGATGAATCAGACAGAAAATCAGCAAAGAAATAACAGAACTGAATCACAATTGTGAACAAATGGACTTGATAGACATATACAGAGTGTTCCATCCAGCAACATCAGAATATACATTCATCTCAGCAATACATGAGACATTCTCTAAAATAGACCACATACTAACCCACAGAACATATTTAAATAAATGCAAAAGAGTTGAAATTATCCCATGCATGTTATCAGATCATAGCACCATGAAACTAGAAATTAATGATAAAAGTAACTGGAAAAGCCCCACAAACACATGGAAATTGAACAATACACTTTTGAGCAATGAGTGGATCACAGGGGAAATTAAAGAAGAAATTAAACAATACCTACAAGCAAACAAAAATACAAATACAACTTACCAGAATTTGTGGGATGCAATGAAAGCAGTCCTCAGAGGAAAATTATTGCACTGAGTTCCCACATCAGGAAAACAGAGTGAATACAAATAAACAACCTGATGTTACACCTCAAATATCTAGAAAAAGAAGAGCAAATCAAGTCCAAACCTAAAAGAAGGGAGGTAATTATAAAAATCAGAACAGAAATTAATGCAATAGAGACTAAGAAAACAATACAAAGAATCAACGAATCAAAGAGTTGGTTCTTTGAAAGAATAAATAAAATTGATAAGCCCCTAGCCAACCTAATTTTAAAAAAGGGAAGAAAAAGCTCAAATTCATGCAATAAGGAATGAAAAAGGTGAAACTACTACAGACTCTGTAAAAATACAGAAGATCATCAACACCTATTTCAAAAACCTCTACTCCCATAGGTTTGATAACACAGAAGAAATGAACAGATTCCTAGAAATATATGAAGTACCAAAGCTGGGTCAAGAAGATGTAAAACTGCTGAATAACCCAATTTCTATTAATGAAATTGACAGCTTTTTTTTTTTTTTTTTTTTTTTTTGTCTTTTTCCTTTTTATCGGTACTGGGGATCGAACTCACAACTGCCTGCTTGCAAGGCAAGGGCTTATGCCGCTGAGCTAAATCCCCAGCCCCTATTAATGAAATTGAAAATGTAATTAAGTCCTTACCTACAAAGAAGAGCCCAGGCCCAGACGGATTCACTGCAGAATTCTACACGAAATACAAAGAAGACTTAATGCCGACACTCCTCAAACTCTTCAATGAAGTTGAAAGGGAAGCAATTCTTCCTAAGTCATTCCTGTAAACAAATATTACTCTAGTACTAAAACCTGAGAAAGACCCAACTAAAGAAGAGAACTACAGGCCAATCTCCCTAATGAACACAGATGCAAAAATCTTCAACAAAATATTGGTAAACAGGATGCAAAAAATCAGATTATACACCATGACCAAGTGGGATTTATCCCAAGGATGCAGGGATGGTTCAACATACATAAATCAATAAATGTAATCCACCATATCAATAAAGCCAAAAGTAAGAATCACATGATCACTTCTATAGATGCAGAAAAAGCTTTTGATAAGGTCCAAAAGCTTGGTTCACGATAAGAACCTTAAAGAAAATTGGAATAGATTGTCTTTTCCTCAATGTGATGAAGGCCATCCATGACAAACCAACAGCAGCATCATACTAAATGACCAAAAACTGAAGGCCGTCACCTTAAAATCAGGCACAAGACAAGGATGTCACTTATCACCACTCTTATTCGATATATTACTGGAAATACTAGCCAGAGCAATTAGACAAAAGAGAGAAATAAAAGGGGTAAAGATAGGAAAAGAGGAAGTTAAATTATCATTATTTGCAGATGACATGATACTCTACACAGAAGACCCCCAAAACTCCATTGAAAAATTCTTATATATAATAAATAAATTCAGCAATGTAGCTGGATACAAAATCAATGCTCAAAAATCAATAGCATTTCTATACACTAACAACAAAATTCCAGATAGAAAAATAAGAGAAGCCCACATCCTTCACATTAGCATCCAAAAAAATGAAATAATTGGGAATTACTCTCATGAAAGAAGCAAAAGATCTATACAGGGAAAACTATAATACCCTGAAAAAAGAAATCAAAGATAATCTCGGAAAATAGAAAGACATCCCTTGTTCATAGATAGGGAGAATAAATATTGTGAAAATAGCCATTCTCCCAAAACTGTTATACAGATCCAATGCAATCCCAATGAAAATACCATCAACATACCTCATAGACCTAGAAAAATCACTCCTAAAATTCATCTGGAACCAGAAGGGACCTAGAATAACCAAGGCAATCCTGGGCAGCAAAGGCAAGGCAAAAGGCATTACAATCCCTGACTTGAAGTTATATTACAAAGCTACTGTAACAAAATCAACATGGTACTGCAATAAAAACAGATCTGAAGATCAATGGAATAGAGTAAAAGATACAACCGCAACTACCAACACACTCAACCACCTTATCTTTGATAAAGGGGCCAAACATGTTCACTGGAAAAACAACAGTCTCTTTAATAAATAGTGCTGGAAAAACTGGCTCTCCATATGCCAAAAACTAAAACTAGATCCATTCCTATCACCATATACTAAACTAAAATCTAAATGGATCAAAGATCTGAATATTAAAACAAAAACACTAAATCTGTTGGAAGACAAAGTAGGTAAAAATCTTGAAGACATAGAGGTAGGTAGAGAATTCATGAACAGGAATCAAACCGCATGGGAACTACTTCCCAGAATCAATAACTGGGATCATGTCTTATTAAAAAGTTTCTGCATGTCAAAAGAAATCTCCATCACAGTGGAAAGAAAACCCACAAACTGGGAAAAAATCTTAGTGAACTGCCCCTCAGACAAAGGACTTCTGTCTAAAACATATAAAGAATTAAAAAAATCAAATCCCCAAAATTCAAAGACCCAATCCAAAAATGGGCATCTGAGATGATCATTAGTCATTAGAGAAATGCAAATTAAAACAACACTGAGATTCCATCTCACTCCAAAAAGAATGGCCCAGATCAAGAAAACTACCAACAACAATAGCTGGAGAGGCTGTGGGGGAAAAGGAACTCTCCTGCACTGTTGGTGGGAGTGTAGACTCATGCAACCACTGTGAAGTTCAGTCTGGAGATTCCTCAAAAAGCTGGGATTGGAAGTCCTATTTGACCCAGCTATTCCACTTCTAGGCATATTCCCAGAAGAACTGAAAATATCATACCACAGTGATATATGTGCACCCATGTTTATAGCAGCACAATTTGTAATAGCCAGATCTTGGAAACAACCTAAGTGTCCATCAACTGAGGAATGGATAAAAAAGTTGTGGTATTTTTATACAATGGAATACTACTCAGCTATAAAGAATGATCACATTGAGATATTTACTAATAAATGGGTGCAACTTGAGACCATACTCATAAGCAAAATAAATCAAACTCACATGTATAAATACCATACAGTCTTCCTAGTGTAAGAAATAGTAAGAGTACATAAAAGTTTATGGTAATCATGATTCCCCATTACATTGTTTTGAAACCTTATAATGATCATATTAGTTAGTTGTAACGGGTTTGTCCTTGTTTGTTTGATTTTATTAACTGTGATGGTATGAACAGCTAATGTGAGGGAAACAAGTCGTTATAATAGCCAGTACTGACATAATATCATCTTACTCTGAAGTCCTACCATGCTTTTGCTCTTCTGTTTCCATTAGCTCTATCAGGTTGTTCCTTATTGGATTGTATTACGTGTGAAAGTATAAACAAATTTCCTATGTGAAATGAGATAATATAGTAGCCATTGTTTGTTTTCTGTTATTTGGTTCTGAATGCCCTGTAAGACTCTCATTCTCTTGAATGTTTTTACACTATTTTGTTATTTTTGATACTATTGTTTATGAAGTTACTCAACTATTTCAAAGAAAGAGACATTGTGGTAGTTACTGTTAATTACGGGTTGTCTTCTAGTGATATTCTGTGTTGCTTACATTGTTCTGTCTGATCTGCTTTGTTATGTCCTGTTTTGTCTTAATCTCTTTAAAATTAAAAAAAAATCATAACCAAAGATAGCAGGATATACTACGGTAACCATTTTTAATTTCCTATTAACTTACTCTGAAACCCTGTATTGCTTTCACTGCCTAGTTTCGACTGATTTGATTTGAATCTGTCTTGTTCAATCGCTGTCTTGTCTTGACTAATTTTATTAGAATCTGTTATGTTTAATATATCAAGTCTGAGAGTATAGCCAACTACTCTGAAGACAATAAGATTCACTAGAATACCCATTCTGGTTTGACTATTACCCTCTTTTGAAGTCCTATAATGTCTCCAATGTTTTGTTTTTATTGATTTTGTTCCGTGCTGCTTTGTTCAATTTTATTGTACCTGATGGGCAATTCTACTAAAGATAACAAGAGACATCATGGTAACCACTGTAGATCACCTTATATTATGGTTTTAAATTATGTACTATGTCAATCCTTTTGTTCTGAATGACCCCGTTTTTTTTTTCTCATTTGGTTTTATTCTTCCAAAATAAATTAAAAAAAAAACCTGGAAACTCTTCTTTATCTTCCCCCAATAATCTACTTCTCAGAAGAGTCACTATTTATAATTTTTTGTGTTCTCCCGGAAATTTCCTTATAAATTGATATAGACATACAAGTTTATTCGAACATAACAAAATTCTCTTACATATATTTTTATGTGATTTAATTTTTTCACTGAGCAGCATATCTGGATACCTCTTTGAGTTAATCCACAAAAACAGCTTTCCCCCACTTTTTTCAATGACTACAGAACATTTAGGGGGGTGGACTTGCTATAATTTATTTAGACACCTTCCTTGCTGAGGGTGTTTCTAACTCAAGTAAAATATGTCTTTATATAAAATTTTTATGCATATGTATAAGGAGAAATTCCTAGAACTGAAATTTGTGGGTCACAAGATACAAACTTTTTGATGTTTGGGCCATGTCTTCTCTAAATGCATCATATTGCATCCTCAGAGCCAAATAAAAAATAAAAATAAAAATCACAGGGCCTCATCATTACCATGGGGACAAATGCCAATGTCACTGTAAATCTCAGATAGCCTACAAGGCCTCAGTAACATCGACAGCTGGGGCCACAGGCCCAGAGAGCAAAATTCACAGGTACAACCTCCTTTCATTACATAATTTGGAACATTTTCTTCATTTCTTTCTTCTCCTTTTCTAAGTGGAGAAAAAAAAATAGACAGAATCCCATAGGAGGCGGGAGAAGTGGAGACCTATATTAGACAACCAGATTCTAGGTCGGTTATTCTTAAACTTGCTGTTGAAAACTGGTCAACTTATCAGCCGCTCTGGCCTCTAGATCAACTCACATGGGGGTTGGACAAGAATTTAAGTACACCTTCTGGAACATGCCTTAACTACTTCTGGCTACATGTTATTTGTCTTGCAAGTCAGGGAGATAAAGTAAAAGCCATTTGAGAAGTATACATTTAATCCATGTATTTATTAGGCATTTGGTAAGCCAGCCACTAGACTCACAAAAACAGATTAACATTGTCTCCACCCATAAAAGGTTCAGAGGTCAAGATAAAAGTCACGCTTCAGCAGCAGGAGGCTGGGAGCTCAGTGGTGTCCTCTACCAAAGCAGGAGATGGAGGGCATGGGATTAGATGCAAAGTATAGAACTTTATTTTGAATCCTCTGCACTGGTGTGCCTCAAACACAAGGAAATGGTACTGCTGTATCTAAGTCTCTGGTGCCCTCCATTTCAGCATGGCTCTGGATCACTCTGACACCAACTGCTTCTAGAAGAGGAGAGTTTGCAGGAGAGGGCACTATTTAATCTACTTAAAGTTGGCAACTCATTGAGAATAAGGGCCATGAGCAGCTGTGTGCTGCTGGAAATGATTCTGCTTGATTTTTAATTCTTGGCAAAATAAGGATAAGACACCTCTTAATGAAGTTACAAATATAAACATCTTAACAGCAAAAAAAAAATCTTGAAAATAGCATTCTACATAGCAACAACATAGCATCTTGTTTGAAGTGTGCTTAAACTTCACAGAAAATGATCTGAATTTGAGGCACGATATATACTCACCCAGTGAATTCAGATTCTTCCTGCTTCAGGTGTGGTCCTCAGCATCAGCACCTCTTGAAAACCTGTTAGGAATACAAAACTTTAGAAAAAAAAATCAAAATCTTCACTTTAACAAGATCCTCTAGCAGTTGGCATGAAGGTTTTAGCCATCAGCATCTTGGTGAGTGAAGTAACCAAGTAGAACTTTGGAGAGCTAATAGTGATTTTTGATCTCCTCATTGATTACTCCTTGGAAGTTAGTAACAAACCATGATTATAATGCTTTTGAACTCAGCTACCAGGCATTTTGAGACTCCAGGCCAGGACTAAGCAGTGTTGGGGACAATGTTGGGAACTGGATTCAGCCAGGGGGTGGGCACAGAAGGGAAATCTACCCTGAATGACAGGTCATGCAGCTCAAGCTTGGTTGGGTTGGCACCAATTCTTGGATTGAACTTCCAAACTCTAGAGCCTGGTGTAGTTCTGGCCTTTTCCCACTGCAGCACTTTCATGCTCTGCTCAGAGTTCCTTCAAATCGCTATGCAATGGACATGTGAAGACCACAGGGCACCAAAGCCATCAGGAGGAGCTCACATGATCCTGCTTTCCATGCTCAGAAACCCGAAAAGCCAGGTTGGAAACATCGAAAAGTGTTTTTCCAAATAAAACTAGAGATGAAAATTCTTCCTAGCTGTGACCCTGGACAAAGATTAGAAACCCTCCTTCTTCCTCTTACCCCTAAAAATTGACTAGTATCCTTTAATATACCCCAAAACCTCTCTATCAGGAAGCATATGAAGGACTGCAATCATCATTCACCCAATTCCACAGATATTTATTCAGTGACAGAAATAATAGTAATAACAGAGGGTGATGTGGTCACGACCACATCTGAGTCAGTGCTCTCTACACTGTCTCCTAACTCTCTTTGTGGTCTCTTAACATTTGAAGATGGAGCACTGGGTCTAAATCCTGCCACTCTCTCTTCAGATTGCTACAAAAGGCAGCAATACAGGTTTTCATTAGCAAAGATTCTCACTGCCAAGTGAAAAATGTAGTATTTATCAGATTTAGCATGTATATATACCTACAACCTCTGAGAAAGACACCTCTTTTGAGAAGGAATGCAGAGAAAGAGCTTTCCAGAAGCCCCAAGAAGTTCCAGGTCGGAATAGGCTACTCAAAAGGAGTGAGCAAATGCGACCTACAACCCATATTTGGGGACTGCAGATATAAAATCTGTACCATAGGTTCACAGCCTAGAAGTCTAGCCAGGGGTTTTGACATGGGACCCTTAAGTCTAAAGTTTGTAAGGCAGGCCGGCAGCTTGGAAAGTCAGGCAGGAGTTGCTGTTGCAGTCTAGAGGCATCATTTTTCCTTCTTGAGAGGACTTCAGTTTTTGTTCTTAAGGCCTTTGACTCCCTGGATAAGACCCACCCACACTGATGAGAGTAACCCTCTCTACTTAAGAAATGTATCTGTACAATGTCTTTACAGCAAGCAGCACCTCCACTAGGGCTTAGTGAAATGTCTTGGAGCTACAGCCTGGTCAAGTTGATTGAAGAGGCCAACCATCACCAAGCCCACCACAGCTGTGACGTCACCTCTAACCCCCAACTGCTACCTTTAAATGCGTGGGACTCTAGGTCTGCAGTAGTCTGCTTGGCTGCTGTCACAAAGTACCATACGTAAGAAAGCTTAAAGAATACATAATTACTGCCTTCAGTTCTGGAGGGTAGGGAGTCCAATGTACAGGCCAACTTGGCTCCTGGACAGTCCCATTTCCTAGTTCACAAGGTCTTCACAGGGAATAGATCCCATTCGTGAAAGTGGCATGCCCACGACCTAGTCACCTCCCCAAGACCCTGCCTCCTAAAACCATGACAAGAGGAAAACAGATGGGGAGGGACCTTCACATTCCATCTGTGACACCGCCTGCAGACTTCTGGTGGGCCCTGGGAACATAGCAGGCCAGTTCAAACCAGGGGAGCTGTCAAGTTAACATAGCTATAAGCAATTCTCAAAAGATCAGCAGACAGAGAAAGGGCAGATGGATCAGCACTGTCCTTGCCCTATTGTTTTAAGAACCTGAGCTAGATTCCAGTCTCCCAGTGTCCCCCACAAGTATCTGTCTGATTGATTTACTGGTTGGTTGACTGATTGACTGATTGTCTGCTTTCCTTTTCAGCTCCCTACTGTCCACTCAGTACTTTGTGGAATCCCCTCCCCTATAAACTACAGGTGTTCAGCTCCTCATCTTCGACCTGCTTCTAGGAAAGCCCAAACCAAGGCATGCAGGTCAAAGGTCAGATATGGCTGAGTTTTGCCTGTAAGTTTCTTCAGTTCGGATGGTAAGAGGTATATTTACAATTTCTTCATGTTTTTTGGGAGTAAACCAATAGCAAGACGTCTTCACCAGGAATCTGTTCCTTGTATGAATGAGAGTTCTCCAGAGAAACAGAGACCACAGGGTGTTTGCATAGCCAGCCTTCCTTAGCCATAGGCTCCACATCAGTAGGTTTAACCAATCAGGGGTTAAATGCACAGACTTTTTCCTTATTATTTCCCAAACAATTCAATCTATTTACATAGCATTTACACTGATTTAGGCATTAGAAGTAATCTAGAGATGATTTAAAGTATATGGGATGTGTCAGTCAGCTTTCTGTCACTGTAACAAAATACCAGAGATAATCAACTCATAAAAAGGAAAGAGGAGAGGTTTCAGTCTGTGATCACTCTGGGCCTAAAGCAGTCCCATATATCACAGCAAGAGCACACGGTAGAGGAGGCCTCTTTTCCTCAAGGTAGCCAGGAAGCAAACAGGAGTCAGGAAGGGGCAGGGATTCCAACAAACCCTTCAAGGGCGTGCCCTAGTGACCAAACAGGACCATTAGTCTGATATCCATCTTGACTGCACTAAGACACACTTAGCAGATTAGTAAAGCACACTCCTGGGTATGCCTGAGTGGGCCTTGGAGGTGTAACCTCACGTACTGTATGTAGTCCCTGACCTCTTCCTCCCTGGCACTGTTCCCCTGCTGTGCTCCGGGCCACTATGAACTAGGTATCTTTCCTCCACCTCACCTGTTGCCATGTTTCCGCCTTGGAGTCAGCTAAACATGGATGGACTCTCTGAAACTGTGGGCCAAATTAACCTCTCCTCCTTTAAACTGAGGGAATGGGGCATGGTGTCTCTGTGGCGAGAAAGCTAACATACCTAACTTCCCTCCACAGGCTCCCCCTGTTCAAAGTTCCACCACCTCCCAGTACTGCCACCAGTGAGGGGCACACATTCAGCATATAAGCCTTTGCAGACCCAAACGTCACACCGAAGGACATGTGTAGGTTATATGTATAGATCACAACATTGTGTAGAAGAGACTTGAGCATCTTCAGATTTTTGTAACCCCAAGAATATCCTAAAACCAATCTCCCCTTGGATATCGAGGGACAAATGACGACACACATGCTACACAATAATGGAAGCTGAGAAGTGCCAAACATGCCTACTGTCCACAAGCTGGTGACCTAGGAAAGCTGGTGGCATCACTCAGTGTGAGTCCCGAGAACCAGGAGAGCTGGTGTTGTGCTTGTGAGTCTCAGTGCGAACAGGAGGTGAGTTGCGATATTCCAATTTGAGTCGCCAGGCAGGAAGTGTTATAGGCTTCTTTCATCTGCCTTTTTCTTGTATTTGGTCCTTGAACCAAATGAATGATGCTGTCTTGGTCACTTTTCTCTTGCTAGAACAAAATACCGGAGGCCCACAATTGAGAAGGAAAGAGGTTTATTTTGGCTGATATTTGCAGTCCACAGAATGCCTGCTTCATGAAACAAAAAGTATGATGGAAGAGTCTGCCAGAGAATGTTGCTCACATCATTGACACTCAGGAAGCAGAGAGAAAAGGAGGAGCCAGGAAAGGGCTTGTACCCTTCCAGGGCACACCCCCAGGGACCCATCCTTCCTGATCAAGCCCCACCTCCTAACAGCACATCAGCTGAGACGCCATCAGTGAGCTAATCCATCGATGAGTACAGCACCCAATGATCCAGTCATTTGCTGGACACACGAGGCTTTGGGGGGACACCTCTGATCTAAGCCGTAACAGATGTCCATTACAAAGTTTGCACTTTACTGAGTCTACCCATTCTGATACTTATCTCATCCAGAGGCACCTTCCCAGGCACACGCAGAAATGATATTTAGCCTAATATTTGGGCATCCAGTGACCCAGTCAAATTGACACATAAAATTACTCTTTGCATTCCTGAAGGCACAGAGCATTTGCCCCTTGAAATCCAGTCATCTGTGAGACAAGCATTCATTTCCTAGGGGGAGACAGGTCTAGAGAGAGGACACCAGCCCTAGGTGTACTGGCCAGCATTGGTCGGTCCCACCTGCCTGGTCATTGACTCCAGAGTGAATGCAGAATGACTAGAACTCTGGTCTCAGTCCAGCACTTCAGACATGCCCGGTGAGCAACTGCAGGGAGCCTGAACCTCCTTGTTATCCACAGAAAAATGTAATGGCTCCTTCTTCACAGCATTGTATCAAATCAATACACAAAGGCATTGTATCAAATTAATACACAAAGCCCATCCATTACAAGACAACAGCACAGGACCTGTTGCACAGGAAATGCACAAATTAATACCAGATGTTATTGAAGAATTGAGGTGAAATGCCACAGCAAACTTCAAAAATACTACCAGGAGCTATGCTTTTAATTTATATGGCTCTCCAACCCACAAATACAGCTAGTCTGCTCCCCAACAAAATCCATACATTTCCCCAAAATTTCAAGATTGATGATGCCCTTGGCTGAAGCATCAAGCACGGTAGCCATCACAAGCCAGAAGAGTCATGTATTTCTTCCTGTGTCGATAGCCTGCGGCAGGATGGAGAGATTTGTTGGCAAGGGCCCTGGAGGGTCCATAAAGCAGGGGAGGCTGGGCAGAAAGATCTGTTTAATTCTCACTTTCCAAGGGGTTGTTATTCAACTCATCCTCCCTTCTTCTATCCGACAGTAAATCACGCGCTGCTGTAATCTGCTTCCCTGAAGATCAGCGGCCGCCGCCTTCTAGCTACACTGCAGCCTCACACAACGCACTCAGCAGGCAAATCTGATGAGTACTCAGCATTGCTCCTGCTAACAATCCAGCCCTTCCAGGCATCTTGAGATCTGTCTCCACTAAAGTCTGGGAGAAATGAGCCCCAATTTGAGGTTCACGTCCATTAGCTGCTAAGCCCAGGTGGAGGTGAGCTGCTGGTTATGAATTAAGATCTGCTGTTGGCTGTGAAATGAATAAATTTTCCTTCCCTGACCTCCAGAGCCTGCATAATCTATGACCACCATGAGTAAACAACCAGGAGCCCAAAGAAAACATTACTGCAATAAACACCCCAGGTGTTCTAGTTAATAAAGTATCACGGCTCTGCACTTTACCTGGACGAGTACATTTTCAAAAACACACTTAAAAATGAAGCCACACAGACTGGGGCTGTATCTTTGAGGAGAAGTCAGGAGGCCAAGTAATTCCTCTGTGGCCTGAGCATCAAGGTCATTGCAGAAAACAGAATGGGACAGGAACAAGGGTCAAGCAAGACTTCTGACCCCTGGGACCCAGGACAGTGTAGAGTTCTTTGGTGAGAACATTGCAGTTGTTTTGTAATCAGCGATGCCACCAAGTTTGCAGAGCCACCAGGCTGGGAAGAGAGTTCAAGGAGGATTGAAAGCACCCAGAGAGAGCCCACAATCACAATTTCAGTGGGAGCTTGGCCAGCGATAGGGGACATGAGGGCAACTCTGACCAGGATGAAGGAGACCAAGAGAAGGACAAGAAAGAAATTCGTTGTGGAAGGCCCAGTTTGCTCTGTAAGATTTGTAAGTCTGTTCCTCAGCTGGTTTGGCTAATAAAGACAGGATATCCCATCCTGGGTACCAATCCATGTCAGGCACTGGGGCCAGCAGGTTGCATCCATTCTCTCCAAGACCCTGCAGCAGATTTGCTGCCTGAAGGCCATCCACATGGCTCTCCCTTGCCTTCTGCTGTCAAAGAGGCTAGGAAGCTAAAATCATCGCCTAGACCCGTGGAAGTTAGGAGAGATCATCTACCAGGATTCTGGTCAAAAAGAAGTAGGCAAAGGACTTAGGACAGCCCTCTCTTCCTGAAGAGAGAGACCTTTATTCTCCTTTCTACTGGAACCCAGGCCAGAGGCTGGAGATAGGGCAGCTGTTTTGAGGCCATGCAGCAGCAGACATGAGAACAGAGCCAGGATGATAAGAATGTGAAAAGAAGATGGGGTCCCTGTGAAGTCCTTTGAAAAAAACCTTCTATCAACTGCTCCAAACTTCCCACTAAGTTAGTTTAAAGAAAACGAATTTTTTCCATCTATGCCAGCAGAGATTTTTTAATCTCCTTAGTGGAAAGCAATTCTCAGTTTATTATTTATTTTCTTTTTCGAAACGTGGTCTCACCATGGAGTCCATGACTGGCTGGGTTGTCCAGGATGCCCTCAGCCTCCTGAGTGATGGAAATAAAAAGCATTTCTAATCAATGTATTCCCACCCTACAGATGAGGAAACTGAGGCTCAGAAAGGTAGAGTGATGTGTTGAAGTCCACGGAGGAGTGAAGAGTAGAGCTCAGATTCACTGTGACCTCTTGCCTCTTATCACTTAACCCTCCCCCATCAGGGCCCGCATCTCAGCTAGGAGTCACACACATACAAGCTGCGTGTTTCTGACTGCCACATTTCTTCAATGCATTAAGCCTGAACAGGACTGAAACAATCTGGGTATATAACTGACAGCTACAATTAAGGCTAATGACATTATTGATCCAAATAGTAGCCAGCCCTCTCCTTCGTCTCAGTGATAGCCCTCAGAGGCCATGACTTTTCACTCAAAGAGCCTAAGCATCACGGTGTTAAACTTGCATGACACCTCCCAGTTTGGAAGTGACTGCGTCCAGCCCCTCTTGCCTCCTTCCCATGACCGGGGCTCCCTCGTCCTCCAGTCTGAGAGGTTCAGAGGGTCCCATGGTTTTCCTGGGTCACAGTTTTTGGGGCTTCACTCATTTGTCCTTTGTTCTGGCTCTTGAGGGAGCTGCTGGCTGGCTGAGTCTCCAAAGCTGCACTGTAAGGAGCAGGTGACAGGAAGATGCAAAGTCTAGAAGCATTTCTTTCACTCTAAGAAGTAAAATACGGAGTACCCCTCCCCATTGCTATTTTTTGTTCTTTGCAATATTGGGGATTGAGCATAGCTCAATATACTGAACTTTATAATCTATCTTTATACTGAATTATGTCTCTAGACCTTTTTTATTTTTATTGTTATTTTTTATGAAACAGGGTCTTACTCAGTTGCTAAATTGCCTAAATTGGGCTTAAATTTTCAGTCCTCCTGCCTCAGCCTCTCAGAGTGCTAGGATTACAGGTGTATGCCACCACACCTGACTCACCCATGCAATTTTTAATATTCTGGAGCTCAGCAGTTCTCCTGCAAAATTATAAACTTGAGGGACAGATCTGGAAGGAGACTGACCACCACCCATATTGTGCGCCCCTTGTCCCAGTATGCCTCGAGACCCCAGGCAAGGCATCTCTGCTTCACTTTTCTCAAATAGAAACTTCTGCCCAAAGCCAACATGGAGAAGACTGAAGCCAGAGAAGGCACAGTTGGGCAGGGAGAGGAGCCCTCCTCTGCATGGTGGAGGACCACATGGTGGAGGTTCCCTTCACATGGCCATCAGCTGCCTTGGGCTGTGTGCAGGATTCTTGTCCAGTGTGCAGGACCCTTGTTGGGAAGCTGGAGTCACTCAGGTGCCCATGTTCAGAGTAGCAGAGTCCTCAGGGCTCACTGTGCCATATCTCTCTGCCTCCAGGCCAATCTGCAGAAAGGAGGATGCTGGGAGAACCTGGTCCCCAGGTTGGGGGCCCATTGAGAATAGACCTGAGTGTTGTAAGAGACGCAGGTCCCTTCAATGCTGTTCATTATTTTTGTCAGATTTTCTTTTTAATCTCAAAGGATGCTACTTTACAGGGAGAAGAAAACAGGAAGAGTCCAGGGTCCCATGCTTCTGGCTGCCTCTAAGTGGACCCCAAAGTCCTAAGAGTTTTGCCCTGGGCTCAAGGGAAGAGGACAGTTTCCAGGAAACTCACTGTGAACTCCTCAGCCCCCACAGTCCAGTCCTGCTCCACAGTGGAACATTTTTTAGTAATTTAAGAAGTATGTGGGTTATGCAACCCTCGCCTCCTACACAGCCTGTGCTCTGTAACATGACACACGTCCTCCGTGGGAAGGAAGAGCAGTTCCAACACACACTGCGGTTCTGCTGCCTCAGAATATAGGGCAGGACAGCTGGTCCCGCAACAGGTCAGGGCTGACCCAGTAAAGCAGAGTGGAGCAGTGAGCAGCATCAGCTTTCAACAATGGCACATCCCACCTGAAATGTGTCTCTGCCACCCTCCTGTCCTAGTGAGAAAGCACTACCATTTGTATTTCTTAGAACCAGGGCAATTTTTAAGCGTTTTGTTTTGTTTTGTTTTGTTTTGTTTTGTTTTGTTTTGTTCAAACAGTAAGACTTCTTTCTTAATTTTCCAGTGTAAAAGAATATTCAAATACCACATATACAGTACTCATTCAAAGAACACCCGTCACAGCTTCCCCAGTTCCTGATTCGGACTTAGGCTCCATGTCACTCCCCAGAGGTCCTCTCATTGCTGGTAAACCAATGGCCAAAAATGTGCTGTGGCCACTGACCCACATCATGCTGTGTGGACTCAGGAGCAACAGGAGCAGCCGGCAGGGCTGGGGAGAGCCTTACTGAGGAGCCCACCCTGTGTCCAACAAGTACCTGGACTATACTGTACCCGGATGCATTCTGGACTCTGCTCAACACAGACTTCAGCGTCAGATGGGCAAGGTGCCAAGGGGAAGAAGGACTCCTGCTAATTTTGGAGAATGTGGCTGCCAGCAGGCTTCTGGATGTGCAGACACAGCCACGGGCTGGCGCCCCCGCACCAACTGAGCCTGACCTCTGGGAAGCCAGGAAATGCTGGCCACAGGCCGCCCACAGGGCTCTGCCCACTGCAACAGGCTGCAAGATCTTTTGAGAATCCTGACCCCTCATAGTTCCCCCAATTTGCAGTGTCCTCTCACAGGGGCAACCTCATGTCCATGACTCCTCAGCTGACCTCTGATGACAATAGGACCATAGGAGCTCTGTCCCCAGCATCAGTGAATCCTGATGCTAGCTGTCATGCAGTGACCCACAACTCCTGAGATCCAGACACTCCCCATGGTGTCAGTGTGGGCTCTGCTGCTCCTCACAATGGCACTAAGATTACACCCATTCACAGAGGCTCGGCAAGCGTCTGTGAGAAGTTCCTCCTGCGTAATTCTCCAGGACAGAGTCTTGACCACCATGGGCATTTGCTGGGCACCTGGATTAGGATCTGGAATGGGCTCATCTGTGCCAGCCCTGGGAAAGGGTGTAAATACAAGGCAAGCAGTCACCACAGCCACATGGGCACAGAACTAAGAGGTATTTGGAAGGATGTGCTTGGTTGCAAATAATGGAACCTGAAACCGACTGTCTAAACCAAAGAAAAAAAGAGAAGAATAAGAAGAGAAATAAAGAAAAGAGGGGAGAGAGGCACAAAGAGAGAGGATGGTAGGGAAGGGAAGGGAAGGGTACTCAACAGATAATGGAGAAACCTGAAGATCTGGCTGGTCTCATGACTGCTGGCCCCAGTATCTAAAATTATTGAAGCTTTCTGAGCTCCATTCTGTCTCTCAGTCCCTCATTCTTCTCCTTTTCTTGCCTTTCCTGCTAGAACAAGCTCTGTTTGTATGGCAGGAACACAGCCATGGCTGTTCCCCAACTCCATCTCCATCCCTCCTCCCCAGGTGGAAACACTGTCCCTGAGGGTGCCAGTGAGGATGCTGCAGAAGCCTCAACCTGACAATCGGGGGCCAAGCGGAAACTCTGACCTCCTGCCACAGCCTCCCGGCTGCAGCCTACAAGCTCAGTTTTCCTCTTCGTGTCTGTCACTGTTTTTTCCTGGATTGCTTAGAAATATCACAAACCATAACAGAACCCAGGAAAGCAATCCTGAACGATTGCTCATGATGGTAGAAGCAGCAATTAGTAATATTTGATATGGGCAAAAAACTGATTTATGAAGCAACTATCCACTGGAAGATTCTAAATGTAAAAAAATTGATCTCTAGGAAAATAACTTTAGCAAAATGAATATGGAGACATTGGCAATGGTTTAACCATGCTGTATAGAAAATTGATAAAGGGAGTAAGTCAGACTAATGGAGTTCCCACTGGAATGCTGGTACTTTCCAGAGGAAAATGCTGCATTGTTGGGTAATTTTGATTAAAGTGCTTACATCCAAAATAGCTTTGGGATCAAAATGTCAACAGTGGTGGAGGAGTTGAGTCAAGATATACTGGTTCCTGATGGATGAGCTGGATCCAACAGAAGCAGAAGGCAAATAAAACAATGCTCTCAAAGAGGAAGGCAGGGGTGGTTGGTAACTGATCTAGAAAACCATGATGGAAGCAGGGTACACAGGGCAGACCATGGAAGAAGCTGTTCCCTGACCCCTGCCTGAGGTTGCAAAGGCTCTCTTGTCCAGCAGACTCAGGTCCCTGCAGGAACTCAATAAGCTAGAGAAGCCCCATGCTGCCTCCTGCCAGCCATACCTCCGCTTCTTGTGCCCTGTGGCTCCCACCCATGTGCAGCAGCCTGAATTTCCCCACGCGCACGCATGCAGCACACACAGTCCAGAGGAGGCCTGCCAGCCTCCCCCCTAAGGCCACTGTGACACTAAATAAGATCAGAAAGTAAAAGTGCTTACCAGAGCTATTTTTTTTTTCTAAATGACATTTATTGTTTTTGTTTTTCTAACCACAAATACAGCGTAGTGCAAGGCAGAATTTTTAGAAGACACAAAAAAGGCAAAAGCAAAAATAGCAGTTCTGACCCCATTGCTAACAGATGACCACGGCTGACTCTTGAGACCGTGGTGCTCTTATGAGCCTGAAAGGAAGCGCACTCCAGGTAAACCTAGTGGTAAGATAGCACCTGCCCTGTCGGAAAGCCCAGGGCAGGTGGGAAGCCAGTTCAAGGTCCTCAGTGAGCCCTGTGGCCCTAGGCTGAGCCCCATCTGAAGTGTGGGGCCACATGCTACCTCCAGCAGGGATCCAGGGGCCAGATTTTGCAGGCAGTCTCCCAGACTCTTTTCCACCATTGCTTTCTCTCTCTGTACCTTGCTTTCCTCATGGGCAGCATAAGAGGAACAGTCCCTCAAGGATCCTGTGAGGTGACCTAAGTGGTTTCCAGGCCTCTGCTTCTGTCACTCTGGCAAGCACTAGATCTGGTAAAGACTCTTGTTGCTCCCATTTTACAGATGAGGGAATAAGGCAGAAGGGACAGGTTCCCTGACCAAGATATCACAGCTGGGAAGTGGATCTGGGAGCCACACATTGGTTCATGAGGTCAGAGGAAGTGGGGCTGGGATAAGGTCAGAGGTGCCGCTCACTGAGGAGAGAGGAGTCACATGTCCCTGTTGCCAACCAAACCTCTCCCCGGGGACAGTGGCATGCCCTCTCACAGGCGCTAAAGCTCGGCAGTGCCTTCCTTCCAAACATTCTAACTTCCAAAGCCCAGGGAAGAACACGGTGAGTTCCTTCTTGACGAGGGCAATTTCTCAGTTAAAAAACACTAGCTTTTCCTTCTACATGTAGGCATGAGGCTTGAGAATGTATTTGAAAAGGATTTTTTTAATGGCTCTGTGCATCACAGGTCACTAAGCACTATCAGTCTGCAAGTTGAGGCTAGATGTCCGGTGCCCAAATAGGATCTCACAAAAGATGCAATAGGGCCTGATGTGGTAGCACATGCCTATAATTCCAACACTTGGAAGGCTGAGGCAGGAGAATTGAGAGTTCAAGGTAACCAAGGTCAGCCTTGGTTACCTAGTGACCAAAAACGAAAACAACTTGATGGCCCCAGCCCATCAATTCCCTAACTCCACACATTAACTGAAATAGCAGTCTCCAGGAGAACATCTTACTCACTGGGTCAGCCTCAATCAGGGGATCTAGCGATTGACGGTGAGTGAGATCCCACCATGAGCTTAGCATGGCACCAGTGCTGTTGACTACTGACTAGAGCTGGGGCAGTGTGCGCCCAAGAAATTAGTCACAGCCCCGGCCCTTTCCACACTAGTGGACATCTCGGTTCCCATCTGTGTCTGGAATGCTGTCGAAGCAGAGAAGTGCTTAATGTGCCAGCATCATGTGGCTGGGGTTGGGCTACAGACTAAACACAGCGTGAACAGGAATGGGTTGGGTTGGGGTCACTTCTACCCCCTCGTCCCCCAGGTTCTTGAGTCTGCTCCACAGAAGCCAGGAGCTGACATGTCAGTGGAGGGCCGGGATCAATGTCTCCATCCAGAGCAGCTCTGGGCAATGCTGTCCTGTCTGGGCCTCGATTCTTCCCAACCCCAGTTGGCTGTGGGAGCCCCCAGCCTCCAGCGTCACACATGTGTTGCTCATCTGGAAGAGATGTAGGGTGGAACTTCAAGAGGACAAGCTGCTTTCCTGGGATCCTTTGCTGAATCAGATGCCACCAAGAGCACAGTGTGTCCCCAAAATTCACCAGACACCCTTATCCTTTCATGGACCATTGGCTCATTTATGTACAGGCTAAACACATTTAGTCTGCTCTCAAAAGCACTACAGTGACAGCTTAGAGAGACTGCAAACTTCGAAGACACAAACAGCTTAGAAAATAGGTCAAACCCTGACTCGGTGTATCCACAGCACTGTCTTTTCCAGCCTTTCCCCCTAAAATCAAATTAGCAGTGTATGTAAATGAGTTGCAAGCATTCATTACATTAATTTGTCTAATTTTAGAGGCAGACCTGAAACAAACATCACCTCATTCTCTAACGCTTAGGCTCATGAAGGATATTGATTTCTGAGTTGCATTATCCCTGCATGAAGGCCTTTTTATGGCCCCAAAGGGAAGCGATCATCAGATTGCTCATGAATACAAATGCCCTGCTCAGAGGCCCTGAGACATCCTTCTCCAAGGTCATTTCCAGGGGTGACAGACCTGGTAGAGCACTCAGAGTTCAGACTCAGGAATCTATGGGCCATGCATGCAGCACTCCACCAGGCCATCGATCCTGAGAAGATCAATGGCTGTGGACTTCAAAGGGCCCCTATGGAGGCAGTGGCGGGACCTGTGTTATTTCCAGGGCCTTTCAGCATTTGTAGTGATCGGCTGTGGAATTAAGAGTTCATCACCTTATTGAGCATCTCCCTCACAGAGGTAGACAGTGAAGGACTGTCCCTGCCACAGAGGGAGACCCAAGCAAAGCAAGCAGTGAAGGATTCTTCATCTCCTGCCTCTCCCCAGGGGCTGTACAGAGAATGATACAATCCACCATAAAGACACCTGACCCACCCAGTGCTCTACACCCAGCCATCTTAGCAGACTGGCTAAGGACAACTAAGGAGATCTGTGTCCAGCCTCCTGAAAAAAACACCTCTCACCTCCAGCCCCTCAAAGCAGCCAAGCAGGAGCAGAGCTCTATTTCAGATTCAGGGGACCACCAGAAGACCCTTCTGCCCAACTATCTCTTTAAAGCCTGCTACAAGCTGGGTTTTCCTGCACCCAGTTGTCCCAGGCCTACAAGGTGGACATGGAGGGAACACATGGACCATGGGCACACATGCCAGCTTGAGCCCCTAGCTCTGTCTGGACAGCCCTTGTAAACCAGGACAAGCCACTTAGTCCTACCATGATTTGGTTTCCTTAACTGTAAACTGGAGAGAGGGCACTCCTGAGGCTGATTCAATGGCTGGTGATGTGTAAGTAGCACATCAGGAATTCCAAGTCCCAGATCTGTGGAACAGCTTTTATGAAGCTTTGGGAATCCTGCTTTCATGTATGGTGGGGTTGGGGAGGTGAACCTGGAGCTTTTGCACTGAGCTACATCTAGAGCTCCCCTTCCCTTTATAAAAAAAACTTTGAGACAGGTTTTATCAGGTTTAAATCACTAAGTTGTCCAGGCTGCACTCAAACTTACGATCCTCCTGCCTCAGCCTCCCAAAATGCTGGGATTGTAGATATTTAAGAAATGCACTACAAGTGTCTCATGAGCCATTTAGTTCCCCAACATGGTAGTGAGTTGGACTACATAGCACTCTGTGAGCATTCACTTTGACTCCTCCTTTAGGACCTGACACCTTTCACCTCCACTCATTCTGGCCTGACTTTTTGACTCATATTGGCTGATTGGATTTGGGCAAAGGGGACGCAGCGCTGTCTCCAAGTGTAGGCTTTTCACTCACTGCTTGGGAAGCCCTAGACTGCACTATACGTAAAGCAAGCCTGAGCTAGTCACTGTCCCTTCTCCCTGGACACCAGAACACATCCAGCCCACTGCTGGAACAGCTGCCCAGCCAAGCACTGATGACAACCTGCTGACCCATCTGGAGAGGGAACATGGAGCCCACTGAGTTCAGAGGGCAGTGGTTGCACCATGTATTGTGGCTCTATCTGAATAGACAGGCTGGTGCCTTGGGTGGTGTCCTTAGCCTCAGTTACTGTGGACATTGTGCCTCTAGTGCCACTCAGCTCAGGTCACCTCCCTCTGCTTGGCTATATCCCCTTTCCCTGTCTTTCCCTCCCCGGAGCCTCAGCTCCAAATGCTCCACCTCTCCTCCCTTCCTCAGCTCTAGGACCTCCTCTCACACAGAGATGGAGTTACAGACTCAGCAAAGGGGGCAAAACCCACAACAGGTCGCACAGGGCTGAGGCCCTTCTGTGTGCTCCTTCCTGAGTCCTGGGAATGGCAAGGCCAGAATTTGAACCAGAGGCCCAGAACAGAGCTGTTTTCAGGATATCATACAGTGTCTAGGGCTCAGAACTCTCTGGAAGCAGCTTTCACGGCAACTTAGAAATCTTGATTGGTACAGAATAAGGCAGCTCCCTGATCCAATACTCAGATGGCAGGTGAGTCAGATGAAATGGCCAATTTTCATGGATCCAAACCATGAAATATTGACCATTGCACAGGCTTACTAGATTTATGGCTGGTTGAACAACCAAACCTAATTTTATCGTAACTCATATTTCACTCTGTGGTTTATGACGATTTCAAGAGGATCTGAGAATGCCCTTCAGAATTCTACAATAGCCTATGCACAGGGCATGTTCTTGGGGCCTCATGACAATCCCATTTCGAGGAAAATGACACCTCTCTGAACAGCAGCCGGACTGCTCTACAGAGCATGGATGGGATACCAGCCCTCTCCTCTAGCGCACATGAACCAACAAGGAAACAGACCAAAACTCACCCCCAGCATCTTTATCACCTCAGCTTCCGGTCCTGTTCCATGATGTGCCCAGAATTCACTGTAAGGCTGAAATCAGACACAGGTCTGATCTACTGATCCTAGATACTCAGACCTCCTCTTTGTCCTATCTTAGGTGTTCATCAGTCCGCTCCAGTTCTGACAGGTTTTTAAAGACCATCCCTTCACCAACGGTACCTGCTCCTCTACTTTCCAGAAGAACTCTCTACTTCCAGCCCAGTTTGCCCTTCCCCCAAACTCCTTTTTCATCTGACCTGTCCTTTTAGGGAAGAGAGAGACAGGATGCAAACACCACTGGTGGGTCACCACATGTGTCAAGTACTGAAGTGGCCCTGATGCATTGTTATTTCCTCACAATCCTCACAAGACTGTGAAATAACATGGATCTGTCCCTGTAGACTCCAAACCATCCTCATCCTCGGGGGTGGGGAGACTGAACTTACCATAACCAGATACTCCCGTGCAAATGCACTTTGGGTTCTTCCATCTGAGAGAGGATTCCTTACCTGTCACAAAGTAGTTAGGGCAGCAGAGCCAGGTTCCTAAAGAGCACTTTTGAAAAGTCCCAAAGCCACAGCTGCCCTGAAGCTCAGCTACATAAATGCTTTTCCTGCCTTCCTTCCTACACCAAGAGCAAAGCATCCAAAATTAAATGCCAAAAATAGATCTGCTCTGACCGGAAAAGGCAAGAAGGGCCTCAGGCCCTCTGAAGCAGTGAGCAGCCTGGCTCACCCCAACGGACAGGTGAGGGGCAGCACAGACTGAGGCAGAGAAGGACACTTACCAGAAGTTTGGCCAGGAAAAAACCTGTCCTCCACTCCTGATGCATCCCTCTCGTTCCCTTCAAACCTGCACTGCTTCAGATCTCCTGCCACTCTGCCTGTGCTGTCTCAGCTTCCAGAAGAACAAGAAGGTCATGACCAGTGTAGGACTTTCAGACCATTCCCCACAGCAGCCCGCTGCTGTTGGCAGCTAAACTGGGCTTCTCCCCCTTCTTCCCTTTTCCCAGAGCCACACACTTGACCAGCACTGTGTGTCCCCAAAGTCCAGGACCTGCCAACTCCAGGTAGCAGAGGTCAAGACAAGGTTTGGGAAATGTGAGTGACCAGGGACCCCAGTCACCCTTTGGTACTCTTGTTCTTTGCTAACACTAGCAGTGATGACACTGAAGGAGGAGAGGGGAGGGAGACAGATCACAAGTGTCTCGGGAGGCAGCAGAGAAGCATCTGAGGTCTCCACTGTCCAGGTGAGCACATGCAGGCTACCCAGCACACTGAACCTATGCAAGTTGTGTCACATCACAGATTCGGCTGTGTCCTTTCATTTCCATTTAAAATTGGCATTATATAGTATAAAGCTAAACAGTAAACTCCATGTGATAGTTTAGATTTTGATTTTTCTTTTCAGAATACCATTAAATAGCAAGTAATAAGAAAGAGAATGGGAAAATGCTCTATACAGTAAGTCCTTACGAACATTTGTGTTTCAAACTTTCACAAATATGAAGAGACCCTGCATTATGAACATTCATAGATGCAAACAAATCATGAAAGTAGCTCAGGTGTCTGCCGGTCATTGTCACTGTGCTGCTGTGTGCTTTCTGTACAGTGAATCCGTGTACAGCAGTACAGTGTTCAGTCAGCATTCAGGGTGACCAGAAGGAAGCACGAGGAAAACAGTGTGATTTGGAGGGGACACCTAGGAAGCGCAAAGCCATAACCATGGAAACAAAGCAAAAATACTGTATTTGTGTCAAAGGAATATATAAGGCTCACTTTTTCAGACTTACGAATGAAACCAACTTACAAATGTTCTCCCAGAATGGAGGTCATTCCTAAGCCAGAGACTACAGTATTTGCGATCTTCAAAGATACTTTTTTCTGCTTTTTAAACAAGAAATACACCTTTTTCATTTTGCACTGAGCCTAAAGATTATGTTGCCATTCCTACCTGGCCAATTCCTATTTATCCTTCCAATATCTACTTAGATATCACCTCTTCCTCTCTCGGATCCCAAAAACAATGATCATCAATTACACTCTGCAATATTCCAGTACACTATAATCGTCCATCCAGTTGGCTGGCCATGACCACCACAACAGATTTAAGACCCTCAGAAGCTTTCTGCCTGTTCTCAAGGAACACAAAAGGCCCACCCTCCCAGCTTGATGAATGAATAAATGGAAAGAAAGTGTGATGTATCCAAGGCTCCTTTCAACCTTCCCCACATATTGACTGACTGATTGTGTGACAGCCGCAAGGCCCTCCATGTGCCACAAGCCCTGGGATCTCACCAGGGTATCCTTCCTGCCTCCTCTCCACTACTGCGCCCTCATGTGTGGATGTATATGCTGACCAGAGGACAGGTGCTATGAGGGCAGGAGCCCAAATGTAGCCAAGGCCTATGCACAAAGTCTGTGCTCTTTGCTGTTGATGCAGGAGGTCATAAAAAAAGAATTGAAGAGAAATCAATCTGCTGGAGGCTATGTGAACCCTCGCTGGCCCATTCAAAACCAGCTCAGGTCAGCCCTGTCTTTGAGGTATACAGGCATCAAGAAGAGAAAAAGGGAAAAGGGGAGGGAAGGAAGAGAAAGAGGAGAAGGAGGAATAATAAGGAGAAGAAGAAGAGGAGAAAGAATAAGGTCTTACTATTGTTTAAAATACTTTGGGGAAATGTTGATGTTATACTTCACCAGATTAAAACCTAGAAAAACAGAAATGGCAATTAGCCAGGCTAGCCTCGGGAGCAGATGGTCCTCTGTGGCTTCAGGCACCATTCAGTGATACACATGGACCTGACTGGCTCCCAGGTCCATGGTTGCCTTTCTCAGATGTAATTCTCCTCGTGTTTGGGACTTTCTCCTTGCTATGACTGGCTGCCGACTCAGGGTTCCTCCTAGGCACAGAGAAAAATCACACTTCCCAGCCTCCCTTGCGGTTAGCTTAGACCATATACCTGGGTCTTGACCAAAAAGATATTGATAAAAGAGATGCACGCCTCTTACAAGATTGCCCACAAAATCATGTGCATAGTTTTACATGGCAACCACAGAGGTCATGTGTACAGTAAAAGTAATGTTACAGATAGAAGGACCCCAGTCCCCAAGTCACTGCTTGAAATACCCGTGTCCAACCCACTGTAACATGAGTGAAAAATAAAACTTTGTTGTGTTTAGTCATTGACATTTGGAGATTATTTGTTACAGGATCTAACATGATCCATCCTGATGAATACAGAGTAGGAATGCTTTCCTACTGAAAAGCCAACAAAAGTGGCATAAATGCAAATAAGATTTTTGTGCATAACAAAATGTCTGGGAATACAGGCAGTCCAAATTAGCTGCTCAAGAAAACCACCCATCTTTCTGCTCAACAAGAATGGCTGCCATGCTCCTGGCATTCCATCTGCATCCCAGGTAGAAGGAAAGAGAATATAGCAAAAGACTGAAGGCCATCCCAATCTGTCCCTCCCAGCCAGCTCTGACTGATACTGCATTAACCAAGACCATGGGCACCAATACCTGGCCAGTGAGCATGGTATTGTCATGTCTGCCTAACATGGTCACAGTTCATCCCCAAGGGCTAGACTTAGGGCTTACCTTTCCAATATCAGTAGCTCTACACAGCTGCCTGACCAAGACAAGAGGGAACAGATGCTGCATGGCCCACAATGGCTCCCCTAGTGTCTGGCCCTTTATATCCCTCTATCAAATCCTTTTTCCAGAAAGCACTGCACTGGACAAAGATTGAATTCTTGGCTAGATCTTTTGTCTTCAAATCTCCTCAGCTCAGTTGTCCCCAAAACTCCACCTTCATCTTGCCTGAGGGGAGGAAGGCATGCTCACACAAGGTAAAGCAGTGTAACTGGCTGGTGACCACCCTGGTGACAACATAGTAAGTCATATTGAAGGACAGTTTTCCCAGACCTAGCACTTCAGCATGGCTCCTCTATCTGCTAAGCTACCGCTGCTACCTTTCACAAGTGCTGGAAATTAGCAGAGCTATGGAAAAATAGACCACTGAATGCTTGAGAAGAGGCAACAAAATAGGCTTGGTCGCAGGCTGGCTGCATGAGGGGGAACTCTCTGCCACGGGTTTGGGAAGCAAACTGGCAGTGAGCAGCCTTAATGTATTCAGATCCTTTGATCTAATAATTCCATTTCTGAGAATGTCTACTAAGGAAATAATTTGAATAGCGAAAAACCTTTCTGCACCAAGATATTCCTGGCAGGGTTGTTTATAACAGTGAAAACCTTAGAAACACCCAAAATAACCAGGCAGTGGAGAACAGCAATTGAAATATATATTCAGTTATATACAAATATACATAGAGAGAATATATCCTGTGAAGCGGAGGTGAGACAGATAGATGGGTCCATAGATAAACACATGGTGGATAGGTGGATGAGTTTCACTCATTGAATAGTACGCTTTACAAAATATGATGATTGTGGAGGATTTATAAAGGGAAAATGTGCTTGGATAGAGACACAAGTTAAAATAATGGGCACGAGATGATTACTAGTATGAAAAAAACTGAAATGTAGTGCTCCAAAATGTAACCATGAATCCTGAAAACGGATGATTTTTGTTCCTTTTTTCTACTTTATGCATTTACAATTTTGCTTTTATAAGCATCACTGTTTTTGTAATAAAAATTATTCAGAAAAACATGAGAGTTGCTAGGTTAGCATGGAATTTGGATGGCGTTAAGGGACAGTTTGTTCAGCTGGGGCAGCAGTTAGAGAAGTCACTCTGCTCTGTCCTAGGCCTCTGTTCTGGTGACCGCAGTCCCTGGGTGGCCAAATTCAGGATCATTCCCCTCAGCCCCAGCTTCCCTCATAGAAGCCAGCTTCTCTGTCTGCAACCCAGATGACCAAGGTCCCCACCACACATCCGACTTCAGCTGTGACACAGCATGACTTTCTACAGGTACAATCAGCTTGGTCACCTTGACGCATGGTCAAACTCGGCCATTCCTCCAGCTCCAAACCGTCCATTACCGCGGTCTGCCTGGAGACAGAGACTGCCCTGTTAGATTGACTTTGGTCACTCTGTTCTCCTTTGGCTGGATTCACCCAAATGCTGGGGCAACATTTTGGCGTCTCCTATACACCAACAAGAAAAAGCTCAAGATTCCCTTTTATCTTCATTCACAGTTAGACTGCAAGATTCATCCACAGTTGTGCTGCCTGCTGTTATTCAATTTTACTGCCTATAATATCCAAATGTGTAAACACACACAATTTATTTGTCTACTTATCCATATCTGTTGATGGCATTTGGGCTGTTTCCTGTATTTTGATACTAGGAATAGCACTGCCACAAATATTCCTCTCCACATTTAGGCAAGGAGTTGTGTATTGTAAGGTTTGTGAAGGTCAACTTTATAATGCAAAATTCTTTTCCAAAAGAACAATGCAATTTTGGAAGAAAGAAAGTCCAAAATGATTATAAAATTCTCTGCATATCTTCTTAATTTTTCAAGAAACCTAAAATTGTGTTTAACAACAACAACCAAAAAAAAAACACTAAGCATGGTGGTACATGCCTGCCTGCAATCCCAGCTCTTGAGAGGCTGAGGCAGGAGAATCGCTGTGAATTCATGGCCAGTCTGGGCTACAGAGTGAGTTTAAGGCCAGCTTGAACTGCAAAATAAGACTCCGTCTCAAAAAAAAAAAAAAAAAAATGCAACCAAACTTGTCACACTCTAGGCATAGTGGCACACGCAAATAACCTCAGCAGTAAAGGAGACTGAGGCAGGAGAATGAAAGTTTCAGTGTCACCTATGTTATTTAGCAAGTTCTTTTTCTTAAAATAAAATATAAGGACTCAAGGCAGAGCTCACAGTAAAGAGGCTGTGGGTTTGATACCAAGTACCACAAAATCCTAGAGAGAACTACACTGAGGAGTGATTGAATGAGAACCAAGGGAACGATAAAACACGAAGCTGGGCGAGTCTGCTGCTTTGGGCTGGTGGGGAGCGCTCTTCATAGGGATGTGCTCGTGCTCATTTATGATCAGTGGTCCAGCTGTTTTGCTGGGTGGGACTCACTGGTGTTTATTAAAGAGCAGGAGGAGAAAGGGAGGGAAGCATCCTAAAGGAGGATTTTGCATAACCATAATCCAGTGGAGGCCTGTTAACATCTGGAGAGGGGTCTGAAAGGCACCCAAGCTGACTTTAACAGAGGAAGAGTTTTGTCAGGCACACAACATGGTACCCTGCAAAACCAGACACCCTGGATTCCAGACCAGACCAGCATCATCAAACCTTATCACTCAAGTAAGGAGTCTGTTCCTCAACCTTCATGCAGCTGCACTGCTTAGATTAGATCCACTTCTGCCATCACTAAGTCCCTTGTGAGCTCTGTGCTCTTTCTGAAACTCAGTGTTCTCATCTGTAAAATGGGAAATGGGGTTTAAATTAAGTAGTGCTATCAAGTACTTGGAAAGGGGAAGTGCCTCATACAGAGGATGCCCCGAGCACACATTTGCTGTTACTCCCCACTCTGTGTATGTGTTGTAGATGACTTATTGATACATGTGGATTTTTCATCCCCAAGGTCTTGCACCTTTCCAAGACCCTGCTGTCTGGGCCAGGATACAACTGACTGAAGCCTGGCTCTCTGTCTCTGAGGCCCAGTGTGCTCTAACACCCCAAGCCTTTCCTCTCCAATACCACAGCTTCCAGGGCCCACCAGCTCTCCTTCCTCCAGAATCATCACTCTGCTTTCCCTGAGCACCTGTTCTTTCCCTGAGCTTCCATGATGAGCATCCTCCTCCTCCACAAGAACTCGGTCACCTTCCGACTCCCTTCCCTACAGTTCTTCATCCAAATCCTTGGCCAGGTACACATGTCCTGGAGCGTCCCTTGCCCCTGTCCCCATCGCACATGTGTGCACAGACACACTCATCCATGGTTTGCTCTCTACCAGACTGTGATTGCTTTGAGGCCAAGGCCCCCAAGTTCCATCCAATCCCAATGTCACACCCACAAAGTAGCCACTGAATAAAGACCAACCTGTCCTTTTTAATAGGTAGAGGTTCTTAACCCCTCACTGCAATTATATTTTCCCTTCTCTGATTTAAAACCTGGTCTTGCCTGGCAGGAGAAACCAGTGGAAAACATCTGCCTGGTGAGTTGACGTGGGTGGGGATGGAAGATGGAAAGAAATCTGGTGTCTTCTGTTTACCATGGAGGCCAAACTTGGAAAAAAAATTTGCAGCCACAGCAGGATGGATGAGCAGAGACAGCTGCCTCCCCTGTCTGTGCAAGACTGATGCTATAGATGGTGACCCATGTGGGGCTGGCAGTTTGCAACCCCCAGGACCAGGCCAGCTCTTTGCTAGGTCACTCTGTCTCCACTGGATGCTTTATAATTGCTCTATCTTTCAAGAGAGGATGGAGAGAGGATCTGGGATGGTGAACCTCTTTGTCCTTGGCAAGAGAAGCTGGAGGCAATATTTCTGCTGGGACATGAATGCATTTTTAGAAGAATTGAGTTTATACAAGGACAGCATCTGCCTTCCCTGGCATTTACAGAGAAAGTAGCCATGAGACATGCAAGGGGCAAAAGCAGCCTGAATTTCAGTCCTGTTGGAAACTGGTCAGAACCAGAGATAGGTAAGCCAGACAACCTGTCCCCAAGCACCAGCCAATTTGTTCCTCAAAGACCAGTCACATGCCCCAGCAATCTTCTAACCTGTCTCTGAATGCCAGCCGACATGAACTCAGTACACTGATACATTCCTCGGGTACCTTGTCAACCTGACCCCAAATATCCTGACTTATCCCATGCCAACCAATTTGTCCCCCAAGTGGCAATCAGCAGCTCTTCCTCCCCTGGCCATGTTAGTACCCAAGGCTGGGATTTTCAAGGACCTCATGCCTTCACAGTTCCACAGAGAGCAGAGCCCAGAAGGACACAAGCACACACGCGGTCAATTCTTCCATTTTCCAGGTGAGAAATCATAAGGGAAGACCAAGGCCACACAGCAAGTCAGGGCTGGTGTCCCTCCTTCTCACTTCCAATCAGCAGTGGCCTTGCTATACATATGGCAGAGAAGCTCACGTGTCCCATCTTGGAGAGGACATCAGTGGCAGGTGTCCTTGCTGACCTGGGGCTCCTCCAATACAGCCCTGAAGCACAAGAATGAAAAATCTTCATTCTGTCCACCTTGCTTCCACCCACCCTACTTTCGTTTGAGCAGGTGGTACAACAGCACACAGCCTGCACACACACACACACACACACACAGCAGCCCTATGCAAGGATTTACCTTTCTGCCAACACGCCAGTGTGCCTACATGCCCCTGTCCTACCTGTCCTCACTCCAGCAAGTCCCTTGCCCATCTATTGCCCTCTTCCTGCATGAAGATCCCCAAAACCCTGCATGGCAACACTTGGCATCTGAGCTGTCCTGAACAGGAGAGCAGCCAACCACTAGCAAGGACAGAATATTTGTTCCTACCTGGACCTAGAACCCTGCTCCCAATGGAAATTCAGGTGCTTTGGAAACATTGAATGAGCCAGTAGGCATCAGGCTCAGATTGTGTCCTGCATAGCACCATGCCACAGCTCATGCTAAATCCTCAAGACCCAAATCATGGACTCAAGAGACCCCACCAGGGAGTCCAAGGAGACACAGAATCTCAGTGGTGCCCCGGACCTACCATGTCACAGTCTGCATCTTAAGTAAATGTCAGGTTATGCCTGTGCAAGTTCAAACTGGAGAAGCTGCAAAATGGGATGGGACACTGGGACATTTAGTCAACAAGAAAACTGTAGTTCAGAGAAAGAGTTGACCAAGGTCACCTAGCAGAATGTTGTGACCTGGAACCAGAAACCTGCGCTTTCAGGGGCACTGCACCTTTGAAGAAGATGGCCCGGGTAACAGCAGGAAGCCAACCCTTCCCCAGCCACTCTTCTTTCTCACAGGAACTCCACCCAATAGCTAGGCAGATGACAGCAGGCAGACGGTGGGCCAAGGGTCAAACTCGGCCAGGTGTGTGAGGTCCCCTCCCTCCACCAGGCTGCTCTCTGAGCCATAGGATGGATAGGCCGAAGGGGTGTGTGGGGATACGGTTCTTCAGGGAGCACAGGCTGAGCTCCAGGCTGCACAAGCAGCAGAGCCAAGAGGCTTCCCAGGAAGGCGCGCATGTGTGTCTGAAGGTGGCTGCCCAGGAAGCTGCCTCTGCCACAAGACTAGGACAGGGAGAAATGTCTAGGCCAAACAGGACATCCTTGTGCTGAGTGCGATGCTTTCCTGTGTTTATTGACACGGGATGTGTGCCCCTGTGACCCTGTTGGAATGTCACTAACTTTTCCCAGTGGAAAAACAGCAGATAAATCAGCTGCTGTCAACCCCAGAATGACCATGCAGATGTTCCCATGTCTGTATGCTGGAAAAGGCATTAAGGGAGGGTGTCCCCAACTGTCCCTCGGAACTTAAAGGAACACACCCTTGTGAGCACTGGGCTGCAGGACATGATTTTGGAGGCTGAGAGCCCACTCCACTCTGCCTGATGTCTCAGTGTCTTCATCTGTAAAGTGGGACTCAGAACAGCAGCTTCATCATGCAGCACTATGGAAGAAAGAAATGTGAGCTTTTCCCACAATAGCACCTAGCACAGATGCACTGGAAAAATGGAGATACTTCGATGAGGACTTTCATTATTCCTCTTCTCATTCCTCATCATAGCCTCGCTCTGGCCCTGAAATGGGAGCCAGGCCAGAGGTCAGAGCACTGCGCTGGCTCTCTACCAGACACCCCAATACCCCATCGGCTCAGCAGACACTGAAGTGGTCCCCCATGATCTCCACCTAGTGAAATTCATGTCCTTGACAGTGGGCTGGTCTTGCAACTCATTTCTCATGAGCAAAGCATACCAGAAGCAATGGGAAGTCACTTGGATGAGTTCTAAAATTGCTGTGGCTTCCACCTTGTTCTCTTGGATCATACACCGAGGAAGAAGCCTGCTGTGTCACAAGACCACCCTACAAGAAGGCCCAGATTCCTGGCCAAGTCTTCAGGTTGCCAAAGTCCCAGGGGCACCTTGACTGAACTCTTGTGAGAAACTCAAAGGCTGAACTTCTCGGATGAGCTCCTCCCAGTTTCCTGGCCCATGAAAACTGTGAAATAATCAAGGTGTGCAAATAAGTATACGTCTTTGGTTTGGGGAAATGTTGGTTGCTGTTATAGATGTCTAATATACTTTAGTAAACTGACACTCGTCCATCAAAACACAGTTGAAGCTGGGTGTGGTGGCACATGCCTATAATACCAGTACTCTGGGAGGTTGAGCCAGGAGGCTTGCAAGTTTGAGCCTAGCCTGAGCAACTTGGCAAGACGTTTCAAAATTTAAAAATAAAATTTAAAAGGGTGGGAGATGTAGCTCAGAGCAAAGGACCTTGGGCCAATCCCCAAGGATTGTGCCTACAAAAAGAAGGCCCAAGTGAAATACCACTTCAAAGCAATTTAGACTTACCCCCTGATTAGTTTCTCACTCCATTCTGTAATTTTAGTTTATAGAACAGGCCACTCCTATTGATGCTGTGGATCCCTAGAGCAATGCTGGTGAACCTAAGGCATATGTGCCACAGCGGGCTGTTTGCAGAAACTCTAAAGGTTCACCATCACTGCCACAGAGGGAAGAGACAGAATCTTAATCATCTAGGCCTAGCCCAGTGCCTGTCACTGAGCTGATCCTCAGTCACAGTTTATTCAAAGAATGAATGATTTAAGCAGCAACTGCCACCTACGTGGCTGTCACTTTGTATGCTAATATTCTGCTTCAAGGAGGTTGTTTGACTCTCTCTGTCTGTGGTGCACATGTTGGCCAGCCTGGACTTGGGGCTAGTGCCCCCATCTGCCCAAATGGAAGTGATAATGCTTTCCAGAACCACACTAGGGCACACCCACCCTCCATTCCACACCAGCACACCAAGCTGTCGCAGTCCAGCAAGAGTGCCCAGGACAAGGCCTCAGAGGGCCTGTAACTTTCACTAAGGACACATGATGGGGCTGGGGAGACAGGACATGAGTGTGGCTCTACCAGGTCCTATCTCTTACAAGACACATTTCGAACACTCAAAGTCAGAGGTCATGGGACCTGGGAATGTCCTTGATAGCAGAGCTAAGAAGACATGCGTGACTCTGTTACTCAAATTGGCAGGATGGGGACAGCCACCTCACCCAAGCCTACTCCTCACCACCTCCCCTATACCAGCCATTGGTGAGTCACTGTCACTATGCTTCCCCACCCTGTCTCTCTGCTCCTCAGCCTACTCCTGGATCCCTAACCTTCTGTTACAGTTTAGCTCTAAAATGTCCCCCAACCGTCTCATGCCCAGAGGTGGAGCTTTTGAGGGTGATTGGATCATGGAGACACTGTGATCATCAGGGGATTAATGTATTAATGAGTTCATAGCTGAATGGGTTGTCAGGAAGTGGAACATAGGTAGAGGGATTGAGACACTGAGGATGTGACCTAGAAACATATGTTCTTGCCCCAGCTCCTCCTTTCTCTCTCTTTTTCCTGGCTGCCATGGGTTAAGCATCCAGCCCCTATCATATAATTCTACCACTACTATTTCTGCTTTGGCATCATCCTTGTGTGAACTGAACCTCCTGAAAACATAAACCAAAATAAACCTCTGCTCTTTTGAATTGAGAGTGCTGAGTACTTTATCCCAGCAATGAAAAGTGACTAAGACACTTCCCCATGAGCTCAAGCTCTTGGGTGCTGTGACTTGGGTGCTATGACTCAGGCACTGTAGCTTTGTTACTACAATTTTAGGTTTTTTAGAGGCAAAGAAACCGAGTGCCACTAAGAGAAATGCAGGGAACCAAGCTCTATTATCTGGGCGGGCTCAGAGGAGTTGAGTACTCCAAAGTCTGAGCCCAAAGCTAGTATAGGAAGTTGCTTTTATACTGTTTATCAGGTGGGGGGAGGGGTCTTCTTATGTGGAGTGAAACTTTACAAATATGGGAACCAACTGGAAACAAAAACAGGCCAGGTATAGCTTGTACCTGGTAAATCTTGTGGTTACAAAACCTGTTTACAGAAGCAGCAGGAACTCCGCAGACTACTGATATATTTGGGTTTTAAAAGATTTTGAACACAAAGGTTTCTACTACAGTTTCAGACCTGTTGCTGAATTGGTCTCGAATATAGATTCTCCAGCCCAAGAATCTACCCAAATTGTAAATAAACAACAAACTGAAAGATAGATAGTGGGAAGTAGGCAGATAAATCTTTCTCACATACACAGGTGATCAAAAGAAAGGAAAGTTGCAGAGGAAAGGAGATAATAAAGGAATTAAAATGTGTGATATATGTGTCCAAATTTTACAGTAAATGTGAACATTATGTGCTAAAATATATACTAATAAAAATAAATCATACAGAAGACTATCTTTCCTTAGAAACCACTGCTACATGTACAATTTTACTTATTAGTGCTGTAATAACGGCAGACAAGTTCTAAATATTTAGAAGCACTTGATATATTTAAAAGTAGGTCTAGTAGAATAACACTTTTTATAGCTTTTAAAAACTGACAGGAGACGCCTGGTCATCGGTGTGCGGAGGAGGAGCTGCGCGGATCCGGAGCGCCTGCAGAGGCCCCTTCCTTTGTCTGGAGGAGGAGGGGTCCCGGGTTCCTGAGGCACCTCGGCCCGTGCCCAGCCGCGCCTGGCCATCGGTGTGCGGAGGAGGAGCTGCGCGGATCAGGAGCGCCTGCAGAGGCCCCTTCCTTTGTCTGGAGGAGGAGGGGTCCCGGGTTCCTGAGGCACCTCGGCCTGTGCCCAGCCGAGCCTGGCCATCGGTGTGCGGAGGAGGAGCTGCGCGGATCCGGAGCGCCTGCAGAGGCCCCTTCCTTTGTCTGGAGGAGGAGGGATCCCGAGTTCCTGAGGCACCTCAGCCGTGCCCAGCCACGCCTGGCCATCGGTGTGCGGAGGAGGAGCTGCGCGGATCCGGAGCGCCTGCAGAGGCCCCTTCCTTTGTCTGGAGGAGGAGGGGTCCCGGGTTCCTGAGGCACCTCGGCCGTGTCCAGCCGCGCCTGGCCATCGGTGTGCGGAGGAGGAGCTGCGCGGATCCGGAGCGCCTGCAGAGGCCCCTTCCTTTGTCTGGAGGAGGAGGGGTCCCGGGTTCCTGAGGCACCTCGGCCGTGTCCAGCCGCGCCTGGCCATCGGTGTGCGGAGGAGGAGCTGCGCGGATCCGGAGCACCTGCAGAGGCCCCTTCCTTTGTCTGGAGGAGGAGGGGTCCCGGGTTCCTGAGGCACCTCGGCCTGTGCCCAGCCGAGCCTGGCCATCGGTGTGCGGAGGAGGAGCTGCGCGGATCCGGAGCGCCTGCAGAGGCCCCTTCCTTTGTCTGGAGGAGGAGGGATCCTGAGTTCCTGAGGCACCTCGGCCCGTGCCCAGCCGCGCCTGGCCATCGGTGTGAGGAGGAGGAGCTGCGCGGATCCGGAGCGCCTGCAGAGGCCCCTTCTTTTGTCTGGAGGAGGAGGGGTCCCGGGTTCCTGAGGCACCTCGGCCTGTGCCCAGCCGCGCCTGGCCATCGGTGTGCGGAGGAGGAGCTGCGCGGATCAGGAGCGCCTGCAGAGGCCCCTTCCTTTGTCTGGAGGAGGAGGGGTCCCGGGTTCCTGAGGCACCTCGGCCTGTGCCCAGCCGCGCATAGCCATCTGCGTGCAGAGGAGGAGCTGGGTAGATCCGGAGTGCCCGCAGGAGGCCCTTCCTTTGTCTGGAGGACTGTGGATATCTCTGCAAGCAGGGAGGGATCACAGGCTCCTGAGGCACTGCGGTCTGTGGTGAGTACCCTAACCCGGCTGCGATCCAAGAACTGTGGATCTACCAAGGGGCAGGTGGGCGCACAGTGTCCCTGAGGCCCAGCTTGTCTGGAACCGCAGAGTTCTGAACAAGCAGAGAAGGGCCATTGGTTCTACAGGCCCAATGGCCTGGGGTAGAGTGGTGCCAGAGTCTCAGTAGCTGCAAACATAGAAGGGGATTTTCAACAGATCCTGAGGAGGCTTTCAAATAACACTTGAAACACAGAAATATAGGAAAATGACAAAACGAAAGACCAAATTACAACCTCAAACCTCCAGCCCATCTCAGGAAACCCTAGGAGAAGTGTATTTAGAAGAAAATATATCCCATCCTCCTCATATATTAGACACAATAGCTACTGAAGTTGACAAGCAACTCCAGGAAGCTTTAAAGAAATTCAAACTCGAAATAATATCCCAGATAAAAGAAGAAATGATAAAAGAAATGAAAGAGATTCTAAATATATCTGAAGAAAACACAGATAAAAAATTGGAGGAACTAAACAAAAAGATAGAATCCCTAGAAGAGCAATATAAGAAACAAACAGAATACATAATGCAGATGCACAGAGATATACAGGAAATAAAAAACTCCACTGAAAGTTGTAAAAACCGCCTTAATGAAAGTGAAGATAGAATTTCAGACCTTGAAGACAGGATTGCAGCTAGTGAACAGGAAAGGAAAGATCTTTTAAAAATAACAAGGAATCAGGAAACAACAATTCAACAACTGCAAGATGATGCAAAGAAGAATAACATAAGAATGATAGGGATTAATGCAAAAGAAGGAGACAATATAAAGGATATCAAGAGGATATTTAGAGAAGCAATAGCTGAAAACTTCCCAAGCATGAGATCAGAAACTGACATCAGGATCAGTGAAGCATATAGAACTCCAAATAGTCATAACCAAAATAAAACTACACCCAGACATATAATAATCACCATCCCAGAAATCCAACACAAGAATAGATTATTAAAAGCTGTCAGAGAGAAAAGACAGATCACTTATAAAGGAAAACCTATCAGAATCACAGCAGACTTCTCATCACAAACAATAAAGTCAAGAAGAGCATGGAGTGAAGTATTCCAGATCCTAAAGCAAAATGATTTCCAACCTAGACTGATATATCCTGCAAAACTATCATTTAAAATAGATGGTGAAATACGATACTTCCATGACAAAGAACAGCTGAAGAACTTCATGAACACCAAACCAACCCTGCAAAAAATATTTAAAGACAGTTTAGATACACAAAGGAAAAAACCACTAAGCAAAGCAAATAATTAAACAGAACCGAAAGATAAAGATGCAACAGCAGAGAGATAACATTCCTACAATTAACCAGCATTTAACAGTAATAACCATTAATGTAAATGGTCTCAATGCACCAATCAAAAGAAACAGACTAGCAGAATGGATCAAGAAACAAAATCCAACCATATGCTGTTTACAGGAAACCCATCTAACCCAGAAGGATACTCACAGACTGAAAGTCAAAGGATGGAAAACAATTCTTCATGCAGCAGGAATCCAAAAAAAGGCAGGAGTAGCCATTCTGTTTGCAGATAACGTGAACTTTAAACCAACAATGACCATAAAGGATAAAGAAGGTCACTACATACTCGTAAGGGGAAAACTCCAAGAGGAAGAGATAACTATCTTAAATATATACGCACCAAACTCCAGAGCACCCAGTTATATAAAACAATTATTAACAGAAATGAAAACTCAAATTATCAGTAACACAATTGTAACGGGAGACCTTAATACGCCATTGACACCAAGGGACAGATCGACCAGACAGAAAATGAGTAAAGAAATAACAGAACTGAATCATACCTGTGAACAAATGGGTTTGATAGACATATACAGAATGTTCCACCCAACAACATCAGAATACACATTCTTCTCAGCAGTACATGGATCATTTTCTAAAATAGACCATATATTAGCTCACAGAACATATTTAAGCAAATGCAAAAGAGTTGAAATCATCCCTTGCATATTATCGGATCATAGCGCTCTGAAATTAGAAATTAATGACAAAGGATACTGCAAAAATTCCGCAAACACATGGAAACTAAATAACACACTCTTGAGTAATCAGTGGGTCACAGAAGAAATTAAAGAAGAAATCAAACAATACCTAAAAGAAAATGAAAATGCAGATACAACTTACCGGAATCTGTGGGATGCAATGAAAGCCGTCCTGAGAGGAAAATTTATTGCACTGAGTTCCCACATCAGGAAAACAGAACGAATACAAATAAATAACTTGATGCTACACCTCAAACAGCTAGAAAAAGAAGAGCAAGTCAAGCCCAAAGCCAAAAGAAGAGAGGAAATTATAAAAATCAGAGCAGAAATCAATGCAACAGAGACTAAGAAAACAATCCAAAGGATCAACAAATCAAAGAGTTGGTTCTTTGAAAGAATAAATAAAATTGATAAGCCCCTAGCCAACCTTATTAAAAAAAGGGAAGAAAAAGCTCAAATTCATGCAATAAGAAATGAAAAAGGAGAAGTCACTACAGACCCAATAGAAATACAGAAGATCATCAACACCTATTTCGAAAACCTCTACTCTCAAAAGTTTGATAACACAGAAGAAATAGACAGATTCTTAGAAGTATATGAAGTACCAAAGCTAGATCAAGAGGATGTAAAACTGTTGAATAACCCAATCTCGGTTACTGAAATTGAAAATGTAATTAAGTCCTTACCCACCAAGAAGAGCCCAGGCCCAGATGGATTCACTGCAGAATTCTACAAGAAATACAAAGAAGACCTAATGCCGACACTCCTCAAACTATTCAATGAAATTGAAAGGGAAGCAATCCTTCCTAAGTCATTCCTGGAAGCAAATATCACTCTAGTACCAAAACCTGAGAAAGACCCAACTAAAAAAGAGAACTATAGACCGATTTCCCTAATGAACACAGATGCAAAAATCCTCAATAAAATATTGGCAAATAGGATCCAGCAAATCATCAAGAAGATTATACACCATGACCAAGTGGGATTCATCCCAGGAATGCAAGGATGGTTCAACATACGCAAATCAATAAATGTAATCCACCATATCAATAAAGCCAAAAATAAGAATCACATGATCATTTCTATAGATGCAGAAAAAGCCTTCGATAAGGTCCAACATTTATTCATGATAAAAACTCTACAGAAAATTGGAATAGATGGTCTTTACCTCAATATAATAAAGGCCATTTATGACAAACCAACAGCCAGCATCATACTAAATGGCCAAAAATTGAAAGCCTTTACTTTAAAATCAGGCACAAGACAAGGATGTCCTTTATCACCACTCCTATTTAATATAGTACTGGAAGTACTAGCCAGAGCAATTAGGCAAGAAAGAGAAATAAAAGGGGTAAAGATAGGAAAAGAAGAAGTTAAATTATCATTGTTTGCAGATGACATGATACTCTACATAGAAGACCCCCTAAGCTCCATTGAAAGACTCTTAGATACAATAAATAAATTCAGCAATGTGGCTGGATACAAAATCAATACTCAGAAATCAATAGCATTCCTATACACAAACAACAAAACCACAGAGAGGGAAATAAGGGAAACTGGACTATTCACATTAGCAAGCAAAAAAATGAAGTATTTAGGAATTACTCTTACGAAAGAAATGAAAGACTTATACAGTGAAAACTATATTACACTGAAAAAGGAAATTGAAGATGATCTCAGAAAATGGAAAGACATCCCTTGCTCATGGATAGGAAGAACAAACATTGTGAAGATGGCCATTCTCCCAAAACTCTTATACAGATTCAATGCAATCCCAATAGAAATACCATCAACATACCTTATAGATCTAGAGAAATCACTCCTAAATTTCATCTGGAACCAGAAGAGACCTAGAATCGCAAAGGCAATTCTAAGCAGCAAAGACAAAGCAGGAGGCATCACAATCCCTGACTTGAAATTATACTACAAAGCAACAGTAGTAAAATCAACATGGTATTGGAATCAAAACAGAGCTGAAGATCAATGGAATAGATTAGAAGATACAACCACAACTACGAACACACTCAACCACCTTATCTTTGATAAAGGAGCCAAGCAGGTTCACTGGAAGAATGACAGTCTCTTTAATAAATGGTGCTGGAAAAACTGGCTCTCCATTTGCCGAAAACTAAAGCTAGACCCATGACTATCACCATGTACTAAATTAAAATCTAAATGGGTCAAAGATCTGAATATTAAAACAGAAACGCTAAATCTATTGGAAGACAAATTGGGTAGAAACCTTGGAGACATAGGAGTAGGTAGAGAATTCATGAATAGGACTCAAACTGCATGGGAAATACTTCCCAGAATCAATAACTGGGACCACTTCTATTAAAAAGTTTTTGCATGTCAAAAGAAATCTCCAGCATAGTGAAAAGAAAACCCACAAACTGGGAAAAGATTTTAGTGAACTCTCTCTCTCAGACAAGGGACTCTTGTCTAAAACATATAAAGAATTTAAAAAACTCAGACCCTCAAAATTCAAAGATCCAATCCAAAAATGGGCATCTGAGATGAATACGCAATTCTCAGATGAAGAAATGCAAATGGCAAATAAATACATGAAAAAATGCTCATCTTCATTGGTCATTAGAGAAATGCAAATTAAAACCACACTGAGATACCATCTCACTCCTGAAAGAATGGCCAGGATCAAGAAAACCAACAACAACAAATGCTGGAGAGGCTGTGGGGAAAAAGGAACTCTCCTGCACTGTTGGTGGGAGTGTAGACTGGTACAGCCTTTGTGGAGGTCTGTCTGGAGATTTCTCAAAAAGTTGGGATTGGAAATCCCATTTATTCCAGCTATTCCACTTCTAGGCATATTCCCAGAAGAACTGAAAGCATCATACCACAGTGATATATGTGCACCTATGTTTATAGCAGCACAATTTGTAATCGCCAGATCTTGGAAACAACCCAAGTGTCCATCAACTGAGGAATGGATAAAAAAGTTGTGGTATTTCTATACAATGGAGTATTATTCAGCTATAAAGAAGGATCGCATTGAGATATTTATCAATAAATGGGCGCAGCTTGAGACCATACTCATAAGTGAAATAAATCAATCTCACATGTATGAATACCGAATAGTTTCCCTAATGTAAGTAACGATTCAAATATATAAAAATATGTGATAATCATGATTCCCCATTATGTGGCCTTGAAGCCTTATAAAATTTTCACTTATTAATTAGAAAGGCTTTACTCTGGGCTTTTTGATATGGAAATATTTGAAGCTATAGTATATGAAGTTTTATCCAAATATTTTAAGGAAAAAGACAGACACTATGGTAACTACTATTCTTTAAAAAAATTATTTAGCTATTTCTTATGTTTATTTTAATTAAGGGAAAAACTTTAAAAATTAGGATATATAGTAGTAACTCTTTTTGATCTCCTATTAACTTGTTTTGAAGTCCTGTAATACTCCCAAGATCTTGTTTTGACTGATTAGACTCTGTTCCATTCTGTGCGATAGTAGCAAGTTTGAAGGTATAGGCAACTAATTTGAAGGCAATAAGATTCACAAAGATGCCCATTCTGGTTTGACTATTGTCTCCTTTGGAAGTCCTGTAATGTTCACAATGCCTAAGTTTTATTGGTCTTGTTCTCCACTGTTTTGTCCGGCTTTATAATATCTAATGAGATGGACAATTCCTTTTAAGGAAACAAGAGACAATGTTGATAACCATTGTTGATGACCTTGTACTCTGTTCTACATCATGTGCTATGTCTATCCTTGGTTTTGACTTACAGCTTTGTTTTGCCATATTTGACTTTATTCTCTCCCCCCCAAAAAAGTAATAAGAACTAAGGAGTAATAAAATCCAAAATGTGTAAATTTTGTTATAAAAAAGAGAGGGAGGGGGAAAAAAAAGAGCTCTAACGGATATAACAACAAGTGTGTTTAGGGATGTTAAATAGCTAACTATATTAATGTTTTTGGATCATTGAACACAGCTGTTTGCAGTCTCTCCGTTTGAATGTCTACTTTGTATTCTTTGATACTGTGATTTGAGCAACTATTTCCAAGATGATATTATGTAATCTATTAACAGGTGATTTCTTACTGTTATGTTTTTTTTTGTAGTTCTGTAGTATGTGTAACCTTACACTGCTTTGTTTTGTTTTGTGTTTTTCTCTTTTTCCTCTTAAATTAAAAAAAAAACTGACAGGAAATACCACGTTTGGAAATATAATTGTTAAACCACCTCTGGGGGAAAAATTTCTTGACTTTCGAGCAGGGTAAATGACAATTTCCCAGCCTCCACTCCAGCAAAGACCACGTGTTGCTTCATTTTGCACAAAGATAGCCCTCAGGTGATGCATGGGTGATCCCCTTAGGTCCACAAATATCATGGACCCTGTCACTCCCAGGCCAATCTCGGCTTCCAGCTGCCTCCCAGAACAGTGCCACAGCCAAAGGCACTCCCTGCAAACCCTCCAAGTCAGATCCACTCACCCTTGTGCCCATGTTGGGTACTCTACACCCCCCAGGCTCACCCCCACCTCTGCCCTTGACCCACACTCCCCATGGACAGGGAGAGGCCATGACTTAGTCAAAGTGCACATCTGGGCCGAGAAAGAGAGTAGGAAGGAAGAAGAGCTCTACCTACACTTTTGCTTTCTTCCATGAACTTTCTCTGAGCCACCCTGGTGTAGGCACCCCAGTGAGGGGGCTGTGACACCACCCAGCCTGCATCACGTGTGTCTGCAACCAATCAGTTTCAATGCTTGAGAAACACTTCTATGTGAGGGTTTTGGCTGTGTCTGGGTGGAGAGTTTGGGTGATGAATTTGCCTCCAAACAAAATACACGGATGAACAAAATGGCAGAGAATCACTGAGGCAACAGTGATCCCAAACTTACCGAGCTCGAGTCTCACAAGCAAACGAGCATGCCAGGAGCAGGCCCTCTCCTGACTTAAGGGATTAAAGGCAACTCAGCAGAACACATTACAGAAATGTTTAATACCTTCCTTCTGAGAAGCGCTGCCTCTTTGAAATCCCCACTTAAGGAAAGAGAGAAAAGCATCAACAGATCAACACTTTTGCCCTCCCTGAGAGAGTTTTCCAGAACCTGTACCTGTGCTGTAGCAGGGCACCTCCTCTTCATGAGAAAAAACTTGGAGTATCTCCCTCAAAGCCAGTGTGGACAGGCGAAGAAGAGAGCTGAGGGAAAAGGGCAGGTGAGTTAATATTCTATCCCGGACATTCTCAGCTGACTTTTCAGCAAAACCCAGTTTTAAAGATTTTATCTTTGAGTTTCTCAAACAGGGGGCATCAGGAGGACATTGGGAATATTAACATTCAGCCAGAACCTCCACATTGTCTAACTTCCTCTCATAATTGCCCTGGTCTGCCACTGGCACATATGATAAGCCCTTCAGCCCCAATAACCAACTGTCTATGAGACTTTGAAAGTCTTTGTTGGTTTGATCCAGCTATCCCATCGCCTCTGCATCAGGCCTCAAGTTTCACAGACCTGGGGTGCAAAATATAAGGGTTGTTGTAGGACGAATGTGGAGCAGACGGGCAGCAGAATCCCGCCAAATGGGGATGGCCAGGCACTCTCAACCTGCCAGCCTTTCCCAGGCTTGCTGTCTGAACACAACCAATGCAAAGTCACCTTCAAAAGCAACAGCTCAAAAGGCCTAGTAGGATGACAACTCTCCACTGGCAACTACCCTACCCACTCACAGAATACACAACCACAGGGCCTTCCTCATCAGACACAGCAGAAGCCTGAGTCACCCCAACAGCCATCACTTGAAGCAAGAGCAGCAAGTCCTGCCTCAGTGCAGCTCAGAGACCAGCTGGGGCCCCTGCACCAAGCCAAGTAAGAGAGAGCCACCCTGTGAGCCTAGGGACAGAGGGCATGACTTCCCCTCAAGGCACACTTGCTGTGTGGCCATTTGAAAGGCAGCTCGTATTTGGAAAAAATTATACAATTCACACTTACATAATTATACAATTCAATTGGGAAAGTAAGAAATCAGCCCCTTTTCTAGGATACACTCTGGCAAACCAAGGCCCTTACTCTGCCAGTCTGATTTCCTGTCAGTCTCTTATGGGGCTTGAGAAGTAAGTGCCAGATGGAGACCTGTTGGCAAACAACTCCTTCGCCTGATGTCCTAGATACCCAAACACCTCACTAAATCCTCAGCCCATGAAGGAGCGGCAGGGAAGCCAAGGCTCAGGACACAGTTGAGACGCAGGGCCAGGATAGCCTTTTAGTGTTCTGTGTAATTCTCCATAAAGGTAGTTCTTCTCGGCCTATTTTAGAGATTAAGAAACTGAGGCCCACAGAGATGAAGCAACAGAGTAATTCAGAGGGAAGGGTCAGGGACAGGATTTAATTCTAGTTTTCTAAAACCCTAGGAAACCATTCTGCAATTGAGAATCCCACTGCCCACTGTGAAAAAATCATCTGTTAGCTTTCTAATATTCCTTCTCTGTTGGAAAACATCTTCTCAGATCTGATATTTAAACATGAAAGTATGTTATGGCTTGCATCTGTATGTCCACCAAAGCCTCATGCAGTCACAGACAGGGATTTTCAAAGGCGCTTGGATCTAGCATGCGAGATCCTGGGATCAAAGATGTGATACTGGGATTGATTCATAGTACAATTCGAGTGTGAGTGCTAATGTGAGGGCAGGGAGCCTGGGTAAAATATAAGAGACAGAAAGAGAGCTGTTGTGTCACTGCTTGCTACCTTCTGCCTGCCTGCTCTGTAATGTCCCTCTACTGTGCCACTCTGCCTGGGAGCCAGCCAATTACAAACTGAAACTTCTACAAACAATGAGCTGTAATAAACCTTCCCTCCTTCAACTTTGCTTGTAAAGTATTGCATCTCAGCAATGAGAAAACTAAGACATATGTACAGGATCTGAGGTGAAGTGAACACTACTACTCTGAGACAGTGATCCCCAACCTTTTCGGCACTAGGGACCAATTTCATGAAAGACAATCTTTCTGTGGACCAGATTGGGAAAGTGGGAAATGATTTCAGGATGATTGAAGTACATGACATTTGTTGTGGACATTATTATTATTATTACATTATAATATACAATAAAGTATTTATACAACTGACCATGATACAGAATCAGAAGGACCCCTGAGCTTGCCTTCTTGCAACAAGAACAGTCCCACCAGGAGCAGTGTAATACAAGGGCAGCCAAAGTGTGTTGCTTATGACCAGTCTACTACCAATCTCATTTCTGTTGATGTTACTGCAGAGAATCCTGCTCCACAAAGATAGAATGCTAGAAACATAGGCAAGCTTTTCAATGATTTTGTGACCATCTCAGGATATTATACCTAGATATTATCCAGGACATATGGAGACTTGAAGTTGTCTCAAGCACACTTTTAAAGCTACCATCTTTTGAAATCTAAAGCAGTTGATCATCTTCTAGTACAGACGAGTTCATTTGCCTGGCTTATTCACAAATGAGTCTCAGACCCATTCATTTCTTTTGTGGCTGGAAGGTAAAGTTCAAACTCTTTTGAAAGCTGGATAGGTGATCATGCTCCAACTGAGAGAAATAAGATGATGTCTCAGTCTCTTTAAAAATCTCTGCTAATGTTTGAAATATGTCAAAGACTCCAATGTTCGCTCATCACCCCATAATTCCAGTCTAGCTTTGAATGAAGCTACTGCACCTGCCAGCCTGAACACAGTTATCATTTTCCCCTCAACACTTAGTTCACTGAGAAGATCAACTGTGTCACAAGAGTAAAAAAGTTTTGTGACCCATTTTGTGTCACTCAAACATGCTCTGAGTGTTGACTGTTTTTCTAAAAGAAATCTCTGGAGCTCCTCTTGTAACCAGAAAGTCTGGCCATCTCAATCCCATGTATGGGCTCTGCACCCATCTCCTCACAGAGCTGTGCAAATAGATGAGAGATAAGAGCATGTACTCCAATGTTGTTAATAAGTTTAATTACACCCATCACCCTTGTGATGTTCAAGTGACATTTTCTGGCCATCCAGTATTTCTCTGTGGCTGACATAGCACATAGATTTTGACCTCTTTGATTTAAACCAAAAAGCCTTCCATCCATGGGAGCCTCTCCATTTGTGCATATACAACACAAAATGACCAATTAAATTATTCTAGTACAGGATACCATGGTATTAATCTTCTCTAAAAGCCAAGCTCTTGGCTTCTCTTCTCCCTTAGCATTAGTCTCAATAAAAATCATTCAAAGACTCGAATAGCTCTGCGGCTGTGGCAAAAAAAGTACATGGAACATACCCTCGTATGTATTATCCTGAAAAATGTATCACACACAAAAACAAGTATTTTTATCTTGTTGTCAACACTGGTAGACTTATCAACCTAGATTTCATAGCACAATGACTCATTAATCCTCTCTAACAATTGTATCTCAATATCCTCTACTATTTGTCAATTTGTTTAGTTAATAGTGCTAGCCAAAAGAGGTATATGTGTCACCTTTTGAACTATAGCCGCTCCTGAAAGTTCATGACAAATGTTCTTAGCAGCAGCCGGGATCAACCCTTCACCAATAGTAAAGGGCTTTTAGCAACTCAGCACCTAGAATGCTGCCTTCAGTGCAGACACATTTATGAAATGGTAACTTCAACATTATTTCTGCTTTTAATGGTCATTTTTTTCTTTTGAAAATAATTCCAAAGCTTTGTATTTTGATGCAGGGTGCTTTGTCTCCATGTGGCAAGGTAATCTGAAGATTTCATAGTTTTGTGGGATAGCCAGTTGCCACATAGTATACAGAGCTTTTGGAGATTGTTAATCATCCACCTATTGCAATGAACCTATAATCTAAGTATGACTTTGGAATTTTCTTTAAACACTTTCTCAGTTTTAGAGGTTTTTTCCCCCTTTGCAAAGGAGAACTCCAGTGATTTTTTATTTTTATTCATTGTAGCAAGGGTTAGCTTGTAGACTTTCCAAAAACTGTGACACGGACAAGTGCCCAGTATAGGAAAGAAGTGTGGATGGAAGTGGTAAATAAAATAATGGGCAAGCAATGCATGAGCTAAAATAAGTGGCAGATTCTGGCTTAACGCCTGCCATCAGATATAGTTTTACTGCTGAAATGCATCAATTCACTTGCCACTATAAATCTTGCTACCAGATGCACTTTACTGTCACTGAGGGTTTTGACAAGAGTCTACAAGCAATTGATTTATTATGGTCTCTATGCAGCCAAATCTCTCTGCCAATGTTAATCCATATTTGCAGCTGCTGCTCGCTGCTAATATCAGCACCGCAGCTCCATCTCAGATCACGAGGCATTAGATTCTCATAGAGTCCACAATCTAGATCCCCTTGCATGCACAGTTCACAGCAGGGTTCATGTTCCTATGAGAATCTAGTGCCACAGCTGAACCAACAGGAAGTGGAACTCAGGTATTATGCAAGGGAGGGGATCAGTTGAAAATATGAATTAAACTTTATTCACCCATCATTCACTTCTTTGGTACAGCTTGGTTCCTAACAGTCCAGGCACCATTCTGTGGCCCAAAAGACCCTGCCCTAAAAAACTTCCCTCTGAAGCCACAGCAAGGAAAGACTAGCCCTGTTTCTTCAGATTGACTTAATGCTTATAGCTGACACTCACAGAGGGCTTAAGCAGTCCTCCCACACCCACCTTGCACTAGCTCTAAACTCCCTCTCTCTAGTTTGTTTGTCTGCTGACGAACATAACGAAGATACATCCCTTCATCTGGGGACTGTCCCGAAAGGCAAGAGGGAAGTGACAGGTGGTAGGCAGGCTCTGAGAGAAGAGCTGTCAGCCTCAGCACTACAGATTCATGGGTGACCCAGCTCAGACCTAAAGAGGAAAGAACAGAGTCTAACACATGATAGACCTGTGGTGGTGAACCTAACATATGCATCCCAGTATCATCCCAGCAGCTGAGCATTGGAAATCAGCACACACAGAGGCAGTGTTGGCACTTTGCTATAAATAAGTGGGTTTGGGGTTGCAGTTTGGGCACTTGGTCTCTAAACTATTCTCCATCATTGTAATAGACCAAAACAGTCTTATGGCTGAGAAAAATGCCATACAGTAAAAGGGAAAGCATTCTCAGTTTTGACAAGAACAGTGCTGGGTGCCAAGAATTTTGAAGGAATAATTCTGAGCATAGCCAACAACTAACACTAACTCATAAATTAATTCCTAATATAGCACTTGGAGGATCCCAGAGTTCATGAGGTTCACATAAATTCCAAAAATATTGGGACCGGGAGGAATTCTAAAAGTTATGTGCCCCAATCCCAAAATAGCTCTATGGAGAGATTGACACAGCAAAAAAATGGAAGTTTCCTGCCAGCTGCCAACAGGAACTTGCCAGTCCACATAGAAGCAGACCCCCAGACCCAAGCAAACCTCCCAGTGACCAAAGTCTGACTGCACCAGTGTGAAACATACTAGAGCCACTCAAGCCACTCCCAAATTTCTGAGCCATATCAACTGCAGGGGCTAGCATAAAGGTGTCCTTCAAGCCACTCTGTTTCAGGGTGATAGGAAACAGGGCAGCCCTACACAGCAATTATTGTGGGAGGACAAGCAGTCAGACGTTCTAGTCACTCCAAAGTCAACTTCAGTGAGACCAGCAGGCCCAGATGAGCCTGAGAGAAAACTACAGCAAAGAAGCTGCTGCGGAGTGGCAGAGAGCAGCTTGGTCTTGGAGACTTAGATCCTGGTACAGGAAGGGAAACAAAGGCAGTAAATGAACTTAGATTGTGCCAGAAGACAAGCAGAGAATTGCTCCCAGAACACGTCCAACCAATCGTAACCTCCTCTGGTAGGTGCACAGCAGAGGGTGCACAGCAGAGTGATATTTAAAAATAATAATAATTGTCCAGACTTCTCAACATGACCACAATGCCCAGCCAGCTGTCCAGGGCACTGTTCCAGCAGAGGAAGGAAAAGTCTCGCAGGATATTGTAATCCTATCCAAAAGAACCACTCAGGAAATGAAGGAGTCTGAACATTGGCTCTACGCCAGTGTGGGACTAGACTCCTCGGCCTTGCAAAGGAGCTTGCAGCGTCAGGGACAGAAGTCCTGGCATAGGCTTCTGGTTTCTCAGCCTTGGTTTTTTTGCCCACATGACTGCCATCAACATGACTTGACTAAAGGAGAGTGCTTTGCAAACTGTAAAGTATAAATGAGTAAATATAAAAGGGAGTTTTCCATTAAAAAGTACCTCTAACTATTCCTTAGGCACACACTGTCTCAGAGACAACACTGAAGACCAAAACAAAATTCAACATACCAAAAGCAAGCCAAGAATGGAGTTTTCACACCTGTCCCAGACTCCGAGACCTGAAATCATATTCTGGATTCAGTTACAGTTGACCTTCAACAAGTCATTTTTCTCTTTTAATAAACAAAGAAGTGGAACAGGGAAACCTCCATGATGCTTTCTAGGCCAGAGTTTTTATGAATCTGCATTCTGTGCTCATTGAACAAGCTTCTAGGACAAATGCAGGAAGCAGGGTTTCCTCTGAAGTCACCAAGAGCCAGCTAACATGACTCCACGAAGCTGCCTTTTAAATTGTCTTTGTTCCCACAGCCTCATCAAACTCATGGTTGAAAATATGAGGGGCTGGGGATTTAGTTCAGCGGCATAAGCACCTGCCTTGCAAGCAGGCAGTTGTGAGTTCAATCCCCGGTACCAATAAAAAGGAAAAAGATTCCTACCAGAGCTGTATTAGGAGGTAAAGTCATCATGTGAAGCTACTTTTATTACATAAATATAAAATACCAGCTTCCACTTCCAGGATGACCTCATGCATAGCTCCAAGGACCACACTTCAACAAACCAAGCAAAAACTGTTTTGTTTTGTTTTGTTTTGTTTTGTTTTGTTTTGTTTTGTTTTAATGAACAACCATAAATTTCTAGAAACTGTCCTAACACTGTACAAGTAATGAAGAAATATTTACACAAGAAAAATCTACGAAAACTTGTAGGAACAGTGACAATCTGTGGTGTTTCAACCGCAACATACTACTGCCCCCCCCAGTCCAGCCCAGCGTTACCCAGGTGGAGGTGGCCACAAAATCAGGGCTTTCTCTCCCCTCTTTCCTGATGAAGGCTTTGCATAGTTCACTGGGAGGCCACCAGCACTTCTCATCCCCACCAACTCCAAATGCATAGGACTAAACTCCTGGAGAGCGTGGCCAAGAAGTGGGAGCTTTTCCTCCCAGCCACTGCCTATCAGATAGAAGCTACCTAAGCTGCAGCTGCACTCACAGGATAAAGAAGTCCTGGAGTCAAGATGGGAAGATTAGAGCCTGAAGACTACCCAGGCCTAGGAATAAGGCTCAGAGTTGACTGAGGTGGAAAGGCAATCCATAAGAGAGCTCCAAAGCTCTCCCCAGAGGAGCAGCTTTGTTTGCATCAGCTTTATTCCCCAAAGGTGGGGAAGTCTGGGCCTGACAGCGCTCTCAAAACCACAATCACCTCCTCATTGAGGCAACAAGCTACACCAGAGGTCAGGTAGTGTGCAGAAAGAGTCGAGAAAGAGACTGTCCAGAAGAGGCTCCCGGTATCCAAATAGCTCCCAAAGGCTGGCCTCCATGTCTTCCTCTGCCTAGATTTAATTGCATCAGAGCATGGGGCAATGTGTCCCAAGGCCTTTTCAGAAATACACATTGTCAAGCCCATAGCTAGTGGAGATTAATGGGCCGATGTGAAGCTGACAGGTGGACAGTGAGCCCCGAAAGACCAGGCCCTGCTAGAACTAGCCATGCCTGGTGATAGCACCTGTGCCCACACTGTACCCTCCAAGATAACAAAAATGTTCTAAAATTGGTCATGGTGACAGATGTACAATTCTGCGAGTACACTAGAAGCTGGTTATATGCTTTGAATGAACTGTATACATGAATAATATCTCAACAGAGCTATTCATAAAAAAGTAAAAATACAAAAAATAAATGTTCTACCCGTTCATCACATCACTTCAAAGATTTCAATCTTAAAGAACATAGTGACAATAAAAACAAGACTAAATGGCATGGACAACAAGAAATACAATGGAATCATTTCTAATTTGATTTTTTTTTTGAATTTCACAACTCTTGTTCTCTTTGAAACCATCCAGATTTCTGAAAAACACTTCCTAGTGTTCCCCCGCAAAGTCCTCATTTCCAAACACTTTCCCTCTGTTGACTCCCAAATCTTTGAATGGAAAAAGGATTTCCACTGGATGTTCCAGGACACAGACGGCAGTTCAGGGTTTTGCAGCCCATACCCAGATGTACCACACACACTGCTCCCCAGACAGTCACTAAGACAGCAGCTCTTGGTGCTAAAAGACATCTACTTGGCTCCTCAGCCCCAGGAAGAAACTTCAGCTGCTCAAAGCTTACTGGGGCTAGGCCACCACTCACCACAATGTGATCAGGGCAATGTAGAAGCAACCTGCTTAAAGGAGAAATCCTGTCCTTTGCGATCTTGGATCTATTAAGCCATGTCACTTATTAGCTGGTCAATTAATCTCTTTAAGCCTCTGTCTCCTTATCTGTGCAGTGGGCACACAGATAACTAGTGTCAGGATTCTATAAAATATTGCATGCTATGATACTCGGTGCTTACTTCCTTTCTTCCTCAACTTTCTCAAGCGGAGGCTCATCCCCTGTCCTCTCTCTCAACTGTTTTTGTTCCAAAATGATTTATTTCCATGCTTAGAGGTTGCCTGGACTGGGAGAAACACAAAGGTCTCCAGTTAAAATTGTTTAATTTGACTTAAAATAAACTTACATTGAACCAAAAGTGAATGACCCAGAAAAATAACAACCACAGCCTGTAAAAGTGGACAGGGACCACCAGGTCCCTGCTTCTTTGGTCTGCTCTATGAGTGACAGATTCCACTACACTGTAGCAGTAGCTGGGCCAGAGGACAGTGATAGATACCAGGAGCAGGGCTGGCCTGACATCACACAGACATCCACAGTGTTTACAGACCCAGCAGTCAGGAATCTTCTCCAAAAGCCAAACACTTGAGCCACTCTTCTCCCATAGCATTAGTCTCCAGTACAAATATTTGGAGATAAAATCAATTCTTTCACTAAAATGGGGGTAGGGTTGGGGGAATAATCCCATGTCCAACCTGAAACACTGCAAACAGTCATATCCTTTGTCCCCCATATGAAGCAGCACTGCTCGGGGTTTTCCACACTGTGTCCTGGGACACTTGACAGGCAGTGAGTGACTCAGGAAAAGGGCACAGCAAGAACCTGAGGAAAGGTATTCTCTCCTGGAAGCCTCTAGTGAAAATTCTTTTTCCATTCACAGACTTGGAGGTCAACAGAAGAAAGTGTCTTGAAATGGTTCCACTGTAGACATTTAATTGACCCCAGCCAATTTTCCCCAGGTGACCAGGGAGCTCAGAGGCATTTGAGAACCCACCCAGAAACATTGCTTTAGCAAAGCCCCCAAAGCAGAGGAGAAGAGATGCTGGGAATGTAGGTGGAGTCACAGAAAGAATGAAAGAGCCAACAAGAGGCCACCTCCACCACCAACAGCAGGCAGACAGCTTTGCCCTCAGAAGAAACCTCTGGGACAATGCCCATGCCAACTTCTCTGCCCAGTGAAGTGTCCCATAGTTGGCCACTTTTCTCACATTCCTTCACTCAGGCATGAAAGGACAGGTTCACTGCACCTGCCAAACAATGGACCTAGTTCTCTGCTGGGGCAGCAGATACTCCTCCATGACCCTCTGAGTGCAAGTGCTTTCCTGGAGAGGCAGGGCCTCCATGGGATGGGAACATCTCTAATGCTCCCCTGTGGGGCCACATCACTGAGGATCCCTCTCTTCTCCCACCCTGTGCTGTGTTGCACTGAGTCTCCCAAAAATATGTGTTAAAATTCTGACCCCTGAGAACTTATTTGAAAATGAAGCTAATGTAGATGTAATTAATAAAAAAAATTAAGAGACGGTTGTATTGAAATAGAGCTGATCCTAAGGTCAATAGGACTAATGCCCTGATAGAACCGGGGCAGAGAGACAGACATACAAGGTCTCCACGTGACATGCAGCTTCAGGCTGGGGTCTCCCAGGGAGCTAGAAAGAGAGTCAAGGAAAGAGTCCATCTGAGGTGTCAGAGGAAACCCAGCCTGTGGCAGACTACTGGCCTCTAGAACTGTCTGATAAGGGCTGCTGCTGCTTTAGACTATCCAGTTTGCTATACTTTGTTGCAGCTGCTAGAAACTAATACAAGGCACAAACACTGAAGCCACCTCCCCCAACCCATCTCCAGCCATGTCTCATGGGTCAGAGAGATGGTAGAGTGAAAGCCCATAAAGGAGAAGAAGATCAGCTGCCCAGAAACTGCCAAAGGTCTCATAAGGCAAAGGAATGTGCAGAACAAGAAAGGGAGAATCACCAGGCAGTCACTGTCCCCAGGCAGGGGCCCAACTTTGGAGGGATCTAGGGGAATCAGGTGATCAGAGAAGGCTGAGATTATCTCCAACTGCTCACTGAGCTAGAATGAAATCAAGTCTGCTCACTGCTTTCCATGAAAATCCTGGAGTTCCTGCCAACAGGAAGAAAAAGAGGCCCCCAACACAATGATCACCTACATAAACATATATTTGATGACCCCAGTGTCTTACCCAAAACGCTACATGACTACCTGCTCCACCCCCGCAGGCCCCAGCCAAGCTTCCACTGACATTGCTTACAGTGACATTGCTTCTTTAGGCTGCAGCCACCAACCTCGGAGTCCCCGGATTCCAAGTTATTTCTACTTCTCCAGCAGGAAAGGAAAAAAACAACTTGGATCTGAAAAGCAGAAGGAAGATTAAGAAAGCGCCTCAGCCCCAGGCATCTATTTTTTTTTTTACCACTAACTGGGCAATGAATAATTTATAGCCAAGAATGTTTGTGGGGGGGATAAAATGTTGACAAGTCAAGAAAAGCTCTTAGCAGCCTAACGGAGCAATCCATCTTTAAGAAACAGGTTTCAAATGCATAGATGGTGAAGATCTAGTTGTGGTTGTTTTATTTCCTTTTTTTTTTTCTTTTTTCTTTTTTATCTATATGGAAATTGGTGGATGCTGAAATATGTTTTCCTTCTGCATGAACTTCAGCTGAATGATATTCCATGCAAAGAATTAAATCATCGCTTCACATAGCAAGGAATAAACACCCTCGGCCTCTGCACAAACTGCTCCTTCGTATTCCTGTCACTACCCCTTGGTATTCCTGGCAGGATCCAAAGCCAGGTCCAGACTCAGTAGGTGGTGGCTTGGTCTGGAAGAACATTCCTCAAGTAAGCCCCAAGAAAAGCCAGGGTGATAGCATAACTGAGATCCCCTTGTCCTTGAAGACTAAGGATCATCACATTATACTCCAGCCCAGGCTCCAGGATGCTCTGCAAGGTCTTCACAGTGACATGGCCTGAAGCTAAGTCTTCGGACAACTTCATGGTCAAACTGGCACAAAGCACTTGTAGCACTCAGAGCTGAGCTCTTTACAGAGATCTCATTTGGTCCTCGTGTTGGCCTTCTGGCTGGTGCTAATCAAACTTTCCAGCTACAGCTTCCCTCTCTGCATCAGGAAGGTCACTTAGAAACAGGGACATCTACAGTTCAACTATACAAACTGGCCTTGGCCTGTGTCTCAATGCTATGCTCAACAACCATGCTATTACAGCCTCCTGGGTTCTTATGCGGACTGAGCTGGTTTTCCAGAAATCATCAGGTATTAGGGTGCGCTTCCCCAGTTCTCCTCCCTCAATGACCTCCAACTACTCTGGGCTCCTAGTTGGCCAAGCTTAGAGTAGAACTCTGGAACCCAAGGCCATAGAAAAGCCAGATTCACCTGGGGACAGAATGGGTCAGGCTGGTAGTATTTATCAGAGCTGTATTTGTTATCTACTGCTATAACAAACGACCTCCTAATTTAGTAATTTTAAAATGACAAACATTTATTGCACAGAGTCTCTGTCAATCAGAAATCCAGATGCAGCTTCAATATGTACTCTAGTTCAGACTACTTCTCACAACCTAGGATCAAGAGACTTGGTAGGGCTTTGATCATTTTATTCAATTGGAAGAGAGTCTACCGCCAACCACGTGGTTACACACCAGATTCCTTACCAGCCGTGAATGTGTCTAAGGCTTCTGATTCTCACTGCTGTGGGGTTAGAGGCCTCTTTCAGTTCCTGCTGATATGGGCCTCTCCAACAACATAGCAGATGGAAACCCTCAAAGCCAAGGAGAGATCAAAAGAAGCAAGCAAGATGGAAGCTGGTCTTTCATAATATAATCTCAGAATGATACCCCATCACATGAGCCATATGAAAATATAGAAACAAGTCACCATAACCAATCCATACTCAGTTAGTGGGGAGGGGACTTATAGGACAGGAATAACCAGGGAGGAGTAGTCCAGTGTGAGTGCCTCTCTCATCAATTAACTATGCTAGCTGTCTGCTGCCGGGTAAGAAATTGCCCATAGTTTAGCACAATAACCATATAATACCTCTCACAGCTTCTGGGGATAGGAAAGAAGAGAATGCTGTCTTAGGATCCTCCTCAGTCAGATGCCAGCTGGTCTATAGTTCTCTGAAGGCCCATGTGAAGCCAGAGAACCTACTTCCATGTGGCCAGCAGGCTGACACTGAGGGGTGTGGGTCTGGACCTGGCAGACCCACAGTCCAGCAGACCAGTGTGAAAGCTGCTAGACCTTTTAGGACCCAGCCTTGGAAGTTAATCCTCATCACTGTGCAATATCCTTCTGGTCACATAGTTCAGCCTGTGTAATTGTTGATTATTGTGTCACCTTGAGAAGTTTAGTTAAGAAAACTTAACCAAATAAGCTCAGCAATTCTACCCTCTAGGCTGTAGAAGACCCACTCTAGAGCAGCTCATCTCCTTGACATTTTTAAGGGGAAATAAAGAATTATGGATCTGGTTCTGTTTCTTCAGAAGAGGTCCAGTCTTTGCCTTCAGCTTGGACCCCCAACTCCTGGCTTCCAATATCAGCTCTTTGGTTTCCATCATAGATTCTTTGGCCTTCTAGAGCACTCTTGAGCTTCCAGCATGGGTCCTGCAGCCTTCTGCCACAGATCCTTTAGCCTTCCATTGCAGATTCACTGGCCTCCTGACATGGACTCCCACAGGACACTGCAGTGAGCTCCAGACCCTGAACTGAAATCTGTGGTCACCAGTGTGCAGACACGCTCTGCACACTTCCACATCTCTGTGGACTCTGTGGCTGACTGCTGTAAGCTGATTTTATAATTTCTTACATATTTGTTTATCTTGTGTTTGTCTTGATATAGTCCTGCTCAGTGTGGAAGGGGAACACACACACACACACACACACACACACACATACCATGAATCCTTGAGGGTTGTCTGGGAGCTGACCCTCTAGCAGTAAAACAAGCCACCATGGAAGAAGCCACCAAGTGGTAGAGCCAGAGTTGAGAATGAACAGAATTCAAAGTCCTAGTATATCATCCTTTGCCCCAAGTCTCTGAGTGTAACAGGCCATCGGGAGCCATGACTTTATGATACTTCCTTTCCATGCCATTCAGTAGAACTCCTACCCAACTTCCAAAGTTTATTTCAGTGGTCACTTTCTCTATTCCTCATCCTGCTTCCCTCATCCACCCACCTGGAAACATGGATGTCTCCCTCTATGAGCCCAGCACAGTTCTTTCATGTCTCTGTCCTCAGCCCTTGCTTGTCTCAGTATCTGTCTGCTCACCCTGAAAGTGTGAGACTCTATGTGGCCAGGATCCACAAGCATCTGCCAGCTGTAGGTGCTGGACTGAATAAACTGACTTGCTCAAGTCACCACTGTTCAGTTCCAGGGCAGGGCTGAGACCAGACCAAAGTGCCCTGCTTCCTGGGCCCTTTTCTGCAGTTGCTGATAAGGCTATTTTTTAAGCACATGTTTCGCAGCAAGCACCTTTCTGGAAACTTCCTTCAGCCCTTACTCCAGAGGCCCTCACACATGGCTCCTGACCCTTGCTAGGGACAGTCCTATTCTGTCACCCAGATCTAGAAATGGCTACCTCCATCCTCTTTTCATCCACAGATCCTGATTCTTACTCAGCTCCTCTCCTGATGGGGGTTCATTGCCTTGTGTCCTTCAGCCCTCTGCCAAAGTTTGGCTTGGCTCTGACCCGGTGGGAGGCCTCCAGGTTAGGGTGGGGGAGGTAAAGTGCCCTGTTTGGGGATGAATGCTGCTGATAGGTATATTTCACATTGAAGGAATTTTCGCTGCCAAATGGGAAGAGTGACCTTGCTACTGTAAGGAACCAGCCTCTTAATTGCACAGGTATTTTGCAGGTGATCCATCTGCACATTATCGATCGCCTGAACAGCAAGCAGGGCAGGATGGTCCCTGTCCTTCAGCCCCACCTGCTTGCAGTTCTTCATGCTGATAGAGGAGGCCTTTTTGCCCTCAGGACGTTAGCTTGTCTGGCAGATGCTCCCTCCTGAACAACAGAAAGTGCCAGAGCTGAGACACAAGGAGCCTAAGGGCAGGGGCGAGATGAGCCAGAACAGGGAGGGAAGAAGACACAAGCTGGGAAAAAGACAGGAAGCACCAGAGCAAAGGGACTTTCGAGACAGCCAATAGCTCCTGAAAAGGCAAGCAGTGCTTGGTCCCTGGGCTGTCTCTCAGGAGCTACTTCTTGCCCTTGCTCTCTTTCACATCCCCATTCCATTTTGTTGAGGGACAATGGGTCAAGGTTACATGATTTTGGTTCCCAATCTCCAAAATCTCAGGGTTCAGTAGACCTGGAGGGATCCTCAATTTTGTTTTAATCTCCCTCATTCATTCTGATGCAACTCAAGTTTAAAAGTCCCTATGCAAAAGGCAAAATGACTGCACAACCTGTTTTCCTATACAATCCCTATTTCTCAGAACTGATCAATTAAAGTAATTTGCGTTAAAATGGAAACCATTCTGTTTTCTAAATCCTTGCATATAAATTTATTTAATAAACTTTAAAACCCTGTTGATCAACCTTACGATCCAATTTAGGGCTTTTTAAAGTTCCATTACTGCACACCAGGAGTTTCTCATTTGTTAAAAAGAAGATGGGGAGGTCCAGCTTCTAAAGCATTTCCAGAGTGAAACATTACAATGGCCTCTTCCCAAATGAATTTACATCGATCCTATTCATTTATTGCCTCAGATTTCCTTATTCACAATGGCTTCAGAGCCTAAGGAACAAGCTAGAGAATTAGGTCTGAATATCAGTCTCTATTAGAGCCAGTGGCTTGAGTCCAGAGGCCTGCCTATCCAGTATCCTTGCTGGTCCTGCTCACATTTTGAGATTAATCATAATCTTCCCTTCTAACTCTGCCTGAGACCAATGTCTGTGTCTGGGTTCCTTGGATCATGCATCCCAGGCTTATTACAGGGCCTGGCACATGATGGACATTCAGAGCTAAGAACTCTTATGACCTCTGTCTAGGGTTCCTGGCAAACCCACTGCCACCTGCTATGTGATGGGACAGTGCCTGCTCCCACAAATTCATGCAGCCCTCAGAGAGAAGTGCACCTAGGAGGCCCCTGGAGCTGGCCCAAGAGCACAACCCCACCATGCCACCTAGGCAGTTCAGAACATGGAACACCCCTCACTCTCATCACCTCCAAATCTTTTCAGGGGGCAAATGCCACCCAGCAGGAAAATGACAGGTGATATCACACAGCCAAAGATATTTTATCCAGCTATGGCCTCTAAGGTTATCCCTGGGAGAAGCTTGCCATCCTTACTAGTGGTGTCTGGACTAAGGACCTCACAGATCAGGAGCCGTCGGATGCCACAACAGGCTCACTTCATGGGGTCGGCCATGAAATGCCCAGAAATGAAAGGGCAATGGTAAAAAAAAAAAAAAAAAAAAAAGCAGAGCAAACCTTGACTGAAGTCAGGTCCTTGAACTTCATCTGACCTTCATCCAAGCAGCTGAGTTCCCTGTACCAGCCAAGACAGATAAAGACCTCAGCTATCTCTCTTGCCCCCAAAGCCGGCAGCAGCAATCTGCAGTGCATTCGCCCCAGGTAACAATCAGTCTGCCTAGCTACCTCTGTCCCTTTCCAGGACTCTCCAGGAACTCTCTGAGCTCTCTGCTTCTTAAGATCTGCTCCTTATTTGAGGCTTCTTCTATCCTGAAAAGCATTTTCCACTGTCAGGGATGCAGCCACAAGAGAATGCCTGAGACAGTCTCGCTGATGGAGTGCTGCAATCAACAAGATTTACCTCTTGCCAGCCACCGGGAAGAGTTGCTCTCACCCTCCATGCCTCCTGGTTTTAATGTTCTCCTTAGAGTTCGTCAAATGAAAACCCTAGTTCTGAGGTGGAAAAGCCTCTTAGGAGGTTAATAGCAAGTGGATAGGGCAATAAATGTAATGATTTAATTCTTCAAGGATGGCTAAACAATCTGCTGTTTACTGAAGTCTTAGCAGATAATTACTAACAGATAATTACAAAAAGCTGCCGGATTGCAGCTGCCCCAGAAATGGCCACAGCCCCAATCTGCTTTGCCAAGCTAAGTAAATGGGTTGATTCCACAGAGAAATTCCATACAAGTCAGTTCCTGGGAAAGACACCAGGCAAGAATTTGCACTGTGCTCTCTTCTTGCTCTTTGCCTCTCCAAAATGGTTTCTGCCACCATCGGAAGACCTCTGGGTTGTAACCTGCCTCCCTAGAGAGGCACCATAATCCTTTTAACCCAATTTCCCAAATAGCCTATTTCTTTCTTTTGTCTAAAATTAGTAGACAAGAGGCACTGGGACATCCACTACAGTGACACACTTCTAAGCCAGGCGTGGATGTAAGGGTTCAGATATACATTTGTGGCTGTAGCCCTTTGTGGAAGATGGGGGGAACTGGGCATTCAGAGAGATGGTAGTTAGGGACACTAGCCACCTGGCCAGGAAGTTAGTCCCAGAGCCCAAGAAACATGAGGAACGAGGTCTGACAGTGGTAGAATCTGCAGGCCTCTCATACTTGGAGATCACAGCATCTCCTATCTACTGGCCCCCTGCCTGCTGTACACACACCTCCCACTCAGGAAGAAACCCAACTCCAAAAGCTATGTCACATCTTCAAGTTTCGCTGAAATTTACCATGAGGAGGGAATAAAGGAGAAGACAACTCCACGCATCTCAATGCAAAGCATGCTTAAATCCCTTCTTAATACCACAGTTTGCCCCCAAGTTCCCCTCCTGCTGTACAACCTTGTCCGGGAACTCCTCTCCCTCTCCTCTGTCTCATCTGGAGCTGGATCAGGAGGCCCCGCCTGTCTTTCCCACGGACCAGAGGGTCATTCAGGTTCTTCAGTTGGTTCATATTCTTGTCATGGTTCAGGGTTACCCCTGTTGCCAGAGTCAAATTTATAGGTGAAGATGTCCTTTAAGGTCATGGTCATGGCTTAGACAGTCTGTGCCCTAGAATAGGGTCTTACATACAGAAAATGATGTCCTTTGTGACTATCCAGTCTACAACATTAACTAGATACTCATATGCCCAAAGGATTCTAGTCTTTCCGCTGAGGAGGTGCCCAAGGCCACCCATGCTGGTCAGGGAGCTCCAGGAGAAGGATCCCCTATACCAAATCAAAGTGGGCCCTTGACCATTGGAACTAAGCTATCATCCTTGGAAACCGCAAAACACTGTTGCATCTCTTCCTCTAACAAGCTTTCAAGCCACAGAAGTGCTTTTGATGTCCTTCTCCCACTCTGCCACTCTCTAGGATGAGTGTGGGACTTTTGTCCCTCCTTCCTCACATGCCAGGCAAGGGGCCAGGTGCGCTCAGTGCCAGTGTGGGTCTCCCATGCATGCCTACCAGCTTGGTCTGCCCTTCTCTGAGAGGGGCCCAAGGTGGGTTGATGGGATCCAGCATGGTATACCCATGCAGACAGCAGCTAGATCCCCCTCTCCTGACTGCTCCCGCTCCTACAGGCTTCTGTACCATGACAATGGAGACACGCTCATTCCTGGGACTGTTCAGATGCTGGTGATTGATATCTATGCATATCAGCTTACAGCAGGGCTTTAACCAGAGGTGTGGGATATATGGAAGAGCCCCAGAACTGCAGCAGGAAGTGCAAATTTGGGAAACAAAGGCCTACTGCCTTCTCCAACCCCCCACTCCCCGCCAGGACTCTGCCTTACTCCTCTCCATTTCTCTCTGACCTTTGATCTCTTCAGTCTCCCCTCACTTGCTGATCTTATTGCTCTGTGCCTGCCTCAAATATTCAAACATGACTGCCTGGGGACCAGGGCCTGTACTAATGTCTCCAGTCCAGTTCCAAACTCCCCAGAGAGAGATCTGATTGGCTTCCCACAGATCAAGTCTCCTTTTTCTGTCTCTCCAGCCCACCCTGCACTCACAGAGCCCATTGACATAGGGCTCCTTCATCCTGTATCTTTTCCTCTTCTACAAGTGTCTCCTCACCAACTAATGGGGTTTTATCTTTATTTAGTTCTGGCTTCCAGCATAAATGCTCTTCCTCGTTCTTGTGATATTGAAAGATCCGACACAGGTATCCAGTAGTCCCAGCCTACGGCTCTAATCACAGGCCTAACCCAGACAGGAGGAGGCATGGCAGCCAACCTTGGGTTTCGTCCAGGCTATGGCTCCTGGAATTTAACCAACTAGGCTGTGGATCTTGTCCCTGTCTCCTTTGTCCCCACTTCTGCCTGGCCTGGCCTGCCACGGCCTTGCTGTCAATAGCCAAATGTCCCTAGGCCTTACTCTGAGTCCCCTCCAAGACAGGCCCAGGACATCAGAGCCCCTGAGTGGTTGTCCCAGTCCCAGCCTCTAGCAGTGGCCCTGACCAACTTCCCACAGACCCCTCAACGTGCCACTGCTCAGGACCTCTCTGTGGGCCTTCCAGCTGACAGGAAAGATGCATATTTCCACTTGAGTTATTCTGGCATCAAACACTACTGAGCAGGAAGCCTGGCTCATACGGCATTACCAAATTAGTGCCACCTCCACAGGGACTCTGTTAATGACACTCTGGTGGCCACAGAGATATGCAGGAATTCACTGGGTTGTGGAGCCACACGTCCTCCATACTACAGCTTCTGAGCATTGGGAACAATTCACAGATGCCAGTTCCAGATCACCTTGCAAGGATGGTCCCTACACTAACCTGGGCAGAACCACCTCAGAGAACCTCAGGGGTTCATTTTTAAGGCTGAGATTAATATTTTTCAGGACCACATTTGTAAGAATTGTATTAGCAATTCAGTATCCACAGGAAAATGCAGCTTGATTTCCTAACATGAGTTTTCAAGATGGCAGATAAGTTTTCCGGAATCTGAAAACAATGCATAAATCCTTTCTGTGCCCCTTCTCAGGAATGTTCTAGGGGTAACAGTGGGCTTCCTGTTTGGGAAGAAAGTACCAGGAGCTGGGTCCCCAACTCCATTTTCCAAGAGAGGCCACTTTTCATCCGTGACAAGTGTACAGTGCAACAATGATTATCAGACACTGATGATTGAATGAACTGCAGAGGAGGGCCATGTGCGAACCACACCATGGAACACAGGGCTGGGCTCATGGTATAACCCTTCCTCTGTCCTGATGCCTTTCAACCTCACCACATCTTGAGCCAGATAGACAGTACGTCGTAGACACCTCTGGGACCCCTTGTGACATCCTGAGCCCACCTCCATCTCAGCCACATCTCAGTGACAAGTGTCAGGTGACCCACACTCACCTGGCTTGATGGTGCTCACCTCACACCTATGTCATATGTGTCTCCTGGTACATGGGAACCTTCTCTGGCCTAGCAGCACAGCTAGAAGTGAGAAGGATTAAGCCCCAGGGCAAAATTCCAACTAAAGAAAGGGAGCCAGAGGTGAACTGGCCCTGCCTCCACTCCTGTCCCAGGAGGCTCAGTGCTCTCAAGTACTCTGGCCATTGAAGCAGCCTCAATACCCTCATAGGTACTTTAGCCCTTTCCAGTCCCTGCTGTCCCACCTCCTCCCAGGACCAGACCCTCTGTTACCTGTGTGCACTCAGTCCTTGCCTTTCAGAAACTGCAATCAAGATCACATCCATCTGTCCCTGGGCCTCCCAGGAGCCTGCTGCCCACCAGGCTCTCCCTGAAGACTGTCTCCCTGGGATACAGGATCCAAAGAATCAACTGTGTAAGCAAAAATCCCAACATACAAAAACAGATGTGCCCAGATGTCTCCAGAACAACACCCTAAGGAACAAAGAAGGGAAACACCTGAAACCTTGAAAGGTTACTGTTCCATTTGTGACTTACAGTGCTCACACACAATGTGGCCATCCCTCACTTCCCTGGCTGCCCCATCCCTCTCTGTCTGTTCAACATCCTCCTTGGGCTCCAAGACTGATTTTGTCCTCCTTTACTGAAGCCACCCTGACTCCCTAACCTACATGAAGAACCCTGTCCTCTGGCTCTCGGGGTGCACCCTCTCACTCTGCTAGAGAATCTACAGCAGCCCCTGGAAGGTCTTAGAGATTCAGGAGCCTGCCTAAAGTGCCCCCACAGCCCTGTTAGCAAAGTCACAGATAAGCTGGTTGATTCTCTACAAAGTGTAGGGTTGTGATCCAGCCCCTCTTCTTGCTGCTCCTGATCGGAGAGAGAAGACCCTAATCATGTGGCCCGGGTGAAACATCTCAGGATACTGATGAGCAAAACCACATCACTCCTACCTCATCGTCTCCCATGTAGAATTTCAGCTTCATAGGACTTCACTCATCACAAACCCCAAAGAGAAATTAAGCCAGTGAAACCACTCCCACCAAAAAGAAGTAGAAAAATGAGATTTCCAGGAGTGTTGGCTCCTCTGGGCCCTCTCTTCAAACAAATTCCAGGAAGCCTTCCCTGGTTAAGGCCCCTTCTAACTAGAGTATTCTCACAGAAGACAGTCTCCCTACTTTTACCCCCTGCCCCAGGGCTGGGCTCCAGGCCAGCTGTCACTTTGGGATGTCCCAGTGCATGTTTCCCACAGCCAAGAGAGGATCTAGAGCCTCAGTATTTATAAACAGCCCACTAAATCACAGATCTCAGAGTGAGAACTTGAACTCTGAAAATAAGCTGCAATGAGCAGCCTGTCGAGGGCCACCTACACTCAGTGAGAATGGCCAGGGTAGGGCAGCAGCCAAGCGGGACTTCAATCCATGGGCATCGCCAAGGCTGACACTCACCAACTGTTATGGTTTGGGTCTAGATGTCCGCCCAAAGCCTCAAGCAGTCATGGGAGTAGCTTTTCAGAGATTGCTGAATTTAATTTGTGGTTGAATCATGATCCAATGCTGGGATTAAGAGTATGTAACTTTGGGCGTTGGGTACATTGTCTCAGCAATGAGAAAGAAAAGTAACTAAGACACCAACTCTGAAAACTTTCTGCAAGACTTGGTGGTGCAAGCTCCTCCTTCTGCCTGTCCTACTTCTATCAGTGGAAGGAGACCCAGCTGCCTGTAAGCTACAGATGTAAAGGCCTAGAAACTTGGCAGGTTCAGAAGCATCTCCACCATGCAGATCATGCCTCCCACCTCCAGCCCACCAGTCCACTCCTTTACTTGCCTGTGATCCATGTCATCTCCCATTTGTCACAGAGACAGTGACCAGAGTGATGGTGAGAAAGTGCAGCTACAGGCACTTCCTGCCTTGTCTTGAGCAAATGACTGACGTTCCTGTCCCTGTGAGATCATTTACTTGGGACAGGGATGAAATTTGTCTACATCATTTTTACCAGGACAGGCCCAGGATCCTGGATGGGTTTGTGTATGGGCAAACATAACAACCGCACTGATCAACAACATCCTCCAGGGCCAAGAACAAGTGTGTTTCATTCTGAGGCAGGGTGGTCAGCTAGAGTTGGTACATCTAAAATGTAGTGTATCCGTTAGGAATTCATGTAATAGAAAACCTAACTAACAGTGGTTTAAAGAAATAAAGCCTTATATCTCACATTAATAAGGACTCTGAAAAGAAGTGATGCCTGGAATTTGTTCAGTGGCTCAACAATCTTGACTTCTTAGTTTCTTCTTCAATATCACCAATAGCTACTGTAGGTCTAGGAACCAGCATCACACTCAGAGGAAGAAGAGAAGGGAATAACAAGATACCCTGGCCACATAGAAAATTGGGAGAGTGAGTATCTAGATTTTTCCATCCTTTATGTTACGAGGGCCAGGACAGGGTATTATATCAGCCATATGCAGGGAGTTTCCTAGATCTATAAGAGCCTGTGAAACAGAAACAGGTGTGAAAGGCTCTCAGACATAAGCCCAGCACAGTGGAGGAGGATCTGCATCTGGGACAAGCCTGAGATGCATGCTACACCCTTCTGGGGATGCCTGGCTCAGATATGGCCAATAAGGCTGGCAAGAAGACCTCAAAGTCCGATGACAGGCAACTCGGTGTCTGCGACTATCCCTCTGGAGAAGACGCTGTTGTGGAGAAAGAGGAAGAATAACTCTCTTTTTAAGAGTCACTCCAAGTCAACGAGACCACAACAGAAGTGACTTTGGTGAGTTCATTTCACCGCTTGCATGTGCACAGCTGGGAAAGGGACCAAGACCCAGGAGCAGGTGTTCAGCTTCTCAGAAATGCTTGATGTCCCCAGAGAGCAATGTGAGAAACAAGAGTACCCTCCGCTGTCCTCACATCATCACTGCTGGACTCTCTTGGAAGTTTGCAAGAGCAACCCCCCTCCCTGCCCTGTCCCCATCTCCCACTCTGTTTCCTATTCTAATTACTCACGGTGAAGCCTTGTTTTCAGAGACCTGCAGAACAGTCACTCAGAAGATGATACATAGTAAAGAGCAAGCAGAAAGCTAGATACATGTATTTACTTTTGTTCCCTCTTTAAAGGTATAAACCCACCAAAAAAAAAGAGAAAAAAATGAAAGAAAACAGCCACAAAGTTTTGAAAGCTGGAAAGCAGACGAGTTGTCAACAGCAGATCCAAAAGCTCTAAATCTTAAGTCTGCCAGGGCAAAAAGCAAAAGGGTCTCAATTATACCCACCACCGGCAAGAGACTCACAAACTGGTGACAATGACCTCTGGAAGTGGAGGGAAGGTGAACTTCAAGCCTAGTGGAGCTGTGAAAGTCCATGTAAAGAACAGTTAGACCCCTGGATCGCATCCCTGTTCCCCACAGTTAAGTCCTGCCCTTCCCTCTCCCTGGAAGAGCCTTGTCTATGTTTCTTCCCTCACTGCTGGGACACAATACCCAGTACCCCCATTATTTACTTTTTTATTTTTATCCTTTTAATTAAGGGAAAAATAAATAAAAATAATAGCAGGATATATTATAGTAACCCACTTTGACTTTCCATTATCTTGATTTGAAGCCCTGTATTACTCTCACCATCTTGTTTTGACTGATGTCCCCCTATTCTGTTTTGCTGGATAGTACCAGGTTCGAAAGTTTAGGCAACAGCTTTGAAGATAGTGAGATTCATTATGACGCCCATTCTCGATGACTTTTATCTACTTTTGAAGACCTACAATGTCTCCAATGTTTTGGTTTTGTCGGTTTTGTTCTTTACTGTTTTGTTCAATTTTATTATAACTGATGATATAGGCAATTCTATTAGAGATAGCGGGAGGCATTATGGTAACCATTGTTGATCACCTTGTATTTTGTTTTTACATTATCTATTATGTCCACCTTTTTGATTTGACCGACTCTGTTCTGTTATGTCACATTTGGTTTTACTCTCTTCCAAAAAAGTAATAAGAACCGTGGGAGCAATGAAACCCAAAAGGTGTAATAGTCATTGTACAAAAGAGAGGAAAAGAAAGTGCTCTAAGTGATATAGCTGCATGTATATTTAAGTGTATAAGATAGAAAATGATATCACTGAGTTTTATTGGATCATTGAACAGAACTGTTTGCAGTATCATTGTTGGAATGTCCACTTTACAAGCTTTAATTTTGTGACTTGAACAATTATTTCTAAGATGACAATATGTAATCCATTAACTAGTGATTTCCTGTTTATTTTTTTCTGTAAATCTGTATAACTTGTACCCTTTCTCTGCTTTTTTTTTCTCCTTAAATAAAATTTAAAAAAAATACCCAGTACCCACAATTGTAAAGAGGAAAGGTTTATTTTAGCTCACAGTTTGTAGCAGTCTCCGCCCATAATCAGCTGGCTCCATGGCAGGATGTCATAACAAAGGAATATCACAAAGAAGAAATAGTTCATGGTAAGCAGAGGACAGCAAAGCAGCAAAAAAGTAGCAAGCTATGGCAGCAGCCTCTTTCTGTCCCTTGTATTTTATGAAGGCTACACACATTTAGGGCAGGTGGGACTCACCCCCTGAGTGAGCCTTCTCACTATCCATACCCAAAATTATAGGAAACCAATCAGTGGGCTAATGTAGTAATCACACACCCTGGGTCCCATCATCACTCACTTACTCCCAGCATCACACTCTAGATCCAGCCACTTCTAAAAAGCCCCACATATGACCGCATGAGGCTTAGTGGGGACATCTAGACACAAGCCATAAAAAGAAGGGAGGAAGATACTCTTTTCCAGGCCATGCTCCTGGTGACCCACCTTCTCCAAACAAGCTTCACCTCCTACATCACATTTCGCTAGAAACTCACCAGTGGGTTAACCTCAAGTCTGTGTCCATAGGCTTTGGGGGGGAGATCTTGGTCTAAACTATAAGAAGCCTAGAAGATGATGCTTTGGAGGAAGGTAAACTGAGGCACAGGAAATACAGGCATGCTCAATGTGACACACCTCTACCCACAGCTTCATCAGCTGTGCAATAGAAAGACAGAGTAAGAAGGGACCCAGGCAGCTCTTATCATGCTCTGCTGCCCTGAAGGCAAGCCCCTTGCCAACACAACCTACCTTCTTCCATGTGATGAGACGCTCTGCAGGTACAGCACTATGCTCGTGAACTTCCCAGAGTCTACACTGTGAGCCAAACTTTTGTTCTTATCTAGTTTGTGGTTACAATAGCAGAAAGCAGGCAGACACAGTTAGCCACTCTGGGACACCAGTGGACAAACCCAACGCACAGGCTCCTCTCCAGTGCTTCTGCCACCCTCTGTCTTGCTCCAGCATGCAAGTTAGTGCCCCATATCAGCGATGTAAGGTAAAAATGACAGCCTCCAAAGACACCCCACATCCAGCTAACCAAGAGAAAGGGGCTCAGAGAAGTCAAGACTCTTCCTTTTTAAAAGCTCGGTGCTGGACAAACCATCACAGAAACTTATTCTCTTTCATTCTTCGGTCCAGTCGCAGGAAGCAGGTGACCCCTTCCTTCAGGCCTGTGTCCCCCATTTCTGTGGGTTAGGGGAATTGCTTTATAAATTTAGATAGAAATTAGTATGTACTGCTTCACAATGGCAAGGAGATACTTTAATACCCCATGGTAGCTCTGTATGTCTTGGCCTTAGAATGAACACGTATCCAGCCATAGCTCTTGCTTAGTCAAATGCAGGACAATTTGAAGGAATAAAAATGTTCATGAATGTCTTCCCCCACCTGTTACTCCTTGGGTATTCCTGGAAAGAAAAAGAAGAAAAAACAAACGTCTGAATAAGTTCAGTGACAGTTAAGATTTCCACAAAAGAGGCTTCTAATTTACATTCACTGAAGAGCTGGCTCCAATTTTGATCTCCCCAATACATAATAGGTGCTGAGTAAATATTGTTAAATAAATCAGGGAACAAATAAATGAGTAGATGAATAAAAATAACACCTTAAATATATCTTCCAGAAAGAGAAGAGAGAGTTCGTGAACTTTCCACAGGCTCAGGAAGTCTGCAATCCCACCAACATCCTCACAAAAGCATGTGCAAGCTCTCTGGGGCTACATGGATATGTGAGTTTTTAAAATTCCTAATGGAGTTCATGACCCAGAAGAAGTTAAGAATTACTTCCTTAAGGCCTTCCAGCATAGTGATGAATGAAGAACATAAATAACGTTAATTTACTTCCCATGGCCAAATTCTACTTTATTAGGATGGGGCCAGGACCAGACTCTCAGGATATCATAGATGTCTACACAAGAGGGCTCTGGATCTCTGAGTCCCACAGCAGAGCTTTGTTTACCATATCTCCAAGTGCACAATTAACTTCCCCAGGCAGCAGATCCTAAGGAAGCAAACCGATTATGGATCCATTAAAGCCTTGCAGAGGGCCATCAATCCTCACCACAGCCAGCCAGTAGGAAGTTGCCACTGGAAGGCATGGGGTTCTCCAGAGGAAGGGACTGAGCCCAGATATGGTCATTAATTCCCCTCACACTACCTCAGACCCTGGTAGCTTCATCTCCATGGAGGGGTAGGTGAGGCCAGGAGCCAAGCTTGTGTCCAGCTGCAGGGAGTCAGTGCAGAACAGGGGGAGAAAGCAGGAAAGCGGTGCACGGCTAGGCCTCTTTGTTCTCTGTGCTGATCACCAAAGAGGTCAGTTTGTTTCTACAGGTCTATGGGATTTTCTTGATTTCCACTAAATTCTAAAGCTATTGAGACTGCAATAAAGTACTCTGGACTCTAGAATGAATTCAAAATGTAGGCACGTCAGTGCAATCTAAAGAACCAAATTATGTTCTTTTAAATTAAAATAAAGGATACAGACCACACAGACTGATGTTGCCACCCTGAAAAACTTTCACCAGAAATAGGAGTGGGTGTCAGGGAGCTATCCACACTCTCTGGACTGGCTTCTCAAAGCAGAGGCTCTCAAGAATCAGGTGTAGCCAGTGACCCAGAAGTCAGTCATGTCTCTTGCTGAAGTTCATCTGTTAGCACTACTGAAAAGCAACCTTCTGGAGAAGTGAGTGGAAATCAGGTTAAATTCCTAAAAGGCACATTCAAAAAGGTGTGATACCCTTTGTATTAATCTATTGCTGCCTAACAAATTGCCCCAAACTTACAGCCTTAAAACAACAAATATCATCTTGCAGCTTCTGTGGTCAGAAACTCAGGTATGGCCTAGCAAGCACTTCTGCCTCAAAGTATCACAGTCTACAGCCAACATACCACTAGGGATGCAGCCCTCTTCCAAGCCACTCACACCACTGGTCAGATTCACCTCCTCATGAGACACTGGACCAAGGACCGCAAGTCTTGGAGGCTGCAGTCCAGGGACCTGCTTCAGTTCGTGGCCATACAAGGAGCGCACATCATAGCAGGTGACTGTCCTTGAGCAAACATTCATGAGAGCATGAGCAAGATATGTCACAGCTTTTGCACCATAATTTTGAAAACAATTTTCCATCACTTCTGTTATTTTCAATTCATGAGAGGCAAGTCGTTGGAGGGGAGGGAGGTGCACAAACAGGAATGAGGTAGGTGTCATGGTTTATGTTTGTGTCCCCCAGGCCTCATGAGTTTGCATTGTTCGTTTGTGATGGTTCATTGTATAGTGCTTGGATTGATGGTGTCAGTGCTCCACCCACATAGGGGTGGAGCCGAATGAGATGTAATGGTAGAAAGAAGGTGTGTTTTTCTCTTTTTGCTGGTTTGAGCTTGCTGTTGGTGGCCACCATGAACTGCAGCCCAGCCATGCCTGCCTGTCTTGGAGCCAACTGAGTGTGGACTGAAACCTCCAAAAACTGTAAGAAATAAACATTTCCTTTCCCAAATTTGGGCATCAGGTATTTTGTCACAGCGACAAGCATAAAGTGACTAAGACAGTAGGGATTGATACGGACCAATTTACTGCTGGGAGGTGCCCTCAGCAGTGCTGCCCTGCCTTGGAGGGGCTCCATCCTAGATAGCCAGTCCCTGGGAACCTGTTCCTCTCTCATACCCTTGGATCTAATAAGCCAACTTGAAGGAGGCCATGGCTGCCCACTGTGATCACACCATAGCTTAGAGGACTTGGTGAGAGCAGTGAAATCAGGATACACCTTAGCTGATAAATCTGACTTTCTAAAGGACCATAAAAGCCCCTCCACATGATTCAGCCAACCTCACTACTCTTAATAAGCTGTGGAGGGTACTCTGGTGGCCTCCAGAACCCAGTGCCCAGCCTTGGGAGCCACAGTGAAGCATCATTCTCTGCTGTCTGGTAGAAGCAAGACTCTCTACGGGAGGTTGCTGTGGTCAGGGACTGGGGCTTCACAGAGAAGATCACCTCCAATCACCTAACAACCTGAAGAAGGCAATACTAGGATTATTCCCATTTAAAGATGAGGAAACTGAGGCAGAGATTGGACTGAGTAACTTGCCCACTAAGACATCTTGCCAGGAGTTGGAGCTCAGAGCCTGTGGACTTGTGTCCTGCACCAGGGTGTGTCCTGATGCCCCAGAGTTCATGGCTGACAAGGAAGCTCCTACTTCCTGACATCTCTCAGCCAGGCACTGGCCAGACTGCACCAAGGACTGGAGCCTCTTCTGGATGGAGGTCTGGGGAACATAAAGGGACAAGAGTTGGCACAAAAGCATCAACAGCCCAGATCTTACCTTTGCATCCTCCTTTCATCTCTGGCGGAAGAAGCCAGCTCTGAAAGAAGCCCCAGGTGAGCTCTCAGACAACAAGCCTCTTCTCCAGGGGCAGGGAAAGGTCCTGTGAGCAAAGAGCTCACCTTTAGGGCGGCATAGGATGGTAAGATCTGCCTGGGTCCCTTCTTGCACCATCTTTCCATTGCACAGGTGGTAAAGCTGAGCCCAGACCATCCAGTGCCACACGGCTAGTTAGGCCATGACCAAGGTGACTGGAAGAGTGCTGGGTGCATCCACTGTCTTATTGTCCACATTGGTCACTGCTCAGCCTATAAACCCCAAGGTGATTTTCCCTCTCTTACCTCAATGACTCCCTCTTTCTTGGCTTCATTTTTCTATCTGTAAGACTGTTCATTTAAACTTGCTCAGCATCCATAATTCCTTTTTAGTCTAAAAGGTAGTTGGCTCTGGACCTAAATCGGATAAATCAACTTCAGATAATGCCCATCCCCCTCTACTCCATTTGCCTGTCATTGTCAAGTGCAATCACTTACTGAGTTGAAGAGAAAGCCCCCAGATGGAGAAAGGAGATATGCAAAAGAACAGTCTGAACAAAAGGGATCTGAGCCCCAGAAAAAATCTCTTCCCCTTCCCATTGGTAGGTTTTATCACAATTGATGTAAAGGCAGCACAGCTGATAAAGTGGACAGCAGGGTCCATGATGCAGCAGAACCCCAGCGTAACCATGACCTTCAAAATGTCACAGTGTAGGACCCAAAGACAATAGCAGCTCCTAATTCTTGAGCCCCTGGTATGCGCACTTCACATGCCTCGTTCCACTTAAAATCCTGTGAGGTGAACACTGTGGTTATCTCTGTTGTACAGACAATAAAGAAAGTTTCACCCATATGAAGTAATTGCCCAAGACCACAAAGTCGGTTGAGGGCAGACTGGAGTTGAAGCCTGGTCAATCTGCCCCTGACCCTGCTGCTGCAATGTCTCTTAGGGAGATAGCTGTGGTTCAGTCTCTGGGTTTAGACAAGGGTCTTCTGGAAGATCCCTGTGAAAAATGAAGCAAAGTATTTTTTAAACAATCAGAGAGACTTCATCATGTACTGTGTAATAGGTGTTTCCAAGGAAACATTTAGGATGTAGTGACCTGGTTAGATAACGAGGTGCTTAGGCCTTTAGAAATGCCCTCCTGGATCACACAGCAAAGTGAAAACCTGAAAAATGGAATTTACTGTAAAATCATTCACAAGACAAAGGAAAAAAAGGTCAAAACTCTTACTACTCCCTGAATCTGGGTAGCGGCTATAGCTCAACCCGGAAGGATTAAGGAATACAAAGCAACCAGATGACCCATTATTTGGGATGTGTCTGTGGCAGCTTTTCCAGAAAAACCAGCATGAGTCTGAATGGCCTGGGCAGGGACAGTCACCCTCATTGTGGGTGGCACCGTCCAACCTGCTGAGGGCCTGGAGAGAATAGGTATCAAACATGAATGTGTCATTCTCAGTGCTGGAATGTGCTTGTTTCCTGACTTGGACATCATGACTCCATGTCTTCTGGCCTGTAGGTTGCAAGACTTACACTAGCAGCCTCTTTACTGAATCCCCAGGCTTCTGACCTGGAACTGAGAGTTACTTCATCAACTTCCCTGTTTCTGAGGCCTTTCTTTGTTCTGGCTGAGTCACACAACTGGCTTCCCAGGGTATCTGGCCTACAGGTGACCTGTCATGGGGCTTCTCAGTTTCCATAATCACAGGAGCTCATTCCCCTAATAAAATTCCTTTCCCAGGCATCTATACATGTGTCTATTGATTCTGTCTCTCCAGGTAACTCTAATATGCTATTCTGTAGTATGTTTTAAAATATTCATAATCATACATTTAAAACACGCAACACTAGTCATCATGAAAATGCAAATCAAAATCACCATGAGACTCTGTACCTTGTACCTATCATGACGGCTGCTATCAAAAAATTAAAAAGTAGCAAAAAAAGGTGGGGATATGGAGAAACTGAAACTCCCGGAAATTATTGGTGGGAATACAAAACAGTGCAGCTGCTGTGGAAAATGTAATGGCAGTTCCTCAAAAAAGAAAAATAGACTAGATATTAAAACAGAAATGCTAAATCTACTGGATGACAAGGTAGGTAGAAATCTTGGAGACATAGGGTAGGCAGAGAATTCATGAACAAAACAAACTGCACGGGAAACACTTCAAAGAATCAACAACTGGGATCTCATCTTATTAAAAAGTTTCTGCACTTCAAAAGAAATCACCAACAGAGTGAAAAGAAAACCCACAGAATGGAAAGAATTTTAGCCAGCAACCCCTCAGCCAAAGGACTTATACCCAGAACATACAAAGAATTGAAAAGCACCAAGCCCCTCAAATTCAAAAATCCACTCCAAAAATGGGCGTCTGAGATGAACACACAGTTCTCAGATGAAGAAATGCAAATGGCAAGTAAATACATGAAAAAATGTTCACCATCACTGGTCATTCGAGAAATGCAAATTAAAACAGCATGGAGATTTCACCTCACTCCAGAAAGAATGGCTGCCATCAAGAGATCAACTAATAACAAATGTTGGCAAGACTGCAGGGAAAAAAGAACACTGTTCCACTGTTGGTGGGGGTATAGACTGGTGCAGCCACTATGGAAATCAGTATGGAGAATTCTCAGAAGACTAGGATTGGAAGTCCCATTCAACCCAGCTATTCTCCTTCTGGGTATTTCCCAGAAAAATTGAAAACTTCATGTCACAGCAATATATGTGCACCCATGTTTATAACAGTGCAATTTGTAATAGCTAAATCTTGGAAACAATCAAAATGCCCATCAACTACAGAGTAGATGAAAAAGATATGGTATTTTTACACAATGGAATATTACTTAGCTATAAATAAGTATGATCTTGAGGCTTTTATAGCTAAGTGGAGACAACTTGAGACTATCCGCATGCGTGAAATAAATCAGACTCACATTTGTAAATATCATATTGTCTTTCTAGTGTAACAAATAAATAATAACCTGAAAGAGTAATAAGATCCAAAATGTAAAACAGATATTGTAATGATGAAAGGGAAAGAAAGTGCTTGAAAGGAAAGAACAACTTGTAATTATACACATATAACTGTATGTATGTTTAAGTGTGTAAGATAGATAACCATAGTATTAAGCTTTTATTAGTTCATCAGACAGAATGGTTTGTGCTGTAGTTGTTTGATTGTCTGTTCATTTTTTTTTTTTTGTACCACGGATCAAACTCACGGCCTCCCACTTGCCAGGCAGAGGCTTACACCACTCAGTTAAATCCCCAGCCCCATCTGTTCATTTTTTATACTTTGATTGTGTAACTTGAACAACTACTTCTAAGATAACAATATGTAATTTATCAACATTTATCTGAATGTAACTTTTTTGAAATTCTGTATCATTTCTACCCTTTTTTCTGTTTTGCTTTTTTTCTGTTTTGCTTTTTTTAATAAAAAAATAAAAAAATAGTTGTTATATAATCCAGCAATTCCGCCTCTGGGTATAGCCACAAATGAATTGAAAGCAGGAACTTCAGGAGACATCATAGCAGTATAATTCACATTAGCCCAAAGTCAGAAGCAACTGTCATCTGCCCATTGACAGATGGAAGGATAAACCAAATGTGGCTTCTCCATAAAATGGAATATTATTTGCTCTTTAAAAGTAAACATTTTTGACACATTTAATAACATGAGCAAGGCTTGAGGACATTCTACTAAGTGAAGTAAGCCAATCACAAAATGACAAACACTGCGTGATTCTACTTACAAGAAATAGTCTAGAGCCGGGGCTGGGGATTTAGCTCAGCGGCATAAGCGCCTGCCTTGCAAGCAGGCAGTCATGAGTTCAATCCCTGGTACCCATAAAAACGAAAAAGACAAAATAAAAACAAAGAAATAGTTTAGAGCAGTCAAGACTGAAAGCAGAATGACGGTTGCCAGGGGTTTAGGGAAGGGAACAAGGAGAAGTTATTTCATGTGAACCAAGCTACAGTTTCCAAAGATGAAGAAGTTCTGGACATTGGTTGCACGGCATTTTGAGTGTCCTTGGCACTACCGCACACTTAAAAATCATTAAGACATTGAAAGTTGTATGTATTTTACCAGCCACACAAACAAATGTGAACCAGGAGGCAGACTTATGTGTCTGTATGAGAGTTCTCCGAAACCTATCTTTACCAAACAGGGTGCGCTGGTGACGTAGAAACATGGAAAATAATTCACAAAGTATTGAGCAGTGATTGTCCCAGGAGGAGAGTGGGGTACCTGGGAAGTAGCAAGTTTGTATTTTCTACCTGTATAAACTCATATTGTTTGAACTTCTTGTGTGTGGTACTGGGAATTGAACGCAGGGTCTTCACACTGAACTGCATTCCAGTCCTGCTAAAACAAAAATTTTTTTAGATAAGTTCTCACTAAGTTACTGAGGAGGGACTCAAACTTGCAGTCCTGCATGACTCTGGTAATCAACTGAGGCTGTTTTTTTCATGCAACTTCAATCCCTACAACTGCAAGCCCTGCAAAGAAACCAGTCCCAGCTGGTGAATTGTGGCCTGAGATTAGACTGGTCGCTGGCTCAGGGGGATCACAGTGGAAAGATTATGGAGACTAAGGATGAGCATGAAGCCACTTGAGGCCTCACTGCAGCCTGAATTTTGTGTAAAGGAAGTTTAGAAGCCAGGTGCAGTGGTGCACACCTCTAATTCCAGCACTTAGGAAGCTGAGGCAGGAGGACTGCTGTGAGTTCTAGACCAACCTGGGCTACAAAGTGGGCTAAAGACCAGCTTGAACTGCATAGTGAGACTTTGTCTCAAAAAGACCAAAAATAAATAAATAAGTAGATGAAAAAAAGAAAGAAAGAGAATTTAGGTTAGGGGTCAGAAGCATGGACTAAGGAAGCCCTAGGACAGCCCCATCCCATCTGCTTTATAAACCTGAGGCACAGCAAAATGGAATAATCCTGAACTCTGTTCTAACTATCATGCTATGCTGTGGTAACTCTCCAGATAAGGCTCAGGATTCCACTGGACAGAAGTAATAGTAATCCAAATCAGCAAGCTAAAGCATAGAAAGAAATGTAGTAGACCATGACACTGAAAAGTCCACAAGTCCTGCTCGAGGCTAAGCTGGATCTAGGTGCTCAAATGATATGTGGAATCCACTTCCATTCTTTTCCCCTGGGTAGGCTGTCATCAAGCAGAGTACAAAAGATGGCCTCCAGACTTAGGTTCTACCAGCCTGTACTCCCACAGAGCAACAGAGACTCCTTCCTACGAGACATCCAAGATTTGGTCTCATAGGCTGTGCATGAGTTTATCTGTTTCTCAGCCAACCCCTATGATTTGAAGGAGATGAAAGAGATAGCATCATTCATATACCCCTAAGGACTGAGAGGGTAGGAAGGACAACTCCCCAAAAGGAAATAAAGAGTCAATTCCCACAGTATAGATAATGGCTCGTAGGAAGCCACAAATACTAGCAGCCCCTCTAAAGCATAAGTGCTTATAATTCTGCCATGCAGGGTCAGACAGGGTGGGAGGGAGGTTACTATTAAATGAAATTCTACTCTGTCATAGGCATGGCATTTGACACAACCAAGGTGAGAGCCAGATACACAGAGAAGCTGGCAGAGTGTCACCGTGGGGTCCAATCTCACACAAGTCTCCGGGGCTCAGAAGAAACCAGGAAGGATTATGAGTTTGCAGCCATAGGATCTGAATTCCCTCCCGGGTTCTGATGCTTACTGGCCATGTGGCCTTGGAAGGAAAGCTGCCGTTCAGCCTTGGTTCCTTCATCTGGGAGGTGGAAACAGCAAACCCCACTGGTAGAATTGAAAGTAAGGATCAAGTAAGGATCATACGTGGGGTGTCTAACACCACACTGGCACACTTTGGATCACAGGGTTCCATCAAGGTGCCACACTCCTGGAAAGGGGTTTGGGCATCTGAAATGAGCAAGGATCACAGGAGCTTCAAAATAAAGAATCAAGTTATATCATGTACAGGTACAAATTCCCTGTAATGAATATGATCTTATGTATACCTCGAATGTATCAATAAATTTAATTAAATAAAAGAAAGTAATCCTTCCTCCTCCTCCTCTCCTTCTTCAGTGGTTGGCAGACTTTAACAAAAACAAGTGAAACAAAAGCCAGGGCTGAAATCCCTCCCAAGGCACTTCACTGCAATGATGAAAATTCAGGGAGAACCAGCACAGCCAGGCCAACAGACGGCAAAGGTTAGCTTGGAGGTTCCCAGCTGGGTCCTACCGAGGCTTCAGATAGTGAGGCTGGAAGCTCGAAGCAGCAAGGGGAAGCTGCTCCCCGGGCCAGTACCTGGTACGAGGGCTTACCCAGCTCTGAACTCAGTGCTCAGCCATTGCAAAACACCAAACTAATGGTTCCCAAGGTGAGTACCAAAGGACCCACATCCCTAAGGGCCCTCACATATGTGCAGTACATTTTGAGTGGTTTGAATTCTGGGAGGAATCAGCGTTAAGATGTCCAGAAAAACTCTACTTGTATAAATCTTAAAATAATGCAAATCACTCCCTCGAAACATCCCAGTTGTATCCAGAATTGCATAATTGCCAAGCTGCCATCTGAATGAGTTCAGGCTGCTGGACTGCCCACTGCAGCTAGAGAATAGTCACACCTGTCCTTGAGCTGGGCTGCAAGAACTAGCTCTTGAATTATTCAAATCGTGACTGATACAGGAACTGGAAGTATAGATCCAGGCCTGACCTATAACCCCTGACCTGGGAGCAAGGTGCTCACCCAGGACCTTAGCGTGCAGCTGACGCACCATCGAACTGAGGGAGGGTAAGAGACACGGAGGCTTCAAGCAGGGTCAGCCAACTGCAGACCACAGGCCACATCCAGCCTACTCCAGCTTTTGTACCCAAAGCTTGATCAAAGCATTAATTTAGCTATTGTTCATCATGGCTTTGACAAGGCAACCACCAAGTTGAAAAGTTACAATAGGAACCCTTTAGCCTGCCAGGCCACAAATGTTCCTCAGCAGCAAAATTTGCCACCCTATGCTTCATAATAAAGTCAGGCTTTTTGAGCGCAAGACTTCTAGGGGGACTTTAAGCTATTTATTGTGCAACGTGAATGTATGTGAGAGAAATTTCCCCAACTCATCAGATGACAGCGTCTCTTCCCCAGGGTGTCTCACAGAGCCTGGTGTCCACAGAGCACTGGCCACATGGGCTTTGTGTAATCTGAATAAGATGTCTTGGCACAGAGGTTAGGGGTAAGTGGATGTTCACAGGAGCCCCCAGGCTGGGTGACTCAGAGGAAAGGTCTGTGATCCCTGAACTCTCCATTCTTCCTGCTTCCCACAACAGAAGCTCCAAGACCCCTCAATCTGTGCCCATCACATTTTGGCCCCATCCCTGAAGCCTGCAGGAAAAAATAACCAAGGGCATCTTCCTTGGAAAATGACCACAAGAATGTCCTATGGGACCAAGCTTGGCCCCAGTGTCAGCCCTCTTGCTGGGGAGAGAGGAGGTTGCAAAACTAGAACCATTCCCCAATGACACCCTGAGAACATGAATCCTCCCTCCTTTACAGAACTGAAGAAGAACTAGAACCAGACTGCAGCTCTATACATTCAACAATGCCCATCCCGCCAGTGTCTGCCCTGCCTCCCCTGGCCCCAGGGTGCAGAGCTGGCCATGGACCAGCCTGGCAAGCGGAAGCAGTTGCTCCTCCTCTGGCTCAGAGCCCAGGTACTCAGAACCCCTCATTGCCACAGGCACCACACTCTACTGTGATTACTGCCAGAATCTGGCATTTCATGTCCCAGCTCTGGGAAGGAACAGTGCTGCAGGAGTCCCTAGCTACCCTGGACACACGGTTAGAAAAGCCAGTCTCTATTCTGTAAGGTTCACCAGCCCACTTAAGGGCAATCATGGGACAGGCAAAACTCTATGAACAAAGGAGACTCAGAAAGGCTTCCTGGAGATCAGTGCTTCTGACGGTCCTGGGTAGAGTGTGGACAAGAAGATAACAAGGGCACCAAGATGTCACCTAGAGTAGGCACAGCCTACCTCCAGGTCAAGGAGCAGGAGAGCCCAGAGCATAGCAGAAGAGAGCTTTGTTCAGTGTCTGCTGTCACCCCTCAGAGTGCCTCTGTGGGTGGGCAGCCCCTCAGGGCCAGGAGGCAGCGAGCAGGCTGGATGGCAGAAGAGGAGTTTGCCGTCAGCAAGTTCCACCAGAACCTATGCAATGGCTACAGCAAGATCAGAGCTGGGAGCTCAAGGGAAACCTTACTGTTCACCCACATGCAGAAGAAATAACCCTAATAGCAACTGTGTCAGTACACAGTGCGCCAACCACATGCAAAGTAGCGCATGTGCGTGGCTTCTTTATCTCCTACCAACACCCTTAGGAGCTGGATGTGACCATTAGCCCCTAGGACGCTCAAGTTCAGAGACATTAAGTAATTTGCTTGGTGGCACACAGGCAGGAAGTAGCAGGTCAGGAGTTTTAATCTAAGCTCTTTCTTACCCACAAGCTCTTAACCTCTTCTTGGGGTGGGAGGATTCCCAGCCCATGGGTTGTGAGCTGTGCTTGAAGGCAGCTGCTGAATCATTTCCTCTGCCAGCCTCCACCACAGGTTGCATTAGCTGTCAGGAAGGCCCCAGCTGGGCCTTGGCAGTCGTGGCCCTCAAGCAGGAACCAATATAGCACGTCTCTAGCTCCACCACCTGGCACATAGTAGGTATTCAGCAAATAGCCATAGAATGAACAAATGATGGTCATAAGACAGTTTCTAAATGACTGAAACACACTCCATGGTAACCAGCTTTTTCCTCTAGTCTGTGTTGAAAGACAAAATGAAGCTCTCCAAATATTTGCATGATTATAATCCATCTTGAAACTGAAATGTGTTTCCCACTGTGTCTGGTTCCAAAGAAGTTCTAGCCTTGTAGACTTGAGCTGCAGGATGGAACATGTCAAATCATGACAGTAAAAAGGATAACTTCCACCAAGAATGCACCAAAGACAGTAGCCAACCCTGACAGTTCTCCAGTCAAAGCAAGGTCTCATGGGAGATGCTGCATCTTCCCTCTGGTAATGGAGCTTGATATGTGGCATCTGCATAGTTGATCATTCTTTCCTCTAATGCAAGAATTGATACAGTAAATCCCGTGATTGCTGATGGTCTCACTGAGGGTGGCTATGGGGTTATTGGCTGAGTATGAAGCATGTCATTTAAGACCACCTGAATCCACGTGTTGGATAGATTAAAGCTGAGAAGATACACAGAAAGTACCCACCCCAAGTGAAGGTTTAGTCTTTAGAGGAGAGGTTTATGAGTGATTTGGGTTTTCAGCACACAAAACGTCATGCGTCTCCAGGGACTATAGCTGTCCCACTGAATGAGGCCATTTAGTCCAGATAGAGGGGTAGCCGTGATGGGCAGACAGGAAATATGGTTGTGAAGCAAGGGTAAGCGAGCCCTCAGATCCCTGATCAGGATGTGGGAGAGGCCTGAGGGTAGGTGTGAACCTTGGGCCAGAGCCAGGAGAAAACCAGAGGCTTCTCTTTGCTAATCTAGCCACCGTGGGGGGATCTGTGACCTGGCCATTACCTCCCTTTAGTGACACTGCTGCTGGCTCTGTCAGCGTCTCCCTTAGTGACACTACTACAGGCAGCTCTAGGGAACTATGTCTGAAATCTCTGTCTCCTACGTGCATCCCAGAATATGGCATGCATAGACACTCAGAGAAGGCAGTCAGATGGCAGCAATCATTTTCAGAGTATCTATCCTTAAAGATCTCTGGTACAAAGCCAAAAAGCAAATATTTGGGTAGACTTAGAGGCAGGCTTACAGCACATTGTTTAGGAGAAAGATGGCCTGGGTTCAAGTTCTAACTCTACCACTTGCTGGCTGTGTGACCTAGAGGAAATTCCTTAACCTCTCTGAGCCTCAATCTTCTCATCTATAAATGGAAGCCCTTCACAGAATTGTGGCTAAGACTTAAGAACTAAATAATCATAAAAATATTCATAAGGTACTATTTTTATGCCTAGAGCAGAATTTATTGTTACCTTCTATCACACATATTGAAAATTCTGCTTACTTTTCTGGATCAGGGTACAGTAACACCTGGTGAGAGCATGGGTTTTGTGGCATCTCAGGATGTCAAGGAAAATTAGCTGGATCAGAGGGAACCACCACTCAGGGGAATAGGATCTCCACCCTCTTGGGTGGCTTCCTCCTGAGGTCAACATTAAGTTCCATAGATTCCTTTGCACCAATGTCTATGTCTCTTTTCTTTCAGTGACTCCGAGATCACTCATGACCAGGTCTCAAGATGAGCTTAAAAACAGCTGTAATTTGGTTTCTGCCCAAGAGCTCAGTGCCTGGTAGAATCCACGGATCCCACTCAGCACTAGAGGCTCAGGCAGGGGCTCAGCAAGGAAGCCGCTGAGCCTTCCAGGCCTGGAGCGACACCAGGATCTCAGAAGGCCTCAAGGCCATTCCTTTCCAAAAAGCAATGCTCTTCCTCTGCAGAGACCAATGAAAGTCCTCTACACCTGGGATCCTAAAACACAATAAATAAGATATGTCTTGTGTCCCCCAAGATACAGAAAAATAGTGCTCCCTGAGAGAGGCATGACTCATTCCCGGGAACCCTGTGCCTCTGGTTTGTCCTGTGCGATTTATTAAGTTTAAGATTCTCCGCAAAGGCAATTCTAAGCAGCAAAGACAAAGCAGGAGGCATCACAATCCCTGACTTGAAGTTATACTACAAAGCAACAGTAGTAAAATCAACATGGTATTGGAATCAAAACAGAGCTGAAGATCAGTGGAATAGATTAGAAGATACAACCACAACTACGAACACACTCAACCACCTTATTTTTGATAAAGGAGCCAAGCAGGTTCACTGGAAGAACGACAGTCTCTTTAATAAATGGTGCTGGAAAAACTGGCTCTCCATTTGCCGAAAACTAAAGCTAGACCCATGTCTATCACCATGTACTAAATTAAAATCTAAATGGGTCAAAGATCTGAATATTAAAACAGAAACACTAAATCTATTGAAAGACAAAATAGGTAGAAACCTTGGAGACATAGGAGTAGGTAAAGAATTCATGAACAGGACTCAAACCGCACGGGAAATACTTCCCAGAATCAATAACTGGGACCACTTCTTATTAAAAAGTTTCTGCATGTCAAAAGAAATCTCCAGCATAGTGAAAAGAAAACCCACAAACTGGGAAAAGATTTTAGTGAACTCTCTCTCAGACAAGGGCCTCTTGTCTAAAACATACAAAGAATTAAAGAAACTCAGACCTCCGAAATTCAAAGATCCAATCCAAAAATGGGCATCTGAGATGAATATGCAATTCTCAGATGAAGAAATGCAAATGGCAAATAAATACATGAAAAAATGCTCATCATCATTGGTCATTAGAGAAATGCAAATTAAAACCACACTGAGATACCATCTCACTCCTGAAAGAATGGCCAGGATCAAGAAAACCGACAACAAATGCTGGAGAGGCTGTGGGGAAAAAGGAACTCTCCTGCACTGCTGGTGGGAGTGTAGACTGGTACAGCCTTTGTGGAGATCTGTCTGGAGATTTCTCAAAAAGTTGGGACTGGAAATCCCATTTATTCCAGCTATTCCACTTCTAGGCATATTCCCAGAAGAACTGAAAGCATCATACCACAGTGATATATGTGCACCTATGTTTATAGCAGCACAATTTGTAATCGCCAGATCTTGGAAACAACCCAAGTGCCCATCAACTGAGGAATGGATAAAAAAGTTGTGGTATTTCTATACAATGGAGTATTATTCAGCTATAAAGAAGGATCACATTGAGATATTTATCAATAAATGGGCACAGCTTGAGACCATACTCATAAGTGAAATAAATCAATCTCGCATGTGTGAATACCGAATAGTTTCCCTAATGTAAGTAATGATTCAAATATATAAAAATATGTGGTAATCATGATTTCCCATTAGGTGGCCTTGAAGCCTTATAAAGTTTTCACTCATTAATTAGAAAGGCTTTATTCTGGGCTTCTTGATATGAAAATATTTGAAGCTAGAGTATATGAAGTTTTACCCAAATATTTCAAGGAAAAAGACACTATGGTAACTACTATTAAGTCAGGTTATAAGGTGGTGAAGTACTAGGTTATTGAAACAGTCATGCTGTGACCTCTATTGTTATATTGTTATGTCCTGTTTTATCTCAATCTCCCCCTTATTGTTTCAAAAAAAAATTATTTAGTCATTTCTTATGTTTGTCTTAATTAAAGAAAAAATTCAAAAAAATTAGGATATATAAATAGTAACTCTTTTCGATTTCCTATTAACTTGTTTTGAAGTCCTGTAGTACTCCCACGATCTTGTTTTGACTGATTAGACTCTGTTCCATTCTATATGATAGTATCAAGTTTGAAGACATAGGCAACTACTTTGAAGACAATAAGATTCACTAAGATACCCATTCTGGTTTGACTATTGTCTTCTTTGGAAGTCCTGTAATGTTTACAATGCCTAAGTTTTATTGGTCTTGTTCTCTACTGTTTTGTCCAACTTTATAATATCTAATAAGATAGACAATTCTTTTTAAGGAAACAAGGGACAACGCTGATAACCATTGTTGATAAACTTGTACTCTGTTCTACACCATGTGCTATGTCTATCCTTGGTATTGACTGACAGCTTTGTTTTGCCATATTTGACTGTATTCTCCCCCCCCCAAAGAAAGTAATAAGCACTAAGGAGTAATAAAATTCAAGATGTGTAAATTTTGTTGTAAACAAGAGAGGGAAAAAAAAAAAAGAAAAGGAGCTCTAACGGATATAACAGCAAGTGTGTTTGGGGGTGTTAAATAGCTGACTTTATCAATGTTTTTGGAACATTGAACACAGCTGTTTGCAGTCTCCCTGTTTGAATGTCCACCTTGTGTTCTTTGATACTGTGATTTGAGGAACTATTTTCAAGAAAATAGTGTGTAATCTACTAGCAGGTAATTTCTTACTGTTATGGTTTTTTGTTTTGTTTTGTAGTTCTGTATTGCGTGTACCCTTACGCTGCTTTGGTTTGTTTTGTGTTTTTCTCTTTTTCCTCTTAAATAAAAAAAAAAAAAAGTTTAAGATTCTCCAGGGTAGCACACTGGTGTCAGGTGCCAGGACAACAGTTTTCCAGGTGCTGCCTCTGAGTCCCTGGGAGGAGAACCACTGTGATCACCCTCATTTTGCAGATAAATAAATAGTCATGGGAGTGTGAAGCAATTCTCCCAAAGCTAAGACAGACCCAAACCTGATGCTGCCCTTCAAAGGTGCTGGGATACTCACCCATGGCAAGAGGGTCAGCCAACTGTGGTCTGAAAGCCAAGTGCAAGTCCATCTGCAGAGCCGCTGGTGACCAGAGCCTGTCAGACATGATGAATAAAGACTCCAAGCCTTCCTCAAGAGCATGAAGGGGAGAATGGGATGGACTGAAAAAACATAGCCCACTTTCCTGGCCATGAGAAATTCCAGGGCCAAGAGAAGACAGGCACCAAGGGAAGCCCACTCCCACTTCTGGGTGTCTAAGTTAGCAAACAGAAATACAGGGTTCCTGGCTGCATTTGAATTCCAGACACACAAACAACTGCTAGAATGGACTGTGCCACAGGGAATACCTGGGATCTATGTAGAGTAAAAAACAAATTGCAGTTTATCTGAAACACAAACCCTACAGGCTGCTCTGTTTCATCTGACAGGCTCTTACCTTGGTCCCATGACGTCCCTTGCTCATTTGGGGGTTTAGGATTGGGTCTGGTACTCAAACTCACTCTTCCTCCTGGTGACTAAATAGAAATATAAAGAGATCAGCAGGGTTCAAAGTACCAGCTTCTTCAAAATGAATGGCATCACCAAACTAGAGGACATGACCCAGCTTTAGAGCAAAACAGCTTGCCTAGATGGCGGTTCCCCTGTCCCTGGTTGTGTGGTCCAGGCAAATCACTCAATTCCTGAGCCTCTCTCTTTTCCTTCACACTGGGGCTAATAATAAACCTGCCCCATGTCCTCCTCCCCAAAACACAGGCAAGATCAGCTCCCACCATGCAGGTAGAAGCTCTGCTATGTTATAGTCTCTCCATATCATGTAAATAATAATAACTGACAGGTTGCATTAACAGCATGACCCTGCAGCCCTTCCCACACTCTCCTCAAGTCCCATTTTCTGCATGTCAACAGTTAATGCAATCTCTGTGCTCTGGAGGTGGCTAAAGAAAGAAGCCATAGCAAATTTGATTTGTGCGTCTAATTCCATTTGAAATGACTTTGGCAATAAATAAGCCATTCTCCTTGATTCTTCTAAATCAGCACATTTCAGCTGCAAAGTGACATCAGGGAATTGGCAGTCCTTTTCATGTCACAGGTGTGTCCATAGCAAAAGGACACAGAAGCCTAGTCCCACACCTGGCAGCCACACCTCCACAAGCACAGAGATCTACTGCTTGACTTAGCAGGCAACCAACCTCACATGCTGGGAGGCTTTGGGAGGAAAACAGCCTGGTGATAGTGAATCTTTTAGAAATGGGTGCCCAAACTGAAATCCCAAACCCACTTATTTATTGCAAAATGCCAACAATGTAATTAAACCTGAATACTAAGGTTTTTGTGTAGGAAAAAAACAACCATTATCTGAAGCTGGATGCTGGGGCAACTTGGCTCATGTGCTAACAAAGAGGGCTCTGCTACAACACACATGCCATAGGTTCACCACCACTGCATGAGTCTGCACGGGATTCCGGGACAAATACCTGGAAAGAAGGTCCTGACCTTTGACCAGGAGCTCACAACCAAGTGCATCCTGGAGTTAGAAGTGCTGCTGGGATTCAGGACATACCTAAGCTTGCACCTCTGGATCAGAATGGTCAGGGCTCTGATCAGCCACTTACTAATCCAAAATCATTGATGAACTCAAAGGCTCTATCTTTACCTATGCAGTAGACACAATGCCATAACCACACTTAGGTCTGCCACCAGGATGATCTCAAATCATCCATCATCTGTTGTCATTGTCATCATGTAGAGCACATAGCTCAAGGCTTGTCTGTGGATAAACTCCATGCAGAAAATTAGGAGTGCTTCTTAGGAGTGACCATGAACTTTCAGGAGCTCTGAGGAGCTCTACATGAACACTCTCCTCTCTCTCTCTCTCTCTCTCTCTCTCTCTCTCTCTCTCTCTCTCACACACACACACACACACACACACACACACACAAACAGACATATACACTATAAACATAGTCCACCATGCACACATTCCCTGATACCCATAGATTCACAGGCATTCATACTGTCGTAGAAACATAAAGAAACCCAAACACACACACCTATAGACTACAGACACAAACATATAGTGATACTCATAGACATATGCAGAGAACACACTGTCATACACCCACACTCAAATACACTGATAGCCATAGACTCAGATACATATATGTGCATACACATACACAGATGCACATAAATATATACACACATGTATGCACACTCACACATAAACACAGAAATCTGACAACCACAGACACACATACTCCCACACCAACAGGAAAAGTAGGACTTCAACACAGTTGAGTGTGCCACTGAGCCACTGCCTCCAACTGCAAAGTCGCAGGTTGATGTTGACACTTGTCCCCTCCCTTTCTCCACCTCAGCCATGACCCTAAGGTCCCACAGGGACCAAGTGAGGATGTTACCCTTCAGCACACCTGTATCAGTAGGCTTTCCTGCTGCTGGAACTAAATAACCAATACCTGAAATTTAAAGGAAGAGAGGTTTATTTGGTTCATTTTTTCAGAGGTTTTTAGTCCTTGGTCTACTGGGTCCAACGCAGAAACATCATGGTGGAAGGGTATAATGGAACAAAGCTACTCATTTCGTGGTATCCAAGAAGCAGAGCACAGAGAAAGAACCCCATTAAGAGACAAACCCTCCTAGACATGTCCCCAGTGACCTGGCCCCTGCAACTGGACCATACCTCCCAACAGCACAGTCAGCTGTAAGCATCACTGGGTTAATCCAGCTGCCTCTGAAGAAAGACAAGGAGTACGTCCCTCTGGCTTAATGGCTTGGGGAGGAATATGGTCACCAGTCACCACAAAGCTCTGCCACTTCTTGCCTAGTCACCTCCAGCCAGCATTCCACAGGTCCCTCCAACCTGAGGGTCCAACAGTAGCCAGGCACCTAGGGCATCTCCCATGCCTATCCCTTACCCTGCATCCATCTGGCCTCAGGACTCATCTGCTCCAACAGCTATTTCTGTGTAAGACGCTCCACAAAATATTGGGTCCCAAACCAGCCATCTGTTATAGTCATGGTTAAGATGCTGCCGGCCAGGAACCCAGGCAAGGTATGGCCGGGACAGGCTGTTTGTACTCCACAGTGTGTGAGGCCCAGCTGGGGATACTGAAAAGTGAGTTCTAGAACCATCTGGAGGATTTGCATTCACTCATCTGAGCTGAGCTGTCATCAGACACCTCAGTGGGGCAAGCAGCTGGAACATGAAGGCATACACAGTGCAGCCTCTGCTGGGGCTTGGTCTTCTGCCTGGCACAGCAGCCTTAGCCTAGCCAGGTTCATCTAAACGGTTGTCCAGGACTCCAGAGGTAGGTATCCCCACAGAACCGCAGCCTATCCTCAGAACTTACATATCATCACTTTTTCTGCATTCTGTTACTAGAAAGTTGGTCCAGATTGAAGGGAGGGGATATGAACACCACTTCTTCATAGGAAGAGTCAAAGCGTTTTGGGATATGCTTGGAAACCCAAGTACATGCATAACCTGCACCTCCTGGCCTCTCCCCTGGTTCAGGGGCCCATCTCCCACTTACCAAAGGATTTTCACCACACAAGCATGTCCAGTGCCTCCTTTTTTGGGTTCCTTGGGCCACTCATCACCAAGTAGGATGTTGCTAAATCCTGTGATAGCTATCATTCATTCCTCCTGATCTGCACAGCTCCTCTCCACTGCTCCAGCCACATGGCATACCAGTTTCTCCACTCTCCTTCCCGCCCTGCTACCTTTGCACATGCTGCTTTCTCTGCTTAAAATGCTCCTTCTTCTAGCATAGATGTCCTAGAAAAAAGCTCTTCTTTCTCCTTTGAAACCTAGCTTCAATGCCACACCCTCTGTCACACCATTTGATTATAAGGTAGGTCCAGGCCAGTGACTCTCAATCTTGTCTGCACATAAGAGTCACCTCAGGAGTTTTAATATATATTGATTACTAGATCGACTGACTCTGACCATTCTGATATAATCAGCTGGGGAAGGAAAAGTGCCAGGATTTTTTAAACTCCCAAGGAGATTTCTAGCTACAGCTAAGGTTAAGAACTATTTCTACGAATCAGTAAGTGGTTCACGGTGTGGCTGCACATGAAAATCCCCTGGGAATTTTTGGAAGCATACCTATTCCCCAGGAGCTCACCTACAGTATACCAAGTCAGAATTTGTAGGGATGAGGTCCAAATAATGGAATAGAAATCTTGTAAAATCTCCCCAAACGATTCCAGCACACAACAGGGTAGAGAAACACCAAGGCTGGTAGATTCCAACTATATTCAGAAATATGGCATATAAGCATGACTCAAAACCTTCATCCAACTTTTGATTTGTAGATGATCTTTATTCCAGAGTGAACAGGTCACAAATCTGTAGATTTTACAGGTCACATCACAATCCATTTTGCAATTTTAAAATCATTAAATGAGTGCCAAAGATGAATAATTTAAAGACCAATTTCATGGGCATAATAGATGCTCAGTAACTATTCATTGAATGAATTAATCACTTGCTCGGCATGACTCTCATTGTACTCTGCCCAAAATATTCCTCCATCTACCCCAGGAGTCTGAGAGTTTCTGGAGGACAGGCCCAGAGACACGACCCAGACTAAGGACATTGATGGATGATCCACTGAATCAATGTACAGAGCAAAATCACCCTAAATTCTCAGGCCCATTTCTGTGTTTTCTAGAAGTGCAATGGATTTTTTCTTGAACAGAAAAGTATTAACAGGTCATTTTTGTTGGAAGAATGGCAATGTTATAACATAATTATATGATCAGCTCACCTAGGCTATTGTACATTTTTGAGACTCAAGGAGAATCTTTTTTGGAGTCTTCTCATTTCGATAGTAATCCAGGAGCTCATGGCCAGGGGCTCAGCCACACATGGCTGGGTATGGAAGATACCAGCACTGCCCCATGCACTGCCACCATCGTGCTATGGCTCAGTCATTTCTAAGCAGCCTTCACTGAGAATGTGGCTTTCATTCTGTGACCAGTGGAGTGAAAAGTGGAACCATGGCCTTTGCATCATTCCCATCTTGTGATCTCAGCTGATTTGGCATCTTAAGTACATGAATATTCACATCTCAGAGCTCCCTACCCTCCCAATCATGCTGAAATCTGACAAAACTTGGTCTTTAGTAGCATGTGACCCAGGCAAATCATGGAACCTCTCTGAGCTCCATTTCAGATAACATTAGCAACAGTATCTCCCCTAAAAGTTGTTATAAGTGAAATGATGCTTACAGAGTCTTAACACAGGGCCTGGCATAGATAAAGGCTCAGAAATTGGCAGATCATTAATGGCACATAAGTCAAGCCCTCAGGTCCAGGGCTGCCTCTGGGTAACCCTACTACCCACAGCTAGTCACCTAACTTGGGAGACATTATGTTTTTCATCTGTAAAACAGGACCAGTAGGAAAATCCACTGTAAAACCATTCTGTTAAGTTCATGCTGGGAAGGATAAAACATAGTGACCAGCTTGCATCAAGCGGTTGGTATATGCTGTATGGTGTATATTTTGTAGGATTATAGCTGGCAATGACTGCCATTCATAACAATAAGCAGAGGTCCACTCTTTTTCTAAGAAGGATGTGGTCATGCATGTGTACTCACAACATCTACAGAGACTTGGAAACAGTTCTCCTCCCACTGACTTAGGCCCTGCCAGAACTCTGCACTGACTGTCTTTCTAATCAGTGAAAAAGTCTGTGATCCGAGGAGTTGGATCAAGGCAAAACAAGCAATCTGCCTCCTCCTGTCATGTGTTCTGCCAGCACTAAGGCTATAGAGCATGATAAACTCAGGTCCTGGTACAGGATGATGAGCCATTTCCCTATCAACCCCTAACCAGCTCAGCAACCAAACATCTCACCCTCCGACTCCCAGGAGGGAACAAGAATGTATTTGTGCAGCCTTCAAGTACAAACACATTTACTCCTACAACTGATCCAGTGACAGTTTTCCCCCTTCTTCTCCTAGGCTGAAAAGAAATCTGTGAGTCCAGGTGAAATTGGGAGCAGGGAACAAGGTGCTCAGCCAGAGTGATTCAAGTTGGGCCAGCACCAGACCTGGCTGGACACAAGACTTTCCAAAAGCACAGAGAGACTTAGGACAGTTCACAGAAAGATTCATTTGACAAAGAAAACCAATGCGTACTCAGGTAGCCATGCCTCCGAGCAAAGATAGAGAGCCACAGGGGTTTTTTTTGTTTGTTTGTTTGTTTTTCTTTTTGGTCCCTGGGGTACATCTCACAATCTCACACTTGCCAGGCAGACGCTTGTGCCACTGAGTTATATCCCTGGCCAAAGAGAGTCACTTTTTGCCTGTGTGGACAGAGTCAGCCTTTAGCACTGATCTTGGGGTAGTGCAATTATCAACTTGGCTATTGCCTCAAGGAGGCAACTTGCAAGTCTTGTCCAAGCCTAGGCCATGAGCCCCTGGTAGCCCTGTGATGTCTCGGAGCACACAACTTGCAAGACTCCAGGAGAAAGATAGGTAGCTTATGTCTGAGGATACAGATTCCATGAAGCATGTACGTGGCTGGCTATGACTCTGGACAACTATGTTTGCCTGAAATGTGGGGAAAAGTAATTAAAGCTGCTTACCTACCTCACTGGGTGCTGAAAGATGCCAAAGTGCTCCAAAATAAAAACGTAGATGTGCTGTGCAGACTCAAGTGGGCAGGAGTTAATGATCACTAACATCCCTCTCTCTGGTCCTAGGGGAACCCCACAGAGAGGATAAACTTGAATCTGCCAGACCTCTAGAGCAGTAACTCAGAGCAGCTCTCTGAAAATGTCAAACCTCTTTGGGATCTCTTATTTGATCTTCAAAGTTCATGCAGACTTTATGTTTAATTCATAACATACTAGTTTGTCTTAGTAAGGTGATGTTTTAAAGTAGTTAGTGTCATGGATACATCTAGATGGCCTAGAAACCTGTGGCACAACACTGCACTGCAGTTTGGGTGACAGGCAGTGGGGAGATTTTAATAGCTCTCCTGCTAAGTCCACATGGACCATGTGTGGTCCCAATCAGAGTTGTCTCTGGTCATCTTGAAGACAAGATATCACATGTAATAAACTTCTGTCTAAATTTGAGTTCCCCTGAGCAGAGCTGAAGGAAGAACTTGGTGCAGTTGATTTAGTGGTGGGGGCTCGAGTTCATCCAGGAAGCAGGAGCAAGTAGGAGAGAGGGCAGGTAAAGGAAAGAAAACACTGAACAACTATAAGCCATGGAGTGCTTATAGTTGTTCCGCGAAAAGCACACAGATGCCTCCCAAGGTTGCCACACTCAAATGAGCCCATAGACCCTCTTAGCTCTGGGGTCAGTGATTCCTGAGAAGGTCCTACAGCACACAGAGGAAAGAAACTCTGTGCTTGCTTGAAACAGGACACCACCCTCCTGCCAAGGTCTGAGCACACAGAAGCGTTCCCAGAATATCCAGCCACAGAGTGCAACACGGCCTGGCCCCATTGTCTGTGGTACCTCAACCTCCGTACAGCACAACATGCCTGGAGTTTACACTGTGGTTCTCATGGGACCATGCATGGAAGGAAAGCTCTCTAACTCAAGTACCACATCACCAGCCACACCTCCATCCCTATGGTTGGAGCTTTCTCAAATGAATGTGGGTCATTTGGGGTGATGGCCCTACCCAGAAGGAGAAACACTCCAGGATTCACCAAGCTGAGACCCACATTAGGGAGTCTATGTGGTCTTGTCCACATTTTATAACATTTTGATCACTTGTAATTTCCAGCTGGTGGGTGTATATATGATCTTTCTAGGAAATAATTTGACACCAAATCTTAAAAATGGGCACATGAGAGATCTAAAAAAAACTGTCATACTAAGGACACATGTAAATGTACTTGTCACTCAGCATTTACAACAGCTGAACACAGAGAACAATTTCCATATCAAATGATGGAGGACTAGAGTAACAGTACCTCATGGCCCAGCAGACGGTAGAGAACATGGCTCTGCACCATGCCCTGATTCCGTAAATGGTCTTGTTATGGTTTGAGTCTGTATGTCTGCTCAAAGCCTCATACAGTCATGAAGACGGATTCTAGAGTTTGTGAATGAATCATTATCCAATGCTGGGATTATAGATGTGAGTGCTACACTCAAATGGGTGTGGCCTGCATACAATATAAGGCACTGAAAGAATCTTCTCTCCATGCTCCTCTCCTTTTGTTCTTGTTGCTTGTGCTGTCTTTTGTCTCCACAAACTGTTGCTTTAGCCACATCAGTCTGCCTTGGAGCCAAGTATGGACTGAAACCTCCAAAAACTGTAAGCTAAGTGAATCCTTCCTTCTTTCACTTTGGGTGTCAGGTATTTTGTGCCAGCAACAAGAGAAAAGTAACTCAGATAAGTCCCAGATAAGCACTTTAAAAATACTAAATTAAAATTCTAAATGCAGTGATCTCTGAGTTGTGGGCTTATGGTCATTTACATTTTCTTTAGAAAATTCATCTGCATTTTCCAAACTTTCCACCAGTATGTGATTCTTTCACAACCAAAAGAAAGACCTTCTGTAGTGCTACCAGGACCAGCCTCCACTGACTAACACTTGGGATCCCTGGGAAGTGGACCCCCTTGCCCTCCAAATCCCAGAAACTGTCACCCTTGGATCTCCTTTCCTCCCACCAGAGCTAATTAATTGCCCCTTTTCCCAACCCAGTCCCCCAAGGAGTCAAGTAGCCTCTGGAAGGAGGCCTCCACTATCCCCTGCAGAGCCTCCTATCATGTTAGTGAAGCTTCCATGGTTTCTGACACAGATTATCCTGGAATCCAGCCTCTCTGCCCAGCTACAGAAACATAGAAACAGCTATTCAGGAGTCTAACCCTAACCCTGCATATCTGGGAGATGCCTAAGTCCAGCTCCCAGCTCGTATTGAAACTGAGGTAATCAGGGATGGTCCATTTTTGGGAATGACAGAGGACTAGATGAAAGCCCCAACAAGGTCAGTCAATAAGGAAAAGAGATTGGCCTCAAAAATCAAGGATGGCTCCCTGTCCTTGTCCCTGGCCTTCTACAATCAAGGCCAAATGTACCAGTGAGGCTAGAGTTGGTTCATCAAATCACCTCAGGTGTCTTTTGAGTAGTTGGAAAAAAATTCCTGCCAGGATGCCTGAATTCCCCACTGCACAATATTTCCCCCCTCAGGAACTGAGGTTGGGAGAAGATTAGCCTGGGTGAAGATTCCAGCATGGGTCTTGGCCTGTTCTTTATGCAGCTCCTTGAATTTCAACCCAAAGTCTATCATCAAGCAAGCACCTTAGAGAGCCATAGATACTTTACTTACTATCAAAACCAAGTTTCTGGTGAGGCAGGAGAGCATTACAATCCCTCTGAAGGTTGTGACCTGATCCATTCCTGCTCTTCTGGAATCCTAAGGTGATGGCTATGGCCTCTGGCAGAAGTCCAGGCCATAGACACAGGGACTTAGAAGACATGGGTACCTAAAGCAAGAGCTGATTCCAGACTTGACCTGCCAGGAGGCAGGGCAGGCAGAGACCTCAGTGCAATCCAGTCTAACAACATAATTTCACTTGAGTGACATTATTTCACTTGGGTAACGTTTCATTAACCCATTTCAGAGTCCCCACTTAACAAGGTAGTTAAGCTATCAGGTTGAGTGGTCCTTCTGGCATAAGACAAGACCTCCAAGAAATTTAGGGAGGAGGTTTTTGATCTCCATGGCCCAATACTCCTCTCTAAAGACCCTGCATCCATCCCACATGGGTGAGAATGAACAACTCTGTAGTTTCTGTGCCAGCCTTGGACCTGGAGATCTGAACCATCCAGGAACTTGGGCATCTGTGGGCCAATTTGCTGAGTTTCCCAACAGCACCTGAGACCTTTTCCCTACTACACCCACCCCAGGAGACATATGGGAGTAGGACCTAAATCTCTGTTGCTTACAGAACCCAAAAAACCCCACCCCTGTCTAGCCTACTCCACCCCTCTCCTTGTACCCGCATTCAGAAGCCTGTCAATGTATGACACCTCAGTCCCACAGCTTCCTGCTTCCTGACTTTAACACAAATGTCTAGGTGAGAACAGAGGTCTCTGTGCCCAATATCTTCCATTCTATAGGGCCCTGTACCCTATAGCTATAGGGCCCTGTACCCTATAGCTATAGGGCCCTGTACCCTATAGCTGCTAGTAAAATCCCTGCTTGAAACACAGAGGCTTGGCTGCCCTGTGTCTCCAGAAGACACAAAATACAAAAATGAGAAAACGACGGCAGTTTGGTAATTCTTGCACTTGCTTGTATGAAGCGTGATCTGGAAAGGTGTACACCAAAGAGGGAGGGCCAAGGGGGGATACTAGGGAGGAGAAAAGACTTTATCACCACTTTGAAAGTGTTTCTGCATGGCTCAAATGTTTTATGACTCATGATATATTATTCTCATTATTCCTTTTCTTTTTGCTAGTACCTGCTGAATAACAGAAAATGAAGTAATCAGTCATTTATTGGGCATCAGTTATGAGCCAGGTGTATAGAACAAAGGCACACTCTTAACAGTGAGGCTATACAGCAAAAGACGAGGAGGAAAAGAGTGAGTGGAGGTAAAGGTGTGCCTCAGGTAGGTAAGGGGAGATGAAGGGCACCCCCAGAAAAGTACCTGTTAGCCTTGAGATGGGAGAGCAGATTGGAGGATTGAAAATGGACCATGAAGCTAGAAACGGTGACTCAAGGAGCAGGGAAGAAAAGATAGTGGAAAGAAGCCTCAGAGTGATCAGACAGGGGGTTAGGTAAAGCTATATCCAGGGATTTGGGTTTTATTTTAAATGTGTGGGGAGCCATCAAGGCTTTTAATCAGGGAGTAGCATGGCTATTTGTACATCTTTAATAGATGACTCTCATCACTTGCCATGTCAAGAACGTGGGAAGGCAAGTGGGGATGCATGAGCATTTCAAAGGTTCTATTGACTAATCCAGGAAAAGGAATCTTATGGTTCACTTTTTCAAGGGAAAAATAAGTAAATATAATAAATGTTTCTCACAGGAGGAGCCTAAGATTTAAGCAGAAAGAGGTAAAATAATCAGGTGGGTTACTTCCAGGAAGCAGGAGAACAGAGAAGTCAGTCCTAGGGTCTGAGGATTCAGGGTGTCTAGCTACCCTGTTAGGTGATTTTGGCAGGTTGCTCAATATTGCAAAGCCATGGTTTGTTTCTTTGAAGAGTGGGAGGTCATTCTCTTTCCTCTTGTGGTGTTTTTTATTTCCTGTGTGATACTATTCTACATAAGGGAAAATTAAAATTTGTTAATTATCAGTATGAATTTTATCATTCATCATTATATTGTGCCATGCAATTTTAAACACAAATACAAGAACATTTAATTCACATGTGGAATCAAAATGACGTAGCGTATATTTTGCAGTTTATTCATGCAAATGTATTTTTGTCCTTACCAGAAAAGTAAAAATTCTGCATAAAAGCTACTCAATTGTTTTCTGTTTTCTTTTCACACCTTGATACAATTATATTCTACCAACACTGCATTTGCTTACTGAAGAGTAAGGAACATTGAAATGAACAAAACTAGACTGATCTATCTTTTTTTTCCGTGTGTTTCCTCAAAGCTTGCTTTTATCACAGCAGCTCTGTAGTATAATTTCTAGTTAGAGATTATGATGGTCCCAGCCTTGCCTTTGTTGCAAAGAATTGTGTTTGCTATTCTAGATCTCTTGTTTCCAAATGAACTTTAGGAACATTTCCTCTAGTTTTGTAAGGTATGCTAACGGTATTTTTATTGGGATTGTATTAAATCTATAAAAATTTTGAGAGTATGATCATTTTCACTATGTTGGTGCTTCCCACCCAAGAGAAAGGGATATCTTTCCATTTTCTTGTATCCTCTTTGATCCCCTTTTTCAGTGTAATGTAATTTTCAATGTAAATATCTTTTATTTCCTTTACTAGATTGATTCCTAAGTATTTCAGGGTTTTTTTTTTTTTGGTGCTATTATAAAAGGCATGGTTTCCCTAATTTCTGTCTCAATCAGTTTGTTATTTGCATACAAGAATGCCATTGATTTTTGAGCATTGATTTTGTATCCAGCTATGTGGCTGATTCTGGTTATTAAATCTAGAGATCTTTTGATGAAGTTTTTGGGATCTTCTAAATAGAGTGCCATGTCACCTGCTAATAATGATAATTTGATTTCTTCCTTTCCTATATTTACTCCTTTCTCTTGTCTAATTGCTCTGGCTGTTTCCAGAACTACATCAAATAGGAGCATATTAATGGAAATAACTGTCTTGTTCCTGATTTTAGAGTGAAAACTTTCAGTTTTGACTATTAAATATGATGTTGGCTGTTGGTTTGTCATACATGGTTTTTATCAGATTGAGATAAAGAATATCTATTCCAATTTTATGTAGGGCTTTTATCATGGATGACTGTTGAACTTCAGCAGATGCTTTTTCTACATCTATTAAGATGATCATATGGCTTTTGTCCTTGGCTCTGTTAATACAGTATATTATATTTATTGATTTGTATTTGTAAATGGGCTTCTGAAATGAACAGACAATTCTCAAATTAAGAAGTACAAATGTCAAAGAAATACATGAAAAAATGTTCAACATCACTGATCATTCAAAAGATGCAAATTAAAACAATGCTGAGATTCCATCTCACTACAGAAATAATGGCTATTATCAAGAAATTAACCAATAAAAATGCTTGGAGGAGAAAATTATGGGCAAAAAGGAAATCTTCTCCATTGTGATGAGAGTGTAAACTGGTACAACCACTGTGGAAATCAGTGTGGAGTTTCCTCAAATAACTAAAACTAGAGATTCTATTTGACCCAGCTATTCCCCTTCTTGGTATCTTGCAAAAAGAATTAAAAGCATCATATCACAATGATATATGTGCACCCATGTTTATAGCAGCACAGTTTGTAATAGTTAAATCCTGAAATAGTTAAACTCAAGGGCCCATCAACTAATGATGGATAAAAAAAAATGTGTTTTTTATACAATGGAGTATCACTCAGCCATAAAGAAGGATAAACTCAAGACATTTCTAGGTAAACGTATGAATCTTGAGACTATATTCTTACGTGAAATAGATCAGACACACATGTCTAAATATCATATTGTCTCTCTGGTGTGACAAACTGAAAGTGTAAATAATAACCAAAATGTATAGTTGATACTGTAGAATAGGAAGAAATTGTTCAAAAAGAAAAAGAGATAGGGAAAAGGAAAATAAAACATGGGCAAAAAAGGATAAAATGGAAACAGAACTTTGCAAATAAAGAGGGGAAGAAGAGATGAAGGGAGGGGCGGGGAATGGGAGAAAAGAGGAACTAAGATATATCATGTACAGCTACAAGTTCCCTATGATGAATGTGATCATTATATATATAAATTATATCAATAATCTTTAATGTTTAATCTTAATCTTTCCCCACTTGAAGCAAGTTCAGATTTGAGTGGCCAGTGTTGCTTCTCGGGGCTGCCAGTGCCCACTCACTGAGCTGCACGTGTAATGTGTGTCCTTGTGTTTTCTTTGAGTGTCACTGAGCTCCCATGCATCATGGACCCCTCAGAATTCTGTACTCATGGGACAAGAAGATGATATGCAAAAGACAGCAAGAAACAATGGACCTGTGTACTGTGGCAGCCTCCTGCACTCATGGATCTACTCCATAGCCCTATCTGACTTCACTTACAAAACACGGGTTCAAAGACAAAATCACCCTAATTTCAATCTGGTGGAAGAAGAGCATAAAACCAAGATTGTAGAAATGCAATTGCACAAGTCACAGGCCCATGAAGGCAGCCCTGCCTCTTCTAGAAAATGGGCATGGTACACTTCCTTCTTGCCTATCTCCCTGGGTATGAACCAAGCCGTGGGAAAACTGCAAATCATAACCCCTAGGCCGCATGAGGCTGTCACCCTCCCCCAAGCTGGAAGATCACACAGGCAGGCATCCTGAAGCAGAGAAAACTTAAGAAGCAGGGTTTATGAGCAGGAGACTGAACAGTGTTGGGCTGATTGTGATTGCTCATGAGCTTGAATGACACAAACCCATTTTACTTGCTAAGTCTGAACTGTGCTTACCAACCCAGCAAGCTCAGCATCAAAACATGTTTCTCTGAGTAGCTGTCGAGGAGAAACTGTCAGGTTATAAAACAGACCAGCACTGTCTGCAGTCACGCACCTCAAACACCGGTCATGCTTGGCAGGTCAGACCCACCTCCCTCTCTGCTCAGAGCTTCTGCCAACAGAAGATGAATACTGCTGCTGCCCGGGGGCCACCAGCCTTCTCTTTCTATAGCTCTTGGCTCTGTTAGTCAACAATCAGTGTCTTTAGTAGCTGCTTTTCTGCCTCACTGTTCTTTCCCTGTCCTCCAGTTCCTCCGAAGCAGGGTGTCTCCTCTAGCCAGGGTTCGACAAAGATATAAGACCACCTCATGGAGCCTTGCTCTGCTGAAAGGGTCAGGCATGGTTACATGTTCCCATTGCAGATAGCAATTTCTCTGTTCTCCTCTTCTAGGCCAGGAAGCCCATAGCCCTGGCAACATAGGATATTGGTTCAGGTCATGTGACACAGGGCATCTGGGCTCTGTCCAGCTCTATGCGCAAATGGAAAAGAGAAAGCACAGAGATCCAAGGCCAGCTGAATCCACCCACTGCTTTCACTAGAGCACAAGCAACAATCACACCAGGGCACTGTGCACAGACCTTCCCTTCTTTACTTCTTTTGCTCCTTATGGCCACTGTGACATGTGGGTGTCATGAACTCACTGAATTTCACTGCACCTGAGGCTTAGAAAATAAAGTGAAGAAATGGTTACTGTCGCAGATCTACACAGGACAAAATTGAGAGCTGGAGAATTTAACCAACTTGTTTAACATCACCTGACAAAGCAAAGGGTCACCCACAAGTCTAGGCAATGCCTAAGTCCATGTTCTGAACTTTTGGGCTTTGTTCCTTTCTACCCTTTCTCTTAAGGCTAGTGGTCCCCACTGTGTCCCACGGCTGTGACACTGGTACACAGGTCTGCATCCTGACCCTCCATCTAGAAAGACTCCCACAGTCAACTCTCACCTTGGCCTCTACACATTGGGAAGGCACATTGCCCTCAGTCCTGCCTGGCTGCTTCCCACACACACACACACACACACACACACACACACACCACTACACCTTCTATAATGGTCCTCTACCAGTCTTATTGCTTTTCAATCCCTCAGTCTACAAGTCTTACCCATTCCTCTGTCCCAGCTTCTGCCGCACCCCCATGCGCCACTCTCTCTCAGTGCCATACCAAACTTCAGACAAACTTCAGAACCAAGAAGGTCCTGTTTCCAGCTCAGCTGCCATACTCATAGCATTAAGACCCAGGTCCCATGTGGATGGTGATGTGCACTCCCTGTATCAGAGGGTGATGCATGTGTGTAGCATTTGGCAGGCTGTGGCTCCAGCAGTCACCACACTTTCCCTGTTCACACTCATGTGAAGCCAATCAGGTAACTGGCACTGCCCACAACCCAAGAGCTCTCAGGAGGATCCCCGTGGGACTAGACACTGTGTAAAGCACTATAATTTAGTAGGAAATGTATGAAGGCCATGTGTAAGGTGTGCAAATGATAGAACAATACTCCCAAGTGCTCAGGTGCTCAGGTGTGTAACACTCAAATCAATGGAGCTTACCAGCTTTTAAGCAGAACGAGCCTGTCCTGGAGCATAGAAACCTCACCAGCCACAGGTGTCCATTCTTGGATCTGTCTTCATACACATGACAACTGAACAAGGAGCCAAAAACACCAGCAGTCCAAATGGTAAAGGACAGCCAAAAATCACAATGAACAGAAAATTTTTCAACATACTTGTGATTCAGACAAGCTGAAGATGTTGCATCTCTAACAAGAGAGTAGGCCATGTTTAATAGTGGGGCAGTGAGAGGGTGAGGAAGGGTTCTCAGAAGTGTTATTGCTAACACAAACATTCCACAGGGAAAACTTTGAAGCTGAGGAACTCTCACAGAACATACATCAAGAGTACAGAAAGAAAAATATGAGAAAATATATGAAACATACAAGATCAATCTAGCAGTATTCATTTACTAGGGATTAAAGGAAAAAATAATATAGAAAGATGTATAGGCTTGAACTCACTGCCGCTGCTCGCTTGAACCCAGGCAGCAGAAATTTATTGAGCTACTCGAAAGCCCACCAGTTTCAACTCATTGGAGATGCATTCGCACTAAGGACGGGAATTGGCAAACCGAACTGAGAGCCAAGCTGGCGGGGAACCCTGCACTGACCTGCAATGAGTGATGGGAATAAAAACCCTTCCATAGACAAAGAGGCTCTAACAGACAACATTCTGGGACCAGGCAGCTGGCCAGAACAAGGAGCTACAATGACTTCAGTCAGCTACTCCCTTCTCAAGTGGGATTGGTGGGGAGCACTTGACCTGGGGCATGCCCCAGACTGAAACCCAGTAGGCTAGCCCAAACCAAGTCCCTATGCTTAGCAGTGCACCCTAATGCTGTGAAGCCCTTAGCAGGCTGACTGACCTGGAGGGGCAGGCACAGCATAGGCTGCCCCGGTCTGTATCTCCCTAGTACAGTGCAGTAGGCAGGAGCACCTAGTTAGCACACTTCAGACAAACTGTAACCAACAAAGAAAGAAGCTAGGCCTGCTATATACACCTGTATGGAAGGACCAAAAAGTATGAGAAGAGGAAGCAACAAGAAAGAGTCCCCAGGCCCTAATCCTGAGAACACTGATCCAGGAAAGGTAAATGCAAAGGAAAATGAGGACAGCAAACATACAATATCAGACACAGCACCAGTAGACATAAAGTGATATCTTTGGGACCTCATAGACGAGTTCAAAAGTGAAGTATTTAACCAAGTAAAGCAAGATATAAATAGAATAATTAAAGAAATGCTAAGTACATCTCAAGAAAAAATAGATGGAAAAAGGGAAGAACACAAAAAAGGAGAGAATTGTTTGATAAAGAAAATAGAGAAAACATAGAATACATGAATCAGGTTCAAAGAGATTACCAGGAAATTAAAAACTCCATTGAAAGCTGGCAAAACTGCTTGAAAGAAACTAAGGATAGATTATCTGAACTAGAGGACAGGTTTGCAATGTGAGACCATGAAAGGAAAAATTTCTTAAAAATAACAAGGAAACAAGTAGTAACAATACAAAGGCTAGAAGATGACAAGAGGATCTACAACTTAAGAATAAAGAATGTGAATGAAGAAGCAGAGGTACAAAGGAACTACAAAGGCTATTCACAGAAATAATTAAGGAAAACTTCCTTAGGAATATAGGAACATAGGAAAAGGAAAAGATATCAGATGTGTGAGGCATACAGAACTCCAGCCACCTACAACCAAAACAGAACTACACCCAGGCATATAATAATCAAGATCTCCAAAGTCCAATATAAGAACAGAATATTAAAAGCTATCAGAGACAAGAAACAGATTATCTACAATGGAGAGCCCATCAGAATTATGGCAGACTTCTCAGCACAAACCATCAAATCGAGAAGAGAGTGGAGTGAAGTATTCCAAGTCCTGAAAGAAAATAACCTCCAGCCAAGATTGATGTACCCTGAAAAAATGTACCTGGAAATTAATGAAGAAACAAGATGCTTCCAAGATAAAGAGGAACTGGTAGAATTCGCAACCACCAATCCAACTGTACAGAGAATACTACAGGACATTCTTTGAGAGAGAATTTTTTTGTCTTTTTCCTTTTTATCAGTACCAAGGATCAAACTCACGACTGCCTGCTCGCAAGGCAGGTGCTTATGCCGCTGAGCTAAATCCCCAGCCCCTGACAGGACATTCTTAAGAGAGAGAAAAGCACCAGGATTTCAGGAACAGTGGCAGAGAGGCCCCAATGAATGGAGCAAAAAGTGAAATGAAGAAGACAAACAAACAACTAATAATGGAAAAAGGGCACAACAGAAATGAGGCATAGGGGCTGGGGATTTAGCTCAGCGGCATAAGCACCTGCCTTGCAAGCAGGTGGTCATAAGTTCGACCCCTGGTACCAATAAAAAAAAAGATTAAAAAAAAGAAGAAATGAGGCAGAGAAGGTTGGATATAATTTCTAACATAGATGGCCTAGATACACTAAATTAAGGGGAAAAAAAGAGAGAATCAAAGGCAGAGTAGATCAAGTGGTAGGATCCACTGAGATGCTCTTTATAGGAAATATAATTAACCTGAAGAAGGGTATATGGACCAAAATCAAATATAAGAAAACAGAACTCTGGGCCTGGGGGATTTAGTTCAGTGGCATAAGCGTCTGCCTTGCAAGCAGGCAGTCATGAGTTCGATCCCTGGTACCGATAAAAAAGGAAAAAGACAAAAAAAAAAGAAAAAAGAAAAGAAAACAGAACTTTATGTGATAGGGAACCACAGAGTAATAGGGGCAACTGGACCAGTATTTATGAATAGGTTGGAAAGACAAGCTTTAATAAGTAAAGAAATACAACTAGAGATTAAGTCCAGGAGTGAGAAAGTTCGGAAACACTTAGGTAAAAAGCAGGTTCCCCCCCCCCCACAATATAAAACCAAGGGTGTTAAGGAGATCCAAAAATAATCAGTACACCCCAAGAGAGTAAAAGTGGAGGGACAGTCTTAAAAAAGACAGCAGAAGATATTGCTAATATTGTAGCAGGAATTTAAACCAATATTACTCATACCACTCTGCTTAAATAGAACTTATTCCATCCCAGTTTGTATACAATCACTAGATCTGAAGGCACAGACAGCTATCCCAAAATTATCAGGATATAGCACAGTAATCATCTTTAATTTCCTATTAACTTAATCTGGATCCCTGTATAACTTATACTGTTATATCATAACTGATCTTAGTTAAATCTGATTTGTTTGATTGCTACTTGTTATTGATAGATTTTATTCCAAACTGTTAGGTTGATAGTATCAAGTCAGAGAGTATAGACAACTATACTGAAAATGACAATGATTCACTATGATAGCCATTCTGATTTGATTACTGTTTTTATAGTTCTACACTATCTACAAAGTTTTATTTCTATTAATACTGTTATATACTGATATATTCAATTATACTTTAACTGATAATATTGCCAATTCTATTGATGATAACAGGAGACAACATAGTAACCATGGTAGAACTCCTTGTACAGCAGTTTTATGTCTTTTTAGGTTTAGGTGTCTATAGAAATATGTTTTGTTCTGTCCTGCTTTGTTCTGTTTCTCCCTCTATTATAGAAGGGATAGAAATACATGTTAAGACTCATGCTTGCATAAAACCTATAAACAATTTACAAGAACTGATCTTATGACACATGGTGAAATGAATAAATTCTTTGAAGGAAAAAAAGGGGCATTGCAGTACCCAGTGCTGACTCTGGAGTGTCATGATGTGAAATCCAGCAATACTATTAATCTTTGTTCACAGCTATTTTAGTCTGCTTTAGTTTATTTGATCTCAACATAAATGAAGATATGGATAAATGTGTACATGTATAAGTGTATAGGATTGATAGCCATATTACTAAGTTTTTATTAGATAGTTGAACAGAACTATTTGCAGTCTCTCTGTTTGAATTTCCATTTATATGTTCCATTTTTGTATCTTGAACAATTATTTGTAAGAGGACAATATGTAAACATCAACAAGTGATTTATTACTGTTTATTTTTTCTTTGAAAGTACATCCTATTTTTTAAAAAAAGAAAGATGTATAAATTATACAAATGATAGAATCACAATCCCTAAAGAACCTATAATCTTCTCATTGATTGGACTCTCGGGTACCAACCAAAATGAGTGAAAAAAAAAGACTCACTCCTACATCATTATCCTGAAAACTAGAGCTCCAAAGGCAAGGAGAATATTTTTTAAGATTTCTGATGAGAAAAACAGGTTATCTGCAAGGAAAGCACACTCACATTGCCATGTTTTCTCATCAATAGTATTAGAGATCCCACAAGGAAAGAGCAACATTCTCATTAAAGAAATATTTCTTTAATTCTCATTAAAGAAATAAAGCTCTAAATTTAAGAATTTAATTCTTAACTTAAAAGCCCTAGCAAACAACCATCAAATAAGTAAAGGATAATATAAATATCTTCTGATATCAAAATACTTAGAAAATCTACAACCCAGACACTTTTTTGAAAAATATCCCTTCAGGATATTCTCTAGTAAATAGAAAAGAGAAAACACTGAGGGGGAAAACATCTTCATTTTCTTTAACAAAGAGTGCAGCTGAGTGACTGGATAGTCTTAAGGATATAACAAATATATATAGTTATTTTGTTTAAAAGGAAAATGAAGCAAGGAAATTAGGGACTTTAGGGAGCAAAATAAAACCATATTATACACTAAACTATTATGAATTCCATTAAGAAACTGATACTGAAGCTAAATAGTACATATTCTTTCAATAATACAAATAAGCATAGCTTTTGGTGGAGCATGATGTTGTGGTAAAAACAATATTCCTACTAAATTAAGCAACGCATGAAGCAGAAATTACTTGGAATTTGTGATGGTGCACATAAAATTGGATCCAAATTTGCTTGCATATTTTATCAATTTGAGTAAAAGACGTAGTTGCCAACTTTTACATATACGTATTTGTGACAAAGCTCACTAAAAATGAAGGAAAAAAGGACTGGTAGAATATTTTTCCAAGCATGAAATAAGCCCTGGGTTTAATTCTCAAAATACCAAAAAGGAGAAAAATAAAGCATCAGTATTTTTTAACAAGCTCTCTCCCTTCATACCTGCTACCTGCCCAACTTTAGAAAGCCAATCAAAATGTCCTATGGTGGAGTTAAAGTTGAATTAGATGTTACTTAAAAAATTATAGATCCTCCGTGAAATTTTTTATCATGTGGACTTTGAGTTTTTGAAGCATTGACAAAATTTCATTAATTAAAAACAAATCTTGCAAATGAAAATGTTGGAATTTATCTCTAAAAGAGGAAGAATAAACTCAATACATCAAACCACAAGACCTCAAAATTGAAATTCTATAACGGTACTGTATTTCAGAATATCTTGACTTTCTAGAAAACTGTTTTGATGGAGTTATTTTTACCTAGAAAAATTGTGCTCTGTTCCAGAAGGGCATGAAACTGAGAAAGCCTGAAATTTTATCACATCTCACTTTAATGAAGCATTCAAAAGAATCATAAATAAAAATGATTTGTTGATGAACTTTGTGTTATAAAAATACTTATTGAAGAAAATTCCTCAAACAAGGTAAAATGAGGCATATGTAATGATACACACCTGTAATTGCCACTACTTGGGAGGCCAAGTCAGGAAGATCACAAGTTCAGTATCAGCCAGATAACTTTTCCAGACCCTTACTCAAAATTTTAAAAAAAAAATTTTTTTTGTCTTTTTCCTTTTTATCGGTACCAGGGATCAAACTCACGACTGCCTGCTTGCAAGGCAAGCACTTATGCCACTGAGCTAAATCCCCAGTCCCCTGAAAATAAAAAATCTTTTAAGAACTAGAGTTTTAGTTCAGTGGTAGAACTCGTCTAGCACGTGTAAGATTACGGTTTCAATCTCCAGTATCACACACACACAAAAAGGCAAGATGACTGTACCTGATAAAATGTTTAAACTGATAGATTTTCACATTTTAATGCCAGAAAGTTTTCACTGAGAATTTCTTTCACTTTTCCTGAGCCGACTAGGTGCCTCAACAACTGTACAAAGAGTATTTTCCCTAATGAAAATATTCTGATCTACAATGAAACATACATTGAAGGTGTTAATAATAACAAATTTACTAACCACAAAAATGTTTCTTTGGGGTGAACATTTCAAGAGTACCCTGTCTGCAGCCGCTTTCTTTCTTTGTCTCATAACCATGTCCACCAATGAGCATGCGAACTTGCCAGCTGCTGATTCATCAGGTGAATGCTAATTCAAGTGAACAGATTCAAAAACAAGGGACAAGATAGTACAGAAATGAGGCAGCAACCAATAGAAGTTAACATGGAGCTGAGGAAAGCTGAGAAGGATGACGAAATGCTGAAAAGGACAAACATAAGCTCATTTCCTGAAGATGCTGCTTCACCACTGCAGGAAAACTGCAACAACCAGGTACTGTGAATTGGACCATTGATGGCGTTGTTAAAGGCATAAACAGCAATAATCTGGAAAACCAGCTCCAAGCTACTCAAGCTGCTAGGAGACTACTTTCTCAGGGAAAACATAGACCCATAGACCACATAATCCAGGCTGCTTTGATACCAAAATTTGTGTCCTTCTTGGGCAGAACTGACTATAGTCTCATTCAGGTTGAGTTCGCTTGTGCACTCACTAACACTGCTTCCCGGTCATCAGAACAAACCAAGGCTGTGGTGCATGGAGGTGCTATTCCAGCACTCACATCTATCTTGGCATCTCCCCATGCTCACATGGGTGAACAAGCTGTCTGGGCTCTAAGAAATATTGCAGGTGATGTATCAGTTTTCTGAGATTGGTTGTCAAAAAGAATGCAATTGATCCACTCTTGGCTCTTCTTGCAGTCCCTGATATGTCATCTTTATCATGTGGTTACTTGCATAATCTTACCTGGACACTTTCAAACCTTTGCCACAAGAGCCTACAGTCCCATAAGATGCTGTTAAACAAATTCTTTCTTCCTACTTTGGTTTGTCTCCTACATCACAATGATCTCGAAGTATTAGCAGATACCTGTGGAGCTATTTCTCACCTTACTGATGGTTCAAATGAAAGCATTGAAATGATTGTAAAAAGGGGAGTTATGCCCCCATCATAAAGCTTCTAGGACCAAATGAATTGTCCATTATGATTCCCACACTAAGAACCACAGGGAATAATGTCACTGGAACAGATGAACAGACTCAGATTGCGAGAGATGCAGGAGCACTTGCTGTCTTTCCCAGCCTGCTCATTCACTCTAAAACTAATAGTCACTCCCTGGTAAGCAGCCGTGGCTCAGGCAAGCCGTGGCCACCCCAGGGGGAGAACCACCCAGTGTCTCCGAGATCTGCACCATGTTGGAAGTTAGGGCACTGGGAAACCAAGCAACCAGCCCGCCTCCCTGGTAAGCAGCCATGAACCTACCAGCACACAGGCTGAGAATCAAATCCCATCCACCACCCCAACCCCCACTCCTGTTAGCAAATGGTAGCCAGAGGTCTGAGTATCTCTTGGGAGGTAGACCATATGCAATATAGCAAATATGGGGTATTTCCTGCTACCTTCTCTTTGAAGGCAAATATTGTTTTCACTATTTTGCTTTGTTCTAATTAATTGTATTCCTCTATTCAATATTCTGTTTTGATAAGCTCTATAATGTTCTGTATTTGGTTTGATTTTGCTATACCTGATTGAAAGAACAACTATTGTGAAGATAACAAGACATACTGTGGTACCTATTACTGTTATCCCGGTAACCTGCTGTGACATTCTGTACCAATTTCACTACATTGTCCCAATTGGCTTTGTTCTGTCTTGTTCTGTTGTATTTCACTACCTTCAAAATAAAAATAAAATAAAAATAATATTCAGAAGGAAGCTACATGAACAATGTGAAACACCACAGCTGGTTGGCAGGACCAGATACAGCAAGGTGTCAATAATGGATTAGTCTCATTCCTTGTCAGTGCCCTCTCTAAGGCAGACTTTAAGACACAAAAGGAAGCTGTGTGGGCATGACCAGCTATACAAGTGGTGAAACAGTTGAACAGTTTGTATATCTTGTTCATTGTGGTATAATAGAACCATCGATGAACCTTTTAACTGCAGAAGATACAAAAATTATTCTTGTTATTCTGAATGCCATTTCAAATATCTCTCTGGCTGCTGAGGAAATAGGTGAAACTCAGAGGCTTAGGATAATGACTGAGGAATGCAGAGGCTTGGACAAGACCGAAGCTCTGCAGAGCCATAACAATGAGTCTGTGGAAAAAGTTTCATTAAGCTTGATTGAGAAGTATTTCTCAGCAGAGCAACAAGATCAAAATGTGCCAAAAACAAGCTCTGATGCTGCACTTTCCAAGTTCAGGATGGGCTCCTGGTACCTTTAATTTCTAGGCATACAGCTGAGGGGGGCATCAGCTTTTGTCATGTCCTGTGTTTTGCATAAGTGTGTCTGTTTCTCTATTAAGAACTCTTCTTTTAAATGCAGTTTGGCACTGTAGCACTTTTTGCAATGAAACTACACTGAACAGTTCCAAACTGTACATACTGTATGAAGCTTATCCTCTGAAGAAGTTTCTTATTTCTATGTAGAATTTAATATTTTGAGTGTCTTGTAAATAAAGATTAAGTTCAAAATATGTTTCTTTGAAGATTATGGGAAATTTTATGAAAAAATAATAAGAGATCATATAATATTGGGGAAAATTTTAATACCATAGACAACATATCACAGATAGATATGGCGAGAAATCTGCTCAAAGTCCGTAACTATTCTATTTTCATTATTGTTTACATTCAGATAATGTTGAGAAGTGCTTTTAAATTTTACTTTATTGTACATAAATATGTGGTGCTTTTCATTTTAGAAAAGTTTTATTGTTTAAAATAGTTTTTAATAGAAGTATCTATAGAACCAATATAATAAAATCAACTGGTCAATCAGACAATAAATATTTCAGAACTGTGAAAGGAGGGTGATTGGATATGATTGATCACACTGTTTACATGGCTGGAAATGTCACAATGAACCATTAATATCTAAAATTAATGTATTAATAAAATAATATTTCTAAAATATGTAGATTTTAGAATGCCTTTTTACCTTGGTTTCAAAAATACCTTGGTTTCATCAGTAAAAAGACAGATGAGAGAGTATACTAGTTTTCTAACAAATTATTCCAACAATCCATTCACATCTAACAAAGCAAATGGTTATTACCTCACAGCAGAGATGAGACACCACATGGACCAAGAATTTAGATGTGTTTTAGCTGGATGCTTCTTGCTCAGGATCTCTCAAGAGGCAAAAAGAAAACTGTCATCCAGGACTAGGTGACTTAAGGCTCCTTTAGGGCTAAAAATCCACTTCCTAACTCCCTTCATCTTCAGAAGATCTTTGTCCAAGCTCACAGCCATGGCCACATGCCTCTTAGTCAGCTGGGGCTGTGTGACCCTTAATCCTGATTTAATCAATTTCATTGGGTTAAGCAATGCCTAGTAGATTAGTGAAGTGTGTTTCTGGGTATATCCGAGCCAGCTGTGGAACGTGACTTTGGGTACCACATATGGCCCCTCATCTGTTCCTCTCCAGGACTGCACCCTTGCCTTGCCAGCCACTGTAAACTAAGCAGCTCTACTCTACCATATTTTTCTGCCTTGATATTCCTCCCTTAAGGACAGCTGACTATGGACTGAATCCTCCAAACTATGAACCAAATTAAACCTCTCCTCCTTTAAACTGTGAATGTCAGATGTTGTGTCTGGCAGCAGGAAAGCTGACCAATACAGAGCAGCCCAAAGATATTGGCACAATTTTGGAGCCTGGAAATTCAAGAGCAAGGAGTCTGAAGATCATTTCTTCTAAGCCTCTCTCCTTTCTTGACTTCTAGATTGCTGTCTGGTCCTGATGCCCTCACATGATCTCCCTTCTTTACTTGTCTGTGTCCTAATCTACTTTTTTAAAATAAAGATACCAGTCTTTACTGGTTTAGAAGCAAACCTAATGACCTCATTTTAGTTTAATTATCTCTGAGAAAATCTTAACCTCAATTGCAAATCATATTCTGAAGTACTGGGTTAGTCACTCACATGAATGAGCCAGGATGGGAGGCAGGGAAATTCAGCCTATAACAATGTGTCTCTGCCTAGTGTCTTCACAATGCAACAGTGAAGTCTGACAAAGAATAAATCAAGACACCAAGAAAGACAGAAGTCTTTTAACCTCAAGCGGCATAGCTCATCTTTTCTGCCAGACTCCACGACGATAAAAAGAAAAGACACAATCAGTTGAGCTGACACTCATGGGAGGGCTGTCCAGGTGCAGGAGCATGAGGAAGAGGTGGCCGTGCAGAAGCTTTGGTGACTGCCATTCTGTCCCACCACAGTGAAGGCATTGAGATTGAGTGTGGCAGTGCTGGCTCTGGACGGGAAACAGGTGAACTTGTTAGGAGGTTTTGTGAGGAACCCCAAGTCATTCTGCTCAGTGAGAATACAAGGTAGTAGAGGAGAAAAACAAGGCATAGAGGAAGGTCAAAGAAGACCTCACAAGTTAAAGAAAGAGAATGCCAGGCACAGTGCGTTGTCCTCCCTCCATGAGTCCACAGGCTCCTTAAGCATAAGACAAAACCATTCACTCACCTCTACATCTGCATCCTCCTCCTCCTCCTCCTTCCTCCCTCTTTTTTTCTCTCTTTCTCTGTCATGTACACACACATATGCCCAAGTACAGTCACAAACAACCTATGCACAGCCACATAAGCATGCACACATATTTTTATACAATAACCTCACATATTGGTAAACACATGCACATATAACTACATATACACATTCACACATGTGAACACACACCACACATGTACTCATTCTCCATTGTCTACATGTGAACACATGCATGCATAATTCTCACATTTGCAAACATATTCATATGTACATACATCTCCCACACTACGTAGTAACCCTCCCTCAGTGCTCGCAGAGCCTGACTAGTAGCTGGCACTCAGTCAGGGTTGACTTCACCGATGAAACATTAAGCCAAGGGAAATTGTATTTCAGGATTCTTTCTAATTAATCTTTCCAGTTGTTTAACATAAGCTCGTGGGCATTCATTGTGTGTGTGCAGAGTCTTCAACTCACGCTTCTCAGAGCTAGAGAAATATCATTATCATATCATTACCTTTTCCCACCATTGCATCAGAATGATGGAGGTGGGGGAGAGCTTTTAATAAACTAGAATTTGTAAAATCAGAAAACGTCTAAGTCCTATACTTGCTTTTCTCAAGTACCTGGGAGACAGGAAAGCAGAAAAGAATTTTCTCCAAAGAAACCACCTTTCCACACTTTGGGGGTCCTTCTGAGAAAATGGGAAACTTTTGAAAAGCAATGAGTGGCCCAGTATCCACACAGTCTATGAGACCAGAGCTTCCACCTCCCTGCTGAACACAGCAAGGAGAACCATGCTCTCTGGCTGGGAAACTCTGCCTCAATTTTTTAGCTTTCTAGGGAATAACCAATGAACTTGCATTCCCTTTTGGAAGTTAAAAGAGAAAAAGAATAATTCCCATTGACACACTGAATATGCAAAACAGCACAGTGCCTGGAAAGAAGAAAGGACCTCGCGGTAAGTTTGGGTTATTTCTGGTGTAAAGAGTTAGCGGAGGAAAGAGGAAACCTGCTTTTCAAGCAGATGGAATCCTCCGTCCTTTGGTGGTTCTTCTGAGTCCTCAGAGTCCTGCTCCTGGGGTCAGCTTTGGAAGTGGAAGGCTTATATTTGAAATAGCTCAAGGCTCTCACCTCAAGGGAGGACTTGAAAATCCCCAGTGCAAATGCAGCAGTATCAGAAACGCACACAGTGACAGCCTTCTTACTAAGCTCTGAGCAATCCTCTGGTGTATTTTCTTCTATACCAGTCACGCCAAGCCTGCTATTTCCTATTACAGTGTTATTCTTTATTTGATTTTCATGTATCACCTTTTGCCTTGAGGCAGTTCCTCCCTCCAATGAAATCCTGGCACCCCAAGCAGTTCTGAGAACTAAATTAATTATAAAAGCATATTAATGTCATCTGTACAGCAATGAAATTAATTTATTCAATACATTCAAGAGGAATTCATCAATTATGACTAGAAAGTGTAGCATTTTGTGTTATACCATTTACAATTCTTACAAGTTTTAATATATCCTCCAGCAAGAATCACCATAAATATCACCTGCTGTGCAGTTTTGAGTTATAAATTAACTGTAATTTTTAGATGCCACTAATATGCAAATATTAAACATTTTATTCTTGTCAAATGTGTGTTCCGGATATTTACCCCTGTATGAAAATATAAAGATCTCCATTCTCTTGAGCTGACCTCTGCCCCACGATGTGGAAGGACGGCATAGAGTCTGCAGGGACCCTGCTATGGCTTGAATAGTGTCCCCCAAACGGTTCAATTGTATTTTTTTTTATTTAAGAGGAAAAAGAGAAAAACACAAAACAAACCAAAGCGGCGTAAGGGTACACGCAATACAGAACTACAAAAAAAAAAACAAAACAAAACAAAACAAAACAAAAAAACATAACAGTAAGAAATCACCTGCTAGTAGATTACACACTATCTTCTTGAAAATAGTTCCTCAAATCACAGTATCAAAGAACACAAGGTGGACATTCAAACAGGGAGACTGCAAACAGCTGTGTTCAATATTCCAAAAACATTGATAAAGTCAGCTACTTAACACCCCCAAACACACTTGCTGTTATATCCGTTAGAGCTCTTTTTCTTTTTTTTTTTCCCTCTCTTTTTTACAACAAAATTTACACATCTTGGATTTTATTACTCCTTAGTGCTTATTACTTTCTTTGGGGGGGGGGGAGAATACAGTCAAATATGGCAAAACAAAGCTGTCAGTCAATACCAAGGATAGACATAGCACATGGTGTAGAACAGAGTACAAGTTTATCAACAATGGTTATCAACGTTGTCCCTTGTTTCCTTAAAAAGAATTGTCTATCTTATTAGATATTATAAAGTTGGACAAAACAGTAGAGAACAAGACCAATAAAACTTAGGCATTGTAAACATTACAGGACTTCCAAAGAAGACAATAGTCAAACCAGAATGGGTATCTTAGTGAATCTTATTGTCTTCAAAGTAGTTGCCTATGTCTTCAAACTTGATACTATCATATAGAATGGAACAGAGTCTAATCAGTCAAAACAAGATCGTGGGAGTACTACAGGACTTCAAAACAAGTTAATAGGAAATCGAAAAGAGTTACTATTTATATATCCTAATTTTTTTGAATTTTTTCTTTAATTAAGACAAACATAAGAAATGACTAAATAATTTTTTGAAACAATAAGGGGGAGATTGAGATAAAACAGGACATAACAATATAACAATAGAGGTCACAGCATGACTGTTTCAACAACCTAGTACTTCACCACCTTATAACCTGACTTAATAGTAATTACCATAGTGTCTTTTTCCTTGAAATATTTGGATAAAACTTCATATACTCTAGTTTCAAATATTTTCATATCAAGAAGCCCAGAATAAAGCCTTTCTAATTAATGAGTGAAAACTTTATAAGGCTTCAAGGCCACCTAATGGGGAATCATGATTACCACATATTTTTATATATTTGAATCATTATTTACATTAGGGAAACTATTCGGTATTCACACATGCGAGATTGATTTATTTCACTAATGAGTATGGTCTCAAGCTGCGCCCATTTATTGATAAATATCTCAATGTGATCCTTCTTTATAGCTGAATAATACTCCATTGTATAGAAATACCACAACTTTTTTATCCATTCCTCAGTTGATGGGCACTTGGGTTGTTTCCAAGATCTGGCGATTACAAATTGTGCTGCTATAAACATAGGTGCACATATATCACTGTGGTATGATGCTTTCAGTTCTTCTGGGAATATGCCTAGAAGTGGAATAGCTGGAATAAATGGGATTTCCAGTCCCAACTTTTTGAGAAATCTCCAGACAGATCTCCACAAAGGCTGTACCAGTCTACACTCCCACCAGCAGTGCAGGAGAGTTCCTTTTTCCCCACAGCCTCTCCAGCATTTGTTGTCGGTTTTCTTGATCCTGGCCATTCTTTCAGGAGTGAGATGGTATCTCAGTGTGGTTTTAATTTGCATTTCTCTAATGACCAATGATGATGAGCATTTTTTCATGTATTTATTTGCCATTTGCATTTCTTCATCTGAGAATTGCATATTCATCTCAGATGCCCATTTTTGGATTGGATCTTTGAATTTCGGAGGTCTGAGTTTTTTTAATTCTTTATATGTTTTAGACAAGAGGCCCTTGTCTGAGAGAGAGTTCACTAAAATCTTTTCCTAGTTTGTGGGTTTTCTTTTCACTATGCTGGAGATTTCTTTTGACATGCAGAAACTTTTTAATAAGAAGTGGTCCCAGTTATTGATTCTGGGAAGTATTTCCCGTGTGGTTTGAGTCCTGTTCATGAATTCTTTACCTACTCCTATGTCTCCAAGGTTTCTACCTATTTTGTCTTCCAATAGATTTAGTGTTTCTGTTTTAATATTCAGATCTTTGACCCATTTAGATTTTAATTTAGTACATGGTGATAGACATGGGTCTAGCTTTAGTTTTCGGCAAATGGAGAGCCAGTTTTTCCAGCACCATTTATTAAAGAGACTGTCGTTCTTCCAGTGAACCTGCTTGGCTCCTTTATCAAAAATAAGGTGGTTGAGTGTGTTCGTAGTTGTGGTTGTATCTTCTAATCTATTCCACTGATCTTCAGCTCTGTTTTGATTCCAATACCATGTTGATTTTACTACTGTTGCTTTGTAGTATAACTTCAAGTCAGGGATTGTGATGCCTCCTGCTTTGTCTTTGCTGCTTAGAATTGCCTTTGCGATTCTAGGTCTCTTCTGGTTCCAGATGAAATTTAGGAGTGATTTCTCTAGATCTATAAGGTATGTTGATGGTATTTCTATTGGGATTGCATTGAATCTGTATAACAGTTTTGGGAGAATGGCCATTTTCACAATGTTTGTTCTCCCTATCCATGAGCAAGGGATGTCTTTCCATTTTCTGAGATCATCTTCAATTTCCTTTTTCAGTGTATTATAATTTTCACTGTATAAGTCTTTCACTTCTTTCGTAAGAGTAATTCCTAAATATTTCATTTTTTTGCTTGCTAATGTGAATAATCCAGTTTCTCTTATTTCCCTCTCTGTAATTTTGTTGTTCGTGTATAGGAATGCTATTGATTTCTGAGTATTGATTTTGTATCCAGCCACATTACTGAATTTATTTATTGTATCTAAGAGTATTTCAATGGAGTTTAGGGGGTCTTCTATGTAGAGTATCATGTCATCTGCAAACAATGATAATTTAACTTCTTCTTTTCCTATCTTTACCCCTTTTATTTCTCTTTCTTGCCTAATTGCTCTGGCTAGTACTTCCAGTACTATATTAAATAGGAGTGGTGATAAAGGACATCCTTGTCTTGTACCCGATTTTAAAGTAAAGGCTTTCAATTTTTGGCCATTTAGTATGATGCTGGCTGTTGGTTTGTCATAAATGGCCTTTATTATATTGAGGTAAAGACCATTTATTCCAATTTTCTGTAAAGTTCTTATCATGAATAAGTGTTGGACCTTATCGAAGGCTTTTTCTGCATCTATAGAGATGATCATGTGATTCTTATTTTTGGCTTTATTGATATGGTGGATTACATTTATTGATTTGCGTATGTTGAACCATCCTTGCATTCCTGGGATGAATCCCACTTGGTCATGGTGTATAATCTTCTTGATGATTTGCTGGATCCTATTTGCCAATATTTTATTGAGGATTTTTGCATCTGTGTTCATTAGGGAGATCGGTCTATAGTTCTCTTTTATAGTTGGGTCTTTCTCAGGTTTTGGTACTAGAGTAATATTTGTTTCCAGGAATGACTTAGGAAGGATTGCTTCCCTTTCAATTTCATTGAATAGTTTGAGGAGTGTCGGCATTAGGTCTTCTTTATATTTCTTGTAGAACTCTGCAGTGAATCTATCTGGGCCTGGGCTCTTCTTGGTGGGCAAGGACCCAATTACATTCTCAATTTCATTAGCAGAGATTGGGTTATTCAACAGTTTTATATCCTCTTGATCTAGCTTTGGTACTTCATATACTTCTAAGAATCTGTCTATTTCTTCTGTGTTATCAAACTTTTGAGAGTAGAGGTTTTCGAAATAGGTGTTGATGATCCTCTGTATTTCTATTGGGTCTGTAGTGATTTCTCCTTTTTCATTTCTTATTGCATGAATTTGAGCTTTTTCTTTCCTTTTTTTAATAAGGTTGGCTAGGGGCTTATCGATTTTATTTATTCTTTCAAAGAACCAACTCTTTGATTTGTTGATTCTTTGGATTGTTTTCTTAGTCTCTACTGCATTGATTTCTGCTCTGATTTTTATAATTTCCTCTCTTCTTTTGGCTTTGGGCTTGACTTGCTCTTCTTTTTCTAGCTGTTTGAGGTGTAGCATCAAGTTATTTATTTGTATTCGTTCTGTTTTCCTGATGTGGGAACTCAGTGCAATAAATTTTCCTCTCAGAACGGCTTTCATTGCATCCCACAGATTCCGGTAAGTTGTATCTGCATTTTCATTTTCTTTTAGGTATTGTTTAATTTCTTCTTTAATTTCTTCTGTGACCCACTGATTACTCAAGAGTGTGTTATTTAGTTTCCATGTGCTTGCGGAATTTTTGCAGGATCCTTTGTCATTAATTTCTAATTTCAGAGCGCTATGATCCGATAATATGCAAGGGATGATTTCAACTCTTTTGCATTTGCTTAAATATGTTCTGTGAGCTAATATATGGTCTATTTTAGAAAATGATCCATGTACTGCTGAGAAGAATGTGTATTCTGATGTTGTTGGGTGGAACATTCTGTATATGTCTATCAAACCCATTTGTTCACAGGTGTGATTCAGTTCTGTTATTTCTTTGCTCATTTTCTGTCTGGTTGATCTGTCCCTTGGTGTCAGTGGTGTATTAAGGTCTCCTGTTACAATTGTGTTACTGATAATTTGAGTTTTCATTTCTGTTAATAATTGTTTTATATAACTGGGTGCTCTGGAGTTTGGTGCGTATATATTTAAGATAGTTATCTCTTCCTCTTGGAGTTTTCCCCTTACGAGTATGTAGTGACCTTCTTTGTCCTTTATGGTCATTGTTGGTTTAAAGTTCACGTTGTCTGCAAACAGAATAGCTACTCCTGCCTTTTTTTGGATTCCTGCTGCATGAAGAATTGTTTTCCATCCTTTGACTTTCAGTCTGTGAGTATCTTTCTGGGTTAGATGGGTTTCCTGTAAACAGCATATGGTTGGATTTTGTTTCTTGATCCATTCTGCTAGTCTGTTTCTTTTGATTGGTGCATTGAGACCATTTACATTAATGGTTATTACTGTTAAATGCTGGTTAATTGTAGGAATGTTATCTCTCTGCTGTTGCATCTTTATCTTTCGGTTCTGTTTAATTATTTGCTTTGCTTAGTGGTTTTTTCCTTTGTGTATCTAAACTGTCTTTCAATATTTTTTGCAGGGTTGGTTTGGTGTTCATGAAGTTCTTCAGCTGTTCTTTGTCATGGAAGTATCGTATTGCACCATCTATTTTGAATGATAGTTTTGCAGGATATATCAGTCTTGGTTGGAAATCATTTTGCTTTAGGATCTGGAATACTTCACTCCATGCTCTTCTTGACTTTATCGTTTGTGCTGAGAAGTCTGCTGTGATTCTGATAGGTTTTCCTTTATAAGTGATTTGTCTTTTCTCTCTGACAGCTTTTAATAATCTATTCTTGTGTTGGATTTCTGGGATGGTGATTATTATATGTCTGGGTGTAGTTTTATTTTGGTTATGACTATTTGGAGTTCTATATGCTTCACTGATCCTGATGTCAGTTTCTGATCTCATGCTTGGGAAATTTTCAGCTATTACTTCTCTAAATATCCTCCTGACATCCTTCATGTTGTCTCCCTCTCTTTCATTAATCCCTATCATTCTTATGTTATTCTTCTTTGCATCGTCTTGCAGTTGTTGAATTGTTGTTTCCTGGTTCCTTGTTATTTTCAAAAGATCTTTCCTTTCCTGTTCACTAGCTGCAATCCTGTCTTCAAGGTCTGAAATTCTATCTTCACTTTCATTAAGGCGGTTTTTACAACTTTCAGTGGAGTTTTTTATTTCCTGTATATCTCTGTGCATCTGCATTATGTATTCTGTTTGTTTCTTATATTGCTCGTCTAGGGATTCTATCTTTTTGTTTAGTTCCTCCAATTTTTTATCTGTGTTTTCTTTAGATATATTTAGAATCTCTTTCATTTCTTTTATCATTTCTTCTTTTATCTGGGAGATTATTTCGAGTTTGAATTTCTTTAAAGCTTCCTGGAGTTGCTTGTCAATGTCAGTGGCTATTGTGTCCGATATATGAGGTGGATGGGATATATTTTCTTCTATATACATCGCTCCTAGGGTTTCTTGAGATGGGCTGGAGGTTTGAGGTTGTAATTTGGTCTTTCGTTTTGTCATTTTCCTATTTTTCTGTGTTTCAAATGTTATTTGAAAGCTTCCTCAGGATCTGTTGAAAATCCCCTTCTATGTTTGGAGCTACTGAGACTCTGGTGCCGCGCTACCCCAAGCCATTAGGCCTACAGAACCAGTGGCCCTCCTCTGCCTGCTCAGAACTCCGCAGTTCCAGACAAGCTGGGCCTCAGGGACACTGTGCGCCCACCTGCCCCTTGGAAGCTCCACAGTTCTTCAATCGCAGCCGGGTTAGGGTACTCACCACAGGCCGCAGTGCTTCAGGAACCTGTGGACCCTCCCTGGTTGCAGAGATATCCACAGTCCTCCAGACACATGGAGAGGCCAATGCAGGCACCCCAAATCTGCCCAGCTCCTCCTCTGCAGACCAATGGCCAGGCGCGGCAGCTAAACAGGCTGGGCTAGGCTGGTAGTGTGGGCCAGCCCACCTATCGGGAGCTCAGCAGGTCTCCAAGTGAAGCCGGAATGGGGAGGCTGATGTGGAAGCCTCAAACCCACCTCTCCCCTTCACTGCACCTGGAAGCCTGAGGGAACTCCAGCAGTCTGGGTGCAGATATCCAGAGTCCTCCAGACACGCAGAGAGGCCGGTGAGGGCACCCCAGATCTGCCCAGCTCCTCCTCTGCAGACCTATGGCCAGGCGCGGCAGCTAAACAGGCTGGGCTAGGCTGGTAGTGTGGGCCAGCCCACCTATCGGGAGCTCAGCAGGTCTCCAAATGAAGCCGGGAATGGGGAGGCTGATGTGGAAGCCTCAAACCCACCTCTCTCCTTCACTGCACCTGGAAGCCTGAGGGAACTCCAGCAGTCTGGGCGCAGATATCCAGAGTCCTCCAGACACGCAGAGAGGCCCAAGGGTTCAATTGTAAAGGCTTAGTCCTTAGGGTAGTGGAATCAGGAGGTCCTGTGAATCTTTAGGAGGGGTAGTGGATGGACAGATCACTGGAGCTTTTGCCCTCAAAGGGAACTGGGAGAACAGATCTGTCTGTCTTGTTTCCTGGCTTATGATCACTCACTCCAACATGTGGTCCTGTCACTGCCATCTGCCACCCTCACGGGAGACCAAACCAATGCACCTCCAAACTGTGCATCAAAAAATCTTTCTCTTTATAAGTTAATTTGCTTCAGGTATTTTGTTACAAACTCAAATTTCTTGGATTTGCTTCCCAGTTTAAAGTCCTATGACACATTACAAGATCAACAAAAGGAAGTCTGTCTACTCACTCATGCCAAGAACCAACTGTCTCAGGGCTCTAATTGATCCAGTATCAGGATGAATAAGGTATTCATAGAAACACAGCTCAGTTTCCAATTATATTTCACAAAGATTTTAGAGGACACCCTATTCCTCACCCATAGCAATTCTTATTAAATCCTCCTCCCACTCAGGTCCTTCTCTACATTACTAACAAGATACACAGCTAGGTCTGGGGATTTAGCTCAGCGGAATAAGCACCTGCCTTGCAAGCAGGCAGTCATGAGTTCGATCCCCAGTACCAATAAAAAATGAAAAGACAAAAAAAAAAAAAAGATACACAGCTAACCAGAATTCCTCTCAGCTGTTCTATAGAACTCTCCCCAGAGAATATATTTGATATGAGTCTGACCAATAACCTGGTAGACAAACTACGGAAGTGCCAAAATGCCTTTTTTTAAGAGGCAGACATCCCAATAAAACAACAAGCAACACAATAGAATAGGTTCTCCACAGAAGAGGAAACCTAAAGAGCTACCAAGCATGTAATAAGGTACTCTGTGTCATGAGTCATCAATACAACTACAATGAAGTTAAATCCAAACACACTTCTAAGATGGTGAGAAGAAAAAAAGAACAGAAAGTGCCCAGTATTGGCAAGGGTATAGAGCAACTGGGACTTTCACACTGGCAGGGTATGAACTGGTATCATTGGGTACACTATGTGACACACACACTAAAGTGAACATACTCATATCCCCAGTGACCCAGAAAACTCCTCTGCTAGATAAATACCCAAGAGGAACAAGCCCATATGTTCACCAAAAGACACGTACTAGAGTACTGTATTCATAAAGTTTTATTCAAAATAGCCGCAAAATAAAAACTACAAAATGTCCATTGATAGGGAAGTGGAACAGGATTGCCAGAAAAAACACAGGATACCTAGTTAAATGAGAATTTTAGACAAGTACCAATAGTGTTTTTAGGGCAAGTGTATCACACACAGTATATTCCCTAAAATGTGCTACTGTACACAACAACAGGAATGAACCTCATCAATATGATGATGAGCAAAAATAAATCAGATACCCAAAAAAAAAGCAGATTAGGTCCTGGAAGAAACACAGGGCACTTGGGAGCCTGGAACATTCCATTTCTTAATCTGGCTACAGATTAAACAGCTGTGCTCTCTTTGTGGCAACTTGTCATATGCTTATACATTCTCTCTATAACCGTGGCATGTGCTTACACTAAAGAGTACTGCCTGAATATCTGGGTTCAAATGTAACAGGACATCCTGTGTTTGGTCTGACAGCCCTATTCAGTTTTCCTGTTAATGGGCATTTTGCCCATGCATTTTATATGTCCATAATGTTTTTATTTGGAAAAGAAAAAGATAAAAAATCAAGAGGCAAACAATTAAAAACAACAACAAAAGCAAAATGATGGCAACAGCAACAATAAAAAATGGCGATATAGGATTTTAAAACAAGACGATAGAATTTAACAATGGTTGTTATATTGCATATTGTTATCCTCAAAATAATTGCTCAGGCTACTAGATACAGGAGTGTGAGATGATCAAACAATACAATATCCCTTTGAGCAGTTTATTTCCCTTTTATTATATCTATTATTTTGGATCTTATTTACTCTTTCAGTTTTTTACACTAAAAGGCAATACAGTGTTTACACATGCAAGTCTGATTTACTTCACTTTAAGTTTCTGTTGTATCCATTTACCTATAAAAGCCTCGAGTTTATCATTCTTTATAGATGAGTAATATTCCGTTATATAAAAATACCACTTTTTTATCCATTCTTTGGTTAATGGACATTTGGGTTGTTTCCAAGATTTGGCTATTATAAATTGCACTACTATAAACATGGGTGCACATATATCACTGTAGTATGATGTTTACAATTCTTCTGGGAAATACCAAGAAGAGGACTACCTACGTCAAATGAAACCTCTAATCCTAGTTTTATTGAGGAATCTTCATACTGACTTCCACAGTGGTTGTGCCACTCTACACTCCCACCAACAATGCAGGATTCTTTTATCCCTACAGGCCCACCAGCATTTGTTATTGGTTAATTTCTTGGGGTTAGCCATTCTTTCATGAGTGAGACGATATCTCAGTGTTGTTCTAATTTGCACTCCTCAGATGACCAACGATGTTGAACATTTTTTGGTATATTTACTTCACATTTGTATTTCTTCATCTGAGAACTGTATATTCTTCTCAGATACCCATTTTTGGATTGGGCCTTTAAATCTGGGTGGCCTGATATTTTTCAATTATTTATGTATTCTAGATAAAAGTACTTTGTCTAAGGGACAGTTGACAAAAATATTTTCCCTATCTGTGGGTTTTTTTTTTTACTCTGTTGGTGATTTTGGGGGTGGGGGGTACCCAGGAATTCTGGGTCTCTTCTGGTTGGATATGAATTTTAGGGATGTTTTCTCAAGATCTATGAGATACGCTAATGGTATTTTGATTGGGATTGCATTAAATCTGTATAACAATTTTGGGAGAATGGCCATTTTCTCAGTGTTGGTTCTTCTTATCCATAAGCAATGGATATTTCTCCATTTTATAAATTTCTCTTCAATTTCTTTTTTCACAGTACTGTAATTTTCAATTTGATTTGTACTTCCTTTGTTGGACTGATTCCTAAGTATTTCTCTTTAGTGTGAAGAGTGTGGGTTTCCCTAATTTCTCTCAGTGAGTTTGTCATTTGTGCACAGGAATGCTATGACTTTTGAATACTGACTTTGTACCCAGATATGCCACTGAATTTGCTTATTAAATCTAGAAGTCTGTTGGTGGAGTTTGAGGATCTTCTAATTAGAGTATCATGTCATTGGTGAATAATGATAATTTAACTTCTTTCTTATCTTTATTCCTTTTATTTCTCTATTGTGTCTGATTGCTCTGGCTAATGTTTCTAGAACTATATTGAATAAGGGTGGTGATAGCTATCCATAAAAAATATTAAAATGTCTCACATGACACCGTTTCCATACAAGTTCTTGAAATGTCAGTGGTCAAAGTTAAAATTATCACCAAGCTATGGGAGGGGTCAGAAGAGGAAACAGGGCCCACAAATATTCACATAGTAATAATTCTTATAACACAAAAAATGTCTTTCCAAGTTTAGAGATAGAATCCCTGTTGCCACCCTCATAGACTAAATTCAAGTTATCTACAAGGTACCTCTAGGTTTGATCACCTTTTGTAGAAACAGGGACAGCGATTATCGGCCAAACATATTTGAGCCCCTTCTCTTCCCTCCATGTTCCTCCTTCTCCCATAGGCATTAGAAAACAAGTCTTAATCCTGACTCTAGCACTGAGACCCTGTATGGCCTTGGAAAGCAGAACTCCATCCTGAGCTGCTATTTCCACCTCTTGAAGGCCTCCAGATCCAATGTCAGCTCACAGCTGGGCCTCTGCAAGTGAGCCCACGCCCAGAAACAACAGGTACCCCCAAAGAGGTGAGAAACACACTGAGCAGCATGACTGCTTATTAATAATGCCCCATCGAAGTGGAAGCACTACAGAAAGCTGAATGTTGAATGAGACACTCGGACAGAAAGGCACGGTGTGAAATATGGTGGATGGGGACAGTTAAAGAGGACCTAGAAACAGACTTGAGACACCCTTGAGCTCACTGCCAACCATTCAAGCGTTGGCTTCCTCCTCTGTGCAGTGGGGATAATAATACTGCCAATTCCCTGGGTCCTCATGGCGATCAGGTGAGATGACAAGCAGCAGGGTGTTCTGTCTGAAAGTGACCACAGCACATTTCCTGCATGCTCACCTGGAACCTGTTCATTCTACCATCAAGATGAAATCTAATTCCTTCCCTCCAATTTAGGAAGAAGAGAATTTGCAGCTAGCCTGTCACAGGTAGAATGTAGCAGAAGTGATGAACTATATATCTCCAAGCCTAGGTCCTAAGAGGTAATTATCTTACCAATGGAGCCCTGGCCCACTGGGATAGTTAACTGTGTCAACTTAAGTAACAAATACCTAACTAAATTGGGTCAGCATGGTTCTGGATATGGCTGACGGAATTCACTGAAGACAGAACCTAAGTATAAGTGGCACCATAAATGGGCTTGTAGCCTGATTAGAATAAAAGGGGAACAAAGAAGCAAGGCTCATCTGTTTCTTTGGAGGAGCTCCAGTCCATACCTTCACTTCACCTAGACATCATCTCCCAGCTTTCAGCACAGACTCTTCAGCCTTCAGTGCAGACCGTTCATCCTTCTGATAGGAATTCACATGGAACACTTCAGTGAGCTCCAGACCTCCGATCTTTGATCCATCCTTCAGACCTCCAGCACACAGACAGCCCTTTTGCACTCTCCCACACCTGGGCAGTCGTAAGCCTATCTCCTACATCCTTATAGAGTTAAACACCTTGCATTGAATCTGTTTCTCTAGTACATAATAATTGTTATAGCCACCATCAAGGTAGCAACCTGGAAGCCACTACTTTGTGAGGAAGGTCAGATCACATAGGATAGTAGCATGTGCCCACTGAATGCCCCGCTAGGCTGCCAGCTAACAGATAGATACCAGTCATAGATATGAATAGAGGTCCCTTCAGACCTAGAATCCACACCTCGAAGACATATAGCTCAGAGACACATAGCTCCTGTCATGTTCCAATCCCTAATTCTCTTCTATGGACAAAATAAAATGGATATTTTCAGTAATTGGTTTGGGGATGGTTTGTTATTCAGCAGTGGTAACTGATACATACAAGGCTTGCCCCACAGGCAGTACTATTGGGAAATGGCAGGGCATTTAGTGAGTAGCTGCTAATGAATAAGGACACCCTGGAGAGAGGGTTAGGTGGCTATAGTGGGGGTCGTGAGGAGCCATGTCTGCCTCCAAGACTCCCCTCTGCCTGGAAGTCCTGAGGTTCTCTTGGAACTGGGAATGCACATGACATCTCCTTCATGTGCTAACAATGTCTTCCTTGGTGTTTTCCCTCCAGGCCTGGGACTCACTGTCCCTGCCAGCTGACCACAAGCTCTCCAAGCCTTGCCTCATTCCTTCAGCAGAACTGGAGCCTGTCCTCTCTGTTCTGTCTGCATCCTGGACTTACAGGTCCACACTGCAACCCCCATCCTGTCCCCACAGGGCCCAGCACAGATCTGCAAGATATTTTTGAAACCTATATGCAAGGCAGATTTCTCATTAATGCGAACAGGCAAAGCACTCATTCTATAGACATTTTTAAAAGCAACACCAAAGAATGCTCAGTTTAGCACACTCCTTGCCTCAGCACCCTGCACATTCAGACTGCAGAGTGTCTCCCTCCCCACACCAGCCACTGCAGACCCTTGATTATTCAGCAGGCCCAAGGCCTTGCCCAGGTAATGGCAGGCACAGGTCACATCAAAGAAACATGCAGAGCCCTGGAGCCAACTCAGAACCCACTTGGACCCCAGGAAGGGATATTCCTCCACCTAAAGATCAACATACTCAGGCACTGTTCTTCCTTCCTGCCCCCAGCCATCCTGTCATACTCTGCCTGGGCTCCCTATCTCTCTGAAAGAAACTTCTCACCCTGCCCTCTTCCCTTCTTCATGAGACCTCTTCTTTCTCTGGTTTCCCTTATCGAATGTTTCCTGTTCCCAACAGCTACAACATGGCCACTGAAAGGACCTAAAATACAAGGTATCTACCACGCTCTCCCTTTTTGTCAGTCAGCTTCCTTATTGCTGGGACAAAATCCCTAACCATTGCAATTTAAAGGAGGAGAAATTTATTATGGCTCAGATTTTCAGAGCATTCAGTCCATGCTCACCTGGCTGCGAGGCAGAAACATCGTGGCAAAAGAGATGGCTCCTTACCTTATGGCAGTCCGGAAATAAAGCAACAGAGAAAGAGCCAGATAGGAAAGGACCAGGGACCAGATATAGTCCCCAAGGTCATACTCCCCTATCTCCTCCCCCAAAACACTTGGAAGTGTACTTTACTAAGGTAGGCATCTGTCAAACAAATCAAGTTGACAATTAATATTAACTAGCACACTCTTGTTAAAGGGTGGCTCCCATTGTCTACAAAATCTAGCTTTCAGTCTTGCACAACCTGGCCTCATCATTCCCCCAAACTCTCAGACACATTTTGGCATCAGCTCTTGTACATTTCCTCAAGCAGGGCTCTCTTCCTGAGCAGCTTTCTCCCTCAGCAGCTCTAGTATGTCCTCTCCTTTGCTACACCTCTGAATTCTTCCCTGATAGTCTCACAAGATGCTTCCTCCTGTGGCTCCCAGAGTCCTTCCCCACTGCTCTGAAAGTATGACCCACTTTGATTGCCAACTTCCTTGGGTTTGCCTTCCCATGTTCTCCCCTTGTGAGCCCAAGGTGGAAGAAGAAATCTTCAGTCTTCATCTCTGAAGCCCTCTGGACTGGTAAAGCCATGCTAGCTGCTGGTAGCATCTCAGTGACCTCATGAAGTAACACACAAGGTCTCATGTCATGTGCATGTACATGCTCCCAGTCAGCCCACTTTTGCCCAGCTCGTTCAGGCTCCAGACTCCATTCCTCCTGCAGCTGCTCCCACACAGCCCTTAGAGTCCTCTTTACAAAGATGGCACCCATCTGTTAAACACATCACCTGTGTGTCCTTGAAAATTCACCTCATGGCCTCACCCCAGAAACTGGGAAATGTGGAGAGCTGCTGTCCATAACAGGGATACCCTGTAAAAAGAGAGCGCAGATTATCATTCAGCTTCTGCAGCAGATGCAAAGGAGGTACCAGAAAGTATGTATAGAGCTGAGTGGAAATGGAGGGGCAGTAGGGAGGCCTTGAAGAAAGCAGTAGAGAAAGAGTCCAGCTAACATTTATGAGCACCTACTATGTGCCTGGTGTGAACTTTTGCACAGGAAGAGCCACAGAGTGTCGGAAGGGAGAGTGTCCTGAAATCAGATAGGACAGGTCCAGACACCAGACTATAGGCATGGACAAGTTCATGGCCTTCCCAAGGCCTTACCTGACTCCTCCACGAAATGAGATTTTGCTCATCTCCAGAATGGGGAGAGATGCAAAGGGCCTGATACCCAATATATACTCAAGATCAAGAAAGTGCTATTATTAACCTTATAAACCCTGTAATGACCCTGAAGCTCACTTGCCTTGTTAATGCAAAGCCAGAACACACCCCAGATGCTTACTCTCACTGAAACTTTGCACAGCTTCACTCAGTCTTAGGGTGTCTCTGAAGCATCCATCTAACCTCCCCTGCTCAGCCCTTGATGAAGCTCAAGGAGGCTAGAGGCCCCCCGAACTTAAGACTCCCTCCCTCCTCTGACATCTAACCTGAAAGGCCCTGCAGTATCAGCCAGGTGCTATCCCATCCACATGCTCTAAAAGGACATCAGGCAGCAATGTTCCAGGCAAGTCCATGCCCAGGCTTCCCTTTGCCTGGATCTCCTGCTCAGGACCTTCCCTGCCTGCCTCATTCATCACCACGTACTCTATTGACTCTGTCTGACAATGACAGGCCATCAGTCTCCCAGAGCCAAGGTGCAGACAAAAATCTCCCATCTCCCCTTTCAAACCCTCCCTCCGTGGGTCATTGCAGCAGAGAAGCCCACGGAGAGAGGAGCACCCAGACACTGTAGCAAAAGAAGCAGATGAGAACCCATGGTGCCTCCACTTGTTTGCACTGGGGACAGCCCGGGCTGCTTGGCCAATGAAACACCAACTTTCAGACCCAACAGAAAGCCCAGCAGAAGAGGTTCAGAGGCAGTTGAGTTCCAGTCCTTCCAGCTATCAGGTCCCCCAAAACAGACATTTTTCCCACTTCCTGCCCAGGGCCCCTGCAGGCCTTATACTTCAAAGACATGCAGAGCAGGGTGACAATGTGAAAACCTCTCCTTCCTGCTGAATAGAGGACACAGGCTCCTGCTCATCAGAACTTTCTTACCTCACTGGCAAGAGGCAGCTTACCTCGTTGATGTATTGATTTATGTAGTTTCTTATGCATCCAGAGCTTACACTCATGTTTGGAGGGGAACATCCATGGACAAATCTTGGAGATAAAGGCCTGCATTTGCACTTTGTTTGATGTTCAGTCAATGATCCTGTAAGTGTAGACAGGTATAGAAGACAGGAGACCAGGTTGGACTGGATCCCCACATCCATTTGAAGCCCTGCAGGCCTTGCAGCTTACTAATATCTGATACATGCCATGTCTTATCTGCACCAAGGTGCCCTGGGTGGTAAGCCACTAGAGCCCGGGCCCAGTGTAAGGAGGGAAACTGAGGCATTTCTCCTCTGCACCCAGGCTGCCAGTAGGTGCTGCCATCCAAGGAGGAGGTGCTGCCCCAGCCAGCCCACATGCACACCTTACACAGGTCTTTGGGCCCTGGCCTCTCTCCTTCTTCCATTGTAGAACTAGCCAGGGACATTCGTCATCTCAGTCTCTCAGAAGTAAGTCCCAACAGCTTGACTCTGCCAAGGTTTCCAGCTGTGTCATCTGCCAGACGTGCTGAGGTCCTATTCAGAAGCTGCAGATGCTCTGACCCCAGTGGGTCCCAGGGTACACTGGGACATCAGTGCCTAGCCACCCTTTGGCCTTACACATCAGGGCCCACAGCAAAGTCAATCTTCATCTTGAAGCCATTGACACCAGGGAGAGATGTGCAGTGCCATGAGCATGAGCAGAAACAAGAATCAGAATTGGCTAGGTTCCACCAGCACCGGAGCACAGCATGGCACTGGCCTCCTCTGTTCCCTCCTCTTCAGACATCTCTCCTCATCCTATTGGCCTTCCAGGTCTGCCTCTTCCAGGCAGCCCTCTCTGACCACCCCCAGGCAATTCTGGGTGCCTCCATTCTCTCTCAGTTTCCTGATGCTACCCATCAGGAAAAGTTTATCTGTCCACCTCTCCAGTCAGGGAGTTCCACTCTCATCTGCTATTAGCACCTATAATCTGTGATGCGGCACTTCATAAATATCTGCTGCTTGAATTTAAAATGAGAAAATAAAAGATATCAATGAACGAGTGTTGGACTTGTCAGTCCTTCCTGAGGGCCCATGCTGCCAAAAAGTTCTGTCCTCCCTTGCAGTTCTATTTGTTTGTGGGTAAGACACACCTAGACTGACTTCTGAGCTTCCAGACCTGGCAGCCAGTGCAGAACTTCAGAACCAGAGCCTTCTCAGCTAGCTGGCCCACCACAGCCCCCTCCCACAAGCGAATGGCTGTGTGGCCTAGGCAGGCCAGTTCTACTATTCCCATGGACACAGGAGAAGGCCAATCACTTTCTATGGTCACTCTGCTGTGCACATGAGACTCATCATCACCACGTGTCCTTCCAACAAGACCTACAGGCTCCACCTCAAAATGCTGGCTCCACACAGTGGGCACTGGTGGGGACTAGGTTCCATGTCCCACTCACCTACCCCACACAGCAGGTCCACCTCTACAGCCTGGGTGCAAGAAGCAGCTCACTCTAACCTGGGTCCCATTGCTCAGCTCTTGGGGCTCCAAGATCCCTCCTACGGCCATTGAGTTCTCTTTCTAATGAAACAATTCCCACATTGATAGGAAGACTTCTCTCCGGCCCTCATCTGCTGTGAAGACGTCTACACTGTTTCCTTCCAGTACGTTCTCCACACTACTCTGTCCATGCTGTTTCCCTGATAAGGAGGCCCTTCCCCTGTCTTCCCAGCTTAGCTAACCACAGATCCTTCTGAGCCTTGCCCTAGCCTGCTTCCTGAATCTTCTGCCTCCCCATTCAGCATGAGTCTCCTTTGTGCTGACATCTGTCTTACTTTTCTTATTGCTGACACAAAATGTGCAACAACCAAAGATAAAAGTAGAAGGTTTATTTCAAGGCTCGCAGTTTGTAGAGTTTTCAGTCCACAGTCAGCTGACTCCAAGGCAGGGTGGCATGGCAGAGGGACATCAAGGAGGAAAAACAGTTCATGGCAAAGCAAGGCAGGCAGAAGGCAGCAAACAGCAAACAACAGCAGCAGCAGAAGCGGGCCTTTCTCTCTTATCCCTTCCAGGCTGTCTGCCTTTTGGGTGGTGCCACCCATGCACGGAGTAGGCCTTCCTTAATCCCAGAACCATATGCTTAATCCCAGCAGCACATCCTTAATCCCAGTATCACATACTCTAGATCCAACCACCTCTGAAAAGCCCTACCTACAACCACATGAATCTCTAGTAGGGAACGTCTAGATAAGAACTCCATTCAATCACCTAGTACTTCACAGGGCACTGCTGTTCTTCTCTACCTCGCCTCCTATGGAATGATCAAGACTTTTCAGGGAGACCCTATATCTGGCCTTACCTACCGCTACCAGCCTCTGGTATCTCAGGGCTCAGCTTTGCCTGGTCCTCTGGTATGCACTTTTCTGTCTGGGCCTGGCATCCCCATTCCACTCCTGGTGCTGGTGCAGGGTTTGTCTCTGCTCAGCTCAACTATCAGCTCAGTAATTTACTGGGAGGTCTTTTCACTCTGGATTTTGGTTTGGTCCCTGGTTCCTCCTCTTTGATAGTAGCCCCTCTCCCTACTCTGTACTCTCCAGACCCCACACTCAGCCCAGTATCTGCCTGCAGACCTTCTGCCCCCTTCAAAACCCTAGATTCCCGTACATCTGGGGCTGGGCCTCTCAACGGGACACATGACCACTGGTCAATATCATTTGCTCTAAATTCCTTCATCCTTCCTCACCCTTACCAAGAGATCTCTGTGGATAAAGGTATTTCAGTTCTTTTTTGCAACTAAATAATACATTTTATGGATACATATAGAATATATTCATATATTGCTTAACAACAAGGATATGCTCTGAGAAATGTATCATTAGGCCAGCATCATAGAGTGTCCTTATGTAATCTCAGACAGCTAGAACATCACTACACAATATAATCTCATAGGTGCACCTACATATATGTGATCTGCCATTAATGGAAACACCACTATATGGTACATGACTCTACCATGTTGTGTTTGTCTTTTCACCAGTTGATGGATTTGGGGTCATTTCTACTTTTTTGCTATTATGCATTACTGTTATGAACACTCATGCACATGTTTTTATGTAGACATATGTTCTCAGTTCTCTTAGATACATATCTATTTGTGGAATGCTGCATTTTATGACCACTCTGTTTAATTGTTTGAGGAATTGGCATACAGGCTTTCTCTCCATTCCACTGCTCTTAAACCAGGGATGGTTTTGAGCCCAGAGCCATCACATAAGTCACATAGAGCCGGAGAAATAAAACAACAGAGGGTGGAAAAGAGGGGAAAAGGAAACCAAGCTTGATGAGACTGGGTCACTCAATCCTTGGATATGTCAGTGTTATAAATCTCTATGGTGCATGCCTTGTTCATCTCTTCATTTGCTCACTCACTTAGCATTGAAATCAGTCAGAGCTAAGCTTTTGATGCTTAAAATTTAGTCCTTACTGAGGCAGCCTGAATCATCCTTCAGCAGAGTCCCACCTCAATGCTCAGTTGCTCTGTACTCTCTCTCACACTAGTTTAGATCCTAACCAGAACCCATCCTGGATATCTATCTCTGCTTAGATGACTGATGCAGAGGGCACTGCCAGTATGGAAAATGGTCTGAAGTCTGCTTGGCCTCAGCTGAACCAGGTCCAGTCCTTCTCTTGTCATCGCTCACTGCTGGGCATATCTCCCAAGGAGCAGTAAGATGGCCCTTTCCCTGCACATCATACATTTGACATTGACCTCTCCTCTCTGCTCTTGAGGTCTTACCTCATTTCCCATGCACAGGTGTGGCTCGGCACTTCTCTGTACTCTCCCAGTCCAAAGCATGGCCCAGGCCTGTCAGCGAGAATGTCTCTGTAGACTCTGGTTCCCCTCGGTGGTCTCCATGACTTGATCTAGATGGAATTCACAGAGAAGTTTCCAAAACTACTAGTTCAATTCTGCTGAAAGACTATTGGAAACAGTTCAATTTGAGATGGAACAATAGCCAACAGCAGGGATTGCCATGAGCACTGTTTCCTCCTCCTTACACACAGAGCCAGGCAAAGTGGTCTGGAGAAATGAGGCAGAGCCTTCCCAAGTAGCTCTGTCTGTTCCTCCAAATGACTTGCTATGGTCTCAGGAAGGTGGGACATCACCTCTGCCTGGAATTAAGCTGGAAATGCCTGAGTAGATCTGCACCCCACATAAACTCTCCAGGGCCCTGATAGTAGGCATGGAGGATCAGAGGAGAGATGCACAAATACTTCTTCCCCTTCATCTTGGGGAGTGAATGGAGGGTCCTTTGTTAGGCCAAGCTAGGATATATACCTCACTAAAATCTTTCTATTAGTCAGTTAAAAAGACACTCCAATCCAAAACTTAAATTCAAGTTCTTGTTTTTCCCCGAAGCCTCCCTCTTGGGCTGAATGGGCCCCCCTTAATGGGCAGAAGGGGATCCCTCCTCCCTTCCCACCACTGTCTCATCCTGTGAAATCTCTCTGCCATACCCTGAGAAACCCACTTTCCCTCCTCACTCCAGCCTTGCCAGTCATGTAGTCCCTGCATTCGCCCCACGCATATGACTGGGATGCATGAGGAAGCAGTGGGAGAACTGGGTCCTTGGCTCGGGGCAGGTGGGAGGGCGGTCGGTGGCTCTGCCCAGGCTCAGTCTCAGGTAGAAGGCCCACCTGGCACTACCCAGAATGTTTGCCTTTGCCTCGGGAATGGCCACAAGTCTTTGCCCTGGCTCTGTTCTCCCAAAGGCCCCCTCTTGTTATAACTAATGCCTAACCCTTAACACAACAGTGCTCCACAGCCCTGGAAGGAGATGAGTGGAGTAGAAAAGCCCTGTCCCACTCAGGAACTGCCCCACCACACATGGCAAAGGATGTAAGATGAGCAGAAAGAGGTTCTGGGAAAAAATAAGCAGAGCACTTCACACTTTAACTCTTCTGGCTTCTAAAATTTTCTCTGCCACCTCCATCCCCCCTCAAAACCCAGCCCATCCCTAGTTTGGGACTGTGATCATCCTGGCTGGATTTTGCCAGAGCCTATTGGTGACCAAGGCCTCTATTTTACTGACAGAGGTGGCCACCATCTCTGTCATAAGGGTAAGAAGCCACCATCTTGAATTTCCATATACAGACATCTCTCCTCTCTTCCCACAGAAGCCAATCTGTGTGTTCCAACCCAGGATCTTCAAACAAACCCAGCTGCCAGTTAGTCCTCGGTGTTTCTGAAAAAACCACAAAATATTGTCCACATAGGAACTTTTGGAATTACAGTAGACTGGATGGCCTGAAAACCTTCTGTACCAGATAAGGTAGTGTTCTCCCAAAATTCACGTTCACCTGAAGCCCATGAATGAGAGCTTATTTGGAAAGGTCTTTTCAGATCAGTTGATGTGGATCAAGGTGGCTCTAACCCTAATCACAGATGCCTTTATAAGGAAGAGATTTGGGCAGCATGCATACTCATACAGAAGAGAAGAATACCTCTGACAAAGGAAGCCAGGAACAGAGTCACGTACCCACAGTCAAGGGATGCCAAGGAGAACTGGCAGCCACTGGAATCTAGGAAGAAACAGGAAGGATATTCTCTTAGAACCTTTAGAAAAGATGAGCCCTGCTGACTCCTTTTTGAGACTTCTGGTCTTTAGAATTGGAGAAAATAAATTCTTCTTATTTTAAGCCACCCAGCTTGTGGCAGCTCTAAGAAGCCAATACGTCTTCCTCCACAAAATATTTCAAAATTCTGGTTAAAAGAAGGCAGGATCTATACCCACATGAGTTCACAATAAATTAAGGACCAAATATAAAAGGGAAAATGACAAAGAGAGTGATGCTGCTGTTGCCACAACTATGTGGCAACCATTGTGAACCTTATTAACCAAAGGGCTAACATTTCAAGATCAGTACGATGACGGAGCCAAGGCCCTCGCTCCCACACCGAGACCAAATGCACTGCCATACACCGGCAGGACTGCTGAAGGCCTTGTCTTCAGTGATGTGCTGGTTTGGAAGAAGAATCTGTGCATTCTCAAAGGGAGATGACAAAGGAAGTTGCCTGCTTTGGACTAAAATCTAGCCAACTGTTACGGGTTAAGAACTGGTGGTCAACTTAAGGCCAGCTGGATTACATCAGCATGTCATTGAGTGAAGATGCTCCACCTGAGGAAAGTTACCAGGATAAATAGGTGGAGAAGAAGGGAGGTGTTAAAGGGTGGAGGTATTCAGGAGGCATTGTGGGTTTTCCTACAGGTTGCTGTCTGAGCTGTTGGTTCTCCTGGAGAAGCTTTGGTCCTCACATCAAGCATTGCTTCCTGGCTCCAGAGGGGAAGACATGTGCTGCTTGGTCTCCAGGATAAACACACTGCTTCCTGGCACATACCCGACTGTGCTTGTCATTGGAGGAGCTCAGGGCCTCCGTGTTGCTGAGGAGAGCTGTGGTGCCTTTCAGGACAGCTCTGGTCTTTGTTGTGAGTGTGACTTCTCAGCTCCAGCGTAGAACCCTCATCCCACTAGCACAGCTCCTTCATCCTGCTGGCATGGACTTTCTGGCTTCCACCGATGACCCTTGGGTCTTCCCGGCATGGATCCGTAAAAGAGACTGGCGTGAGTCCTTCTTGTGGGCTTGGACCTCCAGTTGGACTCGTGGGAGGCATTGTCCTGAGCTCTGGGTTTTTATCTGGACTCATGTGGGACATTGCCGTGGGGTTTAGGCTCTTGACTAAATAATCTATGTCTTTGGTGTTGCAGATAGATTTCTTGCATTTTCCTGAGTTAACTTCCAGTGACCATTATAAAAATATTACAAACTCCATGTCCTAATCCTAGTTGTTCTGTGTACAACCCTTGACTACAACACCGACCCTCACCTATGTTATGGATCAAATTCATATTGCATGTACCTTGCAGGAAAAGTCCAAGATGAAAAGTTATGATAAAGTTATGCCCAGATAGTAACACATGAGGGATTGGAAGATGTACTGTAAATGCTGTCACTGAGCACACCAGTTCATCCTAGGCTAATATGAACTCATAATCCAAAATTACAAAATGCTAAAGAAAGCACAGAATGCCAGGGCATGGTGGTACATGCTTGCAATCCCAGCATTCAGGAGGCTGAGGCAGGAGGATTGCCTTGAGTTTGAGGTCAGCCTGGGCTACACAGTAAGTTGAAGCCCAGCCTGACCTACATAGCAAGACCTTGACTCAAAAAGAGTGAGCAAGAGAAGAAAAGAATTTTTAAAAAACACAGAACATGCAAGTGTTAAGAGAAATTACACTCAGAAGAATTAGACAAAATTTTTCATATATGAGGATTATTAGATACAAATTTCAAATAAGCAAGTTTAGAATGTTCAAATAGGCCTTTCCCCATGAGTCAACGCCATTCATGAACTGCAGAGTGAGAGAACAAGGCCCCACCAAGAAGCAAGCCCTGCCTGGGGATCAGTGCCACGCACAGGCTGCCATCAAAGCGGGGACAGCCAGCCCCAAGCCTTTCCCTGTGAGTTAGCATCATTTGTGGGCTGCAAGAGGAGAACAATGCCCCACCAGGAAGCAAGCCCCACCTGGTAACTAGCACCATGCACGGGGCCGCTGCCACAGTGGGAACAAGCAGACCCCAGCCTCTTCTGGCACACAAGCTGGCAAACAAGAAGTACCAAACCCCACCCCACCTCACTGTAAGTGACCGACTGATCCGGAGAAACGCAGACTGTGATGATAGCTATCAAGGTGAAAGGCAGTAGGATTCCTGTGGTGCTTCAGTGTTTCACTGACTTTGCATGTCTAGGGCCAGTGGTCTGATCATAGGTTCAGAGGATAGCAGTACACAGTGTGGTATCTAGGGGGATGATCTCCTTCTGAGGGTGGTAGCTATTGTTAATTACCTGGGTCTTGTTTTGAAGTCTGGTATTGTTTTCATTGTTTTGTTGGATTGGGTTTTATTCTGTTTTGTTTTGATTTTATTACATCCAATGGCATGGATAGCTATTTCAAAGATAACAAGATATATTATGATAGCCATTTTGGACTTACTGTTGTCTTTTTGAAGTCCTTTATTGCATTTATTGTTTTGTTTTTATTGGTTCTATTCTGTTCTAATTTGTTTGATTTTTACTATGTCGGAAGGTATTTGCAGCTATTTTGAAGACAATAAGAGGCATTATGGTAACCATTGCTGATTTCCTATTGTTTTGAAGTCCTGTGTCACTTACACTGGTTTGTTTTGATTGGTTTTATTCTGTTTTATTTTGCTTGGTTTTATTCTCTTTAAAATGAAAATAAAAGAAAAAGAAAGAAATATTGAACAAATTTCCAGTTAGAGTTCCAAGAGATAAAGAGAACACAGACAATGGAGGAGAAACCATATTGGAGAAAAGAACTTTCCAGACTGATTTAAGACATGAATATTCACATTCAGGAGACTTAGTAATGCTCTAGACAAATAAATGCAAATATAGTTGTGCCTAAAAAGATACCTTAAAGAAACTTTTAATATTTAAAAGCATTAGAGAAAGACAGATTACTTACAATTTCTCAGTGACTACAGCAGATATAAAAAGCCATGGAATTATATTTTCAAAGCACTGAGACCAAATATGTGAGTTTCTTTTTTTGTTTGGTTTTTGTTCGTTTTGTCTAGTTACTTTTTTCATTGCTAAGACAAAATATCTAACACCCAAAGTTAAAGCAGCAAGGGTTTATTTCAGCTCACATTTTGACTGGCTCTAAAACAGGGTAGCACAGCAGAGGAACGTCGTAGAGGAGAAACAACTCATACCAAAGCAGGACGGAAACAGCGAAGCAAAAGCAGCAGCAGTAGCCAGGCTTTTACCCCATCTGGGATCCCAGCCTTTTGAGTGGTGCCACTCAGAACCATTCTAATTCCAATCAGTGAGGTAATACAGCACAGCACATCCTTAATCCCAGTATCACATGCCCTAGATCCAGCCAGTTTCAAAAAACCCCACCCAGGACTGCATGAGACTTTGAAAGGGACATCTAGACAAAAGCCATAATAGTTCTGTTCTGTTTTTATTTTGTTGCTATAGGTTTTGGCTTGGCTTTATTTTGTTTGTGATACTGGGGATTGAACACAGGAGCTTTCTATCACTAAGCTACATTCCCAATCTTTTTTTATGTTTTATTTTAAACTCACTAAATTACCCAGGCTACCCTCAAACTTGCAAAGCTCTGCTTCCCAAGTAGCTGGTATTATAGGCATGTTCCATTGTGCCTGGCTACACAGCATGTTTTTAGCAGAATAGTTTGCATAACTAAAAAACTATTCAAAAAGGGGAGCAAAATGGAGAGTTTTTTCAGGCAAATGAGCATGCTTTTAGCTATGAGGGATATCTGGAATGACTGTCCCACTGTGTAGAAATTGGAAAACACATAGGAAATTTTCCAGACATTGGAAAATAAGCAATGTACGATGGCAGTCACTGAGTAAAAGGAACACAAAAGCCTGACCTTACTGCTACTCGGGCTTCCCGCCTAGAGATAACTTCCGTTCTACAGGTCAGGAGAAGAACCCAGAGAACTACAATTGCATAGAGTTAAAGAGACAAGAGGTTGGTGCTCAGGGAGGTCAAGATAACTAGGACTCATAAGTAGGAATACTCAGAAGAGGGAGCATTAGAAGGAAATGAAGGAGGAATCTGAATAGAGTCCACAGGAGTCTCTGGTGCATACTTACCAGGCATGAGTCGAGTGACACCCAGCAAACTCAACGAAGATAGATTCCAAGGAAAGAGGTATTCCTAGGGAACTTGGAGGGGAACAAGTCCAAAAGCTCACATAGAGCAGGAATTTACTAAGTTCCTTCCAGAGTTGAGATACTTCATTCAACATACAGAAAACACTTGGAGAGAATGAAGAAGAATTAAGCCTTAAATAGAAGGTGTTACATTAGCCCCAGAACAGAGTATTTGGTACTTAAACATTCAAAAAATACACCTCAAAGGATCAAATAACAAGTTATCTGCAATTCTGAAAAAGTTCAACAATGGTTAAATAAATACATTATTTCATATAAAATCCATAATACCCACTAGCCAATCAAAAATTTCCAGCACAAAGGAGTTGGAAAATATGTGCCAAGATTAAAAGGAAAACCACTCAATGAAGTTAGAAGTAACAGAAAAAAACATTGAAATAGCTATTAGAAATGTCTCAAATCAATAACTAAAGTTTCTATCTGATGACACTGGAGATACAATACCAGAATAAACTTGAAGCAAGCAAAAGAAAAATCCTAGAGACAGCAGAAATCATTGAAATTGAAAGCACAAAAGCAAAAAGAAAATATCAATCAAGACAAAAAATGATTCTTTGGAAAGATCAATAAAATTGACAAACCCCTAGCAAAGCTGACCAATTAAAATAGAGACAAGATACAAATCATTCATATTCAGAATAAAAGAAAGGATATCACTGCAAAGCCACAGGCATTAAAAAGACAATAAAAGAATATTATGAGAAACTATTCCAAAAAATGACAAGAAAATAAAATGCAAAAACTCATCCAAGATGAAATAGTAATCTCAATAGTCCTACAACTATTAAATAAATTGAAAACATAATTTAAGAAAAACTTATAAAAGAAATTTCCAAGCACAGATGGCTTCACTGAAGAATTCTACAAAACATTTTAAAAATAAACAACCTCTGTTTCGCACAATTACTTCCAGGAACAGAAGCAGGGAAAACATTTCCCATCTCACATTATGATGCCAGCATTGCCCCACTATCAACACTACACAACAATAATACAAGAAAACTATAAACCAAAATCCCTGGTGAGCACAGATATTCAGCAGAACTTTATCCAGCCAAATCCGTCAGTGTACAAAAACAAGTCTCATGTGACTGCTACTGTTGGACCTGGAATACTCACCAATGGCTGGCCCATGTGTTAAGTGCTTGGTCCCCAGCTTGGCGCTAGTAGGAGATGATGGAAACTTTACAAGATGGAGTTTAGTGGGATAATTTGCAGCACTGAAGAAGTTCCCCTGAAGAGGATTATGGGACACTGGTCTCTCCTCTTGTTTTTTTAATGTCCTGGCCATGAGGTAAATAGCTTTGCTCCAGCACATGTTCTCACCATGATGTGCCACCATAAGCCCAAAGTAACAGAACTAATTAGTTATGGGCTGAGATTTCCAAAACTATGAACCAAATACAAACCCTTCTCTTTACAAACTGATCATCTAGGGTATTTTGTTATAGTAACAGAAAACTATCATAATGATGAAAGGTGTATGTTATCCTGAGAATGCAAGTCTGCTTCAATATTTAAAAATATATCGATGTCATCTACCATACTAATGGTCTAAAAAAGAAAAAAGTACATGGTTATATCTACTATAGGCTCAATTCACATGATGAAGTACTAATACCTAGAACTTCAGAATGTGACTGTATTTGGAGATGGGACTTTAACAACTAAACTAAATGAAGTCAGCATGGTGAGTCTTAAGTCAATATGACTGAACACTGTCTTAGTCAGTTCAGTGTGCTATAACAAACTACCATAGGCTGAGCAACTTAAACAACACTCATTTCTCAGCTCTGCATGGAAGTCTAAGATCAGGGTACCCATATGGTCAAGTACTGATGAGGGCCCTCTTTCAGGGCTACAGATTGCCAACCTCCTCCTGTGTCCTTACATGGTAGAAAGAGGGCTGCCTAGCTCTCTGTCCTCTTCTTAATAAGGGCACCAGTCTCATTCATGAGGGCTTTACCTTTTTTTTGTGAAGGGGTACGGGGGATCAAACTCACAACCTCATGCTTGCCAAGCAGGCTCTTGTGCTGCTGAGCTATATTCCCCCATGGGGACTTTATCTTATGGTAAAATGCTAAGCACTTTCCCCCAAAACCAATAACAAGGCAGAGATACACACTCTCATCCCTCCTATTCAACATCATATGGGGAGTCCTGGCCAGTGCAATGAGAAAAGAAAAAGAATTTAAAAGTCACATAGGAATTACGAAACGAAACTGACCACTTACAAATGACATGATTGCCTACATTGAAAACCTCAAGTAATCTACAAAACAAAAATTTTAAACTAGTGAGTTTAGCAAGATTGAAAAAATCAACAGAAAAACCAATCACATTTATATATGTATATTAGCACTGAACAATTAAAAACCAAAATTTCAAAAGACCAATGTAATTTCTAAAACCTCCAAAATATATTAGGCACAAACACAACAGAACACATATAGAATCCATATCCTAGAAACTACAAAGCTGATAAAACCCTAAATAAACCAAAAGACGTTCCATGGTCATGAATTGGAAGACTTGAAAAATTAAAGTGTAAATTCTCCTCAAGATCAATTTATAAATTTAACACAATTCCTATCAAAATCTAGGATTTATGTTTGATCACCTATCACCTAACTATATTTCAATGACAGATCATTTATAAGACAGTGACCACATAAAGTTATGTCACCTATTGACGTTGTAGCCAACCAAGTTTGCAATGCTCGTTTAACAAAATTCCCTGACAATGCACTTCTCAGAACATCCCTGTCATTAATATATAGGTAAAAAATACAAAAACAGTTAATTCCAAAATTTGAATAGGCAAAGAAACTGAAACAGCCAAGAAAAGAAATCTGGAAGAATCACACTTCTGTCTGATTTGTGTGTGTGTATGCGCGCGCATGCATGCTGTGTGTGTGTGTGTGTGTGTGTGTGTGTGTGTGTGTGTGTGTGTGTGTAGAGCCTTGTGCATGCTAGGCTAGTGCTATATTCTTAGTTCTTCAGACTTCTTCATTTTGAAGTCCTTTAGATTTTTTTAAATTTATTTTATTTTGAAGATTTCCCTAATCTGCCCAGGCTGATCTTAAAGTTACTGAAATTTTTCTCAGCCTCTCAAGTAGCTGAGATTACAGGCATGTGCCACCATACCTAACTCCTGATTTTTTTTTTTTTTTGTCTTTTTCGTTTTTATCGGTACCAAGGATCGAACTTACGACCGCACACTTGCAAGGAAGGCGCTTATGCCACTGAGCTAAATCCCCAGCCCCCTAACTCCTGATTTTTAAACTTAACTAAAGCTACATTATTAAGTCAGTATGGCACTGTGAAGGGGCAGATGCATACATCAGTAGAAGATAATAGAGTATCTGTCACTCTAACGGAGGCAGCTAGGCCTTCCAGCACGTTAGAACCATTCACCCCCCAGCAAGCTCTCCACCCTGCCTTGCACTGAGGGCTCTGCATAAGAGGACAGGGTCACAAAGAGTGCCCTGCTGACTAGTCTGACTCCAGACGGCACCAGGCATTCTCCTTTGGAGGGACAGGCTGGTGTCTTGGAAGAGCACCAGGCTGTGTAAAAGACATGCAGCAAGGATGGTGACTTGAACTGAGCGGCCCCACCTGCCCTCAATGCCCAAGCAGACATCACTCTTTTTTTTAAGAGTATCCCTGTTCAGTTAGATGAGGCTGTCTTAATTAAACACAGCAGACTGGGTAGCTTAAACAATAGACATTTATTTTCTCACAGTTCCAGAAGCTGGAAGCCTAAGGTCATACTGCCAGCATGGTCAGATACTGGTGAGGACCTTCTATCTGGCCTGAAGACAGCTGCCATTTCTGTTGTCTCATCATACGAAAGCACTGATCCCACCATAAGGCACCCAGCCTCATCCCACCCTTTAAATATAGTCACGTAAAGGCTCCCTGACAGTACCAGCATGTTGCAGGCTGGGACTTCAGTGAATGTGAGGAGACACAGCTCAGTCCATAACTGTCAATGTGAGCACATTGCCCGTGCCCAGAGGCCTTCCACGCCTCCCCTTTGCACACCCAGTTAAGAGCCACACCTCAGTGGAAGGCTCTAGGCACATCTATCTATGAGTTGGATGCTTGTCCATCACTTCATTCATTCTCCAGCTAATAGGTCCTGAGCATGCACACCAAGTTCCAGGCAGGCTGCGACAGGGAAGGAGAGCTCCACAGGTCCTTTCTGCCTCCAAGGCCCTTCCAGTCCTCCGTCAGATGTCACTGTGGTGTTACAGGTCCTTCCATGTACACCAGCAGCTGCTAGCACAAGTTTAACAGTGGCCTTTTGGAGGAATAATGGGCTTCAGGGTGCCGTGGAACAAGGTCACCCCTAGGTGCAGATGACTGTGATCTCATGACCAAGATAAGCACAATGACAGCCATCCTTCAGGTCCCACAGGGCCAGCACTATATACACAATTCACATGCAACATCACTTCTAGCTTTGAGCCAACTCTATGCTATAAGGTATAGCCATCACCCCCTTCATCGGATCAGAAAACTGAGGCTCAGCAGTAACTTGTCTAGTAACTAAATAGCTATCTGGCCTTGGGTCTGAGTTCAGATTTTAAGAAGCTTGTTCTGTTGCTCCCCCTTGTCTCTGAGGCCATGGAGACAGGTGCTGAGAGTGTCAGTGCCACTCTCAGTGACTTTCATGGTAGCTTGGAGTGGAGGCTGGGTCTATGTAGCTATGTTTAAATCTCATCCTGTCTCTGTGTGGCTCCCATACATAAACAGTTCTGTGCCGTGACCTGCCATTTTCCCATGACCTAGTGTACTTTCTGCACCAAATTGTTTACTTTCAAAACATTTCTGCTCCTCTAGGCACACTCTTGCAAATACCCTCCTGGGGCTGACCAGCTCCCAGAGAAACACAAGCTGCAGACCACAGATGCTCTCCCAAGCTTCCGTTCTCAGGCCACATCGGCCTGGAAGAGACTAAGGACACAGCAGTGACATTGGTGCTACCGATGGCTAGCAGGTACACAGTTTGCTAAAAAACCTTGCAAAATGTATATATGCTGACCCCAAAGTGCCTACAATCTTCCTTCTCCGTGTCCCCATTGCAGAATATAGTCTGAGGCCAACCCACAACGACACCCTAACCCAACCCTGCCTCCTCCCATGTGGATGCTCCAGCTCCACGCTGAGGGCACTGTGGCCAAGTAGTTGGCACTGAGCCACAGAAATAGGGAGAACTTCCACCTGCAGCCCTTGGGCTTCAAGACTCAGGAAGACCTTTGGGTACAACAAAGTCTGGGGATGGGGCTCTCCCTGCCTCTAACCACTATGCCCCAAATGACAGGCTCCCTGGAAAAGGCAGCATGGAGGGGCTCCAAGAAGCAGATGAAACTGTGTCATTTGTTGAATAACAACCATGATAATAGAATGCACCCCACAGCACTGCCATCAGAATTAAACCCCATAATAAATATTAAGCATTTTACAGGGCATGAGGCCAAGGGCTAATATCCCTTAGACACCAATTATTGTTACCATCAAGATTAGAAATGGGAAACACAGATGGACATTGGGGTGCATGCCTATAATTCCAGTACTCTGGAAAGCTGGGACAGAAGAACTGCAAATGTGAGCCTACTCTGGGTAATTAGCATGACCCTGTCTCACAAGAAAAATTTGAAAAGAACTAGGGATATGTGATGGCCTTAGGTTCAATTCCGAGAAAGAGAGAAAGCCAGAGAGAGAGAGAGAATCAAGCATGACTTAAGGCCTCTCAAACCCACCACTGAACTAACATAGTTAAGGATCACTTGATGCTCATTTAGTTCTTAGTGTCATGTATATGAGGGGTGAGAGGATAATTGATGTTCTGTGTGGCAGATGCTTCCAAAGACAAAGCTCACCAAAATCTCAGGGACGCCACAACTCCTGACCTAGGCTCTGGTCTTGAACTGACCTCAGATCGCAGGCCAGCAATTGATGGACATTACTGCAAGCTAAGGGTCAGGTCACCTCCTCTATGGTAGCTCCCAGCAGCACTTCCATTAAGTTTATCACACTCTCTGTCATGTTTTATTTCCTGAGAGCAGTAAGAGGATAAAGGGAATGTTATGTAAAGTCCATTCAATGAATGGGTAAACTGAGGCACCTCCATGGCACCCCCGTGGAGTGGAGTCATCCGAACTTCAAAGTATGGCCTCAAGAAGGTGGGAAAGCTCATCTTGTATTAAAGATGTTGCAGTAGCCAGTGTTTACTGACCTAAAAGCCTGGACTCCCAAGCCAAGTCTCCCATCCTGCCGAGAGCTGAAAGACCTCACCCAGGGCACCAGGGTCACACCACACAGCTGCACAGAAACTCCTCTGCTCTGTGGCATTCTTCCACCACACACCCCCTGCACAGCCCAAATCACTCTAAGGAGGCAAAAATCTCCCCGAGTCAGAGAGCAAAGCCCAGGAGTGGCTATGAGGATGCTGTGTCCTTCCTGTGCATGACAAAGGGCAGGGAGACACAGGTTGGCCTCCTGGACAGTTCACCCGAAGACAGCCTCCTCCCACCAGGGTCATGGGGCCATTGCTGCCCCTCCTGCTAGCACCAGGCCCTGAGACAGTATTGAAGTAGAGTAGGGAGCCAGGACAGCTGGAGAGACACCAGAGGGTGGGGTTGGCTTGGCAGGCAAGGTCAGGGAGGCAAGAGGCCAGCCTAGCCTGCAGGGTTCCTGCTGCTTTGGCCCAAAGTCTCCCTGGGACCTTGCAACTGACCTGACAGAGTCACAGACCGTGTCACAGCACCATAGTTCACACTGCCTCCATGCCACAATGCCATCCAGTCACAGGGTAACCAAGGGACAACATCACAGCATCAATGCCTACTAGTGTCACCATATCACAGCATCACTGTCACACCACACCACACCATTATGAAGTCACATTGTCACTGAGTGTCATCAGGTCACACTATCACCATACCACAGGGTAATTATATCACAGTGCCACTGCATTGCTGTCACTACATCACCATTTGTGCTTCTCAGGAGCTTTTAAGTGCAGATCTTTGCAGCTAAGAAAATATTTTAAGGAGGAAAAAAAACAGCCATGCCAATGACCCACTCCAAACCCTAAGCCAGCAGAGGCCACCACCTGCAGACCCAAGAGCTGGGTATATATTTACCCTGGCTGTAGAACCACTTTGGCTGTGCCCTTCATGGTTAACCTTTTGATGGTGCCCAGAAATGTGTGTAAATGTGTGTAAACCTACTTTTAGCATTGAGCTCTGGCTGACTAGGTATAGGCCTGCAGCTAAAGCCACGCAGCCAGTCCAGAAGCATGAGTGTTAGTATCCACCTTCCAGCCCTCTGTCTTTTTAGGATGACCATCCCACTGGGTAGGGTAAATGTATCCAGACACCTTTGTTCTCACTGCTCACTGCCAGATCCTTCAACCCAGCCCTCCAGCCACAAGAAAGGGTCCCTTCTCCCTGCGCGGACCTTTCCCTAAAGACCGCTACCGACAGAAGCCAGCCTCAGGGCCATCAGCTCCCTGGATGCCCCTCTTCAGCCATTTAGCCCAAGAATAATTATTTATTGATGCCAGGTGCTGTAGTGCATGCCTGTAATCCCAGCACTTGGGAGGCTGAGGCAGCAGGATTACCATGAGTTTAAGGTCAACATGAGCTACATAATGAGTTCAAAGCAGCCTCCAACTATACAGTGAGATCCTGTCTCAAAAACTCCAAAGTGAAATAAACAGCAGCGAGTGAGAACTGGCCAAGGACAAATACTCTATGAGATCTTTGGTGAAGTTTTTCAGTTACTCCCTGCACCCCCCTCCCAGCAACCCTATCAGGAAAGGCTCGTCTGTTTTTGCTCCATTTTTTCAGATGAGACTAAATTCCTAGCAAGTTAATCATCCAGTCTGACCCTTCAAAGCCTTCTGCCTAGTGGGATACTAACACCCACTTCCCCAGCACTCAGCCAGGCCCTCCCTAAAAGTCTGAATAACAAGGCCAGCTCACAGGTCCACAGTAAAGTTATCCCTATAGCACTCAGTTCTTCAGACCATTCCACCCTGGTTCCACTGTCTTTTAAAAGTGGAGAAACGCCAAATAAAATGAAACTTTACTTTCCCTCTGCAGAGAGGCCATTATCTTCACAGCATGACACCCAATCCTGGGAATCCTCCTTCACTGTCACTCAGGCCTCCAAGGCTGGAATCTGCCAGAAAGCAGCTCCAGCTCCCAGAGTTGAGTTGAAGGCCCCGAAGGCCAGACAAGTGTGATCAAAGTGCTTGGGAAAGACTCCCAGAGATGATGCAGAACTAAAACCCATGTGGTCCTGGGTCTGCAGGAGTTGCACAGATATCAGTCTTCTGAAAAAGACAAAGACCCAGCTCATCCCTGCTCCACATCCAAAGTACATCACACCTGGACCCCAGCAGAGCCTGGGGTCTCTCTGAGCATTTCTTGGAAGATAATCCTAGTAGCAGCTAGAGTCCAACTGCCCCCTGAAGATTGCTGCTGAGATGGGGTCACTGACTTGGGAGAAATATGGACACTATGTACTCATTGCAGAATGGAGTGGCCACCTGGCTTGGGAAGGAATGGAAGCAGTTTTGGGCAGACAGGACCCCCAGCTCACCAGCTCAAACCTTTAATGACAGGCAGCCTCACCCTGTCTCAGTTCCCTCATCAGCCTTGGTTCTCTCCGGAGTGCCACCTGGTCACTGGGGGACACATTTTGCATATTCATATTGGTGCACACCAGCAAAGTGGAGATCAGATGAGCAGTGAATGAGCTTGGAGCTTAGCAGAGTGACCTCAGAAGCTACTCACTAGGTCTCACATCCTGCACATGCACACACACACACACACACACACACACACACACACACACACACACACAAAACCTTGAGGCTTGGTTTAAACAGCTCCCAGGACACAGGAGATGCTACCACAGCCATGCATAAGTGCCAGAAAGAGACCTCAAACTGTGCCCCAAATATCTGGATTCATTTACTCCCTGCCATCAAGAGTATGAGAGAAGGGGCTGGGAATTTAGCTCAGTGGCATAAGCATCTACCTTGCAAACACGCAGTCCTGAGTTCAATCCCTGGTACAAAAAAAAAAAAAAAAAAAGAATGAGAGAAGCCCGTAAGAATGTAAAAAATGAGCTTATTCATAATTCAGCCAAATTGGAAGGGCAGCTAGTCTGGCTTCACCCTGAGTACACAGAAGTACTCCAATATATAAAAGGGTAGAACAAAAGCCAGTAAATATGCATAGGTAGATTTAGCCAGGTTTTTGTCCCCAAAAGAGGGCCCATTAAAAAAAAGCATTAAAAGTCTGGTTCTGTTAAAAATTCCTTGGCACCAAGAGCTAAGGGTGGAAGTTTCACTCTCAACAGGAGGAAATAGCTTAAGTTTTCAAAACCCTCATTTTTTTTTTAAGATCTCAGTTATATAACCATGCCTTTGTCAGATGTCCCTGGGCTTCAAAGGCCCCAGGTAATGACAGGGGACACCAGCCCAGAAATCACCATCCTCAGCAAGAAATGAGACCAGGCACCATCCACAGACTGGCCCGTGGCCATCAAGGTGTTAACATAGCTGTTTGCTACAGCTAGTGCCAGCCTGTGTCCCAGGTGTTCCTCCCACCAGCTCCTTAAGCCAGGCTGGCCTTTGTCATCATCTGCCTCAAGGAGGATAGAGCCTGACACAACTTTAGATTGGCAGTCTCTGGACTCCGAGAGCCATAGTCCCACCTCCCCCTCCCTCAAGGATTCTCATAAATGCCTAGAAAACCTGCCAGAACCCGTGCTCCCTGCAGGTGATGTGTACATGTGAAATAATGGATCATTACTGCCCACCCCTCCTGATTCCTCCATGGCCTGTCTTGGCATCATGCAGGGTGAGAGAGAGAGATAAAGACCTCTGCACTGAGGCTTCCAGCCCAGGAGCTTTCCAGCCTCTTAGACTAGAAAAACAAGCAAAGGTCCTGGGTCAGGTTGTTGAGGAGGCCCAGAAATAAAATGAGTCCTCTAGTGATTCCCAACACCTCTGGTAAGTGCTCCAAATAACCTGGACCCATAGATTACAACCTGCTCCCTGCCCCGCCTTCTAGACACTCTTCTTCCCATGTTCCTGGGCTTTGATCCTTCCTTCACCTCCCCCTTCCGCTGCTCCCGCAAGGCTCTCTTACAGGCTCCCCATGTCTATCCTTAATGTTAGGGGTCCTCGTGGTCCATCCTGGGCCTTTTCTGAGTCTGCCTTCTCCCTGGGTCACCCCGGAAACCCAGCTGCAGGGACTCCCATCCTTCTCTTGAGTTACACCTCAAAACCACAGACCAGGTTCATCTTCAGCCATTGGCTCCATTCTAGACCTGGCAGATGGTGGCAGCTCCCTGGGGCTCATCTGAAAGATTCCAGAACGATGGACCCTCCAGACCCTACTTTCAATGTCCAGCAGAGGCTTTCTCAGTCTGAAGTCCCATCTCCACCCCTGAAGGCGAGTTAGAGAGACACAGTGCTCGCCCAAGCCTCAGGTTCACCAGCCCAGGACAATCTAAGAGCCAGAGGAAAGAAAGCAAGCCCTTTCCCCGGGAGTTTAAGAGGAACTAGCACGGTCTCGAGAAAGCACTGAGAACAGTGGAAAGAAATGTAATCCTCCACTGAGGGAGCGGGCAGGCCTCGGACTCCAGGAGTAGCCTCTCATCTCACTCCCAGGGCTCCTGCCTTTGTTCCAGAATCCTCTCTGGCTGTTGTTCACCAATCCAGGTGATGATTTGAGCCAGTTTTGAGCTCAAGAAGGAAATACCAAGGAAGCATGCCACCATAGCATTACAGCACAGGTTACTGAGGGTACCTGGGGCCCCAGGACAGTCTGACCACAAGCACCACAGACCCAGAGGCCCTCAAATGTAGTGCCTCAGGCTTGACATTCCCAGAGTCCTCAAGGTATGGGCCCCACTGTCCCTATGGTTTTTTATTTCCTGTTACCTTAGCCATCTACTCCAAGTGTTTCTAGGTATATCATCCCTCAGATACACCAGTACCTTCCAATTTCAGTCTCAGGTCTGCTTCTGGGTGGGGAAGTTGGCCCAAGCCAGAGGGCCCAGGACTAGAGGTCTGAATGGAAGGGCTCACTCACAGAAGCTTCCCACAGCAGATGAGAGAAGAGGGGCAGGAAACAATGGAGATCTCAGAGCAACGACGTCACTTAATTTTCGCTGCATCCTTTAGGTAGGTGTTACTATGCCCATTTTTCAGATGCAGGAACTGAAGCTCAGGCATGTCCCAGTGCCCTAGCAGGGCCAAGAGAAGCTGAGGTTCAAATACAATTCTCAGCAGCAAAAATCAGGTCCCAACTCCTGGGCCACACAGATCTTTCCAGGTGGGACTAGCAGAGCTGACAGTTCTGGAAGTAAGAGGTTTTCAGTCACCCAATGCAGGCAACTAGAAATTGTCGAGCTGGATCTGTGTGCCTCCTGTAGTCAGTGGGAGCTCTCCTGACCTCCCCCCTCCCGGGGGGGGGGGGGCCTACTTGCTTAAGCCGCCTAAGGACACAGACACTATTCCCACATTGAGTCGCCTCATCTCACACTCTGGCGGTATCTCAAAAAGCCCGGAGCTCAGCTCTCTCTCTCTCTCTCTGTAAAAGCTCCGTTAATGAGAAGCAGATTTGATTTTCTCAGGGGAGGCAGCTAGAGGTGGAAGTCAGAAGCAAAAACTCTGGTGGATGAATCATCACATTGCTTTTATTAATTTTCATTCTGTGATGTTTTGGTGATTTTCTAAAAACACATAGCAGGGTAAAGCTCACATATCTGGTTATTGGCAATGACCATTTGGAGCGGACTAAAAGGCTCAAAAGGTTGAAGATCTAGTTGAATCACTTCCAAGGTTTACAGGGGTCAGTGCTTGTATCCCTTCTATTTTTAAGTGAAAAACAAATTATAAAACAGTATGTAGAGTAGGATCCAAGATCTATTTTCAAAATACATGTACATAAATATAAAAGAATATATATGTTAAGAAATGCGTGATAGTTAATCTTCATGATTTTATTAGATTGAGACACCTAGGAGATTAGTAGAGGTACATAGCTCCTGTGAGGGTGTTCTCAGAGATGATTGGCATATGGTAAAGCAAACTAGGATGGCAATTTGCCCTTAATGTGGGCAGCACCAGTCAATAGAGTGGGTACCCAGTGGAGCAAAATTGGAAAAAAGACAACACCTGGGCACACAGGTTCTCTTTCTGGTTCCCAGATGGCAAGAGGTAAGTACCTTTGTCCCCTCCATGTCTATCTTAGTTCTACCTTTCTCTTGTTGAGATAAAATACTCGACACCCAAAATTAAGGAAGGAAAGATTTATTTAGCTTACAGTTTGTGGAGGTTTCAGTCCCTACTCAATTAGCTCCAAAACAGGGTGACAAGGCAAGAGGCAACAGTTCAAGGTGGCAAAAGACAGCAAAAGCAACAAGAGCAAAATGGGGAAAGCAAGACTCTTTTACATTCTTATATGTAGGCTATCGCCGGAACCATCTCTGTGCCCTCCTCTTGCACAGACAGGATATTTACAAAGTGAAGACTCTGGTTCCCTGTTGAACCTCTCAGTGAAATTTCTAAACTTCTCAAGTTGATACATTGTAATGGCTGATACCATTACAATGTCCTTCTACAGCCAGCTGACCATGGATTGAAACCTGTCAAACCATGAACCAAAATAAACCTTTCCTCTATATCATTATTAGCAAGTATGTTGCCACTGCAGTGGAAAGCTAAGGCACATGTACAAAGGCTAATGGTAGTTAACTCTGAAAAGCAGGGCAAGAATCATTGGAATTTCTCCTTTTTCTTTCCTTGTAGTTTCCAGTTTTCACTAATAAACATGGTCTATTTCAGGATCAGGGCAAAACATGTCCTATTACAATAATATGAAATACCATAAAGCACTTGAAAGCCTGGCTTCCTTTTATGAAAAGCAGACAGGATCCATCAGAGAAACCTTCCCAGCAGGCCTTCTGGCCCTAAAGGGACTTTGAGATTCCTCAGAGGCCCCTGGAAGAGGAGTAGAAGAGTCTTGGATCAGCAGGAAAGCAGCCTCCCCATTCCTGCTCTTTTCAATTTTACTCCACTGATCCAAGTCCAGAGAAATGGTACCATATCCTTTTCAAAAGCAAAATAAACCTGACCTTGTGCTCCTGTCCCTGTAAGCTGGTAAAAAAATTCATTCTATAATTATTAGAGCTCTACCCATAACTAGGGCTAGACTCAGCAGGTGAAAATACAGGATGCCCAGATAAATTTGTATTTCAGACAAATTACAAACAATTTTTAGCATATTACATAAAATATTTGGAACATACTTATAACGTTATTTGCTGTACATCTGAAATTAATTGGGAGTACTACATTTACCTTATCTCTGTGCCCAAGGGTCCTCCAAAGACCCAAGAGGGTTCTACAAATCAAACTAAATGGGGAAGCCTGAGGCCACTCATCACATTGTGAGTTCAAATGCATGCCAAACACAACCTGAGGATCAAGGAGTGCTGTGGCCCCCATGCTAAATGGATGTGGGGAATCTTTGAAGAGACTGGGGTACCCAGTAACTAAAAGCACCAGTCGGTCATTTCCCAACACCCTGCCATCTCTCGGCACACTATGTGAGCATGGGGCCCAGGTGCCCACTGCCATCAAAGCTGCACACCATCATCCAGGAGCCTGACTGGAGACTTCAAGCCCACCAAATTGGGGGATTTCGATGAATTTAATAATGTGACTATTTATGAAAGTAAGGACCAAATGCAGAGAATCCAGATGGGTTAGGGAGTAAGACCACAGGCTGCTGTGGAGGTGAGGTGACAGAGAGGCTTCCAGAATAGTTACAAGAGGCTGTGAGGGGGCTGCTGAACAAAAGCTGAGACACCCCCAGGGAGACAGCCTGGCAATGGACATTTATGGTTGAGATCTAAAATGACTCCCCAAGGGTCTCATGTGGAGAACAGCATCTAACAAGGAGAAGTCTCGGAAATACTATGATGACTAAGAATGTTTCAGAGATTAATTGTTTAAGGTGTTTAAGAGGACGGAGTGAGGAAAAAGTCTCATGTGTTCAGAGGTGAGGCTTCAGAAAGTGATTGGATCACGAGGGCACCATACTCAGAGCAGATTTATCCCTTGATGTGATCATACCTTGGTGGCATTATTTGGAGGTGACAAAAAGAGGAAGGAGGTTTTGGTGAAAGGCGTGTAACTTGGAGGGGTGATTTGGGAACTACATTTGGTCTCCAGCCCCTCCTTGCTGACTCTGTTGCTTCCTCTGCTTCCTGGCTGCCACAGAGGTGAGTAGCTCTTTCTCCCTGACGCCACAGACCTAAGAGCAGTGGATCCAGGTGACCATGGACTGAAATGTCTGAAACCATGAGCCAAAATAAATCTTTTCAGCTTAAGTCAGATTTAGGAAAATTATTGTGTTATAGCAACAAAAAGCTGACTAAGACAAACACCCAGTCTCTCTCGAATCCCTCCCTCCATCTCCTTCCAGGATTTCCTGTCGACCCAACCCCAACCAGAAGCCAGGGCCAGGCTGCAGATGGGAAGTGGGAGAGGGCATAGGAATAGCAATGGAAGATACCAGCACAGTGCATCCCTCAGTCAGGAGTCGACAAGCTCAGGTCCCATTTTCTGCCCTGACAGGTATATCCCACCATTAACCTCTTTGTGAGTTGAAGTAAAAGATAGGCATGGTCTTCAGGCAACAAATGGTCCCAAGGCAAGAGGACTGAATGTTGTAGCTTGGCATTACTGATGCCATCTTGAGCCCCGCATTTAATTAGTGCCCTACAGGAGAAAAATTCACCTGCTCAACAAAAGAAGCAGGATACAGGTGTCAACTGAAATTAATGAAAGATTCAAGCTAAATTGTTTCCAACGGGATGTCTTTTGTGATTCTCTCCTTTAAAAACTCTGTAATTTTCCAGTTCGGGGCCACTTGTTTGGACCCTTAACCAAGGGGGTCTGTATACAAGTGGTCTTGAACTCAGTTAATTAAATTCCAAATTTATCAATTTGGCTACTTGGATTCCTATATTGTTCACGAATTCATCTCACTGAGTAGCCCACTAATTTTCTTAGAACAAGAAAGAGGAAATGTAAAGAGGATAAAGTACTAAGTTATCTCTCTATCCCATCTGTTTTATGTCTTAGACTCCCATCCAAAGGTCTAGTTCAAAATAGTTTTTCCATTTTAAAAAGAAAGAAATGAAAACCAGAACTATTAGCAAACTGAACACACACAAACACGTGACTCCAAACTTCTGCCCAATGTGAGCACGGTATAGCTGGACATGTCCCCAGCACAGACAGTAACTCAGCAGGTGTGCAGGCCTGTGCACCCTGGAAGCCACCCTGGTCTCTCCAAAGATTCAGCTTCAGGTTAGATACACAGGCAGGGCATGGTCTCCCAGCATCCACAGCCCATCTCCCACCAGAAGGATGAGTGTTTCTCTTTGGGAGGACCAGTGTACCGCTTCTCCATCCCCTTCCTAAATGTGGGGGCAATGACTCCTCTTCTAGATACAGGAGTGGACTTACTGTCTTAAGCCAAGAAGCACGTCCATTCTTTCCCAGGAAAAGGTCTCCCAGAAAGGCCTCAGGATTGAGGGCCCAACCCAATCAAAATCAATGAGTTGTCTTCTCCCATAAAAAGCAAATACAAGATTCAACCTTTCCCATTGGACACAAATAAGGAAGGAAATTATTATGAGCAAATACTATAAGCAGGCTACTCTATAAAAATAAGAGCTTTATTTTGGCTCATGGTTCTGGAGGGGTAAGATCCTCATTTGGTTATGGCCTTCTTGCTGGCACAGCCTGGAGCATCACATAGCAAGACACAAAAGTGTACAAACATGGGTGTGTATGCATGCATGGACGTGTATGGGCATGTATGTGGCAGGTGAGGGGAAGGGTGTTTCTCTCCCTCTTTTTATGAGCTACCAAAATTCAACATATAGGCTCCACCCTGATGTCCTTATCTAATCCTAATTACTTCCCAAAGGCCCCACCTATAAATATCATAGGCAGATTAAGTCTCCACTTACTAATACCATTAACTCTTTTTGGGTTTTTTGTTTGGTTTTTGTTTTTACTATTAACATTCGACTTTGGGGATAAAACTCCTGGATGAGTTCATGGATAGAAGGGGAAACTATGTTCAAAACATGGCAAGGAGTTTAGCAATTATTCTGTGCCCTGAGAAAGTATGCCTGAAAATATGCCAGCCCCAAAGAAAGCAAAGCCAAAAAAAGAAGAAAGGTGAGTAAGGTATTGGTTACATCATTTGAACCCTGGATCAAATCATTTGTGACACAGGTGAGTTGTAACTACCAACAAAATCTCACGTTTTGCTGAAGCCACTTCAAATTAGGCTCTCTGATAAAAGCTGGTTCGTTCAGGGCATATGATGCACTGGGAGCCAGGCACATCTCCTGCTGCTTTCAAGGTCATCAGATGGAAAACATCTAGTTTCGAAAGAAGAGAGTCGCGCTCAGCCAAATGTCTGCCAGCTTCTGCTGAAAGGGACTGTTGAAAACACCTGGGAAACTGGGCTCATCATGAGACAACAGTCTGCCAAAGGTGTTGAGGCTTTGCTCAGCCTCCTCTGGAGAGGAGCTGGACAGCGTGGAGATGAATTGATTACCAGGATTGGGACTGGCTGGCTCTGACCTCTGAGTTTAATGGCAGCTCTGCTCTTTTCTCACTGGTCACCTCAGGCAACTCTCTTAACCTCTCTGAAACCCCGTGTGTGCACCTCTGGATAACAGTCGTGTGCCTGCTTTAAACTGATTGATACCAGTAAAGTCCTGAGAATGTGGCTGCACAGAACCAGCTTCACCAAGAAGTTTTTGCTGCGGCCACTGTTAGTAATCCATTATTAATGCATGGACCCTCCATGGGCAAACTGCCTGCTGGAACTGACAGCCTTAGGTGTACCAACGCTGCTGCCTGCTCTGTCCAGCTCCTTCTCGCCTCCGCCGCTGCCCCTGCAGCCCAGTCTGTCCCCGAACCTGGCCTGTGCACTGCCCTGCACCTGCACCTGCCCACATATGGTAGCCAAGGCACACATGGGTCAGTGAACTGCAGCCCTTCAGCAGCCCCAGACCATGAAATATCTCCAGCAGAACCCCGTCCCACACCGGGTTAATGGGGAGGTGACTTCAGTGTCAGGACACGGAGTCCCTGGAGACACCAGCAGCACTCTGTCATTTTGCCACACTTACCTCTGGGTTGGCTCCACATGTTGGCACGTTGAGTTCAAGTCAAGAACATTTTCAAAGCCTAAAAGTTTAAAAGATTCATCACTTTAAAACTTAGAATTGACATGGAAGTCATAGAGAAATATAATAATATACTGAATGGATGAAATTACAAAAAGGCTGAATAATTATGAACATAGTACAAGTAAATATTTGTAGACAGTGGATAGTTATTCTTGGAGGAAAATTTAAGGCTTTTAGTATATTAATTACGCACAAGCAAAATGAAAAACAAATGAGCTTAATCCAAGGAGCTAACAAATATCAACAGAGTCAACAAGAAAGGCAACAAGAAATAGAAACGGCAGCCAGGTGCAGCGACACACATTTGTAATCCCAGCTACTCTGGAGGCCAAAGCAAGAGGATCACAAGTTTGGGGCCAAGCTGGACCATTTAGTGTGGCATTGTGTCTGAGTGGGTAGGTAAATAAATGGACAGAGATGTAGCTCAGTGGTGGAGCACTTGCCTGGCATGAACACAGACCTTAATTCAACCCTCAGTAACACAAAAGGACAGGAAGAGGAAGGGAGAAGAGGAATAAAAAGGCAGAAATCAATAATATTGGGCATAGAAATGATTAAAACAGTCTAAATACAATTGCAGTTTTGTGCCTCCAAATGACAAAGATACTTTCCGAAAAGTGTATTTTGCAGATACCATAGAATGGATTTATAAAAATTAGTATATTTGCTGTGGAAGCGAGCACAGGATTTACAAAACTAATACAGCTATGGTATCAGTAAGCAAGACAGTGTTACACGGCCCCCATTCCACATGCAATCATATTACACTGCATATGCAAAACACCATTTTGTGGCATGCAAATGCACATAAAATAGAAAATACAAACAAAGGGCATCTCAAATGTAACACCTAGTTTTAAAGTAAATGTTTAAGGAATGTTATTCACAATCACAAGCCAATACTTAAATAAATTTAAGTACGTACATTTCTGGGGGGAAAATATATATAGGGCCGAAATTGATACAAGTGGAAATAGAAAGTTGAATGAGGGCCGAGGATTTAACTCAGGGGCATAAGCACCTGCCTGGCAAGCACTAGGTCATGAGTTCGATTTGTGGTACCAAAAAAATAAAAAAGAAAGTTGAATGAACCAGTAGCCACAAAGAAAGCAAAAGACCAAGAGAACAGCAGGCGAACTGTTAGAGGGACTGGATGGGAAACTCAGTGTGGTGAACAGATGAACACTCAGCATGCTGTCATGCTCCTCCATCCCAGCGAAAGTCCACTGACAAATCCAGTCAAGACTATGATGGCACTTATCATAGTAATAAAAAATACAAAATATCTAGGAATGATGCGTGAAAAGGCATGGGATTTTTGTGGAGAACGTTTAGAATCCAGTAATGACATTAAAGAATGTGCAGGGCTGAGGGTAGAGCACTTGGCTCACATATGAGGCTCTGGTTTCTGGAACAAAACATAAAAATAAAAAAATAAAGTGAGAAATAATGAGTTAGGTCCTGTTTGTGAATAGCACAGTTAACCCTCTCCAGAGAAAATCTCCTCAAGCTTATCTTCAAGTTAAAAGCAAACTAAATCCTATCAAAAGCACCACAATGTATTCTCAGGAACATTACAAATTAATGCTGAAATCCATAGGACGAATATTTATGAATGGCCATCAAAGAAGCGGTATTGATGAGCAGATCAAAGAAACAGAACAGGAATTCCAGAATCAAACCAAAATGATCGAAATGGCATCAAAAATCATGGAGGAAAAGATGAATTATTTAGTAAGTGATGTTGGGGATGTTGGCTCGCAGCATGGAGAGGGTTTAGCTCTCACCATGCACAGGCACCTTGCAGAAGAGAGCCTTGGGCCAAGTTCCAGCCTCAGCTGGACCTGCTAAATATTGCACTATATGACCATGCCATAGTCTGGGTACTATGGTGTGTCTTATAATTCCAGTGTTATATTTGGGATATTTTCCAATGTTTAATGCATGCGAAATGCTTATGTAATTCAAATGCTTCCCACAAGGAACGGTGGTTGAAAAAAGCAAGTTTTAACTGAAAAGCAGATTCCTGAAATCATTGCACTGCATTCAACAAGCAAATAATCAGGCTGCCTCAAAAGAAAAGTGAGCCATTAAAGCAGCTTCTGAAAATAGAGAAGAGAACCACCCAGGAAGACCCATTGCCATCCAACTCCAAGAAGTCAGCCTCAAGAAAGCAACAGGGTTAACAGCAAGTACAAAAGAAAGTATTTGCTCTGGCAGTTTTCTCTCTTTATATAGAGAGATGTTCAGGATTCTTGGTATAGGTAATAATTTTTTTAAAAAACTGAAAGCTCTCTCTATGAATTTGGTAAGTGTGCTGTATACAAAAACAAGAATATAAAATTTAAAACATTATATATGCATATAACATGAAGTCATGTAATATATTATATCAACATACATACATATTTCAAATAGCTTAAAGATTATAGGTAAAGTTAAATTACAAAGCTAATTTTTAAAAAAAGCTGGGCATGGAGGCTCATGCCTGTAATTCCAATATTCTGGAAGGCTGAAACAGGAAAGTCACAAGTTTGAGCCCAGCCTAGGCAGCTTAGCAATTTACAAGACCTTGATTCAAAATAAAAAGTAAATGTTAGGGTTGTATCTCCAGGGAAAGACCCTGGGTTCAATCCTCGGTATCACAAAGAAGAAGTATTTTAAAAATGAAGAGAAAATAGAGGAGGAAGAAAAAAAAGGAAGGAGTAAAGGGGATGAGAAAGAGAAGGAAGAGGAAGAGAGGAGAAAGAACAGGAAAGAGAAAAGAGAAAAAGTTCTAAAATCTCAGGAAGAATTTATTTTGAAAGTTGCCAAAGAAATGAAGGGCTAGGGAAGGTAGCTCAGTGGTGGAACACTCACCTCGCATGTACAGGGCTCTGGGTTTAATCCCCACCTTTGTTGACAGAGCAGGGGGACAAATATGAGTGGCAAAAATGACAGATTCAACTTCATCAAAAGTAAAGCTTTCTATCTGAAAAGAATAGCAGGGTAAAGGAAACAGATGAGACACACACAGAGAAGTTTTTAGTGTCTGAAACAGAGGGGAAATGATCATCCAAATCACACAACTCAGCGAGGGGAAGATACATAGTCAGCCCCTCTGCTAAGTGATCACAGGGGCTACCAACCAATGGTTAACAGCAGAGAAAATCCTGTCATCTGGTAAGCAAAAGAGGAGGCTCCACTTTAGAACCAGACCTGGAAATGAAGGAGATACTGCCTTGCAGATAATTGATTGGAGAAAACAGAAGAGCAACCCATACTGGGGTGGCTGTTGTTTGCAGAACAGGATCTCAGATCCTACTGTAAAAGGAAAGACTAGTGCAGGCTTTGCAGAGAGCCACCCTCGGGCACTTAGTCATAGGTGTGAAACAGAGCCCTGTGACTCCTATCTCACCCCAGAAACTTTCCCATGTGACCCTAATGAAGCTCAGAGAAGAATGTTTTTCCCAGCATCATTCATTCAGTACATAGCCAGCAGGTAATCACCAAAGAATTTAAAAGGGTGGAGGGTTAGTGGGGGTTTTTTCAGTAGACTCATATTGGAAATTTCATGCAGTGGTCAGATATATTGAACCAGATTTACACATAGCTACAAGGACCTACCTCAAAAACATAATGGCCAGCAAAACATGGAAGAGTGGGATAAGATTACAGGCCAAAAGTATTTATGTCTGATTTTAAAATGCACACAGAATAGCACTGGATATTTTTCAAGGATTTGTTTATTTTAAAATAATTTCAGAACATATTGAAAATGAATTGAGAGAACAAAGAGTAAATCCACAAAAGCCGGACAAGTGTTATTGAGAAAAGGGAAAATGGAGGCCTGGAGAAAAAGAATGAAGTAAAAAAATAAGTAGATAAAAGAACCACCACCTTGCATGGGCTGTCCTGAAGTAAGCAGCACCCCAACTGGGCAGTCAGCTCAATTCTGCGGACCCTAAGAAAGAAAAATGAGCAACATAAGCTAAGAGGATGGCAGGAAGTGGGGGAGACTCATTTGAGACTCATTTGAGACCCATTTCCCAACACAGGAATCCAAGGTACATGGAAGGGCAGTGGAAGTCTGCTCCCACCTGCAGCCTAGGTAAGCAGTGCTAGGGCCTCCCAGCAGCCCCTCCTGTCCTCCCTTCCACCCAGTCTAAGCTGTCTAGAGCCCAGCTTCCCTCAGTGGCACAGCTCAAACCCCAGTCCCATTCCATCCAAGCCACCCTAGGGCCTCACTTACTCTGATCTCCAACCTCCTGCCCACCCACCCCTAAACCCTGGGCAGAACCACCAGCCCAACTGGGGAGGCAGAGGCTCAGGTGAGTCACACAGGGAATGAGCAATGGCCACGCCATACCACACCCCTGCCCAGCACAAGCTGAAAGTGGGCCTCAGGTGTCACAGAGCCTGGGAGCGAGACCCCAGATGTCGCCTAGGTGATAGCTCCAGGGTCAGTTGCTGTCCAAATAACTGCTGGGTGTTATTTCTTATTAATTAGAAATCACTCTTGATGATCACAGAGCAAAAGAGAAGAATGATGATCGTCCATTCTGAGCGTTCCCAAAGGAGACTGGATAGGTAGGGGTGACATCTACCCCCAACACAGAGTAGCAGCAACGTGCCAGAACACCAACTGGCTCAGACCTCCAAGAAAGTGTTTAGTTACTTTCTCACTGCTGAGACAAAATACCTGATGCCCAGAGTTAAAGAAGGGAAAGTTTATTTCAACTCACAGTTTGCAGAGGTTTCAGTCCATAGTCGGGTGGTTCCAAGGCAGGGTGGCGTGGCAGAGGGCTTTACAGAGGAGAAACAGTTCATAATGCGGCAAGCAGAAGACAGCCAGCAGAAAGCAGCCTACAGCAGTAAAGCAGCAGGCCCGCCTTTCCCTTTTATCCCTTCCAGACTACATGCCTTCTGGGTGGTGCCACCCAACCCAGGGTGGAGCTTCCCACTACCCACACCTAGAGCTCTGACTAAACCAGTTGCCGACTAATCCAGAAGCACAAACTCTTCTTTTTTATTTAAAGAGAAAAAAAGCAAAGCAGAAAAAGGATAGAAATAATACAGGTTTTAAAAAAAATAAACAGTAAGAAATCACTTACTGATATGATAAATTACATATTGTCATCTTAGAAATAGTGGTTCAAGTTACAAAATTAAAGCATACAAAGTGGACTTTCAAACAGTGAGAGTGCAAACAGTTCTGTTCAAGGACCCAACAAAAACTTAGTAATATGGTTATCTATTTTACACACTTAAATATACATGCAGTTATATTCTTTAGAGCACTTTCTTTTCCTCTCTTTTTTACAATAGCAATTACACATTTTGGGTTTTATTACTCCTACAGATGTTATTACTTTTTACACTAGAGACACAATGTAATATTTATAAATGATTCTTATTTATTTCACTTATGAGGATTGCCTCCATTTACCTATGAAGGCCTCAAGATCATCTTTTTATAGCTGGATAATATTCCATGTATAAAAATACCACATCATTTTCATCCACTCTGCGGTTGATGGGCATTTTGGTTGTTTCCAAAATGTAGCTATTACAAATTGCAGAAGCACAAACTCTTAACCCAAGCACCACACCTTTGATCCACATTCACACACCCTAGATCCAACCACTTTTGAAAATCTCCACCCGTGAGCATTTCTATGTGCGCAAATGAGGCTTTGCAGGGGACATTTAGACACAAGCCATAACAAGGCGTCACCAACAGGATGGCATTGCTTCCCTTCCCTGCAGTGACAGTCTGCTCCACAAGGACCTCGGCGCAGGTTTGGTGCAGTTCCAACAACAAAGGAAGAGGAAAGCCTTATGAAATCTATGGAGAAAACGAGTAAAATAAAAAGGCTAAGAGAAGGAGGGAGAGAGGGAACAAGAAAGGAAGGGGAACCACACATGTATCCAAGCAAGCCAGGTCTCACAGAGGACATCTGGCCTTGGTACAATCCTGATTCATGAGCACATGAAGTTAAGCACATCCTGAAATCTTCCAAACAAATAAAACATCACTTTTAGCAACAGTCTTTATTTGAGCCATTTAGGATAAAACCACTTTGTGAAATGTACTAATGGCCTTGCTTTCATTCATTTGCCCACAAGATTCCCTGTGGAATATGCCATTTTCCCTAAGGAGTTGTCCTCTCCAATTTGTGTCCCCTACTGCAGCTGTACAAGGTCCTCTTGCTCGCCGGTTTGCATGGCTACCTGCCCACAAGTTCGTTCTCCATTTCCTAGCCTCCTTCCTCCCCGCCTGAGCTCTCAGCCCTTCCAAAGGCTGTCGCCAGCAGGGTCACTTCCCCTGACTCTGTGGAGGGCTGGTTCCTCGCATACCCACATGCACACCAGGCTAGGTGATCCCCAATGTATCCCAGGCACAGCTCTGTGCTATGGGGGAATCCTTTTCCAGGACACCTTCCTTCTACCTTCTTGGAGGCCTGCCAGCTTCTCTCATTGCCCTCAGGAGAACCCTGGTTAGAAAGCAACAGAGGTTTTTGCTTTTTCTCCTAAGGAAAACAGGCTCGGAGAGGGTCAGAGAATGCCCAGGGTCACACAGCTGCTTTAGATCCAAACCTCAGCCAGCAGAGTCTGTGCTCCTTCCTTAGCTCCCACCCCAGGTCCTATGTTCCTGCAGCCCATGCTAGGCTGCTCCCTTTCCTCTGATGTCCTCTGGACACTTCTCATGGCACAGCCCTGTTGTCCAAGGAGGAGGTATCCGAGATCCACCCGCCTCAGCTCTCGAGATCACATCCTGTGTTGTAGTCCCTCTTTCCTAGAAACTCTGCGTTGATGCTGGGAATGTGACCAAGGAAGATGGTGAAACAGAAAAATAGAACCTGCCAGGTAAATGCTGCTACCGAGGACAGAAATCAAGGGCAGGGGCTGCCTAGAGGAGACCTGCAGGGGGAAGGGTTTGGGGCGCTAGGCAGCAGCAATCAGAAGCCCAGCCATCCTGGGCTGGGAGAGAGGGTGCTTGACTCCAGGGCAGAGCCTAGCGGAGGCCACACAGCTGAGCCCCAGGAGCCCTCGTTAGGGGTTTACAAAGAGCTTAGCCCCAGATTACACAAAGCCACCACAGGCCTCAGCCCCATGTCGGGACAGGACAGACTTAATGACCTGGACTGCAGTCACCACCAACATAAAGTATTCTTGTTCCCTACCAATTTTAACAAGGTATTTATGGACATGGGACAAGCTGAGGACAACACCCAACTTATAGGGCTGGCTGCCCAAACAATCAAGGCAAAGAGGCACAAGAGCCCAGCGATAAAGGGCACAAAGGCAGGCAGAACTGAGGGGCCATTCACCCTGCACAGGGTGGGGCCCCCCTCCCACCTTGTTAATGTGCGGCCACACGGGTTCACCCTGGGACGACCTTCAGGGGAAGGGGGGCACATCATCACCAGATCCCTAGGCCTGGGACACAAACATCAACTTTTAAATTTTTATTTGTTTATTTTTTGAGAAAGAGTCTTACTGTTTCCCAGACTGGCCCTAAATTCCTAGGCTCAAGCAATTCTTGTGCCTCAAGTAGCTGGGACTTTAGACACATGCCACCACACCCGGGTCCAATAACATTTTTCAACTGCAAACATAAAAACCTTGGACACAGGACCTCTGAGTCATTGACCCCCAACACCACCAAGGGCCCTGAGAGGATCTTCCACCCCCATAGACCACCCCATTGTTTCTATCAGCCCACATGCTTTGCCACACAGAAGTGCAACTACTCTCCCATTTTTCTCATCAGAATGGCCATATGAGACAAAACCTGTGTCAGTGTGATGATAACCAAAAGCAGACACATGCTATCTCTACCCATCTGTCTCAAGTGACTGAGATTTCTGTGTTTTACTTCTGTTAGCTGCCATTTACTGATGATGTAAAATATGCAAGACCCTGGGGTTTTGGATGATTTACGCCTCACAATAATTTGGGGGTGAGGGCACAATCATCAATCTGTGCGCCAGCTACAGAATCCAGTGCAGAATGGCCCCCAGACCATATACTCCTGGGAGTAGCAGGCCCAGATTCCAATCTAGCTGTGCTCTCTCCACCATTCATGTCACCACCCCACCCCAGGCCACCTTCTCGTTGCCTTCATCAGCTCAGCTGCACCAACGCACAGATGGCTTCTTGGGGATGGCAAGCCTAGAATGAGGAGTAGATCTGGCCAAGAAAGAGGAAAAAAGAAAAAACAGGAAACACAGTAGGAAGGGACCAGAGGAGCTCCAAGCTACAGTGCACATCCTTGGCCACTGAAATGCACTGATGTGCATCCGTGGGGTCCTGCCCTATTGCTACTGATAACAATCACAGCCACCACATAACCAGCATTCACTATGTATGTTTTATAGAGTTACATTTTATTCTCACAAATACCTTGGACAGAACTATGTTTATCCAGAGCATGCTGGGACCCAGGGAGGTTAGGGAACCTATTGACATGCAATCTATGGGACCAGTTCCAATAACAGGCTTCATTTGCTACCTGAGATCTTATACCCAGTGGCCATGCAGAAGCCTGGGACAGGTGGGCTGGCAAAGACAGTACTAGGCTTGGAATGGGAGCACAGGATCCTCTCTCAGCTCTGACATCCACCTTACATCCAGGGCAAATGCCTTTACATCTGGGTATCCCCATGAAGTAGGTTCCAAAGCTCCTTTCCCTCCTCAGAGCAGGGCCAGGAGAGTTCAGACCCAGGTAGTGCTTTGCTGACGTGGTAGGCAAGTAACTACTCCAAAATGTCCAACCCTGATGCTTGAGACTGTGACTGTTACCTTGCATAGCAAAAGAGATTTTGCAGAAGTGGTTAAGGATCTCGAGATGGGAGATGATCACAGTTGATCCCGTGGGCCCAACAGAATCACAGGGTCGGGGCGGGGGGCAGGTACATCAGGATCAAAGAAGGAGACATGGTAACAGAAGAGAAGCACAGGGTGATGGGCTTTAAAGATGGAAGAAGGCCCATTGGCCAAGGAATATGGCAGCCGCTAGAAGCTGGAGAAGACCAGGAAACTGGTTCTCCCCAGAGTCCCTGGAAGGAACCAGCCTTACCAACACTTTGCTGTTTACCTGAAGAGACTGACTTTAGACCTCTGACCCCCAGAACTGTGAGCTAAGACTCTGCTTGTGTTTGGCCACCACATTGGTGTCTGTCTGTTACAGCAGCTACAGGAAACTCAGCAGCTCAGATGCTCCACACACATGGGAACAACTCCAGCCCCAAATCCTCATGCTGGGAATTTTACAGGGGCATCTCCATTGGTGAGTGCAAAACGATGCTGGTTCTGCTCTTTGAGTGTGAGCAGGGCTTCAGATAATTCTATGGTACTTTTTGTGAAGGGCTTCAGAAAAAAAGAACTGAAAAAAATCCCTAACAATGGAACTGAAAAATACGTTATTACTTTAAATAGCACCTGGTTTCCTGCTGTTCCAAAGAGGAACTCCAAGGTGTTTCCTGATGAAACCAGAAATGCTTCTGTAGAGGTGCCTGTGTCTGCCAGAGGATAATATAGTCAGTCAGGCCAGCCTGGGACAACAGCACTGAGTAAAGAGCCTTGGGGCGGAGCAGGGTCTGTGTGGCTCTTGTCCAGGGGCTCAAGACTTTGGGGAGGAGAGTTTTCCAAGGGTTTTAAATATATAACAAGCTGCCTTTGTGCAAAGGGGGATATAGCCAGATTTTATTAATAAGCTTTATGAAAAAGTATAGAAAGTAAGAGGAGGCAGAGCCAATAAGACATGTAATCAAACTCTGCACAACAGCCAACAGTCTTTGTGGATATTCTGTGCCCTGGGGAAGCCCACCAGCACTTGGCAATAGGGTCTACCTTCTCCGGCCTGATCTGAGCACAGACACACCACAGAAGCAGAGCCTCCCTCCGCAAAGCTCGTCTGCACCCTGCGGACCACCAGTGTGGGGGATAGAGCAAAACAAGAGTTCTGGAGTTGCAGGTTCTGGTCCCTGCAGCACTGCAGTGAGCCAAGAAGTTGTAGCTCATCACTGGGCCTCTGCTCTGCCAGCCATAGCCAGAATCAGCTTGACTAGGGGTCCAGCCCAAAGCTCTAGACTCCTCATCTAGATCCCCAAACTCAGGTCTGGGGCCACCTTGATTTTGGATTTCTACCCTCCAGAACTGTGAGAGAATAAGTTTCTATTGCTCTAATCTACCCAGTTTGTGATGGCTTGTCACAGCAGTCTAGGAAACTAATACTTTATATACAGTAAAAATACTACATATATATACTAATTGTTCTGTTCAGATAATAACTTGTGTGACACACGTCATTCTCTTATTCCAAGTAGCATCTTTGCATGCCCCTTCCCTCCCTGCTTCACGTATTTTAGAGAAAGCAGAGAACCTGTCTCATTACCAAAGCTGAACTAAGAGTTAAGACATTAATATCATGGCCCCAAGTTGTAACCATTTTCCTACACATGACTCTAGTTTATCCTTGTTTATGGCAGAGTTGTACTTCATTGTGTAAATATACCACATTTCCTTTACCCATTCATCTGTTGACGGACATAGAGACCACTTGAAATATTTCACTATTATGGATTGTGCTGCTAGAATCATGGGTATATGTGTATCACTACAGTATGATATCTTTCATACTTTTGGGAAGACACGTAGAAGGGGACTAGCTGGGTCAAAAAGAATTTCTAGTTTTAGTGTTTTTGAGAAATCTCCACACTGATTTTCACTAATGGTTGTATTAGTTGATATCCCTACCAAAAATATATACTAATAAAAAATAAAATTAAAAAAGGGAAAATATGAATAAAAAATAAAAACAAAAAAAAGTTTAAGTCTATACGTGTAATTGACTTGTAACTTCATTGCAGAGACTTTCCCGGTACCTCTCCAGCCAGAAGAATGGGGGTTTGATGAGCTTTGTCAATTACTGGCATGTGGGAGCAAGTGCCAGAGTCAGGACTGTGTGGATGCCAAGGTGGGGAGGCCGGCTGCCCCACGTTGGACCTGGAAGCTTTCAGACCTGGGTTCAAGCAGCAGCACCCCACTCTTACATGAGGGGTCAGCAGCACTCATGAAGACATTAGTACTTAAGGGAGCCCATGGTGTCTCTCCAGTCCTGCAAATTAATTTTGAATATCATTCCTGCTGCAGAGACTCAAACCTGGGTGTCAAACACATGCAGGGATCTGGTGAGCTGCCTCATGGCCTTTAATCCATTTCTGTTCTGCTTTAATGATCAGAATTAGCTCTGGCTGCTTGAAGCTGCACTCCTTGATTGGGATGCAGTTTAGTGCACATGGCACTTTCCACCTTTGCTTGCAGCACCGCTGGCTCTAGGGTGCTGGTGGGAGGCTTTAAAGGGGGCCAGGAGTCTTCTACACACCGTGATCTTCCACACCGGAGCCTGGTTGCAGACTCTGTCTTGACTGTAAGTAAAATAAGATAGTGGTTTTGAGTATAGACTTTAAGAGCTGCACTTAGGCTGTGATCCTGGCTCCTTCACGAGTTATCTCTGATGTGTTCCTGGGTGACGTACCATGTGTCAGGAGGGCTGTGAAGCTGGAGGTGTGTCCTACTGCAAGCCACACTTCTTGGTGATAATAAAGAAAGGGACAGAGAACCCAGGGAGATAAAGATCTGATGGCACCGTCCAGCTGCTGGACCCAGTTGGGCCTGAAGCTAACCCTACTACTGAACTTTTCAGTGATATGAGTCAACTGCTTTCCTTCATGGCTGGTGACAATTGTATTTTTCATCTCAGATGAGTCTCTAAATGCAAGAGAAAGCACAGGGAAAGTAAGGAGCATAGATTCCAGGACACTCCAACCCCCTTTTCCCCCAGGATACCTGAGGATGTGATTAGAGTCCAGAAGATTTGTCCCTCTAGCCTGCCAAGCCTCAAACTCAGAGTGAGACAAAGCTTAGATTTGATCTGGGGCGCTGGCTATCCACAATTTTGTATTCTGCTTAACATTTTATTATGGACATTTTCCCACAGCCTCGGTATTTTTTTTTTTTTTTTTAAATTTTATTTAAGGAGAAAAGAAAAAAAAAGCAGGGAAAGGGTACAAGTTATACAGATTTACAGAAAAAAAATGAACAGTAGGAAATCACTAGTTAATGGATTACATATTGTCATCTTAGAAATAATTGTTCAAGTCACAAAATTAGAGCTTGTAAAGTGGACATTCCATCAATGATACTGCAAACAGTTCTGTTCATTGATCCAATAAAACTCTGTGATATCATTTTCTATCTTATACACTTAAATATACATGCAGTTATATAGTTTGGAGCACTTTCTTTTCTTCTCTTTTGTACCATGACTATTACACATTTTGGGTTTCATTGCTCCCACGGTTCTTATTGCTTTTTTGGAAGAGAGTAAAACCAAATGTGACATAACAGAACAGAATCGGTCAAGTCAAAAGGGTGGACATAATAGATAATGTAAAAACATAATACAAGGTGATCAACAATGGTTACCATAATGCCTCCCGCTATCTCTAATAGAATTGCCTATATCATTAGTTATAATACAATTGAACAAAACAGTAAAGAACAAAACCGACAAAACCAAAACATTGGAGACATTGTAGGTCTTCAAAAAGTAGACAAAAGTCAACAAGAATGGGCGTCATAATGAATCTCATTATCTTCACAGCTGATGCCTAAACTTTCGAACCTGATACTATCCAGCAAAACAGAATAGGGGAACATCAGTTAAAAACCAGATGGTGAGAGTAATACAGGGCTTTAAATCAAGATAATGAAAAGTCAAAGTAGGTTACTATAATATATCCTGCTATTTTTTTTCCTTTAATTAAAAGGATAAAGATAAAAAAGTAAATAATGGAGTGGAGATTGAGATAAAAGAGGGCATAACAACGAAACAGCACAGATCAAAACATAACCATTTAAGCAGAATAGTGTTTCACCACCAGATAATCCTAACCTAAAAGTAGTTACCATATTGTTTCTTTCTTTGAAATCCTTGAGTACAACTTCGTATACTGTAGCATTAAGTATATCAAAACAATGTAAAACCATTCAAGAGAATGACAGCATTACAGAGTATTTAGAATCGACTAACAAAATGAACAATGGTTTCTGTATAATCTCCTTGTCTTTAAAAGGTTTTTGCTTATACTATCGTACATAATAAAATCCAATAAGATACAGCCTATTTAGACCATTGGAGACAGAAGGACAAAAGCTAGATGAGACTTAAAAACAAGATGATACTAAATCTGTATTACCTATTAAGATGTCATTTTCTCCAAAATAGCTGTTCCTATCATCCAATCTTCTCTGCCTCATTTCTGTTAAGCTCTTTTTCTGTCCGTAGCTGTCAGTTTGTCTTCTTCATTTTGTTCTCTGCTCCATTCGTTGTGGCCTCTCTGCCATTATTTCTGGATTCTTTGTATTTTTCTTTTTTTAGAATATCCTGCAATACTCTCTGTAGAGTTGAATTGGTGGTTGCAAATTCCCCCAGTTCCTCTTTATCCTGGAAGCACCTTGTTTTTCCATCAATTTCCAGGGACAGTTGTGCAGGATATCTCAATCTTGGCTGGAGATTATTATCTTTCAATGCTTGAATTATTTCCCCCCACGCTCTTCGTGATTTGATGGTTTGTGCAGAGAAATCTGCTGTAATTCTGATGGGTGTTCCCTTGTAGGTGGTCTGTTTCTTGTCTCTTACAGCTTTTAATATTCTGTTCTTGTATTGAATTTCTGGAATTTTTATTATTATATGCCTGGGTGTTGCTCTGTTTGGGTTGTAGGTAGCTGGGGTCCTGTATGCCTCATACATCTGAGTATCTTTACCTTTTGCTAAATTAGGAAAATTCTCCTGGATTATTTCTGTGAGTAGCTTTTGTAGTTCACTTGTTTGTGTCCCTACTTCTTCTTTTATGTTCTTAATCCTTAAGTTATGGATCCTCTTATCATCTTCTTGTCTTTGTATTATTGCTGTTTGTTTCTTTGTTATTTTTAAGAAGTTTTTCATTTCATTCTCCCATATTACAAGTCTGCCCTCCAGTTCAGATAGTCTGTCCTTAGTTTCTTTCAAGCTGTTATGCCAGTCTTCTATAGACTTCTTAGTATCTTGGTAGTCCCTTTGAACCTGCTTCACGTATTCTATGCTTTCTCTGTTTTCTCCATCAAACAATTCTCCCCTTTTTTTCTGTTCTTCCATTCCACCACCTGTTTTTTCTTGGGTGGTACTTAGCATTTCTCTAACTATTCTGCATACTTCTAGCTTCAGGTCGTTGATAACTTCATTCCTGAATTGGTCTATGAGGCTCTCTATATGGTGCCTTATGTGTATTGGTGTGGTGTCTGCTATTGCCTGTTTCTCAGAATTGGGGGCCGAGGAGCCTTTCTTGTTGCTGCCTCTTCCCATGCTGCCTCTTCTTCTCTGTTCCTTATATATGCAAGCTTATATAAGAGGCCCAGCTTCTCTCCCAGTCAGCCACAGCCTGATCGAATTGCGCCAGTTAGGTGTTCCCGCTCACCGCTGCGCACCAGGGAGTTACGGACCAGGCAGCCTACGCGTCTCCCCTCCCGGCCACCGTCAGGCTCTGGGATCTGGGTTGGGACAGCCTACCAGGTCCGCCGGCAGCGTCACGCAGGCCAGGCACTTTTCACCAATCCCGCCCGAGCGGGGGATGTGTGGCTGGAGTCCCACCGCGCCCTGCTCCCGCAGGACTGCCCGGGCCCAGAAAGTCCTCTGCTGGAGTCAAACTGTGGTAGAGTGTCAGTTTCTCTCACTCACCTCACCACAAGTCAGTGCACACCTCCCTGCCGTTCGCAGATTGCCGTTCTCAGAGCTTCCGCGCGTCTCTCTCCTTGCCGAGCCGCTGTAGAGGCAGCCAGCCGCCGCGCGGCGGGAAACCCAAATCGCGGCTTACAATGGCGCGGTTCCAGCCTCCACACCAAGTCTTTTCTGTTCCTGTTTTAGCACCAGGACTTCATTCCAAGGTGGTTTCTCTCAGCCCAGTTCGTTCCTGAGTCAGCAGAGCATATCTCCACCGACTTATGTCTCCTTAGTCCGCACCATTCCTGGCTTCTGAGCCGAGTCTTTCAGAGAGCCTCCGGTAGTTGCTGTTATCTGTCCGCCATGTTCTCCCCACCAGCCTCGGTATTTTTTGCAAGCCTAATTTATAATGCATAAAACTCTAAAATGAAAATTTCCCATAAATCTTTGCCATCCTCCTATTGTTTCATATTTAGGTTGTTTTCCATTTGCCACTTTATAAATTATGCTGTAAAAGCATGTTGGTGTCCAAACTTCTGACTACATCATAGATTATTTTCCTGGGATGCACTTCAGAAATAAACTGAGTAGTCATGGATATTTTTAGAGCTCATGATACCTGTTGAGATGCTGACTTCAGGAACAGAATCTGTACTCATTTGTAGCACTCTATTACTGTGTTAACAAATCTTCATTGTCAGGAATTCTTCCAGTTACCATTAATGTACTTCTGTGAGCTAAGAGCTATGGTAAACATTGCTTATGCCTGTTCTTCCAGATAACAACTCAGTCACATAGATATGATTATAATACAGTTTAGGCATGCAATCACTAAGGCTCACAGAAAGTGTGGGACTTTTCAAAGACAACATAGCTAGAAAAGGTTTAGGTAAGATGTGTTCTTGGTTTATTCAATTCAATCCTATGCTGTTTTCCCAGGAAATCATTCCCAGGAAAGCAATAGCAACCTAGTTAGAGTCCTAATGAAAATTTTCCAGCTGGTGCCTGAATACTTTCTGTGTAACATCATAAAATATCCCACCAGAAACACATTCTAAGTTATTTTGAGACCTAGATCATGCATATTGCACCTTAAGAACATCAGGGCTATTTGCAGGAAGGAGACGAAGCACTCAGCTTGTCTCCTCAGAAGTCTGCCAACCCCAGCCCAAGCCCTAGGTGTTTCATGCAAACATGGCCAGGTGACAGTGTGGATGCTATTTGGGAGGTGATCATCCTGGTACAGAGGAAGAAGTGCAGTGGTAGGAATGGAAGGGTCCTAAGCCTGAGGTAGGAGAAGGCTATACAGCCAGGCCTTGTCAGGATAGGGTTAAAGAAGATACTAGGTGTGGCTGAGAATGCAGATGCCCCTCTTTATCCCACCCAAACTCAGCAGCAGTGAGGCAAAGCCTACCCACTGACATCTGTCTATCACCACACCTGATTCTCTCTGCCTCTACCAGATGGAGGACTTTCTTTGGCACCAACAGAGTACTAGAAGCCAAAGGTCAGGCTCTCTGAGCCAAGATCAAAAACTTCTTATGGAAGCTGTAGGAGAGAACTCATTCCTTCCCTGCCCGGCTAATGGTGTCTGCTAGCTCCGTGGCTTTATCCCCATTTTCGAGTTCAGCCTCTTCCAACACTCCCTGCTCCATCTTCATATTGCATGTCAGGTCTTCCTCTCCCTCCACTGTAAGGATACTCATGTGTGTTTGCATTTAGGGCTCACTGAGATAATCTGGGATTGTCTTTCTACATCAAGAGCCACAATCCTATTCACTAATGTCCTTTTCCTATGCAAGGTGACATGGATTCTAGAGATAAGGACTTGTTAGCTATTGAGAAACTGAAAATTCTGCCCAATAGGTGTATACATGAATGTGTTTGTACATACGCATATGAGTGTGTATGAAGAAATGTGTGTGTACAATTAGTGTGTGTATATAGGGTTTATTACAGGGATTTGGGAGCCACCTGAACAGTCCTCTGGAGCTGTTCCATCTAAATGTGGGGCCAGAAGTCAGCAAGCCAGAAGGGAAAATGGATAGGAAGTAGGGAAGTTAAAAAACAAGGGTAAGCAGAGCCTGCAGAGAGGGATCAGACCCTTCTCTGATCTCTCACCACCTGGGCGCCCCAGCTGCAGTGTCAGGGCACACCTTCCTTGCAGAGCAACTTAGACTCCAACCCAGGGCTGGTGGGCAGGTGAAGGAGGAGAGTTGGAGGAGCAACTGCCCATGTCAGCAACCCAGGTGGACCCACAGATAAGTGCCCGTGTACACAGCTGCACACAGGAGCCTTAGGCCTGTGCCAGCCTCGCAAGTAGAAAGGAACACGGTCACCACTTCATTTCTGCCTTCACAATGTCATGCAAAACATCTCTTACAACCCACACCAAGCTGAATCTATGGAGGAAAGGGAATTGTGGGAAATGTACCCACCTCTCATAGATGGTCACTATCCTGGGAAGCCTTAGGCCACCACGGATACTGAAGCACTGGCCTGCTGGACTGAAGCAATCAGACATGGGCATAGGTTCTCTGTGGTGAACCTCAGTTCTCTAGTCCAAAGGCCTCTAACTCTGAAGACATCCTTACCTTACCATAAGCCTGGAAATATGCTGGAGATACCCCGGGCCACACCAACAATTCCCTGTAACTTGTAACGTTGGGTTGTGAGGATTGGGGACTTGGTGACTACCCTCCTCCCAAAGCCCTGACCCTCCTACATGTCTCCAGGGGTCTCAAGACCCACAGCTCCACATCAAAGCTCTACGCCTGGCAGCGAGGCCTGGTAAACAGAGAAGGTAAGCTACCTGCAGACTCACCGGACACTGTACTGCCACCCCTGAGTCCAGTTTGGGAAGGAGCAGCTATACAAGGGTAGGGAAGACAGCCCAGAAAGAATTACGCTCACACAACATCAGATATTCTGAGAAGAACTAGTAGTTCCCATAGCTACTCAAGAGGCTGAGAGGGAATCGTGAGTCTGAGGCAGCCTGGACAATTTAGTGAGACTCCGTCTGAGGCAGGGGAGATTGATAATCAATTTGCCACAGATTTGGGCCTGAGCAGCACCTCCCCTCAGAGACTATTCCCGTCAGCACTCCCTGCTTCACGGCAACCATGTGCAATTGAGAGCAAGTGTTCAGAGCTGCTGGCCTGTCAGTAGAGATGCAATTGGATTCAATGGAGTAAACTTACTCAGGATTCCATGGAGTAAACTTACTCAGGTGCCAGAAAAACAAATATAGAAAAGGACATTGTGGGGAAAAAAAAAAGGACATTGTGGCCCCCATCAAGGAGTCTGACAAGAAGTACAACCCCGCCTGGCACTGCATCATGGGAAGGACCTGGATAGTTACCTAATATGAAACCAAACCCTTCATCTACTTCTCTCTGTGCCAAGGTGTTCGTTCTTCTGTTCAGGTCTTGTTAAAAAGCTTGAACTGGGGGGCTGGGGATTTAGCTCAGTGGCATAAGTGCCTGTCTTGCAAGCAGGCAGTCGTGAGTTCGATCCCTGGTACTGATAAAAACGAAAAAGACAAAGAAAAAAAAAGCTTGAACTGTGCCACACACCCAGTGATCCATCCAAAAAACAAAGACTGCAGCCAAAATTCCAAAGGCTAGGGATATAGTTCAGTCCAAAGGCCCTAGGTTTAACCTCTAGTACTAAAAATAAATTAATTGATGGAGAGAGGCAGAGAGAGAGAGAAAGGGAGAGAGAGAGGAGAGAGAAATTCTATCTGATAGGGGTTATGGATGACTTTTTATGCCTTCCTGTATGTTTTTCTGTATTAATAAGTGATATTCAGTGTATATATATATATATATATATTACTTTTGTTATAAGAAACAAATTTTATAATACCGTCTGGCTTTCATTCACTCCCTTTCACTTATAGCCAATCTACTTACTGGATAAGGCAGGCACAGAAAGCCAGGCTGAGCTGAGCTGAGCCCGCACTATAAAGCTTGCACAAGAACATTCCCATAGACAAGCATCCCTTGGCCTTTCAGAAACCAACAGCAAATTTGGGGTGTGAAATTTCCAAAAGGTTTTGTCATCACTCTCTCATCACACATCACTGAAAGGCTCCTCACTTCTCCCCACTCTGAACCAAAGTGGAGCGGGGGAGGTTCAGACGACACTTTGCCCATCAGGCTAGTTTTCTGTGATGATGTTGAGCCCTTACACATGGGTGCCTGGGGCAGTTGCCCACTGGTGGCTTCATTGCGGTCTTCCCTTTCCACAGCTGAGGAGAAGCACCTTGAACCCACTCCACACCTCCCACCCGTTCCTTTGCCAGGCACACTCCTGCTTAGGGTGCAAGGCCCCAGTTAGAAGTCACCTCTAGCACCTCTGTGTTGGTGCCTGGCTCTGCCTAGCTCCTCCTTCATCCCCACTCATATAAGGTTCCCGCTCCCTAGCCAAAGACTTGAAGGTTGCATCTATCTTTTTCAGTTTTCACCCTCTGGCCCCTTGGCACAGTTCCTGGCCCTATAAGCATTCTACAAACTCAGACTGAATTTTAAATTGCTCAGCAATTTCTGAAGTTAATCTATTCCTAGCTTTCTTGGCAGTTGTCTGTAAATTGATTCAAGATACACAGCTGGGTGAGGGAAGACATGCTGAGAGCATCCAGGACGGAACCTCTGCTCCGTGCTGGGAAGACCTTCCACACTCACTCTTCTTGCTGTGTCTCCATGCATGCACTTTGGAGGAAGAGATTCTATGCCTGAATAAACATGCAATTCCTTGTGAATGTCAGTGTTAGAAGTACAATAAATCACTGCAAACAAGAGGCACCCCTAGAAAGTGGAGAAAGAAAACGGCTTTCACCAGCCCTATCAGAAAGAGGCAGGGACATCAATAACGCTGCCAGCAGAGCTGAGGAAGGAAATCAAAGCCTTTCCTGTGGAGGATCCTGTTTAATTGCTGCCACACATTCATGGGATTATAGATTCTGATCGATGTAAATTGAAGAGGGGCAGAGAGCACAGGGTGGGGGATGGAGATTAGGCGGCATCCCAGGTCACACAGCCAGAGATGTGTGAGCCAGGAGGTGGGCACCCCATAGGATAAAGACAAGCCGCATTGGGTATGGTGGCAAAACCCATGATCTTAGCTCCTCATGAGCCGGAGGCAAGAAGACTGCAGATTTGAAGCTACAATGGTCAATTCAGCCAGATTCTGTCTCAAAAAAAAAGATCTAGGTATGGTGACACACACCTGTAATCCAAGCACTCAGAAGGTTAAAGCATGAGGATCATGCGTTCAAGACTAGCTGGACTACACACTAAGACACTGTCTCAAAAAAATAAAAAGGGGAGAGGCTGCTGGGGCTATAGCTCAGTGGTTGGGCACTTTCCTAGCATGCACATGGCCTTGGGCTCAATCCAGTACAGGATTTAAAAAAAGCTAGATGTATAGCTCAACACTAGAACAATCTTCTAGCGTGTGCAAATGGACAAGGTCCTAGGTTCAATCCCCAACACCCAAGAGAAAGCAAAGTCCACTTGGAGATCACAGTAACTAGAAGAGTTCATTGATTCCACCCTGCCAATGCACAAATGGGCACCTCTTAGCAGAGACAACAATCTGTTGTCTGTTGCTGTAACAAAATACCTGAGGCTAAACTTGATAAAGAAAAGTTTATTTAGCTCTCAATTTTGAAGTAAAATCCAGTATCAGGTGGCCCCATCTGTTTAGCCTCTGGTAAATACCTCATGGCAGGTGGCATCTCAATGGTGGGGGCACATGCAGAAGAAATCATGAGGCAAGAAATTCAGAGAGAGTCAGTGGCTAGGCCACAAGAACTGTATTAATTCTTCCCAAAGGCAGAGCCCTCAATGACCTAACCAGCTCCCACTACAACCCACTTCTTAAAGGTTCCACCACCTAAACACACCAACGCTAGGAACTAAGCTTGCAATACATGAGCTTTTGGGGATGAACCATACTCAAACCATACCACAGAGCAAAGGAATACGTAAAGCTGATGCAAGGCTCTTGGCCTTGAATTCTCTGAAATTTTCAGCCCAGTATTCCTAGTCTTGCCTCCATAAAAAATGAATTTCAGAAAAAAAATGAATTTCAGACAATAAACACAACTACATATGTTTAGTTGCTTCCTCATTGCTGAGACACAATGCCTAATAACCACACTTAAAGGAAATGTTTACTGTGATGTACAATTTATAGAGCTTTCAGCTCCGAAGCAGAACAGCAAAGCAACAGGACACTGAAGAAGAAAGATGTTCATGTCATGGCAGCCAAAAGCAGAGCATGAAGAGAGAAGCCAGAATGACAAAGACACCCTGGCAGAACATACCCCAGAGACCTGCCTCTTCCCACTAGATCCCAACTCTTAACAGTAAGTCAACTACACCACCCCATAATTCAATAATTCAACCACATTCTAAACATACAAGGCTTTTAGAATTTTCAGGAGCCTTTTTTTTTTTTTTTTTTTTTTTTGAGACAAGGTTTTGCTATGCAGTTCAAGCTGGACTTGAACTCATTTTGTAGCCCAGGTTGGCCTCAAACTCACAGCATTATTCCTGCCTCAGCCTCCCAAGTGCTCGGATGACAGGTATGCAACACCATGTCCAGCTCAGGAGCTTTCTTAGATCTAAATCATAAAACATGGTTTGAGCCAGACCTCAGCATTTCCCAACGAGTCAGCTCCATTCACAGACGATGGGGAGAGAGAGCAAGAATTCACCAAGAAGCCAGACCTCCCTGCAAACCAGCGCCATGAACAGGGCTGCCATCAATGGAGGGACAACCAGACGTCAGCCCCTTCTGGTGTGCAGGCTGGCAAACAAGGAGAGCCAGTCTCCCCTTCCCCCAGGAAGCAACCAGGTGATCTGGAGAAACACAGGCTGTGATGACAGCTATGGAGCTGAAATGCAACTGGATACCTGTGGGGCTTTGGTGCTTCACTAACATTTCAGGTCTAGGGCCAGTGGTCTGATCATAGGTTCAGAGGATAGGGGTACACAGTATGGCATCTTGGGGGATCTCCTTCTGCCATTGTTAGTTCTCTATTATCTTGTTTTGAAGTCCTGTATCATTTTCATTGATTCATTGGACTGGGTTTTGTTCTGTTTTGTTTGATTTTGTTTTACCTGATGGCAGGAGCAGCTATTCCAAAGATAACAAGATGTATTATGATAGCCATTTTGGATTTACTATTGTCTTTTTTGAAGTCCTTTATTGCATTCATTGTTTTGTTTTTATTGGTTCTATTCTGTTCTGTTTGATTTTTACTATGTCTGAAAGTATCTGCAGCTATTTTGAAGACAACAAGAGACATTATGGTAACTACTGTCAATTTCGTATTGTTTTGAAGCTCTGTATCATTTACACTGGTTTGTTTCGATTGGTTTTATTCTATTTTATTTCCCTTGATTTTATCCTCTTTAAAATAAAATTTTAAAAAATAAGTAAAAAATAACATAATAGCTTGATTTGGCCCCAACAAAATGCTCCTCAATAAAATCATTAATTATTCAAGGTAATGAATGATACCTCTTTTCATCTACTTAGTGACCAAACCTTCTTGTTTTAATCAGTAAAACTTTGCCCCTAGGTTTTGCAGTCCTGGCTATGTATTAGAATTACCTGGTAAGTCTTTTCACTGTGGTCCACTGCAGAGGGGCCTGTAGAAAACAGACATAATAAAACCCTGCAGCCCCACTGACTCACAAGTGCACCCAAGCCCAGGAACCCACGCTGAAGACCTGGAAAGCAGCAGCTGGTCACAAATATTACTTGTAATCATGTAACAAGCCTCAGATTGCTCTATGCCATTCAGATTTAAAGAGCATCTCATTTGATAATTTTTCTAAATAGAATTAAATCTAGCTGAGATCCCTGATAAACCTGACCTGGTAACCTAGCCTGTCAACTGGACTGAGACTGCATTCCACTCTGGAATGTTCCATGCACAGCTGCTCATGTGGATACCATGATCCCAGGTAGGACCCTCACACAAACACCAAGCCTCTTCTACCCAGCCCAGAGTGTCCCCAGCCATCACTCTGAGTTCTTGCAGTCTGGTAAGGAGCAGGTATAGCTCAAGGGCTTTGGAAGGCCAACCTTATTTTTCCTCCCCTTAAACCTCATCCACAAAGCCTGGATCTCTGGCCTCGATCAGACTGTGCTTGACAATAAATTTTTGTTCACACCAATCTAGTTTCTAAGGTGTTTTTTTTTGTTCAGCACTCTACTTAGAGAGACATTGGCCAGAGATATGTATCAGATGGATATGTAGAGATAAGGGATTTTCAGGGTCACAAGCCCAAAACTTTCCAGAATGCATGGTGAAAGATGAAAAGATCACCTGAAGGGCCACAAATACCTGTAGAATCAAAACAAGTTGCCTTGAGAAATATGCTCTGGCGCTTTGATTCATTACTCAGATTGGTCTTGAGATCGGTCATGCAGCAGACCACCCTGTTCTTATCTTGTCCTTTCCCTGACCATGAATTCCGGCACAGATGTCCTTCTTTTTGTCCTCTATCCTTGCTTACTGGTTCAACCAATAAAAAGCCACAGGAGCTTCAGCACAGCTGTTTTTTCCTGAGACTCTCGTGCTGAGGGAGTCTCGTGCAGAGGCAGTGCCTCTGAGCCTCCTTGGAGTTTACGTGGACATTGACTCTGAGTAATCTCTCATTCTTTGCAATGCACCATGGTCATGAGCTAGATACCTGCTAACAGGGCGGACCTGATACTGGGATTTCTCTGCCGTAAAGGCTTGGGTATAATAAAGGCAGTGCCTGTGGCAGGGAGATACTATCCCTGAACTGCTGTGGGCCCCTCAGTCATGGTCACTAATCTTGATCTGCAAGGTCAAATCCCACTGGCCTACTGACATCCACGCAGCCATTCTCCATCCTGCAGTGTCAGACAGTACCACAGAAACTCACTCCCAATCCCTTTCTCTCCAAGCTCCCAGAGCCTCCTCCTTCCCCTATGCCCATAATCCCTCCATGGGTACACCCTAACAGACATCAGGGGATCTTGTCTTTTGGGTGGTCCTGGACATAGAAAGAAACCATCATCCTGCTCCTATGGCAAGTGGCCTGACTCACAGGCCTTAACTGGTCTTCCAAAAGCAGGAGCCAATCAAAAGAAATTGACCTATCCATTATCTTTAGTATTCTCTACCAATAAAATCAAGTACAGCTTCATATCTCAGTGAAGTCAAACATAGCAACACCCACAAGAACCAAACAGTGCAGACTCAAGCCCAGAGTTTGCTTTACTGTAGTGTAAACTCTCGCAGAAGTGGAGGTGCAGTGGGGGTCCAGTCACTTCAAAACTTTGCTTCTGTTTGCTACCTTGCTGGCATTTTCTGTCTGTCTCGCTCTCTCTTCCTTCATGTAAATCTCTATCTCTAATGGACACACCAGGGGAACCCCTAAGGGCGCACACCTGCCCTTCCCCTGATACACATAGAGCCTGAAACTTGCTCCCAGTCAGCAGATGCGATAAGACACAGGTTAGGCACTCATTTGATGAACTTGATCACGCTACACAATGTAAGACTCCATCTCAAGAGACTGGAAGAGAGCAGCTAGCTGGCCTCGAGGAAGTGAGCCACCCAAGAGTGAGGGCAGGGCACTGCAGAAGCCACCAGATGCTGAAAGCAGGCCCAGCCAACAGCCAGCTAAAAAGCAGGGATCCCAGTGCCACAGTCACAAAGAGACAAATTCTACCCACAACTCCACAAGTACGGAAGAGGACACTGAGCTCCAGAAAAGAGCCCGGCTGCTACCTTGACTGCAGTGGCTGACACCCAGAACTGAGAAGCAGCCCAGCTGTTCCCAAACCCCAGACCCACATCAATCACATGATAATAAACTGCATTGTTTGATCTGCTAAATCTGTGGCAACTTCATTATGCAGCAAAGGAAACCAATACTTCTTTGCTTGTGATGTGCAGCATGCATCCGGCCACACAGCACATGTGGACCTAAGGAAAGCAGACACAAAATGGCCCCTCAGCTGGGATTCCCACCTGCAGAAAGAGCATTGGGTCAGGAGTCAGAAGGCCTGGGTTCCAGTTCAGCTCCTTCACAGAACCTGCCACAGGTCTCTGAGCTAATCTCAGCTGCTGATATCCCAGTTCTGACATTCTGAGACTTGATCTGCAGTGGTAAGAATTTACAAGAAGAAGTCATATTCAATTCCCGAATCTTTCTGTCCCACTCATCACTCAATGATCATTCATTCAAAACCAGAGCGAGCCTGGGAGCTGACGCAGGTGTCAGATTCCCTGGAGACTGGGAGCCCCCTTGGCTCTGTCCCACCTCACAGGCGCTCAGCCAAGCCTTCCCCTGCCAAGGGTTTCTCCTGCTCCAGCAGAAATGAAAAACCTAACCAGGCCTCCAAGGGCTGGGCCCCCAGGGACAATCCGTGGAACACAATCCACTTTTTTATTATTATTATTACTCAAACTGTGAATTACTTGGAATGCAATCTGCTAGCAAAGCAAACCTTTTCTCTTTTGAACAAGTGACTTATTCTGAGTCTCTAAGAGAGGAAGAGCCAGAATCTCAGGCCCTGTGCCCTCTGGTCCTGGGATAATTTCTGAGGGATTTCACTGTGCAGTCCCCTGCCTGGAGCATAAGGAGCCTACAACAGGCATTTCCCCAAACCTCCCTGCCTGACTCCAGTCAGCCACACAGCACACAGGAGAGGGGCCTGCTCCTACCCCAGGCTGCGCAGAAACCAAGTGCCCTCAGCCACAAGAGACAACAAGGACCAAGTGGAGCCCTATCAACCTCAGGAGCAGACCCAGTGAGCCATAATCAGCTGGTACCCAGCACTTCAGGACACCAACACTAAAGATCCTCAGTGTCTGAGAGGATGCCGCCCAGGACTCTGCTTGCTCAGAACCCCTCTGTCTCTTCTGCCCCCCTCACCCTCTCTCTGCCTTAGGCAGGCCCACTGCTCAGCCCCAGCAGTGGAGGCCAGTGGCCCTCTCAGCTCCATTCCTTGGGATCCACTTACCAAGCAAGTCCCCACTGAAGCTCACGCTCACTTCTATGCCTGGCACAGACATAGGTGTGGATACAAAGCCAAATGTCCTTGCATGAGATGACCAGTTGCCACCAGGACTCTTCCAAGTTTTAAGTAAAGAAGCTGACACTGAGCAGGGTTTCAACATTGCTCCCAGTTACCACTCCTGCCACATGAGACAACAGTGTCATGTGTAGATCCAGGAGTGCTGCACAGAGCGCATCTCTCCTAGGAAGCCCAGGGCCTATCTTCATGCAGTGCATCAGCACTGTAGGGGATGCTGCCTCACCTCCTGCACTCAGCCAGGGTGCCCCACAAGCAGCAAGGCCACGGGGAGTGGCAGCAAGAGATGATCTGGGCCGTAGGCCCAAGTCAAATCACAAGCAGTTTCTCACAAGAGCCAGCCACCCTGAGAGGCAGAATCACGGGCAAAGGCCGAGCCCAGCATGGTGTGACCTTCTGCAACTCAGGAAACCTCACAGAGCCTCAGTTACTCACTCTGTGCATTGGGTAACAATAGTACCACTCTGCACAACAGGAGACACTCTGGTGCTTCACACCCTTCCTCACCACGGGACAAAGGGAAGACTTACAAGCACTCACACAGTACACTAAGTAAAGGGACAGCAAAGCCACCGGAGCTGAGTCCCACCTCAGGTAACAGAGTGCTATGGGGTGGCGATGGGAAGGCCCATCCCACAAACCACCAGGCAGGGACTGGAACATGCTGGGTTTATTGTTCTTCGGGGGTTCTAGACAGGGTTGGCAATCCTGTGTTGAAGGAGCCCCCTCCAGGCCTCTAGAGCCAGAGTGGACTTCCTGTTGTTTTGGTCAGGGGCAACAGACTCTCCTCAAGCAGGGTCACTGGCTGCCCCCACCCCACGTGACCCTTCCTGCTTCCCACACGCCACTGGGGTCCTCCTTGCCTATTTAGCAAGCAAGTCCCGTCCTGAGAGGATTGAATGGCTCCCTTCTGCTCCAAGGGCATCCCTCACAGTGTCTCTTTGTAGCCACCACCAGCAGCCTGGCCAGGCCAAACTGGGTCCTCAGCTGTTTACTCTCCATTCAATTTTGACTTTGCCTCCTGGCTTCTACCTTCACAGTACTGGCAGGGCTGAAGGGTGGGGGCTCCTGGGGGCAATGTTTGCCTCTGGAAAAGTGGCTGACCCTGGGCCGAGCCTGGCCTAGCCTCTGCAGACAAGCCTTGGGCTGGCTGTTTAAAGGGGAGTGTGGACCCAAATAGACATGCTTTGCAGATGAGACACACAGAGGTAAGCAGCCTACAGAAGAGACCACTCTTCCCCATACCTGCCGAGACAGACCTTCCTCCAGGCAGGAGGCAAGTCCTCTCCCCACCCCAGGATAGAACACTGGCCATGCCAAAGGGCGTGCTGGCAGACCCTCTCCAGACAGGGAGATCCACCAGGACAGGTTGGGTGGAGACACAAATCAGGGGGGGGCTGTCAGGGGGAGGCTTTCAGCGGGAGCCAGCAGGGGTGATGGGGAACCCAGGGGCAGGAACAAGCCTGTCCGCAGTCCCCATCCTCTGGCATGCTGGCCCAGTCGCAGCCCTCAGCCACACTTACCAACCAGCAGAAGAATCTGCATTCACTGTGGGCCGTATGGGTACCAGCCCCATGTGTGTCATATCCCACTCCCACCTTAGGACTCTGGCCAGAGGCATCTGCACTCCCCGGCCTGACTGCTCTCAAGTGTTTAGAGTACTGTGGGGACCAAGTTAACTTTCCTTCAGTAGAAGCAGCATAAGCATCGCCATTCAGCCCTCATCAGACTGAGACCATCGGGAGAGGCACAGGCCCCGGCAAGGAGCCCAGGACAGAAACAAAGTCTCAACCAGGTAACAGTGAGTCTCAGACTCAGCCCTCTATATCCTGGCTGGCCTCACTTCTCCAGGAGGAAAGCCTTCTTCTGCTAACTAGAACATGGACTCTGTGTCCTACCCAAGGGGCTCGGGTCTCTCCCAGACGCCTCTGCCCTGATGTCTCTCCATCCAGTTCTGGGGGCAGTAAGGCCCCTAACCAGACCCTGAGAAAGTTTGTTCCCACTGGCATTTCCAGGGCCACCAAGACCCCTGAATGAGCAGGGTTGGAGTATCTGTGTGTGTGTGTGTGTGTGTGTGTGTGTGTGTGTGTGTGTGTGTGGCACGTGGGCCAGGCCTCAGATAAATCCGGAGCATTCAGTTAGAGACCCTGCAGACCCGTAGGTCAAGGGCAGAGGGAGCCATAGGCAGGACCTGGGACCCAACGTCACCATCCGCAGCCTGATGCTCTCATTTTCTAAATGAGGAAACTGAGACTCCGAGGTTGCTTGGTGACTGCCCTCCAAGTTACTCAAAAGCAAGCTTCCACCTGCTAGGGTGCAAGGGACAGCCCTGAAATTAGCTACTCATTTGTGTGCTGGCAGACCGAGGCCAGAGGACCTCCTCTCCGCTCCCGCCCGCCTACGTGGCTCCTTGCGCTGCAAAAGTCTCCCACGTGCAGGTCCCCAAGCTGCTCCGGGTGATTCCGCTATGCCCTTCCCACAGGGTCAGCGCGCCCCCTGCCCCGTGCCGGTGGAAATGCAGGCGACCCTTGCAGGCCAGAGACACAGTGCCAGGACAGTTCTTCCTGCTCAGGGGTCGACTTGTCTGCACCAGGACTGTACAGGGGCTCAGCGGCGCCCGGGAGCCCAAGGGGACGAACCTACACCCGAATAAGCCAGAAGCCGAAACCCTAGAATACGTGTTAAGTGAGTGGTGGGGAAGCAGACCCAGACCTGTACAGACACCGCGCTCCCTACAGACAGCGGGCACAAAAGGGTTATTTCTGTCTTTTCCAAACTATGAAGAGTACATTTAATCATCCCAATAATAAAACAACTTTTGGAGTAAAAAACAAAAAAAAGAAAGAAAAAAGTGCATTGCTTTGCGTCTCTAGTAAAAGCGCGTGCCGCCTACAGCCAGCACCCAGCAGCTCGCGGGTACCGTGCAGTATCCCAGGTCCCCGATAAAGCGCATGCGCACCACGGCGGCGCTCCGGCCTGGCGGAGAGCAAGGCTTTGCCGGCAGCGCCCCCTGCCGTCCATATGTTACTGTGCGCCTGCCTCCTGCGCCTGTCCGCGCTCTAGCCAAACCATGGACCACTTAGTAGCTGAGTTCCCTGAGTCCCTCATGTTCTGAGGGACATGAGCGTGGACGCAGGCAGCTCGACCCTCTCCCCAGAAAGGGAGCCTCTTTTTCCCCGAAAACTGACTTTAAGGAAAATTAAGTAACAAAGGAATCTTAAAACCAGAGATGGGGGAAAAGAAACTTCACAGAAGGCGATGGCACTGCCTGGCTGCCTCTGCTGTATATGAAACCTTCACCTGGGGTCTCACCGTGACTCCCCTGTGGGTGCACAAGGTGTGGTGAGAGCCGTCCCAGCCAGTGCCAACTAGGTGGGGACTCAGGCTCACCAACTACCACCTTCTGCTTGGCTGTGAGATCGTGAGGTCCCTGGCATGCTAAAGGTCCTGACACAGACACCGTCATAGGGACAGGCAAAATCCTGGGCTCTCCTGCTGCTCAGTGAAAGTATGATTTGTGTATGAAAGTATGATTTCCTTTGGGCCTGAAGATGCCTAGTAGTTAACTAAAAGAACAACACATGGCCTTCACTTTGTACACTTTGCTAAAATAAATCTTGGGTCAAATCCCTTCACAGCTCTGCACGAGGGTATATTTATCATTTAGGGAGTGTCTATGCAGAAGCTGGCCAGCAAGGTTAAAATTGGCCCTGAATTTATCCCCCACTTCAAGATTGGGGAACCAAGAAAAGGGATTACAGAGACATTTAGCTATCTGTGCCCTGAAGTCTCCAACCATTGTGACCAACTGAATTCCAATGACTGAACCCACATCACTCCATGAGAACTGTCCCTCCAACCAGGACGACTCCACAGCTGCAGAAACCAATCCAAGATCACTATCAACTGGACACCAGCCTACTAGCTAATCTTTAAAAGCTGGCCCTCAGCTTTTGTACATGGAGCACCCTGATTCTCTTCATCAGCTGCTCAAGCTATTTTTCTATTTTCAAGCCTTTCCTATTTTTCTTACTCTTCTTTGTTAAGGGCTTTGTTAATCAGCTCTCCAGATTAGAGTCCTTTACAATTTTCTCTTACTCTTTAAACTTTCCCTTATAAATTTGTCAATTTCCATTATGACTAAAAGCAAAGACACATGCTACCTGGTAACAGTCTCTGATCCCTAGCAGCCCTTCCCCAAAGAAAAGGTCCTGGCATAAATAGATCCCTGCTCCTCAAAAATACAGACAGGCATGGATTTTCCTGAAGTCACCCAGCTCCTCAGAGGCAAAAGTAAAACTGAAGTTGCCACCCCACTTTTATAGTCGCCAGAGACCTGGCTGCGTTCCTGTCCCAACTTACTGTGTTCTTAGGCAAGTCCTCTCTTCTCTGGGACCTCCAGTTGTATGTCCTAACTCAAACACCCTAATGGTGGACTCTCTATGATGCTAGGATCCCGGGGCAGAAGCCACCTCTTGTTACCATGAAGCTGTGTCCTGATGCAATGAAAACCTGGCCCCTCACTTCCTTGGTCCTCTATTCTTTGTGCCCTTGATGATATAATTCAATCAAGACACATAGAGACTTGGTTCTGTTATTCCTAGAAGCTTACAGGGCTTTCCCTTAGGATTGTGAGAAGTGTGGAGAGTCACGGGTGGCAGAAGCCACTTCAGCTGTGTGTTATCTCTGCAAAAGCACTTGCTTTTTGGCAGGCACTTGTGCCCTTGAGCTAAATCCCAGGCCAAGCAAATGTCTTGTTGAAAGCTAAGGACTCGAGCAATCTCCTTTACCAGAACAAGGACAGTGTTAGAGGGCTGTAGAAAATGTGACTGCCCTTGTCATCTGACTTTTGAATCTGCGATTTTTTGAGTAGACCACAAAAGCCCATAGTGTTAGATATCAGTCATACACGCAGTAAAAACAGTGAAGAGAATGAAGAACAAATGAACTGCAAGCATTATAGGGAAAAAAATAAATAAAAGGAGAAAAAGTAGAGAAAATAAAATAGAAAAAATGAAGGTCTTATTCCAATTCCAATGAAAGAGACTCTTCTAAACAAACAGATGAGAGGATAGAACAAAACATAAAAAAGGGAAACATTGCAGAAAAGAAAAAAAGGAGGAAAAAATGAAAAAAAGCATTCTATCCCTAAATCATTCTGAATTCACAAAAGAGTAACTAAGATTTTGGCCAGGGTCATTACATTTAAATTCTCATCTTTAAAATGATCCTTCCTTGGATTTTGCTATTTAATTATGCTTTGTAATAAACCCCAGCCTTGTCCACACTGACATTTTTCATAAGCAGGACAATTGTCCCTCTGGCGACATGTGTTAAATAGTATTTGGTAGCCATGACCCAAGTACAGCTATTTGTACATATAAAACACATTATTGAGCTGGGGATTTAGCTCAACAGCATAAGCACTTGTCTGGCAAGTACGAGGTTGTAAGTTTCATCCCCAGTACAAAAAAAATTACTTTCGATATTTATATTTCTGTTTAGTTAATGTTATTACTTCATAAGTTGATAGTGACTTTTATACAGTGTAAGTAATCTACCTAGCAGTTAATAGGTATTTGAAAATCAAGTAAATAATTTGTTAATACTGATTTTTCTTTTTTCTTTTTTTTTTTTTCTTTTTTTTCTTTTTTTTTTTTTTTTTTTTTTTTTTGAGACAGGATCTTGTTACCCAGTTCGGGCTGGATTTGTGCACACTTTGTAGGCCAGACTGGCCTCAAACTTGCAATGATCCTTCTGCCTCAGCCTCCGTGCTCGGATTACTGGCATGCATCACCATGCCCAGCTTGATACTGAAAATTTTAATAATTTTATGTACTGTAGTATAACACATAAACATAGGAGTGTGGTAATACATGCTTACAATCCCAGCACTCGGGAGGCTGAGGCAGGATTGTCATGAGTTAAAAGGCCAGCCTGGTCTACATAGTGAATTCAAGACTAACTTAAATTACATAGCAAGATCCTGTCTCAAAAAACAAAAAATATATACTGAAATTCTTCATTCTGGTTTTCAAATCTGCAGGATTTTTTTAAATATTATATAGGATCTAAAGCTGTTTTAGTGGTCTTGAGTACTTCTTAAATGAACGGCATCCGCAGGAAAACAGTAAGAAAAATATTCATAACGAAGTTTCATTCCTTTATGAAATGCAGTTTCCAGTGAAACAGCTAATTTCATGAGAACTGAGCTTATGGTGTTACAAAAATTTTTTTAAAATGAAGTCAAAAGCCAAAAAGTGGGAGCTAGGAGAGTTTTATTGGAAATAAGAAAAAAAAAATTCTTGGTTTCTCCAGGAGTAGAGCCCCAACAAGGGAAATTCCACAGGATCTCTTGGTTCAGAACTTTTTATGGATACATGGAGCACAGGAATTGCTCAATGGCTGAGTAGGCACATGTCAGAGGTGATTCTGTGAATTCAAAATGACCAACTGGAATGCAGGTTCTCTGACCCGGTGATGAAGCACATAACATTTAAAGGAAACTCAGATTTCAGGGGGGAAAAAAAAGATTATTTTTGCATTTTAAATTCCTCAAAACTCAAGAGATTAGTAGGCTGCAACTCCCTTTAGGAAAGAGTAGGTTGTATCTAATATTGCCCAAGGAAGCTCATTTTTGGTCCAAAATCCTAGCTTATTGTCTGTTCTTATTAATATGGCTGATTACCCAACTCAGGCTGTTGCTCTAGCTGGCTGCCTTACTCCTAAGCAAACTATTTTTTACATGACTGTCTGCTTTTTGTTGTTGTTTTGTATCATTCCTGCCCCTTAAGGGGTAGAGGGGAAAATTAAATTTGTCCTGCATTGCCTTCACCCAAGGTCTTGTCTCTAGTCATCATCTGCTTTGCCCTCATGACGCAAATTATAAAAAATTGTATTAGTTCAGATATTTCATGAACAATTTGAAGGAATGGACTGAGGGAAAGGGGGGAAATCTCATTTGCAAGTTAATCAAAATAAAGCCTCTGGAGATAATGAAAGTCCTTGGAGCCCAACACATGCACAGAATAGAAGGAATCTTGAGATGTTAAAGCGATTTTCCTAAATGAGTTAAACTGCTTTGTGAATTTATTATTCATTTCTATGGCTCCCTCCTGGTGTTTCTAAGAATCCCTCCCCCAAGTTAGAAACAAATTGAAATGCTTCTAAAACAGACAGGGAGCATCTCAGTCATGCTCCTGTGACTAATGGAGTTGCCACCAGCCTACCCCAAACCCCAAGCCCCTGAGGTACCTGGAGGACCTCCCGCAGAAGCCTTCTCCTAACCCTACCAGGGCTCTGATGCCCCACCACTTACCATGTCAATGACCAAAGGTAAGTTTACTTTCTAAGCCGTAGTTCCCCAACCGATAAACGGGGTAACAGTACCTGTGATAAGACTTAAAATATATTTAGAGTAGTGCCTTGCAGAGGGCTGTTTCTCCAAACCATGGCCTATCCTCAGGATAAGGCAGATAGCATTCATTAAACATTTTTCCCAGTAAGTTTATCTACCAGAAAGCCCTAATGTAGTTAGGGACCATGTGTCTGATGTGTCTCAGCAGGCTCTAGGTGCAGGTTCAGTGGCTGTTATGGCAAGTAGCTGCCACCTTGCATTAACACTCTGTACTCCCTGACAAAGGCCTTGTGTGACAACCCCCAAGTGACATTAGTCTTCAGCAAGACCCTACCCCCAGGGACTCTGTAGTAGATTTGAGGAAGGGCTTAAATATTGACATTAATTTTTTCAAACAAGCAAGTCAGTGACCCATGTGCAGCCAACACTGACAAGCACCAATTTACGCCTACAGATGTCCCTGCAGGTCCCCATAGTGTGGAGCTATGCTGCATAAAAGGCTGGGAGCTTCACTTTCCTGGCATTGTCATTTTCACCTGGTGAGTTATTCTGGATCATCAGATGTCCCAACCCTAGTTCTCTTGTGTGTACAGTGATTAATTTAGAAAGTCAGAAGTCATGGGGCAGGGCAGGGGGTAGTCGTAGTGGTGACTACTTTAAGTGCATTATACCCTGTCTTTGGACATGCCCAGCCCTGCATGTCTAACCTCCTATACTCTGGATCCTCTCTACTTTAGACCATTGCTCCACTTGCCCTTTATGTGTTAGTCAGCCTCATGCAGAAGGATCTCTTCCAGATTCTTCCAACTGTGTGTGCTGAAGGTAGGAAACAGCAACTTGTTTACAACCATTGTCAGGGGTTACCTACACCGTCTCTTTTAGTGCTCATAACTCCTGAAATGTAGACAAGATCCCACCTCCATGCAGATGAGGCAAGTAAGGTGCTAAACTATAGCAGTCTCTCTGACAGTCCACACCAAGTCCAGTTCTAAAGCCTCTGGCCTTTCCCTGCCTCTCCTCAGTCAGGTTCTCTTTACCAGCTCTTCCCCTCTGCTGACTGGCTCAGGTCACTGTAAAGGCAATCAGCCATGCCCTCACCACCTCACTCACCTCTGCACGAAGGCCCCAGTGACACACACAGTGGCACAACAAGTGCATGGCATGAGTCCTCAGTGTCCCAACGAGCAGGTTTTCTATCAGGATTATGCCCCTTCCCTGCTTCCCTCTTGCCTGGGAGTCGAGGTTATCCAGCTTCATTGCACCCTTCTTGCTCTGAGGCTCTAACTGTTCTGCACAACTCTATGCCTCCAAAACCCAGCTCTGCCTCAGACCAGTAAGGCCTCCCAAGAGTTTAGGAGGGAACTTCATTGGTTAAATTCACTTGCTTTTCAGGCTTTCTCTAGTGAGAGAGAACCTCTGGGTGCAAATAAAACCAATTCCCAATAATGATTATGTGCCACAAATAGGCCTCTAAACCAAAACAGCATGCAGGAAGTGCAGAATCTCACCAGGGCACAGTCACCACACAGAACCAGAATTCACGTTTCTAGAAGATTCCAAAGACAGATGTGGTCAACCTTGACTGCACACTGGACTTGATTGCACACAGGAATCTCCTTAAGATCTTTAAAATTACCTGGCCTGAGTGCCTGCCCATTTGCAACTGACCTCTCTGTAGTCATGCATGCATTTAAACCTCATGAAGCCGCAGGACACTCCTCAGAGTACCAAACGCCTGATTATCATACTGCTAAGAGGGTGACTTAACTCCTAAGCACCCTAGCAGAGGCAGGGAAGAGCCTGGAACGACTGAACTTACCAGTTCACTCCTTTGAACAGTAAACCCCTTTGGAAGATGTACTCCACAAAAATGAGAAAGTAAAAATTTAATGTAAAGGAAAAAATGCTGAACCAGGCTGCTTTGCCTGCCCCACAATGTGACAATCACTGAAAGAGTAGTTTTGCAAAAGAGATTGTACTTGCAAGATCAACTGTGGACATGAGAGACCAAGTCTCAAATCCATCTTCCCAAAGGGAGGACTTAGAGACATTTATGTGACAAAGACAAAAGGCAATTTAAGGCAGAGGGAAAGGTGACAGAAGGGGAGTCATCTGTGGCCCATGCATGCAAAATCAAACTTCACAGCTTTTCATAGGACACATTGCCAGGAAGTGGTGGCACAGCAAAAACTGATGGTGGAGTTTCCCCCTGAGGTCCAAAGGCCACCCATTAGGTATCTGCTCAGGAACAAAAGAAGTCAGTGAGTCCTGAAAGCAATTAGGCACCTGTTGTCATTTTAACCCCCACATCAGTAGTGTTATCGACACCAAACCTAGCAAGACACCCAAAAGCTATTGCTCAGCACTGTGGCTTGCAAAATGGGTAACTTTTCAATTTAAATTTGGCAAAAAGCAAGTAACGAAAAACAAGACAGGCTGCAGGTGTCTTCAGGTTTTCCTCAGCCTCCTTAGTATCCGTGAAATCCACCCAAGCCATTGCTTCAGCAGTAAAAAATTCCTTTTTACTGCTGACGCTTCTTCCTCGTGATGTTTTGCCATTGTCTCACTGTTCTCCTGTCACAGGTGCTGACTGTTGCCTGCTTTGGCTGATATGAATAATCCCACAATGACCAATTGCAAACTGAGTGGACTCAACTTCATCTTCCTGGAGTAAAATCTCAAAAACGAAATTCCTAGGCATATATTAGGTGTGTCTTTTTTTTTTTCCTTCTTAAGAAATATACTTTCTTGAGGCTGGGGATTTAGCTCAGCAGCATAAGCGCCTGCCTTGCAAGCAGGCAGTCATGAGTTCAATCCCCGGTACCGAAAAAAAAAGAAAAAGACCAAAAAAACAAAACAAAACAAAACAAAAAAAAAGAAATATACTTTCTTGCTGGGCGTGGTGGCTCATGCCTGTAATCCCAGCACTTGGGAGGCTGAGGCAGGAGGATCACTGTGAGTTCAAGACCAGCCTGGGCTACAGAGTGAGCTCAAGGCCTGCCCAGTTTGCATAGAGAGACCCTGTCTCAAAAAGACAAAAAAAGAAAAGAAATATACTTTCTAAAGTGGCTTTGTCATTTTACAATCCCATTAAAAATAAATGACAGGTCCAGTTCCTCACATTCTCATCAGCATTTGGTAACGCCACTCCCAGGGCTATGTAGTAATTCTGTATTAATGATTAGTCATGTTGTCTTTTCATTGCTTGTCAAATATTCTCTTTCGTAAAATATATGTTAATGTCCTTTGCCCACAAAACAAAACCAAAAAAATACAAAGAAAAACACAAAACTAAAGAGACAAATAAAGATGACAAAAAACCCAAAGCAATAACAATAAAGGCTTTCAAAACAAGGTGATAAGAACTTAACAAAGTTATTACTTTGCATAGTTATCATTCCAGAAACATGCTTATAATCCAGAGCACTTGTATATCAGAGTAAACTTCCCCATAAGAAATAATGGAAACAGATGATTCATTCCACAACCCAAAAATATTCATATAAAATTATCAAAATACTGTAACACAAAATAATGAAGAAAATACAAAATATGAAGAAAACTAAACAAATTAACCTGCACTTAGCTGTGTAAAGCTTTGTGTCTGGTGTGAAGGAGACAAGAGAGGAAGGTTACTGTGTAGTAAGACTTCTAACTTAATCACTGCTATCTATTGGCACGTGGAATCTTTCTTCTCTTTCCATAGTACTTTAACAAGGAACCTATCGAATGATACTTGCTTTTGCCTCCTTTTGGGGATGTTGCAGAAATGGACACAGCATTGTGGTAAGTAGATGCATCACAAACACTGCTACAGCCTTATTGGACTGATACTTGTCTAAAAATTTTGCAGTTTCTCATATTTTACACATCTCCCTAATCTCATTTGAAGGGAGGGATCCCTCCACCTTTTTCTCCTCCTCTGCAGATGAGATCTCCTCCATAAATTGTGCTGATGGGAAACAGTCACCCACATTCCTATAGTGAGGGAGGAAGAAGAGAACTATTAGCTCAGTTATGATCATGGGACATTTGATGTCACATACTACTCATAAGAAATCACTTATCAAGTTAAAAATTATTAGAAATGTTTGCTCATCTTGTAGGACATTTGCAGAGCAAGTTACTCACAATCCAAGGTTTTATCATACTATGAAATACAATCATTTAACAGTCACACAAACTTCTAGGTAGATGGGTGGGTGGCTGGGTACTAACAAAAGAACCTTATCAGTGCCTTCACACTGAGCTGCATTCCCAGCAGTCTGAGGCAGTGTCTTGCCAAGTTACAGTCCTCTTCCCTTGATCCCCCAGCAAAGTGCTAGGAATAAAGGCACAGACAACCAGGCCCAGCTAAACTTAGGCTCTTAGCAAAAAAAAAAAAGGAATAAAGTAAAGAAAGAACATTTTCAAAGACTTCAGAGATGTGAGGTACCTGATAAGACTGCAGTAACAGTACACGGATCAGAAATTAGACATTTTAAACATAAGCTTTATTTTAAACTTAAAGAAATGTTAAAAATCAATGTTTTGCTTTACAAATTATAATCAAGCACTTAAAACAATTTAGGAACACATTTTTAGTTCAAAATAATGAACCCCATAATGAATTAATTCTGGTGTTGCCAATGTTTACTTAACACTGCTTTATATATGCTTAGCCATTAATGATTACTCAATGACTACAGTGATTCAATATGTAAGGTTAAACAAGTTGTTTACATAATATCTCAGATAACTTTTTCAAATACAAAACATTTATACCAGAAGAGATTATAAAAAAGCATGTCAATTCTACAGAAGGACTTGATTTAAAAGCTGTTTATATACAAACAAAAGCATTTCACCTTAGAACATACCTACACAGTCACATATTTAACCAATACAGAGCCCATCCATTCTTAGTTATATTACACAACCAACTACATGTTCATAAATGTCACCCTATTATGCATCAACTGAAAAAAATATATGAATATTTTTAAAATGCCTTTTAAGACATGTGGGGGTAAAATGTGCCCATTTTCACAGCAGAGCATTTCAAGGATCTTCTGTCCAGCCAACTCCCAGGGACCAATGAACTTCCCTACCCTCAGAAAGACAGGATGGTCTTGTTAATGATTTCCACAGCCTCCTGGAGCTCATCCTCCTTGATCACGAGTGGCGGGGCCAACCGGATGATATGGCCATGGGTGGGCTTAGCCAGAAGCCCATTATCTCGGAGCCGCAGACACACCTTCCAAGCATCATAATCTGTAGGAAAAAATGGGCATCCATGTGCGCTCATTAAGATTAATGTCTAAAGATCCCTTTGCCATAGGCATGGACCAAGTGCAGGTTTGCAATTAAAAAAAAGAATTCTCGAGATCTGGAAGCTCTGAGCTACAAGCTACTTTTGCTCTCTTACCCTCAGTGCTACAGAATTGAACACAGAGCTCTTAGTCATGCTAGGCAACCTCTCCCACTAAGCCACATCAGCCCTGTTCTACTTCTTTAAAATGAAGTTAGTCCTGTAACTAGGTTTGAATGGCAAATTTAGACTTAGTCACGTTTGTTTTTTCATAAATGAAAGACCAAGCAAAAACCACGTTTGCTAAGGCAGCTATGTTACAGGCGAGGTACTCCTCATCCAAACTGCTAAGGATCAGAAGTGTTCTGGACATAGGAATACGTGCATATACATAATATCTGGGGGAGAGTGACACACTAAACTGGTTTATGTTACATCTTATACACATAGCCTGAAGGTAATTTCATACGTTTCAATGTTTTTAGCACAGCTGCATTTTGACTACGAGCTGTCTCACCAAGTCAAGTTTGAATTTCGCATTTCAGATATTGTGTTAGTGCTCAAAAACTTTCAGATTTTGGAAAACTTCAGATTTTTCAGTTTAGGGATGCTTAACTGTTAATTACCTAAGGAACTGATGTTAATGCAACTAATGTGAAAGAATTTGAGTATGACACAGAAAACAGATACAAAAAGCAATCTCCAAAACCTAAATATACTGAAACTATACATTCCCAGAATGGATATGCTACCAGGGTTTGTGGAGCTTGCACTGGTCTCAAGTCCTGCTGCACACTAGAATCACCCAAGGAGCTACTGCAGATGTCTGTGCCCCACCCCAAACCATCAAATTAGAATCTCTGGGGTGAGACCGGGCTTTGATTCCTTGTCAGAAGGCTGTCAAAGTGATTCTAAAGTGCAGCCAAGGCTGTAATCACTGCTTTAAAAGGAAGAGTTAACATAGGAAAAACTCAGCAAGGACCCCTTACGAGTCATAAACGATGCAGTGAAACATCAAATCCCCCAATAAATGACAACAATATTTTTACTACCAAGACCGTCATTGCTATTCCCTTTATTACTACTGCTCACACAACCTCCACTGATGTGTGAAGGATTTCAGTTAGGACAGCAAAGAACTCCCAAAGACAGTGTGCTGTCCACACAGAGAAAATAACTCCGGCCCTCCAAGCACTGCATGACTAATTAAAGGCAGAAAAACAAACATCCCAGAGGAACAAAAACAGGTCAAAACTGGTTACATGTAGTATTTTGTTGAAAAGAGCTGTATTTTTCAATATCACTAATACAATTATAAATCACTAAAACATTTGGTCAACTGGCCAGTCAGTAGTTTCAAACAGAAGGACACTCTCCCACCACTACTGATTCAAGAATTGAAAGTACTCTTGCTCTTTCAACTTCAAGTAAAATGTGTTACCTACATACCTCTTGTTTCTCTAATAACAATAGCATTTAACAATCCTTTTCCTCTTACAGCAGTTACGACATCAGAGGGCAGCTTCATGAGTTCATTTCTCAAGATAGTGCCCATTTTCTCTGCATTTGCAGCAAGATTTTCTTCTTCCAAAACCTATGTTTAGAGAAAAATTACACACGTTAAGACTATCCTTTTTTTAGTTCTTCCTTGGAGGGAAACGCAGACTAAACATAAAGGAAAAACAGTGAAAGACCAAAGTAACTTAGCTTTCACTTGTTTTACAAGGCCTACATTAGTTGATCTCTTATTAAGCAAACACACCATTCTCAGAGCCTGGCTTTAGTCACAAATCTACTGCCAATCTGTCTTCATGACTAAATAAAATTTGTTTAATATAATTTATGATAAACTCATTATCTGAACACATCAATGGACTAACTAGAATTTAAGTTGTAAACTACAGTACAAGTTCCTTTTTTCTCTAAAATGGCCATCTACAGATTATTTAAGCCTTAAATCTAAAAGTACTTTAGTATTCCCAATTACAGGTATGCTCCAGCACACCCTGCTTATTATTTTTATTTGTGCATGGTGTTGGGGATCAAACTCAGAACCTCAGGCATCTAAACCTTCACTGTACCACTGAGCCAAGCCTCCAGTCTTCAGGGTCAGGCCTAAGAACTGTAAGCCCCAAGTAACTGCAAACTCTGGAAGCCCAGGAAAAAAGCCCAGTCTACTAGACAAGGCAATAGGTTAGATTTCTTTTTGAGAAATACCTTGCTCTTAAAAATCTTGTGTCTATACATCACATTCTTTTTCTAAGGGAGGGAACCAGGAATTAAACTCAGGACCTTGCGCTTGCCAGGCAGGCCCTGTGCCGCTAAGCTATATTCCCAGCCCATCACATTTTCTCATACTCAGCAATCTTACTAAATTTCCTATTACAGGCCCAAATGAAAAATCACTTCAACATTACTTAAAGAAGTAGATGCTGTTAACAGTTCTTACCTCAAGGGCTGCAATGGCCACACGACAGCCCAGTGGATTGCCACCGTAGGTTGACCCATGCTCCCCTGGTTTAATGGTCAGCATGATGTCATCATCACATAGCACTGCAGACACCTGAAGCAGAATTTTCCACACTGTTTCTCAGACTGAGTATTCCTATGCTTCGCACACCAGGCACGTAAATATTTATACAAAGCTGACATTAAATTTACATGAAGCTTCAACAAACGTCACCTTAACTACCAGTAATAACCACAGTGATACCCTAACATAACAAGAATATATTAGGCACACTTCATGGAACAGAATAATACAATTTTTGAACTAAGAAAGAAAAGCTATTTCTACAATAATATAATTTATAATACTTTTCATTTCAAGGTGAAAAGCTTTGTCTAACTGCTTAGAAAACATAGTTGAGCATCCTCTTCAATAAGACAATTTATTCTAGTCAGTAGATGCATCCATTTCTCAGACCCCTTTAATCCAGCCCCAATTATCAACTCTGGCTAGCAAATCCAAGAAAAGAGCCAATAGGAAGTATTAATGTTTTCAATCCCTATGTTCATCAGTCATAGCTTTAAACAATTGGGAATGCCATGTTTCTAAATACTGAAAAAAGACACAGGCATTTACAGAGTGCTTTATAGCTAAGATGCTTTAATCCTAAGCAAAGTCCACAGACATTCCAAAGCGTACTCCATTTTTCCCTCAAAATTAACTAAGTCACATACCTGAAATCTTAAATATTTTTATTGCAGATATTCCAAGAGGTCATAGCAATTCGCTAAAAATCAAACCATGTGAAAAGCATTCTTGGTAAAATCACTGGATGTAAAGTATTTTAGAGGTATGTTTCAGGACAGTTAGAAATGGGAAGTCTGAACGTTGAACTTACAGGGTATAAGCCTCCAGAAAGGGCCTTTCCAAGAAGAACTATGTCAGGCCTAACATTTTCATGATCAACAGCCAACCATTTACCAGTTCTGGCCAATCCTGTCTGTATTTCATCAGCAATAAACAGGACCTATTGGGAAACAACACAACACTGTCATTTTCATTTCCACAGGGCAAAGAGCGATCATTACTTACTTCTTCCTCCCCACAAATGTGTAGTTCCATCATGCCCTCTCTTGTGAAGATGTTTAATCATCTGCATAATTTTAAGAACATCTTACAAAAGTCTTATAAACATACCAACAGTTTCCTATGTTAGGCCACTGCCTCCTCAGGTACCAAACTCTGCTCTACAGAAGTGGAAAGGCATTTATATAAATACAAGGGGGTTCATAGCACTTTTCTAGCACTTTTAACTTCTGAGAAAGGTTAATTCACTTAGTTATCCCATAAACATTCATCTAATTATATTCTGTGTGACAGGAGTTATCAGTAACAAACAAAATTCCCCAGTATTCCAATATTAGCCTTCCTGGAAGGGAGGGGAGACAGATCATGACTTCTGCAAAGAGGACAACACAGGGTTTGGGAGGGGTTAAGAATGCCATGATCCTGGAGAAGAGGGGAGGGAAACACCATGGGCCAGGAGGTCTACAGCTCCACTCACAGCCCAGAGCCTGGCAAGTGTTCCAAGGACTAATGTTAGATGCCATGCAGGTTTCTAAGCACTAGGGAGCTCATGAGCTCTAGGGGTTATGTCTTCCTCTAGAGGAAGAGTGATTTAGTATCCACTTCTCCCATGAGCAGAATTCAAGAAGATGGAGGAAGTCAGGCCTGTTTGGCTTCATCACAAATAGTTAAAATAAGCTGAGTGTGGTAGTACAGACCTGTAATCTCAGCACTCAGGAGGCTGAGGCAGGAAGATCTGCATAAATTCAAGGCCAGCTGGGCTATCTGGTGAATTTAAGGCTAGTCTAAACTACATATCAAGATTCTGTCTGAGAAATGAAAATAGTTAAATTGGACATGGTAATACACATCTATAATCCCAGTACTCAGAATGCTAAGGCAAGAAGATTGCCTCAAATTCAAGGCCAGACTGGATTACAGTGGGAGATCCTGTCTCAAAAAAAATAAATAATATTAATAATAACACCACTAATAAAAGTTAAGGTGAACAACCTCATGCCTTGTGCAGAGTTCTCGAACTCCCACGAGGTACCCTGGATCTGGAACAACAACACCTGCTTCACCCTGAATTGGTTCAACCATGAAGGCACAAACATTTGGGTCCTGAAGAGCACGCTATAAAAGAAACAAATAAGGTTTTTTTGGTTTTTTTTTTTTTTTTGTCTTTTTCCTTTTCATCGGTACCGGGGATCGAACTCACGACTGCCTGCTAGCAAGGCAGGCGCATATGCCGCTGAGCTAAATCTCCAGCCCCCAACAAATAAGTTTTAAAACCTTCCTATCTACGTTATTTGGAAATCTGAAATCATATGCTCAACATATTTTTCTGCTAAGTACACAGATCAAATGTTTGCACTAACATATTATACTTCACAAATTTAAGCTCTATCACTGACATTCAATTCCTGGAAACTCAGGCTTGAATACTTCAGACTTGAATAACACCATCTATCAGGCATGGCAATGCATACCTGGAATCCTAGCACTTGGGGAGGCAATGGCAAAAGCATCACAAGTACAAGCCCAGCAAGGGCAACTTAGTGAGACCCTGTCTCAGAATAAAACACTTTTTTAATTTTTTTTTTGTCTTTTTCATTTTTATCGGTACCAGGGATCGAACTCATGACCGCACACTTGCAAGGTAGGCACTTATGCCGCTGAGCTAAATCCCCAGCCTCTGAATAAAAGAACTTTTTAAAAGAACTGGAGATGAAGTTCAGCATAAAGGTCCTGGATTCAATCCCCAGTAAACACACACAAAAAAGATTACACTATCCCACATTTTTCTAATACATGAATATAGCATTAAATGAAATCTAAAGGAAATAATCTCTTAAAGCCTTTTAAGGCTTGAAAAGTAGACTACTTTGGGGTTGGGGTGTAACTCAGTGTTAAGTATTTGCCTAGCAAGCACAAGACTGAGTTAAATTCCTAGCACTGCAAGAAGGAAAAAAAGGAGGACAAGGAGGAGGAGGAGGAAAAGAAAGAGAGGAAGAGGAGGAGGAGGAAGAAAGGGAAGTCTAAAATGTTGGCCTAACTTATATAAGATAATTTTTGTTACATTCACATAATGTGTTGTAATCATTCTTCTCCAATGCTAAGGATTGAAGCCCAGAGTCTCACACGTGTTAAGCAAGTATTCCATCAATGAACTACATCCTCAATGCTCAGATTACATTTTTAATTCACATATTCAGTAAGAAATAACTCATTCCGAATAGCTTCTATTTACTATGATACCACCAAAGTACCTCAAGTGCAGGCAGATCGTTATATGGGATGATTTCAAAACCTGGCATGAAGGGTCCAAACCCTTCATAAGTGGTTGGGTCTGTGGAACTGGAGATGGCAGACAATGTCCTACCCCAAAAGTTTCCAGCTAGAAAGGAGAAACAAACAGTGATTATTCCCAAAAAATTCAAACATTTAATAAGTCCCGTCCCCCCAAAATTCCTTGGGAAGTTTAGCTAAAAAATTAATCAAGGATTTGCTTTAGAGAACCTCCAGTGAGCTTTCAATTATTTAAACAAAATCAGATATTAAACACCATGGTTCATCTGACATAAAACTCTAGGCCTGATGGTGTGACCTTGCAATTCTTATTTTAGGTTCCTCTCTACTGCAGCCCAACAGCTACACACACCCCCTAAGGATACTTCCTTTTCTTAGACTCATCCCAAGCCAACATCAAACTCTAACTAATGATAGAGACAATCAGTCCCTGCTTTCCAGAGAAAGTGCATTTAAGTTAGTGATATAAGAAAGGAATATTCTTCATGCAGAATTAGCAGTTTTCCTGTTAAAAATCCAATACTGCAGGCTACCTACTAAATGCACTTTTAATTTCATTTAGAGAAAAGATGCTCAGCCAATCCAAACATTTTCTATTTGGCCTTGATAATACAACGCTGTATAATGTTAGACGGCAGATACCCAACCTTTCTTCAGGGCCATTTTTTATCCATAAACAGATTAGGTGCACTACTCTACAAGTAGGGGAAGAATTCTGAACATATCCTGCAAGATCCCTGCCCTCATGGAGTTTCCTTTCTAGTAGAGAAAAACGCCGTAACATAAACCAGAAAAGCAAATGAACTACACAGTTTTAGCCAGAGTCAAATTCATGAAACAAAGCACAGTAACACCGAGGGTGGGGATTTGTCTACATTAAGGTCGCTTCTGTATCTTCCCACCACCTCTGCCAGCAGCAACTCAATTTACTCAGTACCGATTTAGTTCCTTGATATCTCTATACTCTTACAAAAGTCTCTTTCATTTGCATCACTTACCCACCCTGACTTTTATGCATCCACAAAAAGTACATATTGAGTCGGGGGAGGGGTTTTTTTATTTTTTAGGTTTTTGTTTTGTTTTGTTAGTAGTATTAGAGACTGAACCCTGTCAGGGCCTTCATACTAAGCCATAGCCCCCCAACCCTAATTTAACTTTAATTTTAAGACAGGGTCTCACTAAATCACTAAGTTGCCCAGGCTGGGCTCAAACTTGTGACCTTCCTTCCTCAGCCTGGCAAAGTGCCTGGATGGTGAGAGTGTGCCACCCCACCAGCATGTTGATTTTTAACCCAGCTTTTTCAAGAAAGGGCACTAATGGGACTGTATCCCTGCCTGCCCTCCTCTACCTAGCCTCAGGGTTTCATTCTCCACAGCTCACTGTGCAAGCAGAAGGGACTTACAGTTGGGGACAGTCTTCCACTGTCTCTCCACCCCACTGACTCACCAGCGTCTCTCAATACTTGGGCGAAAACATCTTTGCACCCTTTGCTAAAAACAAAGAGACTGGACACAGTCTGTGAGAATGAAAATCACCAGAAACACCATTTTTGTTTGTAAGAGACAGTCATGTTGTCCTACAAGTAAGGCACAAGATTTTCAAATTGCAACTTACAGAGCTATGCAAACATTTCTTCTTTGGAAATACTAATTTGTTATCTCAAATATCATCTATCTCTGGCCATCAATAGAACTCTGCATCCTCTTGTAATATGGAGTTCATAATTTTAATTATGATGATTTCAATTATCACATGCATAAAATTTGACCATGTACGGTGACAAAGTAATATACTTTGTTTCTTTAAAAACTAAAACCAAAGCTTAAAAACTCAAAACCTATCATTTTTAACATTGTATGAAGATTCTGAGTGTCAAATTACATAATCCCAATTAACTCTTGCTACCCAGAATTCAACCATTCCCAGAAATATAAAAAGGGCAAACCACAGACCTCCTGTTCCTAATAGCATCTAAAAAATATATGGCACACTGGTACCTCCGGTGTTACAGCCCAAATGTCAACTCACATGTAGGATGTGACCCTCCCCCAACATATCCCAATCCTAGCACCTGACAAAAACCCTCCATCACAAATCATCTAATTAACTGGAGGAATGCTATGGAATAATCTGAAAAGCGGATAAGAAATATAGTCACTTATTTCAAGGACGCCTGAGTAGGGAGCTAAGAAAGAAAACTCTCATAAATGAAGAAATAATTTAGAAATAAACCCAAAGAGACGAAATCCCTCATTCATTTTCATGTAATATTCAGCAAATAATGTACTATGTACTAAACAATCACATTAGAAATATTTCATCAACAACTTAAAAGTATAGGTGATATTGCACGCTTAAATCATAACAGTTAAACTTTAATTCCGTATACCTGCAAAAACAATCTTCGCTTTGTATTTCTGAATACCCTTCACAGTATAGCCCCACCGACGAGCAAGTTTACAGGCGGTCTCGCCAGCCTCCATTCCTGGGGGAGATGAGAAGGATGCTCATGTTTAAATAATGCTTTAAATTAAAGGAAACAGGATGATCTGCCTTGCTTTGGCTATTGAACAACAAGAAGAAAATGCTTTACCTGTGTTCATAGGAAGAACTTTGTGGTACTTGAAAAGTTTAGTAATGTACTCCTCATATTCACCAAGTACATCATTATAGAAAGCCCGGGATGTTAAGGTCAACTTGTCCACCTGACTCTTCAGAGCATTCACAATCTTGGGGTGACAGTGCCCTTGGCTGACGGCACTATAAGCACTCAGGAAGTCAAAATATTTTCTGCCTTCTATATCCCACACATAAATACCTACAACATATTATAGGGAAGGAAAATAATTGTAGAAAATTACTGTGTAGCATAAATCCAAAGGCTAAGACTGCCGGCAAGCCCTTTGAATACCTCCATATAAAATTCTATTTTTTATGGTCAAGTGTGTTTTAGCATAAGCACAATAACCTTTGGTTTAGAGGAATTATTAAGGATATATTTTCTGTCCAGCTCCAAAATACCCATAAGAAGTTTATCAGTTCTGGAGTGATACCTCCATCTAATTTTTCCCCAGTACTGTGGATTGCAACCAAGGCCTTCACGCTGAGCCACATCACCAGCCCACTTTGAGACAGGGTCTTGTTATATCACCCATAGTGGACTCAGATGTGTGGTCCTCCTGCCTCATCCTCCAAAAGTGCTGGGATTCCAGGTATGCACCATCACACCCAGCTGCCTTTACCTAATTTAACATTCAGGAGCTAAAATCAGAATTCAAAAGTAAGGAAGTTACATATAGCAAACAAAAATCATGAAAAGGAGACTATTGCAACCCATAGAAAGAGAATATTTGCAAATTTTGTATCTGACAAGGATCTAGGTGGTGTGATCAAAAAATATGGTGAATGCTTTTAAAAATTTTTAAAGATTTATTGCAGTGAGAAAACACACTGCCAGTAATTCCCTCTGAACTACTCTTCTCTCTCACTTTGGTACCGGGGACTGAACACACAACCTCACACTTGTCAGGCAGGTGTGTGCCGCTGAGCTGTATCCTCTGCTCCCTCTTACTTTAAACATGCTTATCCTATCGTTCTTGCCACTCTGCTGAAGCAGTTCTACAAATCCTCTTTCACAATTGTCTTTACTTAGGCTGTCATGGTTGCCTTAAGGCCCTGGATCAATTCATATCACTTTTTTTTCCCATGGTCATTTTGCTCCAGAGAAGACAGTTGCAAAGACTCAAAATATTTTTATCACACTGCCTTTCCACCGGATGGCATTCAGCAGTATTCGCTGCATTTTGGGGTTTTTTTTTTTCCCTAGGGGGTGCTGTTTTGTTTTGGGGTTTTTTGGTTTGTTTTTTTGCTTTTGTCTTCTTTGTTTTGTTTCTTGAGACAGGGTCTTATTATGTAGTTCTTTTCTTTTTTTTTTTTTAATCGGTATCCGGGATCGAACTCATGACTGCCTGCTTGCAAGACAGGCGCTTATGCTGCAGAGCTAAATCCCCAGCCCCTAAAATAGAATTTAAAAAAAAAAAAAGTGTGCTTAAAGCCAGAGGGAGTATTTTGAGTGGAATAAGTGTCAGTGTCGTTGACTGCAACCAATTTTTTTAATTTTTCTTTTTGACTGCAATCAATTTTTTAAATTTTTCTTTAAGTACTTACTGTATATTTTGATCCTCCTTGCAGAGTTCCATAACAAAAAGACATTTAAAAATGAGCAAACAACTTGAGTGGCTATTACTCCAAATACATACAAATGGCTAACAAGCACATAAAAATATGCTCAATATAACTGGTCATAAGGCAAATTAAAACCATTGAGATACCATTTCATATTCAATATTCAATTTTTAGAAAAGGAAACAATCGTGGGCAAAGATGTAAAGAATTTGGTGATGGGGCTGGGGATTTAGCTCAGCAGCATAAGCACCTGCCTTGCAAGCAGACGGTCATGAGTTTGATCCCTGGTACCAATTAAAAAAAAAAAAAGAATTTGGTGATGTCATACACTGCTAGTAAACATATAAAATGAAGTGGTATAGGCACTATGAAAATGCCTGGCAATTACTCAAGGAGGTAGGCAATTCTACTCCTAGTTTATCCCCAAACGACTGGAAGGCAGGTATTCAAACATAAACTTGTATGGTATTTATACCATACACTGTTTACAAGAGCCAAAATGGAGAAAAAATTCAAAAGTCATCAACTGGGGCTGGGGATTTAGCTCAGTGGCATAAGCACCTGCCTTGAAAGCAGGCAGTCCTGAGTTCCATCCCTGGTACCGATAAAAAGCAAAAAGACAAAAAAAAAAGTCATCAACTTATGAACTACAGATGTGGTACACCCACACAGTCAGATATTAAATGTGGTACACACATACAGCCAAATACTATTCAGTCATAAAAAAGGATAGAACACTATAAAAAACTTTTAGAGTGGAATTCTTTTTTTTTAAAGTGAAATGCTACAATATGAATGAATGAACCTGGAAAATATTAGGCTAAGTGAAAGAAACCTTAACCCTAACCCAGGGCATCAGACATGCTAGGCAAGCATTTTACCACTAGACTACATACCTGTGCCTAAAATGGTAAATTTTTTCACTCATATTTTTATCATTTTTTTAAATACTGACTATAGATGTTGTATTAGGAGGCATTAAGGAACTTGTTAACACCATGTTAGGTGCTTTCACACCCTTAGCTTATCCAAAAAAAAAAAACCTATGAGAGTTACCATCACTGCTCATGGATCTAAGAAAATGGATATTAATGTTAATAACTACACTGGGCTGGCACATAGGAACAAAAATGAACCCACGTAGCACGATTCCTGGGGTCCAAATTTTGCCTGTGTAGTTGAAGAGTATTTTCATAAAACAAATTGTTTCTGAATTTGTGATACATAAATCCAGATTTTCATTTTCTCAAAAGAAGGCATGTCTATATTACCAAATAACAAAGGCAATGACAAAAATGTTTAATACCCTTTTAAACAGTCATCATCTGGCATTAAACCAGGAAACAGAGATAGGGGAAAAGAGAAAAGAAGAGAAAAGGAGAAAGACAGATAATTGTGCCATTAACCTACTGGTTCATAAAAAGAACAAATAGCGCTTACACTGTCTGATAAATTTTTCATGTCTATATCTTGTAATCTGAACAACTACTTTGAAGATAACTATACACAAAATATTAACCATTGTTAATCTATTATGTTTTGAAATTCTGTATCATTTTTATTTTTTTCTTTTTAAAATAAAAAATTTTAAGTGCAGATTAAATCACTATTTAACAATGATCACTGTAATAACTGAGTTGAGCAAGAATACAACAGATAAGTAAAAATCTCATGAACAACAGGATAGATGCCGAGGCTCAAACCCCCACAAGATGCTTCATACAAAGGGAATAATACAACCAAGCAGTGGTGAAGCCTAGCAGACATCACTTTGCCAAGTGATAGAAATCAACACTGGCAGTCACAGACGAATGGACACATCTCCTGCTAGAAGGGTCGGACATCAGTGCACAAAGGTGCCTGACTTGACTGTGATCATGGGCAAACTGAAGCCCAAAGTGAAGTATATCACAAAATCATTGGCCAGTGTACCTCAAAAGTATTGAAGTAAAAAAAAGACTAAGAAATTGCTCTGAATGGAAGACAACCGAACATAATAACTGGATGTGACTCACAACCTGTAGTTTTCTTCCGTTACAAAGGGCAAGATATTAAATCTCAATTAGATCTATAGATTAGCTAATGGTGCTTTACTAGTGTTAATTGCCTGATTTTCTTAATTAGATGTGGCTATAAAAAAGAAAGTCCTATCTTAGGAGATATACATTAAATATTTAGGGGTGAAGAGGTGTCATGTCTGCAACTTCCTAATGGTTCAGAAAAAAAAAAGGAGTTGGAAGGGAGGGGAAAGAACATGACAAAAGTGGTAAAATGTCAGCACTTAAGAAATCTGAAAAAATAATAAAAGAAAAAGTGATACTGTTGTTACAACTTTTCTTCATGTATGTCTAAAATTAGACCAAAATAAAAGCTACCAGAAAAAAATGACGGTAATATTACAGTACTTTCCATATTTCTCCTGCATTTCCTCTTGGTGAAGCCACCATGACTAGGACTAACTGATCACAGCTGGGGACTTAGCTCAGTGGCATAAGCACCTGCCTGGCAAGTGTGAGACTGTGAGTTCGATCCCCAGTACAAAAGAAAAAAAGAAAAAAGAGTAACTGATCACGTCTGTGGCTACCCAGCACCCGAAAGAGCTGCACCAGACGCACAGGCAGGATACATGAACCCTATCTGCAACTCAGACACTCAGCGCATCTGGGGAAATGGATACTGAGAAAGCACAAAGCAATTCATTTTTATAAAAGAATTTTCAAGCAAAAAGAATGGAGGCTAATTTGAAGCATACCTTTTCCTCTCTCCAGAGCCACAGGTAAAGGATGGTAATTGTGTGCACCATATTTAGCTTCTCGTTCAAAAATGTAATCAGAAGATGGAGGGCCTTGCACTGTCTTCTTAGTTGCAACAGATGTGGCACAAGTCACTGAAGAATGAACTCCGCGACGAAGTACAGCCAAGGTGTGCAAGTGTGCTAATTTGGAAAACATTGTGCCCTTCAAAAAACAAAACAAAACAAAATCACAGGCCTGTCCAAAAGAAAGAGAAGGCATTAAGAGTAAAAACCTTTCCAGACTCAATATACATCTGCTCGCTAACATCTGGTGAGCATCTACTAATTACTCTCAGGCCTGATACCATCAGATGGTGCCTCTGCCTCGATAGAGCAGAAATCAGAGGCAGGGAACCAAATCAAAGCAGGAGGATGTTGGTCAGTAGCCATGGGGCAGAAGGCAGCAGCTGAAAACTATTTGAGACAGAGTCCTGCTATGTTGCGCAGGCTGGCCCCTCATAGGTGGGAGTACATGGCCATGCCACCACTGCCACTGCAGCCAGTACCACCCTGCCACCGCCACCACCCTCACTTCTATTCGGCATTTTGACTTGGTCGTTGGTCCTTGTATATGGAAAGTGAAGAAACTGAGAAGGAATTTGGGACTGGACATACAACTCAAGGGTAAAGCAAATGCATGTGGGAAAGAAATCCTGGCTTCAATCCCCAGGACCACAAAAAAAAAAAAAAAAAAAAAGGAAGGAAGGAAGCAAGGAAAAAGAAAGGAAGAGAGGATTTGGGTTCTACAAAGATAACAGGGATCGTCCTAAGAGAAAAAGTGACTTTATGGGAATGGGAAGAGCTGAACACCAAAAGTACAAAAGGTAAATACAACAATTTAGTCACAAATATCTAAAATTTCTATCAGTCAAATTTATCATCCACAAAGATGAATGGCAAAAAAAAAAAAGACTAGGGAAAATGGCTTTTGTAATTTTACCGTAAGTTGAACCAAAATAATTATAAATATAAAGAACAGGCAATTCCCCAAAGAAACTACTTATTGCTCTCAAAAAAAAAAACACTTTTTAAAAAATTGTATCAACAAACAACTGTTTGACGGAGAAAAAAGCAGTTAGAACCTAGAGAACAACAAACTCTAGTTAAGGCAGTTATAGGAATCTCAGTACTAAAACCAGGAGCACGCACAGGTTTACATATTTCAAAGTCTCTCATTAGTCTTTCCAGTCCTCACCATCCCTAAAGCCACCCCCCCTTTTATCAGTGTTCTATCCACCTTTTATACCTGGTTTACCATTCAGCATCATGATAAACCAGGAGTAAAGATAAGCTACCAAAGAAACTAAGAGAAAAGAAATGCAAGAATATACATAGCAAGGCAAATGTTTGTAAGATGGATTCAAGATTCGGGAGAAAGTTGCCAAGAATCATGTCTATACAAACTTATTTTTTAAAAGCCTAGCTAATACATGTTTCAACAAACTCTATCAATAACAAGTCAAACCATGCATAATCTCACAGCATTCTTGATTCGAATGGCCAAGGTAGCAAAACACAAGTAAAATTGGCTTACTTCCTTCTCAACTTGGCAATACATTCTAAACCCAATGTGTTCAGGAGTTCACAATTACTAAGCAAAACACAGCACTGATTTGCCAAAGACTTACCAACTATTCTTTTTTCCCACGGTTCAGAGTAGAATATAGATTTTTCCACTGGAGATCCAAGGAAAATCTTCAGAGGGTCCAGTAACTCTAAAATAAAATGCAGAATTGAATGCAGAAGTGTATTTTTCTGAGGTCAGTAATTTTCATCAGATTTTATCTCAAAGTGGTATATATCAACAAACAAAAAAGTGATGTAAGATTCATTAAGCCAGCAGAAGCCACAAACAAAAATGTCTAACTGTACCAGAGAGAACATCCCCAAAATACTCCTAATAAGTCTAAAATTCTGATTTTATAATTTCTTTCTACTCTTTATGCTCTACTCAATATGAATTAAACATTTACCACTAAAAAGTTAAAGCAACATTACTTTTTGCCTATCAAATTAGCACTAAAATAGCAATATATTCTCTCAGACATACTTCATAGTAATATACAGTGAAGCAACTTTCTGAAGAGTTGTTAACTATGATAAAAGCTTCAAAACTCTGTACACACACCAGTAATTTCACTTCCACAATATTATTTTAAAAATGCAAAAATTGAGTTGTTGCTATAAAGACACACTATTCATGCATAAAAGATGTTTAACAGTAGAATGACTCAACATAATTGTGCAAATAATGCACAGTCATTTAAAATAAGTGAGGTTTTTTGTTTGTTTTTTTGGTACCAGGGATTAAACTCAAAATCTTGTGCTTGCCAAGCAGGCTCTTGTGCTGCTGAGCTAGGGCTATAGCTATAGCCCTAGCTCAGCGGCACAAGCACCTGTCTGGCAAGCCCAAGATCCTGAGTTCAATTCCCAACTAACAAAAAAACCCAAAAATAAATGCATAATGTTTAGTGATATGGTGGTAACATTTACTCAAATGAAGAAAATAAAATCATACATGCAGGATGTACAACTGTACAAAATATAAAACTACAGAAAAGTTTCCACTGTGGCAAAGTATTCTACAATGATGTGAATTACATATCATTATAATCAGAAACACTGAACATGAAACTGGGTGCCCAGGTAATTAGGACATAGCGACATACAGTTATATTTGACATGCAAAAAAAAAAAAAAAATAGCTTTGTTACATTAGACAAAATTTAGGTAACAAATTAAGCTAAAAGCAAGGGTTTGATAAACTTGAGAGAACACAATGTAGTTAAAAAAGAATGGTACAAGTTATTACCCCTAAGAAATGCAGGCTTGATTATGATAATTAGGTCTAATATCCTGAGTCAAATTCTAAACTATCTACATGATGATTTCACTATTCAGGTCTACATCTCTGTGACCTCACAGCACAGAAAGGGAGAAGCACTCAAAAATAAAGTATAAAAAGATTCTAAAAACACACTAAACAGCATTTTCTAAATTAATTAACATGATCATAAAACTTATTCCATTTTATACAGTAGTTATCTGCTCAGCTAATTCCCAGTGGGAATGGGACGAAGATCCATCTGCTGAGTTCAAGTAGTTTTATTAAGGGGTAATTCCAACATAAAACAGTGATAAAACAGTAACATTTTAAACAGTGCTAGTTCTCATTCTTCAAGCTCTTAAATATGAACTTTATTTTATTCAACTGGGAAAAATCACAAACTGCCTACTTCATGATGTTCCTGTAAGCACATTTATATTAAAGAAGCTTTGTGTTCACATTACTTCGCTTGGCATTATATGAGAAATACTAAAATAGCTTTAAAATAGCTACCATCAATAATCTCCCTTTCCAAATAGGTTTGCAAAATCAGAATAGAATGAGAAAGTCCACAAGAGTTCAATGACCAAGATTTAAATGCTGTCTGCAGCTCAAATGAAAAAGACAAAAAAAGAAAAAAAAAAAAAGAGTATCTCCAGGTGATTGTATTAATCTTCCCACACTTGACTTTTCCTATTGTAAAACTAGGTTGAAGTCATTCAAGGGTATTCCAGAAGATTAGGAGCTCTTGTGAAAGCTCTAAATCTAGTACGAAATGTTCGTTCATTTTATTCCTTTCTGCTCTTACAGTCACAAGAGAACTAATCAACTTTTACAACACAAAAACAGTGCCATGGTTTCTTTTTAAAACTAAATATTTTGTCCTAAAAATAAAATTTTGATTAAAAAAATAGAAAGCAAGCAAGAAAACTAAGTGTAATTCCATAAGGTAACTAACTTTTTTCTATGCATAAATACATACACATTAGCTGTTTTGTTTTGTTTAGTTTCCCGTCCTTTCCTATAGAATTTACCACCTAAGTCACTCATGGAAAATTCCTAGAACTTTGCAGTCTTCTGTCACAGTTCCTAACACTTCGGGATACTGACTTTTGTACTTGCAACTCCTGCTAGACTCCAAGCTTCTTAAAAAGACAAAAAAAAAAAAAAAAAGTGAATTAGAATTCACCAGAAAAAATTAAATCGCTTATCCCTAGTCAACTTGATCTAATCCAAGCGGAAGCTATCATCACACTCTCTGACCTTATCTGGAAAAACAAATCTTTTCAACAGGTCACTTCCTTAGATCTGAAAAGGTCAAAATACGTTTTAAGATGTAGTCATGCATTTAACAGGTACTCAGCTCCTAGAAATGAAAACAAATTGCTACTGACAATCTGAGCACTTTTAACATTAAATGTCATTAAATGTTTTATACATAACACTAGTTTCAGGCCACCATTACTCCCTCTCCATCACACCAACAGATCTATATTAGAACGTCTCTAGAGAATGATTTTCATAAAAGGCTGTATTCAGAAGAGCTAAATTAGCCTTCATTGTTAAATACTATTTTCTCAAATAATCTTAAAATAATAATCAGTGTATATACAGTCATCAAAAAGTCATTGGAAATATTCAACTTGTGTAAATTTGGCTTTTCCTATTGTCAAATATTTACTTTTCTTGAGGTAACCATTCACAAATACGGTTTTTTTGTAAATCCTGCCAGCAAAAGCTTTTTTTTTTTTTTTTTTTTTTTTTTACTTAATCAATATTCTGACGAAAATTCAACTCAAGTGTGTCACTGACACAGCGTTACTACTGAAAAAGGATTGGGTCAATGATACCACACCCTCCACACACCTCCAAACTTCTGTTCACTGGTTATTATTACAAAATGTATGAGACTTGGTCCATCCTCTAGAACATAGTAAAGTGCATAAAACATACACCAAATAACTGTACCAGCCTCAAAACATGTTAAGGCAGCCTCTTTGAACCGAAAAAAAGAAAGGGGGTTAGTGCAAAACCACCTTAAACACTGAAAAACTATAAGCTCTGTAATTTAAATCTTATTTTTATTAATTGATACTAATTGAATCTTTCACAGTCAAGAACTAGATCCTCTAAAAACAACACACACACACACACACACATACACACACACACACACTTAGGTATTCTCATGAGAGGCTCCAACTGTTTCATTTGGATGAGATGAAGACTGAATTGCAATCTAAAAAGCATTTCCAGGATCAAGTGCAAAAACTAGTTTACTTACAGAAATTCTCAGAAAGATTTAGAACAGAGAAACTGAAGATTAGTAAAGCCACTTCATTCCAAAATCATTCTTTCTTTTGCCTCTTCATTTATCACCTTAACTTATTTAAATGGTAAAGCTCAACACCAAAAGATAAGATACAGCATGACAAAGGGAGGATTCAGTTAGAATTTACTGATGCTCAGCACCATTTGCAAAGGAATCCTAAGAATGAGGGAGATAGGTAGGTATTCTGCCTAAGTCCTGTAGGCCAAATGCCTTCACATCATCTAATTAACGTGCCTGTACACAATAACGATCTACTTCTGCAATTCTTTAATGTAGACAAAGAATGGAAGGAGTGGGAAGCCGACAGAAGGGAAGGTTGGACAGGGCTGGCACGAGGCCCAGAATCTGCACTACAGGGTTTGCAGCGACCTCGCCTGCAACCAAAGTCACCCGTTGGCTGTGCAGTTCCCCAGTATCAACAAAGCACCCTTCTCTCCGACCTGGGGTACCCGCTGAACCCAGAGCCCTCAACGCTTCCCTCTCAGAAACCCCGAGGCCTGAGGCTTCAGGCCTTGGAGAAGTCCCCAGGAAGGGCCGAGACCTGAGCCTTGCGGGCCGCGAGCCAGGAGCCCGCGGCTCCGCCCGGTTTGGCAGGCAGCGGTGCCACATCCACAGCCTCTTCCTGTCTCCTCGCCACCAGCCTCTCGGGGTCGCGGATGGACCGCTGCCCTGCCCACAAGGGCCGCCCACAAGTCAGCCGCCTCCCAGAACCTAGCCCCCCCAGCCTCTTCAACCAGCGATCGCACATCCCAGCCCTCAAAGCCCAACACTACTGGACCAGCGTGGTACCTGATAGCGTCTAGAAGAACCTTCCAAGACACAAAGTGGCGACTTGAGGAGCAGAGCTGGGCAGCGCGTCACAAAGCTTAAGACGCGGCGTCCGCCCCGCCCCAAGACATACTCTTCAGCCATTGGCTGGGGCGAGGGCAAAGCACCAATCGTATAGGCCCATGCTGGCCCCACCCACTCCTCTGGGCGCAGCAGAATGCCTGCGCTAGCTATGGGGGCGCCCGCCGCTCCACCACGAGTCCGTGCTAGGCTACTGTGCCTGCTCCCCAAACGCTAGGATCACTGCCCTGCCTTTTCTGGCGAAAAGACGAGGTCCGAACGTATGAAAAGTCTCTTGACCTATTGCATTTCCCTAGCTGAGGAATGTGGAGCTGGACTGTGGCCTTGAACTCCTGCCCTGAGCCCATGGGCCACATTCGCTTCTTTACTTCACAGAGCCACCTACACCAGCAGTCAAGATGTGGGGTCCCAAGCCCTTAAACGCTGATGGACCACATGAATAAGCTGCAATTCATAATCCACTTACAAAATTCTTACTGCTGTTGGAAAATACACTGCCCACGTGTTCATGGCTGTTGTTAGATAAATAAGGGCAGCATGCTCAGAGAACTAATATGCCTGCAATGCCCTCCACAATGGGTATAAAACTCAGAACTCAAAATGGATATTCTGGAATGAGCTCCTGTGCAATTCATCAGGAATTTGGATACCATGTAGCCTACGACACCTGTTACATATTGGAAAAGAGAGCCGAAGAGAAGAAATAATTTACCCAGAGTTATCCAACAGGGGATTGGGCAATCCAGTCCACTGTACCACGCACTGCTTTCTGAAGGAGGTTACTGGCCACTCCAGTGAGCAAAACACTACATCTGAATACTATGGTTCTCTTGGCCCACAGTGATCAGTCAGGGTCCCATCCAGAAACAGATGACACACTACAGCTAGGAAATTTACATGTAGGATGCCAAAGTAAAGCACAGGCATGAAGTAGTAACCTGGACAAGTACCTTAGGGAGGGACACTGTCAACCCTAGGCCTCAAGGTCCAGAAGCAGAATATCCAGGAATCCAAAAAAGAGGAGAGTAAGAAGAAACTTCCTACATGGACAAGGGTTACTAGTGATCCCTCTGAAGAGAGATAGGTACTAAGCATCCCAAACTCTCCTCTCCTGCTACGGTTTCACAGCGGGTGAAGAGATTGAGTCACAGGCCTAAGGAGCCTTTTGAGGCATTCCCTACTGGTCAGCCCTGCGGGGGGTACAGAGCATGGTGGAAAAGCAGGTAGAGAAGCAATTAGAAGACAGTCACACACAAAGCTCAGTAAGTCTTTGTTGAACAGAAAAAGCCATGCTATGTGGAAGAGGCAGGGAAGTGGAGTGGGCTTAGGGGTAGGGTTATGAACAGACCAGCCAACCTCTGCTAGTATAAAGCAAGACACCTAAAGGGATTTGGTCATCCTAGTCTTGATTTGGTTAGGTTATTCTGCCCCCAAGGTCAGAAAGGAGCCAAGTCTCTATGATCCACGCTCTACAAATCTGGGCAAGTGTGGAAGGTCAAGTTTGGCTCTTGGAACTCTTTCAGAAACTCTCTTATGTCTTGGCAAATAGGAGCAGGTGAGTTCAAGAAGGGGCAAGTATAACAAAAATATGTTGCAATGCTGTTGGATTAACAGATAAGAGGCTTGTTAATGCAAATTTTCACATGCTAGAAACTGCTGAGAGTGTCTGGGTTTTTATCTTGCTCTTTATCAGAAAGGGGCAATGGGTACAAAGAGCATGATAATTTTTATGGTTTCTCTACTAACAGTTGGGTTTTTTTTTTTTCACTTAATATGGCCTAGGAAGAACAATCTGTACTTTAAAGTTGCTTTTTTTCCAACTAAAAAATTGAGCTCTCTATCTATATGCAGTGATTTTGTACAATCTAAAAACATGTTAGAACAGCATGTACTACAAAGATTTTTGAGCCCTGGAAACTATTAATAAACTGAACTAATTAAGTCCAGCATAAAATCTGGAGATATAAAGATTGACCCCCATCACAGGTATATAAGAGCTAAATTAAATTCATCAGATCATAGGACAAATGTCCTTCAAATGAGTCAGGTGCCTTGCTTTGGAAGGAGCTACACACATCAGCTAAGCCACATGAGGTCAATAAGGAGAGAAAAAGACAGAAAAGTTTCCTTCAATGAATATCAATGGAAATTTTCATAATCTAAAAAAGCCACGACCACATATAAAGGAAAAAAATACAAATGACTTTCCATTATTTAATAACTACAGAAACAATTTAGATATTATGCATGCTTCTTGTTTTTCATTATTTTTTGCATCGTCCAACTTATTAGTTTAGTCTATAAATACTTGGACTGCAAAGTTCAATCATTTGGCAAATCCATGTTGATATCTGGGGAGGAAATCTGATACTAATCCTCAAAAAAGTTTTTAAAATTTTTACTCAGCCAGAGAAAAAAATTGTTTTGCAAATTGTATTCACTCTAAAAAGATGTTTTTCCAGCCAAAGACAGAGCAGCATACGGAACTCATCTCTCCTGCTGCCACTACCTGGAGAAGACCAAACCCTTCAAGTCCAACTGTGGTAGAAATTTAACAGGCAAAGGCAAGCAAAGAAGTGAGTAGAGCCAGAAAGGAACAACAGAAGCCAGTTGTAAATTTAAGTCTAAACTAGCAAGTATAGGGAGGCTTCAAAAGAAATTTTACAGTAAAATTATGGGCCCTAACATGAGGATATGGTGTTAGGAGTATCTCTTTCCTCTCTCCCATAGCTGAACTTCACCTTAGAATTCTAGCTGCAGCTCCTGCCTTCCCCATGAGACACGTTCCCTGACTCCGAGGCTGCAAGAGTCCAACCTCCCCCGCTCCTCAGCACTTCTGTTTACTTCTCATTCTCTGCCTGCTGTCATCATTAACCTAATGTATCTGTCTAGCTCTATCTTTCTATCTATGGCTTTCAGACTGAATGTTCTTAAAGGTAGAGCCTGTCTTGCAGGACTTTTACAGCCTCCCAGCACTCTCTCCATTGTTTTTATAGGAATATTTTTCTCTTGTCACTGCTCACCTTTATTTCACTTAAATTTACAACTGGCTTCTGTTGTTCCTTTCTGGAAATTAGAGAAAGACCAGATAGCCATTTGGGGGCGTGGTCCTAGGATTCTGAAAACCTAGATAGGGCCCCACAGTCCTCTCTACCCTAGAAGAGTGATAGCCATTCAGATCAAAGCTGTAAAAGCTTGGGTTAAAGGAAGAAAACTTCAGCGTTACTGATCACCCATATCTCCAGACTAGTTTTATTGAAGGGCTATCACATGCTGAAGGATTGTCATGTGCCAAACAAATGTCTGATAAGTTTACAAAGTTCTGTCCTAAAGAGGAGGCAATGGAGGAACTCAGCATAGAGCATGAGACCTGGAAGGAAGCCTCTAGGAGTGTCTCGGGAGCCTTGTGACTGGACAACATTGTATCCTCGAAAGGTAAAGTGAACAGAAAATTCTCCAAGAGAATAAGGAGAGACCAGAGCAGTTCAAGTCACCAAGCTAGAGGTGAGCCCACTTTAACCAGTTCAATAGCAAAATTTAAAAAGAGATTCAGTTCCTGAAGCTGAAGAAGTCAGCTAAGTCTCAATATTAGAAAACAATTGACTTGTTATTTTAAATGTGAATTAAAGGTTCATGTGCTGTGATCATAAAATATGGTGACTGTTTAAATAAAAATTTTAAAATGTATTACAGTAAAAAGACGACAGGGCTGGGGATATAGCTCAGCAGCATAAGTGCCTCCCTGGCAAGCGTGAGATCATGAGTTTGATCCCTGGTACCAAAAAAAAGAAAAGAGCTGTGAACATTACCAGTATACTCACCCTCCAAATACTGTACTCCCTCTCACTTCACATACACTTATCCCATCATTTTGCCACTTTCTGAAGGAGTTCTGCAAGTCTTCCTTCATGAATTCTTTTCATGGTTGCTTCCATGTGCAAATTCTGTCAATGTTATAATATATCTTAATCTACCTTATTCTTTGGGTCTCACACTGTGTGACACCTGCAAAGTCAAAATTACCATGTAAGGTCATTTTGAATCAGTTCAGGACACTGAGGCAGCCACAACAGCACAACTAAAGACATTCATGAAAGAAGACTTCCAGAATTGCTTCAGAAAGTAAATATATATAGATATCTATGTATATATATATATGATATATATTTACATATATCTATGTATATATGTATAAAATACATATCTACATATATCTATATATATAAAAAAACAACTGAATGGATAAAGAACTGATATATATATATATACTCTATTACATCTATATATACAATATATATACATTGTATACACATACAATGTATATACTCTATACACAATATATATACATTATATATATATAGAGAGAGAGAAAGAATATTACTGAACTACCAAAAAGAGTAAATTTAGGGTCTGGAGGTTTAGCTCAGCGGCATAAGCGCCTGCCTTGCAAGCAGGCAGTCGTGAGTTCAATCCCCGGTACCGATAAAAAGGAAAAAGACAAAAAAAAAAAAGAGTAAATTTAAGTCATATGTAGGAAAATGGATGTACCCTGAGATCATAATGTTAAATGAAATAAATCAGGCATGCAATCTTAAATATCACATTGTTTCTCTTATAAGAAACCCAAAATATAAATAATTTAAAGATCAAAGCAAAAGATAAATTTCAAGTATGAGTTAAATATTTACATCCTTATTGATTTGGGTACTATGAAGCTCGGTGTATTTTGTAATAATTTATTGATTCCATGAAGGCTAACGTTGAATGTTGAAGCTTAAGTACAAAGTAGATCACAAGCATTCTACCACTGAGCTACATCCCCAGCCCTGTTTTAAATCTTTGAAACATAGTCTTGCTGAATTGCAATCCTCCTGTGTCAGGCCCCTGAGTAATTGGAATTACAGGAGTGTGCCACCACACTCCTACTTCCTTAATTTTCTTAAGGACTTTAATTCTGATTTTTTAGATAAGACTATAATGAAAACAAATTTTAAAATCTCATGACTTACTAACTGAAAATAGCTAACTCCCCACCACCACATTTTTGGCTTGGAAGAACATAGTTTTAAGATTTTTTTCTTGGGGCTAGGGATTTAGCTCAGCAGCATAAGTACCTGCCTTGCTAGCAGGCGGTCGTGAGTTCGACCCCTGGTACCGATAAAAATGAAGAAGACAAAAAAAAAAAAAAAAGATTTTTTTTTCTTAATTTCAAAATTAAGTGTCAGGGGTTGGGAATATAGCTCAGCAGCACAGCGCCTGCCTGGCAAGAGCGAGGTTGTGAGTTCAATCCCCAGTACCAAACAAAACAAAAGAAAAAACCACAAAAGTAAATGATATGTTTATTTTGTTGAACTCAAGGCCCTGGGCATGCCAAACAATTACTCTACCACTGAGCTAGATCTCTACTCCCTCAAAGTTGTGTTATTAAATAAATATAATATGATATAAATCATTTTATCCTTGCTGAAGACATTTACTACCTTTTGCTCACAGCTTTGCTAAGAGTTATGCAACAGTTTGGACTATCAGGCTATGGATAGTGATGCAAGTCTTCGTATTTGGGTCACCAATAAGTTTTGCATTTACGGCTGTCAAATTCTTAATAGTAGTATATGATCTTCCTCTGTTCTTTTTGCCTGTTCTTTCCAAAGGGATTTCAATGATGTAGATGAGTTAAATCCGTAATTAAAGATGAGAAATTATATTTTTCCTCGCCTCCTTATTAGATTTATAGCACTGGTTAAATAAATTACTCATTTTCTGACTTTTGTACTAATTTACACATAGATTATATCACCAGAGAACCTCAAGGACCTTGGTTTCACCACACTTAATTCAATTTTAAACTACTTATGCACTACTCCATGGTCCACAAAATGCTGTTCAGAGCTCCAAAAAAATCAAGAGACCGAGGTATAACTCCAGCCTTCTGAGTTGAAGGGATAAACATTGTGTTCAATTTTTTAAAAAAACACAAAAGCACTGAGAATCTCTGTTGTAGAGTGGTTAGGGATTTGGAATCATTGACCAGAATTCAAACCCTAACTCTACCTCAGGTTAGCTGAGTAACCTGAAACCCTTGTTTCATCCTGTATAGTACAAGGTATTTTGTTTTTGTTTTTTGAGGATCATTAATGAATGTGCTACTTCTAAACTATCCAGCCACTTGTAAGTCATCCAGTGTTTCAACTCAAGGCACTGTTGTTAGCTTAATTTGCATGATGAGGCTAAGGGTTTAACTCAGTGACACAGTACCTGCCTGGCAAGCCCAAAGTCCTGAGTTCAATTCTCCACACACCCCCCCCCAAAAAAAAACCTGCATTATGAGTAAAGTCTCTCTTCCAAATCCTTATGAACATTGCTCAGCTCTAAATTTTTGTTCTTCCACAGAGATTCCTGTTCAAATCTAAGTAAATAAAATACTACATTTAGAAAGCTTAAAGTGTGTCCATTTTGGGGCTGGGGATTTAGCTCAGTGGCATAAACACCTGCCTTGCTAGCAGGTGGTCGAAGTGAGTTTGATCCCCCATACCAGTAAAAATGAAAGACAAAAAAAAAAAAAAAGTGTGTCCATTTTAAGGCAACAGTATCTTATTGCTGGGGTCAATTTGAGTACTTTTAACTAGAAAGACTACATTTTTTTTTCTCTGTTACAAGAGATGCCACAAATAGCTTGGCAACCCGCTCCCCTAATGAAGATAATGGTACAATACGTAAATTCCCAGTCAGGAAGACTATGAATTCAAGGCGAGGCTAGGCAATTTGGTGAGATCCTGTCTCAAAAAAAGCCAAAGAAGCACACAGACACACAGGCACACAGACACACAGACACAAAAAGCCTTAGAAATGTGACTTGTAGTGTAGTGCCCCTGTGTTCAATCCCAATACTGCAACAACAACCAAAAAATGAGAAGTACACGTTACAAACTCAATTGTGAGCTGGCCTTCTTCTGACCACTAATCAGGCTTAGTAACACCACCCCTGTGTTACTCTTGCAGAGAGAGCTTGATGTATATCCCAGGATACAGTCCAAGGCCTCACAGGGAAGATCATCAAAAGAGCATTTTACTGCTCTTCTAAAGTTTCAAAAAAATTTGGTGTTAAGAGTGCTTTGGCAAACAGAAACTCTGAAATGACACACAGGATTTAGAGGCACATTTATTTTATGTCAATGGTCAAAATATCAGGCCCTGCTTTCTGGTATCTAGGAGTTATATGGGATAAGCAAGCATGAAGTTCAAAGACAGAATGGCTTGTCAGTTGGGGACTGATTTTTACAGTGTGCATCATAGTGACCAGTTGTCCCTAAGAAACAAAAGTAACCAGAACTGGTACAGAAACTATTGGCAGGTTAACTAACAAGCTGAAGTATCCTGGCTGGGGTAAGAGGAAGCTTCTGCTGTAATTCCTCCCCCTTATAGTTTCCCCAGCAAATCTTTACCAGGCATATTGCATGTGATCTGTTGGCACAAGGCCCAACCAGAAGAAATAACATTAGGGTTGTCAGTGGTCCCAACCAAGGTCCCCAAGATTGTCTTATTACAGAGTTTTTCCCTGCATTGCTTTTAGGAAGAGACGTAATTTAGGCCAGTTTCTGTCAGATATCACAATAGGGCTTTTGTGCTTTTCCAGTAAGCAGCTCAGATATCATCAGTCAGAAGTGCAGTGGTCTCCAAAGTGGGTAAACAAGTTTTTAAACCTCTGGGAGGCTGAGTCCAGGTCAGTTAAACTTCAAGTCTAGAACTGGGGTGTTTGCAGGGGCTGGCAGACAGGAGCCAACAGAAGGCAGAAAAAGGCATTCTTTGGGTCCAGGCAGGTGTTCCAGCAGGTTGTGTGTGGCAGAATACTGAGGCAACATGTACAGAAGGCAATCGTGGTGGCACTGGCAGCTCAGAGATCTTGAACTGGTTTTACAGGCCAAAGAGGTGTATTTTAGCAGCTTAGCAGTCTATGGACATCTTATAATTTTGAAGCCTCACTTTTTCCTTTCTCAGGGGACTGTGATAGCTAGATCCTCCCCAAAAATAGTGGGAGAGTTCTTACCCTTTTGGCAATTGAGTTCAAGTGAGCTGGCCTTTTGTCTCAGGATTTTTCTGGTTGAAGGGGTTTATAGGAGCAACTCTCAAGCAGAGGAAGGTATCTTTTAAAAGTGGTGTATGGATCAGGTACCGCAGAGTGCAAGGTTACAGCTGCACTGCTGATGGCATGGAGATCCCACCCAAGGTGATTAACAGTCCATCAGGCCGATGTGTGTCTGGATGTCTGGATCTGGCAGCAATGAGGCGAGAGCTGCAGGGAGTCAGCATGGTTGATAGCCAGGCCCAGGCAAATCCTTAGTTCATAGCTCTGGGGAGAGAATTTTCAGAATTTTGGGATTGTGGTTTTCTGTCTCAGGTTAAGGCAGGCGTTGTCTTCCTCTCATGGAACAGTCAAAGTTGAAAATGCAGGGTTAAACAAAATGAAGGCTGACTTGCTTCTAATTAGCTTTTATTTTGAAGAGGAAATGTCTTCCCAGAAGTGGTATAGGGACTAGTTACCCAGATGTCCTCCCAGGCTGCAAGTTTGTGCCTGGCAGAAGGGTTCAGAGGCGAGAGTCCTAGAGGCCCTGATGGTGGTACTGCGGGCCCCTGGTGGCCCAGCTGAAGACGGGATCCCAGTCTGGTCTAGTCTAAGCACATCAGGCTGATGAAAGACTTGTCATCTGATCCGGACTGAAGCTTTCAGAGTTCTTATTTTTTAATCTGAATGGGCATTTATTTTTTAGTGTCCATAGTCCTTATAATCCATAGCCAGAGGATATGGTCATCTATCAGATTGGATTTTCTTGTGGGCATCGGGTGTTTTTCTTTTGTCAGGTCTCAGGGAAACAGTGATTGATGGGCTTTCCCCCGACCCTTCGTATCTTTGAGAAGCTCTCAACTGATTTTAGGTTTCTAGGCTGGGCAACCTTTGGGAAAGGCTATGGCCATGGCCAGGGCTGATAGTACAGTTTCTTTCCAGTCAAAATGTAGAACTCAGAAGGAATTGTTGACAGTCATCTCGGGTGGGCATTAGACAATGTCATCTAACCAGGATAGGTGTAGCCGTGAAAAAGAAGTTTTGGAGAGAGAGCCTCTATGGCCAAATGCAGGCAATGGCTAGCTGGGGCCAGTTAAACTGGCTGGAAGTAGATGAACTGGGAGCAGGGACTGAAGCTGTAGATGCTGGTAGCAACCATGGCAGCCAACATGGGTACCAAGGCAAAATTCCCAGGAAGAATGAGCCTCTTTTTACCTTTTTGGTTTTCTTTGAGATGCAGGGAATGGTTTGGTTTCATTTCTAACTCCTTAAATGCCCTTTGCCTGAAGTCAGGCTCTGTGGGTTTTGTCTACATGTGTGTTGTGTACCCTTGAACAGGGCGCAGCAAACAAAGGGACCCTCAGAGACCATTCAGATGCCTACCTGGCTAGTCCCTTAGGCATCCCTTAGCTAAGGAGGGTGAGAGACCTCTATTATGCTGTATGTCGATTGCCTCAGAACTGTGGCTAACGACCCAATCAGCCACCTCGACTAGTGATTCCCAGCCTATTGCTTATGCTTTCTGTTCCATTCACTCACACATTCATTCAGCAGGCACTCAGAGGTTAAACATTTCAGACCTCCTTGCCTTGAGGGTGGTCCTAACAGGAGTTGATCAGACTCCTCTTCTGCTTGAGCTGAGCAGAACTGATGGACTAACTAGGGTGCCCTCAGGGGTCTTACTGGAATCAGGCAGGAAGACAGACAGGCAGATTGCATCCTCTTCCCTTTGGGATCTGATGTAAGCTGCTCAAGCAGGAAGCCAGGAATCCTTCTCAGACCTCTTAGAGGACTCAAGAAATCTTGAGGGTATGCCTTCCTGCTGGGACCAGGAAATGTCGTTGCTCCATCTATAAGGGCCATAACTGAGGACCAAAGGGGTCAGCATGATTGGTCTTCCCAGCCAATGCACCAGGTGCTATGGCAAGCAGAAACACCAAAAAACATTCAGAATTTGGAGGCAGATTTATTACATTTTGATGGGCACTGATTGGGATCATTCCCAAATTATCAGGTCCTGATCACTGGTGGTGTAGAGATTTCATGAGATAAGCAAGCAGAAACTACAGAAGCAAAATGGCTTGTCACAGTATGTATCACAGTGACCAACTTTTATAAGAAACAAAAGCAATCAGAACTGGAACAGGAACTATTATCTGGGCAACTAACAGACTGAAGTATACTGGCTGGGGGAAGGGGGCATCTTCTACTGCAGGAGCAACTTTGCAAACCTTTAAATTCTGTGAGCTACAGTGTCTAAGTCACTTTTGTTTTGTTTTATTTTGTTCTTCATGACAAGTAGAACTACTTTCCTCTTTGACATTTTCTCCTCCCCACCCATCATCAACTTCTTTGTGTTTTGTAAATACTTTAATACATTTGCTTCCTTCACAAATTAAGGCAAATTAGGAAGCACACATAAGAAGTTTCTTTCTCACTTGAACCCTTATTCAGCCCATTCCATGTTGACCCTATGCATTACCTTCTTGTACATCCTTCCATTGATTGTTTATGCAAATAAAGCATATATGTCATTATTTTCTTCATTTGTGAACACTGGAGATGGATTATATGCACTCTTTGTAACTTGTCTTATGTAATTTTTTTCTTTTCTTTCAGTCCTGGGGATTGAAACCAAGGCCTTGCATATGCTAAGCATGAGCACTACCACTGAGCTATGTTCTCAGCTCTTATACTTTGCTTTTTAACATGCTCTGGGTTGGGAAGAAGATATTCTTTTGTTTATAGCTCGCATTCTTTGTTTATAGCTAGAAGATTAGCTGCAGATCACTGGATACTTGAATAGTTTCCAATGTTGCTATGATAAGCAATATCATAATAGATAACTGACATTCTCTGCAGATATATCTGTCAGATAAAGTCATAAAAGTAGGAGTGCTAGGTTCATGGATTGGCCTAGTAGCACAGTTTCAAGGGCTGGGAAAGCAGTAAAGCTCAATATGTGGTTTGTGGACTGTGCCAACCTCTCATTGCCAGCCAATGAGATACTACAGAAATTGATAGCAGTTAAAAAATTTAGTGCTGTTTATTCTGTGACAATCATTTTTCCAAACAGTTCATTTTTATTGATTTTTAGTCTACCTAGTGAGGGGTACATGACTGGGAGCCTGGGAGGTCAATATTTCATGATGGGCGAACAAAGACACTCGAAGCAAGCCATTCTTTGTCAGGTATATACAATTATTGAGGAATTAGCAGTGACATTATACTGAGAAGATCTTATGTTAAAGAAGATCTGTATGTTGCTGAGGATGGTGGGGGGACCAGGTTATAGAGTTTTTCATTTCCCCAAGATGAAATACTATTGTTATTACTTACTCAAGGAATCAGGATGTCTTCAGCTGATTTAATCTTGCCATGGAGTATCACAGCATATCACAGCACCATTAAGTCCTCAACTGTGACTGGAGGTACATAAAATTATGTTCCTGCATGCCATAGTCAGTCCACATGGACAAGCCAGAAAAGCCCTAATCACAGTTTAATTATGAAATGATTTTTTCACAATTATATAGTCCGCTGCTCAACAGAATTCTTACTCTATCAGAATAATTTCATCTTCTGAAGTTGGGAAAGAAATTCTAGACCAGCTGGGGATCAAAATGTTTGGGCTTGTAATCCATTAACACATGGAGACTTTGTTACTAGGAAGATGGATTTCTTTAAACCACTAAAGGTGATTCCATTTGAGCTTATTCTAGAAAATCACAATGGAAACTAATGACAAGAGGGAAATGACTCATCTGAAAAAACAAATAACTCTTTAAATCAGTAGTATCAGGAAATTCTTTGTCAGTTATGCTTTGTTAGAATGCTCTGGTTAGAATTAAATACCTGGAATGATCTCTCTATACACATAAGCCAGATCCATACAGAACAAGCTTGACAAAGGTGGAATTAGTAGCCTATTTCTTTCCTGCCAGAATTCTAAGTGATGTCAGTGCTAAGAACACTGCTTCTTTGTATAGAAATAGCTAACAAGAAAAAGAAAGTGACATTTCCTACATGCTATGGCACCAGCTGCACACCCACCTGTGACCTTTACTCACCTGATCCCTCCCTGATTTCAAGAAAGAATCTTTCCATTTTATTCCAGAGCTTAAGGTAGCACCTGGCATACAGCACCCTGTAAATGTTTGTACAAATAAATAGAAACAGAGTCTGTTATAGCTAACTATTGGTCAACTTGAGTAAGAATCACTCAATTAGTTGGATTAGCATTGACTGATACAGAGGCTTTTCAACAATGTGTTTATTTCAATACACAAAAGAAATGGAAGGGAATGCAGGTCTTTTGAATATATGGATAACTTTAAAAACTCTACACACAGCTGGAAATGGTGATGCATGCCTATAATCCCAGCACACAGGAGACCAAGGCAGGAAGATTACTGTGAGTTTGAAGCCAGTCTGGACTACATAGTGAATTCAAACCCAGCCATAAAAAATAAAATAAATAAATTTTAAAAACTCCATACACAAAGACAAACTACCCAATTTAAAAAGAGTCAAAGGTCTTGAATGGACATTTCTTCAAAGAAGATTGATAAGTGACCAAGAAGCACATACAAAGATCCCAAAGTCATCAGTCATTAAGTATAGCGGTCAGTTTTCTACTCCTGCAGTAAACACAGGAGTAGAAAACAGCATGTGGCAAAAGAAGACTCTTCATCTCATGGCAGCCAGAAAAAAAAATGATGGGCAACAGGGCCAGATCACAATTTCCTCTTCAAGAGCACACTCCCAAAGACCTCATTTTCTTCCGTTAGCCCCTGCCATCTGAACATTTCAACACTTTCCAATAATGGTATCACAGACTGGTGACCAAGTCTTTGAAACATGAACTTTTGGGTAGACATTCAACATTTAAACTATAACATTAGGGGAATACCACAAAATATCCATCTACTAGGATAGCTTCTATTTATTTGTTTGTTTTTCATTTCTGGTACTGGGGCTCAAACCCAGAAACACTCTACCACCAAGTTACAGTCCCAATTTTTTTTTGACAGATTGTGACTTAAGTTTAAGGCTTCAGGGTAGCCTTAAAGTAGCAATCTTCCTGCCACAGCCTCTCAAGTGCCTCCCACATGCCTGGGATAATAGGCACGCAACACTCTGTTTCACTAAGAATACTTTTAATCAAATATTTTATAAGATTGATTGCACCATGCCTAATTTAAATAACCAAGGAGTCACTAGGACCAGATTTAATGCTCTATTCTTTTTCTTAGTTAGATGTGTGTCTTTGGGCAAGTTACATTCTCTTGAATGTAATTCATTTACCAATAAATGAAAGTTAGCCAGTGGGTAACAGGCTTAACCCAAACTGATACCCACATAGCCAGCAAGCATGTACATATGTAGTCAAAGTCAGTTATAATCAGGAAAGCAAAATCAAATGTGACACTCTTACCTTCCAGAAACATCAGAGAAAAAAGGAAATCCATGAAGGATGAAGGTAAAGGGGTGAAAAAGTCAAGATGTATTATTTACATGTTCTTATTCCCCACAATGAATGTAATTATTTTGAACTGCAAGCGTGTGTTAATTTTTAAAAAGATGAGCAATTCAGTGTTAGGAAGATGTGAAACACAGGGACTACTCACTCACCACAAATGGGAATGAAAATTGGTACAATCACACAAGGAAACTGGTGATATCTACCAAAGCTAAACAATTACACACAGTAATCCCACCCCTAGATATGTCACTGTAAGTAATATGAAGATACCAAAAGACAGGTACAAGACTGTTTAGTCATTATAGCCTCAAAAGTATGGAAAGTATGCAATTGCCCATCAACAACAGAATATGTAAATAACGTGTGGCATTCAAACTATGAAAACACACCAACAGAAAGAGTAATAAAGAATCTACAATGTTACAAAACTACATGCAGGCAAATAATAATGTTGCACACACACAAAAAAGCCAGCCAGACATAAATGCACATGCACACACATAATATACATGCTCGGTAGTCAGCTTTCCCATTGTTGGACAAAGTACTTGATACCTACAATTTAAGAAATGGCTTATGGTTTCAGAGGGTTCAGTCCATATTTAGCTCACTCTAAGGCAGTAATGGCAAATTTTGCGTTTAGCTCCTGATTTTCATTGTAGATCTGAGCAAAAGCAGCCAGCAGTATCATGCCACTATCTGAACCTTGGGCTGCCTTGAAATTTCCTCCACTAGATTAACCACTTAACAGTTATCCAAAGCAGCTCTCAGGCAATGTGTTTGTTCATGTACTATCCTGAACATCATTCAGGCAATGTATCATTTTAACCAATTATTGCATTGAACAAATCTGATAAAATTGTCACTTTTTATTTCCTGTTATATTGTCTTTTAAAATTAACAAAATATATTTTTGTATCCTGTATTTAAATAATTGGACTGGTAAGAGGTTAGTCTACCACTTTTAAATTCAGCCTCAGTCTTAGGACATGACCAAAAGGTAGGCAAGTTCTTTCCCAGAATATAACATACATAGCCTCTAATCCAATTTACAAGAGTCCTCATTCACATCTGAAACTGCATGAGCCTGGCTTTTACTGTCCACATTCTTTTTTTTTTTTTTTTTTTAAAGGCTAGTCAAGTGAAGCAGTGGGAGTGGAGAAGGAACAAATAAATCTGTAACTGGTTGTGATCAATTAGTTGTAAACACCACTGCACTTGGACCAGCCTACTGTCCACATTCTTATCAGCATTCCTGTCTTCTGAGCTCTGACTGGAATGTCCCATTAAATTCTGCTTACAAAAATAAATTAAATTAAATTAAATTAAATTTTTAAAAATTCTGCTTACATTATCCTTTATCTCCAAACCTTTCAAACTCTTCCTGTAAACAATTTCCAATAGCTTCTGATCTATGGTCAAGAATAGTCACAGAGGGGCTGGGGATTTAGCTCAGCGGCATAAGCACCTGCCTTGCAAGCAGGCAGTCATGAGTTCGATCCTTGGTACCGATAAAAATGAAAAAGACAAAAAAAAAAAAAAAGAATAGTCACAGCAATGATCCCACTTTTTCTGTAATAAGCCACTTTCTTCTCCCTAGGATAAAATACCTAACACCCACAATTTAGGAAAGAGGGACTTATTTTGGTTTATGGTTTCAGAATGTTCAGTCTGTGATTATCTGGCTCCAAGACAGAAATGGATTGGTGAAAGGGTATGGAGGAAGAAAGCTGCCCAATTCATGTCAGCTAGGTAGCAGGAAACAAAGAAAGAGCCAGAGCCAGAGCCAGAGCCAGAGCCAGACAAATGCCCTCCAAAGGCACGCCCCCAGCTTCCACCTTCTCCAACTGGGCCTCGTATTCTAATAGCACATCAACTAGAAACTCATCAGTGGACTAACCCACTGATAAGCATAGTGCCCTCGTGACTTGACTACTTTCTAAAAGTCCCACTTCTGAACACAAGAGGCCTATTTTAGATCTGAACCATAGCAATATTGTAGGATTCTGGTTTTATAATTGAAAGAAAAAAGATACAACTGATTGATTTAGCTAGAAGTAAAAAGAGTAGTTACCCTCATCAGAATAATTACACCAGAGGAAAGGACATAGTGTGTTTTGAGGTGCTGGTGACATACTATTTCTTAACCTGGGTGCTGGCTACATAGGTGTGACCATTTTGTGAAAAATATACCATGCTGTAGGCACTACTGTAATCAGTTTTCTGAATGTTCCTTATATTGTCTCAAAATATTTAAACAAGGTGCTTGGGTTAGCATCTTTAGGATCTTTGCCAACTTCAGCTGGAATGACAATCACCATAATTCTACCAAGAACTGAGCTAAGTGCTTTCCACATAACCTTTCATGTCCTCTTTAACATCATGATACAGGCCTTATGGGAAGAAACTGAGACAAAAAGACATTGTCAAAGTCACAGATCCACTGAGGGGTGGATTGGCTTTGAACTGGCCTGTATGAAGGCAGAACCATGTTTCGAGCACTATGTTCACTATACCATGGCCCAAAGAAACCAAGAAGAGTTGAGTGAAGAGGTTCAGAAGGACCTACTTTAGCATCTCCCTGATTCCTCAACCCCTACCCCATCACTTTTGAATTTTCTTCCAGCTCTGAGGCACTTTCTGCTTTTCTTTCCCTGGACATGTATAACTGCCCTTGTAATATAATCATGTTTTTAAAGATGTTTAGACTTGTTGAAGAAGTTATTATTTCCCCATTCATAATTTTAAAAGCTAATTAAATCAGCTCTGAAGAGTTACTTCTAAAAATGACAAACACTCTGAATTAATCTGTACCTATAAAATGGAATAGGGATTGTCTCAAAGGAAGAAATGTTCTTCATTAACTTTCATAAATAAGATAACTGGTTACATGGCTTCAAGTGGAAACAAAAATTGTTACTTCTGGGGCTGGAGGTTTAGCTCAGCGGCATAAGCGCCTGCCTTGGAAGCAGGCAGTCGTGAGTTCAATCCCCGATACCGATAAAAAGGAAAAAGACAACAAAAAAAAAAAATTGTTACTTCTAACTGGACTTGCTGACCAATACATATATCTAAGTTACTTTTCTCTCATGGCTGATACAAAATGCCCAACACTGAAATTAAAGGAGGAAAGGTTTATTTAGCTCACAGTTTATAGAGGTTTCAGTCCATAATTGGCTGGCTCCAAGACAGGGTGGCATGGCAGACAGGCATCAGAGAAGTAGTTCGTGGTGGGTTAAAGGTAGCAAAACAAGCAAGGGACCATAATAGTATCTTTCTGCCCCTTTCATTTTGTATCTAGGCTACAAGGATTAGGGTTATGTCAAGCCAGTCAGTGGACTGATTTAATAATCACACACCATTAATCTTAGCATCATATACCCTCGATCAAACCACCTCTGAAAAAGCCCCACCTATGGCCATATGAAGCTTTGGGGGCCAGCTAGACATGAGCCAGAACACCCCCTTTAAGCAAAAGGCATATAGTTCATCTCCAAGGATTGCCAAAGTTCTAATAGTTACAGCATTGCTGAAAAGGCCAAGTCCAAAGTCTCCTCTGAGATTTAAGGCAAACTCTTAACTGTGAGCCCCTGTACAAATGAAAATTGAACACTTCCAACATTGAATGGCACAAGATAAATATTATCATTCCAAAAGGTACAAATAGGATATGAAGGAATGGGACCAAAGTAAGTCCAAAATATTAAATCCTGTAGTTCCATGTGCAGCATCTGAGGCAATCTGTAAATTTTAAAGGGTTTGAGCACTTCTGCCCCATGACACTGCTAGTGGTTGTAGCGCTCATGGATTCTCCCTTGGGCTGGCTCTGCTCCCTACTGACAACTTACCTCAGACGATCCACATTCCAGGATTCTGTAAAGTTCCAGAGTCATCTTCACACTTGGAGTTTTACACACTGCCTTCTTAGGGGCCACTGTCTGCCCTCCCCTCAGGGGCCTTTTTCTGAAATCTGGGTGGAAGCTTTCCTGATCCCACAGTTCTTGCATTGTTCATGCATCTAAAACTAGCACCATGTGGATGATGCCAAGGTCTTCCACCAGCTGGAGCAATAGTCAAGCTTCCTTCTCTCTTGGCTGTAAGGGTTGAATGCTTATGAACCAAATCCTGAAGAACAATTTCCCTAAGCTGTCACTATTCTGGGAAATGGTGCCCTCTGGCCTTCTTCTCAAAACAAAGTCTACTACTTGTATTTGCAATTTTGAGGCAAAGGCTAGAGTCCTGTTTGTTCTTGTTATGTCCTCAAGGCCATCTTCTCTGTTGTCTTCTTCTGAAATACTTGTTTTTTGTTTGCTAGTCTTTTCAGTGACAAATTTCTCCTCTATTCCATCTTTTCATGTCACAAATTTACTGGAGCTTTCTGGTCAAACTCAAAACATTTTTAATCATCCTGCTGGGCTCTTTGCTCTTGATTCGCAACATAAATCTGGATAAAAGTCTCCAACCATAGCCAGGCCACCATCTCAACATTAGATTGCCTTGAAATTTCTTCTGCTAGATTAATTAGTTTGATATCTTTATCCTTAATCTCAGACAAAGCAAATAAACTTAGTCTCTAGACATGAGCCAAATGCAACACACAAGACCTGGAGTCCAACAGCCAAGGCAGTCCTTAAGCCCAGAAGAAACCTGCTGAGCCTGATTCTTATCAGTGTCATTTCTGTCAATATTCTGGTCTTCTGAGCTCTGACCAGAATCTCCTATCAAGTGCAGCCTAAATCATTCTAGCTGTACTTTTTTAACCAGCCTCCCTAAACTTTTCCTAACTCTTCTCTTTCCCACAAGCCAGCTCCAAAGGCTCCTAAATCACATGATAAGATAGTCATAACAACAACCCCACTTCTCTGGTATCAAATTTTGTCTCAGCTACTTTTCTCTCATAGCTGAGACAAAATGCCTGACACACAAACTTATGGGGGATGGTTTATTTAGCTCATAATATGTAGAGGTTTCAGTCCATAATTGGCCGGCTCTGAGGCAGCGTGACATTGCAGACAGGCATCACAGAGAACAGTCCATAGTGAGTAAAAGGTAGCAAAGTAAGCAAGAGACCTTAACAGCATCTTCCTTCCCCTTTTATATTGTATCTAGGCTACCAGGATTAGGGTGCTACCAAACCAATCAGTGGACTAGTATAGTAATCACACACCCTTAATCTCAGCATCACACACTGTAGATCCAGCTACCTCTGAAAAAGTCCCACCTATGTCTGTATGAGGCTTTGAGGGGACATCTAGACAGGAACTGTAACAACCTATAATCCCAGCACTCTGAAAGACAGAAACAGGAGGATCACAAATTCAGGGACATGCTGGGCAGTATAGTAACTTAACAAGATCCCTTCTCAAGATAAAAAAGGACTGCGTATTATTGTACAATACAAAGGCCTTAGATTCAATCCCCAGCATTACTCCCACCCCAAACAATTGTTACTTCTATACTTAGACGATCTGACCAGTAGATGGATTAATTCTGAAAAGTTATCAATCCATCTTTGTTGGGGCAATAAGAATTTGTAAAATAAAACTAGGCCATTAACAGTTTAGAAATCAGATAGGTATTGATTTATTTAGTAACCACTAATTATTCTATGAATTTTTCCTATGAAGAATGATAGTGCATATATATATATGTATATATATATATATATATATATATATATATGTATGTATCTGTATAAGCTTCCCTCAAATATAGCCACTCCATTTATCTAGCATGAGTCATAGATAATAAAGTAGTATTAGGGTAGAAATGCTATCAGGTGGTAGAGAAAGGGAGATACATAAATTCATACCTGATAATTTAAAATTAAGATTTGCTAATAGAAAACAAGGAATGATTAAACAAGAAATCATTACAAAAGAAATTTATTAGGCCAACACATCAATAGAATGAGTCTATGGTTTTGGTTAGAAAGCCTTTTTTAAGCAGCAAAAATTCAAGTCACACACTTCAAGCATCTCTCTGGGACAATTTGTGGAAGGAAGAAGGACCAGGAATCACAGCACCAGAACAGTCCACACAGACAAGTGCCTGCTTCTCTCTTTTCAACCCAGGTCTACAAGTCTGATACCTGAGAGGATGGAAAGAAACATCTCCAACTCGCTACAGAACTTTAACTCTTTCTTCACAGATCTGGCCTTTGTGCACTTAAATTTCCCCTTCATACATGGAATGTTGTTTTTGAAAGATCAACAAATAGTTATTAGAGTTAAAGTGTAAAGTGAATAAAATTATATTCTCTATTATAATAATTGCATCTTTAATCTCATCTGGCACCAGCTATCTTTTAGAAAGTTATAATGCATTGTTTGGGAATATTCTTTGCGCAGAAAAGAGCCTAATTACCAAATAACATATAATTAAATAATACATATTCTCAAGCCTAAGAATCACATGAATATAAAGTTTTTAAGCTGGGAGAAAAGATATATTTTCTATCATTCCTGATAGATTTCAAGATTATAATAATATAATGTGTTCAAAGTTTGCTTTTACTTTGAATATGCAACCCCTCATTAAGTTTAATGATTATGATCTGGGCTACCAAGAACAGTAAGGAATATAGATATTAGCTGGCCTGAAATTATCAGATAAAAATAAGAATGAAATATACATGACATTGAGTTGGAGTCATCTACATGTCTGACCATATGACACAGAAAACTAATGGAAGGATATTCTGCAGAAAACGGTTAAGAATTTTATAGAACTAATTTTTAGGGGAGACAGTAAAAGCAGCAAGTAAATGCCTATATTAAGTCCCTCGGTTGAGTCTATATGAACAAAGTTTTGGCCTCTACAGTAGCTCTTTACACTCAGTTATTTCTTTCCTTAGCCCTTTATAAGGTTTTGCTTGTTCACCATCAGGGAGAATCTGTTTGGAACAAGAATTGCTTTCAACTCAGAATCTCAGATGAAGACCCAAACATGTCAAGTTTGCGCTTTAAAAAAAAAAAAAAAAAAAAAAAATCAGTGCCTCACTGCAGGCAGTGTGTCACGGTTTTTCCCAAGAACCCAGAACATGCTGGGGCAGACAGATTAACCAGGACTGAAGTTGGCATCCAGTCCTGCACATCAAAACAAGTAGCCTCCTGCATAGACTTCATGGCATTCGCTGGGCCATGACTTCCTTCATTATCATTTTTATGCATTTTGGAGCTACCGCTGGGGTTTGTACAAATTGGTCTCAAAACCTACAGCCCAACATAGCTGTGCTCTTTTTAGCAGCCACAATGCCAAGTGAGACCCTTTGTGACACAAATCTACGGCCTGCTCGGAAAAATAAGGCATCTCTCTCTATCAAGATAACCCTGCACTCTGTAAACCACAATAGGGCACCGGATCTAGGTGTTGAATTTCATGTATTTTAAAAATAGTGTTTTACAGCGATGGCACGCACTGTGGGCCCAACTCTCTTCAGCTTTCTTGAAGATTTGGAGGGATCTGCTGAGTTTGAGCCAGTAATCAAGTACCAAAGGGAAGGGAAGTTTCTCACTTCTGAGTAGTAGATTGGAATCCTCGAAGAATCCATTCTAAGAGTGAGCAAGGTCTGCACCGGGCGCCTGGGCTCTCTGAGTCTCTATCCTGACACTGGTTAGCTGGGTCTCAAATAGCCTGACCCCCCCCTCCCCCCCGCAAAAGAAGCCCTTGAGCTGAACTGAACCTGAAGTAAAGTGAAAAGCCAGGTCTACAAACAGGAAGATTTCAGAACTGCCTCCGCCCCCGGACACCGCCGAGTTCCCTTTGCGGTGTGGACTCAGTAGGTCTGCGTGGCAGGAGAGGCGCGGCCCGAGTGGGCAGGCGGCCTCTGCCCGCCCCCTGGTGGCGCCTCCCGGAGCCTGGAAGGGAGGGTGCAGGCAGGCATCCGAGCGCCAGGCGGGGGCTATCGGGGCGAGGCGGGCCCATCTGTGAAGGAAGGGGCCCACGCGAAGCCAATCACTCGTGAGTCCCGAGGCGGCAGGGTCCTGGAAGACCCCAGGTTCATAGATGCGGGGTATAAAAGGGGGTCAAGTAGGCGGGCCCGAGGAAGGGCGCGAAGGGGCTCCCGGCGGCGGCGGCGGCCGTTAGCGAGAAGGACGCGGCGGCCGGGAAGAGGACGTTGGCCGCGGAGTAGGCGGGGAAAGTCTGGAAGGGCAGTGCTCCCGGGCCCGGTGGGCCGGGGCTGCCCCCCGTGCCCCCGCCGCAGGTGCCCGCCGCCGCGCCGGGTGTCCCGGGCTGCGCCGCACCGTCGGCTCCCGGGTTCTGCTTCTTCCACTTGGTCCTGCGGTTCTGAAACCAGATTTTAACCTGCGTCTCGGTGAGGCTGAGCGACAGCGCTAGGTTCAGGCGCTCGCACACCGATAGGTAGCGGGTGGCCCGGAACTTGTTCTCCAAGGCCACCAGCTGCTCGTAGGTGAAGGCGGTGCGCGCGCGGCGAGGCTTGGAGCTGCTGGGCTCCGCGCGCCGGCGCCTGGGCCGCGGGGAGCCGGGGCATTCGGGGGAGCCCGCGAGGCCGCCCTCGCCGTCCGCGCTGCACTCGGCAGCCCCCAGTGGGGCCACCCGCGCCTCGGGGGAGCGCCCCGGACCTGTCTGCAGGTGCGCTGCCCGCTCCCGCTGCCGCGCCTGCCCCGCCTCCTCGGCGTCCTCTTCATCCTCTTCGGCCTCGGAACTCTCCAGGGGGGACGCCACACCGGCGTCTGGGCCCGCAGCATCTAGGGGAGAAAGGGCCAGTGATCAGAAGTCCGGAAGGACCCGGGTCTGCAGAAACCCGGAAAGACCCAGATCTCAAAATCTCCCCTTGGTTCTCCGCAGAGGACATAGTTCTCACTCCAGCCGCCCCCTCCCAGTCTGCCCCCACGCCGCGTTCCTTCCACCACCGGGCCGCACAGCCTCACAGGAGTGTAGCTGTTTAAGAAGAGTACGAGGAATGAAGGAATGGTACCTCCTATCAACAGAGAATAGTGATCTTTTTGGGCAACCTCTGGGGGAGGGTCCCTGTACATTAAGACATCCAGGAGTCAAGTACATTTAATGGCCTGCCTCCCCCTAGTCGCTAGAAGCGTATTTTGGTGTGGGACTCCTAGAATTAAAAAAGAAGTTATTAACCCCCCTCTCCGTAAAGTGAAATTTCCCCCTTTCCCATCTTCTCTCTCCTGCCCTGTTAATAGAGTTTCAGATTTGTGCGGGACTGGATCGATAGATGTCATCTATTAAAGGTAAGTTTTAATCGAACAATATTAGGATCAGACAGGGAAAGGGGGTTTGAAGCCGGTACCTGCAAGCTGCGGGCAGGAGATATGCAGGCACCAGTAATAGAATATCGATCATGGGGGAGGGGGTGAAGAGAGAGGAGGGAGGCCCCTCTAAGAGCAGATCTGAACAATTACCAGGCCTGCAGCAGGGGCCCAAGCTCGGCCTCCAGAGGCCCCAGGCCGGCCCGGATGATCACCTGCAACCTTGAGGCGAAGTAGAGGGCTGTACAGCACCCACTCTTACCCAGGACCTAAGGTCCTGACCTTTGGTGTCCCTCCAGGCAGTCTCTGCCCAGCATGAATCCTGCTGGCTTCCACCTTCTTCCTGCTACAAACTTTCCTGGACCCTTCCTTAGTTGTTCTCCAGTATTAAGAGTAAGTTAAATCGGGTTCTGAGGAGAAAGTACCAATAGTGTCCCATCACTCCAGCCCAGTCTCTAGCCCCCGTCCAGGTTTGGGGCTGGCTAGGGAAATCCAAGGGGCAGCAAAGTCATGCAGGTGTCTCCAAGTGGTTGAAAATAGGCACCTGACCTGTCCACTCACCAAGATTCAGGGTATAGACCTTGGCCTAGCTCATTCATCCATAAAGTGAGTGATGTTAATGATGCTACTTCCAAGGTTTCAAGTTTTTATTACTTTTATCCCATCTCCAAGCCCAGGGTCTAGCACGTGGTGAGAGCATTAAATGCCCTTAATGCGTGTGTCTGCAAAGTGGGATCTGGGTGTTGGTTTCCACTGCTAAGGAGACAGCAAGTCAGAACTGTGATGGTCACCCGCTTGGTGTATGTGCAGGGACAAGGCTTCTGTGACAATCCCAGCCCCAGATTGCTGGGAGCCTCTTTTTCTACCTCAATCCTACTCCAAGGAGAGGACTACCCTTTGCACCTGCTCCAGTGCAAAGATGCCGCTAAGGGCCATTCGCCAGGCCCTAGCTTGTCACCTGGGTCGGGGACGCCTCTCATTCTTACCAGGGGTCTCCTGCTGTTGGACCGGCTCTCCAGGGTTGGCTTCCTTCCCTGCTTCGACCTCCGCCAAACTTTTCTTGGCTTCCCGGGGAGAAAAGCGCACGGCCGGGAGTGTAGCGCGGGTGAATTTTTGTGGATCCAGAATGTCCAGGACCGAGAAGGATATCTTGTGGTGGGAGGGAGCCGCCTTGGCCCCGCCGGACTGCCATGCCAACATGCCCGCCGCCCGCGCACCGGAGGCCGGCGGCAAGGTGTCCGCGATGGCGGCACTCAGACTCTTCTTCTGCTGAGCCTCGGCCGCAGGTTTCTATCCACCAACTGGTTCCAGCTGCCAAGTGAATGTGGGGAGGGGTCGGAGAGGCGGGGCGTGCAGAGTGCCGCGGGGGGCTGCACTCCGATTGGCACTTTACAGGGCCCTGGCCCCCGCCACGTGCAGGGCGCGCTCGCAGCATCTTCAGGACTATCCGGCACGGCGCGGCGCGGAGCCGCTGGTCTAGGCTAGGGGAACATCCACACTCTAATGCGCGCGCCCGGACCGCGGGAACAGTGCAGCTGGCTCCTCCAGCCCCCGCCCAACCCTTGGAAACTAGGGAAGCGTGCATGGAAGTCTTCCATTCTGCGGATCCCCACTCACTATCTCCGATTGCGTTTGTGGAAGCTAGGATAAGTCGCTTCAAAGAAATGCGCAGCACATCTCCTGCCTCGCCGGTGAAGAACAGGAATTGCGCAGATCCACTTACCTAGGACTTAAAAGCTCTTGTGTTCCCACAGTTTACAGTTTACAAAGCCCTTGGGCTTTCTCCATCTTTTGAGTTTCAACATCACTGGGAGGTGGGCCTGGCTTGGTCCAACCCCAATCGCGGTTTTAAAGATGTGGAAATCAAGGTTCAAAGATGATCTGCACAGGCTCACTGATAGTTGGTGGCAATCTGGGCTTGCCTTTCTTGCTTCCTTCCTTCCTTCTTTCTTTCTTTCCTTCCATCCCCCCTGATCCCTGTCTCTCTCTTCAATACATCCAACCGTCTTGGAACAAGAGAGTAAAATCCTTCACTGTATCAGTCTTTCCCTTCTACCCTGGATCCCAGCAAGGCTAAAGACTAGGAAGAATTTTGGAGAGGTGACCTCACCCAAAAGACTGGCTGTGGGCTTCACCCAGGGGAGATGGCTGAGAGTGGCTGTCCTAGTTTGCTGTGAAGCTAAACAGAACCATCACACCAATCAGGACTTCCCAGTCATAAGTGCGACCATCTGCATCTGCAGTTGGGTCTCTGGAAATAGGCTGCTTCACTGATTCCCCCATTCTCTCCCAGCCCCAGGAAGAAGGTTAAAAAATGCCTGTCTAATTTTAGCATAAGATTAGAGAAGAGTGACAATTGCAAAGGCCCCCACCTGCTCCCCAATTCCTCTGGATGGCAGCAAGCATTGGCAATTGTAGAGGCTTTCACCAGCCACACCCATACAAACATTGCTTCTATTGTCTCTTGGACTCTGTGAGCACTAAGTATTGACTTCAGCGGCAAATTCTGAGGCTTCCCCTAGCCTCTCCGTCCAGTGCCACTGCTAACTTTGCTGTCCCTTTCTTCTCCACCCCATGCGGTTTCCAAACAATGACTTGGCAATTAATATTGTCTGAGCAGGTAAGAAATAGGAAGAGGAGGAGAACACTTCTCATTAAAGTGCTGGGAACTGCTAATCCCATCTGTTATTGAAGAAATAGCCTTAGAGGACAGCTCCTTGTAGCTTTTCTTATTCAAACCTTTTGGCCCCTCCCAGAGGTGGCCACCAAATTCCCTGCAGACTTTAAAGCCTTGCCGAAATTCAAACTAGCTTAGACCTAAAGTGAAGATGGATTGTGCTTTTAAAGGTCAGGAAAGGAAGTGCCCTGTTCAAGCCCACCGGGCCACCTCCAGCTAAAGGGAATGCACACCCTCTGAAACCTAGAGAAAATACAGTCCTAGAACTAACGGGCAGCACCAAGAAATGGGGATTGCAAATCACAGAACTTGTCCGAATACAGATAGGAGAAGATTGTGTTCTATTTGGACACCTCTTTCTCACATAGTTCTCACTTGATTTTTTGGCAAATCTTTCTTTTTTATTTTCCCTCCCATTCCCCTATTGACCCTAGCCTTTACCTTTTCCCTCCTGTGTTTGTTTGTTTGGTTTTGGGTTTTGGGTTTTTGGTTTTTTTGGACTTATACTCTTGATAACAGGCAGAAATAGAATTCTGTAAGGTCACTCAAGAATGGAAATACTATCCTAGGGTCTCTCATCTGTAAGAAACATTGAGACCATTTCACAGGATTGGTGAGGCTGGTTTTCCAGTGGGTACCAATACCCCCAAACCAGAAAGACAGGAAAATCCCTTCAGACAATGAAGAACAGCCCAAATTGAGATTTTTTTAAAATCATACTTTAAAACTGCCACAAGTCTGTGTTTAAATTATTTGATGTTTTCCTTTGGTATGAATCACCTTTCCTTTGAGGTTCAGAGATGTTAAATATAGTAAACAAGCCAAAAAAGGAAAAGCAACAAATTGGACTTCAAGTCAAGAACACACAGTGGCTATATTCTTTAAGCCTGTGGATCTTTACGAATTTCTTCTAATGACTTAATTTTTTTTTGCCCTCATTTTTCCAGCATTTCTCATGAGTGTTTTCAGGATAGTGAAAGGCTGTGTTTCTGACAATAGGTGACACATACAAAAAACCATGTTGCTTGTAAATGTTAGAGAACCAAAAATGCTCTTTCTAGTCACCCAGTTTACAAACTCGCATCTGAAGAACAGGATGCATTTTTCAGATTAGGAGGCAGAGGAGACCTAGAGCCTGAAGGAATCCTTTTGGCCACCTGCTTCCCAATGGCAGTGAGGCCAACCTTTCAGAACAATCTGGAGATACATTTGACTCCCTAACATCTTTTCACATCTATTTACACCCAGAATATTCCTATATGATACATATATCCACACCTAGGAAACCACCTTCCCTCTGTGTCTCATGTTGATTTTTTTTTCTTTCAGCATGGGCATTAAAATTCTGCCTGAGTGCTTGCTGTCTTTAAATTGCTTTGATGCTAGGCGGTTCCAACCCTGACCTGTCCTGATGGCAAGTGATCGCTGTAACAAGCTCGGGATCAATATTCATAGCGGGTGTCCTGGGCTGATAACACTATCCAAGACAATGTTCACTATCAGTGCAGACAGCTGAGATATTGCACCATTAGGGATGTTGTGTTAAATAACCTGATCCATTTCTGGGGCCATTTAATGAATTTCACAATTTAGATAGTATCTTTAAGGAGAAGGCAAAGGCTATTCCAGAGGCACTGATGCAAATCAATGGTGCCAAGCTTCCCAAGCTATCACACAAACAAAATGGCCTATAATTCCAGCACAGACTTGAGGAGCTGCTGCCTCAGCCATGAACAGCACAGCGTTAACAATGGAAAGAATGTGCAGTTTACGCAGAGGGAGGGAGAGTGATAATATAAGCTGTTTTAAAGCATCTTAGATAAGGTTTTATGTCCTGAAATAAAACACAAGTAAAATTCTCTAGGTAAAACCACTCTGTTTGTGCTGGCCCATGGGGTAGGATATATGTGCCAAAGAGACAGCTTCATAAGGCAGAGCTTGGTGACAAAGCTTGGTACTATGGGCATTTCCCTACTCAGGGCCTCAGCCTCCTTTCCCCAAGATGTGTTTTTTCAAATCTGTCTATGGACTACACGGGGGAGCACTGGATTTTAAAAGGAAACGACTGGGACTGGGGGTTTAGCTCAGCTGCATAAGCGCCTGCCTTGAAAGCAGGCAGTCATGAGTTCAATCCCCGGTACCTATAAAAAGGAAAAAGACAAAAAAAAAAAAAAAAAGGGAACTACTGAAATCAGTTGTTTGTTTACTTGCCTCTAGGTCCTCATTGTCAGAGCTTTCATTTACAATTAAAGGCTAGTGTTTCCCATTTCCCACTAGCGCTTTGAACTCAGGCTGCTGAACAGAGCAAGTATTCAAAAAAAAAAAAAACCCTGACACTTTGATTTGTGAAACCAAACTTCAAAGTGTAGACTTCTCACTTGACCCCAAACTGTGAACACATACAATATGTTTTTTGATTTTTGCTTCTTCCTGCATCATCCAATATTGAGGACTAAATCCAGGGAGCACTGATCTACATCAGCAGCCCTTTCTTTGTTTTTTGTTTGTTGTTTTGGGCTTTTGAGACAGTCATGCCCTGTAATTCAGGTCAGCCTTGAATTCACTATGCAGCCTAGGTTGGCCTCAAACTTCATTGCACTCTCCTGTATCAGTCTCCTGAGTGCTGGGATTACAGCCACGTGCCACCATGGCTGGCTCACTGTGCCTGGGATTTTTCAAAGACTAGTTGTTTATGTATTTATTTATATTTGGAGACAGCATCTTGCTACATTACTCAGGCTGGCCTGGAACTCGCAAACTTCTTGAGCCTACCTTCTAAGTATCTGAGATTATAGGCATGCACCACTGCAGAAACCTACAGTAAAAATTTTACTCAACTTATTTCATTTTTAAAATCTCAGTGGTTGTTCTTGAAAATCTTCAAGTTGAAAAACAAACTTTAAACAGGGCATGGCGGCATAGCAGTCTGGGAGACTGAGGCAGGAAGATCACAAGTTCAAGTACAATCTGTGTAACTTAGGAAGATCCTGTCTCAAAATAAAAAGAATAGGGGTTATAGCTTAGTATAAAGGCCCTGGGTTCAATTCTCAGTACTGCCCGTCAAAAAAAAATCAACTTTATCTTAGACATATAAAGGAAGCATCAAAGTAATAGGTATTATATTGGTGAACAGAACACATGTTAAATCATCTTGATACTATTAACAAAAATAGCTGCTCTTTCTTGGGCACTTGTTCTGGGCCAGACATTGAGTTTTTGTACATGTTATTTTATGAACCACCCCCACCCTGGAAACAGGACCAAGGAGAGTCAAAGAGAACAGGTATGCAGAACAGAGTGGTGATGTGAGATATAGATGGGTGAGCAGCAGCACTGACTCCCTGGAGCCCCGTCCTTGGTGTGATGGGCCCATCAAGGCCTTCAGATTCCTCTGGCCAAGGGGTAGGAAACTATAGAACAGTCATACTGTCTTTCCCTTAGGAATCGGAAACAGAGTGGCCCTGGCTTGTGGGTGCTTCATTCGGCAGTGAGGTCCAAAGGAACTTATGTTATTTCCTACTCCTGGAACTGATGGTTCTTGTACTTTCCAAAATCTAGTCATTCAACATTTTCTTTGAGTTTATAAATTGTCTATATTCTTCCATGTTCCCTTTTCCCTATTTTATCAGAATCAAAGTAACCAGAAGCAAATAAGCTTGCTGTCTCAGTTACTTTTTTCTTGTTGCTGGGACAAAATGCCCGACACCCAAAATGAAGGAAGGAAAGGTTTATTTAGCTCACTGTTTGTGGAGGTTTCAGCCCATAATCAGCTGGCTCCAAGGCAGTGTGCCACAGCAACAGGGCAACACTTCAAGGCAGCAGCCAGCAAAAGTAGCCAAAGCAAAATGTAGCAGATCAAACCTCTTTTTCTCCTTTATATTGTACACAGGCCACTCCACCCTGTTTATAGGACTGGTATATCACTCACAAAATCTCCTTGTCCTCCTTCTTCTTGCACAGGATGAGAATGTTTGCAAAGAAAAAATCCTGGAGCTGGGGATTTAGTTCAGCGGCATAAGCACCTGCCTTGCAAGCAGGCGGTCGTGAGTTCGATCCCCGGTACCGATAAAAATGAAAAAGACAAAAAAAAAAAAAAAAAAAAAAAGAAAGAATCCTGGTTCCCTGCTGAGTGGCAGTTAAACTTCTAAACTTCTCAAGCTGACACCTGTATCCACCACAACACCTGCCAAGCCTAGCCTTTATCTCATTGTATAAGACATACACTGCCTGTTTTTCAGACTGTCCTAAAGTCAGAAGTGCTCTTGTCTTTTTACCTATTAACACATTCACATTTAATAGGTAGAAGAGTTGAAAGGAAAAAATGTAGTCTGATAACAAAGCTAAAGCTACATAGTTTAAAATGACCTGGAAACCCATTCCTTAAAAGAAAGGCAGGCTGAAGATACAGGATCAAGCAATGCTTAGATATGGATGAGTTCATACTTGATCTCACTTGGGAGAAGTGTCATACCTTTGTGGAGCAATTTTATGCCTTTGAAAGGGACTTCCATGGTGGACAGACACCCAACACTCTTTACAGGAGAAAACCACAGGAGTAGAAACAAAACAAAACATGAGCTGAGCCAAATATAGCATTTCCAACACTCTCATAGAAATGTTACAGTATCTGTTTTGCAAAGGACACCACTTTGAAGAAGCCATGCTGCCCAGCACACCTGCACTTGTACAGCTGTGGTACATGGTGAAGCTCACCGGGCTCTGGGTTACCAAAACAACACAACTGAAATGACTCTGACTTTCTAAGCTAGGTAACAAGAAGCCCAAGGCCTCCATCTTGTTCTCTCAGAATACCTGTTCATGAGAAGTTTCCTCTTCTGCTCTGGCTGTCACACTGTAGGACACTAAGGCCACACAAGAAAGGTCATATGTAGGACTCTCAGGGCCATCTCAGACTTCCTGAGTCCAAGACTGTGTTTTAAGGTGACTGTGATGTACGTCAATGAGTGGTGGACCCCAGGTCCAGACAATCAGCTACCCTTGGGCTGTCTAATAACAAGAGGTGACATCAGCTCAACCAGGTGAGGTGGACCACACATACATCAAAGTTTTAGAAGCCCTTTTAGATCAATGGCTCTCTAACTCCCCTCATCCCCCATGGCCCATCTCAGTAAGATAGAAGACCTTTTGGCCCACATGGTCTCACTTGATATGGTCTTACTTTCCAGGGAAGATCAAATTTAATAACAAAAAGAGTCTCCAGGGTGAGTTCCATCTGCTATTCCTGCTTGTACAGTATTGCTTCTTTCTCACTCTTGTTACAGTGCTCTGCTTTTTGCTTTTCTCCCTCTTCCACATGGCCATAGGGGGATGATACAGTGATGCCTTTCTCCCAGCCCTGGTGTGACAGTCAATTCTGACTGGCCTGAGATTCCCTTAGAGGGGTAACAAAGTATACTTCTGGGTATGTTTGTTCTGGCCATGAAGGCATGACCCTGGGAACTAAATATGGGACCTGACCCCTTCCTCTCTGGTGCTCAGCTTCCTGGTCATCATGAAGTGAGCAGCTTGGCTTTGCCATGCCCTTCTACCACTAGGTTTCTGCCTTGGAGTAGGTCCAACCTACTCCAAGGAGCCAAAATAAACCTCTTCTCTAATTTGTGGTGTCAGGTATTTTGTCCCAGCAGTAGAGATGTGACAAATAGAACTGAGAAGGCACAGGAGTCAACCAGGATCCTCATGATACCACTTGCCTCAGGCACAGGGATTGGGACACTGACCCAATAGATCCAATCAGTTCTTTCTGGAACTGTTAGACCAAGTTGAGGAAAAGGTTCTTCATTCAGTGATTTACTTGAGCTACAGCTAGTAATTAGCCATACCTGAAACTATCAACTGTTACACTATCTGATGGTATGAGCCAAGAGATTCCCTTTAAATTTAAATCCCTTTAAATTTATGGATAATTTTTTTTTTGTATTTTTGTATTTTTACCGGTACCAGGGATCAAACTCACGACCACACACTTGCAAGGCAGGCGCTTATGCCACTGAGCTAAATCCCCAGCCCCTTAAATTTAAATTTAAACCTGGTTCTGGCAACAAAAGTCCCAACTAATACAAATAAATCTGAAAGCAGACTATGCATACCTGTTATGGCAATCAAGAATTGAATTTATATTTGAACTGAAATTTAGACTGATATTGGTAATTTGTCATTGGAAAATTAACATGTCCAAGTATCTGTTGGTACAGTGTATGTCCCTGCACACATGTGTCACTGGGTGAGATCTAGACCAAAAGATGCAAAGATGAACCCTTCAGATTAAGATTCTGGGGGAAGCTTTGTTTTGTTTTTTCTTCCACTTTGAACCCAGGGCCTTAATACTGAGGTACTGGTCTTTCTTTCTTTTCCCTCTCCATTCCACTTTTTCTCTTTTTCTTTCATTCTGAGAATTGAGCCCAGCACTTTTGTACTGACCTACATCCACAGCCATTTTTTTACACTTTGAGACAGGGTCTCTCAAAGACAAGATTGCAGCTAGTGAACAGGAAAGGAAAGATCTTTTAAAAATAACAAGGAATCAGGAAATAACAATTCAACAGCTGCAAGATGATGCAAAGAAAAACAATGTAAGATTGATAGGGATAAATGAAAAAGAAGGGGACAACACAAATGATATCAAGAGGCTATTTACAGTAGTAGTAGCTGAAAAGTTCCCAAACATGGGAATGGAAACTGACATACAGATTAGTGAAGCTTATAGAACCCCAAGTAGTCATAACCAAAATAAAACTACTCCCAGATATATAATAATCACTATCCCAGAGATGGTCTCACTAAGTTGCTAAGTTGCTGAGGCTTGGTTCCAAATTGTGATTCTTCTACCTCAGCCTTTCATAGACTGGGGAAGCTTTTGTTTTCTTCCTCAACCTCCACTTTTCTGAAATACAGAAGAGGCACCTTAAGAGGATGAGAGTCATATTGAGGGTTTGGAACAAAAAGAACAAAGGAGACTATTTCCAACTGGTTCTGGGAGCCACTGTACTCACTCAGGATTCTTTTATTATTATTATTTATTTATTTTATTTTTTTGTCTTTTTCATTTTTATCGGTACCGGGGATCAAACTCACGACTGCCTGCTTGCAAGGCAAGTACTTATGCTGCTGAGCTAAATCCCCAGCCCCTCTCACTCAGGATTCTTTTCTTTTGGCTTGATAACATATGAGGGAAAATAACCCTATTTGGTTGAGTAACTATTTTTTTTCTTTCATTTATTATACGTAGCTAAATGTGACCCTTATACAATGCTCTTTGCCTATAGTATCCAAAGGAAAGTCTTGGATTTGGGGGGATCAAGGTCTCTGTCCCTGGACTACACTTAAGAATCAACATGTAGAGCTAGGTGTGGTGGCACACACCTGAAATTATAGCACTCTGGAGGCTGAGGCAGGAGGATTGCTGGGAGTTTGAGGTCAGCCTGGGGCACATAGTGAGTTCAGGCCCATTTAAACTACATAGTGAGAGTGTGTCTTCTAAAAAAAACAAACAAAAAAAACAAAAAACAGTCAACACACAACTTTTTAGGTGAGGGACTTGAGTTCCTGTATTCCATTCCTCTCACTGCCATAATAAATATAGTACCACAAATTCAGTGATTCCAAATGACAATTTACTATTTCAGAGTTCTAGAGGTCAGAAGTCTTAAAACCAAGGTGTCTACAGAGTGGTACTCTAAAAGCTCAGAACAAGACATTTTCTGTCTTTTCCAACTTCTGTAGGCTGCCTGCTTTTCTTGGCTCTTGGTCCCTTTTATTTAAGGATGAGAGCAGCATTTTTTTTTTTTTTTTGGTCTTTTTCCTTTGGTCTTTTTCCTTTTTATCGGTACCGGGGATCGAACTCACGACTGCCTGCTTGCAAGGCAGGTGCTTATGCTACTGAGCTAAATTCCCAGCCCCTAGCCCAACCATTCTTTCAAGATCCATTTCAGACTGTCCATTTGCTCAGAAGCCACTGATACCCTCCACGGCTCACGGAGGACATTTTCTGGGCTCTGTCTGTGTCACACTGGTATTTGATGCCAAACAGTAATCCTGAAGGTATATACCTTGTCTTCTGCCCAATCTTGACTTTTCAAGGTAAACATTACTCAGAACATTTTGCACCCATAGAGCCCACTGCACAGAGCAGAGGCTCAAGGCATGTTTCATGATGTTTGTGGCAGATTATGCAAACTGACTCACTCACCTTATGTATTAAGAGTCTGTAAGGCTAAAAACTGCATTTCTCAGATTCCTGTTCTACCAAGGAATAGATTCTACCAAGCCAGACATGGAGAATGTGAGTTGCTGGTCACAGGATAAAGGACACTTCAGAGGGGACAGGATTGAAATGTATGGTTTTTTTGGTGGTGTTTTCTTTTTATCGGGTTTTTTTGTTGGTGGTGTTTTTTGTTGTTGGTGTTTTTTGTTTTTGTTTTTGTTTTTTTTTGCTGTAGCTAAGCTGCATGCTATACTAGTAGGCTTCTGGTATCTTGCAGTCAAGTGATGGAGAAGTATTTCCAATGCAGCAGTGAAAACAGGCATTTCTTATTAATGCATGGCTCCTAACTGTGTAGTATTCGAGCTTGGATGTCTAGACTTCCTTCATGCCATGTGTAAATAAAACAATCTGTAAGACCGGTGTCGCGAAGGAGACTCCAAGGACTCAGCTCTCATGTAAGAACAAGGGGTTTTATTTTCCGTGCGCATGGGGTCCTCCAAACAGGTGGGAACGGAGAACCCCATAGGTTCTGCTGCAGTTCAAGGATGTCAGAACACTCATGGAGAGAGGTGTCCTTTGTTCCTCCTGATCATCATCAGGCATAAGGGTGGCTGGGTTTAAAGCTGAAGGAGTCTTGAATATCATTGACTCTGGGTCTAGAAGCAGGGCTTGACAGTAGAATTCTGGCGTTCGAGAGCCTTTTTTCAGGAGGGGTTTTGATAAGAGTCTCTAAACTGTGAGAGGTTACCACAGAAATCACTTGCCCAAAGCGAGTTTCTTCGCCTCCTAAAGTAACATTGTCACAGTAGCTAGTATTCTTAGGTGGGATCAAGTCTGGATCAAGTCTTTTGGAGAGGTAGGCTATAGGCCTCTTTCAAGGGCCAATGTCCTGAGTTAGGACTCCTTTGGCAATGCCCCTGAGTTTATCTATGAACAAGGTGAAAGGCTTGGTAACGTCAGGGAGTCCCCGGGCTGGGGCCTCTGTCAAGGCCCGCTTGAGCTGCTGGAAGGCCTGTTTCATCAGTCCAGTTCAGCGAATTTTGAGTTTCTCCTTTATGGGAGTCATATAGAGGCAAGCTTTTCAGTAAAATTTAGCCTACAGTATCCAACCACCCCCAGAAACTCTCGTCTGTTTTTTTTTTTTTTTTTTTCTCTCATAGAGCAATTCTAACACCTTGGTTATCTTTTTGTAAATTTTCTAGTTCTCAAAGACCTTTTTGTGCTATCTCTATTAACTGGCTGAGGGGCATTTCCTTAAACCTCTCAAACCTTTGTAATTTTTGTCTAACATGTGGGGCCGACTGAGTTACAAAGAGAACACCTGGCGATATTGGGAAACCTTCTTACCTCTGGATGTCCAATCGGGGTGGCACAAAAGGAGAACATGGTTTTGGCATTTGGATCAGAGAGCCAGATTCATCTGGATGGCACACCGCTTTTTTTCCAAGGTTGTCACGTGGCAGGCCATCATTTTACTGAAATTATATTCTTTGAAAAAAGGGCTTTTTCATAGGTAACAAAATTGTGCTGTATAATCTCCCAGATGTTCACAGCACATGTAAGAACTTGTATTTTATTTCTAGTATCACCTATAATCTCATTTTAATGGAAACATTTTTGCAGCAAAGTACAATCTTATGGAAAACTGATCTAATACTGTCAAATTCTGAACACATTTACTTCTTGTCAAACCTGTTATTTGCAGTACTATAAACCAAGACAAATAAAATTCACATCCTCTTGAGCCTTCTACAACTTACAATATACCTCCCAAGTTAAGCGTTTATCTTTTTTTTTTTTTTCCACATTCTGGCACAGCCAGACATTTTTACTTGAAGACTACTCTCTTTGTCCCTCTTTTTACTATTACCAGTCAATTACCTTTTCTCTCACTTCTCAGACAACATCAAAACTCTTAACAAAACCCTTGAAGTCACCTTTTAGTAGTCTAAAACATACTTATTTTATGTCCTTTTACCACATAAAAATGCTGTATTTTAAAAACAAAACTGTAACCTTTTAACTGGCTCAAATATAGTACCACCTGGTTTTTACTTGATAAAGTTGATATGATTCTTAATAACCATAGATATACATATATATGTGTACATGTTTACATTTTAACCAGAGAGAAAAAATACTCCTTTTAAAAGGCATTCCAAGGTTGCAAGCAATCAGTTGAAGTCTTACATATTAAACAAGGCACCACAACATTAAAGACACAAACAAAGGGAGATTCTTGCACAGTTTGGTGAGCTAAAGGAAATAATTTTTCTTTTTTTTTTTTTTTTTTTTTTTGGTCTTTTTCCTTTTTACCGGTACCGGGGATCGAACTCACGACTGCCTGCTTTCAAGGCAGGCGCTTATGCCGCTGAGCTAAACCCCCAGCCCCGAAATAATTTTTCTTATTATGAACCTTGAATCTAATAAGCCATATGGATCCTGCAACAGAAATGGGCAACCAGCCCCTAAGTTAGTAACAAGTTTAAACAGGCAACCAAGGAGGAAAATGGCCAATACTATAGGGAGGGTATTTCTCCCTCAGCTGTACCATCACTAATCATGCCCTTTACGGCCAGGATCAGGGGAAGGTGGAAAGTCCCTTCCGGAGGCCATCCGACTGAAAAGGTGGGCCACTCTGAAGAACAGAAGGTCTGCCATTTGCCCTTCTTAACCTGGAGAGAAAGACTGTGAGCTCGCTCCCGAACCTCGGGCCAATGGTCCAAGGTAAGGGAGAGAGGGGTTGAGGTTGTTTGTCCCATATTATCCTGGAAGAAAACAGAGTCACGAGGAACAGGAGACACGTAGACAAACACAAGGGATCCACACTCAGGAATACCATTTACGAGCCGGCGTCATACACACACCTATGCCACTAGGTGGTGGAAACAAATCGGCAAAGAAACCCGCCGCACAGTAGCCATGAAATGACTACACAGAGCAGTAGGAGCGACCTACCCAGCTCAGCAGGAGTGACCTGCCTACTCAAATTGGTGCAGAACCACCGTCGAATGTTCCACGAGGGAACCTTGGGGCGTCCCCCAACAGAAACAAACTGCCCTTGAATTCAGGACCAAAAGAACGACAAGAACGGCCCAGGGCAGTAAAAAAAGGAAGAGAAAATGAACGATCGATCGCAAAATGAAAGTAAACAAGAATCGGCCGTACTTACCCCAGAGAGGCGCTTAGTGGCCGTTGGAGTCTCCTTCGGCGAGGAGGTCTATCTCGCTGGGGCCTCCAAATGTAAGACCGGTGTTGCGAAGGAGACTCCAAGGACTCAGCTCTCATGTAAGAACAAGGGGTTTTATTTTCTGTGCGCACGGGGTCCTCTAAACAGGTGGGAACAGAGAACCCCGTACTCGGGTAGGGCTAGGTCTTTTAAGGCCTAAAACCACAAAGCAAGCAAGCGTTGTTACAGAGGCCAATCATAGCGATTAGAGCAGGGCTGACTGTGAGCTGTCCTTAAGGGATTGGGTTTCTTTGTGGGGCGAGGGGGTCGTATCGAAAGAAGGGGTGGCACTTTTTAGGAACAGGCCTTTGTCCCATGATTGGGAAAACAGCCTGTTTGTCTGAAATGGTCCAGAAACACTGGATCCTGTGGGGGTGGAGCTGCACATAGTTTTGAAACTCACACCACAAGGCCTCCTGAATAGAAAAGTCTAACAGCAATTAACAACCTTAATTACCTTACTTTAGCACCACAACCATTCTATTTGTACAGGGCAACAATGGTTAGCATATCAATTAGGTTAGGGCCCCAGGGATTTACAATTCTTCACAGAGGAGAGCATTGATTAACATATCAATCTTTTGCCCAGAGGAAAAGGAAGACACACATTTACAGTAAAGCCAAGTTACAGATATTACTATGATATAAATGAAGCTATTTTTGTGAAGAATGTACAATCTAATACAATCTGATGCAATTAACACAATTTGTGATGGGGCTACCGGGTAGAGAAGACCCGGGTTGTCAGGAGCTATTACCTCAGGCCTTTGTTTTATGGCCTTTAGGAAGTTAAAACTTAACTTAGTTAGATTTGCAGGGAGAAGGGGAGGGGAAGTAGCAGATGGAAGGAGCTTTCTTGGTCTCTTCAAATCTATCCAGAGTGGATTCTACTGTCTGCAACTGTAAGAACCCTTACACACAGTATAATACTCTTCCCTAGCATTGTAAATCTTCTAAAGGAAGAAATACATTTTATTTTTCTTTTGTAAGCAGCTCCCCTAGTAAGTTTATCAACAGAAATACACACAATTCATTAAACTAAGTTAAAGTGCTAACATTCTGATTAATTCATCCTTTCTATGAAATAAGAGCCTGAAATAATAACAGTCCCTCTCCTCTGAAATCTCAAGGGCAAATCATAACAGAATTTACATTTTCCTGTTTCAACTTAAGCAGTTCAGACAAGCTGTGAAGGAAATTTAGTTTTTATTGCAAAAAAGTAACATTAAATGCAATTTTATAATTCATCTAAAAGATCTCTGTGACCTAATATACTGTAATAGTCCCTTTTTCTTTCATGTTCTTTTAAAGCCCTATTCTTATACTTATTATTATTTTATTTATTTATTTATTTATTTTGATACTGGGGAGCGAACTCATGACCATGCGCTTGCAACGCAGGCGCTTATGCCGCTGTTCATTTTTACAAGCGTAGCTGTCTGCATTTTCTTTATTTAGCAGTACTGGAGATTAAACTAAATTAATCTGGAGCCTTTGCATTGAGTTATGTCCCAACACTTTTTATTATTATTTTTTAAAATTTTGACACAATTCTCGTTAATTTGCCCAGCAAGACTCAAGACTTCCAATCCTCCTGAGTCTCTCAAAGTGGTGAGATTACTGGCGTGCACCACCACACCTAGCTTGGATTTTGCTCTTTCAAATGTTAGAACATGAGCATTTTCTAAAGGTTACGTAGTCTTTATTTTCTTTACCATATTGCACTCCTTTCAGTACCCCTGTTATACTTTCTTGAACAGTTCTCTTTCTTGCACATTTACTTTTCTTCTAATTTGCTTTACCATTCCAACAACCGTTTTTCGGACTCATTTCCTTAACGCGCTTCTTCCCAGGCGTGGGACTGCCCGTCAATGGCTCCTACCATTAGGTCGCCAGCAGTGGTGTAGCACTCTGCTACTGAAGAATGAGAACACCAGCGAAGCGCTGATACAGTCTGTTCTCTTTGATTCTTGTTCTTTCTACGGATATCTTCTCGTCTCAGTTTGCCTCTGTCCTGGTTTTCAGGCAGGTAAACTCTTTTCGAGAGTTTACTTAGCCGCTTTCCAACCTTCTGAGAAGAACCGCGTTATTCGCCGAAACATTTCTTCCGGGACCGAGCGCCCGCTTTGAGCGGTTCCGGGTTTCAGCCCCGCCCATCCCGCCTTCCGGACTACAGCTCCCAGGGGTCCCTGCGCGGGAGGCGCGGCCGCGGGCTCCGAACTGGTTGGGACGCCGGGTACAGGTTGCACTTGGTGGGGCGCAATGGCCGTGTGGGGTGAGCGGTTGGCCGGCGTGCGCGGAGTGCTGCTGGACATCTCCGGCGTGCTTGTGGACAGCTGCGCGGGCGGCGGCGTGCCCATCCCAGGTTCAGTGGAGGCGGTGGCGAGGTGAGTGAGTGGTCAACGGGTGGGTGGGCGCTCGGCTCAGCCCCGCGCCCCCGACAATTGGCAGCCTCTGCCGAGGGGCGCGGCTTCCGCGCTGGCCCCGCCTCGCGCGTTTGTCTCTGGAGGGTCGGGCTGTGGCGGAGGGGCTTGCTGAAGACTGGCTGAACTGCGCTGTCCAGCAGAGCTGCCGCTTTGGTGCCCGCGGCTGCCGGCTGCAGAGCGCTTGAGTTACAGCTATTAATGTACGCTGAGATGTGCCGTGTGTGTAACTTACAGTACACACCAACTTTACAAGTTTAGTGATAAAAGTGTAAAATAGCTCATTAAAATTGTTGTTGATTGCTGTTGAATGTTTTCTCCCCAAACTGGGGACTGAATTTTGCTCATCCCCATGCCTTTTTTATGTTTTATGTTTAAGACAAGGTCTCACCAAATCGCTAAATTGGCCAGGCTGGGTCGAACTTTCAATCCTCTGGCCTCAGCCTCCCAGGGCTGTGTGCACAATCATGATATCTGTGCACACAATCAGGTGTGCACAATCATGATATCCTGCTGAAATTATATGTATTATACTATGTTTGCAATACACAGTGCTTACATTTCTCTGTGGAGTTGGTACATACACGTAACATATCATAATATTTTTTTTTGGATTAAACTCATGACCTCACCCTTGCCAGGCAGGTGCAATAAAGTGTTCAATTCCACCTGTAGTTTTTGACGTTTTTACTGGAAACTAAATCACATAGGTGGCACAGGATACAAGTCTGTTGGGCTGCATTGATCCATGGGAGAAGAAGGGTGTCTGGCCCACCCTGCTTTGCCCATGCAGGACACTTTCAGAACCATGGTTGGCACCGCTGGGCTGAGGCTTGCTAGTTGCACTTAGTGTTTAGGGTCTGGCGTTACTGCGACTCAGTTTATTGACCGGTGGATGGCAGGTAAGTGAGCTCTTAGCCTTTCTCAGAGTCCCCACCCTACCCATCTGTATGTGTAGGAGCTACTGAAACCGCAGGGACCCAAACTACTGCACAGTGAAGTGCGAGGGGTTTGGAAGGCAGGCAATTCCTAGCCTCCAAGACAGCCTGGGAAGGGTAGCCCAGGCTTAGGAGCTGCCTCTTGGCAGCAGTGAGAGGTTTTAGTCCCTCCAGGATCCTCCACTAACCTCAGAGCTTCAGGCTGACTCAGCCACAAGTGAGACACTGTCAGGGAGGCACGTGTGAGAATGGGATAGAAGGGGCTGGGCTACATTTTGGAGTGCAGTGACATCGGGGAGGAGGAAGCCACAACCTCTATGCCATAATGGGGTGCTTAGGGCCTCATGAAGGTCATGTCTGGAGAGGAGATGCACAGTGTTCTGCACACAAGTAGACCAAGTCTCTGCAGATTGGCATAAGTGATATGAAGACAGGACAATGAGAGTACAGCGGGAGAGAGGGTGACATGGCCTGGAGAGGGAAAAGGAGACATCTCTGAGGAGAGGACTTTGAATGAAAAGAGAAGAGTTGGTGGAAGTGCCTCTGACAGGAGGAAGAAGCAACTTCAAAGCCTAAGGCAGGAAGCTTATAGTACTCCTGGAGCTGAGGAGTCCTGGGCCAGGCCTGTGTGGTGGTGATAGTGGGGTGGTCATAGCAGGCGGGGACTTGGGACTAAGGATGGTGTTGGCCGTATCTTGAAAGGTAGGCAAGCCATGAAGATTTTAGGCAGACTTGTGACATGGTTTATTTATGTTTGAAAGAAATTTAAATGTAAGAAGTGAAAACCTAAGTGCAGTGAAAGCAAGATTTCCTTTGTAAATTTGGAGATTTGTTTTTGTTTTGAGACGAACTATCATTATTTAGTTCGGGCTGGACTTGAACTCACTGCAATCCTCTTGCATCACCCTTTTAAGTACTGGGATTATAGGTGTGCTCTCCACCATGCCAGATTTTGTAATCTTGAAGTAAGAGATTGTATCTGCGCCTAAAATCTAGAAATCGGCAACCAAAGTTCAGCAGTCCGGTGGAAATATAGACAATGGACACATGCAGCTCAACGAAAGGGAACATGAGTGACCCCACCAGTGTATGAAAGATGGTTGACCTGACTCAATAAGACAAATGCAAATTAAAACTATACCAAGAGGTCATTTTCCATCAATTTGACAAAATTGACATAAATCTAAGAATTTAAGTTCTCTTGGTGAAAATTTGAGGAAGCAGACCCTGTTATCTATTGCTTGTGGAAGATATAGTTGGCATTCTCTAGCAGGACCTCCACTTCTAGGAATTTGTCTTGCCTCATACAGGAGAAATGACCTAAATATAAGGTCATTCGTGACAGTGCTTTCTTTCTTTCTTTTTTTTTTTTTTTTTTTTTGGTGCCGGGGATCAAACTCATGACCTCACTGGCCTTGACAGTGCCTTTTTGTTTTGTTTTGTTTTGTTTTGTTTTGTTCCTTTTTCATTTTTATCAGTACCAGGGATCGAACTCACGACTGCACACTTGCAAGGCAGGTGCTTATGCCACTGAGCTAAATCTCCAGCCCCGACAATGCCTTTTGAAATAACAAAGAACTATAGGGAAACATTATTATTATTATTATTTTTCTTTGTCTTTTTCATTTTTATCGGTCCCGGGGATCGAACTCACGACTGCCTGCTTGCAAGGCAGGTGTTTACGCCGCTGAGCTAAATCCCCAGCCCCGGGAAACATTATTATGCCTATGTTTACCAGAACTGTCCAATCTTCAGCCTGTGGGTTGCACACGCCTATGTAGTAAAAAACAATTTTTAATTTTGTTACTTATATACATTATATATTTTATATGCAGCCCAAGCAAACCAGATGTGTCCAACATCTAAAGGTTGGTCATTCCTGTGCAAGTGGAATACCATGTAGTGTAAGAAATGAGCATGCCTCCCTGTAATATATTGCTAGTAAAGATAGAAAACATGCACTAGGCACCATCTTTTGGGGAGAAAAGGCAGAAATGTAAGCATATATTCCTACTACCATGTTTGCAGGAAGACTCTAGAACAGACGCGTTATTTTGGAGTCTTGAATGAAGAGCTAGGGGACAAGCCATCCTCTCAGGCTTTCTCAGTGCTGGGATTACAGGTATACACCACCATACCCACCTAAAAATAACTTGTATATTAGAGTAAATTATACATATAAAAAGTGCTCATATTGTGGTGTCAATGATTTTTCACCAGCTGATATCTTTTTTTTTTGTCTTTTTCCTTTTTATCAGTACTGGGCATCAAACTCACGACTGCCCGCTTGCAAGGCAGGCACTTATGCCGCTGAGCTAAATCCCCAGCCCCCACCAGCTGATATCTTTTGTGTAGCCCACATTTCACAAGCCTTTTCCTAGAGTGACTCCTGTCCTGACATAGATTGGTTTTTGCTTGTTATTGACTGTATGTAATTGAAATCATGTTACATTCCCTTTTGTATTTTGTTCCTTTCACTCCCTCTTGTGTTTAAGAGGTTTGCTCTTGTTTGTTGCACGTGGTTGTAGATTGTTCATTGTCGTTATTGTGTATCATTCCATTGAGTGATGACCACCAGTTTATCCACTGTGCTGTTGATGGAGTATAGTTTCCAGTTTGGGTTATTATGAAAAGCACTGCTGTACATCCTGGAACATTACAGAACACATCCTTTGGTGAGTGCATGGATGCGTTCCTGAGGTTATGCCTCCTTGGAGCATGCTGATCTAGGAGGGACTGTCTGGGTCATAAGTGAGGCAAGTGGTTCCCCTTCATCCACCAAAGTGGAGCCAGTTCTCATTTCAAGCTGACAATGAATAAGAGCCTCAGTGTTTCCTGGTTTGCCAGTCATTTTCATTCTTTTTTATTTTTTTCAGTCATTTTCATTCTAACAGGGTCTTTTCATCTCTAAAATCTCTGAATCAACTCAGGAGTGTGAGGCTGGAAGATCATAAATTTTGATGGGGATCTAGCTCCACGGCTGAGAACTTCCCGAGCATGCCCGAGGCCCTGGGTTCAACCCCCAGTATCAGAAAAGAGAATAAGAAACCTTGAAAAGTAAAGTCAGATCAAAGTAGAGCCAGTGCCTCATTCCTTCTCTCTCTGCCCAGGAGCACAGTAGATTTCAGCTGGGGACTTGCTGCTACCTGTGAGCCTTTGCTTTCTGGGCAGTACTGTGGCTCTGGGGAACATGTGTCCCAGGCAGGGGAAGGCTCCAGATTTCTCCCAGCAACAGCAAGGTGGCCACTCTCAGAGAGCACTTACTGTCCATCCAGATGTCTGTACTCTCCTCCTGTTGTCTTGTGTAGCCCCCTTGCAACCCAAGCAGGATGCTGTCAGGAAAGCCCAGAGAACTAAGTCCTTATACTTCACCAGGTCCAAATGACTTTCCCAAGTGACCTTTGGGGCCCCTCCCACTCACTGCCTGTCACACAGTCTGGATAGTGAGGTTGTCCTAGAATGTCCTCTGCCCAGCCAGCACCCACACAGCCTGGCCACTATACTGTAGTGCTGGGCAGTTTTTCACTTTATGTCTTCAGCTCTTCTGTCAGCTTTTCAAGACAAAGCTCCCTCCCAAGGCAAATTTACTATAGGGAGGCCCTGTCAGCCCTCCTACCCTGAGAAGATGCCTGAACTTGGGAATAAAAAACTGGAGGAATGGAACTTACCCCTCCAGCAAAATGTGCCTACTTTGGGCATGGGGGAAAGGGGAATTTTTTTCTCTTGGTGGCTGAGTCAAGAGTGGGCTCTCCCAGGAGTCCTTTGTGGGCCAGGCATACTTGCCAGGGTGCATGGCGAGCATCCAGCTGACTTGTGTAGCATGGGCAGCTCTAGGAGCAGCTTCTTTCCCACCTTTTCCTCCTTGAAACGCACAACTCCCTTTGAAGTCCTTCAGGGGCTCAAAGGAAGCTCCTGGGGTGAGACCAGCTGCTAAGGAGGAAAGTGTGATGGGGGAGGGTGGAGCCCTAGGAGAGCTTGAGCCTCCTTGGCAACTCCCCAATCCCATCTTCATTGTGTAAACCTAGGAGAGGGTGACTCACTGCCTACTGCTCTTCTTCCTGGACTTCTGTGGTGATGAGTATCCTCCGATTTTCTGAAAGCTTCCCACAGAGCAGGACATAGAAATCACATTGAGAGAACAAATTTGGCTTTTGCCAGTAGATTGGGCCACAGTAACCTAGGCTGTTATATACTGAGGCAGGCCTGGCATGTATTAGGCAGGTGCTCCACCTCCCACCTCACCTTCGTCCTGGCCCCTGAGGTCGTGTATGCTCCCGTTTTCAAGGTATAGACTGAGGCTCAGAGATTCTGGCACTGGCAGATGTAGAAAAGGGAACTGAGCCCTCATAAAAGACACAATCATTCATGTATCCACCCACTCACACAGCAAACATTCATCAATACCTTTGGTGTAGCAAAAACCACCTCACAAGACACTGGGGATCTGTGGCAGTAAAGAAAATGGATGGTCACCTGTACTTGGTCAAGCTGATATGGTAATGCAGGGAAGTCAGCAATGTACAGCACACACCCGGAAAGGCTAGTATGGCAGGTGGAAAGAGCCTGAAGCAGAGGAGATAGTAGCCTCAGGTGCAGGGGTTGTCTTTGGCCTCAGAGGTCCCACAAGGAAAGGGTTGAGATCAGGAGATAATAGGGAGCTAAGAGCTTCCTAGGTAGAGGAACAAGATGCCCACATTTCCTTGTGCTTCCTGGGCAATGTGGATGTGGGTCTCCAGGTTATTTCCTGGAGGTGCTGGGTGGGGCCCGCTTACTGCAGTGGGACTTGTGACCAGCTTGGACATCTGTAACTGGCCTGAATCCTCCCTACCAGGCCTTTATTGGAGCCTATTCTTGAGCAGATTGGGCTCCCCAGGAGAGCCATTCAGAGGCTGGGCCGGGCGCAGCAGGAGCTACAGCACAAAGGCACAGGCGGCTGGACCTGGATGATGGCCCTGGAGGCATCTGCATGTGAAAGGCAGTGTACATTTACTGCATCCTGTCTCAGGCCACTAAACCACATCTGCCAGTCAGCCTAGGCTTGACTGGTCTTTTCGGAGCAGGCGGAAGGAAGCAGCCTCAGCTCAGGGCAGCATCATAAAGCAATTTCCACCCCAGACCGCCTACCCCTTACACTGCATGCCAGGTCCACAGCCCAGCATTTCTGTTGATGCATCTCAATCCCCAATATGACCGGAAGCCTTTGGGACCCTGTTAAAATGTAGGTGCCTCCCAGCAGGTCTTGGAACAGCAAGGGACCAGGGCCAGAGGAACTTTGAAGTCTGGCCGATACTCAGCTTCTAGAACTGCACACTCAGCTGCCCCAGCATCATGCAGCTTTAAGGACAAAGGCTCCTGGGACTCCCAATATTGATAGAGACTGTGGGGCCAGGCTGGAGCATCACTTGTAGGGCCTCATCTTAGCCCAACTGCAGGACTGACCTGTCCAGGGCCTGGCGTGGTGTAGCTGGGGATAGCTTCTTAATGGGATTTGCTTAAATTAAAAGGAGCTTCCCTGCTGGCTTAAGCTGGGACCTAGGGCAAGCAGTGTTTGTGGAGAACATGCTGTTCCCTTGGGGTCCTTTATCTTCAGAAAGGGCAGGGTGTGGACCAACACAGTGTGCTCCTCATCTCTGGCTGTTTTCTGTTTCGTAATTTCAATATTTGAAGTTTCATAAGATAGGTGACTTCCTTCTTGTAACTGTGCCTACCAGGGCATGAAATTGACCCTAGTTTCCCTCCTAGTCACAGCCCCAGAGTGACACAGCTGATCCTTCCTTTGTTTTTTCTGATTGTGAACGCTATTCTGCTCAGGGATTTATGCTGAGAGGGCTCAGCCCCTCCTGACTGCAAGGTCTCCATGTGTGAGTGGGAATGTAAAGCCACTTGTCAGATCGTTACAGGGATCCAATGTGAACATGTGGGCAAAGCCAGGCACTGGGTGCTGTCATTGTGTCCCCATATCCCTGATCTCCTAGGTGTCCCTAGGGAACATGTCGGGCTGGGTATCCCTCAACATTTTGTCCCCAGATTCTCTTGTTGGGTTGAACTTTGCCTTCTTTCTGCAGGTCCTCAGGGTGGTGTACTCTGGACTCCTCCCACTGTCCCTGTTTCAACTGCAACTGGCTTCTTGTCAGACTGAACCTGCCTGGAGGGCCAAGATACCCAGTTCCCACACTGAGCTTTGTCAGAGCCGAGGTTGTCATTGCCACTGCCATAGTTATTACTGCCATTTATTATTTGCAGGGTGCCACATGCTTCCCATGTGTCTTTTCAAAATATGGCCTTTATGATGGTCCTGTTCTGTAGCTGTTGTTAGCACCTTGTGCAGCTCAGGAACGTGAGGTTGGAGAAGGTTAGGTGACAAGCCAGAGGTCACACAGGGAAGAGGTGTGTCTATTTCCCAACTCCACCTCTCCCCATGGGATATCTAGCCCTGGACTGGCCTGATCTGGTGCTCAGGGACAACTTACTGGCTCAGTTTGCAGGGCTAGGGAGTAGAAAACATGCTCATGAGTACCCACACCATGCTCTGAGACACCTTGTATCCCTAGGACCTCAGTTTCTCCCTCTGTGAAGTGAGCTGCTTAGGTTACAAGATGCTTGTGGTCACCCTTTGGAGAGGAGACCATGCACTTGATTCTAAAGTATGTTCATTAATCGTTGTGAAATCAACGTCCCAGTCCTAGCATGTCCCTGTGATCTGAGATTTGTGGCTAAGGATTCGTCATAGAGAATGCACAGGCTGAGTATCTTGCAGGTAGGTGAGACAGGCACAGGCATGGGGAAAGTGTACCACATGTTTCATAATTGCCCTAGCTTGAAGCCTGTTCATGTCTGCTTGACCTCATCACCATCCTACTGAGGTCACTGACCAACTGGCATGGACTCAGAGACACAGCCAGGTTCCAGCTCTGCGTCTTTTTGTCCTTGCTAAGTCCATACTTTGCACTTTTTACACAGGGCTGTGTGCTGCTGCCCAGAAGTATCCAGGGGAAGGGGGAAGTCCCAGCTATGGGAGCAGCTGGTAGGAAGGGGGAGGAGGAAGGTACAGCAGCTTTAGGTGAACTCTTCAAATTCCTGTGTGATGCCAGCAAGAGAGGTCATGGCATCGCCTCCATATCAGCCTTGACTGTCTCCTTCATGTAGCCCTGGAGTGCCAGACTGCAAGATACACTCCTCTCCTATTTCAAGGCTAGCACTCAGTACTCCAGGAGTCCGACCATAGACATCTGGCTAACAGGGGTATGTGCAGCACCCGAAGGGGAAGTCAACCCTGGCCCCACTGGCAAGGCCTTTCTGCAGCTGCTCTGGCACAGGCAGCTCCTGGTCCCAAGCTGAGGCTATGGGTAACAGACACTCCCAAATCATTATGGCTATCTCTGGTTATGTGAACAACTGAATTTTTCTCCTGAAAAGCAGCTTTGCCTTCTCTTGGGGATTGTGTTTTTAAAAAATGGATTCTTAGAAAAAAATAAGCACTTTAAGGACTTCATTTCTCCAAGTATGTGTTTTCAGTCTTTGTTGCTGTGTAAGGGGGAGGCAGCCAGACATGTCAGAACTGGATACAGGCTGGCACGGCTGAGAAAGCACATTGCTCGGGCACTGGAGGCCAGGGTTATGGGTGTCACCTGCATTTGTTTCTGCTGCTGTCCTTTTCCCTGTCTGAGGACACTGAGGCATAGAGTTTGTATCCCTATCCTCTGTTCTCATTTCAGTAGTAAGAGGGAGGTTCCAGCCCACACCAGGCGAGGTCTAAGTTACTGTACCTGAAGGCAAGAGCAGGCTGGTGGTTAGAGAAGCAGAAGTGGATGAGCATAAAGGCTTCCCACCCTCCCTTTCTTTCTGGTATGAACTTCTCTGTGAGGCAGGTAGACCAAGATCAGATCTGGAATTTGGATTACTTAAGTGCTTCTCCCAGTAAAATATCCTCCTGCACTGGGTACTTGATACTATGACAGATATACCTTGGGTGGAATCCTAGAAGGCCTCTCAGTAACCTCGATGCCCATCCTTCTTTGCCAGTCTCAGACCCCTGTGAACCTCTGGGCTGCCATTTCCCATATTTAAGCTTTGCTTTGTAGAACAGATAGCGTATCAGTCTGTAAACTGCCACTTCAAGCCCTCTAATGACACTGCCACTGAGGGTCTGCCATGGCCTGGCTCAGCAGCTCCTTGTAGTCTTGTGGCCCCTTGAGCTCTTTTGGCCTCCATGACACTGGCTTGAGTGCTACCTTCCCACAACCGCATATTTCCACTCAGAGCCCCATGTTGGCAAACCTGGGCTCTGATTACTGGGGACATGGGCTGGTCATGTACCTGGATCCCCCAGAACTCCACCAGCTCAGCCACTCCTGTGAACCTGCTATTGGAGTACCACACATGGTGGCAGCTGAAGGCATAACTCTCTTGGAGCCTGAAGCTATTGGGGAGCACAGGGAAGGAGGTCCCAATGACCAGAGCCATACAGGAGGAGGGTGGGCTCTGCCTGGGGTAGGGCAAAGGTCAGGCTTCCCTGGCTCCCAGGAACCAGGCCTTGAAGGAGAGTGGGATTTGACTCAGGTGTTAAGAAGGCTTCTGGGTCAGAGAAAGGTGACAAATGCCAAGGCTAGAAGGGATGGGAGGGGAGGAGGATGGAGGGAGGAGCCTAGCTGCTCTTTCCCTGGCAGCCTCCTGCCTCCCCCCACCACCCAGTCCTTGGCAAACTGGAGAGGGCAGGCTGTTGAGCCATCCCAAGGTCACTCAGGATGTCCAATAATTGTCCTAACACTTTACCTGCCACAGAACAATAATGAGAGGGTTTCCATTATTTTCGGGTGAGTGCTCCTGGCAGATGCCGACAGCCAGCAGATGTGTAAAGTCCGAGGTGATTTGTAAGGGACCAGCTCATCTGATGCACAGTAATTGCACCGGGCGAGCAACATTGTCACTCAGGGGTGCATCCTGGTCTGCTGAGATGAGGTAAAGGTCAGTTCAAAGATTCAGTTTGGCCATAGGACATGGGGGCAAACCCCACTCCCACGGGGATCCAAGGGGGGGGTTATTGTGCTAAGTGGCTCAGAAGGGCTTTTAAGAGAGCCAGGGCTCTGCAGAATCCCACTCTCGCTGGGCCTCTTTGGTGTACATCCCAAAGTGTAGCCTGCCCTAGCTGCATGACTCTTGCAGCTTTTTGGAAGGTGCCATCCTAGGCTTCCTTGACATTCTGGAATTCTTGAGTTCTAGGACTCCCAGGGCCAAATCCACAACGCTGACAGCAGATTTCAGGGAGAGACATGAAGGTTTGGTTCCTCAGTGGTCTTAGTCTGCTCAGGCTGCCATAAATGGAGAGAACTCATGATTTAGGCATCAGATGTTTGTTGGTTCATTTGTAGTTCTGGAGGCTGCAGTGTAAGAACAGGGCGTCAGCATGGTTGGTTTCTGGTAAAGGCCTTTTCCTAGCTTGTAGGCAGCTACTATATTGCTATATATTCACAGAACCTCTTTTTGGTAAAGGCAGAGAGGGAGACAGTAAAGGGGCAAGGGAAGGAGAAGCCAGCACAGTACTCTCAGGTGTCTTGTCTTATAAGGACACCAGTCCTATTATGTCGGGGCTTCCATATTTGATTCTTTTTAACCTTAATTACCTCTTGGTAGGCACTGTTCTCCAGATAGTCACATTGGGGACACGGGCTTCAACATCTGCCCACTGCTTAGACCCCATTGGTGTTTGTTCCCCTATATCATACACTGTCCCCAAAGTGCACACACAGGTTCTGCCCACACAGGATACCCTGGAACAGAAGTGGGCCTGCTACCCCTGCCCAGGACATAGGGTTTTTATTTGGGGTTCTTGAGCCTTTTGTCCAGCCGTGTAAAGACCTGCGCACACCACTGCAGACAGTTGAGGGTATATAGATTTGTCCCAGAAGATGGTGACCTGGATTGAGTGGCTGTCCCCAGGAGCCTCCACTTTCTCATCTGGAGAGTGAGGATGATGGTTCTCACGTCCTAGGCCTGATTACTCAGTCAGCTGGTGCTTAGTGCTTACTGCCAACTGGACACCACTACTTTCTTCTGCCCTTGGAGCAAGAGGAGAAGATCAGGTCATGGGCACTGAGTGGAGGCATCATGTCACTTCCTGAGAAGCAAGGTTCCATATAATGCCCTATTGATATTTCACTATTTTAGTAATTATTTTAATAGTGATTACATTTCATTTTTAGTATTTTAGGATGATGAAGAGAGAACCTTCAAGAGGCCCCTAGTGGTCAGACAGGGTAGGACCCCAAGGGAGGACATTACCCATGCATTTCTTACTAGATTTTCAGGGATGGACCCCACTTCTAAAACTAGTACTTGGATTTGGAAAACATATTGTTTGAATAAACTGATGTTGCTGTTTCAAGGGAGACTCAGGTGTAAGTATCCCAAAGTGAGTTGTGTGATTTACTCCCTTCCATCCACATCTAAAGTGACAGATGTGAGGCTCTGCCATCTCACCGCGACACCGATTGTTCACTGTTCTGAGAAGGTCACATCATCATTCATTAGCAATAATTAGTCCCCCGGGGCCCCCTGCACTTCTTCACTCAACTGCTCCATTAACTTGGGTGCAAATCACACATTCCAGACACCAATCAATGAAGATTTGCCCATAATGTACAAGGTGATGCTATTAGTTACAATATATTAACTACTTAATTTAAAAATAAAAAAGCTATCTTTTTGAAGGGCAATTAACCACTAAATGTAATTGATCATTCATAAACCTCTGATTAGGAAAGACAAATAATAAGAAAGGAATGAATCACCTGAGCTGCGGAAGACATGTTCAGCATCTGGGTCTGTGTTTTCACTCTGCTAATAGTTGGTCTACAGACTTCTTCCTAAGTTACTCCTGGCAGCTCCAGTGCTAGGAGGGTCCCTAGGCTCCCTGAAACCTGTTTATTTCTGCTGGGTCTTGGGAGAGTATGCAGACTCAGGGACAGCCTAAGAGAAGCAGCTGGGGAGGTCATTTAGACTTCTCCACCAGTCATTCATTCAGCAGACACTTATCAAGGGTCTGCCATGTTCCAGGCACTGGGGATGGCATGGAGAACAGAACAAAACCCATCCTTTGATCATCACTGAGGGTGAGGTTTTATGAAGTCCTCCCATCCATGCTAGTAACAGGCAGACACCTGGCTTGCCCCTGCCCTCTTAGTGGTCCTCTGTTCCAGCCTCATTTTCCACATTTCCCCAAGCAGTTGGTGTCTTTCTACTCTAGAGGTTAGAATATGTTCACCTGCCTGTCCACAACGGTGGGCTGCTCTTCCCTCTATGTGGCCTGTGGACTCTGCTGGGTCTGGATCTTCTAGGAAACTCCCGCAGAGACCTCACATGGGGTTTGAGCTCTTCTTCAGCATGACAGCATTGGGAGGCACCAGCTTGGGTTCCCCACACACTTCCGTGGGGTGAAAGTGAAATCAGCCACATCCCAGAATGTCTGCCTTATAAGGAGGAACAGAAAACCCTGGACCTGTCTGGGATTCAGTTTTCTCACCAGGAAGTGGGATAAATTGGTTGAGTTTTTGGTGGAGTCTTGTCCAGTGGATGCTGATTCCAGGTGACAGTTCTGAGCAACTGGATGTAATCTATGTATTGCCTCTAGACTCCTTTGGTTGGGGCTACATCTGTAAAATCGAAATGTAATCATATTCCTCTTCTCTATATGTGTTTTTAAATAAATTGTAAGTTATGCATTTAAGACTTATTAATTTAGTACTCAGATTATTAAAAACCTAAGATTGAAAAGATATATGAAAATTCAGAACATCCTCCTTTGCCTTGGAGGCCAGGGAGATGGGCAAGTTTAGGGGCATGTTTGCGACCTGGGCCAGGTGACCAATAACATTGTTGGTTAATGATGCTAGGTTTTCTTACCTGTGCCTTCTTGGCTTTAGGACCTGCTCTGGATTTTCCCTGTGACTCCACACAGCACCTCTGTGCAAATGTCATTTATAGTCCCTGTTTTGGCAAGTCTGGGCTTTTCCAGGGCCAGGTGATTTGGGCCAGGGAGACAACAGGGCAGATCCCAACTGCCACCAACCCACCTCCAGCCTGTAACACCTGTATGTGCAGCCTGCTCCCACAGAGTTAGCCCTTGCTGGTGGGCACCAGGCTCCCAGTCACCTCTTGCACAGATGGGCCTTGCCCAGTGTCCACTTTCTCTCTGCCTTTCCTCTACCTCCTGCCAGTGTCCTTGGTTCCAAGGGTCTCAGCTCCCTGGTTGCTTCCCAGGAGGCCCATCCCGACCTTTAGCCTCAGCTGGCAGCTTTTTCTCTTCATTGTTTGTATCCTTCATAGAGCCTCCCCTCAGCTGCAAATCGCCTTTCCTCTGGAGGTTTCCTGTTTGTCACCTGCCTCCTGCCCCATACCATGGACTGTGGCCCGGAGAAGTGTCCTTGCCTGTGTTCACAGCTGCAGTTCACAGCTGCCAGTCTGACTGGCACTTGGTAGATGTTCAGTCATTATTTGTAGGAAGGTTGAATGGCCTGCATGTTGTGGCTTTGTGTTCTGGGAACTTGTCCCCTGTGGTGCCCACCTGGGAAGGATAGCAGTGCTGCTGACAGTTCATCCTACTATGATTTTGGATTCACATGGGATTGGGTTCTATCTGTCTATCCCAGAACCATCCATGTATCAAATGACTGAGTTGTCGAATTTTCCTCACTGACATCAGTGAACTGGGCCTCAGCTAGACCCCTCAGCCTTTGCCCTTTCTGGGAAACATGGACTGTGATAGATAAGGCATGGATATACAGAGCTCAGGTGAATGTGCAAATATGAAGTGTTGTGGAAAGTTAGAGAACAAGCTCTGGACATTCCAAGATGACCTCTACCCAGGCCAAGTGGGAAGGTGTGTGGAAAGTCAGTGCTGAATGGTCTTGAGGTAGGGATAGGATTGGCACAGGTACAGAGGTAATGTCCCAGGTCAAGGGTGCAGAATGTGTCCCAGTTAAAGAGGCACAGGAAGAGAAGAGGGAGCCCTGGGGAGTTCAGGTGTATTAAGACTAGTGAGGATGAGCAGGAGCCTGTGGAGCACGGTCTGGAAGAAGGGATCTGCTCCTCTGCAAAAATCCCAGCCCAAACATACCTGAGGTCAGTTAGGGCCATCTCAGGGACATAGTGATCTCAGCTGCTCTGGGACTTGTCCCTTTGCCCTTAGAGAAGTGTCATTCTCTGGGTCCCTTCCCCAAATGCCACATGCTGACAACACCCTCTCCTGTCATTTCCTTACCTTAGACTGAAGCAGTCCCAGCTGAAGGTGAGATTCTGTACCAATGAGACACAGAAGTCCCTGGGAAAGCTAGTGGGGTTGCTTCAGCAACTGGGATTCGACATCTCCGAGAAGGAAGTGACTTCCCCAGGACCTGCTGCCTGCCAGATCCTAAAAGAGCGAGGTCTGCGGCCACATCTGCTCATCCATGATGGTAAGTCTTCTGGGCCTTGGGACTACAAGGGGTCCCAAGACAAGATGGAGGCAGGAAAGATGGACTGTACTCTGACAGGGCCAGCCACAGGGAAGGACACTGAGGTAATACCTGGCTCCTGTCATGGCGCTGATGGCCCTTGGGGTATAGACCTTATGGGGCTCCCTGCTGGGGATGAGTTAAGACCAGCCCCATCCTCTCCACAGGTTGTTAGCCACAAGGTTGTTAGCGGCCAGCTCCAGATGGTCCTGAGAGAAAAGCTTAGGATGGCATCCCCTGGCCTGTATCAGACCAAGCAGCCAAGGAGTTGCCTGTGGGACAGTGTGCTAGTGCGTGTTGAGAGATGGCGTTAGACAGTGACAAGACAGAACCAACACAGAAAGCTAGACTGAAGTCTTTACCTTTTCTAAAGTCTGGCAGTGTACCCTTGAGCACTGATATCCAGCCTTGCCCTTTAGGGCAGCTTGACAGTGGCTGTAGAAACAAAGTTTGCATCCTGATTATTTAGTATGAATGCAAGACAAGAACCTCTTTGACCCTCAGTGGGGAAATTTGAGAGGCTGAAGTGGAAGGAGTAATATAAGTATCCTAAATAGTTAAAAGAGAAGAGATGAACAGTGCACTGGAATTTAGGATGCTTCTCTGACCTCCCTCAGAGTGTTTTCCCTGTTTTTCTCTGTACTTTTTCTTAATTTTTTTTTTTTTTTTTTTGTCTTTTTGCTTTTTATCTGTACCGGGGATCGAACTCACGACTGCCTGCTTGCAAGGCAGGCGCTTATGCCACTGAGCTAAATCCCCAGCCCCACTGTTTCTTAATTTTAAAAATTGTTTTATTTTAATGTAATACAAACAGATATTAATAAAGAAAATATAAAAATACTTCTTATTTCTATGAAAAAATAAAACAATTTCATAACAAAAATAATTAGAGCATAATAAAGGTTAATACACTGTATCTTGATCTTAAAGAATGGCCAAAATGTTACTCAGAGTACAAGATATAGACAAAAAAAGACCTTGTCTTACAAAGAAGAAATAAAAGAGTAATGAGCAAAAGAAACTAGTAGTATAAATGAAATAAGGTAGCATTTATCGTACTTGATCTTTATTTTTCAAACCAGTGGGCACAGGCAAGCTGCTTTCTCCTTCCCAGAGGAGGAGTGGGACTTTGAAAGGTGCAGGGTGCTTCCCAGAAGGCTCAAGGGTCAAATTTGTAGCCCCGCTACCAGTTAAGGGCAGCATGCCCAGCCTTTAGGGACCTGCTTCTTGGAGTCCTTTCTCTGTAGTTTAAGACCTCTGCCAGTGCCTTTAGAATGTGGCTCTCAAAGAAGAAAAGCCTTAAGAAATTCTGTCTCCCTGGACTCCAGAAAAGGGTTACTAGTTATGGGAGTAGGAATGGAAGAGGCAGGGAGCTGAGGAAAATATCATATTTGCTTCTAAGGTGATGTTAAAGAACTCAACGAACGTTGGGCAAAGCTTTGTTGACTTTTGACACAGGTGGTAACTTCAGGCACATTATGATCTAAAAAACTTTATTTAAAAAAAAAAAAAGAATGGGGAAAGCTTGAGAGGGCTGAAATGGTGTCAGAGGCCCTTGCTGGGCTTTCATTCTGCATCTGTGCTTTCAGTAAATGGACCTGTGTCTTTAGAGTTTGAATTTGTTTTTCATGTATTATGATTGACAGATTTCCCCTTAATATTTCATTTAAAAAATTTCAAACATAGAGCCAAGCTCAAAGAATTTTACTTGGAATTTTTTTCATATCCATCTCCTAGATTTTCCCTCTATATTTATCCATCCCTCCATCCATCCATTTGTTACTTTTGGATACATGTCAAATAAATCATAGACATTGATATATTTTCCTTAAGCAGTTCAGCATATCATTAAATAAAGTTCAGTGTTTGTTTAGTTTTTTCTTTTGATGTAAAACTGACATATAGTGAACTGCTTGAATCTCAAGTATACTTTTACTGAGTTTTGATGAGTGCTTTCACCTGTGTAACCCAACCCCATCAAGATCTAGAACAGTGGTGGTGAACCTAGAGCACTCGTGCTGCAGAGGGCTGTGTCACTGAATGCTCTAAAAGGTTCACCATCCCTGGTCTAGAACATTATTATCACCTAAAGCTTCCCTCATGCTCTTTCCAGCTAGGCCCTACCATCTTTCCACTAGCGGCAGTCATAATTCTAATATTGTCCATTATAACGAAGTGTACTTATTCTAGAATTTCATATAACTAGAGTCATATAGTGTGCAGTTGTGTCAGGGCACCTCCAAACTACACCCAGACTTGACAATTCCTGGAATGATGCATAGGACCCAGGAAAGTTGTTACACTCATAATTACAGTGAACAAACTACAAATTCAGCAAGAGGAGGAGACACGTGAGGCAAAGGCCATGAAAAACCATGAGGTCCCTTTGTCTGAGATGTACTTAATTGTTTCAGTAGTGATGTGTGACAACAACAGTGTGAAAGGCTAGCAGGCAGGGACGCTTAACATACCCTCAGCATCTGTGGCTTTTGTTACAGGTCACTCATGTAAGCGTGTAGGACCCATGTGACTACTTGATCTCCAGAGGGAGATTAAATGGATCCAGCATGGCCCCAGGCCTCAGACACACAAGCAAAGCTCTCAAGAAACTCCTGGGGGAGGACTGTGAAGGAATGAAGGCAAGAGTGAAAATGCAGAAAGCTGTCAGGTGGAGCTCTTTCTCTTGGCAGAGAAAAGAACCCCCTAGTGACTGCAGTGCATTTATTTATACACAGGTTGATGTCAAGTAGGGTAATAGTCCACTGATGTGTTAATAGATACCTGACTGCTTTCTGGTTTCAGGTTATTGTGAATAAATCTGCAGTGAATACTTATATGAGTGTAGAGGGCCATGAGTGAACCTCCAGGTGACAGTAATGTTTTGGATCTTGCTGGGGATCAAATTACACATAGGGTAGATACCTAGGGGGAGAATTGCTCGGCCACAGGGGGCAAGTGTGTTTGGTTTTATAAGGAATTTTCAGCTGTTTTCCCTTATGTATTTTATACCTCATCAGCTGCTGTACTTGCTCCTTGTCCTCATCATCACTTGGCATTATCAGTCTTTTTAATTCTTGCCTTCTAATGTATGTAGTGGACTCAGGCTGAATTCATACTTGTGATCCTCCTATCTCAGTCTCCCAGGGTGCTGGAATTGTGGCCACGTGCCAGCACACTCAGCTCTACTTCCTTTTTTCTTTTTTTTTTTTTAATCCAGAAAGTCAGCATCTAATACCAAGAGAAATGGGAACATGCTTCTTCTAGAAACTGAAGACATAAAGCCAATGACTATCCTTGCAACTTTCCTTACATTAATTGAAAATGGAGGAGGGCAAAGGAGGAGGGCAAGGAAAAGACTTTCTCAAGGGGGCTGGTGAGCAGCTGGGTGGGGCGAGAGTTGGCTCCTTCTCGGAAGGTTTGTGCCAGTGGCTTATAGTTGGGGTCCAGCAATATCAATCTCCGAGTTGGAAGCAGCCTTGTTTTATCCTGCTGCTGGAAATCTGTGTCCTTGGACAGGTTTTCCTCTTAGTTGCAAAACTGTGGATGTCATTTCTCAGTATTGAACTAAGGAGCTCCTGGGGCTAATCCTGGTGCTGGGGGTGTTCTTGGGAGCGAGTCCATTTTTCTTCTAACAGTCTCTCTAAGTATGGGGGCCAGGAGGTTCCTTACCTCTCTGATGTGAACAACACCCCTTCCTTGTCCACCTCCCATTGTATCTGTGAGGATCAGAAAAGAGAGTTAGTACCTATTAAAATCTAATTAATTCAGTAAAAAGAGACACAGATTTCATGCCTCTGATAAAGGGCAGATATAACAGACAGAAGTGTTCCTGGTAGAAGCTGGGAGTACACCGAGTCATGTTGGGGCTTCATTGCTCTATTTCTGTCTGTCTCTCTTTTTTAGAAATCCGCTCAGAATTTGATAAGATCGACACATCCAACCCAAACTGTGTCGTGATTGCAGATGCTGGTGATTACTTTTCTTATAAAAACATGAATAAAGCCTTCCAGGTGCTCATGGAACTGGAGAATCCTGTGCTCATATCACTGGGAAAAGGGTAAGTCAGCTCCGAGAGGGGTCATTTCCAGTTGGCTTGAACAATGCTTAGTGGTTCTCTGACAGAAATCAAGCAGGGAAGGATGTAGCCAGGTGGTGTAGCATGAGAACAGGGCAGCCTTCTCTCTGACCTTCCTCTCTTGCTTTTCCTCTTCATATTTATTTATTTAATATTTTAAAGCAAAAGCACAGAAAAATTAGAAAACAATTCAGCAAACAAACAAAAAAGGCAACAACAGCAAAAGCCAAATGGTGACAACAACAATAACAACAAAATAGTGATACAGGATTTCAAAGTAAGACGATAGGAATTTTAACAATGGTTATTATATTACATACTATCATCAAAATCGTTGCTCGGATTACCAGATACAGGCATGCAAAATCGATCAAACAATATGATTTCTCTTTGAGCAGTTTCTTTCTCTTCATTTTATCCTTCTTTCAATGATTTTTTTTTTTTGGAAAACATAATACTCTGTCCTTAGGATCCGGTGATCAAGCTTCCATGTGGACCTTCAGCTGGGTAGGAGGGGGCAGAGGGCACCATTGCAGATGGAGATCCTGTGGAGATCTCAGAGGCCAGATGTGGACTCAACTTTGTAGTACAGGAGAAGGTAGATTGGCCAGGATACAGCACAAGGTGTTAAAGAATGGTCCCAGGGGACACCTTAGCAATGACAAATAGTCTTAGGAGCCTTGGGGTTGCTCTGATCTGGGCTCCAAGTGTCTCTGACTGTAGAACATTTTCTCTGTAAAGTTCTTCTTTTGTGACCCGCACTTTGTCTGATCCTCTAGCACCTGCCTCATGGTCTGTGTTAGTCAGCTCTCCATTCTGATGACAGATACCTGAGATAAGTCAACCTAAAGGGAGAAAGGCTTATTTTGGCTCAGAGTTTCAGAAGTTTTAGTCTGCGGTCCCTTGTCTGCATTGCTTTTGGCCTGTGGCAAGACAGCGCATCATGGCAGAAGGATGTGGTAGAAGAAACCTGTTCATCTCACAGTTGCCGAGCAAGCAGAGAAAGAAAGAATTGGCAATCTCAGTATCTTCTTCCAGGGCACGTCCCCAGTGACCTCACTTCCTTTCACTAGACCCTGCCTTCAAAAGTTTTACAGCCTCCCATCAGCTGGAGACTAAACCTTGAACTCATTAGCTTTTGGGGGACACGCAAAATCCAAACCATTAATACCATTTCTTTAAAACAAAATGAAAACAAAACAGCATTTCATAATTTTTCTTAACATCTTTTCTTTTCTTTTTTGGACCGGGGATCAAACTCGTGACCTTGTGCTTGCCAGGCAGGCTTTTGTGCCACTGAGCTAAATCCTCAGCCCCTTAACATCTTTTCTTACCTCCAGGATAAGACATGTTCTTTGAAGACAAATTAGAAAATGCAGGTAAGTAAAAGGATAAAGCAAAAAGGTATTTTTATTCCCACTTGCACAAGGAAAAACAATGTCAGCATTTTGGATTATGTCCTTTCAAACAGATCTTTACAGATGGATGTAGTCACAGCACTGGTATCAAACTTGACCTTGTTTTATTACCTGTTTTTAATTGCGCTCCAAACATTGTTTTGGGAATGACTTTGCACATGATGAACAGATATCTCTGTGACACCATTACTCATCATATGACTGTCTTGTAGCTGTTTAACAAATCCCTATTGGTGGACATTAAGGTTGTTTCTGACTTTCTATTATAGTAAAGCTGTGCAGTACAGCTTTGTACATTTAGGTGATGCCTTCAGGGGCAGTTACAGAGGGAACGTTTTTGAGGTTCTTGATGTATGTCACTTAGTTGCTGTCCAGAAAGCTGTGCTGATTTATCCAATCATTAACAGAAATGACATTGAAATTTTACACTCCCAGCTTCTGTTATTGCAAGGACACTTTGGAGTCCCTATCCCAGCTTCTCAGGGAGCTTCTGTGGAACTTCTCAGGCCTTCTCTGAGGAAGCATTTCCATCCTTGGTGCTTCTAGTGACTGGGTACTCACAGCTTCTGGCTGCCAACCAGCTATTTGAGTAGAAAGGGAGGGGCTTCTAGTCTGGCGACTGGCCTTGGTGATTCAGCTGATGTGTTCCATTTTGTTTGATTCTGGTCACAGCCCTGGGAGTATAGGCAGGTGGGAGAGATGAAGTAAGAAACCTTGGTTCCTCAGGTGAGCTGTACCAACAGGAGCGCCCCTGATCTGGCCAACCTCAGGGCCTCTGCTTGTCACCTCTAGGTTACATTCCAGAACAGATGTTTGACCCATAAAGATCTTAAATAATTTTGAATCTGTTTAAACATTGGGAGATTTTATATAATACATCCAGATTTCTGAGCTCTTTTGAACAATCAGAAGGTCTGACAATATTAAGCCCTACATTCCTGATGCACAGCAGCTTACCTGGAACCAGCATTTCCATTAATTCCAGTGTGGTGGATTGACAAACCAATTGTTTGCCGTTGGTTTTCCTGGAAGAGTTTGTCTAGTTTCTTTCCTGATATGAACTCAGCTCTTCTGATCATCAGAGGAGCTTAGAATGGCTGTGCTTTATTTTGGGGGAGCTCTGGTCTTTACCACTTCCTGGCTCCAGAGGGGAAGATGTGAGGCATTTAATCTCCAGGAGAAGCTTGTCATCCTGGCTTCCTGATATAAATTCGGTTGTTACCATTGTTAGAGGAGCCTGAGACCGCACTGTCACTGAGGATAGCTGTGGTCCTTTTCGGGGGAGCTCTGGCCCTTACTTTGAGTGTTGCTTCCTGGCTTCAGTGCAGATCCCTCAGCCTACTGGCACAAATTCTTTATCCTGCTGGCACAGACTTTCTAGCTTCCACCACAGACCTTGGGCCTTCCCAGCGCTGATCTGTGAAACAGACTTGCATGGGTCATTGCAGTTGGATTCATGATGGACATTGTTATGGGCTTTAGGTCTTCAGCTGGACTCATGAGAGACATTACCACAGGATCCAGGCCCTCAGCTGGATTCCTTGTCTTTAGTGTGTGGACAGATTTCCTGTACTTTTTCTGTATGTAACTATTATAAAATAATTCTATAAATTTTATGCTGTGCTAAATTGTTCTCCTTATAAACCCTGACTACAACATCCAGTTTACCATAGACTCCACCACTCCTTATTTTCCATCTCCATCCTTCACCATCAGTTACCACTGTCCTGTTTGTTTTTTCACAGTAGAGAAATACTGTATTTCTTCATGCCATGTCTCTATGAAAAATAGGCAAATTAAAACTATTTCAAGAAAGAAAAGATAGGATATACATTCTTAGAAACTAAAAAGTTTTGGGTGTCATGTAAATAAAAGGAGTCCTGTATACGAATGAGGGTTCTCCAGAGACATAGGGTCCTGTTGGAGGTGGACACATGCCCAGGGTGATGGATTCACTGAGGAGGCTGGTGTGTTAGCTTTAGTTGATAGGGCAGAGTACCTGAGGATAACAGTGTAAAAGGAGGGAAAGTTTACTTTGGCTTATGGTTTCAGAGGTTTTAGTTGATGATTGGCTGACTCCAAGGCAGAAAAATCATGGTGAAAGGACATAGTGGAAGAAAGTTATTTACCCATGGCAGCTGGGAAGCCAGGAATGACAGGAAGGGACCAGGTACCGCTTATGGCAAACCTTTTATTTATTTATTTTTATGGCAAACCTTGTGGCATTTTCAGTGATAACAAACACCCCACGGTGGCACATGTACCATAGGTCTGTCACCACTGGCATGTATATACCCTTCAACCACGCAGCCTACTTCCTCCCGCTGGCCCCACCTCCTAACAGCCCCTTTAGCTGTGTACGCATCAGTGGCTTTACCCACTGACTATTGATGTGGACCAGTGCCCTCGTGCAGTCACCTCTCTGGGCCCACCTTTGAACATTGCTGCGTTGGGAATCCAGCCCAAAAAGTGAATCTTGGCAGTGGAGGTGGGGGGCGTAGCTTATAGCTAAACCATAACAGGTATAATCCAAAATCTGCAGAGTAGGGCTAGTGAGATGGAGACCTGGGCAAGTACTGTGCTTTGTCTCAATGCTGTCTGTTGCAGGATTCCTTCTTGCCCAGGGGTAGGTTAGTGTGCTTTGTTAAATCCTCCAGCTCATTGGATTTGACTCATCCACAGAATAGAGGGTGGTCTGTTTTCTTCAGAATTCACTGATTTAAGTGTTCATCTCTTCTAAAAAAAATGATCTTCACAGAAATATCTAGAATCATTTTTGACTACCTGTCTGGTCAACTATGGTCCAGCCACACTAAAATATAAAATTAGACGTCATCGTCCCTTACAGCCTTCAGCAATGTCAGTCACTGATATGAGGCCCGCCACAGCCTTGGCTTGCTTACCTCACACTGCTGGGCCCGTGGGTGTAGAGTTTTTAACTTCACACCAGGAAACAAGCAGAATGAAGAAGCTTTGTTATGACTTATTCTGTTAAAACTTTTTCTTTAAAGTTGTTCCTTAATGGTTAAAAGTTTTTATTCCCAGGTTATGAGTAATAGACAGAATCAGTGTATTATTGAAGGGGGGAAAAAAAGGAATCAGTGGCCCTCAGCTAAGTGATGCTGTGGCAGATGCAACAGTAGGCTGGTGTTTAGTAAGAGACGAGCAGTGTCTCTAGCAGGTGAGTCTTGACTTGGACTAAGGGAGGGATGTTTATAAAACTAGAAACGGACCGGACAGCTTTAGTGAGACCACAGCTTCTCCAAGGGTTCCAAGGAGCTGCTGTCACTTACTGACCTCAGCTGGAGGATTGCAGGTGAGGTGAGGGTCTGCGTGCTGCAGAGGACTAAGGAGTGGCAGTGGGGCTGTGGCAGGATGTCTTTCTGGAAATGGAGTGATTTACATTTGGCATCTGTTTGGACCCGAGAGTGGGAATTGGCTTTGTAATTTGTTCTGTCATGCCACCGTCAGAAAATTAAGCTGTTTACGAGACAGACTATGGAAGGTTAATGACTCTTCTGGGAAAGGTCAAGTGGTCATTTTGAAGAGAGGCTGCGCTGAATAATCGGAATCGGCAGGGAAATAAAGCATAAAATCAGATCTGACTGCTCTTCCCGCCACGTCCTGTTCTTTCCGGCATCTACAGTTTCCCCTTCGCAGCTGCAACATGCACGGCCTGTCCAAGCCTTCTGTAGGCTGTGTTATGGCAGAGGCAAAGGAGAAACATCCAGGATCTAGAGCATGGAAAAAATGAAGTACTTTTGTTTACTGTACCTTTAAAGATGCTTTTGGCCAATAGTGAATGAACTTCAAGACAGCCCTTTATTTTCCTGAATGAATAAAAATGGGTTTTATAAAAACCAGCCTTGTCTCAGTTTAGGAAAAAAAAAAAGAAATATTAAAGGTCTTAATTTTGTTTTCCCAGAGTCCATGTTCTCTTTGGACTCTAAAGATTAGCATAACAAAGACAGGATTTTAATTGTGTATCCAGAGTTGCACATTCAGTTTTTTCCCATCTGGGCTAAATTTGAATGCAAGAAAGTTCAGGCATCTTTCTTGTTAGAGGAAGACTTGGGGCAATCTGAGGCCATTAGAGTTGCTCCCTGGGCATCTGCTAAGGAGAGTTGTTGCAGACGAGCAGGGCATGCCTCAGTCTGCCTAGCATCCCATCTCCTTCCAAGTCGCCCCAAAAGCACCAGAGTCCTCGGCTCCAAACAGCTGCACTAGTCACAATTGATGATTTTGTGTTAGGCAGTTTCCGGTTGCTGCTGGGAAGGTGCCTCCAATGTTGCCTGTGGTCTTTCCTCATCAATGGCCTTCACTGCTGGGTTGCTCCTGTGTGTCATTTCCTTAGCGAGCCCTCCCTGTCCCCCTTGGTTCTTTCCTCTGGCCACCCACAATGTCCTTCCATGAGGTCAAGAGGGTGAGAAGGATGAGGGAACAAATGTCATGGCCTTTGAGGGCCTGTTGCAGACCCTCACCCAGGACAGTGTGGCTCACCGTGGTTCTCAGCAAGATGCTCTGTGTGATTCCATAATGCACTCGGGGCCTAGATGTGCCTCTCCTTAGCAAGGTAACCTCCTGCCACTTCGGGGCTCACTTCAACATTGCTTCTGTGAGTCATCTCTCTGTCTCCCTCTTCTTGGCTGTCTGCTACTGGTTCAAGCAAGGTATCACGGGGCATGAGTCCTTTATTATTGCCCATTTGATTTGCTGCAGACCTGTCCATATCCCCACTTCAGTGGGAATTCTTCGGGTGGAAGAGCTGCTCAGGACTAGAAGTATTTCTGAGATCCACGAAAGACCTAGCTAAGGGGGACTGAGTAGGATAGACCAGCTCTGGCCTGGCCAACCTTGTTCCCTGCCAACTCTATTTCATCATTCACTGATTCTTTTTTTTTTTTTTTTAATTTTATTTAAGGATAAAAAAGAAAAAAAAAGGGTACAAGTTATACAGAATTTCAGAAAAAATAAACAGTAGGAAATCACTAGTTAATAGATTACATATTGTCATCTTAGAAATAGTTGTTCAACTTACAAAATTAAAGCATATAGAGTGGACATTCAAACAGTGAGACTGGAAACAGTTCTGTTCAATGATCCAACAAAACTCAGTAACATGGTTATCTATCTTATACACTTAAATATACATGCAGTTATGTCCTTTAGAGCACTTTCTTTTCCTCTCTTTTGTACGATGACAGTTACACATTTTGGGTTTTATTACTCCCACTGTTCTTATTACTTTTTTTTTGAAGAGAGTAAAACAAAATGTGACATACCAGGACAGAGTCAGTCAAATCAAAACGATGGACATATAATACATAATGTAAAAACAAAATACAAGGTGATCAACAATGGTTACCATACTGCCTCTTGCTATCTTAAAAAGAATTGCCTATATCATCAGTTATAATAAAATTGAACAAAACAGTAAAGAACAAAACCAATAAAACGAAAACATTGGAGACATTAGAGGACTTCAAGAGAAAATAATAGTCAACCAGAATGGGCATCATAATGAATCTTATTGTCTTCACAGTTGTTGCCTATACTTTCGAACTTGGTACTATCAAGCAAAACAGAATAGAGGAAAATCAGTCAAAACAAGATGGTGAGAGCAATACAGGATTTCAAATCAAGTTAATAGGAAATCAAAGTGGGTTACTATAATATATCCTGCTATTTTTATTTATTTTTCCCTTAAAGGATAAAAATGAAAAAGTAAATAATAAAAAAGGAGATTGAGATAAAAGAGAGCATAACAACAAAACAGCACAGATCAAAACATAGCCATTTAAGCAAAATAGTGTTTCACCACAAGATAATCCCGACATAAAAGTAGTTACCATAGTGCCTCTTTCCTTTAAATCTTTGAGTATAACTTTGCATACTGTAGCATCAAACATATCAAGACAATGTAAAACCGTTCAAAAGAATGACAGTATTACAGGGTATTTAGAATCAACTAACAGAAAATGAACAATGGTTTCTGTATAATCTCCTTGTCTATAAAAGTTTTTGTTTATATTATCACATATAATAAAATCCAATAAGATACAACATGTTAAGGCTGATGGAAACAGAAGAACAAAAGCTTGATGGAACTTCAAAACAAGATGATATTAAATCAGCACTAGCTATTATGATGTCTTGTTTTCTCCAAAATGGCTATTCCTACCATCTAACCTTTTCTGCCCCATTTCTGTTGAGCTCTTTTTTCTGTCATTAGTTGTCAGTTTGTCTTCTTCGTTTTGTTTTCTGCTCCATTCATTGTGGCCTCTCTGCCACTATTTCTGGAATTTTGGTATTTTTCTTTTTTAGAATATCCTGCAGTATTCTCTGTAGAGTTGAACTGGTGGTTGCAAATTCCCCTAGTTCCTCTTTATCCTGGAAGCACCTTGTTTTTCCATCAATTCCTAGGGACAGTTGTGCAGGATATATCAATCTTGGCTGGAGGTTATTATCTTTCAAAGCTTGAATTATTTCCTCCCACGCTCTTCGTGATTTGATGGTTTGTGCCGAGAAGTCTGCTACAATTCTGATGGGTGTTCCCTTGTAAGTGATCTGTTTCTTGTCTCCGATGGCTTTTAATATTCTGTTCTTATATTGGATTTCTGGAATTTTGATTATTATATGCCTGGGTGTAGCTCTGTTTGGGTTGTGGGTGTAGCTCTGTTTGGGTTGTAGGTGGCTGGGGTCCTGTATGCCTCATAGATCTGAGTATCTTTACCTTTTGCTAAATTAGGGAAATTCTCCTGGATTATTTCTCTGAATAGCTTTTGTAGTTCATTTGTTTGTGTCCCTACTTCTTTTATGTTCTTAATTCTTAGGTTATAGATCCTATCTTCTAGCCTTTGTATTATTGCTGTTTGTTTTCTTGTTATTTTTAAGAAGTTTTTCATTTCATGCTCCCACCTTACAAATCTGTACTCCAGTTCAGATAATCTATCCTTAGTTTCTTTCAAGCTGTTATGCCAGCTTTCAATAGAGTTTTTAGTTTCCTGGTAATCTCTTTGAACCTGCTTCATGTATTCTAAGTTTTCTCTATTTTCTCCATTAAACAATTCTCCCCTTTTTTTCAGTTCTTCCATTCCACCATCTGTTTTTTCTTGGGGGGGGGGTGCTTAGCATTTCTCTAACTATTCTATTTATTCTTGCTTTATTTCATTAAATATTTCACTCTTGAACTCATCTATGAGGCTCCGGAGATAATGCTTTATGTCTGTTGGTGCCGTGTCTGATATTGCATGTTTTCTGTCTTCATTCTCTTTTGCATTTACCTTTCCTAGATCAGTGTTCTCAGGATTGGGGACTGAGGACCTTTTCTTATTGCTACCTCTTCCCATACTTTTTGTTCCTTCCATACAAGCATATATAGGAGGGCCAGTTTTTTTTTTTTTCTCTTTGTGTGTTACAGTTTGTTTGAATCCGCCGTCTAGGTGTTCCCACCCACTGCAGTGTACTAGGGAGACACATACCTGGGCAGCCTCTGCTGGGCCCACCCGTCCAGGTCAACCTACAGAAGGCTTCACTGCTTTGGTACACCTCAAGGCACTGGGACCTGGTTTGGGCTAGCCTACTGGATCTTAGTCTGAGGTGTCACCAGGCCAAGCACTCCCCACCAATCCTGCTTGAGAGGGGAATATGCGACTAAAGTCACTGCAGCATCCTGTTCTGGCTAGTCTGCTCGTTCCCAGTATGTCCTCTGTTGGAGCCTCCTAGTCTATGAAACGGTCCCCGTTCCTATCACTTACTGCAGGTTGATGCAGGGCTCCCTGCAGTCCCGCTTTCAACTTCATTTGGTTCCTGCTATCAGAGATTATCGGATTATCAGATTCCTGCTATCAGAGCTTTCGCGTGTCTCTCCCCCTGCTGTGACGACTGGGACGCAGCAGCGGCAGCAGGAAATTCAAATCACAGCTTCCAGAGGCGTGGGTTCCAGCTTCTGTGCTGAGATTTTTATCTGTTCCTGTTATAGCATCAGGACTGCATTTCCAGTTGGTTTCTCTCAGCTTAGTTCGTTCCTGGGTCAGCAGGGTATATATCCCCTTGCTTAGGACTCCTCACACCGCACCATTCCTGGATTCTAAGCTGGCATTCTCAGAGAGCCTCCGTGGCTGCTGTTATCTGTCCACCATGTTCTCCCGGATGTCTCATTCACTGATTCTTTAAAACTGTTATATAAGAAACACAAACTATAAATACAGAGCAAAATAAAATCTACATATAAATAAGGAGCTAGATCTTTTGCAAATGGAAAGGAGACCAAAAGATGGAGGGAAGGGGAAGAGAAGAAAGGGGAAAGGAAGGAGATGAAAAAAGAATTGAGATGTGTTACATATCTGTACACATTCCTCACGAGGAATGTAATCATTATACACTGCAAACCTGTACTAATAAAAAATAAAAATTAGCCAGGTGCAGTGGTACACACCTGTAGTCCCAGCATTCAGGAGACTGATGCAGAAAGACCACCGTGATTCAAGCCCAGCCTGAATTACATAGTGAGACCCTGTCTTAAAAAAAAAAAGAAAAACAAAATTGAAAAGAAAAAAATTATTTTCCCCAAAATGCTCTCCCTAGCTAGGGAAATTCTCATAATAAAGTAGTTTACTTTGTTATTTTGTCCAAAGTTCACAGTAATACATGAGGCAAGTTGTTAGTTTCATCTGTTTTACACCTTAGGAAAGTGAGGCCCCGAGGCTTAAGCAGCCTGAAATCACTATGGAAAGCAAAGAGAGAACTTGGGTGCTGAAGTCAGCCTGCTTCGTGTGTCTCTCTCACCAGACTCATCTTTAATGTCCCTAAATATGAAGGGCAAGGGATAGGAGAAGAGAAACTGACATTGTGGGTGACAGAACACTAATAATTCTAAAATCAGACCCTTCTCATCCTTCTTGAGTTTCTTTGAGTCCCATGTATAGAGCAGCACAGGTCATGCCGTCCTCTCCCCTTCTTACAGTCTGGCGGTGTTGCCCAGAGAGCCCGGGATTGGTTTCCCATGTAACCAGGACCACATCTGCCCCGAGGCTACGGCCAGCTGCTGGGAAGCACCATGGTGCTCACAGGAGCGATGCAACCATCTGAAAAGATGTCCCTGGGAGTTGAGCCACCTCAGGCTCCACACGCAGGGTAACACATGCTTGTCTTCTCACGAAAGCAGCTGGCGCCCACGAAACCTGGCACCTCGCTAATAGGCAGGGCGGCAGGGTGCTGTGGAACTAATGGAGTTTTCTTCTTTGGGCAGCAATTAGGGGTTAATTATTAGCAACTAGGGGTTTACCATGATCCCTGGGCCTCCTGTCCCTTCCCAGAATACATGTCACTTATCTTTCTCTGTGTTAACAGCTGGATCCATCTCTCTCCAAGGGTTCCTAGTTAATCATTGTGTGGGGTCCCTTCAAGGCTGGCAGCAGGATGACCTGTGGATCCCTAGAGCTTCTGGCCCCACTCTCCGCCTTGCTGACGTCCATTGGTCACTCTTAGCATGCTATCACCTGCAACTCACATTGTCGCTTCTGTTCTTTTCTAGGCGCTACTACAAGGCGACTTCGGGTTTAATGCTGGACGTTGGAGCCTATGTGAAAGCACTTGAGGTACTGGCCCTTCTCTCAGGGCTAGATAATGATGATATTTTAGATCTTTCTGGAAAAGAGAGTGTATCTAATGTTCAAGGGTCCCTGCTGGCTTCAAAGCAGGCCTCCCTGTTTGGGCTTCTAGCACTCATTCTCTTCTGAGATCTGGCCTCTTAGTTGCCTCCTTATGCTAAGTCCTCTGTCCCTCATCTGTCCCCTTCCCCTCTGCTCTGCCAGTGCACCCTGCCAGCACACTCTGCCACTCCTCTTTGCCCAGTAGCTTCCATGGGCTGACCACCGCAGCCTCCGTTCTGACCCTGGTCATCTGCAGTACCTCATGCTTGATGTGTCCTTATTGACCGCTTTCTCACTCCTCCCTGCCAGGCACAAGGCCATCTCTGATCAAGCCTCTACCTCACGCTGACCCCTACCTCCTCAGCTGTTCCCTCCTGAGACTCTTGCCCTGGTCAGCTCAGGACACAGCTCGCCCTCTCACTGCAGCAGCTCCTGCCTGCCTGCACTCAGTGGGGCCAGATGGGCAGATAGGTGGTTGGACAGGGCTCTGGACCTCTCCTAGGTGGGTCTGTGATGGAGCTGGAAGTGGGGTTTGGGGTGAGCCAGTGAACTTGCAGCTGAGTGAGCAGATAAGAACCCTGGTCTTGTGGCTGTGTTACCCGTGGGACACTTCCCACGGTGAGTGGGCCTTTGAGTGGGTGCCAGTGCTGGTGGTGGATGCTGCAAGCATCCCAGGCAGCCCATTGTGGACTCAAGATGTTCACGCAGCATCCGATGTCTTCCAGGCCTGACCTTTGGGGACACATTGAGGCAGTCTTTCTGTGTTTGGACACCTATCTGGTCATGATCCTAAACCCATGCTGTTTCCTTCTGTCTCTCTCAGTATGCCTGTGGTGTTGAAGCCGAGGTGGTGGGGAAACCTTCCCCAGAGTTCTTCCAGAACGCCCTGCAAGTGATGGGTGTGGAGGCCCACCAGGTACGAATGGGCAGAACTTCCTATTTTATTGTAAGAAATTTCAGAATTTTAGAAGCAGAGAAAACACTGTGTGTTTGTCAACTAGATTCTTTTTTTTTTTTTGGTACCAGGGATCAAACTCACAACCTTGTGCTTGCCAGGCAGGTGCTCACACTGCTAAGCCCAGCCCCAGATTCATTTTTGGCCTGGTTTACACACATTCTCTTCTTGTCACCCTTTTCTTTCTCTTAAAGAATGTACCTTTTTGCTATCATATTTTAAAGCAAATCTCAGTTAGTACATCCTTTCTTATTGTTGCATGCCTTTTAAAGCCAGTGGCATTTTGCATTTAACTACAAAGCATTAGAACCCCTAGCAGTGGTCAAGAAACACATGTGAAGAAACCTGGTGTCATCGCTCAGTAGTGAAATGCAAATCCAAACCCAAGCCATCCTGTAAGATGGCTGTTAAAAAAAGAAACGGAAAATAACAGATATTGGTAATAATACTGAGAAAACTGAAACTCTCATGTGTTGGTGGTAGAAGTGTCAGAATACCACTGGCCTAAAAAGAGTATTTGGTAGTAATTCCTTAGCATTAAACATGGAATTTAGCACATGATGCAGCTGCATGATGCACCTCTAGGTATATATCCAGGAGAACTGAAACATGTTCAAACAAAAACTTGTACATGAGTGTTTATGGTACCTGTGTTTATAATAAGTAAAAGGTAGAAATAATTCAAATGCCTTGCCATTACCTGATGAATGGTTAAACCAAATGTGGTCTGATTCATCTATAAAAAGGAACAAAGCACTGACACATATTATAATGTGGATGAAGCTTGGAAACATTGTACTAAATCAAGCAAGAAAGCTGGTCACCGAAGGGCACATAGTATGCAATTTCATTTGTATCAAATGTCACAATGGGTAAGTCTGTAGCAAAAGAAGGCAGATTAGGAGCCTCAAGGTGTGGGGAAACTGGAAAGTGCTTCATGGGTGCGGGGACCACTTTCTGGGGAGATAAAAATATTCTGGAACTAGATAGTAGTGCAACATTATGAACAGACTTACTGTCTGCAGATCAAACACTTAAAACTGTCACAGTGATGAATTTTATGTAATATGTATTTTTACTTCTTTAAAAACTGTCTTTAAAGATCAAAGTAATTCCTTGTTATCTAATGCCAATCTGTATTTAAATCTTCCTGTTTGCCTGAGAAGTGGTTTTGTGTGTGTGTTTTCCTTTTTTGCGTTGCTGGGGATGGAGGTCACACATGCTAGGCCAGCACTGTACCACTGAACCACACCCTTAATCCAGAAGTGTTCTTTCACAGTTGACTTGTTGGGATCCAGTCCAAACAAGGTCCATACCTTGCATGTGGTTGTTACATTTCCAAGACGTCTTTTGTAACACTCATTGTGGGACATTTGAAATATCTGCACAGAGGGTATACATCACTGAGCTTCAGTGATTAAAAATCAGTATCCACCTTAAAAGTGTTTTTGGGTTGGTAATATAACTCAGTGGTAAAGAGCTTGCCTAGCATATACAAGGCACCTCAAAAAAAAAAAAAAAAAAACGAGAAAGGAAAGGAAAAAAGTTTTAAACTTTCCTTCTTTTTGTTTTTTGAGATAGTCTTTTTGTTATTGTTGTTGTGTTTTTTGTTTTTTGTTTTTTTCTTTTTTTATTGGTACCAGGGATTGAACTCATGACTGCCTGCTTGCAAGGCAGGCGCTTATGCCGCTGAGCTAAATCCCCAGCCCCCTTGAGACAGAGTCTTGCTATGTAGTTCAGGATGGCCTTGAACTCACTGTGTAGCCCAGGCTGACCTTGAGCTCACGACAGTACTCCTGCCTCAGCCTCTCAAGTGCTGGAATTACAGCTGTGCTATGTCCAGCTTTAACTTCTCATTCTGAAGTAATTTTATACTTACAAAAAAGTTGCAAACTTGGTAGAATGAATTCCCATGTGACCTTCACCCTTCTTACTCAAATTTTGATGCTTATGCCATATTATAGAATGATCAATCCAAGATAATAGATATTTTGATACTGGACAACTGGTTCAGAAACCTTATTCAGATCGCATCAGCTGTACACTGATTGCTTGGGGGAAGGGGGGCATGTTGCCCTTAGCATTTATGTCCCCTGATGACCTTTACTCTGAGACATTGAATCTCTCTTGGTCTTTGCTGGCTGTGACATTTTTGATGCATGATGGCATCAAAACATTCTACAGGCTATCCCTCTATTTGGTTTCCCTGATACTTCTCTAAGCTTTAATGTAGATTATGCAGTTCTGACAGGTATCACATGGGAATGGTACCACGCCCCTCCTTATACCATTTTATTCCGTCATTAGCAACAGTAATGACAGAGCCATCTTCTAGGACTCTTCCTGTGAAGTTACTATTTGTCTCTTTTAATAAATATCCTAGAGGAAGATACTTTGATGCTATGTGAATATCCTCTTATCATTTTTCTCCTCCTAATTCAAGTATCCTTCAGTAAATTCTTACCTGAACCAGTGACTACCATGGTGTTTCCCAAACGACATTTTGTTTTTTCCATCATTCTTTCCCTTTTCTTTCATTTGTGTTCTTGCTTATATCAGCATCAATCGAGGGTGTTTATTATATTGTATTTTACAATTTTTATCTTTTTTTTTTTGTCTTTTTCCTTTCTATCTGTACTGGGGATTGAACTCACGACTGCCTGCTTGCAAGGCTGGTGCTTATGCCACTGAGCTAAATCCCCAGCCCCAATTTTTATCATTATTTTATTGCTCAAATTGTTCTATATTTGGCTAGTGGAACATCCTTTAAGTTTTGTTTTTGTTTTTGTTTTGTTTTTTGTCTTTCTCATTTTTATCAGTACCAGGGATCGAACTCACGACCGCCTGCTTGCAACGCAGGTGCTTATGCCACTGAGCTAAACCCCCAGCCCTACGTCCTTTAAGTTTAATAGCCACTCAGTTAATCTGTTTTCCCACCTACTCCTCTCCCCTGCATTATTTTAAATCAAAACCTAAAATTCCTCAGTCATCTATAAACCTTTGTGTATATCCCTAAAAGGTAGGGGTTATCTTAAAAACATAGATAATACCATTATCATATCTATATACAATGAGCAGTAGATTTTTAATATCAAGTGTCCAGGCATTGTTTTGTGGTTTTTTTTTTTTTTTTTTTTTTTTTTGGTACCAGGGATCAAACTCATGACCTTGCATTTGCCACGCAGGCGCTTATGCCACTGAGCTAAATTCCCGGCCCTCGTTGTCCATGTGCTTTGGTCTTATAGATGTTTTATGTTGTTTAGGGTTTGTTTAGGTCAAGATTTAATTGAAGTCCTTGCACTATGACTGGGTATTGAATTTTTAAGTGTGTTAATCCCTCCTTTTGTTTTTCTTCTATCTTTGAAGAAGAAGCCTTTGCCCTGTGGGATTTGCTGGGATCTGGGTTTCACTCCTTGCAGCTCAGTGATTCCCTGTAACATGCTCCCTGCTGTCTCCACTGTCTCTGTGTTGGTAGAACCCAAAGCTTGGTAAGAGTCAAGTTCAGTTTTTGTGAGAAGATTCTTTCCTCCACGGTAGTGTGATCCCCCACTAGGAAACACAGGACAGCTAGTGTGTGTGTGTGTGTGTGTGTGTGGTGTTCAATGCTGTTAATGAGCAGGGGCTACCTCTACCAGTGCCTTAAGGGTCACAGAATGATGTTGTTTGGATCCTATCTTTCCTCTTTCATTTTTACTGTGGGTTACTTATGTGCAGATAAATTTCTCATCAGCTACTTGTTACCTTGAGGCTCATGTGGAAATCACTAAGTAAATGCCTGTTTCTCTGCCTTTATTAGTTTTCAAAAAAATGAGTTGCTTCTCTAGCATTCTTCCAGGGTGACAGATGAGATTTTAAAATCACACATATCATTACAGACTGATAAGTTCACACATATTGGTGTGTTTCAATGCATTGCAGTTATTATCTTACTGATGTTCCAATTATTTCAGGTTGGACCCATGGGACCCTGCTCCATTTGGCCTGCGGGTCCTTCTGACCTGACCCCGCGGTCCCTGGGAGGGTCTTCACTGCCTGTTACGACAGAGTGCTTAGACTTGCCTTGTGCATTTTCTGAATTTGGTCAGGATGCACTTCCTTTCAAGGAGCTTCCCTTAGTTGTACTTTCAATGGGAAATAGTACTGAAAAATCTGAATTGGGATGTCAGCAGATCTCATTGCTACTGGGTTCTTCTGATAATTTTTAAGCGTTTTTGGCCAACAAGGCTTAGAAAAGCATATATATTTAAATACAGAACACATCCTGAGTTCATCCTGAAGTTTCCAACTAGGATTCAGGCCTGTGGGTTTGTATTAAATCTCTACCTTTTATCTGTATTTCCCTTTTCTTTGATAGAAACTTTGGTTCCCGAGAATGTAACATAATCATTTTTCTTGCTCCAACTTGTTACACGTATGAATTTTGAATCCCAATACATGCTGGGTAACAGAAGCAAGACCCCACCAGTCCTGTCGCTACTGCCAGTGCCACTGCAGCTTGGTGATTGCCACACCACCACCAGCACGGTGCACTGTACAACCGTCCTCGGTGATGTGACACTAATAAGAGTATGTCATGAAACAGTGGCGCAGGGAAGAGTTGTGGCAGTTCTTTCCCTTTGTAGCAAATTCCTTTTAGAGATTTATGGCCAAAATATTTTATTTTAAAGCTACAAGGTATAATGCCGTTTTGCACAGTATTCCCTCAATTAGGTCCTTTTTGAATTCACTTTAATCCTTAGAGAATTGTTTTATTAACACTTAAATTTGCTTCATAATTATTTAAAATGCTTATGTGGGTCCCACGTCAAATCCATAAGACAGGGCATATTCAAAGCAGTGTAACTCCTGTGTTCCTCCTTCCGTTCGCTCCTACCACTTTCTCATAAGGAGCTACTGAGCTATTTTTATAAACACGGTAGCTTAGATTTCCTTTTTTTTTTTTGAGACATGATTTCACTATAAAGTTAAAGTGTCCTTGAATTCTGTGTAGCCTACGCTGGCCTTGAACTTGTGACAGTTCTTCTGCCTCAGCCTCCTGAGTAGTGGGATTATGAGCATCTATTCCCATGCCTGGTTTTCTATTTTTAAAATACAAGCAACTCTGTGTATACTTATATCCCATTGGCAGGATGAAATTAGCCTAGTATAAGTTCTTTTCTGTTTGTTTGTTTTGTTTTTGGTACCAAGGATCGAACTCATGACCTTGCACATGCCAGGCTGGTTTTTGTGCCACTGAGCTAAATCCCCAGCTCTTTGTTTAGTTTTTGAGCTAGGGTCTCACTTTGTAGTTTAGGCTGGTCCTGAACTCACTATGTAGCCCAGGCTGGCCTTGAACTCATAGCAGTCTCCTGCCTCAGCCTCTGGAGTGCTGGAATTACAGATGTATACTACCACACCTGGCAAAACGGAATAAATTTCTTAGGTAATTTGTAAAAGAGTGGCAGAAAGGTTAATGTAATCTGAGTGTAAAAACAAGTCTTTAGGGACTTGGGGTGTAATTCAGTGGCAGAGCCTGTGCTGAGTGTGCACAAGTCCTGAGTTTAGTCCTCAGCTTCCAAACAAACAAACAAACAAAAAAAACCCTGATATTTAAAGATATTTAGTAGTATAATCACAAATGTCTCAGCACTTCCTTCCAAGGAGCACCAGACAGCACCAACATACAAAACCCTGCTGCTACCAAGAAAATAAAACCAGAAGGAGTTGAACATCCAGACAAAGTGTTTGGTTTGGTTTGCATAATTCATCTTGGGTGATTCCTCCACTCCTTTTTCTTCTTTGTGGCATTTTTTTCAGTTTCATTTACAGTCAGCATATTTCACAGTCTGGAAGGGAAACTGCCTTCATAAGGGTCCAGCCAACCCAGGCTGCTTGTTTGTGGATGTCAAGGTGGTGGAGTACGGGGCAGGGATGGGTGGTTAGGTCTCTGGGTTCCTGACAATCACTATAGTTGTTTGGGTTTGGTCCCCACAGCTGTCCAGTGCACCATGTACGTCTGTGCCCCTGGGCAGTATGGAGTTGTTCTTTCCAGTGGCTCCAGCACACACGGCAAAGCTGTACCTTGTTTATCTCCCTCACTGTGATCTGTCTTCCACTCTCAAGTGACAATTCTGCTTTCCTCTTGACAAATGGTTAAGTAGTAATTGCACTTTCATAACTCCCCCAGCCTGCTGTTTGATGAAATGCACATCATTATTATTTGAGTCCCAGGATGTGTAGACATTTTGAAGCAGCATTTCAAAAAAGGCCATTACAGATTAACTGTGTCTTACCTGCAAGCTTGTTATTATTCTCTGCTCCTGCACTCTTATTTTTAATGAAAAACATCCATGAGGAACTGTTTAGCTGCCTGAGTGCCAGGCTGTGCAAAGCTTGAATTTTTCAGGCTACTCTAATCAATAAAGTTATCACCCATCTTTCCGTTGACAGCAGCTTCTTCCTGAGACCCGCATTGCTTAATGCTACTGAGGAGCGTTCAGCCCACACTTGAATGGACATAGCTCCCAAATCCAATTTTCATTCTAACCTTTCCTCAACAACCTAGAAATAATGGAGTGCTGGAATCACCCTAATAGATTGGGAACTTAAAACACTTGAAGATAATCAGGCCCTTGCCAGGGTCTACAAATCAGGAAAGAATGGCACACCTTCAGGATTCCTTCTACAAATGCCCAGTTCTCATGGTTGAAGCTTCTGATTCAGTGCGTGGTTGTGTGGCTTTATCTAAAAGTTCAAATGGTGAAATGGTTTGGACAGTTTTCCATAATTGTCAGTCCTGTTGCTTGCAGATTGTTCAGGCTTAACGTGGGGGCTGTACAAGCCAGACGTGCAGGGGCCAGTTTCACAACCTGAGCCTGAGACTTAGAAAGGAAAGACCAAAAATGTGCTGAGTGACTTGGGTGCCATGCATTGTCACCATTTGTGTAATGACACCCTTATTCCTGTTCCCTGAGGAGTACTTAGGTCTCCGTCTAATGGTTAAGATAGGCTTTCTTGAGCATGGTGCTATTGGCATTTTGGGGTCTGATCATTCTGTGGTGGGGGGTTTCTTCTGCTTTGGAGGATGCTCAGCAGCATCCCTGGCTCCCACCCACCAGGTGTGCCACCTTCATTCCCAAGCTATGAAACCAGAAGGGCCTCCCCTGGGAAGAATCACAGCATTAAAGGAATAGTCACAGAGAAGTCAACCATTGAACCCAAGATCAATTTGCTGATGTGAAATGAAGCTGAACTCATACCATCGCCTTCCAATCCCCACCCCAGCTCTCTCTGCCACTCCCCAATTCTCTAGAATGGACTGAGTGTGTCAGAGTTTCTTAACTTTTATAAATGAAGTTTGAAAAGACATATTTAGTAACACAACAGCATTTTCAACTTTGAAAAATACTAAAATATGTTATTAGCAGAGTGCAAACTATAGGAAATACAGTCACTCAAGATTTTAGATGATGAGTGTAAGCAGATGTGGTGATTTTTGTGGGCCCCTGATCTCAGGATAATCTATTAAAACTTAGGGCAGAATGCTGGGCATGGTAGCGTGCCCCTGTAATTTCAGCATTCTGGGAGGCTGAGGTAAGAGGATTGAAAGTTCAAGCCCATCCTGGTTAACTTAGCAACTTACCAAGATCCTGTCTCAGAATAAAAAATAAAAAAAGGGTAGGGATATAGTGTAAAGGCCCTGGATTTAATCCACAGTACAAAGAAAGAAAAAGAAGAAGAGCAGATACCAGGAAAGGAGGTGCTCGCCTGTAGCCCCAACTATATTTTGGAGGCTGAAGCAGAATATCATGAGTTCCAGACTAGCCTGAGAAATTTAGCAAGATCATGTTTCAAAATAAAAGAAGACTTCGGATGTAGCTCAGTGGTAGAGCACTTGCCTAGCGTGCCTGAGAGTCTGGGTTCAATCTCCAGTAATGTCAAAAAAAAACTTCTTTTAGATAAAAATTAAAAAGAAAATGACCTTTGGCTTCATTTTCCCTATGTTTGCTTTTGAAGTTTCTAACATAGTTTTTTATACACAGTTCTTTGATCCATTTTGAATTGATTTTTGTTAGGGTGAGAGATAAGGATCTAGTCTCAATCTTCTGTAAATTTTCCTAGCACCATTTGTCACGGAGGCTGTCTTTTCTCCCATGAATATTTTTGGCTCCTTTGTTCAGAAGCATATGGCTGTAGTTGTGCAGATTTGTGTCTGTATCCTCTATGGTATTCCTTTGGTCTTCGAGTCTATTTTTGTGCCAATATCATGCTGCTTTTGTTACAATGACTTTGTAGTGTAACTAAAATTGGGCTTTGTGATTCCTCCAGTGTAGCTCTTTTGGCTTAAACTTATTTGTCTATACTGGATCTTTTGTGTTTATGTATGAATTTTAGGATTTTTTCCTAGTTCTTTGAAGAATGTCATTGGTATTTTGGTGGGGATTACATCAAATACATAGATCACTTACAGTAGATGGCATTTTGACAATATTCTGCTACTCCATGAACATGGGGCCTCTCCATCTTCTTGTATCTTCTTCAATTTCTTTCTTTAATTTTCTGGAATTTTTATTATAAAGGTTTTTCATGGTATGTCCATGGATAGATCCATCCCTATGTGTTTTATTTTGTGTGAAGCTGTTGTGAGTGGAACTGATTCTTGATTTCTTTCTCACCTAGTCTTTTTTTAATGTATAGAGCCATCGATTTTTTTAAGTCTTTTTGAATAAGATGCCAACCGATATAATAGCAAGAGTAAAAGATGGAACAATATTAAATTAAAAAGATTCTATATGATAAGGGAAACAACTAAGAGTGAAGAGACAGTCTACAGAATGGGAGAAAATTTTTACCAGCTACTTTTCTGACAGAGGATAAATATCAAGACCATGTAAGGAACTCAGAAAACTTTACACCAGCTCATCAGATAGCTCAACCAAATAGCCCAGTGGGCAAACAAATTGAACATCCATTTCTCAAAAGAAGTACAAAGGGCCCATCAGTACATAAATGAAAAATGTTCAACATCTTAAATTCCACCTCTCCCTAGTCAAAATGGCTGACATGTAGAATACAAACAAACAAATGTTAAAAACCAGTTAGTGCTAGCAAGGATGCTGAGAAAAAGTGATACTTCTACACTGCTGGTAGGGGTGTAAGTTATAATACAGCCACTATGGACAGCAATATGGAGCTTTCTCAAAGAAATAAAAATAGACCTACCATTTGACCCAGCCATGCAGTCCTTCCTTTGTACCAGAACCACATCACATGCTGTGGGGATCCCTGCATACCTGCGTTTACTGAAGCACAGTTCATAGCAGCCAAGATAGAGAAGCAGCCTAGATACCAGTGAGCAGATGCATGGATAAACGGAATGTGATATATATATATATATATATATATATATATATATATATATATATATGGAATGTTCCACCACAGGAGCAAAGAAATCCTGTCATTTGCAAGAAAATGGCTAGATGTGGAGACCACCATGCAGAGTGAAATGAGGCAAACTTAAACAGATATCACATATTGTCTCTTATATGTGGGGGGAAAAAAAGACAAGAATGTAGGAAGGAGCCTCTCAGTAGGCATGAGGAAGGGAAGGGGACGGATGTAGCTATGGGTTATAGGGAGGTGGACATGAGAAAAGTACATTTATTGAAACCCTTCTTCCTCCCCCCAAAATGTGAAATTGTGGGTATCAGGGGAAGGAAGCACGATGGGGTATCAAAATGATCAAAATAGCATGCAAAGATGAATGAAATCTGTATAACCAATAAAAAAAGAGTGAGGGAAAAAAGAAAATGAGGACAAAGTGTGTAGATTTATCCACAGAAGACTGAGCATAATAAATGAACATAGCATTTTATTCCTGATTGTCAGGCCATCAGTCTTAATTATAGAGACAGTGTGTGCCCTGGGTGGGGGCCACTTGAAGTTTCTCTTCTGTGGCCTCCTCCCCCTGATATTTCCGGTTGAGACTCCTCTCTCTGGTTGCCCTGCACTACCCCTAGTTGCATTCTCTTTGGGCATCATTGAAGGGGTGACCTGGCTGTGCTCCTGGCTGAGGCTTGCTAAGCCTGTGTGCATTTCCAGCCCTAGGAGAGTGAGGGCCAGGAGCAGATACTGTGTTTCTGCAGCCTAGCTAGAATCCGATGCCCTGGCCCCAGCCACCGAGCCCCCAACACCACCACAGCGGGACTGAAACCAGGGGAAGTTTCAGGAAGTACCTGCTCTGGAGTTATCTTTGCAATATGTCTCAGTCACAAGGTGCCTATAAAACCTCTTGGCAATTTTTCTTAAAATGGTTTCTCCTCTAGAGCCTTGTTTAATAGATTTTATTTTCTTCTCAAAACACAAGTATTTTTTAAAAATCTGGTTGTGGAGTAACTCAGTGTTTCCTGAGGAAGATTTTAAAAAATTAGAGAAGCACAAGAAAGTTCATCATTCCACTACCCTAGAATAGCACAAATCATGCTTAATCTTTCCAAACCTTTTATGTCTGTGTATACATTTGTTTTTTTTTTTTTTTTTTTTTTTTTTTTTTTTTTTGGTCTTTTTTGTTTTTATCGGTACCAGGGATCGAACTCACCACTGCCTCCTTGCAAGGCAGGAGCTTATGCCGCTGAGCTAAATCCCCAGCCCTTGTGTATACATTTGAACACAAATTTGGAGTAATCATGTATCTGCACCTGAAATGTGATTCTTATTCTTAGTATTTTATTAAAACTAATTTCCTTTGCACTTATTAAATATTTTTACAAGGCAGTTTTTGTGGCCATGTAGTACCCTATCGAATGGATTACCACAGTGTTTACTCTGCCGTTGGACACTGGCTGCATCTAACTTTCTTATTAGACTTAACCTTGGTGAAAACCCTGTATGTGCACCTTTTTGTGCAGGTCTGATTTTTCTCAGGCATGCTGTGGGTCCGTGATGCCCACTGCTGTGTCGGTTTACTTTCCTGACGCTCATGTGAAAGGCCGCTTGTTTCTCCGCATCCTTAGGAACCCCAGTTCTGTTGTTCCCGTGTTGTGGGAAGCAGTAGTACTTGAGATGTTCTGTTTCTTCCTCTCACTTTCCCTCTGCCTTTCTACACCCACCCCCTGTCCCATCCCCGTCCCCCTCCCTGTCCCTGTCCCTATAGCACTGGGAATTGAACCTAAGATCTTGCACATGCTAGGCAAGCTCTGCCTCTACACTGCACCCCCAGCCTCCAGGTTTCTAAGGGACTCTGGAGGTGAAGGTCTAATCACCTCCAGACCTCTCTTTGTGGGGTGTGTGCTCCTAGGGTGGGCGGTTCCACCCCTCCCTGGTGCTCCCTGGCCCATGCTAGAGAGAAATGCCTCACTCTGGAGAGTACTGAGATGGCTAAACACTTCATGAAAGGTGGTCTTTCTTGGGAAGCACTTTGGCCTAAAACCCTGCCACTCGTTAAAGTAGGTTCTTCGCCTAGCACCTAGTGCAGCAAAGAGGAGACCTAGAAGGCAGACCCAAACCAAGAAGCCTGGACTCCCTCCAGGCTCTGGATTTTCAGGTTCTGTGGGAGTCCGACTTTTCGGTTTGTGTCTGACTTCCCTCTGCCATATCACAGTCAGAAAGGAAGTGAAATCCAGGCCTGACAGGTAGAAGCTTTTTTTTTTTAATTTCCCCTGACAGCACACCTCTTGACCTCTATCTTCTTGCCAATGATTTTTTAAATCCTAAATGATTTGGCAATAATTGCTCCTCCTGGCGTGATTATTGCCCTTCACCGATAGTAAATCTGTGAATTCCCCGGGGTCCTGAGTGCATTTTGGTATGCAGAGCCCGCAGGCTGGCCCAGACAGGCTTCGCTGCTCCCTGTGGCTGCACACCCCCACTCCCTGTGTGGTGGCCCCTGTCCCCACCACCCTCACAGGGAACTGGGGCTTTGCCTTGATGCAGACATTGTTTTTTTCAGGCCAAATCCACAATGCTGTTCCCTCCATAACAACTGTTCCAGGGACCAGTTTTTTTCTGGTTCTGTCTCCCTGGCCCATATCCATCCATGCCCAGTCCCACAAGTCCCTTCTGGAAGGGGAACTACATGTGCACATACACATTTTATTTTTACCAGACCATGACATACAATATGTGAAACATGAAAGTGCTAGGCATGACGTCTAATACATGCAAGATTCATACCATTTCCAAGGAACCCACTAGTACAATGGTCCCTAAGCAGTGGAAAACACAGTCCTGAGCTGGGGCACCTTGGATGTTCATGGGCTGACCTGACGATTTCGGGGAAAGTCCTTGAAAAAGGTGAATTAGAGTATACCTGAGGCTGGACCTCAAAGGCACCTGACAGGAGCTCAGGAATCACCTGTGTGTGGCACACTCCAGTGCTGTCCCACTTCAGGGAGCAGGTGCTACTGGCCAGTTCTTCCTTGGTGATTTGACGATTTCTAAACAGCTGTGTGGAAGACTAATAGTCAGAAAAAATCCCACTCATATGTGCTTAGCAGTGTTGTCCCAATACCAGGCATCCTAGAAAAAAATTTCAGCTTTTTACCATATCTAGATACTTGCCATGGCTCTGGGTTACTTAAAGCTTCTTTAAACTAATTTTGTTTTTTACTTAAATAAATGTATTTTCAAAAGAACTTTGGATCATTATTGTAAATGAAAAGCCGGAATTTCTCATTTACCATAACCAATTTAAAATAAATAGCACATTATTATATTATTTATGGCCTTGTTCTACCTAGAATTAAATAGTCTACCAATGGCACACGTAACATCCTTTGGGAAACATAGGCATTAGGTGAAGCAAAGATCAGAGAAAATTAGTGAGATGTATAAAGTACAAAGTAGTCACTGTGGAGAAATGGAGCTTACTGTAAGTTCCTTGCCTGTCTCTCGGGGACTCGTGGCTACTTGCAGTTGGCAGTGTTCTCAGCATCAGTAGACACCAGTTTCCTCTCAGCTTTCTCTCAGGGTCACTGTCTCCCTGGCTTCCCTGGTAGGGACCCTTCAGGCTGTGTGTGTGGGTGATGAGATGAGGAGCCTAGGCTGATTGTAAGAAAAGCTCTTGTTCAGCCCCGTAGCCTCCCTGGCTATGGGGGCAGCACCAGCTGTGCCTTTCTCCTTTCCCCAGCTTCTAGAATCCTCCAGTCTTATTTTCAAATACAAGTAGCTTCAGGCTTACCGACCTGTAGTTTTTGGAGTTCTGTCCATGGCCTGCCCTGGTGAATGGGTAGTTAACACACATCCGGTGAATGTTCCCATCTCTCCTCTGTGCCTCACCAACCTAGTTGACCACTCCTTCCCTTCAGATCAAAGCACAAAGCATCATGTCCCCTGGAAAGCCTTCCATGACGACCACCAACCCAATAGGCCCTCACAACCTCCTGCGCTTTAATCACAGGCCTCATCATGTGTCTTTGAAATTATCTGATTGACATCTGTTTTTCATTACTAGACTGGGAGCTCCACAAGGATGCGGACCATGTCTGTCTGACCCACACTTTGTCCCTACTGCCTGGCCCCATACCATGGCCCACACAGGGCTCAGTACCAAGATGCCAAGTACTTGGGGACAAAGAGTACCTGTATTAAAGTATGCAGACAATCTCCAGTATTATCAAATCAGAATTTTCTCAATAAAACGTTCCTAATATTTTCCTTTTATTATCCAGGCACTAGGGTAAATGCTTGACATGTATGATGTAACTACCATACCTACAACACACATTTTACAGACTGAAGCAGAGGCTTGCTATAGATCACATAGGTAGCAGAGCTGGGATTCTGTCCTCTCTGTCTTGGCCAGTCTGAGACTGGAGCTCCCTCTGTCTGTTCTGCTTTCATTTCCATGGCCTCCCATCTCCCTGGGTGGAAGGCATATTATTTGGATGCTGTCCTAATAGGTCAAGCTGACATGGATGGGCCCACAGTAAGTTAAAATTTCCATCCTATGAGTACTTTATGGTCATTATTTTTTTCTTGATGTTGGTTAATGTGTTTGCTGATCAGTTAACTCTATCTGGCATCTGCATTCAGAGGGGAAATTTATGGAGCAACTGTCAGTTTTAAAGCCTCTGTCCCCATCAGTATTTGGTACATACTCTGGTTTCTCAGTCTAGCCATACCGAGGACATTCCTGATTGGTCTCAAGAGCAGATCTGCAACATGATTGATAGAGCACTAGTCAGCCTTCCACTAGCAGAATGTTCGAAAAGCATTTTGAAGCTTTTAATTAAAAGTTTGTGTAGGTCTGGGGATTTACCTTTGCAGCACAAGCGCCTGCCTGGCAAGTGAAAGGTCATGAGTTCAATCCCCAGTACCAAAAAAAAAAAAAAAAAAGTTTGTGGTAGAGAGATGAGAGTAGCTACTTTTTTCTTTAAAAGTATATAGATTCATATAGAAAGATGAATAAATTTAAATAAAAATATTAACACAGATGAATAGGGTAAAATAAGGCCCACATGATTAAGGCCTTGGCAACACCAAAGTGGGTTATTCTAATCCCCCACTCTTCACGGGTTGTGTTGTGTGTGGTCTCCAGTGGACTTCGATTTAGATCGTGATTCAGTCAGTTGATCACCAAATAATTACTATCACTAGCTCAGATTCCCTGCCTTGACAGGGCTCGTGCATTTCTGGAGGAGGGAGATAAGTGGACCCTATTGTAATATATATATATAGTTCCCCCTAGGAACTGGAGTTGAACCCAGAACCTCACACACGGCTAGGCAACTGCTGTACCCCTGAACTATATTCCTAACCCTTTTTATTTTATTTTAATTTTTTGTTTTATACTTACTACATTTGTGATACATAAAGAATACATTCATCATGAGGAATTGGTACATATACGTATTGCATCTTAATCCTTTTTACTTTCCACTCTCCTCCTCTTTTTTTTTTCATTTACTTTTTCATTTTGAGCCAAAGTCTTGCTAAGTTGCCCAGGTGAGCCTGGAACTCTCAGTCCTCCTGCCTTAGCCTTCCACATAGCTGGTGCTATAAGGGTGTGCCTCTGTGCCTGGTACATCATCTGTTTTGAACAGTAAACTATCCTGTGCCTGGATGAGGTATGGTTTTTTTTTGTTTTGTTTTGTTTTGTTTTTTTGATCTTTCTTGGACTTGGTGGTCATTAGGATATTAAATCTGTGGGTTTATAATTTTTGTTGAGTTTTGAAATTTTTCAGCTATTATTTCTTGGAATATCTTTGTTTCCTGTCTCATTTCACTTTCAGGGACTCCAATTAGTATACATACTAGATCCCTTGAGCACCACAGTTCAGTGATGCTCTGTTCATTGTTAAAAAATTGTCTTTTTTTCTCTGTTTCATTTTGGATGGTTTCTATTGCTGTATTTTCAATTTTATTAGTCTTTTCCTCTATGGTATCATCTTATCTAATATATTTTTAATCCTGATAGTTTTCATCTCCAGAAGTTGGATCTTTTTCTTCTGTCTTCCATTTCTCTGTTTAATGTTTAGAACACACAGAATATAATTGTGAGAATTGTAATGTTCTTATCTGCTAATTGTCAGATCTGTGTCAGTTCAGGGTTAGTTTTGATTGATAGATTTTTCTCCTTGGTTCTGATTATATTCTTTTATTGCATGACTGGCAATTTTTCATTCAGTGTGATTATGAATTGTACCTTTTCAGGTGTTAGATACTTTTATATGACCTCAAATATGTTTGAGGTTTGTTCTGGGATGCCACTAAATTACCTGAAAACAGTTTGACCTCTCTAGATCTTGCTTTAAAACTTTGGAAGCAGCACCAGGACAGGGTTTAGTCTAGGACTAATTACTCTCCACCAGCAAAGCAGGATGCTTCTTAGAATGCTATCCAGAACTCTGAATTACAAGATTTTTCAGCCAGGCATGGTGGCATATGCCTATAACCCCAGCACTCAGGAGACTGAGACAGGAGGATTACTATGACTTCAAGGTCAATCTAAACTAATAGTGAGAAAAGCCAAAAAACAAGCAAACAAAAATTTTCCACTCCAGTTAGTGAGAACAGGCTCAACCCTACATGAAGTCTAGGCTCTCTTTCTTTCATTTTTACTGTGTGCGTCTTTCTCAGGCCTTAGGCATTTCCTTCCTCAAGTGTGATTAGTAGTTTACTGGATACCTGAGGGGACCTTCTGTGCACCCCTACAGTTCTGTGACCTGTGGAATCATGCTGCCTTAGTCTCCACAGAATCTTGGCTTCATCTCCTCAGTTTTGGGGCATTATGACTTCGATATGAAGTACCCCCCACTAAAGAATTGTGTATTGAGGTTTTGATCCTCAGTGCAGCAGTGTTCAGAGGTGTCTCTGCCTCTGGCTCTGACTGACTGACTCTGCCTCTTTCCTGTCTTTCTGCTTCCTGGCTCACATGAGGTGAGCCGCTTTCCTCTGCCATAATGTTTCTGCCTGAACCCAGCCAAGGCTGGACTGAAACCTCCGAACCTCTGAGCCACAGATCTGCCTTTAAGGTATGCCAGGTATTTTCCCAGCAGTGAAATGCTACCTAGTGCTACAGAGTGTCTGCTGGGCTTCACCCAGGGTTTCCCTCTATTCCTCAGCCCACAGAGACTAAGAAATAAACAGGTTAAAAAATAAATTTACATTCCCATAGTTCCAGGGCCTAGAATTCTGAGATTGAAGTACCAACAAATTCATTTCCTGGTGAGGGTGCTGTCATAGCTTGTAGGGCATGGATGTCTTAGTTTTGTCATACTATAACAGAGTACCTGTCATGGGCTCATTATCAAGAAACTCATATAGGTCATAGATTTGGAGGTTGAATGCAACAACTCCATCCATTTAGCCTCTGGTGAGGACACCCTTTTTTTTTTTTGTCTTTTTCCTTTTTATCGGTACTGGGGATCGAATTCACGACTGCCTGCTTGCAAGGCAGGCGCTTATGCCGCTGAGCTAAATCCCCAGCCCCTTGTGAGGACACCCTTGCTGCATCACAGTGCGGTGGAGAAGCAGAAAGGGAAGCAGCTCTGTGTGGAAGGGGCCAAGTGTTTTAGAATAGTCTCACTGTGTAACTACCAGCTCTCTCTCCCTAATTCAATCATGAAAGCAGAATCAGTCTCTTCTGAGGGTGGAACCTCCATAACCCAACCACCTCTCCCCACCTCTTACAGACTCTGCCATCTCTTTTTTTTTTGTCTTTTTCCTTTTTATCAGTACCGGGGATCGAACTCACGACTGCCTGCTTTCAAGGCAGGCGCTTATGCCGCTGAGCTAAATCCCCAGCCCCATGACTCTGCCATCTCAACATCAACATGCTGGGGACTATGCTTCCCACACATGAGCCCTTTGGGGCATAAACTGTATCCAAACTATAGTGGCTGCCTCCTTGCTCGTGGCCTTTTCTCTGTGCTCAGGGAGTCTATCTTAGGCTGCTTTTGAAATGCTGTCAGCACTGTGAGTCCTTCCTATGTGTATATTTTGCTGTTGTGTATTGTTTTGGTTTTGACACATAATAACTTCACCTTTGAAAGAAAAACCTTTTAAACTGTAGATTACAAAGATTTTCTGGAGAGTTAATCAGCTTTTACAGAACCAAGGGTTTGCAGCATCACCAGGCTACAGAGTATTTAGCATTAGGTAAAGTGCAGCCTATGTTCAGGTGAAGGCTGGGCGCATCAGCATCCCCCCTTGACCTCCATGCACCAAATCATTTTGACACCTGCTGATTGATTTTAAAGTGTAAAAATGTATACCATTCAGAACCACAGCCTGAGGAGACAGCTAGGAGATATATTCAAGGTACTGACAATATTATCTTGTTAATTTGTGTGATGGTAGTTTTAAACATCAAATCAAGCAGTTTATTATGTCAAAAAAGATGAAGAAGCACAGGAATAAAATTCTCCTGAACTCACTGCTGCGCGTATTTCACTGCCCTGACAGGCTGTCATGATCGGGGATGACATTGTAGGTGACATCGGCGGTGCCCAGAGATGTGGAATGAGAGCACTGCAGGTGCGCACCGGCAAGTTCAGGTCAGTGCCCGTGGCCGGGTCATTTGTCTGCTCTTCTCCACAGCGTCCTGGTGAGGCCTTATTCTTTTTTGCTGTCCAAAACAAAAGGGGCTTTTCTTTCCAAATACACAAACAGTATCTTAATCACTTTTCCGTTGCTGGGACAAAATACCCAACACCCACAACCTGGAAAGAGAAGGTTTTTTAATTTTTAATTTTTAAGGTTGCTTCGTTTTGTTGCATGACCAGCATTCCATGGAAGAGCTGACTTTAGGCATAGGCAGGAAGGCAGTTCCTAGAGATGAGACGTTCGTTTTGGCTCACAGTTTCAGTCCATGGCGGGCTGGCTCCAAGGCAGAGGAACGTGGTGGAAGGGCCTGGAGGAGGAAATCTGTTCACTGCATGGTGGTCAGGAAGCAGAGAATACAACCCCCAGTGAACCTGCCTCTTCCAGCTAGGGCCCATCTCCTAACTGCACATTCAGCTGTGAACTTCTTAGTGGATGCATCTTCTGACAAGTACAGCGCCCCCATGACCCAGCACCCCCTAAACACATGAGACGTTTGGGAGGCATTTTAGCTCTAAACCATAATATGCAGTTACGTGGACATTCACTGCTTTGCCTGTTCCTGACTTCTAAGGAGGGGTTTGACTGACCTTCTAACAGAAAGCATATTTCCTCCTGGCTTGATGTGCAGTAGTAAGGCAGAGTCTTGATAGAAGGTCTGGGTTTTGAAATGTGAATATGTATAAAGTGCAAAGATAAAAAGACAAAAACTGTCTTAGATGCTCTCTGCCAGGGAGGAGGGGCAAATTTGCCTGTGCTTCTTTTGGCAACGTGTTCAGAGCCTCCACTGTGGTGGAAGTCACCAGTGGTGGCCCTAGTTGTCCTCTTTCTCCTTTTGCTCCGCCTTCTCTGGTCCATGAGCTGCAGAGATCACAGACTGGTGTTAGAGTTGCTCGGGAACAAGACTTCCATCTGAGGGGCTGGGGATTTAGCTCAGTGGCATAAGTGCCTGCCTTGCAAGTGTGTGGTCGTGAGTTCGATCCCTGGTACTGATAAAAAATTTTAAAAAAAGACTTCTATCTGGAAAAACAGCTGAATTCTGTTTACCTTGTCAGAAGCCTGCTCTGTCCTGAGCAGGTCACCATGGGCACCTGCTGAGGGTTGTGAGTACATGAAGCTGTCCAGGCTTTGGTTCACTTGGCCCTTGAGGATGTCTTAGACATCAGAGCATTGCCTTGTGTGGGTTGGATGGATCTGACTGTACCCTTCAGAGAACGTACAGATTTGCAGGTTCTGGGTTAAAACATGGTCAATCAACAACTGGTGTCTCATCTTACTAAAAAGCTTTTGCACAGCAAAAGAAATCACCAACAGAGAGAAAAGAAAACCCACAGAGTGGGAAAAAATTTTAGCCAACTGCCCCTCAGACAAAGGACTTCTATCTCAAATATATAAAGAATTGAAAAAATCAGCCCTCCCAATTCAAACATCCAATCCAAAAATGGGCATCTGAGATGAATACGTACTTCTCAGATGAAGAAATACCAATGGCAAATAAATATAGAAAAAATGTTCAATATCACTGGTCATTTGAGAGATGCAAATTGAAACAGCACTGAGATTCCGTCTCACTCCAGAAAGAATAATGGCTGTCATGAAGAAATCAACCAATAATATATGCTGGCAGGGCTGTGGGGAAAAGGGAACCCTTCTCCACTGTTGATGGGATTGTAAACTGGTGCAACCACTGTGGCAATCAGTGTGGAGAAGCCTGAAAAAACTAGGACTAGAGGTCCCATTTGACACAGGTATTACCCTTCTTGGTGTCTTCTCAAAAGAATTAAAAGCATTATATCACAATGATATTATGCACACCCATGTGTGGTACAGTTTGTAGTACCTAAATCTTGAGAACAACCTAGTTGCCCAACAACAAATAAAAAAGATGTGGGTTTTAAAAAAATATAATGGAATACTGCTCTGCCATAAAGGAGGATAAACTTGAGATATTTATCACTCAATGATGAACCTTGTGATCATGCTCTTTAAGTGAAATAAATCGGACACATGCATGTAAATATCACATTGTCTCTCTGGTGTGAGAAACAAAGTGTAAATAAGAATCAAGTTGTAAGAACCAAGATATTGTGAAGAAATTATTCAAAAGGAAAGAGGAACCAGGGAGGGGGAGGAGGAAAGGAAAGAAGAAAAAAGAAGAGGTGAGAAAAGGAGGATAAAATATAAGCAGAGCTTTGTGAATAAGGAGGGAAAGAAGAATTGAAGGGAGAAGAGGGAGATGGGAGGGGAAAAGACAGATCACCCTGTACAGGTGCAAACTCCCTGTGATGAATATGATCACTGTAATATGAATATGATCATTGATATACCTGAATTGTACTGATAAACTTACGTAAATTAAGTAAAACACAAAAAAAAACATGGTCACCCAGGGGACTTGGGTTTGGGCATGGGAAGGAGGTCAGTCGTGTTTTAACTGAGTGATCTACTTGGGCAAAGTCAGAGTTAATTAGAAGCCTGGCTCTGGCTCTAGGGTCTCGTAGGTGAAGACCTGTGGGCTTGGGGTCACAGGGTCAGGAAACCCAGTCCCTTCTGGTCATCTTCTGTACCTTCTCAGAGTGGGACTCCCCCGCCAAGCTCTAACACACTGAAATGGGGACCTTCTTTCTTTCCCAGGGCCCAAAGTGGGTAGTCTCCTGGCTCCCCTGGTTATGTGTGGCCTGTGGGAATGAGGAAGACCCCATTCTCAAGCCATAGAAGCATTCTCTCTGAGAGGCCAGCCCACGGCCCTGTCTTTGTCTATGCTGCTGTAAGAACACGTAGGCTAAGGAATTTAAAAAGAAGAGGAATAGCTTCTCACATAGTTCTGGGAGCTAATAAGTCCAAACTAAGGTGCCCACAGGTTCTTTTCTGGCTCCAAGATAGCACCTACTAGCCAGGTATGGTGGTCCATGCCTATAATCCCAGCCCTCGGGAGGCCGAGGCAGGAGAATCACAGTGAGTTCAAGGCCAGCCTGGGCTACGTAATGAGTGCAAGGCTGGCCTGCACTACCAAGTGAGACTGTCTCATAAAACAAAACAAGATCACACTTAGTTGCTATGTCCTCCAGAGAGGAAGAATGTTGTGTTCTCTTACGGCAGAAGAGAGAAGCTCTTCTAACAATGCCATTAATCCTATGACCAAACACTTCTTCAAGGCCCATCTCCCCACACTTAGCATTAGGAGCGAGGTCTCCACGCCTGAATTTTGGGGGGCACATTCTGACCAAGCAAGGCCTCAAAGTCCCTAATCTCACCTTTGCCTCAGAGTGGCAGAGCCTGACCTTGCCATTGCTCGCAGGCGAGGTGCTCCTGGCTGAGGACTAGTGCTTGGCACCCCTCAAGTGTGTGGTGCCTGTCCCTCTTGCACGGCACTGCCCCCTCCCCCAGGCCAGCCCAGTGGGAGCTTAGTGTGCACCTGACTGCAGAGTGTGAGAATGATGCCTGAGCAGAAGGTGAAACATAAGAACTGTGAATGTTGCACACAGGTCTTCCTCTGGGTTTTGTGGGGGGAAACGATTTTTCTTGATTAAATGTCTGTTTGGAATCTTCGTGGCCTGTGTAAGCCAGGTGCCCCTGTATGCTGAAACAGCACCAGCCTGCCACTAGATGGCGGAGTCTGAAGAAGGGCCCACCCACAGGAAGGAAGTCGACCAATGAGCTGCCCAGCATGAGGAGGCTGTGCTCCCCCGCCCTTCCAAGAATTAACCCTTTTCAGAGTCCTGTTACCGGCATCGCATTTAAAGGAAAGTGTGGGGAGGGCTGCGAATGTGGTTTGCCTAATATGCACAAAGCCCTGGGTTCTATCCCCAGCACTGCAAAACAAAAACAAAAAAACTCCAAAAGTAAGTGATGTCTGCCTGACAGAGTTTGCTCCTAGATGGGTAAATTCCATGCTCAGTTTGCTAAATCCTTCCAGACATGCATCTGCTAACATTTGGGCTATTCATTTTATGAAAATGAGATTATATTGTTTGCAACCTGCAGGATTTTTTTTTTCCTTGAACATATTTATGGCAATTTTCCCTGGTCATTCTTCCTCTTTGCAGACACCTGACAACATGCCGCCTGTAAGTACTCATGCAGGACTTGGTGCACACAGCCTTCAGTAATGGCCAGTGGTGATGCTGGTGTTGCTGCTGAAGTGAGGGATTTCCATCTGGCTCTGGTGGGAGAGAGTGGGGCTTGTTCTGACTTTTGCTTTGTTTGTAAGAATGCAGAGCTGCCTTTGTTATCCTGTGGCACAGAGGGACAGGAGTCTTGGTTCATGCAAGGTAGGGACCGAGTCAATTATGTGGAGGCCACAGGGCAGGAAAGGAAGGCAAGTTCTGTGTATGTGAATACTTGTGTGCTAAAGGGACAAATCTCCCAGCAAGCGGTGACCCTCTAGAGCCTCACTATCCAATACAAAAGCTTCAGATGGCAACTAAGGGCTTGAAATATCGCTGATCTAGATGGGATACACTGAAAGAGTGAACAGCATGCCAGGTTTCAGAGACGAGCAGGAAATAGACTGGGACTGAGCTCACCAGTACTTTCCTGCATCAGCATTTTCTGTATCAGTGTTTTCTATATCACTGTATATTTATTTCACCAATTACTGTACTTTTTATTAATATGATTACTGGGAAAAGTTGCCTCCTGGAGGGGAAGCTGTCTCGTCTTGCACTGCCCCTTTTTCCCTCCAGATGGCACTGTAGGTACATGAACGCACTCTAGATGCATGGACGCTCCCTCATGGGGCCTAGTGCACAGCATGGCTTAGACAGCAGGCTACAGGGCAGCCGTGTGTGCCCTAGCCTTAATGGGACTTCACTCACTTGGGGCGGGGAATCTAGAGTCCACTGTGGCACCCTATGTGTTACTCCTTGCCTTACATGGCTACCTTAGGCCAGTGGGCAGCCTAGATCCTGGGCCAGAGCCCCTTAACTGTGCACAAATGCCACTGCTTAGCCTTCTGACAGTACCCACCCCGCCCTTCCCAGGGTTGACCCTTCCCTACCCAAGCTCCTTGCCCTCTGGGACTCTCTGGGCAGGCAGCACTGGGTGTGGAGGTCACCATGGCTCTGCCTCTGCGAGATAAGAGTCCCACATAGGGCACAGGGGCCTTGTCTTGTCTGTGACTGAGGCAAGTCCTTACCCCTGTACTGGGCCTCCCCTAGCCCTGAGGAGTCTTACAGGACCCAGAGGTACTGGATGAGTGAGCTGGGCACTGGAAGGCCTCCTGCGCCTCGACTTCTCTTGGTGGCCAGTTAGGAGAGTGAAGGGGTGAGGAGGGTGACCTTGTCGTGGGCACAGGTGGCAGGCATATGTGGTGAGTAATCTGGCACTCACACCACTGTGAAGTTGAGGCAAGAAGGAAACACTGAGCTCTCTGGGCCACCGAGCAGGGCTGGCATAAGAAAGGGAGGGGCCCATTTCAGAGCCCCTCACATCCTGCTACAGGATGACCTTCAGCTGCTGTACTCAAGCTTTGCACACAGCTGTTTCCAAGGCAGCTCATCAGTCAGGAGCCCAAGGTGCTGCCAGGGAGCGTGGAGTCTGGGCTCCCTTGGGAGCTAGGAGACCTCCCACTTGTGTATCTATGCTCTTTGTTTCCTGATGTTGTCACAGCGTGGCCAAAATAAGACTGAAGCACTAATGTGGGCCTGATCACAGGGTGGCTCAGCTTGGGAAGTGGGTTTTGCAGGGCCTGCCACACAGAAGACTTAGTTGCACACAAGGAGAGCCCTAGAGCTTTGTCCAGGACCTGTGTTCATGTTCCCATCTCAACTAGGAGAGGTTCTGGATGGATGGTATGTACAGCACTCCCCACCCAGCAGGGTTATCCTGGAGCTGGGCACAGAAAAACACAAAGGTTTCTCCTCATGCCTGCTGTGTGTAGAAGTCCAGCTCAGCCAGGGTGCAGCCACACCTGGCTGACACTTGAGGGCCTGACTGGTCTCTTCACCTGCCCTGCTTCTTAGGCATCTGACATATCAGGCATGCCAGTAGAACCTGGTGCCCACACCAGATAGTGATTCCCCTGGACTCCCCCCAACAGTGGAGCATCTCTGCTGCCCAGCCCAGAACCAAATGCTTATTCCATAGTATCCTGTGCCCACCAGGGCAAGTCCTTGTGGTCTCAGTGAGTCCTGAAGACCCATGGGTGCTGGCCTCCCCCTGGGATGAGCCTTTCAAATAAGACAGCGAAGCCTTCCTCAGGGCCACCAGGCAAGGGATTCTGGGGTCTAGACTAGAGCCCCACTACTCCTCCAAGGCAGGTGCTTCGGGCACTAATTTTTCCACTGGGAACACCCTGCTCTGTGGTCAGATCTGTGGTAGAGCCATAGCCGCTGTTCTCCTAGGCCTTGCCTCCAGATCAGGCAGAGATCTGGGCCTATATGGCCAGGACTCATCTGGGAGGACTGCTGCCCATCACTGCGGGGCACTGCTGCCCCTTTCTTCCTTCCCAAGGGAAGGCTGCATCTTCCCTGGGCACTCGGGCTGGACCCAGGGTCCCCCTATCCTGGTAGATACACAAAAGGGACAATCTGCCCATTCTAAAGAGCCCTCCTCACTGCCCCAGTACAGGAGAAGTCAGTCTTCCTGCCTGTTTATATTCTCACTAGGGGCCAGTAAGAAATGGGGCAATGCTGCACTCACAGTTCCTTTCATTCTAGTACCCAGTCCAGTCAGCACCCTGCTTCTTAAGAACAAAGTGAAGGTACCGATACCGGAGTCCTCTGCTGACTAGGTAAATAAGCCAGCTATACAAAGTTCACAGCAGATCTTCCCTTACTGTGCTCTCAGTACAGTAAGATGCTTTGAGCCCAGAATGGGTCTTGGCCCTCTGGACTCCAGAGCAAAAGTTTTTGGACCAGGATTCCAGTAGTCTGAGCTTCACTGAACCTCAGATGCAGCCTTTCTCCTGACCCCAGGGCCCAGGTGCCATGGGGGCCTTTCCACCCAAGGCTGCCCAGCATTCCAGCTGTCCTGCACAGGTTGCCCAGTGAGGCACGGTAGGCAGGAGGGAGGGTGCCATAAAACGTGGCCATGTGTGCAGAAAGCTGCCACCCAGCATGCCCTTGACTGGGTGCTCACAACTACAGTGACTGATGTCACTTTTTCCTGTCGGAAGAGGCTCTGGGGTCTTTTGGGGATGGAACAGATTTTTCTCTATTTGCCACATAGGGCTTGAGGGAGGTAAACACATATGGGTGCTGTTTCTCAGCTGCCCCCTACGTCACAATGTGCAGCTGTTCAGTACAGGCCAGGTGCAGATCACAACACCGGTCAGCAGGCCCAGGAGTTGAAGTCCCTATGTCCCTAGTCCTCTGGGCCTACAGATGGGACCGTTGCTGGGCTGAGCAGGGCCTCCTGTTCTCCTGAGAAAAGCCCCGAGTCCAGAGCTACTGGGAGATGGTCCCAGCCCAGCGGAACCGGAAGCAGCTGCACCCCATGCGGTGGAGTGGGAAGTAGCACCGAGCCGGGCCTCACCCCAGTCTTCATGCTACATCCTCCTTGACTGTGCAAGAGGTCAGTGGGACCAAAGCTTGGGAGACTCTGCTTGTGGAGCAATTCAATGTCCCTGGCAGCCCTCCAGACACTCCTCGGGTCCTGTGACTTCAGGATGTGCTCCAGCACTTCTGGGCTCAGAGAGACGCCTGAGCTCAACCGAGGTCACACTGCAAGAGAGGGACGCATCCAAATTCAAGCCTGCATGCTTTTCCTTTGTCTCTTTCTGAAACAATTTCATGAGAAATAGTTTGCATACTGTATAGTTCAGTGGTTTTTGTACAGCTTTCTCCACAATCAACCTTACAACATTTCATCATTCCAGGAAGAAATCCTGGACCTTTTAGTCATCAACACTGAAGCCCGATCTTCCCAGCCCTAGGCAAACACTAACCTACTTTTTGACATACTTTCATTAAAAATACTTTTGAGGTTCTAGGGATTGAACTCAGGGGCACACTACCACTGAGCAACATTCCCAACCCAATTAATTTTTTTTTTAAGAGAATCTCACTGCTCAGGCTGGGCTTGAACTTACAGACTTCCTGTTGAGCCTCACAAAGCTATAAGTGTGTGCTGTGGTGTCTGCCTTTACTAAAATTTTTCAAAAAACAGGGTTTTTTGTGTGTGTGTGAAGCTAGGGATGCTGATGCTGATGCATGCCATGACCCCAGGCTCAGGGTCTGAGGGAACTGGACTGCCAGGTGCAGCCCCTCTAGTGTCCACAGCAGGGTCTCTGAGGGAAAACCCTGCTGGGGTCCTCTAGCCTGGGGCCCAGTCTCTGTCTTCCTGCCACACTGGGGCTTAATCTGCCTCGCCTCTGTGGCCCCTGGCTGTTCCGGTGATCTGTGGGTCAGCAGAGTTGACCTCCTGGCCCATAAGTGGGAAGCGCAGTTGGGGCCATGTTTCCAAAGGAGCCAAAATCCTTGGGCACTTGGAGGTACACAAGCAAAAACAAAACCTCAGCTGTTTCAGTGGCTAGCGTCAAATAGTCACAGTATATAATGGGGTGGGGCGGGACACCTGTGTTTCTGCCTGTTCCTCTGAGTCTGTCCCCATGTCCTCTGGGACCACCATTCCTCTACCCCCAGCCCATCACTGTTTGCATTGGGTCCCAGGCTCAGCACAGAGGCTCCTGGCCACATCAGTGAGCCATGAGTTGGTCCAGGATTTTCCAGAACCCCTTAGAAAATGGCCACTGAAATATAAGCTGAGAACTAGCAGTAACTGCGTCTGTCACTCTAGGACAAAGTGCCTGAAGGTGAAGCCGAGCAGTAGAAAATCAGAGCCTAGAAATGCAGAAACTCCCGGTTATATCATTTAAACCTCTGGATCTAACTCTACCTGAAGCTGGTCTCGCTTCTGGTCTTTTTAGTAAAGTGGGCAAATAAGCATTTTCTGTTAATAGTGCAGAACAGTGCAGGTATTTCAGGATTGGTGCAAATAGTCTCTGAGGCCTCCCTGGTCCATCAACCAAGGCCGCTTTTTGATATATGCCCACTGGGGATCCTGTTTCAAAGCTACGCTTTCTTTATGTGTGTGGACTATGTGGTATGCAAGGCCCAGTTCTCATGCATGTTTCTTAAGGGGCAGATAGAGACCTCAGTGGCCTTTGCTTCACATTTTGCTAACTTGTGTGTCTGCAAAGTACTAAAAGGAACCTTACTTAACCTCTGAGAAACTGTGCCAATGAAGATGTGTTACAGCCATCCCTAAATAGAATGGGCTGCCTGGAGAATGGAGAGTCCCCATCTCTCCGGATGACCTGAGAGATTGGCAGAGCTCCTGTTGGGGAAGCCAAAGAAGGGACTGCCCTGCTAGAGATCAGAGGCTCAATGCCACCCTCACTGTGCTGACTTTGGAAAGCACTGCTGGGGTCTAGGTCATTTTGGTGCCTCTCGTCATTGTGAAAGTTAGGGAAGCTGGTCCTATTTCCTACTCATAGACAGGGCCCAAGTTTTACAGATGGTACTGAGTCAATGTGGTATCAGTATTGCCACCTCCTATGTACGGATGTGAAAATGAGGCTTAGCGCAGGGACACTGGGGCTGGGCTTTTCTGACTGGGACTGTCAATTCGAGCTCCACCTACTCTGGAACCTCCTCTTCTGGATCCTGGAACATTAGGATGGACCTGGAGCCCAATAGTTAGAAATGTAGGTATAGATGTAGGTGTGTAAGTACATGAATAGAAAAAAGGCTGGAGGGAAGCTGTAGATGCTCTGGAGGTCTGTGACTGTGTCCTCTGTGTTTGGGGTCCTCTAGTGTGCAGTAATGCTGTAAGAACAAGAGCCGTTTTTATGCTGTACTCAGCTCGTATTTAACCAGTAGAAAACTGTGCCCAGAAAGATGTGTTAGAGCCATCCCAAAATAGAACAGGGCAGAGCCCTGGAAAGGGGGGAGTCCCCATCCTAGAGATGACCCCAGAGGTTGGCAGACCTTCTGCTGGGGAAACCAAAGAAGGGACTGAGTCACCAGGTGAAAGTACAGAATCATTAGTTTAAAAACAGAAACCAACCCAAGTGTCACTGGCTAGTGTGGCTCATTAGCCACATGTCAGATGTCAGACACAGGCTTGTCCATCAGCTGCTTCTCCGCTGCTGATGAGCGTTCCCATTGCACGCCCTCTGAAGAGTAGGATTCTAAGATACCACCAGTCGGCCAGGGGTTCTTTTGCTCAGTTTGTATAGGGATCACGATTGGCAACATGCACCTCTTTTAGTGATAGCAACCCTGAGCTTTGAATCCCGGTGCTGTCACCTCTTTTAGAGTTAAAGGTTCTAGCTGCTCAGCGATAGTAGCTGCTGGCAAGCCTTAGGATCTCTTCCTACGACCTGTGATGGCAACTTCTGGGAATTCTCCATTCCTCTCTGTTCCCTGCTGCTAATGGCCATCAATGTTACCAGCTCCAGTTTCTGACTGCCTTCAGCACCAGCAGCCTGTGGTGGTGTTACCTGCTCAGCATGCTTAACCCAAGATAGAAATCAGAATAGGCAAGAATATGCCACATGGCAGAGGCTTTATTTTATTAGTGCTTATGTTGCAACATAAAAGGGAACAGCGCGTGGACTGACCCACCAAGGGTATGTGGGAAGTTGCTGTATAGGAAAATAAAGGCAGACTTGTGCACACATAGTACCTTTTTCTGTTTGGTCATGGACAAGATTGGGACCCATCTCAGACCTAAGGATGGCCACAGAGGGGTAGAGTCATCTGCGATAGATCCACAACTGAAGACCACTTCACTAGAGCAAATGCCTCCTGGAGAGGCCATGAAACACCTGACATAGCCAGGTGGCTGTAAGGGATTCCCTCAGGGAGGCTGTGGAAGTCAAATAAAAGCACCTTGTGGTGAGCATTGGGCCTTTCTGCCTCATAAGCTGCCAAAGCTCCTAAGCTGATGCCCAGCCAAAGCTGCCTTTTCACAAATGAGACTATAATTCATTGAAAATAGGCCTTCTTGTAGTGGGAGTTCCGGCCAGCCACAGCCTGGATGGCTCAGTAGTAGGCACTGTGGCAGACCCTCCTGCTTGTTCCACAGCCTCTCGAGTCTATTCCCAAAGGACTGGGACAGGGGCTGCTGTCTGTGACTGTAGAATCACTGCGACAGGGAGGATAAGGAGCTTTGCCCTTACCCTGCTCTTGTCCCTTGGGCTGGGTGGAGATGTGGCCTCATTAAGTCCCACATATCTGCTTATACAAACAGCCATGGGAGGGTGGCTGCCTGCGGGCAAGATTGCAGCTGTCCTCAGTGGAAACAGAGCTAGGGATGTTGTCCTTGACTTGCAGACTGTGGCCCTAAGGTACCCATTTGCAAGGAAGAGGTCAGAGTAAAAACCACTGGTATTGAAAATGTGGGACTGAGTGGGCCCAGCTAGGCAGAGGCGGTCCCGGGAGCTTGTCTCTGGGCTTCCCTTGCTGAAGGACCAGGCTGGCCCAGAGGCATCCCTGAGGACAGTCCAAGGCCACCGCTTATGCCACCTGAGAGGACGTCTCTGGGAGGAGCCTAGAGGCACCAGGTGGTGATAACCATCCTCTAAGTTTATGCGTCTGTTCTCCCCGTCCCCCCACCCAGATTCTCCCACTGTGACTGTGGAAAAAGTGGGGAGACAGACAGAAAAAGGTCAGAGCTTAGTGAGGTGACTGTGGGAAAAGTGGGGAGACAGACAGAAAAAGGTCAGAGCTTAGTGAGGTCTCCAACAAATCCTGACTAAAAAGTGTTAAAACCTTCAACAAAAAACACTCAAGCAGCTGGCTCACTTAAGCACCAGGGCCCAATTCACTTCTCTCTACTTCCAGTTAAATACAAGAGAGACAAAGTAGAGAGGGGGCTATATTATTTTTAAAAATCAGTGTATAAAATATGTGCTCACATAGACACACACCTCCATATAAATATATATATTTTATTCTCTCACCATACTAATAACTAAAATGTACACATGTCACTTTACTAATCGCTAACTCGGCCTTAAATACAAGGCTGTGCTATAAATTTCAGAGATCTCACCTTGACAAAACAAAAGCAGCCAAAAGAGCTTACCCCAAAATTTACACATAGGCAGCAGAGGGGGTCGGTGGCCAAGTCAGAGGTCTCAGAGCCTAAAATAGCCAACCAAGTTATAGTGACTCTCAAGGGAAAGCAGCAAAAAACAAAGATCCCCGAGCTCCAGCTCTGGGCTCCCGACCTTATTCCAACAAGGTAGCTATCTGTCGCCTCATTTCTCTCTTCTTTCCAATAAAGTGATTTTGTTTCTCCTTTTAAGCTTATATCTCAGTTCTTTATTGGAATGACGTTTACAGACCGCAGATAAAATCTACCCGCACGCTAGCCGCGGCCTCCCTTCCCTTCTGTCCCCACTTCGTTCTGCATCTCTGCTTTGCCTTTGCTGTCTCTGCATCTTCAGGGTCAACTTTCATTTTTCTCTTCCTTGCGCTACCATCTTCTTGTACCACTAGAGGGCGCCTTCCTGCGAGGTTCGGAGAGAGGCCGTGCCCTGCTTGAAATGCGCAGGGAGGGTGCTTGCATGGGCGCATGCGCACACCAGGCCCAGGGCATACACAGCCGGACCCCTGTCCTTGCATTCCTAGCACCCCGTCTTGTGTCCTTGTCCAATGTATCTCCCACACCTGGGCAAACCAGCTGCATGTGTCTCCTGGCAGCTGTAAGGTCCCAAGATCTAAAGGAGGGAACAACTCACTGTGGTCTCACCAACCCTGTTTTTACCAGCTGGCACCTTCTCAGGAGGAGAAGCCTGAGAACTGCTCCCTGAGCATGGGGGTCCCACATTAGAGCATGAGAGAGGCGGGGGTCCCACATGAGGAAGACAGCCTTCCCATGACCTGGTCCCCCTCTGTCCCTTTCTCACCTTTTTCTTACCTTGTGCTATGCTCGCTGCCTGCCTCTCCATCCCTTCCTCGGCTTGCCTGAGTGCTGCCTGGTCTTCCAAGGCTGCCCTCATGGTGAGATCCAGCATCCTCCCAACCAGCAGGGCCCTTAGAAGCTCCATGGGCGCCTTGTGGCAGCCAAGGCCAGCAAGGTGCTGTCTCAGGGACCTGTGGCGGCGTTGGCTTCCACAGCACACCCATTTCTGTTGTGTCCCAAACACATGCTCACCTCCTGCAAAATTATCTATCACTCCACAGATCCCATAGCCTTCTGGATCACAAATCATTGCAAACATTTCTAGACGAGAGAGAGAATTCCATGCCAAGCTAGGTGGGATAGTTCCTGCCCCAGAGACAGACCTGCTCAGGTTTGCCCAGTTACTCCCAGAACTCTGGACAGAGAATGGCCAGTCCAGGGTCTTGCAGCTCCATATCGCTTCCAAGATCCTTTTCTCCTCTGAGGAAGAATATTTCCTTTTCCCTGTTTATTTATTTACACTGATGTAGGCTCAGGGCTTCCTGATTAATGCATTGGGTTATAATTTGTTACTATCATTGTTTTGTTGCTGGCCCTGTGTCCTTGTGATATGTCCCCACCATTCTTAATAACCTTCCTTGCTTTCTGGTACAGAAAGATAGTGCAGCTCATTTGTCCTGGGGCAAGAGGTGCCTTTGTTTTGCCTCTTGAGTGCCACTCTCAGGCCCTCCTTGTGACAAGTGGGAGGGAGGTACCTGTCTGCACACTACACACATCCCAGTGTACTTAACACAGCGTTTGTCTTTGTGGAAACACAGACCCGTGAGCTCTCGTGAGAATTTGACAGCAGCCCAGCGTAGGCTTCTCCTGGCCTTACCCTTTGCATGTTTTTGCCTTCCTCTCCCACGCAGACAGCCTAACTCCCATTATTCTCTCTCCCTGCATGTGGAGGACCCTTGGCATTTGTCAGACTAACAGCCGCCTTCCCTGTTGGGCAAGATCATGTAGCTTCCCAGAGCAGCTCTTTTTTTTTTTTTTTTTTTTAATCCTGGAAAGACTCCACTGGGCCCACATGGAAGGTTCCTCTGCTTCAAAACACTCCACACTCCAGAGATTTGGGGAGATGTCATATGCCATTACAGATGGGGAGGAGGCAGGCATGACTGTGGGTGTGGGGGCTGGCACCCATCCTCGGCCCGTCCTGCCTGGTCTGCCATCCCATCTTGCAGTCGAATGGGTTTGGGCCTGTACTTTGGCTTGTTCCTGAGTCTTCTGCCCAGAAGCCTTGTGGCTCCTGGGAAGGTCGTTTCTGTGGGCTGGTGGAATCTGGGCAGCATGTGGAAGTCATTCGTTGTTTTCTTCTGGCTGGAGGCAGCCAGCAGGGGAACGAAGGGGTTAACCTACTTGGAACCCACTAATAAAGAGGAAGAAGCTTCAGTGTTTCCACGTGAGATAGTTTAAAATAAACTCAGTCCTTCTGAAGCCAACCCCGGCAGCTCTTGCTGGAGCCAGATGAGGCACACAAGCACCCAGGCTGGGCCTGTGTCCTGGCTCCTACAGCACAAGAGAGCCCCCCGGCCCTGTGGGAGGAAGGCAGGCTGTGGCTTCAGGCTCCAGAGGGACTTCCCTGTCCCTCCTATGCAAGCCCAGGCTGAAGCAGTCTGAGGGCTGTTTGAGCCAGGGGGCCGAGGGGTGGGTAGGGCTGTGGATTGTAAGGTTAACGTTAGTAAAGGTAGCTCTTCAGTGCCATTTTGGAAGGGACCCTGGAAAGCAAGAAGCCAGTGGGCCTCCAGGTGGCAAAAGACCCTTAGGAAACTGAAATAGTTAAAGGAAGTCCTGTGCCAGAGCCCACGTCAAAGGGAGCCTGCATGATGGGATGATGTTTGAACAGTAGTTCTTAATGAGTCTCAGGGGAAGCTGAGAGACAGAGGGACAGAGCCCCTTGAAGGGGCTGGCACCTGGCCTGCAGTCCTGAGCTCTCTAGTAAGAAAAATAATGCTGCCTTAAAAAACAAAAAAGAATAATCTAGCACTTACAGTATGTCAGAATGAACATACTTTCTCTTCTATGCAGCAGTCCTATAAGGTAAATATATTCCCTCTGGGTTTTAAATAAAGAGCTTGGGCATTAGAGGTAGTAACAACCCGGCAGACTCCAGAGCCCCTCTGCCTTTACCCACTGCTCAGCTTTCTCGGACTCAGTTTCCCTGACTGCCTGCTCTCTCCTGGCTGCTGTGAGAAATCCTATGAACATGGTATCGTGGAGCATCCAGGGAACACATGAGACGTTGGGGACATCAGCTCTCTGCCCATGTGGCAGGGCTCTTCTTGCTGTAAGGGGGCATCTGGACTGCCCAATGGCCATACAAGTCAGGGCACAGGGAAGGGGCAGGAGACATACGCAGCCTGCAGTGGGTCATGCAGTCAGACAAGGGCAGGAGGCCAGCCCCTCTGCCTCACTCGCCTTGCTGCCCAGCCCTGGCCCGGCCGCAGACACCACAAACCCAGAGCTTCTCAGTGTCTTTTCATGGTCCATCAAGAGATGCCACCTTGAAGCAGTACTCATTAGAGATAACGGCCAAGGGGTCCCCACAAGACGCCGTCTTCAGGCTTCATCTCACCACCACACTGCCCCTCACTTCCCAGACGAGGAAACATCCCAGAGAGCCAGGTGCCCAGCATGGGGGTTGGCCCAGGGGTTGGGCTCCCCTGTTCCTGCTACTGTGGGGCCCAGTTCTGTCCTGCTGGACTGCTCTGATATTACCTAAGACTTTCTACTGGGTGTGGTAGTTTAGGGTGCATCATAAAACCAGGGGGTGCGCTAAGGTGTAGATCAGTGATAGAGCACTTTCCTGGCATGGGTGAGGCCCTGGCTCCATCTCCAGCACTGCAAACCAAAAACCCACTGGCTTCACCTTGCTCACTATATAAAGGTGTGGGTTTGTGCCCCCTGGACGTGAGTGCCACCACCTAGCCAACCTAGCTCACCGAGCTCAGGCAGGATCACTGGGGAAATGTGATGCAGGCAAGGCTCGGATATGATGAGGTTGTACCTGTGAATAATGAGAGAACTTTCTTGCAAAGTGGCAGTCCTTGACCCTTCTGTGTGGAAGACCCTCAGCATCTCTTTCGAAGCATCACTGTTCTGGTTCCACTGCCCAGACCTCGTATTGTTGGCCTACCAATGCAGGGTGCAGGAGTTTGCTTACATTGGTGTTGCTTTTCCCAATCTTTGTGCTGAGGCCATGTGGTCTCCTGGGTGCCCTCTCATACCCTTAGGATGGTTCGTGTAAGGGAGAGAAATGCATGGGGCTTCTGGTGTATATGCTTCTGGGAGCTTCAGAGGAATGAGTGGGTGGTGATTTGCTCTGAGCCACTCCCCACCCCACACTGGCTGAAGGAAGTGGTGATGGGGCCTCCGCCCCTGCCCCCTGCATGTACCCTGGACAGTGCTGCCTGCTGCTGAGTTTTGGCTGCTCAGATCTGCAAGAGACCATGCCAGTGAAGTCATGTTCCAATACTCCACTTGTTCAGAGAAACTCTAGGAATTGTGAGATGCACAGTGGCTCTGCCCCAGCTGTTGGGAAGCTGGGCCTCTAACCAGCTCAGCGTCTGCCATGATCCACTCATGGCTGGGACGTGACAGAGGAAGGGAACACTCCCTGTGGGGTTTGTCAGCCTTTGTGACAGCTTAAGGCACTGCGTGTGTTTCTCAAAATATTGGAGGGATTGACTTATTTTTAGCTTGGCCTCCTGGGATCAAAGAAGGTTGCAGCTACTTGGGCAGATGGACTTCTCATGCAGAACAGTCCTTTGGGGCCTTTCTCTGGGGGGATCGAGCGATCTGAGGGAATGTGGGGTGTCTTTGAAACATACTAGATGCCCACATGTTTTCCCGATGGCTCTTCTGCCATCGTGAATCCAAAATGACTCATGACCTGAGTTCTTCATGGTGTGGACCCTAAGGCTTAAGGGAGGCAACAGAGCCACTCACCTGAGCTCAGGCCCTGCTGCTGTCCTGTTAGGCATCTCAATTTCCAGAACTCTAAAATGGGCATGGTAAGAGTTCCTGCCACCTAGAGTTGGAAGGAGACCAGAATGGTGTATCCTGCAGTAGGCCTTTGTTGTATTTCCTGGCCTGTAATAAGTGCTCCGCAGATACCGTATTTTATCATTTTTATTGGTGTTCCTTCAGTGTGATAATCTGAGTTAACCTGGGCCCCCAGATAATTGTGGGAGGTTGGGACTTTGCCTCCCAGACTGCCTATCCTGTTGGTCCTTGTGGTGTAGCTGTATATCTGTGACTGTATTCACCCTGTTTCTATAGAGAAGCTCTGGATGGCCGGGTGGCTGTGCCCTGTCCCTCCAAGTTCATGTGGCTATCAGCCCCACCAGGGGGCCTCGTAATTCAGGCCTCACTAGAGGAACCATGCAAGTTGGGGTCCCTTTCACCACATTCTGGTGCCCCTGGTTCTTGGCCTCTGCAGTCATGCCCCCAGGATGCTGCTGTGTAGAGCCCTGGGCTTGAGATTTGGTTCCAGCCCCGAGGCACTGCAGCCCCGTCAGAATGGCTGACCTTGGCATTCCCAGCCCCTTGCTGCCTCGCTGTTTCACAGCCTTGCCTTTGCATTCCAGTGGAGTTTTCAACAGAGACCCAGGGCTGCTTGAGCTGACCTTTCCTCCTACTCACATCACAGTGTCTGTGCTCAATCCTGGGGTTCCCACTGCCCTGCGTACTCTTTTCCTGATGGCCCCTTGCTCCTGCCCCTACTCCCCATCTGACCTCCTAGCGTTTCTGTGGACACCCTGCCTGCCCTTCACCCTGGCTCGGGGCTGAGGTGGGCCTGAATATTCGGGCCCCATCATACCTGCCCTTCCTGGTTCTCCTGCACCGTATCTCTTGCCACGGCTGGAATGCAATGGCTTTGTGATCGTCCCATTATCCTCCTCCTGGGAGACTCCTATGGTACCTTGCCTGAGGGGTCCTTGCCACCACCCGGGTACCTCCTAGGGTATGGGGCATAGCAAGTCCTCCTTTGGACCTGTCAGACATGTCTGGGCAGAGATGACTGTCCCAGTGGTAAAAAAGAGAGAAAATATCCTGGTTCCACCTGGGCTGCATGAGGCTTGATCCTTCCGAACACATTCTGTCCCCTGGGATCAAGACACTGATATGTGTTCCTCTACAGCCCACGTCAAATGGGCAGGAGTTTCCACCCAACCCAGGGGTGTCTTTGCCTGCACTTGGGGAACTGGGACTCCATCATCCTACACTTAGATTTGTCCCAATCTCAGATTTGTCATTCACTGGGGACAAAGCTGGTCCCAGATAGCCATGGCTACTGTGATATTCCAGGAAGGAGGAGATTGGGAGCCTCACAGTGCTCAGAGACCTTTCTTGAGATGGAACACGTAGGTTGCAGGGCTCTGCTGCCGACAACTCTACTGCTATAGAGACACCAGGCTACATTTCTAGGCTGCTGTGGCAGGTGGTTCAGTGGGGCTTGCCTGGGCCCCACATAGGAGCCTGCAGAAAAGTCACTTTCTGCCTGTAGGATTCCATTAATCCTAGTGGATTTTAAATGTTTGATAGTGTCTGCAACTTTTTTATTTTAAAAATTAGTTTTTTTCTAATGCATAAGAAATTCATGTCCTCTTTGGAATATATAGAAAAGCACATAGACAATAATCCATATCCTACCTCCTAGAGGGAAAACTCAGCCTTGTGTTTTGCCTGTTTGTTTAAAAAGAGATGTTGAAATTATTTATAAAGAATAGCTTTGGAGTTAAAATCATATGAAAAGAATCACTTGTATCTTAACACATTCCAATCCCAGTGATATTATTATGCCTTATGAAGCACCCTAGCCTTCTTGCCAGGCCCCCTAAAAGTAGTGAGGTGACCCTTTGAGACACCTCAGGTCTAGCCTTCCAAGGAAGCTGAGGCCCCAGCAGTGTGGTCTTCCCAAGGGTGAGCTGAGAGTCACACGTCAGAGGAGGCCTCTGACCCTGGTGCAAGGTAAGGCAGGGTCTCCCACCTGCATCTTCTGGGAATGAAGCAGAAAGCCCGCTTTCTCTGAAGTTATGGGTAGGAGGGACTGTTTCCCCCAGTGTGAATATTCATGTGGGGGGAGCTGTGTGCCTGCATCTCTGCCCAGATTGGAGGCATAGCCCATGCTGGACATCATTTCCTGAGTACTCATCTCGTGGGGGGCTTGTGGGCAGAGGGTAAAAGGTGGCTGCCATGCAGTTGCCACATGGACCAGGCTGCTGAAGAGAGTGGCCTTCTTGTCTGCTGGCTGCTGTCAGCCCCTGGATCCAAGTTTAAGGCCAGGAGGTCCATGTGAGAAATGTTCCATTGCTACAATCAGGATTTTTCTCATTTTCTAACATTATTACCATATAACACACATGTAGGAAAATGATCAGGACCCAGGTGCACATGACTCTGTGACCTTTCATGACCTGAATCCACCTGTGTAAGCGTACATAGCTAGGACCCCAGCTCCTCTGTTCCCAGATACCTGTTGCCGGACACTTGACTGCACAGGCCCGCTTGCCTGCTTTGGAAGTTTCTCCAAGTGGAAGCGTATTCTGCATGCTTTTCTTTCTCATGCTCACTCTCCTAAAGGGACATCTTTTGGGCTGGCAGCCAGACCACATGATGTCCTCCTGGTATCTGAAGTAGGCATCAATCTGAGGCCTGGCTCTGCAGAATCTCTCAGTCCAGGGAAGAGAACGATGTGTAAACAGGCAACTTCTCCTCTGGGCTAGATGGCATGAGAGCTGTGTCCACAGGACAGAGAGCCAGCAGAGTGGGATCTGCCTGAGCAGGGTTCTGAAGGACAAAGGAGTGTTTGCTAGAGAACCAGCACCAGGAAAGGTCAAGTGAGGAAGAAGGAGCAGGGCCTTTGTTTGCCAGCTGGGCTCTTGTCCACATGGCCTGCCTTGTGCCTTTGAAACTTGGGGCCTAGGAATCCTCATGTTAGGTCGGGGCAAGAGTGATACCCGCTGGCTACCCCAGCCCTTAGGGATGACCCATTTATCAGCACATGTGTCCTGGGCCTGGATTATGTGTTTAGCCTCTGTGTCCCCTGGACTCATGAAATGATGTGCAGATTCCCAGAAGCACCATGAAGTAGCTGTCACTCAAAATCATGCCCACCATCTCTTCCTGTAGGTGGGAGCTCTTTCTTCCTCCCAGGTAAAGCTAAGTTCACCTCTGGGGTCAGCGCTTTTCTCCAAGAGCCCTTGCCCTGTTTGCATCTTGTCACCACAGTTGCGATGAGGTCCAGCTGAGAGCCAGGGCAGAGCTTTTGTGGCAGCCTTCACTGTGCTGCTCAGTCTCAGCAGAAGGGCCCCAGCGTCAAGACACTTTCTGGCTAAAACAAGATGGCAGGTATGATGAGTAGGTGCCCCGGTCAGGATGTGGCCGTCCCTCTTGGGACAGTTACCAGCGCACAGCAGGTGATTGCAATTGTGTACGCAGGACTGTGGAGCCAGGATGTGCGTGTGCAGCATCTGTGTCCTCTCTGAGTTGGTCGTCTCAGCACAGGGATGGGTGTGTACCACTAGCCGCTGTCTGGGCCCCTGGCCTTGTTATGGGGAAGATGCCTCATGTGCCCTGGGGTAGATGGCTCCCTTGGAGGCAAAAGCCAGGTTTAAATTTGGGGCCTTGGCTGAGTTCTGTAGGAGCATCACTTCCACATCTGGAAAATGGAGACACTATAATTGTGCTAGCTTCTGAGGGCATCATAGGAGCAGCGGAGACCACGCTGTGGTGTGGCTCTTGGTTAAGGCTCCACAAGCCATCAAGGCTACAGTCAAGCAGAGTGTGGTAAATCACATTTAGGATCTTCCCGGCCTCTCTGGTACACTGGAGTCTGTTCCTGGAGGGACCATTCGGTACGGGAGGAGGAACATAGGTTCAGGCAGTGTCCTGTGTCTCCTCGATACACCTCACCCCAGTTCCCTGCCTAACACAGCTTCAGCGACAATCCAAGTGGATGGTAGCCCCATGCCTGTACCCACAGCGCCCTGCCTGAAAGGCTCATACCTCTTCACGCTCAGAAATCACTGGGTCTCTGTGAAGGGCAGCGCCTGTCAGACAGATGTGGTATCAGAAGCATCCAGGCTCCAGAGACATCAGCGGCTGGCAGCTGCCCCCAGATAGCCAGAGAAATGGCCAGAGCCCACTCACATGTGAATGGCCCGGGAGCTGTGTGTTTGCACAAGAGTAAGCCTGTATGCAGGTGTGAGCTTGCTCTGTGTACTAGGAAGATAGTTTGTTAAAAACATATCTCCTTGTGGTTTTTTAATTTTCTTATCTCTGAAAGCCAGTGCAAACCACTGGCGTAATTCAGACTTGTAAAGGCTGGCATTGTCCTCTGCTGGGGCGGTTTGGTCGGGAATCGACTCCAGCTGTGGGTGGTAATAACAAGGCCCTGAGAAGAGGTCTTGGAGGTGGGAGTTGGGACTCCTGACCTGCTGTGCTCCTTCTGCCAGCTGATGGGAAGGTCACCGTCCACAGTGCACGTGACCCCTTCGCACAGGACAAGGAACGTAGGTTCAGAGTCTAGAAGCAGAGTCTCTGGCATTGCTGGGTAGAAGGGACACAGTGGACCGTGGGTCCTGACACTCTATCTGTGATCATGTCTAACGACTGTCAAACAGGATGGGAATGCTGTCTCAGGCCTGCTGTGACCTGAACCATGCTAGTGCTGTACACATCTTGCCGTCTGCAGATTTAGCAAAGGCCTATGCTGAGCCTATTCCGTACTCTGAGATATACTTGCTAAATATTAACTCATGTTATTAGCTAAATAAGAAAGCAGATTTTCTCATTTTCCTTGTGACTGAGAAGCCACTTAGTGAAGTCCAGAGTCACCCCGTGCTCTTCCCATCATGTCCTTCAGTCTCCAAGTTGTACCTTTCTCCCTGCTGGGTTCCTCCCAGCCAGCCCCGTAGGAGGTGGGCGGGCTTGGGCTCTCACTGCTCTTCCTGTCCTATCCGGAAGTGTTGGCTGCTGCACACAGGAAGTGGTGACCTAGCAATGGCTTCAGTTGCCGGTATAGTTTTTATTTCCCCCAAAAATTCAGAGTTGAGACTCAGAATTGGTCTTATAGTTCTATAACGGCACCTTTTCATGTCTCCTTGACCCACAGCCTCAGGTAGGTCCAGGTGGTTTTGAGGCCTGAAGCTTGGGCACCTGGAGCAGGGAGAGATGAATTGAGGCATTAGGTTTAATGAATACATCATCACCTTTCAAAGAATTGTAAACTTGGGTTCTAATTAAAACCTGTGTGTGAATGTTCATAGAAGCATTCTTCATATCATTCAAAAAGTAGAGATAATCTAGGTGTCCATCACAAGATGAGTGGCTAGACAGAAATGTGGTGCCTGCGGAATATTATTCAGCCATAAAAGGGATGGAATGCAATACACACTGCAACATGAATGAAAGCTTGAAGGCATCATGCAAAGTGAAACAAGCCAGTTATAAAAGGCCATTTATTTGTGATTCTATTTACATAAAAACCCCAGAATAGGCAAATCTATAAAGGCAGGGAATTAGCTGTTGCTGGCTTGGGGGGGCCCTAGGTGACTATAAGGTCTTAGGGTATAGGGGATGATGGAAATACTCTGAGCTTAGATAGCAATGGTTACATAATATGAAAGCACTAAAAACCAATGCATTGTATACTTTAAAATGGTTAAATGGTGAATTTTATGTCTTGTGAATTTTACTTTAATTTTTTTAAAAAGCAACTAACAGTTTAAAAAGCAACTCTTTATATACATTTCTGGGGACTTGGAAGATGCCCCAGCCATTGAGAGAAATGAATCCGAGGTTACATTAGTTTCAAGGTAAATCCATCCCTGCTTAGCATGTTGGCTTTTCCATCTCACTTGTGATCTCATGGTCACAAGATGGCTGCCCCAGGACCAGTGCCATGGTCACACTCAAAATAGTGCCGGTGAGGATCACATGGTCAGGGGAGCCTCCCATGGTCCCAGAGCCCTCCCCAGGCTCCTGTGCTCCATCCCAGCATCCTACCTAGAGCTCCTCAGGGGCGTGATACTGAGCCCTCATCCTGTCTTCCTCCATCACCTTGGATGGTATCACTGTCCATGCAGCCTCACCACCCAGGCCACACCTGAGTTTGGCCATAGACCCTGGCCAGTCCCCTGGCTCCCTGCTGCCCCATCACCCAGTCCATCTTCCCTGAAACCGAAGGACCGAAAATGCAAATGTGATCAAGCTACCTTAGCAGGATCCTGCTGCCTGTGCATGGGCCCAGCTCCTGGTGGGCGGGGGGGGGGGGTCTTTCTGTGCCCCACCCTCCAGCCTTACCCTCAGTACCCTTCCTGGGATGTCTCCCACTCTGTCACATTCCAGCCTTGCTGTTCATCTGCGTGCATACTTGTGGGTTTTTTCCTATCTAGTTTTGGATCAATAATAGTAGAGATACAATTTTGTATTCCATAGTTTCACTTACCATTACACCATGAATATGCTTCTATCTTATTATGACCTTTAAATTTTCTCTAAACTTACTCTTTCTTATCCCCACTCCCCTCCCAGAATAACCTGTGTTAACTTTCTGTGCCTTCTTCTTCACAGCCATGTGTGTACACACAGGCGCACACACACACACACACACCCATGGGAAGGAATTGTCTCTTTTCTTTCTGAAGAGTGGAATCATCCTGCTTCTCTCCACACAGCACATCCCAGACCCCACACCCAGTGCTGGGCTGGAGCACCAGCTCGTGCTTTTCAGTGGCTGCAGCTGTAGTACTTGCCTGCTTGTGCCTGGCATGAATGTTCTCATTTATTTCTCCAATTCCCTGTTCGCACACATTGCTTTTCTTTTTTGTTTACAAACAAAAACATGCCTTCTTAAACCCCCTTGCATGGTTTAAAACTGTTTCTGTTTTTTCACATAAATATTTGGACTTGAGATTTTATTAATGATTCCATTCATTGTTAATGTACATCTATATGGAGAAGATACAAGTTCTCCTGTATGTCCACGGCTGTCTCCTGGGTGGTGTTGACTCTTGGTCTCCCTGTTACTTGCTGAAAAGATGCAGGCCCCTGCTTGGCCCTGAGGTGGCACAGAGGTGGTACCTGCCACTTGGCTGGCAGGTGCCACCTCTGGCAGAGGCAGCTGCCAGAGGAGGCTGGATGGATGTAGCAGTGACTGCAGGAGCTCTCACGGTGGTGGCAGTGCTGGAGATTGAGAGCCATGTCCAGCACAGCCCACTACAGTGAGGCCAGCACAGAGGTCCTTGTCTCTAAGGTACTGGGACACTCCACAGCCCATCATTCCCAACTCTCATACCCTGCCATGCAAAGATGGCTTTCCTTCCTGGTCTGGATATGTGTGAATATCACGGGCCCACTTTGCAGGGTCGGGGGTACAGAGGGCAAGGTGGTGGGAGAAACCCTGTTATGCCCTGAATGCGCCTGTGTTCAGGAGTCTTGGGCCTCCTTGCAGAGCCCCTCCTGGGACACACTGTCAGGAAACGGGCACAAGGTACAGAGCCAGCTGCCCAGCAGCAGCAGAGGTAGGGACCTCTGGACAGCCTGCATCCCCAGCTGTGAGGCCAGGCAGAGGAGAGTTGTGCCCCTCACATGCCCACAGGACCTGCCCTCCCAGCTGTGAGCATTTCCCCAGGCAGTTGCCCAGCTCACAGGGCCACAGCACACTTCTACCCTCCCGGCATATGTGTCTGTCTCTGTCCCTGGGACCCTTCCACCATCCCACCCGGGCTCTGGGGCCCCTCTTTGGACTTTTTTCCATCACCTCTCCCTTCCCTTTCCATGCTAGCCTTCACTCAGTAGAGCCCCGATTATGAAGAGCAAAGGGCAGTAGGGAGTGGCAGTCCCACTGCCGGTCAGGTAAAAGTGAGGATGGGTGACTGGAGATGGGAGGTCTGCTGTGGCCACCAAGGGGCTGTGGAAGAGCTCATGAGCAGAAGACCAGGGCTCCAGTGGTGACCAACTGGGCTCAGACTGCTGGCTACATAAAGTACCTCCTCCCTCCAGACTCCCCAAATCTCTGAGCCTGCAAGGAAGTAGGCCCAGTGTAAGGCCCCACAGTACCAGCATTTCAGTAGCCTGACTCCAAAGAACCAGGGCAATCCCTTTGTCAATCTATTTGCTATATGTTTGGGGTTTAATTGTAGCATAATTATAATCCATATGCTTGTTTAAGTAATTACACTTATAAACCTAATGTAATCCATAGATCAATGGATTTGGAACTAATTAAAGCAACCATAATTAACATTTATAAAAACCTTTGCAATTACTAGAATATCCTTTAAGCTGGCCTTTGAAGCTGATAATGAACCCCTCTTAGCGCTTCTTTATTCTGCACATTGGGCCTTCTGGATCCTTCCATGGGGAAGGGTCGGTGCCTGCTGTTTCCCCCAGGACTCCCAGGCAGGCTTCCAGCTGCAAAGTGATAACTGTGAGAGGCCAGATTCTAAGCCTCTGCTGTCTCTAGGCTTATTTCCTGGTCCAGTGCATTGTGTCTGACAAAGGCATCTTGGAGAAAGAGATTGAGAAATCCTTATGTTAGATTAGGGCAAACATTGCAGTACTGTCTTCACTTGGGTGTTGTGGTGCTCTCCTGAGCCTTGGGAGGGTCAGAGATCACCTCCAGACACTCCTCCTGCTGCCTTGAACCTGCAACCAGCTGTGCCTCCGCTGTCCTCACTGTCTGAGTGAAAAGGGGCTGGAAAGGACCACAGGAAGGAGCTGACAGCCACAGAGTACGGCTAGGATTGTTCCTGTTCTGGTATTATTGTCACCTACGCCAGCTGCACAGAGGGCCCAGGCTGGGCCCTGACCCCCTGTAGAGGAGTAGAGAAGCTCCAGTGGGCCATGTCTAAGCCTCAGTAAGAATAACTGCAAGCTTAGTGGTTTGGGACCTGTCCTTCACCTGCTTCCAAGGGATGGAGACCACCTCCTGTCTTTGCAGCATTCTCCACAGAAACCAGGAGCTCCTCTGGACAGCACCACAGACCAGTGTGGAAGGAGAGCATGCATGGGGAGAGATGCTGTGGAGTGGCTTAGCTTGGTCTGCCTGGATCCAGACCCTGCCTCCTATAGCTGCTATGGCCCTGGCCAGGAAGTTGTTTTTAAAACATCTTTAAGAGTCAGTGTATATAATGAAATAATGTGCTCAGTATTTAGCTCAGTGGCATAACCATTTGCCTGGCAAGTGCAAGGTCATGAGTTCAATCCCTGGTAAAAAACCAACAAAAACAAAAACAAAAAATATGGTGTCAGTATAATAAAATAATGTGTACTATATTATATATATGTAACAAATAATTTGCATAATGTATTGTATCACAGTAAGAAGGTAATACGCCCATTGTCATTGTCTCTGCCATTGACAGGAGCCCTGGAGCACTGAAAGGCATAGGGCCAGGTGGGGCCCCAGTGGGAAGGTTAAGGTGGAGGTGGGGCTAAGCAGGAGTGGGGTGTCAGATGAGGGTCTGGCCAGGTGGCTGTGTAAGGGGCCGGATTTTCACTGGTCTCTTGGTGTCTCCAGCACAGTAACCCTTAGGTCTGGAATTATGTGGTGGATCCCATCACACTCTCTTCTATTATTATTTCTGTGTACTTTCCCCATCTCTGGGACTCAAGATCTTTCCAAAGACCTTGTAACTCGTGCAGACATTTTCAGACAGGATCAGTTCCTTAGTGAAAGGATGCAGTAAATGTGTATGGGGAATTTCTCCATGGAATCAAAAGAGTGGCACACACGTATCAGCAGGGAAAACGACAAATCCAAACAACACTGCCATTTATTGTGCTGTCATTTAGAGATACCAGGGTGGTTGCTGGGTTAAGCCCACTCAGAAGTGATTCCATTGACTTCCGACAATAGCTTGGTGCGTCTGGCGTTGCTTGATGCTTTTTGTGGGTGAATAAACTGAGGCTGAGAGGCTGAGCCATGGGTATTACCCCTCACCCCCAAAGGGAGCCCTACCCCACTGTCTTCTTAGATGGGCCAGCGGGGCTGCACAGGGGTAGGTGTGCCACCGTTTAACTGCATAGTGGAGAAGAGGCTGGGCTGGCTGCAGGAGGCAGGGAAGCTGGAGCTTCAGACCCCAGTAGGCTGGAAGGAGGGATCTGCAGAATGCTGCAGGAGGCTTATAGTCCTGCACTGTGATATTCTGGGCCTGATTATCCTCAGTTCACATGATTGATTCTCTTTTCTAATTGCTCTTATCATGATCAGCTTCCTTACAGCTTCCTATACTACCTGGTGTCCACTGTAAAAAATTCAGTGTAATGATTTTCAGTCTTTCTTACTGATAATAAACCATGTGCACTACTGAACTTCTGTTCTGGGCCCAGCTCTCCCTGAGCTGTTTCCATGTTTCCTCCCTGGACTTGCGCACCGAGTCCCTAGTGTGGGTACAGGGTTATTTCCCCTTAATGACCCTGTGACAAAGTGGAATCAGGCTGAACTCCAGTTGGCTGACCCCTTTATCCAGCAATTGTTTAGTGCTTGCATGTTCTTGTTCCCCATGTCTCTTTACCCTCCAAAGGCCATAGCTATGAGGTGGCCGGGTGAGTACTCAGATGCAGTTAGCTGGGCTCCATACTTGTGTTCATGTTCTGTAATGAAATTTAAGAAAATTTGAGGAGGGAAAGAAGATAAAGCCCTGGCTAGTCACCGTCCACCCAGACCTCTATACTACCTGGTGTCTACCTGTAAACTCATGTGTAAAAATATGCACATTGCAAGCTGTGTATTCTGTTAAGGAAGGCTTGCATGCTGTTTGGAAATGTCTTTGAGTGGCCAGTTGAATACGCACTTCTGCATTACCTACCTTCTCCTGTGTCATTAACAGCCGCATCCTGCTCTTCAGTGTGGATGCACCGTGAACATCCTTTATTGTTACTGTGAGATTTTCCGGTTGCTTCTAAATCCTAATTATTGTAAACAGCACCAAAGTCAATGTTGTTGTAGCGTGGTCTTATACTCATTTGTGAGTTTTGCATTAAGGTAGATTCTCACAGAATTGCTGAGTCAAAGAGTGTGCAACATTCTAAGATTTTGCACACAAAATCAAGTTGCACTGACTCCCATCTCAACAAAAAATTATATCAAGGAGTTGTACTATAATTTTTAAAACATGCCTTCATTGATAGGGAGAAAATGGAATTTTCTTTGATTGCTAACGAGACTAAAGGTTTTTTCCACCTTCCTTGATGACTGAATGTTTTTCTTCTGTAAATTACATATTCATATCCTTTCTCAGTCTTTTTGTTTTCTAAATGCAAGCTTTTCTTTTAATGAGGAATCTGCATTTCATCAAGGATGGAACGCAGAATCTGTGGCTCATTTATTCTGTAGAGAAGATGCCTCTTTTTGTTCTCTAGCCCAATCAGATACCATGGCTGAAGATGCTGGCAAATTAATTTCACGCATGCAAGACTGGCAGTTGGTGCATATTCAGATCCTGGTTTAGGAGATTACATTTTAATCCTACTACTCAAAATGATGAGGCTATCTGAAGTCAGCACTGACGAGGGTTCAGATCCCCAGTCACCCACTTTGGTGGTGTGACTGGAATACTCCCCATCTGCTGGAAGTTTCACTTTCTGGGGTATAAAATGAAATGCTGCATGCATTTAAATGCAGCTTGGGTACAGGTTCCGAGCGTCATCGGTCAGTGTGATCACTGGCCTCCCATCTCAGACCCTGGAGCTCAGGGTACTGGAACAAATCAGAAGGAAATTTTAATTGTTTATCAAAACCTCAGGAAGCTTTGGGAGAGGCTGTTTTCAAATGTTGCTGGTACTGGGTACAGCCCAGCTCCTGATGCCAGGAAAGGTCAGACAAATAAAAGGAAGCTGAGGATAGAATAGAATGATGCATGTTTAACCTGTTGAGGCCCAAATCACACACCTACAACTTAATTTGGGATAAAGAAGCCAGCAGACTGGTGTGTGCTGAAGGTCTGTGGCAGAAAGGAAAATTGGAGGACCTCCATGTGGGTAGCAGAAAGGATGTTCTTTTCTCCTGCCCCTGTTCTCATCATGATTGCTAATATTTGTTGGGCATGAAGTAGATGCCACTATATTCCTGTTTTACAGATCAGGAACCAGGTACAGGGAGAACATGACTTGTCCAAGAAAGCGGAACTGGGGAGTGGCAGAGTCAGGATGTCCTCACAGTGGTCCTGTGATATCTTTGAGGTCTGTGCCTACCTGTTTGAAGATCTTACATGTAGAAAGTGGGGCTAAATCCAAGTGGCCTCCTGGGATGTGTAAGTCTGAGGTCTCATTGTAAGGGAGAGGGCGGAAGGTGCCAGAATGCCCTGGGCTGGGGTGGTGCTGTGCAGACTCCAGTTCCGTGAGTACAGTAAGGGCCTGTGACCTCCTCAGAGGCAGCCTTTGGCTCCATTTTAAGGTGCAGCCACAGCAAGGATCTTGGAGCAGGTTGGAAAACATCTGTGCAGACTCTGTCTTGGATCTGCTACACTCTTTTCATTTTTTTTTTAAAGAGAAAAGATAAGTAGCAGAAAAATCAAGAGGCAGACAAGTAAACAACAACAACAAAACCAAAAGCAAAATAGCAACAACAACAAAGAACAACAGCTATAGGTTTTCAAAACAAGATGATAGGAACTGAAACTGAAAAATGGTTGTTAGATTGCATGTTGTTATCTTCAAAATAGTTGCTCAGGTTACCAGATACAGGAATAAAACAGTAAAATAGAACAAAACATTGGATTTCAAAAAAAAGATAGAAGGAAATCTCCCACAGTTGCTATAATGCATATTTTTATCCTCCAGATAGATGCTCACTTTACCAGCTTTAGGCCTGCAAAGTCAATCAAACAATACAAGCATTAAGTTATTTATTTTACTTCAGTTGCTATCATCTCAACCTGATTTCCTCCAAATCAGCGCTCCAGCTGGCTCATGGAAAGGCATAGTTTAGCTTCTCAGGTCTCTTCCCATTCCTCATGACAGCTGCTCCTGGCTCGCGGGAAGGTGTGGTTTGACTTTTTGATTCTCTTCCTGTTCCCCATAGTGACTGCTTCTGGCTCCTGATGCCCTATTTTTAAAGGGCGAAGTCTGCACTCCTGTACCTGAGATTTGAGACCCTTTTAGAACTGCTCCCATCAAGCATTCTGGTTTCATTGCCCACTCTGTTCTGTATAACTCAAATCTCAGGCAGACAGAGCACATGTATGCTGTTTCAGACCTGAGATTCCCTCTTCCTCTCCCCACTTTACCTTTGAGGACAGCCTCCTCCAGGAATCCTTCTCTGGTACCCCTGGAAACTTTAGATGTTGCCTCTTCTGCTCTCCTAAGACATCTCATTTGTGCCTCGGTCATAGGTCTTCTGGCTGTCTCTCTGCAATAGCCAGGACACTTGGATGCCTGGACTGTGGCTTCCTCATCCTCCCATCCCCAGCATCCAACCCAAGTTGGACATACTACTTTTGAGGTGTAAATAGAGGTGGGCACAGATAGAAGCTGTGTACCTGGTCATCACAAAACTGGCTCTTGGCTGTGCTCAGCAAGTACATGCTATGTGAGTAGGTGGCACCCAGTGGCCTGAATGTACTACAACCAGAGACGGATCACATGGGCCTTTGGAGCCCAAGCACACTGAGCCCTTCATCTTTGTTCGGAATCAGGCATGACACAGCTTTATTTGGTTACTTGTGTCTTTATTTTTGGAGTGAAATACACTCAGCTTGGAGAATCCTTGTCCTTGAGGAGGCTTGGGGTGCTGGCCTCAGGGTGACAGTCGTCATCCTGCTGGTGAGCTCATTGTCATCTATGCCCTGCAGTGAGGCTAGGCAAGGTGGCCATGAGGAGAGGCCAAAGCATCTGGGGGAGGGGCTGCTATCAAGGGAGTTGGGGTCCCCAGATGGTCTTGGACTAAGTGGTAGAGCACAGTGACCAAATACATGGGTCCATGCCATGTCCAGGACATTTAGGACAGGCAGAGGCAGATCCATAGCATGGTGTGGCCTTGGTCCTCTGTGCCAGTGTGTCCCTGTGCCATGGAAGGTCACATGGAGCCTGCTCTCTTTAACCCACTTCTTCTCTGTCCCTGTCTGCCAGGGTCACAGGGGAGAGGCACTCTGATGATTCTCAGTGACTGGGGTAGATGAGGCTATGAGGCTATGTGTTCTTGTGCCACACTGGAAAGTTGTATTGGCCCATCAAGGGACCCTGGGCTTGCTGTTCCTTTTGGGAGGGAATCACAGATGCTTCTGGAATCAAAGCCCCAGATCGGAGCATCTGGAAAGATGTCCTGTCCTCCTGAATGGACCTCTGTGGCTGTTGGTCTCATCCTCACAAGCTGCCGTTGACACTCATAATGGGCCATATGAGTGGCTTGTGTTCTGTGCCTGCTCTGGCCTGTACTACTCTGCCCAGCCTCTTCTATAGTCCACTTATCAGAGGAGGCAAGTGGGAGAAAAAACATAGGTCACTCGCCACGGTGCTCTTGCAAGGCGCACTGACCCTGGAAGCCTGCCCTAAACTGTCCCATTGTCTCCCTCTTGGCTGTGCAGAGTCCAGCCTGTCCCATGAGACCATGTACTTGGTGTATCCAGTTTAGAAGCAGGACCTTCTGGAAGGCTTACAGGAAAAGACTGAGGTAGAAGCCCTGGGTTCAGGGGTAGTGGGCAGGAAATGTTCACTCCTCCGCCTGTCTGCCCAACATGTCACAAAACAGCTGATAACTCACTTTTATTTGGAGAGCACTTTTAGTCTCATGGACACATTTGGTTTCCCTCTCATAGTCCCAAGTGTCAGGGCACAGATGTTTCACCAAGCATAAACAGACCTGCCTGAAGAGGGCTCCATGGACACATTCTCCTGCCCCCAGCAAGCCAAGCCATTTGCCAAGTATTCATTGGGAGAATGTTTGGAAAGAATGTCAGGGCTCTCATTTTCCTCTGAACTTTTTTCACTGGACTTGCAAGACCTTAACATTGGAAGTAGAAGTTACACATAAAGGCCTTACTCTTCCTCCCAACTGACCTTTCATGGTCTCGCCACACATTTCTGAGCTGGGCTCCACTGTCTTCACTCCCTCCACTGCCGTGAGAGGAAGTTAGTGATGGTTTCGGAGAACAAGGTGTCCGTACCTGGCTGGCCAAGAAGAGGGGCACCTGAAAAGGAAGAGGCATGGCAGAGAGCACTCAGTGGGTCACTTTCAGTAGGACCATGTCATTAGAAGATGAATCTAAACTCTGGAGCACTTACTGAGCTGACCAGACTGTACAAGTGCTGTATTTTTGCTGCCCTCTGGTCCTGTGCCAGCCCTGATCTTGTGCCTAAGGAGTCTGAGTGGGCTCTGGGGGCACCTGCCATACCATATCACATTCGGGTACTAGGGTACCTGTGGGTCCCAGACTCACAGCCAGGGCCCTGGCTGGCTTCCCTAGGCCCTGCCCTTCTAGCCAAGTCACAATCCAAGCCATGTCACCATGGAAACCACCCACCAAGACTAAGGGGGAGTCTGGTGGAGGGGCCAAGGGTGTATCTGCTGGAGTAAATGCCACCCTGGGACTCTTGGCTGCCCTGGGCTGGAGTTATTTCATGTAGGCTCATGAGTGGATCCTGGGATATCCTCACCCAGTCTGCAGTAGGTCTAGTCCCAGGGAAACTGATTCTCAGAGGTGCTGTGTTTGTTGCACCCTTGGTCCTTTGGCACCCCTGTCTGCTATAGGCTAAGGGCATTTGTCTGGGGTGCATCCTACTAGCCCCATAGCCCATGGGCAGTGGGTTCCATGAAGTCAGACACATCTTAGATTAGAGATGCGTAGTCATTCCCTACAATAGCATTGCCCCAGGAGCACCACCAAGCCTGGAGATCTCTGGGCCTGAGTGGCAGCTCTCAGGAGTTCAAGGAAGAAGTACAGCTTCCACTTCCAGGCTCTCGACCTGGATTTCAGCACAGGTGTACCCAAAACCCTGTCTGATCCCAGTTTGTGGCCTTGAGAGGTAACTTAGCTCCATATGAGATAGCCAGCCTGCAGGAGTCCAGTCTTGTTTTATAAGGAGCAAAGATTATCTTTTGGTTTTAGATTTTTGTTTTTAGTTTCATAAATTGTTATATTCATGTAGAAAAACTGGAAATTGGGGCTGGAGGTTTAGCTCAGCGGCGTAAGTGCCTGCCTTGCAAGCAGGCAGTCGTGAGTTCGATCCCTGGTACCGATAAAAAGGAAAAAGACAAAAAAAGAAAAGAAAAACTGGAAATTATAAGCAATCAGAGGGAAGTAGCTTTAAAAAAATCCTTTCACCAACAACATCAGTTAACATTTTGGCACATTTCCTTCCAGTCCCTCCTCCCTTTTTCCAAACATAACTGAGATTGTGTTTTATGTACAGTTTTGTAGCATGCATGTGTTAGCTTGGAAATAGGCCCATCTGTGTTTGCAGTTTGGGCTACAGGGAAAGTACTAGATTGTGCTGATCCCAGCTGAGGCTAAGGAAAAAGGAGATCTAAACTGTCCCCCTTCTCCTAGGCCTGGCTGAAGAAACTCATGGCCTCATCTCTTTCTAACCCCCAAAGGAAATCAGCCACAACTCAGAGTGAGCCTTCATGGGTTCTGACCTCTGTGTTACAGAGAGCACGTGGCCTTCTCCATGTCCAGCCGGCAGACATGGGCAGCTGTTGGGAAGGAGTGCAGAGGCCAGGCTGGGCCTGGCTTGCTGGCAGAGCAGCTGGAGTTTGACACCTTCCTGAGCATTCTGGGGTCTTCTGCAAAGCAGATACTTTAGGGGAAGGCCGGGGGCCTTCTGTCAGAAATACATCCTGCAGCTTTACCCAGATCCTCCTAGCTGAAAGAAGAAAAACTCTGAACCAAGAGTCTTCTGCTTGTAGCAATATGGAGTGTTTACCTGTTTTTCTTGCTAAAACCATCCTTTCTAAAAACCCTGGACATTATACAGTGAACAGAAGGTGACTGAAGAGATGAAGGCATGCCTCAGGAGCTGAGTAACAGCACTGGTGGATTCCCTTGGTTTCCTTTTTACCTCATAACTCCAGACTCAGAAGAGCCAGCAACTCAGAAACACTTATGGGAACAGACCCACCAAGAAGCCTCCCTAAAAGCCTGCTATCTCTGACTAAGGCATCAGGTTAGGACAGTCCATCAGGACAAGAAACTTCTAGATGATAACTGTTGTGCTTCTGGCAAACAGCACAGAGAACTCTGTGGTTCCATCCTCATCTGTGCAGGCAAGAGTGAGAGGGAAACCTAGACTGCACCCTCACCCAGCTATAATGAGCCCCCAACTCACTGAGGCCAGGTAGGATGCCAACACCAGATAATATGAGCCACCAACTAGGTAATATGAGCCCCACTGACTCCCAACTAGGGCATCAGTGGGGGTCCCTGGAGGACCTGAACCTCTAGCCACAACCAGTGGTAACAAGGCACCTGTCCTCTCCCTGCTGAATAGGCAGTGGCATAGAATAGTGAGGACTTCACCCCACCCACCACCTGTAAAAATACAGTGTCAGGGCCAGGGGTTCAGCTCAGCAGCTCAAACGTTTGCCTAGTTAAGTGTGAGGTCATGGGTTTGATCCCCAATACCAAAAACAAAACAAAACACAGTGTCAGTGAAGCCACAGGGAAGCAGTACTGAGAGTTTCCTGCTCCTCCCCACCACCTCAGACTCCCACCATCAACCAGCACTGAGAGTACCTCCCACCTCAGTGTCAGTGGAAGAGCTTCGACTCCATCACCCATCCAGCAGATGACCAGGCAGCATTGCTCCCTTCCCCTCTCAGAATGCGTCTAAAACAGAAAAGGAGAAAAATCCAGCTAAAGGGTTTAAATAAGTCTCAGCGTCTCATATCACACAACCCAGATGTCCAAGTTTCAGTACAAAACCACTTGTCATACTAAGAACCAAGAAAATTTGAAACTTGAATGAGTGAAGACAGTAACACCAGCACTGAGATGGCACAGATATTAAGACAAAAAATTTAAAGCAGCTACTATAAACGTGCTTTGACAAGGAATTGCAAGTCGCTTGAAACAAACAACAAAATAGAAAATCTCAGAAAAGGAATAGAAGATATAGTGAAGACGCAAAGGAAATTTTTAAAAAACTAGAAAAACCAAAAATAACAAGGTTAATGCATGGACTTGTGCCAAAATTAAGGGAACTGAAAAAATAACGTGAACTTGAAGATAGAAAAATAAAGATCTCTCAGTCCGAACCAAGAAAAAAACAGAAATGAGTGAACAGACATATCACCAAAGACCATGTGCAGACAAGAAGTATGTAAAAAGGTGCCACACATTATGAGTCAGTAGGAAAATATGAATTAAACCACAATGAGGTGATATCACACACCCATGAGACTAGCTAAAATGAAAAAAAGGCTGATGAGAACGAACTTGGATTGCTCAGAAATTGTGAGTCAGCGAAGTGGTATAGCCACTCCAGGAGAGAGTTTGTCAGTTTCTTTAAAAACCTACAAATGCTGGGCATGGTGGTACATGCCTGTAATCCCAGCACTTGAGAGGCTGAGGCAGGAGGATCACTGCATGTTGGAGGCCATCCTGGGCTCCAAAGTGGGCTCCAGGCATAGTGAGACCCTGTCACAAAATGACCAAAAAATCTACACATAAAACCATCAGATGAGTCAGCAGTGACACCCCCAAGAATTTGTCACAGAATAATAAAAACACAATGCACACAAAGACGTGCTTAGGAGTATTCATGACAGTTTTACTCATAACATTCCCACATTGAAAGCACACCCAGATATTATTTGGTGGGTGAACAGTTGAACTGTGCCTCCATACCATGGAATACTGCTTAGCAATAAAAAGAAACAAACTGAATTAACGGGAGCATACTGGGATGGATTGCTAGTGAAAACAGCCTACCACTAAAGGCTCTAAATATTCCATCTCATGTATTTAAACTAAAAATGACAAGATTATAGTGGTCGCAAACAACATTAGTGACAGGAATTAAGGAGATGTCAGAAAGGAAGTGTGTGTGGCTATAAACAGAAGTAGCACAAGGCATCTAGTAGTGGTGGAAATCTGTATTTCCACTGTGTTGGTATCAGTGTGTCAGTTTTAATGTTCTTTAACTGCATGAAGTGACTGTTGAAGAATGCGGAGTAACTTACTAGATCCCTTACAACTACGTGTGAATCACTGAATATCTGAAAAGAAGAAGTCTTTGTTTCAGCAATCCAGAAAAGTGCCTATGACAATCTGAGGCTAAGGAGCTGATGACAAGCTTTCTTGTGTGAGTGACAATAATTCTGGGATGGGTATACTGCTGAGGGAAATAGGTTGGAAGGACACACTGGACAGATGCTCAGGGTGGCCTGGTCAATGGGTCAGAGCCACCTGTCTGTCTGAACATGAGCTTCTGGCCAAACTTCCCACGGATATTTATGGAGCACTTACTAAATATGAGTGCTAGAGAATTCAGTACAGGAAAAGGGGTGAATAAGCAGTGAGTTCAGGCTAGGAGTTATCTCTCATCTTCAAGTTTCCGGCATGTGGTATAGTTATAATATTTTTTTTTATGATGGCAAAGTTAGATATTAAAATAAGAAGCCACATGAGCAGAGTAAACTCTGCTAGACATTCTCAGTTCAGAGGGTGCATGCATCCCTGGAAAAGTCTTTTTTAATCACTCTGAGCTCCAGGGTCTGACCTGCAGGAGTGGGAGAGACCGTTGGGGATTGTTGTGCGGCTGGGGCCCTGGCCTACACTTTCCTGACACACATGGGCTCACCTTGCCAGAATCACTGCCCTAGCTCCTTGTCCCACTAGGCAGTAAACCAGAGAGCAAACTCCATGCCAACGAGACAGAGGCCATTGCAGGGTCCCATGCACATCGAGTGGCAGTATCCTTGCCCAGCACACAATATGTCTGGGTCCATGCATTCTTAATACATAATCTACACTGCTGTTTGCAAATGGAATGTTGGCCACTAGGGAGGCCTATGTGAGGCCGTGAAGCTTTACTTGGTGACTCTGCACTTTCCACAGTCACCTACAGCAAGCCAAGATGTAGGGCTGAGAGGGACATTTGTCTCCTTGGAAATAATCTTTGGTTGTAGTGGAAGATTTTGCTTGGCTGCTTGCTAACTTATTCTTTTTCTACTTAGGGAAGTGAGAACCAGCCTTGCCTCTCCCATAGACAAGGTCAATAAAGTATATACATGCCTTGAGGCTCTTCATGTACCCAAGAATTCACTTCCTGCTGTGTCTGTGCTGCCATCTATATTTAGGGTTAGGGTTTTATTTGGGGGGTAAAGGGACCAGTCCAGCTGTGGTTTCTAAATCATGCATCTATTTCTAGAAAGAGCAGGGTTTTTAAATAAAAAAGTACTAGTTCAGCCAGAGTATCAGTTGGACCCTGTGTCCTTTCAGGACCATGTTAGGAAAGACACAGCACTCAGTAGTTGATAGGGAACAAACACAGCCTGTACTTCCTGGGTGGCTACTGTTGTCCAAGAATTTCAAGGTCTTTTCTGGCATGGCTTATTGGCACAGCCAGTTGTGCTGGGCAGGGAGAAAGCGCTGCTCACATTGTCCCAACGTGCCAGAGACCTGGGAGGAATTTTGGCCTTGCTCAAGGTCACTGGGAGGCAGCTGAGGAGGTTGGCGGATAGAGCCAGGGAATATGACTGCCAGCTTCCTGGCCCCTGCTCCAGCTGCTGTGTTTAGATTGTAGCAGAGGGAGGAGGCACTACTGGATCTAGGGGGTAAGCTGAACTTTCCATCCTCAGAAACCAAGGCATCAAGTAGAGAACAGCCCCTGCAATCCTGAGAGGGCCTTGGCTGAGGGGAGTGCCATCCCGTCCCTGGGCAGCCTGCAGAGCCCCCTTGGCTGCTGTGTGGTATTTGTTGGCAGTTGCCATGTCACGCTCTGACATCTCCACAAGAGCAAGGCCCAGGGACAGGTGTAGCTGAACCCAGTGATCCCCAGTCGGGGCTGGCCTCCCGGCAGCACCTTCTCCAGTTACCCTAAGGGTAATCGTGGGGACTAAGCATGTCATTATATGGTTTCTAGATTTTTGGCATGCTTCCCGTCTAGGAGCATCACTGGATTTTGGTTAGCATCACTGGACCTTGGGAAGACCCAGACTCCATGGGGATGTCCTTGTATCACAGGGCCACACCACTTACTTGCCTTCTAGTGCACTGAGGAGCAGCAGGTCAGATGTGTGACTTCAAGCTACATGTGGGTAACTGTCATTTAGGCCTGTGCACACCTCTTCCCAACTCTGTTCAGTCATCGCTCATTGGTAGCTTGGAATTTGCCACAATAGAAGCAATCACATGAAAATTGGCTCTTGCTACAAACTAGGGCCCCATTCTCTCTCTCAAAGAGTCAGTCTGCCAGTATTCGTCTGCCTTTCGGGGTCTTTTGTGCCCAGTTGATGGAATTCCAAGAGGAACTCAGCCAGGTCACCTGAGGCATTAGTGAGAGATGGGCAGCGGAACTGTTCACATAGACAAAAGAGGCTGAGAGCCAGGGTGAGCAGAGGTGCTGGAGAACTGTTGGAGTTCATCCTGCCACATGAACTCTTCCCACTGCACCCCAGGCCACCCATGTCAGCAGAGTTCCAGAAAAGTGTGCTCCATAGGTGGTCAGAGCCTGCCTCTACTCCGTGCTCCTCCACATGGCATTTCCTGGGTACCAGGAGCTCTACCAAGGGGCAGGCCCAGCTAGGGCTGCAGAACTCCCAGTCTAGTGGAAGACAGGACAGGCAGTCCTGTGGTTACAGATGAAGTGAAAGGGAATTCTCTGGGACTCCAGAAGCGTAGAGCTGGGGCTCCCAACTAGTCTAGGAGTACAAGAGGGTACAGACCCCTGAACATGTTCTCTCTGGATGCTACAACCTGTGTCTCACCTGTGTGTGTGAATCTGTACCCATAGTGGACTCTAAGCTCCTTAGGGGCAGAGTCCTTCCTTGGTCAGCTCTGTGTCCACAGGCATGGGCAGAAGAGGCTGTGATAAGCATTGGTTAAGGATGAGAGAAGACACAAACCATGGAATGAGTCAGCTCATGGGCTAACCAGATACCCAGGACCATCAGATCCCAGAGCAGTCTTCAGCTCCTCCTTCCCAGCCTTAGTCGCCTTCACTAATAGAAAATACTCAGAAAACACAAGCAAAGTTTTTGGCCTAATGCCTGGCACAGAGCAGTGCTTAATAAATAGCAACCAGCATCATTAGTGAAAATGTTCTTTGTGGTCTGTTTGAAGTCCCTAATATCCCCAGTTGACCACAAAGCAGTACTGGCTTGACAAGGAGCAGCACTGTTGGTTACATTGCAGTTGGCCTCGGGTGGCCACTTTCATTACCGGCTGTGGCTTATGATCTCCATGAAACAGAACTGTTACTCTCCTTGCTTAGATACACATGTCCAGACACACGCATGCTCTTGTGCCTATGCCTGTGCACATAAGTGCACACAGTGCACAAATAGTGCAAACAATTTGTGTGGACCCTCATGCACAATAGTGGTTCATTGTGACCTTTGGTGCTTGGGCAAATAGGTGTATGGCATTTTGTGTGGTTTTTGTTTGTTTTGCTTTGTTTTTTTTTCCCCTTAAATTAACTGTGTTGAAAAGCACCATGACTACAAAGAAGAGCACAGGTTGTACTATACAATTTAGTACATATTCACAAAGTAAAATATGTCACTGTAATCAGTCTCCATGGAAGAAGCAGGACATTTTGCAGCCCCTGTTTCCTGACTTGTCACCCAAAGAAGAGTTTTGTCTGTGCTTTGCTTTATGCGAGTGAAACCAGTCATTGAGTACCCTTCTCTTTGTGGCATGATTTGTCTAACACTGAGTTCCCAGAATTCCTCCCTGATGCAGCATGGAGGAATGGATCATTCTCTCACATTGCCGTGGAGTGTTTCGCTGTTTCCCTTTCACTGATGCAGGCTTAAGGTCCTGTTGGAACGCTGCTCTGGAATGTTCTCCTGTAGGTTCTGTTGTGCACAAGACATGTTGATATTCTGTGTACACAGGCAGTGAGATGCTGCATCTGGTTGCCATCTTCCAAGGAGGCCACCTTTTGAGCAGTCATGTGTCCAACCTCGAGCCAGGAATTCTAGACTTCTTACCTCACTTAATCCTCACACAACAGTCCGGCTGTTGGTGACTGTTACAGCTTGTGTCTCGATGTCCCTCCAAAGCCTCAGTTGATCTTAAGTGAGGCTTTACACAGGTGGCTGGATCTAGGCTACGTAATGCTGGGATCAAAGATGTGACGCATGGTGCAGTGCTAGGATTAAGGGGCTGAGTACTGTCCACCCTAAGGGTGGGTAGCCTGGATAAAATATCCAGACAAAAGAGGGTCGCTGCTTATTCATTTGCTTACTTGTCGTTTGTCACTTGTTGCTTGTTGCTGGCTGCTTCTGCCTCCCCTGCTTTGCCATTGACTGTTTCTCCTCTGTGATGCCCCTCTGCCATGTACCACCCGGCCTTGGAGCCAAGCAGCTATGAATTGAAATTTCTACAAACTGTAAGCCAAAAAAACCTTTCCTCTTTTAACTCTGCGTGTTAGGTATTTTATCTCAGCCATAAGAAAAGCAACTAAGACAATTTCCCTTATAGAAGAGGAAACTGAGGCACAGAAAGATGAAGGGACAAGGACTAGGGGACTCTGATTCATGCACCAGATTTGTCTGTAATGAACTTGTACAACCCCCACCCCACCGCCAACTCAGCCCTCCCATAACTGCTGGCTGCAAGGTTGTGTCTCCACGTTGGTCCTGAGCAGCAGCCTCAGAGTGGGTCAGCAATGGGCAACAGCAGGCTAGTAGTAGTGGGGGACAGTGTACCCTGTTTCCAAGGCAGGTCTGATGGGCCCCAGGTCTGTACTCTGGGGTTCTTTTTTTTTTTTTTTTTTTTGTCTTTTTCCTTTTTATCGGTACCAGGGATCGAACTCACGACTGCTGCTTGCAAGGCAGGCGCTTATGCCGCTGAGCTAAATCCCCAGCCCCTACTCTGGGGTTCTTACATCCCTCATGTCCCATCCCCATCCTTGCACACGAACTGCTTGGATCAAGTTCCTCCTACTGGCAGGCACCACTAGGTGTATCTCTCTCCTTCTGGAGGTGCTGCCTGTGCTCATCCTGGGAGGCCCAGGGTCTTGCAAAAATGGATTTCTTTTTCTTTCACTAGTTTTGGGTCGGGGCTTTAGGTTGTGCTGGTAGAGGACTGAGTCCCTTCAGGCCTACAGCAGACTCAAGGCTGTAAAGCAGTCTGTCCTGGACACCACAGCAGGGCCTGCCCACTCTGCTCCCCCGGGCTGGGCATGCTGAGCTCTGTCATGGAAAGTCTGAGGGTGGAGACAGGACAAGCAGTGTTTCCAAAGCAAATGGAAAAGGCAAACGCGAATGTAGAGGGTGGAGTGAGAGACAGACTCACAGTACAAGTATTTGCTGAGTGGATTGTGACTGGGCCCCAGGGAGCACATGGTCCAGAGGGGGACAGGCATGTGTTACCTGTGGTTACAGTTGCCAGGAAAATCCAGAAAGATCAGGCAGAGCCAAGATTGTTCAGTGAGTAACTAACATGAATTGTAGGAAGTTTTACGTATTCTTTCTTTGAAATGCTTATTGCGGTATGACATATAGTGCAATGTGTTGTTTTCCCCTGGACAGCACAGTGAATTCTACATGGGTGCACATCATGTGACCACCACCCAGATGAAGATGTGGAGCAATGCCGCAGGCAGAGTTTCCCTCAAGCCCGTTGGCAGCCAGTTCCCTGCCACCCTGACTCCCACAGGTCACCATCCCTCTCACCTGTAGCCCATGGGCCACTTTTGCTCCTTTTATCTTCTTCATGGCCCATGCAAAAAGCCTTTTACTATTGATTTATGCTTAAAATTTGGTACTAACTGGCGAAGCTAACCAAGCCTCTCCTTGGCATAAAGTCTACTGGTGGTTCCTGGATTACTGTTAAGATTTAATCTAAATTCCCTGCATAGCTCCAGCCTGAGCTAACTGGCACTTGCCCTTCAGGTCACAAGGTAGCTGTCACCTCCTTCAAGAAATTTCCTTAAAACAGGAAGATGAGGCTTCTCTGTCCCCCATCGTACCCCCAGGTGACCCTCCTAGCCCTTCTCCAGCCATCTCAGCTCCCCATGGACTCAGTCTTCTCCAGTGGATGGACAGCATGCGTTTCACCCACAGTCATAGCCCAGAGGCCTCTGTGTCTTAGGGCAGCCAGAATCTGCCAAGTACCTATTGTGACTCAGGTTTTGAACCTGTGAAGTGGGAGATAAGCTGGACGTGGTCCAGAATCAAAAGGTTTACCCTATGGGGCTTAAAATTTGTTTTAATTGAGATACAACTTGCCTACCATAAAATTCCATTTCAAGTACACTGCTCAACAGTTTTTTTAATATATTCACACAGTTGTGTACCATCACCATTAATTCCAGGTCATTTTTATCACTCCAAAAAGAAATCTATCCCCACTAGCAGTTGGTCACCATTTCCCCACACCCTCAGCCCCTAGCAGCTCCAGTCTGCTTTTGGTACCGTGGATTTGGTTGTTCTGGACACTATAAAAGTGGAATCAGGTTTCATGTATCCTTTTGTGACTTCTTATTCAACATAAACTCTGCCAGGCCCATCCATAGTGTAGCATTTATCAGAATGTATGTACTTTTGTGGCTAAATAGTAGTCCATTGTAAGGGAGACTACACGTGGTTTATCCATCCTATCAGTCTTGAGTGCTTGGGTTATTTCCACTTTTTGGCAATTGTGAATAGTGCTGTTGTGAACATTAAATGCAGGTTTTTGCATGGACATATATTTTCAAGCGTCTCAGGTATATGACTGGTTGTGGCATTTCTGGGTCATAGTAATTTATGTTTAACTTTTTGAGGGATGGGAAGGTATTTTCAAGACTGGCTAAGAATATACAAAGAAAAAAGCTACACTTAGTACTTTCGTTTCAGAAACTGCCAAGTAACAGTGACTGTAAACCTCTGGCACCTTGGCCCACACGGCTGTTTGTGAGGTGTCTTGGGCATGTCACAAAAGCACCATTGTTCAGAGCCCTGTTCATAGAAAGAGTAACACACACATCTGCGAACTCACAGAACTCTTCTCATGTTTTTGTGGCTTCCTAGGGAGTCCTGTGCTCCTAACCTTCACTCCCCCACCTTTATTGGGCAGCTAGTCTGTGCCAGCTCCATACTGGGTACCTGGGAGGCTTCAGTGACTAGAGAGGTCCCTGCTCAGACCCCACATCCTGGCAGCAATTGATAATAAAATGATAAGTAAGCAGTGAGTATAAGGAAGGTGAGCAGGTGCAGACGTGGAGGACCAGCTGGCATGAGTGCTGGTATAGTGTCACACAAGTAGGCTGTAGGCAGGAGGATCTTACTGAGCCAACTGGTGCGTTTGGAGCAAGACCTGAAAGGAATGGTGGTTCAGAGAAGGAGCTATGGTTCAGATACAGGGAGGATTATGTCAAGGGGAGGGAAAGCCACTGCAGTGCCCTAGTGTGGTGGAGAAATAGCACAGTGTCAAGGAGGCTTGAGCAGAGGTGGGGGGAGTTTTTTGGGGAAGAGGCTCTCTCACTTTGTTCTGGCAGCTGGGCTGTAGCTCTGCCCTGCCTCTAGGTATGAAGAGTCCCTCTGGCTGCTGTTTTTGAGGTCACAGTGGGGTGAGGGCCAAAGCAGGGAGATGGGTCAGGAGGCTTCTGCAGTAACACAGAGGTGGTGATTGCTTATGCAAATCAAGTACTTTGTACAGAGAATATAAAAATTCAGACACTAGAGAGTGTGTATTAGCTTTCCCTTTGCTGGGACACAATACTAAATACCCACAATTTAAAGGAGAAGTTTAATTTAGCTCATAATTTTAGGAGACTCATTACATGGTTGACTGGCTCCAAGGTAGGAACATCATGGTAGGAGGGTATGGCACAGCAAAGCCACTTAGTTGATGGCAGCTAGGAAGCAGAGTCTAACATGAGAGAAAAGAAGGGGCAAGGGACAAACCTCAAGACCACACCTCTGTAACCCACCCAAGCATACCTAGAAGTGTGCCCCCCCAATCCCCTGGGCACATCCCAGAGCCGATCAAGTTGACACTCCACCCTAACCTCCATAGAGTTGATGTCACCTTCCAGTCCCTGGAGATAATCACTAGGGTTGCCATCTGACTTCTATCTCCCAGGCTGTTTTGCAGAAAAACACACACACTGTACTTTAATAAGCTCATATCAGAAGTATCAGGTTGCCCAGCGTCAGTTTTTCCAATCCATGAAGCTGCCCAGGTCAGGGCGTGATTCTCAGCCACTGGACATCTGTGATACATTTACACCGTTATGTACTCACCAATCCCCAGGCATTGTTGTCTCTAGTTTTCACTGTTTAAAAACAGTTGCTGTGAAGATTCTTATACAAGCATGTGTGTGTTTTCAAAAATAAGCTTTTTATTTTGGAATAACTTCCTGTCTACAGAAAGATGACCAGGATAATCAACTTTCCCATCTCCCCTTCCTCAGTTTTTGGTTCACTTCTTGCATGTAGCAGGATGTTGATCACACCTAGGAAACCCATGTCAGCACTGTTCGTGATGTTTTTGTTTAGATTGAACCCAAAACATTTTTGTTGTTGTTCTTCATCTTTGATTATTTGTTGAAAATAAATTCTCTGAAGTGGAATTGCTCGGCCACCAGAAACACCAGACTGACATCCTTTGGCTTATTGTTCCCAAGAAGGTAGGGTCCCATCCCACAGAGCGAATGAGGGTCCTTCAGCCACCCCCTCTTTACTGCCACTGAGTGGGACTGAGGTTATAGCACCTTGGATCCCAGTCCTGGGCCATTCTAGCCACAATGTAGAGAAGGACACCAAAGCTGAGCTTTAGAGATGGGCAGCTTCTCTGTGCTCCCTCCTGACTAGGCAAATTCCCATCCTCAAGCTATGACTTCCATAGGTCCCAGTTTCTGTTTGAGATGTAGCTAAATGCTCCCCCTGCCCCCCCCCAGCCTCCAGTTCCACAGGACCCCAGGAGCCTCTGTGCTGCCCTGCTGTTGGCATCTGTGGACCCGCCCAGCTCAGGCAGCTGTACCTTGCCTGATGCAGGGGACACAAGACCCAGTGCTAGCAACTCCCGACACCTTGTGAGCTACATCTTGTAACCATCATGTGTTTTCTGCATCACATGTGTGAAACCCGAAAGACAAGCAGATGAGACCCATCTGCCAAAATATTTGTTGCCACACAGAGCAGGAAGTCCTGTTTGGCATATGTTCTCAGCACACAGCCATAGTAAACCAACAACAGTGTCGAGGGTGTTGGTTTGCTCAGAAGTGACAGCGGGAATTTATAAGGAGCAGGGCCCCTTGGGCAGCAGCCCCTTGCAAGACCCTCTGTCCAAGCTCCTTGATCCTGGACCTTACTGCACTGCATGGTCACTGACTTTCTTCTTCAGGAAACAATCTGTGTGCTGAACACTGGGTGATCAGGCTGTGGAACTTCAGATCCAAGTTCACAGGACCTGTAGCTGGCACTGTGGTGTCCCAAGGGCACAACCAAGGTGGTGAGGATATCAGAGCCCGGGAAAAGGAATGATCATATCCTACCAGGTACCCAGAATGGCTCTGGAGGAGACAGCATCTGAAGAGGATGAGAAAGGATATGTGGGGGCAGAGCAGAGGGCATGGGGTGCAGGCAGGGGGACTGCAGGTGGAGTACAGGGTGGGAAGGGCTGTCATTTTAAACTGAGAAGGGCTTCCCAGACTTCACCTGCTGAATGACAGTCGTTCTCAGCTTCCCTTAGTCCCCTGCATGGGCCTCTCACCTTCTGGACTTGCTGTCTTGGGGACTGTTACACTCTCTCCTTGGGAGTCCGCCCAACTGTGACCTTAAACCCAGCCATGCTGTACCTCTCAATCTTGGCCTCCAGCCACCCCCACCATAGCCCAAATTCCAGACAGTGCCATAAGCACCCTCTTGACCTCTCCCCTCGTCCCTCTTGGTTATCTCAAACCTGGCAGCTTCACAAGAGAGCCCTTTGGAAGTTTAAGCAGAGAAAGAATCTGTTGTAGCATAGAAGAATCTGCTCACATATCTGGTATTCCTCGAACATCTAGCAGTTACAAAGGGGATGATAAGAGAGGTCCCATGGAGAATCTTGACCAAGCATCCAGGTCAGCATCACCTGTAATGGGATGTCACATGCTCCTGGTGGTCCACTGAGAGGGCACTTTGCTTCATATCAGGAGTCCTGCACAACAACACACAACTATGTCCCAACCCTGAGGGCACTGTCAACACAGCTGAAATTCATGTCCCCAGACAGTTATGCTGGGGTCGGGCTTCAACATGAATCTACAGGGACCCAGTTCTGTCTATTCCACACTCCTCTCTTCAGGGCCCTGCTTTCTCTGCCTTCCTAGGCTGCATCAGCCCTTGACTTCCTGGATCAGTCCTGAACTGCTTCCTGCACCTGACTTCTCTGCTACAGTGAAGTTCCTGAGGGCAGGGGCTTTCTCTTGTTCCTTTGCTGTGTCTCTGCCTCTGGCCAGGACTTGGAGCAGAGATGATCTCTTCTGTTCATCTTTTCCTCGTCCCCGGTCCCCTCTGTTCACTATTGCAGCATTGCCCCTGCCCTAGACTTCCTGGCATCCATGTTGCCTGCTCCATTGTGTCCCCTGCACCATCACTGTCTCAAACGTGTGTCCTGGTCCTCTGCACCCTGCCCTTCCCCAAAGGCATGTGAAGACTAAGTGCAGTTTACCCATAAAGAGGAAGCTTGTTCACTGGGTGTAGAAGTGAGCAAGCCTGGTGAGGCAGGTGGACAGTAGCGGGTCAAGGCCAGGCAAGGAGGGTGGCTTTACCACACCAAGAACTCCAGTGCACACACCTGGGGACTCTGCCTGGCAATCAGTGGTTCATGACACAGAGGTGCAGGCTGGAGGAAATGTGGGTCCTACCTGGACTGATCATTTCCACCTTATCCAGAGCACTCAGCCCTGGTTTTCTTAGTTGCTTTATTCTCTGAACTCCCAGGGTTTTGATTAGTAGCTGCTGGGGATGACTTCATATGGTGAATTTATTGCCTAGTGGAGTATACGCATATAAAGAAAGAGGGAAAAAAAACACCTTGGACGACAAGAATAAAAATACAGCTTTCCCAGAAACATTTAAAGAAAAGAATCCATTAAAAACCAGGCAGCACATAAAGCACTAGTGTGAGGTGGGAAGCCATACAGGGGTGTAGGGGTGTGCTTGGGTGGCTGTGTGAGCCCAGGTTCCCTTCACAGCCTACCCCAGACCCCATCCACAGCCTGCTCTGACCCCCCCATCCTGCCCCCAACACCCTCCACATCAGGCCCCAGATCCCTTCCAAAGCCTACTGTCAGACCATGTATCCTGCCCCTAGGCCTGCTGGGCTACAGAGATCTCTGGTATCACCCCCGCACATGCACACCCAAAACTCCTTCCTCCCTGAGCAGGTGATTGAGGGATAAAGTGGCTTCTCTAGGGCAGTAGTAGCAGTCTAAGGCCTGTCCTGGAGGGATGCCGTCTGTTAAGTGTTCTGCAGAATGCTGTTCCTCCTCTACTCCTTCTCCATGGCCTCTGCTCCCCCAGGCTCCACCTGTGCCCCATTGAGCTCCAAGCACAGATACCACCGAGTCTCTGCACAGTGTCCCAGGGGACTGGCTGGTGCGGTCCTGTGCTCTCAGATGCCTGACCCATCACCCAGCAACTAGTGCGGGACATCAAACAGGGAGAGCCTAGTCTTCACCTTCTGCAGGTGAGGACACAATGCTAACTTTCCACAGGCTCAGGCTGTTGCTGGGGCAGCAGGGACCATCGTCCTCCCCAGTTTAGAGTTGATGGAGCAGGGACCATTCAGGGACATAAGTGCTGCAGACAGGGTCTTTGCTCAGCTGTGGGAGGAGCTGGTGAGTTGGCAGGTACCCTGCTCCTGGCCAGAGCAGCAAGGGTGGCTAAGTGTGGACAGCACCTCCGATGCCAGCCCACTCGCATCCTTGTCCCCCCAGGTAACTTTTCCTTTGCAGCAAGATATCCCTTGCAATGAGCCCACCCTGAAATTTTATTGAGCCAGTGAAAAAATTAATTAGCTTCATAAACTGTCACTTGACACTCTCCAGAGGACCCACCTCAGGCTTTAAGGGCCTCTGGCGCAACAGGTCAGGTAAGGCCCTCTTCAGATGGTCAGGTAAACACACAAGCCTGACACAGCCTTGCCTTTCTCACCTCAGAATGTCACAATGTGGTCACTTCTCTGAGATGAAGCAGTGCATGGCCCTGGTCCACCCATATATGCATGCATGTGTTGTCCCCTCAGTGATGGCTCTTGCTCAGGGCAGTGTCCCTCCCTGCCTTCCTCTTCCAGCACTAGAACCTATTATGGTCCCCATCAAAACTGTATTTTGTTCTTCAACTTCATGTGTAATAATTGGCCCCAGGCTCTGAGCTCCCCACAGTGGGACCAGGCCGCCTTAGTCACAGCCTGCATACAGAGATCGCTGAGGCAGAGAGACCCCTCCTCAAGGCCAGAGGACGGTGCTTCACAGAGACCCCAGAAACCTCCCCAGAATGGTTCTAGCCCAGAACCCAGCCTGTAGGCCCCAGGACAAGAGTCCAGCATGCTCCTGGCTTGCTCTTCCTCTCACAGCCCTCCCAGGCCCTTTGAGGATGTTGTCACCACCAGGAGGACCTCATACTCTCCTTCTACCCCTACCCGGTTCCTGGGGCACTTGCAAGCAGAGTAGAGCAAAGCAAATTGTACACAGGGGCTTCTGGCTGCGTGCTGAGCATGTAGCCACAGAAACACCTGCCAGCAGCTCTGAGCACCCAACTGACAGAGCAGAGCAGAGCAGAGCTACCCCGCTTGTTCATCATCCCCTCATTTATTCAGCAGGGGGTTTGTTTGTTTGTTTGTTTGTTTGCATAATACCAGAGGCCCTTGAATCCAGGGCCTTTGCACTGAGCACATCCTTAGCCCTTTTAGTTTTTGTTGTTGGTTTTTTTTTTTTTTTTTGAGACTTTTTAGGCTGCTGAGTTGCTCGGGCTGGGGTCCAACTTGCAGCCCTCTTGCTTCAAACTCTCAGAGAGCTGGGATCATAGGAATGTGCTCCCACATGCAGCTTCAGCAGGGTTTTGAGTACCTCTCAGGTGCCCAGCGTTTTGCTAAGCACAGGGGTACATGGCAGGATTGGGGAAGTCAGAACATCTACCCTGAGGACTTGCGGAACACAATTACGGGAACACTATCAGACAGGCTTGACAGACAGGGTCTGATGAGAAGGCCCAGGGTGCTAGGGGAGCCATAGGACAGCAAGGGTGGGCAGGTGATGGGAAGGACACACCTGGGCTCTGTCTGGAGCCATGTACCTATGTGCCAGGGGCCATGGTGGCACAGCCTTGAAGGGGCCCAGGCACAGCTGCTGGCCAAGAGAACCATATGCTGGCAGAGTCATAGGGCACCTGTGGAGGTCTCTGTTCTCTTCCGCTAAAGCCACCACCCATGTAGCCTGGCATCCAGGGTACTCACTGGTGGCTCTACACTTTGGTTCTGAGCTTGGGACAAGTTTCTAGCATGCCCAGAGCTTTGGCATCATGCACTATCAGTGTGTTCGGGGATCTAGACCAGTGATGGTGAACTTTCAGAGCTTTCAGTGGTACAAAAAGCACCGTGCAGCACACGTGCCCAAAGTTTGCCACCACTGGCCAAGACTAAGTATATAGGGGACTACTAGTAACAGGGTGTCACTTGGACAAAAGCTGCTGGAACGGCTTAGACTAGTGTTCCTGAGACACCTTCCCTTCTACCCCCAGGCCTTACAGTGTTTTGGATGTCCTCTGTCCAGGGCAGGGAAGCACTGCCACTATGGCTGGCAGGTCTGAGTCATTCTGCCTTTTGATGCAAACACTGAACTCCTGGGAAGGCAGAAGAATCACAGCATTGAATGCTGTCCAGTTTCCAACGGTGCTCACATGCTGTGGCGCCAATGGGGGGAAACCATACATAGCACCTATTCATTTCAAGGCCTGGCCTGCCTATGGAAATCAGCATTTCAGCGTGGCCAGGAAGGAGGCCAGGGTTTCACTGCAGTATTTTAATGGATGGCTCTCCTACAATTTATAGTGCAGGCCCCTGTTGATGGACATGTGGGTGGTTTCCATTTTTTTCATGGGTGTAAATCATGCCATAGCAAACAGAGTGGGACATGTATCCTTGTGCAAATGTGCTAGGTTTTCTTTAATAGCAATTTTCCCTAAACTTGCTGAAGAATAACACCCCCTGGTGAGCTCTATTATGCAGACCTCTAGGGCTTTCTAGGTGGATCTGATTCTAGGACCTAGGAACTTCCTCCTGTGTATCCAGCACAACTGATACAAAAGTAGTAAGGTCAGGTTAAGTCCAGTGAGCAGACACCTTCCCGTTTATTAATTAGGTAGCGCCCACTGACTGTGCCAGAGTCTTTTCCACTCCCATCCCCTCCAGCAGTGGGAAAGAGCCCTGTGTTTCTGCATCCCTGCCAATTCTTGGTGTAGTGAGACTTCTTAAATGTTTCCTAATTGGAAAAATGTATGATGATACCTTGTTTTAAATAATCTGAGTTTTCCACATTGTTAGTGTGGTTAAACACTATTTCTTTCCTTTTCTCTTCAATCCCAGACACTCAAGCACTATTCAAATGTTTGGTGTCCAGTTCTGCCTCCTGTTTGTGTGCTTCACTGTAGGCTGCCTGTCAGTTCACCACTGATGCTACCTTCTTCTCCAGTTATAACTGGCCCGCGATTACTCCCATTCTCTTTCCACCTTGTTTATGATGTCTTATGGAACAAAAGCTTTAATCTGAAATATAATTATATTTAAAATGTCATTATTTGTGATGGTTTGTGAGTTTTCTACCTTGTTTAAGAAATCTTTCCGTCCCTGAATTATAATTAAGATGTTCTTCTCTGTTTTCCTTCAGAAGTTTTAAAGTTTTTCTTTACATATGTAGGTTCCAAGTCTTCTTGAATGTGATTTGCATGACGTAAGGTGGAGGTTTGATTTGATTTCCTGTATAGGCAGCCAGTTATTGTAACACCATTTGTAAGTCTGTCCTTTCCCCACTGGCTCGTAATGCCACCTCTGCTGTGTTTATTTTGCATATTTGCCTTTTATTTATTTTTGCTATTGTTGTTAGTACTGTAGATTGAACATGGGGCCCATCTTGGTCATATTCTCATCGCTGACCCACAGTGCCCACTATCTCCAACCTAAAGGAGGAGGAGCTTATTTTGGTTCATGTTTTCAGCCTATAGCCAGCTAGCTCCCCAGGAAAGCAAGACAGAGGGGCATAGCAGAGGAAAAGCTGCTCAGCCCATCACAGCAAATCAGAAAGCTCAGAGTGAAGGGAGATACATTCTTCCAGGCCGTGCTCCCAGCGACCCGCCTCTTCCAACCAAACCCCACCTTGTAACAGAAAGTCTGCTGTGTCACCCCATGACCAGGTCACTTTCCAAACACCTGCTGCATTGGGAGCCATTTGAGACCTAAACCATGATGGGGCCTTTGTACTGAGCTACATACCTAGCCCTTTTTTTACTTTTCAAATTTTGAGACAATGTCTTGCCAAATTGCCAGGCTGGTTTTCCTACCTTAGCCTCCCAGAGTGCTGGCATTACAGTGTACACCACCACACGTAGTGTCCATATTTCTATATTTGCTTTTATCAGTTCCTATTTTTGTATGTGCATGTGTGTGTGTGTACACGCATGTGTTTTAAAGCTCTGTTGAAGCTGACCATGATGGTTCATGCCTATAATCCCAGCTATTATGCTTTAGATCTAGATGTCCCCTTAATGCTTCATCTGTTTGTAAGTGGGGCTTTTTTGGGGGGGTGACTGGATCATAGGGGCATTATACTCTATAGTGGGCTTGTCCACTGATGAATTTATAGCTAACTACGATGTTGGTAGGTCAAGCTCTCTTGATCTGTTTCCTGTCTGCTATGCCGTAAGCAGCTCTCCTGTGCTATGGCACCCTGCCTTGGAGCCAGCTGGCTATGGACTGAAACCTCTACCAATTGTGAGCCAAAATAAATCTCTCCTCCTTTAATTTGAGGGTGTCAGGTATTGCATCTCAGCAATAAGAGAAAGTAACGAAGACACCAGCAGTCTGGGAAGGTGAGGAGGGAGGATCCCAAGTTCAAGCCCAGCCTGGGCATCTTGGTAATTTAGCAAGACATACCTGAAAACAGGGTGGGGGGGGGGGATGACAGAGACACAGAGAGACTGAGATAGAGACAGAGAGACAGAGAGAGAAAAGAAGGAAGGTACCTCCATGTGATGGCCTGGATTCAGCCCTAGTACTAAAGAAAAGATTCTTTTGAGTTCCATAAGTCATATAATTCATACATTTAAAGTGTATAATTCAGTGTTTCATTATATTCATACATCATCACCACCAGTCAATTTTAGAATATTTTCCTTACCTCCATCCATTTTGTCTTAGGCTTTTTTTTTTCATCCATTTGTTTGTAGACATTTAGGTGGTATGTATCTTTTTTTTAAATTTTATTTAAAAGGAAAAGAGAAAAAACAAAACAAAGCGGTGTAAGGGCACAAGTAATACAGAAGGTATCTATCTTTTGACTCTCATGAGTAACACTGCTCTAAGGGTTCACGTACAAGTTTTTGTGTGGACATTGGTTTTCATTTCTCTTGGGTATATATCCAAGACATAGGAATTGTTGGGTCATATGGTATCTATTTTTAATCATTGAGAAATTTCCAAACTGTTTCCCAGAGCAGTCACACCCATTTATATTCCCACCAGTAAGAGTTCTGATTTCTATATGTCCTCACCAACGCTACTACCTGGCCTTTCTGTTCCAGCCAGCCTGGTCTGTATCTCACTTGGGCTTTAGTCTGCAGTTCCCTAATGACTACTAATGTCAAGCACCTTTTTTTGTGCTTATTGGCCATTTGTACATCTTCCTTTGCCCATTTTAAAATTGGGTTGTCTTTTTTATCATTGAGTTCTAAGAGTTCTGTATATAGTCTGGATATAAAACTTTTACCAGATTTACAACACATTTTTTCCCATTCTGAGTTATGCTTTGAAACAAAAAATGTTTTTTTGGATAGTCAAGTTTATCTATTTTTTTCCTTTGTTGCATATATGTGTGTGTGTATACTTTTTTTTTAAGCAGGGTCTTGCTATGCAGTTCAGGTTGGCCTTGAGCTCACTTTGTAGCTCAGGCTGGTCTTGAACTTTCAATGATCCTCCTGCCTCAGCCTCCCAATTACTGGGATTATAGGTATGTGCCACATTGCCTGGCTGTTGCTAATACTTTTGTTGTCATACCTGTGCATCCTTTAACACATTAATCCATTTTTAATTCTAATTTAGAGTAGTCTGAGATAAGGGTACAACTTTCTTCTATTGTGTGGCTATCTAGTTGTCCAGCATGATTTGTGAGACAGACTACACTCTTTCTCCTTTGAATGGTGTCCTTAATGAAACTCAGTGGACCTTACACTCATGAATTCACTTCTGGGCTCTCAATTCTATTCCATTGGACCATATTACAAGTACTACACTAACCTGATTACTGTTGCTCTGTGGTAAGTTTTAAAATCAGGGAAAATGAATCCCCCTACTTTTTCTTTTTCTAAATTGTTTTGTTTGTTCCAGGTCCTTTAAGATTTCACGTGAATTTTAGAATCAATTTGTTAATTTTTATGAAATCAGTTGGGATTCTTATCAGGATTGTATTCAGCCTGCAGCTCAAATCTGGGAGTATCTCAGTCTACTTTTGCTGCTATAACAAAATACCTGAGACTGTAATAGTTTGTAAAGGATGGAATTTTATTTCTTCGCAGTTCTGGAGAGTAAAAAATCCAGTCAGGGCCTCAGCAGTTTTAGTGTCTGGTGAGCGATGTTCTCTCTGCTTCCACAATGGTGCTGCTTACTGTATCTTCACAGGGTAGAAGAAACAGAAGAGGAGGAAGAGGCAGGTGCTGTTCCCTCAAATGCTTTTCTAAAGTCACTGATCACTTCCTTTTTAAAAGTGACATACATTGACAATTAGGTGTTAGCATGTGAATTTTGGGGACGTTCAGTCCAGAGCAGAGAGTACTGTCATCTTAATAATATTAAGTCTTTCAACCCATGAATATGGTTTTATGTTGTTGTTGTTGTTTATTTGGATTTTCTTTGATGTATTTGAACATTATTTTGTACTTTTCAGAGTATCAGCCTTGCCCTTCTGTTGGTAAATTTATTACTGAGTATTTTAATCTCTTCGTGCTATTGTAAATTGAATTAGATGTGTTTTATAATCTTCTGGAGCAAACTTTTCTTAGTTAATCTCTAGGCTACATGTTGAAGGCCCCAGGTAGGGAAGCAGCTGAGTGCAGATGGTTCCTGCCCCCCTAAGCTCCCAACACACACAGCTGTCCAGAAGTTGTGAATGTCCCCTACTCTGTTTTCTTTTTGCGACTGGTGGGTAGGAGGAGGGGAAGATCAACACAATGAGCCCCACTTTGGGAAATGGGCCAGTGAACAGAAAAGCCTGAAATGACTCCCACAGACTCTGTATCACTCCTCCCTGACATGGGGGCAGTATTAGGGGAAATGGCCCTACTCCCAAACCTAATGTAGTGTAGACAGGGCTCCATTACAAATGCAACCAAGGTGGGCCCCACCCTGAAGGATCTCCAGATTCACTGCAAATGAGTCCCCAGGCTGGCCTGGGGACTCAGTGCCACACAGAATCAACAGTCACTGCGTAGTGAAGCGGGCAGCCAGCAGAGCTTACGAAGGTCCAGTGCGGCTTCACAGAGCTGGTAAGGTCTTAGCTGAATCTTGGAGGAACAGGCACATTGTCTGGCAGACACAAGGGAGAGCCTTTCCAGCAGGGAAATAGCAGGCAGAAGCCCACAGGCAGGAATAGGGCCTCTGCTCACTTAGGAAGCCCTGCCTTCCTGTTATCAATTTTAACGGCACACAAAATTTTTAAAGTAAATGAATTCATGGTAATTAGGTTTATTGTCATTATCTTGCAAATTGCCTTGCTGTGCTTCTGAGAACACAGGTGTATGTTTGTGAGTTTGTAAACCACTGTCAGTGCAATTGTTTTTAACTAAAAAGAATTTGGGGATTATCAAGTTCAAACAGTTGTCCTAGGTTGGGCATATTCCTGATCTGATCTGTAGCTCTTGCCAGTTTCTTGGTGTAAATGCTCCTACAGTGGCTGACTTAGAACTGTAGCGTTCTGTTTCTGAACTTGGACTTGGAGAGAGACAAAGTCAGCTTGAACAGCTGATGTGAGCCAGCCATGCACCCCTACCCGCAGCCCACTTCATTTATATTCTCACATGGAAAATGTTCTCACTGCCTGCAGCCCACTTAATCTATCTTCTCATAAGGACTTTCCTGGGGTAGAACTGGTTTTAAGAATGTAGACATTAACTAACTTCACCCGTAAGTGCTTGCTTGTGGCTGTATTGCGACAGCCCGGGGACTGCGTGTACAGTGAGCCTCAGAGAGGGCTGTGTTTCTAGTCTCCGAAGAACATGGGGTGAGCAGTAGATAAAGCAAGAGATTCTTGGGCAGGCTGCAGGAAGGAAAAGGAAGCAGCCGTTCCGCTTTCATGAGAAATGCCACACAGCAGGAACTCTCAAGGTATTATGGTGGTACCATCAGGTCCTGTGCTCTTCAGAATGTCCCAGGGTTACTCTGCTTCCTCCAAAAGGGAGTCCAAGTATCTGGAGAACAGCCTTAGACTTCATCAGGTTCTGGGACACATCCTCCCAAGCCAGGCATGTGTGTTCCTGGCCTCGGGACCGTGGTCTCAGCCAGCTGTGACTGGACCGGGTGTCTGCAAGCCAGCGGAGCACAGCCCAGCCAGAGCAGAAGGGACTTGCAGTCAGTGTCCGTGCCAGGTCTCACTCCTCTGGCTGGGCATGGCGGGCCAGGAGCAACCTCTGTCAGCACCTTGGCAGTGTCCATGACGGATCAAAGACATGAGCACTGCTGTCTGGAGCAGTCTTCTATGCTTTGTTAATTTTTTTTTAAAAGATAGCTTTCTACAAATATCTACACAAATATGTCCATATCAGTGGATTCTGCTTCCTTGGGACCTGTCGTGACACAGCCTGCAGAGGACACAAGGCTGTGTCCCCCGAGGCTGGCTTCCATGGAGACACCAGGCCCACCCTATCATCCCTGTCCCTTTCCTCATCTGCCACAGAGGTGGCACAGCATGCTGGGAAGAGGCGTGGGCCACTCTCCGAGGGATCAAGTGCTGCACTATGCCTGGGTCAATGATGAAGGGACAGCAAACGTTAGGGAAAGCCAGGCTCCATTTCCTTGGCCAGCTGTGCTGCCAGCAAAGGTGTGCCTGTTTGTAACCGTGGCAGAGCTCTTCTCCACAGGGAGGTCTCTGCAGTCATCTCCTGGCACTTATCTGTTAGAAAACATGAGAGAAAACAGACCTGTCACCCACAAAGACCAGCACTGCTGGCCAGCCTTGTCCAAACCCTCACACAACCTTGTTCCTGCCACCAAAGGATTTACAGAGAGTTTGGGGGACGGTCTTTACAGAAGTGTCAGGCTCCTCCTGCGCACAGCCACTCAGAGCTTAAAGGTTGAGCCTGTGAGTGCCTCATTAGGGAGACCTCTGTCTCACTTAGACCATGCATCACAAGTCCTAACTTTGTGTCTGTTCCATGCACAGAAGCTGTTGATTGTGGGACTAAACTGAGCCCTCTACCCAAGGTCTAAACTATTATCAGCAAAAGTGAAAACTTGGTTTTAAGAAGGTGGCACAGGCCAAACTGTGGAGTTGTTTAGTTACAGCTCCCGAACCCACAGGTCTGCAGCACGATCCACAGATGAAGACACAGACAGAGTTATGCAGGAGCTGGACTACTCACAGGTGTGAGCACAGGAACTAGGCTGAGTCCGAGATCGGAATGCCGAAGTTTCCCCCATCCCAGATTTACTTGGGAATTGGTCCCCTGAGTTCCCATTCTCTGGGACTTCCTTGCTGTGTTAATGACTCGTAGTGAGACCTTTTCCTGTCCACATTCAGACTGGCCTGCTGGCCTCCCTTGGGCTGTGGGATGCCCAGGGCTGCAGAGGGAGGAAGGCCCCCTGCGTGCTAGAGTGCTCCGGCCAGCTACCCTTTCAATGAGCACATTATTCAGCCGCACTGAGCCCACGAGTCTTCAGGCTCGGGAGCTGTCTGCCTGCCAATTCCAGTTGTTTTACTTCATGTTTCAAGGCCAAGTCCTTTCAGGAAAGTTCTCTCCACCTCACCTCACCCCCTCCCTTAGTAAAATAGATGTACAGTTGACTGACTTTGCAAGTTTTTAATATCATTATTTCTAGAGAATATGTGAACACTTTGTTCGCTCATTTCGTCTCTCTCTGCCTCTCCTGTCTCTCCTCCCTCCTTCTCTTTTTCTGGCCTCTCTCTCTGTCTCTCCCTTTCTCAGTGTGTCTCTCTTCCTCTTCCTGTTGCTGTTTCTGTCTCCCTTCCCTAAACACATGATATTAAATGGGGAATGAAGACCAGGAGCCCTTGGGGGTAGGGTACCAAACAGGCATTGGCTGTAGCTGAGGTCTGCAGCTGCCAGACAGCGGCTTCCACATGTGTCCCAGGGGAAGAGCTGGAGCCTTCCTCCTGGGCTGGGCTGCTGCTGGCTGTCTTTGCTGATGTTGTTCTTGATGCCCATGATGTTCCAAAACCCTGGCTCAGTTAATAATCCCTCTCTGTGTTCATATCCCTACCTTGTCCCCTGTTGCTTTTGGATTTGGCATTGTGCCTCCTGGAGATGGGAGGACAAAGGGTACAAGCCAGGGAATACTCTCCCATGGGAACACGTTCTGACCCATATATCTGAGTCAAGGTCTGATTCAGGGGCCCTGGTGATGGTGACCATCTAAGACAGCCACTCAGTGACCCCATTAGGGAATTTGGTTTCCTCCTGGGAAGTGGGAACTGGACGTGTCACTCTGGGCCAGGAGCCCTAGGAGACGAGAATAGCATCCCCTTGTGGATCCCCCAACCTCCACAACATGCCTGGCCCACCCCCCACACTCCACTCTGAGGAGATAAAAGGTCCAGGGCTGCTCTGTCAGCCTGTTCTTGCATCCACAAAACTAAGGCCAGTTGGCAGAGTGCTCTGTGATGGGACAGAACGGCCCCTGGCACTGACCAGGCCCTATGATATGCAAGAAGGGGCCAGAGGCATGGTTATTAGGAAAAGCAGTCGCCAGCCTTCATAAAAAGAGGCTCCCTGACCCGGATGAGGTCACACCTGCACATGGGGTCTGAGACCAGGATTCTTCTGTGAAGCTCAGTGGCCCCAAAGGAAGGAATTCCTGTGCCCAGGGGCCATTTTATGGGGTGTCCAAAGGAGCCCCCCATTTTGGTGAGCCCCCCTGCAGCAAATACACCAAGGACTAGAGGGGTATTCGAGTGCTGTTCAGGGTTCAGGCTTAACTTCCGGGGCGGTGGGGATGGGGGCTCCCCACTTGGTGTGGTGTGCAGTGGTGGTGCGGCTGGCTTGTGGATCCTGAGCCAGCGTTTAGCAGGAAAGGAGAGAGGGGCCGGGAGAAAAGACAGAACCCACCCAGTGCTACCCTATGCTTGTTCACCACTGTGGGCCCAGGGAGAGAGGGGACCCAGAGAGGAGATGAGGCGATCCCAGCTTCCCCACTTTCTTCTAAAAACCTGTGACTCCAAGAAGTAGAGGAAGAGCACTTCAGGTCTAGAAGGAAGTCAGTGTGGGTTCTGAGGTCCAGAGAGAAGAAGGGGCCTGTCCAGGAGGAAATTAACTTTGTCGCTGAAGAATTTTGTCTAGGGATGATTTATGATGCCAGCAGCTTCATCTCTTTTGCTCCTTCTTTCTCTCCACCTTTCTATGCGTTCTAGACAATCTAGTGCTCAGATTTTTTTTCTGGTACCAGGGATTGAGCTCATGACCTTGTGCTCACCAGCTGTGCTGCTGAGCTATGTCCCAACCCCTAGTGCTCAAATTTACATGGGAAAATATGAAAGTGACATGCATCAGGAAGTCAAATCTTAGGATAGGCGGGGAACAGGCGCTAGCACTGTGAGGTCCTGGCAAGTGACCAGGCTGAGAGGCGGGGAAGGGAGAGCGCAGCGGATGGATGCATCCAGCTTCCCGCCATGCAGGGATCAGCACCCTAATGAGGGAGGCCCTGTTCTCCTTGTCACCCAGCCCTGACTCTAAGATTCACTGAGCCACTGGCTGGAGTTTGAGCGCCACTGGCGCCACCCAAAGGCCTGTGTTAGGTGCTAGGGCAGGACAAAGGGAGGAATGAGTCACTGAGTTTTCCCAAATTTACGGAAAGCCTGGGCCCTAGACTCCAGAGCCCAGGTTACTGCCGTCCGCCAGCATCCCCCTTGTATCCCTCAGCCCAGGCCCTCCTGAGGGTCACGGGATCCTGACAGCCATCGTCCCCACACATGGCAGGCAGCTGATAGGGTAGGTGGGAATCATCGCTGGAGCTGCCTCTAGTCCTTCACCGAGGGCACAGGGCGGGCTTGTTCGGCCTGGTTTATGGCTTCCCGGTAGCAAAGGGGCAGGCCAGAGTCCGAGGAAATCAAAGCAGCGTTGAGTAAACGGACTGAGGAGCAGCTTGGCTCCCCCGGCCGGGATGAAAACTGAAGAAAACAAGATTTGTCTAGGAACCATCTAGGGCACGGCCACCCGCCGGGAGCCAGGGAACTTTGGATGGGGTCCCTGTGGGCACAATTGGCCCAGTGTGGGGCACACCGCCCCCAGGGCAGACTGGCGTCCCCTAGGGCCAGGATGAATGGCCCCTCACCAGGCTGCTCTGACGATTTACGAGGTGACTTGGCTGGCCTGTGATTAATGCAGTGGCTCAGTTAGCTTTTCGGGGAACCCCAGGGTGAAAGGTGCTAAGTAAATTAAGGGGAGAGTACTGGCCTCCACGCTGGTTTCCTCGGAGTGGCCTCAGTTTCTCCATCTGTTTAGAGGCACCAGGAAGAACTGTATCTCCACCCTGGCCTTGTGTAAGCCTCTGTGCAGAGTTCCGGGAGGGGACCACTTAGTCCCCTTCTGCTCAGGCCTGGATGCCTGGTAGGTGGCTGGGATAGTCCCCTGCCCAGGGCCAGGCTCTGATCCCCGACTGGGTTTTGGTTTGGCCTCCCTAGACCCAGGCAGCATCTGTGCTCCCTGGGCATTAGCTTCCTTACTTAGAACCAGAAGGGCCACCTCCTAAGACAGAGTGGGCTCATTTTCCTTTCTCTCTGCTTGTTTCTGACATTAAGGTCACACTGGTTCCCCTCCCCATGGTTCCTCTTGGCTCTGTGACCCGAGCAAGTCCTTTTCCTGCATCTTCTCAGGGATGTGCAATGTGACACCTTCCCCAGGTGGCCACCAGCAAGATGCTACCACAGTTGCATTAGGCACTCCATCAGTCCTGTATTCAGAGAGTGGTACGTTTGGGACCCGTGTGGCATCTGCTGGCAGCCAGTGGCTACATGGAGGGACTGGTCTGCAGGTGGTGTTTGTGGCATCAGCATGTTGCTGGCCAGGGTTACCTCAGCTGGCCTAGCCTGGCCCTTGTTCTGTGACTAACTGATATGGTCCGCAGAGCAGGTGGCATTTGCCATGCCTGGCTGACTATTTGGCCCCACAGCCAGCACTGGTATAAATGTTCTCTCCCCAGCTGTCAAGCTACCAAGCCCAGGAGAGGTCACCATGCCCCTCATTGAGTGTGGCTGGGCTGGAGAATGACCTTGACTTTTCAATCTTGTTAAGGGCTTGTTTGGAGTGGTTGTAGGACAGAACTGTAAACCCTGCAGCTACCATCACATACATTCCTAAACCAATGTCACTGGCAGCTCCAGGGGCTCACTGCAGAATAGGTTCTGCCTGTTACACACCGTGCTTGGGCAGCTGTCTATTTCCTGTTCCTGCAGCCGTGGTCACCTGAATACGTAACCCTGTAGCCCCCCTTGCTCTCCATTTCTCCTGAGTGTTGTTTATAGCTACACAGTTTTATGGAGCACGAATACCCTACCGCCGTTACTCCCCTCGGAGAGCGCCTGGGCTGCTGCTTCGTGTTTCGAATAGCCCTGTCATAGCCCTGTCATGACCGTCTTTATCATGCTCATTGCTTTTTTTCCTTTGGTGCAGCAAACTTGAACTGAGAATGTGTCACATGCCAGACTCTGTAAGATCTCTTTAGAGCTAAATCTCAGGCCTGGGGTTGAAGAGTATGGTCCTTTCTGTAGATCTTAACACTGACTGTCAACACTGCTGTCTGTGTGCAGGAGTAGAGTCCCGTGCAGCCTCTGTCCCATCAGAACATCCAGTGCAGGCACGAGCTGGTCACTAACCACTGCCTGTAGGCTCAACACTCGTTTAGTCCCGTGTCAGTGTGACATAGAGGGAAGGGTCTCTTGCTCAGGGTGGGGTTTGAGCCAGGCTGTGAGGAATCCAGAGCCTTCTGACCTGTGTCCCTGGAGGCCTCAGTGAGGGCCTAGGGCACCTGTCACCTCCTTTGCACATGAGCAGGTGGGTGGGAGTCAGACCCCCATCTCTGGGGATGGTTAGGGTCATAAGCGAGCTCAGTGTTATTTCTTCTGCTGTCCCATTAGCTCTAGAGACTCTGTGTTAGCTTAGGAAGTGACAGTTGACTAACTCAAGACCCTCACAGTGGAGCACATTAGTGTTCAGAACCCACATTAAAATGTTTCATTTCTCATCTCATTTAAAGGGGCTGGCATGGCCCTTGCCATGGGGTGTGTCCTCCCCTACCTAGGAGCTCTACCCCTCTGCCATCTCAGGGCCTTGGAATGAGTTCTAGAGCTCAGAGCTCGGCACGGGGCAGGCCCTAGAGGTGGACTGGCCTTGGCCCTTTCCTCTGTGCTGGCCCAGTCCCTGCTGGGTGAACAGGGCAATCCAGCAAACTGCCAGGGAGAGAAAGGACCAGCCATCCCACTACAGAGGCATCCTCACAGAGGAGAGTGTGAGGTATTGGGAGGAACAATAAAATCCCACAACAGCTCATTAACCACAGCTCCAAAACACCACTTGGCTCCTGGATTTTTGCCAGCTTGCCTGTACTACGCCAGGGTCCCCAGCCTGCCTGACCGCAGCCTGCCTCTGCCTCTGTCCAAGCAGTCTCTGCGGTAGGCATGAACACCACAGAATGGGGGAGGGGGTAGATGAGGTTCGATAGCACACCCCTGGTGTTGGGAGTGGAGCCGTCAGAGTCTGTGGAGACTGTTCCAAATCAGGGGTGGCCAGGCTGGAATGCACACCGAAGTGCCCAGCCGTGCCAGGTGTTGGGAGGTCCAGGGAGCAGGCTGAGCCAGTCTGAGCCTAGAACCCACTGTGTTGCATGCAGGCTCCTCAGAGTTTATATGCATAGCAGATAGGAAGGACCTGCTCTCTGGGAAGAATGGCTTCTGAGCTTTGGCAGAGCCCCTGTGGGAACCTGAGCTATCATATTAGGCCATGCATGTCCCTCACATCCACATCTGTGCTGCTGGGAAGATTGTTCCTCCTAAACAGTCGGCTGCTTCCCATCTGGTTTCTTTTTTGCCTTAGCTCCAAGCTATACTTTTTCTGCTCAAATGTCCAGGCTTTTGGTGGAAATATTTCTCTTCTTCCTTTCTGTGGTTCTGGATCACCTCTCTAAATTGCTCTGGATCTGTCCTAGAATAACATCACTGTGTGCCTTGCAAGTAGCATCACCTTCTCCTGGGCCACCTCATAAGCACTCAGCGCTTGGGTGTGCAAGCTATGGCTACACCAGGCTAGACAAGGTCTCCTTGTCCTGTGAGGTCTGACCTGAGAAGGGAAGCTAATGGGGTGACTTTTCCAGGGAGGCCTGAAGAGGGCACTCTGCCCTGTGCCCTGAGTGGGGTGCAGGCAGTCTTCGAGGGGGGGATTTGGTGGTTGGAGTGCACATTGTGAGGGGCTGGGCCAGCTCTTTTAAATCCAAACACACACCAGGTGCTCAACATGTTTTTATCAAAATATTATGAACAGCTGTCAGGCTCCTCTGCTTGAAGCCACATCCCCAGCCTCTGGCAGGTCTGTCCCTGTGCCAAAATGAACCTTTTAGATGACCCCAACCCTCTGCATGTTAGCGCAGGCCCTGGCTCCCTGTGGGGTCTGGAGCAGGCAGGCGAGCAGGCAGGCGGCAGGGACTTCCGATTGCATGTTAGGAGTGAGACCTCCCGACACCGGCTCTATGACCTGGGCAGGCCACTCGTCCTCCCTGAGCCTCCATTTGTCAGCTCTGAAAACCAAAGTAGCTAAAAGGTCTTAAGTCCTCCTGCCAGATCCTTAGGAGAGGGGTCTCAGGGACTGTCACTACTACAGATACCATAAACAGAGCATCCTGTGGGCTTGGAGAAGGCCTGAGGGCAGGCTTGGGAGGATGCACATTGGGCTAGCATCCTTGGTGAGTCCAGAGTCCCTTGTTACCTGCCCACTGGCACAGCCACACAGGCAGCTCTGCAGGGTACCCACTGGTGCTTGGTCCCTAGCTGCCTGGCTGGGTGGGAGAGCCCCTTGGGGAGAGCCCCCCTGAGATATGTGGGCCTGACTCCAGCCCAGTGTCCCCGGGCAGTGAGCACTGGGTGGCTTCCCTTGAGGGCTGGGAGCCTTCCTCCAGCTCCAGAGAGCCAGCCTTGAGGGCTTGGCCAGCTGCAGCCCCGTTCACCTACCCAGCCAATGCAGCACCTGCCACATCTGATTGCCCACCTCAGCTCAAACTCCCACTTTGTGCACTGCTCATTCAATCCAGTGTCAGCCTCCCTACCCACGCAGGTTGGGCTCTGCAGAAGGCCAGGCCCAGGCCCAGCCATGTCATCCGGTGATCTCCACCGCTGCCTCAAGGGCCTGGCTCACCCCCACTTCACAGATGAGAGAACCGAGGCTCTGAGTGGTTATTCAGAGGTCACATTGAGGCCAAGGTCAAGGTGAGGAAGTTAAGGAATTCAGAACACTTGTGGCCACTTAGCTGGTGTTGGCTCTGGGGAGAAGGGAGGCAGGGAGGTCCTGCATCTCAGATTTGGAGTAATTGTAATAGGATGATGGAGTCAACACATGTGCCACCAGTGCAGAGCAGGCACCTAAGTAAGAGGTGAGGACTGAGGAAAGGACGACTTCATGGACCAGGTAACTTGCTCCTTGGGGCTTCGGTCCCGAACAGCCCAAGTTTTACGGCCGGATAGCAGATTTGGATACTTACAGGGCGGAGGTGGGGAATGCAGTGCAGTGGCAGAAGCCCGGTGTAGGAATGGTATACAGGAGAGAATCTGGGGGCGTGTGGCTAACTGGAAGCCTCCTACCGCATTCCAGGCAGTAGAGCACAGCTGTTTGTTGCCTGTGGATTTCAGCCCCTTATTATTGGTCTTTCAGATTTCCAAAGAAGCCAGACCCCCAGCTTGTTTCTGACAAGCTTCTGTGTGGGCCTCACCAGACATGCCCAGGACCTAACTGTGCATGTGAACTGGGTAAAGGCCTGAGGGCAAGTGCACAGCAGGCAGCGCCCAGGAATCCTAGGGCCTCATCTGCCAACAGGGTGGGGAGGTCTCCTGTGGGGGCCATGCATCCTGCCAGGGTGTCTTCAGCACACCCCGCCTCTGTTCTCACATGCAACCGAGGAGCCGTGAGAACCTCACAGGAAGCAGTGGGCGCCGCGGGCTCGGTTCTGGTTGACAAGGTGCCACCTGGCTGAGCCAAGTTGTAAATAGACACCATTTCCTCCCTGAAGACGGGGTGGTCTGGGGCACTGGTGCCACTGTCCACCACAGAATCTTTCCCCTCTAGGCTTGAGCCTGGACATCCAAGCCCTTCCAGCTCACACTGCCCTCAGTGAGGCTGGCATGTTCCCTGGACTTCAGAGAAGGAACTGGGGTGTTTTGGTGGCTCTGCCTGGAGCACCCAGGCGTGGGGGAAGGCCATGTGCAGTTCTCCTACTGTGCCCTGTTTCCTGAGGGTTTCCACAAACACTGCTCACCTCACTACACAGCCAGAGCTGGCAGACCCTTCCTGCCTCTGTCCTAGCGTGGCTGGGAGGTGAGAGGTGCTCTTGTTCACAGGCCTTAAGGTCTGGCTGATGTCACTCACCCAGCAGAGTCCAGATGCAGAATACAGCCCGTCCACCCCAAGAGGAACGGCTCGCAGGAGTCTGTGGCTAGGTCTGTGTGAACCTAAGACTAACAGTGTGAATCCTGCTCTGGGAATCCTGGCTGTGACTTTGGCGCGTCCCTTCCCCTCTGGGTCGGCCTCTTCATGTCTGGAATGTGCAGAACCCTGGTGAAGGGGAGGCTAGTCACTGTGACTGCCAGCAGCCCTGTGCACTGGTTGTGTCCTTTGCTGCTGGCCAGCAAGCTCCACTCACATCCTGGGCTTGCTTCTGGCTGCTAAGCATCTATGGGTTGGGGTAGCAGGGAGATCTGATGTCCATGAAGATGTGTGAGACCTTGAGCAAATCCTTCTTCTGCCTCAGTTTACCCCTGGGATCAGCCTACATCCTGCTGGGAGAGACTGCTGTCTTCTTAGCCAGAGGATAGGTCAGCAGGGATGGAGGGTTTCTGAGCCCTGCGCCATCATCCCCCTGAAGGAAAAGTTAGTTTAACCCTATCCCCACATAGCTTCTCATATCCATATGAGCCTCAGCCACCAGGCCACATACTGGGCAAGAGACAGTGACTTTCCTATCAGGGTTGCGGGCCCAGCACCAACACGTGCAGCACAGTGTAGGAGGGTTTGTGTCTCCACTGGAGGGCACAAGACCCACCTCAGTCTTAGCTTTGCCTGCTCACTCCACAGGCCCCCCGCATGGGGAACGGCACAAGAAGCGACCAGCAGAACCTCTGGAGGGTACTAGGACCAGCATGGAAATGTGGGGGACCTGAGTCCCTCATGCCCTGGGCTAGCTCCTCCAGTGGCAGGAGTGGCTGGGCTAGACAGGTCCCTCCAGAGTACACGGCTTTCTCCTTGACACAGAGTCTCCATGGGGTGCTTGGAAGAGGCCCCCTCCACAGTATAGAGGAGTCAGATCAACAGGGTGGCCAGGCATGGCCCTGGCCACTGGTCTCGCTCCACAACTCCATGGCCACTGCCTGGCTAGAGTTGTGGTTCCAAGGGAGGCTCCAGCTAGCACAAGTTGTGACCATTCCTGTCCTGGCCAGGGAACCAGGGACCTCAGCGAGGCTCTCAAGGACTCCTTTAGGTCTGAGATGTGTTGTTGTTGTTACCCCTCCCCTCACTGTCCCAGAGTGATTTTGAGGCTGCTCACGAAGTTCTATGTGTGAGGGTTGTTTGGGAAGGAATGCAAGAACTGCAGGTTGTCTGGACTCACCTGACCTTGGGGCTGGTAACATGGCCCCAGCCCCAAGAGGGCGGCTGTCCCCAAGAGGACCCCAAGGGGTCCCTTCAGACCAGTGAGGCATCTGGAGCTGGCCCTGTTGGCCTCTCGGCAGCCTGCTGTTAAGGCAGGAGGTGCTCCTGCTATCAAGGTAGGCACAGGGCTGGGGACAGGGGCATGAGGGCTCCTTGAGTAAGGTGGAATCAGTGGCCACCAGGCCCAGGCCGGATTCCCAGGCAGGCCCAGTCTGAGCCTGAGGCTCCTGTTTCTGTGTGATTTCCCTGGACAGGACCCCCTCCATGTGCCTCTCAGCACCAAGTCCTAAGTGCCATGGGACCTGGCTGGGGCAGAAGAAGCCACAAGTTTTGTAGGAAGGAGCACACACCCAGGTGTCTGCAAGCAGTGGGACACAGCACTTTCCCAGAGGCTCCGAGGGCGTCCACCTGTGTCTGAGCACCTCCAGAACTCAGCTCTGCATTGGCCCTGGGCACAGAGGCAAAGGACCACTTGTCTGGTATCTGTGGATGACTCTGCCCACCCATCCACCCCACTGTGGAGTCACTGACCCTCAGGTCCCTGCTAGTGACAGCATAGCCAAGGGGTTGCTAGCCAGGTATGTGACATCCTGAACCTCTTGCGTGCCAAACTAGCTCAAACAAAGCTGTTGGCTTGACTGTATACTTTGGACCGACAAATGGCCAACAGGAAACCCATGGGCACATTCGGGTGGCCTGGTATCCAGTAATTGACCTTCAGAAACCTCATTCTGTGGGTGGAGGAAGCAGGGTCCCTGCCATATCCGCCTGGCATTTTTGGAAGCCAAATTGGGCACCCAGGGGTCTTGTGTGGTAGGGGCTCAGATGCAGAGGCCCCCTTCACCCGGCCTCCGCACCTCTGGCCCAGGACTCATTGCATTCTGTCCTTTTCCTCCAGCTCTGTCCACACAGGCTAGTCACCAGCACCCTTCAAATGCCATTTCCCAGAACTCCTGGCACTGGGCAGCCCAGTACCAGGCCTCTGTTGTCCCCTGGTGAGCAGCCTCCTGTCGTGGGACTCTCAGTCTGGCTGGCCCTACCTCTCTGACCAGGCCACACCCATGTCCTCTGGGTCAGCAGGACTGGGTGGAGGCCCTCCTCCCCAGGCCCGGAGGAAGTGGCAGGAGGTCCATCTTGCTGAGTGCCTGTGCTGGGCGTCTCCCACCATTTTCCCTCCTCCAGCTCGAAGAATGAAGACCGAGCCTGTGAAGCTGTCCAGGCAGCATGCACAGTAGGACAGCCTTGTTGGCTGCTCTCATTCATTCCCTGCATTCGGCTCAGGGCATGAGGGGGAGGCATTGCTGATGCCATGTGGCACCCTGACTGTGAAGCTTTTTGTTCACCATTGGGTGGCCACTTCCTGGGTGCCCGCTCAGACCGTGCCTGCATGGGGAGCGGGTTACAGCAGGCAGGAAACCTCACCTCTTCCTCTAGCACAGGTGCTGGCAGGTGAAGAAGCAGGGTGGTGCCCACCTGCTTTGGGTATGGGAGCCAAGATCTGTGTGCTCTGAGAAGAGAGCCACTCACTGTGTGGGGTGGAGCAGAGTCAGTGATGGGCCATAGTGGGTGGGACCTTGAGGAGTGAGTAGGAGTTGCAGTGGAGCAAGGGTCAAGAGTATTCCAGGGCACATTGTACACAGTGCCGTAGAGGTGTGGGAAATCTGGGAATGCCTGAAGCTGGGTGGCTGAAGTGTAGAGGGTCCCATTTAGGATGAATTCATCTGCTTTGCTGGACTGTGACATGGACACTAGGGAGCCGTGGCAATTTACACAGCAGTGACAGGGAGCAGGCCAGCTTTCTGAAGCAGTTGAGCAGCTACATTGACTGGAAAAGAGGGGAGGGAGCCAGAGCCAGTGTAGGAAAAGGGGGTAAGTGGAGGAGCGCAGATGGGAAAACTGAGGCTCAGCAAGATAAAGAGCCCTGCGCAGGCCCCACTGTCAATGAGGGCCCAGAGCACAGCATCCGTACTGTGTGGGGGCCTGGGGCAATGTTGTGGTTTCCATGGGGAGCTGCCAGCCCCTCCCAGCTACGTCCACAACGATGACCCAAGTTTCAGCATACAGAGAGGTTACCAGAGTCCCCATGTGCATACCACTAAGGCAGCCCCAGCCCCTCAGCTGCCTGCTGTCTGCTCCCCACTTTGTGTGCTCTATCCCCATTTCCCCTCCGGCCTCTGTGTCCCCCATCTCCTGGAGGGGGGCAGTCCCTCCTCTGCCAGCCTCCAGGTCACAGCTGTTCTGCTGTCCTAGCAGGGCCTGCTCAGGCAGGACAGTCCCTCTGCCATGTCCCCACTGCCATGGAGCATGGCTTTGCTGGGTTTCTCACCATAGCTTCCATAATGCAGTATTTTGAAGCTCCCAAGTCAGAGGGTGTGGCCAGCTGTGGAGCCCGTGGAGCAGAGCAGAGCTGTTCCGGGGCCCTGGGTGAGCCCCTCCTATCTGTCCAGCTCCCTGAGAACAGAAGCCACATAATCAAGACATAAAAGTCCATGATTTCTGCTGTGTGTGGGCTAACACTGGCCAGCTGCTAAAGCAATGCTTTCTCTTTAGTGGATTCTTGCACTTAAATTATGTGTAATTAAACATAATGAGCCATGTACGCCACTCGGCTAGATGCCGCGCGTACACTGCGGCTGGTAGACTTCTTATAGTGTCCTATTTTATGGGGAGTTTGTCAGTCCCTCTTGGGGTTGACTTCATTTGAGGGGACAGAAAGCCTGGCCTGATACCTTGGTGAAGGTATCCAGGAGTTGAGCCCTGGGTAGGGCTGATTAATCAGGGGGCCCCTGCACTAACCTCCCTATTCTGGTCAGAAAAGTGGGAATCTCCAGGGAGCTGGGAGCAGGACCAAGGCATCAAACCCTGGGCAGGTGGCCCATGGCAGACCACAGCTAGAAGCGCACCTGGCCATCCCTCAGCTTGTTGGGGCTACAAGTGGAGGACGCTGCTCCCAGCAGGAGCTAGCTCCAGAGAGCCTGGGTGGCAGACGCCAGAGCCAAGTCCAGGCCTTCTCTGAGGGCCTGAAGAGTAACTGCTTTAGCTTCGCAGACTACATTTAGTTTCCATGGCAGATTTTTTTAAACAACCTTTAGACATATTAAATGAGGCTGCAGGCAGGATTAGTTTGCCGACCTCTGTGCTCTGAGCCACGGAGTAGCCAATGGTGGTGTGTATTCCTTGTATCGTCAGATGTGGCTTCTTAAGTAAATTTCTGAGGTTGAGCATTCATAGTAAAGAGCAATAAAAGTGAACAGCGTGGTACACCTCTTTGAACACATCTGCTTCTGCTGCTCCCACTCAGCTCAGAATCTGGAACCCTCCAGCACTCTGGGGCAGACTCACCCCGTCACGGGATGTCCCATGTACACATCTGCACTCTTTCCATCCTCCCACGGAAGGGCATCTGTGTGGTGCCTGGTTTTTTTTTTTTTTTTTTTTTTTTTTTTGCTGTCACCATAAAAGCTGCTTGGAGCATTCTAATACAAGTCTTTTGATGATGTAGAGGGGCACATTTGCCATGAGCACACCCAGGGGTGCAATTGGGGGGTCACAAGTAGGTGTCAACAGTTTTCTGTTGTGCTGCATCCTGTACAGTCTTTGGCATCTTCAGTCTTCAGCAGTGACAGGTACGTAGTTCTGCTCCGATGTAGGATAATGGAGATCTTCATTTCAACATTGACTAGGTTGTCTGTGTCTCAACAGCACAAGTGAAACCCTGACACACAAGTTCCTACACCTTGACTTGTTAATGAAGTGGGTAGTTCCTGCATACTTGTGCCCAAGGTTTATGGTTTGTGGCCTCACCCTGGCAGGCATCTCTCATTAAGCATTTTGACCCATAAGCAGCAGAATCTTCACACTCAGGGAGGCAAGGGCATACTGTCCCCTGCTGCTGGCGTCAGTGGGTGGCCCACTTGGAGTGGTGCTGTCAACTCTGGTGCCTGGAGAGTACCAGAGAGTGCTCTATCTGGAGAGATGAAATACCCAGCTGCCCCAGAAGCTCTTGGAAACTGTGGCACCAGGGACATTGGTCTGGGAGCAGAACTGGGTCAGACTTAGCCCTCTGCTCCTGGCTATGACCTTGAGCAACACTCTGAACCTCTCTGACCATTCCCTCCCTTGTAAGAAGGCAGTAACCAGCCCTTCCCTGGAGCACCTATGGGAACAGTGGATGTGAGACCTGTAATTGTTGTGGTTGGGGCCCATTCTAAAGGCCTTAGCTCTACATGAGAGTGGGTAAGCAAGTGGGGGTCCTAGGAGGAGGTGTGGGGGCAGAGCTTAGCCTAATGAGGCCCAAGGACCCAGGCAGAGCCGAAGGCTGTACCCTTCCTGGTCACAAAGGGCATCTATGCTGTTCTGCCCTCCTAAGGGCTACCCCATTAATACCCCCACCCTGGTCCAAGGAGCTCAGCAGTACCCATGGAGACTCTCCCTGCCAGAAGTGGCCTCTAGGTCACTGGGCTGAAACCCTTTAAAAGAAAAAACTGCCTTTTTGCATGCTGGTCATCTTAGGGTAAAGCCCATTGGACAAATCAAAACCTCTGAAAGGGACAAGGTGGCATTTAGATGTTGTGAGACCAACTCAGCCACCTCCTTCCAGGCCCTCTCAGGGAACTAGGCCATGGCTCAGCCTGAGAACAGTGAGGAAGGGCAGCCTGGGGTTCCTGGAATGAGGTCCCACCTCCTCAGGGGCTGTCAAGACTAGCCTACACTGACCCTGTCCTGTGCAGGCTCCTGTCTCCTGCCTACCTGTCTGCCTGGGGCCCTTTCCAATTTCAGGATTCTCTCACAACCCCTTCCGCTACAGCTCCCCTCGGGGCCCCCTAGCCAGCTTCCGGCCAGGCCTCATGTGCTGTGGCGGCTTGGTCCCCCATGTAGGACGCGGCTGGACTCTTTAAGAGGCAGAGCCTGGTAGGAAGACACTGGCACACTGCCCTTGGGTAGGATTGAGGTGGTCCTTGGGGGACCCTGAGTTACTTTTCTTAAGAGTGAGCTGTTGGCAAAGCCTGACCTGACCCCTGAATCTCTTCTGCCATGATACTGTCTGCTATTAGTCACTTAGTAGAGGCCAAGCAGTGACCTCCCCTTGGACTTTCAGCCTGTAAAATTGAATTGAAAACACTCTCCTTTAGATATTTGGTATAGTAATGAAAAATGGACTGATACTCCACCAGACTAACCTCTGGCCCCCCTCCAGGCCCAGCGATGAGCACCATCCAGAAGTAAAAGCTGATGGGTATGTGGATAACCTGGCGGAGGCTGTGGACCTGCTGCTGCAGCACGCGGACAAGTGACAGGCCTTCAAGAAGTGCCCAGCCCCTTCCACCACTGCCCCCAACCCCCATGCCTGGCACAGGCAGGTAAGGGCAGCTCTAAGCTGCCTTGACCCTGGGCCCAACCAGCCAGGCCCCTTCTCAGCCTGCTGGGCAGAGGTTTGTCCCCCTGGTGAGGCCCAGGAGGTGGCTCGGATCAGCAGGCCTCTAGAGAGTGCCCTCACCCAAATGAGTGGCTGATGAACACTCACCCTCTCCAGAAATAATGCTGGCTCCTGGCTCTTCCTGTCCCCACAAGACAGCATGGCAGACAAAGGCGGGGGCAGGTTGGTGGGAGGCACTTCAAAGATACCCTCTTCCAGGAGACTCTCAGCCTCTCTAATCAAGCTCACAGGCTCAGAAAGTACTCTGGAGCAGCACTGGGCACACCTTACTCTATGGTGCCCGGTATACCGGAGAAGCTAATGGCTCAATAAACTCAGCTTTGACTGCCAGCAAGGGTCCTGTGGACTGTGTGGGAGAGGGGACCTGGGAGGGTCTCAAACACTGACCCTGCTCTGCCATGTGCTGGAGCCACTGAATGTCAGAGTGGCAGGGGCATGAAACCACTTATCTGATCTCTTTAACAGATGAGGAAACTGAGGCCTAGAGGGGACAGTGAGCTGCCCTCAGCCTCACCTGGGAAAAGGCAAATCACAGCAGACATTGGCACTGCCTTCCCCTATTCACCTTTCATTACTTCAACAAAATAATTCAGGCAAGCTAACTTTAGAAAGAAGATAGGTTTATTTAGTTCAGTTTTGGAGTCACAAGGGCATAGTACCTGCATCAGCCGGGCTTCAGTGTGGACCTCGTGGCCTGTTGGCACAGGAGCATCAGTAAGAGGAAGAGGGGAGGAAGCCAGAGTCCAGGCACAAAATCCCTGCTAAGGGCATGTACCCAACTGACCTATCAACCTCCTAGTAGGCTCCATCTTTTAAAGGCCCTGGCAGTTCCTGCCACCCTGGGCGGTCAGACCGTCTACATGTGAACCTTTGGCAGCTGAAAGAGCATTTTCCAGACCAAGGCTGTGGGGCCTCTGCACCCCAATTCACTTTTAAACCACTTCAGCTCTCCCAAGTTAGTCTGCTAAATGGTTAACTTGATTGCTGTTTCTCCCTAAAGCCTCTGAGAAATCTTAGGAGGTGGCTTCGCCTAAAAGTTAGGGGCCCTCCATAATAGCACTTCCATTGAACCAAGCAGGCAGTGATAAAGCACTGGACCTTGAAGCCGGAGTCCCCTGGCTGGGTAGCCATGAAGTGACGAGGGCCTTATGGGCAGGCTGGACACCATTCAGTGAGGATTAGGAGGAAATGGTGGCCAAGTCTTTTCATCAAGGTGAGAGGCCACCAGCCAAGCTAGTGTCACTGGCACTGGAGGGCAGGACTTTGGCCTGTTGGTTGGAAAATACCCAAAATGGCCGCTCCTTGACAGAAGCCCCATCATAGCTCATAGGACAGGAGTGTGTGCAGGTCCTGGACATGCCCCCCCACACACACACACATGGAGGTCGAGTGCAGTGGGACTATACATGTGAGTCTGTTTTTCCCTTTCTCTTTCATTTTTAGCTGGCTCTCCTTCCTAGCTCTCTTTAGCAATCGCTTGCAGCCAGGGCAGACCCCCATGGAGGAGAGGCTGGTCTCTCTCAGGTGAATGGAGACTCCTCTTCAAGAGCTGCTTAGTACATGGATCCTTGCTTTGTCTTGACAGAGAACACTCTGCTCTCTAAGCTGCAGCAGGCTTAGTGAAGAGGACGCTGTCATTCCCATTTTACAGATGAACTGCACAAGATAAAGTGACTTGCCTGTCCAAGAGCCATCAAGCAGTAAAGTGGAGAGCGGAATCAAGGTCTGGTCCTGCATTGCTTTCTCTTTAGTGCCTTCAGGAAGGCCACCCCTACCCAGGCCCTGGCTGCTGCTGACTGTGTTGTGCCCTACGGCAGATGGGTAGGCAGGTGGACAGGCTCCTGCATGTTCAGCTTAGAGCAGAGGTGGTGACCCAGGAGGGACTGACATGTGGCATGCCTCCAGGGTGCTCAAGGAGCCACCTGCCATCCGAGCATGATTACCAATACCTCCAGCTTTCCCTCTCAGATAAAATATACTGGGTACTTCGTGTTCTCTCTTTTTTTTTTTTTTTTTTTTTTTTAGTTTTGACATTTTATTTTTAGATTATAGAAGCAAAACATACTATTGTAGGAAATTTAACAGAAAACTATAAAACGAAACCAAAAGCCACTGAAGGTATGGACACTGCCTTGACTAGCACATTTCCTCGGCCTTCTTCCCAATAACACTCTGGACAGGGCTGGTGCCCGGTGTGGCAGGGATGGCACTGAGTCTGTCATGGAAGCCCATGAGGAAGTGATCCCTATGTACAGACAAGGGAGTCTGCTCATTGCCAGAGCCCCATGTCAGACATGTCAGATGCATCTGTGAGCCAGCCTGATTTGGGGACCACACTGTGGTGAGCCCTGCACCTGGGCCTGACAGCAGAGGGTGGAGTTGCTCCTCAGGGAGCTCCATAGCCTGCACACGGGGCTGCATATCCTGGTTTCACCAAACCTCCAGAGCAGAGGATGCATCTCTGGGGAGGAGGTACCAAAGCAGGGGACTGGAGCCATCTGGGGTGGAGATAAGGGTGCCCTCCCCTCAGGCAGATAACACATAGGGGCCATTGTGCTTGACAGAAACCTCCTTTGTCCTCTGCCCCTCCAGGCATGCACTAGGCAGAGACGGGGCTGGGAATGCCAGGCCATCACCTGGGATCAGTAGGGACAGGGTCATCAGGTCCCCGGAGCCTTGCTTCACTTATTTCTTGCACTAAGTGTTCACAGACCTTTGTGTAACAGGATCTGCTGATGGAAACCCAAAAAGCAAAACACTCCAGAGCTCACTCCAAGAGGATTCTCAGGTCCTAGCAGCTGGATGAGGCAAAAACTCCAAGGACTGATTTGGGGGGCAAATTCTGGGTTACAGAAACAATGACCCTCCCCACACCTGAACCCCAGGCTGCTGACACGCTGTCCTTCTCAGCTTGGCTCCTGGCAAACCTGGTTGGAAGGGCCAGGAACGGGACTGTGTGCCCACGCTGAGCAGAGCTGTTTGTGCTGGAGTCCCCACAGCCCAGGCAGTTGGGGTTGGAGCCAAGCCAGAGACAGAGGCCCCAAGCTGGCAGGCCAGCCTGTGCCACCTCCTGGGCTGTCCTGGTGGTCTCACAGCTCCAGGTCAGGCTGATGCTTCCCTGTGGCAAGACCTGGAGTGTACTGCATAGTTCTGCCTCTTGGCAAGGCTGAAGGTGGCTCACGGGGTGCCTCCACTCCTCCTTGCCTCAGAAGTGACAGCAAGCATCTCTGTCAGTGGGGCATCTCTGTCCTGAATGGTGCAAAGGGCTAGGTTCTCATACCCTTGACTGCACACACACACACCCCAGCCCCTGGGCACTGGCCTGCCTATGAGGCTAGGAGGCTGCCCAAGGCCAGAGCGACTCCCACAGCTATTCCCACAGCCATCCTGCAGGTTACCTTGTCCAATGCTCCGTGCCAGACTCTGAGGTCTGTACTTCAAGCCTGCAGTGCAGAGGGGAGGGGGACCTGCTGGTTCACCATGCCCAACAGAAACCACACAGCCATACCAGGCCTTTGGGTATTGATCCCGGAAGCTTTATTTACACAGTAAAAGTAACAAGCAAATTCCTGAGACTAGAGCGGCTCTAGTGCAAGACAGTCGTGGCCTGCGTGGGAGGACAGGATCGGAGGGCAGCGGTGGTAGGAAAGCCCCAGCGCCTGTGTGTGCAGACTGCTTTGCTCTAGCAGGAACCTGGCACAGCACTACCCTGGCCACCAGGATTGCTGAAGCGCTGCAACATGACACTGCAGGGGTGGAAGAAATCCACGTAACCCTGGTGTGGCCTACATGTCTGTCCCCCAACTCCCAGCATTGCCCCCACGCACTGACAACTCAATTCATTTGCCAACAAAACTATGCTAGAAGGTCAGACTATCCTACCTAGGCTACGAAAGCCCCACTTACGGGCTGCAACTTGTTAAACCACCTTTCTCGTCTAAGAAGCATGGTTTTCTCTGGTGCCAGGGGGAAGGGTTTGGTCAGCAGCATGGGTATGGCAAGGTGCAGCATCACCGCCTACTTGGGCAGAGCCCTAGGTGTTCAGCTGGCTGCCCCATGGCCACCAGGCTCATGTGGGGCACAGGACCTAGGGTGTGCTTTCACTGCAGGGGAAGCTTGCTCGGGCAGACAGTGCCCTGAACACCCCTTGGTAGTGTCAGAGCGTCACACTGATCTATACCAGGAGCCCCGTCTGGAAATGGGTTTTCGTTTCTATGTGGCCTTTTACGAAAATTTTCATTCAATGTACAAATTCAAAAACTTTCCTGATATAAAAGTTTGGTTGAAAAGTAAGGCTTTCTGAGGATGAAGATCTCTATGTATTAAGAACAAGCTCCCTGGGGCCGGGATGTGTCTTCCCCAGCCTCTGGGCCAGGCTCTAGCCTCCACTGCCCAAGAATAAGGCAAGAGGGTTTGCAGTCATGTAAACGGCTAGGCTGTGGCCCTGACCCAGGCCTGGCACCTAGACCAAAGGCAGCTCCTGTCAGTTCAGTGGCTTCTGGAGTGAATGGGGACACTGCATGTCAGGAAACCCCACTTCCTACTCCACGTATCCTTCCAGGCCTCTGGGCACCTGGTTCAGTCTACTCTCCAGAGCTTGCACCTCCTCAGCTCTGCCAAAGGCAGGTCTCACAGACCCAACCAACAAGGCAAGGCTTCTGCTGCAGCCACCAGCTGAAGCCACCATGCTGGTGAGGGTGAGCCCACCTGCCCACTGCCCATAGGAGGGGCCAGAGAGGTCTTCCGGGTACTCCTGCCCAAGAGCACCAAGACGGAGTCCTGGGGCCAGCAGAGTGGACCACAGAACAGTATGGCTGCTAAGTCAGCAGGACACCTCCTAGAGGGGGCCTGCTCAATCAAAAGAAGACCACAAAGTGAAAGGGAGGGCATTTCTTTCTATAACCAGAAAGGCACCACCATATTGTCCTTCAGTTGCCACTGCTACCTGCCTGCGCTAGGGGAACAGGGACAGGATAGTTAAAAAGGGCCTGTGAGGCTGGAAAGGGCCAAATGCCCCATGGGCCTGGACATTTGTCCTTAAGGACCCCTGGGCTAGATTAGGTTGTGACTCAGTAAGCTCCACTAGTTGTTCTTTAGCCAAGAGGACAGGTCACCAGCACTACAGCCACGACACACCTGCCAGTAGGTGCCTCCTACCCTGACTCTTAGGAGAGGCAGCTGGTGGCTGCTGCCTGTCTTGGCCTTAGCTGGCCCTGCAGAGTGGACCAGACAGAAGGAACCCTATCTCTGCCTTTCTCTGCTTGGGGCTGTGCTCCCATTGTCACCATGCTTGGTATGGTCACACCAGGTACCAGAACCCCCTCCTGGTTTTCTGGGGAAAAGGCACTGGCAGTGCGTTGCTATATCCTCTCAACTACCTTCCTCCTCCTCCAACTTGCTCTGAGAAGATGAGGCCTCCACCATCAACATACAGGGGTGAGGTGCCATATTTTTGTCCACCCAGAGCTGCCTACACTCTGATTTGGCTTTTTAGGCCTCTGGCGGGAGACACAGCAAATGGGTGAGCTGGGTCTCCACCAAAGGATGTGCTGGGCATACCTGTTACGCTGTCCACCCTGAAGCTGTCCACGCAGCCTCTGAGGGCCATGAGGATAGGGCTTCCTGCAAGCAACTTCTGGCTGATTTTTAAAGAAATACTACCTACAAATCAAAACTGGAGCCACTACCCTCTGGTATAAGGAAAAGTGAAGATTTAAACGAAGTTTCCCAACCAGGTTCTTTAGTGGAGAAAGGTGAGAAACATTTGAACTCAATTTGCTGACGTGAGTCGCTTGCTGGTCCATGGAATGGAAGCAAAAGCAAAGTGACTGCAACAGTGTTTTGATCACATCTCAGCGAACATAAGAGAACACACCAGAGATTTTCAGCCTTATGGGAAAATAAGCCACTCATTAGCCAGCCCACTTACTATTGTTTGTAGAAGATGCCAAGTTTGCTAACAGCCACGTTCCCAGAGCACGGAGGCCTGTGGTATGGGTGTGAGGTGGGCTGGGGGGCTCCTGAGCACACAGCCTGAGGGACAGTCTGTGCCAGGGGAGAGGGGCTGGGGAGGGTGTAGGTTGAGACAAGCCATGCTGGTGGCTGCGGCTGCCTTACGCAGGCAGCACCTAGGACTGGCTCCTTCACCAGACAGGGCTTCGTGTTTTGCAGGGGACAGAGCACTCTGCCTAAGCCTGGTGCCTGCAAACACTGGAGAATGTGCACTGAGAAACACTGGGATACTGCAGGGAGCTCGAAGGCCCTCCCTGGCTCCAAGAACAGCCCCAGACATACTTCACCGTTGAAACCTGCACAGGGGCTGGGTTTGTGCTCCTGCTCACATTCCTGTCTCCTGAGGGCATTTTAAGAAGTCGCCTTTTTCTTATGACATCCCTTCACTCACCTGAATCAATCAAGCTTGTGATTCAGGAACCAGGAGCCATTGGAGATGGCTGCCATCAGCAGCAGCCAAGGCAGCCCTTCAAGGGGCAGGGGATGGAGCAGTTGCTCTGTGACCTTGACAAGGCAAACGGATATGCCCTTCAGCCAAGGGTCTACCCAGTGCGATGGTGTCTAACAAGCACCCTAGAGTCAAGACCAGGGCTTACCCTTGAGAGGGCCACACTGGTGCCCCTGTGTGGGATTAAGGCCAAATGGTTCTGGTGTTACTACAGAAGGAGTGTCCCCTGCACCTTCCCGGGAGCAGAGAGACCTGGGAAAGAAGGCACAGAATAAACTGAGTGAAAGACTGGGGCCGACTCCCCGAGTGAACCTGAATGAGGCCAAGCAGAGCCCAGAAATGGCCCAATGGACCTGGCCCCAGCCCTGCCGGGAATAACTGCCCAACATCGCACAAGGAACAAGGCAGAAAAGACCAAACCAAAAAGCTGCTCTGTGGGCTACAGTAGTTCCGTGGACCCACTGGCTGACGTGCTTGACAGCTGGTGAGAGGCTGACGTGTCCCGCTGTGGGGCACAGCCAGGCCAGCCTTCACGGAGCCAGACAGCTCCTCCCTGGGACCTGAAACCTCTGGGGAAGGGGCTGGGGTCCCCCCTGCAAGTGTCCACATAGGGCCCAGAGAGAAGCACCCCCAGCCTGGACCAGGGTCTCAGCCCCTCAGTTGTTCTCTATCTGCTCAATGTCCAACTCGCCATCCAGTGAGCAGAGGCTATTCCCAGTGGCCCCACAGTCCCTCCAGGCTGGAGCTAGCTCCCCCTTTCTGCCACAGTCCCCATCCAGGGAGCAGCCATCTGACTCCTCACAAGACAGGTCCTCCGGGCAGGTGAGGCGGTCATCAAAGGAGGCAGGGAAAGGCTCAGGGGCTGGGGTCCCGGCAGGGGTCCTGCCCCCTGGGCTGGAGGCTGACAGCAAGGTGGCCCAGGACCGGGTGCCGCTGGCGTGGACAGCGAAGGGGCTCTGAGGGCTGTAGTCCTCCATCCCCGTGCTCAGGCAGCTGAGGCTGCTGAAGGTCTGACAGTTCTGTGAAAGGGCAGACACACAGGTTAAAAGAGCCACGCTCTCTCCTGAAACCACGGGACCACGCACCCCACAAAGCCGACCCAAAGCCTTGCTGGTATTTGGTCTGCCAGATAGCACTCAAGAGGAAATACTGCTGGCCAGTGATCTACGTGCTTCAAAGAAATGCAAAATTCAGCTATTTATCTACTTAACTGTCAAAGAGCAACATGTTAAGTAACAAGCTTGGGGAAGCTGCAGTGAAGCAGACCCGCAACACTTCCTGTACACCTCTCAGAAAGATGAGCTTCAATGTGGTGATTCCATGGTGTCCCTCCGTGTCTGGGACTGGTTTCAGGACTGTCCTCACTGTCTGAGTCCTTTATGTAAAATGATGCAGTATTTGCCTATAATCCATGCATATTCTCATACACTTTAAATAATCTCTAGGTTACTCAAAATACCTATTGCAGTGTAAGTGCAAGTATGTATATGGTTTGTAATACTATATTATTTAGGGAATAGTGACTTAAAAAAAAGAGTTTACACATGTTTCGTACTGATGCTTTTTTTTTTCGTAATTTTTTCAATCCAAGGTTGGCTGAATTCAAGGATATGAAACCCATGAAGGCCAATCCAAATGTACTAAGATTTTGATTTTAAGAGAACAATTTAAGATATGTGCAAAAATTCAGCAACATGAATACTGAGGCGGGGCTTGCACATGTTAAACCCATGCTCCACCACTGAATTATATACCAGCCATCACATCAATATCCCTAGTTACCATCAGTCCTTTTTAAAACAAAGAGTAACTCAAGTCCCCTGCAGGGATGGCTGGGTACAGTGTATATTTTCAGACATGATCTATACAGCCATTCCCCACAGTAGCAGTGAGTTCATCCAACATAAAGAAAGCAGTATCCCTGTGAGAAGGGTCTGAGTTAAATGGGAGCATCCCCAGGTCACACTGCTGTACATGGGGGCCATAATGCCCACCCCACTGACTTCCTACTGTGTACACTGATAGCCCAAGGCTGGTGTGTATCAGAGTGGAGCCAGGAAGCCAGTTCTCTGTGACTTCTAGGCCCTGTCTGCAGACGTAGATGCTTAATCTCTAGAGGGCTATGGGCTGCGTTTCCACAGACACTGTGTGGGAGGGTGGATCCCCACTGACACGTCAAAGGAGGGCCTGGCTCCAGGCTGCTTCTGGTACTCGCCAGCTGGGAATCTTGGAGGCGTCATCTGAAAGAGGCCTATGACAGTCCTTTCCTTTCTCACAGGGCCCTTGCAGGCCCCAGAGAGAGCGTGACTGTATGAGAGCTTCCCTGCCTGCCAGCAATGCACTGTGTGGGGAGCAGCACTGAGGCCTAATGAGCAGCAGCTGCAGCTTCCATGCTGCGTCAAGGCTGGGCAGATCTGTCCTGCTTGGAGCCACCTACCAAAGAGGGCACAGGTCTGACACGGTGTCCACGTGGGTGTGGATACATGACAGCTTCAAGGCAGACAAATGTGGGCCCTCTTCTCCCCAGAGTCAGATGCTTAGTGTAGCAGCAGACATGACACAGGCTATGGGCGGCGCAGGCGCTCATGGCCCAGGCCCAGCCCGACATCATGACAAGGAGAGCTGACACAGAGGCAAGGGAGAGGAGCTACAGGCTGTGGCTTCTCTGCAGCTAGGACCTGGAGTACCTGCTGTCACCTATTCCACATGCCTGCTGATGCTGTGATCACAGACCCATCCCAAGGGCCCTAATCCTTTCAAAGGCTGTAGTGTGTGTGTCGCTTTGAAATAAAGATGACCACTGGCTGTCACAGCAAATGAGTTGCTGGAATAGGCTTGGCAGACGGAAAATAAAAGGGACTCTCTGGAGGAAGCTGGCTGCACCTGCCAGGGTCATCATGCTCATTGTTCCTGAACACTCCACTGAGCAAAGTCTTCTGATGAGTTTGCTGCTCTTGGACTCTTCTGACTGCATGAGAAAGGGAAAGGTTATGATGCTTGGGGACTCAGCACTAGCACCTAAGAAAGAAGGGCTGGGCCATCAGTTCAACCAAAGATGCTGGCCCAAGACCACAGACAGCCCCAAGGCCAGCTACAAGCCCCATCCTGGGATGTACTGGGATTCGATGCAGCCCCTTGGTACACTGAGCACATCCCTTCTCCCACCACAGCTACACCCCTAGATCAGGACTAGGGGTCAGCATTTCCAAAGGTAAACCTGATATGTGGCAAGGCACAGGTTCCAGATGCCTGTGAAGGAAGAGCCCCTTCTGCCCCTCAGCCACTGTCAAGAGGCCTCAGCAGGACGGCACAAGAAAGAGCAAAGAGAACCCAATCTCCATGTCCCACTATGTGCTCCTGGGCGAGGAGACCCAGTAAGGACTCACAAGCCCAAGGAGCTGGACCCACCCTTACCCATTCCTGGCTGCGCTGTCTGTTCTCGGCCAGAACAGGTATATAAAAAGAAATACAAAGTCTAGTCTTAGCCCAAGTGTCTCAAGTAATATACTCTGACAGGCACTGTAGCCAAGAGGACTTGGGTCTGGCCATGTCTGTTTAGTGCCACTGTTCTCTATGAGATACAAGAACAAGGGAAAGGGAGCTGGGGTTAATGCTGGACAGCAGTGCGGCGCGCTCAGCACTCACCTCCTCATTCCTACTGGACTTATCGTCCTGCCTGATCTTGCCTGGAAAATGACCTAAGGTACAGTGGTAAGTCCTGTCTGAGGCCCGTGTGATGGTCTGAATGTGTGCCCCCTCTAATTCATATACTGATGTGCACGTATTAAGAGGTGGGCCTTTGGGAGATGATTAGCTCCAGAGGGTAGAGTCCTCATGAATGGGATTGGTGCCCTGAAAAGAGGCCAGTGGAAGCTCTGTGAGGACACAGCCAGAGGGCACCGTTTGTGAAGAACAGGCCCTCACCAGGCATGGAACCTGCTGCAGACTTTCCAGCCCCTGATGATTCCATGTCATAAGCAAATCACAGGGGCTGGAAATAAATTCTATATTCCCTAACTTAGCCACTCTAAGGCCCTAAGCACTGGCTACAGCTGCAGCAGGGTGCTGGAGGCCTCTTTTTCTTAGACCTAGAGAGGGCCGACGGGAGACAGGTTTTAGAGGTACAGCCTCAGCCTTGCATGGCACCCTGGCTTTGGAAGACTCCCTGAGCTCTGGGCTCACGACTGTGTGTCAGATAAGGGCAGCTAAAAGCACCCCAGGCCACCCTTGCCCTAGCTGTCTAGAATAACTGGGTCCCTTGTACTTTGTAGGAAGGCAAAAAGATACAAGATTTAGTTGGTGAATTCTGTCATAAGCAAATCACAGTTTGCCACTGGGTATTATTCTCCACTCCGGATCCATCCCTCACAGGTACCTGTTTCTGGGCTGTGAATCCAGGCGTCACCTTGAAAACTGTTGACTCAAAAGTCAGCTATTTTAGCCACAGGGAAAACCAAAAACCAAACGGAATGCCCCAGCTGGTGGCACATCCCACCTGCCAGGGAAAAATGTGGCTGTCACAATAGGGCAGTTGTGTGCTCTGCCCAGAATGCCTTGGTGAGTAGACACCCTCTCAGAGCACACCCACACCCGGGCCTTGCATTTGCCTGGGCCCACCACGCCCTCGGGCAAAAATCTCACCCAGCCTCTCCTAGCAGCTCAGACTGTTCCCACAAAGAGCACTGCATGGGCCTGTTAATGCCCTTGAGGCCTGTGTGGCCTCAAAAATGTCTGGAGAAAGCAAAGAAGAGTGAAGTTCAAAGCATCACAGGAATACATCATTGCAAGGTAAAACTGCTGCTCCAGGACAAACTGTCCCCCATTTGCCAACTTCTATTCTCTTGAGGCTCAGCCCTGGCCAGGGTAGACCAGGGATGGGCCACCTACTCAGGCATAGGCCTGCCCAGGTAACAAAGCTCAGCTGACTTGTCCATGTGGCCTCAGGCTAATGGGCAGAGACAGTGACCCCACTTGTAGAGACTGCAAGAGGCAACAGCAGCAGCCTGTTATGGGAGTGACTTAAGAATGAAGCCTTTGTATGTCAAGGTTTTCCCACCAGACACCCCTCAGCTCTAGTCAGCCATAACGGAGGCCATGGCCCCTCCCTTGATGCCCACCCCAACAGCTGCCCCATGGCTTCCCAGCCAGAAGCAACAGTCCGCTTCGTTAGGGCTTTTCTGTGTAAGTATCTACCTCAGTACCTTTCTGGGTAAAGGTCCTGGCTGGGTCATGGGGCACACAGACAAAGGTGGCCTGGTCTTTGCTTTCCAGGTACAAGCTGAAAACCAAATCCCCCTCCCCCAAACATATTAACTCAATAGATACTCAGCCCCATCCTGCTGCCCATGCAGTGCCACCTACTGTGCTCAGCCTCGCCTGCTCCCTTCTGCTAGTGCTACTGTTCCCTGAGCAGCAGAGTGAGCCTGCAGGCAGGACTCCACCAAGATCCCATCAGCTAAAACAGATTAGGTCATTAATAGTGGCCCAGAGGTGAGACCTGTGTGAGGCAGGGGAAGTGGCCATAGTATTTAAGGCTGGCTTACATACATCGCTCTTCAATGCTATCGTTCTCTTTTTAATCTAATTTCATGGACTTCTTTATCTCATGGGCCTTACAGAGCCCCCTTGAGTTGTTCAAGAAACTGGGACACCAACAAGCCAGGCAGGGTAGTAAGCCTTGGCCTCAGGCTCTGCCTGAATGAGGCATTTCCTCCCCAAACAGACACTTGCAAGAGAACAGAACTGTCCAAGTATCAAGAAAATACTAGGCCACGAGAATGGACAGCCAACAGCCTGGAAATGTTTTAAGTCTCATTTGTGCTGCTGCTGGCATGGAAACAACCAAGACAGCAAAGCATGTGGTTTCATGAGGTTTTTTTTTTTTTTTAACTGTCTCTGAAAAGAAAAAAGACATGAAAATATTTTGGGCCTAGCTTTAATCTATCTCTGGTAAATCTGTATTTTTTATGAAGGCTGTACCATTTCCCCAAGAAAGCTGCTGCCCCCAACCCTGGGGTCAGAGGCGAGGGGCTTTTTTGCTGCAAAGCTGCCCTGCCTCAAGTTTGGTCTGGTGTCAGGGAGGTGAGAGGAAACAGGAGAGAGAGGAGAGGGAGGAAAAGAGAGAGAGAAAAAAAAGGGTACAGAGGGAAAGAAAGTAAGAATGTGTGCTTCTAAGCATGAGCAGGTCAGGATATCACTGGGGGTTATCTGCTAGGCTCTGCAGGCCTCTTCTCTGGGCAGCCTGTCTTCACATCTGCCACAGCTGGAAGCACTGCACAAGCTGACTGGGTCACATGCTCACCCAGGTTCATGCTGACACCCACTCTTTAATAAAGGGACAGCAGAACACGCAGCCTATTTCCATGCAACGTTCACCTCTGGGCCTCTGGAAGTCTGAACTGTGTCCTTATTTTCAGCAATAAGGGAAATGATGGCTACTAAACCCACACGGGGAAATCTGGTTGTGAAGGCCTGAAGATAGGAAAAAAGGGCGTGGAGGGGCTCCAGAGCCCAGGCAGCACTGCTGATTTGGTAGCAGACTTTCCAGGCTCTTCCCAGATCAAAGGTTCCAGAAGCAAAAGGGCCAGTGGGGGGCAGTAAATACCCGCCGGGTAGCAGGCTGGCCCTTACTTCCGGTGCCCTGCTTCCTAAACTCCCCTCTGTAGAAGCTGACGCCTAGGCCGGAAGGATAGTGGCCTTCTCCCAGAAGGCAGTGGGTAGGGAGCAAACTACAAGGACTGTCACAACTCAGGCTGTTCCTTCTCACAGACAAGAAAAATAGAGGGCCAGGAAAGGAAGAGGGTCAGAGCCAGGTATGCTGTGTTGCTATCAGGCCAGGCCACCTGAACAGTCACCCTGGCTCGACAAACATTCAGCTCAGGGTTCCCTTCTAGAACCCCCACTCGCAGCTGTCCTTCGCCTTGGTTAGTCCTTTGGTGTCTCTTGGGATACCCATGCTGCTCCAGGCACCTTCCCCATCACATTACACTACACGTCCTACCTCTGACTATGCTGAGGGCGGGTCCAGTTGGATCAGAAATTTAAAGCGATGAAGAGTGGTGCTTAGTGAGCCAAGCCTTCCACATTAGCCCACTGCTTCCCAATCACTACCTCCCACGTGCTCTGGCTCCTTCTGCGGCAAACTTCAGCCGCGTGAACTTTCTTCTGCTGCCAACTCCATGTAGGCCACTTTCCTCCACTTAGGCCACCCAGCCCCACGTTGCCTTATTTCCCGGCATACTCCGTCTTACCCACTAAACTGACTGTGTGCCCTCCCTGTGGAAGCAGGCCTCTAGTGCCTAGGCGCACCCTATTACCTGTTCCCCACAGACAGGCTCTAGGACTGGCTAGTGGTTGCTAGGCCTACACCTTTGGATGCAGTGCAGTGGATGGAGCAGGCCTTGGATGTCCAGACCCCCACAGTCCATGGGATGGCAGTTACCAGCAAACCCTTTGCAGGTGCCCCAGAGCCCTCGATGGCAGATGGTCTGCCTGTATACAGAGGGAATGAAAGCCAAAGCCAAAGGGCTTCCTGGCACTCTCACAATTAGAAAACAAACATTTTGTTTCTGTGGTGTACATTCTGGCCAGCACACACTCAGGATGGAGCTTGTGAAACCACTTCGCTCGCAGCTTGGTGTGAAGAGAAGTCTTTGCCTAACAAAAGTCAAGGGACCTTTCCAAAGCACACAGGGCTCTGGTGGGGAGCCAAAACTAACGCAACTTGAGCCCACAGATTTTAGGGCAGCACCGACCTGCAGGCTGTCAGGAAGAGGCTTTTGCAGCAGCACTGAGGGTCAGAGAGGACTAGAAGAGGCTGGGGTTCACCTGCCTGGATGTGGGTGTCTCAGGAGTCATATCAGAGGCCAGAGACAGCACTGCTGAGCACTGTCCCCTGCCATCTCTATCCCAGGCGCCTGTGTCTCCATTCCAGATAACTGGCTTCCATGGAGGACACCCAGAGAAAGGGAATGCTACTGGGAAAGAGAGCAAATCATCACCTGGTTTAACCACCTCATTTTCCAGATGGGCAGACTGAGGATATGGGAGGTGAGATGTCCCAAATCCAACAGCTAGCAGATGTGCAATCGGACCTTTTAAGTCCCACGCCATGCTCAAGACAGCACACAGGCCTCAGGCTGGATTTGGGGTAAAAAATGCTGGGCAGGCCTGAGCTAGAATCCCAGTTCCTATGCCCACTGGGACCTTGCACATCATTCAAGTTCTGAGTCTCAGTTTCTCATGCATATGAGACTAATTAGAGACCAAGACCTGTCTGGAGGATTAAATGAAGTAAGATGATCTACAGCGAGTGCTGGTCAATCCAAGGTTCTACCTCCCTGTTCCCTAACCCCTGCCACAGCTGGGCTCAGAGGATGTGACTACAGCTCCCTGTGCACACAGCCTGGACAGCAAAGGGGTCTAGGAGCCTGGCTTTTGGTATAGAATGTATACTCGGCTGCCCTAGTTTCTAACAAAAACAGGCTTTGAAGAGCAAAAAGCAGGCCAGCAACACAAAAGACACAGTATCTAGGAATAAATGTATAAGAACTCACACAACTGATAAAAGAAAACCCTAAAGGAAAACCAATAGACATCCTGTGTCATGGATGGGAAGACTTAAACTGACAGAGTGTCAGTTCTTCCTAAATTAATTCAAATGTCTTAAAAAATCACAATCTAAAATAGCAAAGCACTCTTTATCCTCATGGTCTTAAAACAAGCTGCTTTGTTTCAAGTTTTTAATAAACAAGATTAGTTAGTAAAGCTCTGCAAAGAAAAATAAAGAAAAACCTAAACCTACCAGACTAGCCTGTACCACACAATATGCTAAAACTTACCATTAAGCCGCAGTAATTAAAAGGGTATATTAACACATGTATAAAAGAACTAATGAAATAGACTAGTGAAATAACAGAATTCTGTAAAATAACTTTGGTTTATTACAAAGATGGAATCTTAAAGCAGAGAATAAAAGATGGAATTTTTAATACATGGTCTTGAGACAAATGGGTCATACTGGAACAAAAAAAAAAGGAGGTTGCCTCCATATTTACGCCATACACAGGATAAGCTCCATATAATCAAAGATTGCAATATAAAACTATAAAACCACTAGAAGCAAACACAGCAGAATTTCTCCATAATCTTAGGATAAAAAGCCCTTTCTAAAACTCCAAGTCCCAAGCTATAAAAGAAATAGTAAATTTGATAAAAACAGACATGTAAAAAGCTGAAAGCATGTGACAGGAGAGTAAAATGGTTCAATTACTTTGGAGAATAGTCCAGTAGTTCCTGAAAATGTTAAACAGAGCTGTCACGAGATCCAGCAATTCCACTGCTAGGTATATGCCTAAGGAAAATAAAAACAAATGCCGCGCACAAACCTGTACTATGCATAATATCCAAAATGTAGAAACAATCCACAAGTCTACCAGCCAATGAGTAGATAAACAGAACAGTAATATCTGTTCTGTTCTGTAGATAAACAGAACACAATATTATTTGGCATAGAAGGAGTGCAGTACTGACACACTACATAGCACAGATGACTCTCGAAAGCAATGTGCACAGCAAAAGCTAAACACAAAAGACCACTACCGTGAGTCCATTTATATGAAACGTCCAGAATAAAGAAATCCATAAAGAGAAAGCAGATCAGTGGTTGCCAGGGACTGAGAAATGACTGCCAATAGTTACGGGACCACTTCTAGGAGTGATAAAAGTGTTACAAAACTGATTGTGGTGGTAGCTGTACAATTTTGTGAATACACTATAAACCACTAAATTGTACATTTTAAATGGGTGAACTGTATAGCATGGATTACATGTCAATAAAGTTTTAAAATGCCAAAAACAGAGTCATAAAACAAAGAACAAATTAGAAGTAAACATGTAATATACCACAGGCAAAGGTAATCTATTTAACACACAACTGAAAATAAAAAGACCAAGGATTCTATCTTTTTTAAACAAGCAAGTGAAAAGAACAATGGCTTGCTTGCTTTGTTTGTTTGTTTGTCTGTTTTGAAGGAGAGTCTCACTATGCAGTTCAGCCAGGCTTTAAACTCACTATGTAGTCCAGGCTGGCCCTGAACTCACAGTAATCCTCCTGACTGAGCCTGCCCAATGCTGGAATTATAGGCATGTGCCACCATGCCCAGCCAATGGCTTTTAAACATATGAAAAGATGCTCAATTGACTGGAAAAATGCAAACTAAAATAACACAAGAGAAATCATTTTTACTGTTTGGTTGGCAAAAACCCAATAATTGGCCAGGATCTCAGTTAAAGAATTGATAGGAAATAGACCCCGTCAAAAGCAGCCTTGAATGGCTCCTACAAGACCTGGCGACGTCCTGCAGGACAAGCATACACCCAGAGACCTAGCAAGCCTACCAGGGAACACACACCTCAGGAGACACAGCTACCCACATCCAGAGAACTCACGCACATTGCAGCTCACAACCGAGGAAGACTGAAAACAGCTCACTTCTGCCACAGAAAAGCCTGCAGGGCCTATCATGGAAGAAAGCGAGGGGCAGACAGGTACGTATACAGCACACTAAATTTTAAGAAAAAATGCAGTAAAAATCAAAATTCCTCTTTGCTTGGCTTTGCACATGGAACTCCAGAAGGAGGATGCTATAGTGTGGTTCTGCAGTGTCTCTGAGAGGCTCATGTGTTGAAGGCTTGGTTCCGGGGGAGATCTTTGGGAAGTGAAAGGAAGTTAGACTGGGGAGTACTGCTCTTGCAGGGGACACTGGGCTGCCAGTCTCTTTCTGTTTCTGTCTTTTGTTTCATGCCACAGTGAGTTAAACAAGCCTTCTCTACCATTTGCCACCATGATACACTGTGCCCACAACAGGCCAAAAGCAAGAGAGCCAAGTGACCATTGCTCTGCAACTGTGAACCAAAATAAACTCTTCCATTCTGTAAGTTGCTTCACTCATGTTTGTCATAGTTGCAGAAAGCTAACACCATATAAAACAGCAAAAAAGTCATGAACCTGAGTAGAGAACAATAAGGCTGAGGGTTTATTGTGTCTATTGCTCTGGTTTTCAAGCATGTGAAGGTGTGACCCAAAAAATGAAATATGCATGTCTAAATGAATGTGTCTTTTTACTTTAAGACATGAGGATATACCAAGTAAGAAATGAAGCAAAGGTCAAAATCTTCTTATTCAAATGGTCTCTTGTACCCTCCCCCCCAAAAACACACCTCTCACCTCATCTCCATATTGATGTTTCTCCTTAAAAGTTCTTTCCTTTCCTCCTTATTAATAAGAAAGAAAGCTTATACATTTTTTAAATGGCTTTGCAAAATTGTATGGGCAAAAACCCTACCAGTCCTAAATTCCTGCAATTAATAACCACCAAACTAAATGTGAATTTCATATAAGCTTGGGACAGGAAAATAGAAGAAAGGGGCCAGCCTCTGAATGGCCAGTGGTCAAGTCCATGTGCAGTAAACCATGCAAAGAGCAGGGAAACCTCTGGAAAATATCTGCTATTGAGAGGTTCAAATGCTCTGGTCACCTTATCCCCCAGCCCATCTCTGGATGATTCAAGGTTCCTTGCTCCAGGACAAACACTGCTGGGCTTCTGGGGCCCGGAGAGCCACACTGCACCTGCAGTCATGTGGGTGGGCACAGGTAGCGGCTGCTCATTTGTCACAAACGATTCCAGGGAAATGGGCCTCATATCTGTAAGTGGCCTCGGTGGTTACAGGAGTACTTTGGTGCACACACACACACACACACACACACACATACACACATGATGGACATGTGCGTTAGGTGTCTGCATAGCCCTGGTGCATGTGGAGATGGAGCCCCAGGTCCACCTGTCCTGCCTTTACACCTGGCTAACAGATGAGAAGCAGGGACCAAGATCAAATTCATCAAGATTTCCTTTCAACTTGGTTCTCGGGGGGGGGGGCTCTTCTTTCCTCACAACTATATAATACAAATCATGAAGAAAAGGCAGAAACTCAACTGTCTGATTGATCTGCCCTGATAAGCCTCAGTTCAGAAAACTCCAGAAGCAACAGTCTCCATTAACTTTCACAGGCTGCCATTCCCAGTTAGCAGAGGGCTTCCATTCTCACTTGGAGGATCAAATCAGCAATGAGGTCTAAGTGTATCGCTGGGCAACCTCAGGTAAACCTTGCCCTCTCTGGGTCTCCAACCTGAGGAGTGGTCCCAAAGGTCACCCTTGCTGGCCTTAGAGCAGTTGACAAAATATGGGAAGCAACTAAACACTCGCCAATGGCACCTGGCTTCTGGTTCCAGACTGCTACATGCTGGGTGTGTCCTGGGAAAGTTCGGTCTGCTCTGGGTCCATCTCTGCCACAAGAGTTGTGAGCATGAGCCCTAGATGTCTCCACCCTGTCCCGAGAGGCTGCTACAAGGAGATCAGCTGGGATGGGACTTGAAGCCTGGCACCAAATCCAAACCGGAGCACAGTAGCCCAAACAGCCATTTTCAGGCCAGATCACACTGTAAGCTCCAAACCCAACGGACACACTTCTCCAGTGCCCCACAGCCTCGCAGCTCAACAGACCTGACCCAGCATCTTGTTCTCCAAGCCTTCAGACAAAGAGCAAATGTCTGAGCCCCACTCCCAGCTCACCCATGCCCCCCCCCCACATCTCCTGCTCAGGTGCCACTGGAGACACCAAACTCACCCAGAGATGTCTTCCCCAGGCCAGGACCTCCCCATCTCCAAAAAAACTCTTTCTCCCTTAAGAAACTTGGCATAATCACAGGCCAGTCAGAATGCCCACTCATGCCCACAAAGCCTCCCTGAAACCTCTACCCAGCAGAGGGAACCTACACCCTCCATCCTGGAGCCTCCATGCCACAGGCTGGCTGGTAGAGTCCCATAAAGTTCTAGTTCATCTCTCTGGACAGCCAGTCTCTGCTGGCTGCACACTGATGTCTGGAAGTACAAGGCCAGGTGGTTGAGAGAAGAGTTTAAACATTGATCATCTGGGGTGGGCCCCTGCTTCTAATACAAGGACTTGTGTTTCCTTGGGCCCATTACGCAAACTGAGTTTTTCTTTTCCCATTATAATTTGGGAAATAAAACTGACCTTAAGGGATTGAAATGAGCTCACAGTGTTTGGCTCAGAGGGTTTGTTCAAACACAACTTTCTGTGCCCAGCTGTGCCTAGATGGAAACAGAGTAAGGCACCCCCTTACCCGATGCACAACAATCTCTAAGGGCAGAAATCCCCAGCATGCTGGGGATGGGAGAGGCCACAGCGTCTCTTGCTGGCCACTAGAATCCTGTGGCGTGAGCACAGGGCAGCAGCCAGCGGGGCTTGGCCAGCATGTCCCAGCGTGCCCAGGCAGGGCAGATGGCCAGGGACATTGCCCGCTGGCAGGTGTGGCAGGACATTCCTGGGCACATTCTGCTTCTCTGGGCTTAGCTGGTCCCACCCACAGAAACAGAAGTGAGTGGCAGGGACAAAATGTGTGCGGTCCTGCTGCCCCTGAGTGCTGAAGACCTGTCAGGCCTGGAGCAAGCAAAGTACAAAGTATGGGGCAGTGTGTGGAAAGATGCGGGCTTTTGCCCTCTAACCACCCTTCCTGAGGTAGCCACCCGCTCACTAGTAAAAGTCTCATCTCTCCAAATGATCTGGTATGCTGAGGGGCAGCCCTCACTGCAGTACTCCTGGACATACGGGATAGAGGGTGGATATGGGGTTTCTGTATTCTCCACCAGGACCAGAATGGACATGCAAGAGAGTCCAGAAGATTCCAGCCCAAGAGCTGTTTCCTTCACAGGTATGGAAGGTGACAGGAGATTCCCAGAAGCTACAGAGGACACAGCATGCTCTCTGCCACCAAGCAGACACAGGAGTGGAGCTCTCACCCTCTCCAGCAGACTAGTTTTGGGCAAGTCATTTCCACCCTCAGAGTCACACTGTTAAGCAGCCTAACGGCGTGCTCCACACTGTTAAGGTGATGCTGGTCTTGGGAGCTACTGTATAAACCAGATTAAGAGAGGGTGCATGTGGAAACCTCAGGTCAAGGTCTCAGAGTACCCAGTGGAAGGTGGCACCAACTTGGAGGCCCAACTACAGGCTCCGGAAGGGCTGGCCAGGGTGGGTCTGTATGGCGTTGACTTTCCCAGGGACACACCTCAACTTAACTGTAGATTTTCTTTTTTTTTTTATCAGTACCACAGGTTGAACTCACGACTGCCTGCTTGCAAGGCAAGTGCTTATGCCGCTGAGCTAAATCCCCAGCCCTGTAACTATAGATTTTCTGATAGGCTTATTTTTTCTCTTTCTATTTTGCTCCCTTTTGTTCATTATTGTTAAGTACCTGGTAGGATCTACAAAGAGCCCCTGCCTCCCTACGCATTCAGAAGGTCCAAGGAGCTTCGCAATCCTACTTAACAGGACTGCTGAGACAGGCCCTGCTGCCTCCCTATTTGCATCAGAGAGGCCAAGGTTGGCCCAGATACAGCACAGGGCAGAGGCTGGATCTGGCATCCAAAGGCTGCACTTTAATCATCATGTTCCACTGCACTGTTCCCAGAAATATCCGGATTCGGGACAGCAGAAACCCAACCTAACCCAACCCCGCCTCCTGCAAAACCTTGCCTGTCATTTGGTAAAAATTTCCAACTATAAGCCAGGCGTGGGTGGCACACACCTATAATTTCAGCACCCTGGGAGGCTAAGTAGGAAGATTGTAAGTTCAAGCCCCAACCTGGGTAACTTAGCACAACCCTGTCTCACAATAAAAAATTGGCTGGGGATGCAGGTCAGTATGAAGACCTGGGGTTCAAACTCTAGTACCTGATCCTCACACACACAATCTCCCACTCCTACAGCCGAATGCCCTCAGGCATGGTCTCTTCACCAAGTGGACCAGCAAAGAGAGGGTGCAGGGAAGTCCCCAGGCCATACCTGTGTAAGTGCATCCCGGGACTTTCCAGCATGGCTTCCGGGCCCTTTTGTCTCCCTAATACCCAGCACCCCTGTAGGCACCAGCTCTCTGTAGATAAAGGCCTGTGTTTGTTCACTAGCCAGGCCTCAGCCCAGGAGTAGTTGAGGGAAGGCCTGAAACAGGGAGGCCTCAAGGTGGCCCTCAAGGAATGTGCAGGTGTTAGAGCTCCCTGAATCATTCTGAATCCTACACTTTGCTTCCTATATAAAAACTGACTCATGAGGCTGAAGTGATCACCAATCCACTTGTCTATCATTCCCTGGAATTGAAGGGGTTTATTCTTATATTCTGGCAGCTGTGAATCCTTGATGATCATAGAGGCAAAATTTACTAAACATTTACTCTGAGCTTCAAAGGACATTCACACCAAACCCTCACATCAACCTTGGGAGATGCAGTATAGTCACTACAGCCTCAGGACCCTACTGAGAACAGAAAGTATGAAAGTAGGAGGATGTGATCCAGCAGTCTGACACCAGGCCCAGGTGCTAACCACCGTGCAATACTACCCCCCAAGTGTAGGAAGGAGAGAAAGAGGAAAAAGAAAGAACACCAGCAAGGCAACAGCCCAGCACGGAGAGCTGCCCACTGATCCAACACTAGCAAGCCCTCAGCCAGACGGAGAAGGAGAAGTCTACGCCTATGGTACTTTCTCCCGGAGCCAACCTCCAGGTGATGAGAGGTATAAAGGGAAACAGGCTGAAAGCACCCAGCAGAAGGCAAAGCAGAGAATAAAGCAGCATGGTATCTAAATGTGACACCTTTGGGTACACAGAGAGTCCCAGCAGTTTCCTGATGGACCTGGTCTAAGCTTCAGTCCCTTTGATCATGGGTATGTTCATGCACATCACAAACACACAACACACATTCTTACTCCCTCCACTATTATGGCATCACTTCAAAAGGTTGCAATTCCTACAATGACCAATGCTGCTACTGCCAGTGTGACTCTGAGTCCCCATGGCCCTCCCGGATTAGGTGGGTTGTGCTGTAAGGACAGGAGATGCTCACCTCCAGGAGGCCTGGAGACCACTGGCCTAAGACCTTACTGGCTGAGCCTGATTCAGAAAGTGAGCCTACTCTCTTGCAAGAATGTCTCATGAATTGGAAGAAGCACACGTGGCTACCACAGAAAAGCTGCTGGACACTATGACATCAGCTACAGTCCATGTCCACTTGGACCAAGAAAACTTGGGAAATAAGATTCTAAAAAAGAGAAGCCCCTTCTTCACTCTATGGCAGAGAGAGTTAATACTCTTTGGACCTGGACACTTAAGTTTAATAGCACACCCTGGGTCACAGGCTCCTTCAGATCTCTTGGCAATGGGAGAAGGGAATTGTGTGTGGGGGGAAGGGATCTGCATTCCTACCTTATAGATGAGTAAATTGAGACTTTAAGAGGCTGATGGTCTACAAAGGTCACTCGGCTAAACAGTGGGCAGCCTAACGGCGTGCTCCATCCAAATGAGGTGCCAGATGCTCCCAACCCTGCAGAGGATGCATGTCCAAGGAGGGAGCTGTTAGAACCCAACCAGCAAGTCACTACAGCTACAGCCAGCGGTGGTGCAGGAAGGGCTCAGACACAGAATGGTCATTATTCCAAGAATACTGCCCCTGCTGGGTGTGACTTTGTCAGCAATCTGCCATGTCAGCTGGTCAGGAGACCTTAAGAAGGACAAGGTCCCAGACAAGGAGAAGATAAAGCCTAGCACCGGTATCTGGACAAATCCCCAGGGACAGGTCTCCTCTCACGCCAGTGTTGCCAGGTTCGAGACTGGAGCAGTAGAGGCAGAGATCTGATTTTGCTGTGATCGACAGGCAGTCTGTCACACCACACAGATGCCACCCTGTAAGCCTTGCACCTCCTCACAGCAGAACCTGCCCAGCAGTGGATGGCATCCTGGTGTCCCAACAGACAATGATTAGGTGGTTTGCAGGTGTACCGCAGCCAGCCTGGCTAATGCCCTCCGATAGCAATGTCCCCCAATGCCCAAAGAACTAAATGTCCTTGTGGGTTAGCACTTCCCACAGACACAGGTACATGTGCACAATGCTCAAAGATGCTTAAATATCTAAATGATGGTGACTCCAGGAAGATAAGGTGGCCTCACTTTATGTACCTAAAACCAGCTTTCCTGTAACCATAAGCATAAGGGCAAGTATTTTTCCATCACTGTTCCAACAGAATGGTGTAAGTCTAGACAGTCCTTTTAGACTGTGCCATCTAACCCTGACAGGCAGGCCAGCTGCCTCTCTACTTTCTATTTTATTTGTGCTCCTTCCTTAGCTAATCTCAGTCATTGTCCCCCTCTAAGTGAGATCTCTAGTGTTTTCATGTAAGCAAGAAAAACTGACATTCCTGAAGGGATTGCAGGACCTGTCCAGGCAGAATCATTGACATGTGCCTCTCTTCTCACTATTAGCTTGAGAAGATCTTAGAAAAAGAGAGACAATGAAAAAGACAAAAAAAAAAAAAAAAGACACAAAACACAAACAAGTCCTTTCCTTGATAATTGACAAGAAATAAAACTAGCTTTTTGTCTCCAGAGAAACATCAATTGCCGCAGCTCAGGTTAAAGGAAAAAGGAAAATCACAGAATCAAGGATCGTGCTCACACAGCTGAAAGCAAAAAAGCAATTTCCAATGGGCTGGGGGAAAAAATTAATTGCAGCTTTAGAAAAATCTTTTCTCTGCAGCAGGCAGGGCTGTGGGGCCACTGAAGCCCAGGCAGCTTTGCCCGGCTCTCGGCAGCTCCTGCTATTCACCACTCGCAGGTGGCTGATGAATTTCCCAGGGTTTCTGGGCACAGTGATCGCGCCTTGCTCTTTCAGTGTGGCTGCAGGAATCTATACAGGTCCACTTAAATCAGTCTGAAGATGTGAAAGGCTCCATCACTTGCTGCCCAGGACCAGCCGCCCAAACAGAGCCCCGGGAGGGCCAGCAGGCGGGCGCAGGGCCACGAGGACGGTGCCAATTAAAAATCTGAGCCTGTGGGCCTTTCACTTTCTTGTTTTCATTCCTACAGCTACATTGTGTCCACTGGCAGCAGGTTCCAAAGGCAAGGCGCTGCATTCACCTCCCCAAGCTTTAGAGCAGCCAGGCTAATTAAAAGAGAGGTTCCCTCCCAGGCTGCTCCTGGAGAGGAATGAAGACCACAGGCTCAGAAGGCAACTGCAATTGTGCAGCCTACTCCCCATCTTCCAAGACAGGAACAGGGAGGAATAGGGTCCCACCTAGAAATCTGGCCCCAGCAAAGCCTCACGTTTCAGACATAATAGTGTCCCCTGCATGTACTTGAGGCCAACCTTAGTGGGGAGCAGCCAGTCAGCCAGTGGTTACCACTGGGACTGTCATAGCTGGGAGAAGAAGGGACCCCAGGCCTGTCCATCTTCCAGCTGCTTAACTACAGCCTGGTCATTCAGCTTCTCTGACCCTGTTTCCACCATTGGAAAATGGTGAGAAGAAAGCCTAGCTTGCTGGGCTGGCTAGGCCAGCATGATGTCCCCATGACAGCCAAAGCTGTGACCACTAACCCTAGTGCTACCAGTGACCACAGCCCTCAAAATGCTCTACTAGGAAACCTGAAAACTCAGGTCTTCAAAGGCAAATCAGAACCCTCAAGACAGGACTGGGGATAACTCACTGCCCTCCCCCTCCCTTTAGAATTCCAGAACAGCTCCTGCCCAGACATGGATGAAGATGTGGGTGGCAACTCTGTTCTTTCAGCAAAACACATGTTAATTCCAGCTGACCTGCCTGGCATTCAGCAACCCTTCTCCAAATTAACAGGGTATCCAAGTTGCTCAGCGCATGGGATTCCCTGCAGGAATGGCTTAAAAATGTACTGCTCAAAGGTTTTTGCCACAGAGAGTGGCCTGGGAAGCGACCTCCCTGTATTGCTGAAGAGGCTCAGGATTTCTGTTTCCCAGATGGCTCTTGGAAGATCAGCAAGGCCCCAAAGCTTGCCCTGAGAGGGTGGTTGGTTCCTGGGGCAACAGTGTTCTGTGACTGAGGAAGAGAGGCAGAGGAGGGCCATGTGGGCTGGCTTTTCCAGCCAGAGCCTCCTCTGTCAGGCAGAAGTAGAGAGGATGATATGTTGTTTCCTCTGCTGCAGACCTGGTGCTGCCCAGAACACCTGCCCTCAAAGGGATGAAAGTGGCCCCTGCCTCACCCAGTCTTGAGGGGCTGACCTCACTCTCCCCAGAAAGCTAAGCAATGGAGCCAATGAGCACTGCCTGCAGGGCAAGAGACTGGGGCCACAGGCAACACTCACAGAGGCCACCTGTCCTGGGGGCAGAGGCAGAGTAGTGACGCCTTAGGAGTCCCAACATACTGTGGCCTGCAAGGAAAGCCTTTCCTATAGAGAGACAGCTATGGGCAACTCAGGAACTCCCTAAGCCTGGGGTACAGATGTGATCAGATCTATCTGTTCTCTGAAAAGCAGGAATATCGGTCCAGCTTCCTCTAATTTTTTAAAATGAAAAACTGAAAGCAATAGTAACACTAATTCTAACCAAGTGCTTTCTGAGTCTGCAGAGAAACACAAAGACTTGGCCTCTAAAACGGGATCCAAGGTGGGTCTGGGTTGTGGGCGGCACCTTGTCCTGTTCACTGGATAGTTTTCCCAGTCTGGGGCAAGGGCAGTGGATACCAGCCAGCACTGAAAGCAGACAGGTGATGGTAAATTGAGTAGGGCTTTGGCCAGGCAGTTGCTAAGATCTCTCCAAGAATCCTGAAATCATGATTAATGGGCAAGATGGCTCCATGCTTTGGCAGTGGGACTCAGGCGCCTTTTCTTATGAAAAGCAGCAATGCACACTGCTGGCGGCTGTCTGGCACAATGCCTGTCTGCCTGGTCTCATAGGAGGGGCTCAGGGAGACCCTGGCATCATCCGGGAGCCAGCAGAAATGGGATAAGAAGCCACCAGACAATGTTACCATCTTTATCCTGGGGACATGGACTCAGAGATGGACAGGAAAGAAAATGTGTAATAAACAATGGTAAAAAAATATCCCAGGAGGCAGCCAACTCTGCACCATCTATGTCTACAGGGAATATGCTGATCCCTGCCCAGCTCCAGCCCACCCTGCCTTACATTCAAGCCAAGTCCTTGCCATCACCTGATTCAAAAGGATCGCTTTCTTACCTGAGCCCAGACAGTAAACGGCTGCTGTCACCAAGGCAGGTTTGGGGCTTTCACTTTTCCAGTAAGCAACTGTCAGTCACAGCAACTGTTGCTTCCAGGTGGCCATCACCTGTGATAACTGGGAGGAAGGGATCACTGTGGCCATCTGGAGGGTGGATTCAGGTAGCCTACAATGCAAGACAGTTTTCTATCCTCCCACCAAAGAGACAACACCCTAATGGCAGCAGTGTTGACTCTGAGAATCTCCACTCTGGTCTTAACATCATAGCATTTCTCTCCTGGAAGGGTGGTTGGCATTCTTTTATGTACTTGCTATGTGTCTTAAAGAACTGTTTCAGCCGTGTGCAATGGTACACTCCTATAATCTCAGCACTCTCCGAGGCTGAAGCAGGAGGATAGCTCAAGCCCAGCCTGGACAATTTAGTAAGTCTCTGTCTCCAAAAAAAAGAAAGAAAGAAAAGATACAAATAAAGAAAAGGAGAAAAAAGGAGGAAGGAAGGGGAAGGAAGGGAAAGGAAGAGGGAAGGAAAGGGAAGACAGGGGAGGGGAAAAGGGCTCAGGATGGACTCAGACATCTTTCCCAGGCATCAAATGCCTGATGCAGAGGGTAAGAGAAACATGCAATTCTACAGCAAAGCATATGAGGAACTAGAACAAATGGACCTGCTTCCTAATTATCTGCCTGTCGCTCACTAAGGCTCTCCTGTTGCTATACGGCTCCATCCATTTCTACCTTGGTCCTTCTGCTGCCATCCCAGGTCTTTGGAACATCAGACCAAGAGCTAAAGACCTAAGACAGGACACAAGGTTTGCAGAGGACACAGGGTTCCAGGATAGTGTTCCTGCCCTCCAGCCCAGGACAACAGCTGCTGTTTCCACCCAGTCTCCTCTACTCAGCCCTCTCCTAAGAACTCTGATTTCCCTTCTTATTTTGAATTGTGACCCTATAATACTGGTACAATTTGTTTGACTGCTATTAAGACACTGGAAATAGCTGTAAAGAATGCCCAGGGATTCTAGGCAAACTTCATTTACTCCATGTGGCACAAGTGACTATGACAAGCAAACAGTCAAAGTTTGCATGCAAGGATGCCACTTACTCCAGGTCTAAAGTGAGGGTCCATCCACAGGATTCAAGGTGCCCGGACACCCTTGAGATCAGTTCAGGAATCATCATAGAGGTGACATAGCAGCCTCTCAACAGAGCCATAACCAAACACAAGGACTACTTCAGCAACCCTGCACCAAGTATCAGGACCCGAGAGCTGAAAGAGACCTGCCTAGGAAGGGGCTCCTGTGTGGTAGGGAGAGGTCAGTCAGCAATGCCCACCGGGGGAGGATTGAGAGCAAGGAGTCAGGGCTGCATGTGCTGGGCACTCTGCCTGTGCCAGCAAGTTTGAAAATATAATCGCATTTCACCTGAACCACTTTCCTGAGAGATTCAACTGTTCTATCATCTCATTTCATAAACTGGAACTGGCCCGAGAGAGCTGAATGAATGGCTGACAGAACACCATTGCCAATCCCCCCACCTCCATGCAGCCTTCCTGAGCCCTCAGCCCTCAGCATTTTCCCTGCTCCTAACCCAATACCCCAGGCTGCAATGATCAGGCTCTTTGGAGTCTCATGATGAATGCTGATTTGTATACTTGGAAGCTCCAGATTAACTGTTAGTAGCAACCTTCAGTTAGACAGGAAAGATGATTTCCTAAGGACCTGGGACCATTTACATAAACATAATGAGATGCTTATAACAACCTCAAGAGGAGGAATGAATGTTACCAACACACCAACATGAAGCTGAAGCTCGGGGAAGGAAGTTTTGCACCCAGTGTCACACGAGGAAGCAATAGAGAGCAGAGAAGTCCCGTGCTCTTTCCACATCACCTGATGGAAAGGCCTGTGTCTCCCTTAAGGTCATATAGAACTTAGTAGGAAGGGCTGAGTATGGACCCAAGACACCTCTTGCCTGTAATGAACCAGGGAAAACATTACTAGTTTCATCAGACACACACAGTAGGAGCTGTCTCTAAGGTGTCAGGGCTGTGCATAATTCATGGCTCCCTACAAGGTCCAGGACAGCCAGGAAGGCAAACACCAGAGCATGCCCATCACTGCACTTAGCGACCAGCCAGCAGGGGGACTCAAGTAGAGACAAGGATGGGAAAGGAAGTGGGTGTGGGTAAGGACAGCATCAACAGGAAATGCATTTGGAACATGCCCTCTTGCAGGCTGAGGCCTGGCTACTGCTGTCTTCAGACCTCATTCTTGGTTCTCCCTGGGATGCTGAAAATCTGCTGCTTTTTCAGGACAAGAAGGCCTCAAGAAAACCTCTCTCTGGCAGCCCTGGCAAGGGAGCAGCTACTAGGAAACTGTATACTGAGGGTCCTCAGCTCTGGGAACATATGTTGAAAAATCCCGAGCTTAGGACCACAGGCTGGGGCATGGCAAAGGGCCAAGGCTGGAGCCAGACACCTCTAAGATGAAGATGACAGATGGGCAGTAGCCTCCTCCTGACCTATGAGGCTAGCACCCATAAGCTCACAGCCTCCACAGAGGGAGGAGGCTGGGGCAGGGGGTGGCAGGGTGGGGACAGGACAAGCTGTAACTGGCTACTCAACTCTGCTACCACATGCCATGAAGTCATTACTCATTTCCTTCCCCTCGGAGCTGCCATCTCTCCATCTGTAAAGCAGCAATGCTGGTCTTTGTGTAGCCTGCCTCTCAGGACTTCCATGAATCCTCAAATAAGCTGCGGTAAGGCACCCACTGAGTGCTAGGCCATACCTGTACAATGGCCAGACACCATGTGCACACCAACTCCAAGTATCAAAGGGGCTCTGCTTTGCTTTGCAGATGAGCACTGAGGCTCAGAGAGGTTAAGTAACTTGCCCAAGGTCCTACAGCTAAAAATCCTGAAGCAAAACTCATACCTGCTACCTGCCCTGACTACTCAGGGCTTCTCTGCCACTGAGGGGCCTCGCTAGGATTAGCAACTGTGGGAAGCTGCCCTGGGAAGAGAAAGCACCACCCCAGCTCTGAGGAATGTGCAGTGTCACTGGAGCCCAGTGGAAAGCGCTGCCACAACAAGCGAGTCACTCAGAGACTCAGGGATGGGCAGAGGAGACAGGATGGAACCAGTGGGAGACAGACGAGTGCCTATCCTCTCAACTTGCAGAGACAGCTGCAGGCTGGCTGGCTGGGAGCATGCCAAGGGGAAGGGCACCGACTGGCTCAACCGTGACCTTGGGAGAAGGACCTAGCTTCTCTAGGGCCCATTTCCCCAGATACACAAAGGTAGGTAGGTCTCTTTCAGCTCTGAAACTTATAGGCTCCAACTAGCACCTTCGGCACTGACTCCTTTAACCTAGATTCTAGGAAGAAGAAAGCCAGCCCTCAATTAAAAACCAAAAAAACCAAAACAAAACAGTCCTATCTTGCCAGAGGAAACTCCTGTTGTCTCAGCAGAGGCCTCTGCACTGTGTTTGGACTGGGAAGTATGGCCCCTTCTGATCACCGACCTGACCAGGCAGGACAGGGACACAGAGGAGAGGGAGCTGTGGCCGCTGGCCCAGGCACTGGCCCGGGCACAGTGCAGTGATGGGAAGGAGTATGTGGTCCTGGCCCGCCTCCCCACAAGGCCAGCAGACATTTCATCTGTCACACACCCTGGGTTTCTACCAAGTTCTGGCCACTGCACTGACCGAGACAATGGCAATTCCACTTGTACTTTTGGAGTGGGCCTAGTCAGCCATGGAAGGAGAGCTGCCATAACAGTGCCCAACTGCAGGATTTATGGTAAAGAGCAGTCCCCCTAGAACTCAGACGGACACTGCCCATGTCTCCCTTGGCTCACAGCAGGAAATGTACACTTCATTTTTTTCTGTTCTTTTAGATTCCAGAAGCAGCTAACTCCAAATGTTGCTTCTGGTCCCAGGAAGTATGCTGTACATTTTAGTTACTCAAATTGCCAGGGTGGGGCAGGGGCAGACATTTTTGTGCCCATTTTGCAGATGAAACCACTGAGACCCACAGAAGTACAGTAACTTGCCCAGGATCCCTGCAGCTAGAGAACAGCAGACCTGGGAATGACCGCAGGGCTTCTTGCTGCCCGCTGGCTCCCTCTGCACATACTTTCAGATCTCCAGTCACCTATTAGTCTATTTATAGCACTGGGGAGGTAAAATTGTAACAAGATGATTTGGCGACAGGTACAGATGACATAATTATCTACCAGATGACTTTTCTCTCTAATGGAGCCAGAATATTTTATTCTTAGTAATCTAATTTAAGTATAGGATAATTTTATGATACTGTGGGCTCTGTTCTACTCTTAGAGAAAGCACTAAGGAGACAGAACTCTGGGAGAAAAAACTTTCTACCATTGGAGGAGCCAAAGGTAACAGGCACCTTCCTGCCTGAGGGAGGTCAGGAGTCCAGGTTGCTACGGCACCTGTAAGCACAGATGTATGTGACTCTGCGCAGGACAGCTAGGTACCAGCCTAGTCTCCCCTTCCCGCCGGGCCCTGCATGTTAGAGGAGGGCAGTGACAGCAGCTGTGGATGCTGAAGGTGACATAACCATGGGTATAGTGACAACAGCACAGCTCCTGTACACCTAGCACAGTGTGGCCAAATGTGCTAGGTGCTTCACCCACACTGGCTAATGCGATTGCACCAACCGTAAAAGGCAGGTACCCTTAGGCCTACCTTACAATGAAGGAACTGAAGCTCCAAGAATGTACATAGCAAGGATAAGGCTACGTGCTGTTCCCTTCTCATGCATCCCAAGTCACCCACTCCAAGAGAAACTTTCTTCTGCAGATGATCATTTCCCCAGTACATCTCCCCAATAAGCCAACACCCTTTACTAGCAGCCAAGTGTTTTAAGAAAGAGGTTTATTTCAAAAATTGTTATAGGCAGAGATAATATAGAAACCATTGTTCGTTCTGTTAGCTGGTTCTAAATAGCCTACATGCTTTCATCCACTTAAATGGTTTTACACTGACTTGATATATTTGAAGCTATAGTATATGAAGTTATATTCAAATATTTCAAGGAAAAAGACACTATGGTAACTACTATTAAGTTGGGTTATTTGGTGGTGAAGCACTAGGTTGCTGAAACTGTCATGCTTTGACCTGTATTGGTATGTCCTCTTTTACCTCAATCTCTCCCTTAGTCATTAAAAAAATTATTTGGTTATTTTTTATGATTTTTTTAATTAAGGGGAAAAATAAAAAAAATTAGCAGGATATATTATAGTAACTTTTTTGATTTCCTATTAACTTGATTTGAAGTCCTGTAATACTCCCACTATCTTGTTTTGACTGATTAGACTCTGTATGATAGTATCAAGTTTGAGGGTATAGGCAACTACTTTGAAGGCAGTAAGATTCACTATGATGCCCATTCTGGTTTGACTATTATCTTCTTTGGAAGTCCTGTAATGTTTACAAGGTTTAGGTTTTATTGGTCTTGTTCTCTACTGTTTTGTTCAACTTTATAATACCTAATGAGACAAACAATTCTTTTTAAGGAAGCAAGAGGCATTATGGTAACCACTGTTGGTAACCTTGTACTCTGTTTTTACATCAGGTGCTATGTCTATCCTTGGTTTTGACTGACAGCTTTGTTTTGCCATATTTGACTTTATTCTCTTCCCAAAAAAAAAAAAAGTAATAAGAACTAAGGAGTAATAAAACCCAAAATGTGTAAATTGTGTTGTAAAAAAAAGAGGGAAAAAAAGTGCTCTAAAGGATACAACTGCAAGTGTGTTTAGGGATGCTAAATAGCTGACCATATTAATGTTTTTGGTTGGATCATTGAACACAACTGTTTGCAGTCTCACTGTTTCAATGTCCACTTTTATGCTTTGATACTGTCACTTGAGCAACTATCTCTAAGATGATAATGTGTTATCTATTAACTGGTGATTTCTTACTGTTTTTTTTTTTTTTTTTTTGTAGTTCTGTATTACTTGTACCCTTACACCGCTTTGTTTTTTCTTTTTCCTTTTAAATAAAATTTTTAAAAAATATGACATTGATATATTTTGTTATGAAATATATCTATATAATATTGTTATATATATATACATACATACATACATACATATAGTCTTTTTTGTTTTTATTGGTACCAGGGATCGAACTCACGACTGCCTGCTTGCAAGGCAGGCGCTTATGCCGCTGAGCTAAATCCCCAGCCCCAATACTGTTATATTTTAAAAATAGATTGCAAAAGATTTTAAGGTATCAGTCTGTTTTGTAATGTATATTTATATGTAGAAAAGCACAGCTCTATGTAACTGTGGGCTTCATTCTCAATTTAGAAATTTTAGCAATGATCACTTTAATACTAGAGTTACTGGTGAATTTTATTTTTATACTCTTCACTGCTGTTATGATCATACTTACCTATATAATAAATGTACTGAAATTTTTACTGTGAAAAAAAAAAAAAGAGGTTTATTTGCAAGGAAGCAATTTATTCTCTATTCCCCAAATTCTCTTCTGCCTTCATCAATGAGTGAGAGTAAACTTCTTCAGATAAGGAAGGAAAGCGGGAACTAATGGGTCTGGGAGGTACTGAAGGGCTCTATGCAGGTGGCTCAGCTGTGCCAGACACCACTCACACCTCCCTGAAGCCCAAGCAGTAGCAGAAAAGCGGGCAGTGAGGCAGTGCTGCAGAGCAAGGCCACTTGTACTCCAGCACTCAGGCAAAATCATATCCAGCCTCAAGGGTCCCGTTCTGGACCATGTGTAAGGAGGAGAGGAGACCCATCCCTCTTGCCTGCAGGTTCTTTGCTATGGCCTCCAGAAATAAGGGCCCCAAGGCCCCTCATTTCCTCCTTGCTCCATTTCTATTTGGCACCAACATAGAAAGGCCAGGAGATGCTGAGCTGGCCAGATGGTGCCGCCGGAGTCCTCCTGGGCCTGCTCTGTCCTACACTCTAAGGGGAGCAGCCAGAGGCATACAAATGCAAGACTGCAGTTCCTCTTACTCCTGACCCATAAGCATGTCACTGAGAGCCACAAGTCACAAGCGGTCTTATGGATCCAGCCTGCATACTCCACTCTTCCACAGGGCCACTGCCTCACCTCGCCTCCCCAGCACACAGCTCTTCATTTCCTACTGGGAGAGCACAGTGGAGATGGTCAGCTGACTTCCGTCCTGGATCCTGACCACTTGGGAGGGGCAAGGTCAGAAGAGCTAGCTGGTAAACCTCCCTGCAGGGACACATGGCCTCTGCCACCTACAGTGACCAGGTCTGGCATGTTCATTACAACAACCTGCACAAGAGACTGCTTTCAACCCAGAGGACCTTTCTATTCTGGTTTTTATTCATTCCTTATCTGTGATGCACCAATGTGTGGAAGACACTGTCTTGAGCAACTGGACTTAGGGACCAGCAGGACAGGCCCCTGCCCTCCAAGAATGCCCCACTAAAGAGTATGGCTGGAGAATTTTAAAGCCAGCATAATTTAGCTTCATCCAGTGGGATAAGAACGAGCATTTCATGTGGTTGTGAGTTTGATCCCCAGTATCCAAAAAAAAAAAAAAAAAGAATGAGCATTTCTATGAGAATGGCATAAATCTCTCAAATTCTTTTTTTGTTTTGTTTTGGTTTTTGGTTTTGGTACCAGGGATTGAACTCCCAACTTTGTGCTTGCCAGGCAGGCGCTTGTGCCACTGAACTAAACCCCTGGCCCTCTAATTCTTTATGTCTGGCTCTCTCTCCCACTTGGGTCCTGAGACTTGCCCAAGTCTGTCCTGACCTGTGCCCAGCAATATGAAACCTAAAAAAGTGCAAAATTACCTAATCTGCCTCCGGTCTGAACCATACAGCAGTTCTCAAACCAACTAGAGTCTACAAATACACAGCACATCCAATCCTTGTCCTGTCCAGGTGGGTAAGGCCAGCAACTCAGATCCAACTCGTAGACCAGGACCCAGAGACCCTAGGCAGCACTGGGATGTGCCCAGTTCACACTGTTGTCAAGTGGCACAGTGGCCATAGCCATAGCCTCTCTCCCATGGCCATAAAGAAGAACCTGCCCAGGCCCTTCCAGTTGGAGAATCGCCAGTGTTTCCTGAGATCCGCGCTATGTTGGAACTTAGGACCTGGGAAATCAAGCAAGCAGCTCGCCTCCCTGGTAAGTGGCTGTGTGTGGCAGACTATGGCCCCTCCAGGGGAGAACCACCAGTGTGTTCTGAGATCCACACCATGTTGGAACTTAGGACACCAGGAAACCAAGCAACCAGCCTACCTTCCTGCTAAGCAATGGTGAACCTACTGGTGCACTGCCTAGAGTCAAACATTCCACTTCCCCTAACCCCACCCCTACCCCGTCTCCTGTCCCCGGTTAGCAAATGGGAATCCGAAATCTGAGCATCTCTTGGGAGGTTGACCATGGCAAATAAGGGGGATTTCCTTCTATCATCTCTTTGAAGGAAAATATTTTTATTACTGTTTTGCTTTATTTTGATTAATGGTACTGCTCTATTCAATAGTTTTGATAAGTTCTATACTATTCTATATTTCATTTTAGTTTGATATACATGATTGAAAGAACAACTATTGTAAAGACAACGAAATATATTGTGATACCTATTAATGTTCTATACCAATTTCACTACATGGTCTCAGTTGGCTTTATTCTGTCTTGTTCTGTTGTATTTTACTACTTTCAAAATAAAAATTAAAAAAAAAAAAAAGAAGAAGAAGAACCTGCCCCAGCTGTCCTCTGACCTGGTCCTAGCCTGACACCAGTGATGACAACCTTCAGGGTGACCATGGCCCAGTCATTTTCCTCCTGGAGGCCTCAATGCATTCGCCAGCAGAGTCAAGAGGCTGAGCAAGGCAGTGACATTTAGTGTTTCCTGGTGCTGACATCCCAGGACAAATAAATGCTAGTCTCACTGCTGATGGGAAAGGGCAATTTGTATTTTAACAGTCATGAAGGACTTTCACGGTAGAGAGCTTAAAACAGCACCCTCCCCTGTCCTATCTAGTTCCCAAATGAGAGAGGGCCTCAATTCCCTCAAAACAGAGAGAAGCCAGGGTTCCCAGGTAACAGCTAAGCAGCCCACCGAAAGGCAACTATCCCTTCCCAGATGAAATTCAAAGAGTTCTCCCCAGGACACAGAGGCCATCTCTTACAGTTCCCCAGCCATGATTCCATACACACAGCACACACTATGTTGGGATAAATTCTACCAAGCAAACATCGCTGAGGAAATGCAAACAAAGGAGCCTGACTTCTCGTGGGTGCCCAAAAGCTTAACCTACGGGAGACTTTGCTGCCAGGCACTAAGCCTGGCTAGGACAGCATTTTTCAATTGGGTCGCAAGGACTCTGCGAAGAACTCTGCAAGAGGAGCCTCAAGAGCCACCTCCTTTCATGTCATGTGCCCCAAAACACTGTGAAGATCTTATTCTTCAAAAACTGAATATGATTTCTGTCCCCTTGGAGAAAGCAATAAGTCTGCTTGATGAGTTCCCATCATAAAATTCAAAGTTCAAAGGCCAGCCAGAAAGTGGTATTTTCCAGATTTCTGAGGACCCACTCCTAAGGCCAGGGAAAGTGGCTTCCTCTGTCTCAAGAGGAAGTAGGGTGCAGCAAGGGCTGGTCAGGAGGCCCTTCAGGGTCCTGGGGAACCAGGGCTCTCTCCATTCTACTTCTAAGGTGCCTGACACTCTGCGCTGCACAGAGGCCCAAGTAGGTCTTACCAGCATGGTAGGATCAGACTTGGGAGCAGCACAGAACTGGATTCAAAGCTGTCTTAAGCATTTCTCACTGTGTGATCTCAGGCAGGCCCTGACTTTGCCCATTTGAATGGAGTGCACAGAGCCCATCTCAGAGAGGCTCCCATGAGGAAGAAATGAAGCGAGATCCCTCTGGGTGTTGGGTAGATGATGGAGGGGTCTACAATGACTTGGCCTGCAGTGCTTGTCATCTGTATCAAGGCTTGTAGTGCAAGACTCTCTGGCTACTTTTTATCCTGACCAGCACTGGCCAGAAGTTGGCAGGTAAACCTCTGAGGCTGGCTTCCATCTGGCAGGTTTCCAAGCGCTGGCCAGACAGCTCCTGTCAGCACTCTTGCTGAAGCAAACTTGCCAGGTTGTTCTGTAGACACAGGATGACAGGCTCTCTGAGCTGTTAAGGAACCCACTGGTGATACCAGACACTAACTGGTCTGCCGTATATCCCTATATTTGGAAAAAAAAAAATGTGGTTCCAGAGACTCTTGGGTGTCACATTAAAAAAAAAAAAAAAAGCTGAAATCAGTATCAAAGGAAGTAATTACAAAGCATTAAATGACAAAACCCTGCATGATGAGCTACACACTACCTGGAAGAAGCTAAGTGCAATTATTATCTTGAGTGCTCATAAAATGACTCAAAGCCTGGGGCCTGGCTGTCCTTCCCACCCCTGGGACTGAAGAGTGGCATTCCTCTGTCCACTTCAGGTCCAGAACCAAACCACACTGGAACATGAGCTCCAGGAAAAAGATGCTTCTGACTTAAAACAAACAGAATGGAGTTACTGCCTCTGATTCACCTCTTCTCTGTGCCCTACCTGCAGACCACTACAGAACACAGGCAGCAGGCACTTCAGGACTCACAGCCTGGACAGAAAGCCTGACTCTGGTGCCAGTGGTCTTCCCCTCCCTCCCTACAAGCTTGGGAGGTGGCAAGAACTTGCTCCCTTCCAAGAAATAGCCAACTCTGAGGACAGGTGACATGCTTTGGGTAGGGCTCCAAGTGGTCTGGCCTCTCTGAGGCCTCTAACTTTCTCCTCCCCTGACTCTGAGTTCCTATGTTTGCAAACAAGCCATCTGGGTTATGGTTTAGGTGGTCCTTGCATGACTCTGATTGCCTTGTTAACATTTGATCTGAGGAAACTGACAGGGCCATACCAGGTCATCTGGACTTCTTTTAAAATTAGGATAGGCAAGAATGGCATCATGATTATTTTGCTAACAGTCAAGACTACTGTGGTCCACAGGTCTCAAAACAGCAACTGAGTTACAGACGTCCCAAGCACACACCCACATCACAGGTTTCTAGGCAATCCTGTTAAGCCTATAGTGACATGGATCTGAATTCTAGGGCCTAGGACTTCTTCCCCACAGCCAATCTTGGGGCTCATTTATAACTTTACTGTCACACTGAACACTTAACTGGAGTGAATGGACTATCCATGGTATCCTGTCATATTCAAGTGACAAGACTCAAGTCAGGACACAATCCTCACTCATCTCCCCCCCTCATACCCCAGGACCATATCCATGATGACACTCTCTCTTGCACAGCACACAGCCCACTGGAAGGCACAGTACTTCCACTAAAGTCCAGGCACAGCATCACAAATGTACTGGGCTGGTGAAGCACCTGAAGGCCACAGACCTGTTGGATGTCAATAAGAAAATTGGGGTCCCTGGGACTTGACAATTCTTTGCCTCTCCTCATGAAAACATTTTGATCCATGGACTTCTCCAGCCAACAATAGCAGGACCATGGGATTCTGAGGAAGAGCCAAAGACTGGGGTTCTGGAAGACAGTCCCTCCTTAGAGCATGCTCCATCTTCCAGGTGATGGGCCATCACTATGCAGAGAACTGCCTGGTGGCAGCTGCAGCTGGACCAGGTACAAGGCTCCTGACTCGGGGGGGGGGGGTGCACAGCATGACTCAGTATCCAGCTGCCAGTTCTTTGCCAGTCACCTTGCCTAGCCACCATCACTTGTGCCAGCCTCTGGAAGTCCCTCATGCTACCCTTCCAGGGAAGGCTTTCCGCTTCTTGGCCCTTCACCTCTACTCCATTAACTGTGGTCCTTTTTCCATACCTCACTATGTCCGGTAAGATCTGCTATGGCCAGTCTACACTACATGGAAGTTTCCAGAGAGCAGGGCCACACTGAAAGCCAGGGTCAGTGATTACACACAGTCGGTATATGTACCACACATATGTATGTGTGGGAGGGAGGGAACGGGGTCTTGCTTCCATTGTTGCTGCGCTACAGTGCCTAGCTCTCAGCAGTTCATCAGGAAGATGTGTTGGATTAAATAGGGGACAGAGAAAACTGAACTAAGTCCTTCAGAGGTACAAAGCAGATTTAGCCCACTGGAACAGGATCCTACATGCTACGAGAGACACGTAACACAAGTGCATCTGACTCTGTTCCCACAGAGCACACACCCCAGCTGTGTGCGGCAGTGAGGAGGCTCAGCAGACTCCATGTCCTGAGTGACCATGAAAGCTGGGGGCTGTGGGGACCCCTGCTGCAGTGTCCTGAGCACCACAGCCGTAACAGCAGGGCCGGCCTGGAGAAAATGACAGTCAGAATGGCACCTGTGAACTCACGTGCAGACTGCTCAGTGGGAATATAACTACGAGGACAGCGTGGCTGACCAGTTGGCTCTTCAGAGTCCTCCTGCATGACTGACAGTGGAAACACCTGTTTCACAGATGGGCTGGAAACATGTGGCAAGGCCAGCTCAGGCCAGTTAACAGCACAGTTAACTTCCAAATGCACAGTACAGTTGATTATCATGTGATACACTGCTTGCACTTGGTAGAGTTGTGTGCTTTGGTGTAAACAAGGAAATAGCATTATAACAAACCAAGAATATAAATGCATTCACAGAGCTTGGCTTGGGTAGTCTAAAAAAAAAAAAAAAAAAAAAAAAAATCACATCTTTTTGCATAGGGCCAAGAATTTTTTTTTAAAGTATGTATTTACTTTTCTTATTACACAGAATGCAAAACCTCACGTTTTCTGTTTAATTAATTATTTTTCATTTCCTCTTTTAAGAGCAACAAACTGTTGTCATTCCTCTATATACAGTAATACACTGACTACTTAAAATCTGAGCCAGGCATGGTAGTACACTCCTGCAATCCCACCACTCAGGAAGCTGAGGCAGAAGAATCACCATGAGTTTAAGGCCAGCTTGGGCTACAAAGTGAGTTCAAGGCCAGATTGAACTACACAGTGAGATCCTATCTCAAAATCATTAAAATAAACAAACGAACAAAACAAAACTCTGTACCTATGAAATAAATGAACTCCTGGGGGTAGAAGGTATGTTGAGACTCTCCATTCAGTGTTACAGTTGTTTAGAAAATGAACTGCAAGGATCCACATCAAATATTCAAAGACATTTACCTATGGGTGGACTTCAGAGGAATTTTACTTTACGTACCTTGACATTTCTGAGCTAATTTTTTCCTCCTGAACCTTAAACTTTTTGCATATATGCATTAATTTTGTAGCCTGGAGAAACAATAAATGTCAGTGAATCTGGAAATTATTCTAAAGTTGATGGAAAAAACACTACTATTTACCATGCACTGGACAGTTGTCATGTGCCATTAAGTCCCAAGTGTAAGACACACATCATTTTACCTAATTCCCTCTTTCACTTCCATTTTAAAGATGATGAAATGGAGGCTTGGGAAATCTGGTCACTTGCTCAATGTACACAGTGACATCCACACCAAACTATCTGTAAAGGCCTTGCTCCCAGCCTGCTATTCCACAGTCTCTCTGCAGCCTGGCAGGCTCCTTTCTATTTGCCCTTTTTCTCCTTGGCCACTGGAAGCAGCTGTGATGATATGTAGGTCATACTAACCACAAATATTAGAGGCTGCTGTACTGGGTGAGTACTTTGGCAGTGTCCAGGTTGTGGCTGGTGACCTCTTTCCCACAGTCAGAACTAGATCAGTTCCCAAACCTTGCCCAGCAGACAGTGTCTATTCAGGGCGAGGGGCAACAATGACATGGGGAGAGGCTTCGTTAGACATGAAGTTGAAGAATACACCGGTGTGTTTTGAGATAGGGATCCTCCTGGCTAACATGATGCCTGCCCAAATTCTGTGCTGCTCAAGGTTTCAGGACCAGAAACCAGGGTTACCTCAACAGAAGTCTCAGGCCATGGACTCCAGAACAACGTCAAGTGGGGATCCTCTTGCCTACTGCTCATGCCCTGCCCCAGTAACATGTTCACTGGTTTGGACCAAGTTCCTAAGAGTGCAGTAGGCAAACTCTCCTGTCTTTCATCCAGCAACTGGAGCAGCAGACGTTATGCCACAAGCTAAAGGACCACGTCCTGGGAGTGGGTGGACACTTGGGCCACATTCCTCCCTTTCATCTATGCTCCCCATCTCTGCCTAATAGTCTTTCTCCAGCCTTCTGGTCCTCAGCTCCTGCATCCTGCACCCCTCTGATGCTACACATGCTCAGCACACAGCCAGAGATGAAATCCCATACCTTCTTGGGGCTGGCACTATGGTTCTTGCACAAGTCATTCCAACCAGTTCTATACTTCTATGTACTTTGCAGTACCCTGGCACAACAACAATATCGATTTGATATTGAGGATTAAATGGGCTGATCTGTGTATACAGCATTTAGAGCAATGTCTGGCACATAGTGCTACAAAAAAGTATTTGCAGTTTCATTGGTATCACTGAGGTCTTTCTCCAGGACCTCTTAGAAAAGTCCCCAGGACCTCAGTTTAGCAGACATTTCATCCCAGTGAATGGCTGCACGGATCTATTCTCCAAGTCAGGAATGAAATTGATGCAAACCCCCAGCCCCAGCAGCTTGCACTCACTGGGAGCTTCATTTAAGTTTATGCAACTTTGCAAAACTCCCTTTGGAAAATTCTGACTTCCTGCACCTCTGGTCTTTCTACTTCTCAGCTACCATACCCCTGAAGTCTGAACAGAGCTGTCCTTGTGAGACTGCCCTAAGGGGCCAATAAAGGAATCACAAGAACCAGAGGCAGCGTGAGAAACTCAAAGTTTAAGTTAAAGAGCACAATAAAAGATAGGCAACAGTAAGCAGGGCTAGGTCAAAGAGATGTTGGGAAGGGAATGAAAGGGACGTACAAACAATTAAGATATGTCATGTACATGTACTGACGACCTGTAATGAATGTATAGGTTAGGTACTGTAAATGTGTACTAATAAAAAAGAAACAAATAAAAAAGACATGCATGACCACTCACTATCAGTTTTACCTCTTTGCTCTAAATGTTCTCCCTGCCACTAGCTTCAAAACAGGACCTGTGCCAACAGCAACAATGGAAGTGGTTCTTGGTTACACTAAGAACTTTTCAATCACATTCCTAGGTCCCCAAAGACACTGCAGCCATAAACAACCTCAAAGCTTGAAGCCAGCTGCTGCAGGTTGCTCAGACAAGGGCGGCCTCACCCAGGGCAGGCCTCTGTTCACTGAGTTTGAGGTGGTGAACAGGATAGAGTCATGACTGTATGAGGCTTTTCAACGTGGGAGCCAACCATTCACCCTTGTTTTCACAAAGCTGCTGCAAAACCACCTCGCAAAGCCAAGTTCTGTTACCATAAATTAATCTTCTCTTGCAACTTGCAAACTAGTTGTCCATCTTCAAGGCCAGCATATATCTGTCCAGCAGAGAGATTTCTGGGTCTCTAGCCAGGGCCAACTTTCATCATGCCTTACATGACAAGAATCCTAGGACTGCCCTTGCTGTTTGCCTTTGGGTTTTGTTCACCATAGTGAGAGGAAGAGCCCCACCAAAATTCTTCGAGGGCCAGGAGACTATGGAGGCAGTGAGTCAAAGTAGAGGAAATGAACAGTCCTTGCTCTGGCCCATGCTTTCTCAAGCATGGCAGTGATCCAAGGGCAGCCTGGAAAAGACTGTACAGGCAGTCCAACAAATGCTTTCAAAGCAAGGCAACTGTAGGAATGCATTCTTACATTAACAACAACAAAAAATCATGCTTTGTGCACTAAGATAGGTTGAATATACAGTTGATTCAGGCATGCGGGAGCCTGTTATCCAAATGTACAAGAACTACACACTCCTTTTAGACAGCCCCACTCCACCAGTGGTCTTATCTGTCACTTGGGGAACATAGGAAAGGCCTAAGGAGGAGCCAGGCTTGGACAGGGGAGGGCCTACAACAATCAGGTAGGAGCACAGATAACATTTCTGCCCATCTTTTGGATAACACTGTTGTCCATTTTTGGTGAGCAATTGCCAAGGAAATCCAATTAACTTTCCCAACAGGGTAACTGAAGCACTAGGTTGTCTAGATTAGGGGTTCACAGTGAACGCTCAGGCACAACAGGCCAGCAAGTCTCTGCAATAATGCTCCAGTCCTGCTACCATTCGGCCCTGCTGGTACATATGAAAGTAGCTACATACAGATGATGTACATCAATAGGCACAGCAAATAGGCAGCAAAGGAACCTGGCTGTGGATCACAGCCTGCCAATCCCTGAGCTAGATGTTTTCAAATGAAAGCTGTCACCACTCCTAGAAGATAGGGACATACTTTCAGCGCACCACAGAGGCCTAGTGTCCACTCATGGAGCTCTGGTGAGAATATTAGAGGGCAATGTGTCACATCCCTCATAAAGCACCTTAGACACCAGGTTTTGTGCCCTATGAGTGCTCCCCAAGTCCTGCTCTGTAACTACGGTAGCCCTGTAGCTCCTCCTGCAAAGACACAAGGGGATAAAGGTCAGAGAGGCCCAGGAGAAAAGGGGCTAATGGCCACTCTCTATGCAACCTCAAACTCCACAGGCAGAAGTCAAGACCTCCAGGAAGGAACTGGCACAAATTCCAAAACCTGGAATAAAGACCGTATCCCCATGTTTCTTCCTCTAGCTGGTGATCTCTGGAACAATCTCACAGCCAACATCCTACACTGGGGGCTCTCTCTGGGCCTCAAGGCTGTCAAAACTGCGAAGGTTCAAGGAGGGGACAGAAGCTTTTCATTTTTTTTCTATCCCACTCACTACCTCAGTTCCCCAACTCTTTAGGTGGCTTGCTGGGATTCATCAAGACCACTTTCTAGTGCCCCACTTAAGAGTTACCATGTCAAACTCAAGTCTCTGATTTCAGTAATAATTCAATTTTAGCTGACTTCATTCAGAGCAGTGACAACTGCCACCTCAGACTGTCTAGACAGACCCAACAGCTGGTGCAGCAGAGGCCAAACCAGGATCCTGGGTGATGTCCTGCGAGTTCCCAGCTTCCATTCCAGCACTGGGCATCTATTTTTGAGCCTGGGTGCTTGGCTGTCTTTACAGCAGAGAGCCCATGCGTCCATCACAGTGAAGGCCCAGCCTATCTCCAGCTCTGCAACTCTATCCCTTATTGGCCTGAACCCCATGTAGATACCTGAGATGGGACATGCCCAGTATCCTAAGCCCTGGCTAGGCCCTGTTATGCGGAAGGCAACAAGCATAAGTCTTGGAGCTATTGTTGTCCTTGTGACCTTGACTGCTGCTTTGAATTTCCATCTTTTTCAGCACACAGACTGACTTTCATGTTTGTTACACAGCTCAGAGGCTTTTCCCTAGCCACTGCCAGGCCACCACACCTCCAATACCCATTGGCAAGCCCTGACCATGTTCAAAACTAAGCCTATTCCCACTCATCATTATCTTTTGGAGCATCCAGCAAGTGTGGCCCCAAAGATCATAAGTTGTCCTGGGCATGCTCTTTATCTGTCTTCTTTCTCCCACCAAAGTCCTAGGGCAGCCTGGCATAACCAATGGATGCTACCAAACAGAAGGATACTATGATTACTGATTCCTAGGAGACAAAGTCAAGGAACAACCAGGCAAGCTCATCTCTACCCATAAGATGTGGGGGGCCATGGGACACATGCACAAAGTGATCCATGATCCTAGCACATAACAAGGATCATCAGCGTTGTCATTTGCATGCTGACCAAAGATTCAAGGGTAGGCCTGGCCAAACAAGGGCAGGGCTCCAGCAAAACCTTCTTGACATGAACCACACTGTCATTCCTGCAGAGAAGGAACCATGCAGTGGGAGGCTAACTAGGCAGGTGAACCAAACCCTTTGCCCAAAGTCAGCCCTGGAGTGGTTCAGGTAAAGCTCTGGCTCAGGGACAAAAGAACTCCTCTTGTCCCCAGCTTCAAGAAGAAGCTTTGAGTGGGCTGCCTAGGACCAAAAAAAATCTACAAATGGCCTCCCACAGAGGTTTATTTCTATATTCCAGCACTTTTCAAGAGCCAAGGAGTCTATGCAACACCTGGTGATCTTGTTAAAACACAGAATCTGGGCCAAGGATTTAGCTCAGTGGTATAAGCTCTTGCCTAGCAAGCACAAGGTTGTGAGTTCAATCCCTGGTGCCACCAAAAAAAAAAAAAAAAAAAAAAGCCAAGCAAAAATAAACCAAAACACAGAATCTGACCTGACAAATCTAGGGCCAGGGGAAAATTCTGAATTTCCATCAACACCTAGGCAATATCTGGCGCCAGTCAGGGGACTGTAAAACAGTGAGCGAGGAGCTTTCCTTGGTAATTTTAAGGCCCTTCATAAGGGTTTATTATGCACCTCAATTTATCCCAGACCTCTCTCTGAGGAGACCTACCATCAGCCCACATCCCCTTACTTCTTCCCTCAGGACTCCACGTTCCATATTACCTGCTCCAAGTCTGCTGGGGATATAAGGACCTTGAGTTCATCTCCTTCTACCAATCTAGAGCTCTGGGTCAAGTTTCCAAGATCCCTTGGACAAAGCATTTGACTCTATGTCTCAGCTTCTCTACCAGCGAATAGCCCATATGCACAAAGTGAGGCCAAAGTGAGCTGAAACAGTGTCAGTACTAAACAGAGGCCATGTGGTTTCTACTCACTGCATGAATTTCTAGGTCCACACGACACCGGGCAGAGAGAAGCTCAAGATGCAGCAACATACTGAGCAGGTGATTGGCTTTACTTTAATCAACTTGAACACGTCAGGGTTGGGCTCCCAGGGCAGCTAATGCTGGCCCTACCTGCCACTATGTCGTGGGAGTCTCACAAGGGAAGAACCTGGCTGTGCCTAAGACCAGGTGGACTGGGCTCTCTCTTGATGGCCCCCAGCCACCCAAGGAAACAAGGTAGCCCTGGATTCTGGAACAAGTTCATTAAGCATGTGCTGTGTGAGGCCCTACTAAGTTCTTTCAAGTGTTAATCCAGTAATCACTTCTTCCCATTTTTCAGATTAAGAAAAGGCACCCAGAAGTTAAGGCGCCTCATCTTCTCATCACTTGAGATCACAGGCACCCACAACTACCTTCCCTTTCAGCTCAACTAAGGGGCACTGCCTCTGGCTTTTCTGGTCCCTGACTGGAAAGGCTGCCATTTCTGACTCAGCCTACCTGCCCAAGGACAAACACAGCAAGGCTTCTTCTTGCTGGTGAGGGAGACAAAGAGCCCACCCGCATAACCTCACAGAGGTCAATATCAGCCAGTGGCCCCATCTGTCTGAACCAGGCCCTGGGCTCTCAGGCTTATAGGACAGGCTATGATTTCCTGGGGGCTCCTGGTCTAAGAGTTCACAGCCTCCAGGCCTCTGCATGGCTTCCACACCCCATTTTCCCACTGTGAGACACCAAACACACGGCCACAGTTTTCTCTCCCTCCATTCAATTTACTAACAAAAGCTGGTCTGGGCTGACCACAAAACCCTCCTGCACAGATATTAAGTGCAAAGTGAATGTCACGCTTTTATTATCTTATTTTGCCCTAGCAATGGCCATTATGCCTCCTGTTTACAGGTAAGATGACCAAGGCTTAGAGAGCAAAGCTCAGAGCACTAGTCACACAACCAGTGGCACAGTCCTCTCCACATGTCTAAGTGACGGCATTGGTGCTCTTACCTCCATGGGGGCCTTGCTAACTGTCCTCTTTATTGCTATATCCCTGGAGCCTGCAGTGGCCTGACACATAACAGATGCCTGATAATAATGACAGCTAAACAAAGGGATGAATCTAGGAGTGAGTCCAGGTCTTCAAGGATACAATTACCTTCTCTAGGTTATCTTGGCTTATATCTGGCTTCATAGACACAGGTGCCTCCATACAGCCCTCTGTATACTGCAAGTGCCTTGCAGATAGGGATGGGCCCTTACATGTGCTGGTGTCCCCAGAGGCCCTGACCCAGGCACTTTACACAGTGCCCAATCAGTATATGCTGATTTAAACCGGCTTACAGGGCTATTATGAGGTGGAATCTGAGTGCCCCGAATGTTCCCATGGTAGATAGGGCCATGTCCCTGAAGCTCCCAGGCCAAAGAAGCTAAAAGCCAGACATTCTTGCAAATCCAGGGAGGGGCAAACTGGAGCCACAGATGCAATTTTCCAGAAAAGTCTGGTTAAGAGGCCACCAACCATCAAAAATAGAATAGCTCTGGAATCTTCTGCTTGGTTAGTGACCACCTCTGCCAAATTCCAGCCCTTGAACTTGCCTACACCTGCCTCTGCACCCTTGTAAACTTGCATCAGTGTTGAGTGTTCCCCCTCTGAAAGCTCCCTGCAGACAGAAGCAGGACCTGGTCCACTGTGTGGAGCCTGACTTGGGTCATCTGATTTGGGCATGTGTGAGGAGGAATCACACCCTGATCATCAAAAGCAGTATCACAAGCATGGGGAAATGGCCTAGAGCTTGTCACTGCAAAGCCATCTTCTCAGGATCCCATGAGTACACCATTAGAAGCCCCAGGCTTCCTTCCTATCCCACCTCATCTACTGCCATCTCCTATCTCCCTAGCTCCACATTGGCCACATACCCACAGGAATCCCAGACCTTAAAGAGTGAGATGATACAGGTCCAGTGAGGGCAATGACTTGTTCAGGGCCACCGCCTAGTAAGTGGCTCATCTGCACTCTGCCAGGCCCATCTGACTCCGAGTTCTGGAAAAACTCAGCAGCTCCAGCCTCCTGCTTTCTGTTGTCCTAGGACTAGACAGATGTAAGTATTGGGTTTTCCGAGTGAATCAAGTAGCAATCCGGGGTCCCTGCTGAGTGATAACTCGCCTCACAACCCTTCAGATGAGATCTCCCGTTTTGCCGAACAAGTAATACTGCAGCAACCCAATATGCTATAATACTCTCCCTGAACACTACTGCCCTGCCTTTTTGTTAGGATGTTTCTGAGCAGCTGTCAGACTTCACCCAATGAGGGGTCTGCTGTTCCTGGCTCCCTTTCCTGCATATCTATCCCCAATTTTATTTACCATCAAATCTCAAAAACCTCTACTACTGTCCAGGACTGCTGAGATGGGAAATGAGATGGGAATTCTTCAGTGGATTAGCCTGCTTATGGCTGGGTTCCAACCATCAATGCTAACTCAGGGCATATGTGGGTGTCAACAGTGGATACAGTTAGAACTCTCTGAGGGACCTGAATGCCCAAGGGGATGAGATACTGAGACAGAAATATAAACATAAAATGAAAGGAGGCCCTAGTAGCCCCTCTCTTTGCTGAGATATCACATGAAAAAAAAAAAGGCAAACAAAAAAATGGGGGGCTGTGTTGCCCCAAGTGTAAGTAAACAGGGCCTGGTATGACACAGCCATTTGTACTGCAAATGCTCATCACTCTTGCCGGCCTGGAGTCAGTTCAGTAAGGTCTAATAGGCACCTTTTGTTTGGGACACAGAAAGTCATCCTCTTCTCCCAGCACTCTGGCACACTAGCCACTTCAAAGGTACCTCTCTGGGAAGGGTGAGGTACATCAGAGCTGCTTCCAGAATGGCAGCCGAGCAGTCAGAGAAGGGAGGCTGGGCAAAGTGCCTGGTGGGCCTGGACCCTGTCTCACCACTCAGGACAGGCATTTGGGAGGGGAGATAGCTATGGCCAAAGGCTCAGAGATCTTCCAGCAAAGTCACAAGATAATAGGTCACAAAGGTTCTGCTTTGGGTTTTAAAATTATTCTTAATTGTAGACAGGCCAACCCAAGGGACAAACCTGAAGTTTCTGCATGCCTCCACTCAGCATGGTAGGGTGTCACATGGTTGGACTGTTCTCTCTTATGTGTGGCCGTGTACCTGGACCTGGCGGGACTCGTTGCAGGCCAAGCTGAAGTGCTCTCACAGAAGCCAAAGAGCGAAATCTGGAGGCCTCCTATGCCCCATGCCTGGCTTACCAATACATAAACTTCTAGGTCTCTCAAGTGCAGTCTTCTCTGGGGGTAGGAGGGGCTAAGTGGGCCAGCAGAATTTAAAGTTTATCAGTTTATAAGCCCAGCCACACTTTTTGAGAACATTCTGAGTACCGGGCCCTTGGCCAAAGATGTGACTGACTCCACTGTACATCAGGAAACTCAAAGCTGAGAGAGGGACCGACCGTCTTGCCTGGACCCACGGTTCACAAATGATGAACGAACAAAAGCAGCCCATGGAAGTGGCACACAGGCCGTGAGGGCCCAAAGAATAAGCAGAACAGTATTCTGCTCTGCCATTCTGCTCTCCACACATAAGCAAACATACAGCTCTGATGTTCCATTTTTGCACTGGAAAGTAGAAACAGAAAAGCTTCTCCAAGGGTCAATGAAGAGAATTCCATGTCCAAGGGACATATTCCAAAATGCTAATCCAGAAGTTGGCATACAGGGGCTGGGGGTTTAGCTCAGCAGCATAAGCACCTGCCTTGCAAGCAGGCGGTCGTGAGTTCGATCCCCGGTACCGATAAAAATGAAAAAGACAAAAAAAAAAACAAAACAAAACAGAAGTTGGCATACAGGTTCTGGAGTCACAGCCAGGCTCTGTGTGTGTGTGTGTGTGTGTGTGTGTGTGTGTGTGTGTGTGTGTGTGTGTGTGTGCAGATGTGGGAAGGGATGACTCAGGGCACCCCTAGGGCCACTGACCAGCAGTGGGGTACAGGAGGCGGCACCCTCCACCACAAGAGGCACTGCAAGGCGGCACCTGACTCACTTCCTCTGCCTTTTCACTGCACTGGGGTCCTGCCTAAAAGCCTCCTTGGGTGTGGTTTCACTCCCACATGCCTTCTTGCTCTGACCTCTTGGCCCTTTGGTTTTTCCATAGCAAGGAGGTCAGGCAGTTGATTCAGGGCGTTCCACTGGAGCCTGGCTTCAAAGCCCTGATGACGTTCAAATCCTGGGCTCAGAACAAAAGCCCTGCTGACCTCTGAGTGCCCCTTTTCCTCAGCCCAGGAACCCTAATTTCACAGGCCTAGCTGTGTCCTGCACTGGTGATGCCTATTTCCTCTCCCAAATGGCAGCTTGGTTTTCTTCCCTGGGTGCTCCCCTCACTGTCTGAGCATAGCTGAACACAGCTATCACCTGGGTCTGTGTGCAAATTTCACCTCCTTCAATGAGGTATCCTGTTCCTCCAGTCTACAGCTGTCCACTTCTACCTCTCCTTCTGGCTGGTGATCCCAATTCTGCCAGCCTGTTTGAGTTTCTTCATGGCACATATCACCATCCAAAGTGACCTTGTTTGTGCAGGAACATCCCTGGGGCCTAGCCACATAGAGGTGCTGGTATACTCAGGTAAGAATCTGCCAAGGGAAGAGAAAATGGCAAGCACTGAGAGAACTGGAGAGCAGCCTCCAGTCATGTTTGAGATGCCACAGTACACTCAAACTCTACAGAAGAATGCCAAGCAGAGCTGAGACTGACAAGGAGGAAGAGAGGAGCAGGACCTCTCGTCTGCACCCTGTGCTGTCACTGTCATCTGGAAACATAGCATGACTCAGCAGGGCAGTGCACTCTGTCCACTCTCAGCAGCTGCTTCTGGTTCGGTGTTTCTCCAGCACATTCAGACCAGCCTCACTACCATCTTCTACACGGTCCAGCCAAGGGACCTGTGGACTACAGGCTGCCAAGCATCTGGAAGTATGACCTCTACCCTGTGGCCCCCAGTTCCAGGAGGAGCTTCCTGCAGTAGCTTCACTGTGCTTCCTTGGCCTCCTCTCTCAGCTTTTGAGTTCTTAAGCAACTGAAGTTAACCACTATTCTGTGAATTCCTAATGGGTAGTTTCTGACTGGCCTTGGTAATCCAGGGGCCTGCTGTATTCCCCACACACAGAGCTCTGGCGAAGGGACAGCTGTACCACCTCCCCATCTTCCCCCTGGGAGCATACAATGGCTCAATAGGAGCAAATGCAAGATATAGCCTTCTACTTTACAGGAAGGGGCCAGTGCCTGATGACCTTTACCAACACTAACGAGAGCTCATTGCTACTGCTCACAAAGTAAGTTTTTGTGGCTGCATTGCATTCTGAAACCATTTGTTTTGTTTTCCAAAAGATTCAAAAAAGAAGAAAAAGTCACCCTTCTACTTGCCAAAAAGTAATTATCCACATGTCATATTCTACGTAACTTTCAAAGGAGGCATTGTTAATCCTTTGGCCATAAATAGGCAATGAACACCCACTCTGAGTCTAGCCAGCCCAGGCCCCCACCAGCACAGGGCCTGCGGCAAAAAGTTTGCTCTTCCATGTGGCATCTACTTGCTCCATTTCTCCACTGTAGCTTGAAGTTGCAAAAAAAGGCAGAACTCCAGGACAGCTGAAACCACAGAGATGTTGCTGAAAAATGGGCTCCTATCAATACGGAGATGCTGTTGGCATAGTGTTTGGGATGACAGAGGAACATGGTACAAAAGACAAAACAGGCAGGGCTTTATGCTATGGTGGACCCACGGTGGCCAGGAGGCTGTGTGATCTTAGGAACAAGCACAGACAGGCGTCGCGTGTGCTGGGGTCACCAGTCACACATCCATTCTGGGAACACCTCTGTGTTTTTATGCTCTGGCTCTCAATGGGGCTCTGGTGGGCTCTGCAGGCCCCATGTTTGCCAAAGTGTTAGAGATCCTTTGGTAGGGGACAGGGTATTATCTTGATAGCCCCAATGAGGGAGCAAGAACAAGACAGGAAAAGCCAAATCCTTCTGGGGTCTGCCAAGTGACCCCCACCTCTGCATCCTTTGAGGCCCAATTTAGGATTATGCAGCTTTATTAGGAGATTTAAAAAGGCCATCGTGTTTTCCAGAGCTGCTGCCCCAGCTGTTGTTGACTGACCAGATGTGGCACAGCTGAGACAAGATCTAGCATGACAAATATTCAAACCATGACAGAATCTTCCTGTGACCCTAAGCAGCCCAGCTCCAACTGGACAAGGGCAGAAAAGCCCCCTGAAGACCAACTGAGCCTCTATAGAGGGGAAGGAGCAACCCATGCTGGCAAACCACTGGGGCACAAGGATTGGAAGTTCCATGGATGCTTGAAGAAACAAAGTGACTCATGGTGAGCCACTAGACTTCATTTCTACTGAAAAAAGATTAAGAAGAAATACAGTCATAGGAGGGCTGTTGACCAGATAACAAAATCAGCAAATGCTAAACAGAGTAGCTTAAAAGAAGTTACCATTTTGGGAAGGTAGGGTGATTGATTCTTGGTCCACTGAGATCTACCCCCAGAATATTTCCTGAGGCATTAATACAAGTTACCATATCCACTGCCCCCAGCTTGGTCTAGCTCACCATCAAGTTTGCCAAAAGTCTCTTGGCCTTGCTGCCTCCCCAAAATCCCTCAGTCCAGGCTGCTCATCTAGGCCTGAAGGAGCTATGTAGGGCATGCTGCTGCTCCGTTACTACAAACCTTCAAACCTATAAACCGCACCTAGAACAAAAGTTAATGTCTTCTGAGGCCCTACCAACAAAGCCCACTGTGCCTCTCATACCCTCTGCTTTGGTCACACAGGGCTCCCTCAAGCTGCTTCCTGGTGCTGATCTCTGCACGTGTGCACCTTCTGCCTGGGACACTGTCCTCTGCCATGGTGGACTCCAGCACATTCTTCAGACTCAGCCAGAAGTGGCATTCTCCTAGAGACTGCCCCACACACCAGGCTATAGCTGCTGTTTCTGCCCCTGGCTTATTTCTCTTGTAACACTGATTCCAACAGGCTCTGAGAACACTCTGGAAGCCTCAGTTCTTTCAAACACCATACATATAGCATCCAGACACAGTATGGGTTCCTGGTCATCCACTCTGCAACTAAACACAAGACTTGGGACATTAAACAGGTATATGGAACTGATCTTTTTTTTATTTTGTCTTTTTCATTTTTATCGGTACCAGGGATCGAACTCACGACCGCCTGCTTGCAAGGCAGGTGCTTATGCCGCTGAGCTAAATCCTCAGCCCCTGTGGAACTGATCTTTAACAACCTGACCCTTGGAAATGTCCAGTACTGTACATAAGAAGAGTTTTTCCTCACATTTCTGAAGCAGTCTTGTACCAAACGCAGCATAACTCATCCCAAGGGTTCTCTGTGCCTTGTGGGTACAGAAGCCTAGGTGGATGCTCATCTTAGAACTTAAGAAGCTGGAAGGCTGGCTCTTGAGCCCCTTCTCCAGCTCAGGACTTTCCCAACCCAGGCTCCTAAGGAGCCTCGACTTGCAATGGCATCTGCACCTGAACGAGCTAGTGCCTGGGCCTTTGCAGAGTTCATGTCTGCTATGAAGCAGATTCAGACTCTCAGGGGCAAAGGCCAGGAATATGCAGTGTCCTGGCTTCCCAGGTAGCTCTGACATTCATGGCCGTATTTGGGCAGGTATGATTATGGTCAGAAATCCCAGGCTCAGAAAAGCAGGGCAACCAGTTTACTGTAACAGTACAGCTGCATGGCACAGCCAGTTCTCAAATTCCAGTCTTCTGACTGCAAATAAGCTCTGTGCCACTGACAGGTCACACTAAGCCTCCCTTATTGTATGCCAAGCAAAATCCTCAGAGTTAGAGACCAGGCTCAGACCCCAGCACTACAACTCAGTAATCCAACAAGGTCTTTGGGCAAACTGCAGGGGCCTCTGGGCTTGAGCCCCTCCCCTGGGAACAAGAACAGGCACAGACTCTCAGAGCTTCAGAGAGGGGCATCACTCACACCTAAGGAAAAGCAGTTCCTACATTTGACAAACTTCTCCCTTACTTCTAAAATCCAGTCCCAGTATGACACTCTTAGTATGTGTCCTGAATACACAGGGTCCTGAGTGCTGAGTGTATCATACAAACAACCTCACTTAACACAATGAGAGAAGGCACTGCCACCCTACCTCCTGGAAGGGAGAAACTGAAGCAAAGAAGTTAAGTTGTTCACATTAGAAGTGAGCTGGGTTCCAGCATCGGGGCCTACTCCCCTAGGTATCCTCTGCCCCCTTGTTCCTCAGATCATGTTCTCTGTTTCTTCTTCAGCAACCTGGGGATGACATGAGGGTTTCTCTCAACCTCCAATGTGTGCGGTCAGAGTTGAGCTGGTCAGAGGCGAGGGCCCACAGGCTTTCAGCACACTTATCACCTAAAGGAGGACTGAAGATGGCCTCAGAGCAGCTGGTGCTTGGGCTGGACAGATTCCATTCTCTTTCCTGTCTAGGCTGTGGCCTCCCAAAGTCATGGCCTCCTAGAGTCTCCTAGTATACCTCCAGAGCTTCAGGGTCTCTCATTCAGACATCTGTATTGGGAAGAAGGGGCAACCATCCAAAAAACCCAGAAGCCCCCCAGTGTCATCACCTCATCACCTCAAACACCTTTCTTCTGCTCAGAATGGCTTTCAACTACCAGGTATAGTGATGCACACCTATAATCCCAGCTTGTTGGGAGGCTGAGGCAGAAGGATCACAAAAGTTTGAGGCTAGGGTGGCAATGAGGCCATGGGTTCAATTCCCAATACTAAAGAAAACAGAATTTAAAAACAGAATTTCCATGCTCTCAGTTGAGGCATGGAAAATCACCAAGTAACATAAAAACTGCCTCTCTGCCACATTTCCAGTTAACTCTTAGTTTTTTCTTCCCCTAGAGATCAAAGCTATTGTGTCAACACTGGGCCCGGATCCGAGTTACCTTAACCAGATTGCTTATGCAACCTATGAATGGCAACTGGGGACAGCTAACAGCAATCCAGATAGCTAAGGAGAGGTTTCCTTGGTGCTACAGTACCGCCAACAGAAAGAAACGAAATACCATGTGTCAAGCTCTCCAATCTCAGCGTATTCCATGGCCAGCAGGAGCCTGTCAACAGTGGCAAGCTCAGGGGCCTGGCCAGAATGGCTGTGCCTGGGGAACCGCAGCAGGAGCTGGTGGAGCAAGGCCTCAGTTTTTGGTTAGTCAAAGCCGCAATTTTCAAACGTCAGCCACGTACTGGATTCATGCTGTACAACTCTTCCCCATCCCCTCCAAAAGAAATTGTTATTCTCATTTTACAAATGTGAACCTGAAGGCTCAAGGGCACATGGCTCAAAAGCAGTAAAATGGGGACAGAGCCCCCAAACCACTTGACCCCAATGCTCCTATTTCATATGACCACTCACTATGTCCCATGAGTGTAAGTCATGAAGAAAGCCCAACTGGGCTGGCTCTCAGCCATGCTCAGGCACAATAGGAGAAACAATGAACCTGGGATCAGAAGGCTCCAGTTCCTGCCTTCTGGGGCTCTCTGACAAACCATGTAGCTCTGAGCAAATCGTCAACTCTCTGCACACTATAAGCCTCACCCTGGGGTAATGAGATGAACCAGAGAAGAGACGGCAGGTCATGCTCCAACACCAATCAATCAGCAAAGACTGCCTCGATGGCATCCTCTTGAGTTCACTTTTGAAAAGACTGCCATGATGGACTAACAGTGCCTATCAAGACTACATGCAACATGCCCCGCTCAGCATCCACAAACTCGGAAAGTCCAAGACCTACAGGTACTCTTCCTTCATTTAAGTCTGTCCTTGCTGCTTCCAAGTCTGAAGCAACTACTCTTATATGCCTACAAAGGCTTTTTCCTTTACTTTTAGTTAGCATTTCTTTTATTCCAATTGGAATTCTCAGGCTTTCCAAGCCCACCTCTCTCAGCAGATCTTAAGCCTATGTGCATTTCATGTTGTTTGTTGTGTGATCCAAATCTGAATTCTATTTGCAATCAACACAGTTCCCATCACAGCAGAAAGGGGGCTAAGGGTGCAAGGCAGCAGGCAATCTAAATAGATGAAGTGTCTAGCAAATGGCAGGGAAGAAGGTCACAAAGACTCAAGTCAACCAGGCCAAAACCCAGGCACTTGACCAAGGAAAAGTACAGCTTGCCTGCAACTTCCAGGGCTACCTACCTGGATACGGTCACGCAGCTTGTGGCACAGAGAGCCAACCTAGATGGTGACTAGGAAGGCCACTGACCCTTAAGGTAAACCCTACAGAGGAGATGGCAGAAAGCTAGCCAGAAGGTGCTTTAGCCACAGATGATTCCACCCAGCAAAGAGTCATGAGTTCTTGCTAAGCACATGTCACAGGCCTCTGCTGAGTGCTGTGTAACACTCAGCCTGGCGGCCCTAGTCAACTCAGTCTCTTGCTGTCATCAGTAGGACCCCAGCTCTCAGTGACTTTCTAAACATGTGCTGCCATGCTGGTTTTCACCTTGTGCTCCTAGCCCAAATTGCCTGAACTAGCTTTCATGGACTCCGCAAACATCTGGTAATTTAACAGTTGCTGCCTGTTCTGAGGCCTCCTCAGAGAGGTTGGGGGGAGGGGGTGCAAAAAGGATCTAAATGTGTGTGCAGCTGCAATCAATCAAATCTCTGTTTTGATGCCCTGACCCCTCCCTATGAATGTCTTGCTTCTGTTTGAAGCACTGTTGAAAAATACAATTTGTTTCTCTTTCAAGATGACCAGCTTAGAGTTAAAAATAAAACAACAACTAGGATGCCCAGGGGCATGGCATTCAACCAGTATTCTTACTAATTGTTGCTTTTTCTATAATCTTTACTCACACACCCAACTCACATATGACCACAGATAGCTCAAGTTTTGCCAGGAGACAACCAATCTAGTTACACCAGATCTCAGATAAACAGTTACTGGCAATGCCAGCAAAAGTACTGCTGATAGACAACTCCTGTGCTCAGACTAGGCCTTGCCCTCAATGGCACACACTTGTGCAAATGGGAGGCTATGGCTTCACATAAAACCTTAGGCAGCAGAAACCTCAGAAGACCACAGGATATGAAAAGCAGCACAGAGAGGACAGCAGGATCACACCCAGGCAGGATCCCAAGCACGCTGAGCTCTGGGCTGCCTTTAAGCACCTCACTCTATGGAGTCAAGCTGAACAGTTCTGCACTTGGGTCACTCTCCCCTTTAGGGCTCTCCTCACTACAGTCAAAGTCTCTCACTCAGGATCTTGCAGCCTTGTCTGGTGCCCCTGCCTACAATCTTGGCATTGGGATTTAAGAAGACATGCGCTAAAAGCAATCTGTACCCGCACCCAGCTCCTATGTCTCAACCTCACACAAGAGACAAGGGCCATTAGGGATATGGCTAGAAAAGGTGGACTGTTTGTGAGCTCCTACAGTATTTCCACCCTAGTTTCAAGGGCAAAAGATATGAGACAAGAATGTTCACATACAGCCAACTTCCTTTTGTGGAAGGTGAATCTGATTCTGTCACCATTTCATAACTCTTAGCTCTCAGCCCGCAGATCGTAGCAGGCTCCTTCCTATTCACAAAAGAAAAAGAATGAGGTGAAAAGGTGTCAAACAACAAGCAGCAAATGGTAAGAACAGAAAGAGAAGCCAGGAAAAGGACAAAAGAAAACACAGTGTTCCTATAATAGACTGAGTGGCCCCTGAACATGCACCTCTACCTCAGTTCTGAGTTGTCTATGCCCACCAGCAAGCCCTGTGACTATGATGATGGTAGAAAGTATCTGTTAGCATCACCTTGTGTAAGACAGTGTATTGGGTGATGTGTGTATACATGTGTATGTACCCACACACGATTATCCAGATACACAAATACACATGTGCACATACACCCACACAAAGCTGAACACAGTATAACCATACCCATTATTTCTTATTTCTTCCACATTCCTGTGTTGGTGCTGATAATGTCTGCTGCACACAAATGTTAAGCAACGTGCTGAGTGTTCCAACCACCTGCCCCTCTTCTGAAGGTTTCCTGGTGTGTCATTGTCACCTCCTAAATACAGATCCAAAAGTACACATCACATCCAGAAGGGCCCTGGTGGATCTAGTGACCACCAGAACCAATTTTCTCAGGAGGGAGTGGAATGGACAAGCCTTGAAGTCATGCCTGCTTCTATCACGAAGTGAAGGCCCAAGTTACTTAATCCTACTAAAACGAGCTGTGATACAGACAGAGGTGGGGTCAGGATCTCAGAGCTCTCTGCCCTCCCCTATGCAAAAGAGCTTCAAAGAATGCTCAAGTGGCGCAGTTGTATAAACCAAGATCGAAGGCCCATGAAAAGAGTATGGGCTGGCGCCAACCCTGGGTCAAGCCTTCCATAGATATGCAAAGACACCTACAAGCCTCTCTCCCATAAAAAGGAGGATGCTGCACACTTCCTGGTAGACAGGAATAGTACACAGTACATGAAGGATAGTGTTTGTTTTATGGTTATGTCTGGATGTCCCCCAAAGTCTAATACAGTCATGGGAACAGGCTTCTAGAATTTGTGATTGTTTCATGGCTCACTGCTGAGATTATGGGTATGAATGATACACCCACCCTAGTCTACATATAACATAAGGGACAGAAAGAATTTGTCTCCATGCTCTTCCACTTTTGCTGCTTTCTACCAGCATTAACTGCTGCCCCTCTGCCATGAGCCACCCTGCCTTGGACCCAGCTGAGATGGACTAAAACCTCCATAAACTGTGAGCTAAATAAACCTTTCCTTCCTTAATTTTGGATGTCAGGCATTTTGTCTCAGCAATGAAAGAAAACTGACTAAGACAACATTTGTAGATAAAAGGCCTAACCCCAGCCATCCCCTGGCAATGTACACCAGTAACATGCCTATTTGTTTGGTACCCTGGCCCAAAGTTCTACATTAGGGTCCTGGCTGAGTAAGGACTGCCCTAGGCCTGGTTTCTAGGCCACCTAGAAAGCAAAGCCCACATCGTAAAGCCTTAGATCACCCAGTGGGAAGCTGAAGCAGGTAGAGAAACAGACCCCCATAGAGAGGGCAGGATGTGCAGTGGGAGATGACATAGGGTGCATGGCTCCATCAGGGCTTTGGTTGCAGGCATTGGTTATACACACTTTCCTTCCTAACCCCCCACCACCACCACCACCACCACTTCCCTGTGCTCCATCCTAGCACAGAACTAGCTGCTCAACAGGCGACTAAAGACAGACAGGCTGAACTAAGGCAACTTCCTCTGGTTCCAGCACACTATCCCAGATCTTGGAGGCCTGCCTGGAGCTGAAGAAGCAGCCTACACATCTGGGCATGGCCCCATCAAATAATATATTTTTAAAGTTTCTACCCAAGTAAGGATGGAACATGTCTCTAGTGATGCCAGTGGTGTTAGTCCAACCTGTGGCTAGTAAAATATAATAACGTTTGTAAGCTGTTTTTATTACCACTCTAGCTTATTAGCTAATAAAATAAGCTTAGCATCAAAAATTTAACTTACGTTATGTATCTTATCCAAAACTCAGAGCTCTAAATTTCCTTTAGGTGTCACCCAAAACTCATTTTCCCAGCCTTTTTACTTATTTGAAGTCTCTGCAAAAGGAAACTTTCCCTTGATGTTCAATGTATATGCCCAACTATTGTCCAGCAAGTCAAGTCAGAAATGTCAGCTACACCAGAAGGAGAAAGGGTCTCATCTGGTGGAAAGATGGAAGACTGAGAAACTAGACGAGAAGTAGGGCCTATGAGCATGGGAAAACACAAGCATATCACCAACTCACCCCCTGGCTGCCCCAATTCAGGCCTTGGGTCTTGAGCAAAAGAAGCCCAAAAGTCTGAAGTCTGAGGCCACAAATGCACCTGACTTGACATACCAGAACTGCTTCTTTTGTGGGGTCCTCTAGGCTAGAAGGAAAATTAAAGGGGAGAGAAGAAAACCTGAAGAACAAACACTGTCCTCACCTGAAAGACAGTGGACACCACAAGCATGCCTACGCTGGATCTGGTCCTGGTGTGTAAGAGCATGGCTAACCCCACAGAAACCATCCTCATCAGCAGGGTCTCCATCTCTGCACAGTGAGAGGTGACTCGTGTTTCCCTTCATAGGTCTGGAAAATTAATGACAGTCAAACTCAGGACACTGTGCAACATGGCTATCTAGATGGACACAGAACCAACAGTTCTCCCTTCCATATCCACAAAGTCAGTGGCAAGGGAAACAAACATGTACTCTGCTCTTACCACCATGCTCATACCCTGTGGCCTCCATGGAATGAAACAAATGCAGCCATCTCCCAAGCCCAGAGGCTACCCTAGAACCAAGCTGAAAGTCACCTCAATCAGATTGATACTGGCATAAGGCAGAGCCCCAAGACAAAGAGGATGAAGTTCAAGGGACAGAGGTTTGTGGCCAGAGGTAGTCTAACTACAGAATGGCAATAACAGTTACAGAAGTGACAAAGAGGATGCTGATCACATTCCCTGGCAATCTAGCATTTTCAACAGCATAATCAAAGGAATATGTCCACACCCCCACTGCCTTCCTCTCTAAATCCATGAGGGTGACCCTGATCTTAGGATCAGCATAATCTGAGAGGCAATGAATGTGCATGTGTGTCACACAGCAGCCTCACGGGTGGGTCCTGGAGTAAGGGCTCCAGGGAAGGGCTGGAAGAGGATTACAGTGTTTGGTCACACTGGGCCACCTGTGATGCCTATGACGCCTGCCTTTCACCATCTGTCTGTTCTTGTACCACTAACAGAGAGCATCACAGGGAAAGAGCATGTCTCATTTTAAACAGAGAGAAAGACACTTTTAAAAAAACAACTTGAAATAATCTTTCTTTGTACAGAATTTTTAAAATAAGCTCTGTAAACTAGCACTGTACACTTGGCCAGGACAGACCAGGACCAGCAGAGGCTTCTATGCGCATAAAAAACTTCTAAAGCCCCTTCTGCACCACTACGGCACTTACCTGTGCCATCTTGGCAAGGTCTAGGGAAGGCCTCTGCTCCTGCACATCTTCGGGACGCCGCCGTTTCACACCAACCTTCTTGTCATTAAGGACACATGGCTGGGAACGACTGCGGGAGAGCCCGCTGGAACGTCTCACCAGCTCTGGCGTTGAGGCAGGTGTGCTGTTGGCTGAGGGTACACAGTATTCCGTGAAGGAAAACTGCTCATGTGAGCAGGAGAGGGACCGCTGCAGGTCTAGACGGCCCCCACCCACAGGGTGTGGGTCAGGGCTCCAAGGGTCGCCTGCCTGTCCACAGGGGGGTGAGCCCAAGGCTCCTTGGCTGCTGGGCTGTGCCCCAAAGCGGTGGTGCAGTCCCGCCTGGTGGCAGGGTGAGGAGAGCCCATTGGCCCGGGCAGGGAGGCTAAAGCTGGAGCTCCTCTGCATGGTGCTGGCACCGTTGGAGTAGCGCTGGACACTGCCACCACTGTAGCACCGTCTCTTCTCCACAGGAGTCCAGACTTTGGACCCCAAGGGGCGCCATGACGTCCGGCAGCTGGACATCTCATCAGAGAAGGACAGTGACCGGCACTGGCGCTTGCTTGGGGGTGCTGAGGGGTTCCCATTGTGGTCACTGATGCTGAGATCTTTGATCAGGCTGGTCACTGCACAGGTGGTCACCGCCTCTCGGTGCCACAATGAGCTGTCCTGACACTTTTCAGGGGGGCATTCCCAGATGCTGGCACTCGGTTGGTCAATCTGAAGAGGGCATTTCCTATCCAGGTCTCGCCATCTGTCATTTTCTGATGCATAAATGACAAAGAGAAAACAGGTTTTGAGAGGCCTTAACACCAATCCTCTATCTCTATGTTTTCCATATAGCATGTTAGAGGCAGAAAAGCCCTTAAAACTCATCCAGTTCAGCCTCATTTTATAAATAAGAAACTGAGGCTCAGAGAGAAGAAACAAGTCCCAATGTGTTGAGTTGGAAGTAGAGGGAGACATGGGATTCACATAAATCTTTGGGTTTCTGATACAGTTTTTCTTTCCAGCATTACCATATTGCCTCCCAGGCAAATGCAAGGCAATGTCTTCTACACAGAATTCTTTCTCATCTTACAAATGGGAAACTAACCTGCCCTGCTACTGTGGTGGCAGAGTCAGGGCAGTGTATTAGTTAAGTCCCTGCTGGGTTCCTAATTGTACTTAGGGTGAAATTGGATTCCCTGGCAGAAGACCACAACCAAGTAGAACCTTCTGATACTTCAGATGGCCAAGGTCAAAATGGGGCTGGGGTACTATATCAGTTAGTTTACCCAAATTCCACCTTTAAGCCCTGGGTTCGGTCCTTAGCACCAAAAAATAATTATTTTTTTTAAAAAATCATTTGTTGAAAATAGAAAATGAATCTTTTTTGGATTTATGTGCCCTCTACCAAAACGTTCAACATCCACAACAGTGGCCAATTATAGCCCTTTCTGTGCATTCACCTGACTTCTTGCTGAAACTGGGGATATTTAAAGTAATTAAAATCCATAAGAGCAAGTCTTGGGCTGCATAGACTTAAGGGTACAATTTGAACTTACACATTCATGTCTAGACTCGAATGTATACATAAATAAACTACCCCTATAAACTGCATTTGAATTTGCGCTTGAACTTTTATTTTAGTGAAATATTCAAGAACTATTTGTTGTTTTTCAATACAGAATCAGGCTTAATGCGGGGAATTCAAGGAGATGCAAAGATAAATTTGACATGGTTGTTGTATTCAAGTTTACAACAGCAAAGTTAGGAAACATGCTACGCTGTCAAGAATCAACCTTCTATCTTCCAAGCCTGCATATATTTATAAAATGTGCAAAAGTAAATGGCTTGAGTCATTTACTCAGGCAGGCAGCAGAAGGGAAACACGAAATAAAAGTTCACAGGGTATTTAAATGAACTCCAATCCTCCGAGCAATGTGGCTCAGTCACTAAGGCTCCACCCTGTGCCATGCAATCCACACAGTATTTTGCATGCAGGACCACCAAGGTCCAGAGGGCAAGACCAAGGCTTGGTGGAGGTTGAGTAACTGGCCCAGGGTCACAGAGAGCTTCCATGATGCAAAACCAGTTTGTTCTGACCCTAGGACCATACTCTCTTCATCATACTAGAGTGCTGGGAAGAACCGTAAGTGAGCCTGACACTAGCTCTGTCCCAAGAAGCTTATAGGTCAGCTGAGATTCAGAAAACTGTGATTTACCCACATGAAAGCCAGGCTCTATGCAGCAAGAACCACAAACTTAGCTCCTTTATTCTGGTTCTACTCCTAATTCACAAAGGACATCAAGAGACAAGATACTTCTCCACTTGAGCCGGGTGTGGTGGCACATTTCTGTAATCCCAGCACTTGCGAGGCTGAGGCAAGTGGATTGTGGCAAGTTCAAGACCAGCCTAGGCTACAAAGTGAGCTCAAGGCCAGCCTGAACTGCATAGCAAGACCCTGTCTCAAAAAGACCAAAAAAAAAAAGATACTTCTTGACTGAATCTAGACACCTATCTTTCACACATACCAAACTAAAATCACAATGTATCAAGATCTGAATATTAAAACACAAACACCAACCTGCTGAAAAATAAAATAGGTAAAACTCTTGAAGTCATCTCTATAAGCAAGGAACAGAATCCCAGTTTTACAAGATCCTTGGTTCTAGTAACAAGAATCAACAAACAGGATCATCAAAGTAAAAGTAAAAGTAAAAAGCTTCTGCACAACAAAGGAAACAATCAACAGGGTGAAGAGAACCTACAGAATGGGAAAAAATTTTGCCAGCTACTTCCAGACAGACATTCTAGACTCATATCTAGAATGTAGAAACAACTCAAAAGAATTATCGCCCCCAAAAAATAAAAAACCCAATAAAAAGATGCATACATGAAATGAATAGTTACTTCTCAGAGGAAGCACAAATGGCAAATAAATACATAAAGAAATGCTCATCACTGACCATTAGAAAATAGGGATTTCACTGTCTGATTTATTTTACTTAAGATTATAGTCTTAAGGTGCATCCATTTGCCTCCAAATGATTCAAATTTATACTTCTTCATGGCAGAGAAGTGCTCCATTGTGTGTAAATATATTTATCTATTCTATTCATCTATCGAAGGGCATATGGGCTGTTTCCAAGGTTTAGCTATGATAAATTGTACAGTAGCACAATTCATAGTAGTTAAGTCTTGGAAGTAACCTACATGTCCATCAACAGATGAAAGGGTAAGTGTAATGTGGTATTTATACACAATGGGGCACTATTCTGCCATACAGGATAACGAGTCATCTGTAGGAAAACAGATACACCTTGAAACCATAAGGTGTACAATTTTAAGTATCACATTTTCTCTTATATGAAAAACCCAAAATATAAATAAAGAGCAAAATAAAAGATGGGTAATATACAGTTGGCAGAGAGATCTTTCTCTTGGGGAAGGAGAGTAAGAGATGGGAGGAAGGGAAGGGATTGAAGAGGAAGGGGATGAAGAAAGAATGAGGATGTGTTCTGTCCATGTACCAACTTCCCACAAGGAATATAATCATTATGGACTGCAAACCTGCACCAATAAAAATTTTTAAAAGAGACAAGATAATTTTCAAAGGAAGCTGACTTTTGACACCCTGAAAGAAGCACCACAATCAGCAGCCACTCTGCTGGTTTAAGCTGGATAAATGATGCAGCAAAAGGGGAGGTGAGAGGAAAAGCCGAGCCAGAGTTGTCCGTGATGTCCCTTCCACTTGAGCAGCCTGCCACAGTCAGGAGACATAAATCCTGAAACACCAGGATGGTAGGCGAGGGACATAAAGAGAAACCACACAGAGGCTACACCCACCAAGAGTCTCCTAAGCTGGGAATGCGGGAAAGAGACTTTCTGTAAGCCAATGTGGACTAGCTGCAAATAAAGCAGCACTAGTGACACATCCAGTTCACCTCATTTGGAATCTTCCCAGGGCCTGGCCATGGCTCCAGCCAAGGCAAGTCCACACACATGTTCCTTCAGTGGGATTAGATAAAATTACTTTCAAATACCAAAAACTATCTTTTTGCAAGTTACTTTCATATTGGTCAAAGAGATCTTCACTACCATAGAAAGCATTCCCTTCAAGTATGCATCACTCTTTTAAAGCAGTTTCAATTTCATACTAGTCATCAGGTCAATGTTTAGTGAACTAAAATAATGTAAAATTAGAAGAAATAAAAACTAAAACTGATTGAGTCATGACCATCTTTGTTATGAAAAAAAGAAGAAAGTTATCCTCAGAAAAAAGTAGAGATTTATGGATGATAACATCCACTAAAATAACAATAAAGTGGTAAATGCATTTAAATGTCCCACGGTAGGGAGCTGGATAAACAAAGTATCAGGGAATAACATGGAGCATAAAGCAGCTCATCTCAATGACCATGTAATGATGTGGGAAATGCTAATGATGTGATGCTAACATAAAAAGGCAGGATATAAACCATACGATTTGTATTTAGTAAAACACACACTGTGTTACATGTGAATATAAAAAGGAAATAAACAAAAGTAGTAATAACTGATTAGCAGGCAGCTGCTGAATATGTATGTTCTTGTTTTTATCTCTCTACAGATTATAAATTTTCTATGAGAACAAAGGGATTAGCAAATACATGAAGGCTGTGCCCACTTAAGCCCAATGGTCCTGTCTGACTTAATTCAGGAAGTCAGCCAGGGTCAGGGCCTAACCCTCACCTTCCTTTGGACTTTCAGGAAGTTGCTGGCCATTAACTTCCCTTTTGGGTCAAGGCACTGAAGCAACCCTAGGGGCTAGGAGTGTGCAGACTGAGGAAGGAACCCCGCCACAGTGCAGTGTACACCAAGATGCTAGTGTGAGCTGGGGTTTAGCTGCCTGGGGCACACAACCATTAAGAAAGCCTCAAGAAAACCATTAAATTTGAACAAGTTGGTCCTGTACTCAGAGGATGCCACATTCTGTTCCATTTTTATTTCACTGGTCTGGTATTTTCTCCAACTCTAGGAAATGAGAAGAAAGGGGGCTGGGGAGCCAGATAAACATGAGCGTGACCCTCATCTAGCAGCATCGTTCTATTCCCTTGGCCATCCTATGATCTTGCTGCTAGAAAGGATCTCTCAGGGCCCCCTGTTCCAGTCACATTTCCTCACTGCCTCTAGAGAACTATCTGAAGCCCACTCACTGAGGTCCAGCCCCTTAGCAGTTACTCATTGCTTTTCTTTTTAGACAAGGTCTTGCTATGTGGTCCAGGCTGGCCTTCAACTCACTATGGAGAAGCCCATGCTGGTTTCAAACTCATGACAGTCTCCTGCTTCAGCCTCCAGAGCGCTGGGATTATAGACAAGCACCAGCACGCCCAGCTTAATTATTCTCTGCCTCTTGAAAAGGATGCAGATGTTTTGGGCTGGCTTCTGAGGCAGTCCATCCATGGTTTCCCTAGCAGAACCTACACTTCAGATACCAAACTTCCTATGATAATGCAGGTCAGACAAGAATCATGAAGAGTCAAAACTCCTCTTAAAAATTCCTGATCAGCCTATACATTACAGCCCTCCTGGTTTTACAGAGACAATCCTGAAAATATCTTATGAATCAGCAATTCCTTATGAAACTACTCTTTAATCATGAAACTACAGGAATGAACATTGGTAAAATCTAAATCCAGAGGGCTGGATTCCAATTTACTTAGTCTTGAAACTAACTATTAAAATCCCCGGTGGGTACTGGTCTGAATGGTAAATTTGCACATATCCTACTTGCCCACAGAACTGTCTCCATCCTGTTTATGCAGCCTGATGATTTTAATCTATAAGATTTCATGGTTATAGAGAAGACTCAACTCCCAACTCAGTGCATTGGTTCAACTAGAGCATAATGTGAATGCAGGTATGTATATCTTTCCCCAAAAATGAGCTCTTCTGACCTACACACTTTCACTAGGGCTACAGTGTTGTTCTGCCTTTATCCTCCTTCCACCAAGAGAGCCACTTACTCCTCACTTAGGAGTCACCCAAACATCCTCTGAGGATACATCTTTTCCATACACCTCCCAACTCACTCACAATTGGCTCAATCATGTGGCTCACACTGATAAACCTTAGTTCTCCGCTTACATGCCTACATCTCCTACTGGGCCTCCAGCTCTCAAACACAGTTCAGCACTTGGCACTGAGTGTGGCACACAGCAGACCTCATTCAGGAGGGTGGCATGGAGGAAGGAACAATGACAAAATGTACGCAAAAGCTACAGAGATAGCCTGGTAATGCTTGCTTGTTTTTGCTTGTCCTTTGTCCTTGGCATAGGTGACCCTTCCTTAGCCAGGCAGGTCTAACTTGTGCTGTGTCTTGAACTCTCCCCCAGCCCAGATGGCTGCCTGTGAAGCAGTCAGGAGACTGGACAGAGTTATGTCTAAGACACTCTGAAAATGCAAAGGGCTGCTACTGTATATCAGCACCATCCAGGTGGCCACTTGTCCTGTCAGCAGTGCAGATAATATTGTAACTGTTTCTATCTTTAGCACATTGAGAAGTAAAATATAAGAAAGTAAAAACAATTGAGGCTATCTTTAGCCCTTGAGTTTCCTAGCTTCACTCAGGGAATAGCAAGCTATTTGTTGGGTCAGGTCACCAGACAAAAGAAACAAGAATAGAGGCTGTTTTTAATGGAAAATTGCCCCACATGCTAGGCACCAGCGTCACACTACACAGAGTCACAACAGGGCTCTGAGAAGAGGCTACCAAGGTCTCCACCATTCCATTCAACATCACTTCTGCACAAACTATAACTCTTTCAACAGTGGCAAAGGCCATGGACATAGGGAGTCCACTGAGCAAGGGTCACTCAGTGTAATGGAAAGGGCATGACCCCTAAGTTCAAACCTCAACTCTGCAAGTTCCTTAATCTCTCAGATAAGGGCTTCTGCAAGAAGAAAGTAAGGACCCAGACAAGGCCTGCCAGCAGCTCTTTGAAATAGCAGCCATCATCATCCGAGCCTTGGGCTGGGTATTTAGCTCAGCAGTCAAGCACTTGCCTGATAATTGTGAGGTTGTGAGTTTGATCCCTGGTACAAAAAAATAAAAATAAAAATAAACCACAAAAACTTGTATCTGAGGCTCAATCTCTGAACTCAAGCTGGAAAAGAAATCTGTATTGTTTTGCACTAGGACTTGCTGAAGTGTGCTTTCTAGATCATGTGCACAACCATTCTTGAAGGACACAGTGTCTATAAAGATGCTGGGCATGGTGGTATAAGCTTATAATCTCAGCTACTTGGGAAGCTGAGGCAGGAGGATTGCAAGTTTAAAGCCAGCCTAGGAAACTTAATGAGACCCTGTCTCAAAATTAAAAAAACAAAAAGAATTAGGAATGCAACTCAGCACTTCCCGGATTCAATCTCTATTACCACCAAAAAAAAAACCATCCCTAAAAGTAAGAGCTTCCCAAGCCTCCTCTAAAGATATACTTTTTCTACACAGCCCTGTCCCTGATTTGATAAATCAGAACTTCTTGGGATAGGAATCTGCATTTTAATAAGCTCTGCAGGTTACTGTATTGCAAAATTGCTGAGAACCACTGCTCTGGACTACAGGTACACAGTGGCCTCAATCAGACCAGCAGCCCAGCCAGACCACCCAGTTACACCCTGGAAACTCCTAGTTGGCCAATGATTCTAGACTCTACAAATGTGAGCTCGTAACACTGAGAGCTGGTGTTTTTGTTTTTGCTTTTGCTTTGGACAATTATAGGAAGGAGAACTGTAAAGAAGGATCACTTCGCCTTTCAAGTACTTGGAGGCCTGTGTATCACAGCCCACAGAGTGTGCCCCTCAGGACATCCCTCTCCAACTGTACAGCCAGCTCCGGACTGAGAGCAACTGGCAGAGGCCTGAGAGGCAACTGACTCTTGTGAACAGGAAGTGTTTGTGGCCTCCCACTATCTCCCTGAGGACACGTTGTAGGCCCTTAACCGTGTCCGAAAGCTCTCCATTCACCTGACACCCAACACCAAGACAACTGCAGACCTCAGCATGGCACAGAACAAGCACCTGCTGATCACTTTCTGTGCCATCCCTGTTCCTGTAACCTTTGGGAGTTGCAAAACTTCTCCATCTCCCTGAAATTATACATGGAAATGTATCCAGGTATGTACAGGATAACACTCTGCCTAAAGATGAGCGGGTGAGCTACACAACTGACATGGGACCAGTCCTCTCATAGAGGAACTAAGTGACCAAAGCCTCTTCCAAAACTGAGGCACAAAGACTGAACATGAAGCCTCTAACTTCTGACTACCCTGCAAGGCCACTTCATGCGGAGACAACTCAAAATCCCCAAATTCGCACTCACAAGGGGTAGGTCCTGTTACCCCCTTGACCAAGGAGCACAGAAGGCTGTTGGGGACACAGATGTAGAGCTCGAAGAAAGAAAAACACTCAGAAGAATATAAATGGCATTTGACCTCAAGTGTTCTGGTTTCTATTTCTGCTTTTAAACTTGGAGGGAAATTCCCAGGAGGCTAGATTTTGGAGGACTTGTTACATTCAAAAGATAGAGGAGTTTTACAGTGGTGGAAATCTCTGTGCTGTTTTAGATGCTTTCTTAAAGTGACATAACCACAACAGAATGTGGTTTCTAGAAAGGTTAAACACCTCTCGCAACCTCTGAGGTCCAGGAAGCAAACCTCCAGATAGATCATCAGAGACCTGTCTTCACACCCATCTACTTGCACGAATAAGTCTCTCAACCTGTGGGCTGGGTTTTGCCAACTTTGCCTGAAGGCTGCAAGGACTCTACTTGATTTAAAAGGAAGGTAACCAAACTTTCAATGGGAAACTCAAAACAACTGAAGTGTCCTTCTGAAGACAGTTTTGCTAAACTGATCTTATGACAAGAAAATGGGGGGCCGGATATGGTGGCACATGCCTGTAATCCCAGCACTTGGGAGGCCAAGGCAGAAGAATCATTGTGAGTTTGAGACCAGCCTGGGCTACAAAGTGAACTCAAGGCCAGTCTGAACTGCATAGTGAGACCCTGTCTCAAGGAGACAAAAAACAAAAAACAAAAAATACAGGCAAGGAGAGAAAGAGGATACACACTGATCAGCTCCTCTTGGTCCATCACCAGAACAGAGACTCAATCCAGGAAGTCCAGGAATGAGGCGCCTGCTTTTCCCTATCTGGGACTCAGCCAATTATCCTGCCTTCTTACTTGCAATGGTGGGCAAATTGGCAGTTGTGTCTTGAGTTTACGGACAGTGACACAAGGCACTAAGCTTCTCACACAAGGCATGATAGACACAGGATAAGGATAGCTCAAGATGACATGCTACCTGGCCTCATCTGGGGAAACAGGAAGGCTGGCCTTTGGAGTGCCAAACAGACAGACTCGTGAGGATTCAAAGTAGTTGCAGGGCCTTCCCCTTACCAGCAGCTGCCACTGATGCTGTTACCCAAAGGACCTAGAAGGACTGCAAGGTGTAAAACCCAGAGCAGTCTGGGTCCCTGGAGCACCAGCCTTGGTCTCTTCCCTCTATACAGACAGGGCTGATTGAGACTCTGTGACAGCCCTTCCAGCTCTGACAGGGAATTCCTGCTCCAATCTGCCCCCCAAATCCTAGGGGCATTCATGTGGTGGGGAGGTCAGATTTACCATGCCAACAATACTCCAAAGGGTCAGAAAAGTCAGTCTGGCCCATTTCTAGATTCTTTCTGGATTGTACGTATGCATACAGCACAAGCAAGTCTCTAACCCAATGTGTATAGCAAGGCTGAGTGCTTTATACAGTCAAAGGACTGGCAGGTAGGAGAGCTCTTCAAAAACTCAAGAAATGAAATTTAACTATTCATTAACTAATACCTCAATAGGCTCCTTGCTGAAGGTAGGAAAGAGCATGATTGTGCAATCTAAGCACTTTGCTTGTCTAGTGGGTTGTCACAGCAATCATCGTCTAGAAGGGAGACCAAGCTTGTAAACAGTATTATGCTTCCCCTATGGAAATATAGCCAGCAGCAGAGCCCAGATTTAAGCCTGATCTACCACCCCAAAGCCATTCTCTTGCAGCTGGGCCAGGTAATCTTCTTGACTATCTTTTGCCATGGAAAACACAGTGCCCAAAGACAGTCTGCAATAACTATTCCCTGTCCTCTGGCAACACTGTGACCTGCCCTCCTTCCAACCCCAATCAACCCAACCTGAATGAGATTGTAAGCTAGGAGGCTTTTTCATTTGTCACCACAAACACCTATCATGTACCAACTTTAGTTCACATTTATTTCATTCTGTACTTTATTCCAGAAACTGAGACTAAAGAATAGTACAGAGAAATTTAAAGGACCTTGTACAGATGAAACAGAACTATTTTAGAAATTTTTTAAAAAATCACACATAGGATCACAACCATTAAAGATAAAATGAAAATAACATGTAAAAGAAAACATAATTTTTTAGAAAGTCATGCATAAACACATGTACATATCTACATAAATGTAATTTTTTCGATAAAAACAAATCTCATCCTAGCCTGTATTAGCAGTTTCTCACAGAAGGCTATGGCCCAATCATAAAATGTGGAAGGGACCAAAAATGGGGCCTGAGTAACTCTGATTTTGTATTTGTGGTTTTTGATTATGTTTCACTCATTTGACTATTTTTGTAAGAAAATGAAAACAACCTGTGAATGCCAGCTTTTTTACACAAGGTGTAATCACATTCCACTTTCAATGACACACAGTTACTGAGTTAAAAGACTGAAAGCTACCAAATCTCAAAGTGAAATCTCTCAATCCTACGCAGCTCTACACAGCCAACTGGTTTCCCTGTGGAAATTCATCCAGAGTGCCCCCGGGAACAACCCTTTTATGTACAGAATAGACTTTTACAGCCAAGTAATTAAACATGGAAAGTAAGGGCTTATAATTAAAATGCTGACAAACCTGAACTGAGCGGCACAAGTAGAGCTGCTATAATATTTTTACAATTCCTTTTTATACATAATGTATGATCCTTCTGCTCGTTTCCTCTATGTTCTTTTGCCTGTGAAATAATTTACATTAATAAATAATTTATTACCATAACTCCTAAAAGTAATTATAGGTCTCTATCCAATTTTTTAGCATATGAATTGTTTTGTTCTGTCCACTGACTTGTATTTACAACACTTTTCCTAGTGGCCTTTTTGAAATAATTGGTAGTGCCTTCGCTTTCTCTCAAAAATTTTGTGCTTTCCAGGTCTTCTCCTTGCCTGAGCAGTGAGGAAAATGAAATGTGTGGTGTCCATTGTCCCCTCAACACAGAACTCATTTAATGGCTGTAATTAGCAGAGAGTGATGAAGAGCGCTTACTTCACCCCACTTGCCCTGTTTCACTAAAAATGATTAAACTAGTCTATGTGTGCCCCAGAGTCAGCATGAAGAAGCATCTCCCACCACAGATGGCAGAGTATTCAGAAGTGCTGTGTACAATGGCTTCCTGTGCAGGCCTCACCTCACCCCACACAGGAGGATCTGCATTATGTGCTCAATGGAAGCCAGGACCAGGAGCAGGGGTCTGGCTCCCTGCCTGGCCAGCTGACCATGGGTGGACCGCACCCTTTGAGCTGCCACCTGACCCACATTTCCTGTGTCAGAAGCATAATATGCCATCAGGTTGATGCCTCTTCCCCCAAGAAATTGTTTGCAGAGGAAATTCCATTCCACAAAAGATGGGCTGGGGATGAGCCGGGACATTAGAAAGAAAACCATGAGGCAAATTTAGCCTCTGTCAGAAAGGGCCCTGGGGTGACAGAATAGGCCAGGCACCCTAATAAGAGGCCATTTGTTGGGCACAGAGCAGGTGGGCAGGGCTAGGATCCACTCTGCCCTGAGTCTCCATACACACCTTACCTGACTTTGTTTTCTCCCCAAATCCGGAAAAGCACAAAATCAATTCTTTGTACCAAGTTTCCAAACTGGAGTAGCAGACAAAGGTGAGGTAAAGACTGGTATCCACTTGAAATCACAAAACAAGTAGTACTTTGAAAATAAAACAAAGGCCATCATCATAAGCACTGGATTATGCTTTTTCAGGGGTGGAAAGGAGACCATTTGGAAAGATGGCATTCTAGGCAGCAGCACAGAATACACTGTTGTGCTCCTATTCCTAATGTATTCAGTGGACCTTTCTTTTGAGCATTCATGAAACCCAGACTCATATGGGCTTCCACCTAGGGCCCTTGCCTGGGGTGAGGGGTTAACAAGATCCAGCTCTCACAGGAGAATTATTCCACTGATTGGGGCTAGTACTTGAGCCCTTTATCTCCAGAAAACAGACTGGGATTTGGTGATTATAATAATTTGATTTTTTTTTTACTTAGCATTGTCCAACCCTGGAAGGACCAAAAACTCTCTATAAAAGCCTGGCCGGCTCCTCAGGGTGTTCTCTTCCCTGTTATTGAAAAGCAGACACACCCAAGATGAAATCTCACCATCTAGGTGCACTCCATTTGCACAGCACAGGATGAGGCCACAAAATCCCGATTCGCAGGTTAAATAGGCTGGAGTGCTAACCTGAGCCTCCCTCAGCACACACTGGCCTTGGGAGGCCTTGGATGGCTGACACTCCTCCCTCAGTAGATACCAGAAAAGGACAGAAAGGAAGGGAAAGAGTGAACGCCTCTGGGGTACTGCCATTTCTTTGAATGCCCACAACAGCTACAAATGCTCAAAAGAAACTGAGGCACAGCAGGATGAAATAACTTGCTCATGGCTCTCAGGGCTTTTGCATTTTGGAAGGTGGCCCACATCAAGGCGAATTCATTACATGCGGCTTCTCCTCTTGACAGAAATTTCCTTGTGGGCAAGGATCTTCTGACTATAGGGGCTGAACAACAGGCAGTAAAGGAATGTTGGGAAGAAAACGTAAAGCAAGACAAGGGCATGCTCTTGACCCACCACCTGCACAGCTGCCGAAGCACCTGCTTGAATGACCAGCAGTGCCTTGGTGCTGTCCTGCAGGATGGGGCCTTGCAAAAGGGAAGAGGGAGGGCAAGACCCTGGGACGGAGGCAGAGTTTCCGAAAGAGTAAGAGTCACAGCACAGAGGCCCCAAGCCTTCCTGATAGAAAGCAGGCCTCCTCCAAGAGGCATCAGGCTGCTGGGCTCCACAGGCACTGACTGCTGGCCAACCTGAGCCTCCTTTCCCAAACCTCTGCCTTGGGCCCTGGCCAGAGGTCTGGCAACCTACAAGGGCAGCTCCTATGGGTACTTCCTCTCCAAAGAAGTCAAGGTGTACCCTTTGTTTAGGTGTGGAGGATTCTTCTCAGGAAGCAGGATACTCAGCTTAAGTCTCAGTCTTTTTCTTAACTATCACCTATGGAGTGCTCTCTCTATGCTAATCTCTTTGTAAACATGTCACAGAGTTCTCACAATAAACCTACATGGTAGGTGCTAACATAACTACCATTTTGCACATGAGGAAACTGAGGCTCAGAAAATTTAAGAAGTTCAGCACGATTATATGACCCCTAACACTGCCCATCACAAACTCACAAGGGTTCACCTTATTATGACTCATAAGATATAAAGGCCTAACACATGAATAGCCCTGACCCCCACAACCCAGGCTGGTCTGATTTCTGTTTCAAGCTGGAATCTGGTGAATCGAGAGAAGTCTCTCTCTTTCCTGGCATGACAAATGGAGGCAGCTTGTGAGGCTGTCCCAGGAAGCAGGCAATGCAGCAAGCTTCCGGACCATGTGCTAGGGTTCAGAAGGTTTGAAAGCCGTTAACCACCAAGAAGGTACTCAATTGTATGGTGACAGGCCTCAGAAGTGTGTCACACAGTACACCAAGGCCAGGTGATCTCCCTGTTCTACTTCCTCTGGGTGGCAGCATCAAAGAGGACCACCCCACTCTCCCAGAGCTGTGACATACAACTGAGAAGAAAACGACCTTCCTTCTCTGCCTGGTCCAATTCTGCCTCACAAGGAACCCTGAGGAGGACCCCTTCACCAGGTGGGTCTCAGTCCTATCTTCTCTGGCTCTGAAGCTGCATACACAGTGCCCACCAGACCCCACAATTCTCTACACGCCATCACAGCTACAGGAAAAGCCCTGGAAAAAGCAAATTACTGGACACAGGGGCAAGGGACGAAGAAAGGAAGGCAGGGATGACTTCCTGTACCTCTCAGAGACCAAGTGACTCTGAAGGCTCACAGCAGTTACCCATCATCAAAATCTGGCCACTGACTCAACACAGACATCACAGAAAGTCATCTGGCAGGACATCTCAATGGAGGTAGAGAGTCATAGAGCGGCAGCGAAAGAAGACTCTGTACTCAATCACTCAGAGCACCAAGAAATCCACACAATCAATACAGTCATCTTTTCTTGGCCCCTAGAAGACACAGCAACTCAAATGTGCATGGAAACATAAGCTGAGTGAGGCACCCTTTCTGGAAGACAAGTCAGCAATACGAATCAAGAAGCTGAAAAGGTCCCTAAGAACTATCCTAAGGAATAACCCAAAACGCAAGACTCAGACACCTCAAGAGTCACTGGTAATGACAACAGCAAATTCAACAGTCCTTTCTGCCCAGGAATCATTTTGATACATCCACACAATGCAATAATCCAGACCATTAAAATGCATGGAATGAATAATTTTTCATGCTGTGGTAACTAACAAATGAAAAAGCAAACAAATACAGTTTTATATAATTATATGTTCATCATGGCCTCGGCTATGTTAAAAAATTCCAAAACAAACATACATGAAAATATCAATAGTAGCCAACACTGGGAATTGAGGTTGTAAGACATTTTTACTTTATATACTATATTTTCTAAATTAAAAAATTACTATCAATTATTTTAATAATCAGAAAGACTCAACGTTAGAGTTGGAAATGGTATTTGCAAACCAGACACCAGTGCCTGTCCCTCACTCACTCACCCCAGCAGCCCCCAATCATGCAAGAAGCACTAGGGACTCAAATAGTTGAAACACACATAAGAGAGTCCCCGGTGCCCTCTGGCACTCGAAAGAGCTTTCCGTATCTCACCTGGCTGGAACAACTAGAGGAGGACAGCCATGCCATGTGTTTACTCACCCATAATTCCACAAGAGAAAAGGGTAGGTCCTTGACTCATCTTCTTTGGCGTGTGCTGAAAACAACCAGAAAAGCTATTCACTCTTCAAGTCATAATAAGCACATCAGCACATGACTCTGCACTGATCTCTTGCTAAAGTCACAATTATAGAGAGAACTGCCCTTCACAAAGGAAAAAAGAAAAGGAGGATCCCAAGAGACAACATCTGCAAAGGACTGGGCCCAGACTCTGTGTCCAAGTTCCAGCAAGTCACAGATCTACCAAGTGAACAGACTTTTAAGACAGAAAGTCTGTGACTTCTGACATGCGGGGATGTCTCTACGTAAGTGATGTGGGGGAGGTGCAGTGGTGAACAGTTGAACGAACTCCACCACAAAGCTGGAGGCAGACTGGAGAGGTGGGGCTTCCTGGGTGTGAGGAGCAGAGGGCCTACCCCACTCAAGTCCCTCCCTTGGATATGAGGCTAGCTCTTCTTTCTCTAGCAGGAAGCAATGGTAGGCTCGGGGAATGCTAGCTTATGCTTCACAGCTGCTTTGTGGCTACAGCTAGGCCCCTCTAAACTGAAACAGAAACTCAGTGCTTCCGTTGGGCCTCAACCTTAGCGCTAACTCCCGGGCACTGTCATTCTACAACAGTTTCCCCTTCCACTGTGGGCATTTCCCATCTTCCCTCAGAGCTAATACCGAGACTCAGCCTAACAATATGGTCCTGCAGTAAAAACCAGGCCCAGGGAGCCTGGAGGAGCCTGAGTGCCAGGCACTTGTTCCATGGCTAGAGAACAATATGAGCAGAGAGGATTCTGGGGGTTACTCATGCTCACTGACATCCAAGTCAATGGGGCTGCTCTGATCACAAGTGTGAAGGAGACTCACCATCAGGAACCCAGGAAGGTCTGCCTCACGCATTCTGAAGATAGATTGGCCCCTTATTCATTTAGCAGACAGGAAAGGCAGTCATCTGTGTGCAGCCTGTGTTGGCATGGACCATGCAAGGGGGAACAAAACTCTCAGCCCCAGATGGGCCAGCCAGCTTTGGAAAGGGTACCCTCCTCACCCTCAAAGATAAGGATAGGCAAGGCTGACAAGCTGAGAAGTGGAGAGGAGCCAGTCCTTGGCTTTTTAAGTCTTAGAAAGGGTGGAGCTGACTAGGAACACCTGGCCTACCCTGATAAAAAGGGTGGCACACCGGGCACCAGGTCTCTCACCTCATCTCCATCTGCCCCAATATGGAGACCTTTGTACTTGGACAGCAATGCGTTTATCCCACACGGTTTTTAACGATCCATCCTAATCAGTGTATGGACACAGAGGTAAAGGAGGGCTCATGTTTCATGGAGCTCAGTCAAGCAGACAAACCATTACACTATAGAGAGAGAGAGCTGAAGCTGAAGGGAAGCAGAGGTTGTGTACTGGGGTAGGAGAGGAGGTGAGGACCAGCTTCAGGGTGGGGGAGAGACCCTGAGCTGGAATTGAAGAACCAGAAGAAGCTGAATAGGGCAATCCTCCTCTAGGCCCTCTCTTCAGTTTTTTGTTTAATTTCTGGGTTTTTGTTTTGTTTTGTTTGAGACAAGGTCTTGTATGTCTGTTTAGGCTAGACTTGAACTCATTATATAGCCTAGGATGATCTCAAACTAACAGAGATCCTCCTGCCTCAACCTCTTGAGTGCTAGGATTACAACTGTATACCACCACAGCTGGGTCTTCCTCCTCAGTTTAAAACACTTGCACTACTGGGCTAGGTTACCCTCTTGAGTTCCAATGATGTAACTAATCATCCATTCTACAGCCACCCAAGGCAGTAGCTGGAGAGAAGTGAAGATAGCTGCACTTGTCTTCCTCCCAGATGACCCAGTTAACACTGCAGGATAGCACAGCTCAGCAACACCAAACTCACCCAATGGAGAATGGGTAAGAAACACATGAGAGCCCGTCACTGGGGCTATGCCACTCACACAGCCAAGGGCACAGCCTACAGACCCCAGGCAGGCCCCTTGCTCTCAGGGGAAGGGTTCAGAGAGAAAAAGTGGGTTTTCTCCTTGCCAAGTGCCTTGCCTGCCAAGGGTGACAAGCTCTAACACTCTAGGAGTACCCAGGCACAAAGAAAAAAAATACCTACTGGAAAGCCACTATCCCCACACCCTGGCTGGTAGCCCTGTGAAACCCCAACCATGACAAGGACCACTGAAAACAGAAGAGAACTAGAAGACTGCTTTAATGTTATGAAGGTACCTTGAAGAGTTTAGGCTTTGCAGACAGAAACGGTACACAGCCAACTCCTACCCTGGTGGTAAGATGGTGCCCACAGCCTTTTCATCCCACTCAATTGGCAGGTGCTAACAGAAAGCACCTCAGGCCACTCCTGACCCAGGCCTGTCCAGAGAATGTGGGCATGTGAGTGGGCACCACTACCTTGCAAAGAATGCAGAAGTAGGGGCTGGGGATTTAGCTCAGCGGCATAAGCACCTGCCTTGCAAGCAGGCAGTCGTGAGTTCGATCCCTGGTACTGATAAAAAAGAAAAAGACAAAAAAAAAAAAAAAAAAAAAAAAAAGAATGCAGAAGTATGTTAGCCCGAGTTGTGCCCCAGCGCCAGCATTCAGACCTCCCTAGTCCCCATACATACACTCATTCACTTATTCACTTAACAAGAATTTCCGAATTTGTTGCAGATCCCCAGAGTAGCCCATCATTCCTCCGGTGGGGAGCACACTCACTGCCCTACCACTTTCCCTAAGCCACCACCAAATGCTGGTCTTTTCATGGGTGCCCTTGACCACTGTTCTCCACTTTTCACCCAGAACCCAGTCATCTTTTTAAAGCAGAGATCAAACCACATCATTCCTCTCCAATTTCCCACAGCAACCAGCATGAAATCCAGGCCACTCATCTCCCTGCCCCACACTCCCATGTGAGCCAACTCCTTCCTGTGTCCATCCTCTCTTTAGTCCTGCTGCTAGGTGCTGCTAGCTTGGTCCCTTTGCACTGGGATCTCCACATGAGCTCTGCAATCTCCTTCCTATTGTGTGGGCTCCAGGTGGCCCTCCCTGACCACCCTGACTAGATCGCCATCCTCTAGTCACGGGCTCTTCTCTGGCACACCTCATACACACCTTGTTTTAAAAACACAGAAAAGTCAATGTGCTTGTATCTGTGCATATTCTCTGCTCTGAGAGAACAAAGTTTCCCAAGGAAAAAGGCTCTCTTGTTCATGATGTTCCAGCACAGAGTGGTTGGAGCCACCTGTCAGAACCAGCCTATCCTGTACCCACCCCCATACAACCAGTGGATGTTCAGCCAACAGAATGTGTTTCCACTGGGGAGAATGTACTGCCTCCCCAATACTGGGCTTGGAGAAAGCCAAAACTTGGTAGGGAACTGGGAGAGGCAAGGCCACCCCACTCAACCAGGCCTTCCCAGGCTCTCCATGCCTGCCTCCAATTCTCCACCCAAGGGGATGGTTCACACTGAAATTTAACAATTTGAAAGAACACCTTCTCCATTTTCTCCATTGAAAGAGAGTCATCTTTTTTTGTTTTTGTTTTTGTTTTTTTGTCTTTTTTTAAGACGGGGTCTCACTATGCAGTTCAGGCTGGCCTTGGGCTCACTTTGTAGCCCAGGCTGGTCTCAAATTCGCAACGATCCTCCCACTTCAGCCTCCCAAGTGGTGGGATTACAGGCGTGAGCTACCACGCCCGGCAAGAGAGTCATCTTGCTACTTTCACTGAATGTATGAGACTGTGTGGCCCAGAGTAATATAGCTCCCTTTTTATTAACAGCACCTCAGTTTTGCCTTGGAATATCTCCCCTCTGTCACTGAAGGTGTCTCAGTGATACTGTTAATAACTGGTTTCACTCAAGACCACAAGGTGGGATCCGAGGTTCCCATTTTGTTTTCTGAGCCCTGTCTGTGAGCTAAAACTGGTGGCAGCCCAGGAATGAGACCCCAGTCACATGCAGACCCCTGGTAGATTTCCGTAAGGCCCACTCTACACTGGCAAAGCAACAGCCAGGTGTCCCCCACTGGGCTCCAATTCAACCAGAGTCTTTCTATTCCCAGTTTACCCAGAGTATAATAAAATCCCCGCTGGTGTGTTTTCTTCCTTCAGCCAGCCTCTCCAATCCTTCAAACCCGCTGCACCCACACCAAGAGGAGGAGAAGACTGCTTAATGCTAAGGCCCACCAGCCCCAAAGGAACGTTCAATCCCTGGTGCTGTACAGAAGCACACACCCCAGGCCTATCTGCAGTGCAGAAAGACAGCACATTTCCCCTCTGAACCTCTCTTTTATCAAGGCCTCTGTTTCCAAACCCAACCAGAGCAGGCCCTAGTCTCTGTTAGACTCCTCACATAGAAAAAGTTTTTGGAATCACATGCTTGTAGAAAAGGCAAAAACTGAAAATTCAATTGAAACTTCAGGGCCATCTGTCTGACTAAAGAAAAGAGGCCTGACTTAAATAAAGACACAATTAAGTCTCCAAATGAGGAACTGGTCTGTGCAGGAAATACTAGGCCTTAACCACGGTTTTCTGCAACTTTCTTCTGCAAATTACTGACCAAAGCAATCAGGTCACTTTTTCCTTCTCCTGTCACAGAGTACAGGGATCCACAGTGGAACAGGGAAGAGCTTACAGCCATACACCACAGGGAATGAGCACAGCAAGCACACCTTTTAAACAGCACCAGTGAGAGACTGGCAGTAGAAAGCAGAAAGAAAATCCAGGCTGAAGGGAGCAGTGCCCTTGGGTGGAAGCCCTCAAAGACACTAACGGAGATCCCACAGCCCTGCTTCCAAGGCCTTAGAGGTATGTAGGTACAGGGGTCCCTCGGGTAGCTCTGCCTACTCAAGGTGAAAGGCAAAAGACTTCCTCAGACTCTATGAGCACTACTAGTCCTAACTTCAGGCCAGTCCATGGCCTGCCTGGGTGCCTTGCTGGGCTGCTGAGCCCCAAATACAATTTGGCATCACCAGGAGATAAAGACTCCCAGTGCCTAGGCAGCTGGGTACAAGGCCCAACATGGTCACTGCCCCTTCAGACTGGCAAGTGCCTCAGCCCTGGCATCTTAATCTCATAAGCACAGAAGGAAGTATCCATTCTACCTACCAGATTAGTCCCCCAAAAAACTTGTGTGAGTTGGTACGGGGAAAGTCAAGCAACCTGAAGCCACAAAGCACCCTCTGCCCCACAGCAGCCACTTGCCAGCTCCCTTTGGTCTCCCAGACTTGACAGAGGGCTGGGAGACTTCCCAGGGAAAGAAGGCCAGGCCTGGCCAAAGGAGGTGGTCACTCTGGAAACAAGGGAGGGCCCTTAGCCCCCCTCCTGCGCACGTGGGTGTACGGGAAGGAGCTGCAGGAGCGCAGTGCTTCAGGGTCAAATGTCTGGGCTGTGTTCCAGTGGCAGCAGCTAATGTTAGAACAGCAGAAGGAAGAACCGCTCAGCAGAGGGAAGCAACCCAGAGGAGGAGGAAAGGGGAGCCAGTCTAGTCATGGCTGCTGACTGTGTGAGCTAAGCCAGGGCTGAGGGCAAGGCCTGTGCCCTCAGACCATCTCTCCTAGATGTGTGGGCCCTGGTGCCCAGAAAGGAAAAATTTGAGCGCTCATCAGTTCTTTTTTTCCAACATACATGAAATCCAAATCATCAGTTCTTTTTCCTACATCATTCCCAGGAATAGGGACATTCACACTGTTTTTTCAAAGGACTATTTTTTCAAAGGAAAATGAGAGTCATTATAAGGCTGACTGGAAAGGTGTGGACAAAAGCTGCTCCTCTTGCTCCTCACTAGGCTTCAGGGCAACAGTGTGGCTCTCTTCCAGCAAGTCTTAACACCCAGGACTCCCAGCGCCCCTGTGACTCTGCCCTGAGGCCTCAGGTCTTCTCCCTTCTGTGATGAAAAGCAACTCATGGCCCAGGATGAGCTGTGCCTCAGGGATCTGCTCCCAGAATTCCAAATGGCCTGTGCTGGTGCATTTCCCAGCCTCCCTAGCACCGTGTTTTCTTTTTTAATCTTAACTCTCCACTTCTGTTATCTTCTCAGTCTGACTGGAAAACAAAAGAGAAATTATTTTCCGTCTTTCCTGTTGCTATCTTCAAGGTACAGTATTTACATGAGGATGATGTTACAAGTTGTAAAAGTGAGTGTAAAATCCATCGTAAAAAAAAAAAACAAAAAAAAAAAAAAAACAACCATCACCTTCCTCTGAGCATTTGCTGGCTATGAACACAGACACCAGATGACCCTGAGGTTTGGTGTCCTGGAGGACATTGCTGATCTGTTCTGAGGCCCTGCTTAAAAGTTCTGTCCTGGACACTCCTACCCAGACTCCATCCGCAATTTCCTGCCTGGTTAAGGGCTAGAAATGGGTTGTGTAAGGCTTTGGACTCTGTGAGTCACATCCCAGACCCCCCAGCACCTTCCTATGGGCCCACAATGGGCTTCTACTTGCCCCAAGTAAACAGCATTGGGCCAGGACCGGAACACAGCCAACAGTCTGTGTGTGTTGTCAACCAACCCACAGACGGGCCACTCCATGGGGGCTGCTCCCATACTGGCCCACCATCTGGAGCAGAGAGGGGAAAGAGAGCAGGCTAAGACAGATGGGCCCACAGCACTACGCCAGGTGGCTCTGGGCCTGGATCAGCCAGTAACAAGAAGCAACAGAAAGGAGGACACTCTCCAGGGAGGTGGGCAGAGTCTGGGAAAAAAAATGAAGACCCCAATCTAACAGACAGAAAGGGAGGCCGAGACTCTTCCAAAGAGCCTGCTCACTTCTTCTTGCCTTCCTTCTTTTCTGAAAAGACATGTTTCTCCTGGCAGTAGTTCAGGCCAATCTCTCAAAAATCAGCCCAGCTCACCTCAAGCCTATGTGCCCAGCAGCCAGGTCCATGACCAAGGCCAGAAAGGCCCACCCTGAGAAGGAATTGAGCACAACCGCAGCCGCAGAGGCCAAAAGCACCAGGGAAAAGCACCTGGCTTGGGACTTCTTCATGGCCCCTTGCCCTGAGGCTGCTTCTTCTGGTCAGGGATACTCTAGATATAGTCTCTAGATTTTCTCAGGAAAAGAAAAATGAACAGAGCAGCTCATAATATCTGCATCCCACCTCCACAGCTGTGATCTAAGCAGTAGCCAGCAAGGGACCAAAACAATGGCAAACTTAAAAGCCACTGGGCAATGGGAGCCTGCACATGCATTCATTAAGCACCTACTAGGCACTAGATGCAGGTGGGTCAGGTCCTAGGTACCAAGTATTCAGCAATAAGCAAAAAGAGACAAAATATCCTGCTTTCATAAAGCCCCATTCTAGCATGGGTATTCACTCAGCAAACACAACAAACAGTAACTGTAAAAAGTGGTAAGTGCCTAAGGCAGAAATTAGATGGAAAAAGAGGACAGAAAGTATATGTAATGGGAGGTAAAGGGAAAACAGAGGCTGGGGGCAGGATTAAATTTTAGGCTGAGAAGAAAAAAAGGGCCAGGGTAGAAAGGAAAGAACTCCAGGTCATAAAGGAAGTGCAAAGGCACTGAGGTAAGCTCACACTTGCCATGTCAGGCCTGTTTGGCTTCAGTAGAACAAAAAAGGGCAACAAGGTTGAGGTCAAAGTGGTCATGGCAGGACGATTACACAGGCCATGTATATCCTAGGGATTTGCTTGTTAGTAAGAGATTTTGAACAGAAGGTGGACAGACCTGACAGATATTCCCACTTTCCACTGAGTGGAAAACTAGTTAAAAGAACCAAGGGCAGGGGACCAGTTATCACAAGAATCCATGTGATAGGCCAGCAAGTCAGACAAGGGTGGTGGCAGTGATCGAATTGCAGGAATCTAATAAATGCAAGCTGGAAAGGAAGCAGTGATGGCAGACAGCTGAACTGCCACAGCAGCACCACCCCTTGCTGCAGTGACCGCACGTCACCAACCAAACACATCTTAAGCAGCAGTGCCAAGGACACAGGGAAGAGCCACGGAGATTGGTGTCCAGACACCAGTCTCACATCAGGCCAGCAAAGCGGGCTGGCAGGCAGGGAGCAGCAGCAGAGCTGTAAGGCAGTTACCATCCTGTTCCAAGTCTTATGCCATGTTGATAAAATGAGAAGGTCAAGCCCAGTGGCTTTTAAGCCCCCTCTTCTCAGCCTTCAAGGCCTTCATCTAGTACTCCTGCTTGCAAAGCTTTTTCTGCTGTGGTCTGGCGAAGCCAACCCACTTCTATGTGCTCCCAAACTTCACAAGGGCTTTAGCTACAAGTTAGCATTAGTAGGATCCTGTAGGGTCACAATATTCCCATCTTTCCAGACAACCAAACCCTGCTAGAACTGGAAGGTGCTCATGGGCAAGAAAGGTAATGCTCAGCTCTGAGTCACCCTGGCTCCTAAATTCCTGCATTCCACACATGACACACATCAAGTGCCTGAGGAAGGCCTGTGGAATGTATGCAGACCTCAGTGCCTTTCTCAAGCTCTTGCCAGGGCTAGGGACCTCGATCTATTTGCTCAGCATACTTTTTTCATTGGCATAAGCTCAAGAAAGGGAGCCAGCAAGAGCACTCAGTGTGGATTTTCATAAGGGGCTGTGAAGGATGCCAGGAAGCTGACTGGGGGATACAACCCTTACTAAACCATGGAAGCTATAAAATTTGTGGACATACCCAACTGCATACTTCATCAAGGGCCATTCTGCCTGATTGTGACTTCTCTGTAGGGGACCAGCCCCCCATTCACTTCTGAACTGGACTTAGAAAGGGAGTTGGGTGAAGGTAGTTTTGCTCATAGTCTAAGGCTCAGTTACCTGCTTCTCTGCCTGGGACCACTACTACCTGACCAGAAGATAACTGTGACACAGAGTAGCCGTCACCATAGCCTACCATCTTGGCTGCACCTTTTTTCTCTCCCTTATCTCTCACCCCCGACATTCCTGAAATGGCAGCTCTTATTCTACATGCCCTTTGGAGTCAGAGCCTTGTCTTGGCCACCACTCAGGCCCCCTTCTGGAAAGCACCTTCCCTTGCCAGGTGGAGACAGAAGGAAAGTCAGGCTCTTGGCAGGTTAGCTAAACCATGCTTGGTATTATTTAATGGCCTTACCCTCCCCAGTCACCAGATAAGTGCTAATATGGACTACCTCCTTATTATGCATATACAGCAAAGCTCTAGGGCCCACTGCTGCAGGACCCCAATCAGAACATCTCACAAGGCTCTAATCTCACCTACTTTGAAACTAGTTTGCTGAGCTTACATGCTCCATCTACAGTTACCTGCATGTCAGGCCTCAGAGAAAGTCACCAAAAAAATAAAACCCAGGACTAGGAATTTAGCTCAGTGGACTAAGTGCCTGCCTGGCAAGTGCAAGGTCATGAGTTTGATCCCTGGTACCAAAATAAAAAATAAATAAAGCCCAGTTAAGTCCTCACCAGTTCAGAGATGAAGGTCCTGCATGCTACAGAGTCAGCTCCCTGGTTGGCGAGGCTTCTCCTTAGAATCATCACCATGGTAAGGACCTCAGGTGCTGGGCTGCATCCCAGGAGGGGCAGGAGCCATCTTCAGGTAGGCAGACCTGGGTAGCAGTGATGCCTGGGGACCCCAGAGGAATGATATCAGCAGAAACAGCTGCCCATAGGTCCCTCACCCTTGGGACAGGGCCCTTCCGGGAAATGGCCAAGCGTGGTCAACTCCCTGGAAAGACAAAAGACAGGCAAAGGTGTTCAGGACTAAGACAGACACAGACCCTGAGATAAGAGCCCCTCAGCCCACACCTGTGGACCTTGTGGAACTAAACAACTTCCTTACTAAATGAGGTACATTCTGGGAAGGTCACAAATGCCTAAAATCACCTTCTCAGAAACTCCCCTTAATCCTCTGCTGGCAGCCTTGAGCATCCCTAAGTCAATATCCTACTAAGTGGTACAAAAATGTGGGTCCATCCATAGAATGCCTTTAAGATCTATCTCAGGGTCCAACCAGCTAACAACCTGCAATCCCTGTGGTGCAGTCACATGTGACACTGAGCCAGGGGTGGTAGCACATACCTATAACCCTAGTACTAGGGAGGCTGAGGCAGAATGGATTGCTGTGAGTTCAAAGCCACCTTGGGCTACATAGTGAGTTCAAGGCCAACTTGAACTACATAACAAGACCTTGTCTCAAAAAACAAACAAACAAAAAAAGACATGTGACATCTCACCATTGAGCTGGCATTACAGGCAATTTCAGCACATACTAAGTCAAGTGAAAATAGGTGGAGGATGAAAACACACCTCATCCGCATGTCCAAATCTGAAGCAGGCAGCACTCAGGCAGTTGACTGACAGCAGAGGACCCACAGCTGGAACACTGTTCTCCTTCTCCACCCAGTAAGGAAGAGAAGCTACCGGAAGAATCAGGAGGCTCTACTCAAAGTCACACATTTCCTGTTCTTGCCAGTGCCACACTTCAATATCAACATGTTTGCAACACGGGGGCCTGTGTAGCTTCATCCTTTTCTCCAGAATAAAACACTGAGGGGGACTTCCCACAGTGACAGGACCCCCTCGACATCACCATTCCACACAACTAGTCACCACCTCCTTCCTAATTTACCATCATTTCCCATGAAGCAAATACAGCCTTTAGTTCAGGCTTGAAAAATTCCTCCTTACAAATTAGTTTCTCTGATCCTATTTCTCTACCCCACCCTTCTGCGGTTAAACATTCAAAGTAGTCAGGCATTGTCAGGATACAAGGAAGCTGAAAACCACCATCAGAAACTAAAAAATAATGACAATAATAGTAATAAATAAATGGAAAGGCAGCTCCTAACCTGTAATTAAAAACAAACTGCTCAGCACAGGAAAATATTTTAGACTCTGCTGCTCTATGTAAAAATTAATTGTACCCTGGTATTTATTTCCATCCAGATTGTAAATCATATTTTCCTGTTTACTTCTATTAGACTTTACAGTGGGTGTTATTGAAATTGCTCAATTACGGGCCAGCTGGCAAGCACAGGAAAATTACCTTCTACTGTTCTTCGAAAACAAGGTTCATCCAAAGTGCAGAAGCAGGGAAGGGGAGGAGGGAAATCAATACATTTCCAAAGCCTGGCTGCTCAGGAAGAGGGGCCCAGGGTCTGAAGACTCCCAGACTGACATGCAACTTCAGTGCCACATCCATCTGGAAACCGCATGTCCTAACTGAGTGTGAGCTGTTCAGGGAAGGAATTCCAGACCACTCCTCCAAGTTCTGGCCAAACAGCTGAGCCAGAAATGCCGGTTGGCCCCCTGGATGTTTGGCTCAGGAGCAGGCCAGAAGGGGTGCTCCTGGACTCAGCCTTCAAAGGGGCCCTTTGTGCTGCCTCAGTGGCGAAGGCCTGATGGCAGCCATCGTCTTTCTGGGCGTGAACCTCAATTCAGTTCTGGGGCAGCCAGCCATTGGCACAAGGCCTGGGAAGGACCTGCCCCCCACCCCATATTTCTGCTCCTCTAAGGCAGCAGGTAGGTTTGGTAGTTATAAGTGCAAGTCCTGAGCCAAGAACATCTGAGTTGGGAGCCCTCCTCCTGAGATAAACTGAAGAACGTATGCCAAGTGAATTACTCTCTGCACCTCAGTTTCCCTCTGTAAAATTGAGACAACAGGGCCAGGGATTTAGCTCAGCTGCATAAGCACCTGCCTGGCAAATGCAAGGTCATGTGTTTGATCCCTGGTACCAAAAAAAAAAAAAAAAAAAAAAAATAGAGACAACAGTGCCTGCCTCATAGGGTCATCGTACTCTGTAGAAGTAGAGCTCAAGCGCTTTCCTCAAGGGCCAGCTCTTTGCAAAGTGCTCAGCAAATAGTAGTTGCTGCTTTTAGTTTCATGGGCAGCCTGTGAATCCAAGTTCTTTCCTGGGTAATGGGCACCCAGACAGTTACCCTCTCAAATTTGTTTAAATTCCATCAAGAGGAGCCTGGCTATATTATGGCCTGTCCCTCTAGTGAAACAGTGGGAGGCCAGAAAGAACGATGCTGCGGAAGTCTATTGCCATGGAAACATGTCAGCTTATCCAGACACAGCTCTGCACAAAGAAGGAAACTGGACCGAGGCAGTTAAGACTCTCAAAAGCTGGCTCTCACCAACTCTGTTTCCACCATAGCACCTACAAGGGGACCAGGGCTGCCAGAAGGAGCACAAAGGATGATATGGGCATGACACATACCATAGCACCATAAACTCTTGGGTCCCTGGGTGACCAGCAACTGAGGGTAAGTGCCAAAGGGAGGAAGGAGGGATGGCACCATCCCTGCCCTCAGGGCTCTTGGAAAGAGTGCTGTGAAGCAGGCACTACATAAACCTAAGGCAGTGGGAAAAGCACTGGAGGTAGGTCTTAAAGAGACTCCTCTGCACAGGGGCCAAATATACATAGTACTGCCATAAGAGTAGATTCTTATCCACAAGGGATGGTTTAATAAGCAGCAGGGGAGTTAAGTAAAGAGCACCACTGTGGCCTTCAAAACTATTTCAGTGCAGCAGTCAGGACATGATGTTTAGGGTACTGTGCACACTAGCAGTTGACACACAGAGAATGGGGAGCACAACAGGACAAGGAGCTGGAAAGACAGATTCGGCCAGAATCTACACTGAATGCAGAATTTAGCCAGTAGCTGTGGCGGCTTTGATCTGCTAGAAGAGAGATTTTTTTCTTTATTCTTTACAACACCTAGCTCAGTTCTCAGGCGCAAGATAAGAGCACATTACATACTTCTAGAATTAGGCTAAATCACAGCAACATCAGTGATGGCCCAGGAACATTCATAGACCTTGCAAGGCTAATCTCAACCGGCAGAGCTGGGAACGATCTGGAATTCTCTAGGATTCCTTTGATCTGTGACATGGGCCTACCCAACTTCATTAGGGAATGCCAGCCCCTGTCCATAGACTTTAGACAGCCTAAAAATAGGGCCAGGGTGTTCTTATAACCATAGTACAACCTTGGAAAGGGCAATAAGTGGATGATTCCACAGTAGAGGGGCAGAGATAGGGAGTCTAACAAAGGCCTCCAGGCAGCCATCCATAGAATATGGACTTTGCTTTTTTGGTGCATTTTCTCTGAATCTGTATTAACAGCTTCTCTAGGAGACTGAGGCAGAAATATCATAAGTGACAACACAGTAGCTTAACAAGACCCTGTCTCATAATAAAAATGCAAAGAGGGTTAAAGATGTACAAGGGCTCTGGATTCAATACCCTATTCCTTGGAAACACAGCAGCAGCAGTTTCTAGACAAGCATGCGTCACACACCCTTGGTAGTCCCACTACACAGAAGAAAGGTTAGAACCACTCCCCAGCCACTCTGACTATAAGTCTCATAATGTAATTTTGCCTTCTTGTACACACTGTGATGCCACTGGCCATGAGGCCTTCATCTGAGCTGAGCAGATGCTGGTACCGTATCCCAGAACTGTGACATAAATAAACTTCCTTTCTTAATAAAGTTACTCAGTCTCAGGTATTTCACTGAACTAGCACAAAATGGTACCTTACACATATCAGCTACAAAGTAAATTTAGCTGTCCCCATTTACAGCCATATGAAGCAACTCAAGAGGGTCTGGGTTCAGAGCTGGGATTTGACCCAGATCCCAGGCCTGTGCTTCCCACTGCTGCTGACTTCTCCACCCCAAATGTGCCCTTCAGAAGCCCCCTCTGGCAACAACCCCACATAGCCCAAGAACAGTACTCCCTAGCACTTACTAAACAGAACTAAAGACTTCCATTTGTATAAAAACCTATGCACAAATGTGAGTCGTTTGTAGGAAAATGGATGTACCTTGAAACCACAATGCTAAGTGAAATAAATCAATCACACAAGCTTAAATATCACATAGTTTCTCTTACATGTGAAACCCAAAATATAAAAATAATAGGAAAATAAGGGACCATAATAATAGGTAATAGGATATAGAGAGATAGAACCTTTGCAAAAGGGAAGGGAATCAAGAGACTGGGGTTGGGGGTGGGGATTAAGATGTGTTATGCACATGTACCAGCTTCCCACAAGGAATGTCATCACTGTGTACCACAAGCATGTACCAATAAAAATGTTAAAAAATGTTTAAAATCCACACACAAATGCTTTATTCATAATAGCTCAAACCAGGAAACCACTGGGTGAACGGTTAAACCATGGTCCATCCATACCATGAACTACTATTCAGTAATAAAAAGACTGGACAATCAATACATGTAAGAATTTGCACAAACCTCTAAAGGTTTGTGAGTGAAAAAAGCTAACCCTTAACAGTTAGTTATCATATGGTTCCATTATTATCATATAGTACAGTATTGAAATGATAAAATTACAGAATTAGAGAATAGACTAGTGGTTAAAAGGGGACTGGATGAGATGCAGTTAGAAAAGCAATAAGAGAGTCCTGATAAAGTAAAAATGTTCTGTATTTTGACTTTGTCAGTGTCAATGTCCTGCTTATGCTGTTGTACTACAGTCTTTCAAAACATTATTATCCGGGGAAATTAAAAGAAGGCAAGATTAACCTGTATTATTTCTTTTTTTTTTTTTTGTCTTTTTCGTTTTTATCGGTAACAGGGGTCGAACTCACAACTGCCTGCTTGCAAGGCAGGTGCTTATACCGCTGAGCTAAATCCCCAGCCCTCCAACCTGTATTATTTCTTACACAGTGGTTTTCTTTTTGTTTGCAAACTTTATATTGGGTGAAAAACACAAACATGGCTATCTTTCCAAAATCACAGAACAAATTAAGTTCGTAAATTGAGGTACGATTGCAACTGCATAAATGTAAATGGCCTCAAAATAACAAATTTGTAAGCCCCATTTAATCTGTACATTTGTTAACACTGACAGAACTAAACACAGGACTAAACTGTACCACATATAAATTTGTTGACTTTGTCTTTTTCATCTTCCCCATCCCCATTTGTATTAGTATTATGTTTCTGATAATAAAAACATTTGCCACACTCCTGTGGAGAATTGGTCCTGTACATATAAACGTCATATCATACACTTGTTTACCTCCCTCTCAATTCCCTGCCTGTCTCCTCCAAGCCCAGAGGCCATTCCCATCTCCACAAAGTCTATCTCTCTATTTCTCATCATCATCCCTAAAGTAGGACTGAGCGTACTTGGCCTGGGAGCTTCTCAGACAGAGATATGTGTAAGAAAAACTGTGTAAAACAGCTTTGCACAACAGGGATGGCCCCAGGCATTAGTGCCTATACCACTTTGCACAAAAAGCGATTATGGGCAGCTCTTCCCTTTGTCAACATCATCCCCAGCATCTCTTCCACGGTTCCCCTAGCCTCTATTTAAACCATCTAATGTTGATTCCCAGTCCCCATATTCTCCTCCAGTCTTTCTGCTGGGAATCCTTGGGCAATTTGACAGGAGACCTCTTGCTCTGCCTCCACATATCTGTAGGGCTGCTTACCATCTGGGAAGGGGTCTCCCCTTAGCTGACATCTTGACCTGAACATAGAAACACCTTTACTGCTCTCTGGCTCTGGCTCTAGGAGCCCTCATCCAGCGACTGGTCCTCACCAGGATTTCCACCAAAGGAACAAAAGCTCAAGGCGAATTTTTCATTGCTCCTTGATCGCACTCTTCTGACCACTCTCCTGGTCCCTGGGTGCAGACATTGTGGTTGAGGGTCTCCACCTACCCCAAGGGTGCATCTGCACAAGAACAGCCCAGAGCTCCTCCCAGCCCTGGGCCCAAAGCCAAGGCCTACAGGATGGGAGAGTACACGCATGGCCAGTCACTGCCCCTGGTCAGTGAGAGGCCCGGGGCCAGTCATGTCACTCCTTCCCCAGAGGCCTCCCCAATCCCATACTCTCTCAGGCAACTGCACTTTGAGCCGTAGGCTGTACCCTTGCTCCTCCACATCCCTATGAATAGGCATTGCTATTAGTAGTATCCTCATTTTCCAGATGAGGGGACTGAGTCTCTAGGAAGTCATCATTTGTCCAGTATCTTACAACTACCTGGGGCAAGGCCAGCCTTTGAACCTAGGGCTGCCTTCTTGAGCAACACAGGGAAAGAGATACTTTTGCTCACTCACAGGAGTTCTTCTGAACGTGAAATGTTCTTGCTCTTGTTCTGTGATCTTTAGTGAATCCTCACAGTCTTGCAACCCTCGAACACAGCTGTCAGAGCACTGTGGTCTCAGACTCATCTTCTGATGAATCAGAACCCCACATGGTGGCCTCAGAAGAGGTGTGCTAACAAAGTCTGGCAAACAACTCGGTATGAATATTAAGATTTGAAGAGTTTGCCAAAGGCTTCTACATTTTGAAAAGCTACCCTTTAAAAAGTAACAAACCACACTGGAAATGGCCAGGACCATTAAACTTTACAGTCTTTTAGGGTCTTACTTAGTCTAGCCTACTCTCCCATGCCTGTTTTACAGAAGAGTATCTATCCCACTGTCTCAAAAACAGGATTGGACCAAAACTAAACATGAACTTGGTCAGCAACAGAGATTTTCCTGATGGCCTGAGCAAGTCACTGCTCTCAGAGGTCCCACATCCCCTTCCCACTAAGCAAAGGAAATGGGAGGAAAACAGCGTTTCCACAAGATCTTTGTGAATGTCTCGTGTACTTTTAAACCTTCCTAACTTCAGTAGTTGGTGTAACAAATCATTGGTAGACAAGATCCAGACAGAAGCAAATTTACAAGCATTTGGGTAAGTGTATTTCTCAGAGTCACACTGTCTTCTGCCAGACGCTGTGACTAAGAAAATGCCTAAGGAGGGCTGAAGGGAGCTGGATCCTACAGGTAAGCTCCCTATCCACAAGAGAAGGGAAATTAGTCTGCCTGGTGATGCCCTTTCCTTGCTAACTGTGTAACTAAGTCATCTGAGTTTCAAGGATAAAAGTGAAAAGTTGCCTGGGCACTTTAACCAGAACTACACCTTCCTAGACCAAGCTGACACTGGAAAGACAGTCTGGTGTCCAGAGAACAGGTCCCCAGAATGGGAGATTCTTCATACAATGAACACTAATTTCCTCAGTTCGGAAGCCTGGGTACTACTAAAAACATTAACAAAAGAGACTCCCAACATGCCCCCAAAAACAAATCTCTTTTCTTTTAACATAAAGGACATGTTGATACTAATGATTTAAGGAAATTCTACAATAAAGAAAGGACTCAGCAAAAATGTCAACTTTTTTGTACCATTTTCCTAGTTATTCTTGGTCTCTATATCTGCAGAAGTAATGAGCAATACAGTCTACTTTCAACATATTCAAAATAAAATAACAGCCATCAGAACTTGTGCTTACTGCATGCTCAGAGTACAACTACAGAAAGGCACTGTGCTTGTCCCATTTTATTGCAGGGAACCCAAAGCCCAGGCCCAAGGTCACTCAGTTGTGAACAAGACACAAAGACTCAACTCACATGTCCTGAACTCCAAAGGCTTTGCCTTAAATACTAGACTTCCTAACTCTAGGACCTATAAGTTTCAAGATATCCTGTAAGCACATACTCAGCTTCTCAGTTAATAGTCAAACACTGAAGCACACTCACTGAGTTTTCAATACACCTCCTCTCAAATACAGTTCATCTTGAGCGGCTCCAGGCCAAACATCAATCCTTCAGAACTAAATGTTGAAACACGGCACCAAAGGTCTCACTAGTGGCAGAGAGGATGGACAGTGCACTGTTGGGGATGCCTTGGAGAACAGAGGAGCAGGACAGAGTCGTCACTTTCCATCCTTAACTGCACAGATAAGCCTCCAACCTGGGCACACACACAAGGTAGTGTCACCCAGGAAACTCAGGGTGCTCCCAGGACAAAAGAGGCCTCTCCCTTTCACTAAGGCTTCCACCATAGCCCACCCTGTCCTCCTCTCAAAAGTTCATTCCTAAGCTCCCCTCCACATGTGCAGCCTATGTCTACATGTGCCTCAGTCATCCTTTGGCTTCAGCATTGAACTACCACTGCAAGAAACCTCATCCATGTCTATTTGCTAAGCCAATATTAAAGTTGTGAAGAACATTAGACTTTGAATCCATTGTAATCCCCTGCTACATCCCAAGTGAGCTGTATGACCCTAGGCAAACTACACAACTTTGCTAAGCTCATTTTCTCCCCTTGTAATATACAATAAGTTATCCCTGTTCTGCTAATCTCAAGAATAAGATGGTTAAGGAGGGAATGCCCTGGAAGGTGTGGCATGACAAAAATGTCCCTAGAAGTACTAAAATCCTTAAGTGAGCACAATTCCTCCCAGAGAGTAGGCACTTACTAAATACTTGTAAACTGACTTTTTAAGATAACTTGCCTTCACAGCCATAGCATGAGCCCCTCAGCAAAGAAATGTGCTTTTGAGTCTCTGAGCACCTCACTCGTGGGACTGCATGTTAGGCATCCAAGGGGAGTGGAGATACTTTCTCACTTCGAGCACAAAGCACCTGCTGTCCTTAAGCAGACAGGGTACTTAAGACAGAGTGGGCTGTGGTAGAGGCCTGGTGGAAGTGAGACGCCTCTTCAGTCCTGAGAGCACCCTGAGTTTCCTGGGTAACACTTTACCTTCTGTGTGTGCCCAGCTTGGCTGCATATCTGTGCAGTTAAGGATGGAAAGTGATGACTCTGATCCTATCCCTCACTCCAGAACAATGCACATCTTCGGAAGTGTTCACTTCAATAACAGATGAATATGTATTCCCTGGCCTGGTCTCTCAGATATCAAAAGCTACTGGAAGCCCACATTTGAGGAGGAACTGGCAGTCACATTACATGGCTAGAAAGACTCGACCTGTGCCCCTGGCTGAACAAAATGGCCCAGATTCCCCTGTGAGTCTCTCTTAATGAGGGGAACAAACAAAGAAAAACAGTAAGATGAGCTGAACCAAATCAGGACTCTGTTCTCCCGGACTTTTCACAGTCACTCTCAGAGCGTTGTAGGGATTTTCTGCCTTTTTAAACAAATAACATTGGGGGAGGGGAGAATGACATTATTCAAGGACATGAAAGTGCTGAGATCCTAAGCCAAAACAAATCTGAACATGGGAACAAGACAGCCCATGTTCTTTCTTGAAACTGAGGCCAACTGCATGCATGACCTGTCAAGAGCTCATTTATCAATGAGAAATAACTGAAAGATGAGTTTCCTATAAGCACTCCCAGAATTCTCGCTATCATGCATGTCATTTATACCCACCAAACACTCCAAGAGAAGAGTGTGCTACAGACAAGAATTTGTTGAACAAACTCAAAAAGAAAGGAGACTGGGGATGGGCAGTGAGGAGAACTAATACTGGCTAGGCAGGAGCTAGCACTCTGCCTTCTCCTCCATACCAGGGTGAGGACGAGAATGGGCAGGGAACCAGGGGGCAGTGAGCAGACTGCAAGGGGCCCCAAAGATAATCTACAGTGTTAAGCCACTTAGCTTAAGACAATCATGACCTACCTATTCTGCAGTCAGACCTATTTAAAGCATACTGAATTTAACCAACATGTGATTAATAAACCAGGAGGTGAGGGATAAAAAAAAATAGTAATAATTTTAAAAAAGCAAAGGTGCATAAGCAAGAAGCTGGGTGGCCTGTGCTGAGTGAGACTTAGGAGTCATGGGGGTCTGTCTGTAGCAATGGTCAGTTCCACCTAATCTTCCAGGTCATTTCCCTTCTCTGGACATGATTCCAACTACCTAAAAGGAAGCTGGGCCTGACTAGTGACAGTCTAAGTGCAGTTACATAGCACTATGTGGCTCTAACCAAGTCACTGTCCCTTACTGAGCCTCAGTTTTCTTATCTGAACATGGGAATCCTCTACTCTGAACCAAGTGGTACGGTATTATATTCAGGTTGGCCTTCCTATCCAGCTCAAACCTGACCCAAAGTGTTCCAAGTCCCAAGAAATAGGACAACAGCCAAGCCCAATCCTCATTCACTGCCACAGTGGCTCAGATGTGACTTTCCAGACAACTGAGATGCTGCAGGAAGCTAAGCTGATATTTGAATCTGTTTTTGGTGCACAGGATGAGTGGGGGAGGCAGGAGTATACAGCTTTAGCTTTCCTCTTATGCAGCTACAGGAGGCTAGGGTAAGAGCTGGACATGCGTTTTCCAAATTCAGTAATGAATATTCAAAAGCAACTTGGTGTCTTTCAGTGAAGCTAATAATATTCTGAACTGGATGAGCAGCTTGGAAGGCCAAAAAGTAAGCCACTGATCACTTCTGACACCTTCATCTCCCACCTCCCAGAAAGAACAAAGAATCTTCCCTTACAAAATGTTGATGGCCGCCTCCAATGGCAATGTTCCCTCCCTCTTGCAAAAGCAACCCACTCCAGCCCAGCTACTTACAGTCCTCCTACCAGTGCGGCTCCAGTTCAGGCCACAGGGAAAAGCATTCTTGTTAGTGGCCACAGCCTCAGGTTCAGTGTGTTGTCACACAACTCCCATGGCCACAGCACAGAGGAAAGGTAATCTTTCAGCAGCTATCACTTAGGACACAGCTGAGAAGGAGCAAAATGTCCTAATCTCAGTGGCCTGGGAACTAACAGCCCTAACACAATGGTCCACAGTACCACACTGGAACACTGGAGGTGAAACAAGAGGAAACCAACAAGCTCTGCTGACATGCAGGTCACCGGGTTTCCTACTCAGAGGTCACATCCTAACCTCAGCTAGCACTTCAGGATCTGATCCCTCTGACCTGAATGATTCATACCCCCTATCTATTTTACAGTCATACCCCCAATCTACTACAGAAATTAATCAGGCAAGCTCACAAATCACACTTGAAGTCTTCTGCCTTCTCTTTTCTACCCCACATCCCTGCAAGCTTTATCTATGTTCAAGTACAAGAATGCCATCATTGGCAGAAACAAGAGACTCAGAGCTGCCCAAGTCTGTCATAAACAAACCAAATGATAAACATACCAAACTGTGCACCTCTCAGGTCAAACTGCCAATGCCACCCACCTAGTCCTTATTGGCAGGGAAGATTCTCAAGGGCAGGGCAGACTCCAGTAAGACCACTCTGGCCATCAGCCACAGTACCACAGTGGGAGCCTTGCAATGTGTAACAGCAGCCATCTGCAGATAGACCAAAATAGCACCAGACTCTTGTCTCCTTAGATAAGGAGACTCCTAGAGAGGATCTCACTAAATCCTAATTCAAAGCTAATTCAAAACATTCAGCTTTAAATTATTTTAAATAGGTCATCAAATAAATATAAGAAATTTGGAGGCATAGCTACTCACAGATCTTGAGTCTTACTCTTCTCTACTTCCTTCTAAGCACTCTGGATATGACACCCAAGACTCTTATAGAGACAAAGAGCATAGACCTGAGCAAGGGTGGTAAATAGGAAATGACACAGCTAACAGAATCATCAGCCAAGCACCCTACGAGGCCATGCTGAACTCTTCCAGGCCCTGAAGCAGACCTCTGCACAGCTTTGCGGAAGACTTCAAGGACCCTGGAAAAGTCAACTCCACTCCCAAAAATACATCATGTCCCTCACCAAAGCCGAGGCTCCAGAAGAAACAAAGATTCATTCCATTGTTTGTCCACAACATATCCTAAAGTGCTTGATAAACTGCCAAACGCATCAGCTGCTGCTGTAGCTGTCACATTAATGTCATAGTCCCCCTAGTGGCACCAACTGAACCAGGTTTTAGTGCAGACTTCCCCTTCCTCTCAGGAAGCTTCAATAAGTGAGCAGCAAACCTGTCCTTCCTCACACCTCTGAGCTAGGTGACGCCTTCTCCTAACATGGTCTGGAGGAGCCAGAAAACGTACAGAAGAAGCAAGATCCCCATAAACCAACAACACTGGCCACCTCAGCCAGGAGATACATTAGGAAAGGGGCACAGATGATTAACATTCTCAGACTTAAAAAGATCAGTAACGGGGGTGGGGGAGTTTGCATTGTGAGGCTAAACAGCTAGGCAGAATGGATAACACTTAACAGACTGGTCAGAAACTGGTACTTGAGCAAGACAACAAAGTTTCAGGTTCTTTTGTCAAATAGTTAACAGTGTACTGTCAGCTCTGAAAAGCCTATGTGATCAGTAACTGGATTCATTTATTCAACTACCTAACTGAGTGGTTACTTTGTGCCTGCCAGGATTATGATACAAGGGGAAGATAAGTGCACACAAACCACAGTCCCTACTCCCAAAGCAGTGAAAATTGTTAGTGACTGATCATGAATGAAATAAAAGGCAAAATGAAATGCACTGAGGCCCAGAGAACACTTTTAAAAAGAAATAGTATAATAGACTGGGTCCTGAGAAGTTCAGGAACTTATGTCGCCACTTTGAGAGGTGGGCACAAAGCCATCCTGCTTTTCTCCCGCCTGTACTCTTGCAGGTTTTTTGCTGGGGGAAACTCTTGCTCATTTCAATCATTAATAAATTGACAAAAGCCAGGCATAGTGGAGCACAACTATGATCCCAGTACTCTAGGGTGGCCAAAGAGGAGGATCATAAGTTCATGCTCACCCTGGGCAATTTAGCAGAAAGACACTGTCTTAAAATAAAAAAGAAAAAGGGCTGGAGTAGCTCAGTGCAAATATCATGGGTTCAACCCTCACTAGAATACGATAAATAAATTAACAAAAGATAGCTAGAGCTGAGTTGGTCATGAGGTGCAAAGCCTAGTAAGGGTGTGGAAGCAGCCCACAAGGCCTCTGCAGGCAGGGCTGGGAAAGTACACTCAGGCTGCTTCAGCCGGCAGGCCTGGTCCTGCTGCTCGGCATGGTCCAGAGCTCAGAGGCCACACAGAATCTCTGAGCAATACTGATCACACCCTTAGTGACTCTGGTTTTGAGGGCCCATAGAGGGACCCACAGAGGAGTCATTGATGGAAGGCAGCTAAGAAATAAAACGGCTTCCTCCAAAACTCATGAGAACATAATTTAAAAGTCACCTGCAACTAGGTATGGTGGCCTATGCCTGTAATCCCAGAACTCTGGGAGGCTGAAGCAGGAGAACTGGTAATTTAGCAAGACCCTTCCTCAAAATACAAAATAAAAGAATCTAGGGATACACTTCAATGTTCTATAGCTCAATCTCCAGTGCTACAAGGAAAAAAGGTCACTTGCCTTCCACAAAGAGGAAGTCAACCTTGAGATAAGTCCAAAACATAATTTGCCCAAATATCTTCATGCTATTTTACTATCACCCTTACCACTCTTCCTTTGAACCATAGGAGACTCCATTGTCAAATTAATCTCTGCAGACAATTCTGCTCATGTGCAAAATAGTAAGTGCCATTTAGTATGACTAAGAAGGGAAGCACCCTGACCACCTAAAAAGAGGGGCAGAATATATGAATGGTGAGACACTCATGCCAAGGACAAAGTACAGCTTTTCAAAAGGTTTTGAGAGCTGAGTATGTACCAGTAGCAAACCATATTCCAGAATAGTGTTAAGAGAAAAAACAAAGATCAGAAAGTAGGTATCATAAACTACTATTAGAAGCTAATAACTGTAGTAATAAAAGAGTCAAAGAATAACTAATAATACAGTAATTATAATAAAGTTAACATTAGTTGTCTGCAAGGAGGGGCAGTGGGTAGCTGGGAACCGAGACAAGAGAAAACTCATCAAGGAGTATCTTTTTGTGCCACCTATAGGTATTGATCTATGTAAAAAAAAAAAATAGTATCTTAGAATATATGCAAAATAAAAATATTGATATAGATATACTTGTATAGGCATGGGCTATCTCTGAGAAAATAAACAAGAAAATAGCAACAGGAATCCCTCCAGAGAGGGAACATGGTATGTGTAGGGGAAAGGGATGAACAGAAAACTGCTATTCGCCACTGAGTTTGTAACTCATGCATATAATACCTTTCACTTAAAAATTAATTTTGGGCTTGGGATGTGATTCAGTTGGTAGAGTGCTTGCCTAGCATACACAGGCCCTGGATACAATGAGCTCCAGCATCATCATAATAAAATAAACACACACACACCCTAAAGTTCCCCCAAATACCCTATGTTGTTTCTTGCCTCCAGACTTTTGCTGGTCCTCTGGCTAGTACTTGCTCTTGGCTCCCCCTACCACCCTCTCAGCCTCCAGACTATGCTCATGCTTATGTCAGTGGCTCTAGGAAGGCCTGCTTATACCACACACTGAGTCAGGGCCTGTGCTTCTGTACACCTCAGCACTTGAACCCAGGCTGTGTGCTGCCACCATGGACTGTTAGGACACAAATTCAACCTTAGTCTCTCAAATGCCCAATGTGTGGCATGAAGAACTGCTCAGGAAATGTCTGCTGAAACAAAAAAACATAGTCACCACAGTAAGTCAAGTCTCAACTTTCTTGGTGCCAAAAGGTGCTAAAATTTCTTGTCTTATGGGGTTCCTTATACCTATCAAAATTGTATTAACACTAATTTAAAACCTTGTGCCTCCCAGTCTATGGAGGGGCCAGGCTAGAAACTATCTGGATTCCACAGCAGCAGAGCGTAACAGAAATGCCCAGTGGCAGGTATGTATGGTGGCATATGCCTGTAACCCCAGTACTCAGGAGGCTGAGCCAGGAGGATCACTGAGAGTTCAAGGCCAATCTGAATTACACAGTAAGATCCTATCTCAAAAATAAATACATAAAGGGGCTGGGGATTTAGTTCAGCGGCATAAGCACCTGCCTTGCAAGCAGACAGTCATGAGTTCGATCCCTGGTACCGATAAAAACGAAAAAGACCAAATAAATAAATAAATAAATACATAAACAAACAAATAATAAATAAATAAATAAAAGAAATACCCAGTGGCTAGCAGAATCTGGGTATGGTACAAAATTTCTCACCTCCTGTCATACCACCTAGGGGACCTACAAACATTCATCAGAGCCTTGGGAGGCAAGGGTGGCAGGCAGCACAAGCAAACCTTGAGCCCAGAGCCCTTCCCCAGTGACTTTATTTCCTGTGCTCTGCTTTTAGAAGAAAGAGTCTGGCTGAGCCAGGCTTGGACATGAGGCAGCATTTGCAGGGACAGCTCTGGGTCAGGCACACGTCTCTGCAGGAACTCCACTAAAACAAGAGGCCCAAGGGCCTGGGAGCCTCCACAGTGAGCCAAGAGGTCAAGGGGCAGAACTGTCCCAGGAATCAGATAAGCATGTGATGCTATGTTCCTTCGAATGGCCTTATACATAGAAACGAGTATTTTCTAGATGACTTGAACTGAGCAAAAGGATCCCACATACACCTCTGTATGCTGTGTCTGCCATATTATTTGTGTCTTAGTATCAGAGTTCCATCTCAAGTCCAACCCTCACTGGACTGGTTATGCTACGGGCAGACGAAGGCAGACAGAGGTTCACAACCAAATTTACATAAACACCAAACAGGTCCACAACAAGGCATAACCAATGTCATAAAATAAGTGCCAAAGACAGAGGAGTGAGTCTATAATTCCAAGGAGGGAGGTAAAGATCTGGGACTTAAACCAGGTATGGTGGAACACACCTGTAATCCCACCACTCTGGGAGACTAAGGCAGGAGGACTGTAAATTGGAGTCTGGCCTGGAGAATTTAGTGACTGAGTCTCTATCTCAAAATTTTAAAAAGGAATGGAGACATAGTTTGGTGTTAAGGCCCTAGGCTCAATCCCCAGTACAATAAAGAAGCTGAGGACTCCTTCTTGGCTGCAGGTAGAAGCAGTCCCATGTTGCCCAAACAAGCATGGCACATGTTGTCTGGCCGATATCAATATCCCTCACTGGCTCTGGGGTGGGGAGCTGCCACACAGGCAACCAAACTACCATCAATTCCCCACACTCTGCATTACTCTTCCTCTCTTACTCATGCAATCTGCCCTATCAACACTGACCTGCCTCGCCCCTTGGCCGACAAGAACATCAAGCAGGGGGCTGAGCTACGAAGGGCACACCTAGGGGAGCTTGACAAAGTTCCAAACCTCCCCTTCCATAAAATGACAGAATCTGAGTAGAAAGTTCCAAAACGGTTATTTCTATTTTCTAGGACACCAACAGCCCCTGTCCAGACCCACGCAGCTAACCCAGAATACCAACAGACAATACGATAATTGTGTTCTCTCTTGGGGAGAGGGAGCAACCACACAGAGCCCCATATGAGAATGTCACAATCGTCTCGGACTCCAGAGTCACAAATATGTGATCAGGGCATGTGCAGGGCACGCGCTCCCCACGTGTATTCATGGTTATGAAAGCACAAGGGCCAGTGCACTACAGCTGCTGGGGGGCTGGTAGCCAGGGAAGGCAGAGCACTGGGACAACAGAAAGGAGTCAGAAAAACAGCAGAAATGATCCATTCAAACCACCACTGACTCAGTGTCTCCTAGCTTTTTTGAAAAGCAGGAGTGGAAAGGGCAAGACTCCTTCACAAAGCACAACTCATAAGAAACTGCAAAGCTAGGCAAAGACAGTGACTTTCCATCACTGCCAGCTAGTCCATTTTTGACTGAGAACATAAAGCCAGCAATGATTTCACACTCACTCTAGACAAATGAAAACCAAAAGTAAGATGCAACCAATCTTTTCAGGCAGCCAACCACTAATAACTAGATTCAAAAACTGGCTGATTCAAGCACATCACTTCCTAGCTCTGGCCCTGTTTCCCCAGCTGTCAAAAGGCCTCTTTCACTTGCAGAAGTCCAGGCCAGGCTCATCCATCAAAAGGTAAGAGACGTAGGGATAAAGTAGTTGATTCTGGACACTGCTAGCATCCTAGCTCCTGTCCTAAATACGGACACTGACTTTAGAACATCTTGGACAAAGAAAGCCCAGCCTGGGGACTGATAGCAGTCAGCAGGAAATATCAGGAAGCCTCCCAGAGTGCAGAAAAGCCCAACGCATCCATGAAGTTAACTCAGCCTCAGCCTTTCTTTGATGAGAATGGATAAAATAGTTCCACTTGGGAAATCAAGTGTCAAAACTCAACAAGATCACTCTTTTGGCATCCATGGTCCAAATAAGGAGAGAGAGGAGGAATACACAGTAAATGATAGATATAATTAAATAAATTGCCTCAAGAAATCAATGTGTCTCTAACTATTAAAACAGAGTCTGAAGACAAACTGCTTCCACAAAAATGGCTGCCTGGAAAACAAAACATCTTGAGATATCTAATATCTAAAGTCAGGTTTCCAAGAAGGTAAGATGTAAAGTGTTGCATGTGTGCACATGGCACAGCGGAATAATCAAAGGGAAAGTAAGGCTTACAATCCTTGCTGAAATAAATACTGATACATTTGGCACCTGCTTCTACAATGTAGTTCTCCTATAGATGGTTCTGGAAGTGTGGTCCTTGAACCACCACCACCACCAGCAGCAGCAGCAGTTGCAGCAGAATAACTACCTGGGAACTCATTAGAAATACAAACTTCTGGTCCCCACCCAGGACTAGCTGAATCAGAATTCTCCAGCAGCAGTAGTGTTTGACAAGCCTCCAGGTGAGTCAGCTGTTTCCTTGAGTATGCAAACCACTGTGTTTCAGTGGATTCCATCCCAGAACTCTAGCAACTGGGAGAAAAATCTCATCTAGCAACTGATGAGAAAAATCAAGATCCATAAAGGCTGAGTCTTTGCAAACTTCATTTTGTCAGTGAAGGATGAGAGGACTTCAGCCCACCCTGGCACTTCCCCTGAGCTAGGCCTTGAGGCTGAGATTAAGATGACCTAGTCTTTATCCTTAAAGAGTTCCCAACAGTACCTAGAAACACTCAAGAAAAACTCTGGGATCATCAGGCCCTTTGGGCTCCTTCACCAGAGCCCTGGCCTAGCAAAATCAAGCATAGAACTAACGCTGAAGGCACAGGATGGCTTGATCAGTGTGGGAAGAGGAAGCAGATGAGGATGCTACGTTTATGCTGCAAAGCAGAGGAGGTAAGAAGGGCTCCCAAGTAATGGGGTTTATAGCCCACTTCTCTCAAATTCAGAAAAAAAAAAAATGACAAGAGGCTCAAAGGCCAATCTTGTAGTGAAATATGGGTATAATTCAGAAGGGGTGAAATATTTGCAGGGTGCCATAGAAGGAAGAAAAAAGTGCTGAATGAAAAAGATAAGCAAAAGGGAAATTTGAAAAGAGAACCTCAATATTTATATGCTGCCATTTAAGAATTTTGATTTGTTTTAATGTGTATCTACTAAAGAGAATAAGTTAGGGTATTCTGAGAATTATTTTAATTTATACTAAACAACTTGTGTCTATCACCAGCAGAAGTCATATACCTGATACACAGCAGCCAGACTGCGTGCTGAGTGAAAAGATAAAATATTTTAACAAAAATCCTGCAACATGTATTAAAACTAAAGGTAGCTTTAGTCTAAGAAGATTACAACAGATAAACCATCTCAGTGGCTTTATGGATGGGGGCAAGTAACAAAAAGGATCTTTGAACTTCTGGGCATCACAGGACAACGTGGAGCAGATGCTGGGGTAAAAAGAGCCCCACGTGAGACCTAAGGGACACATTTGTTGGCTAAAGTTAGCAGTCAACATTAGCAAATAGTGGCCAGGCATGGTGGTGCACCCCTGTAATCCCAGCACTCAGGAGGCTGAGGCAAGAGGATCACTGAGAGTTCAAGGCCAGCCTAGCCTACAAAGTGAGCTTAAGGCCAGCTTGAACTGCATAGTGAAACCCTGTGTCAGAAAGACAAAACGAAAAAAAAAAAAAAAAAATTAACAGCTAGCATGTTAACTAGTGTGAACTCCAGTTTATCAGTAAGTTTACTTACAGGTGGAAGAGCTGGCACGCATTATGGGAACAATGACCCTGAGCACTGGCAACAGCAGCCTGGACACTTCCTCTAGTAACTGCAATTCACCACAGCCTGCCCTGCACCAAGTGACTTGGAGAGCTTTCTTTATCTGTCTTCTGAATGTCTTGCCTACTCCAGAAATCTCAAACTCAAATGCCTTTTAGGCACACAGGGAACACAAATGAGTGAGCCATGCTGGGTAGGAACTATGACCTCATGCAGAGCACATGCCCACCTATAGCAAACAGCTTTGACTACCGTCAAGTGCTGTGTGGCTATGAGGAAAACAGGGCCCCAGCTAGAGTTAAAAACTTCTAGCTTGTTAAGAGAAGCCAAAAATCTAGTCTTCTTTATCTAGTCCCCTGATTTTTAAATGTTGTCAAGAAATCCAAAAATTGGTAGAGCATAATCGGGTCCAAGGACCACGTCTGGCCCCCCGTCCACCGGTGTACAGACTCTATTTTAAATGATACTGATAAGACCTATGAAAACACCAGCATAATTCAGTTATTTGGTTCGAAAAGCCATGTGGACTCGTTTTGTCCTTAACAACCCACAGTCATATATAACCATCTGTATCACTCACTCCCTGCCTCCTGTGATTTTGCTAGAGGCCTCAAAACAGCTAGAAAACTCAAGACTATGAAATTCATGCACATCAAAGTAGACCCATGAAACTCCCAACTCCAATGGAGGTCTGCCTCTCCAGCTCAACAATGGAGAAAACAGTTGATTTCATTCCTCTGCAAAACTATGTGTCCTATTTCCAGGCAAGTTGTGTGACATTATGTGGAATAGAGGGGACTCTGGTCTGCTCTGCCATTACCAGAACAGCTCCCTGTGGCCTCTCCTGAAGGGTGGGATGGGGGAAAGTTTCCAAGTCAAATACTTGAAATAAATGCAAGTAAAATCAGCAGGTGGGACAGATAATTCTGGTTTCCTGACACCTCCAGATTACTGGCTTTGATTGGGTCATCATGAACAGAACAGCTGCTTCCTCCCTCAACTACTGCACAGAACAGGATTCTGTCTGGATGACTTCTGTGTAAGATATAGAAACCAGAGGAGAGTTTCCTGCCTTTTATTTCAAAATAGCATAGATCAGATGAAGACTTCTTGTTCCATAACAACACATTCAAAGGGAAAGTTCGATGGAGATGCCTTTCTTAAATGTCACCCCACAGAAAGCAACCGACTTCTCTGCCCACAAGCCATGATAAAAATGTAATTGGGGAACCATCCACAGAAGCAAGAGATTTCATACAGCAGCCTGGTGCATGACTAGGAACAAAACTAGGTGGAGAAAGGCCTTGAAAGAGAGGAACCAGGGTTCTACACCAGGCTGTACCCTCAGTGACCCCCACCCTCAGACATGGCTCAAGTTCAGCTCCTTCCCTGTAAAGCAGGGCTAGTTCTCCAACAACTATTTGTGAGACAATCTGATGAGAGTTTGGCACGTAGTAAGTATTCAACAAACTCTAGCTCTCCAAATAGAAGAGACAATTTCCATTACATACTGATTCATACTAGGGTTCTTTTAGGGTACACACAATTATCTCTCCTTTCAGAGTGCTGGTACAGCAGGGAATAATTCTGAGCACAGCCTGATCTGCCATGACCTCATCCTATACTGGTTAAAGAAGACACAGAAGACTCTTCTGGGAGTGACAAGCTGGAAACAAGCAAAGTGTTAAAGATGCAGCAGGAAGGAAGAGGAATACGCAATCAAGTTTGGCCTTCCAGAGCGATTCCCAGGATGTTTCCTCTTTTACAGCACAGAAGGGAAAAAAAATGTTTTTCCATGAACATCCTCCTAACCCTAGCTTCCTCCTTACCAGATACTTCTTTTGTGCAACTATTCTAAGGGCTAGATTCACCAGGCTTATCTGTTTTTCTCCTTTTTCCACTGTGATCTGCTGGCATCTTATTCTTACATTTTATAAAAACTTCCATCTGATATACAGAGAATGAACACTGAGGAATGGAAATTTGTGCAGACTGGACTCCTGATAACACAGCCCATCTCAGAGATGTCTGCAGCCAGCCCAGACCATGAACAAGGATGAGGCAAGCACCCACTCAGCTTTTCCCCACATAGAGTCCATCAGCGAGTGAGAGAGAGAGATCAGTGAGTGAGGGAAAGACAGATCTGGCATCAATATACTTATGCCTGCTTCAATGAACTGGGAATCCACATTATCTGTACTTAGCTCATTTTACACCTCAGAATGACTCTACTTCTGAGTAGTTTTCTAAAAGATTCCTATTCCAAGTATTATTTGGCCAAGCAAGACAAGAGCTACAGTTCAGCCCAGCTCTCTGCAGCTCACCAGACTGCACTGGCATCTATTATTGACAGCATTCTCAGGACAGCCACATGACACCAGCCTGGAACTCATCTTCCTTCATCATACTACACAGGAGACACCATTTTGAGTGAATAAAGTAGTTCCTTCTCTGCTCTGTGGCCTCTGCATCAATCAGAAGTCTGTCAGCACAGCAGGAAGAGTGGTATAACTCATCAGATCCAGACAGTCCAGCACGGAGTAGGATAGGAACACGGGAAAGTGAGTTTCTACAGATTTCTGCAGAGCCCAGCATGCAACACACATGGGTTGTAGACACTGAGTGGGAGCTCAAGGGCCCTAGGGAACTCAGAGCCAGAGGTCACTGGCTGAAGAGCAGCATGGCTGCAGTCTACTCATGGGGTTGAGGGGCAGCTCAGCTCTTTAAGTTAAGCCAAGAATCTCTCTCCCACAGCAGGAAGTTTTCCATCACCTCAGAGTCAATGAACTGATTCCCAATTCTGTGTCTTTAGACCAGGAAGCTACAGTTGTCCACCAGAATGTTCTCTCGGATTTAGATTTCCCATACACTAGGAGATAGCCTACAGCCCTCCTACTCAATGGAAGGTTCTGTAATAACTATGTTCTGCATCTGCACTGTCCAACATATGCCAGCTACTGAGCTCTCTGGATGTGTGACTAGTGCAACTGAAGAACTGAATTGACTATAGTCTTATTAGTTTCAATTTAAATAATTACAAGAAATTAGTGTCTACCATATTGAACAGCACACATCTTAAGTTCACAAGATCCATATTAAGAAGGGTTCAGTACATTTTTGTTGTAAAGGGTCAGACAATAAATGTTTTAGGCTTTGTAGACCATTCAGTTCATACATTCTGCTATTATAGCCTGAAGGCAGTCATGGATACTAGGTACACTAATGGGTATGGCTGGACTCCAACATAACTTTATTTATAAAAACAAGCACTGGGGGGATTGGGGATACAGCTCAGCAGCATAACATCTGCCTGGCAAGCACAAGGTCCAGAGTTTGATTCTCGGTACCATAAATAAATAAATAAACCAAGCCCTGGGCCAGATATGGTCACCAGGCTATAGTTTGCCATCTCTTGATAGAGTACTAAATTAAAAGTTCAAATCCAAGGACCACTGTCCACCAGATGGGTATCACTGGGAATCTTATTAAACCTTAAACTCTTACCTATAAAAGGGGAACAGAAGGACTGGAGGTGTGGCAGAATGCATGCTTGGCGTGTAGAAGACCTAGGTTCAATTCTCAAAACCACAAAAAAAAGATTGGAACCATTAACAGTACTTATTTCTCAGGGTGATTACAAAAATTAAACAGAAAGCCTGTAACACATTTAGCACAGTGCTAGCACACAGTGAGCATTGTGGAGTGAGTGAAAATGAGAAGGTCCTAGAGGCTCTGACTTGCATGCTGTGTTCCTCCTCTGCTGTGAAGTAGACAATATGACTCCCAGATTTTAAAAAAAATTGCAGCTCAGAGAAGTAAAGTGGGTGGTTCAGAGTCAAATGAAAGCAAGCAGCTCCACTAAGAAAAAGAGAACTGGGGCTCCTGTTTCCTGGTTCCTTGCCCCACTATCTCTTTCTCTTCCTCTCAGACATTTCCAATGTCAGCCCTACTTAGGATCTACCTGACAGCCTAGACCCATTTGCACTGCCTTAAAGGCTCCTTCTGTACAGGAAGACATTAAGAAACACAAATTTAAATAGGGCGTGGTGGCACACCTCTGTAATCCCAGTGCTCTGGAAGCTGAGGCAGGAGGATCCTTGCAAGTTTGAGACCAACCTGGGTTACAAAGTGAGCTGAAGGCCAGCCTGAACTACATAGCAAGACCCTGTCTCAAAAGACAAAAAGAAAGAAAGAAAAGAAAAGAAACACAAAGTCAACAGTTTCTTAAGGGCTTTAAGATGTCAGGCTCTCCCACTTCCTGGTCTGGACCCCAAAGACACCAGCAGTTGCCACAGGATTACCCTCACAAAGTGGCTCCACAGTGCTGTAAATTCTGGCAGAGTCTCGTCTTTCACAGCACTGCCTCCCCCATCAAGCCTTCTGAATCATCCAGGTATGGCGCAGACATCTCTAATCCTAGGTACTTGAGAGGTTAAGGCAAGAGGATTTGCAAGTCCAAGGCCAGCCTGGATAACTTAGTGAGACCCTGTCTCAAAACGAAAATAAAAACCAGGAACTGTAGCTCAGTGGTAGAGCACTTGCTGAGCATACATGAAGTCCTGGGTTTGGTCTCCAGCACTGGAGAAAAAAGCATGGGCAGCAAGAATCTGTTCTGTTCTTCCACCTGCTAGCTTCTTGCCAGGCTCTGAACCAGTGTGTCTGCCCTTCTCCTGCACTTCTGAGAGAACTGAGCACAGCCCCTCCTGCAGAGCTCCCCGCAGGATTGGTGGAGCCTGGAGAGACCAGATGATATTCCTCAAGCAGGCACTAAATGGTTTGGTCAGGCTTCAGATGCCCTTGGAAGTGGAGACCTGGTTTTGAGTCCTGAGTTGTGGCTAAGGAGAGTTGGAGTCTAGAAACTGTTACCTGTGAGGCTAGCGACCCCTCTCAGATTTCCATAGCTGGTTTTTTGCCCAGTTCCCTGGTTACTGGATCTCAAACTTGGCATTCTTCTGCCGCAGCATCCCAAGCAGTTCCCAATTACTGGTGTATGCCACCACATCCATACCATTCTCTTATGCAGCTTATCATAGTGCTTCAGTAACATGGTACCATGCTATCAGCAACTTCTGGAGTCTTTTCTGTAATCCACAAGGACATGCCTGAGTCTCATATAAGTTTGGGGAGGGAAAAAGTTTTTGTCTATTCTCCAAGGCAAATTAAAACACATTCATTCCAGGACATCACACACTCAGAGGGGAGAGGGGGCTCACCCACACAGGCTCTCAGCTCCTTATTTTGGGCTATGTCATTTTTCACTCCAGTTTGTAGCTCACCTTTTGGCCTATTTAGACTCAGCTAGCTCCAATCTCTCTTTTACTTTTCTAATAGATGAAGGCAAGGGGCTGGAGGTTTAGCTCAGCGGCATAAGCACCTGCCTTGCAAGCAGGTGGTCATGAGTTCGATCCCTGGTACCGATAAAAATGAAAAAGACCAAAAAAAAAAAAAAAAATAGATGAAGGCATTTATTAACCTCCCTGCAAATGAGATGAACAGGGAGGTTCACTGCCAAAATTAAGACCATTTGCAGTTAACTTACTTCCCTCCTCAGGAATAAATGCTGATGAACAAAATCCTGAAGAGTGTGGGAAAGATACCCCCTAAAGAGGAGAGGGGCTGCTGAATCAGTCTTCATCATAGGGTCACTATTTTTCTTCTCTCGCCTCCTCTGAGTCTGAATCACATGCCACACAGCCAACTGGGCCAGGAATCTGGACTGGCATCTGAGAGTGGTGAGGCTCTGGGCCCAGCCGCCTGCATCAGGTGACCCAGGCAGACCGTTGTGAGTGTCTATGTCAGCAGCTCTCCCCACCCTTCAAGAACATGCTGCAGCAGAGCCGCTGGGGCACCGAGGCACATTTTTCAATCACATCAACCAACATGGTTAGATAGCTTTTTACCTTTGAGTGCAGCGGGGTAGTTTTACAATAATTTGGATTTCTTCAACTTGTGCCATGCCAAAATGTTTTATTTGTTTTGACTTCTTTAGTTCCAGTGCAGGCACAGGCAAGAGATGTTGGAAAGTCTTGGGAATCCCATGTGCCCCTGCCAAATGCAAACTGCAACTAAAAATAAACAAAGACCATATCACTCTAGCCAAGCAGACAGCAAGTGATGAAAATTCCACTGTTAGGCACTAGTCACATGCCTTTCTGAGGAGGTCACTTAAAGGTCCAAAGGGACAGGCCCCCAGCCAGTGTCACCTAGAAAGTGACACCTAGTGAGGCCTGCTAGAGAAGACTGACTCTTCTGCCTTCCATTTCCTCAGCAGCAGTCAACTACTGACTGACTGACTGCTGCTGGTCCTTGGCCCTCAACTCTCACAGTGCCTTGTTAGCCACCCCTTTCCCAGGCCACACAGTGGCCTCCAAAGCAGCCTGCTATAAACCTGCTCTGCACTGCCACTCCTGGAATGGCAGCTCTCAAAGTTGCAAGTATCAGCACATCATTCTCCAGCTCCAGCCTTCAGGGTTAAAGTCCAGACTGCTTCACCTTGCACTCCACTATCCACCTTGATGGGCTCGGCCTTGCCATCTGCACACTTCTCACCAGTGGCCCACCCCAAATGCCCTGGGAGATGGGCACATGCTGCCGTGCCTTTGCACATACCGCTTTCCACGTCCATGTCCTCCTTTCCACTGTTCATGTTTAAACCGCTACACATTCCTTAGTCCACTGGTTAGCTACCACCTCTTCCCTTCAGTTCAGCTTAAGTGACCTTCCTATGACTTCCACAGAACATGTGACTCACCAGTGCCTTGGGCATAGATATCTTCACTACATTTATCACACTGTGTCTGCCACATAGTAGGAACTCAAAACATTTCTGCAGACTATTTGTTCAGAACACACCTATAAGTTAAAAATAGGGACTTCAGGTCTGGGAATGGGGCTCAGTGAGCCCAAATGTGAGAGACCCTGGGTTCCATCTCTAGCATGGAAGAGATTGGGTATTTGGTAGAACTTGAAAGTGAGTTGAGCCTGGTGACCACTACCATGGCAGATGTGTTCTGTGCTCACTACAGACAAATAAGGACACAGCTGAAGAGGGTACAGAGAGTGAGAAGACATACTCCACTTGCCCAATGAGCTCTGTCATGTCCACTGTGACCAGAGGCAGCCCCCAGTTACCTTGCTTTTCCTGCCCCTCAGTCACAGGTTTCATGATTTAATGACCCAACCTAACCTTGATAGAGCCTCTCTAGTGAGGGCTAAGTCCAGCTGAAGTGGAAGCAGCTACTGTAGTCTGAACCATAGTTCCTTCTCAGAACCAGTAACATGGTCTTCTTATGTCAAAGGGTCTCACCTCAAGTTGCCCAAAATTCAGTAGCAAAATGTCATGAGTCAAGACTACCTTTTCTGTTCCCCCCTCATTGGATGCCAGGCCACGGCTGACAAGGGAGAGTGGTGTCAGGAATGGGCAATCTGTGCCAAGAGAAGACCAGACACCACTGTACAGGCACAGGCCCTTCCCTCTCATCTGGTCAAGGACTCATTTCAAAAGCGTGGCTCTTTGGAGAGACTGTGTTTCATGTTGGGGAAGGGTAGTCTGGAAGGGTGAGAATCATACCCTTGGCAGAGCTACGGGGAGCCCTCCAGCTGTGAGCATACAACCTGAACCAAGAGGATGATAACTACAGTCACCAAAAGAATAGACTCAATAACAAAGACATCAGCTCCAAAGACTGAAGAAAATCTGAGAGTGGTGGTAGAGAAGAACCCCTCACCCTCAGTCAGACAGGCACATGGCCATGCTGGTTTCCTGAGAACCCATCCAAGGAAGCTGTCAGACTGCAGCCAAGATTCTAAAGCCGCATCATGACCTATACATGCATTTAATTTTCTATGGGCCAAACTAAATCACTTTTTGTAAACAGAGATTTAGTTTTCTAAAGAGAAAGCTTAAAAGACTTCACCAGTCTTAATGCCTATTAAAAGATACACATTGCAAACTAAACTATAACTCATACTTTCAACTCTTCCTCCTGAAAATAAATCACAAGCCATTTGAGAATAGAGAATGCCAGATGAGCAAAGGCTGCCTTTCTCATCCAGGCAAGCCGAATTCCCCTCTACACTGTCCTGCTGTCCTTCACCCACTGAGCCCTCCACCTGTCCTCCCAACAGCACACACTTGCCAGTAATGTCCACTTGGCTCCAAGTATCCCCACCATGGTCTCACTTGGTGCCCCAAACCCACAGTCTGAGTGCTATCAACAGTGTCATATTTCAGATGAGACAACCCTCGGCAGAAAAAGACAATTGGCTGGTCAAGTGCACAGGCAGCAAAGGACAGACCTGAGATTTGAACCCAGGGACTGTGATTCCAAAGCTGTATGCTATCTTTGCCCTGATTGATGAGAACTAGGTTTTACCTATACTCCACCCCAAGAAAGTTCCTATTGGCACGAAGCCTGCCCCGGACCTCATGCAGAACCTCTGTCTGTCCTGTCAGACTCATCTCCTACCTAAAGTCCCTCTGTAAAGTACCTGGCCCTTTGTGAACAGCTTCTCAAACAGACTCCTGATGCTAGAAGGCAGGGCCAACAAGGTGAGAAAGCTGAGGCCCAGAGAGGCTAACAAGGCAGATTGGGCGCAGCAAGCATCCCCCTACTTTCTACCTGAGAAAGTCAATCATCTGACTGCAGGAAGGATTTCATAAGAAGGTGGACCCAGGGTCCAATCCCCAGTACAAGGCCCTGCATTCTGCACCCCTTTTGGAGACTCAGAACCACAGATCCCCAACCCACCCATGGCCCCATAAACAGGCTCCCTGTCCTCACCCAGAGCATGGAGGCAGCCGGCTACAGGGGACACTGTCTTCCCACCCATGCAATGAGGCCGCTCCCAGCCAGGAGTTGGAACCTCTCTCTACTCCCAGGCCCTTGGCCAATATGAATGCCAGAGCAAGGGGAATTCCAGGCCTCCTCTCCCAGTTAGGTTTTATGCTACAGGGTGCTTCATGCTTCAGCCGGGGGCAGCCTGGGAAGGAGGGTGGCCTCCATGGGGTGAGGCAGGAAGGGCAGACAGTAACAACTACAACACATACAAGCTACTGCCTCCACAAAGGGCACTTCTGGGACACACAGAGCCCCTAGAGAAGCCCAGCTCCCTAGGAACTTGAAGGTCCAGCCAGCAAACTCGCCACTCAGCAATTCAAGGTCTCTGGTGGGAGTAGCAGCGTGGGACCCCTAAGCAGCAGGAAACACCCATACACTGCTCACAGCAGCAAGCTGGCTGCCTTTGCACTGGCAGGCAGTGGATGAAGAGAAAGCATGATGATGGGAAGAATATAGGAAGGTGGTCAAATCTCAGCTGTCTCTCTCTCTAGGGTGTGTGATTCCTCTGAGAAGTAGTGTCTTTAGCAATAAACTGAGGCCAGTCCTCAGCCACGCTATGCCAAAGAGTAGTTCAACTAATGAAGTATCCACCTCTGGAATGGATAAAGCTGTGGTTTTGGGCTGGGGATTTAGTTCAACGGCATAAGCACTGCCTGGCAAGGGCAAGGGCATGAGTTCGATCCCCAGTACCAAAAAAAAAAGGATTATTAAAAAAAATATATTTTTTTATACAATGCAGTACTACTCTGCCATAAAGAAGGCTCAAGAGATTTCTAGAAAAATAGATGGCCTTTGAGTCCATAATCTTAAGTGAAGTAAATTGGACAAATGTGTAAATACCACATTGTTTCTCTGGTGTGAGATACCTGAAAGCATAAATAAGGACCAAAACATTTAACAGGTATTGTGAAATAGGAGGAAAATGTTCAAATGGGGAGGGGAATAAGGGAGAGGCAATGGGGAAAGAAAGGAAAAGTTTTTAAAAATGAGAAAAGAAGGAAAATATGGAAACAAACCTTTGTAAATGGGGAAGGGAGGAGGATTTAAGGGAGGGTAGGGAAATGGGGGAAAAAACAAGTTATATCATGTACAGATACAAATTCTCTATGATGAATGTGATCCAAAATGTACCAATAAAATCTGAATGGAAAAAAAAGTACGCACCTCTGTGCCAATCACTCAGTAGGGACCCAGACAAGGTCTGCTGGATGAACGTGGGAATAACAGGCCTGAAGAAAATAATAACTCCCCTCTTCTCCCTCACCAAGCCCAAACCCATCTCTTGGAAAGGAGCTACTTACTGTCTACCACCATGGCACAAAAGAGCAGAGGGACAGATTTTTGGCAAAAAGGTCAACATCTTTCTCAATGAGCTTCAGTACTTTCCACTGTACCTGTCTTCTGGAAAAAGAAGGCTGGCCGAGCCATGGGAGCCACCGATTTAGCCAATCTCCGGAAGCCCTGAGACTCTGCATCAGTGGACAGGGCTAACAACAGTACGGTTTGTCAGAGTTGCCCAAAAGCCACTAAGCATATCCCTTTGGCTCTGAACGATGATACTGGCCACCTGCTGGTCTATGCAAAAGCAGACTGTCCTTAAAGCAGTAACGAATAAGGTCCCCATCAAGGGAATGGCGCAGGGACTCAGGAGAGACAGGTCTGTCCTTCTAAACCACTACTATGTGACCTTGGGAGTCACCTCAGCTCTTGGGAGTCAGAGCTTTTTCTGGAAGCTTACACCTGCAGGTCAGAGAAGCTCTCACTCTCCACGGCCCCCAGACATTCTAAACATAATTCTATGAAATGCAACCTCAAGTATGTTTGCAGGAAGTCAAGAGTGAGCTGTCACGTATAACTGAGGGGCCGACAGTGAGACACTCACTTGCGAACGCCAACTGATAACTGAGATCACCAAAATGTGCCCTGGGCCCAAGCTGCATTTGCCCTCCCTTAATCTCCAGGGTATATTATGTGCCAAACCTCCAGAAAGAAGAAGATCCTAGGATGTTGGGGAGGCAGGGACTGAAACTACAGATTCAGCAATCTATAGAGAAGGTAGCTTGCAAGGGTTGTGCTGAACTCTGGGATGGGAGATACACCCTGGGCTAGCGGAAATAGGACTACAGCACCTAGATGATGTCTTTTGCTCAGGGTGGGTACCTTTTAAACCAATGGTAGCGAAACTATGGCATGTGTGCCATAGCAGGCCATTTGTATCATTAAAATGCTTAAAAAGTTCACTATCACTGTTTCAAATTCTCTTTCCCTAAGATATGCAGGGGAAAATTCCAAAAGGTTTGTCCCATTCTTGCGAGGAAAAGAAAGGTGTGGTAGGTATGCTAGCCCTCCGCCCTGATTTTTGTTGTTGTTGTTTTGATGCCAGAAATCGAACCCAAGACCTCTCACCTCCCTGGCAGGCGCTATGCCACTGAACTATATCCCTGGCCCTCAGCCCTAGTTCTGAATGCAGAACACAATCAACCCAGGAATATTAAAATACTCATACTTGGGTCCTATCCCCTCTCTCCCAACTTATGATACAATGGGTCCTGAATGAAGCCTTGGCAACTAGGTTTTCTCTAAACCTCCCCAGGTGACTCTAATGGGCAGTCAAGGCTGAGAATCACTGCTCCAGCTTCCAAAAACCTGAAGCACAGAGGCCCCAGGTCTCCTCCATAAGTTCATCAGGAGCAGAAAGGACAAAAGACGTAGGCAAACAGGCCCATTCCCCCCCAATACAAATCATGACCAACCTGCTAAGAACCATCTGTCTGAGACAAAATGCAAGACCCCTGCCGAGTCCTGCCTGGCTAAACTATACCAAGTTCTACCATGCTGGAAGATATACAAGTGTGTTTATTTGATTACTTTAGGCATGTAAGCAAAATGTGATACTGTACAAACCTGAGGTAGCATGTACCACAACGTAATTTGAGACATCTGAATTAAGTACGCAAACACACACACAAAAGTTAGACTTTAACAATTTTTTTTGAATGGAAAATGGAATCTGAAAGAATGGGGATGCTTCTAGTGAACTGCCAGATTTATTTCCTGCTTCCCCCCAGAAGGTCACCGGGAATAATTATATTTTCTTGTGAATCTGTCTTTTGTAAGGAAGAAGCAAAACATTTCAGTCTCCCCAATCAGCACGTTAGCCCTGCAGAAAATTCAGAATTCAATCACTAAAAAAAAAAAAAGCAAGCCATAGGCTAGGGAGAGGCAGGAAAAAAGGCAGTTAAAATTTCTAAGTTTCCCTGTGGTGTTAACAAGACTAAACAAAATTTATGTTTAGAGATAAAACAGAACCCAGTGCCTCTATCTTATAAATACGCTGGCCAATACCATGATATATGGAAAGAAAGTAAGGAGACTCTGAAGCCAGATAAACTGGGATAGTGCTACTGACTCCTCTGCCTTCCATTTGTGTGGCCTCTCTGAACCTCATATTTTTTAGTTGTAACTGCAAACTGGCTTTGAGAAATTAGAATGCATGGAAAGCCCCAAGTCTAGGGGGCGCCTTCAACAACTAATGTGTATTGCTATGAATCTTTCAACAGTCTGCATCCTTTTGGGAAAAACCCTTGAGAACCACATTATACCAGTGCAAAGAATGAATCTGTCTCTCTGTGTAACAGGAGAACGAAAGGAGGAGGTAGAAAAGTCAGGAGCCGGCCTGCCATAGCATTCTGAGGTCAAATGAGCTGTTTACCAACATGACTTGCTTTCACCCTCCTGAGAGCAGCACCGTGGAAAAAGTCCCTCCTGATACAAACATATGCCTAGGAGGTAGTCTCGTTTGCATGATGTTCCTGCGTGGTCTGACTAAGCTGCCCCCATCCCCCATGTAAGAAGCAGCCCCAACAGCAGGCAAGAGGGAGAATGGTTAAAGAAGCAGGAGTGGCTGTCACACTTCTCTGTAACCCCTGACGTGATGTGAAAGTCTACAAGGTAGACCCTTTGAAATGCAAAATCTTCCAGAGTCCTTCAAATGTGTTTTTATTTTCTCTAGTTCCTAAGGCTGCTTTCAGACCCACCCATCATTTCCCCCCTCAATCAACCCACATTTAACAACAAAAAACAAAAACAATAGGGCCAAGGAAAAGCTCAAGCATCTCTAGTCCCTTCGAGGAAAAAAAAATACTGTCTTTAGCTCCAGCCTCCTGGCATCCTCCTCCTAGACACCCTGAAGCCAAGTTTCCTCCGGAAGATTTCCTCACATCCTAACTGCTGCTCAGGATCTCGGAGAACTTTCTTAGACAAGAATCCAGGTTCTTTCTGATCCAAGTTTGTTAAGGTTGACAGGCACCACTAAAACCAAAACCTGAAGTTTACAAAACCCAAACCTTGTCCCCAAATCATGTCCTCAGGAGGTTTGGATTAAGTATCAAAGAAGTTACCTTAAAAAACAATGTTGTTTGGCAAAGAAAATTACTTCACCATAAGAAGAACCCTAGGGAACAGTAAATTGCTTTTGAATATAGACTTTTCAGTGGCATAGTCATTAATCATGTTAATGTAAACTGCACTAAAACAAAAATTTTCTAAGCAAGTCTCAGGGCACATCAGCATATCTAAGCCTCTGGGTCTGTTTCCAAAGTTCACATCCCAGCACGCAATGAAACTACTGTTAATGGGGTCAGCTATTATAGTGCAGTTCCCAACCTTGGGCCATAATAAAGGTGACTCAGTTGTGTAGAAAAAACCTTCATAAAATTAGGCATGAAATAAACAAAGAAATGAATCACAGGAGAGGCAGTGATTTTTGGAAAAGTGTTTTCATTCAACAGATTTAAACAGGAACTCTCCCTTGCATGGTCAGATATTTAAGAAAGGGACCAAGGAAGACTGTCAACACTCCTTACCACGCCTAAGTCCCTCAGCCAGGCCTTGTTTCGTAAGGTAGAGGACAGGGCAGCAGCTGAACAAGATGAGGTGGAGATCTTACCCAAAAGAGGTAAGCTGTGCTGAGCCCAACCAGACCCAGCCATGTGCTTCCTGTTGGCAACAAACTGGTTCTTTCAAGAGGGGAGTCTGACAAAACGGACAGCTGCAGCAAAGCAGAGGCTACGACGCAAAAATCTCAAAAATGCCCTGAAATTGGGATTCTCTAAGTTAAAACAAAAACAAACCACCTTTAGCGTTTGCAAGGACTAATCTACTAAACAATTCTTTCCCTTGCTGGATCAATTAAAGGGAGTCTGTCCACATCTGGTTTCCATCTAACACAGAAACTTGTATTATCAGCATATTACATAACAAATTATGCCTGCAGGTTTCTTTTATTACACATCAGAGAGGTGTGCATGGTGGTAGTAATGATGGGGGTGGTGCTGATTTGAATATTTGCTTATTTCAGTCCTTTTTTTTAAGGATAAATACAGCAAATTTTCATATAGTATACAGATTCCAGAAAGCCACACTGCCTGAATAAAACATCAACTGAATAACTGGAAGGTGGCCCCAGTACTATGTCTTCAGTGCCCACTGATGAAGTACTGAGAAGGGTGGGCCTTTTTGAAGAGCTTTGCAGACACCAGGTTGCTCTGCAGCGTCCCCTGCTGCCAGCTTCCAGTATTTAAACAAATCTTCCCCCACTGAGTCTCCTCAACCTAAGGAGAGCTGGCAGTCCTTTCCCGATCACTGGATCCACATAAAGAACATCCTGCCCACCAGGTTTCACAGGACTGGGAAGATGGGGCGGCCAGAGGACAGTAAAGGAATCAACAGTGGATAAGAGAATGATTAAAAGATGAAAAGAGAAATTCCCCAGGAAATACTACCAGGGCTCTCTGCAAAATGTCAGTTAAGAGTAACCACCGTGATGACAGTAAGGTATCTCAAGGCTCTTTCCAAAAGCACTTTATGAACTTCTAAAATAGCATTAAGTACAACATACCCTAAGTTGAAAACAGAAGGGAGAAACCGATTTAAAACATTATCAATTAAAAGCAGAGCAATGTCCTGACAGGGTTAGAACAACCCTGGAGTGCAGTTTTGCATCAGTGACACTGCTAGCCTTTATTTAAAATGTCTTTGATGTTGAAATGATTGCACATCAATCTCACTTTCTCAGGCAAAGATAGTAAATCTTGGCAGAAAACTATTTTAAATGGTCTTAAAATCACCTTCTTCTTGGAACAAACATTTGGGAGAGAAATTCAGGGCCTTCCATAAGCCTCTCCTTAAGATTTCTTCTGTGGAACAGCACCTTAGAAGCTGGATCAGCACATGCTGAGGTGCACAAGATAGGCGGCAGCATGTGGAGTGGACCTATCCAGTACATATAGTTATAACTACCAACCCTGAAATGAACTTAAGACTCAAACCTCTTTCCACTAAAAGGGTCCTACCCACTGAAACAAGTAGCTGTTTTCTGTTCTGATCTATGGCCATTGGGGGCAAGGAGTATGACTAGACCTGCAATTCAGTACCAAAACTAAGTTACTGTTTGTTAAGTGGATAAATTAAAATGAAACAAAAATCTGGTGCAATCAGGAACAGTGAGTTTCACAGGGTAAGTTGACTCCATCCCTTCCAAAGTCCTCAAACTGGGTGGCATCTTTTAATCCAGAGTCCAGGATCTGGAGCAAGGAAGGATCGTCCTTCCAGCTGGTGGAGACTGCTGGGAACACATATGCTAGCATATTATTTGGAAGTCTGCTAATATGTTGAAGCAGCACAAGACATTCGCCTGGCTTCTCAGGCCAACAAACAATGCCATTCCAACTCCTTCAACAGTCAATAGAAAACAGTCCCTTTTCTCCACTATCAACAATTCAACAACATTTGCTCCTGTTGAACAACCTTCAGCCTGGCTCCATCTGCACCAGCGCAGGCTAGGCGAACACGGCAATAGCAGCGGCACAAATGCCCTGCACAAGAGCCCGGACCGGAATGTAGCCCACCCCAGGGGCCACTTTCCCAACACCACCGAGTCCAGATTGTACCGTATGGTACACTCGGAGTGTGGCCTATAGGAGGCAGAATCCCATTCACCAAATGCTGCAAAGAGCTTTTCTTTGTTCACCATCATACTAAGTACATGCAGTACTTGTTAACAAACCTGGGCAGTCAAAGGGGAGAAAGCCCATCATCGGAGGGTGTCCGAAGACGAGGGACCCAGGCAAGCTAGCCTACGCGACTCTCCACTGCTCCAGCTCCTTCGCCGGCACCACAAGCATTGTTCCCCAAGTCCGCGCGGGCAAGGGGGTGGGGAATCGCTGCAGGGGGTGGGAGGCGAAGACACCTGGGACAGCGCAAACCACCCAGCCTTCCCGGGATCTGGGTTTCTTCGCCTCCTCCGTCCGTCCCCGCCCCACCAAGAGAAACCCAGACCAAAGAAACCCGACTCCCACGGGCTTGCAAATCAAGGACTGGCAAAAATGTGACTCGGCCCGTGTGCCTGTGACGGACGGCCCTCCTCGCCATGTGCAAAAGCCAACCCGGCAAGGGCGCCCCACTCCGTAACCCCTGGCTGTGGCCACCCCGCAGGCTTCCCCTCTTGGGATAGTATGTCCTCTCACCCCCAACGCGACCGCACTAGCCAGTCCAGCAGCCGCGCAGTCGGCGGCTGCGCGCCCGCATCACGGGGGTGGCGGGTGCAAACTTCCGCGAACAAAAGAGTTGTCTACAAACGATGCGGAACTTCGGGGCAAGCGAGGCCGCCTGATTCCCGGGGCTCGGCGCCTTCGCTGCAGCCGCGAACCAGGACTCAAGTTGAGACGCCGCGAAGAGGACACTCTGGAGCGCAGTCTTCCCCACGCTGGCCTGGCAGACCTGGCCGGGAGAGCGCACACTTTTCCACAACGGCTAATCTTGCTTGTTCCCCTCCCTGCGCGCTGACAAGTCTCACGCTTGCGGCAGGGACGACGCTAAGCTGCAGGAGAAAGCACCCGACCCAACGCTAAGGAGAAACAAGGCAGAAAAAAAGAGGAAATCAACAATATTGGGAAAAAGGAAAGCAAGCAAGCCCGGCGCGCACGCGAACCAGGCTCCTCCAGCCGGCGTCCGGGGCGCACAAGCTGGGACCTCTGCGCGGGACCAGACCCCCCCCCCTGCCGTCGCTGCCGCCCGACCCGGGATCGCTTACTGTGCGCGGCGGGGTGCTCCGGACGCGGGCCCGGAGCCTTCACTGCCGGCGCTCGCCAAGTCGTCCGGGTTGCCCGCCGCGCGTCCGCCGCGCGCACGCTCTCCTGCCGGCGCCGAGCGCTTTGTACCGAGCGGCTCCCAGGGAGGAGGAAATCGACTTGTCACTTCCTGAACTGTTTGCAACTCGTCCCTTTAACCCGCCCAGACCAAGCCGTTTCGGTCAGCCGCCGCCGCGAGGCCACCAGACAGCGGCTGCGTGAACTCGACCCGGCGCTCTGAGGACGGCGTCGCGGGCCCGGGCGCTCGGCGGCGGCAGCGGCGTGCAGAAGCCAGGCGGCGTGCGGCTACGGCGGCGGGCGAGTGTGCAGTGCGCGTAGCCGCCTGTGGGCGGGGAGTGGGGGGGGGGGGGTCGCGGCGCGCCGCCGGCGGGGCTAGAGGGCGTCCTGAGAGCTGAGCCGCGCGCTGCTTGCCGAGCTCGCGCCTGCGAGGCCCCGGGACGCGGGAAGTGGCCCCGGGCCCGAGCCGCGCTGCCACCGCGGCTGCCCGGGACCCTCGCCAAGACCCCCACAGACTACTCTCCCTGCCTCCCTTCGCACAAGCCAGGACGAAAACCCTTGGCCGCGTGGGCTTCAAACGTCCAGCTTCCGGGTTGTTAGGCGTTGAGGTTTGAAAGAAATGATCATTTCAGTGGCGTGCAGGAAAAGCAAGGGAGGAGGAACCTTGAAGTGTTGTCAGACTTGGGAAAATAACGCGCTGGTTTCCTAACTCCGGGCGCGATCAAAATAAAGGAATGTGTACTTTAGAAGCCACGTCCAAAATACAAGCTACTGGAGAAGGAAGGATTTGTGGTTGCTAAGCAGAGGCAGAGCATGTTTAGCTCTGTAAGTTAGGATGTTGACTTAAGTTCAGGAATGTAACCCTGGTAGAATAAGCAGAGTATTTTCATTGTGCAGCTCACCTGGGGGAGGGGGATTGTTTTCCTCGTTAAGTGGAGCCCTACATTTCCCATTACTCTTTTCTACTGATGTATATTATTTTACTGATCTTGTACTCAAAAAAGATTTTTAAAGAGGTTTTTAAAAAAAAGAATTCCCCATGTCTGTTCTGTATTCTCTTTTGCCAAAAAAAAAAAAAAAAAAAAAACACCTCTGTACATGGATTGTGTCTGCACAATTTGAATGGTGCTATTCATAAATCAGGAAACTTTCTGTTGCTTTTAGGAACCTTTAATTGGTTTTAATCCAATGTTTCAATCCCAGTATCAAACTTAAATTAACAATTAACTTCTTGAGCTTGTGTGCACTTGAGAAACTATTATATTTCATATAATGCTGAAATATTTCAGTTTGTCATCACTGAACCTATTCTCAAAAAGCATGAGCTAACATCTCCTTTTATACTAACTACAGCACACCCCTGTGTTTCTGCTGCAAGATTAGGATGGACTACAACCAACAGGATGTAAGTCTAGTCATTTCAAGTACACGATGTGGGATATAATCAATTCACCCCAAGGAAACCAAAATGAGCTAATACAGAATATTAAGATGCTGATATCCTTAGCCATATACATTACTTTTTTTAAAGGAACAAAAACCAACAATGAACAAAGGAAGAAACAAGGGAAAATGTAAGAGGACTACTATACTTAAGGAAAAGCATTGGTGTTTCTGCAAAGCCACTTAGTCACAGTATCTATCCCTTCAGCCTTTGAGAGCTTTCAGGATATAGTTTAATTTACTAACTTTTTATTAGGAGGCCTAGAGTGACTCCTGCTGGCAAACATTCAGTTTATTTCTGCAATTACTAGTTCATTGGGTCAACTTAAAAAACAAGATGCAGGGTCCCAGGCCTGGAAACAATTACTGCAACCATTAGGATTGTTGCTTTCAGGGCTATTTGGGTCTCTGAATATCTCAAGGATGGTAGTTATGGGTAGCTACTTTGCTGTAACACCTCTTTTTCAACCCAAAGCAGCCTGTTTTTCTGGTTCTGAAGTTTTCTTGACTGTCTTAAGGGGCTGGGCTACTAACCAATGAATATCTATTTCTCATTTTCTAAATTTCAGTCTTCAAAACCTAAAAATATGTACATTGAGGTCTGCATACTTAGTCTTCCACATGAAGTAATAAGTTGTATAAACTGCCCTTACTTCATAGTGCTAAATGTCATGGTTCTTTGTTATAAAAGTCTTCCTCAAAAGGTTGTATTAAAGTTTGCTCAGTTCAGAATAGTAGCTATTACCCAGGCAAACTCTGTTATAAAAAAATCTCCTCCAAAAGATTGTTGTATTAAAGTTTTGCTCAGTTCAGAAGAGTTACCCAGGCAAACTCTGAATTTCAAAGTATGCGAGCCATAGTTGGGGGGAAGGGGAGCTAAACTGTCTACCTTTGTTTCAGTCCTAAACAGTCAACCAAATCAGAACCAGATTTAGTGCACAACCAGATACCCAAACACAAATTCACAGGCCAATTTAGGAACAAAATCCATAAATAATGTAAAAGTAATCCTTATACCTTTTCCATTATCTTTGAAGAACACCTCAGAAAACATAAAATGCAGGGATTACAGTATCTTACTCCAAGACCAATATATGAAACCCAGTGATAAAGCACAGAACTACTACTGGCTCTGTTGGCTTCCCCCAAAAGAGCTACCAAATGGAGAAATGCTGGTGTGCACGGAATGCATCATATATCCATTCAAAACTGCCAGAGAGATTTAAATTGTGTATCATTCTGTATTGGATACTCCCCCATTCCAAGTTTAAAGCTCTTAAGCAACAGGAGACAATAAGGGTGTATTTTATTAAGAAAGGGTGTAACCAACTATAACTTGTATCAACAAGCTAATAAAAGTATTTACCTAAGCACATTTGTGCAGAGGAGGGTAAAGGTTGGATTTTGATATGCACTAAGGAGTGTCCCCCAGGCAGTTAGTGGGTATTTTATTTTTTGGCCTTTAGAATCAGATAAATGTGATGTCCAAACAACAAAGAGCTAAGCTTTGAGGTTTCAGCAAGTACCAGTAAACATTAAGTTTCTTCCATCAAATCTATCTAAGAATTCGCCACTAAAAAATTATAAACTGGCTTGAGAGAATAACATACTATTCTTTATAGACTAACAAAGTGAACTAAACAAATGTCAAACATGTTATACACTGAGCCCAACAGCAGTATGCAGATGCATGTGTATTAACCCCTTTATTCAGCTCCTAAAAGCCACTGGCTCTTTGTCACAACTGTTGTATTAAAAGCCAGTCATTCACATTTCACACTGTTCTTTCTACATCTGAAAAGATCTTTTTTCAAGCAAAACCTTTTAAAATTGCTTATAATAGATTATGGAAAGGCAGACATCACTAAATCCACCTGAAGTGTTTTTCAAAGACTAGCAACTAAAAACAAGTTAGCAGAATACACTTCTTTAGAAAATATGGAAAGTTTGTGGTTGTAACTAGGAACCAAAAATATCCTAACATGGGGATAATTTTCATGTGTGGATTTTATTCAGAAAAATAAATTCTATAATTTTCCCAACATTTAGGCCCAACTATAATAGCTCTATCTGCTAGGCAGTTTATGACTCACTGTCCTGTTCTTTTTATCCAGTGATGAAAGTAAGGTATATAGCTCTGGGCAGAATCACACACACACACACACACACACACACTACATATATATATATATGTATATATATATATTTTTTTTTTAACCTTTCTAAAAAGGCATTTGGGTTATTGAAGATAAAAGTTACTTTTTGATTCAAGAACTAAATAAAACAAATTTATTTTCATTGAAAAATAACCACAATAATGAATTTAATGATACCAATCTCACTCCTTTAACACAAACTAAGAGTTGAAAGCAGCTTGAAGAGGAATGACTATTGAAATCAGTGCATGTGAAGCAACACCAGCTTTGTAACTGAATGTCTAGCACCATTGAGGTACGAAAGCATGCCAGCTGGGACAGCATTGTGCATCACAAAGTGTGGGTTGTAAGCCTATGTCCTGAGCACAAACCCTGGTTTCCAAGTTGGCAGGTGCTAAAAACACAGCAAATGTCACGCTTGCAACTCACTGGATGGAAGAGTTCTGGGTAAAGTAAGCTAAAAAGAACACAGTAACAGTTAAAACTTATTTCAATTTGATATTACTTTTTTTTTTCTTTTTTGGCAATGTCAATAGCTGCTACTGGTATTGTACTATAAGAAAATATGGCCATGAAAGGTAGACACTGAAAAGTTTATACATGGTAATTTTTTAAAAGTATGAAAAGGCTTTTCACCATCTATATTTAGTTACTGGCATATAAAGACTTATCAAACAAATTTTACTATTCTAACATTAAGATTAAAAAGCATAATCCATGATCTATTTATGATACTAAAGGAAGGTCTACTTCAAGGGAAGCAGACTCAGAATATCACTATAACATGGTTAATCCCCTAAAACCTAAGTTTGTCTTTGCTACTTCACTGAAAACAACTAAATCAAAGGATAATATTTTCATATGGCTTTCATATGCTTAATCTAGAAAATTTTTCATCTGTATACCCAAGTTAAAAATTACATTACAACCTTCAAATAAAATCACTTATTCTTCTTATTCTTTAAATATTTCTTCTTAACCACTCTTTTTAAAAAATTAAATTTAGTATTTGAGATACAAGCCCAAGCTCAAATTTTTCTGTCAACTCTCTGCCTTAAAAGTCACTGCTTCAAGAAAAATCTTTTCTTGTTTTGTTTTGTTTTGTTTTGTTTTGTTTTTGAGACAGGGTGTCTTATGTAGTTCAGGCTGGCCTTGAATTCACTATGTAGTCCAGGATGACACTGAACTGGTAGTGATCGTCCTGCCTCAGCCTCCTGAGTGCTGAAATTAAAGGTGTATGCTACCACACCCAGTGAAAAGTCTTATTTTCAATTCATCCCTAGTAATATGCTTGAAACTATGGCAATCCTGAACTTTTCCCATAAAAACAAAAATTTCCTTTTCATTGGATAAAAAACAAACCATAAAAGTAGGTACAATGATTTTAGAGAACTTAAATTCTCAATCTAAAAAATGAATCCTTTGGATTTAAAATACTATGGAAAAAATCTGTGTCTTGTTCCAATGAGTAAAATATTCCTGTGATATGAAAAGAATATTTTCCCTATATACTACCATGTGAATTTAACTCTTTTTAGCCATTTGTCAATTTACTATATTAAAGCAAAAACAAAGGCCTTTTAATTCATACCATTATAACAAATCAGCCTTGCCCTTAGGTATACATATATCCCTGTAGATGTAGCACCACTATACCTGAAACATAAAGGAACAGATGAAAGAAATTAGGTTGCTATTTTAAATACTAGTTTATACCTCCTTTAACTTTCACAAGGGACCAAAAATCCCCCAAACTTGCCCCAAAACAGATTGGTCAACATCATATGTTTACCTAATATAAAGAATGAAACTGTGATTATTTTCTAAAGCTCTGATTTTGTTGTACATATCTTATTGACCTCATGTATATAAAGCTTTCTTAAAATGATTCAAAGACTAAAGCTCTTTGGGGTTAACCAGAGAAAGCAGCACTGCTCTCCTCAACAGTTCTATGGTTAGACCAGGTACTCTAGATGCTAACACATTCACTTATCTACTGATACAAAGGGGCTCAAGAAACACACTGAAAAACAAATGCTTTCTACATTAGGAGAAAATAACCGATTCACTGTACTTTTACATACTGTCAGTTCCAGTATAAACTTAAATTCACATCAGACAAACTAAAGTATTACTCAACATTAAACTTTAAAATGCCATTATGCATGGCACTGTTAACTTATAGCAAGGATAATAAACATGAGTCACAGATCAAAGGAATTAAATCTGGAACATGCAATGTGGAAGCCAGTTATAAAATCTTAGTTCATTGCTTCCTAACTGGTCAGTAAATGGTCCAAATGCAATTCAGTAACTGTTATGAAACTCACTGCCACCAACTTCTTAAGGCATGGTCATTTGGGGACCTGATTTTGAGTCTCTAATGTAACTTTAAATAATGCCTTGGTACTCAACTCTAATGAAGGAAAATGCAGATAGCTTTTGTTATCCATGCAACTATAGTCACATTAACATTCCCCTCCCCTCATACCTACAGTATTACTAAATAATTACCACTAAAAAAATAATGATCGTCTGGACACACTGATGATCCCTGCCTGTAATCCTAGCATTCTCAGAGGCTGAGACAGGAAGATCAAAGTTTGAGTTCAGCCTGGTCAACTTAACAAGACCCTGTCTTTAAACAAAAAAAAAGACTGGTGATATAGCTCAGTGTCAAAGTCCTGAGTTCAGTCCCCAAAACAAAACAAACAAACAAACAAAAAATCTGAACCCAAGGAGTATTCTTAGCCTTGCTCTAACATATGATAAAAGACATTTACCTAAAACTCTGGCATCATTCTACCTAGTCCTTTTTCCCTGATTAAATAAATAAAAAGGTGTTGCAGCACCAGCCCTGGCCAGACACTAAGAAAGAAGAAACTATATCATCTGATTTTTTTTTAAAGTTTGAAAGGTCCACCAGTTCTAGATGTTCTCTCCCTCATCTACCCATTTCTCACTTTCTCACTTCACTCATTTAATCACTCCTAGAATGCCTTTCAGTGAAACTGAATATATTCATTTGGTGCCACTGAGAGGTAAAGTCCTAAACAATTAAACACATTAGCTCCGTAGGAAGAAGGTCCCTTAGAGAAGTGTTTGACTTTGATGTGCAGTAGGGACCATGCTAAGTTGCATTTAATTTTCTCACTTAATATTCACAACCCTGGAAAGTAGGATCTACACCACTGATTCTCTCTCTGCATGTTATCCAGCAGCTTCTAAACACCAGGTGTGGTGGTACCCATTTAAAATCCTAGCACTCAGGGGCTGGGGATTTAGCTCAGCGGCATAAGCGCCTGCCTTGCAAACAAGCAGTCGTGAGTTCGATCTCTGGTACCAATAAAAACGAAAAAGACAATAAATAAATAAATAAATAAAATCCTAGCACTCAGGAAGCTAAGGCAGGAGGATTGCTGTGAGTTCAAATCCAGCCTGAGCTACACAATGAGTTCAAGGCCAGGCTAAACACATAGCGAGTCCATGTCTCAGAAAGCTGCTTCTAAGAAATGTATGGAAGGGAAACTAACCTTAATAAATCTATTAATACATCAGGCACTTTGCTAGCACATCTAACATATTTCCACTTCATCATAGGGATAAGCAATTATAGGGACAAACTGATAGCAGCCCACATAGGCAGAGGGGTGCAAAAGGGCAGACCCACGTACTAGATAGACTCAAGTATGGTCTGTCTCTGAGTGGCATGAGGACTCAGGTATCGTAAAGCCTGGGGGACTTGAGTGGTAAATTAGTTCAGCTATGAATGATCCTTCAGATTATCACAATTTTCCTTAGGCTCAGTCTTGATCTACATGTGGATTTTAATCCAAACAGAAAAAATGGCACCACTATATCCATCTGCTGCTGGATAACATGCAGAGAGAGAATCATGTCATCACAATGACATAATGACATTTCTAAATAATGACATAAATTTCTGAATTTATTGGATATATCATCTCTATAATCAGATGAACCTCAACAGAATTATCAAACATATATCAGAGACAATCAATACTCAATCTAAAGTTTAATAAAGTACACCCAAATTTTTTTCTTTTGATACTGGGGAATGAATCCAGGGCTTATGCGTTGAGTGACATCACCAGCAGCCCTACCCTCTTTTTATTTTGAGACAAGTTTTATCTATATCACAAAGTTGGGAACTTTCCAAAATGCACTTTGAGGTGGAAGAGTAGTGGCTGCCTGACATGCACACAGCTATGTGCTCCTTCCTGCTTCCCTAGTTCCAGCCCAGCTGGCTCACCACCTGTAGAAAATGGTGAAACAAACTATTTATTAGGATATTTTAGGGGTCAAACCCAATGCCACCCAATAAGAAGTGAAAAAAGCTTATCGGAAACTGGCTTTGAAGCACCATCCTGATAAGAATCCAAATGAAGGAGAAATGTTTAAACAGATTTCTCAAGCTTATGAAGTTCTCTCTGATGCCAAGAAAAGTGAACTACATGACAAAGGAGAAAAACAGTCATTTAAGGAGGGTGGAACAGGTGGCGGTTTGGGCTTCCCCATGGGTATCTTTGATACATTCTTTGGAGGAGAAGGAAGAATGCAGAGAGAAAGGAGAGGTAAAAATGTGCATCAGCTCTCAGTTACCTTAACAGATTTATTTAATAGTGCCATGAGGAAACTGGCTCTGCAAAAGAATTTGTGACAAATGTGAAGACCGAGGTGGTAAGCAAGGAGCTGTGGAGTGCTGTCCCAACTGCTGAAGTACTGGAATGCAAATAAAAATTCATCAGATAGGACCTGGAATGGTTCAGCAAATTCAGTCTGTGTGCAAACAGTGCCAGGGCCATGGAGAACACATCAGTCCTGAGACATATAAAAGCTGCAACAGAAGGAAGATAGAAGATTCTAGAAGTTCATATTGACAAAGGCATGAAAGATGGCCAGAACATAACATTTCACAGTGAAGCAGAACAAGAACCAGGATTGGAGCCAGGGGTTAATCAGAAGCAGCATGGTTTTTAACTCAATGAGGACTTTTTGATGTGTATGGATATACAGTTGGCTGAAGCACTGTGTGGCTTCCAAAAACCAGTATCACTCAACAACTGACCCATAGTCATCATCTCTCATCCAGATCAAATTGTCAAGCATGGAGACATCAAGTGTGCCCTACATGAAGGCATACCAGTTTATCGTAGACTATATGAAAAGGGTCATCTAATCATCAAATTTAAGGTAAACTTTCCTGAAAATGTTATCTCTCTCCTGATAAGCTCTCCTTGCCAGAAAAACTCTTACCTGAGAGGAAGAAAGTAGAAAAGATTGATGAAATGGACCAGGTAGAGTAGAACTGGTGGATTTTAATCCAAACAGAAAAAATGGCACCACTATAATACAGAAGCTTATGAGGATGACGAACATCATCCCAGAGGTGGTGTTCAGTGTCAGACCCCTTAATGGGGCCAGAGAATAATACTCACTGCTGGTATTTAGCGTGCAGTAGTGAACGTGTGAAGAACTATAATCATCACATGTTTACTACTTGCTACTGTTTTTGTTTCAATATTCAATTATGGTAGTATTTTAAGTTAAATGAAGAATAAACACAAATACAAAAGCTCTGACAAGATGTGCAAGATGAAGTTTAATGCCTGTAACTCTGTTGTCTGTTGGATCACACCTTGAAACTGATTTAGTTGTACATATGAATAAGTTTAGACAGAAATGCTAGGTATATGTGTTGACTTTAGTGTACGACCCTTCATTGTTAAGCTGTGGATTAAAAATGTATTTAACTGGCAATCAGAAAAAGGAAAGTTTGTGTAAGTGTTGGTCTGTCTATAGTTATTTATGGGACTCAGTGTGTGATGCCTCTGCATTCTACTGCCTCAAACCTCAAATATTACCTGAAGGTGAAAGAAGCTAAGCCCCCACCTGGTGAGTCAGCCAGAGCACAGGATGGGGAGAGAACTGCGTCTCTACCCACCACCCCATTATGAGCAAGCAACCAGCTGATTCAGAGATTATGTCTTTTGTTTTTGCAGGTCTAAAGCCAATAGTCTGAGCAATTATTTAGACTACTGTTTAGATTCATTTATTTCCTCTAAAAATTAAAAATAACTTTTTTAAAAAATTCCCTGAAGGTGGCATAAAATATAATTTAGTCTGTGATATCAGTGATAGAAATGATACCTTTTTAAAGAAGGTTTATTATAATAATGCTGCTTCTTAAGGGCCTGCATTCCTAGGATTGCATTCCCTCCTGCTGTACCATCTTTTTAAATACATCGTATACAAAACTATGTTGACCAGTCCTGGTTATGTTGTTTTCCCCTTCTCTTTGGACCATGATAAGCCCTTGAGTTTTAACTTCAGAGCTGGGTAACTTTGAAATAAAGTGAAGAGACTGCAGGAAAAGGTAATTTGCATGTATAGTATTTTAAAAAAAGTGTTTTTTAGGTATGTTACAGGCCTACTTAAGCCATTTGATTTAATGCTCCAAAGTAACTATAATTTAATGGTAATAGTATAGTAAATTATGATGAAGAGCTTTATTTGTATGTTTAAAAAAGTCATATGTTCACATGTTTAAATCTGGGTATCAGAATTTAAGGAATTGTTGAACTGTATGAATGTCTCCTTAATACTCATTACAAAGCAAAATAATAATAATAATAAAGTAACATAAATTACTAAGTTGCCCTGCCTTGAACTTGTGATCCTTCTCCCCCATTTCCCAGAGTGCTGAGATTATAGGTGTGCACCACCACATCGGGCCCAAAATATTTTAGATTTAAGGAGCTGGGGATTTAGCTCAGCAGCATAAGCGCCTGCCTTGTAAGCAGGCAGTCGTGAGTTCAATTCCCGGTACCGATAAAAAGCAAAAAGACCAAAAAAAAAAAAAAGTTACCTAGCAACTAAAGTATTTAGTGCTCCCATATATATTAGAAACCTATTTTGTAGGCCTTTAAACTTCAGATTAATTTCAAAGATTATGGACTAAATGCTGTTTTCCTCCCAAAATTCTATGTTGAAAGCCCTAGAAATTATCTGGTAATATAAGCATCTCTTCTGAAAATAAAAATATGCAACATAACAACCATTGTTAAATTCCTATTACCTTGTTTTGAAAGCCTATGTTGTTATTGTTTTGGATTTTTTATTGTTGTTTGTGTTTTTGTTTTCTGTGGTTTTTCTTTTAAATAACAAAATAAAATAAATATATAAACTTTCATGATCAACAGATCAAAACAACCTATAACAGGTCATACTAGTCAAGCAATATGAATATCATATATTAATGGTCTGGTTTTAAATTTTCGTTTATTCTGGTTTTTTTTTCATTAAAGAGACAAAGTCATGTTAAATATAATTGGGAAAAAAATAAACAAGAAGCCAGATGTGGTGGTGTACTCCTGTAATCCCAGCTATCGATGCTGAGGTGGGAGGGCTGTTATGAGTTCAAGACAGGCCTGGGTTACAAAGTGAGCCCAAGGCCAGCCTGAACCACAGCCAAACCTTGTCTCAAAAAGACAAAAAAAAAATAGGGCTGGGGATTTAGCTCAGCGGCATAAGCACCTGCCTTGCAAGCAGGCAGTTGTGAGTTTGATTCCTAGTACCGATAAAAAGGAAAAAGGCGAAAAAAAAAAAAAGACAAAAAAATAAATAAATCTGCTTCCTACCATTAAAAAACAACAACAACAAAAAAGGCTACAGATGTTGCTCAGTGAACAGGCCCTGGGTTCAATCTCCAGTACTACAAAAAATTAAATAAGTAAATAAATATCAGTTATTGAATGTCCTCAATCTACAAAAAAAAAAAAACAGAAGACGAAGCTAGAAATGGAAAGTTATTTGCCTATGTCCAGCCGGGGTTTTTTCCCAAAAAACTTAGTTTATTTTGTTTTATTTTGTTTTGTGGTACCAGGTATCAAGCTCACAACCTTGCACTTGCCAGGCAGATACTTACGCCACTGAGCTAATTCCCAGCCCAAATTTAGAATTTTTAAACAATAATTGCATCTTGATATTTATGCTATTCACAAATTTTAAATACTTATCATCTGTAATTATAAAATGAAAAGAAACAAATTTAATTCAACTAACTTTTAGGTCAGAAAATAATCTCATTTGTTGCAAATTGTTAGTAAATTCACAGGAAGATCTCTGACTTTTACATAACATTTTTATCATACAAAGATCCTAATAGGAAACTTTGGTTCACTAACTGAACAGATGTTTCACAGTTTATTTCATAATGAGATCCTGTGCTTGAACTACCCTTTTAGTTGAATCTATTTAATTACTTTTTAAATATAATTATCTATTTGTTTTTTAATGTAGTGCTGAGGAGGGAATCTAGGGCCGTGTGCATGAGCTCTATCACTGAGCCAATCCCCAGCCCCTTAATTACTTTTTTTATTAAACAAAAACCACAACGGGTACTTCCAACTACAAAGCCATGTGAAAGTCTATCTTATCTCTTGAACATACTATAGTAGCAATTATTTGACACACCAGCTCTCTTGACCGAATCAGAGCTTCCCTTCAAGGTTACTAGGGTTTGCAATGGGCTGTGATGGCAAATCTTGTAGAGTTTTCAGTGTACAACAGCCCACTGCAGCACATGTACTATAGGTTCACCATTACTAGCATAGGGGATGAGTCTCATGTTCTTTGCTTATGATTCAACAACACTATCTCTGTCATTCAAAACAATACAAACACAGTTTCATTGAAATACAAATTATTTCAAATGTTCTATTTATAAATAACACAACACGCAGTTCTCACAATTTCATGCCTTTCTTCTAACACGTGCATACAGTTTTTTAATTCAGTCCAAGATGTTTCATTAAAAACCATATTATGATTTTTCCCATTCATAGTACAACTAGTCTTCTTATTGAGAACATGGAAGGAAAACCTAATTATTACTGCTTCAGTGCATCTAAATTTAATTATCAAAATCAACAGAGTAAGGGCTAGATACTGTCACAGAAGGGCAGACGGATATCAAGTATAAACTGCTCTTTCCTCTACTTTTCCTCCCCATACTCCACCCCTCAAAGTTCCATGGTTGAAAATCATCCTATTTTTAAGCCAGGATGTACTAAAATTAGATAAGAACAAAGGCCTGACATTTTCATATTAGCAGAAGGGTTAGGAGGCAAATGTGAACTGACAGCACCCACACTCATCTACATTTAGCCTCTGCTTCCCAGTTCCCTCCTCCTTGAAGAACCACCACAGACAAGGGAATGACAACTATCCTGATACTGTGTAGTGACATTATCCTTGACAATAAACTGCTTTATATATAAGTACATTAATGAAAATTGGTAAATATAGTTCACCATTTCCTTAGTCAACTGGAATATTTTCATATTTCTAAGCCCCTCTGACATTATCCAGGATATGCTAATTGCTGGATCATGTGCAAATGTTTATGTACATAGGAAAACGAATGCATTATACTTGCTTTTCTGAAGAAGCTTCACAACAGCATTCACAATAAAGATCATTCAATAAAATACTTACCATTCACTGGTGTAGTAATAACACATTAAAAATACAATATGGTAAAACATCTTTTCTTCAGAAAACAAAATCATTTCTTCTGAAAAAATGTAAATTTTGGTTACTTATATCTTCCTCTAATAAGTTAGGAAAGTAATTTGCAAAAACTTTGAAGCACAATTGATAGCTTGGTTATAAGTCTTTCTTATAACAGTATCAGCATGACAAAAGTACATTCTGCCATCCTATACAGCCCAGTTTTTGAAGTTCGACTGCATAAAAGCAGGATATTGACACATTCCTGTCTTGGGAATTATTCCTATTTTTTAAAATTTGATTTCCCTGAGCCTAAACTATATGCCCACGCAGTGACAGCTCAAAATTCAGCAAGAAAAGCCCTTTTAATGATTAATCTAAAGCACTATGTTATAAAGATTTTTAGAATTCAGTAAGTACTGACTCAAACTCTCTTTTTTTTCTGGTTACTGGAGCCCATCTTGACATCTAAGCTGGAAATGAATGATCTTTCAACAACACTCCAGGGATTTTGCTAAGGTCATATTCAATCATTCATTAGGCTTCTTACCCGTTGCTTTTCAGAGTTCCATTGTAGAGCTGGTTTTATTCAGCATTTATGTAGCCTGTGGGCTTGGGTATTTGTCTGCTTAATGTTGAGTTTCATTTCTATGCCCCTAACATAGGAATCCATCAATTGACCAAAGACTTTCAAACTATTCTTTTACTTTTCTAACAAATTGCATAGTGTGTATGAAGAATAAATTAGCATTAATTTTCTTCCATTAACTGTTAATAAAACATGCCCCTATACTCCCTACTTCTAAGACATCTCTGTTTCCTGCTTACGTAAAAAACAAAACCACCCCCCAAAAAAGAGATAAGATTTCTTAATTTTTTTTCACTATACACTTGCATTTCAACCTAGTATGTTCTATGCTTCCCACAAGGAAACTTTGTCAAGGCAGCCTTCTTCCAGTAAAATATACAAGACAAGACTCCTTTCAGAACCTACCCACAACCCCACTACAATTAGCTGAGAGGTTACTACTGTGGAACAGACACTTGGTCTCTTGCTCTCAACTCTCAGGGCTGTCTCTGGCACATGGACTAGGTCACAGGGCCAACAATAGAAACTCAAAACCCAAGTCCTTCCCCTGGAGTCAAGATGACTCCCTATTTGTACATATTGTCATTGTAGACCATGAAGCAGAGAAACACAGACAGCAGATAGACAGGCAGGCACACACATATACACACACAAACACAAATCCATAAAACCAAATTCTTTAACAAAACAAGTCTATTAAGATAAACTGGAAGGCTTTTATTTCTTTGCATACCAATTTGAGGAAAATCATTTTAAATTATATAAAAATTACTAACATACATTTCTTAAAAATTAAGTTTTCTGTTATACTATGGGTGAATATGAAATGAGGCCAATATACAATACTGTATTTCAGTATTCTAGAAATTTGAAAACATATTGTAAGTGAATTGGAGCATATTATTCATAAAGACTGCCTTTTGTATATGTTTAGTATACTTCTTCCCTCAAATTAAACAAAAGATCGCATATTTATCACAGATGAAGAAAAGCAAGCTCATTTCTACTGTGATGCAGAAAAAACTCAAAGAATGCATTTATTTTTAAATAGCTTGAGTAAAATTGCTAAAAGTAGTGTCAGGTTTGATCCTTATATACATAAATGCCAGCCCAGTAAAGTAACTCTTAACTTGTGCACTGGGCTTAAAACAAACTGTTTTTAAAACTTTCGATATGTTAACTGGTAGAGCCCATCCCATTCCCTTTGGACTTGCATTTGTACATACTTCTAACATGTAGAAGTAGCTGGTTATACAGCAGTAACATCATCATGAAAAGCAACAATTCTGAGCAGGCTTCTCCGAGCAATCTCATTTGCATTTCAAACAAGTTTCCTCAAAATAAGAGCCTTTTGATTAAATAAAATTACAATTCCAACTTCTTATCCATAGAAAACAGCATTCATTACATAACTTACCGCTCTTTTTTATAACTGTATAATTTTGTTCATAGTTGCCGGCCAATGCGTAAGATTTAACAATACTAAGTTTAATAATAATGCGTTTATGGGTTATTTCATTAACTGGTGACATTTAATGGCCCAGTTTCTAATAGCTTAGTATTATCTGAAAATATAATTTCACATTAGGATGTTGTGCTTCCCATTTATTCTGATTTCAATCATTAAAAAGCTGTCTTCTACCAAGATTAAAGTGGTAAGAAGAATCACAGTTCCCTTTTCCTAACCTTATCAATAGCTCCATGATTAAAAAAAAGAACAAAAAAGGCTTTACCTTTACAAATGGAACAAACATGCCCTACCAAGGACTCAAAACAGTTTTTTTGGGTTTTTGTTTTTAAACAAAGACCTATTTCGAGTTTTCCGTGAATCAAATTTAATGTCTGTCTAGTCACATGTAGAAAACCTATTTTGTTGGATTGGTGCTTTTACTGGTTACTCAAAATTCTAAAAGATTACTTATTTAGTTAGTATTATATTCAAAACCACAGACTATTAATGTGAAAAAAACAGATCCTCAATAAATTATAATTGTTATGTTCCTATAATTTAAGAGCTCACATAAAAACCAACACAATTTTTAAAATGTTTAAATTGGATACATTTTTAAGTAATTTCTCACTTTTTATACTTTATAAATGCTTTCCCAAATTGCTCCTTGTAAAACTGCTCCACGTAAAATATCTTTAGCTATGCTGCCTAAGAGTAACATTAATGTTGATCTAAGATTCATCCAACCTCCAACCCTCATAAAAGAAACAAGATATAATGCAAGACTTAATTATGGAAGAACATTTACTAAACAACAAAAATTGTTAGTTTTGTAACCCGATGGAACCAAAAAGCTAAAAAAAAAATCATCAAATGCTATCACTTTTGAAAACTTTGCATTATGACTCCAATATTAAAAAACAACCCAAATATTAAAAAACTAACCTGATGTAAAATGGCATTAAGTAGTACCTTTGTTGCTGTTTCTGTTTTTGCAGTACTGGGGATTAAACCCAGGGTTTTGGGTACCTGCTAAATGCTAGGCCACTGAGCTAAATCCCCAGCCTCCTTATCTTTTCAAAGCAATAAATTCACTGTCTTGCTAAATTAGCCCCTAACTAGAACATTTGCCTCTATAGCCCTGAGGGTTTATATAACTGATACCACCCTTTCTCAGAATGACAAAATTCAATTATTTTTTTGTTTTGGTTTGGTTTCTGTTTTTTGAGACAGAGTTTTGCTATGTAGTCCAAGGTGGCCTCAAACTTGCGATCCTCCTGCCTGAGATCCCCCTGCCTGAGATCCCCCTGCCTGAGATCCCCAAATGCTGGGATTATAGACGTGCACCACCAAACCTGGCAATAAGTATTTCCTGATCAACTGATACATTTCTATTTTTCCTAATTACATATGTGAAGGTCAAGAAGTTCTTCCCAGCTATTAAACTATTTTAAAAGTAACCACCACTCAACCCAAAATAATATTTTTATATTTCATATCCTCATAAAATATTAAGAAAGTTGTGTTGTTATTCTGGACCTCAATGAGTTTGGGGTAATCTTCCTAAATAGTCATATTGAATTCCACTTTACCAATGCACAAAAATCAAGAATACATGCTTTTTGCAAAATAATTTACTAATTGCTTAGCAGTCACAAGAAATTGTTTTAAGGCAAACAAAGGAAAACATTTATATTTCATGTATAAAAGCAAACTTAAAATTATTCTTCATCAATCTCTTAAGAACAACCACTTACATAGACATTATTTTCATCATCCCATTACAACTAGTCACCCTGTATATTCTGTGTACTTACTAAGCATTTATTTGTCCTTCTATTTTCTGTACCAGGTTTGCTTTTCTCTGTAGCTTCTTTTAAAAAGCTACCTGAATTTTTCCAAGAGAAAGTTTCACTTTTTCTGAAAAACCAATGCTGCTACGCTGTGTCCAGATCTGCCTCCAAAGCTGAATGTGGGTGTTGACAACTCTTCAAAAAGTTCAAATCCTGTTGGACAAAATTAAAATACTTTTAACTACATATTGCATCTCAGTTAAGAGAAAGCTGTATTGTTTTTGTGAACCTAGGGCCTCACACATATCACATCTATACTAGGAAAGCCCTCTACTATTAAGCTACATCCCTACTCCTTCTCTTTTCTTTTTCATGTTGAGACAGAGTCTCACTAAGTTGACCAGGATGGCCTCAGATTTGTGATCCTTGTTCCTTAGCATCATGTCCAGCTAACATTTACTTTTAAATCCTTCATAAAACTGTGATTTCAAACTCTGAATGGTGACTGGATTTCATGATTTTCTAGTTTTACTACCAGTGCACAGCAAACCAAACATTTTGAAATGAACAAGGAACAGACAATACCAAAAACAAAATACTAAAAAGAGACTTTCTCACTTAATTTCCTATTTCCTTCACTTCCACATTTGCATCTCTCTTAGCCTACTTCACTGCCCTCTTTATAGGCAGCAACTATCTATCATGTTCAGTTCTTAACATTACCAGGCACACTGTTTTTTACATGGTTTTATTACAGGAATTCAACTAATCCATATCACATATATAAAAGTGCTTCACAAAGAAGGTTTAAAAACCTGGAAGTAAAAATGAATTTGTAGAAGATGGAAACAGTCTGGAGATGAATGGGACAATGATGTAAGTGTACTTATGTCTCTGAACTAAACACGTAAAAAGTGATTAAAAATGATAAAACCTTATGAGTGTTTTTTTAAAAAAGGATTTATAATGAACTTCAAAATCCAAACTGAACCAGTAAAACAGTCTTGGAAAAAAAGAAACTAGTAACTTTCAAAACAGCACAGTATGGTCATTAAAAAACAAAACAAAATAACTAAAGTCTTGAGTTCAATTGTGAGCCTCACCACTTTGTTGAGAGATATGCTGCCCTAAGCTCCTGAATTCTATGCAAGAAAATCACAGTTACCAATGTCCTCTGTGGAACTCACAGTGATTTGAAAAGATCCCAATAAAACAATGTGCTTTCCTAAACCCGAAAATAAGGTGTAAATACAACATGTTACCACTTTGGTTTCTAAGAATAAAACAGTGCTGGGGATATAGCTCAGTGGTAGAACACTTGCCTCGCATATACAGTGACCTGGGCTTCATTCCTAGCAACATGAAAATTAAACAAACAATAAATAAAAATAAAAAAATGTTAACCAAGGTTTTTCCTCAGTGACAGGACTAACAATCTGAGAGGATTTCTTGTTTTGTTTCTGTGCTTTGAGCCAAATAGCTGTTGTAAACAGGAAAAAAAAAATGTTTCAAAGATATTTTTATCAACTGGATTTTTATATTTTGTGTCATCACATATTTCATTCATAGTCTTTATAAAACTTCACCAAATCTCCAATTTTGTTGTTGGTGACTTTTTTTTTTTTTTTGAGACAGGCTTTTATTATGTATCCCAGGCTGGCTTTGAACTCTCCATCCACTTGCCTGAGCCCCTAAAATGCTGGGACTACAGCAATACATGCCTCCATGACTAGCAAATTTCACCAAATCTTAATAAATATTAAGATACTCATTAAAAACAGGTCACCAGCCAGGCATGGTAGTGTACCCCTATAATCCCAGCACTTAGAAGGCTCAGTCAGGAGGATTGCTACAAGTTTGAGGGCAGCGTAGGCTACAAAGTAAGTTCAAGGCCAGCCTGAACGGCATAGTGAACTCCTATCTCAAAAAGACACACACACACAAAAGATCATTAGGCATGGTGAAGTACACCTACAATCCCAGCACTTGGGAGACTAAGGCAATCAGATCACCACAAGTTTGAGGTCAAACTTGTATATATATGTAGTACACAACTCTACATGACTGTAATTCAAGAGGCTGAGGCAGAAGGATCACAAGTTCTAGGCCTACTAAGGCAACTTAGCAACACTCTGTTTCCAAACTAAAAATTTAAAAAGGACTAAGAGGTAGCTCAATGGTAGAATTTCTAGTATTGCAATAATAATAACAACAACAAACACTTTAAAAAATAAGAAAAATTTCTCAAACAACAGGCATTTGAAATAGCATGATGTATGATATACTTTAATGCTGGAAAATGGAACCACTGTTTAGGTACATGGGCACATACCCATATTTGTTTTCAGAAGTTTTACATGTATTTAAAATGAATATTTTCAAAATACAGTGCAGTGCTGTCAATTTTCCAGGACTAATTTTTTTTTTTAGTCCCTGAACCTAAGGCTACTGAATTTATATAGCATTTCTGTATGTAAGGTACTAGAATCTTTTTTTGAGGAGAGGGGGTACTGGGAATTGTACCAAAAGCCTTTGCACCAAGCTCCATCTCAGCCAGATTTTATGCTTCTTATTTTTCATTTAATTTTATTTTGGGGGTTTTTGAAAAATAGGCTCTCAATATACTGCCCAGGCTGGTCTTGAACTCATGGTAATCCTCCTGCTTCTGTCTCCTGAGTGCTGGAACTATAGGTACGTGACACCATGCCCACCTTTTTTTTTTTTCAGACAAGGTTTCAATGTGTAGTAAGATTGGCCTTGAGTTTACTATATAGCCCAGGCCAGCCTTGAACTGGAAACAATCCTCCCTGCTCAGCCTCTTGAATGAAGGGAATACAGGCACACACCACCACATCTGGCTTGCCCACCTATACTTTTCATTTTGACACAGTTTCTCACTAAGTGGCTAAATTGACCAGGCTGAGCTCAAACTTGCCTCCAGCTTCAGCCTCCCAGAATGCTGGGATTAATGGTAGATGCCAATATACTCAACCAAAATCTCACCCAGAAGTGCATTCTATTGATGGTTAACAAATGACTTTAGCCAGGTGTAGTAGTGCACACTGGTAATCTCAGCACTCATTGTTGAGGCAGGAAGATTGCCACAAGTTCAAAACCACCCTGAGTTATATAGTTTTGTGGCTATGTCTAAATGACACCCCCCCCCCAAAGCCTCATACAGTCAGTCATAGGTGGGGCTTTTTCAGAAGTAGCTGAATCTAGAAAGAGTGACTGATTCATAGTGCAATGCTAGGATTAAAGGTGCTAGAATTAAGTGTGGGTGATTACTAAATCAGTCCACTGATTGGTTTGGCACCACCCTAATCCTGGTATTTTAGATGCAGTGTAACAGACAGAAAGAGGCTTGTCTCTTGCTTGCTTTGCTACGTTCTGCCCACCATGAACTGTTTCTCCTCTTCAATGCCTGTCTGCCATGTGACACCCTGCCTTGGAGCCAGTAGATTATGGACTGAAAACCTCTATAAACTGTGAGCTAAATAAATCTTTTCCCAATTTAGCTTTGGGTCTTAAGTATTTTTTTCTCAGCAACAAGAGAAAAGAAAGATATACAGTGAGATCAAGGTCAGCCTGAACTGCATAGTAAGAACCTAGTCCTCCAAAATTAAATTTAATGATTTTACTCTCCACACTTATGTGTTGAGGATATTAATATTTTAACTTTTTTTCATAATGAATCTACTTTACTTTTGTAATAAAATAGGTTATTGTTGTTTTAATTCAGTCTTTGTAATAAAGTTGTCTGTTGAACATTAAACTAGAACACTATAATATCTGACAACTGATTCAAGTTGAGCCTCCCTGAACAAATTACAACACAAAATGTTTATGCTGTATGAATAGGGCGATCAAGGAAAAAAATGTAAGATTTCAACAGTTTTACGAATATTTACACTTAAAATAAGGAAAGAAGCAACCTTGAATGAATAGTAAGGTCAAGAAAATGTGGCAGTCACTGTGCGTAGCTAGAAACAAGGCTTTGACAGTGATGCATGGCAGGGTACTGTTACTGTCCTGCATCTAACTCCAAACACCATTTTCTAAGAGACTCCTACCTAAAAACCATGTCATCAATTGTATGTAATTATTTCTTTAACATTTCCTCATAACATTTTACTTATTTTAACTCTGTATTTAGTTCTAAAATTGAACATAAAGAGTTTACTCAACAGATCTCAGACACAGACACGTTTTTAAGCACACTATACCAGGCTGAAGTCTGTTCCTCATTATCAAAGACAGACAAATATGTTTTTGTCTGCTGGTTCCAGGAGTAAAAGAGAACACCTTCATTTAAAAACTAGGAAAGGAACTTGCCCTACACAGTACAGCTCTGCGTATTTATTAAAACTGTCAAGTTTCGGAAGAAGGAAAGACTATTGATATTGGGTTTCAGCAGTGCTAAAGGAAACAAATTTAATGTGGAAGATAATAAAATTAATGGCATAAAATAAGACAATAAATCACATATAACTCTTATTTTCCAGAGGCAATGGTAATGAAGCCACAAGCTCACATTTCTAGCTTCAAACACTTCAAGTTTTACATCATATAATCTGTCAAACCCACTAAATGCACACAAAGTGGCATATCTAGTATTCCCCCTGCCTAGTCCCTTAATACCAGAAAGAAAACCTAAAATGCAGCCTGCACAGTGTAATTGTAAGTAACAGTGCACAGTAAACTGTGCTCCTGAGGTAAATTGTCCTTCAGTTTTTAACAATTAAGGTTAAAATTTAATCAAATTAAAAATTTAACCAAATATTTAGTGCTGTATCATTTACTACTTCATCCTAAAAATTTCTATTGCCCACCAAAATACATACATACATATTAATATGAAAAGAATTAAAGGAAAAAGTAACCAAATACCTAAATATTTTCAAAACATTTCCCCAGAAAGGTATGTGCACTGTATAATACACTGGCAGACAAAAATATTCCCTAAAACATGCCAGGCACAGTCAACCAGAGAACTCAAAATGTTCTGCATACAGATTATCAATTTTTTTTGTTTGTTTGTTTTGTTTTTTTGTCTTTTTCCTTTTTACCGGTACCAGAGATCGAACTCATGACTGCCTGCTTGCAAGGCAGGCGCTTATCCCGCTGAGCTAAATCCCCAGCCCCAGATTATCAATTTTCAATGATCACGAGATTCTAATTAGCACATATATCACTATATGATCCTACTACGATGGTACTGAAATAGTGAAAAAGGAAACCATTTCCACAAGAATTAGAAAATATTAGGAAACTTAGGTAGAACATCTAACATTCCCTAATTTTATTTCTATGCAATGTTAAAAATAACTGTCTTGGGGGCTGGGTGATTTAGCTCAGCGGCGTAAGCACCTGCCTTGCAAGCAGGCAGTCGTGAGTTCAATCCCCGGTACCAATAAAAATGAAAAACAGACCAAAAAAAAAAAAAATGACTGTCTTATATATGCTAAAAATTAAAAGATAAATCTTAAATAACTAGCCACTAGAGCAAGACATAAAAGTATCTATAAAATAGAAAAATCTCAAAGCAAGGCATGATGGTGCATGTCTATAATCCCAGCACTTAGGAGGCTGAGGTAGGAGGATCACTGCAAGTTCAAGAACAGCTACAAAGTGCTACAAAGTGAACTCAAAGCCAGCCTGAACTGCATAGTAAGACCCTGTTTCAAAAAGACTAGACTAAATGTATGTACTACTGTTATCCCTTAATTTACGTGCTTTGAAATTTTGTTATAGTTTTTTTCTTCTTTTTTCTATTTATCTTTGAAAAAAATGGATTTGAAAAATAAAAATTAAGAGACTAGACTAAAATAAAAAAAATAAAATAGATAATCTCAGTGAGGCATGGTGAAACACACCTATAAACCCAGTACTCTAGGCGGCTAATGTAGAAGGCAAGATTGAGCCCAGCCTGAGCCATTTATCAACTTAATGAGATGTTGTCTCAAAATAAAAATTAAAAAAAAAAAAACTAGAGGAGCTGAGGATTTAGCTCAGCAGCATAAGCTCCTGCCTTGTAAGCAGGCAGTCGTGAGTTCAATTCCTGACACTGATTAAAAAAAAAAAAAAACTAGAGATACAGCTCAGTACAAAGGTCCTGAGTTCAATCCCCAATACTGGGAAAAAGAAAAAACAAAATCTCATCATATAACACTTAAAAATACTATTTCTATTTTCATTATTACAGATTTGCCAGGGAAATCAGTACACTGAAGTCAAAAACATAATACATGTGGTTTTTTTATTCTCTAAATAATACACTATACAGCTTAAATAAAAGATTGCACTGCTTAAATAAAGAATTTGATTTTTATAGGCTCATAAATTTTAGTACTTAACTGCCAGGATTTCTGGGAAAATTTTAAAAAGAGTTCTGGACCTCAACCAATGTTATTTCTCTGTGCTTTGTATATACAGTTAAAAGTTATTACCATGGTCATTAACAGAGAAGAAAAGCAGGCAATTCTCACAAATAGGAAAGTAAAACACTATAACACCAAGGGAGAAAAAACCTATTTAAGTACAAGAAACCTGAGGTAAGTGCACAATGAAACACCATGTAGCCATTTACCTTCACTGAATTCATTTAGCAACTCTTCCTTGGTCCAATTACATGAGGTTATTAGAAAAAAGCCTTTTACTTTCAACACCATGGAGAGAGACTTCACATATTGCTTCCTCTTCTCAATTGCATTGTCAGGATTAAGACTTATGGCATCAAAAGTCCCTTTGTCAATACAAATATGAAATCCAGACAGCTCTGTAGAAAGATTCAAAAAGTCTTCCACCTATATTAAAAATCAATGTCTGTGTGAGAACAACATAATCTTCATAGAATTTTAGTAACAACCTATAAAAGGTCATGGATAAAAGGGCTCATTAATTATGATGGCATTTTACATATGATAAACATATTTGCTACATTACAGCTAACTTTATGGGCTTCATCCCAAGATCATTAAAACCAAGATCAATTAAGAGAGGCTGACAGTGTTTGCTGAACATGTTAAATCTCTACAATTTGGAAACAAGTCAAAGTCAAATAATACAAGCATATCATGAAGTTCACAAGCCTTCTTTATGAAAATGTTTGTCAAAAGTAAAATATTTACAGTAGGCCTGGTGGTGCATGCCTGTAATCCTAGCATTCTGGGAAGTTAAGGTAAGGGGATTGCAGATTCAAGCCCAGCCTGGGCAATTTAGCAAGTTTCTGTCTCAGAATAAAATAAAAGGGCTGGGCTGGAGATTTAGCTCAGTGATATAAGCACCTGCCTGGCAAGCACAAGGTCATGAGTTTGATCCCTGGTACTAAAAAAGAACTAAAAGGGCTGGGGATATAGCTCAGTGCAAAGGTTCAATATTCCAGCACCATTAAAAAATAAAAAAACAGTAAAGTATTTGACATATTTATTAAAATGACAAAATATATTTGGAACTCAGGAAATGAGATTTTTAGCTTATATTTCTAGTTGTGTAACTTAAAGTAAACATGGTAAATCAGAAGTTCTTTTGCTTTAACTTAGCAGCTTGCAAAGCTTGCAATGAATATATGAATGATAGGAAACTTAAAAATTAAAAGGCTACTTAAACTATAATTACTTAACTTGTTAAATATCCTGCACTTTAAATTTTTAAAGTCATACATCAGCATCCTGTTCTCAATAACCTGATAGAATTAAGCATCTGAAAGTGATCTGTGTCAATTTTTAAAAATATTTCCCAAAATATGTCAATGAATTTTTTCTGAAAAGCTACTTTGAAAAACATAATTAGTGCATAATTACTCATACAAATTTAATAAAGTAACTATAAGCAAAATTGTTTCTAAAACTCCTGGAGGCCAGGAATGGTGGTGCACACCTATAATCCTAGCACTGGGGAGGCAAGAGAATCACCACCCAAAACCAGTCTGAAGTACATAGTGAGATCCCCACCTTAAAAAATAATCCTAAACTCCTATAGACTTACAAAAGGTGAACACTGCAAAAGCACACCTGCATTCCATCTCCAGTATTGAAAAAAGTAGATATAATGTATTTGCATTAGAAGATGGGATTTTTCCCCTTCCCTCATATCCAATGTACTCACTACACACGAGCAAAGTAATGACTACCACTCTGAAAAACTTTGGAGAAGCTTTCTCATCTTAAATATTTGTATGAAAGTACACCTGTATTCAGAAAACACTTTGAAGTATTTTCCGGATTTAGCACATAACAGTGAATAAAGCAGAAAATTTCTTTATTATTACTATTCCTGGTATTTTGTATAGGAAGACAAATAAACTGTTATAGTTTGAGTGTGTTCTTCAGAATTCATGTATTGGAAACTTAATCCCCAAAGTCCTATGTTAATGGTACTTGCTTTTTGTTGCTGTTTATATTTTTGTTCTGTTTTATTCTGTTAATAGTATATGGAAGTGGCTTGTGGGAGGCACAGGGTCACGCAGGTGCTCTCTCCACGGACTCATGGGCTACTGAGGGTGTGGCTCCACTGTAGAAGCACGCTCTCTCGGGCACGCTTGCTCTGTCTCACCTTGTGTTGTCCTCCACCACATTATGATGCAGGAAGACATTCACCACATACTGATGCCACAGGCTTAGACTTCGCAGCCTCTAAAATACTGAACTAAATAAACCCCTATATTTTCTAAACTACCCACCCTGTGGTATTCAGTTTCAACAACAGAAGGCAGAATATGACATACCCTAAACAAAGAAAATAAAAACAGAGTAATAACACAGTGAGTAACTGGCAAGAAAATATTTTTGAAAAGTGTCCTTAAAAATCCTCTCGAAAAAGGTGATTATCTGAGCAGATCTGAATGATAGTATTGAGCCAAACATGCTGGTGCAAGAATAGTCTAGGCAAAAAAAAAGAATAGTCTAGGCACAGGGAAACGGGTATAAACACTGAAAAACAACATGCTTCAGGAGCATAAAACCAGTATGACTGTGGAGTACTCCATAAAGGTGAAAAGAAGGAATGAGAGACTTAGTAAAGCTGAGTGTGGGGTTCAGATTCCATTTTGAATGTAAAGAGAATTAGAGGACTGTGAGCAAGGAAGTGTCATGAAGTGACATGAACTACTAGGCATTATAGCCACACACTGTAATTCAGCATTTTGGAAAGCTAAGGCAAAAGAATTACAAGTTTGACACCAGCCTGGGCAACTTAGCAATTGAGTAAAACCCCATCTCAAAATTAAAGGATTTTTGCTGGGCATGATGGTATATACCTGTAATCTCAGCACATGGAGGCTGAGGCAGGAGGATGGCTGTGAGTTCAAGGCCAGCCTGGGCTACATAGTGAGTTTAAAATCAGCCTGAACTACATAGGGAGACCCTGTCATAAACAAACAAAAAAACAAACAAATAAATAAATAAAACAAAACAGAACTTTTTGATCTGGTTAATACATAGTTAGTTAGATATAACTTGTAGGTTTTTGCAAACATTGAGGAGGACAGAGTATAAACACACATGTATATAAGAAGAGGGGCTGGGGATTTAGCGCAGTGGCATAAGTGTCTGCCTTTAAAAAAAAAAGAGTAATTTCCCTAAACTGACTAAATTTTTTTCTCTAAAATTTTAAGACTAGAAATATTTATTGAAAGAAAGAAAGCTTCTGTCTGAGAGAGACAGAAGGAGTCCCCAGTGAGTTGTCACTAACTAACTTTTTAATACAATTACTTTCAAATGTTTCAATTTGTATTATTTTATAATCCCAGCACTTGGAAGGCTGAGGCAGGAGTCTGAGGCCATCCTGCGCTACATAGTGAGTTGAAGGCCAGCCTAAACTACATAGCAAAACTATCTCAAAATAAGATAAATGAATTTGCATTATTTACAATTTATCATTAATTTATAAGTCCTAGGATGTCACCAGATTAATATATTTTAGAAATATTTAAGCTTTATAACTTCTATTACAAATAAACATTAAATTATTATAAATTATTCTATTATAAATAAAAATATTACAGTAATTTAAATAGTTACCTTCAATTTAATGTTAGATAACCCTTCTTTCTCTACAATACTTCCAGAAAGCTGAATGGCAGAAGGAGAATAATCAATTCCAGTAATATCAGAGAAGCCAAATTTTGCCTAGAGACAGAAACAATTTTATACTTTAGTTTTAGTATGTTTTCCCTATAAATTATAATATTCCTTTTGTACTGAGTTGTTTTAATTTTAAATTATAGATGACACATAATATCCCACATCTATAATGTTTAAATTTTATTATAGAATCTAAATAGAAATCAAAAGATTAAGCTTATGTATGACTATTCACTTATTTTTATAATATTCCATTTCTTTTTCAAAAAGAAACCATTTTTTTCAAAGATAATGAAAACATATCAATAAAATTCTCAGGTCAAAAAATACTAACTTCTGATACTGATATGCTCCAGTTTACATATAAATTTTACTTAAGTTTTATGACTTAAATGTACATGTAGTAAGTTACTGATTTTAAATTTTTTCCTTCAGTGTAACTACAAATTATTCAATTCTCAGCCAGTCAATGTATGTGTTTATTAACCATCCTATATTTGTATTCATTTTTTAAATATTCCACACATTCCATTAACTCTTTACAAAATGATCTGCAAAGCAGGCTCAGCAGATATTAATACCCCACAGAGTTCAAGAAAGCTCACTAGACTTGACAGGTATGCAGTTTACTAACCTTAAACCCTTGCAGGATATATGGGGCCAAGTGGTAGAAGCATGGTGGCTTCTATTTTTCACCCATCCCCTAACTATGCTGAACAATTCTAGACTGAGGCTAAAAGAATTTGAAAGGAAATAGGAAAAACAAAAGAAGTTGCAAAGTGCAGTGTGCCCTAAATTCCCTCAGTGCTCTTTACTACTTACTAAACAGTTAACTTCCTTCAAAACTTAGCCAACTCCTCCATCGTGCACTGAGACTAAGCCAGCCTGTCAATCCTAATCTGAACTCAAAGCTCACCACACCCAGTATGTTCCACAGAGCATTTGCTGCTCCTTTTAATTAGTTTTATTTTATTCCTGTGGGCTAAGGGCTCCTTTTTTGATGCTGACCCCTTTATCCTGTTAGTTGTCTTCCTCTTTACTTTTGGAAATTTTCATTATTTTTTAAAATTTCCTTCAGTTCCTTCTCTAACAGACCTAGAAGAGTCTACCAATTCTAACCAGTTCAAACTTTTTCCATGCCCATTTATTCTTGCAATACAACTTATAAAAATCACATGTAGATATCTTTGGTTCCTAGAACAATTACTTGGGGCCTCAAACTTGGGGCCTTTCTCCATTTCTCACATTAAATTTCCAGCATTCAGAGAAAAGTAAGCAGACATGCAAGAAAAAAACAAATGATCAAAAAACTTTTAGTAGAAACTGACATTAGAAACAGACCCCCAAAGGAGAGCCAAATACAAGAATTATCAGAAACAGATTTTAAAGCAAGTAAAATAAATGACAATAGGGGCCAGGGATATAGCTCAGTGGCACAGGGCCTACCTGGCAAGTGCAAGGTCCTGAGTGCAATTCCCAGTACAAACAAAAACAAAAACAAAAACATTACATGACAATGACAAGCTGAAGTATTTTGGCAGAGAACTGAGAACTGTATTTTCTTGAGACAAAGTGTCACTATGTAGTTCAGGCTGGTCTTGAACTCACTATGTACAGCACGTTAGCCTCAAACATGCAGCAATCCTCCTGCCGCAGCTTTTCAAGTGCTAGGACTACAGGCATGAGCCACTATGCCAAGCTGAGAACTTTAATAATGAATCAAACAAACAACAGAACTAAAAAAATGCAATAATTAAGAGATACAAAAATGAAATTGACAGTGTAGAGATTCCTCAAAAAATCTAGGACTAGAGTTCCATTCAACACAGCTATCACCCTTCTTGGTATCTTCTTGAAAGAATTAAAAACATCATACTACCCATGCATACCCATTTTTAGAGGAGTACACCCATTTTTACATGCACATCCATTTTTATAGCAGCACAGTTTGTAATAGTCAAATCCTGGAAAGAGCTCAAATGCCCATCAACTAATCAATGGATAAAGCAACTAATGAATGGATGTAGCTCTGTGGCACAGTACCTGGCTGGCAAGTGCAAGGTCGTGAGTTCAATTCCCAGTGCCCCATAAGAAAGAAACAAAGCAAGCAAGCAAGCAAATGTTCAAATAAGAAGGAGAATATAGAAGAGGGGAAGGGGAAAGTAAAGAGAAAAGCAAAAAAAAAAAAAAATTAGAAAAGAAGGAAAAAATGGAAATAGCTTTTGTAAATGGAGAGGGAAGGAGGGATTGAAGGGAGGGTAAGGGAGTGAGAAAAAAAGAATCACGTTATATCATGTACAGGTACAAACTCATCATGATGAATGTGATCATTATATATAACTAAAATGTTGGTACATAAAATCCGATTGGAAACTGTCAAAAAGAAAAAAAGAAAAAGAAATGGGATTGATAGCACATTAGACATAGTTAAAAAATTTTAAAGGGCCGGGAATTTAGCTCAGTGGTGTAAGCGACTGTGTGGCAAGCACGAGATCATGAGTTCGATCCCTGATACCAAAAAAAAAAAAAAAACAAAAAAACACTAAGAAATAGTAAACAACACTCAGAAAATATTCCTATTAAATACAGAATGACAAAAGGATGGAAACTAAAATCAAGAACAGACCTCCCCTCCCTGGTAACTGGCTGCAATGTGGCAGATTGCGGCCCTTCCAGGGGGAGAACCACCAGCAACTCCTGAGATCCACGCCATGCTGGAAGTTAGGACACTGGGAAGCCAAGGCAAGCATCTCCACCCACCACCCACCACCCACCACCCACCCCCACCCCCCGACCCTGGGAAACCAAGCAAGCAGCTCTCCTCCCTGGTAAGCAGCAGCGGTGTGGCAGACTGCAGCCCTTCCAGGGGGAGAACCACCAGTGTCTCCTGAGATCCGCACCATGTTGGAACTGAGGACACTGGGAAGCCAAGGCAAGCATCTCCCCCCACCCCCGCCCCCCGACCCTGGGAAACCAAGCAAGCAGCTCCCCTCCCTGATAAGTGGCTGCAGTGTGACAGACTCCGGCCCCTCCAGGGAAAGAATCACCAGTGTCTTCTGAGATCCACACCATGTTGGAACTTAGGAAGCTGGGAAACCAAGCAACCAGCCTGCCTCCCTGCTAAGCAATAGTGAACCTATTTGTGTACCGCCTAGAGTGAAACATCCCACTTCCCCTACCTGCTTTCTCCTGTCCCCCGGTTAGCAAATGGGAACCAGAAATCTGAGCATCTCCTGGGAGGTTGACCATAGCAAATAAGGGTGATTTCCTTCTACCATCTCTTTGAAGACAAATATTATTATCACTGTTTTGCTCCATTCTGATTAATGGTACTGCTCTATCCAATATTCTTTTTTGATGAGTTCTATGTTCTTTCATTTTAATTTGATATATGTAATTGAAAGAACAACTATTATAAAGAAATATACTGTGATACCTATTACTGTTATCCAGGTAACCTGCTGTGAAGTTCTGTACCAATTTCACTGTATAATCTTAGTTGGCTTTATTCTGTTTTGTTCTGTTGTATTTTACTACTTTCAAAATAAAAAAAAATTTTTTTATCGGTACCAGGTATCAAACTCACGACTGCCTGCTTGCAAGACAGGTGCTTATGCTGTTGAGCTAAATCCCCAGCCCCTCAAAATAAAATTTTTTTTTAAAATAAACAATAAATAAAATCAAGAACACCCTGAAAGATCTAGTATGACACTGGATATAAAACCATGCCACACAACAGGTAGGGGTGTGTGTGTGTATATATGTGATCTGAGGACAGGAAATGAGAATGGGGCATAAGAGAAAATATCATACGGCTGAAAATTTTCCAATACTGACAAAGGATCCCAATCTACATATGCAAGAAGCATTACAAACTTAATTAGGATAAAAATAAGGAAAACCACATCTAGATATAGTATAGGTGATGAAAAATAAAAAAATCTCAAAAGTACCCAGGAATAGGGGGCTGGGGATTTAGCTCAGCGGCGTAAGCGCCTGCCTTGCAAGCAGGCAGTCATGAGTTCGATCCCCGGTACCAATAAAAAAGAAAAAACAAAAAATAAAAAAATAAAAAGTACCCAGGGAATGGGGATGAGGTTTACAAGGGGACAGATTACCTTAAACAGCCAACAGGCCTCACAACTGACAATTCATAATTAAAAATGAAAGCCAGACGACAATGTAACAAAAATACTAATTTAAAATTCCATAATAAAAATATCCATTTAAAAGGCAAGAAAGGGCCAGGGATTTAGTTCAGTGGCATAAGTGCCTGCCTGGCAAGCACAAGGTTATGAGCTTGATCCCAGTACAAAAAAAAAAGAAGAAAAAATTGGCTGGGTGTGGTGGCTCATGCCTGTGATTTCAGCACTTGGGAGGCCGAGGCAGAAGGATTGCTGTGAGTTGGAGGCCAGCCTGGGCAACAAAGTAAGTTCAACACTAGCTTGAACTGCATAGTGAAACTATGTCTGGGGGGGGGGGGGAATGCCTGAACTCTGGCAGGGTGAGGGAAAAAAGATTACAACTTCAAGCCCAACCTGGGCAACTTAGCAGCTTGGTAAGACCCTGTCTCAAAATAAAAAGGTTAGGTGCATAGTTCAGTATGGAGGCCCTGAGTTCAATCTGTAGTCTCTCTCAATCACACACATACACCGAGTTGGTAATCAGCAAGGCACAGTGTGGTAAATGCCTGTAAAGCTCAGCTCCTCCAGAGACTGAGTTATGGGGATGTAAGTTAAAAGCCAGCCTGGGCAATTTAGCAAGACCCTTTCATTAAAGAAAATTTTAAAAAGGCTGAGGATAGAGCTCAGTGTTGAAGTGCTTGCTACCATATGCAAGGCTCTAAATATACAGCAGTACTTAAAGTTACTTGCCCCCCAAAAAAGAATTTAAAATCTCTGGGGAAAACCAGGCATTTGGTGCACACCTGTAACATCACTACTCAGAAGGTTGAGGCAGGAGGATCACCAGGAGTTTGAGGCCAGCCTGGACTACATAGTGAGTTCAAGGTCAGTTGAATTACATAGGAATCTCAGCAATTTGGGAGGCTGAAAGGAGAACATCACAGGTTCAAACCCAAGCTGGGCAATTTAGCAAGATCCTCTCTCAAAATGAAAAATAAAAAAGGACAAATGTACAAAAGCCCCAAATTCAACTCCCAGTGCTACCATTAATTAATTAATTCTCAGAAACAGGAGTCTGCAAACTTTCTACAAAGAAACAGGCAATAAACATTTTGGCTTTGCCAACCCTATAGTGTTATAACTACTCAGTTTTACCACTGCAGCATTTACACAGTCATAGTCATTATGTAAGTGTGGCTGTATTTCAACAATATTTATAAAAATGAGAGAAGCTCCGACTGGGACTGCTACCTTGTAGTTTGTGGAACTTCAGTCTAGATCTAACTTCCAGACTTCAGACAAAACAGGGACCAGAAAACATTATTAAATGATACCACAGAGATGCAGTTAGAAAATCCACACTATGGAAATACATTTAGGACAAATAAACTATCTTCCACAACAATACATTATACAGTTAAATAAAAATAGCTGGGTGTAGTGGCTCACGCCTATAATCCCAGCACTAGGGAGGCTGAGGCAGAAAGATTGCTGTGGGTTCCAGGCCAGCCTGGGCTTCAAAGTGAGTTCAAGGCCAGCCTGAATTGCATAGTGAAGCCTTGTTTCAAAAAGACAAAAAAAAAAAAGGTTAAATAAAAGATTCAGAGAGAGTGCCATGGATTTAGCTCAGTGGCATAAATGCTTGCCTAGCAAGCGCAAGGTTGTAAGTTCAATCCCCAGTATAAAAAAAAAAAAAAAGATTCAGAGAGAATTCACAAAGCCTTAATAGACATATAAACTAATCACAGTATGCAGAATCAACAGAACAAATAAATCAGACCACCTGTGAATACTGCATTCTCTCTCTGATGTGATAAACTGAAATTGTAAAGAACCAAAATATACAATAGACATTGGGAAATATGAAGAAACTGTTCAAAACGAAAAGGGAACTAGGGAGAAGAGAAGGAAAGAAAAAATCAGAAAAGAAGGATAAAATGAAAACAGAGCTTTGTGAATAGGAAAAGGGAGGAGGCTTGAGAGGAGGAGATGGGAATAGGAAAAAAAGAAGAATCAAGATATATCATGTACAAATACAAATTCCATATAATAAATGTGATCATTATGTATACTTAAATTGTATCAATAAACTTAAATATAATTAGAACAAAGATGAGAGCTGAGAAAGACATGAACTTTATTATAAATGATCAAAGCTGATCAAAAGAGAAGTGAGTTTAGAAAATAAACAAGCTCATAAACCTGTGAAACAAAAAATACTGACAATAATGGTTTTTCCTGTTTTGTTGAGATTTTTTGGTAGTAGGAATCAAACATCGGGCCTCATGCCTGGTAGAAACGCACTGAGCTACACTGTCAACTAATTCAGAAACAAATATGAGAAGAATCAGAAGCAAAAATATACCAAATTTGTATGATGACATAAGCTTACATATTTAAAAAGTTCAGTGAACAACAAATAGGATAAACATAAAAGAAATCCAAGCACTAGCACATCACAAGTAAACTGCTAACAAAAAATAAAATATTAAAAACAAAATAATAAAAAAAAAAACAAAATAATAAAGGCACCCAGAAAAATGACACACTATTTATAGCAAAACAATAATTCAAATGACAGCAGAAACAATGGCCATCATTAAGAAATGACATATTACTAAGGTGCTGAAAGAAGACTTAGCTCAGAATTTTATATTCAGCAAGAATAGCCATCAGAAATGAAGCTGAAATAAAGATGCTCTCAAATGAAGGCAAACTGTTTCCAGTAAATCTCCCTAAAAAAAATTCCCAAAGGAAGTTCTTTAGACAGAGGTGAAAAAATAAAAAACAACTTGAAAGACATAGAATAAAGGAAGAGCAACAAAATAAATTATCTCTATATAATTATTCTTTTTTCACTGGGCTCTTTAAAATCTGATATTTAGGGGCTGGGGATTTAGCTCAGTGACATAAGCGCCTGCCTTGCAAGCCGGCAGTCATGAGTTCGATCCCTGGTACCGATAAAAATGAAAAAGACCAAAAAAAAAAAAAAAAAAAAAAAAAAAAAATCTGATACTTGAAAGTAAAAATTATAACGTCTGATGGGATTTTCAATCTACATAAAGGTTATATTTATGGTAGTTATACTGTAACAAGGGTTCAATGAGGGGTGACTCTGTTGAAGAGTGCTTGCCCAGCATGTGAAAAACCTATCCAACACAAAAACTGATGCACAGGGCCAGGGCATCTACACGACAAGCACAAGATTCTCAATTCAATTCCTGGTACCAAAAAAAAAAATTTTTTTTTTGCACAAATTTTCATAACAGTATTTTTATAGTAGCCAAAAAATGTAAACAACCTAAATATCTAACAATGAAAAACAGCCTAAATAACCAACAGTCAATGAACTAAAAAACAAAAGAGGTATATCATCCAAACAATGGAATATTGGGGCTGGGGATTTAGCTCAGTGGCATAAGCGCCTGCCTTGTAAGCAGGCAGTCGTGAGTTCGATCCCTGGTACCGATAAAAAGGAAAAAGACAAAAAAAAAAAAAAAAAACAATGGAATATTACAATATTTGGCCATAACAGAATGAAGTCTTATTAATGAATTGTAAAAACATGATGCAAAGCCAGACAAAAGACTATATATGAAACGTCCAGAATTGGACAAATCCAGGGAGGCAGAAAGTAGATTAATGGTTGCCTGCTGCCTCACCCTCCCACGTGCTTGGATTATATAGTCATATGTCAGCATGCCTAGCTTAGAGGACAAAATTTTTTAAATAAAGATGCTGGTGATGGGTGTAAGACTTTGTGAATAAACAAAAGTATTGAATTATATACAGTAAAGGGTGAATTTTATAGTATATGAATTATATCTCGATTTAAGAAAAGTTAAAAAGTTTATTATTACCATTAAAACTTAAATCAAAGACTATAAAGATGGAACATTATACAATAAAAAGGGTTAACTCATCAGTACCCACACACAAACACAAACACATACACACACATCCTAAACGTATATACTACTCACAAAGCTTCAAAATAAACAGACAAACTCCATAATCAGACTTGGACACTTGTCATCTCAGTATTAATGGAACTAAAGAAACCAACAAAGATACAGAACTAAACACACCAAACAACTAGCTCTGTTTTACGTTTATAGGACATTTCACTTTATATTATCAAGATATATACTTTTTCCAAGTACATAGGACACATTCACCAAAATATATCATGGATCATAAAACAAACCTTCACAAACTTAAAAAGAATTAAAATCATAGAAAGCATGTTTTCTCCTCCTAAGTGAATTACACTAGATAGCTGCAGAAAGACAATAGAAGCACTGCAGATGTAGCTCAGCTTCAGAGCATGGTCAAGGATGAGTAAGTCCCTGAGTTCAAATCCCAGTACCAAAAGAGACAGACAGAGAGAGAGACAGACAGACAGAGAGAGAGAGAGAGAGAGAGAGAGAGAACGAATAAACAAAAAAATCCCCACACTGGAAACTGAACATTAGAATTCTCAATAATTTATAGAGAAAAGTAGAAAAATTAGAGAATACTTCTATTGGATAAAATAAAAAATATATGACAGCAAAGTTTGTGGAATGCAGTAGGTTTACAAATAAATTAACTGCACTTATGGTATTCAACAGCTATTAAAAATAGGTCTCAATGGACTAGGGGTTTAGCTCAGCGGCATAAGCACCTGCCTTGCAAGCAGGCGGTCATGAGTTCGATCCCCGGTACCGAGAAAAATGAAAAAGACAAAAAAAAAAAAAAAAAATAGGTCTCAAATCAGTAATTTGTGCTTTATCTTAGGTTTTTAAAAGGAGCAAGATAAATTAAAATCAAGAAGAATGAGAATAAAAGATTAATCCAATGAAATTAAAAACTAAACAGTAAAAGCCAACAAAAGTAAGATGGTTCTTAGAAAAGACTTAAAAGGGCCAGGGATTTAGCTCAGTGGCTCAAGTGCTTGCCTGTTCCAAGCGCAAGATCGTGAGTTCCATCCCCAGTACCAAAAATAATAATAATAATGATAACCAAATTCTATGCAGAACTCTATGTATATAAATTCAAAATGGACCAAGTCCTTAAAAATCACAAAGTATGGGCCAGGGATTTAGCTCAGTGGCACAGTGCCTGCCTGGCAAGCATGAGGTCGCAAGTTAGATCCCCAGTACCAAAAAAAAGTCACAAAGTATACAAACTCGTTCAAATAAAATCAAGAGCCTGAATAACACTATAACTATTAAAAACTTGAATTCACATTTTAAAACTTCAGATTAAATATCTCCAGGCTGGTGACTCATGCCTATAATCCCAGCACTCCAGAGCCTGAGGCAGAATTGTTGTGAGTTTGAGACCAGCCTAGGCTACAAAGTGAATTTAAGGCCAGCTTGATCTGCACAGGGAGATCCTGTCTCAAAAGGGGAAAAGTAAAATAAAATATTTCTAGGCTGAGGACTGTAGAAGGCCCTCAGTGTATATATAGCATTTGCCTGGCATGCACAATACCCTGGGGTCAAAGGGAAAGTAGGAGGAGAGGCGGGAGAAGGAAGAGGACTACTAGAAAGAGGAGAGTAGTAGTCATAGTAGTAGTGGCAGAAGTGGTAGAAGTAGTATAGCAGTATTAGCAGTGGAGGGAGAAGGAGGAAGAGGAAAAGAGGGAAGAAGAGGAGGAAGAAGGTATAAAAGCACCTGAATGTATGTTCAACCCCATTACCTACTAGGGAAATATATTAAAACTATGATCTTATGATCTTATGCTAGTATATACACATTAGAATGGCTAACACAGAATACAGCAAAACACAACTGCACATGAAGGCAAGCAGGTAGGCCAATGGGAATGTATATATATATTAAGTATACGTAAACACACAAAAATGATAAACTGCTTCCCACCACACATATGGATGACTACAGGGAGTTTTACAGTAGTCTCAATTCACCAGATTTAAAAACTGAGGCTTACCTCGTGGGAAGCTTAAAATACTGTAGATGGTATCCCAAGAAGAAGTACCAGAATGGACTAGCTACTCTCATGGCAGCCAATGCTGAAAATTATTCTGCTGAGCTCCAAAATGTTGCCACTGTCATGAAAAACCAAGATTCACTGATCTGAGATTTGCAGGCCAGAGTTGATGAGTTGCACCTTGACCACAGCAGTCTTCACAAATTCTCTATAAGCAGTCATCTATCATAGAGCTATTAAAGTTACAATGAATAGACACCAGGAACTCAGAAGAGGAAGGGAGCCAGCACTTCATTGATGGTCTGGCTAATGGAGTAGATTCATTAGAGTAGAGTAGATACTCTAACCTTCCTACTATTCACAAGTAAGTCATACAATCCTGGGGATTCAGAGAAGTTGAAAGCAGAACATGATAAAATACACTCATGCCACACATCAGTTATCAACAGCGCTATATCACTTTCTTTTTTTGAGACAGGGTCTCACTATATAATTCGGGCTAGCCTTGAACTCACTTTGTAGCTCAGGCTGGTCTTGAACTTGCAATGATCTTCCTGCCTCAGCCTCCTGAGTGCTGGCATTACAGGTATGAGCCACCATGCCCAGCTCAGTGCTATAACACCTTTGACTGACGAAATTGTAGAGGCTTGCCAAACACAAAAAAAAATACGTTGCGCAGTCCACCCATATACAATGGAAATGCTGTATTTGTGGGACATCCAGCAGCTATCTACATTTGTTGGGGGGCTCCCAACGGAGAACTCCAACACTTCCTAGCTGGAGACTGCAAAAAAGCAGGGAGATCCAAGAGTACAACAAAAATATTGAGTACAGAGTAGAGCAGAACGATCTATGAGAGAAAAGACAAAGATTGGTGCCCAGGTCAGAGGGTGATCCAGGAGCCAGAAGAGAGAGTCCGGAGATGGCATGAGGCCCTGCCCACTGCCCTATGCTGGCCCTGGGCAGCTCAAATTACAAGGATGGGACTGAGAAAAACAGATGCCTGCAGGCAGAGCAACAGCGAATGGTTCCTGGGCCAATGGCTTCTTCAGACTATATACTAGGCAAGGAAACCCTGTGCAGGGAAAACACGGAGACATTCCATGTTACCCCCAAAATCAATTAAAGAAATCAGATGCACAGAAGCTTGGAGAAAGTCACGCCCAGAGCGCTGAATGTAACCAGCGTACAGATTCAAAGGAAGTAACAGCTTTCACAACTTAAAGCAGGCATTCGACTCGTCCACAGGGAGAAACTGCCTGGTGTTCACAGACTGCCACCGGTATACAGAAAGCTATATGAATATTCTGGGTTCATGCTATGGCAACTGTATGCAGGGACAGAGTCCAGTCAAATTAAATCAAATAGGTTGAAGCGGTAAACAATATCTTTTTCTTTTTTTTTTTTTTTTTTTATCGGTACGGGGACCGAACTCAGGCGCTTATGCCGCTGAGCTAAATCCCCAGCCTCCAATAAACAATATCTTTTGATAAAGAAAGCCAACAACACATCACTGGAAAACAGAACCTAACTAAAGGTATCTTCAAACCAACAACAAACTTTCTTCATGCTACCATTGGATTGTGATTCTAAGCACATGCTCATGTGCGCGCATGCACAGACATACGCACACACATGAACACACACACACACACACACACACACACACACACACACACACACCCATGAAGATCCAAGGCAACACAAAGCCTCCAAAGTTTCCCAACTCTCCTAAAGCCTTTCCAAGGAGCACCAGTGGAGAGGAAATCAAACACTAAATAGCTAAGCTACACAAATGATTCTAGACAATGCAAAGAAAGTCAGAGAACTCAAAGATGACATAAACCAAAAGACAAAGGGACTATCAAACAAACTGCGCAATGTGATTATGGGAGGAACTAATGAAAAACTGAACTGACCAACATGCTTCAAAACATGAATGACAAATTTACCAATGAAAGAGACTCAAAAGGTACCAAACAGAAATCTTGGAGATAAAAGATTCTATTGAATTCATAAACAGCAGAAATGACCGATGTGAAAACGGATTTGGAAATCAAGTACACAGAGTCACATGATGATATGGTCAGATTCTAAAAATAAAAGACAGCAAGAAAAATTCACTGAGCAGCTATGGTACTAGATGACACTAAGAATAACCTAATGCTAACTGGAGCTAGAGGGAACTCCATACATGGAATAAAAAATTCTGTTTACAAAACTCATAACAGAAAACTTCCCAAGGGTGGGAAAAGAACTCAAAATATAGTTAAGTGAGGTTTACTGAATGAGAAATAATTACAATGAAAAAAAGAGCTCACGACAACAAATGATAGTCAAAATCCCAACTTTTGTGTATTTATCATGCAGTTAGTTTGTTTATAAATTTCTGTTGTTTCTATAAAAAAATCAAAGCTGAACTACACCTTCAACAAATGGACTTAGATATCTATAAAGTATTGTTCTTTATTGCAAAAGAATACACATTCTTCTCAGCAGCACACGGAACTTTCTCTAAGATAGACCACATAATAGTCCATAAAACCTGCTTACATAAACAGAAAAGAATCAAAATCATCCTATGTATACTATCAGATCATAGCACACTGAAAGTAAAAATCAATCACAAGAGAAACAACAGAAATTTTATAAATACCTAGACAATAAGCAACTGGGTTATTTTTGGTTTTTTGAGGTTTGTTTTAGTTTTTTTGGTACCAGGAATTGAACTCACAACCTCACACTTGCCAGGAGGTACTTAAACCACTGAACTAAATTCTCGGGCCCTGGACAATAAATAACATATTCCTAAACACTCAAAGGGTCATAGAAAAAAAGTCAAGGAGGGGCTGGAGATTTAGCTCAGCGGCATTAAGCGCCTGCCTTGTAAGCAGGCAGTTGTGAGTTTGATCCCCTGTACCAGTAAAAACGAAAAAGACAAAAAAAAAAAAAAAAAAAAAAAAAAATCAAGGAAAAAATTAAGCAGTTCAAGCTGGGAATTTAGCTCAGTGGCTCAAATGCTTGTCTGCTAAGTGCAAGGTCCTGAGTTTGATTCCCAATTCCTAGAATCAAACAATAATGCCAATACAACATGCTGAAACCTAACAGAAATAACAAAAGCAATCCTAACTGGGAAGTTTATTGCTGTGAATGCTTACATTAGAAAAACAAACAAGTTCAAATAAATAACCTGATGCTACACCTCAAGATACCAGAGAAACAAGAATCCAAACCCAAACCTAGTAAAAGGAAGCAAATCATAAAAATCACAGCACAAATTAATAAAATTAGGGTTGGGGATAAAGCTCAGCAGCACAGCACCTGCCTGGCAGACGTGAGGTCATGAGTTCAATTCCTCATACCAATAAATTAGAATGATGATGATGATAAAATTGAAACTAAAAAAAAATCAATGAATCAAAATATGGTTCTTTGAAACCATAAACAAAATAGACAAATCTTTAGCCAAACTTTGTATCAAAAGGATAGACCCATACTCAATAAAAAAAAAAGGTAAAATCACAACAGATAATACCAAAATCCAGATCATTGGCAACTACTATGAAGAACTGTACTCTAATACATTGGAGAATTTTGAAGAAATGGACAAATTCCCAAACACATATGAATTACCAAAACTGAGCCAGAAGACATAAAGACTCTGAATAATCCAGTAACAGTCAATGAAATTGAGGTATTAATTTAAAAACCTGGCCAGGGATATATAGTTCAGCAGCCCAGGCACCTGCCTGGCAAGCACAAGGTCCTTAGTTCAATTCTCCATACCAAGAAAAGGAAAAAAAAACCTACCAACTAAGAAAATCCCTGGACCTGATGGGTTCACTGTTGAATTCTACAAGACCTTCAGGGAGGATAGAAGGCCAATACTCCTCAAACTCTTTAATGAAATTCAAAAGGAAGATGTATTTCCAAACTCATTCCTAGAAGCTAACACCACTCTAATTCCAAAACCAGACAACAAATCAACTAAAAAGAAAACTGTCATTCTCTTTAATAAAATATAAATGGAAAAGTCCTCAGCAAGTTACTAGCAAAACAGAATGTAACAAATCATCAAAAAGAACATACATCATGATTAAGCAGGCTTAATCCCAGGGATGCAAGTATACAGTTAACATATACAAATCAGAAAATATAATACACCACATAAACAGAAACAAAAAATCACATCCCAACAGATTAAAAAAAATTGGACAAAATCCAACATCTATTTATGATTTTTTAAAAAAAAACCCTGAGAAAATAGGTATAAATGGACTGTATCTCAATCTGAGAAAGCCATTTATAGCAAACCAACAGCCAACATCTTATTAAACAGGGAAAACCTGAAAGCTTTCCCTCTAAAATCAGGAACAAGACAAGGATGTCTATTATCACCACTCTTGTCCAATATAGTAAGTGAAATATTAGCCAAATAAATCAGACAAGAAAAAGAATAGGGATGTGCCTAGGAAAGGAGGAAGTTAGATTATCAGTATTTCCAGGTGAAATTATTCTTTATGCAGAAAATCTAAAAATTTTCAATACATTCCTAAAATTAATGACCAAATTCAGCAACGTAAAAGAATACAAAATCAACACACAAAAATCAACATTTCAGTACACTGAAAATAAACCCATAGAGAAAGAAATTAGGAAAACAATACCATTTAAAACAGCATTAATCAGCGTAAGCGCCTCTTGGCAAACACAAGGTCATGAGTTCAATCCCTGGCACCAAAAATAAATAAATAAATAAATAAATACTTACGAATTAACCTAATCAAGGAAGTAAAAACTACAATACTGTAAAAAAAGACATTGAAGAGAACATCACAAAATTGGAAGATATTCCATTCTAGAAAAGATAAATATATTTTCACTACAGAAATTAAACATACGTTCATATGAAAATCTGTACATGTGTTTATAACAATTTTATTTATAATTGTCAAAAACTACAAGCCAATGTCTTTCCGTAAGTACAGTGATAAACAAATTGTGATATAACTACACAATAGAATGCTTTTAAAAATATTGACTAATGATATATGCAAAAATATGGATGAATCACCAAAAAAGGTTGTTTCAAAAAAGATACTCCCTAGCCAGGAGTGGTGGTGCATGCTTGTAATCCTAGCACTGAGAAGTCCAAGGCAGAAAGATTGCTGGGCCAACCTGGGCTACATAGTGAGTCCAAGGCCAGCCTGAACTATATAGCAAGACCCTGTATTAAAAAATTAAACAGATATTTCCCATTTTGTTTTATGAGGCCACCATAATCTTTACAGAGATACTTTACATAAACACTGCAAGAAAGAAAAATTGCTCGGCAATTTTTCTAATCTATAAAAATCCTAAACAGGCTGGGGATTTAGCTCAGCAGCATAAGTGCCTGCCTTGTAAGGGCGTGGTCATGAGTTTAATCCCAGGTACCGACATTAAAAAAAAAAAAAAAGAAATCCTAAACAAATTACTACCATATCAAATCCAAAACATACAAAAATAATATGTCACAACCAAACTTGGTTCTTCCAAGAATGGAAGCTTATTTTAACATTTAACAATAAATCACTAAAATTATCTTAAAATGTCAGTAAAAAAACTTGAGGGATGGGTGTTTAACTCAGTGGTCCAGCCCAGGTTTCACATGTTCAAAACTCTAGCTTTAAGCCCCACTAAAAAATAAAAATAAAGGGGCTGGGGATTTAGGTCAGCGGCATAAGCACCTGCCTTGCAGGCAGGCAGTCATGAGTTCGATCCCCGGTACCAATAAAAAGGAAAAAGACAAAAAATAAATAAATAAGAAAAATAAAATAAATTGAGGATCCTCCAACCTAAAATAAAAATCAATATATGAGTGCAATTTAAAAAAAATCAACCTGATCATCTCAGTAGCTATCAGACAAAGCAACTGATCAATTTCAGTACCCATTCATGATTAAATTCGTAACAAATTTCCTCAATAAAAAATATCTGTGAAAACCTAGACTAACATTACTGATGAAATATCAGAAGCTATCTCACAGAGTCAATGTTACAATACTATCAAAGTCCCTTCACAATTTATTTGCAATTTCAACATTATACTAGAAAGTATACAGCACTTTTTTAAATTAGCACATGTTAGCAGTACATAATGATTACATTTATCAACCTGTATCCCTTTCCCCTTCTTTTTGCTCCAACTCTTGGTCCTCTTCCCATTTTTAAAAGCTCTATTTTTATCACCATTTTTTCCTTTAATTCTTTTTTTAATTTTCAAGAGAATAAAACAAAAAACAGAACAAAGCAGAACAGAACAATGCAAGCAACACAAGACTTCAAAACAAGACAACATGAAATCAACAGTGGCTACCATAACTCAATTCTTTTTTTTAAATAAGCAAGATATTGATTAGGAACAAAACTATTATGTATATGTGACATTATCGTAAATGTACACAATCCAAAAGAATCTATATGTAAATAAGAATACATGATCAATATAAAAACTTGTTAATATTTTTATGTACTAGCAATAAGCTATTAGAAAATAAAATTTTAAAAAAGTATGATAACAATTGCATCCAAGAAAAAAAAAAATGAAATACCTAGGGATGAATCTAATAAAAGATTTGTAGGCTCTCTACAGAGAAAACCATAAAATATCTCTAAGAGAGAATAATGACTCTAGTAGATAAGTGAAGAAATATATCATATATTCAGATTCATATATTAAATACTATAAAGATGTACATCATTCCTTTTTTTTTGTATCAGAAATCAAACTTACGACCTCGCACTTGCCAGGCAGGCACTATACTGCTGAGCTACATCTCCAGCATTCTTTTTAAATTGATCCACTGATACATCATACCCCAAACAAAATGCCATTCCTTCCACAGCCAATGAAGTAGTAAATTCATTCTAAAATTTAAATATATATTCAAAGAGCTAATTGCCAATAGCCAACATAAGAATAGGAAAGAGGCCGGGCATGGTGGCTCATGCCTGTAATCCCAGCACTTGGGAGGCTGAGGTAGGAGGATTGTTTCGAGTTTGAGACCAGCCTGGGCTACAAAGTGAGCTCAAGGCCAGCCTCAACTGCATAGCGAGACCCTGTCTCAAAAAAGACAAAAAGAATAGGAAAGAGATCAAAGTTGGAGAACTTGTAACACTGGAGGGATTAGAAAAACATGGCCTCAGGATAAAGATAGACTTCGAAAGGAACACAGGAAGAATCCATAAATAGCCCCAAACATATACTATTACTTATGACAGACATACTGCAGGGTAGTGGTAGAAGGGCAAGATGCTTCAATAAATAATGCAAGGTTATCTGGATATTCATAGAGCAGGAAATAAACTTCATGCTACATACAACAGTTAATGGGAAACAACATATGAAGAAAATAATGAAGGTTCCTGAAGCAATGTAAGAAAATACTTTTATGATTCTTGGTAAGCAAAGATTTCTTAAATGTTCTTAAATGGTATTCAAAAGCATTATTTAAAAAAAAAAAAAAAAAAGCACTGAGGATACAGTTCAATGTTAAAGTACTTGCCTAGGGCTGGGGATTTAGCTCAGTGGTATAAGCTCCTGCCTTGCAAGCAGGCAGTCCTGAGTTCGATCCCTGGTACCAATAAAAACAAAAAAGACAAAAAAAAAATAATAAAGTACTTGCCTGCAATGCACAAAGCTCTGGGGTCAATCTGCAGTATGCAAAGATGTACAAAAATATATACATACATACATACATACATACATACAATTATATAAAAAGCTTTAGTAAAATCAAAGAGTGTCTGTTCATCAAAAGATTGCATTAAGAAGTAAAAGGGCAAAACACATATTGAAAACATTTGCAATGCCAAAGTTCCATAAGGCAAACTGAGGTGGCAAACAAGCACATGAAAATGTGCTTATTAGTCATTAGGGAAATGTAAATTAAAACACCGATGAGAAACCACTGCACCTGTACCAAAAACAGCTAGCTTACAATGACAGACGTCAAAACAATGGTTTACCTTTCAAAGGAGACAAGGGAAGGACAAAAGAAGGGCACCATAGAAGCAGTGCAGGCAATATTTTATCTCTTTATCAGGCTAGTGAGAAACACAAAGGTATTTATTTTGCAAGAGCGCTACACTTGAAGTGGGCAATGGTGGTACACAACTGCAGTCCCAGCACTCAGGCAAGAGGCTGAAGCAGGAGGATCGCCGTGAGTTCAAGACTAGACTGAACTACATAGCAAGATCCTGTCTCAAAAACACTCTACGCTTGTGACATGCTCACTTTTCAATATAAATTAGATTTTATTCAGTAAGTACACATAAAAAAAAACTTCTTGTAAGCTACCCAACATCTCGGTTAGTGGTTCAGTGATGACAAATCTATGTATGGCAAGCATACTGCAGTGAGCCATTATGTCAATAAAAGCTCTAAACTAGGTGTGGTGGTGCATGCCCATGATCTCAGCACACAGGAAGCTGAGGCAAGAGGATTGCTGTGAGTTCAAGGCCGTATGGGGTAAAGATAAAAAAAAAAGGAAAGAAAGCTCTAAAAGGTTCAGCATCACTGGTCTAAGTGGTTTTACCAGTGAATTCTACTAAAAATTTAAGGGAGAAATAACATCAATCTTAAATTCTTAAAAAACAAAATCTCACTTAATAATGTCAGCATAACCTGTCGCCAAAAGCTGACAGGAATGTTACAAGAAGAGTAAATTACAGAACAATCTATATCATGGACAAATGGACAAAATTATAAAAGTTTTAAACAAAATATTAAGTTGAATCCAGTAATATAAATAAATTGGGTTTATAATAAGGCACTTAACATTTGAAAATGGATCAATCTAACTCAACAACAATAGACTATAAGAGAAAAAATCATGATTATCTCAATACAGGAAAAATATCTGATAAACAACAAGATTTGTAAGAAATATATATATATTTCATCTTAGCTAAATAAAAATAGAAGGAAACTTCCTCAGTTGATATGGAGTTATCTACAAAACAAACCTGTAAGTTAACATCACACCTAAGAGTGAAAAGGGGAAAAAAGACAAAGATTATATTACTATTTCTTTTCAACATTTACTAGGAGACAATGTAACAGGGAAAAAAAGTTATAGAAGATTTAAAAGGAACAAATAAAATGGAAATTATCACATTGTACACAATTACATAGAAAATCTAAAGAATCCACAAACTTATTAAAGGATAAATATTCAGCCTTCACAAGCAAACTATTAAAACCCGAAAAATATACAGGTAAAAACAGGAGATGAATAAATAAAATTGTGGTACAGTCAGAAAAGGAAACCTGTACAGCAGTGAATTTAACTTCTGCTACAAACACTTGATTCAATCTCACAGAACGTTGAAAGACCCAAGAGCACATACTAGAGACCCACTTATACATTTAAAAACAGGGAAATTAAGCTATGAAGTTAAGACTCATCTGGGTTAATGTTAGAGGACAATGGCTACTTTTAGAGACAAAAGAAATCATGACTTCGTATTTCCTCAGTATCCAACACTATAAACCCCCAAATAGAGCCTATATTCAGCCCCCAAAAGAGCTATTATCACACCCATCAAGCTATAGATTAACTTGTCATTGCATTCTCTATTGTCTATGAACAATTCAAGCAGAAGATTTAAATTTTCATGTTTTCAGTGCATAACATTAAGTTCAGCTCATGGTAGTCACTCAGTACATTTCATTTTTATGTGTATACACTTATAAAGCAGACTGTAAAACCATCTAGGATGAAACCTAACTCCAACACTTTCTCCAAAGCAATGAGCACACTACAGGTATACAGTGATAGCTAGCAGTGCAACCTGTACCAAAACTTGGTTCCTTGGACAAAATGCCCTTTTCAAACTATACAATCACCTAACTTCATATTAGAATTGCAAACAATCATTTTTCTATTACATGTAAAGATTTCCAGAATTTTTGAGTTAGAAAAAAACAATCGAGACCTACCCAAAACTTCCAGTAGCCTGCTCAAGGTCAAGAATACAGCCAGAAGAACCAGGACTAGGACTCAGATCCCTTGGCTTGTTTTAGGGGTTTCAATCATAATTCCAAAAGACACAGTCCAAACACCATCATCCTAAATGTTGAAATCCCAAAAGATCAAAAGTCCTGAAGTATAAAGTCCTGAAAGATCAAAATCCCAAAAATACACCTCCAGGGTTGGGGATTTAGCTCAATGGAACAAGTACTTTCCTGGCAAGTGTGAGATCATGAGTTCGATCGCCAGTACCAAAAAAAATAACAAAATTTTTAAACATTGTGTTAAAAGGCATTTATTTACATTTTTAAAGAGTTTAAAGATTTTTTTTTGGTCCTGGGAATTGAACTCAGGACCCTGCACTTGCCAGGCAGGCATGGTGCCACCAAGCTATATTCCCGGCCCTCTATGATGTTTTGGTACACAGAAATCCATTCTGTATGCACTCATATACAGTGTATACCACAAGTTTGACAGAAACACTGGCTACAGAACAGCAGTACCACTGCACTATCTTCTTAACTTGCCAGGCATGTAATTATTTTCAAACAAGTCAATAACTTCACTGGCTTCTTCAGATAAGCATACCTCTTTTTTTCTTTCTTTCATTTGCTTGCTTACTTTTATGAGATACAGTCTTACTATGTAGTCTAGTCCAGCCTTGAATTTGCTGTGTAGCTCAAAATGACCTTGAATTCATGATCTTATCCTAGGATCCTGAGTGCCAGGATTACAGATATGCACCACCATACCTGGCTCTGGCTCTAATTTATTAAAACCTGGAATTTCATCAGCTGGAAGGAATGCCAACAATGACAAATGACACATTTAAACTTAAGTTTGCATCATTACCATTTCACATGACCAATATTCATGTGAATTTTCTGTCAAACACATTGTGCTAAGCAAAAAAAAAGAACTTTTCTCAGTAACGCCCTGACATTCACTTCTAGAAGTTTTTTTTTTAAGAGACAGGGTCTCACTATATTGCCCAGGCTGGAGTGCAGTGGCTATTCACAGGCGCAATCCCACTACTGATCAGCACGGGAGTTTTGACCTGCTCCGTTTCCAACCTGGGCCGGTTCACCCCTCCTTAGGCAACCTGGTGGTCCCCTGCTCCGGGGAGGTCACCATATTGATGCCGAACTTAGTGCAGACACCCAATTGGCATAGCGCACTGCAGCCCAGAACTCCTGGACTCAAGTGATCCTCCCACTTTAGCCTCCCGAATAGCTGGAACTACAGGCATGAGCCACCATGCCCAGCTACTTTTAGAAGTTCTGATCACACATAATTCCAACCTGTCAGTATGATTTGAGAATTCAACTGAAACTCATTTTCTTCCCTAAATATTGAAACAAACCTTTAAAAAGTCTGTTTTTCTAGTCATTAATAAAGAAGCAGATAACTTCTAGAATTTTTAGACCAAACAAGGGCATAAATTATATGTACCTGATTTTAAAAAAAATGAACACCAGCGATGGTTTTGAAAGTGCCATCTATTAGGCAAAATGAGGCATCCACTGGTTTTTCAAAGTTTGACTTAGTGTAAATACAAGAAGTCTACATTCTTCAACAGTCAAATCTCTAAGCCCATTTAATGTGTTTTCTAACACTAACGGTATATTTTCAAGTGCCTTTGATTCAGAAAGTAATAAACTCATCAGATTCTTTTTTTTTTTTTTTTTTTTTTGTCTTTTTGAGACAGGGTCTGGCTATGTACTTTAGGCTGGCCTTGAGCTCACTTCTTAGCCCTGGCTGGTCTCAAACTTGCAAAGATCCTCCTGCCTCAGCCTCTGTAGTGCTGGGATTTTAGGTGTGCACCACCACATCAGGCTAGATTTTTCTGGGCTAAAAAAAAATTTTTTTTTTGGTCTTTTTGAGACACAGTCTCTCTAGGCAGTTCAGGCTGGCCCTGAGCTCACTTTGTAGCCTACGCTGGTCTCGAACTCAGTACAATCTTCCTGCCTCAGCCTCCTAAGTACTGGGACTACGGTGTGAGCCACTCTGCCTGGCTTAAAAAGCATATATTTTTAAAGTAAACATGGTGGTATGGACAAATGTACAGAAATAGTACAGAAGTGAATAATCTGAACAGAGATTGCTTGTATTTGTTACCTGCATTTTTTTTTCTTTTTTTTTTTTTTTTGGTACCGGGGATCGAACTCACAACCTTATGGTTGCCAGGCAGATGCTTTGCCACTGAGCTATATCCCCAGACCCCTATTCTCACTTTTTTGGTCTTAGAGACACTGTACTTTTATTTAGAGAGAAAATCTGATCTATAAATTTTCTAAGCATATGTTATCCATCTGAAAGTCTGGTTAAGGCTGGGGATATAGCATACATGAGGCTATAGGTTCAATCCCCAGTATTACAAAAAGAAAATCTCGTTATTACAACTAAACAATATTTTTTTCACAACACCAATAATTAGCTTTCAAAGTTTTACCTTTCACCATGAAGTGTCCTAAGAGCACCAAACTCATCACAGCCTTTTTTCAAAAGAACAAACTCACAGATTCCTTCCATTGTGTTGAAAGGAACACAGTAAGAAATAATAATCAGAACAACAAAGTAACAATATTTTCCCCAACAGCAAATCTATCTCAAGGTTCTCCAGAGACAAAACCAGTAAAGTATAAGAGAAAAGTTATTGGGGGAATTGGCTCACATTATTATTGTGGCTGAGAAGTCCCACGAAAGACAATCTGAAAACTTGAGATGCCAATAGCATGGCTTAGTCCAAGCCCAAAGACCTGAAAAGCAGGGAAACCAATGGTGCAAATCTTAGTCCAAGACCAAAAAAGCCTGAGGACTAGGATCAACTGATGTTAAGTCTTAGATGCCAAGAAGCTGATGTTCACAACAGTTGCAGAAAACTCTGTCCTACCACAAAGAGACCAATTCACTTTCTGTAGCTGTTCTCTCGAGACCTCAGGCATACTGGATGATGCCTACCCACAATGAGGTGGATATTCTCCACATATCCAGACTCAAGATACTAGTCTCCACTGGAAACATCCTCACAGACAGGCCCAAGATAATGCTTAACCAGGTTTGTTAGTGTACATTCTACCTAACAGGATGAGACTTTCATCTACACAACTAAAAATACACTTATCAATTCCCTAGTATGCTGCTTTCTATAGCTCTTAAATTAGCCTTTTTTTCAGTAGGAATTGTGATTTTCAAGATTTTGGCTTCCAGGATTTCAACATTTGATACTGTAATCTTGGGCTGGGGATATAGCTCAGTGGCACAGTAACTGTCTGGCAAGCACAAGGTTGTAAATTCGATTCCTGGTATCAAGAAAGAGGAAAGAAAGTGTGAGAGGAAGAAAGAGAGATTGTAATTTGCCTAAATTGTGATGGGGGAAGAGTTAGGACTTTTGGGATTTTGATCTTCTGAAATAGCAACATCTGGAATTATAGATTTGGGGATTGTTTTTCAGTATAATGACTGGTACCATTCTCTTAGTGCTTCTCACAATCCATTCAGTTTTCTTCTTGTATCATGTGCTTTCTCAAAATGACACAACTACTTTACTACTATTTTATATTTAAATGTTTAACATCAGTTGCAAGACTTTTTAGAAATCTCATTCAAAGTTTGGCTCAAACACATGAATACTAAAAGTACCAACAAGTTCAACCAGGAAAACACCATTTCCAGTTCCAATATCAAGCACTGATGCATCCAATGGGATCTTGTGTTTCTCCATCCACCTTATTAGTCGAGTCATACTCTCTTCACCAAACCTGTTAAAAACGGAATCAGTTACAAATGACAAATAGAGCAAAAGTTACAGCTATATTCCACTTAAAGTGTTTATATCATATGCTCAATTAAGGCTTTTTTTGAACATAAGTACTATCTGTGACTGTGTGACTTTTGTCTCTATAGTTACTTATGAGAAAATACCTTCAAAAATAGAACAGAATAGACAAGTCGATTACTTGCTACATGACTGCAGAACAGACAAGTCAGTTTGTTAGCAATAACACTCGAAAATATTGTCCCAACATCTGTTTTCTTTCTTTCTTTCTTTCTTTTTGTCTTTTTTCATTTTTATCGGTACCGGGGATCAAACTCACGACCGCCTGCTTGCAAGGCAGGTGCTTATGCCGCTGAGCTAAATCCCCAGCCCCCAACATCTGTTTTCTTGATCAGTACAGGCTGATGGATCAAAATTATTGCTTACTGATAAAAGACAACTACAGAACAAAAGTAATTTCCCAATCAATTTAAATGTACATCATTAGAAAGAAAAGATACTTTTAATTCTACCCACTTAAGCCAGACTCAATCCAGGATTCCTAGACTTTTAGGTTGCCTTCCTCTGGTGTAAGCACACATAATCATTTCAATATAATATTATAAATCATAATTTTTCTAACTCACCAGATTTCTCCCACATCTCCATATTCTTGGAAAGTTTGTAGTTCTCTCTCATAGACAGCATTCCAACTATGTAAACAATAAAATACAAGGTGAGATTCTAGAATTAAACAGTGTTATGAATTAAATATATGCTTCCAATATATCACAGAGAAGTTTACAACATTGTTAATAATGCAATAAGTGCACATAGTTCAAATTCTTAACATCCTAAGGTTAAAAGAATAAAGTGTGGGCAAGCAGAATAAGTTTACGCATGTATGTAAAGCACTTACAATATCTGATGCATAAATGCTATGTAAATTTTAGCTTTAAAAAGTACAAAGAAACAATTATCCAAGCTTCTTAAGTCCCAGACCCAGGTCCAAAACTGTGCAAGCACAGAGTTAGTTGTTATCAAGTATCTGGCCTTCAATGCGCAAATACAGTATTTTCATACAGGAAAACCCATCAAAGATAAAATCTACTTAAAGGTTAAATCCTAAACCAGTCTACTTCCTCTGTTATTTGTCTCCACATCCTCCTGTATTATAAGCCTATGTTTATGTTTTCTTTTAGTCCTCTCAAGTACTGTACTTCCCTCTTGTATGCCTTCTCTCTCTATAATCTCTGCTTCCTTTCATCCAAGTTACTTTTGAACCTAAGGTTCCCCCATATTCATTCATTCGTCTGTTAATTCACTAAGCAATTACTGAGCCTTTATTTTACCTCCAATCACTTTCTCTTATCCCCACCCCATGCTCCACCATATCCTCACTCCCTTCCTCAAGTCACCTACCCCTCCAGGTCTCACATCCTTTAGCATTTTCAGCTAAAGTCCTTACCCTTGTCCACCAGCCCTCTTCGCCAGCTTCACCCCTCTTTCTCCCAAACCTGTGCCAGTTCAACACCCCTACAAGGCCTCCCCAAGAGCTTCTGAGTCCGTCCCGCACCCACAAATCCCTTCTCCTGAAAACCCGTTAAACTCCCCGCAAAGTGGCTCCAGGGATTCCTCTTTTCAAACCTTCTTAAACGTCCCAAAGCTGCCCTTCATGCTCCTCCCCTCAAACCCCGAGGATACTTCTATTCCCGGGTGTCCTTGCCCCCCTGCGACGTTCAACTTCCCCTGACTCCGTGCCGCACTCACTGCTCTCGGGTCCCCAGCGCCGATGGGACAAAGCTATCCTCCTCGAGACTGTCTTCTCGGGACCTTGCCGGTAGCGCAGCAACCGTAGCGCAACTATGGTCAACTTCAGCGCCCGCGTTCATTTTCCTCAGCCAAGAAGTGAGCCGTTGGGGCCGCCATAGAGACGCGGCGCAGGCAGAGCGGACACAGGGGGCGGGGGTGGGGGAGGAGGTGGCCTCTCTAGGCGGTAGAAGGTGGCTTCTCTACTCTTCCGGGCGGCCGGCTCTGGTTGGGGTTGAGGGATGCGACTTCTCATTTTCTCCCAGACCTGTAGCACAGGGCTGGTCTGCAATCTCACTTTCCACTCTGTGTTCACCAGCGTGCGTCAGTGGCACCCCCTCCGTCGAGGTCTAAGTGCAACTATATTTGCGTAGCGTTTTTTGTGAGAGACCATTCAAGATACAGCATTTTAGGGGCCTGGGGATTCAGCTCAGCGGCATAAGCGCCTGCCTTGCAAGCAGACATTCATGAGTTCGATCCCCGGTACCGGTAAAAACGAAAACGACCAAAAAAAAAAAAAAAAAAAAAGACTGACAAAATACAGCATTTTGGAAATGTCTAGCAGAAGGAAAGCCAAAACACCAAAAGCAGGCAGCATTCAACTCAAATGGAGTTGAGCCACTTCATGGCATCACATCGTGAGCACATATGGGAAGGGTAGGACGGCCCATCGCATTTTTGGCTTCCTGGCCAAGAAGGTAATTTCATTTGTGGCAGGGATTTTGGCTTGGAAAGAGCATTCTGGCTTCCTCTGACTTGTTACCAAGTGCATATGAGGGTTTATGACCAGGGAAATGAATGCTCTCCGTTTCTCCACAGTACACCAGCCGCGGGGATCAGTGTGAGAAAGAGTATCTCTGAAAGAGTTAGGGAAGATCTTCAGGCAACTATGAGTAAAGGCTGATGAGAATCCATGTGCATACTGATTAAAGAACTCAAGAAAGAGCGTAAATAACCCTATTACAGAGCAGTAAAACCACCTGATACTGTGGCCGATTAATGCTGCTTTGGGCGGCATTATTTTGATCTTCTCTAGACTCTAGAAGCTAAAGAAAGCAAGTTTTGAGTGTGACTGAGTGGGTTTTTTAACTTTTAGGTTCTAATTAAGAAACACCCATGAAAGATAAGCTCATCTTCAGCCTGGTGTCTTGCCAACACTTAATATGTTTTTGCTTTGAATAAACAGTTGTTGGTATGGAGCCCTGGAAAAATCCCACGATATATACAGAGCTCCTTCCATGGCTCCAGGCCGGATTAATCTGGCTGTTTAGGCCTCAAGTCTGTGGGGGTGCCATCTCTGGTCACCCTAGGCAAAGGAATTCTTGGTAGGGGGAGGAAAAGCTCAATCAACTAAGATGCCCATCCTCACAGACAAGTAGGAATGTGCCAAGAGACACAGTCCTTCTGATTGGGTGCCCATTACATGAGGCAGGAGAGAGACTTTAAGCACTTTAGGTTACCTGTCTCCTCAGTTGTCTCATGCCCACAAACTGGCGCCTGAATCACCCATAACTGCTTCAAAAAGTCAAACACTTTTTAACTAGGAAAATCCAGGTTCAAGAGCAGAGCTTTCCCTTTCTTGACTCTGCAGCAATCCGCACCACTAACCACAGTACTTGAAAACCCTCCTTGTTTTCCCAACATAGCCTGCTCTAAACTGAGACTTTACAAGGGATATTGGATGGCTGTAGAGAGCTGTAAATGAGATCAGCCTGGTCAAATCTTACCTGCCAGGCACACGATAAATGCTCAGTAAACATGATCAGTCTCTTTAACTATATAATGAAATTTAAAATGAATTTCTGTAAGGAAGATTGGCTAATACATAGTACCTGTTAAGAGCTTAGAATGGGGCCCAGCATACAGTAAGTGTTCAGTAAATGTTAGCTATCATTTTTTTAGCTATCATTCTTACTATAGGTTGAGCATCCCTAATGCCTATCATTTTTGTTATAGGTTGAGCAAAGTTCAAATTGCTTCAAAATCTGAAACTTTGTACTTAAATATTTCAGATTTGGAAGCATTTCAGATTTCAGATAGGGCAGTTCAATAATTAAATTCTATGCAAATATTCTAAAATCTCAAAACTTCAAAACCCAAAACACTTCTAGCCCCAACCCTGTAGTCACTTGCAATTCCATTCTCTTGCCATCACTCCATACTTTTCTTGCAGCTGCCTGGGTGTCTCTTGTTACATTAACTCAGTAAATTCAGTGGAGCATTATGCCTCTTCTTCCCTCTCTGCTCAGTCTCCTCTTAATCTCCAAACTCAGGGACATTTCTCTAGTCTGTCACCACAGCCCTTGTTTTCTTCTCTCTGCTCAGGCTCACTGCACACTGGCATCATGGTAGCAGCTTCTGAACGAACATCACGGGAGTTGTTCAGCACTTGGCCTCTCTTAAGGCTTCAGGTCTGCCTGGCTCCCTTTTCTTACCCCAAAAGGCCTCCAAGACTCAGCCAATTTTTCTTTCCTTTAGTGTCTGACATTATTCCTCCCTTTCCTTTGCATTTTTCTTCCTGATCATGGACCATAGAGTTAAGCCAATTTGAACTTCAATCATAATTTAATGGGGCTGGGAATATAGCTCAATAGTATAAGTGCCCACCTGGCAAGCCTAAGGTCATGAGTTTGATCACTGCTACCAAAAAAAATCATTAATTTCTTCCAGGAATGACATAAGGAAAGTGACTTAATTTAAACCTCTTAAATCTCAGTTTCCTCAGCAACAAGTGGGCATAATCAAAATGAAACTGGCCTTTCTCATCCCCATTTTTAGACCTATCAGAAAAGAGCATGGCATTCCTATGCATATATATACAAGCAGAAATAATTATATTATTTTGATATATATAAATGGAAACTTACTATTTGCAATGTTTGCAACTTGACAATATTGTGGCAATGTACTTGGAGGTCTTTTCCTGTTAATGCCTATAAATCTCCTAGCTTCTAAACTACTTATTGGTATCATAAATTGTCAGTGTGTGCTGGAAACTTGTGTTAAATACATGCAATTTATCATCTTAGTTATGCTTGAAGAAAGCCACACAAGTTAGATACTAGTATTGCACATGTCATAGATAAACCTGTTCATAGAGAAGGCCCAAACATACAGAGGGAGTGCCACACCGAGATTAGAACCCAAGCAATCTCACTAAAGCCTTCACTTATAACCACAATACACATTAGTATGCTGTATTAACATTGATGTTTTGCTGAATTTTTTTTTTTGAAACAGGGTCTTTCTCTGTAGTCCTAGCTAGCCTTGAACTCACTATGTAGCCTAGGCAATCCTCCTGCCTCAGTCTCCTGAATGCTGGGATTACAGGCATGCACCACCAAGCTTGGATTACCGAAAGTTTTTATGAAGATGTCAACCACAAGAGATTATATCACACAACACTTGTTCCTAAAAATTCTTTATCCCATAACTCTCTTCTCCTAAATTCAGAATTATCACTGTGCCTACTCATCTCTTCCCATTCTTGCTCCCCTCCTACCCCAAACTGTGCCAGTACATCTGGCCCTATTTCTTTTTTTGTTCCTGTATTCCATATTTTTTGGAGGGGTGGATCACATCCAGGGCCTCTTGCATGGTAGGATAGTGGTCTACCACTGAGCTACATCACCAGTTCAGGGAGGGATAATTCTTTGTTATGCGGCCTTTCTTGAGTTTCACATTGGAAAATGTCTCCAAATATTGCCAACACTCCTCTCAGGGACAAAAGTGCTACCAGTTGGGACTCCCTGAGTTAATGACATTATGATAACCAGGAGAGAGATGAAAGTGGTTTGGACCAATGTGGCAGATGTGCTGGTGGTGACTGTAGGACTCTGGAGATCTGTCTATTGATTGAGACAGTCTTGCCATATAGAGTCTGTCAAAAAAAAATGGAAACACACTTCAGCAGTTCACCATACTAATAAATGTGTGGAAGCTAATCGCTACCACTCTGAGGACTCTTGTTATTGTAGAGACTAAAGGTAAGTTGTATTAATATCATGATGTCTCACTATATTTAGTATTAAAATATTTATACGAGTTTTTCTTTTCCTGACGTACACTTTTAAGACTGTAGTTCAGTTTGGCCTGGAATTCTGAATGTTCCTGCCTCACCCTCTCCAGAGATGAAATCACAGGCATACACCACCCTGCTGGCAAGGCTCTTAATATATTTTGAAGACCCTACTAGCTGATCACATGTAAGGTGTGAGAGAAAGGGAGATGTCAAGGATAAGTTCAAAATTTATCACTTGAGCAACTGTAGGTGAACCATCCTATTTCTTGACTTTTATAAATGTAAAATGGGGAACTTTGTGGGAAATCAAGAGGTCAGTTTTGAACATGAGTCAACAAACTGAAAAATAATTAATTCCTTCCCTAAATTTTCTAATTTTGAGTTTATTTTCGCTGCTATTTATTGTTTGTATCTCCTTCCATATTTTTCATTAAATCTTTTTGTACCCAGAACTCAATCACCCCTTACCACCTTCACTACTTTTGCCATCTACTATTATGTAACTCCATACTCATCCCATGTTGAGATAATTGTGAGGGAGGGTTCTCTTTCCTCTTTTCCTTCTTAGCACTGCAGTCTCAACCTCGGCAGGTTGAATGAATGGTCTTCATTTAAGTTGAAACCACCTCCTATCACTATTGTGTCAAACTCAAACACATTCAATTGTCTCAATCATCTCCCGCTTTTTATATTTCAGTTCCATAAAAGTTGGCTTTTAAAACTGGAAGTTTTGCTGGCAAAGGGGGCAAACAAAATAGGGAGATAAACACAGAGGAGGCTGACTCTGAAGCTTGGGAAGGGCACCATGCAGGATACTTTTAGAGGAAAGCTTGCTTTCCTTAGCCCTTCGCACTCCGAGCTCCGGCTATTGCTTTCGCCGCCGCTGACTCCATTTCCCAGAATGCCTCGAGGGGAAAGCGGCCGGAAGGCTGTGCGCCCTCCGCGGGGCATGATGGGGGAATTGGAGATTTCCATCATGGCGGCTTCCATTTCGGGCTACACCTTCAGCGCTGTATGTTTCCACAGCGCCAACAGCAACGCGGACCACGTAGGTGCCGGGTCCCCTGCAGTGGCCGCTGGGGCCTTCACCCTCTGCCTCGGGCGAGCACCCGCAGCTAAGCGGGATCCGCTCACGGCTTGTTTCCCCCGCGCCCCTGGGCGGGCCCGTTGAGCTGGTGACCCAAGCGGCTGCCGCCGCGGAGGAGCTCCTTCGCCCCGGTGGGCCTTCTCACTCGACGCCCACCGTCTCCCGGTCGTCCCGGGACAGTAGTCCCCCGATCCAGCAAACCTGTCCCTCTTGTGTCCTTGCAGTGTCAGGAATCGCCTGGCACAACTGAACGCCCGCCGTTCCCTTAGTCAGGCTTGTAGATTTAAGAGGGGCACCAGGGGTCTGGAAGCAGTGGAAAGGTCGGGCTTTCGATGTGGGACCGGCGTTGAACCCCGCCCTCAGGTTTCACATGTTGTCGTGAATTAAATCATGGCTGTCACTATTCATGATTGTTAGAAGCGGTCGTATGTTTTTCTCTCCTCGGTGGAAAACGGAGAATGTAAACAGGACTGTTAGGTGCAGACGTCTGTTTACATTTCCATGAAGTTGCCTGTCTGGTTCTTTGGCGAAGGTTCTAAGACCACGGAACTAGTCGCGGTGAAATAAGGAAGTGACAGGCCCACGTCTGAGTGACGAGAAATGCAAAGGCTTGGAGCCCACAAGGGGAGAAGAGCCTCTCTATTTCAGTGTATTTATTTTACGAATTGCCTTTTAATGTCACCAGCCTCTATTTGAAGTTTTTTGGTGAGACTAGGTATTTTTTTCTCTTAAACGGTGGCATTTAATTTGCCCACCAAATTGAGGAGGGAGTTATTTTAAGTGATGTTAATAGTGAATGCTTCAAATTCATTGAATTATTGGGTGGGTTCTCTGTGGCAGTCATTAGAAAGCAAAATCAAACACTGAAGGAGGAACTAGACTTGGTTTGATATCAGCAGTGTTAGCTTTCATTAATATTAACTGATTTCACAGGGAAGCAATTCGACTAATAAGTTGAATGCAATTCAATTACTGTACTTTCCTTCTCTTCCGTGTTGATGGTAAACACTAATGATAAGAATATGTATAACTCATGAGTTTGATCACTCCTGGTACCGATAAAAACGAAAAAGACAAAAAAAAAAAAATATGTACAACATAGTTTTTTGCCCCCAGAGGCAAGTCTGAACACTGGCCATTGGTTTGGCAGCTAATTGATAATATAATGCAGTTCAATATGTAGGTGGTTTGTGATAGTCCTCTAATATTCCACAAGCTATTAAATAAGATTTCAGTGATGCTTTTCATCCTATTTTGTAGAGTGCCTGATAATGTCACAGTTTGCGTATAAAACTAGCTTACTGGGGCTGGGGATTTAGCTCAGCGGCATAAGCACCTGCCTTGAAAGCATACAGGCGTGAGTTCGATCCCCCGTACCGATAAAAAAGGAAAAAGACAAAAAAATAAAACAGGACCTCATGCATGCTAAGCAAGCCTATACCTAGCCTAATAAAAGTAATTTCAGTTTTTTTTTACTAAATACCCAGCCCCCAGTAATTTCAGTTTTAAAGTTCAACCAGGAATTTACTTTTTTTTTTCTTTTTTCTTTTTTTTTTGCTATTCCATGGATTGTTTCCGAGTTCTAGGTCTGTTAGCCAGTACTTTACTTCTGAGCTACATCCCCAGGTCTAGGAATTTACTTCTGTAATGCATACTTGTTTTGTTCATGTAAGAAATTAATTCAGCAGGGCATGGTGGAATGTACTTGTAATCCCAACACTTAGGAAACTGAGGTAGGAGGATCCTTCCAGCTCAAGATCACCATCAACTACATAATAAATTCAAGGCCAACCTGAAATAATATATTTTCTTTGTGAAAAAGCAAACAAGAAACAAATTAATTCAAAGTTATACATTATTCTGTAAAGCTGGGGTTAGCAAACTTGTTATGTAAAGGGACAAAGAGTGAAAGTAAATTTCTTGAGATTGGGAAACCATAGGATCTCTACCAATTACCCAATTCTGATGTTAGAGGGGGGAAAATAGCTACAGACAGTAAATAGAGTATAAAACTTTATAGACACTAAAATGTGAATTTCATGTAATTTTAACTTTTTTTTTTGGTGCCAGCGATTGCACTTGCCAGGCAGGCACTTATGCCACTGAGCTAAATCCCCATCCCTAATTTTAACATTTTTATCTTGTCCGTTTAAAAATTTATTATTTATTATTTAGAAACAACTTATTTTGCAGACTACATTAACAGGCATTGAACTGGATTTAGCCACCACATAATAGTTTATTTACTGCTGCTATAAAGTAACATTGTTAGGTATTGCAAAGCAGTAGATGAATAAACATTCACATACTTTGAAATGTTTAATGTCACTGTTGATTTAGATCACTTTCTCATAGTGAGAACTGTTATGATTCTCAGAAAAATAAAGGATCTAAGTTAAAGTGGAATTAAAGATAAATAATTTTATGTAATATTTAAGATACACTGAAAACTATTTGTATTAATCTGAAATTCAGATTTAACTCTGTCTTTTTGTGTCTGTGTATGCTAAATCTTGGACCCTTAAACTGTAGAACACTAGGAATTTATACCTATGTTCTTTGTGTCTAGTTCTATTGGAATACTAAATTTTTTTCCATTTTGCTTTAAAAATTTTTGTTTTGCTTGTTGCAAGACAGTTTTTTATTTATTTAGTTTTTGTATTTTTAAGACCAGGTATCACTATGCAGTTCAGGCTGGCCTTGAACTCACTGTGTAACCCAGGCTGGCCTCAAACCTGCAACGCTTCTCCTGCCTTAGCCTCCAGAGTGCTGGAATTACAGGCTTGTGCCTGTAAAGAAGAAGACAGCTTCTTTTGTAGTAGGAAATCATGATTGAAAGAATCATGGGTAAAGCAAACTTACTTAGTAGGTGTTTCTCAAACTGGTAGTTATCAACACTTTTTTGAGAATTTTTTTAAATGGAAATTATGTGTTATTCAACTTTGAGAAATGCCCTGTATGAGATAGTTTGGAATTTTAGGACACTTACCCTCCTTAAATCACATACAATAGTAAGATTATAAAGCATCTGTCTCTTCACCCTCCTAAACAGATTTGCACTTCCTACTGGAAGTAGTTTTAAACTAGAAACTTTCTGTGTTTGGTTTGATGAATCGACATAAGATTGAAACGTTGTGTAGTACAGGGAAATTATCCCAACATATTTATGCAACCACTATTTGTTTGGTATTTATACATTAGGCATTGTACTAGAAACAGAGCAGTGATATGAGCATGACACTGCTTTTGTGGAGGGTACAGTTTAGCTAGGGGTACACATTTGTTGTAAATCTGTAGTATGGTGAATGTTAAGACTAAGGAAAGAATCTGAGGTACAGGGAACACAGTGTTTAGCAGATGCTATTTCCATATTGTTGGACTCACCTCTCTGATGAGGTACCCTTTGAGTAAAGACCTGAATGAAGGAAAGGAGTATCTGCGGAGAGAGGTTCCTGGACAGTTTATCAGTTCATCCTCCCTTCAGGAAGGTTACTTTGACATTATCCAACTATGTTTGTGTTGAACGTGGCATCAAGTACTCAAACATTGAATAATATGCTTCATAATTCAGATTGATTATAGTGAGAGATATTCTTCAAAAGTACAAATAATTTATTAAAGAAAAAATGTTCTGTAAATGATATGAAATTTATTTTCTGAAATCTTAATTTTGTATACCAGCTTTTTCAAGAGCATTTTTCCCCAAATCAGGGAAAACATAAAGCTGTTAAAATAATACTTTATCTAACTACAGAATCCTTTTTTCTTTCTTTTTTTTTTTTTAAACAGCATTTCTTTTTTTTTTTTTTTTTTTTTACTTTTTTTTTTTTTGTGTGTGTGTTTTTCCTTTTTATGGGTACCAGGAATCGAACCCACGACTGCCTGCTTGCAAGGCAGGCGCTTATGCCACTGAGCTAAATCCCCAGCCAGAATCCTTTCTTCAAGCAGTCCAATAATAGACATCTCAGATTGCTGTGGTCTGTTGGTTATAAAATTGTTACATGTTCAGTAGCAGGATTTTTGAAGCAATGGGGTAAATTGTATCTGTTCAAGAAAAAAACCCTTTCCAAAAGGGTTGCCTGTGGTCCCAGCACTCAGGGAAACTGAGGCAAGTTCTCACGTTTGAGGCCAGCTTGGGTGATTTACTGACTTAACGAGAGCATGTCTGAAAAAATGATAATAAAGAGCTGGGCAGGTACCTCAGTGCAAAGGCCCTCAGTTCAATCCTCAGTACCATATTAAAAAAAAAAATAAAAGCAACCTTGGGATATTTCTGCATCCTGAGATTTTTTTGACATTGCTTGTAAGACTCAATAGGATTTAGATGGTAAATTTACCCCAAAACAGGGAAAACATAAAGCTGTTAAAATAATATTTTATCTTACTACAGAATTCTTTTTTCAAGCAGTCCAATAATAGACATCTCAGATTGCTGTAGTCTGTTGGTTTATAAAATTGTTACATCGCAAGCTTCTTTAGATTATTGTTAAAATTATAAAATTACACTTTTTTTTTTTAATCGGTACTGGGGATTGAACTCAGGACTGCCTGCTTGCAAGGCAGGTGCTTATGCCGCTGAGCTAAATCCCCAGCCCCAAATTACACATTCTTTATCGTTTTAATTCTAGTACAAGTTACCTTTGTATTTAACTTGTGACTTTTTGTTGTTGTTGTTACTTTTAGGAAGGATTTTTGCTGGGAGAGGTAAGACAAGAGGAAACCTTTAGCATCAGTGACTCACAAATTAGCAACACAGAATTTCTGCAAGTAATTGGTAAGTAACTTTATCATTGACTTTAGAAATGCCATATATATATATGTATATATATATACATATATATATATATATATATACATACAGTTATTATTTGTTTTCTTTTGACTGTTAACTGATTTAATTTTATTTATTTTTCGTTTTGAGACAAGGTCTCACTATGCATTTCAGGCTGGCTTGAACTCAAAGCAATCCTCGTGCCTTAGCTTCCCAAGTGCTGGAATTACAGGCATATACCATCACATCCAGCTCTTAACTGACTTTAATATAAAGTATTAAAAGTAAAAATCAAGCCGGGCATGGTGACTCATGCCTGTAATCCCCCCACTTCGGAGGCTGAGGCAGGAGGGTCATTGTGAGTTCAAGATCAGCCTGGGCTACAAAGTGAGCTCAAGGCCTGCCTGAACTGCATAGAGACCCTGTCTCAAAAGGACAAAAAATAAATAAAAATAAAAATCAACTGATTTAGGGGCTGGAGGTTTAGCTCAGCGGCGTAAGCGCCTGCCTTGCAAGCAGGCAGTCGTGAGTTCAATCCCTGGTACGGGTAAAAAGGAAAAAGACAAAAAAAAAAAAAAAAAAAAAAAAAATCAACTGATTTAATCTTTTTTATATATAATTATTCTATTCTTTGCCTCATATTAATCAAAAGTATTAAAAGTATTAAACTAAAATAATTTCACTAGTAAATGATAGATATTTTATGTCAGTGTAAACTTACATTGCATAGCTGTAAGTATAGATCTTCTATAAAGTTGTTTTATTTATTTATTTATTTATTTATTTATTTATTTATTTATTTTGGTATGGGGATTGAACTCATGACCTTGCACTTGCCAGGCAGGTGCCTGTGCCACTGAGCTAAATCCTCGGCCCTGTAAAGTTATTTCTTACTACCATCTATTATCACTGAGTGATACCAAATTTATTGAATCACTGAATGACCACCTTATTATCTTTTCAGAATCTTAGCAAACATCTAGTTTGTAAATTAGGCTTTCTTCATCACCAGTATTACCTCATACAGTAACAAATGCATGCATTATGATAGTCCTTTCTAGAGAGACTTGGCAAAAATGTTAACACTAGTTTACATATGGGGTTTCCTAGACTTATACAGCCTTCTAAAGGATGAGCCAAATGATCACTTTGTAAAGGTTGCTGGGGGAAGAGGAAGTCAAGTATTTATAAATACACCCATTCTCTCTCTCTCTCTCTTTTTTTATCAGTACCAAGGATCAAACTCACGACTGCCTGCTTTCAAGGCAGGCGCTTATGCCGCTGAGCTAAATCCCCAGCCCCGGATTAGTTTCTTTTTGATAAATGGAGATCATAGTCCTTTCAGGTACCTCTTGAACGGATTACCAAATAGCACGGCCTGATACACAGAACAAAACGGGATGTCTCATATATTTATGCAGCATTTATTGAAGAACTTCTTGTGAGAGACATATGCTAGGCAGAGAAAGGAATATCCAGATGTATCCCTGCCTTCTAAAACTATAGGAAGAATAAGACAACTAAATAGAAATATCAGATAATACAAAATACATGCTGTAAGGAAAAAACCCAGAAAATCCTGTGTCAGAGGTTAGAGAAAAATTGCCAAAGAGGAAATTGGTAAGGACATCATAAAAGAAGTTAATCTGGGACCAGTGAGCTGAACATTCAGGGAAGCATAGAGCAAGGAGTCATGAAACATACAAGGAATCTGGCCTGTTTCTCTCTGACTAAAACAGCATATGTAAAAACGAGGGGTTTGTGGTTTGAAATACTGATGACAGACTGAGTCATGTGAAGCCAAATTGTGAAGTCTTTCTGGTGGCCTACTGGTACGTGTATTGGGAGTAAGGGTGAGTCCTACAGTAGTGTTAGCATTTGGGAAAAACAAGTGGCATAACTGTTTCTTAAACACAGTTCATAGACAGTGACAACTGTCTTTTGCTGTGCAGTCTTTAATTCATTGGCTATATTCATTTTGTTGCATCAAACAATTATGTATCTCAAGGGCAAAATGTTTGGTGTTTGTTTGTTTTGCAACAGGGTTTCACTGTGTAGTCCAGGCTGACATGAAACTTGTGCTCCTTTTGCCTCAGCTTCCAAGTGCTGAGATTACAGAGTATACCACCATGCCTGGCTTTTTGGTAATATCTTACATGTATTGTTATCATTGTAATGTTTTTATTTAAAAAGTAAATACATAGTGTATTTGAAATTATAAGCCAGAGACAATGTAAAACTTGGATTGGGTGAAAAGCCCAACATTAGGTTAAGTGCCATGAATAGTATTCTTACCAGAAAAATGCAAAGTTTCTGGAATAGCTAAATTTCCTTTTAAGTAAGTCAGGTATGGTGACATATACCTGTAACCCCAACACTCAGGGCTAAGGCGGGAGAATTATGAGTTTGAGGCCAAACTTGGATAAACAGACTCTATTTTAAAAACAAAACAAAAAATGTTCTAAGTAAAATAAATTGACACAATTAGCCAGGTATGGTGGCACACATTGTAATCCCAGCACTTTGGAAGGCAGAGGTAGGAGGATCAAAAGTTTAAGCCCAATCTGGTAGTTTAGGGACTTAGTAATACACTGTCTCAAAATAAAAAACAGCTGGAGATATAGGTCAGTGCCAAGGTCTTCGGTTCAATTACAGTACTGCTAAACTCCCCAAAACTGTACTTATTTATTTGGTAGCATATACCCAGCCTTTTTAAAAATTTTTTTGCCTTACCTTACTTTCTTTAGAGACAGGGTCTCACTCAGCCCTAACTTACCAGGTTCCATAGTGCTGGAATTATACACGTGTGCCACCATGTCTAGCTTGACCAAATTTATTATGTCTTAAAAATGTCTAAATGAATACATAGGTACTTTTATCTTACTCTCTTCAAAAAGGAGGATTTTACTCAGAAAATCTCATTTTGAATGTGAAATGTCCACATCTTGTTTTGCATGCATATTTAAAAAAACAGCTAACTCATTTCAAGCAGACCTATTCTTATTCATTTATAGGAGTGTTTGGAAAGAGACAGCAACAGAAAAAGGTCCTCAGGTAATGAGTCAGTATAGTTAACAATTATTGGAAAGAATGGAAGAGGAAAGGAGAGTGTTCAATTCAACGACCAGGAAGAAAAACAAGAACAATGTACCGTATGGTGGGAGATTTTAGCAAAATTTTCACAGTACAGGAGAGGTCTTTCATATGGATAAGCTATAGACAAATAGAAAAATGGAAATGCCAGGCAAGGCTTCCCAGCCTCTGCCTTCTTTCTGAGGTCTGCTTAATCACAGCAGCTTTTTAGATGTCTGTCAGTTAATGTGTCCTTCAACTTTACTACAATTCATGGCTTTGTCAGTTGAAGCCCAGTGTCCTATTTGCTCCATGAAGTTCTTAGAGAACTTAGAGGGCTGAGTGAGACCCTGTCTCAAAAGAAAGTAAGGTAAATCTTGAAATAATTCAATTTCCTTCTGAAAATAGTACGTTACAAGAACATGTCTGAACCTAACTTTGTGTTCTCTGTATGTATGTGCATGGTGCTGGGGATCAAACTTAGGGTTTGACATTTGCTATGCAAGCACTCTACCACTAAGCACCCTAACCCAGAGCTGTAGCATATGCTTGAATTGTGATTTTAATTTTGGTTATAAATTACGAAGGATACCACTGGGGCAGCTTAATGACAGGAGTGTGCATATAGAGTTCAGAACTTTCTCCAAGGGTTTCATTAAATAGTAGTATTCTTTAAATAGAAGCTGGTTTTTTCTGTGAATTCTAGGAAATATGTTTGCTACAAATATTTCACATCTTAATGACTAATAGTATCTCTGTAATAACGTATGTTGCATTGTATGATTTTTTTTAACAAAAGAATATATTTCTAGATTAGGTTTTCTTATTTTCTTTTCTTTTCTTTCTTTTTTATTTTTTATTTTTTTTTTTTTTCGGTCCCGGGGATCCTACTCATGACTGCCTGCTTGCAAGGCATGCGCTTATGCCACTGAGCTAATTCCCCAGTCCCCGGTTTTCTTATTTTTATCACTATATAAATGCCACATGAAGCAGACAAACTTTTTCCCTGGGAAAGTTTTGCATTTGATGCACTTTGGCAGCATTAACACAAGCATAGGAGCTAATGGACATAGCCCCATATCTTTCAAGGTTGTGTGGTTCATTTTAATTGAGGTAAAATTACAGTCTGAAACTCTTGAGACTGACTTTTTTAAACAGCAGAAGATGAGTTGCTCTTTAGGAGACTGTGATAGAATTGAATAATCAGTCTCATGGTCTTCTAAGGAAACCAGACGCTAAACCCCTGATGAACTTGAAGAAATGGTTCATTCTTTTAATTACGGCAGCTTTTTAGATGTTGTTAGGATCTGCCTTATAAATGACTTTCTCCCTTGATACTGACTGTCTTTAAAAGGGTTAATAGGCTTCCAGAGTTCCTTCCCCTTGGAAACACCTGGTCCAAGTTGTCATGAGTTGTTCATTGGTTATTGATGATAGGGTAGTTAAGGCCCTTCTTTCCTCGAGCTGTCCTCAAAGCTTTTATCCAACTTGATTAAATGCTTCCAGTCGGTGGTTATGTTTTCCTATGATGCTCTGTTTAAATAGGTAAGTTTGAAAAGGCACATGATAGCAGGCATGTTCCTGAATAAAAGCTTTCAGATGCATTCTTATCATGCATGGACAAACTCATTCTGTAGTCTGCTTTGTTCTGAAAATGTGTCTCTGGGTATAAATGTTAACCTGCACTGCTGTCATTGGTATATACACAGTACCTGTTTAGGAGAGGAGAACTGTCTTTTTATAGTCTTAGATTTTGGTTTTTAAAAAACCCTGAGTTATTTTATAGTTGCCTGTGTCTTATATGACAAAGTTCTATTCTTATTTCTAATTACAGAAATCCATAACCATCAGCCTTGTTCAAAACTTTTTAGGTAAGTCACATTCTTCTTTGTAGCTTTTAGTCTTTATTTTTAAAATGTATTAAAAACTAATAGATCAGGACTGGGGATTTAGCTCAGTGGCATTAGGCACGCAGTCGTGAGTTCAATCCCTGGTACCAAAACAAAACAAAACTAATAGATTTATACCTATAGCGATTTATTGCTGTACAGTCACAAGTAGAGCTGGGAGTGCCTTAGTACTCAGTGAGTATTAACAGTGGGCAAGGCATTGTGTTAGGTGAGGAAAATGGCAAGGGAGAAATTGTAAGTCATGATCTCAGTGATTTAGAATAGAGGCTTTTCCTGTGAGCCTCCCTATCAAAATATCCTCAACCTTAGGGAAGAAAGTTAATCAGCGATTGCATATTGATAAAATAATGAGTGTTTTTAAAAGAAATAACACAGATTCAGTCAACTACAAAATGTAAGGAAAGGATCTGGGTACAGAGACACAAACTTCTGGTCCTAGCTACTTGAGAGGTGAAACAGAGTTGTGCAAGTCCAGGAGTTTAAGACCAGCCAGGGTAACATGGCAAGACCTTTTGTCGGAAAACAAAAACTAACCAATCAACCAACGAAATAAATAAACAAATAAAATTTCTAAAAATAAGGTAACACAAAACCCCTTCCACTTGATGACTGGTATGATTTCAACTGTGTGTTTTATAAAGCTCCCTGAAGTGCTACTTTTTCACCCTTATGGAAGCCAGGACAGTACTTTCTTTCTGGTAGACCCACATGAGCACCATTCACTATTCATGAATAGCATGTTCTTCCTTCACCTCTTCCAACCTTTTCTGCCTGGCTTTCTGCCGTGTGTCCCTGCAGCTTTTATCCTGGCCATTCTCCAAATACCTAGCCCCTTGTACTCACACACCCTTGGGGTTTTGTACCATGTTCACTGTACATATACACCACTCTCTGTGGATTGTTGCAGAGGGTTGTCTTCATGCAAGATGGCTGCCTGTGAACCTCAACCCTTTTTTTGGCTTTTTTTTTTTTTTATCGGTACCAGGGATGGAACTCACGACTGCCTGCTTGCAAGGCAGGCACTTATGCCGCTGAGCTAAATCCCCAGCCCCAAACCTCAGCCCTTTTAAATATACACATGACTGAAAGAGAAATAAGCAAGATAAGTGAGCAACCGTTCATTTGAAAAGAATTTCAGCAATGAAACGATTCAAGTGCTGATCCATAAATGGTGTCAGTTACTTTTCTGAGAGTTACTGACATAGAATACCTGACAGCCAAGGTTGAAATAGGTAATGTTTGGTTAGCTCACAGTTTGCAGAGGTTTCAGTCCATAATCAGCTGACTGCAGGTAGGGTGGTATGGCAGAGGAGCAACAGTTCATGGCAGGCAGAAGGCAGCCAGCAGTGAAGTAGCAAGCAACAAGCATCAAAAGGACCACAGCTGCCCTCTTTCTATCCCTTATATTATATCCAGGATGTAGAACCTGAGGCAGCTAGCACTGGCACCTAGCATGGAGCTTCCCATTTTCCACACCCAGAACTATGCCAAACCAATCAGTAGACCACCTATTAATCACACAGCCTTAATCCCAGTATCACATACTCTAGATCCAGCCACCTCTGGAAAATTCCACCTATGACCACATGAGGCTTTGGGGTGACATCTAGATACAAGCCATAACAAATGACCTCTCTCTGGTCTATAGAAATTTTAATGTGGCCCTGACTGTCAAAGCATTGCTCCATGACTGCCTTATCCTGAGCAATTCCTAAAAACACTTATAGCATAGCAGTATAAGAATAAGGATTTGATTGTGTTTGACTCAGAGACCTATAATTCTTAGAAATGAAAGAAACTATAAATTACATGTCTCTTCCAAATTCTTTATTTTTTGTTGAAAAGAAAAAAACAAAAAAGGAGATGAGGTAGGGTAACTGATTTTTCTCAGATCCTACAGTGAAAAGCAGAACTGGCACTGGAGCTGGTATCTCCTGATTCCATAGTCTGTGTCTACTCCTGTATCTTGAACTCTAGAGCCTAGACTTGTAGTGGAAGGAGCATTCTATTCTTAAGATTGTGACCAGAGAACGGAAGGGGCCATATCAGTGTACCTGGGCCACTTGCCCAGGATCTTGATTGCATTGGTGTTTTGGAGGTGAGCACATTGTTTGAAGGTAGCTAGATGTGGGGCAGGTCAGTTAACTTTGATGTCTTTATCTACAAAAATGCATTGAGGCAAGAATTAAGTGAAAAAAATCATAAAATCATGAGGTTGAGTATGTACTAAGCATTCAACATATGTTTATTTCTGTTTCATTTTTCAGAAAATGAGCTGCTATTATCTTCTTAAATAATTGATACTTAGAAACAAAAGATGTCATAGTCATTTAAAACCACACATTTTGTAATTACTTGCTATCAGCACCTCCCACATGTGGAAGTAGTGTCTTTTGAATGTAGTAATATTTCTATTAGTTAGATACATGTATGTGGAACATCTATCAACAGTAATATGAACTTGTAACAAAATGCTTCTTCCTCTAAAAACAGTTTTTATGACTACGCAAGTAAAGTTAATGAAGAGAGTCTGGACAGAATTCTTAAAGATCGGAGAAAGGTATGTTCTATTTATTGCCCATTTTGATAGAGAAATCATTCCTTAACACCCAGATCTATAACATGGAAGAATGTGAAGTGAGATTTGATGCCCCCATGTTCTGTTAGTAGATTCTTTTCTCAAATTTTTATTTTTATTATTATGTGTTTGCAGTACATAATGATACATTCTTTGTAGCAACTTAAAGTAGATTTTGTATGTATGAGACATTGTTTGTATCAATAGGAAAAGTTAGATATAGTATGATTCTATTATGTAAAAATTAGGAAAAAAAGTAAACTATAATCTGGAAAGTTGATGAGTTCAGTAGACTTTGAGTGGTTCATTCTTTCTACTTTGTAAGTTAATAATTTTGCAAATATTTAATACACATGAATTAATTATATATTTTTCTTATTGTGTTTTGTTTTGTTTTGCTTTTTTGGTTTTTCAAGACAAGGTCTTGCTAGATAGTTCAGCTGACTTTGAACTCACTGTGTAGGCCAGGCTGGCCTCAAACTCATGTCAGTCCTCCTGCCTCAGCCTCCCAAGTGCTGAGATTATAGGTGTGTACCATTACACCCAGCCACTAATATTATACTCAAGAAAAATACTTCTTTCTTTTTTTCTTTTTTTTCTTTTGGTACTGGGAATTGAACTCACGACTGCATGCTTGCAAGACAGGTGCTTATGCCGCTGAGCTAAACCCCCAGCCCCCAAGAAAAATATTTCTAAAAAATGTAAAGTATAAGCTGGCATAATGGTTTACCCTTGGAATTCCAGCTGTCTAGGAGGCTGAGACAGGGAGATCACAAACTTAAGTCCAGCTTGGACAACTTAGCAAGACCCTATCTATCTCAAAATAAAATTGAAAAAAAATGTAAAGTACTATCAAACATCTTTGGATATGTTATTCTTTCAAGCTTGACTGAACCTGAACACATGTTTTTCCAAAAGATCATGTGTTTATTATTTGTTTTTGTTTTTTTGGTCTTTTTCCTTTTTATCGGTACCGGGGGTCGAACTCACGACTGCCTGCTTGCAAGGTGTTTATTATTTCTGCCAGCATGTGCCTGTGATGTTCTGATTATATATGGTAGGCAAATCTGAATAAAATTGAAAATGAACCAGAACTGATTGCTGCAGTATTTTGTTAGTTTCATTTATAATTTACTGGTTTACCATGAACGGGCTTTATTACTTTCCTTAGGACACAAATTGCAGAAAAACAGATTGATTGTTAAACCATCAGTTGGGGGATGGGGGAAGTCCCAATGAAAGTTGACAAAAATACAACACACCTTTGTTTAAGGATGTCTGGAGTAAGCTTTTTTTTTATGTACAGCCCTTTTTAGTACATTTGGTAAATTCTGTGTAAAGGAAGAAATCAAAGCAAATGACTATGAAAGGAAGAAGTTTGGAAGAACAGGTGGGAGAAAAGGAGCCAGGAAGTTCTCAGCTCTGGGGTCCAACTAGGCCGCCTGCCCAGCTGGGAAAGGTGCAGCTAGAGGCACCATATTGTACAGCTCTCCCATTTTTAGTGATTTCTCAGAAGTGTACTTTCTGTAATCTTTTAGCAGTCCATCCCTCATCTCCCAAATGGTACCTTACTTTCTCATTCATTTTTATATTTTAGCTTGGAAACCTTTATTATGCTTTCTAAAACTAAAGTTTGTTCAGTTGAGACTTTTTTTTTCTTTTTATCTTTCTGAGACAGAGTTTCAGGCTGGTCTTAAACTCAGAGTTAGGCAGTTCAGGCTGGCCTTGAACTCACTTTGTAGCACTCCTAAGGCTGTGCTTTTCCTTTTGCAGTACTAGGGACTGAACCCAGGCAGGGGCTTATGCATTCTAGGTAAACACTCCAACACTGAGTTATAATCCAGCCCTCTGTGAAGATTCTTACTGATTCACAGTTTTGTAGGGCACTCGATACATATTAAAAGTAACAAGATCTAGTTCAGTGGTAAAATACCTCTGGATAGAATCCTCATTACTGCAAAAAGAAATATATATATGAGGGGGAGAAAGGAAGGGAAGGAGGAAAGGAAGAAACGAAGTTAGTTCATGAAGAAAGAAATCTACAGATGACTGAGGAATAACTGAAAAGATGTTCTACTTCAGTAAAGAAACACAAGTAGAAACAATGAGATGCCAGTTTTTGCTCATCAGATTGGCAAAAGAATAAACAGAGGCTGGTTGTGTTAGCACCAGCCAGTAGTCCTACCTACCTTGTTTGTAAAGGCAGAAAGATCACAAGTTCAAGGCTAACTCAGGCAGCTTAGGTGAGACCCTGTCTCAAGACAAAAAAAAAACAACAAGATTGAGGAGGTAGTTTCTGGAAATGCAGTTCAATGATAGCATGTACAAAACACTGAGTTAGATTGCCAGTACTGCTCCATAAAAAAATAAATACATATATACATGTAAAAATATTGATAACGTTCAATATTGACAAGGTGGCAGGAGATTGGGAAGTGTAAGTTGATACACACAGGATAGTTTTGTACCAGATATCTGGCACAAAAGAATAATACTTGGATACAAGAATAAGAAAAGCTAGAATTACTGAACATTTTAATTCTGTGTTAGGCCATGTTCTAATCCCTTTCCTTTACATATGCAATCTTTACAAAATCCCTGGGAAGCAAATGCGTGTCTAATTTATTTCACTTATAAATATGGTCTCAAGTTGCATTCATTTACCTATAAAAGTCTCAAGTTTATCCTTCTCTATGGCTGAGTAGTACTTCATTGTATAAAAATACCACATCTTTTTTATCTGTTCCTTGGATGCTTGGTGAGCATTTAGGTTGTTTCCAAGATCTGACTATTACAAATTGTGTTGCTATAAACATGGGTGTATATGTATCACTGTGGTATGATGTTTTTAAGTCTTCTAGGAAGATACCCAGAAGGAGAATAGCTAGATCAAATGGGACTTCCAATTCTAGTTTTTGAGGAATCTCCTCACTGATTTCCGCAGTAGTTGCACCAGTCTATACTCCCACCAATAGTGGAGGATTCCTTTTTCCCCACAGCCCTGCCAGCATTTGTTATTGGTTGATTTCTTAATAATAGCCATTGTTTTCAGGGTGAGGTGAAATCCCAGCATTGTTTTAATTTGCATCTCTTAAATGACCAGTGATGTTGAACATTTTTTCATATATTTATTTGCTGTTTGTATCTCTTCATCTGAAAAGTGTATATTCATCTTAGAAGTCCATTTTTGGATTGGTTCTTTAAGTCTAGGAGGACTGATTTTTTTTTTTTCTTAGTTCTTTATGTGGTCTCAATAGTAATCCTTTGGAGAGACTGTCTTGAAACAAAGGATTCGTTTCAGAGAAAAAACTTTATGAAGATTATTTTTCAAATAAAGAATTGTTTCTACAACAGAGGTTTTCAAATTTCAGTACACAGCCAGGTGTGGTGGCACATACCTGTTATCCCAGTACTTGGGAAGCTGAGGCAGGAAGATTGCTGCAAGTTAGAGGCCAGCCTGGGCTACAAAGTGAGTTCAAGGCCAGCCTGAACTGCTGTCTCAAAAAGACACACACACACACACACACACACACACACACACAAAGAAATTGTAGTATGCAAAGCCAGGCATGGTGGTCCTTGCCTATAATTTCAAAACTGAGAAGGCTGCAGCACAGGGATCAGCGTAAGTTCCAGAATAGTCCAGACCACATAGAGAGTTCATGGCCAACCAGAACTACAAAACTAGACACTGTCTCAAAAAATAATAATAATAATAATAAATAAATAAATTTTTTGGTCAGTAATGCAAAAGAAAAACTCAAGAAATTTATTTAAAATTCAGATTCCAGGCTTTACCTATAGATGGACAGACTTGGGTGGGGCCCAAGGGAATTCACATTTTGGCAAGTTCCCAAGATGTCTTTTGTATCATCTGTCTTCCAGATGTCTGGCAGTCATACTGGGAGAAGTATTCATCGAAAGATTTTAATTCACTTAGCCAGTTTAGTTATTCTCTTGTTAGGTATTAGAATATAATTGACAGATAATTAACAGCACTTATTTCAAGTGTATATTTTGATTAGTTTGATATATGTACACACCCATGAAACTATCACTTTAATAATGACCATACTGGCACCTGTGGAAGTTTCCTCGCGTCCTTTTTCGAATTCCATTTTCTCCTATTTTTATCAACCACTGAGTTGCTTTGTATCTCCATAGATTGGTTTTCATTTTCCAGAATTTTATACAAATAGAATTTTTTAGCTATGTCTCCCTCCACCAAAATCTGGCTTCTTTCAGCATAATTTTTTGGGATTCATTCATGTTGTATATGCCAGTGGTTTGTTTTTACTGAGGAAGTTTCCAGTTTATGCATATATACAATATCTATTCCCTTGTTGATGGACAGTTTGACTGTTTTCAGTTTGGGACTGAACTGCTGTGAACATTTCTATACAAGTACTTGTATAGATATAGTGAGAATTAAATTTTAAGGTTTAATTAAATTTTTTTCCTCTCCTTTCCTTTTTTTTTTTTTTTTTTTTTTCTTTTTTTGGTACTTCATACTGATCTACATCCCCAGCCACTTTTTAATTTTTATTTATTTTTAAAGCAGGTATTGTTAAGTCACTAAGTTTCCCAGGCTGGACTTGAACTTAAAATCTTTCCCATCAGCCTCTCAAGTATCCTAAGAATACAGATGTGCATCACCACACCTAGATTGTGCAACTGTGTTTTTGATTTTTGGGGTTTCTTGGTACCAGGAATTAAACTCAGGACCTTGTCCTTGCCAGGTAGGTACCTGTACTGCAGTCGTGCAACTTTTTTTTTTTTTTTTTTTTTTTTTGTCTTTTTCCTTTTTATCGGTACCAGGGATCGAACTCACGACTGCCTGCTTGCAAGGCAGGCGCTTATGCCGCTGAGCTAAATCCCCAGCCCCAGTCGTGCAACTTTTAATACTTCTTTTTTCTGTTTTTATTGCAGAAAGTTATTGGATGGTACAGATTCAGGCGAAACACACAGCAACAAATGTCATACAGAGAGCAGGTTATCCACAAGCAGCTCACTCGCATCCTTGGTGTGCCTGACCTTGTCTTCCTTCTCTTCAGCTTCATCTCCACCGCCAACAATTCCACACATGCTTTAGAATATGTTCTCTTTAGACCAAATCGCAGGTAAAGAAAGCTTTCCCACCAGCCTCACATAAAGAGAAAAGATGTTGGCACATGTAATTTAGATTCATCATTTTTAAAATGTGCATTATAGTGTATATTACCACACCTGTAAAGAAATGGTTTGTTTTGGTTTGGTTTGGTTTGGTTTGGTTTGGTATCGGGGATTGAATGCATGACCTCATGCTTGCCAGACAGGCGCTTATGCCACTGGCTAAGCCTCTGGCTCAAAGAAAAGTTTTTATTGTTCTCTTTGTAGTTATAGAATGTTTTTCCTTGTCAGTTATTGTATAGATTTAAATGGATTTTGGATCAATAAGAACTAGTAAGATATATATCATACATAAATTCTTAGTCCTATAAATGATGGAAATTGTTATTGCTTCTCTATAGTCCATTACGTAGAAATGCTCTTTATTGCTTTGGAAGTCTGAGTATAATTTTAGAATATAGATTTCAAAGACAGAATTATAAAATTGATTCACCTACTGGTTAATGTGGGTTTTGCATTGTAAACTTATTTAAGTGTAAGATATGATTATGTGATGATATTATCTACTTATAAACAGCAGAAAACTTTCCCTCTGGGAATTCACTTATAGAAGAAACTACTAAATATCAGTGAAAAAATTATTAATTGTTGGATGAGTTTGTAAGATTTTATTAATTAATAGGTATTTTTAGCACTTGTCTGTTGCTGGAGATGCAAAAGATGCATATGACCTTTGGTCTTAAGGAACTTGCAATCAAGTCTACTTAAAGAGAAAAAATTGCTAGTTCGCGCAACCCTGAGTTGCATGATTAGGTACAAAATAATAATTAGGCACAAAATAATACCTTCTGTTAGTTTACCTTCTGTCAGACTGTGAATCTTATTGATCCTTTTTTTTCCCCCCAGTAATGGGGATTAAATCCAGCGCTTCTCACTGAGCTATACTTCTAGCCCTTTTTTATTTTGAGACAGGACTTCTGGGCTTGAATCTCCTACCTCAGACTACCTCCTGAGATTTCCACCTCAGTCTCCCAGAGATTAAATTTACAAGTGTTCACTACCTTCCCAGCTTCAAGCCCTGCCCCCTTTCTTGTCTTTTCTTTTTGAGATGGGATCTCACTATGCAGTTCATGCTGTCCTCAAACTCACTTTGTAGCCTAGGCTAGCCTCGAATTTGCAGTGATCCTCCTGCCTCAGACTCCTCAGTGCTGGGATTACTGGCCTGCACCACCACACCCATCCTTCAAGCCCCATTCTTAAAATGATATTTTAAAAGTCAGGCATGGAGGCCTGCAACACTCATTTCAGCACTTGGCTTCAAGTCCCTATCTTAGAATGGTGCTTTTAAAATCAAGCATGGTAGCACATACTCTGCACAGAAGTATGAACTCATGAGTTTGAGATCAGCTTTGTTAACAGTAGGACTCTGTCTCAAACAAAATGAAGCAATATAAGACACTGATACTTTTAACTTAATCTCTTTCTCAATTTTTTCAATAGGTATAATCAAAGGATATCACTTACAATTCCCAATCTAGGCAATACTAGCCAACAAGAGTACAAAGTATCTTCAGTGCCAAATACTTCTCAGAGTTATGCCAAAGTTATTAAAGAACATGGGTAAGTAAAATGAGAGACAAGAGCCCACCCCTTTTATCAAAACATTTTTTAAATGCATAGAGAATTGTAAAATCAGCTTTATTGTGACTGAAGTTGAAGAATGCAGAAAAGTAGTTCTCAAAACCACCACCACCACCATACATCAAAATTTTACTCATATTCAAAAGATAATTTACTTCAGCTGAGCGTTGTGGCTCACACTTGTAATTCTAGCACTTGGGTGGCTGTAGCAGGAGGATCCTTGTGAGTTTAAGACCAGCATGGGCTACAAAATGAGCTTAAGGCTAGCCTGAACTGCATAGTGAAACCCTGTCTCAAAAGAACAACAACAAAAAGATAATTTACTTTTACTATTTATAATATACTATAATTTTTTAAAATAATTGATACAAAGTTTGGATAGGGTACATATATTTCCTAAAAGCTGAATGTAATCACAAAAAAATGTATAGCTTTTTAATTATGGCTTAAGTTGTCTTGGTAACATGGGCTCTTTTTCATTTCTCATCTGTAGTTCTAGTAGGATGGGCATGTTATTGCTTGGACATTTTCCCTTGGAGTCACAACAATTAAGTAACAGGTTAAGGTAGAACTGAAAGCAAAAATGCCTTTCAGGTTCATGGTAATTTTATTAACTTTGTGACATCATCTGTCTTTCTTTAGTACTGACTTTTTTGACAAGGATGGAGTAATGAAAGACATCAGGGCAATCTATCAGGTTTATAATGCACTTCAGGAGAAAGTACAGGTAATTGACTTATTTACTGGTTCTCATTTCTGTTGCTCAAATGCTTTTAATTGTTTTAATTGTTTTATACTCTTTCAACTGATAAATACATTGTGGTCTAAAAGTCAGAGTATGCTTTTCTAAAATAATATCAGATCTGAACAGTAGTCATACCAGTCCACAAAAGCCTCTTATCACTCATTATATGCCTGAAGTAGAGCTCTGATGCAGATTATTAATACTACTGTTTTAAACACTTTTGTTGGTCATAGTATTTTTTTACTAGGTAAACAGATTCTAAGTTTAAAGAACACAGCTGTCTTTAATAGCTGTATCTCTGTTTCCTTCATTTTAGTCCATATACTTTTGCCCCTGCCATCTCAATTGAGTAAGAGAATCATTTTTGCTCATTCATGCAATAAATACTTATGGAATTATCTCCTATGAGCCAGATTCTGAGCTAGGTGTTAATAATACTTTTCCACATTCTTCTCATTCCTAATAATTTAATTAGGAATTGTTTGCTTTAAACCTGAGCACAAGGGAGACTTTGAAGTTCCTGTTGAGGCCAAAGGGGAAAACAGTAAAGTGGAAAAAGCTGTTCTAGGCTTGGAGAAAGCTTGGTTTTAAGAAGCTCTGAGCAAGAGAGAGAAATGAAGGCAACATCTGAAAAAGGCAGAAGCAGATTAAGTGCAGGCTAATAAGCAAAAGGAGAAAGCGTACAAAGGCAATTTCCAGTGTCCATATTCCAAATTAGGCTCACTGTACAATGCACAGCATGGGGAACTCAATACAGGATGTCTGGTGCCAAGCTTACTTTCGGAAAGTTCTGGATATTTCTGCTATCGAAGGAATGTGCGGTGGAAAACAGCTTTTTGTCCTGAATTCATGATTGTGCCATTTTCTAACTATCAGCACTGACCAGAGGACTTCAGAGTAGCACATTTCCTTGTTGATTTTCAATCAAGGCCAGCTCTGAAAACAACAGGACCTCTTGATCTTCTGATTTTTAATGACTGGACTATGTAGACACAATCTCATGGAGTCTTTATTAAACCTCAGCTTTGAAACTTATTTACCTTTCCAGATTTCCCTCATAATTATTTTCTACTGTGTGTATTTTATCTAGTTTCTGATTGATCATAAATAAAAATTAAAAGCATCACTTTTGTCTTCTGTTCTTCCTTTGAAAGCTAGACTGGTATTTTTCCTTTTTATTACAATAAAAATGATTAATCAAGGGAAAAGATTATTTCTTTTCTATCTTTTATTCTTTAAGAAATTATAAGTTGAATTGCTTAGTTGCTTTAAAATTAAGAAAGCAGCAAGGCTTGGTGGTGCAGGCCTGTATTTCCAGCACTTGGCAAGCTGAGGCAGAAGGATTGCTGCTAGGCTGGCTTGGATTAAACAGCAAGACACTGTCTCAAAAAACAACAAAATAGAAAAACAAGCTCATAAATACTAGTCTCTTGAGCCTGCATGACTTGTCTTACTTTACATGTCTGTTTTTTAACATGATAAAACATCTTGACAGGTTTGGGCATGGAACTCGGTAGAATGCTTGCCTAGTATACTTGAGACCCCGTGTTCAATTCCAAGTACCACAGATTAAAAAACAAAACACCACAACCTGGGATTTTCTAAGAGTTGTAATAAGGCTGAATTTATAGAATGCCTTATGCTTGGATTGAAAACTAACCTTTCTTTCTTTATTTTTTGAAACTAACCTTTCATGTTGTGACTTTTTCTCAGGCAGTGTGTGCAGATGTAGAAAAGAGTGAACGGGTTGTCGAATCTTGTCAGGCAGAAGTGAATAAATTAAGAAGACAAATCACTCAGAGGAAAAATGAAAAAGAACAAGAAAGAAGTAAGTTTCTTATTAATTTTATTTAGTATCAGGGAAATGATATCTGCTTAAAATTAGATTTATGAGAGCCACAGATTTAGCTCAGCAGCATAAACACCTGCCTGGCAAGCCCGAGGTCACGAATTCAATCCCCAGTACCAAAGAAAAAAAAACAATCTTATTTTAAATATCAAATTATACATTGAATGACATGAGTTCTGTATTTGAAGCCCCAAATTAACCTGGTCAGGAAAAGGCACTCTTGTCATTAACATTTCCCTCTTAGCTGAGTATAGTGGCACATACCTGTAATCCCAGCACTTGGGAGGCTGAGGCAGGCAGATTGCCATGAGTTCAAGGCCAGTTTGGATCAAGTAGTGAGTTCAAGGTCAGCCCAAACTACATAGTGAGACCTTGTCCCCCCCAAAAAAGTATTTCTTTTTCAGTCCTCTGAAGCAGAAAGGACCAAATGTAGAGAATTTAGGATAAATCCAAAAAGTTTGATACAGATTTATGTTTTTCTTGACCAATATGATCAGTTTACAGTGAGTGTGATGGCTGCTACTCAGGTTAATCTAGCATGCCTTATTTGTAAGATAGTGTCCTATTTCATTAAGGCCATATAAATGGACAAGCTAAAATTCTTCAACACTGTATTTGATTCCTATGGTCATGATGAAGAATTGAATTGTCTGGTTTCTGGTGGCTATGCTTGAATGCCTGTGATTAAGCTAAGGCATCAGCCGGTTTTAAAAAAAGGAATCAGCTGATAGAATGAAAGTTGGGGCCAAGAATCTAATAGTTCCAACACGGTAACAGACATGTTGGCTCTAATACCACCAGATTCAAAATTTGCACATAAAACTTATAAAATATATGGTAAGTAATGTGAAGTGTAAAAGAAGTAAGGCTGTGGCAGAACTTTAATAGGAATCTATTATCTGATTAAAATGTAATTTATATTTCTAGGAAAGTGATGTCTGTCTGATTCCTTCTTACCGTTACATTTTTCTGGAAATAACCAGAAGTACAGACAGGGATTTAAAGTAGTTGAATCAGTAACAGTAGGATAGTTGAATAAATTATGCTATAATATATATATGCAACTGTAATTTGTCAATTTATAATTTTAAAAAATGTGTACATATACATGATGGAATAATATACAGCCATTGCAGTGAATTTGAGTAGACATAATAAAAATTTTTTCTTTGGTGGTGTTGGAGGTGAAACCTAGGGCCTATACATGCTAGGCAAGTGCTTGAGCTATATCCTCAGCCCCTAAAAACATTTTAAGAGTATACAGACTGGGGGCTGGAGGTTTAGCTCAGCGGCACAAGCTCCTGCCTTGCAAGCAGGCAGTCATGAAGAGTATACAGACTGATAGTTTGGGGCATTTTGCAACTTTCCTAAAACAGTAGTAAATCATAGTCCAGTACTGGAAAACCAGCTGATACTGAGCTTTTAAACTTTTAAGGAAGAGATACATAAGTGCTTTATGACAGGTGCTATAAAGAAACACAGTATTTGATGTGAAGGAAGAACCCTGTCTTCATACAACTTGTAAGTGGAACTTGTAAGTGGTAACGACTGTTTCACTTTTCATCCTTAGTCCCAAATGTTTCACCATAGTGAACAACAGGAGGGCAAAATTTTGCACAGGATTTGAAGAGATGGAACTGTTATTCTACATTTTAGAGCCTCACTTCTAGTCAAATCACTTAACCTTTTTTGAACTAAGCCAAGCATACAAACCAGTAGTCCCAACACTGGGAGACTGAGGCAGAAAAATCATTTATTTGAGGTCAGCCTGGGCAATTTAGTAACTTAGAAAGACCCTGTCTCAAAATTTAAAAAAGAGCTAGTGGTATAGCTCAGTGTGAAGGCCTTGGGTTCAAGCCCCAGTACCATTTTTTAAAAAATGAAACAAGCGGAATATGGCAGTGCACAGCTATAATCCCAGTGCTTGGGAGGCTGAGACAGGAAGATTGCCAGGAGTTTGAGATCAGTTTAATCAGCTGCATAGTGAATTCACAGCTACTCTGAACTACATAATTAGATCCTGTCTCAAAAAACCAAAACAAACGAACAAAAAGAAATCTATAATAACACCTCAGAAGGTTGTTGTGGAGCTTAAATGAATTAATGTACAAGGAAATACTTTGTAAATTATAGCATTATCAAATTATAAAGTAATAGTAACCATTGATTTCATGGCCTTGCTGCGTTTTCAAGAAAATTCAGTAGATAGTGTAATACACTGAGTTGAAAAGCTGTGAAAATTTACAAAGTGTTGCACTGTTCTTCCCATTTTCACCAGGATTACAACAAGCTATGTTAAGCAGACAGATGCCATCTGAAAGTCTGGAACCTGTGTTCAGTCCTCGGATGCCCTATTCTGGGTTTGCAGCTGAGGGTAGAAGTACATTTGCAGATGCAGAACCCTCTGATCCCCCACCTCCTTACTCTGATTTTCACCCAAACAATCAAGAAAGTACTCTGAGCCATTCTCACATGGAAAGGAGTGTCTTTATGCCTCGACCTCAAGCCGTGGGCTCATCTAGTTACGCTTCCACCAGTGCCGGACTCAAGTATACTGGAAGTGGAGCAGACCTTCCTTCCCAAAGAGCAGCTGGAGACAGTGGCGAGGAATCAGATGACAGTGATTATGAAAATTTGATTGACCCTTCAGAGCCCTCTAATAGTGAATTCTCACATTCAAAGGATTCACAACCCACGACACATCCAGATGAGGATCCCAGGAACACTCAGACCTCCCAGATTTAACTGAATAAAAGAAACTGTCCACCTTGGACTGTTTTTCATAATTGCTTATTGAAAGTTTGTGAAGGACTCAATCTCTGGGGAGAACTGCTTTCTCAGATACCTTGGCTCCCAAGAGGAGAGTCCTTCTGCACAGAACTTGTTAGAGCCTCCGTCCGGTGGGTCTCACCATCAGACTGTGCAGGTTTCACAAAGAATCATTAAGATAATCAAATTGTCCAACTTCTGGTGCGATTCATGGATGTACTGGTAAATTTAGGAAAAACAAAACTTTAACAGTGTAGTTTCTGGTCTTTAAAACAAATTGGAAATTAGAGACTAAGCACAATTAGTCTATAAATGTTCTATAAATCAAAAACTTACCTCTTGCACTATCATGCCTTGAAATTTACTTTTTCAAAGGGAACCAAGTTCAGCAGCAGCCTTCAAAGAACTTTCTCTGATGAGCCAAATTTATCTTTGTGAGAAAAGAAATTTTGTTAACTCCAAGAAGCCTGATTAGAACAAATCATATATAATTACCTAAAAAAATTTTATTAATTCCAAGAAGCCTGATTAGAACAAATCAGATATACTTACCTTCTCTTGTCTGCATGACTTTGTGAGATCAAAAGAGAGGGCTTTGTTTCAAGCTTTTTCTACTAGCCTGATATGTATTGTCATTTAAAATGGTTGCCTTTAAAAAAAAGTAGAAATACTAATTACCAGTAAATCATCCAAATAAGTATGTCATCAAATAAGTTACTTTCCTTTTGGTGGATGACAGTGACTGCCATTTTGCACTGGCACATCACGGTTTCTGTTCTGGAGTCGTAGAGAAGGGACACACAGCAGTGGATAACAAAAAGGAATTATGTACCAGACCCAAGTTTTATGATGAACAGATTCCAGACACAGTGATGATTCCATTGAATTCATATATATAAGGGATATAACTCACTTAAATCTTCTGACAAATCCTAGTGTTAGTTTTATTTGTGAAGGAAATACATCTAGTAAACCATTTGGGAATCTTGATGAAAAAGATTTGTTTGAAATCTGAATAACCATACTTATTTTTTTAAGTTGCCATTTAGGGGATAACTACGGAATGTGTACAGACTCTGTTGGGATGCACTTATATTTTTATTTAAATAATTACTACTTGTTTTGTAGTTTTGCCCAGAATGTGTGAAACCACTAAGACATTCGTGGGTATGTTGGGCTCCTGGTTTGGAAATGGCGTGACCCACCATTGATGGGTCTGCCCATGAAGTTAATACTTGGAGCTTAACTGCTTTTCCTCTGGACTAGCTAAAATCTGTAAGAATAATGAAGTTGTTAAAGAAGTTTAAAATCCAGTTTCAAAAGAATAGTTTCATTTTATAGGATAGTTATACACTCTTGAACTCCGGTTTCAAAACTAAATCAGACAATATAATATAGACTTGAAATGCTAAGACTGCCATTCTTTGGATATATACTCCTTGGGGTCTGTATTTTAACTGCTCTCCTGGTTTTGTTGGCCTTACACCACTGCCATTTGATTTGAAATGTTGCAGATCATTTTATCTGCAGATGTGTTCCAGTTTTTATCAGCAACCTACTAGCAGCTTCAGCACCAGTGTGAATTTTTTTTAAGTGCCATTGCCATCTCTTCTGTTCAGATTCTGACATTCAGGAAGATATTTTATTTTTATGCCATACTGAAATCTACAATGTATATCAGACAAAGCAGTTAAATGTGACAATAAAAACTTATTTAATCACAATACCGTTGTTTTAATGTCTGTCTTAGCACCTGACAAAGTCTTGCCTTAGTCATAAGGACCTCTGGCATTTGATAGCAAATAACAGCATTTTAAAAGGGCATGTAAACTCATCTCAGATCTTCATACTGACTTTTGAGATTGGTTCCAGGAAATATCCAAGTATACAACTTACTAAACTGATTCTGTGGGTTTTAGCCAGAGTGTGTTGTCTACCAGATTAGCTAAAGAACCAAGTATCAGTTGAGTACACAGTTAAATATTGTAAAGATCACCAAGAGATACCTTTCTAGAAAAAAAAAAAAAAATTGCTCTTTTTAAAGTTACCAACAGCTGAGATGCAGAACTTTGTTCTGTGAGAAAATCTTAGGAATTGTGGCTCACCTTAAGGACCTGCTGGCCAATGAGTGTGTTCCTGAGGAACCATTCCAACAGAGTGATACTTTCTAAAATCTGAGATACCCTTTTTTCAGTAAGAATTTAATCTCTTCCAACTATTTGAAGAAAAGACCAGATAACTGAGAAATATGCAAATGCTTAATTATATATATATATATATATATATATATATATATATATATATATGTTAAAATTATGGGCTGCACAAGAAAGCAGTTTGCCCACCCTCTTGGTAAGTGCCCCTGGTGCCGCCAGGAGGAGAACCAGCAGCTACTGAAGACCCGGGCCATGTTGGGACTTAGGTAGATACACAAGAAGGCAATTTGCCCGCCCTCTTGGTAAGTGCCTCTGGTGCTGCAGGGAAGAGAACCAGTCAGCTGTTTCTGTGAGCCTACAATGTGTGGACTGAGAATCAAACATCTCCCACCACCACCCCCAGTCAGCAACTGGGGACAGTTTTGAGCATCCCTTGGGAGGATGACCATATACAATATAGCAAATATAAGGGATTTCCTTCTATGTTCTATTTGAAGGCTAAGGTTACCTCCTTCATTTGGTTTTACGATGTTCTGTTATACCTAATTGACTGGGCAACTATTGTGAAGATAAGATATACTGTAGTACCTATTACTACTAAAAAATAAAAATAAAATTCTGGAGTGCAGTCAAAACATAAAAATGGAAATCTTTTCTCAAATATTCCAGAGTTATATTTCCAAATTCCAGACAGCAAGGAAGTGACTTAACTGCTTTTTTTTTTTAACTTTTATTTTTTTATCAGTTCCAGGGATCGAACTCACGACCGCCTGCTTGCAAGGCAGGTGTTTATGCCACTGAGCTAAATCCCCAGCCCCTAACTGCTTTAATAGAAGTTTTAAATTGATTATTTTGCAAAACTGACCCAAAAAAGGAGTGTGAACACCTGTTATTCTCAGCTTTTCAGGAGGCCAAGGCAAGCGAATCAAATTCAAGGCTGGCCTGGCAATTTAGCAAGCATGTGCCTTAAAATAAGGCTGAGGTACTGCACCTGCCTGTCAAGTATGAGGTCCTGAGTTCGATTCCCAGTACCCCTCCCAAAAAAGGCTTGGGACATAGCTCACTAGTATCTGAATTCAGTTCCCAGTGTGTGTGTGTGTGTGTGCACATTCCTGACAACAAAAGAGGCACTCAGGAGGCTGAGGCACATTCCTGATGACAAAAGAGGCACTCAAGAGGCTGAGGCAGGAGGATCTATCTGAGTTCTAGGCCAGCCTGGGCTAAAGGTGAATTCAAGCCAACCAGAACTGCATAGTGTACCCTGTCTCAAAAACATACAAACAAAAGTGGGGGAAAGTCTGGAAGATAAAAAAGAGACTGGGAGAATGTAAAACATAATAGTAAGGTAAATAGCAATGGTTACTAACTGCACTCAGTCTGATTTGCTTTGGCTAGAGGTTTTATTTTATTTTATTTTATTTTTTTTTTTTTTTTTTTTTTTGTCTTTTTCCTTTTTATCGGTACCGGGGATCGAACTCACGACTGCCTGCTTTTAAGGCAGGTGCTTATGCCGCTGAGCTAAACCCCCAGCCCCTAGAGGTTTTATTTTAGTTACTCAGAGGTCCTTACTCTTTTACAGGATTCTGCTTCATCCTTTCTCAGAGCAGACCTGAATTCTGCCAGACAGGAAGCCTGAAGGCAAACAGTCCTATAAATGTGGTGCTAATAAATAAGGCAAACTGTTTACTTTTTTGATTTTATGAAAAACACATTTCCAAAAAGTCCTGGAATTTAACTTAACTGTCTTCCTCCTTACACTGATTTTTGTGATTTCTTAAAAAAAAAAAAAAAAAAAAGCAAGAGTCAGGACATGGAGTACACTGAACTGGGTTACTCTGTGGTAATCTGCGCTCTAGAGATTGGGACGGACAGGGGCACCCTCTAGCAGTGAGGCCTGGGAACATCCACTGGGAGATGTTGTCCTCTTGAATGCTGGAATTACCTGTGGTCCAGAATGCTGTGTGGTACTTAGAGAAGTAGCCTTTTATTTATACAAAGATTTGTAAAAATGAAGCCCAAATTGCAGTTTATTTCTACTAACAACTGTAAATGGCTTTCATGCTAATAACAGTCAAATGGTTACATTTTGGCACATTTCTCAAAAAAAAAAAAAGTTGATGTCCAAAGGATTTCTTGACACAGAAATGGAGAAACTAGAATTTCCAGATACTATGTGCACAGTGATCTGATTTTTGTGGGGTGAAAATTTATTATGTAGGATTGTTCTTCACGTAAAACAATCTGGAAGATTATTCGCTTAAGATAATAATGTCTCCGGGTCATGACAATAAAGGTGAGTTTCCTTCCATTTTTCACTTATTTTGCACTTTTTTTCCCCAGTAGTAGGGATTGAACTCAGGATCTTATACTGGAGCTATACACCAACCCTTTATGTTTTTATTTCTTTGTCTTTTTTTTTTTTTATTATTGGTACTGGGAATCAAACTGCTGACCATATGCTTGCAAGGCAGGCACTTATGCCGCTGAGCTACATCCCCAGCCCCTGTTTGTTTTTTTGAGGTAAGGTTTCACTATGCATTTCAGGCTGGCCTTGAATTCAATTTTTTTGTTTTTTTGTTTTTTTTTTGTTTGTTTGTTTTTTTGTATTGGGGATCGAACTCAGGACTTTGCACTTGCCAGGCAGGTACTTTGCCACTGAACTAAATCTCCAGCCCTTGAATTTGCTTTGTAGCCCAGGTTGGCCTTGAACCTGCAGCAATCCTCCTGCCTCAGTCTCCCAAGTGCTGGGATTACAGGTGTGTGCCACCAACCCAGTTTACCCCCAGTCCTTTGTAAAATGCTGTTTTTGAGACAGTCTGAACTGCCCAAGCTGGCCTCCAACTTGTGATCTTTTTGTCTCAACCTCCTGAATATGTAACTGGGATTACAGCTATGTACCACCATGTCCTTTTCATTTTTGCAACCAGTATCTGTATAAGAAAATTTCAGAAATGCTAAGTCATTGCGCACATGAATTATTTCAAGCACACTACCCTAAGTGCTAGTTCTACAAACATTCCTAATTTTCTGGATCTCTTTTCCACATTCCTCTTCTTCAGATTTGTCATCAGCCTTTAAAATCAGACTCATTGGTATGCTAACTTCTTGCTGACTTTCATTTCATTTCCAGATAAAGTTATTTACTTATATTTTGACACTGATTTTTTTTATTTTATTTATTTGTTTGTTTGTTTGTTTTTTGGTACTGGGAATCAAACTTGCAACTTCATATTTGCCAGGCAAGCACTGTGCCACTGAACACTGAGCTATATACTCAGCCCTGATTGGTTTTTTTCCCTAATCTGAAGCCAATTCAACTTTTCTTAGCTAAAAATCCATTTACTAATTTTCTAAGAAACAAGAAAAACCTTCAGAGTTTGAAGTTGCTTTAAAACTATAGGAATTATTTATGGTATTTCTCTGAGGTAAAGGCATTTACTACACAGATTTTTGTGAGTCTTATGTTTGAGAATGATTTCCTTGATCTTGTGGATACTTTCTGTGTCCTGCCTGCTGGACATTCTTTAGTATGGCACCCTTCCTGCTGGAGATATTTTAGACTGTATTAAGTATTAGGAGATATAGACCCTTATCAGTTCAGTTCACATAACAAGCAATTCTGAGAGAGGTTCAATTCTAAGGTCAGTGGCCGGGACTTTTACTATTGCCAGCCAACTGTAATTCATAGGGCTGGGGGCCATTAATTTTTCAATAATCACAAACAGATGTGGTTTAGCAGTGCTAGAATATGAATCATCCAAAGACCTTTCTGACAGTTTAAAAGTGTGTCTGTGGGAGGCATTGGGGAGCAGTAAGTGACTGCTATCTCGAGATAATAAACACAGGGTAGATACCTGGCACATGGGAGATGGGAAGTTCAGAGATAGATTTTATGCAACTCGACTCCCTAGAGAGTTCTCCATCTTCTCAGTCTGTCACAATCCTACTCATTGTGTAAGGGGCAGCTCACATGTCACCTGCTTTAGAAAACCTTCCTGATTCATTATGCAACCCGAGCACCCCGTACATACCTTGATGCTGTACTCAGCCCAAGATAAAGTTAGACTTGGCATATAGCCCACAGTTAGGTAGTAAAGCCCTAGACAGTGAGAGGGGTGATGAAAGCATCTCAGAATTCCCAGGCCCTGGCTCTGAGTGAGATATTTTTTGCCTGAATATTAAAGAAAAATAGGAGCTATAGTAAAAGGAAGCCAGGTAAACAAAGTTGCCCCAGACTTGCTCTTGAAAAATAAGGCAGTAGGGGCTGGGGATATAGCTCAGCAGCACAAGCACCTGTCTGGCAAGCAGGAGATTATGAATTTGACCTGCAGTACAAAAAACCTAAAAAGAGTAAGGTAGTAAGACAAAGATTATCATATGGAGTGGTTACTATTAGAAACACTCACTTCTTTAAATTATCCTTGTAGTACAAACTGGAAAATTCCTACCTGGACCTGTTGGGGCCTTTAAACTGTGCATAAGGTAAGCACAAGCCCATCACGGTATAGAGGTCGGATAGGTGACTTGGAAATTAGAAGACTGGTATTCAGGAGGAACTCTGCCACATGTTAACTAGATCTATTGGCATCTCAGAACCTCTATTATATTACCTATCCTGCAACGTGATTGGGGAAGTGATAAGAAACATGTAAAAATGTCTTTTCAAACTGTAAAGCACCACTGAAACAATTACCTTGCAGGTGACCTAAGCATATTTTAATGTCTCCCTAGGTAAACTGACTGGCGAAGCGAAGCTTCACATGTGAAGAGATGATAGGCAGCCCCTCGAAAGGAACCTTGAAAGGCCTAGAAAGCAACCCCTGAAGTATAATTTCCTGCATTCACTGAATTTTCCTCTAAGGCCACATTAGAGTTTTGCCAAATGCACTTGAACCCAAAGCCTGGTGCATCTCTCAGAACTGTCTACTGAAGGAGGACAGGAAAGGGACATGAAGGATATTACTGAGAAAAATAAAACCCACCTTTAGAAATAGCCATTGTTAGCTTTGACTTATTTCATTGTCTGTGTATCTTAAATTCTAACCATTGAAAAGTCATTTCCCACTAAGGGAAGATTATCTCAGGTGAATCAAAATTACAATTCCTGAAACTTTTTTGATAAAGCTTTTTTTGGAGTGGTACCAGGGATTGAACCCACAACCCCATGCTTGCCAGTCAGGTGCTTATGCCACTGAGCTAAATCCCCAGCCCCTTTTTAAATTTTTTCTTTTTTGAGACAAGATTTTACCATGCAGTTCAGGCTGGCCTCAAAGTCACAGCAATCCTCCTGCTTCAGCCTCCTGAGTGCTGAGATTACAGGCATGTGCCACCATATCCATCAATTAATTTTTAACTAATACATGAAATAAGAGTTGTACATATTTGGGGATATGATAATTGATACATGTATACATTGTGTAATGCTTAATCAGATTAGATATGTTTATTTCCCAAAAAAAGAAATAATCACTGTTTCAGTAATTTTTTATTTATATGTTTGTAGTATGTAGTTATTACATTCCTTATGGGGAGTCAGTACATGTACAGTTTAATTCTTTTTTCATTTATTTCTCTTCCCCTCCCTGTATCTCTTGATCTCCTCCCCATGTGAAAACAATCTATCTCCCTTCCTCCTATTATCTTTTATTTTGCTCTTTATATTTTGGGTTTCTCATATAAGAGAAACCATGTCATATTTAAACTTGTGTGTCTGATTTATTTCATGTAACATTATGGTCTCAAGGTACATCCATCTTCCTACAAATGACTCGTTTCCTTTCTTTTTGGCAGAGTAGTACTCCATTGCTTGTAAATACCACTGTGTGTAAATACATTGCCAATTTCCATTCATTTCTTGATGGGCATACAGACCACTTCCACGGTTTAGCTGTTATGAATTGTGTTGCCATAAATATGACTGTGTGTGTATCATTGTAATATGTCGTCTTTAACTCTTTGGGGAAGATTTCTTGAAGGGGAATAGCTGAGTCAAATGGAATCTCTATTTTTAGTCTTCTGAAGAATCTCCACACTGATTTCCCTAGTGATTGTATAAGTTTACATTCCCAGAAACATTGTGGAAGGTTTCTTTTTTTCCTGCAGTTCTGCTAGCATTTGTTATTGTTTTGTTGATGACAGCCATTCTTTCTTTGGTAAAATGGAAGCTCAATGTTTTAATTTGCCTTTCTCTAATGGCATACATTTCTTCATGTATTTATTGGCCATTTGTACTTCGTCTGAGAAGTATTTATTCATTTCACTTATCAATTTTTTGACTGGGCCTTTTATTTTGGGGTGTCTTACAGAAATAGCTATTGTTTTAAACAATAAAGTTTAATGTATTATTTCAAGTATATTTCATATATTATTTGTAAAGAGAGAAACATGCAGTAACAATGAAAATTTTATAGATTTCATTTATAAATTTTTCAAAAAGATATTTTCCTACTTTGGTAGATTTGTTTTGCAATGAATTTTCTTCACTTTTCTACTTTTTAAATAATACTTTTATTGAGATGTAATTCATAGGGCTGGGGATTTAGCTCAGCGGCATAAGCACCTGCCTTTCAAGCAGGCAGTTGTGAGTTTGATTCCCGGTACCGATAAAAAAAGAAAAAGACAAAAAAAAAAAAAAGAGATGTAATTCATATATCATAGATTAAACCTTCTAAAGTGTATAATTCAGTGTACTCACCGAGTTATATAACCATCACCACTATCTAATCTTGCAACATTTTTGTCACCCCCTAAAACCCATTTTCTTTACCTCAGACCTTGAAAAACTCTAATCTACTTTCTGTCTCTATGGATTTACGTTTCCTTAGATATTTCATATTAAAGTAATTTTAAAGTATGTTATCTTTTTAAAATGTCATTTTTGTGATTGGCTTCCTTACCATATTGTTTTCAAGTGTCACCTATATTGTAGCATCTATCAGCACATGATTTTTTTTATTGATAAATGACACTACATTGTATGGATAGATCATCTTTATCTGCTTATCTATAGGGCCTGTCATCCCTGATCTGTCACATAGTGAGAGTGATAAAGAAAGACAGAAGTAAGGAGTGGGGGAGAGGTGTTTGGCCTCAGGACAGGGAAAAGACAGTGACTGCCAACCACCATTTATCGGGTGTACACTCTGCTCAGAGGGATTATGGATGACTAAAATGCCATGGACTTTTGACTGATAAGGGTTTTTGTGTTGACGAAGACAGTGAGGAGAGATGGCAAGTTTAAAAATTTGTCCTTTACCCAAGATGAAACCTTATTTTCTAGATTTTTTTTTTGATGGTGCTGGGGATTGAACTTAGGGCCCTATGCACACAAAGCAAGAACTCTACTACTGAGCTACCTCCCCAGCCCTGAATCTATATTTATTACTACTGGAACCAGGATGTCTTCAGCTGATGCGATTTCATCCTGGGGCATCACAACCTCACAGGACCATTAAGGCCTCTACTCTGAGTGGAGGCACATGGAGTTATGTTCCTGCACACAATAGCTGATCTGTATAGCAAGGCACTAGACCTCGGACAAGCCCTAATCACAATTTAATAATGAAATGATTTGTCCCCAAAAATTGTATAGAATGATCTTTGACATTCATCAGTTGGACAATTGGGTTATTTCCTTTTTATAGCATTTATGAATAATACTTTGTAATAATACATATTCCCTTCCATCAATAGGTGGAATACTTTCTTACTCTTTCAGTCTGAGGTGGCCTTATAATTTGCTTTGGCCAATCAAATATAAGAGGTCTGGATCCTTTTGTTTTCCTTTTGAATCCTTCTTCTACCACAAGGACAGCTCAGGATGGTCTGCTGAAGCATTTAAAACATTAAGGAGAAAAGCCTTGATGTTCCAGCCCAACCAGTTCATGAACGAGTTCATCAAGGTACTAGAATCATGTACCCATCTGTTATGGTTTGTGTTTAAATGTCCCCCCAAAGCCTCATGCAGTCATGGAGGTGGCTGATGTGTGTTTGTGATTGGTTTGTTATCTAGCTCTGGGGTTGGTAGTGTGAGTGCTGCACCTGTCCAGGGGCAGGTAACCTGTATACAATATGAGGGGCGAAAGGCGGCAAGCTTTCCCCTTTTGCCCTTTTCCCTCTTCTTGCTTATAGCCATCGTGAGTGGCTGCCCCTTAGCTACATCACTCTGCCTTGAAGCCAGCTGAGTATGGACTGAAACCTCCAAAAACTGTAAACTAAATAAACATTTCCTTCCTTCATTTTGAGTGTCAGGTATATTTTCTCAAAGAGAGTAAAGTAACCAAGACACCATCTCATGGCTGACTACAGATAAAGCAGAAAGCTGAGCCAAAGCCAGAGATGTCTGCTAAGGTCACCTAATTACTAATATACAAATTTGTGAGCTAAATAAAAGGTTATATTTTAAGCTATTACATTTTGGGCATGATTTATTAGACACCAATTGCTACATATATAAAAGAAGCAAGCTAAATATTAACACCGAACTTCAGTTAAAGGAGAGAAAATCCCATGATGTGAGGTACAATTACTCCCTCAGCACTGAGGAAGAGCTACCACTTTCCTAGATCTGAGGACCCAAAAGATAAGAGTGGAATAAAGTGCTCCCACATATTTACCACCCCAGTCAACAAGCAAAGACCCAAACATGGAGTCTTCAGCATTCGATCATGGGTCAAAAATCAAAACAGAACAATGACAAACAGAAGAATGACACACACCAAATACAAAAAGCTATTTGCCACCCACTGAGCACACCAAGCCACCTCCTGTCTCCCAGGGTTTTTCATAGGTAGTCTGTCCCTCTTGGCAGCCTGGCAACCTCCTATCTGACTTTCAGACTGCTCCATGAGCTCCCTTGACCTTCTTTTGGCTATTCCTATACTGTGAAAATACATTTATTATGTCACATACCACTGTATTCTAATAATTTATTTTACATCTGTCACCTCCTTTGTACTCATCCGTGGGGCCTCAAAGGTGTCTGTGCTTTGTTCTAAACCTTGCTGCCTCCCTTTAGGCTCTTGGAAGTTCCTCTGAAGCCTTTCCCTGCACCTGCTTCAGGTCCCTCAATACTTACTAGTTTGTCCTGTATATTGGCTCTAGTCATGTGGAGCTACTAAGCATTTGAAATGTAGCTGGAAAGACAAAAGAACAAGGTTTTAATTTATTTTTATTACTTTTTTAAAAAAATCCATTTTATTTCAAGGAGGAAAACAAACTCTAAACACTTCAAAACACATCAATCAGGACAATAATGATACATACATTGTGCATTGTCATCCCCAAATCATTCATTCAGAGCAAAAGACATCTGCATTCAATTGCCCAAACAATACCAGCACAAATCTTTCTCTTCAGTGAACTCAGAGAAATCACTAATACAACTATTTTAGCTATTTTTATATACATATATGTATACATACACATATACACATTTTTTTGAGCTTCTCACAGTAGTGAGACAATATGTTTATGAGTGTGTCTTGTTTATTTCAATAATGAGTATGGTCTCAAGTTACATTCATTTACCTATAAAAGTCTCAAGTTTATCTTTATTTATGACTGAGTAGTACTCCATTGTATAAAAACACCACATCTTTAGGGTGCTGAGCAACAAAGCAACCCGTTCACCTCCCTGGTAAGTAGGCGTGGCTCAAGTGAGCAGCAGGTGACCCAAGGAGAGAACCAGCAAGCATATCTCAAGATCCCACCATGTTGGAACTTTGGGTGCTGGGCAACAAAGCAACCCACTCGCCTCCCTGGTTAGCAGCTGTGAGCCTACCAGTGCACAGGCTGAGAATCAAACATCCCATCCTCCACCCCCACTCCCACTGGCAAATGGGAGCCAGAGGACTGAGCATCTCTTGGGAGGATGACTGTATGAAATATAACAAATATGGGGATTTCCTTCTACCATCTCTTTGAAGGCAAACATTTTTATCACTGTTTTGCTCTGTTCTGATTAAATGTATTGCTCTATTCAATAATCTGTTTTGATAGTTTTTATGATGTACTGTATTTGGTTTGATTTTGCAATAACTGATTGAAAGGACAATTATTATGAAGATAATGAGATGTACTATGTTACCTAGTACTGTTATCCCAGTAATCTGCTGTGAAGTTCTGTACCAGTTTCACTTCACTGTCTTGATTAGCTTTATTCTATCTTGTTTTGTTGTATTTTACTACCTTCAAAATAATTTTCATAATAATTTACCACATCTTTTTTATCCATTGTTCAGTCAGTGGGCAATTAGATTGTATCCAAGATCTGGATATTACAAATTGTGCTGCTATAATCATAGGTGCACATATATTGCTGTGCTATGATGTTTTTAGTTCTTTTGGGAAGAGACCCAGAGGGGAATAGCTGGATTGAATGGGACCTGTAGTCCTAGTTTTTTGAGGAATCTCCACACTGATTTCCACAGTGGTTGCACCAGGTTGAATTCCCACCAACAGTAGAGAAGCGTTCCATTTTCCCCACATCCCTGCAGCATTTATTTTTGGTTGATTTCTTCTTCTTCTTCTTCTTTTTTTTTTTTTTTTTTTTTTTTTTTGGTCTTTTTCCTTTTTATTGGTACTGGGGATAGAACTCATGACTGCCTGCTTGCAAGGCAGGCGCTTATGCTGCTGAGCTAAATCCCCAGCCCTTGATTCCTTGAACTAGCCATTTTTTGGGGAGTAAAGGGGAATCTCAGTGTTGTTTTAATTTGCATCTCTCAAATGACCAGCAGTGTTAAAAACATTTTTTCGCATATTTTTGCTGTTCATATTTCTTCATCTGAAAAGGGTGTACTCATCTCAAATGCCCATTTTTGGATTGGGTCTTTAAATCTGGGAGGACTGATTTTTTTTGAGTCCTTTATATATTCTCTATAATAGTCCTTTACTGAGGTACTTCTTCAAACATTTTGTCCCATATGGTGGGTTGTCTGTTCACTCTGTTGGTGGTTTCTCTTGGGTACAAAAGCTTTTCAATAGTGTGAGATCCCTGTTGTTGATTCTTTGCGATAGTTCCTGTGCAATCAGGTTTTTGTTCATAAAGTCTTTGCCTACACCATTGTATTCAAGAGTTTTACCTACTCTATCTTCCAGCAGATGTAATGTCTCTCTTTTAAGAGTAAAATCTTTGAGCCATTCTGATTTCAGCTTGGTACATGGTGAAAGATCTGGGTACAGTTTTAATCTTTAGCAAGTATAGAGCCAGTTTTCCCAGCACTATTTATTGAAGAGGCCATCTTTCTTGCAGTGAATGTGTTTGGCACCTTTGTCAAAGACATGGTGGCTTAGTGTGTATGGAGTTGTTTTCTGTATCTTCTAATTTCTTCCACTGATCTTCAGTCTATTTTTTTTGCCAGTACCACACTGTGTATACTATAAAGCTACAATCACAGTAGCTTTATAGTATAATTTCAAGTCAGAGATTGTGGTGGCCTGTGTCTTGTCTTTGTTTCCCAGGATTGTGTCTGCTGTTCTAGGCCTCTTCTTGTTCTAGATGAATTTTAGGATTTTTCTCTAATTCTGTGAGATATGTTATTGAAATTTTTATTCAGATTGCACTGAATCTATGTAACTATTTTGGAAGTATGGACATTTTCACTATATTGGTTCTCCCTACCCAAGAGCATGGGATGTTTCTCCATTTTCTAATATCCCCTTCAATCTCCTTTTTCAGAATACTGCAGTTTTCAGTGCAGAGATGTTTTACATCTTTTGTTAAATTGATTCCTAGGTATTTCATGTTTTGGATGCTATTGTAAAAGATATTATTTCCCTGATATATCTGTCAGTGAGGGTTTTTGTGTGTGTGTGTGTATTTTTACTGGTACCAGGGATTGAACTCATGACCACCATGCTTGCAAGGCAGGTGCTTATGCCGCTGAGCTAAATCCCCAGCCCCTGTCGGTGAGTTTTTTATTCATATACAGGAAGGCTATTGATTTTTGAGTGTTGACTTTGTAACCAGCTACATTACTGAATTTTCCTATTAAATCTAGTAGTCTTTTGGAGGAGTTTTTGGAGTCTTTTAAGTCTCAAGAGTATCATGTCATTTGCAAATAATGATAGTTTAAATTCTTCCTATTTTTATTCCCTTTATTTCTTTCTCTTGTTTAATTGCTATGGCTAAAGTTTCCAGGATTCTGTCAAATAAGAGTGGAGACAGTGGACATTCTTGTCTTATTCCTGATTGTAGAGTAAAAGCTTTCAGTTTTTGTCCATTTAGTATGATGTTGGCTGTTGGTTTGTTGTAGATGGCTTTTATTAGATTGAGACAAAGACCATCTATTCCAATTTTCTGTAGGGTTTTTATCATGAATGGGTGCTAGATTTTGTCAAAAGCTTTTTCTCTATCTATTGAAGTGATAATATGATTTTTGTCCTTGGCTGTGTTAATATGGTGTATTATATATATGTATTTACATATGTTGAACCAATCCTGCATCCCTGGGATGAATTCCACTTGATCATGGTGCATGATTGTCTTGACAATTTGCTGCAGTCTGCTTGCCAGAATCTTATTGATAATTTTTTGCATCAGGGTTCATTAGGGAGATTGATCTATCATTATTTTTCTTAGTTGGGTCCTTCTCTGGTTTTGGAATCAGAGTAGTTCTTGCTTTCAGGAATGAATTTGAGAATATTGCTTCCTTTTCAATTTCATTAAAGAGTTTGAGAAGGATTAGTGTTAGGTCTCCACTAAATTTCTTGTAGATTTCAGCGGTGAATACATCAAGGCCTGCGCTTTTCTTTGTTGATAGGTTTTTAATTACATCTTTGATTTCATTTTTGGGGGGTGGTGGGTACCAGGATGAAACTTATGATCTCACAATTGCCAAACTGGCACTTGCACCACTGAACTAAATCCCTGGCCCTTGATTTCATTTGTTGTTATTGGGTTATTTATGATTTTTTATATATTCATGATTCAGCTTTGTTAATTCACATATATCTAGGAATGTGTCCATTTCATTTGTGTTTTCCATCTTACTAGAATACAAGTTTTCAAAGTAGGTGTAGATAATTTTCTGTATTTCTTCAGGGTCTGTTGTGATTTCACTCTTTTCATTCCTAATTGCATGGATTTGAGTCTTTTCTTTCCTTTTTTTGATAAGGTTAGCTAAAGGTTCAGCAATTTTATTTAATCTTTCTTTTTTTTAATTTTTTATTTAAGGAGAAAAGAAAAAAAACAGTGAAGGGGTACAAGTTATACAGATTTACAGAAGAAAAAATGCGCAGTAGGAAATCACTAGTTAATGGATTACATATTGCCATCTTAGAAATAATTGTTCAAGTCACAAAACTAAAGCTTGTAGAGTGGACATTCCAACAATGATACTGCAAACAGTTCTGTTCAATGATCCAATAAAACTCTGTGATATCATTTTCTATCTTATACACTTAAATATACATGCAGTTATATAGTTTAGAGCAGTTTCTTTTCCTCTCTTTTGTACAATGACTATTACACATTTTGGGTTTCATTGCTCCCACGGTTCTTATTGCTTTTTTGGAAGAGAGTAAAACCAAATGTGACATAACAGAACAGAATCGGTCAAGTCAAAAGGGTGGACATAATAGATAATATAAAAACATAATACAAGGTGATCAACAATGGTTACCATAATGCCTCCCGCTATCTCTAATAGAATTGCCTATATCATTAGTTGTAATACAATTGAACAAAACAGTAAAGAACAAAACCGACAAAACCAAAACATTGGAGACATTGTAGGTCTTCAAAAGTAGATAAAAGTCAACGAGAATGGGCGTTATAATGAATCTCATTATCTTCTCAGCTGATGCCTAAACTTTCGAACCTAATACTATCCAGCAAAACAGAATAGAGGAACCTCAGTCAAAAACAAGATGGTGAGAGTAATACAGGGCTTCAAATCAAGATAATAGAAAGTCAAAGTGGGTTACTATATTATATCCTGCTATTTTTTCCCTTTAATTAAATGGATAAAAATAAAAAAGTAAATAATGGAGTGGAGATTGAGAAAAAAGAGGGCATAACAGCGAAACAGGGCAGATCAAAACATAACCATTTAAGCAGAATAGTGTTTCACCACCAGATAATTCCGACCCAAAAGTAGTTACCATATAGACTCTTTCCTTGAAGTCCTTGAGTACAACTTCGTATACTGTAGCATTAAGTATATCAAGACAATGTAAAACCATTTAAGAGAATGACAGCATTATAGAGTATTTAGAATCGACTAACAGAAAATGAACAATGGTTTCTGTATATTCTCCTTGTCTTTAAAAGGTTTTTGCTTATACTATCGTACATAATAAAATCCAATAAGATACAACCTGTTTAGACCATTGGAGACAGAAGAAGAAAAGCTAGATGAGACTTCAAAACAAGATGGTACTAAATCAGTATTACCTATTAAGATGTCATTTTCTCCAAAATAGCTGTTCCTATCATCCAATCTTCTCTGTCTCATTTCTGTTGAGCTCTTTTTCTGTCAGTAGCTGTCAGTTTGTCTTCTTCATTTTGTTCTCTGCCCCATTCGTTGTGGCCCTCCCCGCCACTATTTCTGGGTTCTTTGTATTTTTCTTTTTTTAGAATATCCTGCAATACTTTCTGTAGGGTTGAATTGGTGGTTGCAAATTCCCCCAGTTCCTCTTTATCCTGAAAGCACCTCGTTTTTCCATCAATTTCCAGGGACAGTTGTGCAGGATATCTCAATCTTGGCTGGAGATTATTATCTTTCAAAGCTTGAATTATTTCCCCCCATGCTCTTTGTGATTTGATGGTTTGTGCAGAGAAATCTGCTGTAATTCTGATGGGTGTTCCCTTCTAAGTGGTCTGTTTCTTGTCTCTGACAGCTTTTAATATTCTGTTCTTGTATTGAATTTCTGGAATTTTTATTATTATATGCCTGGGTGTTTCTCTGTTAGGGTTGTAGGTAGCTGGGGTCCTGTATGCCTCATACATCTGAGTATCTTTACCTTTTGCTAAATTAGGAAAATTCTCCTGGATTATTTCTGTGAGTAGCTTTTGTAGTTCACTTGTTTGTGTCCCTACTTCTTCTTTTATGTTCTTAATCCTTAAATTATGGCTCCTCTTATCATCTTCTTGTCTTTGTATTATTGCTGTTTGTTTCTTTGTTATTTTTAAGAAGTTTTTCATTTCATTCTCCCATATTACAAGTCTGCCCTCCAGTTCAGATAGTCTGTCCTTAGTTTCTTTCAAGCTGTTATGCCAGTCTTGGATAGACTTCTTAATTTCTTGATAGTCCCTTTGAACCTGCTTCACATACTCAATGCTTTCTCTGTTTTCTCCATCAAGCAATTCTCCCCTCTTTTTCTGTTCTTCCATTCCACCATCTGTTTTTTCCTGGGTTGTGCTTAGCATTTCTCTAACTATTCTGCATACTTCTAGCTTCAGGTCATTGATAACTTCATTCCTGAATTGGTCTATGAGGCTCTCTATATGGCGCTTAATGTCTATTGGTGCGGTGTCCACTATTGCCTGTTTCTCAGAATTGGGGGCCCAGGAGCCTTTCTTGTTGCTTCCCTTCCCCATATTTTCTGTTCCTTATAAAATGCAAGCTTACATAGGAGGTCCGGCTTCCCTGCCTGTCAGCCACAGCCTGATCAAATTGCGCTGGGTAGGTGTTCCCACCCACCGCTGCGCACCAGGGAGTTGCGGAGGAGGCAGCCTACTCGGGAGTCAGTCGCTCCTCCGGGCCACCGTCAGGCTCTGGGATCTGGGTTAGGCCAGCCTACTGAGTCCGCCCGCAGCGTCACGCAGGCCAAGCACTTTTCACCAATCCCATCCGAGAGGGGAATGTGTGGCTGGAGTTGCCACCGCGCCCTGCTCTTACAGGACTGCCTGAGCCCAGAAAGTCCTCCGCTGGAATCAAACTGTGGTAGGGGGTCAGTTTCTCTCTCACCTCGCGACCAGTCAGTTTTCGTGTACGCCTCCTTGTCCGTCCTGTTTTCGACTCCGTTCACAGACTCCCGTTCCCAGAGCTTCTGCGCGTCTCTCCTTGCAGAGCCGCTGTGGAGGCAGCCAGCCGCCGGGCGGCGGGAAACCCAAATCGCGGTTTCCAATGGCGTGGGGTCGAGCCTCCACACCGAGTCTTTTCTGTTCCTATTTTAGCGCCAGGACTGTATTCTAAGTTGGTTTCTCTCAGCCCAGTTCGTTCCTGAGTCAGCAGAGCATATCTCTACCGGTTCATGTCTCCTTAGTCCGCATCATTCTTAGCCTCTGAGCCGAGCCTTTCAGAGAGCCTCCGGTAGTTGCTGTTGTCTGTCCGCCATGTTCTCCCAGAAGTCCCTTATTTAATGTTTCAAAGAACCAACTCTTCAATTCATTGATTCTTTGTATTTTTTTCAGTGTCCAGTGTATTAATTTCTGCTCTGATCTTTATAATTTCCTCTCTTGTGTGAACTTTGGCTTAGCCTGCTCTTCTTTTTCTAGAATTTTGAGGTCATTAAGATAATCTTTAAGATTAAGATAATCCTTAAGATTAAGATAATCCTTAATCTGCAACTTTCAATCAAATGAACTAGATTTGTGATTATATAACAAAATGCAAACTAAACCAGATAATTATATGCAATATATAAGCTTGTAGTGTCAATTTTGCCCTTGAAGGTTAAAATTTAAAATGGGTTAAAGAAAAAATAGAGAACTAAAAGGACAGAAAGAGATTAGAAGTAAGATTGAAGGACAAAGGAGGAATCACATCAACTTGGGTAACCTGGTGCAGAAGACTGAAGGAAAAGAGAGATGGAAGAGATCCAAGGAAGAACAGAACAGAACCACACCCACAAAGAGGTTAGGAACCACTTTCACACTCATAAAACAATGAAGGAGAAAGAGAAAAAAAAAAAAAAACAGTCCACTTCTAGGATTCTCTCTGGTTTCACTGTCTCTATGGAGACAGTCCCAAATTGTGCTGATTTGTCCAAGCAAGCCAGCAGTTGCTTTATGGTGGGGTAGTAGATAATCTCAGCAGGCTTGCCCTGAGACCACACTCATTGGGCTTGCTGCAGTCCGAGCAGTTTCCATGGTCTGAGCCCAGCTGGGATCTGCTAGAGGAAACCGGCAGCAGTTCTGGGTTCCGAGTTCAGCTAGCCTGTCTCCAAAATGGCCCCCTGCCAATTGCTGTTCCTCTGCTGGAGGACTAAGTCCCCTGCATATCCCACCAGGCAGTGCATTCCTCCATGTCTGCTGGTCCCTTTCACTGCCACATCTGTGATGACCTCATGGTCATCAGCTGTCACTGTCACCAGGACCATGCATCCCCAGGTTTGAACAGCTCCTTTCATGCAATGAGTCTCAGGGCAAAGGTGCTGCCTCTACCACCTTCTTCTTCCTTGAAGTTTTTCTTTTCTCTCTCTTTGTGTGTTTCAATTCACACTTCAGATTCTTCCTGAGTCTAGGGAACCCATTTCCTTCCTTCTCGTCTTCCTCATAATGCTGTATTCCAGTGTCTGCACAGTGACTCTCAAGAGAGGCTGTTTTCTCTGCTACTTACTGCTGTGCCATCTCTGTGGAAGTCCTCAGCACTGAGTTTTACATTTTATTTCATTTTAACTAATTTATTTTTAATTTAAATGTTTATTAGTACAAGTTTACGGTACATTCATTGTGAAGAGTTAGTACATGTGCATAACTCATTTACTTAATTCTTTTTACATCTCTTTTGCTCCCCTCTCTCCTCCTTCTGTCTCTTACTAACCTTCCCATTTGCAAAAGATCCATTTTAACTAATTTACATAGGTGTATGCCATATGGCTAATGGTCACCATATTGCACAGCCTAGGATTCTGAGGCCTCTCGTTTCACAGAGAGGAAACGAGTGTGGCAGGATAGCATTGTGATGTGTTTAAAGTCATAAAGGCAGTAATAAAACCAGAGCCCATGCTTTCTGCCTCCCTGTACAACTGGGTCTGCTTCTGACCATGTCAGGCTCAGAGGATGCTGTTCCAGGGAAAGGCAGTAGAGATCACCATCAGCAACATTTGTCCTAGATAGAAGTAAACAGAGCAGGCTAGAGCATTTACTTTGGAGCCAGTAAAGAGCCTGGCATACTGTGCCAAAAGTGTGCCTGTCCTCTATTCTGCATCACAGCCCATGATACCCTTTGCTGTACCCTGCCACCTCTAATGCAGGCCAGCCACAGCCTGGCAAGAATAAGGGGACCTCACCATGGGGGAGCTGCAGTCTCAGAGATTTCTTTCCTGGCCAGCACACTCCTTGCCCTCAGCCCAGCTCAGATAGAAAAAGGCACCAAAGAGGAAGGTCAAGCCCATCTCTGCCACTCATGTACATATCCCACCTGCTTATCTCCTTACCAGTCCATGAGAATGTATCCAGGTAGAGGATCAAATTAATCTCCTTCTTTATTTGGAGGCTGGCACTCAAATCTCCATCCACCTAGGGAAAGTGGGCAGAGTTACAGGTGAGACAGATGACATCCAAGTCCTCAGGAAGAAAATTAGGCAGGAGAGAGTCTTGGCACCTTGCTCTAGCCATCTGCTCTGGCCAAAGCAGTGTGAATGCTCCATGCCTCACAGACACTGGGAGAGGGGACGCGGGGCACCTGGAGAGCAGGTGGGACCCATCTCCAACCTGTTTCCTTACATCTCCTCTCCCTCTCACAAGCTTTTGCTGTCTTTTGAAAGTCCCCACTTCCTCCTTTCTCCTTTCCTTCTCTTTAATTCAGGTTAGATTTTATCAAAGTATGACACATATACAGAAAAGGACACAATAGTAATTGTATAGCTTATTGAATTTTCAAAGTCAACCTACCTATGTAACTGGCTCAAAGATCCAGGAATAGAACACACTTGTGCCTCAGAAAGTCCCTTCCTGACCCCTCTTGGTTATTAGCCTTGTTCTCCTGACTTTTCCTGACATAAATTAATTCTTTTTATCAACTTGCGTACTATTTTCACTCTTAATGTTGTCAGTTTAAAGCATTGTACCCATTCTGGTTTATGTGACTGATCATCATTGTGGTTTGCAGTTGGCATGCCCTGAAAGCTGAGCAGTTGAACAGTTTTCTGTATGTTTGCAAAACTTCTCTTGTGAAACTTTTGTTTGACTCCTTTGCTTGTTTTTTTTATTATATTATCTGCTTTTTTTTAATGATTTGCAAGATTTTCTATATATTTCAATTATGAGTTTTAAACATAAATGTGTATATGTGTGTATTTATATGTACATAGACATACATAACACAAAATATCCTCTTATAGTCAGTGTTATATTTTAACTCTTTCAAAGGTGTTTTGGCTGAAAAAAGGAGTTTTAATTAAATCGAGCCTAATTTATCAATTGTTTTCCTTTATTAAGTGTTTTCCATCATTTTAAAGATATCTTTACCTAATTAAAGAGTATAAATTTTTGAAATTTTTTCCCTAGAAACCTTATAGTTTTAACTTTTTCATTTTGTTTTCTATATATAGTATAAAGTAAGGATCAAAATTTTTGCATTTTATATGACCTAAGTAGCAGAATTTACTTTCTCAGAATCACTAGATGGTTGGCTCAGCGCTAAAGTTGCCCTGTTCTGCACTGTACCGGGTTGTCACATGTGTCATTAACCATATAGAGGTCCATTACTGAATTCTCTTCTGTTCTAAAACCTATTGATTTTAATGTAGGGCGGTCATAACTGGTAGTGTAAATCCTCAGTCTCTGTTCTCTGCGTTTCCATATACATTTTAAAATCAGCTTGTCTATTTACACATTCCACCAAATAATCTTTTTTTTTTTTTTGTCTTTTTCATTTTTATCGGGTACCAGGGATCGAACTCACGACCGCTTGCTTGCAAGGCAGGTGCTTATGCTGCTGAGCTAAATCCCCAGCCCCTTACCAAATAATCTTGATAACAATTTTATTGTTATGGTATTGAAACTATAAATAAGCTGGGAAGAATTGAAATCTTTACAATGTTTAGATCTCTAACCCATTAACCAGTTGTATCTGTTTATTTATTTAGGTATGCATTAATTTCTTACAATACTGACTTATATTTGGTGAAGGAGTCTCATATATCCCTCATTAGGTTTTTGTTTGTTTGGTTTGGTTTTGTTTTTTGAGACAGAGTCTTGCAATGTAGTTCAGGCTGGTCTTGAACCCACTACAAAGCCCAGACTGGTCTCATGGTGATCCTCCTACTTCAGCTTCCTGAGTGCTATAATTACAAGTATGCACCACCATGCCCAGCTCCCTCATTAGTTTCATTCCAATGTACTTAATATGGTTTTGTATGTATGCATACATGTATTATTGTAAGTAATATTATTTTTAAAATTTCACTTTCTACTTATTTGTTACTTGCACATTGAAATGCAAGAATTTTTTTTTTTTTTGTACTGGGGATCAAACTCATGACCTTGTGCTTGCCAGGCAGGTGCTTGTGCTGCTGAGCTAAACCCCAAGCCCAGTGCAAGAAATTTTAGTTCATGTTGGTTTGGTTTGATCTTATATTTGGCAACCTTACTAAGTTCATTTATTAATCAAAAAGTTGATTATGAATATCTAGGTTTTCTTTTATAAAACCATATTTCCTGTGGAGAAATGGTCTTATTTCTTCCTTTTTAGTCTTTATAAATTTCTTTTTTATTTTCTTAGACCTCCCATATAATGTTAAACAGAAATGGAGTCATTCCTGATCTCAGGCAGAAAACTTTAACATTTCAGTCAACACAAGACTTCCTACAGGTTTTTTGCTATTATTTCAGATTGAATATTTTTTCTGAGACAGGATCTTGCTATGTAGTTCAGGCTGGCCTTGAACTCATACTCATCCTCCTGTCTCAGCCTCTCAAGTGCTGGGATTACAGGAATATACCACCATGCTTTTAGTTTTTAAATTTTTTAGTAAGCCTGCTTCTAGTTTCCTGAAATTTTCTTGGTGTTACTGTAGTGAATATCAAATTTTATCAAACATATATGATTTGCCCTCTTATCTGGTTATATTACATTGATTTTTAAACTTTTTTCATTTTAAAAAGAATCAAATCAAATCAAATCAAACAGAAAAAAATCTAGTCAAAACAGAACAATGAAAGTGATACAGAACTTTAAAACAAGATAATAGAAAATCAACAATAGCTGCCATAATGTCTCTTGTTTTCTTGAAAATAGCTGTCCATATCATCAGACATAATAAAATAAAAAACCAGAATAAAACCAATCAAAACAAAAGAATTAAAATGTATTTTAAAGAGAATAAAACCAAACAAATAAAACAGAATAAAGCCAATTAAAACAAAACAGTGAAAATGATACAGGATTTCAAAACAGGATAACAGGAAATCAACCACTGCTACCATAATGCCTCTTGTTATCATCCAAATTACTGCCCATACCATCAGATATAATAAGATCAAGCAAAACAGAATAAGACCAATCAAAACAGAACATTGAATAAAACAAAGCAAAATGGAACAAAACAAAACAGTGAGAACAATATTGGATTTCAAAAACAAGACAGAAGGAAATGCCCCATATTTGCTATATTGCATATTGTTTTCCTCTTAATAGATGTTCAGGCGACCAGCCTTAGGCCTGCAAAGTCAGTCAAACAAAACAAGTTGTTTTTGTACCTCAGCTGTTATCAATTCAGCGTGTCTTCCAGATCAGCTGGCTGCTTGTGGGGAGAGAGTTGTTCTCTTCTCCCAGCTTGTGCTGGTTGGCTCACATGAAGGGCAAATTGTTTTGTTTCTCCTCGTAGGGCCCATCTGGCATGCACGGCTCATGCGAAGGGCAAATTGGCTTCTTTTGACTCCTCCCAGACATAGAACTATAGGAAGGGCGAATTGACTTGTTTCTCCTCCTGGGCCCCACATTGCTTGTGGCAGCTCATTGATTTTTAAATGCTAACATAATCTTTCATTTGTAGAATGAACTAATTTTTTTGCTAGAGATATTAACCTTCTCACATATTACTGTATCTTGCTTGCTAATATTTTGCTAAGGAATTTTGCACCAATCTTCCTGAGAAAGATTCATTTGTAATTTACCTTTCTTGTAATGTCCACATCAGGCTTTGAAATCAAGGTGATGTTGGCCTTGGGTCCATCTATTGCTGTTGTTGCAAAGGGTTTACGTAAGATTGGCCCTATTTTTTTTCCTAAATTGTTTGAAAGAATTCTCTGGTGAAATCATTTGTATGTGTTTGTGTATGTGTGTGTGTGTCACAGGTGAACATTTTAAATCCAAATTCAGTTTACTTAGCAAACTCCTATCAGCAAGAGAGAGACACACATCATCTTCCTGCAGATACATGGTATCCTGGTTTCACCCCTGGATGGGTGAAACACTCACACCACCAATCCAAGTGCTAGCTAACGAACCAATCACAAATGCTAGATTTGGTTGCATCTATGATTGCATGAGGCTTGGGGTGGGGCCACAGGAACACAAACCACAACACTTGCATCTTGGGGTGAGGATGTTGCTCAGTGGTGCAGCTCTTTCCTGACACACATGAGGCCCTGGGTTTGATTGCCAATGCTGCTCCCCTCCAAATTGTTTCCTTTTGGTTTGATTCTACTAACTGGCTTTTTGCTAGGTATAGGTCATATATTCCTACTTTAAATTCCTATTTCTAGTAGTCTAGCTAATAATAGACATTGGAAATTTTATGGTTTTGATTTTGTTACTCTTTTAAAGACGGTTGGGGCTTGGGCTTGTTATGGTAAGCAAGTAAGTTAAGCCTTTTGAGATCATTTTAAGATTTTATTTTGTTTTGTTTTTTGAAACAGAATCTTACTATGTAATTTAGGCTTGTTCTGAACTCACTGTGTAGCTCAGGCTGGCCTCAAACTCATGGTAATCCTCTTGCCTCAGCCTCCTGATTGCTGGTATTACAGGCGTACACCACACATAACATGTTTTAAGCTTTATAAGGGTATAATTGCTAGTATCTAAAAAGAGAAAGAGCTAGGTGCAGTGGTGAATATCTCTAGTCCCAGCTACTTAGGAGGCTGAAGCTGGAAAATAACTTGAGCCATGATTAACAGCAAGACACCATCTCAAAGAGGCAAATAAACAAAACAAGAGAGGGAAGATGTGAGGAGGGGAAAGAAGGAGGGAGAGAAAGATGGAAGAAAGGGCTTTAGATTTAAAAAATTTAAATATGTATTCTTCAAAGCTTCCCTATCCCAATAGGAAAGTCTGTTATTTGGTGAAAGAGTAGAACAAATTGTGTTTCACTGTTGGAAAACTTCGTAGCCACTGGTAGAAGGTGTTAATTTGAACTTTTGTTTTTATTTCTCTCAAATAGTGGTGCTCAAATTTTTGGTTCTAGGACCTCCCCCCTTTTCTTTCTTTTTCTTTTCTTTTTTGAAACAGGGTTTTACTATGCAGTGCAGATTGACCTTGAGCTCACTTTGTAGGTGAGGCTGGTCGAATTTGCAGTGATCCTCCTACCTTAGACTCCTGAATGATGGGATTACAGGCATACACCACCATACCTGGCCTCCTAGAATCGCTTTACATTCTTAGAATTTTAAGTATTCTAAAGTGCTTTTGTTATGTGGATAATATTTATCAACATGACTCCTATTCAAATGAAAATTGAAGAAATTTAAACATGTTCATCCTAAAAATAGCAATAAATCCATTAATGTGGACATGGATAATATTATCTTTTATGAAAAGCAACCATAATTTCTAACATGGAAATTTAGTTCAGTTTTTCTAGTTGTTTTCAGTGGTAAAATGTGTGCTCATAGCTACCTCATCCCATCTGAAGCAGTAATGTTGTTTTACGTTTTGACAGGTCTCTTTAATATAGAGCTTCACTGAACCTAGAGCCTTTGCACTGACCTACATCCCAACCCCCTATGACCTTTTTTTTGAGACAGGGTCTCACTATCTTACTAAATTGTCCAGGTTGGACTCAAATGTGCAGTCTTCCTGCCTCAGCATCCCAGAATGCTAGGATTACAGGTATGTGCCACTATACCTAACTCAAAAAATTTTGGCATCATGGAACCTTTTGAAAAGGCAGAAAAAGCTACTTTTAGGACTGCCTCCTTATCTTCTGGTAGCCCCTCATCTCTGGATTTGAGGCAACGTTCAACCTGAAGTGCTGATTTTTGGGGGACATCATTCTTGATACATCTTTGTTTTCAGTTGCTATTTCATCATTGTCCAGAATAGTTGGCATCTTCAAAGTCCTTTCTAAAACAAACAGCGCAATCTTAGATGCAAAAATTGTATGGAGTGCAGACCTAGGAAGGTACCATTCTAACCAGACGTGGTGGTACACACTTGTAATCCCAACACTCAAAAGGTTGATACAGAAGGATCTCCTGGGCTACATAGTGAGTTCAAGGACAGCCTGGACTGCATAGCAAGACGCTGTCTCAAAAAACCAAAACAGGCAGGAGATTTAGCTCACCAGCATAAGCGCCTGCCTGGCAAACATGAGGTAGTGAGTTTGATTCTCGGTACCAAAACAAACAAACAACCAAAAAATAATATTTCATTGTACTTTGAATCTCAGAAAACAAATTCTTCTGATGGAATATTTCATTTATTTACATCATTCATCTATTTATCATGATATATTTGAGTTCAAATAGATAACTTTGATATTTGTTTTCTATTTATCTTACTTTTTTAGTTCTTTTTGTATTCTTTGGAGTAATCAAATATTTACTATCATTTTAAGATCTAGCTGTCTTAGGAATTCTCAGATGCTTTCAAACAGATTTGTGTGCATGTGTACATATATATATATTTCATTCAGCTTTTCTAGTTGTTTTCAGTGGGAAAATCAGTATTACAGCTATAACACTGTATCTAAAGCAGTACCGCAAAGATAAAAGAAAATGTCTATATCCTTTCAGTGGTTATTCACTTAGGCTGTGCTTTTTAATGCCCTGGGGGGTTTGGGCCAATAATAACACTAAGACCCTATTTCCAGGGCTCCTGTCTGACTGCTCTGGAGCAGGCTGGGGTCCCTTGTACCATTCAGATGTTCACCAGGGGGTCTCAGTGAGTGGACACCATCAAGATGACTAGTAAGTCTCCATAGTTACTCAGTGTGTGCCTGCAAGGGTACAAGGGGCCTTTGCACATTCTACGCGGATTTCTTCTTCTTTTTTTTTTATGTTGGGATTAGAACTCAGGACCTCATGTTTTCCATACAGATGCTGTCCTGCTGAGCTATATCTCTAGCCTCCACCCGTATCTCTTCTTACACAGGATTGGTGAGGCCTGCAAGAAGCCCTTAGGCTTCATTTCCTGCCCTGCCTGTGACCCAATACAATATTTCCTTCTGAAGGTACAACATGGCAGGACCCCAACATCTCAGCCCCCAAAACAGGTCAGGCTGATGGGAAGAGTTCAGGCCTGTGTGACCTCAGCCACTGCAACTCATGGCACACCCACTGCCTGCCACGCCCTGTGTGAGCATTTTACCTGTGTCTCATGAGTGGCTTTATCTACACTGTGAGGTGATGATAGCAAGGCCACGTGGCTGAGGCCACAAACAAGGAAGTGACTCTGCCAGGAAGCATTTTGGAGTTCTTGACTAGGCCTCAATGGATCTTTTAGTTTTCCCTGTCTCCATCTTTTCCAGGGGAGGAGCCATCAGCACAGAAATCAATCCATAAGCACCATCCCTGGGCTCTGCAGGGATGAGAGGCAGGAGCAAAGCCTCAGTGTCCGTGAGCCTCAATGACCTGGCCCTTGGTGCAAAAATTATTTCCAAACAATCATGTCCAAGCAGGGCTGAGTTTTCCCAGCCTCACCTCGGGACACTTACATGTTCATTAACACATGTCTGTCATTAAAAGAAAATGGTTGTCATTTGACACCCATATGTTTCCTTTCAAAACATTAGGCTGATATTTATCCTACTGAAAAGAGTGGATTCTAAACAGACAGCTAAGCACACGTCTTCTTGCAGGCAAGCAGTCCTCTAGATTCAAAAGCTCTCAACCTAGCCTCTCAGCCCATTGGTTCTCTGTCCCCAGGCCAGGTTCAAGCTCCCACTCAGATTTGGCTAAAATCAAATATCATGAAATTTTTCTTTGAAAGGAAAGTGTGTCGATATGTTGGCAAAAAATTCTCTTTTCTGTCTACATTTTAGGTTTTGAAACATTGCTTCAGGGCCGAGGATTTAGTTTAGTGTCACAGTGCCTCTAAGTGCGAGGTCCTGAGTTTAATTCCCTGTATCAAAAAAAAAAAAAAAAAAAAAAAGTGCTTTGAAGGACAAGGAAACCCCCAGTGATTTTCTCTTTTAGTCTCATGGTTGCAGAGAGCCTTGTGTGAAGCAAGGACCTTGGGACTCCAAGCATTGATTGGTAGGTGCTAGCTCCAGTGTAGACACTTTTTTGAAGGCAGGGCCTTGGACTAGTCACTTCTCTCTGAACTTTTGTGACCTGCACTGTCTGGGAAAGGAACTGGAGTAACCCTGTCATCCACAAACCTGGCCCCATCAGTACTATTAGATGGCTTTCTGGCTTTTTTTCAGATTTTTTTTTTTTCAGCTTTAAGTTCTCAATTTCCTTTGAAGCACAGCCAGATTTGGGGAATCCCCAGCAACAGCCTGCCAAGACCCTCTAGCTCTCACTTTCTGTATACCTGGAGGAAAAGTAGCAAAGTTCTTGGCCTGTTTAGCACCTCTAACCTGATTTACTTTGCCCCTTTCAATCTATCCCTTTAGACTGGTTAGTCATTGGATAGTATATGATCAGGATAATAAGCATGAGGGACATAACCATAAACCATTCATCAAACATAGGTGAAGGGCTGGGCACAGGTTTCCTTAGGCAAGAATCTTGTTTAACCCTTAGAATGGCCTAGGAAGTGACTACTGTTGTTCTCATTTACAGCTAAGGAAACTGAGGAATCGAATAATTTTGTGTGCCTTTAAGTTCAAGGAATTTTTCTCATCTAATTTGTCATGAACTTGCCATACATGGGGTCCTCCCTCAGAGCTTCAGCTGGGACTTAGAAGTTGAGCAGTTTGGCCCCCAATGCTGAAGTCTTAGCCATTTCATTCATCAAGTGATAATGGGCACATAGTCGAGCCACAGAGCCACCCACAGAGGTGCAAGTGAACCCAGCAGGTTTATGATCTTCACCAAAGCAGCATGCTCCACCCTGCTTACATCCATGGGTCCTCTGACAATGACACTTTACTGTCTTTTAAAAATTTGTGCAGGAACCTGGTTCAGACTCTGATGTCATGGACAAGCTTCACAAATACTGCAAGCATCTCATTCTGCCTGAAATGTGCTTTCCTTTTCCCTGTGACTCTAGAAGAGACTGTTCCAGAAAGCATCTGCTATGTGGATGGGAGTGTGAGAGGTGGGGTTTAGGTGCATCTGTGAGTCAGGAGACATGGACACACGTATTCCATCTCCCATCTCTTGGCCAGGCAGGTATGTCACTTGCTATGTCCCTGACCTTGGTTCTTCCAGTGGGTTTGACAAGGCTCCTCTCCCAATGCAAGCCACACAGGAGACCTTGCCTTGTGTCCAAGGCCTCTTAGCTCTTTTTCCAGCTTGAGAAAATTTAAAGAATTTTTGATGTGCACATTATTATTATTTTTTTTCTTAGCTGATCTTTCCATCTATCAATCCAGCTTGGGCATAGGAGTGACCCCAAATACAAGTGTATGTGGATCATATGCCCAATGGAGAAGTATTTAGCTAAAGAAATAGACATCAGAGTGCCTTTTCAAGGGAGGTGAGAAGAAGCAGTTTAATAGAACAATGGAAAAAGTCAAAACCACAACACCATATGCCAATGACTGCTTTTTTGAACAAAAGAACCAACATTCCAGAAAAGATTGGTGCTAATATACTGGACAATTTTAGGCATACCCAGTCCCAACTGGAGATTTTTTCATCTAATTTTTCATGAATTTACAGAGTATGGGACTATCTCTCAGAGCTTCTGCTACCTGGATTTATGTTATCAGGCCTTTTCCATACAGGAAAATTCAGCCCCTGGGGCTATTTCCAAGGTGATTTAAGTTACCGTGAATTTTAGCAGACAAAATTCAGGCAGCACAAGGAGAAACAAGAAAGCTTTCCTGTACACAGATAATGAACTTTTCCTTTCTTGCCAACTTGCTTCTGAAATGAAGTGCTGAGTTGGAAAGTTCTTGCGGTTCTGTAGCAGGTGGCAGGTGGTTGAAATGCATGGGATTGGGCTCCTTGGAGCAGAGGGAGAAGAGGAGGAAGAACTTCTCATCTGGGTCAGTGAACAGCAAAGACCTGGCATACTTCTGATCAGTCACCCATCTTCATGTGCTATGTGCCCCCATCTCAGCAAAATGTCTCTCAATCAGAACGCATTAAATGAATTATGGTATTGCCATTCTGTGGAGTATAGCCCTGGCTCTCTCAAACACTAGATGTACCTACCATCAGTATGTAACTAGATGTCATATGAGGTAGGGAAAAAAACCACGGTACAGAAATGTGTGTTGTTTAGTATGTTGTCATTTATGTAAGAGAAAAGAAAGAATATCGTATGTTTCAACACTCAGAAACACATACACACCAGGAGACAGGGCCATGATCCCTTGTTTCCAGGATTTTAGTGGCAGGTAAGTGATAGTTTTTGTAAACTTGTCATCAGTGTGATAAGCTATAAATAGGTATGCTTTTTTGGGGGGAGAGGAAGTGGTCCCCAAGACAAAATCTGGGGTGGGGCCTGGCCCACGGAGTCAGGTGAGGCAACGGACTGTGTTGCCTGGGGACAGTACAGTCACCAGAGAAATGAGTTCCCATGGATTTTAGTAATGGTTCTGCCTGTGAGAGCTTAAAAAGCTCTTAAGGACGTGAGAGTTTTCCAGTGTGGGGCCCCGCCCACGGAGGAAGGTTCTGCCTTGGCTAAGGACCTGAGAGCAAGTTACTGGAGTAATCTCCCGGAGGTTGCTCACCTGTGGTAAATGAATTACACCAATGTTTGCAAACCAGAAGCGACAAATTTAGAAGCTCCCAGTGTTGAGAAGTGAGGAATTAATCCAGTGAGCAGTCCGGTCTGCAGGGGACTCACCAGCAGTCTCTCTTCTGCCGTCCTGGTCAGGAAACCATATGATAGAATTCTGGTGCGGCTGAAAAGATAAGTAGTATAAAGTACAAATGATCTTTATCTTTTTAGTTGTTGTTGTTTTTTTGTTTTTGGTCTTTTTCGTTTTTATCGGTACCAGGGATCGAACTCACGACTGCCTGCTTGCAAGGAAGGGGCTTATGGTGCTGAACTAAATCCCCAGCCCCATGATCTTTATCTTAAGAATGCAGGCTGGGGATTTAGCTCAGCGGCATAAGTGCCTGCCTTGCAAGCAGGCAGTCGTAAGTTTGATCCCTGGTACCGATAAAAAGGAAAAAGACAAAAAAAAAAAAAAAAATAAATAAATAAAATAAAATAATGTGGGGAGAGACCCCTGACCCACCAGGGTCCAGCATTCTCTCCATCAGACAGGTGGAGTGGGGGCATACCTGTAGCTTAGGTTTGGGGTGGTGCCTGAGGAGCATTAGTGAGCACAGATAGCTCATTGGTATTCATTTTGCACTACAGGTAAATTCCTAGGGGTGGGGAAGATAGAGCCCCTTGGTTTTGCCTCCCAGGCTTTTCACCAGCTACAGTGTCCCAAATGGGCCAGAATCCTTTCAGTAAGGATACCTTCTTAGGACTCGTGGGGGAGCATTCTCGATCATTCTCCTAACTTTAGTGTCTGACACAGGTGAGAATTAGGATGAGAGCCAGGTGGGACCTGAAACCCAAAGACAGTCTCTCTTTCCAAACTTTGTTCCAGCAAAGGCACCAGACACCCCAGGCCTGGCCTGCAGGTGTGAGCAGACACAGGAATCTGCAGTGGGGACAGACTTTACCTTTAGTAAATGACCTGCTACAGCAGAGGCTGACAATGGGTGGCAGAGCAGGAGGCAGCTTTTAGATGCATACCCCCTTCCCTGTCTGCGCTGAGCCTGCCAGGCCTCACCGTGTCACCTCACACAGAATGACTCTTTTGGGCTAGGGATGTAGCTCAGTGGCAAAGCATCTGCCTAGCAAGTGTGAGGTCCTGAGTTCCATTCTGGGTACCACCCCCTGAAAAATAAAAAATAAAAAATTACTCTTCCTTCGGGGACAATGACAGGTGGAACCTTTTTCCTCTATCCCTGCTAAGAGACTGGACATGTAAGAGATAGAAATTTCCCCTTCTTGGATCCAATTAGTCATTCATTCATTCAGCAAATATTTATTGAGCACTGTGTGAATTTTCTATTCCTGCTGCAACAAATCAATACAAGCTTGGTGTCTAAACATAGATCTTATAGTCCTGAAAGTCAGAAGTCCGTAATCAGCCTCACTAAGCTATAAGGTCAGCAGAACTGATCCATTCAGATGTTGCAAAGGAGAACTTATATCCTGGCCTTTTCCAGCTTGTAGAGGTTGCCTCACTCCTTAGCTCATGGCCCCGTTGCTCTCTGCTTCCCCTTTGGCACATCTTTTCTGACTGACCCCATTCTTTCACAGAAAAGGACTATGGGACCCACCTGGATGATCCAGGGCCATCTCCCCCTCTCCAGACGTTTCATCTCATTTGAAAAGTCCTTTATCTTTTTATGGTTGTTGCAAAACTTTGGAATGCTGGAATCTCCTTCTGGAGGTGGTTTCTAAGTTCTTTTCGTCCTGAGCAAAGAATTGGTCAAGATAAGCTCAAAAGGTAGCAAATTTTTATTAAAGATAGGAAAATAGGCCCTGCAGAGCAAGTTTGGACAAAGTAAAAGTAGGGGAAAAGTATACCCTAAAGATTGAAGGCAGGCCAGTTTGCCAGAGAGAAGAGAGTGCTAAAACTCAACAGCAGCTGTCCATTTTGCATCATTCAGTCCTCGGGCTGACTGCAGATCTAGGCCAAGCTGGTCAAATTCTCTCTGGAAGTCATGTGCAGGGCTCTGGCAATTGTTCTGTGTGTGTTCCTAGATTTTGTAATGAACAAGTCCCACCTACTTCCCCAGCTAGTTTTGCCACACCCTAATCTCTTATCTCATGGTGACATAGTCACAGTGCATTTGTGTTAGACATGGTTTGTGGGTGGTGAGAGGCATTATCCTACTGCTCACAAGCGCCTCCTGCTTGGGAACTTCCTGCTTGGGGAGAAGAAAACAGACTCAGCCCTTCTTTTCAGCAAGCTCCCACTCTAATGTGGATGAAAAAGAGTGATATAATCTCAGGTAGTGATAGACACTGTGAAGAGGGACCAGGCTGGCGAGGGGAGGCCAATAAGACTGTGTAGCCCAGGAATTTTTCTTGGTGGTCATGTCTCAGTGGAATGAAGGGAGCCACATGGAGACTGGAGAAACATTATTGTAGGCAGAGGAAGTCTTGGAATATTCCATGTCCCCTCTGTTTTGGGATGAAACTTGCAGGCTCCCCTGAGCCATATGTACCTTCCTTTCTGCTCTCAACTTTCCAACTGTGGCTCCTGAGAGCCTTTGTGGCCTTGACCAGGTTTGTTCTGCTTTATTTAGCTTCTCACTATTTTAGTGAGTCTTTCCAAAAGTGAGGAGGCAGAGCTCAGCTCATTGCCTTGAACTGGTTGCTGGAACTAGGTTTTGAAATAAAGTCTTTCTTTGTGGTAGTAGGAGAAAACGGCCCTTCCTGTGAGTCAGGGTGAATGTTTCCTCACAGGTCTGGTGACAGCTATGCTTCCTGTTTCTATTGCTTCTGTCTGATGAAGGATTCAGTGTAGCTCTGGCCCTCTTAGCACCTTTCCTCACTTCTCTTTTGGGCACTTGCAAATGCAGTAGTTAAGAAACAAGAAACAGAGACCAAATGGGAAGGAAAGCACCACTTGTTCCACCTTTGGCCTCTTGAGGTCATTCTTAAAAGCACATGTCTGAGACCAAACTTCTTCCCCTCGGAAGCCTTTCTTCTTTACCTGTCTCCTGAAGTGATTCCTCCCACAACCCTTGAACTAGCATTGCAGAGTCAGTTGATCAATACCTATCTGCTGGTTTGGGGCCTGGCTCAAATGAACCTTGGAAGCCATGGGCAGTTTTGCCATGGCATAGAGCTGAATGCAGCAGCTGCCAGAGCCATGCACCTGTAAAGCCACTTTACACTCAGGCAGGCAGTGCCGTAAGGTGTCATTTCCATCCTCATATCAGCCAAAGCCTTGCCTTAAGCCATGAGGCATGTGGCTAGACCCGTGTGTTTGATGACCTCAATCATGGCACCATCCCCTGGACTCAGTTTACCTGTGTTATAGAGACCACTCTCAAGCCCTCATCTGCTCTAGGGTTGAAGCTCTGAGGACAATGTGAACTGGATGGCTGCCCATGCATCAGATTCCTGCTCCTCCTGTCAGAGGTACTGTCTGGCCAAGGGAGCTCTAGCCTGCAGGGTGACATTATAGACCTTTGTACCTGCCCAGCTGACCCTGCCAGATGGAGAGCCTGCTCCATGCTAGGTGCTCCTGCCCACACCTCAATGGCTCATCCTCACTGAAATATGGGGAGAGGATGACTTGAAGTTCCACTCTATATGGCTTCTGAGTGGGTCTTCAATGAAGCAGATGCCAGGACAGGGTATGATATAGCAGAGTCATTGAAGAAATGCCTGTGAGGGACAAAGGAACAGGAGAGGATACAGGCCTCTCCATTGTGCCAGAGATGACAGGCAGGGAACCAGGTAGAAAGGGCCGCAGGACTCAGTACAACTTTGGAAGTTTCCAGTAGGCTGCTGAGGATGCTGTCCCCTGCTATCCTCAGTCACAGACTAGGAGCAGCAGGGGAACTGAGTCCCAAGGGGTAGCAGTGGAATGTTCCCCATGGCAGATCTCCTGGAAGGAAGCAGAACTGACAACAGAAGTCAAATACATGCCCACTGAAACACACCCAGTGCCCACTAGAACCAGACCAAGTATCCACAGATAGATGAAGAGGTTGGATTAAAGAGAGGAAACAACGATATATACAATGACATGGACACATCTCAAAAACATTGTTATGAACGAAGCCATGACAAGTATACACCTTGTGCTTCCCTTTGTAGGAAGTCCAAGAAAGCAAGGGAAGTGTTTATATCATACTGTAAGGTCTATGCACTTCACTGTTGATACACTTTACCTCAATAAAGAAATAGTCCCAACTCTATAGATGACTCTCAGAGAGCTTGTTTCCCCAAGGTGCACAGCAGATGGGCTGGAGCTAGAACACTTAGTCCACATCCACAAGAGGTCTGGCAGCCGTGTGGTTCCCAGCAGATTCCAGAGACTCCTCTTGTCCCTGTCCCGGGATGTGGCAGCTGGAACTTCAGGATTCAAGAAGACCACAAGTGCTGATCTGGGGCCCAGTCTCAGCCAGCAGTGAGTCACAGCCAGTAGTGGGTCTGGGAGGTGATGTCCTGGCCCCTGGAAGGAACTGGCTCTGTAAGGTCCAGCTGGGTGGGTGGGTGAGGAAAGGAGCTTCTCCAGACTAGCTGTGGGGCTGTTCTCCTGAGGCCTGGGAGGCTCAATGGGCAAATGGTCAAGGCCAAACTTCAACTCCACTGTCTACTGGCTGTGTGTTCTCTAAGCGTTTGCTCAGGAGTAAACTGAGGGTAGAAAAGGAAGATAATAGGAGAAAACAAATGTAAACACTTGAGATAGACTAGTCTTTCAAACCAAGGTTGTGTTATCTTTCTCAGTCTGCTCACTCATTCACTACACAGTGTTGTTTCCCTGTTAGAGCCAGGACTGTGCTATGCACAGGGCCGAATTTTTCCTTGTAGTCAGTGAGCTCATAGTCTAATAAGTGATTATAATGACATAGCTTTGTAATACACTCTAATACCTGATTAAGTTAGTGCCATTTGTGTTATACTTCTTTCTCCGAGTTTGCATGTTGTTCTTATATGCTTATTTATAGAAACTTTAGAATCGGTTAGTCTAATTTTTTTTTAAAAAATCATTATATAGAATGATTATGTACATAGTGTAGGTGGCATTTCAGATCAGTGGGGGAAAAGAATAATTTAGTAAAAATAGTTTAAAAAGGAGGTAACTATTTGAAATAAAATATTCCAAAATAAAAGAAAAAACAATTAAATATAAAGAATGAAATCATAAAAATATTTGAAAAAAATGTTCCAAGTGGAGGAAAAACTTTCTAGACATGACACAGATGCTATAAAAAAAGTTCATTCTTTTGTCTTAGTTAAAAAAAAAAACCAATTTTTGGTCTAAAAGGCTATCCCAAATTTTATCAAAATAATAGTCCTGTTAATGAGTAAAAACTGCCTAGAAACCTTTATATAATTAATAACAAAAACGAATCAGTGGACATGAGTATATAGTGAAAGAAGGAAAATTCACACATTTGTAATCCCAGCACTCTGGGAAATCAAGGCAGAAGGATGGCAATTTAGAGACCATCCTGGGCAGTTTACTAACTTCCAAAGACCTTGTCTCAAAATTAAAAATAAAAAAGGGGTAGTGACGTAGCTCAATGTGAAAGCCCTGAATACAATCTGTTTAAGAAAAGAAAAAACCCAAAGAAACCCTGGGCCTGGTGATACAGCTCAGTGTCATAGGTGCCTGCCTGGCAAGTGCGAGGTTATAGTTTGGTCCCTGGTACCAAAAAATAAAAATAAAAAGCTTTTTATTTTGAGATAATTGTAGATTGAGAGAAGAATTACAAAGATAGGAAAGAGAGGTCCTTTATACCCCATATTCAGCTTTCTTAGTATAATTATAGTACAATGAACTGTGTGAAGAGATTAACTGTGGTACAATATTATTAATTAGCTTATAAAACTCGTTCATATTTCGCCTCCCACTAATGCCTCTTTTTGGATGTAAATCCAATTCAGGAGCCCCCTTTCCATTTAGTTATTATGTCTTCCTTATCTCTTCCCATCTGAGACAGGAAATCAGTCTTTCCTGGTTCTTCACACCCTTGATAATTGAGAAGATGCTGATGAGCTATTTTGTAGACTGTTACTCTGAATTCATCTGGTATCTTCTCATTATGGATATGAGGTTGTGCATTTTTGGAAGGATGACCCTGGGTATCCTGCTCAGTGTACCATCCAGAGGCCCTGGTATCAATGTCTCACCGGTAATGTTAACTTTGATTGCTTGACTAACATGCTGTCAGCTGGGTTTCTTCACTCTAAAGTTACTCTTTTTCTTTTGAAATTATTAAATATTTTAGGGGAAATACTTTTAAGATAATGTAAAGGTTCTATTTCTGCTTAAACTCTTGCTCATTTTAATATTCATTAGTGAATTTTTCAATAGTTATTACAGTACTATGAATTTTTTTCAGTTCTAAGATTGAATTCAGGGACTTGCATATGTATGCCAGGCAAACACTTTACACTGGATTATGCATCCCCGACTGTCATGTTTTAATGATCATCTTGTATTACCACTTTCCTCTTTCTTCTACATTTATTAATTTGAATTCTTCTGTAAGACATCACTTTATACTTATTTTTGTAGATTCTTATGTAACCATGTCTATAGATACAACTTTACTTATTTTTTTTCTGGTCTTAATGCTTTGTATTTCTTTTTCTCATCTTACTGTACTTCTAGGTTTCTGCTGAGCTTTTTATTTCTGAATTCAACTTTTCAAGAGACTTTGTTCTCTGAATGTTAATTTTTTTCATAGCATCCTATTCTTATTTTATGGATGGAGTATCTCCTAATATCTTTCATGGAATTTTTAAAATTTAGTTTTTGCTTTAGATTGTCTTTTTTCTCCAAATTATTTTTCCTTTCTTGTTTTCACATATCACTTTTCTCCAAAGTTTAATAATTCTCGACTGTAAATAAGTAGGAGCTAAAAAAACATGTTGGAAGTTCTGTATAAAGAATGTGGAAGTTCTGTATAAAGAATGTGACTTGGGCTGGGGATTTTACTCAGTGGCATAAGCGCCTTCCTTGCAAGTGTGCAATCATGAGTTTGATCCCTGGTACCGATAAAAAAAAAAAAAGACAATAAAAAAAAAAAGAAAAGAAAAAATAGAATGTGACTTGTTGAATTTGTTGCCCTTCCCCCTTTAGCATGATCATGTGGGCCACTTATTTGGGGAGCTCCTGTTATCATTAGCTTTATTTTATTTTATGTTTTCCTGATACAGGAATTGAACTCATGAACTTGCCCTTGCCAGAACTGTCTTCCAGGTTTCTGCCTGGAGAGTATCAGTTCCGCTGCCAGCCTGCTGTGCGCTGGGAAAGGCTCACATCATGGGGATTTGTATGTTCATATACATTCCATGAGGTACCACATCTTAGTGCCTGGCATCCCCCAGTTTAGAGAATATGTTTTACCAAGGTGAGCCTGGGGTGGTGCTGCCACCCAGTCATATAGACTAAAAAGGCATCTAGGATTTGAAGTGATCATGGCTTCCGCGCAGTCCCTTGGTGTTGGCACACTGCTTCACTTCCTGTCCTTGGGACTGCTAGTTCCTGCCTTTGCAAGGCTCTGCAGTGTAAACTGAGCTGGCTCTCAGCTTCCCTCACTGCCCCTGTAAGACTAACTTTCTTGGTTCTCCTAGACCAGTCACCATCAATCTATTGGCTTTCTACTTTCTAAAATGTTACTGTTTTTCCTCTCCTGTTCTCCTTATCTTTATTGGTTTAAAATTTTGTTTATTTTTAAATTCCTTTACTGTAGCCTAAGTGGGGTTTCATAAGGAAGTAAAGTTAGATACCTATGCTCAGCCTACCATTTCAACCCAGAAATCTTCCTAATGTCTCTTTCTTCCTCGATAAAGTACAAAATAAAATTATGCTCTGATTCTTCTATTCCTATATGGAAATCTAGTACAATTTTAAAATTTAAAGTGGGCCTCTTAGCTGGGTGTGGTGGAGCATACCTGTAATCCCAGAGCTCAGAAGATTGAGGCAGAAGGATCCTCATGTGTTTGAGGCCAACCGGGGCAACATAGTAAGTTCAAGACCAGCCTGAACTACACAGAGAGATGGTATCTCAAAACAAAACAAAAAAACAAACAAAGGGTCTCTCTTAGATGTAAAATATTATTTCCAACCTTACCAAATGTCTGTTGTTTTTGCTGCAAACTTATTTCAAAGATAACTGAAAAAAGATATTGGCTTTATCAAAATAGGAATTGCATACAATTTCTTGGAAAGAAAAGGGGAGTAAACAGGCATTCCTTTGGCTGAATGGCAGTGTTAATGTAGGACTGAAAAAGACTGCACACTTGCTATGTAGCAGACCTCCAGCCCTTCTATAAGCATTCTTCTAAAGTCCCTGTCTCAGAGATTTGTTGCAAGTTTGGGATCAACCTGGGCTACTAAGTGAACTCAAGTCCAGTCTGAAATGCATAGTGAGACCTTGTCTCAAAAAACCAAACCAAACCAAACCAAACAAAAACATAAGTCCCTGCCTCCAAGAGCCTTATAGAAAAGCCCCATTGTCACTGCCAGCCAGCCTACCCAGTCCAGCTACACTTGTGGGACAGGTCTTCCACTCAGCCCTTCCACCTGGCTCCTTCCACTTCCTTGATGTTGAGACCACAATTCTGGGGCTGGTAACCACATAGTCACTGAAACTTATTAGAATCTCCACCTCCAGTTGCTTTCCTCAGTGTTTAGCTATTAAAACAAGTTCAACAATGGCAGCAAAGCAATGCTGCTTTCTGTGATGAACCTTGTAAAATGATCCTTAGCAGTTGATTAAGAAGTTGCCTTTGCTTGTGTAACTTTCTAGGAAAACAGGTTGGTGACAAGAGTCATCCACTGTAGGGAATAGAATGGAGCACGTCATAGCAACAGTGCCTAGGAAAATCAGACTGGCCCTGCAGACTTGTCACACCTGTCCGGGCCCTGCCCACAGGAGTACAGATGAGCTAGGAAAGCCTGCAGGACTAGTGAGGTAGTAGTGCTGTGAATGTAGGTGGGGCCTGGGGACATATGCATTGCTATGGGTCTCCGCATGTCTTCCTTCCTCCAGTCAAAAGAGAGGCATTATGAGGATCACTCTAGGGAGAGGGGTGCTTGCCAGAAAGGAGATGACAACACTCTGTCAGGTTGGCAGCTGCAGAACGGCAGCTCTTCCTGGATGCTACTCCTGAAGGAGTGGGCCAGTGGAATAGGAGCTGGGGACATTGGGAGGAGTCAGCTTGACAGGGCCTTGCCTATATTCAGGGTCTGCCTGATGTCAGGGAGAGCTTTGGAGGGATGGGTACATTACTGCACCCCAAGAAATAGGCGATACTGAAATATCTGCCATGATACAGGGCATTTACCAGCTGAGTACAAATAATAAGCTAGATAAACACACAATTTTGGGAGTGTTGGGGATTGAACCCAGGAAATGCTGAATTACATCCCCTGCCTTTATTTTTTATTTTGAGGTAGGGTTTTGTTTAATTACCCAAGTAAGCCTGGAGCTTGTTATCCTCCTGCCTTAACCTTCCAAGTAGGTGAGATTACAGACATTGTGTACCACTGTCACTGACTTGCATTTTGCATTATTATTATTAGTTTTTGTTTTTTTTTAGTTTTTTGAGACAGGGTCTCACAATGTGAGGCCTTGAACTCACTATGTAGCCCAGGCTGGCTTTGAACTCCTGGTAATCCTCCTGTCTCAGTCTCCCAAGCGCTGGGATTACAGGTGTGTGCCACCATGCCTGGATGTATTTGCTCCCTTACTGACCTGTCCTGACCATTTCCCTGTCCTGAGTTGAAGGAGCCAAAGTAGCAGCAGCAAGTTGGGGAGGGTGAAATATGGAAGACAGAGGAGATGGGCCTTGAATTCTTTTCAGCTCTTCCTTGGGAGAAGTCTGAATGGCAGTGAAGTTGCAGTTTTGATTTAAATTAGACCACATTCTATTGCCTAAAATTAGGACTGTTGCCCAACACCTGGAAGTCAGTGGCAAAGCATGGTGTCTGCTGCCAATGTTGTCTGAAAGGGGAAGAATTAGCAAAAAGAGGTCTGCAAAACAGGGAAGGTGCACCTGGTTCCTGATTGCACTAAGTCCACCCTCTTCTAGAAACAGGTTATACAATACTTTTGCTGAGAATAAGAAAATACAAGAGTGAGGTGTGCTGGCACACACTGGTAATTCCAGTACTTGGGGAGTCTGGGGCAGGAGCATTGCAAATTCGAGTATAGCCTAGACAACTTGGTAAGATTCTGTCTCAAAAGAAAAAATAAAAATGGCTAGGAATGTAACTGAGTGCAAAGGTGCAATCCCCAGTACCACCATGAAAACAAAAAAAAAAGCCCTCTACCCCCCTTAGGTATTCAGCTCAGGTGTTCAGAAGTGCCTTCCTGGGCAAAGACTAAGACTGCATGTCACCCACACCTCTCACAGAGCACATTTACTCTACAGGATGGAGTTTAATCTGGATTCCAAGGGCCTCAAGGGCAAAGGATGGCTTTATCTTAACGCTGAGCACAGGGCCTGGAGCAAGACATGCTCCACTGTGTTTGTTAATGAATGGAAAAAATATGACCATGGCAGGCCTGGGTGCAGGACCATCTATGGATAAATTCTTCAAAAATGGCAATGACTATTATCTCCACATCTTTTTTTTTTTTTTTTTGCGGTACTGGGGATTAAACTCATGACCTCATGCTTGCCAGGCAGGTGCTTATGCCGCTGAGCTAAATCCCTAGCCCTGTCTCCACATCTTGTGTTGAGAAAACATTTACAATTGAATTTGCCAAAATAATTGATTGTTGAATAAGATGCCAGATTGCAAGTCCGCTCTTCTGCCACTTGTTTCTCAAGGAGTTGTTTTTGTTTGTTTGTTTGTTTTTTGCAAAGCTATCAAAATAACCTTAACAAAGAAAGAATGTCATCCTTCTAAAGACAGGAATGAGTATTTTTCTGACTAATTTTTTATAGTCTTGAAACATAGTACAGGGATTACTAAGCAGTCTATTATTATTATATTAAAATCAAGGCACATATGGCCAATGATTCTTCAAGAATTGGAAACTTAATAATCAAGAATGACCAAAAGCAGCTGGATATGGTGATGCATGACTAATCCCAGCCCTCAGGGATGCTGAGGCAGGAGGATCACAAGTTTGATCCTGTCTCAAAAACTGAAAAGGGGATGTATCTCAGTGTGAAGTCTCTGAATTCAACCCCCAGATTAAAAAAAAAAAACAATAATAAAAGGTCAAAGTCTGATTAACTACTATGAATAGCGAAGCTTATAATATCCTGATGTTTATTTCTTTTTTTTTTTTTTTTTTTTTTGTCTTTTTCCTTTTTATCGGTACTGGGGATCGAACTCACAACTGCCTGCTTGCAAGGCAGGCGCTTATGCTGCTGAGCTAAATCCCCAGCCCCATATCCTGATGTTTAAATAAGTCATCCTAAATTGGCTCATGAATAAAAAGGGAATAAGTTTTCTCTGTGGATCTCTTTCCTTATTTGTGGAGTCATCACACATCTTTCCAAAAAACCAAAATTCTGGGCTGAGATAGAGAAAAATATCACAGTGCTGCCTTCTGAAGTACAAGAAGCTCACTAATCACTTCCCCATACGAATTGTTTCACATCTGTGAGCAGTTGCTTCTCATAACCCCAGGAGCGTAAGAGGCTTAACAGATGTTGTCATCACCTTAATTTAAATTTACAGATGAGGCAAATGAAGCCAGAAGAGATTATCTGATTTGCCCAAGCCACAGGAAGTAGGCAGTGATGCTACCAAGTCATCTCAGGAATTCTCAGTCCAGATTCCAAATTGAATTTGCAACACCCTGCTGCTCATCATAATGTTCAAGGTCAAGAAATGGAGGGATGACAAAGCAGCTTTATAAATACAATGTTTGTATTTTGGTAATCAATGTTTGTTTAGAGGTCGAATGATTTCAGTACAAAGATGTTCGCTGTAGTGTTGTTTATAATAGCTTTAAGGAAGTGGTTTGTGTGCAAATTCATATTCATGTGTATGGGTCCACACATATAACTATATGTGTATATACAAAAATGATAACAGTGTTGAAAAAATAAAACACATACAGAAATACACAAAGCAAGCCTAGTGATGATGTATTCAAACCATATATTTCTAGAATTCCTTAAAATTCCTTATCTCTCAGTTTGTGGTGTACAGGTAATACATATTTTTTTCTTTACTCTTTTCTGTATTTCCTGAGTCTTTTGTAAAAAATGAGCATGATTTTCACTTGCTTTGGTGGGCAGAAATGCTCTTGAGAAAGAAGGCTTGGGTGAGCTGTGTATTCAGGCTCCGAAGGATCCCTGTGAGATCGAGGACAGCCTGAACTACATACTGAAACCCTGACTTAAACAAAAAACAAAACAAAAAAATCAAATAAAAAACCAAATGGAGTCCACAGGTTGGGGATGGGGCATCTCACTTCCCTGGGCACACAATATGGCGTATATTGTGTATATTTTTCAAGGGTACCTGAACAGCTGGGTAAAATGATATACACTTACGATCCCAGCAGTATGGGAGGCTGAGGCAGGAAGATTGTGAGTACAAGGCCAGTGTAGGCAACATAGTGAGAGCCTATCTAAAAAAAAAACAAAAAGTATCTGAGCCTATGGACAGAAAGGAGTCATTAACATGCCAACTTGAAGTTGATGACCCTTACAATCAGAAATATCAACAAGTGTGATTATAGCAGCAACAATGCCGTCTCAGGTCTCCTTAGTGCATGGCTAAGCCATTATTCTCTCTCGGCTTGACAAGCTGTCCTGTCCCATGCCTTTGTAGAGACTGTATTCAAGGGTCTTGGCAAACCCTTCTGTAACCTGAGAGACCAGCAGCAATAACACTAGCAGGAGTCTCAAAGAGCCACAGCCTTGGGGGATGCAGGAAGCACAAGCTCAAGGCCATCATATGATGGTAGAGAACAGGAAGGTAGTCAGGCTGCAGAGAAAAGGCCATGAGCCACCCCAGGGCCAGGAGGACAGAAGATCTGGGAAGTGCAATGTTTTCCAGCAGGAAGTTCTGTGCCAGACTGCCACAGACTTACTCTGCTATTTGGTGGCCCCAAGATGAGTGAGGCTGATGCACACAAGGCCTTATCATAACCTGTCCTTCCCTGGTCCCCTTCTGTAGGTAACTTCTCACTCCTGTGTGGCCACATAGCTATTAGACTCCATTGTTCTTCACAGGGAACCTCTGTTGGAGTCAAGTCAGAATGTTCTCCACTTTTAAGACACATGCTGGGCATGGTATCGCACAACTATAATCCCAGCACCTGGGAGGCTGATGCAAGGAGGATCCCTGCAAGTTTGGGGCCAGCCTGGGCTACAAATGAGTTTAAGCCCAGAATGAACTACATAGCAAGGCATTGTATCAAAAAGGCAAAAAAAAAAAAAAAAAAAAAAAAAAAAAAAAAGACACATGGCCCTTTTCTCTACACCTCTTAGAATTTTTTGTTTTTGTTTTTAGCCTAGGATGTGTGTCAGTTGTCCAGGCTTTGAGTGTTTAGCCATCTCGCAGTGGCCCACTCCTAAAATGATGTCATCTCTTCCCTACCACCTGTCTGTCCTCTGTCAGTCAAAGTGAAGGCCAGAGGCACCATAAATTTCTTTTTGTTTTCTCTTCTAGATTACATGAGAGAAAATTTTCATGAATTCTTATACAGCCTTTGTTATGGTAAACTCTGGGTTTTCTTTGCTTCCCTGAATGAGTTTGTCATCCAAATGCAGCAGCAACTTCTCTTTCTTTCAGCCTCAGGGTTTAGAATCTCCTGATGCTGTTTTGTGTTGTGCAGTTTGGGTTGCCATGGTGCTGCAAGTGGCCTGTAAATGCTTAAATCCTGCAAGCACACTGGTGCCTCATGGAGAGAGGGTGATGTGTTATATACAGATTTGGGTTATGTGTAGATTTGGCTGCTCTGTGCATGACACGGGAGATTTGCTTTGATGGTTTGCATTATCTTCAAATCCTAATCTGATCACTTTCCTGACTGTAGTTGAGTTGCAATCAATGGTTCAAACAGCTACATAACCCATTGGATGAAAGGATACTGCAACTAAGCTGCAAGATGAAGTTCTTTCTGACCTTGAGCACTTGTTGCACTTAGTAACTCTGCTGCTGGCTGGAGACAGAATTTCTGGATTTTGGACCGATGACTACAAATCTTCAAAAATTTGTCTTTCTTTTTTTATTCCTCAAACAGACCCATTATCAGTCACACTTGGCATATTATCCCTTTGGTAGGCAAATGGATCTCCTCCTGGTTTGGAGAGATTCATGGATTCCAAGATAAAGGATCTGTAGTAACTCATTTTCCATGCTGCTTCTTTACCTGTAAAGCAGCTGAGCCCCCATTTGTCAGACACATTGCATGTAGACATATTTGCTCCTCCATAATCTAATGGAGGTGTGGCCTCTGAAGCCCATCTGATGTGCGGTCAGGCACAGCTCAGTTTCCCTGTGGTCAGAGCGCTTGTTGTAACTAGTGCTGACCACCAAGAATAGCAGGTGTTCTACGAATTGTGCTCTAAGGAAGTAGCCAGTACAGTATGTACCTAGCCTTGGTGGTATGTTAGCTCCTTTCATCCTTCCCTGGTGAACTAAACCAACCCAACCAAACATACATCACATAACTGTATGTACCTATTTGCAGGATGTATTCATCTCCCAGGGCTCCTGTAAAAATCTACCGCAAATGAAGTATTTATTACAACAGGAAGAAATTCAGTCACATCATTCCGAAGGTTGAAAGAGTCATAAATCAAGGTGTTGGCAGGGCTCTCGGGGCACTTCCTAGCTTTTAGTGCTTGCCAGCAATCCTTGGTGTTCCTCACCTCCAGCATACGGCACCTCAATCTCTGCCCCACTGTCACAGAAGCTTCCTTCTGTATCTGTTTTTAACACAGATATCAGTCATTGGGTTTGGGGCCTGCCTCACTACCATCTGATCTCACTTTACCTGATTACGTTCACAAAGACTCCATCTCCAAGTAAGGTCACATTCTGAGTTGCAGAGGGCTATGAATTATGCAGGGGATACATTTCAACCCAGTACTGAAGATTAAGAATAAAAGATAAGTCCCATTATAAGATGCACCTTAAATTCAAAGACATTAGGCCTGAGGATTTAGCTTAGTGGCACAGTACCTGCCTGGTAAATCTAAGGTTGTGAGTTTGATCCCTGGATATTTAACAGAAAAAATTCAGACATTAAAGTGAAAAATGTTCACATTAAGCTTAATGAAATGTGTATCTTATACATGCAAACAAAATTCAATAATGTAGGTAAGAAAATTTCTTCTCAGTAGTTGCCCTGAAAATGTTTTGCAGGACCCCTGGTTGGGGTGCTTCAACCCTAATGGACTGAATTATGTTTTCCAGACTAGTTAATGTTTCCAGAAAAATTTATTCAGGATGTAGTACATTCTCTGGAATTGCTAGAGTGTGGCTTATTTTATTAAATCATAAGGTGGTGGCAATAAAATTGCTTTTCAATGGTCAACTATGATACAAAGAAAGGTTAATGTGTACGTGGATTTAGCCACTTGATGTCCAGAGTGGGCCATCCATTCCAGCTTAAAAACATGGGGAACAATGGGCTTGAGGTCACAGGATTTCCTGTAAAAATATTCTGAGTTTAAAAGGGAGGACTTAGGGCCGGGAATTTAGCTCAGCAGTTTAAGCGCCTGCCTGGCAAGTGCGAAGTCATGAGTTTGATCCCTGGTACCAACAAAAATATAAATAAAATAAAGTAAAATAAAAGGGAGACTTTTCATAGCTTCATAAACAAATCTCATTTGTCATCAGGAGATCCAGTACTCTCTGCTGAGTTAACTCATTTTAGTGTCTAACACTTGAAGACTCAATCTATGGAGGGAAGAGCTCTGGTATTCGATCACAATTTCACATACTGTAGGGTTTTGTACATTGTTTTAAAGTGGGACAATTATTCTGAAAGGGTTAATAGAAAGTTACACTTGGAATGTGTCTTGGTCACTTGCCCATCACTGGATACAAGACCCATGCACAATTTAAAGAAGATCCTGGGGTTTTTTTGGGCGGGGGATGCTCACAGTTTCAGTCCACAGTGAGCTTCCTCCAAGGCAGAAAGAGGATGGGTGAGGCACATCGTGTATGAAGATCTGCTTGCATCATGGTAGCTGGGAAGCAGAGAAGGGAGGAGCCAAGGATGGAGGTACACCCTTCCAGGTCGTGCCCCCAGTGACCTGCTTTTTCCAGCCATACCCCACCTCCTAACAACACATTCAGCTATGAATTCATCAGTGGGTTAATCCACTGGTGAGTATGGCACCACATGATCACATGACTCAATCACATTCTAAGAGCACCACCTCGGAACACATGAGCCTTTGAGGGACATTCTAGAGCATTCTAGAGTGCATTCTAACAGAAGGAAATGCATTCTCCTGTCTACTTCTACCTCTGTCTCTCAGTTTCTATCTCTTTCTGTCTTTCTCCCTTTTGTCTCTATCTTTCTCTCTTTCTCACTTAACTTCTCTCTCTCACTCTTTCTCTCTTAACTAACTCTCTCTCTCTCTTTCTCTCTCTCTGTGTCTCTCCCTCTCCCACAAAGGCTCAGAGAACACAGCCAGCTGGCCCAGCACAGAAGGAATTGGAAGTACAGGTACAAATTTTACTGACTCAGAACTGCAGGAATTTCTCAGAATGCCCAGATTTCTCAGTGCCCAGATCCACTTTCTTCATCAGACTGCTAAAGTCATTCTCTCATTTAGCGTAGACCCACTTGAGGCTATGTATGACTTAATATCATAAGCTGCATGGCCCATACCCTGAGCCCTGGCTCCCCATCACCCTGTCCTGCCATCCAGGCAACGACAGTGGAGAAGGGACAACCCCTTAGGATCATCTCTGCACCTCTCTCCCCAAGGGATGAGGGCAAATGGCAAGCGTTTATTTTCACAGAATATCTGATTTTATACTGGCTCTCAATGTCATGATAACATTCGGAAACTAAGAGCTTTTTTTTTTAAGTCCTACTTTTTTTGATCCCCAATTTCCCTGTATAGTCCAGGCTCACCTTGAACTCACAGCAATCCTCCTGACTCAGTCACCCCAGTGCTGGGATTGTAGGTGTGTGCCACCATACCTGACTAGCTGTTTTTACACATAAATGAAATTAACCTATAAAAATGTTTTGGAGCTTATGAAAGTGGGGTGGAAAGGCAGAGGTGAGCGGGGGACAATGGCTATGCCATGTAAGGGCCAAGGCGATATCTCCTGCTCTGTAGATGTGGATGCCACAGCTCTGTCTTCCAGCTTCCAGAGGAGCTCTGACATTTGCCATCTAGTGTTGTTTTCTTCTAATAACTTCATTTCAATGTAAGCATGGCTGTAGGTGAGTTTGTCTGACAGCAGCATGAGCCAAGAAATACGTTGCTGACTGATTACTAGATCCTTGTGCTTTCAGGAAGTCATGTTCAGAAGTCAGAGGAAAAGTGTTTAGTACATCACAGTTCTTCCACATTTTCTGCCTTTCTCTCCCATCAGTCCCCCTCCTCTCCCCCCCCACCCTTCCTCTCCCCCTCTTCCCTCCTTTTTCCATTCATATTTTATTAGTACATTTTAAATATACATAATGATCACATTCATCATAGAGAATTTGTACCTGTACATGATATAATTTGTCTCTTTTTTCCCCACTCCCTCTTCCCTCCCTTCAACCCCTTTCCCTCCCCATTTTCTAATTTCTTATTTTACCAGATTGTTTATGGTCTGAGTCAGTACTGATTTTTACTAAAGTCAAAAACTTTGTTTTTTGTTTGTTTGCTTATTTATTTATTTTGATACCAAGAATTGAACTCATGACCTTGTACTCACCAGGCAAGTACTTTTGCCACTGAGCTAAATACCTGGCCTCTAAAGCTTTGTTTCTGTTTTCTTCTTTTTTCATTTTTTAAATCTTCTCCCTTTTTCCCTCTCTCTTCTTTTTAGACAGGGTCTCTCCATGTAGTTCAGGCTGGTCTTGAACTCACTATGTAGCCCAGGCTGGTCCTGAACTCATTGGAATCCTCCTACTTCAGTCTCCTGACTAGAATTACGGGTGTGCACCACCATAATCAGCTTCATACTTTCTTATTTTATGGTCTGAGTCAGTACTGATTTTTACTAAAGTCAAAATAAGGAAACAATTTGGGGAATTCTGTTTAATGTGTTGGGTTATAAAGCCACAATCCATGTGGACATAATTTCTCTGTCTATTCTGGAAGTGTCCTAGCACCTAAACTAAACTAAATATATAGTAGTTTACTAAGGTTTTAATACAGCATTCCTTAGAATATAAAAGTGCCTTATGCTTTTTCTCTTTCTTTTTCCAAACTCTCTAGCTGATTTATTTTCAAATTAAAACAAAATCCTAAACTTCCTTCCACAAAGGCCAAAACAGCACTTTGGAGATGGGAATTATTTTGACTAGTATTGATAAGTAATATGGAAAGTCATTACAAACAGCATACATTTTTTTGTAGGAAAGACAATTTTAGATCTGGGAGTGACTTTTGCAATAAAAATCACTGTCTTTTTTTTATTATGGAGAAAAAGAAAAAAAAACAAATAGGTTACAAGTTATACAGAATTTCAGAAAAAATAAACAATAGGAAATCACTAGTTAATAGATTACATATTGTTATCTTAGAAATAGTTGTTCAAGTTACAAAATTAAAGCATATAAAGTGGACTTTCAAACAGTGAGACTGGAAACAGTTTTGTTCAATGATCCAACAAAACTTAGTAATATGGTTATCTATCTTATACACTTAAATATATATGCAGTTATATTCTTTAGAGCACTTTCTTTTCCTTTGTTTTGTACAATGACAATTACACATTTTGGGTTTTATTACTCCTACAGTTCTTATAAGTCACTGTCATTTTAAAGATTGCTTATGTGATTATTGACACATTTGATTTTTTTTTTTTTTGTCTTTTTTCGTTTTTATTGGTACCAGGGATCGAACTCACGACTGCCTGCTTGCAAGGCAGGCGCTTATGCCGCTGAGCTAAATCCCCAGCCCCATCATTTGATATTTTTATATACTGAATATAACTCACCAGGCACATGCTCTCCAATAAGGAAGTGCAATATTCCAGGAGGACATTTTGGAGATAGGAGTCAATCCCCCATGTGGAGAGTTTGTAAGCACTGTGGCAATGTAAAGTCTTAGTTTATTATCCACTAAGCCGATTACCCAATACAGATTCAATCTGACCTCAAAATCTGCCAAGCAACAGAAGGCTGTCCCTGAAGCCTGCTGTCTGTGAGGAAGCAGGGACAGTTTCCTCGGGGAATATACTTGAAATGTTGCTGTTACACTAGCCAGGCTCTATAGCACTTATGAAAGCGTTTTTGCCTTTTTAAACTCTGTCCTTTCCTGATTATTCTAATTATTCACACATCCAACAAAAAGCATACCCTGGACTTTTTGTGTATTTCCTTTACTTTCAGAGGTTTCACATCTGAGATTTACTTCAGAATCATATGGAAGGTGGAAAAGCAGATGGTGATAAGATGAAAGCACGATTGGCCACGAGCTGACAATTGTTAAAGCTGGGTAATGAGCTAAGCATGCTTGTAATACAGCAGTAAACCTCACTGTTCACCGGCAGGCAGGTCCCTGAGCTCAACATCCAGAACGGAACTGCAAACTTTTCTGCAGACTCTCAAATTGTTCTCCAAAATATTTGCACAATGATTTCTACCGACTCTGCTTTGCGCCAGCCTTGAGATTTAGCAGTTTTATTGATTTGATTTGTAAAACGTGCTCTATCTCATTATTTTCCTCTGTAGTATCTGAATCATGAGTGAGTTTCAGTATCTTTTCACATTGCTGGTTCTATAGGATTTCTTTTCCTCTGTGGATGATTTGTTCCTATTCTTTCAGATTGTAGATGAAATTACCGTGAGTTTTCTTCCCTCTTTTCTCCAAGCAGTAACTTATGAGAGCTGTGAATTGTTAAATATTCAAGAATTTTCTCAACTGTTGATCAAATATTGTTAGCTCAAAAGTTGACCTCGGTGGGACTATGTATACCATGACAATCAGCAAAATGCTGCAGTGTGGAATCCCAACCCCAGAGCACCGGATGTTGTACATTTTCTAGAACATTGCTGCCTCCAAGCATTTAGAGTCAGGCATAGACTGGCTGGAAAGAGAAGCAAGTAAAGCTGGTGCCTGGAAGTGGGAGGGGCCCTTGACTCCCGGACAGGGCCTGGAACCTAAGCTGGCTATGGGAAGGCAGCAGCTCATACATGCGCAGAGACCCCATCTGCCCCTGCAGAAAGGCTAGGTTGAGTTTGACACAGGTCCTGGCATCATCTGTTTCTTGTCCCTAACATTTCTGTGCCAGGTAAGGCTGGCCATGTAAATTGCAAGGCTCCATGCAACACAGAAATGTGAACTCCTTGTGCAGAAGCAGGAAAGCACTTTCCTTCTTTCATCTCAGATTTCTCCCTCTAGCAGCCAAGCTGGGTTTGATTTGTTATTTAATTCATTGTCATGGGAATGGGGACATTTGTGGAGTAAAACAGAACCCTCAGAGTTGCTTGGAGTCTCACTCAGTGTCTTGGTCTACCAGATGTGCATGATCCACCTGGGTCCTTCCCATGCCTAGGTTACTGTTTGGAGAGGGTGGCAGTGGTCACTGGTCAGTGACAAAGGAATGGCAGCTGCAAACCTGTCCCAAGGAGGTAGGGAGGCAGTGGGAGCCAGATCCCTGGTGAACCCAGGCTCTGATTCTTAGGGTGTACTCCATCAACCCATGAGATTTATTCATGAAACACAAATTCAAAGCTAACATTATTAAGGAATTCGAAATGTCCATAATACAGTATCAAAGGCCAAGCGGGCAGCCCCTGAGTGTGCAGCCCTCTGTAGCTATGTCCGCTCACCTGGAATGCAGGACCGGAGGCTGGGCAGCCCTCTGCACTTGAGTGTCCCTTACTCCCAGCTGTGTCATCATCGTCTTCAGCAGCACAGCCATCGCAGCTGAGTGCTGTCCAGTTAGGGAACCAGAGGTGTTTTACTGGTATTGTTGTTTTGAGACAGGGTCTCCCTATAGTCCAGACTGGCTTTGAACACACTATGTAGCCCAGGTCGACTTTGAACACACAACAATCTTTCTGCCTCTACCTCCTGAGTGCTGGGATCACAGGTGTTCACTGCCACGCCCAGCTGGCAGGTATATTTAAACAGTCCTTGTAGCATAGACAGTATTTATTGAGTATTTGCTATGAAACAGGCACTCTTCCAAGCACAATATAAAGACAACAAAGTGAGAAGACATCCTGTCCTCAGGCAGGTTACATTCCAATGCAGAAGACAGGCAACTAAGATACCTGTAAAAATAGACATGTACTTCTGTAATTCTAGCACTCTGGGAAGCTGAGGCAGAAAGATCTCAAGTTCAAGTCAGGCCTGGAGAACTAAGTGACTTAGGGAGAGCTTGTGTCAAAGTAAAATTGAAAAAGGGTTGGGTATGTATTTTAGTGTGAGGCCCTGGATTCAATTCCCAGTACCACTCCCCTCCAAAAAACTCCATAAAACAAAGACTTACAAAAAGCGTATCAGTCAGTGACTCAATTTATGATTTTTCAGTGTTACAATGGCGCAAAATAGGTGCACATTCAGTAGAAACCTACTTTGCATTTTGAATTTTGTTGCCCAGATTAGTGACATGCAGGGCAATCTTCTCTCATGGGATTGGGTTCAGCAACAAAACAGCTTCCAGGGGCCTCACGCTAACAGACAGAAAGAACTAATGCTCTGCAATGTGCTGTGTTGCTAAGCTAGGATGTTCTGCACATTAGGTGAATTCAGTGTGTTTTCCACTTACAATATTTTCACTTTGCAATATATTAAGGGGCTATAATTCCATTATAAATGACAGTGCATCTATATCTATAAAATGCTAGATGGTAAGAGGGACTAACAAAAAAATTTTTTTTGGGTACTCATGACCTCACACTTGCTAGGCAGGTGCTTGTGCCACTGAGCTATATCCCCAGCCCTAATAAAAAATTTTTAAAGCAGGAAAGGGGGAATAAAAAGTATTTGTGGATTGATGTTATCAGTGAGTTAATCTTTAAATATTTGGAGTATAGTGGTAGACACCTGTAATCTCACCTCTGGGAGGCTGAGTCAGGAGCATTGCAAATTTAAGCCCAGCCTGGGCAACTTAGTAAGACCCTATTTTAAAATAAAAAAGAGTTGGGGATATAGCTCAGGGACAGACTCAAAACTATACCATAAGATAAAATATTGTATCATAAAAGGAAAGTCTTATAGCTGTGGAAATATAGTTTGTTTACTATATGAAGATTGACATTAAATAGAGTCTAAGCAACAAGTCTTACCTTTTGTGATAAATTATTACATTCCAAAGAAGCTGCAGGATAGATAACTATTGATGTATGGATTTAAAATTTTCTACTATAGCTTTAGGAAGTTATTTCTTGATGACTCTCCATTATTTCACTGGAATGTTTCTGTGTCACCTTTGACATCCTCCTTTTCTGAGTGACACTGAAATATTGTATGAGCATAGCTCTTTTCCTGACCATAGGAAAAAAGGGAAAATTCTGATGCTCTTAAAATATGTTGTCTTGAGCTGGAGCTCAATGGCATAAGCGCTTGCCTGGCAAGCGTAGGGTCTTGAGTTTGATTCCTGGAACAAAAATAAACAGCAACAACAACAACCAAAAAAAACCAAAACACAAAAACCTTTATCTTTAGGTTGTCTAGGCTTTGCTTAGATGAAGGGATTCAGAAATGACAGAAGCTGTGTCTTCAAAGTAAAGCTCTGGGATCGTCTATCCCTTTGCTCTTGCTTTGCTATAGTTTCTCTGGCTGGGTAATCTCTGCTGTCCCCTCGGATCCAGTCCTGCTGCTCTGTGTCCCTTGGGGACAAATGACCTGCAAGCAAAGTGGGCACTGGCGGCTGCTGAGCAGTTTGGTGTGGCCAGCGGTATCTGTAGCACAGAGTAGGGGCAGCACAATGGAGTGATTGGAGATATTTACTCTAGCCTGCTCCCCACTGGGCTGTGGTTGGCAGTTACTTGCTTCTCTAGGAAGGTCACCACTTCTGCCAGGTGGCCTCCCCATAGTGGCTGCTCCCTCTACAGGATTTAGTAATAGCTTCCTGTTAGCACAAGCTTCAGCTGTTTCCCTGTCCGTATTGGTAAGAATGGGGAAGGAGGAATATTTTGCCCATGACTTGTTTTTAGAATATATATATATATATATATATATATATATATATATATATTCATGAATAGGGTTTAAAGCAAGCCCTGGGCCAGGGATGGCAAAACTTTTAGAAACCAAGGGCCAAACTGCAATCCCAAATTCATTGATTTATCACAAAGGGCCAACACTGCAGTGAAACCTAAATACTGCGGTTCTAGTTTAGAAAAAACAACTCATACATTAACATCTTTTTTTCTTAAAAGAAAAACACAATAACACATGTGCCATAGGTTTACCACCACTGAACTAGGCATTTTAAGGAAAGGTAAGTTTTCCTTACTATCTTTTGTACTACTAGAATTGTTAACAGTTTACATTTTCCTAAGAATGAAAAGAGCAAGGATGTGGTTCTTCAGGTATTTGTACAATTCAGCCAGTTCTAACCGTAGGGTGCTAACATCCTATTGGAGCATCCAGCCTCACGTAAAGTCCCAGCATCCTGATGACCCAGGGTTACATACGTGTGAAATGGGCCTTCATTGTGTGTGTGTCTTCCTTCTCAGGTTCACTATCATGCCAAGAGCAAGAGTTCCAATCATTTCCCTCATCGATCTGTCTTTTTACCACCCTGCATCTTGTGTGTCTGTTATGTCCAGAGAACTCATGGCAGGCTCTTACAGGAAAGTCCTCTAAAGGTGATGTTAGTCATCTCTCCTAAAAGCGCGTGAGAAAGTTACTCTGTATGATCAGATTGTATTTTCAAGTTCACTGTGGATTAAATTTGGGTTGAAGTTGGATACCTATGCTATTTCTAATTTTCCCCACCATTGCGATGATTCTTACTTTAAAAGTGTGGTAAGGCCCATACATTGTGATCTTCTAGTAAATTCTTTTTGTATGAATTACTTGTTGAAAAGATCAATTTTAAAATTAAGGAAGCCATTGGTCAGGTGTGGTAGTGCACACCTGTAATCCCAGTCCTCAAGAAGACGAGGCAAGAGGATAATTGTGAGTTCAAGCCTACCCTGGAGTACATGTATATATCAAAAATACAAGAAGGGTATTTTCAGTTTGTTGGCAATTATTAAAGTCCAAAATTATATGAAGACTAGCACCCAGTGAATTTATTAATTATATATAATTCATCTTTTTGTAGAACAACTAAATAACTCTGTACTAGTCATAACAATACATTTTTGTTTGATCGACCCCTTTAAAAATTTTTTTTGGTTTTTGAGACAGGGTCTCACTATGTAGTTCAGGCTGGCCTTGAACTCACTTATGTGGTGTAGTCTGGCCTCAAACTTGCAGGGATCCTCTTGTCTCATCTTCCTGAAAGCTAGGATTACAGGCATGTGCTGCCATGCCAGGCCCACTTTAAAATTTAGATTTTGTATTTAATATTTAAACTATACATTGGTCATATTGAAAGTAACAAAACACTGATTTTCATGGTAACATACTAGCTGTGAAGCTGCCACACTGGTTATTCTCCTTGGCCCATTATTTGAATTGGTACATTGTTTGTAAAGCAAATGAAATCACTTGCATGAATCATTTTCGTTAATTTAACAAACACTTGAATGACATCATGAATAGTATCAAATATTTTGAAATATTTTTAGGCTCTGTGTTCTCTGAAATGACTGGAAGGAAAGGAATGAAAATATCAAGGCATTTCTAACATCACTACTTTGGAATTACAGTCGGTGTGTCATTTTAGTGTTTGACTACATGGCAGAATATTGTTAATTCCATAAACATTATATAATAAGGCATGTAATGAAGTATTGGATTCCAGATCAGTATGTTCATTTTCTTGTGAGAATGTGTAGTATATATACATAAATGTATGTGTACATATGCCCATCGATGTATATATGTATGCATGATGTATACATGGATGTATACATGTGTATGTGTATATGTATATGTATGCATATAAGTACGTGTTTGTGTCACCTGATCAACACTGAAATGGGAAGAGGTTGACTTAAAAGCGACCAACCACATAAATATTGCCACTGAGATTGTTCACATGATTGGATTTCAAAATAAAGAATATTGGAGGTTGACTAGATATTGATCCTGGTTTTTACTGTTCCAGATCCCTCCACTCCCTGCAGTGCTGGGGACTGAACTCAGATCCTACACATAGGCAAGTGCTCCACCACTGATTACCTGATTTTTTTTTTTTTTTTTGTCTTTTTCCTTTTTATCGGTACCAGGGATCGAACTTAAGACTGCCTGCTTGCAAGGCAGGTGCTTATGCCGCTGAGCTAAATCCCCAGCCCCCCTGATGTGTTTTTTTTTTTTAAATCTTTTTGAGACAGAGTTTCCTTATGCAGTTCAGGCTGGTCTTGATCTCCCTTTGTAGGCCAGGCTGGCCTCTAACTCACAGCAATCTTCCTGCCTCAGTTTCTTGAGTACTGGGATTACAGGCATGAGCCACCATGCCTGGTTTATCTGATCCATTTTTTAGCATTTTAAAAATTGAGATTTGTCTTATCCTCTAATGAGTCACTCTTCTTTCCTGCCATCTTCAGTCTTTTATTCTTACTTAGCTAATAATCATACTTATCTGCAAAATAATCTACTTCTTGTTTCTAAAGGAACTGCATGGCTTTCCCACTTTGGAACATTGGTATTATGATTTTTCTTTTATATAGTTTGCCTCTTTGTCCTGAAAAATGAAATAAAACTCGACTTTCTATTAACTTGGACTATCGTCTATTAACCTTCTTTTAGGTCATGGTCAGATCAGAATAAGTTTTTAAATGTATAAAAATAAATGAATTATAAAGAAACCAATTAAATTGAAATATAATTAACTATTTTTAATCACTGGTATTAATGTGTACACTATCATTGCCCTGGGGATTGAGTAAAGGGTCTTCACAAAGAGTTACATTCCCAGCTATTTTTTTTAATTTTAAAGAGAAAAAAACAAAAATCAAGAAGCAAATAATTAAAAAACAACAAAAGCAAAATGACAACACTAACAAAATACAATGACAATACAGGATTTCAAAACAAGATGATAGAATTTAACAATGGTTGTTATATTACATATTGTTGTCCCCAAAGTAATTACTCAATAATTAATCTTTTTGATTAATTACCAGATACAGGCATGCAAGATTGATCAAACAATATAATTTCCCTTTGAGCAGTTTTTTTTCCCTTTCTATTGTAACTTTTGGATCTTATTTACTCTTTAAGTTTCTTACAGGAGTGAGACAATACAGTGTTTACACATGCAAGTCCGATTTATTTAACTTACGAGTATGGTTTCTAGTTGCATCCATTTACCTTTAAAATCCTTGAGTTTATCATTTTTTTCTGCCCGAGTAATATTCCATCATATAAAAATACCACATCTTTTTTATCCATTCCTCAGTTGATGGCATTTGGGTTGTTTCCAAGATCTGGCTATTTCAAACTTTGCAGCAATAAACATGGGTGTACATATATCACTATGGTATGATGTTTTAAATTATTCCAGGAATATGCCCAGAAGTGGAATACCTGTGTTGAATGGAACCTCCAATTCTACTTTTTTCAGGAATCTCCAAATCGATTTCCACAGTGGTTGTACTGGTCTACACCACCACCAACAGTGACTTAAGGGTTCCTTTTTCCCACAGCCCCACCAGAAGTTATTGGTTAATTTCATGATGTTAGCCATTCTTTCTGGAGTAAGAGACTATCTCAGTGTTGTTTTAATTTGCATTTCTCAAATGACCAGCGATGTTGAACCTTTTTTCATATATTTACTTGCTGTTTGTATTTCTTCATCTGAAAATTGTGTATTCACCTCAGCTGCCCATTTTTGGATTAAGTCTTTAAATTTGGGGGGCCTCCCAGCTCTTTTAAAAAATATTTACTTATTTTTGTGGTATTGGGGACTGGACCCAGTGCCTTTGCACTGAGCTACATCACTATTTTTTTTTTGGCATCAGGGATCGAACTCACAACCATGTGCTTGCAAGGCTTATGCCACTGAGCTAAATCCCCAGCCCCATCCCTGACTCTTTTAAAAGAATTTTTGAACAAGGCCATGCTAAGTTACTCAGACTAGACTCTAATTTGAGATTCTCCTGCCTCACCCTCCTGGAGTGCTAGGATTAGAGGCATGTACCACTGTACCTGGCCTATTTATAAGCAGGTTGTATGGTCACCATAATTTTATGGTAGTAATGAGCATAAACTATATTTCAAGATTTCTACATCTGTAATATGATCTCAAAAGTCTATTATTTCTATTGGTGCCCAGGCTGCAGGTCTGTTGTGGTGATTTTTTGACTATGCGGGTAATCTTTGATGTAAATGCTACATTTTTTTCTCATGTAAATTCAGGGATCCTTAGAAGGTATGGGGATCCTGGATTAGGCACCATTTCCTTCTAGCCTGTTACCACTGATTCAGAGAACCCTTTTATATCTTAGCATTGCCAACACTCAGCTTGGAGCCATCCCTCAATAACTGTCTCCTGGAGTAAATGAGACACAAAGCAATGAAGAACACTGACATTTATGAAGTTCTTATGAGGGCTGCCAGAAGCTTTCATCTCTTATCTCATTAAATCCTCAATGGCTGCCAGAGAAATATTACCCTGTATTTTGGTAATGAGGAAGTGGAGACTGAGAGAAGAGAGCTGCATGGCACAGTAGAATTTGAGCTCAGGACTGTTTGACTCCAAAGTCCGTGCTCTTTACACCCACAAAGTTACCCTGCACAAAACTTTCCTAGGTAGAGCCCAGTAACACAAAGTGAACTTGTTTCGGATCCTAGATGTTTCTAAACTCTCTTTTTTCTCTGTCTGTCTTGTGATGCTGGGGATCAATCTCAGGGTCTCTCACATGATACACAAGTAACCACTGAGCTATAACCCCAGCACCTGAAAATCTCTAAAAATAAATATTAATGAGGGATGGCAATGTAGCTCAGTAGTAGTGTTTGGCTACCATGTACAAGGGCCTGGGTTCACCCTCTACTATTGCAAAAACAAAAAACAATAGGAAAGAAACGCTCCCTCCATCAATGTTTCACTTGTAACTCAGTGAGGCTGGCTTAGAAGGATACCTAAAGATTTAGAAATGTTTTTAGTCTAGATAGCGTGGCTTTGTCTCTACGAACATAAATTTCTGCCCGAGTTCAGATCAGTCCTAGCACAGATGAAGACTTGGCTCAGATGAGCTGTATTTTGTCTGATGGTTCATAGGTAAATTTTGCCTGCTTAAGAGACTTTTTCCCTAGCAGATTTGTTGTTAATATCCAGGAGGATCACAGGAAGGTACTATGTTCCAGAAAATAGTGTTCTTTATTCCACATACCAACACAAACTGCTTTGAATTTTACCTCCCTCTTGGCTTTCAACCACTTTCTCCCCTCTCCATGTGCTCTCTGTGTTTACAAAAGTGCTCTGATGTGCCTATTGTTAAAAATACTTAGAAGAAAATAAAACCTTCTCCTCATGACAGTTACTGGCTGTGGCTCTTCTATTCCTGCTTTCCTTTGCAGCCAAACATCGTTGACTGCTGGTACATAATCACTGCTTCAGCTTCAGCTTTTGAAATTTGGCATTTCTTCCCACCACCCTACTGAACACTGTTCTCTAGAAGGTCACTGAATCTCTGTCAAACCCAGTGACCTTTTCTTGGTTCTGTTTTCTAAATCTGTAGGATCTGACATTGCTTATGACTACATACTTGAGGTTCACTGCCCCCCATCTTTCTGAACACTCTACTATCTTTTCCCTCTCATTTCTTTCTGACCACTCTCCCCTCCCACCCTTTACTTAGTAGTTCTTTTTTCTCTCCCACTCCTGTGGCTTCCACAGTAAGTTTGGCATAGACAGCTCCCTCATGTTTTCCTCTGGCCTCAGCCTGTCAGATTTTAGACAGTGTCTCCTACCTCACCTCATGCTTGCTGCTCCCTGTTCTGCCTGAGCCCAGGCTCCCTGCATCCCCATCAGTGGCCAGCATCTCCTCTGATGTCGTTCCCTCCATGTGTGCCTCCTTCGGTCACAGCATTATCATGCAGAGTTTGCTTTTTTCCTTCTTCCACACCAGATTCCATCACTGGAAAACCCAGAAGATTCTACTGTTGCCCAATTTTATGGATGCTCTCTTCCTTACCATAGCTACCTGGTTCCGGCTTCTCATCTCTTCATTTCATTTTTTCAGTCCTTATTTCTAGCTCTGCTACTGTTGGTCCCACAGACATTCCAGGGAAAGGTGCCCTTAATTAAAGGCAATTTCTTGCTCAGTCTCTTTTCATGGCTTTCTATCATTAATGGAACTAAGTACAGATGCAGAGTCTGGCATGGAAGACTTCTATAATAAGGCAGAAAAAGTAAAACGACATAATATTTTCTGTACACAGTTTGACCAACAATCGAAATAAAAGCCAGAACAAATACACTCTTATGTATTATTCCTATGGGTCAGAATACAGGTTCTTGGGGCAGGGGGCAGCAACCATAGTGGGTAGTGCTTTTCAAATTAAATGTTTCTCAGAATTCCAAAAGTATTTCAGTAAAATGGTAGTCCAACAGATGTTAAACAGCAGAAATAAGTTCCTTAACTGTGAGGTTATCTGTTGTTAACATTTTTTTTTCTTTCTTTCTTTTTTTTACTCAATTGTGGTGTAATGAAAAGGCCACATGACTAGGGAATAAACCACTCTTTTTTTTTTTTTTTTGTGCCAGGGATCCATCTCACACTTGCCAGGCAGGTGCTTGTGCCAATGAGCTACATTCCCAGTCTTAGAACACAACTTTGTATTCTAATTGGACTTCAATGTTTGGCTTTTTCAAATTACTTTAGCATTTCTAGACATTGGTTTCCATCCCTGGTGGCTCTAAGCATAGCACTCTGTCGGTGATTCTCAAACCTGACTGCACATTGCAACCACCTGGAGAACGTGTTTAAAATTTAGCCATGCCAAGGTCCTTCTGTTGGGGATAGTTTCAATTTGAGGTGGAGTCCAACATCTACCTTCTTCAACAGCTTCTCGTTTGATTCTAATGTGGCCAGGGCTAATATCTACTGGACTTACACCAAGTGTCTTTTTGGCTTTAACACAATTTTTTTTTTTTGTCTTTTTCCTTTTTATCGGTACTGGGGATCGAACTCACGACTGCCTGCTTGCAAGGCAGGTGCTCATGCCACTGAGCTAAATCCCCAGTCCCAACACAATTATTTTTAGATTTACTCTTCCTTTAATGGCAAGTTAATTTTCACTTAACATCTTGTATTACCATCATAGTTATTTTTGTTTTACCTTCTTTTCTGTTCTCTGGTTTCCTTAACTAAGATGTGTCTTACTCATCTTTGCATACTTTTCCTTAGTACCCGGTAGATTTTCAGTAAACATTTACCGAAATGAGTTAATAAACTTTACCCAAACTATATCTCCTTCCCTTTCCAAAATAAAATACAACTCAAACTAAACATAACACTTCATTGTATGATTTTTTCATTTTTTTTTATTGGTACCGGGGATCGAACTCACGACTGCCTGCCTGCTTGCTTATGCCGCTGAGCTAAATCCCCAGCCCCCATTGTATGATTTTTGATAACAAGGTTGATGAAGTGCTTTGCAGCCTTGATTTATGAAATGGAAACAAGTTTCTTCTCTCTATAGTGGTACTGGGTATTAAACTCAGGTCCTCATACATGCTACAGCAAATGTTCTACCGTGGAGGAGAAGCCCTTTTTATGTTTTGAGACTCTAAGTTGCCCTGGCTGGCCTTGAATTTACCATTCATCTGCTTCAGTCTACTGAATACTGGGATTACTGTACGCCATTGTGTCTGTTTTATTCAAAAGCTCTTTTTAAATTACCCTGTAGGCCCAAGTGAACAGTGACCAAATGCAGGTGTGTTTTTTTTAGGTACCAGGAATTAAACTCAGGACCTTGCACTTGCCAAGCAGGTGCTTACCCGCTGAACTATATCACCAGCCTCATTCAAACGCTTTTAAAATAATTTCAAAGTTAAATGCCAGCTACACTATTTTTCTTAATTAAAAAAAATTTTTTTTACCTACAGTTAGTTATATGTTTGAGAATGTGTTGTTTTGTAGGCTAAAGATTCCTTTGGTTTAATTCAATTTACTGACAAATCCTTTAACAAATATTGCTGTGAAAACAAGTATTGTTGAAAATCTATCACAGCGATGGCTGTGAAGGTAAAATATACCAATGGTTGTGAAATATGCTGTTCATGAGGGAAAGCTATATAAAGTATTATTTTTGTTGGTCATAATGAAACTGTACACACAGTTTCACTGCCCTATTTATTCAAATAAAAACTTAGAATACCACAAATTTTTTTTTTTTTTAAAATCGGTACCAGGGATCGAACTCACAACCATGCACTTTCAAGGCAGGCACTTATGCCGCTGAGCTAAATTCCCAGCCCCAACCACGGTTTTACTAAATGAGTCCTATCTACATTTCAAACAGTTGAAGATGGACATGGTGGTGCACACCTGTAATCCTAGCACTCAGGGACGCTGAAACAGGAAGATCATTCCAAGTTTGAGACGAGTCTGTCAAGAGATTGAAACTGCATAAGAAGCTGCGAAGCAGCATCTAAATTATCAAAGAGCTGACTTCGGAAACATGAGACTGGGCTTGTCTCAAAATTCTGGGAGGCTGAGGCAGGAGGATCGCAAATTCGAGCCCATTTTGAGCAATTTAGAGCCATAGCAAGACTCTCAAAATGAAAAAAAGGGGTACCGATGTACCTCATTGCGAAGGTTCTACGTTCAGTTCCTAGTAGCGGAAAAATAGACTGGTGAAACTGCAGCTAAGGAGAGGCCAGGTGCTGCCTACAGCCCTAAACTGCCAGCCCTTCAGCCCCTTGGCAAGCTCCACGTAACTCGGCAGGACAGGATCCCTGGGCAAGCACCCCGGCCTCACAATCAGCACGCGCTGTGGATGACGTCACGCTGCCGTGGCCCACCTCTCGAGCCCGGAAAGAGGCGGCCGCCCATTGGCTGCGCCACCGGCGGCCTCGGGGCCAATGACAGGGCGGGGAGCGGCAGTGTCTGACCCTGACGTTGTGCTTCCCGCAGCAGGGTTTATTTGGCTCCGGGTCTTTGGCCGCCGCCATTAGGAGTCCTCAGCGCCCGAAGTCGCCCCCCCTGCTTTTCTCCTCCCGCCCCCCGACTTCCTCCCGCCTCCAAGCCACCTCTCCACCCCTCAGCTCCCGCCTCCGGCAGCCTGGAGCCGCGCAGGCCCGCGGAGACCATGTCCTGACTGAGGCGGCAGGGCGGAGGCGGCAGCAGCGGGGCGAGCGGCGGCGCCGGGTAAGGCGGAGAGGGGCCGGGCTCGGCTCGTCGCCGCGGGCTGTGCGGGAGTCGCCGCTGCCGCTGCCGCCGCCGCCGCCGCCGCCGCCGCCGGGCGCCAAGTGTCTGACGAGGAGGAGGAGCGGGAGCTGGAGGAGGAGTCGTCGCCGCCAGGTAACCGAGCCTCGGGTGGGGGCGCCCACCGCAGGCCGCCCGCTGCCCAGCGCGGCCTGCCAGGCCCTTGGCTGCCAGTGGGGCCCGAGCTGCCCAGCCTTCCAGGCTGCGGCGTTGTGGGCGAGGGTAGGGCAGGCCCGGGACCGCGGCTGGCCGCGCGTCCATCTTGAGCTCTCCTGGCGCAGGAACAACTAGGGGCCGTGGGAGGGTGGGTCCGCCCCACTTGTTTACCGACCTGGTGGCCACAAGTCGCCTGGACAAGTCGCCCTGGCACCTCTTCCGCCAGATTCCCCAGCTTCTTTTCCTGCCAAAAGAGTTGGTGAATCGGGTCTCGTTTGCATTCTGCAGTAGGCCGTAAATACTTGGGTCCATTGCCACAAGTTAGTGCTGGTTTCCCAACTTGGATTTTGGTCCCTTGGCCGGTACTCTGCCTCCTGCGGTGGCCTCCTGTTGTTCCTGTTAAATCAAAGAGCGGGGCGGCACTTGTGGAAAAACTGGCTAGCTCTCCTGTAGTGATAACGATAGCTCAGTGCACGTTTCTCTCTTTTCTTGCTGTGGTTTGGTACGGGTCATTCCACAGACGGAAGGACTGCAGTGAATATGTGCATTACGCAGAGGGGACAGGAGTATAGGTTAAGCCTGGAAGTTCGAACCGGCCCATCATGTTTGAGATATACTGGTGTTTTGAAATTCCCTTGGCTGAAAATTTTGTTTCTGGCACTCGATTTTCTTACACAGTACACTACCAGATTTAAGCGCCGCCCACTGTTCTCAGTGTTTTGATCTCACCTGATAGTCGTTCAATGTTTTTGTTAACAAATGCACGAAATTACTGTTTTAAGAGCGCGGTTGAAACTTAATTCCCGGAAGTTAAAAAAAAAAATAGATTCCTGACTTCCTTATCTCTAGTGCAATTCCTAGAGTACCCCTTATGCTGATAAAACATTGGTAACTGACTGTACAGACCATAATTTAGGGGAATTGTGATCCTTTGCTTTGCTTCTGTTAAGAGCCTTGGGAAAGTCATCTAAACTATGTTTGGAAAAATAAAACTGAGTTTGGCCTCCTGGTTATATTTTAATTAAATGAGGTAATTCTAAAAAATTCAGAACTTCCTCTTGAATTTTGACTTTACATTAAAATTTCATAACCTTGCTTTTATTGGACCATTTGGCAGTTAAGTAGTGTTAGGACATTAAAGAAACATTTTATTTTCAGAGAGAATATAATTTAAATAGCATGAGGGATTTTTCTGTTGCAGTTTTCATCACCTTTTATTAATAAGTTAGAGCATTAGAACCACCCACTTATTTACTCTTGAAATGTGCTTGGTTTGTTGTGATGCACTCATGGCAGTATATTTTAAGTTCATGGCCTGGATCCAGATATGTACAGTGATACGGGTTATGGCATATCACATTTAAAGTCTGAAGATTAACATAGTCTTAGTTACACAATGTTTGAGGTAAATTGCTTCATATTGTAATTGAGACAGTGAGAACCATTCCATTTATACTTCTTGCTTTTATAGTAAGTGTAAACTAAGGAAATAGGAGTTGCAGAGGTAAAACCCTGACTTTTTATTTGACTTGTTTCAGTTTTATTTGGACATTGCTGTTTGCCACCCCTTCTCTTCTGATTATGCCATCTTTATCTGGACTTTGAACATTTTTTACCACAGTGATAATGGTGTTTCATTTGGAATATCTGTGCTCTACGTGTGCTTTGGGTACAAAACACTATTAAATCCTCACATAAAGACCCATGGAAAACTCCTTAATAAATGCAAAACAAAGTTAAAGCTCCTTGATGTGATGTTCAAATTTCTCTGTAGTCTGACCTGGATCTGTTTGGTTTTCTTATTTCTTCCTTTTGTGACTCTAGTTGCAGTCATACTCAGTAGTTTGTGGTTCCTTTGAAGTTCCTTCTTTTGGCTCTTCCTTCATGCCTTGCTCTTTCTGTTTGAAATCCTCTTCTGGTTGTATTAGATACTCTCTGGGCTGACTTAAGTGCCCTGTCCTGAGAGTTCTTTTTGACTCTTTGACTCCAAGTGATCTGTTCACTTTTTTGAGAAGCTTTTTCTCTTTTTACCCTTGATGTATATTACTGTGGGTTTCAATTTGTCTTTTTTTTTTTTTTTTTTTTTGTCTTTTTGAGGCAGGGTCTCATTACACAGTTGAGATTGGCCTTGAGCTTACTTTGTAGCCCAGGCTGGTCTCAAACCTCTAATAATCCTGTCTCGACTTCCAGAGTGCTGGGATTACAGGTGTGTGCCCCCATGCCCGGCTTCAATTAACCTTTTTAAAAATTTTGCTTCCCAACTAGATTTTTAAGGCATTGCTAAAATGAACTTCCATTTAGGGGAAGATGTTTTCAGCATTGAAAATGTGAATACATGGTCTGACAAAGTATTTTTGGCTTTAGATGTATTTTAGGGTATGCAGTTTGTTGTCTTTCAAGTATTGCAGTTTCTGGAACTTTGTGCTTATGAGACAAAATATTTTAAATTGCGTTTCTAAAGTATTTGTTCAGTATGTTTGTATTATCAGCTCAGTTCTCTGTAGAAGATGCTTAACATTTTCATAATGATCATGTCCTATTATCCAAGTGAAAATAACCACAATTCTCTGGCTTATTTCTTCTTTGAGTCTGGGGCAGTTAACTTGGTTTCTGTTTGGCAGCAGTGACTTGAAGGTTAGCCATTCTATATTTGTGTGTATGTTAACCTTTACCATCATGGGAAGGAGAAAATTCATAGCCTTAGTTTGCTTGTTAACCTCAGATGTTGGCAACATGTGTTGTTGATCATAAGGCAGATGAGACAGGAGAATATGTGATTCATTGCTACCTGTCAACACTGTTGGAGGAAAACACCAACCAACTGGCCTTTAACATTGGTGTATACCAAGGATAATACATATAATTATGTAGTACCTTAGGTGGCTGCTGATATGTTTGGAAAATAGGTGTGTATGTTTCTGTTATGTATTGTGAGTAGGAGGCATGATATTTTATGGATACATAATCTGTTGGCAGTAAACCATCATGACTTACCCAATGCTTCTATGTGGAAATTTGTCCTTTTCCAAATCATTGAAGTATTTTTCTCCTTCAAATTGTGTGATATTTTAGGAAGTAGTTTATATGAAAACTGCCCCCCTAAGGTTCTTAAACTTTTATATTATAATTGGAGTTAAAACTAATGTGATAGTAAACTTTTAGGAAATATGGGACATTTTTTAGTCAGGCTACTTGGATTTGTAAAAGGCCATAGAATTATAGTAGTAATGTTACTGTTTGAGAAATCTGAGTAAGTTTACTTTCTGAGAGGGTATTATTTTGGTTTAGTTGTAGTTTTGACAAGAGCTATCATTTTAAATTTTAAAATGGAGGTGGGCCAAGTAAATTGTATATAAAGTTGATAATATTTCTGTTGCTCAGTGAACAGAACTTTTTGGTAATGAGAAAATGAATTTCCTTTAAGTTGTTATAGTCCTTATGTTGAGAACAAACTGTCCCACTTGCTCTCAACGACAATATTAATTTTTTAATCTTTTGTCAAGTCAGTTGTTTACTTGCATGTAGTTAAATCATGTACATGAAAATATTTGCGTGCATAAGACATTATTGGCATGTGTTACTGTTTTCTAGGTTTTTCTTAACTTTTTTTTTTTTTTTTTGGTGCTGGAGAATAAATCTAGGGCCTTGTGCACACTAACCTAATAGGCTAGACTGAGCTACACCCTAGCCCCAGAATTTTTTTTTTTAGTAAATAGCTTCACAGAGGTATGTTTAATATGTCACGAAAGTCACCCATTTAAGTGTCTACATAGAATTGTGCAACCATCACCACTGAGTAATTCCATAATACTTTAATTATCCTTCAAATAAACTATGTGCCCATTAGCAGTCATTTCTTTGCTCTCAGGTTTTGGCAACAACAAAGATCCTTATTGTGTCTGTTAGATTTGCCTGTATTAGAAATCTTATGTAAGTGGAGTCATACAACATATGACCATTCGTGTTTGGGTTCTTTCATTTAAAATGTTTCTAAGGTTCTTTGTTTTAGTATATGACAGTATTTCATTTTTATGGTAGAATATTTTCTTGTATACCACATTTTGTTTACTTGTTAATTAATTGATGGACTTTGGGTTTTCTAGTTACGAAATGTGCAGCTTATGAAAGTTACATACAGGTTTTTTTTTTTTTTTTTCTTTTTCTTTTTATCGGTACCGGGGATCGAACTCACGAACTCCTGCTTGCAAGGCAGGTGTTTATGCCCTGAGCTAAATCCCCAGCCCCTGTTTTGTTTGTTTTTTGAGACACGGTCTTGCTGTGTAATTCGGGCTGGTCCTAAACTCACTATGTAGCCCAGGCTGGCCTTGAACTCTCAGTAATCCTCCTGTCTCAGCCTCCTGAGTGTGCCACCATACTCAGCCTGTTTCTTATTTCTGTCAGTATGTAAGAGTACTTATTACTAACTTTTAAAACTCATGACCTCATGCTTGCCAAGAAGGAGCTGTGCCACTGAACTGTATTCCCAGCCCACTGAGTTTTCTTCCCATTTTTTGATTGGATTATTACTTTTTTAAATTGAGTTGTAAGAATTCTTTTTATATTCTAGACAGAAGTTGCTTTTAGATAGTTTTGTGGATAGTCTTCATTCTTTTCTGTGATGTCCTTTGGAACACAAAAATTTTTAATTTTTAAATTGTTTTCTCACATTTGCTTTTGTTTAACCCAAAATCATGATTTGTATCTTTGTTTTCATTTGATAGTTTTACTGTTTTTGTTCTCAAATTTAGGTAAGCTTTTCAAATGATTAGAAGAAATAAAAATCCAGGGCCAGGGGTTTAGCTTAGTGGCACAAGTGCCTGCCTGGCAAGTGCGAGGTTGTAAGTTCAATCACTGATGTAAAAAGAAAAAAAAAAAAAAAGGAATCCAACATAATTTTTTAAATGTAGCTATTCAGTTGTCCCAGTAACTAGGTAAATTTGTTGGAATTTACTTAGCTCTAATGATACAATTATTTTCAGTTACAAGCTGATTAATATAAGAATTTTTTTGGGGGGGTATGATGAAATTATTTCTGTTTCCTACATGATAAAAGGATCTATACTTAGTGTTGCACATTAATTTAAGAACACACTTTTGGTTGAAATTCTGAAGATAGGATATGATATCTGTGATTTTTAATAACACTTCTAGCTGGGGATTTAGCTCAGCAGTGTAAGTGCCTGCCTGGCAAGAGTGAGGTCCTGAGTTCGATCTCCAGCATCGAAACAAAAAACAAAAAACAACAACAACAAAAAACTTCTAAATCATTTGCTCTTGTTTAGCGTGTGCCTTTTAATGGAGCTAAAGTTTTAATTATCAGAAGTTCTTTTGACCACTTTTTTTGAGGACTATTGTCCTTTGCTAACAGCAGAATGTTGAGTTTATTTATTTATTTATTAAATGATTGATAGGAGCTATCACATGGAGACCCTTTATGGAGACAGAAGTAAATTTTCACAATTGCGTGATAGAAGTAACCATTATCCCCTAAAATAAGTACTATGATGGATTCTTTTGCTTTTTTCCTGGTCTTACCACTGTTAAATATGTTAGCTGTAGATTTTTTGATGGGCATTCTTTATCACTGAGGAAGATCTCTTCAGTGATGTTCACTGTTTTTTACTTCTAAGTGTTGAGGTTTGAATCCAGGGTTTGTGCATGTTAGGCAAATACTGTACCACTAAGCTGTACCCCAAACCCACTAGCTTGTTTTTACAATGACAATGGGTGTTGTGTTTAGTGAAGGACTTTTTCTGTATTTTAAGTAAGATATTTAAGTGATTTTTCTTCTTTGGCATATTAATGTGATTAGTTGATTTTTATTTAGTGATCCTTAATTTAGTAATGGTATTTAAAAATTGGTGTTCACTATCAATTTTGTCACTAGTGAAATAGGAAACATTAAATTGTTTTAGAAATAGCTATTTGCAAAGTAAATTTAATAAGTAGGATTTTTAAAGTCAAATATTCCAATGAAGAATGAGAGACTGCCTCTTCTTAGGAAATGAGGCAGGATGATCAAAAGTTTGAGGCCAGCCTGGGCAACTTGCTAATTAGGGTTTAGTGCATAGAACAAACATTCTGAAGGTCATTGTTTAATGCTATTTTTACCGGTGAGAAAATTGAGGCTTTAAGAAATAAATATAATTTGCCTACAATCTCATAGAAAGTTGTTCTTTTCTTTAAAATGGCATCATGTATAGGTTCTGTAACTTGTAAACATGTTATTTACAAAGGTTTCCCCTTTTACAGTTGACTGAATGAAAATGGACGATTTTTCTGTTCTTACTTGACATTCGTAGTTTCTATAGTGGTCTGGTTTGATGCATGTTAGTCTAAAAAGAGCCAGACTGATAGTTACTAATAATGTTTTTTCCTTAGTGGTTGCCTCCAAAACAGAAATACTCATAAGATACTTTATAATCTAAAACTGTGGTGATTAGTACCAGTTCTTTTTTCACTCAATTTTATGTGCTTGTTGTGTTTTCTTTTATAAATTACAAATAACTTTTGAAGTTCTCATTAGCTCAGTCTTTTGTTTCTTTCTGTTTTGGTTTTTTTTTTTTGGTGGTTCAGGGATTGAAACCAGGGTGCTTGCACTGAATTACATCCTCAGCCCTTTTTAAAACAAAAACTGTTTTAAAATTTTATTTTTTTTAAATTTTGAGATAGTCTTGCTAAGTTACCCAATTACCCAAGCTGGTCTTGAATGTGTCATATTCCTGCCTCAGCCCTTTGGAAAGATTCAGTTTTACAAAGCTAAATGTTGGCAAAATGTGATGTTTGTTTTGAAAAATGTTGTTTAGCTTTGCCTGTAAGTAGATAGTGAAGAGGGATTGTTCAGCAAGCAACTCAGTGAAACAAATGATTATGACCTACAGTTCACATATATATATTTCTCATATAGTGCATAAAGTACAAACTTAGATGCAGAACATCTGATAGTACCTGCCTTATACATTTCTGAGGATTAAATTAGTTAATGTACATAAAGTGCTTAGAATGATGTTTGGCATGTATGAACTGCTTATTAGGTTTTATCTTTTACCATTTTCTAGTTGAATATGGCTGACTCTGGCAAAATTATGAAATAGACAAAGGTGCCCTAGTTACCTACCTCTAGTAATGTGGATAAGTATTTTCATCCTTGTGCTGTTTTAGCATTCGTTTCCAGGATACCTTTTACTGAAATTTTACCTACTTGTTGTATATTTTCTGACAATGATAGAAAAATCCTTATCTTATTTTTGTTATCCATCACACTAGGAATCATAAGGGAAGTGATTAACTGAATGATTTTATATTATTAAGAAGTGACATTTGTAGATTGTATTTACAAAAATGTTTTAGTTAAAATGACTTTAACGGATTGAAATTTAGGCAATATAACAGAATTTGAACAGAACTGAGGAATTGGGAAAAAGCTACTTTTGGACCATGTGATAGGTCTGAGTAGGTATTGCCTTAATAGTTATGCATTTGCTCTGCTTTCTTTTCATAGCTTTTTTTTCTTTTCATGTTACAAATAGTAGATTATCTGGAAATTCCAAGTTTCTACCTCTCTTTGGTCTGTCACACAGATAGCATCTATAATCATTGATCAAAAGATGGCCTTTAGTGGACTAGATACAATAATGGCTTAGTTCTTATAGATATTTTATAGATTGGGGGTAATCTGTTCCCAATGTGAACACAGAATGAGTAGGGTAACTTAAAATTTGAAAGTGGTAAACATATTCATAGTTCTTACAAAAATTGCTTACTGTTTCTTTCTTTCTTTTTTTTTTTTTTTGTGAAGCTGGGATTCAAACTCAGGTCTCATATGTACTAGGCAAGCCCTGTTTTACTATCTTTTAAATGCTAGGTTGATAAGTACTGTTTGGGATAGTAACTATTTCCATACATATTCAAATAAAGCTACAGTCTTTCATTTAAATAGATTGTAGGTTCCCTGAGCATGAAGACAGTATTTTGTTTCATTTTGTTTTTGTACTGAGAATCGAACTCAGAGCTTTGTGCTTGCCCACCAGAAACTGTCACTGAGCTGTCTCTAGCCCAGTGAAGACAGTATTTTATCTGTTGTTACTGATTCACATTTCCTTGCATGTATATTTTTGGTAAGTGTTATCCTGTGTTGCTACATATATTTACTTCTGTTTAGTGCTGTATTTTGAAGGGTATGACTGGGAAACTGTAAAGGAACTGTGCAGAGATTTGGTTCTACATATATATAATATATATAATATACCTCTCCCTTTCTTGTTACATTCTAGGAACTAGAGTGTTTAAATAGACAAAGTTGGTTATGTGAAGAGTTAGAATTTCTCCTGAAATAACTAGAAAATAGATGAAAGCAATATAGTTTCATGGTAGTTTTAATGCAATTGTAAGTACTTTTGTGTCTTCTGAATCTTCTTTCATTCTGATCATTAAATTGCTAAGTATCTGGCAGTTTAAAAGGAAAACCCGTTAGAATTGTAACTTTTGTTACAGGTTTTCCTAATTAATGCATTCTTGGTAAATTAAAATGTAAACTTTAAATTTTTTCATATAGTTCAAATACTTACATTAGTATGGAATGAAGGTAGATGTACTGGTCGAAAGAGTAATTTCCTCAAGTGTGTGGGATAGTGCCAGCACCACCAAGATCATTCTGGCAGTGTTATTTAACTTAAATTTATGCTGTCCTGCTTGTCCACAATTTTTGTTTTTTTGAGGCAAAATCTTGCCATGTACTCCAGACTAGCCTTAAAAATCACTGTGTAACCCAAGCTAACATTGAATTCGTGATTCTTCTGCCTCAGCCTCCTGATTACTGAGATTACAGGTGTGCAGTACCATACCTAGCTTCACAAATTCTTTAGAGAAGGACACAGCAAGTATGTTTAGTGCAAATCTACTTATTTGGTATGGATACCATATAATGTAAAACAGTGACTTTCTTGTATAGACAGGCTTATTCTTTTTGAAATTACTGGTAACTATATACAGTTTAACATAGATTTATACTTTTAGACATTTAGTGATTGCAGAAGTTTCATACTTTGTTTTTTATATAGCAATCTTAATCAGGTTAGGAGTTGTCATAGTAGCTTAAATTGGTCAGATTTTGAAAGTATGTAAATCTGCTGTAGAAAATAGACTTTCAGAGCAATGAGAAAAGGAATGAATATTATATGGCTTTGTGACTTTTAGTAGTCCAACTCCTTCAGTTTTTAGATGAGAAAACAGGCTCAGAAACATTAAATTGTGATTCAGAATTCAGTTTTCAATGTTAGTGTGAGATGTTTCTTATTCAAACAGAGATATCAGCATGGTGTGGTGGTACATACTTGTAATCCTAACGCTGGGGAGGCTGAGGCAGGAGGATCATTTCAAGCTTGAAACCAGCCTGGACTATAAAGTGAACTCAAGGCCAGTTGACCTGCATAGCCAGAAGCTGTCTCAAAAAGACAAAACAAAAACAAAAGCAAAAACCAAAACCACCCCCAACCCCCACACAAAACAGATATCAAGTAGATAGCTAGATTCACAAATCTTGAGTTAGGGGTAAGGTCCAGCTGGATTTATAAATTTGGGACTCATAATCGAATAAATAAAATTTAAAGTTTAGGCATGGAGTAAAATTCCCAAGGGAGTTATGGTAAGGGTTATAGAAATAAGAACTAAAGACTGGGTGTGGTGGCACACCTGTAATACCTGCAATGCCTGTATTCGGTGACTGAGGCAGGAGGGCCAGCAGGAGTTTGAGGCCAGACTGGCTTGCATGGTGAGGCATTTGACTCTTTACTTCAGGAGTACAGTAAAAGGAAGCCTGCAAAGAAAATTGAGGAAGAACAAGTAGTGAGAATGGAGGAAAATCAGCATAGTGTCTTGGAAATTAGTATGTTTAATTATGGGCTGTGGAATCAGAAGGTTCCAAACAAAGCCATTTAATTAACTTGGTGGTCAGTGTATTGTATTTTGTTTTGAAAACAAGTTCTTTTGTTTCAGATGCCAGGCTAGCAAGGACAAAGCTGCAGTTGGTGGTGTACACCGAGGAGGTGAGGCTGAGGCAGGATTGCCAAGAGTTTAGTCTAGTCTTAGTGATAAGCTCAAGGTCAGTCTGAACTACATTTCTCAAAAAAACAAACCAAACCAAGCTTACCCAAACTAGCAAGAACAAAAATGCTTTATAATTTTATTGGTTGCATTAAATTATGTGTATTTATGTAATACATGTTTGTATTTTTAATGGGGCAGAACATGGGGGGTGCAGTAGATATCAAGATGGGCCATATAATATTTCAGATATTTGTTGATAGAGTTACATATTTGAGTATGGGTTTGTTTTGATATGAAATGAAGGGAAAACAGATGTGATTAGCTTTTGCTGGTTTATAACCTGGTTGCAGAGATAGAAAGATATTTCAAGTGTGTCAAACTAAATCCTGGTCCAAAAACAAAGTGATGCATTTCCTTTCTTTAAATGAACTTGATATGAACTCTAAAACTCTCTTGGCAGGAAATTCAGCTTCATTCATTCATAACCCCCCCCCCCCATGTTATTGGGTGAGTTGTCTCTGGTCATAATAAGGCCTCTCCTTATCCTCCATAGGAATCCTTCTGGTTCTGTGGTTCTGTGGCTCTGTGGCTCTATAACCAGCTGTGGGCTCTCAGTGCCTATTTCTTGACATCTAATTGTGCCTTACAGACACTTTCTACTGAAATTTTGGTGCGTCTACAATTGCTGCCATGGAGTTTCTAGAGTTTCTCCTAAGATTGCTCAAAAGCTCTACTCCTTTCTTTTTGCAGGCCATTCAGTGGGATCTGTCTATTCAGGGGTTTTAGTAAACACAAGGTACTAGTCTGTATTCTGGTCCACTGGAATCCCTGAGACAAGGGTTTTGGAACTGTGGCTACTCTGATTAAACATTGATGGAAAGAAATGACATAGGAAAAAGTTTATACAAGCTAATGCTCTAGTAGCTAGACCCAAGAGGAAACACTGTGTAGTAAATGCCAAATGTCAGTAAAAGTATAGTTGCTTGGAGTATATTTGGAGTAATTTGAAAGTTTCATAGCACAGAGATAAGACTTAACTGAGCTTTAAACAATGGGTAGGACTCAACTAAAGGTGTATCTTTTGTGCTTGTGTATCTAAGGACAGTGCTTTCATTTGTGTATCTTCAAGAGTGGTGGCACATGGGTAAATTGGGTTGCATGTGTGTGGTGTATTTTGAGAATATGAGTTAATGAAATGGAGTTGAGAGTTAATATGGTTACAGAAGAGCTTCAGAAAGAGGATTATTTTGGTAATAGATGGATAGATTGGGAAAGCAAAGAAGCTTTGGAGACTATTATAGTAGTTCTGACCTGAATCTAGAAAGGATTGGTTGCAGAGGAGATGGGGGAAAAATATTGATTGGGTAGATACCATTGGAAAGAACATGTGGGCAGAAGGCCAAATTCAAGTAATGCTGTTTCTGCTGGGAGATATGAATACTGACATTAGTGGTGTCTTAGTTACTTTTCTTGTTGATGAGACAAAACACCTGACATCCAAAGTTAATTAAAGGAAAGAAAGGCTTATCATACCTAAGGACAGTGCTTTCATGTATGTATCCTTAGGGGTAGTGACAGATGGAATAAGCCTCACAGTTTGTAGAGGTTTCAATTCATAGTTGGCTGACTCCAAGACAGGGTGGTGTGGCAAAGGGACATTGCAGAGGAGAAAGAGTCCATGACAAGGTAGAAGGCAGCAAAGCAGCAAGTGACAACTGTATCCTTCTTTCTGTTTCTTATATTGTATCCAGACTACATGCTGTTTGGGTAGGCCTTCCTATTATTTACATCTAGAAAATGATGCCAAGCCAATCGATGAACTGATTTAGTAATCACACCCCCTTGATCCCAGTATCACACACTTATTCCCACCATCACACACTGTAGATCCAGCCACCTTTGAAAAGCCCCACTTATGACTGCATATGTGGCTTTGGGGTGACACCTAGCACAGGCCATATATAACGAATGGAAACTAGAGAAGTCAGGATAGGACATTGGATGAGAGAAAGTTTAAAAGTTTAATGGAAGTGTTGATAAGCTATGAGAGCCCTGAAATGGGGTAAGAATTTGTGAATATATCATCAGTCTCTGTGATCCTGCTCTATCTTGGTTGATTTTTCTGGTGACTGTTACAAGGAAGACAGTGATGTAGGAAGATAATGGTAAAAAAGATAATGACTGTGTGGAAGTTTTGGCTTAATGGTTAAGTAATTCTTTTACTTTTTTATTTACATAAGTTTTATAATTCAAAATTACTTTGTAACATTTTAACAGAACCTGAAAATTCAGCAGGCTTGGAATATCCTTAGTTTTACTTAGGTCAGTACTATTCCAAGATGTTGTCAGAGCATTTAGAAAATTTCACATATTTGTAAATCTACAGAATTTTATTAATATATATTTATAATAAGCCAATAGAATCTCTTAAGACTGTTGCTGTTAACACTTCCTTTGGATAATTTCTCATCACTTAAAACTACCTGACAATTGAGTGTATGTTGTTTTTTAAGGAATTTGTACTCTACTAGATTGTTTTACTTCCTTGATTCTCTTTCATAGGTTTTATTTTTTGTAGTAGGTGGCTGTATTGTAGCTACAGTTTTGAAGAATTGATTTCAATATCGTTATGCATGGAGGGTAGTGCCTTGTAAATGTGGTTTAACTCATTGAACATGACCATATTAAAGTATTTGTCCCTTCCACAGCCATGAATAATATGCACCATAATACTTGTGCTTTTTATTATTTGAGTTGGGAAGTATATAATTAAAAGCATTGAATTTAATGCTGTGAAGTGGTTGATGTATTTGGTGATGTTGTTTATACGTTGGGCTTGATGCACAAATGGATTTCTGGATTTTTTTTGTACGTAGGATGAAAACTCTTGGTACTTCAATTGACCCAAAGAATACTTGTTTTAAAAGTAGCAGTTGTGGGTCAGAAATTTAGCTGAGCAGCACAAGTGCCTGCCAGACAAGCATGAGATTGTGAGTTTGATTCCTGGTACAAAAAAAAAAAAAAAAAAAAAAAAAAAAAAGCAGTTGGATGTAATACTGGTTCTCTGAGGACTAAAGCAGGAGTACTGTGAGTTGAAGACCAGCCTCGACTACATGGGGAGACCTTGTTTACACAAGCAACAAAAACAAACTAAGGAGCAGTTATGTCTAGTTCTTTTTGAAAATGGCCTGATTTTGCGATTTTTATTGTACCAATTGTATAGTTCCTTGAATAGAATTTAGAAATTATGTTGCATGTAGAATTAGAGATAAATCAGTACATTAAATCATAGGAATATGTTAACTTAAAATGCTTTTTATATGTATATATATATATAAAATACTTTAAAATATATATTCTTATTTTGTGTGAGAGACAAGATCTTACTTGTGTAGTTTAGGCTTGTTTTGAACTCACTAACCCTGGCTGGCTTGAAGGCTGGCCTTAAGCTCCTGGTAATCCTCCTGCTTCAGTCTCCTAAATGCTGGGATTATAGGTGTGTACCATTCATTGGTCCTGGTTTTAAAATGGTATTTAGTAACAGTTTTATGATGCAGTATTAACTCCTTAGAGCTGACTACTTTTAATATAATTTTGTATACCTTTCAAGTGTATTTTAACATCTGAGAGAAAAAGAATACTCTGTTAGTTTTTCAGTAGTATAAAAACTGTATAATTGAGTTGATGTTATCCTTATTTTTCATTCTATTGATTGCCACAGGTACAGATGACTGTTTCTGTTAATACTTCTAATGAATTTTAACTTTCAGTTAATAAAATACAACATTCCTGGAAAGCTTTGATTTCCCCAGAAGTAGAGACTGTATATCATTATCTAATATATTCTTTTAAGACTCTTTTAGTTAGGGTTTAGCATTGCTTAGTTACCTTGATTTTTAGAATGAGTAAGCTGTGTAGCTATAATATTTGTCCATTACTTTACCAAGCATATGTAATGACATTAATTATGATGATGATATATTTATTTAGGTTTTTTGTGTGTGGCTTGAGCCAAGGAAGATCACATGTAGCTGTAACCCCTATGTGATTTTTTAATCTTATTTTTTTTTTTTTGGTACAGGGGATTGAACTCATGACCTTGTGCTTGCCAAGCAGACACTTACGCCACTGAGCTAAACCCCTGGCCCTTCTATATGATATTTTTAATGGTTTTTTTTTTTTTTTTTTTTTTTTTTTTTTTTGTCAGCTGTGGACATTTCAAGTGTATTTTTGCCATTACATTAGTTCAATGAAGATTAGCTAAGATAAGATCATAGGCTGTTTACTTGGACTGGCAAACACATCACAGGAAGATTTATCAAAACAAGCATAGATTTCTTTGAATGTGACTATAAAAGTTGGGATATTGAAATTGCTTATGATAACTTTCAGTATATATCCAATATGGTCTTTGGTCTTTTTAATGCCAAATTTCTATAATCTCATGATTTCTAATAGATTAACAAGTTAGTTTATATTTCATTCCAAAGAAACTAAAGAAATTGCCTAAAGAAAATTTTAAAAATTGCCCTTAAATCTGTTGTCCACCTCAGATGCCATTATCAAGCACACTTTTGAATTGCTATCAGATTGTGTGTAATCATTATGTATGAATTTGAAAAGTTTACTGAAGTAAATTTCCTGAGTATGAAAAAATATAATTACTGAAGGAGACAAAGATTTCAAAGCTAATTATATTCCTACTTTTTTCCTCTTTGTATATATTTGGATTATGTCACCTTTCCCCTTTTATCTATACAAGTAGTACAGGTAGCAATTGACTTAGCATTGTTAGTATTTTTTATTGTCTTTTTGAGACAGGATTTCACAATGCAGTTCACATTGGCCTTGAACTCACTTTTTAGCTCAGGCTAGCCTCTAACTCACAGTGATCCATTCTTTTGCCTTAGCCTCCCAAGTCAGGGATTACAGGCACCCACCACCATGCCCTGCTGGCAGTTAATATTAACAATAATAGTAGTGCTTTTGCATGCGTGTGCACATAGACACAGACACAGTGATACACACAGACTTAACGTTATGTAAAAAGATGTCTTTCTTATGTCTAGTTTGACTGACCAGCCCAGTCAGTGAATTAGGTATTTCTATTGCTGTGTCAATTTAAAATTCTGACTATAATCATTATTAAAATAAATGAAAATGACTATAATAGCATCGATTAAAATTAAACCTTTTTATAAGATACTTTTAGATAAATTAGCAACCTATAAGTGAAATTCAGTTTTGGTCTCCTTTACAGGAATAGCAATTCAGAGTCAGAACCTTAATCACGTTTTGCAGTGTCTCCTGAGGAGTCAGTCTGAGCCAGCATGAAGACTGAAACTTGTCCTTGATCTGATTTATAACTGTACTTTTATTCTAACCATGTACAAAGTGGAGGTTATAGCATGGAAACTAAAATTTTAGTAAGTGCTTTTTATTTTAGTTATTAAATAGCCTTTTTTTATAGCGAAGATGTCATTAGAGTTCACACTCTGAATGGGGTGTGGACTTGGCACAGTACGTGGGAAAACTGTTACTTTGTCCAAGATTTCTTGTTTCTTGTTAAAAATACGTGGTAGTGAGTTGAGGAAGGACTTAAGAAAATTACGGAAGGTGGCATTAGTTTGGGCCGTGAAAAGGTCATTTAAAATAGTGATTATATTTTAATATGAATTGAAATTTAAAATTTAGATACTGACTGAGTATTCAAAGTTATATTGGTTTTATTATGCAAACAGTTAACAGATATTCTGACAGTTTGAATTTCTTTTTTTTGGGGTCTTTTTCCTTTTTATCGGTACCGGGGATCGAACTCACGACTGCTTGCTTGCAAGGCAGGCACTTACGCCGCTGAGCTAAATCCCCAGCCCCGACAGTTTGAATTTCCCGATTATGAGTGATATGTAGTGTTGTTTTTTTGTTTTTCTCAAGATAGAAGTAGATTTTGAGGAAAATGGTATCTGTTTCATGATGTTACTTTAATTGTGGTATTTATTCTTTTCTACCTGTGCTAATTAAAAGCAGTGAATAATTAGCACTTTTAGGTTTTTCTCCTTTAGCAGGAATCATAGAGATGTCTTTGTCTTCTGAAATTCTTATATGATATCTAGGTAGTATAATCTGTGTTTGTAATTGGAGAATGGTTATGTTTGAGGTATTACTTGTTTTGTGTTCTTTTCCATCCCTTTGAGTCTTTAACTGTTGGATACTTTCCTAAATTAGATGCTGATGGCTGAGCTGAAAGTAAACATTTTTATTAGTGGTATCCCTATTGTAATTTTCCCTTTCCATTTGAGACAAATATTTCCCAACTTTTCTTTTGTCATTCCAAAGTACAGTTTCATTAAATTCCAAGGTCTAAGAGTTTCTTTTTTTCTTTCTTTCTTTCTTTCTTTCTTTCTTTCTTTCTTTCTTTCTTTTTCTTTCTTCCTTCCTTCTCTCTCTCTCTCTCTCTCTCTCTCTCTCTCTCTCTCTCTCTCTCTCTCTCTCCTTCCTTCCTTCCTTCCTTCCTTCCTTCCTTCTCCCTCCCTCCCTCCCTCCCTCCCTCCCTCTTTCTTGGGATCCAGCTCATGACCTTGCTTGCCAGGCAGGTGCTTGTGCCACTGATCTAAATCCCCAGCCTCTAAGAGGTTTGTTTGGGATTTATCTCTGCTATCTCTTTGGAAACCCAAAAGGAAAAGTAGAATAATTCAGTCTGAAATTTTATGTGCATCTTGTGATAAATGTATATTTTATAAGTTGAAGTGTATTTTTATTTTTTGGACATTTTCAGAGGTAGAATTATGTAGTTATTATTTTAATAATCATGTCCTTATTGTTTTATAGCTTCCTGCCTGACATAACTTCAAGAAGTGCACAATGTCAGAACGTGGAATTAAGTGGGCTTGTGAATATTGTACGTATGAAAACTGGCCATCTGCAATCAAATGTACTATGTGTCGTGCCCAAAGGCCTAGTGGAACAATTATTACAGAAGATCCATTTAAAAGTGGTTCAAGTGATGTTGGTAGAGATTGGGATCCTTCCAGCACTGAAGGAGGAAGTAGTCCTTTGATATGTCCAGATTCTAGTGCAAGACCAAGGGTTAAGTCTTCATACAGTATGGAAAATGCAAATAAATGGTCATGCCACATGTGCACATATTTGAACTGGCCAAGAGCAATCAGATGTACCCAGTGTTTATCCCAGCGTAGGACCAGGAGTCCCACAGAATCTCCTCAATCCTCAGGATCTGGTTCAAGACCAATTGCTTTTTCTGTTGATTCTTGTGAGGAGTACAATGATAGAAATAAACTGAACACAAGGACCCAACATTGGACTTGTTCTATTTGCACATATGAAAACTGGGCCAAGGCTAAAAAATGTGTTGTTTGTGATCATCCCAGACCTAATAACATGGAAGCAATAGAGTTGGCAGAGACTGAAGAGGCTTCTTCAATAATAAATGAGCAAGACAGAGCTCGATGGAGGGGAAGCTGCAGTAGTGGTAACAGCCAAAGAAGATCACCACCTACGACAAAACGAGACTCTGAAGTAAAAATGGATTTTCAGAGGATTGAATTTGCTGGTGCTGTTGGCAGCAAGGAGGAACTTGAAGTGGACTTCAAAAAACTAAAGCAAATTAAAAACAGAATGAAAAAGACTGATTGGCTATTTCTCAGTGCTTGTGTGGGTAAGTTTCTGTTTTCTGCATTTTTTGAATGAGATAGGAAAAGGCATTAAATACGACATGAAAAGTATAAGCAGTCAGTATTATTTAGCCTTGATCTCATTTAGCATGACAGCTGTATTCTTGAGTATGCATTCATAAGAATCTGTTTTTTAAGCTTACCAACTTTATACTAATTTGCCTACATTTGTGTACATATCTTTTATTTCTTATGTGTGTGTTAGGGGACAAAACTTAATTTAAAACAAACTTACTACATACTAGCAAAAACTGTACACCTGCACTTTAAAACTGTTACACTTTATTGTACCAAGATGTGACTTAGCAACACCAGATGCTGTTTGTCAGTGTTTGTAAACAGTGCAAGCATGTTGAGATGATAGAGGCTTTACTTAGATGTTACAAATATCACAAAAATGTGTGATAATATAACAAACATAATAACAGACATAATATTGACCTTAAAAATGCTGACATTAAGTATATATGTTATGTAGTGAATACAGACTTTATGAACTGATTTCACATAGTTCTTGAATTCCATAGTTCAAGTTATGATTTGTGTGTGTGTGTGTGTGTGTGTGTGTGTGTATGTCTTTTTGAGATAGGACCTTGCTATGCAGTTCATGTAGGCCTTGAGCTTACTTTGTAGCCCAGGCTGGTCTTGCAACAGTCTTCCTGTCCCAGCCTTCCGAGTTCTGGGATTACACATGTGTGTGCCACTGCACCCAGCTGTATTGGGTTTTTATTGCTCTCTTAAGGATGTTTGGAATATTGGGCCCTGTCATTTGTTCAGAGCTGTTAAAGGATAGAGACATGAGAGTAGGGTTTTTCCCCTAGTTATCGACCTTGTGAATTATTTGTGAAGTGTTTCACAAAAGCAATTAGTTAGAATCTTCAGTGTTTTTTCCCAGTGTGTTAGATTTTACACTTTATAGTTTAAATTATTTCAGTGGGATGTTTGCCTTTTTTTTTGCAGAGTTGCTTGTTCTGGCATTCATTTTTGTTGAAAAGATTTTTTTTTTTTGTGGTTCTGGAGATAGATCAAACTAACGACCTCGTGCTTGCCAGGCAAGCACTTAGCCCACTGGGCTAAATCCCCAGCCCTGTTGAAAAGATTTTTGAGTGATTATTAAAGATAATTTTTTTTTTTTGTTTTTTGAGACAGGGTCTCTAAAAAGAAGTAGTGCAGGCTAACTTTGAACTTGGTTCTGTAGTCCAAGCTGGCCTCGAACTCATGGTGATCTTCCTGTCTCAGCCTCCTGAGTGCTAAGATTAATAGGCACATGCCACCATGCCCAGCAAGTAAAGATAAATTTTGTGTGCAGCATTAGCAGATAAATTTTGTATGAACCAAAATGTGGCTTAGCTATATTTTTTCCTATTATTTCATGTGTTTGTGGCTGTTCTTTTTTTTTTTTGGTGTTTTTTTTTTTGGTGTTTTTGAAATAGGGTCTTGCTGTCCATTTCAAGCTGGCCTTGAGCTCACTTTGTAGCCCAGGCTGGTCTAGAACTCACAACAACCTTCCTGCTTCAGCCTCCCAAGTGTTGGGGTTACAGGCATGTGCCACCACAACTGATTATGGCTGTTCTTGTTGCTACCTTTTATTTCATTCCACGTGTCCTTAGTTCTTTTGAGGATCTACCCTTGAACTTTGTGTTTTAATTACTGTTCATTTCTTTTTTTTTTTTGTTGTGGTACTGTGGATTGAACACAAGACCTTCATACTGGAGTACATCTCTAGTTTTTTTTTTTTTTAATTTTAAAATTTGAGAGAAAGTCTAAGTTGCCTATATTTGAGTGATCTCCTGCCTCAGCCTCCCAGAGTGCTGGATTGCAGGCTTATGCCACCAACACCTGGCTTCATTTTAATGCTAGAATAACAACTCTTAGCAGGGCTAATATTAGGTTGGTCTTGTTTCATTTGCAAGTTTTTTGTTAAGTTTTTCATTATGCCACCCCATAATGTCTAGATAATTAGGGTTAAGGATTGATTGTATTTGGTTCTTGGTAATTTGGGTTCTATCTTTGTTATGAGCAAATATTTTTGATCACTAACTTTGCAGTGTCATTCTGAGGGGTTACACCAAAAGTTATGAAACTGTCCTTACTAAGTAGTCATATCCTGATTTGTAAACATTAAGATATGTTAAAAAGTTTTAAAAAATTATTTACATTGTATTGGGTTAATAAAGCAAAACCTAGGTAGTAAGGCTAGTAGTAGTCCACATGTACTAAAAATTAATCATTATTCTTCCCCTTTACTGCCTACCTTGTGTTCCCTAGATTTCACTAGGTATATTATGCCTTATTGATGCCATGCTTTAAAAAATCATCTCCATAGTGTGTACACTAAGCATAAAATTGTACCTTGAGTCTGAATTGTGGTATTTTCTAAAATTGGAAAACATTTTCAACTGTAAGCCAACTTTGTAGCTGGTAAAGTAGGAATGAGAAAATTGAGTTGTTCTTTTTTTTTTTTTTTGTCTTTTTCATTTTTATTGGTACCAAGGATCGAACTCACAACCGCCTGCTTGCAAGGCAGGTGCTTATGTCGCTGAGCTAAATCCCCAGCCCGAAAATTGAGTTGTTGAGAAAGAAAAAGTAAACTAAAACATTGGCAGTACAATTTCAAACATTTTTACCTGGTTATAAATTTTACATAAGTCAGATTGTCTTACGTGATGAGAGGATGTTTGGGGTGGCAGTGCTAAAACTGCCATCAGTAAAAGTGGAATCTGGAATAGAAGCTAAGATGATAAAGGTAGAAGTGTGAATATAAATTAATTTTCCTCTGGGATATCTGTTGGTGCTAGGTATTTTCAGGGAGATATTGTCAGCATTCAGCAAAAATTGTCCTGGGTAGATAGCAGCCTACAAGAGAATAGGGAAGCTCTATTAAATACATTTTGTTTTTGTTTTACTATTCAGTCAGTTGCCCTGTGACATTGCATTTGTTTGTGATTCAAATCCTTGAAAGAAAGGTAACCCCTAAACAAAATCTGTTGGATAACTTGTATAGCTGAACTTTAAATTCATATATCCATCTGTCTACTCAGCAACTCCCTTTGAGTGTGTAATGTTTCAATCTTATATCTAAAACTGAGCTAGTTTGTTGTCCCATAGTCCCCCATCTCAGTTGATGGCAGATTCAGCTTTGGTCATTCATGATTCTCCTGTATTTCTCTTATACTCATTCCTATTTGTCAGAACATTCTGTTGACTGTACCGTCAAAATATATTCAGAATCTAACCGCTTTTCACTATCTTGTTCTAAATCAGAGTGCCTCCCACCATTGTCATTTACAATCTGCTTTTAATATAAGAGCTACTCTTAAAAAACCAAAACGAAAACCAAAAAAACCTCTGCTTGGAACTCTAGTGATTGCCTGTCTGACAAAGAGTAAAAGTGAAAGTCTTTTAAAGACTATGTATACAACGCAGTGTGTGTACTCTGTGTCTCCTTTCTCTCAGTGTGCATTGTTTACTTCTGCAGTCTACTGTCACCTTTGGCTCATGTGTGAATCTACCTTTTCTGTTTTTACCCAATAGTCTTAGGGTAGGGTGATGAACCTGTGGCACCTGTGCAGCAGCTGGCTATATGTTATTAAAAGCTCTAAAAGGTTGGCCATAACCGGGTGTGGTGTGCATACCTGTAATCTCAGCACTTGGGAGGCTGAGGCAGGAGTATTGTTGCGAGTTGAAGACCAGCCTGGCTTAACAGAGTGAGCTCAAGACCTGCCTGAATTGTATAGTGAGACCCTGTCTCCAAAAGACAAATTTAAAAAGTTTGCTATCATGGATTTAGCATTCTTCTGCTTGCATTGCTCATTCCAGATGTAGGAATTGCTACCTACCTCCTTTCCTTATTTTCTCATATGATGCTTTTTCAGTGAGACATTCATGACTGCTATATCTAAAATCTCATCCATTTCCTATACCCCCTTCTTCCATTTTTAATTTTCTTCATAACACTTGTAACCTCCTGATATATTTGGTCATTGTATTTATTATTTGTCTTTTCTTAAAGCTTAGGTTTCTAGTGGTCTAAATTTTTGAATGTTTGGCTCATAGATATGTTCTGGTACTATACTAGAACTGTGCCTGCTACATATTGGTTACTCATGTTTGTTAAATCCATCAGTGGAAAAAGCTTTTTGAGAGTTGGAGTCTAGCTGAACATACTGTTACCCTGCTTCTCTTGAATTTCTAGATTCTTTGCTTTCTTCCTAGCTTTCTGACTATTTGGGACCTGACGCAGTGGCACTAGGTCTGGTGGTCAGACTGGAAGTGGTAAGTGTGGTGAAATCTTAACTGGCAAGGATATGAATTGTGTGAAGTTAGGTTTTGTTTCTTTTTACCTTCACTTTTACTACTTTCTCCCATCTTTGTACTTTTACTGGTAGTAGTATTTGACTTAAACATTGTGTTTCCTATACCTAAAGTGCCATGGAATAAAAAAAACTCCTTTTGGGATGGGATCTTACTTTGCAGTAGGCTGGCCTTAAACTCACGACAGTCCTCATGCCTCAGCATCATGAATGTTGGGATCATAGTTGTGTACCTCTGTTCCTTGCCAGATAAAATTTTTGTATGAAAATATTTTCTTTGTCATTGGACCTGTAACCTCCTGCTTTGGCATTTTTCTAAACTGTGTGTGTTGCTGGGGATGTGACTCAAGGCCTTACATATATCAGTCAACCACCCTGTCACTAATCTACACTTTGTACCTATTTTGGCTCATTGTTAATCAGTATCTTTTTTAGTTTTCCCAGTGTGCCTACTAAAGAAGATGGGAAAGAATTGGTATTTGGTGCTGGTGTTGAAGGTATGGGGTAAAGAATCAAGCTTAGGTATGGTGGCATGTGCCTGTAATTCCAGTACTCCAGGCAAGCCCAGCCTGGCCACATAGTGAGTTCAAGGCAGAACTGAACTACATCTAGCAAGACTTAAAACAAAAAAGGACTGGAGTTGTCTTTTCTTGAAGCTTAGGTAGTGCACTTGTAGAGCATACACAAGGCCCTGGATTTGAGCTCCAGCACCCCCACCTAAGCATGTATAACAAGTACAGTTGAAACTGGAATTTATACACAGAAATACTCATTTGCTCAATAGTAGTGGTATGTATATGTACAGCCTTTTTTGTGTGGTACTGGGAATTGAACTCAGGACCTTGCGCTTGCTAGACAGGTGCTTATGCCACTGAGCTATATCCCTGGCCCGGCAACTTTTAAAGAACGTGTGACTCGTTCTTTAAGTAGTGCTTTCTCTGGCGCATTAATACTTTGGGATGACATGCAGTTTATACTGGTATTCTCTTGAGAATCATTTGTTTGTAAGTGAAACCAAAATCTCTTCTTTGTCAAGGAATGAGTTGAAATGGAATCATGAAAATTGTAATCTTATTTATGAATGAAATTTGTTATGCTTATCAGGTGGTTTTTAAAATCAGAAAGTGAAATTCTGGAATTAACTTTTTCTGTCTAATTGTTTGCAAAAATAAGTTAGATATGATCTGATAATTTTTCCCTTATAACTTGTTGAAAATACAGAACAAATTTTTGACAATACTAGAAATTGGACTCGGCTTTTGTGCTGAGCTCCATCTCAATCTCCATTCCTTTTTTTTTTTTTTTTTTATAGTGGGGATCAAACTCACAACCTCACACTTGCCAGGCAGGCACTTATGCTGCTGATCTAAATCCATGGCCATCTCCATTTCTTTAAAAGAGTTCTTTTTGGGGAGACGGGATCTTGTTAGGTCACAAAGTACAGATTGGGTTGGAACTTTGATCCTCCTACCTCAGCCTCTTGGAGTGCTGGGATTTATGTGCCATCAGACCTAGTGAAAATCAGTATTTGAGGCATCCATATTGATGCCAATTGTGTTTTTGTGTCCTTGCTAGAAACTTACACTGTTATGGATTAAAAACTGGTGGTCAGCTTAACACTAGCTGAATTAAATCGTGTGGTACTGAGTGTAGATGGCCCACCTGAGGAAAGTTGCCAGCATAAAAAAAGACATGGAGAAGGAAGAGCTGGGTGTTGTGGGTTCTCCTAAGTGTTGCTGTTTCGAACTATTGGTTCTCCTGGAGGAGCTTGTCATGGCCAGCTTCCCCAGTATGGGTTCAGCCATTGCCATCAGAGGAGTTTGGAACCTTGTTGATGAGAGTGGCTGTGGTTCACTTTGAGCTTTGCGCCTTACATTGAGCATTACTTCCTGGCTCTGGAGGGGAAGATGTATGCTGTTTAATCTCCAGGAGTGGCTTGTCACACTGGCTTTCTGGCATGTACTCGACTATTTTCATCGTTGGAGGAGCTCACAAGCTCCTTGTTGCTGAGGATAGCTGTGGTACTTTTCAGGACAGCCTTGAGCATGACTTCTTGGCGCATTGTAGAACCCTCAACCTCCTGGCACAGTGCCTTCATCCTGCTGGCATAGACTTTCTAGCTTCCACTGCTGACCTTTGGGCCTTCCCAGTGCAGATCCATCAAACAGACTGGCATGATTCTTTGTGGGCTTTAGACCTCCAGTTGGACTCGTGGAAGGCATTGTCATGGGCTGTAGGTCTTCAGCTGGACTCATGCAGGACATCGTTGTGATATCTAGGCCGTTGGCTGAATATTCTGGGTCTTTAGTGTTGTGGACAGACTTCCTGCACTTTCTTGTATTTAACTCCAGGTGACCATCATAAAATAATATTATAAATTCTGTATCCTGATTGTAATTGTTCTCCTCACCACCTCTGACTATCACATATGCCCTGTGTCATTTGTTATGTGTACACATTATAGTGGTCGATGTAACTGTAGGAATTTCTATAACTTAGGTGACTTAAGTTTTTTGGAAGGTATTTGTCTACTTGGAATTCACTCTTTTAACAGAAATCAGCAATACATAGGGTTACTATATTTTAAAATATTCTTTACAGTTTTTTTTTGGTATTAGTGTTAAAAATTGTGTTATGTGGACATACCGTTTGTGAATTGAGTTTTTTTTTTTTTTTAAGGAAGGAAGGAAGCTGTTAAGGTTGTATTAGTGTTAGTTTGCTTTCTTTATGGAAAAATAAATAATTGTAAAATAAACCTTTTTTGAATTTGTGGTTTTTAAATCCATTTCTAATTAAATGAAAAGGCATTCAGTAATTCAAATAAAATTAGGTTAACTTTAAAGAAAAATCATTTACAAGATGTTAGTATTATGAACTGTGATGCCTGCAGGGTGACTTATTTCAAGAAAATTACCATGTTAAGCAGAAAATAAATCCTTTTATTGGACACAGTAGTGAGTTTTTTTTTTTTTTTTTTTGTTTGTTTGTTTGTTTTTTAATCGGTACCGGGGATCGAACTCACGACTGCCTTGCTTGCAAGGCAGGTACTTATGCCACTGAGCTAAATCCCCAGCCCCCACAGTAGTGAGTTTTACCTCTGTAAGAAATCTTGGGGACTAAGTGCAGTGGTGCATGTTTATGATCTCAATTTCTTGGGAAGCTGAGGCAGGAGCATTGCAACTTTGAGGCCATCCTGGGAAAATTAAAATTTGCCTTAAAAACAAAAACATATGTTGGGGATGTAGTCAATGATAGAGCTCTTTCCTAAGCCTTCTTAGCATATGCAAAGCTGTGGGTTCAATCCATGCTCCCCCCCATCTTTAGGTTAAATTTTATTTATTTATTTATTTTGGTCTTTTTGAGACAGGGTCTCACTATACAGTTCAGGCAGGCCTTGAACTCAAACTTTGTAGCTCAGGCTGGCTTCAGACTTTCAGTCATTCTCCAGGCTTTACCCTCCCAAGTACTGTAATTACAAGCATGCACCATCATGCCTGGCTTAGTATTTTTCTTAATATGTCGCTTTACATATGAATGAAGGCAGGGCCAGAAAGAGTTCTTAGATCTCAGTCTTCAACATTTAAAACTGTCCAGTTGCCGTGTATGTGTGTGTGTGTGTGTGTATGTGTGTGTGTTTTAATAAATGGTTTGAGTTAACAGTCTTACTAAAAATTTTTACTAGACTCCACTATACAAGCAGACTACTGTAGCAAATCTTTGGTACCGTATCCATAAAAGGAAAGTAAGCTCCTAGAGTGTTGGCAGTTCCTTGTACGTCCTTGATTAACTTTGTATGATAACCTTAATGTGGGTTGTGTGTGTAGCTATTTAGACTATGCTGTCTTTGCACTATACACATTATTCTGCCTGGAGTTAACTCTTTACCAACAATAGGGGATAGAATTATTTTTAGCACCATTAATATAGGGGAATGAAACTCTCAACCTACTATCTGTCTGGTATGAGTTTGTGTTCTCTAAAATCGAAAAATGAATTTTAGGAACAATGGAGGTTAAGAGCAGAATATATTTATTGAGAGAAAGAAAGCTTCTGTCTGAGAGAGACAGAGGGTTCCCAAGTGGGTTGCCAAAGACTGTCTTTTTCTAGGTGAGACTGTCTTTTCTAGGTGAGAGAGGTCCAAGGTGGGGAAAACCTGGGAACTCACAAGGTGGGCATAAGGTGGGACAGAACTATGGTTAACCAGTAAGATTAATTGCTCAGGTAAAATTAATTCAGGAATGAATGGGGAAGCGAATCACATACAGTGACTCTTCCTGTAGAAGGTTGGAATGGTGACTCCTTACTGTGTCATGGTGAAAGAGAACTATTTGGACTACCAGTCCTTAGGATGTGGGTGTATTTGCTTTGCCTTTTGTCTTGAGATCTGGCCTACTAGGGAAGTGTCCCTCTCCTCCAAGATTACAAGGACTTTTGCACTGGCTCCTTTGAGGGCTCAGTCCTGTCTGACAGCCTGTAATATTTTTAACTAACTCAGCTGCTTGTAAGCTGCCGTGAAAGCAGTTAATACTTTGGGTTTGTGTTTTGTCTTATTTTTCCTTTACAGTTTCAAGGATTTCCCTGTGATTTTGGAACTCTGGATATAAAATGGCATCTTATGTCATGATTTTAAAGTGAATTGTGAGAATTTTCAGCAATATCCTTCCCACTTTTAAATAATGTTAGCCACTTTAGTCTGGGATTTGAAAGTACTTCTTGACACTTGCGATTAAAGTAAACTTCCAGAATTAGAGTGTGTTATATTAAGGCAAGTAAGTGGTGATGGCAGACACAGAGGTGCAGCCATATACTGGTTACCTCTAGTGTGCCTGAGACATAATTTATGGCTTTCACAAGCAATTGATTATACAGGCTTGTCAGTGGTGATGTGTACTTTTTACTGTAGAAAGAAAATGTCTGTTACATGATATTGACATTTGAATATACATCATTGATGTAATAAAGACTTTAACTTTTAAACAACTACTGTATTAAATGGGCACTCTGAATTAGGATGTCTAGATGTATGTTTTAATATTAAATATCAAACAACCTGGTTAGACTTGAGAATTACTGGAGAATAAAGTATAAAACATCTTTTAAAAGTAAGCAGGATCTGGTGGCTAAGGCCAGTAGTCTTAGCAGGTTGGAGGATTCTAAGTTTGAACCCAGTCTGGGTGGAAAAGTTAATGATTTAATGAAACCCTTTCTCAAGACAGAACAGAACAAAACTTCAAAAAAAAAAAAAAAAAAAGGATGTTGCTCATTGTCAAGGCCCTGGCTTCAATTCAAACTCTAATACTGTCACAACAAAGTCTTATATGATAATAAGAAATGAGAACAAGCATAAATGGTTGGAAAACAAAGTTTCTTCTTGTCACTTCCAGTTCTGCTGTAGACAACCATTTTCTTCATCAACGTTTTATTCTAAGAAATTTCATTACCTATGTAAAAGTTATACTTACTATACAAAGTACTACATACTTTTTCCAGTACATAGATTTTCCAGTTTACTTTGTTATATTTGATTTTCTGTATTTGTCTTTTGCTCTTTCACTGATTTTGTTCTGAGATACAGTACTTGAGTTAGCTGTATACAGATGACATTTTTTGGGGGGTGTTTTTTGTCTTTTTTTTTTTTAACTTTTTATCGGTACCAGGGATTGAACTCACAGCCGCTGAGCTAAATCCCCAGCCCCTCTCTCTTTTTTGGGTCTTTTTCCTTTTTATCGGTACCGAGTATCAAACTCACGACTGCCTGCTTGCAAGGCAGGCGCTTATGCCACTGAGCTAAATTCCCTACATACGACATTTTTAATCCCTAGATACTTTAGCATTTAATTCCCAATAACAAAGACATTTTTCCTCCGTAGCCACATTGTATAATCATGCAAGACATTTAATACCAAAAGTCTGTATTCAGTTTCACCAGTACCTTGTTTGGTGTTATCATCCTGTTTAATCAAGGATTACACAGTCCATTGTGTTTTTAGTCTCCTCTCATCTAGAGCAGTGCTTAGTTTTTTTGAATTTTTATTTTATTTATTGTTTTGAGACAGGGTCTTGCTCTGTAGTTCAGGCTGACCTTGAATTCACTGTGTAGCAGATGTTGGTCTTGAACTTGTGGCCATCTTCCTGCCTCACCCTCCCAAGAATGCCTAATTTTTTAATTTAATCTTTTGAAAGATGAATTTTTAAAAATTCTTATCTTCCCTGCAATGGTAGAGATTGAACCTATGGGTCTTGTGTATGCTAGGCAATTACCATTGAGTCACATCCCCAGCCCATTACATTAGTGTTTTGAAGAGTCTAGTTTTGCAGTTATTCTTAATGTGTGGATGTTTAAGAGAGAAGAATACTGTATAGGCGATCTGAATTATCATCTCTGATATGTCTAAATAGTGTCCTGATGCCCTACTGTATCATTGTACCCTTGTGTTTTACAATTTAATTGTGGTAAATTATATGTGAAAAATTTTATCATTGTACTCATTTTAATCTAGTTTTATTTAAATATTTTACTAGTGGTGGGAATTGAATACAGGATGAGTTTGCTGGGATGTACTATATCCCTTAGCTATATCCCTTACCAGGCCCCCATTTTATTCATTTTAAAGTCACATCAGTGGCATTTACTATATCGTTGTGTAAACATCACCATCTGTCTCTAGAACTTTCTACATATTGCAAAATATTAAACATCCCATTTGCTCTCCCCTAGCTGTGACAGCTACCAGTTTGCTTTCTATGAGTATGATTACTGTGAAAACCTCATGAGTGGAATTATATAGTATTTTTCCTTTTGTGATGTATTTTACTTAACACAGTCTTTATTAAGGTTCATCTATGTTGTGGCATGCATTAAAATTTATTTAAAAATTTTTAGGACTGAATAATATTCCATTGCATGCATTTGTTATGTTTGGCTTATCTATTCATTTGTCAGTGGATATACCATATTTCTTGTTTTTATCAAATTTAGACATTGTTACGTCCTGTAGCATTATATAAGTTTAATATTTTTAAATAGTATAACCAGAGTGCATATTAGAGAAAGTTTAGACATAAGAAAAACTGAAAAAAATTCAATGATGCAGTTTTATAGTTACTACCTAGAGGAAGTTTTTCTTATTTTTGTATTTTATTTATTTTTACAGGGTTGAAATTACATTGTGTATTTTCTTATTTTCATTGAATCTCATCTATCTATCTGTCCATCCATCCATCCCAGGCCGGCTTTGAACTCTTGGTGATCTTCCTGCCTCAGCCTGTGAGTGGCAGGATTATAGGTGCATGCCACTGCGCCCAGCTTGGATCTTACATTTTGAACTAAAATGGTTTCATCTTTTATGAAGTGAATATATAATATAAAAATGAGTTGCCAAACATGAAGTTAATTAGCCTATCCCTTATTATTAGCAGCAATATGAGACTCCCATTGCAGGTCTTTGCTGGTATTTATTATTAAGGGCATTATGCTGTCCTGTTTTATCAGTCTTTTTTTTTTTTTTTGTGAATTGATTTGTGTCTTTTGTTTGAGTACTTTTGATAATTTTATCAGATTATGTGACATCTATAGAAACATTTTCTCACTTCTATCTTTCTTTGAGTAGAATAACCTATTAATATTTTATCTTTGTTTTGTAAAGTATTTGGATTCAACTAAGACTTAAATACACACACACATACACACTCCACACACACACCAGGGATCGAACCTTGTGCTTGCGAGGCAGGCGCTTGTGCCACTGAGCTGAATCCCCAGGGAACCTTCAAATATTTGTTGTAAAAAATTTCCATTAATTTGAATAATTATTTTCTCATTGATTTTGGTGTTTCCATCTGTATAGATGATTCTTAAATAAAAGTTTGTTTTGAGGCACATATATATAGTCTGTCAAAAAAAGTATAAACACTTTAGGAGAAGAAAAATTTGTAATATTTTAATACTAAATTTATTGATATCATGAGATTAATATATTACCTTTGGCCTGTACAATTACAAGAGGTGCTCTAGGGCTGGGGATTTAACATGGTGGCATAAGCACCTACCTGGCAAGTGCAAGGTCATGAGTTTGATCTCTGGGTACCAAAAAACAAGAGGTGCTCCAAGAGGTGACCATTGGCTTATAGTCATTTACTAGTATGGTGAACTGCTGCTTGGGCAACCTTGGTTGCTGCACATGAATCTTTTCTAAAGCTCCAGCAGGATAGTAGCTTTACATGATGTGTAACATTTTGTAGGGTCCCCCATATGAGGGTAAGACCATCTGTTGGGGAAAAAAAAAAGCTATTTTTCTTTTCCTGAATTGGCAGATCCTGTAAACTACATATATATACACGTGTGTGTGTATGTGTGTATATATATATATATATATATATGTATATTTATATAGTCCCCCAGAAGCTTTATGCCTTATAGGCAGACATTAAAAGGTGTCTTATGTGTCACCTTATTAGAAGGTGAATTATGGAGGTGATATAGCAGACTTGCTGTTCAAAAGTAGAAACTGTATATCTTCTTTTTTTTTTTGTCTTTTTCCTTTTTATCGGTACCAGGGATCGAACTCAGAACTGCCTGCTTCAAGGCAGGCGCTTATGCCACTGAGCTAAATCCCCAGCCCCTACTGTATATCTTCTTGCTTCTCTCTCTCTACTTCCCAATGGCCATGATATGAACAGCTATTCCTCCACTATTCCCCTCTGATATGCTGTTTTTCCCTTGGAGCCAGTGGAGCATGGACTAAACTGTGAGCCAAAATAAATCTCTCTTTTAAGTCCTTGGTGTCAGGTATTGTGTACCAGTGATAATGCCATACACACAGACATGCGCACACTCATGTTCAGAAGACTTCACACTTTGTCTTAAATAATTATAACTTTATTTCATACTTAAAAATCTGATAAAATGTCCATTCTACTTCCTCCTTAGTTACTTTAAAAATGGCTTTTGCTTTTTTGTTGTTAGTTGGTTTCATAATTTATTTGTTCATTTCAGTATTCATTGATGTATTCTCAAGCATGGAATAGTCATGTCTCTCAAAAGAGTTTATATTCTGGTGGAGAAGATCACAATTCATCAAGCCAGTATGGCTCAGAAATAAGACTGTTAGAGGAACAAGTAACCTAATCTCATTAGGAGACTTGGAGAGGGCTTTAGTTGACATCTAGGGTGACCTTAGAAGAAGGAAAGATGTTTGTGTGGAGGAAATTGTATGTGTTTGGACCCTTTAAAATCAGGAAAAAGCGCACCTTGGGCAAGAACCTGAAAGGAATTATCATGGTTGGATGATATTGGGCTGAGGGGAAAAAAAGAGTTAAAAAAGGCGAGGCACCTGAGTTGATACCAGTGTCATTTTTCCTGAACATCAGGAAAGGGGAAGATTGTTTTTTGAGAGATGTAATGGTGTGATGATGATGTGTAATGTGTGTTGTTGAGTATATGGACCTAAAACTGTTAGGCAAAAATGAACTACTAAGTTCTGTGGATATGTGTATATGGCAGGGCCATGAGTATTCATGAAGCTGTGGCACCTTCTAATGCTGTGGTACATGACACAGACCTTAATGTTATGTATATCTAGCTAGGGATTTTATCAGGATGGGAAGGTTGATTTGGGGGGGTGGGTACCGGGAATCGCACTCACGAACTTGTGATTGCCAGGCAGGCACTTACATCACTGAGCTAAATCCCCAGCCCCGGAAGGTTGATTCTTAACGTCTCTTCTATTTTGATGATTATATTAATCTGTGCTTTTGACTAGAAGAAGGGTTCAGTGGGTATAGTATCACAGTATAAAGCCAAGATAAATCATGAGAGAATTTCCCTTTACCCTTTCTCCACAACTCTGCACCTTTGGTGCTGTTTACTAACACAGTGCGTTAGGATCGCTACCACTGGGCTAGAATATTCAGTCTCAGCAGGCCTATCTAAAATAGTATAATTTTAAAATCTACATTTAGGTTTAAAATTAATATATTTTATTTTGAAGTCAGAAAAACTTTTGATTGCAGTGGTGAATGTGGCTTTGGTATATACTATTTTACGTGAGTCTGAAAATGCACTTTTAGAATCCTACATTTTTATGAACCTTTATTTTGTCAGTGGAATAGTTTGGGGATATTTTATTTGTAATACTCTAATCTATCAATACTTGTATTCATCTCTAATAATTTGTCCCAAAGATAACCTTGTGAGTTCTTTTTTTGAATCTTTCCATCTTGCTTTCAGCAGTAATTCTTCCTGCACAGCAAGATCTCCTTTATTTTTTTTTATTTTTTATTTTTTATTTTTTTTTATTGGTACCGGGGATCGAACTCACAGTTGCCTGCTTGCAAGACAGTTACTCATGCCGCTGAGTTAAATCCCCAGCCCCCTGGATCTCCTTTCTTGTAAAGGCGTCTTACCAGTTCAGGTATTATTTATGACTTTGGGGATTTATGATTCCACAACACTTGGATTAACAGTTTGATCAAATATGTAAGGAGGTAAGAGCCTAGAAGCGTAAACTGTATTTGACATAGTTTGTTATAATTAATAATAGAACATTTTAAAAAGGCCTTAGAGAGTATTTTACTTTCTGATGTTTTGGTTTTCTAAAGAGATTATTTTAATAGTGGAAATTGAAATTACTGAGTAGAATGTAGTCTTCATGTCTTTTGGTGTTTTGAAAGGTTATTGTTCTGTAGTACTACTCTCGGAATAGAAAAATGGTGGGTCTTAATCTTTTGCTGTTCTGTGGAAAGTGCAACTTGAATGCATTTTGGTCCGCTCAAAGTGTTTCTGGGATTGTCCTTGTGACTGGGCTTATTTGAAGGTACACTTAAAAATACTGAGAACATTTTTATTTAACACAGTTCCTATTTTGAATGTTGAAGAGTTTGCTGTGATTGAGATTTGTGATTAATTATAGCCAAATGATTAGGATACTTTAAAAGAAGTATTAAGTGAGATTTGTGATTAATTATAGCCAAATGATTAGAATACTTTAAAAAAAGTATAGTTTCCTGTTAATATGTAAAACCAGTTAAATAGTTTAAACTGGATAGAGGAAAGCTATATAGATGTTAGAGCCAGGCACATCTGCTTCTTTCTGCTGACCATCATATAGGACATTCTGAACATTACCACTTAAAACTAACTTTTCTCTTTAAGGGTTCCTGAAATTGTGCCTGCTGACTCCAGGTCCACCCTGACCCCACAGCATAAAGCATGCTGTAATGTCACAGCTACCATAGAACTCCAGGGTAGTGTTGAGCTGGCCCATGTGGGCTCAGGTAAGTCCTGGCTTTTTTTTTTTTACCATTTGGCATTCTTTTCAAAGTTACCCTTATGATTTTATGTCATAAAGGAAAGTAAGGCAAAACTTTGAAAACTGTGCCATACATGGGGGAAAAAAATAAGTCTGTTTAATAAACATTATGAGCCAGCTCCATATGCTAACCAACGGAGTTCCATAGTAGCTGTGAAGTCAGTCCCCAGTGACTTACTGATCTGTGGCTTCAAAATATGTCAAGCTTTACTCCTGGCCCAGCATTTATAGGACAACATGAATTGCTGCTGCTGCATCTTTTTAAAACCACTTAGTAGCTATTATTATATAACATAGTATCTTTTACTTATTCTTAAATGTCTGTGTTTTTAAAAGTATATCAACACTTTTCCTTTTCCTGCAGTTACGTATCACTGTATATAATGATATTACAGCATAGTTGTATGCAGGTTATCTCAGTACCTACTTTGGTTGACTTATCATAGCATAGAGGAAGTGACAGAAAGTATATTTGTTAAATTAATAAAAAATATAAAGCAAAAGATGCTTCATTTATTCTTTTTTTTAATACTGGGGATCCAACTCATGACCTCCCACATGCCAGGCAGGCGCTTATGCCACTGAGCTAAATCCGCAATCCCCCCTTCATGTATTCTTAGAAGCACCAGCAGTCTTCAGTAAACTAGAAAACAGATGCAGATCATAATTCTTTTTCTTACAGTGTCCCATCCTTTTTTCTATAAAGTGAGATTTTAGCATTTACATGTATTTACTCTTCCTATCACCTGTTCTGTGTACTTTCCTTTTATTACTGTAATAAAAGAGATGGTCAGCATGAGTTTGAAGAACTCAAGACATCTCGCTTTTTTTTTTTGCATCTACTATGGTGATGTCCTCCCCTGCCCCATATTTAGAAAACGTGGTGGTTAAAAGTTTAAATTGTATGAATATAATATAAACACTGTTCACAGTGCAAATCTATATAAAAGCGACCTAAACTTCATAAGTATTTTTCTTTGAGGTATATATGATAAAGGTGCAATAAAAATTTAGAGCACTGAATGTCATCCTCATAAAATTTGATATAAATAAGTTTACTAATCTTTGTAGGTAAAAATTCAGTCATTGAGACCAAGCTCTTACTATTATTAATGAAGAGAATATAACTATCTATTCATAAAGCATTAGACAGTAAGGTATTTTCTTTTAAATTTGTTCCTATAGTCAAGTACGTGATCACAATCCAGGAAGTTTGCAAAATTTTGTGCTGTGAATAGAGAAGAATGTTCATTTTTTTGCCCACCTGTATTTACTCCGTGCTAGGGATTGAGCAGTGCATTGTCATTCTGCAGTTCAGTGTAGCATTAAGGGTGGGAGGAGCAATACATTGTTTTTGATGTTTGGGGTTAGGCTAAACAAAATCTTGGTTGTGTTTACACATGTACCTCAGCATTATTGAGGTATTACATATTATGTAGTTCAACATTTTGAAGTTCTGTATGTATGTACATACGTATGTATTTAGTCTTTTAAGACAGAGTTTTACCATGTTGTCCAGGCTGGCCTTGAACTCATTTTGTAGCCTAGCCCCAAACACAGCAGTCCTCCTGCTTTAGCCTCCTAAGTGCTGAGATTACAGGCATGCACCGCCATACTTGGCCCCGTTTTTATTTTTTTGGTACTAGGGATCGAATTCACAGCTTTGCACTTGCCAGGCAGGTGCTTATGCCATTGAGCTAAATCCTTGGCTGTCTTTTTTATTTTTTAATAGTACTTTCTATGAAGGCAGAATGACTAATGTGAATTGTAGTTCTAAAGCACAGTGTGATTGCTGTGCAATTTGGTCTATGAACTACCTCTCCTTGATTGTGCTAATTAACTTCTAATTTCAAAAGTGATGCAGAACAGAGAGGAAATGTATTGTTACGAATTTTTAAGAAGCTGGGTGTGGTAGATAGAATACATCCGTGATCCTCAGCATTCTAGGAGGCTCATAGATAATTTGAGCCCAACCTAGGCAATTTAGTATCTTAAAGTAAAAAATTTTTAAAAAGGGTTGGGGATATAGCTCAGTGCCAATGCTGTACACACCCACACACCCCCAAGAAAGAAATTTTAAGATGAGATTTTTCTAGATCATTAGTGGTGAACCTTTTAGAATCCTGGGGCCCAAATTGCAACCCCAAACCTACTTACTGTTTATTGCAAAGTGCCAACCCTGCAGCTAAACCTGAATACTGAGGCTTAAGTTTAGAAAAAATAACTCATGCATTAACATCTTTTCTTGAAAAATAACAGAGCTGTCAGTGATACAAAGAGCCAGTGCTTCTGTTCCTTTCTGAACATGTTCATAGTCCCTATGTGTGCTGTTATCTGATGCTTCAGGGGTAGGACAGTTGCTGGGTGATTTTCCTCACAAGCCAACAGAGGACTCAGTGCCATAGATTTGCCACCACTGTTCTAAATTTTAGCTGTTATAGTAAGCTAACTAGAAATAGTAAAGAATGATTTAGAACATTCCCCTTCTTTCAAGTCAGAGAAGGACATTTTTTGTTGTTTAGCTTTAGATTACATTGTATTTGTCTTTTGAAAATGAAAATATATGCAGATATACAAACACATTTGTATATATACATGTTCATAAGCTATACTTGAGTAGATGTTTAGGTAAATCAAACTTTTTGGGAGAGCTTAGAACACTTCATATTGATTTTATGAAATGTTACAGATAGACAAACTTTTAGGTTTAACTAAAAAAATAATGAGATTTAGTGATGCTGCATGCTCCTTGAAATAGTTACAGCTTTTTTGTTTGGTTGATTGTGCTGGGAATCAAACCCATGGTCTTATACATGATAGGCAAGTAACCTACCCCTAAGCTGCATCTGTAGTCCAAGTTCTAGGTTTAATAGGATGGAATGGAAAAATACTTACGTTTATGTACAAATACTATAGAACAAAAAAAGGAGATGAGCTGGGCATACTCAGTTCTAAATAAACAGCATTAAATTTTCAGAGTTGTGGGATAGATATTAACTGTTAATTAAAACAAAAGTTTTAGAATTGTGTGCTTAACATAATTAAAAATAGAAAAACTTTTTTTTTTTTGAGACAGGGTGTCACTAGGCAGTTAACACTGGCCTTTAGCTCATTTTACAGCCTAGGTGTCTTAAACTTGCAACGATTCTCCTGCCTCAGTCTCCCGAGTACTGGGATTGCAGGCCTGTGCCGCCACACCTGGCTAGAAAATTCTTTAATTGTAGTTTTGTGTGTGCTACTGAAGTTTGCTCCTAGGGCTTACGTGTACTAGGCAAGTGCTCTACATCTCCATCACGAGGATTGTCTTTGAGTTATGTAGCGCTTTTTGTGCCTATTCTCTGGGTTTGTTCTTTGGGAAGATTTATCACTTTTGTCTCATGCCAGTTCAACTAAATTTTAGCCCTAATGACTTTTAGGTCACTGTTGCTTATGTGTGTTTGGAAGCTTTTTATAAAGTAGGTTAGGGATGAGATTCACAGCTGAATTTACAGGCATATAACAAGGAATATATTAGCAACATTGTTGTAAAAATAAAAATTTTCTGCAAGAAGGTATTATCAATACCATGAAGGATTCTTATTTTATTTTTTGGTTTTGTTTTGTTGGTGCTAGGGCTTGGGCTAGGGCAAGGCCTTACACATTGCTGGTAAACATCGTACCACTTAGAGTCTATAACTGAAGTCTGAAAACTTTTAAAGATGGCCTTTTTTGGCCCATAGATATTATAAAAGATTTTTTTGAATATAGGAATCATATTGTGTTTGTGTTTCTTGTATTGCCTACTAATGTCCTCAGTATGCCATGAGTATTAAATGAATGTGGGAATTTATCATTTTGAGATTTTTTTTCCTTTTAGTAAAGTGGAAGATTATTATGTCAGTCTATAAGATATGTCTATCTTGATTCCTAATTTAAAATGGTGATTAAAACATATTTTTAAAAAAATACTCTATGTGTATTTTTAGGTAGCATTAGCATTCTGTTTGATAATTTTTTGAAAGTTAAAAGTACTTGGTTTTGTAATCTTTTTCTGTTTTTAAAGCAATATTTACATTAAATTGGAAGTTAATCTACAGTTTCATTTTTTTCCCCAAGGTTGCATATTCATACTGTACGGCTTAGTAAACATGATTTTTTAGCAATAATTTGTTAAGGTAATAAAATAATTCAGTGGAAATGGAAAAAATTTTTTTTAATAAATTTGGAGAAAGTCATGTTTATTTTATCCTTTGCCCTTAACTGGTTTGTAATGTTTTATTACCTGGCTCAGTTTTTACTTTATTAGCAATTCTTGATAGTTAGAAGAAAGTCATGTCTATGAGATGATCTGAAATAAAAATATTACAAACTTTTCTTACAATGAAAATGTTACAATTTCTGACAAGGAAAACTTGTTTTGAGATGGAAATTGTTCTAAAACTTAACAGTGGTCTGGAAAGCACAACTTTTTTAAAAAAAATTTTTGACTTTAAGAATGCGGTAAAGGGCAAAAGCACCAACTGGAAGTGTGTCTGTGTCTCCTTCGTTTTTGCAGTCAGGATAAACTCAGGTTCAGCACAGGGGCTTCCTGTCTTCTCTTGTTTTTTACACTAGGTTACAGGTTTTCAATCCTGCTACTATATTCTAATAGTTCTTCTACAGCACTAATATAAGGTAAGTGCCTTCTGAGACAGTTCCTGTTCTGGAAAAAAATTTTTAAAAGGGAGAAAAATACAGCTTTCCTTGTATTCTTTAGGACATTTAAATGATACCCCAGGATCCAGGGAAGAACAGAGAAGCACTTAAATTTTGATGTGAACGCTGCAAGTTTGTACCTTTTATAAAAAAAGATAGAATTAAATGCTGTTTTATTTTGATGCTTGTTTCAGGGGTAGTAGAAGGGGATTTAGCTGCCATAGAAGCATACAAATCATCAGGAGGAGATATTGCACGTCAGCTCACTGCTGATGAAGTACGCTTGCTGAACCGTCCCTCTGCCTTTGATGTTGGATATACTCTGGTACACTTGGCTATACGTTTTCAAAGACAGGATATGCTAGCAATATTGCTTACAGAGGTAAGTGTGGCATTTTGGTTAAATATTCTTTTATACTAAGGAGATGTGTTCTTTAGTTTTTATTTTTGACATTATAACGTTTCTCTAAACAGTTCCTAAATATTTTACATATTTTTACCTGCATTCAAGAAATCTTGTTAAACTCAAGCAATTTCAACAATATATAATTTTTGTTACTGTTTTTTTTTTTTAATTTTATTTAAGGAGAAAAAGAAAAAAAACCAGAAAAAGGGTACAAGTTATACAGAATTTCAGAAAAAATAAACAGTAGGAAATCACTAGTTAATAGATTACATATTGTCATCTTAGAAATAGTTGTTCAAGTTACAAAATTAAAGCATATAAAGTGGACTTTCAAACGGTGAGATTGCAAAAGTTCTGTTCAGTGATCCAACAAAACTTAGTAATATGGTTATCTATCTTATACACTTAAATATACATGCAGTTATATCCTTTGGAGCACTTTCTTTTGTTACTGTTTTTTGAGACAGGGTCTTGCCATGTAGTTCACGTGGCCTTGAGCTCACAGTGTAATGCAGGCTGGCCTCAAAATTATAGTGACTCTGCTGCTGCAACCTGTTGAGTGCTGGGATTGCAGGTGTGTGTGACCGTGCCTAACAGTATAGAATTTTTAAGGGTGTGTGTTGTTTTAAGTTTTTCTTTTCAGATGAATTATGACTGTATCCTGGTCTGGCCTTAAACTCGTAGGCTCCAGTGATATTCCTGCCTCAGATTCCTGGAAAGCCAGGACTACAAGTATACACCATTCCACCCCCTTGCCCCAGCATATGCTTTAGCCCCAGTATTTCAATTAAACATTGCAATTAAACATTACTTGAATTATATTAAAAGGCACTGGAATGTGTATGTTATTCATTTAAAAAGTCTTTATTGATTGTGCTATATACCAGGCACTATGCTGAAGGTGGAATTGTGAAGACATTGGGTCTTCCTTTAGTAAATTTTCACAAAAGCAGAAAAATGAATGGGTAACTATATATATATAACTTATGTAGTGATGAAGTCCCAAGTGCTATGTGAATACTTATGGGTGTTTGTAGGTGTCTACCCTTCATACTTAGAGCAAGTAATATTTTACCTAAATTTGGAGGAAGGCTAGCTACAGGAAATGGATTAAGGGAGAGAAGTTGAGGAAACCACTTTTGCAGAGGCCTTGGGCTATGGTATGTGTTTGTGGTGAATTTACTTGTATGCAATTCAGAATGGTTGAGTAGTGATTGGGTACTGAGAGAAGGAAAGTATGAGAGAGGAACAGGGGCGGGATGATGAAGGATCTTCTATATCAAGGCATCCTAAAGATTATTCTGAGGGCAGTAAAAGGGAAAGATGATTTGGAGGGCATTCCATCCTTGTTAAAGAATATAGAGATTATCTTGAGGGCAGTGAAAGATGAGCAAGGGCAAGAGCAGTGAATCGACAAGAACAGATTATGTTTTGGCATGCATTGGAGTGAGGCAAGCCTAGTTAGGAGCCTGTTGCTGTGTGAGACTGGCCAAAATTGACAGTTGCACAGTGACTGCAGAAATGAAAAGAACAGGCTGGTATGGAGATGTGCTTAATCTTAAGAAGCAGGTGCACTGGATGTGGGAGTAGTGGTGAGATAATAGACTGAATTGATTCTGGAGTTTTGGGTTTAGTAACACCCAAGTAGATGTTACAAATGATAAAAGTTGTAGTATTCGAGAAATGGTATCTGGGCATTTTTTTTAAACGGAAAATTAAGACTTCATTTGTCATTACACAGCTAGTGTACTTAGGCATGTTTGTTTATTCAGATTTCTCAATATTTGGGTACCATTATGTACAGGGCATTGTGTAGGTGTAGGGTGTTAAAAAAATGCAGGTTAAATGAAAACTTAATCAATTTGATTAGATTTCCATTGACACCAGGGGGAAGGAATGGAAGGAGAGGTTTATCGATACCAAAGGCTGTGATGAACATAATGGTCGGCTTACTGAGTATAAGGGAGAGGAGCACTATTGAAAAGGAACATTATAATTACAGAACAGGAAGAACATTGGGTAGAATAGTTAAGATGTGGCTTGTATGGTGTCTAAGGACTCGGTGCATTAGTGTTGTGATACCAGTCGTGTTATGAATTGGAAGGGATGTTATTGTGGTGTAGTTGCTGTGGTGGCAGGAGACAAGATGGAAAAGGCAACTAGAGTTTTTAGGGTATTCATACATAGGTTCCTCTCAAGCTGGTAGAGAATAGGGTTCAGAATGGGCTGTCAAAAGTCACTGGACTCCTAAGAAAATCTGGGGACTAGCAGTGAGATGATATTAGGACAGTAATGTACTTTTTTTTTTGGTCTTTTTGAGACGGGGTATCACTGTGCAGTTGGGGTTGGCCTTGAAACTCACTTTGTAGCTCAGGCTGGTCTCAAACTCACAGCGATCTTCCTGCCTCAGCCTCCCAAGTGCTGGGATTACTGGCATGCGCCACCATACCTGACTAACACTAGTGTATTTATTACTTACTGACATGTCACAAATCACCTGAAAAGTTCAGTAGTTTAAGATATTTGTTACTTCAGCTTGCAAGAGTCAGGAATCCAATAGAGGTTGAACTGAATAGTTTTGACTGCATTTATCACATAATTGCAGTTCAGTTGCTGATGAATGATCTAGTCAAGAAACATCTGGGTTACAGGATTTTTTCTGAAGATCATACACATGGTTTTTGGCAGGAGGTTTCCATGCCTTGCTATGTGGGCTCCTGTACAGTACTGACTCATGGCAGCTGATTTTTTTTTATGTAGACCAGATGATTCAAGAGAGAGAAAGACTGTGAGTGAATGATCCAAAAGGAACCTGAAATGTCTTTGATGAACCAATTTAGGAAGGAGCAAATCCTTGCCATTTCCAAATTCTACAGGACACATGGACCAATCCTGATACAGAATGGGAGAAGTGGAAGGGGATTGTTATAGATCAGAAATAAAATTGGTAGTAGAATGTAGTCTTGCTGGGGGGTGAGTTAAATCCCCAGTACCAAAAGAAAAGAAAAGAAAAGAAAAGAAAAGAAAAAGAACGTAGTCTCAGTGGAGCAGTTACTTCACAGGGTAGTATTAAGAGAGTTAGTTGGGCCACTTTCGGAGGTACGTGCATAAGGGCTTGGCACATGAGAAAGCACAAAGCCAGGTTCTTTTGGAATGGGAACTGGAGAATGTTCACTTTATATATATCTGGACATATCACTGCGTTTTATGTCGACGACTTGTTGGTAGTCTGGTGGGACCTGGGGACTCAGAAAAGTTTTTAAATAAAATTAAGTATGATTACAAATAAAATAGTTCAATTGAAATATAATTATTAAAATACTAAGCCAAATTTATAATTTGTAAGAAAATACATTTTATTATGAGCAAGAAGTTAGTAGAATTGAAGGATTTAAATTTAATTAAAATATAATTCTATTTACATTCATGGACTCTTCTCAAGTTCATGGGCCCAATATTGAAAACTAGTTAGCATTAAGATGTTGAAAATCATATTGAAGAGGCAAAGAGATGACAAGCAGACTTTAGGGACCTGTCCTACTTTTCTTAGTATGGTGGTGAAAGAGTGCAAACTTGGAGGCCATGCTTTTCTTGGAATTTTTGCAGTATAAAAACCTAGTACAGTCCAGGTTTTTGTGGGGTTTTTTGGGTGGGATTTGACGCTGTGGCAGGGTCTCACTGTGTAGTACAGGCTGCCCTTGAACTTGTTTACAGGTTGTTTTTAGAAGTTTCTAATTTTTATAAAAGGTCGGAAGGATAGTAGATTGGAAAAGGCTATTTTTAAAAATGTCATTTTTTTTTTTTTTTTTTTAATACCAGGGATGGAACATGACTTTGTACTTGCCAGGCAGAACTATATCCCTGGCAAAAATTTTTACTTTTGATATTTATGTTAGCCAATAAAGTCTTAATAGAACTGAATTTTTGTGTAGGAGCTTTCTTTATTATGCAAGGATTTTGAACCCACTTTACTAAGTAGTTAAACCCTCTTACAAATAGTTGTCCACTGTTGAATTATCAGTAAAACTCAACTCTTTGAATGGTTTTACTGAGAGACTAGCTGCTCCTGACCCCATATGATTGGAAAGCTGCTTTTAGGAAAGTCATCAGATTGCTTATCAGCAGGTTGGTGACAGACGGAACAGAGCTGACTGGCTCTCTCAGGGTTAGCACCAGACTCTTACAGCAGAAACTCACCTTTTATTGCAAAATTTTCTTTATATTCATTTCTTCATGTCCATAAACTGAATGCAACTGAAATACAAGGTGAAATCTTGGAATGGCTTATTTTCAGCATTTAAAAAGAGGGAGAATGTTGTAGCCCTCTGTAGTTTGTTACATTTCTTTTCTTAGTGGCTTCTTTGATAGTGTTCTTTGTAACAGTGTGTATATCTCAGTGTCTGTCAGGCTGGACTTCAGGGGTTTTCCGTCTTTGTTGAAACTTGGAGATGCCAAATGCTTAAAAAATTAAGTGTGGTAGCAGATGGGGAAGCAGGAAGGGTTTGAGACCAGAGGGAAATTTATTTTAATTTGTTTTCTTTATTTCAAGTCAGGGTGCTTGAAACATACAGAAGAGTGCTTAACTTTTCTTTTTTGATACTGGGAATTGAACTTAGGACCTTATGCTTGCCAGGCAGGTGCTTATTTATGCCACTGAGTTATATCCTAGGCTAACTTGCTTTTTTTAAAGAATATTTTTATTGGATGCACCATGGTTAGTATATCTAGGTTTCTCTGTCTTCCCCCTTATTCCTGTGACATATCTTTATGAAGCTGTGTAAATATAAATTTTTTAGTTTTTCTTTTTCTTTTCTTTTTTTTTGAGATAGGTCTTACTGCATATTTTGGACCGGGCTTGAACTCAATGTGTAGTCCAGCTGACTTTGTACTCACAATTTTCCTGCCTCAACCTTCCTAGGGCTAGATTATAGGCATGGGCCACCCACTTGGCTGTTTTATTGAATCTAGTTGAAATATTTTTGTAACCATTTCCCTGAAAAGATGAACTTACATATACATCTAGTGAGGAAATAATATTTTAATATTTGGAAAGAACAGCTGAGTTATTGGGAAGTTTTGCTGATTTCTTTTAAATGCTGTTATGTTCTTCTGTTTATGATGAATGAGGTACAGAGCAAAGCTTCTTTTGTATTTAAGGTGTCTCAACAAGCAGCAAAGTGTATTCCAGCAATGGTGTGTCCTGAACTGACAGAACAAATCCGGAGAGAAATAGCTGCCTCTCTTCATCAGAGAAAAGGAGATTTTGCTTGCTATTTTCTAACTGACCTTGTAACATTTACTTTGCCAGCAGGTAACTCCAAAATTTAATGTGAAGTAAAATTTCTATTTTATTATAGTGTCTTTTTGTTTATGGAAGAAAATTGTGGTTTTGTAAGAAAATAATTTAGCTACTGTATGGACATCTTAAATGACTCGATTGTGCTATTTACGCTGGAAGTGATCAGTTCAAGGGCTCTTGTAAATGCTTATCAGTGACTGATTTCTTTGTGGGTCTTGGATCTTTTAAAAGAGGTTTTGTCCATTTTTTGATATTATTTAGAATGTCGTCCTTTTCAGTCTATTTTTAATTTTCCCTTTCTTTTCAAGTCTATATTTTGAAATTAGATAGCTCTTGGTTAACTGGTATTTAAAAGATAGAATTAAGAACATGGGCTTTTGATGTGTAGAGTTAGGTTGGAACTACCATTCTTTTTCTCTTACTACATTCTTTTCTGCTATACTTGTGAAGGCTGTTTCCATTTTTCAATTTGTTGGCAGTTAAAAATGTGTTCCAGGATGCCTTTTGTCACTTGGCATTGAATAACTGTACCAAACATCAAGTTTCTAAAATCAAGCTTCCTTCTGGAATCTGAATGTTTTGCACATTTATATTAAGGTATAAACAGAGTCAGTTACAAATGTTAGATAATAATAACTAAGCCTGCCAAAATCAGAGCAAGTGTAAATCTAAACGTATTCTATATATTTAAATTTACCCCAAATCATGTTTGGATTTTTGTTTTGAATTGAAAAAAAATTTTTTTTTTATTTGGAGGCAGTCTAACCATGTAGTTCAGACTGGCCTTGAACTCACTTGTCGTCCAGCCTAGCTCTGATCCTCCTGACTGAGCCTCCAAGTGTTGGGATTACAGGCACATGCCACCACATTTGACTAAAAGTACTTTTTTAAAAAAAGATATTCTTAAGAGTAATGCTTCTTACCCCAGGCTACTTACAGAGAAGAGGGTTTGAGGAGTATTACAAAAGACTGAATGACAAGATGCATAGTTCTTTAATTTTTATAAGAAAAGTCTAAAGTTTGAAAGTTAGAGTTTGGTATATGTATAAAGAGAAGAGAAGAGAAAAAAATTTGTAACTTTTGGCCCAAGTGTTATGTATATACACAAACATGCATATAATGTTGGTTTTTGTATTTGGTACTAGGAATCAAACTTAGGACCTTGTGCTTGCCAGGCAGGTGCTGTGCCACTGAACATATCCTTGGCCTATTCTTTTTTTTGGTACTGGGGATCAAACTCACTAACTCACACTTACCAGGCAATTATTTATGCCACTGAGCTAAACCTCTGGTCCCCCTGGCCTATCCTTTATATGTTACATTAGGCAATGAAATAAGAAAGGAGATATTTTATATTCCAGACACATACATATACACATTAAAATATAAACCTTTATGGTTTTCAGTTTAAAGAGAGTTATTATAGAGGACATTACTGTTAAAGGCTTGTGTTACAAAATAAAAGAAATACCTTTTAAGTTTTTTTTTTTTAAATAGATATTGAAGACTTGCCTCCAACAGTCCAAGAGAAATTATTTGATGAGGTGCTTGATAGAGATGTTCAAAAAGGTAGGCATATAATTAATGATTGTGATTTACCTTTATCTGATAATTAACATTTGCTGTTTTATAAAGTATGGAGTAGTTTGGTATATAGTTGGCTTGCTTATTTTTATTTTATTTTTTTTTTATTTTAAAGAGATTAAGACAAAACAGGACATAACAGAGCAGATCAGAACAGAACAATGTAAGCAACACAGTATTTCACCAGAAGACAACCTGTAATTAACAGTAACTACCACGATGTCTCTTTCTTTGAAATAGTTGAGTATAACTTCATATACGATAGTATCAAACATAACAAAATAGTATAAAAACATTCAAGAGAATGAGAGTATTACAGAGCTTTTAGAACTAAATAATAGAAAAACAATGGATAGTACGTTATGCTTACTTTTATTTTTAAATTATAGTTGTAAAATCCTTTAGAGCAGTGTTATTTTCTACTGGTTTTTTTGACACGTGATCTCATTATGCAGTTCAGGCTGGTCTTGAACTCACTTTGTAACCCAGCCTGGTCTTGAACTCAGAACGAACCTCCTGCCTCACCTTTGATGTGCTGGGATTATAGTCATGCACGCCCAGCTCATACTCCACTAAGTCATATACTAGGGATATAACTAAATGTTACAGTGCTTTCCTAGCGGGCTTAAGACCCTGGGTTTGACCCTAAGCATCAAAAGAAAAAGGGCAAGAAAAAAAAGCTTATTTATGATTCTTAACTTTGATGGAATAAACAAAAGATATAAAATTCTTAGGACTTTGGTTTTCTAACCCAAGAATAAGTACTTTTTTTATATTAAGCATTTAGAAAATTTATTTGGTATCAAGAATAAAAAAATAAGCATTTTTCTTTTTTTGGTCTTTTTTTTAAAAACAGGGTCTCACTGTGCAGTTCAGGCTGGCTTGAGCTCACCTTATAATTAATCCTCACTGGCCTTGAACTTTGAATGATCCTCCTGCCTCAGCCTCCCAAGTGCTGGGGTTATAGGTGTATGTCACCACGCCTGGCTATATTAAGCATTTTTAAGAAAATAAAATTGTAAAGAATTTAAACATTGGAAAAATCATTCCAGAGCCTCAGAGGTTTGACATAACTCAAAAAGTTTGCTTTAGTAGATCAAATTTATTTAGGTATTTATTAGTGCTATATTAGTCGCTTTTTATGTGTAGAAAAGATAGGTTTTTCACTCCATTGAGTAGTTTGTAATTACATAGGCATGAAAATGAATCTTGTTATTTAAATTCTCCATAGAGTTAGAAGAAGAATCACCAATTATAAACTGGTCCTTGGAGTTGGCTACACGTTTGGACAGTCGACTCTATGCTCTTTGGAACCGGACTGCAGGAGACTGCTTACTTGACTCAGTCCTACAAGCTACCTGGGGCATTTATGACAAAGACTCGGTGCTTCGGAAAGCTCTGCATGACAGCCTGCATGACTGTTCACACTGGTGAGCTGCTGTCTTTCACTATTTCTGCCCAGACTGTGCTTGCTTATCATTGCCCTGTAGGAGTGGGATACCTTCCAGTCAGACTGCTGGAAGCCAGAGAAAAATTCTTTTTGGTTTTAGACCTTAAAACACTTAAGAGTGTCTCAAGAGACTTTCATATGCTTTAAAATGAAAACATTTGAAGCTTTAAAATAGAAACTTTTTTATAAAATGGGAACAGCATAAGCTTTAATAGCCTTAACTATTGGTAAGACATTTGCTCAGAATTGTCAGGTACTTAATGATTTCATATTTTTGTTCAACTTTAATTTTTTTAATATTGACATTATTTTGTAAGCTCTTTTTCTTTCTAGGGGAGAGACTCAAGATCACCTTTTGCAAATTTTCAAACCCTCACAAACATTTAAGAAACTAAACACTACACTGAATCCCAGTGTCTCTTTCATTTGATTGATTGTTAAACATTTTGACTTAGCTGGTTCATCTCTGCATGCTTACTTTGTTCTACCACTTAGTTTTACTCATTTCAATATTAATCTTTCTAAAACAAAATATTCTTAGTCACACCATTATTATATCTAAGGTTTAGTTATGTGACATACAGTTAATAGTCATACTTCTCTAATTATCTTAAATTACCCTATTGTCTTGAGCATTGTGAATCTTGGTTGTGAATTTTGACATCCTGCTTAGGGATTATCTGAAGCAATTCAGAGTGTAAAGAAAACAGATATTTTGATTTGTTTCATTGTGAATGAAACCAGTATAGTATCCAGAAGAGCTTAGTACACAATGAATGCTTGTTAAACACTTAATGAAAATACTCTAGAATTTGGAAATGAGATCAATATAATTAACTTTTTTGAGCTAAATTGTGGATTAAAGTAGAATAGAGCAAAAAAATTTTTTGATTAGCTGAATAGAACAACTCTCTGGCTGACAAACCTAATGTAACTCTGATTGTATAATACAGATTGAGAAAAAAAATATGTCATTTAGATAGATAGCTTAGTCTTAAGTCTTTGTCCAGGAAAACGGCTTTGTTGCCTTTTAGTGGATAAAGATGCTGTGCACTGATCTGATAGTGTAGACAGGAGCATTTCTATGGTGAAGGAGTTTGATCTTGGTAGGTAAATTTTGTGTTATTATTTAGCCTGTCTTTGCCTTCTTCATCTGGTTGTATGCATATGAAGCAATAATATGTTGATGATTTGATGTACTCATGCTGACAGGGTAAGAATGGTTTGGTTTATGTGTGTAGCAGGCTGTCTTTTGGCATTGTTTCACAGATGAACCCTGTAAGTTTGGTTGGTGTGATGTGACTCCTCTGTGAGGTGTGTCTGGTTCCGTTAATGAAGTTTAGCTGTGTTGAGTCTACTATTTTGCAAATTTCCCTTTTAGAAGGTAGACTGGTACTCTTCTCTAGTGGTAATATTGTAAGGCCAAAAGTACATTGCAAATTTCAGCAAATGATGTCTTTTTTCCTAATGTTGAATTTTTTTTTTTTAAATAGATTTTGTGGTTGCTCATATTACCTGTTGTTCAAAGCTGGCAGTAGGTGATCTTCCGTATTAAGAGTTGCCACTAATATTTGGACTGGACTAGAATTTTGAGGTACTTGTGAGTCATTTGAGGTTCCAGAAGTCTAGCACAGAAGTTGGAGGAGAGTACCGTTATTTGAAGTAGTAAGTAAATGGGCTTTGTAGGGAAAGTGGCTGCTAGAATGAGAAAGAAGGGTGTTGTTTGTTTCTAGCTGCTAAGAGTTGCAGCAGATCTTTTATAGCAAGTGGTTCTTATTCTAAAAGGATGCTTCAGGAGTGGGGCCCTGTAGCTGACAAACGAACAGGATTCCTCAAAGTGTGCTTCACACCATTTTGACCCATCCCTGCTGAAACACCTTTACCTGATAGTTCAGGCCACAGTGAGAACACTGATCACAGGGACATCTTTATACAGTGGTACCTCGGTTTAAGAACTTAATTTATTGTATGATTTTGGTCATGTTTGTGATCTGATGAGGCATTTGTGAACAGAAGCAGTTTTGTCAAACCCTTTTGTTTGTGAACTGAGTTGTTCGCAAGCAGAAGTGTTATTGAGCTGAGGTGTTACTGTATTATCTTGAGGATGGAGGTTGCACAGACACTAGCTAATGGGAAGGAGAGGAATTGTGATTGCCATCAGTTCAGGGGTTCTGTGAGCTCAACACTTGACTATTATAAGGCAGAATAAAAAGGAATGGGAAACTGGATCTCAGCTTAGATCAGGAAAGGTGGGGCCAGCGTAACTTGCGGGAATTTTTTTTACAATTATCAATAAAGCAGCTCTTTATTGAGGTAAGTTCCTTTTCACCATAATCAACTAGGAGATATATTTTGAATCTTGTAAAATTTTTAGTAAGAACTAAGAAGAAAACTACCTTACTTCAAAGTAGGCTATTTTTATGTGTGTTTGACTGTGTAGTTCTGTTGAATTTGAGCTGAGTCAGGTTCGCAAGACTGGGTGTACAGTATTGTACTTGCCTTTTATTGACATGTTAATCTGATTTCTTGGAACAGGTTGGACTATAAATGGGGAAAGAAATTGCAATTCATATAGAATTACTGTCGGTTTTTTGTTTTGGTACCAGGAATCACACTCAGGACTTTACACCTCTCAGGCAGGCACTGTGTCCCTGGCCCTTATTGCTGGTTTTATGATGTTACGTTTAGCTTTGGGTTGTCATTATATTTTTCAATATAAACTGCCACAAATGCTTTTTTTCTTCTGTAGACAAATAATAGGTGTGTGGCTGTGCCTTTTCAAATGCATAAAAAAGTAAGACTGATGTATCTTTCATAAATTCTAAAGAGCTGGAGATAGTTTAAGTGGTAGAGTACTTCTAGCATCCAGTGTCACACTGGGTTGGATCCCCAGTATCTGAGAGTTAGGGGAGTGTGAAGACTGGGGAATCTAAGCCTTGATTTTCATTGCTTTTTTTTTTTTTTTTTTTTGAAGAAAGGTTTATTGAAGTATAATTTTTATGCCATAAAATACAGTTGATTTATCTGTACTATTCAGTGATTATTAAATTTATAGAATTGTAAAGCTACTGCTACAACAGAATTATAGAACATTTTCTTCAAGCCAAAAGAAAACTTTGTGTCTTTTTAAAGCCCCTTCTTCCCAGCCCCAGCGCCACACAATTATTAATCTATTTTCTTTCAAAGAACCAACTCTTCAATTCGTTGATTCCTTGCATTGTTTTTTCAGACTCCAGTGTGTTAATTTCTGCTCCAGTCTTTGTAATTTCTTTCCTTGTGCAAGCTTTTGGTTTAGCCTGCTCTTCTTTTTAAGTTTTAAAGTTTAAGTTTTAAACAACTTTTTAAGTTGTTTATATGTGCTTGCTCTGTTTTCCTGATATGGGTATTTACTACTATAAATTTCTCTCTTATTGCTTTCATTGTGTCCCACAAAGTTCCAGTATGTTGTATTTTCATGATCATTCAACTATAAAACGTTATTCTTTAATTTCCTCTGTGACTGATTGGTTGTTCAGTATGGTACTATTTAATTTCTATGTGTTTGTGAAGTTCTTGTGGTTTCCTTTGGCGTGGATTTCCAATTTCATTGCACTGATAGTATATGTGGGATAATTTCAGTTTCTTTGCATTTACTGAAGCATGTTCTGTGAGTCAGTATATGATCTGTTTTGGAAAATGTCCCATGTGCAACTGAGAAGAATGTATATTCTGATGTTGTAGGGCGGAACACTATAAGACATCTATTAAGTCTATTTGCTCAAAAGTTTGATTTAATTTAATATTTCCTTATTGATTTTTTTGTCTGATTGATCTGCCTTTTTGTGGCAATGGGATATTGAGTCTCCCAGTACGGTTGTATTGAGGCTTACTTGATTTTTCATGTCTGTTAGTAATTGTTCTATATCGTTGGGTACACTGATATTTGTTACATATATATTTATGGTTATCTCTTCCTTTTGGATTGTTCCCATTGCAAGGATGAAGGATGTAGTGACCTTCTTTATCTGAGTCTTGACTCAAAATATACTTTATTTGCAAATAATACAGCTATCCTTTCTTTTTTCTGGGTTCCTGTCTCATGGAGTATTGTTTTCTATCCTTTGACCTTTAGACTGTGAGTTTTTTTTTTTTTTATTAAATTTGTTTCTTGTATGCAGCATATTGTTGGATCTTGCTTCTTGATCTATTCTGCCAGTCTGTGTCTTTTGACTTGTTAATTGAGACCATTAACATTGATCGTTAAAACTGTTAAGTATTAACTTTTACTTGTCATGTTATTTTCCTGTTGTTGGCTCCCCTCTCCACTTTTTCTTTGCCTCTAATTATTTGCCTTCCCTGGTGAATTCCTTCTGTTGGGGTTCCTTATTACTTCTTTCTGGAATGTCCTTCAGAACATTTTGGAGTTCTGGTTTGGTGGTCATAAATTTTCTCAGATGTTCTTTGTCATGGAAGTATCTTATTTCTCCATCAATTCTGAAAGACAGTTTTGCGGGATACATCAATCTAGGATGAGTTGTTTTCCTTTAGAACTTGGAGTACTTCACTCCAAGCTTTCTTGGACTTGAGAGTTTGTGCTGAAAAGTCAGCTGTGATTCTGATGGGTTTTCTTTTATAAGTGATTTGTTTCTTTTGTGTAACAACTTTTAGGATTCTATTCTTGTGTTGAATTTCTGGACTCTTTTCTATGATATTCCTGGCTGTGAATTTTTTTGATCATGGCTAATTGGAGTTCTGTATGCTTCATTTATCTCTATGTCAAATTCTTTTTCCCTGCCAGTTAAGTTCTCTGTCGCAATATCTGTGAACATACTTTTAATGTTATTTGTGGTATTTCTTGCTGGTTCATTGACTAAGTAATCTTTTTGTTATTCTTTGTCACAAGCTGCTGGATTGATTGCTCATGGTCCTTTGCTAGTTTTGAGAAATCTTTCTTTCCTGGTTGCTAACTGCAAGCCTGTCTTCAGTATAGAGCTTGCATCCTCACATTGGCCTAATCTGATTCAAATACTTTCAGTGGAATTTTTATTCTCTTGCATATCTGCTTAAATCTGCTATATAGATTCCAATTTCTTTCCTGAGCGTCCATAATTTTCTTAAACTGTCTATTTTTTTTGTCTATCTCTGCTCTAATGTCGCTAAGCATGGAATGTATTTTTGTAATCTATGTTATCTGAAATATTATTACTGATTTCATTTTTTTCCCAGAGCTTCATTCAATTGCTTTGTTGTTACCACTTTAGAGGGCCTGGTGTTGGGGGGTGCTTTCATATTGTCCCTCCTTTTGCTCCCTGAATTTGCCTTTGGTGAACTGGATGTCAAATGTCTTCTCGTTTTATTTTCTCTCTGTTTTTAATTCCTGCAGTGATGTTTGTAAGTTGTCTGTGGTGGATTTCTTTATTGGTAGTATTTAGAACCCTTAGGTGGTGATTACTTCTCTGAGGTATCATCCAGGTGTAGCTGGTTTTTGGATTTTGAGTCTGTTGGAACATCTTACCTCTTCAGTTTGTTGGAGATGAGAAGTTGTTGTTTGTTGGACCTAGGCCCTGGTCCTTTGGCACTGTGCCACTGTATTTTCTGTGACCCTCAGTTAATTTCAGCCATGGATTATCAGGGCTAACAACTGTTTAGAGCAATTATGTCAATTTTGGCTGTAGTGGTATCAGCATCAAACACAGCCTAAAAAACAAGAAACTGAGCTAACCCTTATTTTCAACTTTTAACAGTATGAACTAGATTTGTGATTTTATAACAATGTAAAATAAACCTGATAATTACATGTAATTTATAAGTTGGTAATGTGTCAATTTTGCCCTCGGGTTAAAATTTAAAATGGGTTAAGGAGAAAATAAAGAAGTGAAAGAAGAGGAAGAGATTACAAGTAAGGTTGGAAGACAAAGACGGATCCCACCAATTTGGGGAAACTGGTGCAGAATATTGAAGGAAAAGAGAAATAGAAGAGATCAAAGGAAAAACAGAACAGAAACTACACCCACAGTAGGTTAGGAACCACTCTCACACTCATGAAATAAAACAGTGAAAGAGAAAGAGGAAAAAAAAAACCCAAAGAAAACAAAAGAAAAATAATCCACTTCCAGGATTCTCTCTGGTTTCACTATTAGGTGGTTTGTGGAAACAGAGTCCTGAATCATGCCACTCTGTCCCTGCAAATCTGCAGTTGTTTTATGGTAGAGTAGTAGATAACCGTAGCAGGTCTGCCCTTAGACCAGACTCATTGGGCTCGCTGCAGTCCAGGCAGTTTCCATAGGTTTGCACCCAGCTAGGAGCTGCTGGAGGAAGCTGGCAGCAGTTTGGTTCTGGGTTTATCTGGCCTGATTCCAAAATGGCTCCCAGCTAATTGCTCTCTTGTGTGGGAGGACTGAGTCCTCTGCACTCACTGCCAGCCATCACAGTCCTCCCCATCCTCAGTTCCCCTCCACTACTGTGTCTCTCTGCAGAGGGCTCTGGGATCATCAGCTGTCACTATCACTGTGACCTGTGTCCTCAGCTTTCAGTAGCTCCTCTCACGTAGTGAGTCCAGCTCAGGGCAAAGGTAACTGCTAGCAACTGCCTTCTTTGTTGAAGTTTTTCTTTTTACTCCCTCTGTGGGCTTTCAGTTCACATTTCAGATTCATCATGGGTCCAGGGGACTCAGTTTTTCCCTCTTATTTTCCTTGTTATGCTGTATTCCAGGTCTCGGTGGTGACTCTCAGAGAGGCTGTTTTCTCTGCTGCTTATGGCTCCACCATTTACCTGGAAGTTCTGTCTTAGCAGTTTTTATAAAAATCCTCCTAGATTGACTGGGGATTTAGCTCAGCAGGATAGTGCCTGCCTGGCAAGCCCACGGCAGTGAGTTCGATCTCCAGTATCCCCTGCCTCTCTCCTAATTCCTCCTAGATATTGATTTGAGGAACTATTTCAGCTTGAGAGAGTATTGAGTTCTACAGTCAGTGAACGTGGCATTGATTTTAAGCAAAATTGCATCCATGTACTATGTGCTCCTATGTTGCTGAATTTAGTGTTTACCTGTTCTTCATGAGCTAGCTTGCTTTGGAATTAAGGGTTTAGTATGTGGGGAAGGTGATTATTTGAACAGTTATTTCACTGGTACCAAAACATTCAAATATGTTTCCCTGGTTATTAGCTATTATAAAAGATAAATACTCATTTTGTTTTTAAAATAGTTTACATTAAGATTTAAAAGAAATGTACTAATATAAAATTTGAAAAAGAAAACACTCAAAACCCCTTGGTTACCTAGAATGTGATTTTGGGGGGGGGCTACTGAGAATTTAAGTCTAGGCCATTCCACTGAGCTACATAAGCCCTGTCCATTAATTGAGTTAGTGAGACAGGATCTTATGTAATTCAGGTTGGCCTGGAACTCATGGAGACCCTCTTTCTCAGTGCTGGGATTACAGTTGTGTACCATGATACCTGTCCCCCAACCTTTAAATGTTTTTTTTTTTTTTTTTTTTTTTTTTTTAAAGTTTTGGCTAAGTGTGTTTCTAATTTGCTTAGACTGGCGTTGAACTTGCCATCTTATGGCCTCAGCTGCTTAGAATTCTGGAAACACAGCCATGTGCCACTAGGTCTAATTGAAAAATATTTTTTAGCATTGAAAACTACTATGTAACATTATGACTAGCTCATTTTAGAAACTCTAAATTATATTGTCCACAGAGTACTTTATTGAATTTGTCTATGCTGTCATGTGATTTAACTTTTTACTATGTTGGAACTTCCAACAGCAGCAGCAGATTGTTTTTGTTTTGAGGGGAAAAGGTTGGGTGCATTGATGCTGGAGATTTTAACCAGGGCTTCATACATATTAGGAATACATGCCGTCATATGCCTAGCGCCAGACTGTTTTCTTGTTTTTTACCTAGAATTGTAGTACATAGAAGGAACTGTGATGTTTATGTCTTTTCTTCTGAGTCTATAGTTGGCTTGTTACTTTTCTCCTTGCTGAGACAAAATACCTGATACCCAAGCTTAAAGGAGAAAAAGTTAATTTAGCTTACAGTTTGTAGATGTTTCAGTCAATAGTTGGCCCCAAGGCAGGGGTGGCACATGTCAGAACAGTACATTCATGGCATTGGAAGAAAGCAAAAAGCAGTAAGAGAGTGAGCAAGACAAGCCTCTTTCTGTCTCTTCTGTGCTATCCAGTCTGCTGGGATTAGGGTGTTTGCCAGTCCAGTCAGTGGACTGATTCAGCAATCACCCACCCCTAGTCCTAACATCCCTAATCACATACATTCTTAAATTCAGGCACCTCCAAAACCTCTTGACCACATGAGGCTTTGGTGGGACTTTTTTTTTTTTTTTTGTCTTTTTCCTTTTTATCGGTACTGGGGATCGAACTCATGACGCTTATGCCAGCCCTTTGGTGGGACATTTAAACACAAACCATAACAACTCATTTTATAAGACTGTGAGCCACAATTTTGAACATAATTATTTCAGTTCTAGTTAATATTTTATGTGATGTAAGGAAAGAACAGGTTTTTCTTTTAGTTTTGTAGTCTGACCATGATCCGTTCTTAGATTTGTATTTATTAGGATGAGGCATTTACAAAGGTGGTATGTAAAATGACTTCTTTTTGTAGTTACAGTAACTTGTTTTTTAGGTTACTAGGTGATCATCAAATACAGGACTAAATTTTAGGGCAGTGATCTTGTTCTTATGAATACATGGGATTTTTTTTTTTATACAAGTAATGATAAGAATATTTTCTGGGGCTGGGGATTTAGCTCAGCGGCATAAGCGCCTGCTTGCAAGCAGAGGCAGTTGTGAGTTCGATCCACAGTACCGATAAAAAGGAAAAAGACAAAAAAAAAAAAAAAAAAAGTAAGAATATTTTCTGGTTGGAGGGTAAGCCAGCAGGAGACAATTGACAATAACTGTCCTCATCACTAATGTTTGAAGTTTGATGAAAGAGTTTGGTGAATGGTAAATCGTATTTTAGCTGAAAATATGTTAAAAGATGTCTCCTAGCAGCAGAGGCATTTTTAATTTGAAAAATAAAGTGAAGTCAAGTAAATTAATAAAATTAATCTCTAAATGTGAATTGCCTAAAGATTATACTAAATAAGTAATTGGTGCATTAAAAGTAGTTTATACGTGGCTTTTTAAATTTATTGCCTTTTTTTGTTTGTTTTTTGAAGGTTTTACACACGGTGGAAAGATTGGGAATCCTGGTATTCTCAGAGCTTTGGTTTACATTTTTCCTTGAGAGAAGAACAATGGCAAGAAGACTGGGCATTTATACTCTCTCTTGCAAGTCAGGTAAGGATGCTGCAGGCTAGTTGCTCCTATGAGAAAGGTAAACCACCTTAATTCTTCAGTTTGTTTGAGCAAGCCATGTTGGAGCCATTGTGGTGCAAAGGAGAAGTATTTGATTTTATCAGTCGACTCGGTTCTAAGCGTGACTGCTGTTTGGCCTCACTGCAGAACTTGCAAAGTGATGTGTTTCTTATGTTAAGTAGTAGGAACTATCAAAATGAAAGCTGTACTATGATGATTCTAAGCACTGTGTAGTCTTGGAATTGCTCTCTATTTTTCCTCCTCACAGAAGGTTTTATTCCTATCTTACATACCTGCAGATTAACCTGTTCTGGATCTGAGGTGGGGACTTGCCCAGGATCATTGAACTAATAGTAGGTACTTTTAGGGTGCAGCTGAGCTCTCAGGCCATGGAGAAATCATTATTTTTTGGACTCCTCCGCAGTGATGAAGGTCCTTTTCCTATTCAAAGGAAATGGTACAATCTGACTTACTGTGAACTACTTGCCACAGACAGGAATGACTGTTAATTCACAAGAGAATGAACTTTTCTGATACCTGCTACACATTATTTTGTAAATGAAGCCTCTGTAGAACAAAGAACTGTGTGATATCATTGTTCTTATATACCCTTGGCTTCATGCTAATTTCATTCAGTATAATAAACTGTAAATTTCAGATATTTATACAACAGACTCACCTTTCTAGAAAGCACTATAGTTTGTTTGAACCCTGAGAAGGCAGTTCTGTTTAGGCCATTAGGGCAGGGTTCATGGCCAATCTACTCTGAGACATATGCTTCATGGTTCTGTATTAAGAGTTACTGTAATTGGAAGATAGACTGAGTGAGTGAGGTGATACTGACATTTAACTTTGTATGAAATAAAAGTTCATCTTTTCGCCCTAAACTTTTTGGTATATAGCACTTTATCAGTTAATCAGAATATGATTATACAAATAGTCATGTGTTGCTTTTTGAATCTCTGGTTCTTGAGATTTCAAAGTGTAATTGGATAGCAAAAGATAACTCAGTATTGTATTCATTTTGTCAGTTTGGCTAGTGACTGATACTTGCTCAAACACTATAGATTTCTATTACATTTTTATAGGACTTTTCTTTGATAGTCACGGCATTTAAATTTTTTTTTGCTAAAAATGAATTGAGCTGGCCCATGGTGGCATACGCCTGCAGTTTTAGCATTTGCAGTACTGAGACAGAATGCCGTGAGTTTTAGGCCAGCCTTGGATGCAGAGTTCAAGGCTAGTCTGAACTTAAACTCTGACTCAGTAAAACAAAACAAAGCAAAACAAAATTGAGGCAGTATACTGAACAAAGTAGCACCAGTTTTTACACATCAGTTTTGATAATATCTTAATGATAAATTTCCATTTCTCTTTTCTTCTGAACAGCCTGGAGCAAGTTTAGAACAGACACATATTTTTGTACTTGCACATATTCTTAGACGACCAATTATAGTTTATGGAGTGAAGTATTATAAGAGTTTCCGGGGAGAAACTTTAGGATATACTCGGTTTCAAGGTAAGCCATTATTCAAGAACACTTCAAAAAATCTTGTTTTCTCTGATGATATGGTTTGCAGCCATATCCCTAAGCAATTATTAATTTGGGAGGTTGAGAGGATGGTTCAGAAGTTAGAGCATTGGCCAGCGGCAAGTGGGTATAGGAAGCAAGGAACCTGGGCCCTTTCCACCTGACGTTTGTGCTGACTCCCTTTTTTCCCCTAGGGGTTTATCTACCTTTGTTGTGGGAACAGAGTTTTTGTTGGAAAAGTCCGATTGCTCTTGGCTATACAAGGGGCCACTTCTCTGCTTTGGTTGCCATGGAAAACGATGGCTATGGTAACCGAGGTGCTGGTGCTAATCTGAACACTGATGATGATGTTACCATCACATTTTTGCCTCTGGTTGACAGTGAAAGGAAACTACTTCATGTGCATTTTCTATCTGCTCAGGAGGTAAGCAGCATTTCAGGTCGATATTATAATTGTCATTTTCTATAAATCCTGGTCAAGTAAGATTGAAATTTTCAAAAATAGTGTAAGACCAAGGAACCTATGGAGTAAAGTCCTTGCCCTCAGGTGATGAGTACTAAGAAAAAGTAAAACATGTAGGGAATCTGTGACTTAAATAGGGTGCCACAGAAAGTGACAAGGAGGAATATGAACTTTGCAGTCTTAATGGTGTATAATTCTAAGAATTGCCAAAGCCAGTGTGGCTAAGGAGAGTGGAAAAGAAAGGCAGGTTGGGAGATGTCAGAAGGATTAGCACGAAGTAGGGTTTGTGAGCTTTTACAACTTGTTATTGTACTGGGGGTGAGCTGGGAGGCTAACAACCAGGTGACCCAGAAGAGGAACACTGGCTGATTGGTTGAGGCTAGATGCCTAGGCACTTCCTAGATACAAGGGAGACGGTGCTTGTATAGATTAGGCAGAGAAGGTGGTGAGGCTGAACAAAAGAATACTCTCTCAGAAAGTCCATATTCATATAAAATTATTGATCTTTTTTATTCAGCATACTAGTAATGATCATAAACATTTATAATCACAACATTGAGAAAATAAGTCATGGATCATAACTTGTACAACTTAAGCCTATACATAATTTACCAAGTAAACTTACCTTGTCATGTGTGTCTGAAGTTGTGACTTTGTTTTTCTGGTATTTTCTTTGCCAGGGTCAATGAGAACATTAGCCTTTTTGCTAGTAGGGTGTTCATCCTGTTACCCTTTTCTCAGAATTTTCACATTGTTTTTAAAAATTTAGTCTGAAAAACTGGGTTTTAATTATAAAACTGGTAAGAGAATGAAACCATGCTAAAAGTTTATTGCTTCAGCCTTTTCATTGTATACCAGCTGTAGGTTGCCTCCTATTCTCTGATCTGTTATTTTTTTCTTCAAACTCATCTCAAAGCTAGGTAATGAGGAACAGCAAGAGAAACTGCTCAGGGAGTGGCTAGATTGCTGCGTGACTGAAGGGGGAGTTCTAGTTGCCATGCAGAAAAGCTCTCGGAGGCGTAATCACCCCCTGGTCACACAAATGGTAGAAAAATGGCTTGATCGATACCGACAGATCCGACCTTGCACATCCCTGTCTGATGGAGAGGAAGATGAAGACGATGAAGATGAATGAAGATCAAGAAGACCAAGGCATCAGAGCTATGATGATTTTCAAAGTTAGTGGGGTGCTCCAAGCAGAGTATACAATGTGGAATGAAACAAATCTGGCAGGATTTGTTCAAGATATTTTTCTGATCCACACCCAGTGGAGATAATTAATGCATCTATTGCATGAAGAGACTGAGAACTCTTGGTTGAACTACACTTTGTAAAAAACAAAACAGAAACTAATTTTATTAAGACAACCCCTTTTCCTTTGAAATTGTAAATCTGTCTATAAATGTAACGCATGTGATTGTGTAAGAAATTGTGTAATAGGAAAAGTTGTACCAGCATCTTCATATTCTCGAGAAATTTTTTTGCAGCATGGGCACTTACAGAAAAGCACATGGCAGATGACTTTTTTTGAGATACTCTCTTGATTAGAAACTAGCATTCTATTTTCACCGTAAAGGACCCATTTTACATTAAGTCTCAGATTTGGAAACTTTGTACAAATTATCCAGTTAAACATAAAATAAACAAGCTTTTATTTTAACTTAGTTCCTGTTGTGCCCTGTAAAATAAAATGAAACCTTTTAGAAAGAAACTACAAGAAAAGCTAATAGTTTTTTTTATTGAGTAAACCACATAGGTATATCATTTTTTTGTGTTTTTAAGTTTTCTGATTTGCCCTCTTTCGGCATTTAGATATTTATTTATTTGTTTGGAAGAGTGCCCTAAAGGAGGGTTCTTACTCCAGACTCTGGGCAGTGGTCATTTGTATTTATTCCCTGGATGGAAAGGGAACAGGCTCACTGGTCTCTGAATGGATTGTGTGAAACGTTTACTTGGGAGTCCATGCAAAATGTCCTACTCCCAAATTGCCAGGCAGAGGGTGTTTGGAGTCTTCCTGTCTTTTATCATTACAGGACCTCTGCACTAAGCAAATGCTGTTACAAAGGCATGCCTTTGCTTGGGCTGATTGGGAATACCAGTTCAGTACACAATAAAGATTTTAAAAATTGAGTGAAGTGGTAAATGCATTGTATGATGAGTTTCTATGTAGTTGGAGATTTTTTTGTGCATGTTGGGTAATTGTGGCCATTTTTACTTAAAAAGCTATACTCTTAGCTTTATAAAAAAAACCCTTTAAAAGTAGCATTTGACTACTTCAGGTATACATGCAATAGTAGGTACATGTCTTGCCTCAGGGACACAAGGTCAGTGTCCTGATAAGCACTTTGTAGACTATTGATGTGGCAATGAATTTGCAAAGAAGCAAACACTACACTTTCTTCCCTTTGCTGAAAAGGCTGTGAAAACCTTTAAATATTTACTTTGTTTTCTGTTTAGATGGATTGAGAAGGATGTAACCTCAAATTTGATGCTGGGATACTAAAAATAGAAAAATATCCATGAGTTATGTCTTCAAAGGTCTCTTTCCTTTTCTTGATCACATTGTAAAAAAAATTTCTAGAATGAAAGGATTGTTTTGCTGCATACTAAGACTTGCAGGAAGTTAATTGTATAGTATCACTTCATATAAATGAATTTTGGTATATTATAGTTAATGATACATGTTATTCCAAGTGGGTGACTGACTATATGGTTTGCTTTTATTTGGTCAGTTAAATTTTTGTTGACACTTAACACAGCCATCTGTAATTCTCCATGCATAAGAACAGTTCCAGTTAAGCAAAATTTGCCCTCCAGAGTGAAAAAGCCAAAGATGAGTATTAGAGGGAGAAGCACCTGGTGTCTGGGGTCTACACTGTACTAAAACACTGTCCAGAGAGTCACAGGTTCAGCATTGTACCCTGTGTGTTGCGGTTTCAGTGAAGTTTTCTTCCCTGGAGTTTCCTGTTTAGCTATTTATGATCAGTGACTCTGACCACATACCATTTGATGGACACAACATTCTTCCCTGTGTGAAAGAATTAAAGATGGTCCATTTCCTAGGCTCCACATAGGAATGGAACTTTAACATAACTAACTGGCTATTAAAGGTCAGAACTTTACTATAAGCAGCCAGAATTACTGTCCCAACTGAGTATGAAGTCCTTTGTCAAACATGTATGTAGCTAGATGACAGAAATGAATGTCTTTAGAACAGTAAGACATTGTGTGTACCGAACTGTGTTTATTCCCCTAGGGTGAAACCAGTATGGTGGTTTCTGTTCTTATTTGAAGTCAAATTTATATATAGTTATCAAAGGACTATTTGAGCAACTGAGATCTAATTAAAACCCAGGCACACTGTGGATCTGGACTTACCGTTTTCTGTTTTTGAGACTTAGATTTAAAAAGCAATGTTATGCATAGATATCCTTTTTATGCTGTGTTAAACTCGGTTTCCTGGGGTAACAGGCTAATGACAAACACCTATCTTCCATGTTTTGGTATGTGTGGTTGTTTTAATGTGATTTTTTCATGGCAGAATTGTGATGGGGCTAACACCTGAAAATGAGAAAGGACAAAAGGCCAGACACCCATTTTGTTTTTAAATGGTAAGGTAAGGATAAAGACAGGTAAGAAGAAACAAACTTGGGGAGCCTGAGGCTTGAAATTACGAGATTTTATAATACTAATATTAAAGAGTTCAATGCTGTTTTAAAAGGAATCTCCATAAGTGAATTTAAACCTCACTTTGTGAAAGTATTTTGTTAAGTTATGCCCACTCCTCCCCCCCAACAAAAAAACAAAAATTGACTCACTTGAGGCAGATAATTTTGGTTAGGGGTAAACTAAAATCAAAATTTGAAAAGGTGATCTGCTCTTGAGAATGAAGGGCCCCCATGAGGTCACAGTATTACAGTTAAATGCTGTTAACACGTGAGTTCACTGTTAGCACTCTTTGAGTCTGGTAATGAGACAGAACGTTGGAGGAGTGAGAGCTGGAAACTGGCTACTTCTTGACAATGCAGTTGTCTTTACACATCTCAAGTAGAGAACTTCTACACTGGTGAGATGTACTTGAATTTGAGAACTTAACAGAAATTTTAATTACTTTTTATTGAAAACTGCACTGAACGCTAAATGTCCACCTTTACAATAAACAAATACAGTAACGGTAACTCACACTAAAACAAAACATATTTCTGATAGCCATTATTTTTCTGTTTGGGACAGTTTAAAGTTTTTTGTCACAAAAACAGGAATGTACCTATACAAAGGCTCAAAGTAGGCCATCTTTTTAAACAAAAAGGCAATGATTCACAAAAGACTATGAATAGAACATGTAACTAGTTGATACAAATCTAATAGGATTTGTTAAAATCAGTCACATCTAATAACACATCTGAAGTGTTCTTGTATAAAATATCACGTGAAGAAAAGAATTTATCAATGTCTAAAAAAGTGGGTTTGTTCATAGACAATCTGACAAGTTACCATAAAAAGTGTTTCCTGAGACATAAGGAAATGCAACATTATTCTTCTTGAACCCTTACAGCTCAAGACTTTCCACTCAATAAAATAGCTGAGGATCTGAAACTGAGAAAATATATTTGAGTACAAACAGCTTGTGAAACTTAATTTTTTTTTTTTTTGCATCATCAGAGGGTATTACTGAACTAACAACCAACTTGCGCGCTCAGTATGCAGTTCAGATATGAGATACTTCTTTGTATCTCAGAAGCCTGTACTCTTCAATCCTATGCGTGCAGATGTCTAACAGGCAGTTTTCTCCCCATTTTGTAGTAATTTAATCTTCTATTAGTGAAGAGGTAATGAGCCCCTGTCGACCAAAGGGACTAGAGTCATAATATGGGGATTTCCTCTTAACATCTTTTTATTTTGATGTTTGGAACTGTTGATGCAACATTCTAGAGCAAGGTGCTCAGGATCTGCTGTGTCCAAGGGATTGATAAAGGAAAAAGCTCTATTTATTCTTTGTGATTTGATGCACAGATGAAAAACTTAACACACAATAACAGAAGTTGGTCGTTAATAAGTCACGTCCTAGTCTTTCAGCGCTTCCGTGAGCAGACATCTTCAGTTTTCTAGCTCTTGTGGCTGTAACACTGCAACATCAAGGATGTGTATGTCCAGGATCAGTTAAAAAGACTGTCAAAGACTTTTCTCTTAGTTCATCCGTTTTTACTGTCTCTTGGTCCCAAGTTTATCCAAATACCTTTCAGTATTCTCTGCTATTGCTCGTTGGGGTGCTCTCGATTGTCCCCGTGTTTTGTGGGTTGGTTGGGAGAGGGAGCTTGGGAAGGATGTGCCACCGTGGGGAGGTTGTGAGTCACCGGGATGCCTCCAGGAAGAATCCCTTCCATGGCTGCAGGGAGTCCTCCTGGAGCCACACCTACAATGCCTGGTGGATACCTGGGAAGCACAAGGAAAAGGGCTGTGTAAGTCTGGGAGTGTCTGGTCTGGTGTGTCTCATTATTACAGGACAGTTTTTTGTCCTTCCTACCCCCAAGGAGAAATATGAAACACTGGTGCTTAATTCACTTAAGAAAAATAATCACTAGGCCAGTAATTTTGTAGCTTTTAGATAAGAAACAGGATATTATATATATATATATATATTTTGTCTTTTTTATTTTTATCGGTACCAGGGATCGAACTCACGACTGCCTGCTTGCAAGACAGGCGCTTATGCCACTAAGCTAAATCCCCAGCCCCAGGATATTCCTTTTTGTTTGAAAAACATTTTGTAGAAAGTAAGATTCCAAGTTTGGAAACTCATGATTTCCCAACAGACTGCAGGAATACATTTTAGAAAGTTAAATGTGCTATTAAGAATTGTATTCAAATTCTAATCCCTTGGAAGGTCAACCTTGTATATGTCTGTAATTCCATTTGAGGGACTGAAGAAGTCTTGAGTTCAGCCTGCGCAATTTAGCAGGACGTCATCAAAGTACCTGCCTAGCACATTCAAGGCTCTAGAGCCACTATCCAGTATCTCCAAAAACAAAGTAAAAATGTCCCCTCCACACATACAACTGTTCCCCAGTGGGATGTGGTATTACAGTAGTGACTTCTAGATCTTGCCATGTGAATACATAAATTGTTATTCTGGTAACTCTCAGCGGAAAAAGCTCTCAATACAATCCAACCATCTAGGTGGCCTTGTTCTGAGAATTACGACCTGAAGAAAATGTGAGACGTTTGTGCTGTGTAAGCCCTTGCTACCGCAATTCACAAAGCACAATTCTAGGCATGTTGGTGCTGTGTTCTGTTTAGCCCTGGACAAGACAGTTGGATTGGTGAGCTGGCTGTCAGGTTACTCCACCATCATAGGCAGGGCGAGGCCTGGGTGTGTGAGGATATGCTGTGATAGCCACCCACAAAGCATGTTTGTAAGGCACAAAACAAAACAGTTCAGTGTACTTAAATGTACTAATGGGAGAGCTGCTTTAGAACCAATTTTATTTACAACTTTATCAAAGGCTTTTAATAACTGAAGTAATGAATGCAGCATCTCCGGTGGGGGTCACTTTTCTCTGGATCTGCCAGCTTACCACTGCTGAGAAATCTGGAGGACTTCTACAGGTTTGTTCTTTTGAGGTCTGGCCTAACAGAACCCATGAAACGCTCAAGGGTCTATTGCTTCTTGGATTATACATAGCTTAGTGACAGTGAACCACTCAGAGATCAGTCCCCAAACTACAACCCAAAACACATTTATTTGAAAGTGCCAGCACTGCAGTTAAACTTGGGAGATTTTACGTTAGGGGAAAATGAAATCATACAATAAAATCTTAATAACATGCGTGCTGTAGATTTGGCACCACTGGACTAGCTGCACAAGTATAGCAAAGCCCTTAAAGGTGAGACAAAAACATCGACTGTGGTGCTTATAAGGACAAGAATGATGTGTGAATAGCCACATCATCTGGTGGCCAACAGTATGGCTCATTCAGTCTATAGTACGTACACTGTACCCTTTTAGGCCCAGTTGTTTCTGGGGGACCTATGGCAATGTATGGGAAGTGCTCCTGGCACCCAGGAGGGAGAGGCCAGGGATACTGCTAATTACCCCACAGTGCACTGGACGAGTGTCTACGAGAGAATGAACTTGGCCCGAATGTGAGTATTGCCAGGGAAGAGAAACCTCGATTTGGGGTAAGCCAGTCACCATATATTCTCCTTTATGTGTGAAAGATCTCCTTCCCTGGAAACAGAATAATAGGGGATAGTGGGGAGGAGGCATGGAAACTTCCACAAAGGAATGTACGAGACCATGTTTGGATATGCCCCGTTAATAGTTTTACTTTTTACCCAGTTTCCCACATTCTACTGTATATTCTATGTGTGGATAGGACATTGTCTCTAGCTGACTTTAAAATTCTTTTGTCAGTTTTCCTTGGACAAAACATTCAAACTACAAAGTGCAATTAGTAACACAATTACTGATCTCATCTTTCTTTTTCCATGAGAAAGCCCGACTTTTATAATGTCCTCCAAATGAAAGACAATTGCCAGCACTCTGGTCAGTCCAATCTGGGTACCGACCCTGCAGGTTACACAAATCTGCATCACAGAGCACTGTCCCCTGATGCAACTCTCAAAAGTTCTGCTACATTTCACAAGTCTTTAAGCTGTTTCCCTCAAGTTCTGTTCATGAAAATTAGGCACTTGAGAAAGTGTGAGGGAGGATAATACATACAATCTCCACAGAGAAGGCTGCCTTTTCTTTGGTGCCCATGTTAGATCCATTTCCCCCAGGTTTGGGTTTTTCTCAGGAATGTCAGCTAGTGAGACAAAATCAGTTCCTCTTCTTACCTGTATGTGGCACCATTGAGCTCAGGATGAATTGCTTGCTGGTCTATTACTGACCAAGGAGCTGATGTGACGAAGAATTCCTTGTTGACACAGTTTCTTAAGCTTTCTGGGATGCGACCTAGAGTAAAAGTTAAGGCGAATGTAGATTTTTAAGGTTACAGCAAGTTCATTATTATACCTGGTGAGGGGAAATACGCTTCAGCTCTAACAAATGAACCTCCCTCCTACCTTTAGATTCACCCTTTGCGGTTTGTAAGACTTTGGCCAGGAGTAAAGGGAATTGGCTTCTCTCAACTTTAGTTCAAGATTACATACACAGAGTGCAGCCCATATAGAATTTAACTAACTTGACTCTTAAATGTTGGCACAGCCACCTGGTTAGTGGTGTAACCAGCAGGGCTTAGAAGTTGCTTTGCTGTGTAGCTGAGGCTTCTTTGAGCCAGCAGATTACAGCTGGGTTGGGGAGACGGTGGTTCACCTGTGATCGCTCGGCGGATCTCTGTGGCAGCTGCCTCCCTCATCTCCAGGGATGCTTGTTCACTATACCAGGCGGTGTGGGGAGTACAGATGAGATTTGGTGCATCTTTCAGTGGACCCTGAGCAAAGCTAGGTAAATGGAAACAAACTCAGTAAATGGGAAGATTTTAATACAACTAGTGTACTACGGAAAAAGGGAACTCTTGGCTAAATGAGTAGATAAAACTACTCTGTGTCACATTTCAATAATGGTAGGGATTTCAGAACACAACCATAAGAGACTAAAAACGTGGGTCACACAGGAAAAGTCAATCCTACTGAAAGTTGACTTCCTCTAACAGAACTATGATTCCAGGATAGAGAGGAAGCCTGTCTGCAGAACCACCACCATGATAATCCTCAGGGACCTTCTGATTTGTACTGCAAAGCAGAGACTAGACATCATCCCCAGAATTTCCTATCCAGGGATGTGTCTGGGAAAACTGCCACAAGTTTAAAGGTCAGTTTAGATTTGGACCCTATGCCCTGGCAGGAGTTGAGCCACACACGCACCTAAAGGGCTCAGATTCGTGCACATCAAGGGCTGCCCCTCGTATCCTGCCCTCTTTGAGGGCCTGGGCTAAGGCTTTCTCATCCACCAGGCCACCTCGGGCTGCATTCACTAGGAACGCTCCTTGCCTCATCTGTGAAAGGAAAGAGAAGCTGGTTATATCACGCTGCTGCAGAAGGACATTCTGGAACCAAGCCTTAAAGAAGAAAGCTGCAAACTGGGAGTTCTGTTGATCTGTGCTATGGTGGGCAGAAGGGAACAGGAAGTCTTATCGATATCTAGAAGGGGAGGAGGGAAGGCTGGAACTCTAGCTGTCATCTGATGTTCTGCTTTTGTAAGCCAGGTCTGCACAACTGATTACACAAAAGTGGGAGCCAGCTGTGTCGTGTGTTTGCCTCCTTCCCTCAATAACTGATTGTCCAAGGGTCTCTTTGCTGCTCTATTGTGTCTATAAACCATTTCCATCCCTCTTGTGGCCACCACAGGTGCTACCTTTTGAAGGATGCTTCTAGGATGGCAGTGGCAAACCTATGGGATGCGTGCTGCCACAGGCATGAGGAACCCTCTCTGTTAGTACGTGAGCCCAATACCCCAGCATCGATATCAGCACATACAGAAGCAATGTTGACACTGTCAGCGAGTTTCTGGTTGCTGTTTGGGCATTCACAGTCTAAAAGCTTTGCCATCACTATTACAGGGTTTGAAGACAAACATTTTCAAATTACCTGCTTTATGGTAAAGTCATTGATGAGGTGGTGGTTATGTTCATTGAGATTGCAGTGCAAGGAGACACAGTCACTCTGATACAGCAAATCCTGTAGGGTGTAGACCCTCTGCACGCCCAGGGATCGCTCTATGCCATCCTGCAAGTAGGGGTCATAAAATATGACGCTGAATCCAAAGGCCTTGGCTCGAACAGCAACCGCCTGCCCTGTGCGACCTGTGCAGAGATAGAATGTCTAGGTGAGTGAGGCTTCCTGTAGATGTCCTATACCTTGCCCCAAACCTGCTGTCCTGGCATGTCTTAATTTGGGCCTCAGGTCACCAGTCCAGCTGGCAGCTGCTGACACACTAATAATGCCCCAGTACAGTTGCACCCAAGGCCAGCACATCCCTTCCCCCAGGACACATGCCAGAATGGGTATAGGTGTCTTACATGAGGATCACTGTGCGTACTTATATTTGCTACAGTAGAAATATTTATTTTTAAACTTATGGACAGTGTCAACCCTGCACTGAGCTACAATGTTCTAATGAGCCTCTTGTGTCTCTCCTCAGCTCGACCAGTATTCTCCTTTCCTGTTTATGCTCCCAGTTTTTTGTTTAAAATGAGCAGTACTGCTTTATTTCTGTCAGTGTCTGACATGGTATGTTCTGCCACAGTTACCATTAGGGCTGCTGTCTGCAGGGGGTGCAGTGTTCCACAGTGACCCTGAGTGTGCGAGCATCAGCACACATTTCCTGTGCGAAACTGCTCTGGCTGAGAGGCAGGGCATGCACCTCTCACTTGGTGACTAGTTCCAGCACGCAGCCTGGGATTCCACAAGTGATAATGCACATCATTTAACAGGACAAGAAGATGTGCTTGACTCCCCAGTGACCGTCATTTGAACACATCCAGTTGATGGTAACTTTTGCTTTCCAGAGCAGTTTTCAGTTTGAAAACAAAGGGGTTGGGCGATGCCTGTTGGGGCTCCCTTGGGAAAATCATAAACTGAATCCTTATCCAAACCTTTGTTCAAATTGTGTAGGCATCAACAAAGGAAGAGGTGACATGTTTTCAACTCAGAAGCTGGTGTTTGAGGGGCAACTTGTTCAACTTGATAGCTTGATCTAAATTGTGCAGACTGAAACAAAGGTTTAATGAGGGAAAGCTACAGTGCAATTGGTGGGCCATTATCCATCATGTCACTCCTTGCAACACAATCACATGGATGTAGCAGACCAGGAACAAGAGCCAAACCCCAGTGCTGGGCAGTGGGACAGGCAGGATTATACGGTGGGAGGGAATGGAAGTTTGGAAGTGACTCGGCTAGAAGATGTGTCTTGGACACATTAGTGGCACCTTGGTTCTTGAACTTAATTCCTTCCATGATTTCGGTGGCAAACAGAACTGGACAAGAATAGTATCAAATTCAGTGCTTGGATGCAATGTTGACCCTATGGGGAAATTTAATTCAATTCATATCCAATTTGGTTTGCCATCAGAATCATGGGAATAACTAGATTTGTAAACTGAGGTACCCAGTATACATGAAGCATGTGATTAGGGACGCATGATATGGCTGCTTGGAGTCCATTTCCAACAGGATAAATACCTCCTCCAAACATGCCAGTCCTCAGTCACCCTTCGGACTTCTGCCAACTTGGACCTGAGACAGGGGCTCCCTCCTTGCACAGACAGGCAGCAGGTAGAGAAGTGGCCCACAGGGAAGAAGATTAAACACAGCTGTGATGAAGGTGCCTGGCCATTCTCAGTGGCTTTTTTCTTCAATGCCCATGTTTTCTCTGCCTGCCACTTTACCATGAGATTTTGTCACTGAAAACCTAACATGAAACAGTCTTGTAGAAGAGAAGGATGCAGCTGAAGACACAACCCCTGCGATGCATCATACGCCACTGGAGTAGGAGCTCTGCTATGAGGTTCCTATCACTCGGGTGGACTGCGTGCACCCACCGCAGGCCAAGGCGGGGCTTAAAGATGGAACAAGTTCTAAGAATCTGTTCCAAGGTAGACACAGGAAGCGCAGTGGGGCACCAGCAGAGGGCGCTGCAGCAACACACAGGCTGCATCTGAACAGAAACCATGATGAGGTCCTAGTAAAATGGCTTTAGAGAATAGCTTTCTGCGTGAGGGTTTGGGGTAACAGCACAGTGGTGAAGTGTCTCCCCCAACATGTGAAGGTCCTGGGTTCAATGCCCAGGAGAAAATAAAGGTCAGCTGGGAGGGGCTTCCTCAATTTCAGTTATCCCAAAGTAAAAAGAAAAATATTTCACACTGGTACCTTAAAAGAAAAAAAACCCATCACGGTACGAAGTTAAAAACAACAGCCTCCTAAGTGTGGTCCTCCGAGCAGCTGGGCTCCTTAGGCCTGGTGGTCAAGCCTGGTAGAAATGTGTGCATGCTGGGGAGCTCCTGGCAATTTGCCTCATTCATGTGGCTTTCTTCCTAAGTCCCAAGTAGGGGAAAGGCAGGGCACAGTGAGCCCCACCAAGGTTCCAAGGCTTCAAGGGGCTCTGAGGTAACTACAGGTCTCACGTGCTTCTCACTGCCTTGCAGTGAGAGGTGGTGACTGTTTATCCCAATTCCCTGTTTACATATCAGAACACCGAAGCCAAGGGTTATCAGGTCATAGCTGGTAAGCAGGAAGGCTGAGGTTTGGTGGCAACACAGACTGCAGGGAGCTGGGAACTAGGACTCCTACTTGTCCCCTTGTGCAATCAATAGTCATGAATTTCTTTGGCTGCCCATTATGGTGACCCCATTGTCATCTATTCCTTGGTTGAGTTCCTCCTAGGGTCTCTTGCTTGTGTCTCCATGACAACAGCCAGGTACAGGACTGTGGCACTCTTAGGAGTTTTCTACGCTGATGTCTGGACTGTGCCACCCCCAGCCTTCAACCTTTCACTACATTCTGTTGTCTAACCAGCCTGGTACCCCAGAGCCTTGTGGGTATACCTCAGCCTTGTCACTGCCAGGCCGTCACTCAGCCCCATGCACTGTGTGGACTTGCTGTGCCACCGATGCGTACCCTTGACAGACGCTTTCTAGATACAGTTAACTTGACTTGCCTCTGAGTCAGTTCCAGATTTGCTTCTACCTCCTGCCTCTATGCAGTTGGGCTGGGGGCACTGGCCCTGATCTGACCCCCATGTAGCTGTCCCGAATTCTGACAAACGGGCTGCCCCTGGGCTAACAGCACATACCAAAGCCGATGAGGCCTAGTGTTTCTCCACGGATTCGGGCCGCTCCCGAGGCCACCTCTCGGATCTGTTCTACACTCTGTACCCGTGTCCCTTCTCGCAGTGCCTGGTACAGCCATGTGTTCCGCCGGTACAGGTTGAGGATGTGGCAGATGGTGGAATCAGCAGTCTCTTCTACAGCTGCCGATGGGATGTTGCACACTGCGATCCCTGAAAAGGATAGAGGCACAATCGTGACATCAGAAGCCCTCAGACTGCAAGGCAGTCCTAGGACAACCTGCCCTGGGGGTGCTGTAGGCAAGGGGTGGGTAGAGGCAGCTTATTTAGCTACTATATGGCTTTGTGGCCAGAGACTCATTCCACTGTTTAGAAGATAGAGTGTGGTCAAGGGGTCAGTAGGCCCAGGGCTCTTGGCTCACATCTCTGCCTGCAAGGAGGCTTTGAGCTCTAATACTTAGCAGTTCAACTCCCAGTGCTCGAGCTAGGGCCTGGGCAGCTTCCTTCCAGGCCTGCACTGAGTCCCAAAGAAGACTCAGAGCACCAAGAAGCCAGTGGGCACTAGAGCCTCACCCTAACAGGACTGGGTGGGGGTGGGGGGTACAGGGCCGAAGACCAGACTCCTCAATGTAACCACTGTGAGCAGCTCGGTCTGACTGAGGGCTCTTTTGGGCCAACAGCCCTCATTTTTGGCTGGGATGGAGGCTGACCATGCTGCCCACAAGCTCCTGTTGTGTGTGAATGTTCTTACAGAACATGGGCCTACATCACTTGACATGGTTCATCCCAGGACCTCAGGCTCAGTCATGCAAGCCACAGTATTTTTAGACTCTGGGCAGACTGAGGCAGATGCCAGAGGTTTAAGGAACCTTGGGCAGCTGGGGCAATTTTTACTACTCTGCTGGCTAACGCTCAGTGGAGTGCATGGCCAGGAACAGATTCTGCTGTGACCTAGTCATGATGTGTCACTGCCTGAGATCAGGGCTCATTCTTCACAGCGGAACTTGTAATACAGTTCCTCTGCTCCAGGGCCTACTTGGACGGGCATCAGCCCAGGCCTGGGAACCTCTACACTATGAGGACCAAGTGTGGATGGGTGCTTGTGTCAATGGTGATAGGAGAAGGAAGAACTATCTATCTGCCTGCCCACTGTGGTGGTATCTTTGTCAAGAAACAGAATAGGCTGCAGCCATGTGAGGATTCCAGGAAGGGATCCTCCTCAGGGAAGCTTCAAATATTAACACGTGTGGTTCTAACACCCACAAAGGAAGGATGTCATCCTCACTGATCTCAAGGATTGGGGAAGTCTGTGCCCACAACAGAGGCCCACAGAGCAGAGTTGCTTTCTCGGCATTCTCAGTACTAAAACAGGCAACGGAGCTTGATGGGATGGTAGGCACTGCAAAGGGCAGAAGAGGCCCTGAAGCTTCTGCCTGCTTCTGCTTCTTATTTATTTTGGGGTTGAGACAATCTTACTATGCGGTTCAGGCTGGTCTTGAACTCACTTTGTAGCCCAAGCAGGCCTCATACTTGCAGCAATCCTCCTGCATCAGCCTCCAAAGTACTGGGATTCATAGGCATGTGCTACCATGCCTGGCTCCTTCATGTGCTTCTCAAGGAGGTACCTGTGGAGCTCTTACCTGTACCAGGTACTGTTTTCTGCCACAGTGGGGCCTGAAGGGGGTTTCTGAGCCTCTCCTCCCTCTAGTGCTGACTTTCACTATCCTGGGCTCAAAGCCTCACATAAGCACAGTGCTTGTTGTCTCCTGTGACACACAGGGCCCTGCTCTCAGCATAGTTTTGGGAAGAGGGTGTGCCTGTGGCCACCTCCTGTTCTCCAGCCCTACTGCAAGAGCTCTGCCCACAGAAAGACTTGGAAATGCTTTTAGAGAGAAAAGATACTTGGACTGAAGCTCACTTCCCTTCCCAAATCTCACAATTGAAAACTGCCCTGCTATAGAAGGCAGTTTAGCCCAGGGGGCCCTCTTGTTTCTCCCCACAAAGTCTGGTCTTGTGAACTAGGCTGTCATATTCACTCCTTGCCCAAGTATGGGGCTGGCACCTGGTCGGGCTATGCTGAGGGGCAGATGTGCTAGAGAAACAGGAGGTATGTGAGGGAGCGGGCTTGAGAATCTTGTCTTTCACTGTTCGTCTTGGGATTTCCAATTCTTATGTTTTAATTTTTATTATTTACTTATTTGAACCAGGAATTGAACTCAAAGACCTTGTACTTGCCAGGCAGGAACTCTACTGCTGAGCTATATCCCTAGCCCCTAAATTATAATTGTTTTTAAATAGAAATTTCTTTGCTTATGCTGAAGGGGGGGGGGAATTTTTGTTTGTGTTAAACATTGCTGGAGACTCCCATCTAGCTGAGTTTCTCTGTTGCAACAAAGAGGGGCTCACAAGTAGGCTGTGGCTGGAGGCAAATGCTGCTGGTTAGGCCAAGGGCACTGCATGGACGCAAAAAGGTACACAGCTTCCAGGATGTGGGGGACACGCGAAGCTTCCACTTCCCAGGTTCCTGGAGGGAGCCTGGAATCCGATGTGACCCTTGGTCCTATTCCTGATGAGCTTCTTGCCACAATGGATGTGGGAGGAGTGGCCCCACCCACCACTTCTAGACTCCCAGTGCCACGGACACCAGCAGGATGTCGCTGCCCTGTTCCACAACCAGTATTAAGAACGTGGCTGCTGCTCTAAACGGCTAGTGAGGGTCCAAAAACTAAGAGACACCCTACACTCACATGCAGACCCAGGCTTGGACTGCCACAGGCACTGGGGATGCTTCCACTGATAAGTGGCAGGTGGTAATCCTGGGCGATGGGCAGAACAGGCCCATGTGTCTGGCATTCCAGCTCAAGCACAGCACTGGGCTGCCGGTGAGGGGGCACTGCACTCCTTTGTCTGGCCATTCCTGGAGAGCCAGGGCCTCTAGGTGAGGTGGAAACAGGCTGCAGGTCACACTTGGTAAACGGTATCATGAATTTGGGCTTCTCCAAAGCTCACGACGGCAAGTGAGTATTGTGACCTTCCTAGCCCTTTCAAAAGGGACACTGCTGAGCATTTGGACCTCTCTACAAACACAGTGTACACCAAGCCCATGTGGGATGTGGGACAGCAAGGTCACTGTGCTTCACTGGTGTAAACAGGCGTGAGCCTTGGCTTTGGGTCTCCACCTGTTGCCTCTGGATTTCCTTTGAAAGCACCGCTGGTTCAGGCAGGGCAGGGTGCTGGGCAGTGCTTGGTCCATTTTGGTGCTGACCTGGGTGGGTAATGACTGCCAGTGATACTCTCCCAGAGGACAAGCTGCAGATTGTTTCATGGACAGCAGCCCTTGGGAAGAGGGCTCCCCACAGGGCTGAGGGAACTCCACACACGAGTCCTCTCAACCCAAACAGAGGCAGTTTACAGTGATGTGTGCACATCCAGGTCCTCCACTCCATGAGAAGGAGCCCACAGATATGTTTTCCAGGTCCTTTTAGAGCCTGCTGTGAGCTCTGGTGACAAAGACCATGTTTCCTGAACTGTATGAAAATGAGCAGCAAGGTCCTTCAGAGACCCCCTCAGCAACCTTCCTGTAGCTAGAGCAGCTGCTCTGTCCCTTCTCCCAGACCCTGCAGCAATGGACACACGCTCACCCAGCTCGCCGGCAGCCTTGATGTCCACGTTGTCATAGCCACTGCCAATCCGCACGATCACTCTCAGGGCCTTGAACTTCTCTAGGTCTTCCCTGGTGAGGGTGATGGTGTGGTACATCATGGCACCCACAGCCTCGTTCAATACCTGCACGGGGAAAGCAGGGCCCAGGTGAGGAGCCCCACCCTGTGGACCCGTCTCCCCAGACCATCCAGGTATGGGGTATGGTTCCTTGTGCCCACAATGCTGAGCCCAAAGCAAAGGATTTGTTTTAAGAAAATCACTTGCTGCAGACATGGCTTTGGTAATTTAGGGGGACCCAGTGGGGAAAGGGTGTTGGGGAGGCTTGAGCAGTGTACTTCTGAGGGGACAAGAGTGGTATAGTGCATGTCTGTGCTACTATTGGCTTGGGTACACGCACCTTTTCGTGGATCTCCTGTGTGGACTGTGCGTCACAGAAGGCCACTGTGGCCAGGTCCTTCAGGATAGGCATCTCCACAGTGCAGTCTCTGCCATCTAACAGTGCCACCAGCGGGCGGGGGTGCAGGGGGCCGTTCATGATCTGGGGGCGGATACCTGCAAGGAAAGAAGGTGCAGTGGGCAGGTGAAGGAGAGGGCCGATATCCTGGCAGCCCAAGAACAGCAGCTGAGGTCATGAGAGGTCCCCAGTTCCCCTCAACCCCACGGGGCTGCTTTACACGACCCAACTGTGCAGGTAGAGTTGGGATGCCATGTTGTTCCCCATTTCACAGTGAGTGGCAAGGGAGGTTCCTAGACTGCAGGCTGAGTCCAGTGTACCTCAGTGAGCTCAGCTCAACCCTGATATGAGGGGATACAAAGCACAATGCTGTCTGCTGGACCAGAGAATCCATGAAACGCACTGTGGAGCTGACTCCCCTGCGCCATGGAACAGAGGTCTGTTGGCAGTAACAGCAAACAGGGCTAATATGTGGCCCACAGACCACTCAAAAGGAACACAGAGCTTTGTGCCTCCTGCTGGTACCACCACCAACTGCTTGTCAAAATAAATAGGACAGGACACACAAGAACCGGGAGGGGGCATGCGAAGGTGTCTCGCTCTGAGGAAATCTCAAGAAGTCTGGTGGAAAACCAGACAGAGTGTTGGCTTGGCCCCCGGCAGTGCTCCCTAGCGATCGCTGGTACAGATCCATGCACACAGATGCAGTGGCTTCTAGAGCTTTGGCACAGCGGAGGTAAGGCCTTCACCCTTTCTCTGCCAGTGTGGCCCTGGCCCCAGATGCTCAGAAAAGAAAGACTTCCCTTCAAGGCCCATGGGTGATCACCCAAGCTTGGGCATCCTTGGCTTCTCTGTGCTGGAAACTTAAGTCCTGACAGCCACTGCAGTAGTGAAGCAGCCAATTACCTGACAGATCACTCCTTCAAATTCACATTCAGCAGGGCATCTTGGACTCTGTAGTCCCCTCCCGACCCTCTGCCTTAGCCTTAACAAGGGAGTCATCCTGACCCACATGCTGGACATGCAAGAACCAGCTGGTTCCAAATTCTGTGTAAGATGGCTTTTGGGGCATTTGAAGCTTTCAGAGGTCCAGGTGTGTGTTAAGACATTTCTGGCCAGGGCTGTTGCCAGGGATTTCCCCATTCCCTCCTGAGGGCAAGGTCGGCCCAGCTCACCATGGTCTTCTTGTCTGCTCCCACAGCGGCTACATGGGAGGATTATAGGACCATATGGTTTTTGTGTGACCATTACAGTGTCACAGGTTCCACTCACAAGGCAGAAGCTCTCTGCCCAGGCACATTGTGCCCTGCCCAAAGGAACTCCAGCAGTCTCAGGAATGGCGCTGTGCTGAGGACTCACAATTCAGTTCACTGGAGGTTGGTCCTCTGAAACTACCCTCCATGCTTCCTCTCCATTCTTGGTAGAAAGAGGGGAGGCTGGGGCCTTAGGATAGGGAGAAGGCTCCCTCCGGGCCAAACGTCTGACATCTAAAGATCAGACCCCTGGAGAACCCCCTCTAGTCCCAGATCACATAGGGGACGCAAGGAAGCAGTGATCTCACAGAGAGGCACAGGCTCCTTTTCTAAGAAAGTTGTGAATTGGCCAGTTGCTAAAAGGGCTATGGGTAGAGGGATTGGCAGCCCCAAACCAAGCGGGCCTGCAGTGTGGGGAACCCCGGCTTGATTTCCAAGGGTGTCGGCAGGGCATTTCATCAGGGGGTACATTACTGCAAGAAATGCTGGAGGTTAGTAAGGTAGTAACTGCACAGGAGAACAAGGCCAGGCATGAGGCAGGGCCGGAGCCACCTGACGTATACTGAAGGGCTGAGAGCCACTGTCACAACGTGTCCATCCATGGCATTAGGGCATGAATCTGTTACCAGGGTAACAAACTCCAGGTTGCCTAGCGATTGAGATCAGCTTCTTCCCTAATGTTGGTCGCTTTTTCTCTTTGGTGAAACCCTCCCTTTGTTGTCCCCTCAGACAATGCTGGCCCATGAGACCCTTGGGTCCCTTACGAGACAGATCATCTGGCCTGGTGGGAGTGGGTGAGACTCCACTGTGTCCTGTACACGGGCTTGGCACGCAGGTGCTGTGAGGACCGTAATTTAAGGGTGCCACAGGAGAGCCCAGCAGAGGATGAGGAAGAATGCAAGGACACTGTCCCAGAAGGAACCTGTACTGCAAACTCCAGCATCCAGAGTCAGATGCAGTCCTTGCTATGGGCCGGGATAGAGGTCTTAGTCCTGATGGAGACGCAGAGGAAAGATCTCCCAACTTTCCTCACACACCTTTTGCCCTCCTGACAAACGACACCTTTTTACCACACAACTGAGATGGACACATTACAGAGCAAGGCTCATATGTAGTAAGATGGACCCTGGGAAGTGGGGTGTGTATGCAGGACAAGTTGTCCACAGAGAGGGGAGTCTGGGGGAGGAAAGCCCAGGGCACAGTGTGTAATGAATCTTTCCTAAACCTGATGCTGAGGGCAAAAAGCTATGGCTCCCAATTAGTGCACTGCTAAAGGCTTTTCCATGCACAAAGACTGACAAGGACTTGGTGAGACTATTTCTGTTTCCAGGTGGGACCTGGGGTGGCTACACACTGCAGTGTGCCTCAGTGAGTTACCGCGAGAGCACCACATTGTGGAGAAATGTGATCAGGGGGCAGTGTCCAGCACCCTCTTCACAAAGTCAGTCATCTGCACTGCTGACTGTCCCACCTTGTCCGTTTCAGGGTCATTCCACTTTCGACCGGTACTACTGCCTAAAGCTTGCCCAAGATTAGCTTTTCGGGGCAGAAAGTGCAGCCAGCTCCCCTGGTATCAATTACTGGCTGGTTCCAGGCTCGTCCCTACACAACGGGGGCTGCTCCTGTGCTGGGGAGGCACAGCGCCACAGCTTGAGGCCAGCCTGCTGTCTGTCCCTGGGCCTAGCACTGCTTAGAGTTTAAACTGCTTGTAAATAAACTGAACTCAGAGAAAGGGCACTACCAGGGCAAGTTGCTGGCATTTGGTATACAGTGACCAGGGATCTGGGCAAGACAAGTCCAAAGGGTTACAGATCCCAGGGAAGGGTTAGGGACTGGGTTAGATCAAGTATAGGGCCTTGTAGGCGGCACTGGGGGAACCTCTATGGCCTGGAGATTCTCCAGGCGATGTCATCCAGCAGTCTCTCCAGAGATCCTCAGACAAAACACATTGTTCACAGAGCTCTGCCTATCCAGCGAGAAGGCAAAGTGAATGCTTTACCAGCCGAGTCCTCTGAGGTGGCCTGGGAGGTGTGGTGATACAGAGAGGGTACAGTCACATGAACCTGGACCTCCATCTTGAGAGCAGCCTTGAATATACTGCACAGACCCTTAGGGGGCCTGATCATGTCTTCCACCACACTAAGAAGACCCGCTGTTAAATGTGGACTATTCCTAACAAAATGGCCACCTCCTGCAACCCAATGGCTCAACCTTCCTTGGTCAGGCATAGCATCTCAATTTCTAGAAGGTCAGACTCAGGCCATAGCCAAGTCTGATGAAGGGGTATTTGGAGGCAGAACTGAAGGTCAAGACTGGGGCCAGGCACCAGTAAGGGGCGGGGCCCAAGAGTTGGCATTAATCTGGGCCAGCATGTGTGCTGCACAGTATGGTGTGGGCTGGAGACCCAAGCACAGCTCATCTTGTCCAAGTAAGAGGCACCTACCTCCTTTCTTTGTCTAAGGTCTACCCTGGGTGCAGATCATGTTTTAAACCATCACACTCGAGTTGTAAATAGCGGAAGTTCTGGAAAGGGAGCAAACATGGCACCCCAGCCCACAGCAGCTGCATGATAACCAATAGGCCTGTCTCTCACAGGGAGCAGCTTCAGCGTAGTGATTTGGAATTGAACTGCACAGTAAGTGTGTAGCACTATTTGAAGACAGCAAATACCACAGCCATTGAAAATCTGGTTTGTTTCTATATTGTCGCCCACCTTTTCATCTGACAAATGTGTTATCTCTGTGAAGCTTTCCCAGAACCACATCCGCACCTTGTAAAGCCTCTAGGGTAGTCTGGGATGTAGACTTAGCATGGTTTGCTTTGTGGAGATTGGTAACAAATATTCGCTCCCCAGGAGCGGAGAGCCTAAATATCTACCTCCCTCTCCCTTTAACTCCATCTGATACCTCTGAGGGTTTCACCTGTGGAAGCTTCTTACTATGCAAATCAAGTACCAACACCACTTTACTATTTCTGCATTCATAGCAGACACCACAAATTAACGACAGACTTCTTTCTTAGACTAGGATCTTGGGCCTCTGAGCCTTGGTGGACTCAATCACTTAATGCTCAAGAGCCACCCGGCAAGGCTGGCTGAAATCTGTGTGTCATGCCAGAGTGAGCCAAGTCCCCTTGTAACAGATTGAAAGTCAGTGGTTCACACATCATAGAAAGTGTGCACCCATTGCAAAGAGGGGCACCCCAAAGAAAGGGTTATGACCCCTTTAAACATTCTAGGTCTTCCCTCCAATCTGCTGAGAAGGGTGGGGATCCAGGGACAAGACAGGAACAGAATACGGCTTTCCTCCATGGTAGGCCTTTTGGTTTGCACCTGCCTCCATCACAACAGTGACTCAGCTATACCTGGAACACTGGTGGACGAGGCCCAGGATACCTCCTTCCTTCTACCTAAGCCCTTTGCCTCAGCAATTCTGCTGCTCCTTGTACTAAAAGGACCTAAGGGAGGCTCAGTTCTCTGGAGGGGTGAGTGGTCAGGACCTTGTGCACAGGCAGATGACCTGTCAATTGCCTTCTGGCAAGAATGTGCATGATGTTTCTTTCCCTATGAATAGCTCTGATGGGCTCCTGCTGCCACCATGCCCTGAAAGTCACCTGCCAAACCTCAGATTCCAATTCCCACTGCCTGTGCCTCCCACATGCACTTCTTCTATGTGGCTGCAATTCCAAGCCTCTGTTGAAGAGATGAACTCTGGGACTTTGGCCAAAACAAAGCCTACAAATGCATGAACCTCAATCATAAAAAGGGACTTGCAGGCAAGCAGCTGGGAGGATCTTAGTGAATTCACTTTTTGAGCAAAGATTCTACCATGCCATGGAGCGCAGTGCCAAGGTTGGCTGGTTCTACTGAGTCATTGCTTTGTGGTGTTTACTTGGCCTCCTCTGTCTGCTGTGAGGTCACTAGTGGGCGTCCTGGGGTTGATCTCCCCAGGTCTAGCAGCTGTTCACATAAGGAGCTCACAAATAGCCCTTGAACCATGAAAGCCTGAATTCAAGAGCTAAGCTCTTAAAAGTTGTGAGCTGGGGGTGAGGGGTGTTGTAAGCTGATCTAAAGCCTGCTGGGAAGCTACCAACTGAACCCACCCTCTGGCCAGCCTCAGCTACACATTTTAAGTGGCTGTCTGCAGGCTCCTTTCTCCCCGGCATACACCACCTGGGCTGGGTACACTCTGTGTCACAGTAATGAGATACAGAGCACTTTCCAATGGTGCACAGGGAAGGTGGCAAAATACCTAGGATTAGTCTAAAGTTGTAAAATGTTAAGCCCTGTGTGCAGTACCACTGCTGCTGCTCACTTTTCTGTGCTTGGTTTGTAGTGTATTATTGAATCAATAAAATCACTTAGGAACCCAAAACCAAAATGTCTATGGAAATCAAGTTCCAAGAAATTCAGGGAAGGTACATAGCCAGCCTCTTTACTGGTCATGTGGGCCAAGAGGGTAAAATAAAGCTAGACCTAGTAGTTCCTGTTTACTCACAATGGCTGTCCTGGGCACTTCTTCATTCCAACTCAGGAGAGGTTTTCCACTAAGAAAACAAGAGACTGAGAGTTTAAGTTGAATCTGCCTGAGATTACAGTACAAGTGATTGGCAGAATTAGGACTTACCTCCAAGCCTATTTGGCTTCACAGGCTTTGCACTCAGCCCGAGGGTTCACTACAGCACAGAGGGAAGCCCAAACCTATACCCCTTCTTGAACAGCCATGTCACACTGACTAGTGCAGCTCAACAAACTCTCACACTGGACAGAGGCACAAGTAACAAACACTAGGGATCTCCCCGGGACAAATCTAGTCAAAGGAGAAAAGGTAAATACCAATGAGCAACACCTGCCCATTAACGACAGCAACTGTGTGTGCTGGCAACTGTGCATGTGTGGTCCCTATTCACAAGCTGGACACGGTCACTCCTTACAGTGGCCTAGGTCCACCATATGCCCGTGGCCCTGCCTGCTTGGACAGCATGGCTGCCTGTGCATGCCTGATGCCACAGGCCCTCTGGGGTCCTGTTTCAGCTGTTAGCATGTTCGCTGGAATCAGATGGACAGATATGGGAGTGTTCTTAAAGAATGGACATTACTCTAGAAAGGGGCCTGACCTGCATAAAAATAGCACTGCCATCCTGTTTAGCTGCACCAGCTACAGGTCCAGGGCACAAGAGTGAAAAATCTGTGCGCTTTCAGCTCACCCAGGTGTACACGGTGGTCCTCAAATCGAAAGAAGGTGATTCTTCAGGTTCCTCTTGCAGGTTCACTATAGGGCAGGCTATTGGGCCAAAGGCCAAAGGCAGTGCCCTGGGCCCTGAGAAGGCAACTTTCCAGAGCGCGGCAGCTGGTCAGACAGCTCCTTCCTGCTCCTTTCCTCTGTTATTTTCCTTAAAACCTGATGACTTCCAAAGTGTTTCAGGCTCAAAGTCCATTTTATAGGAAAACACTAGAATCCAGTCAACTGATCCCTTCATACACAAAAGCACCTAACAGGAAAGTCCCCAGGGTAGGGCTGGGTTCAGAGGCTGGGGTTAAACAGCACTGATGCCAGGGCCTGGCAGTGGGCCACAACATTCACCTCTCCAGCAGACAAAGCTCTGCTCCTGCTCAGCACTCCCCTGAGAAGAGCCAGCCGCAATCAGGCACCAGGCCTGGGTAGCAGCCTTGCCCTATCTAGCCCCAAACTGCATCGAGAGCCTAGCAGCTTCCATCAGAATGAGGCCCTGACAAAAATTGAGAACAACATGCTATCCAAGTCAGCTGGGGCCGTAATTGGGAAGATGCAGGGCAGGATTAAGACAGCAAATTGCAAACCCAGGGCTGACACTTGGGCAATCAACTCCGAACACTCAGAAAATATACCTTTTTAGCAATAGGATTGTCACTCCTATTGTATTGACAACATGAACATTTTAAGAATTCTGCTTTCCACCTTACTTTTGGTACCAGGAAGCTCACAGAATTCTCACCTGTTGCTATACACAGGTCTGCTGGGAATGCTCTACATTCTGGCCCTGTCATCTGAATTTATTTTTTCCTTCTAAGTATTATAGCAACTCCTGATAGCTATGTTTAGATCCCCGGAAGCCCAAAGGGTATCTTACACTGCACTGAATTGCGAGGAGAAGAATGTTGCTTATCACTGGAAGCACTAAATCTCTCATCTGTTTGAGACAATAGTGCAATGGTCAGGTCCAAGTATGGCCCTGGGGACACCAGCTGGAGACAGCCAAGCAGTCAGGAGGGGACCATGGAGCACATGGGCCCTGAGCTAAGTCATGTACAGGGCCCACCATGTGGGGACAGTGTTCAGGAGGGTAGGGAGTCCCATGGCACTCAGGACTCTTGCTGAGAAGCTGGACCATTTGACCAATCTTGCACCATTACTGACTTTCCTTGCTGTCCCAAAGCATGGTTCACCATGACACAGCCACTAAGCACAGGTTTACAGCGAGACACCTTGGCTTGAAGGCCTAACCCTGCTGTGTGACCTAGAGCAGGGAGCTAACCTCTCTGAGCCACAGATTTTAAAAGGGGAAGTGACCAAGTCTATACGACTACCATCAGTCCCTAGAATCTCAAGGCTACATCACGTGGCCCAGATCCGGGAAAGGACTGATCTAGGGCCAGGTGCTGCCCAGCCCAGCAGCCCTGCTGTGTTTCTAGCAGTCCAGGATAACGAGGTCCTCTCCTCATCATAGCTAGGCCTGGAGATTTTCCTCTATGAACTTGGCACAGGATTCCCCACCCCCCACAGCCCTCGCAGCTCTCCTACACAGGGATCTCTTTTGGGCAGCATACTCTCTGCTCCAAGGAGAGCAGCAACTCAGAGCTGCCCTGCACCTCTGTGGGGGTGGCCTGGTGGTTTTCAACCTATTCTTCTGCAATATGATGATGTCTTTGTTAGTTGCTTTACTCCGCCCTAGCTGATCAAGACTGTGGGGCCCCTGTGGAGCAAGGTAAGGGAACAGAGTGCGAGCTTTCCCTATGTGTGAGGCAGCTGGTGGTGGCAGTCGCGCAGACACAGTAGGGTGTTTAATTTCCCGCAACCAAGTGGCCAACGTGGGCTAAGAATGGGTGTGTCACAAACATTATTTCTCTCACAAACCTACAAATCAGTCTCTCATACACCAGCAAGAAATCTGTGAAAAAGCTTGCCAATGCTTTCTCATATGCTCTTGGGTAGAAGAAATTGGTTCCAAACACCTGAAAAACTTTCCTGCTAATACACATTGGCTTTCTCTCTTAGAAAGTCCATCGTTCTTCCACAGAAAGTCTATTGCCAAAGGTAAAATTCTAACATGAGTTTGAGGCTGGGGGACAGCATGGCTTACCTTACTCAGTGCTCAGTTCCCAAAAAGCAAAGCACTGGTGCTGGGACTAGATAGCCTGGTACAAGAGGTTGGGACTAGATCATGGGGCATCTGCAGAGCTGAATGAGATGCAGATCAAAGATGTCGATAGTGGAGCTCAGCCACAAAACTTTTAGAGGAAGACACTAAGGTCATTCTTTAGAAACCTGGATTAAGCAATAGCCTCTTAGATGTGACATCAAAAGAGTTGCAATCAAAACAAATAACTAGGACCTTAAAAAAATAATAACTAGGACCTTTATGAAAACTTTTATGCTTCAAAGGCAAGACAGTACAAAGACAACCATGGAAAGGGCAAAAACATTTGCAAACTACCTTACACCAAAAGCCAGTGAGGTTAGTGACCCACAGAAGACCCTGAAGCCTCCAGCCCGATGCTGCATAGTTAACTCAGACAGCTCCCAAGTAGAAAAGGACACAAGAATCCCATCTGAAAGCAATCAGAGGGCCATGTGGTGTGGGGTATGCTGGTTTTCTTCTCCTGTACCCCAAGAACTTCGGGGAGATGGTTCTGCTCAGGGATGTAGGCCGGGCTCTGCAAGTCCTGCAGGGAAATCTCTGACCTGCACTTTGGGCAAGATTGCAGCTGCTTGTAATGATTTTTGGGAGACAATAATCCCCACAGTTCAGTAGGGTAAGGGAGAAGCATTACAATATAAATGTTATTTAGCAACCACGGCCACCGCTATGAGTTATTTCCTGCAGGGCAGACGGTGAAGCCTGAATGTGGGTCCTATACAGTGGCACAGTGGGTTCATGCCAGTCACCTTTAGTTGGTCTGTTTGGTGTCAGGGAACGCTGGCAGAGGTGGCCAGTTCCCTGGCAGCAATCTTGACTATTTCTGTGAAAACACAGGTCAATTCCTTTTAAAAGCCAGCCAAAAAAAAAAAAAAAAAAAAAAAAAAAAAAAAAAAAAAAAGCAGCACAGCAGAACTGATCCCATTACCCACCTGCTGTACCCTGTACATGTGAAGCAAAAAACGAAGATCTCTTCACCTTTGAAGGCCTCCCACAGGGGCACATGACTTCTCTTGCAGTCACAGACACACATCACTACAAAGGGGTCTATGCCATCAGCGTGGCATGAAATAGGTGAGCTGAATTTAAAGAGCCCCAGACACCCATGTTTACAAAAGTTTCATTAAGTGCCTTTTTTTCTTTTTAAAGGTACTGGGTCCTAGCTCTCTTTCTGTTTTGTACCAGAAATTGAACCCAGGACCTTGCACTTGCCAGGCAGGCACTCACAACTAATAATTGCTCCTGGGCCCGAATCCTAGCTCTTTTGTATTCCTCCCCACCTCTTGAGACAGGATCTGACCCAGGCCATGCTTCAACTTGTGATCCTTCTACCCTGGCCTCCTAGAGTGCTGGCCTTTAGGGTTTAACAAGATTCAGGCCTAGCAGAGCAGTCGTTCTTTTTAAGGACAGTAGCAGGGTCTGCTCCAGGGAGCCTGGCCGCTGTCTGGGGTGGGCTACCCTGTGTTCCCCGAGAGTGTACATCCACAACCACGGGTCAGAGGAGGTCACTGTAAGGGGCCCAGCCTTATTCTGGGGCCAAATGTCTAAGAGATAACAAATGTCAGTGATAAAAACCAATTTGCAAAGCAGGCCCAGCCCTGGCCAAGGCCAAGCAGGTCTAATGACCTCACCCTTCAGTTACTCCTTCTTCCTCTGACCTCTACTTCTGCAAGCCTGTGAGACAAGTTTAGCCTCTTCCTCCTTTGACAGCCATGGAAAGGAAAGCGCGGACAACACCTTTGCCCCATGCCTGTCACTATCCTGGTGCTTGCCACATAATGAAATAGTCATCATTTCTAGGATCCCTTGAATTTGAGGATCTTGACCGTCCTGAACAGAGCCTTGAGTGTTTGCCCTAGCACATATCTTGATGTGTAAAGGGTGCCTCAAAGAAAACAAAGGCCATTGGAACAATGAATACAGGTGGAATGGGTAAGGTTGGGGGATTTTAGATCTAATAGAAGCAACCCCTCTTCTCATTTAGTCCCCTAGTAGGACTAAAGTTTTCCATGGGGGGAGAATTTCTTCTGTGAGACCAGGTGTTCACATCCACGGTGCTGGAATCCAGTGCCTTGATTTTATTGCCTAACAAACATGCAAGTGACCAACCATGAAATTACTGTCACTACCATAGTGCCATAGTCCCTACATAAAAAGCCAAAGGACTCCTCCATCCTGAAGAAACATGGGCAGCAACCCTGGCAACTAGATGGGGACTCAGGGGTGCTCCATTAATCCAACTGCAGAAAAATGGTGAGGGAGAGTAACCGGAGATTGCAGCTGCCACCACAAGCCTCAACCAGCGCAACAGTGAGAAGACCCCGGAGGAGCTGCAGGAGGAGGAGGAGGAATTTAACACAGGTCCGCTCTCTGTGCTGAGCCAGTCAGTCAAAAGCACTCGGGTGTACTCAGCAACTGCTGCAACAAAAACTCCATCCAGATGAAGGCTTTTGACAGGAACCGCAGATGGTGCTGGAGAAGGTGAAGGAGATGTGGACTGAGGTACCCAAGAGCAGCAAGGGCTAGAAGTATTCCAAGCCAGACTGCTGCATCTCCAAGATGTTCCCATGCGGGAACGCAGTCATCCTGGTGCTTTAGAACTCGTTAGTCATTGGCTGTAGGCGCCTCTTTCCTGCTCTCAGGACCTGTTCCCTGCTTGTGATGTCCTTTATGGCTGTAGTGATAATAAAGTGCTACATTTAAAAAAAAAAAAAAGGTGGGAGGGTAGGGTTGGAAGAAAATGTAAACATCCTGCAAGACAGTGGGTGGGAACTGCCATTTCTCACATGGCATCTGTCGCTCAGCTAAGCCTGCTGCAGGTCCAGTGCTGTATTTTGCGAAAACAAAAATATGACCCTGGTTGCAGCACTGGCATTTACATGACGCTCCCTTTGGTAACTGGCACACAGAGAAATTAGGCAGCAGCAAATGCTCAGCCACAGGTGACAACATGTGGTGGTTATTGTCAAAAAGCCTCGTGGCTCATGCCATGGGTGGTCAGGGCAGTGAGGGTGCGAGAATAGACCCAGCAGGTGCTGGGTCTCACTAGAAGCCAAACAATCCTGCACATCTGCCAGCCTTGCCATCACTGATGCTCTCAACTGCCCAGTGAATGGGCTGGAAGGCAGTTGCAAATAGAAGTCTACTGCTTATATGAATAAAAACGACCAAGATGAAGCAAATGGTATAATATCCAAAGTGGGGAAAAAACCAGAACTAGACACAACTGAAAATCCCCCCACGTAGTTCCAATATCACTTCTACAAAAGTGTGGAAGAGAGCTGGTGTTTTTGGCATTATAGGTCCCTCCAAATTGTGTGGCAACACTGGAGTTTGTTAAAAAACTGAAGCAAAGCTAGAGTAAGATTTTGAGACTGGCACCTCCTGGCTCAGAGGGGATGGAAGCAGCTTGGCATGGCCTCAGGTCTGGCTGCTTTCCTCAAATGCAAACATGACCCTCTCTGGGGCTTAGCAACTCTCCCAGGAACAAGGTCTACAGGCACACCGTCCACATCGCCACCCCGCAACAAATCCAAATCTAGCTAGGTTTTAAAGAAAACACCACCCTACCACACAGCTGAGAACCAACCCAGGACACCACCCCTGACCCCAGCCCTGAAGGACAGTTATAATGCCACACAGAATGTGCAGTAAGGAATGAGGATGACAACTGCTGCTATGGGACAGACCGTTCGACAGGGAAATTTATTTGCTGGCAGACTTCCGACTGGAGCCTTCCTTAGCCTTGGCTCACTGCCATGCAAATAAAATAAAAATCAATATCCTTGGGTTCGCAAAAACAGTGTGTTAACAATCACACTCCAAACAACTTAAATAATATTCCTCGTCCCATACCCCAAATAACAGTGAATGCTTCTGTTAGGAGGCAGTGCAAAATAAACAGAAAGAAAAAAAAAATAAGGCAATTTTGCAGGTCTTCCTTCAGCAAAACCTTTCCCCGACTTCAATGAGGAGATAATCTTTCTGTGATTATGACCAAACCCTCCTGTTGCTTAGCAACGCATAATTAAGGAATATGTTTTCAAATCCGCTTTGCAAGCCCAGCCATTATCAGATGAAATTACTGGAGCAACAAATGTCATCGCCATGCAAATTAGTTGGTTGCAAAGAAAGAGTATTTGACTGTGGGAGAAAGCACAGTCCCTCAGAAAAATTATCTGACTGCCCTCCTCTTGCACATCCATTGCAAAAAGTCAAATAAAGCATATGGCCACACTTAAAAAAAAAAAACCCATGAGGCAAAACAAGAATCTTGAGCAACAGAAAACAGATAGACCAAGGCAAGGGAGAAATAAAGTCTGAGCTGAAGGTCAATTCTGTGACGCAGCAGAGGCCTGAGAGCTCCCTGCAGCTTTATCTCAGGGATTTGTGAAAACCTGGCTCCCAACAATCACAGTTGTTTCTGGGGTACTGTCAAAAGATAGATCTTATGCGTTATCCTTATACCTCCCCATAACACTGGTAATTCAGAAAAAAAAATTCAAGAAAAACGATCCACTTCTATAGAACTATGATGCAGGAGGTAAAGGAAGAAAATTGATACATATTTTAAATTTTTAGTGAAGACCATTTATATGTATAATACAAATTCTAATTATTCAGAGGATGTCAACCCAGAAGTTTAACCACAACATCCAAGGAAAGATGTATAATTAACCACATTTTGGCCTATGCTTTGCAGAAAACCACCTAGCGTCTATCTCCCTTTGAGAACTTGGAAATATATTCTTTCTACAAGTAAGCAGAATTCCCAGCTGCATTTTCCAAACTGAGATTACGTCTGTTTTTGAAACGGGGAGTTCCAAGGGATCCCAACATCTTGCTTTCACACACACGTGTGAGAATGACACATTTTTATCTCCAGAGTGGTTAATCCCTGCTTCTGATACTGCACACAGGCCCTGCAGAGGTATGCTTCGGCACACTGAAGTACTTCGAACCACAAATGAGCCATGCCCAATTTAAAGAAGGTGTTTAACCAAACATTCTTGCCTCTTCCAAAGCTACCCAAAGTGACCTAAGGAATCACTAACCCTCCTGTGCTGAAGATCTGTTCTGGAGGACTGGAGTCTCCCCAGAAAACAGCTGCAGCTCAGCACTATATGGAGGAATCTACAAACCAACATGGGTTACCCTGATATGCAAATCTGTTGCGCCTAAGACAACTTGTGTCCACTGGTTAGCCTGGAGGCTGGCATGGCACCATGGCTTCTAGTTTGGCAGGAGGCTGTGGCAGGTGCATGAAACATGTATGGCATGTGCATATGTGTTTGTCTGCTCCTAAACTGGCCAGTGGGGACTTAATATCTCATGCGCAACCCTTCCCAACTCTCCCCAATCACATCCTCCCTAAGGTCCCTAACAAAGGCAGGAGGTCAGGGTGTGTTACTTGGCTCTGGTGCAAGCATGGTAGACACGATGATGGGCGCCCCTGTCCGCCGAGCCACCTTCTGGTACGATGAGTGTGGTGTGTGGAGGCTCTGGCTCGCTGGTGGCAGGGTAGATGGTTCCACAGGGACTCCAGGCTTCCGCAGGAGCTTGGGGCTGCCATGGGGGCTGGGCAGTGGAGAGGCAACCACACTGCGTTCTCGCTTCAGCAGCTCCATGGGCACTGTGTACGAGGTGGAGTAGGCCGTTCTGGGGCCTGGGTTTGACAAGGCCACCCCAGCTTGCTGAGGGTAAGAAGGACCCAGCCGTGCCGTGAGGGCACAAGGGGTGGGAGAGCTATAGCCAGAGTTGGAAGGTAGGTGGGGAGCTTGAGGGCTGACCCCAGGGGCAGAGTAGGTGGCTGTCTCTAGGAGGTGCTGAGAGGGTGCACTGGAAGGGCGGCGAGCCAGGTCTCCGCCTTGCGGGGAAACCATCTGCAGAGGCCCTGCAGGCTGGGGTTGCAGGGCTGTGGCACCCAGGGAAGCCAAGTCATTGGGAAGCAGCTCACTCCGATGGCTGAAACTGCTGGACCGTGTGCGGGGCAGGGGGCCTGCCCGGTTCTGCCTCCGAAGCTGCATCTCAGTCCTGCAGCTGCTGACCAAGCGGCTCAGGACTCGGGCCTGGCCGAGGTTGGGTGCAACAGATTTGATGTCTGCATCCTCCAGAGTGGCCAGGGCAGCAGGGGAGTCAAACCCTTGCTGCAGGAGGGCTGCCAGAGTGGCCTCTGCCACACCCTCTGCCCGCAGTAGGGCCAGGAACTGTGGGAGCACACTCCTCTTGCCACCAGGTCCCTGGAACACAGGCAGGTCAGCCTCGTAATTTTCGTAAGTCATCTTAGAGTGGACATTTTCTGGGGGAGGCCCATAGCGTCGATTCAGGGAACCTGGGGCCACTCCTGTGCTGTTCTCAGAAGGAACAGCTGAGCTGGGGTCAACAACCAGACATGTAGGGGCGACTTGTCTGGCAGGGTTAGAATCAATAGGTCTCTCACCAACATTGTTGTATACCTGACTGGATGGGTAGCCAGCCGTCTCAGCTCCAAACCTGGCATCTGGCAGTTCTCTTCCATACTGCCCAGGAGACGGGGCTCTGCCCTTTGTCTGCTGCCCCGGAGGAATCATTTTATCTCCAGGATCCCGGTACAGGTGGCTGGGGTCCTGCAGGGCAGGTAGCTGGCCTTGAATGTGTTCCCATGGCGATCTGCTGCCAAGGACTCCATAGTTGGGCACTGGCTGGCCTGTTCCTGGGTCCTGATAGTAGGGAGGCTCCTTGGGTGCCCTTGTGCCTCTGGATGCGTCGCCGTAGTAATCTTGTGACAGGAGGGCGCTGCGACCAGACATCACTGCCTGCCTGCTGTTGTAGAAGGTGAAGTCGGGAGTGGAGCCCTTCCTTGCAGCCAGCGAGTTATAAAAGGCCTCCCGGTAGAGGTAGGGCTCGGGCCCCCTGGGCAAGGCGGCGTGCTGTGCAGGGTGGTTTGGCAGCTCACACCAGGTTCCCTCGGTCGAGCCATACGTCAGAGAGCTTCTCCTTCCCAGGGGTGGCAGAACCTCAACATTCTCCCAAGGGCTCTCATACCAGCCAGCAGCATCCCAGCTCTGTGAACGGCCAATATTGATATGCCTGCTGGGAACCGGCATCGGCAGAACAAACGACTGCAGGCGAGGTGGGAGAGGAAGGCTTTCTTCATAAATCTTCAATTACGAACATCAAAACCAGACCTAGCTCTATGTGAATCCTTCTGAGACGCCAGGAACAACCAACTGGGGGTTTCTGTTTCAAAGTGCAGCCTAAATTATTAATCCCCGAAACCTTAGTAGGCTAAACAGCAGCCTCACGGTAACTTTGCCTCACTCCCGCAGAGGAGGCGAGGAGGTCTGTTTTGTGCAGCTCCATCTCAGAAAGAAAGCTGTCCCTGCCAGTCCCCCTGCCTAACTGCTGTGCTCACATGGACCTCAGCTCTCTCAGCATGCGGATTAAGAGCTAAATAAAACCCCTAAAGCTTTTGTTCCATGTGACATCACGTTAGACTGATGAAGCCGGCTGCCTGCTCCATCCGGGCCTCCCAACCTGCAGCTGGGAATTATCCCGAGCTGTACCTCCAGCTCATCTGCCTCCTTTCCCTTCACCAGGGTGCTTTGAGGACAAGCATTACCTCCCTTTCCCTTCTGCCCACCCCCAGTTGGGTTGCTTAAAAGTGGAGGACAGCAAAACAAGACCAATTCCACGTCAGTCCAGTTGTAATCCTTCTTCCTGATGAAGCGTTAATCCGTTGCGGAGAGCTAAGAACAAACCAAATGTGGTGAGCAGGAAAGTCTCCTGTGTGATTCTAGAGAGCAAGGTGCACCAAGAGATGGGCCAGGACTGCATCCTGATGCTGGAACTATGGTTCCGGAGCCAATGTTAAATGGCTCAAAGCCAGAAAGATTCCTTACCTTATGATCTCCGTGCTTTCCCACCACCAGGGGTAAAACCCAAGCACATGTGTAACCCGGCATTTATCATTTTATTTAAGACAACAACAGAGGTCAAGGGAAAAAAAGACAAGACCAGGAAGCACCATACCCATAGTCATCTTCCTGAAAGGTGTGTGAAAGGGTGTGTGCATGTTTCCATGCACCCCATGTTTTTATCCCCGTGGCAGGGGAGGCAAAAAACACAAAAGGGGCTGCTCAGGGAGCCACCGAGGCTCGCTATATTTAAATGTTTTTAAATGAGGTCATGGACATAGTTGTAGCCATTAAATCTAAATACATTGTGCCTTCACCCACACTGCTCTCAATTTTAGATTCAACTAGAATCTTCACACAAAAATTGAAAAAAATTTCAGTTATAATGTGAGAAACACTGACAATTTACTATGCTGTGTAAAAGTGAGTACAGCCAGGACCAGTGGGTGCACAATAATGCCAGGCTATCCCACCCCACCTACCCTTGTCCTAAACGGTACATATTAAAACTCTGGGTCAAACTCTGCCTAAGCCACTGCAGTGCCCAGAGAAGTGCTGGTCTCCAAAAGCCAGGACTTTCATGGTCACTGATGGATCAGTGAACAACTAGCCTGAGGGGCCCAGCCCAGGAGACCCCAAAGCACATAGTTACTGCTCCCACACCTGAGACCCCTACTTAGGATGGCAATGATAACAAAGACTCAAATTATGTGAGAAAATGGCCTGGGTAGGTGGCAAGGAGACCCAAATTCTCTCCCAGTCCCCCCACATCCTAGGATGCATTGAAAAAGTAAACAAAAGTGGGTCAAAAAGAAGTCACGCTGAAAAGTGTTGGATTCCTATGTATAAAGTAGATTTTTTAGTGCCAATTTCTGTAATTTTTCTCCTGGCATAGTCACAACTATGGGAGAGGAATGGGTGAAGAAGGCCGAGGGTATGGGCTGGCCACCTGCAAACCAGTATTTGCACAGCTCTGGGGTGGGTTTACGGAGAGGATATACAAGAGCCAGGAAAGCTGGGCGTGGTGACCCACACCTCCAAATCCAACACTCAGCAGCCTGAGGCAGGAGGATCTGAAGTATGAGGCAAATTGTCTCAAAATAAAAATAAAAAGGATTGGGGAGGTAGCTCAGTGCTTTCTGGTTCAATCTCCAGTACCAGAAATTAGAACAAATTTACATAAAACAGAAATGATCAGGAAAATATGCGACTGCACCATTCCGCAGGATACAGGGCAGTGCTGCTGTGGGGGTGAGGGCAGGAGTCCTTCCCTCCACATCTGAGATTCCCAGCATGACAAGGTGAAGCCTCACCCTAAAACAAAAACATGACCAGCTAACTTTCCCCAGGTGGCAGCTCATAAATGTTTCTCTCTTCCATTCTTGGGGTTCTTAAAACACGGGGCTCTAATAGGCACCCTGGAGTACGAGGATTCAGCCTCACTGGGTTCCCACTCCTCCTCCCACTGAAAGACAGACACACAGCTGGCAGGCAAAAAGAATTGCCACAGTCACAACACACTCATCTTTAGCAAAGGCTTCAAAATGAGGGCACACTTTCAGCATTTGTGGCGTGTCCGCTATATTCCCAGTCCAGCACAAGGTGTTTTAGCTAACTGCTGGTATAACTAAACCCAAGACAGTGCTTCATGTGTGGATGTGACATCACATCACAGATGTTGCGGGATGTGGGTGTGAGGACCTTGTCACAGGACCTGGAGGTGGCAGCACTGGGAAAGAAGCTGGGCTTTGACAAAGAACTCCCAAACCAGGGGGAGCTGTGCTCTTCTCAGGGGTGACTAGGGAAACTTATTTTAACAAAGGAACAGTGATAGCTTCCATACCACTAGAAAACCTACCAACCAAAGAACAGCAACAACACTCCAAAACACCCAGCTCTTTGTACTGAATATCAGAAATTAACTCAGATGTCAGAGCCAGCCAGCAACTGGTCAGCACTTTGGTATTAGGTCACTTGCCCATGCTGTTCCTTCTCTGCCCTTCCTTGTGTTAGCATCAAGTGACCCAGCTTGTGGTGCAGACAGGTCCCTTCAGAGAGAGCTGGATCAGTTCAGAGCCCAGCAGCCTGTGCTGTGTCTTTCTGCAGCAGGTGGCTCTTGGTGACTCACTCACTCACTGCCACGAGTTGCTAAGCCCCGTATGCTCTAATCAGAGCAGGGTCAGACTTAAGACGGTTAACCTGTGAGCTCCTAAGAAACTAGCAATGTTTCTTAGCTGGCTTTTGCACTGAGTGGACTCAAAGGGGCCATCTCAGGGGCAGGGTGGCCAGCAGAAGGCAGGCTGCAGGATTGAGCTTTATTTCTGCTGCACAACCACGAGGCCCAGATTCCATTCCCACAAACTTCCAGCCTGTTCTGCTTGGAAGCCGCTCAACCTCACACAGCCTCTGCTCTGCAATCTGCCAAATATTATGACAGATGTTTTCCTCTGTTAGGCAGAAACACCTGGACGTGGACTCACAATTTTCCAAACACTCTGGCACTCTTAAAAAATTTGCAGACTTTTAGAAAGGCATGTTTTCCTGAAACACTGCATCTTGACTAACAAGACAAGATGGGACCGGTTTCTGAAATAGCAAAGTTTCATGGACTTAATTTTTGAATTCTGCAAGGAAAGACTATTTCTATAGAAAAGTATACAAAATGAAAAGAAAATGATTGTCTAAAGTTAAAATCTAGGTTCTTAAAATTAAGAAAGACAACAAAAATCTCCTGCAGACAAAATAAATCCAAGAAAAAGTTGAATCTGAAATGGCCAACTCAGGGTCCTAAGTGATGTCTTACTCCTCACTTACCCTGAGATTCCCTGTGCAACTTAAGGCCAAGATTCTGAAGTACAGACAGCTACAGAGACCCAGAGTTCCAGCAGGATCCCAACAGTTCCAGAACCCAGAGAATAGGTGGGGATGGGGACAAGGGCTCTGGCACCAGGAAGCATCCCTCTCTCTCAGTAAGCATTCCTTATTTGACAGGGACCATCAGGATGGGAAAGGACATTTCTCTTGGTTTAATCTCAAGAAACAAAATCAGTGTCAGGTGGAATCAGAACACACCTACAGGCTGTGCCACTAATATCACTTGGCCCAGCTACTTGCCCCCCACACATCTTGTTGTCCCCTGCCTGTGGAAACACAACTGAGGTCAGGTTGGCCTCAAGGCCTCTGAGAACAGCTCACACACAGAAGGCAGCCAGCCTCAACTACAGGGCTGGGTGGAACTGTCTTTCCTATGGGGGACCAGCATGGGTTGGGGGCCATACTCTGGTCCTCCTCCAACCCACGCTCATGAGAAGTGAAACTCCCGGAGGCCTCTCCATGGGGAAGGCCAAGTCTCCCAAAAGCCAGCACCTCCCCAGGGATGCAAATGTGGTACATGAGTTATACACGGACTTTTCACAGAGACAAAGCCAAAACAAGTCTATAAAAGACTTCTTAATTCAAATGAGCATTAGGTTTTTGAATGTTTTGTGTTTCCCAGTTATCTTTCAAAAAGCATCCCCATCTTCTAAAACAGTGTTCTTTTCTTCCAGCTCCTACCAAAGTAACTTGCCTGCTGATCTACCTATCTCGAAGGCAGGCAGGTAGGCTGCACAGGTGAAAGGAGCACACTGTCTGACAGGGTTTAAGGCAGTCAGCATCTGATTACACAGGCATGAAGAAAATGACAAGAACTGCAGACATCAGGAAACCAACTTGTGTGGAGCAGCCCTGGCTGCAGGATGGCATCAATGCCACTCTCTAAGGAAAATCAGAGTGACAGGTGCCTCAGCACCAAGCGACTGTTTCTGGATTAGCTATGTTTTCAGCAGTGCATCATGTCTGTCCAGTAACTCAGTATTAGCCAGGTTCAGTGAAAACCCAGTCTGCATATTGCTTTAGACCCCATTTCTCTTTCTTTTTGTGTAGTGTGGGGATTGAGTTACTCTTCTCCTCTACTTTTGGAAACAGGTTCTTGCTAAGTCACTAAGTCACACACACCAGGCGCAAGCAAACTTGTAATTCTTCAGTCTTCCAGAATTGGTAGGATTATAGGCACGTACCAGTACATTCAGCACAGATCTCATGTCTTGAATGCACTATAAAACTTCTGAAAAAAATGTTACTAAAGTTTAAGTTTGATTCCCATTTGTGGGAAGGTAAAATGACCTGTTTCAAAATCCGCCCTGAATAGGTCAGTGGCCAGAGGTGTGGACACCATCACTGGAGCAACAACACCCACCTGGAAAGGCTGCTGTTGATTCCTCGAGAGCACAGGTGCAAGAAACTGTCCCATACCAAGGGCCCTACAACCCTTCCCTTCTCACAGGCAACGTTACCTGCAAGTTAGAGTACCTGACACCCTCCATCCACACTGCCATGTCTCATCTATCACACCCCAGTTTTATGTCCTTGCTATGTACTGGGCTCAGAACATTCTAGAACTTTTCTCTCTGGTTTGTGATGTTCTTATCATCCCCACCCGCCATGACAATCCAGCTCAACCCTCTGCCATGAAGCCTACTCATTAATTAGTCCAACCTCTGTCACTTTGTCCCTTTTCAAACAGACCAGCAATCTCTTAAAATGAAAAAAGATAAAAACAATCCAGGGGGTCCGGTTGCAGATAAAGGCCATAGTTTCGTGTGAGTCTTGTTCCTCCACAACATGAAGTGTCTATGTCTCATCACATGCTTGGCTGAGCATGACACTTTTCTGGGCGCAGAGGACTCAATGGTGGCACGGACAGACAGTCCCTGCTTCTGAGGAAGCTCAATAACAGAAACAAGTATGCAGTTACTAGGAGGGACCCACCCAGGACCTACTAGAGACTACTCACTTTTGGAAGCCCTACGAAAGTACTAGAGACTGGACCTACCAGAGACTACACACTGCTAGAGACTACACACTTTTGGAAGCCCAAGCAGCTCCATCTGCAAGGTCCTATCCTTGAGGTGCACATGTGACAGCAGAGCCAGGACTGGTTGCAAAGTCCCCTCTTAGAATGCAAAAAGTCAAATGTTCACCCCACTCACTAGTGTTGAAGAACGAATGCCTTTACCCCTGGATGCCAATGGAAGGACTCTCTTGGCACAAATATTTCCTAGTGAGGATAAGGTAACAACACTGATAGGTGCTTCGGTCCTTTGGATGAGGTGCCAACATGAAGAGAGGGACAAGAAGTGTGGAAACCTACTATACCATGTGCTCATTGGCATCCAGGATGCCAACCCTTCCAACTACTTTACCATCCTGCTTAGGTGTCTTAGCCAGATGTAGAAAGGAAACACAGACCTTAGAAAGGCATTATGAGGCCCCTCAGTGGATTGAAACATCCGAGTTTTATTAGCAATCCTTACTCAGAACACTTAACAAAATAATGGTCTAGAGAAGTTAGTAAAATCTGATTGGCAAGAGGGATCATCATAAACCCTAACTCTTTGAGGCTCTGAGAAAGGAAAGAGAGGCCATAAAGTTGACAGCTGTAGTATCCTGGGTTTCTGGTTCTCCCCAAATAATGTGGAACATTCTCTGCATCTGTGTGAGGCACTATCTGTGGGGATGTGGCTAGGGCTACCTCCAACCGTATACAGCCAAGGCAACTTTCCCAGATGCTCTGTTCCTACAAGGACCAGACACTGTTCTCAAACGTGCTGGGAGCAAGACGATATGCAAAAGCAGGAGGGAAAGACGAGGCAAGTGACTTCAGGGCACTTGATAAGGGTCTGAACATGGTGATGGGAAAAGGTACTGCCAACCAGTGGGTGACAGTGTGATATACCCTGAGGGGGTTAAGAGCCAAAAGCAGCAGCCAAGATCAGAACGAAAGAAAATTATAACTCCCAGCCCCAGCTTGACTCCAGCTACACCACACCTGACTGAGTCCCAGAGCAAACCTAAGAAGCCACAGCACCTGACAGGTGGTAAGTATAAAAAACCACCCATGTGGGGCTGGGGATTTAACTCAGCAGCATAAACACCTGCCTTGCAAGTGTGTGGTGCTGAGTTCGATCCCTGGTACCAATTAAAACAAACAAACAAACCATCCATGAAGAAACTGACAAGTGCGAAGGGGAGCTTCTGCTTGGGTTTGATGTAAGATTAATGTTCGAGAATTAAACAAACACCAAACTAATTCTCAGGTGCAGAAAGACTGGGCATGTGCAATGCTAAGAACCCAATCTCTGGGTGGCAGTGGGGGAGCCCCAGCTGAGGTCACTGCTCGTATTCATCTGAAAAACACGACCAGGTAAGGCAAAATATGAAATCTTTACCCCTTGTAAATAATTTCATTTCTGTTTATGACCTTTTTCCTACCTTTACATTAGTAGAACACTGTTTTAGTGTATTCATTTATATCATGAAGTTTTTAGCCACGTCTAGTTGACTACTGGATATTTACACAGCTAAAGTAATTACAGCTAATCACTTAATTGCTGGAAGTGTGCATAACTGCCTGATCCCAACATATAATTAAAATGTACAGCAACATTATGAATCCCATTTTTTAAAATCTACTTTTTGGGACTTTTAAAAGCTATTTATTAGAAATGATCTTGTGTACCTAACAGGCTTCAAGACTGTTTCTCTACAAATGGCTGTATAAAACTAAACAAGTAGCAATTGAACAACACATTTAAAGAGAGAAGGAAAGACTAGGTAAATTAAACAGCTATCTAGAACAAAAACATCAAAATAAACAAAACAAACTGATTGTGGCCCAACTCTACGGGGGGGGGGGGGGGCGGGGGGCGGCAATTATCTTGCTCTTTGGGTTTGGACAGGCACCTAGCAGAAAAGAATGACGACAAACTGGCCTTATCCCAGCGGTACGTGTTGGCTGGCCCTGCACACCTCTGCCACTTCAGATCCCTTAGTGGCCTGGAAGCTCAGCTGGGTCTAAGATGTGCTCCTACAGCCCACGCACAGTACTGGGGAACATCTTCATACATGTGTTTCCAGGGTGGCGAGCTAGCCCCACTAAGAGCAGAAGAGGGCTGCCAAGGAAGGAAGGCTTTCTTCTATCTCATCCCTGCAGCGTGTTCTCTGTGACTTCTCTTGCCCTCCTTGGAGACAAAGTAGATATAAGACTTTATTCTTCTTTTTTCCTTTTATTCTATGCTCAGGAGAGGAGTCCAGAAGTAAGCAATGCTTATCATGACTGTTTAGGAATGAGTTACATAGTAAAGTCATAAATCAGCTGGATATTTCCTTCAGAACCATTCTTCCACATTTCTAAGACATTTCAACAAAATGAAATGTCTACCTTTTTTTGAAACTGAATTTTCAACAGCCACAGAGAAAGATGTTATTTAGAGACTGATCTGACTATAAAAAGATTGTCTAATGAAAAGCCATCAGCAAAGCCACTATAGTAAAGTACAGATCTACTAATGCAGGGCTGCAGAAAATGCATCTCTGTGTTATTTTTGAAAAGCTGAATGGTGGTAAGCTGTGGTTATGCAAACATTTGGGGGCATACTAAGCTAGCATTAGCATGATGCATTGTGGCATTAAAACTTTCGGGCTGGTACAATCCACGAAGCAATGTGTCAATAATGCCATTGAGCCAAAAAGACAGGAAAGCTAGTACCTAAATTATACATCAAAAGGAAAGCTCACAATCTGGTTCTGACCAGCCTGTGTTATCAAAGGCTCTACAATTACTCTTACACAACAGCACATGAGGATTGTTTGGTAGTAGGCATCAAGGAAAAGCAGAACATGAATTATAAGTATCAATAAATAGGAAGGTTGTTTCACAAAAATTAAAATGTGGTTTTTAAGTGAGCTTAAAAGATTATTCATTATTTCACCAGATTTGGATAGTCCCAAAGAGTTTGGCAGCATCCATTTCTCAGAGCAGAGATGTCACCCTCTAGAACAGAAAGGACAGATTCTGAGCATGGAGAGCAATGATGCTCTGTATCATCCTTCCTTGTGTAGATGCTGAAGCCTCAGAGGCAAACAGCCAGGAGTGCATGAAGAGACTGGAAAAGGAATGTTTCATTGATGAAGGGCTCGACAAGCCTTTGAAATGCAGGAAAGGATTCTGGGAATATGTGTAAGCAATGATGTTTAGGTTTTTGCCAGACTAGCTCAACTGGTGATAGGAGCAACAGGCAGTGGTGGGAGAATGGGGTAGGTGGGTGGTGATCAGAAGGACTTAGCATTTCCAGAAACATTTAGTTCTTTTAAACCCAGGGTAAGCAGAGTAACTACAGAATAGGGTATCTTCATGCTTTTAATCCCCAAAAATGAGACCAATACACCGCTGAAGAACACAGAGATAGTGTTGGGGTGGAGAACAGGACATGGGGAAGGGGAGAATAGTTGGAGAAGATCTCTGGATATCCATGCTAAAACACTCTACAAATGGCTCAGTTGACAAAACAGACCAATGAGAATCTAAAGATATTTTGTGTGTGTGTGTGTGTATGTGTGTGTGTGTGTGTGTGTGTGTGTGTGTGTGTATGCTAGGCATGCAAAGCCTTCAGGCAGAACAAATAGCAAAATTCATGGAGCTGGTAGAAGAAAAAGACCAAACAGTCCGAGTACTGGGCACAAATCTGGTAGCCAGCTGCTAGCACCTGGGAAAAGGGCATCACCGATGGGTCTAGACGTAGAGGTGCCACAGAAACTTATTAGCTTATGAGCAGGAGGAGCAAAATTTACAGATTAAGAGGAATACCTAAGTAACTCAACATGGGCTCACTGATGATGATTATCAAGAAATTTTAAAAATTTGAATGTTAATTTTTTCAATGCTACTCTTTCTGAATAGTAGCACATATAGCCAAAGATAATGACAGACTTTTGGCTATAAGAAAAAATTTCACGTCAAAAATGCACAACTACATGGAAGGTTGGTGAACAATGTGTGAGACAGACTGGAAAGCACAGACAGCATCTCTGTCTATGGCTGGTTTACCGAGCTATGGAAGTAGGGAGGAAAGCTCATGACTCTTCCCCCCATTTGACTGATGTGGTATGTTGAGAGCATATTTGGGTGGAGGGCTAGAGTCCGTCCCATACTCTCCTAATACTAACCTTACAAAGATGATCCACTAAAGCTTTTGGAAGATAGGAATCCACTTGAACTCAAAGTCAATTTTAAACTCCTCTCCCCAATCACATAAATTCAGAATGTAAAACATGCTACAAATGATTGATTTTAAATCTTTAATTATATCAATGCTAAAAGGCCAGGGAATTACTTTAGACTCTCTTTAGACATAAGAGAGAGAATGACCAAACCCAACAGCTGAGAATACGCAACAGGATGTAAAAAACCAAAATGGCTAAAACCAGACGTACGAGGGAAATGTGAGCATAGTGTTTATCAGACTGTACTACAATGAAGTTATATTCCTAACAACAGGCACGCTGTGATAGTTATGTAAAAAAAATGTCCTAAAAGGAGATACATGCGGAAGGTACTAAGAGTAAACCATACTATCTACAAAACTTTTCAGATGTCTCTGAAAAAAATCCCACGCTCATACACACAAATATGCCTTGATATAAAGAAAGCAAACATTATCCACTTAGAAGTATAGCTGTAGGAAATACTGGCATTCATTGTACTAGTCTATCAACATTTCTTAGGTTTTTAATGTTTTTGAAAAGTTTGAATGTTTACTTGAAAAAAAAACAAGGGTTGCCAAGTTCTTTACGTTACACCAGAATCCCACAGATGCAGGGGGTGTCCTTATTCCCAGTACACAGTCAAAGGGTGTGGAACAGAAGGTCTTCAACCTCCCCCACCCCATGTGGTTTGAGCCACATCGATTTAAGGACAAATAATTCCATATGGGTGGCTGCAGGGAAAGACTCTGGGGTGCACATTCCTGCCCATGATCACGAGGCCAACTACAATGAGTATAAAGGGGGGTAGAGCCCACTTCATTCCCCTCTGCAAGAAGCCCTGCAAAGCACCAGTAGCCACCCCTAGTCAAGGCTAGCCTGGTGATCTCTCAAGCCAAGGTGAACTCCAGTACTGCTGATCTGGGTGGAAGGACCCACTGAGCCCCTAGGCACAGGCTCGGGGGTTCTTGCCATCACTAATTAGGAGAGGATGGTGCTTAATCAACTTTTCAGAATATTGTCTCCAAGTTTCAATTAGATTTTAATTATGTTTATTTTTCCTTTCATGAATAAAATACATCCACACATTTTTAAAGATATTAGGGACTTGAACACATCGTAAGGGGCAATGCTGGGCTCTTCAGGAATAACTTGGGATTCATTGTTCTAAGTATCTTAATTTAAAACAGATAAAGTCCACAAACAACAGGAAGTAAAACCGCTGGTCCTAATACATCGCATTTTCATATGCAAAAATAATCTTAGGTGTATGGACGAAATGGAAGAGTTACAAACCTCCCCACTTTTCCTACTGGTCCCCATACCCTCTCCCACCTAAGAAGCCAGGACTGTCCTTTGTGAAGGCCAGGCCCGCTGCCTGCACAGCCAAGCACAAGGTGCAGAAGGTGCCTGGTAGTGGGGAAGGAGCTAGACTGAAGGAGGGCCTCTGGCTTGGAGGTGCTGGGGCCCTGGCACTGGGTCTGGCACAGCTAACTCAGTTGAGCAGGTCCTTAAGCATCTGAGCAAGGGGATATGCCTCTTTCATTCAAAACCGCCAACCACGCTGGCTCTTACCTTCACAAATTCTGTCCAATCGCTGTCGCTTGACTTTGTGCTTATCCACAAGGGCCATTCTTTATCGAACTTTGCAACTCTCTGATTCAAAAGGCAAAGCAGTCCTCTAAGAACTTAAGGGAACTCGCAGGAGTCTGCGTGCATTACGCCACTATGAACCCTGAAACAAGGAGAAAAGAATCCTTACTCTCTGGAGACCTTTAGGACACAGGCCAGCAGGCTACTCAGGACTTGACTGCCATTTTCTACAAGGGACCTGCCATCTGGCCATGCAGTGCCTGCTCTCTTCCATAAAGAGGTTCTCCAAGTCCACTGAAGCAACCTCCTGCTTTCTATCTTGTAGCAGCAAGGAAGCAAGCAAGCAAGGACACGAGACATTAGCAGTTATTTCTGGAGGGAGCAAACAGAAGTATATGGATCTTTTGTTTTAAACTTCACATTAATGACTGATCAAGCTCAATTGTAACAATTTGCACTCTGAGTCCAGAGACCAAGCAACAGCTAACTGAACCTGCCCTTTGTTTCTGTGACCTGCATGATAGCGGTGAGAGGAGGTGGGTACAGTGGAGCTGTTTTATGAACATTTTTGGAATGCTGGGGAGCAGGTCCCAGACACAACTCGTACTGAGATGCAGACACCCACTGTGGCTATGTGGTGCTTTCTACGAGAGAACGGGACGGTGGGGGCCAAAAAGCAAAGCTCACCCCAACACAAGCCCACATGCTGAGGGCATGAAAATAGGGGGTGGAAGACAGCGAAATTTGCCTATGTTGTCTCCCTACATTTTCCTCTGGTGCAGGAGGGGCTCCAAACCGCCCTTGGAGGAGCACTGTCCTAGCCTTGTGAGCCTTGGCACTTGGGTCCCAGCTTTGAGGAATGAGGAACGAGCCTGTCCAGGACCCCCATGGTATTTCCTGAGAAGGAACGCCCATCTGCACTGTGGGGCTCTTACGAGGGAATGCCAAATGTGGCCTGAGGCAGGGGAGCTGCTGCTCAGCCTGTTTTTACAAAGGGTCAGGCCACAAGATGAAGGAGAGTCTGACCCACATTTGCTGTCCTTTAGTGCACTCTTGAGGGCCCAGATCAAGAATCGGCATCCGAGGTCCTAGCGCTGTTCTTCTCTCTCCTCCAGCTGCCTCCCGAAGAATCCTGACCAAGGGCTACCCAGTATTTAGGGAGCCATTCTCTGGTCTCCTGTATTTTACTTCAAATATACAACCAAACCACTGTTATCCAAAGACCAACCATGAAACCCACAAACCACCCACAAAAAAGTTGTCCTTAGTTATCAGGAAACTACAAAGAGAAAAGGAGACAAAAGTGACACTCAAGAGTTAAAAGTGAGGATTCTGATGTATGGTTATCAATTATGCAAAATGCTAGGAGTTACTTTACCAAGGGTCAGACTGTAGGTCTGGCTATTAAAAGGTAGGCGAGTTCCTGATAGTTAATGGCTAATTTCCCAGCAATGAGGCTGAAAAGGCGCCCTAAAGATTTATGGCAATAATTATGTGATTTAAAAAAAAAAAAAAAAAAAGAGCTAGGAAAAAAGCACAGTTTCTAACTACATTAATAATTAATGTCAACACCCAAGGAGGTTCCCTAAAACCTGGAATGAAACCAGGCATGGTTGCTCATTCCAGGAGTCCCTGCACTTTGAGACGATGAGGCAGGTGGATTGAAGCTCAGTGTGGCAACTTAGCAAAATCCTGTATTAAAAAGGTGCTGGAGATGTAGCTCCAGCAGTACAAAGGCCCTGGGTTCAAGGCCGGGTCCTGAAAAACCTGGAAACAGGGTATTAGACAGGGTAGGGTGGTCCTAATTTGACGGAGGTGATCACATGGACACATCTACAGAGCTCTGGTTGTTGGGTTCTCTGGGAAAGACAACCTTGCAAGAGAGGCACCCTAATTCCAGAAAACCAGAGATGAGATGGAGGGGGCCAGGACCTGTGGAAGCAAGCTCTGTACCCACAAGAACACACACGCAACCAGACAGTTAAAAGTTAAAGCCTTCTGCCATGTCCCTTTGCTACGGGTAGTGTTGATGTTCAGATCACAGTCTACCCCTCATCGACTACGGTATGAAAACAGAACTCTGTATTAGCTGCCTCATCCACAGGGTGAGAGAATTAATTAGTTAATATTTGTAAAGTACTGTGGAGATGAAAAATGTCAGCATTAGGATCTGAGGCAAGATGGGTTGTACACCCTCCTCCCTAGCCCCAGTGAGGTATAATCATTCTTTTTGCTTTCCTTTGAATTCTAATTTGTATAATTAGATGGCTTCCTGAAAAATTGATAAGTAGAATCTCGATCATGCAATCAAAGGCAAGATCAGCCATCAGCTTACACAAATGTCTATGTTCTACTATTTTGAAAAGGAAGTACTGACTCTTTATGTCTGGCTTTTCTTGTGCACTTTTTTGGCGTCCTCTTTGCCCCCAGCTGTGGCACGTACCAATCCCACATGCCAGGCCCAACCTTGCTGGCAGTGAATGTGAACTTGCAGGTTCACCAGTTGCTAGGTCTGGCCCAAACCAGTGTCCATAGATTCCATTCCCTTCTGACTAGTATTTCTTGTCGCAGGAAAAAAGGATGCGAAATGTGACATTTTCCTCCTATACTCTTCTAAGAAACAAGCTATTTATGAAAACTTAATTAATGTGGCCATCTTTTTAATAATGCAGCCTGTCCTCAAGCAGAGCTGGGCACTGTGGGGCCTGGCTGATGTCTCCACTGATAACGCCAGCACTCTGCTTGCCACCCTGGCATTGGCCTCCTTTATATCACTGGCTTCCTGTGTTTGCTATGAAAACCGCCCTTGACCTTATATTTTAAGCCACTTTCCACTGATAAATCACAATCATTTAGCCACAGAATTTGCCATCATCTTTTGACACCTTCTAGTCAAAATGTTTAACAAAGACATAAAGGTGGAGAAGGAAACAAAGGCAGAATCTGTCCCATTATCTCATGCTTGCTGAGCTTACACTTCAAAACACTCTAGTGGTGGAGCTGTAGGATGAGGTGGGGTTCTAGAACCCACATGCAGACTGACTCTGAATCATGTATCCTGGAGACTTGTAGAGCAGAGCAGTGTTAACGGTGCCCTAGAGACGTTAAGGATAGAGGAAATGTATGTGGAAAAGTGGTGGGAAGCAGCAGGCCTACAAGAACTGCTTCTGCCCTTTTTGGGCTCAGTCTGGTCACCTCCTTTTGTATTTGTAGACAGTCCTAGCAGTTGACCCCTGGCTGAGACTGCAAAAAAGCTAAGCAAAATTCAAGGTCAAGGAGAGAGCTGGACCTTTCAACGAGGAAGAAAAGCAGCTAAAGTCAAACCTCACAAGAAATATATCCTTCTCCTCATAGATAAAGGAAATCGTTGGCCAAATTGCAACCAAGGATCAGAAAGGTATCCTTGAAACTTTTTTCCCTTGAAGAATTATGACGTAAATTTTTTGTGCTAAGAAATTGAACTTATTCTAGTTCTATTTCTGAGGGGTCAGGCGCTCTCCATGCTTTCCTTAACTTGTGGTCAACTAGGGAATGCAAATATTAATAGAAAATCCTAGAAATAAATTATTCATAAGTTTTAATATGAATGAAACTGAGGGGTTTGATTAATTCCTCTGTTTCCTGCACTCTCTCATACAGAGGCAATTTATCACTTTGTTCAGTGTGTCCACGTTGTATATTCTACCCACCAATAGTGACTAGGGAAGTAGCTTCTTGGTTATCAGAATGATTCTTACAGCACTAAAATACATGTGTACAAGTAAGTCACTTGGGGCAAGTAATAGCCCCAAAGTACAAAAATAGTGGTAACTATTAATTTGTGCCAAAGAAAAGCTGTAAAGTACTCCTTGTAAAGTGAAAAGGTGAAACTTTAATCAGATGAATGTATGTACAGGGAAAATGACATTGTACATATAGTAAGATTTAGTAATATCCATAGTTTTAAGCATCAACTATGGTTCTTAGAATAAAAAATTCATGAATAAGGGCAAGGGACCATTAATTCCAAAAAAAGATGCTTAGATAAGAAAGCTACTTTAGATGTAAAAGCGAAACATGAGATTTAAGAAATGGAAGGAAATGAAAAACAATACATTTTACCAGATGCTTTGACATCAAACAAACTATCCAGAATTAACAGCAAAAGGAATGGGAAGATTCTCCTTGTCCAACAGTCCAAATTGACCAGACAAATTTTTCTAAGTAACAATGGTTATCACCTGCCCAGACCAAGCCATTGCAAGGCTCTCAAGCACAATCCAGCCCTCATCAATTTATATTTTTAAAGGCTTGAATAATTTTTAAAAATCCTGTTTCTTTATTTTGGTTCCCATCTTTATACAAATTATGCAGCTGAGGGATTTACAGAGTAAGTGCATGTCTTCCATGGAAATGAAGATGAAAATTCTTCTGAAATTGGTTAAACATGAGAAAAGCTTTTGATTCTTTTAAAGAAATCTACTTAAATATTATGTTAACAAAGACTAAGCTTCACAATAGTCTAATGAATGAATATTATCAAAGTTAAGTCAACCCTGAGAAAGTCCTCTGCCTGAGCCACCAGTGTCCCCAGAATACTATTCGCTGTCCCCAATGGGGACACAATTTAAGGACGAGACAAATCAATAAAAGCAGGAGCATGAGTGTACTATCTTCCCCAGTCCTAGGACCTCACGAGCAGGACGGATTCCTACAGAAGCTCTGCCATTCCAGCTTAAAAGGGTCTCTTGGTGTATGGAGACCCAGGAAGGCCACAGTGTGGAAGGAGCATCCTGCCAGGCAATGAGGTTCAGTGATGGAGTTCTATGCATGTGAAGATTCTGCTGACCCACCAAAGTCTCTCTGCACTCTGACTCCTTATCTGATCCTAGAGAAAGCCACAGAGGTGCCTGTAATACTCCATGGAAGTCATTCAGGAGCTTCACAGCCAAGCACGCAGCAGATCCCTTTGCTGTCTAGAGCTGCAAAGAACTCTTGGACATAAAGAATGTAAACACCACTCTCACCTTTGGCTAAATGTCTGCACAATTAGTGACTGAATTATTATAGGTCCTCTCTAAGAAGGAAATGAAGCTTGTGTAAGAGTAGGATGGAAAATCAGTTCACCAAGGTCAATTTTGAAATGATTACTATGTACTGAATGTTGCTAACTCTTAAAAATTCTTTCATGCTGAAAATGGCCTCTCTTACACCCCCACCCCAATACCCACCCAGTACTGGGGATTGAACCCTGGGCTACATCCCTGGTCTTTTTTTATTTTTTGAGATAGGGTCCCCACTAATTGCCTAGGATGGGTTTATTATACTTGTAATCCTCCTGTCTCAGTCTCCACAGAGTGCTGAGATTACATGTGTGTGATACTACGTGTGTCTGTAAATATGCACTGCATTTCTGAATGTTCAAGGCCAGTTCCCAGTGTGATGGTATTTGGAGGTTGGCTTGCTGGCAGATGACACCGGGTTCCACCTTCATGAAAGCACCTCTCTCAGGTGAGAATGCAGCACAGTAAAATCCACAATCCAGGAAGCAGGCCTACACTGTATACCTCTGGCTCCAGAACTATGAGAAATAAACATCTTGTCCTTAAGCTACATAGACCATGATATTTCTGTTACAGCTGCCTGGACTGACTCTGACAAAACCCAAAGGTGGCCACAGCTCCTTAATCATTTGTTTAGGAAGTTTTGCAAACACAGTTCACTTTTTCTACTTCAGGAGGTAGGGAGGTTGAACACATGGCTCAGGTATCAAGCAGCATAGAAAGGTGTTCAGGAAATCTCCCTTTCTACAGGACCCTACCTAGGCCCTAAGAAAACCAGCAGGTCCTTCCGGAGATAAAACTTCAAAGGCGTGCTGATTCCTAGAGACAGGCCTGTCTACCTCCTACAAGACTGGGAAGCTCATGTTTCCCCAGGGATGCCCAGCAGCCTAACCCTAGGGGCAAGCCAGACCATACCGTGGTTACACAGCCCTCAACCTGTCCCTGGAGCCACAACTCAGTCACCCAGGACTGACACAACCCAGACATCCTATTACAGGCAGCTCAGTAATTATACAGGCCCACAGAGCTTGCCCAGCACCCTGAGGCCAGGTCTCCTCCAGAAGACAGAAGTCTGGTAATGTGTTGTTTATGCACAGTGTATCTCTACATCAAGTACTACAATCATCCTGAAAAAACAGAAGTACGCCAAACCTTCATAACTCATTCAACTGGGTTAATACAGAATATTTTTTAAAAAAGGTCAATATTTTAGGCAAGATTCTGCTACCTTTGTAGTGTGGAGGAATTTGGGTAAGACTAATGAATTGCAGATGTGATTTTTAAAAAAGTTGTTTCCATCTAACTTCCCCAGAAAATTCTTAGAAACTCTGAAACAAAACAAAACAAAAACCCAAAACAAAAGTAAAGCTCTTGTGGAGCTGGGTGTAGCTTAATGTCAGAGTACTTACCTAGCAAACACATCGAGGCCATCATACCTTCGGAAAGATGGCAACTTTATTTTTGATCATTATGTGCTAAATACTTCACAAACATGTCACATTTAATCATGGCAATATGCTGAGTAATACAAATACAAACTAATTCAGGAAATATAAAAAGCACTGTTTTTTTGGAGGGGAGGGGTTTGCTGGATATTGAACTTATGACCTCCTGCTTGCCAGGGAAGTACATGTGGCACTCAGCTAAAAGCCCCGAGCCCAAAAAGCCCAAAAAGCACTCGTCTATGAAAAAATCTCGTACCAAAATAGAGAAAACAATACTTAATACACTTTGTATCATCTTAAAAAGTGGCCAAAACATTAGAGTACAAGTCAAAAACAAAAAGACTTTCTTACAAAGAAACCCAAAGAACAAAACTTTTTTTTCAATGAACTAGGTAGTATAAATGCAAGAAATTAACATATATATTTTAGAATATTTTTGAAGCAACAAAACAATTTGGGGAATTATTTGGCTTTCTCTGTACTTCTGTTTTGCTTTTTAGTTAAATATTTGTATTATGAGTTTCCCATATAAGAGAAACCACACTTTTTACTTGGCCTGCAAAATGGAGTACTTCCGGGGGTGAAGTGTTTAAGATTGTTGCATGTGAAAAATACGGTACTCAGTGTTAATACAAGATTGCAAGTATTTTACTTGCTAGAAGCTATAATTGAGGCCAGAGGACCCTAGCAGAAAGAATCAATCATTTCCCCCCTAAATGTTTATTTGGGCCATAATGAAAATTAAGTGTGTGTTTTCACATGCTACAAAGCCATTCCTGCCTTTAGAATAGTCACACTTGGTGGGGGCCGTGGAGACTGGGAATCAAACTCTGGACCTTGCAGATGCCAGGCAGTGCTATGCTAGATCCCCAGCCCTATTCATCCATTTTAAAAGCACTGGTCTTCCAAACATGTCTTTTATGCATTAGCTTTAATAAGAGACTAACAATGGGATAAAAGCAAATAAGCAACTTTCAAATTAAGAGGTATAAAAATAGTATCTTTTATTCCTGCTTCGTTTAGAGGAGAAATCATAGGAACATATTGATTTTTGCTTTTCCGATTCTCTAAAGACTCTTTGCAGCTACGGCATGACATGTCTGATTTGTAGCTGTGGAGGCTGGTTGAGCAGGGTAAAAGTTCTGCAGTTGCAGACTCCATCAGGACAGGAGTTTCACCCTCACCAGGAAACTCATATGGGGTTAATATTAAAAGCAAGAAATGACCTGAGAATACTGACATCTGAACAAGTAAAAGTGAATGCCATACGGACAAGATCAGAATGTGTGCAGACTATGTGACACACAATGTGTCTCCAGGGACCTTGCAACGGTGAGTTGTTGGGCTGTGGTGAGTTGTGGTGAGGCTGTGGCTCAGGGAGCACTGAGCATAAGGTCTGCAGCCAGTTCACAGCCATATGCACACACAGTGCCCTGGCTGGAATCTACTGCAGTATGACAGGATAGGTGATGGTCCTGGTGACCAACTACAGCAATAGCCACCAGGTCACAATTCCTGGAAAATTAGTTGGAGGTCATATGCTAGATTTAAATAGATTTTATCTTACTGTAAGTTACAATACACCAGGTAGCATATATGCAAATACATTCTTAATATAAAATAGATAGCACATGTTAATGTAGGATAGAACTATGAATTAACTGGACAGTTTATATTGTTTTATTCTGGAATGAGGAAAAAAGGGTTAAGATTTTTAGGGAATTTTTTAGATTAATGTATATGCTACACCTGGATGTAAATATGTAACAAAGGGTAGGTTTGTTACTATATCAGCTTCTTGAGGTTGAGGGGTGGGGAGTGAGGGGTACTGGCACAGAGAAAAGCTCAGGACTCCCTTTGTGGAGTGGGTACCCTTCTGAGATCCCAGTGGGTCCGACTCTTGCCATTCTGAGTTCCAGAATGCACATCCAGAAGCCTGCTGTCCCAGAGATTGTTCTGGAAAACACCTGCCTGCACCCATCCTTCCTGGGAACAGGCCCAGCTCAGGGGAGGTCAGGCGTTCAGCTATGTGACCTTTCAGCCAGCAGAGGGTGCTGCTTGCCCTACCTTCTGGACCCCAAGAAGCAAAGAACAGTCTGCTTTCCTATCTCACTCCCATTGTGAGTTCTTTCTCTGAAAAGAACCTGAAAGAAACAAGGTCAGAATCTCTAGAAGGAAAAGTCTTGAGTGGGTTGGCGAGACTGTGTCTTTCCTTACCATCTTGGGAAAGAAGAGATAGAAGGCACCTCCAGTCTGCCCTCCAGCAGCTGAGGACTCATGGTGGGAACATGATCAGCTGGGAGGAGGGAACTTGGTGCCAAGTGCTCCCTGCTGTCTTGCTCCTGCACTGAGAGCTGGGGTCCCCCCTCAGGAACTGAGCAACATGAAACTTGGCTAAAAAGTAGTCAAGGGAGGCTCCAGGCCAAGGTGTGGGATGATCTCCAGGCCCTGGGGAACCACAGACCACCCTGAAGGGAGATTTTCCATTGTGCCCATGCTTCTCATTTAAGGACTACGTGAGGCGCAGTGATGAAAAATGAAAACAACCTGGTAAGGATGGCATTTATGAGGAGGAAAGAGTCGTGCAAAGGCGGGTGTGCAGCTCTGCACAGGCCCACCATGGTTTCCATTACAAACTACAGCTCCGGGGGCACCCCCTACTTACATTATTAGCTGGTGGCTGCTTAATTCTCAGGCCTGGTGGGGTATGGAGACACCTCAGAACACACTAACTTTTTTTCCTAGGACACACTAATTTCAGGGAGGTAAGGAAAAAGGGATCTCCCAATCTTATTAGGAATGGATTGAGGCCAGCAGGGCTCCACCTGCCTGCTGACCACAGCCTGACCTATCAGTCTTTTCTAATCACCAAGTTCTAAGCAGTCAACTCCAATAAAGCAGTAATTGGCTCCTTCTGCCACACTAACAGGTAACCCGATTGGTACAGAGCAAGAAAGCCTGACGATGAGACCATTCATGCTACAGTGGGGAACACACACACACACACACACACCCCATCCAACCTCCCATCCGATCTCCCATAGTACTGCAAAATAATCACCTTCTCTGACAATCAATTCAAACTGACATTGCTGTAACAACAGAATGGCACTGAGCCACACAGCTGATTATTGGTCTGACTCACTTTTGGAAATAAATGCCCTAAACACCTGGGGAGCCCAGGATCTCATTGAGTTCTGATCCCACCTCTTCCAGGCTCAAACACCTGTATCTTGAACCAAACCACATTGAGTGGGCTATGAAAAGAAAAAAAGGAAAAAAAAAAAAATCTCCTGGACTAGGTTACTCTCTTCAGCTTGTTCACTGTGGACAACGCACAGGCCTAGGCCTAGCTCCTCACCCTCTATACTGAAGCCACACTTCTTGGTACAATTTCAGGCAGAGGAGATGGAGTGGTCTGCATGCCTGGGAGGTGACCATCCTTCCTTTCAAATGAGGTGCTGGGTAGACAAAGGACGCATATGACAGAGCTACCACACAGCTGGGGAATTAAAGTCTGTTTATGGTGACAGATACTCCAAGGCTGGATTCTTAAAAATATCCAAATTCCATTGTAGTTTTTCTGTGCAAAAAGGCCTCAGTTCTAGATATAAAGGCCCTACAGAACCCAGATGTTACCCTGCCCATTGCAAGAATTTCATGGCAACAGCAAGCAGGAGCCAGACATCCCTGACCCTAGAAAGCCTTTTCATGGAGCAGCGTGCCCACACCTCATGTCTTCCACCTGAGCCACAAAAAGGAAACTTCACCTTTTACATAGCGATTTAAATCAAACAGCTTGCAGCTATTTGATTTGTTTAACATAGTTTTCTCATAAAGAATTGGAGTATGGGAGAAAGCCAGAAAAGAGATGAGCTTTCTTTTCTATCTGGGACTGCAACTACAGGAAACACATGACATTTTGTGTCGCATAACTTCATTTTTGCCTTTCAAAAGCAAGAAAAATAAAGCAAGCCTTGAATAGCTCTTGTTTTCCTGTTGAAGGATACTCTTAGAATTATACATTCTCCTTGAATTAGATCACCTACTTCTCAGGAGTTACAGTCTTGAATTCATGTGGGTGAACAACCCATATTAACACAGTCCAGAACGCTCCAGGCTACACTAAGATAGCTCAGGGTGGAGAGAAGCTGCTGAACAGGAATGAGGAAGGGAAAATCTTCTTGGGACACAGGAATTATCAAGATGAGCCGGTTCCTCATATCACAGCACTCCAGGGCAACAGTGACAATCAGTGATGATGAGAGTATGCGGGTGCAGGGCAATGCCATTGCCTATCAGAACATCACAGCTTATCTCAAGTAAGGTTGGAATTTTTGCCTGAAACCCTACTAAACAATTCTTGGACAAGGTGGTGGCCATTTAAAACTCTGCCGTGAGCTAACTTCTGGGGATGCTGTATACCCTGGAGCCCACGCTAGAAAACACAATGCAAGGAGGCACTGAAGACTTGGGATTCCCGAGTGCCAAGTTGTGAACATGGCACAAGGCGGCAATCAGACCAGGTTCCTGGGCTTCCGGCCCACACCTACAAACTTATCAGCTGTTGACAGTACAATGCTCCAAAGGAATTTAACAGAACACTCATCCATGAGTCCCACTGGCTATGGTTAACTGAAGGTGGATGGAAGGCTATCCCTTCAAATCATGTTGAAGTTCTCAGCCCCAGTATCTCCAAATGTGTCCGTTTGCAGAGATGCTTTTTACCTGGGCAGTGACCAATACGGTAGGCTCTAACCCAACAATAAGTGACTTCATGAAATGGAGAGACTGGAACAGACATATGGACAGAAGAAAGTTGATGGAAGACACAGGGAGAAACAAGTATCTGCAAGCCTAGAAGAAAGCCCTAGAACCATTTTCCTAGGAGCCATTTGTGACAACACTTTGATCTCTGGCTTCTCGTAAGATGGAACTTTCTGTGGTTTAAGCCACCCTTTCTGTAGTACTTATTTCTGACAGCTAAGCAATCTTATCCCTGCCTATTAAGGTTGGCAGCTCAACAAGGGCCCTCTGGAGCAGTCACCAGCGAGACTTAGGGGAGCTCAGGGCCGATGCAGCAAGGAACTTGCTTATGGAGAAGTGGCAGCCCCTACAGGGTGTGATATGCCAAGAGTCTAGGCATCCTACAGTGTGCCAGGTCACCCTGGGGCCTCCAAACTCACCCTGCTGTGTCTGGGTGCAAGCTGGACATATACAGCCTGAGGCGTGGCTGCTCGCTGCTCACCTCTGGCTACTATGCTCAGCCAGCTGAACAGTCTGTGGGGTCTGATGGGCAAAAAGACTGCAGTGGAACAGCCAAACTCCTATGACAGAGGGATTGGCTCCTGAAAGACTCAGGGGTCCCAAGTTGAGACGTGGAAGAGATCCTATTCACAATTATCCCATGTGCTCTACAGTCCACGTCTGCAAACAGCCTGCCTTTGTGGCCTGTGCATTGATACCACAGAGACTCTCCCACCCCAATGCCAGATGTAGGAGAGAGATGGAAGTGGTTTCACACTCTGAGCAGGGAGCAGCAGGAGCCTGCCTAGGGATGCCCACAGCCGTCGTCGGCTGGGAGCTATCATATGGCAAGGCTATGCCTTCTAAGGCCGTGGTCCCACGTGTAACCATGCAGTGTGAAACAGGCTCTGCACTCAGTACTAATGGATGTGAGGTGTTTCCACTTTAGGGGAACACCCAACACACTCCTGTTGAGATTCTGGGAGGCAGAACACATGGAGCAACTGATCACTTACTGATGTGGCTCTGGGACAGCCTCACATATTTCCACACCTCCATAGTGCTTGGAAAGTTTTGAAAGGAAACCACTGCTGACTACATTCTCCCTGGCCCACTTCCTAACTCAAACTTCCTCAGCTTAAAGTCAGAAGCACACAGAACACAGCATGTGACTGACTCCAGCTTCACTTAATGTTTTGTTTTGAAACAGGTCTCAACCTGGCCTTGAACTTGAGGTGATTCTCCTGCCTCAGTCTCCCAAGTGCTGGGATTACAGGCATGTGCCACCACACCTGATTTGGTATTTACTTTCTGAAGTCCTAGAACTGCTAAAATAATTCTGGCATGAATAAATGATGCCATTGCAGAAAGACAGTGTTACCCCAGGCTTCTATAAAGTATACAGGTAGAAGCTGATCTCTGGGACTGAGGCTCCCTTATCCCTAGGAAGGAGCCAGTGTATCACTGGCAGTCAACAATGAACCCAAGGAGCTGGCTGGAAGCTACCTCCCACCTGTCTTGGAATCACAGTCACCCATATACTTCATTCAACGTGGCAGGGCAAGGAAAGCCCCTGTTCTCTCTAGGCACCTTTCTGAGTTGCTGCCAGGGCAAGGCCCACAGCCACATGTGACTCCTGGGGACAGAGTTGGCTGTAGAAGGGCGGTGCAAAAAACAAGATCCACTCAAGGACAAAAAGAGGATTTACCAAGGCTTGGCTCATAGTGTGGGTTTCTTAAAGGACAGAATTAAGACACTCTGAACTTCAGGGACAGCATCTTGGGTAGGCACATCTCAAGCATTCTCTTGGGATGGAAAGAAGTCTCTGGTGCCCAGTCCTTGTCCTGGGCAGGCCCTGGGGTCAGCCTAGGGGCCAGCGAGGTACAAGGAAGCACGTGAAGGTTTGGAAAGAGTAGAGGAGGGTTAAGGACATCTCCACACAGAGAAGAAGACCAATGACACACAGCCACCCTACATGCCCAGCAGGGGACCTGTTTCTGTAAGTAGGCTCTTGTTCAACTGCTGGATGGTCTTCATGACCCATCCACCTTCTACCAGAGTTCTGCAGACCCAGAGGCCCAGTGTAGCAACCCACTAGGAACACAGGTGTGCTCACAGAAGGAATGCCTGGAAAAGTGAGACAGAGTCATGAGTCGCTGGCACTAGCAGGCACTACCTCTTTCTGAAGGCCTAAAGAGAACATAGCACAAGGAACATGTCCCCCTCCCCGCCTGGGGCAGATTCTGCCCTCACTGTGAAATCTATAAAGAAGGTAACACTAGCCCCTGATAGCTCTAGTAACTGCCAGTGGGGAGTTGAGGTCCTTGGTTCAATCCATGAGGCCCCAAGGAAATGAACCCCTCCTCAGATGAGCCATCGGATGAGACCACAACCTTGGCCAACATCCAGGCTGCAATACCACAGGGGACCCTAACCTCAGAAACCCAGCTAAGTTGTACACATTCCTCATTCCTGAGAACTATGTATGAGATAATAAGGTTTTATTTTGATCCAGTAACTCTGTGCGGTATATTGTTACACAGCAATAGATAATGAATATAACCCCTTATATAGTCCATCACATTTACTATGGTCATTGACGGAATATAGTTAAACAGAAAAGAGAGTGAGCCACTAACAGTGATAAGGCACAATTCCATGCTTATACAACTAGTAGACAGAAAACTTCAACAAACCACCCAAAATGCTATAAATCCTTAGCTGACCATGCTGACATGAGGTCTGTGATGTATCCACTTCTATGAATTCGTGGGGTAACGTCTATTTTGCTCTCATCAGCAATACTCACAGGGCCAAAGATGGGAGAGTCAGCTATTATTTTCTTTTACCCTAGACACTTTACTAGGCTATACTTAATATGTACAGTTAACTGAGACATCCTGGAATCTCCAATCTAAGGCACACACACCCATAAATCAGGGGGACATTAAAAAGATCTATCAGAGTCAGCGCCCCACATTAAGAATGCACCTTCTGGACAACTCTGCGTGGTAATTCATTGCATAAAACGACCCTTTATTTTTTTATTCTTAGAAGTGGTCCTTGAACCACAGCTACTATTAAGTCTGAGCTCTGAAAATCCCAGAAACAGAAGATGCAGGTAAACAGAAAGGCACTTTGCAAACACTTTCAGAGCAGACAGCCTTTCTTGTGATCAGAGATAACAGACATGAGCTCAAAGATGCTGAGGAGCTCCAATTGAAGCCTAGAAGCAGAGAAGCCACAGAGTACAGCTGGGAATGTGTGTACAGAGCAACAAGCAACAGACACGCACACATACATTCGCTCATGGGCCTAGAAACTTGTGTGGTCCTTAATGGCGTCTGTCTTAGAACCACAGGTTTCCTGGAGTCTTCTAAGGGTTTAGAAGTCATCAAAGCCAACTGCTACTGTCACAGAGAACCTTAAACTCAACAAAGGCAGCTTATTTGCAGCCGATGGTTTTGTTTATCCCTTAGGCCCCAAAGTATACCCTGACCCTAAGAACATCTCTGCAAGGTTTATTAGTGCCAAAGTCTAGAAGCAAACAAAGGGACGAGATGGCACCATGCCAGCCAGGTACTAACATAACCACAACAACTCACGTAGTCATACTCCTCAGTCCTGGAACCACTCCGTGCCAGAAACAGAACTGGTCTGTAGCCTTATTAAGAGAAAAACAAAATTGAGAATGATGGCAAATGTCTGTAATTCCAGCTACTTGCCTATAATCCCAGCTATTTTGAGACTGACACAGGAAGATTGATTGCATAACTCAAGATTAGCTTGGGCAACTAGAGTGAATCTGTCTTAAAATAAAAAAATTTAGAAGAATGGGAACGTAACTGTACACCAAAGCAAACATGAGACCTTGGGTTCAATCCCTAGTACCACACCCAAAAAAGCAAGGAGGCTCATACCCCAATGTTAAGAGGGGTCCCTCTGAGAGGTAGAGCTGCTAGAAGCACCAGGGCTGGGGGCTCTGGTGGCTGAGATATTGTACCCCTATGTCATGGTTTATATGTCTGTGTCCCCCAGGCCTCATGAGTTTGAATTGTGCATTTGTTATTTGTTCATTGTCTAGTGCTTGGATTGATGGTGTCAGTGCCCCACCCACAAAGGGGTGGGGCCAGGATGTGATGTAATGGCAGGAAGAAGATGTGTCTTGCTCTTTGCTGATTGGAGCTTGCTGTTTGCAGCCTCATGGCGGCCCAGCCATGCCCGCCTGCCTGGGAGACAACTGAGTGTGGACTGAATCCTCCAAAAACTGTAAGAAATAAACCTTTCCTTTCCCAACTTGGGTATCAGGTATTTTGTCTCAGTGACGAACATAAAGTAACTAAGGCACCCTACATGCACTGATTTAAAAACATAATGATGTTTAACATGCGATGGACCTGCACTAAGTGGTTCTGAGTGCTGATTCACAAAGGGTGGACACAAGCAGAGCTTTAAATACGCTCTGCTATGCTTATTCTAGCAGATGAGGCATAGATAGCATAAAGTTGACCACTCAAGGAGTTCTGCCCATCCAGCTTCCACACCTGTTCTCTGATGGGTCCTGGAACTCTCTGGTGCTAGCAAGACAGAGGTTCCCCAGCTCTGTCTCAGACACTGACAGAGTGGGTGTTGGCTCTCAGATATTCTGGAGGTCCAAAGTCCATAAGGTGATACCATAGCCTAGTGGCGCCAGGGACTGTGGGACACCTGCCGAATGCCCATTCCCTCCAGTAAGTCTCTAGGCTCAGGCATTGTACTTTGGTATTAGTTTTTGGAAAAGCTATAAAGGAACACTGTCTTCCTGCCACTGGTTCAGACACAGTACCAGGTTCCTTGTCCTGGACATGGGATGTGAACTGCAGGAACTTCCATGACCTTAGCAAGTTTATTCTGGACCCTTTCATAGGCACCACATGAGTGTAGCTGCTGGGAACCCAGTGCAGATCCAGGGCCCTGCTCCTGGTACGTGATGAGGTACAGTCATAGCACATATCCATATACAGAGCTCCGGAAAGTTCTCTCAGGGACCTCAGGGACCTTCACTGCATTCTTTGTTTGCAAGTCCACTCTAAGGAAGAGGCCAGTGACCTCATTCAGAGCACACAGGGTGGATTTCGGCTAGAGAGCCACAGGGCTATGTACGTTCTGGGTCAAGTCCCGAGCCCCATGTCAGGCCAGGGAGGCAGAGGTGAAGCTACAAAATCAGGGTGCAGGGTTAAATGCTGAAATGGTTTAAAAACCAAAATTTATGAAAATGGCTTCAATACAGTTTGATGAGGTCAGCGAGTACAGAGGCCTAATGACACTTGTAAGAAAAAACATCTGTCGATGTCAAAAGGTCAGCAGGAAGTGAGTGGGGCGTACACATATCTGACTGGCTGGCTGGCTACTCCTAGAAAGAGACACACATGGCTTAACTTAGCCCTGGGGGAACAACAAAAACCCCTTTCAATTGTACTGGCCTCAAAATCTTGGACCCTGACTGGCAATCAGCTCTTTGTTTGTTCACTGAGGCCACAGAGGCTGCACCATTCAGAGCTGGCTGCCTTTTGGAAATAGCAGTTCTGGGTGCTGCTCCCCTGCCATAGAATCCCTAGCTTGGCTTTGTCATAGAACACACTGGGTCACTTGACTAGCAAACGTTTCAATAAATCTATCATCACAAAAACCAAAACAAGAGATTTTTTTGGAAAAACAGGAAGTACTGGTACACAGCAATACTTAAAATAGGGCTTGTTCCATTTATGCACAACACTGTAGCCTTCAAAGCCTTTGAGCCAACTCACCTTTTAATGTTCCTTCAAGAATGCAGCTGTTCCCAGGTCCCAGCCCTGGCTGGCCCCATTTCTTGTCCTCAGGCCCCAAGGAGGGCCTCACTTCCTCAGAGGAAGCCAGGCCTGGCCCCGCTGCAGGAATCAGGCCTGGTGCTTTCCATAAACTAGAGCCCTTTCAGGTTTCTCTTGGCAATCGTTTACAACCTGTGGCCTTCTGGAATCTGTGTCCTGTTTGTTCTCTATGGACAGCTACAGTTTTACAGAAGCCCTGACTGTTAGGAAGAAACTCACTGGGGTCCTCTAATTTAAATTCACTGTGTGGCAGGCAGATGGGGGTGCCTGGTCTCATCCTCCATCAGTAAGACCAGGCTCGAAAAAAAAAGTCACAGAGTTTCTATGTTTTAAAAATGTACCCACTTCAAAAGTACAAGCACAAGGAAACCTCTCAAGACACAACAAAATTCTTTCATTCACAGACTGCACATGCACTGCTGTGTACAAGATGGTCTTGTGTGCTGTCTCTTAAACTGGCTTCTGCCTGCTATGTCCAACTGTCCCCTACTTTCTCATTGATCTTTTGCCTTTTTATAAAAAAAAAAAAAACTGAGGGCAACGACACCGCACTTGTGTATACCAGGCCTATACCTCTACTGCAATGTGAAACGACAGAGATTAGAGAACCAACGCTCCCAAGCAATACACATGGCGAACCCACCACCTCAGCCGACCCCCTGAGGTCGGGCAGCTTCTGATGATCTTCAGAATATTCCTGTACCACGTGACAGAGGGATTTGGTGCATCCGAGGTAGCACAGGCATATAACATGCACTGTCTGGGACACTGCATTAAGTGATTTGACTCCAATGCAAGTGGCTAACTAGGGGATAAGAAAAGTGTATGTAAAGAAAGCACAAGCAGTGCTGCTTGTTTCAGGATCTCTATGTGTTTTGTTGGGTTAGAGAGAAAATCAGGTATATAACGGTATACGGTGAGTAAGGTACATAATTTCATTTCAGAAATGTGAATTTAAAACCCACTTTTGGGAATGTGAAACACTGTACTGAGAAGAAGGGGAGAGGAGAAAATTACAGGATGTATAACTTTAAGAAGTAACATTTTAGATGAAATTTAGCTTGGACGTAAGACTTGTCATCGTCTTACTATGGTGATCACAGCTGTTCTAGACTCAGGAGAAAAAGACTGACCTGCTACCTCTACTGAATGGGTATCCACACTAAGATTTAACACTGACCTCTGAGAAACTTGCTAAGGGTACCACAGCTTAGCAGTGGGCAGCTCCCAGTGTGTGACAGGCATCCTGACCTGATTTGCTGATCTTTTAAGGAAGACACACGCCTTCTTGTCAAGATCTCTTAAGTTACCCAGGACTCTAGTACATGCCTAAATACCCCATGGTCCTACCCCAGGTTTATCTTTCTTAAGAACACCAGCCTATTCCAAAGAACTAAAGTTACCATTCGGTGGATGGGTATGAACTATTTACCCAAGTCATTCTTCAGAGTGAACAATACAGAAAATCTGAACATATGTGACCACGCAGCTGATCCACACAAGCATTCCCCACAGTCATTTATTTTAAGGCATCCTGTGCTATTTTTATACACCACAGAAAAACTGCCAAGGGAATCCACAGAGGAAAACAAAGAAGCTGTAACTGCTGAGGCTACTCTGGTTTTACATTTTCACAGAACAAACTACTGTGGCACATTTATCAGCTACCTGGTCTCAGAGATAGATGTCATAAATGAAGTCATCTGATGTTGCTTGAAGATCAAAAGCTGTTTTTCTTTTTTTAAAGGGAAGGCTCTAAATGGGTTTCAAATGAAAACACAATGTTTCTTACCATTACTGGTCGTAATATTCCATCTGCAACCCTGAATAGTTGACAGATGTTGAAATTCGGTGACAGACAAGATACTTGGGCCCAGGCAGGGAAAGTTCTACAGCTTCAACCTCTGTCTTGTAGTCTGGATGGGGCAGGTATGAGGAGAGGAGCTGTGGGCTCCGTGGGGGCACAGATGACCAAGAGCAGTGGGGAAGTGAAGCAGAGACCTCAGAGGGATGAAGATGTTCTGCACAGGCACAGAAATGCTGATCCCTGCATGAGAACCAAATTGGCCCTCAACCTAGATGACTCATAGTAGTCCAGGATCTTGTCTCATGGCCCGACTCCGCTGACCTATGGGGGAAGGGTGCTACCAGGAAGGAACAGGAATATGCCTGAGACACCTGTGTACCATTTTCCTGCTCTAGAGTTGTGCTTGGCCAGGAGGTATGCCCCAAGACATTTTGTAGCTAGCCTCTATTAAATCCCAGTTCCTTGTGGCCCTGGTAATGCTGACCTCTCACACCATTCCTGCAGAGGCAAACAGCCCTGGTATGTGCCACTTATTTGCACTTAAAACATCCTTCCTGGGCCCATCCCAACAAGCTGCGCATACTACTTTCAACTAAAGCCCTGGCATTGTCTAGGAATGTTTTCAGGGCTAAGCAAATTGCTAAAGCAAACATGGTATTTCCTTCTGCAAGGAAAGCCAAGCACCAGTAGCAGAGGCTCCCAGACAAGACTTGCAGGGAAACTGCCCCCTCTTGTGGAACCACTGGCAACAGACACTCTGGCTCCAAGGAAGCTTCAACTTAGCCCCAGGGTATGTGGGACCCAAAGTTGCTTCCAGGGTGGCTTGGGCTCCTTCAGCAGTTACTCCCCTACCCCCAGCAGCATGCAGGTGTAGCAGTGAGGTGTATCCCATTCCGCGCTGCCAGTGTTCTTCACACTGTTCTCAGCACCTTGCTGTTTTCATTCATTCTTCTCACCAGTGTAAGCAAACAGGTGTATTATCCTCATCCAAATAGCAAAACTGAGGCCCAGAGCAGAAAACACCGTGTTCAAGGAGATGCCTCTGAAGGTGGAAACAGCCCGAGGCCCGGCAGTCTAACTATATGCACATTCCTGGGCCTAGAGAACATCTGAACCAATATACATTTTATTTTGTACTTCAAATGTTAAAATGAGAAATGAGAGAGTATCACACGAAGCCTGACCAGTGCTTCCCACTAGGGCTGGGGTGGCAAAACCAAGTGAGCTTGCAACTGAGCCTTTAGAGGAAAATGGGAAATCAGGGCTGAGACCCAGAAACCGTACCCTCTGGATGCAGGGGACAACCAGAAAGAAGGGTGCCCTGGGCTTGGAGAAAGAGGGAACAGTACTTTTATGCTCACAAGACTTACAATGTTAGAGTGGCTTTTAAATACGATGCTACTGCTGCTTTACATTCAAATAAAAAGAGCCTTACTTTTTAGGAACATACACTAAAATATTTGCCAATGTAACAAAATGATGGTTAGGATTTACTTCAAAATAACCTGACAGGGTGCATGCAAGAGAGTGCATGACACAAGGTTGGCCACCTGTTAACTGCTAAAACTGGCACACCGGTACACCTGCCTTTGAATACTTACAAACTTGTACCTTAAGTTACTCTTTAAACCTATGCATGTATATAAAGGGGTATTTCCACTACACAGGATCGCATACAGCAGACACACACTCGCAGCGCAGTGTTGGGAGCTTCACTGTAAGTTGTCCACTCTTTGGTGCTGTCAGCACTGATCTGATGGAATACTAAGCCTACTTACCGCATACTCATTTTTCTGAAGTGCCTAAGGAAGCCACCTGAACAGATCACTGTGTTCAGATCATCTTTGTGACCCGCAGGCAGCAGGCCAGGCTGCTATACAAAAGAGAGGAGGAGACCCACCCCTCACCAGTGACACCCTGGAAGCAGTACACCGCCTCTGCAGCCTCCAGCAGCCTCCAGTTCTGCCTTGATCCAGACCAGGGCACCTCCATGTACTGTGTTGCCTGGCGATTGTTGGCTGAGCCAAGAACAATGAGCAAATTATCACATCATCCTCTTTACAAAGTGATCTGGAAAAATCTAATTATGTGTTACTCCAGGCATATCTTATTTCTGATGAGAATGAGTGTGGGTAAACTGCTCTGGTGGGTAAAACATTGCATGTAAGAAATTCAGATTTTTTTTTATTCACAAGTCACACATGTGTGTTTTGTGAATGCATCACGAGGCCCATCATATCCCAGCGAGGAATGAACATTTGCTTACAGCGTGGGCTCTGCTTGCATGAGAAATCAGCCAAAGATGATGCCACCTTGCAGACCCCCAGCACGGCTATCTACTCAGCATGCCTTTCTTGCTGCAGCAAAACCATTAAATTCCCCTCTACCTATACAAAACCAAGGTAAATTTCTTGTGCTTTGGCTCTCTTCCAGTAGTAAAAATTAATTGCCACATAAAATTGCTGATTCCTACCAAATGAAGCCATACAATTTATCAACTCTCCAATGGTGCAAACTCAATAGTGGTTTAACTACATCACCTGAATTATTGCTGTGTTTTCTACTAGTGACAGGTTTACGGGGAATGTAAGTTTTGTGAATTCACTCACATAGGACAAACTTCCAAAGTAAACAAAGGCATTAGGGGGAGGCAGCTCCCTTGTGGCCTTGTCACAGTGAGATTCTCAAAGCTGGCATGAGGAGGATAATGTTCTCTCTGAGCCTTATCTGAGAAAGCTCCTGTGAGGTGGGACTAGAGTCCCTTACTGGCTGCTTCCTAAGCTGCAGCAGCATCCTGCCCAGGGGTGCCACCCTCAGATGATCCAGTGCCTATGCACCCTAAGTGTAAAGTCCATCATAAATTAATTATCCAAGGCCACCTTTGTGTAGGTTATTTAAAATGCATTAAAAATAAATCACTGCCAATAGCTTTAATATTCTGCCAGGGCAATGAATTTATAAACAGCTCACATGATGCTGTACTCATTTAGCTAGAGAGTGACTCCGAGGAAGCCAAATGACAGGCACAGGCAGCACTGTGCTTTGCAAGGGCAGAGCCCACCTTTGTTTTACTAGTCATCTGCCTGAGTCTGGACAAGCCTGCCCCTTAATGGGCTACTCCTTTCTCTCTTGTCCTTCACCGTGGGCCTGTTAGACAACAAAGAATCCACCGGAATTCGGCCAGGCACCAACAAGTGAGTCACGTTCCAGTTTCCACAATCACTACAATGAGCCAGTACTTCTCTGTTACTCTCCAAAACAACCTCGGGAAGGATTTCTAGGGGAACAGTATCCTTAGCAAGGTCAATGCAGCGGCTACCGACCTATCCTCAAAGGAACATAAACAGCTCCAACTCTCAAGAAAGAAGTGCCTTAACTTTAAAAATTTTAGCTATATTAAAAACAAAAACCAAAACACTAGAGTCCACAATCCCAGGCCAATGTTTGCTTTATGTTCTGCCTACAGTCACAGTGATGACCTGAACGTTATAAAATTATGTTCTTAAGTTTCACCAAAGTCAGAGAGGTTATTTCTCAGCGTGATAATTTTTCTTATTTAAGGACACTTCAATTTGTCAACCTTGACTCTTCCCCGCCTACAGAGTGAGAATCTGGGGATTCTATCCAAGGTTTGTGGTCAAAGTAAGAAAGACTAAAAATGAAACCTCTCTGGTTTGGTTACTTACTTCAAAGACCATTTTGTTCTTTTCTTCTTTCCTGGCACAATTTTGCATATTTAGGATTTGTGTTAGATAAGGTTCCCTACCTTGCTGGTTTTACTACTTATGAGCAAAGAATATTCTCTAATGATTATCTTTAACACACTCCCAGGTAACCACAAATGTTTTACATATAACATGAAATACCTATGAGGACTCTGGATTGGTAATGAAACGTTTGCCTCTGGAAAACACTGAATTCTCCCTACTGCCATGGGTCAGCCGTGCTACACCCTCTGTGTATCATCTGTGTCTCAGGAGCCTACTTCAGAGAATGGTCCTTGACATGCTCTCTGGGATCTGTTTCTGCCAGAGAGACCAAGTCATCATCAGGACCAAAAGGAAGCCCTACACCCATGGAGCTCTGCTCCACCTCAGAATCTACTCAGCAAGAGCTGTACACTTCATGACAATTCACTGTGCTGTTCACTTAAAATTCGTGTACTTTTCTTGGTGTGTGATGCACTTTTTAAAAAAGCATTGCAAGCAGTCCAAGGAAAGACCAATATTTTATTTCAGCTCATACCTGGGCTGCTGAGTTATTTCAATAAAACATAAGGCAGGAAGAGTCAAGCTGGACCAGGGGCCGAAGCCAGGATCAGGATCATACCAAGTCCCCTGGCCCTGTGCACTAAACGAGGATCTAGAGAAAGGAGAGTACAACTGGAAAGGGAACCACAGAGTAGTGCATTCACAAGACTCAAGTTAATACCCATTCATCTTCCTTTTGAAGGAGTGGAGGTCCATTTTCTTCTTGTGGCTACTTGATCCACTGTGGCTTTCTATTCTGACCGTAAGAAAATGATTATTACACAGTAGATGAACTCCCTCTACTAGGCCAGTCCTAACATCCTGGCCAATGAGTGTCCAAGGCACATAGGAAAGGCATGTCATACTGTAAGCCTCTCACTGTAGATTCCACAGACGACAGACCAAGCATAGCCAGTCACTCAACATTAAGCCATGTGCCCACATCCTAACCCCACCAGAATGAGACACTCCATATTTTGTTACAAGTAGAGTAATTAACGTCAGAACCAGCACAGCAATCAGCAAAACCTCAAGCTGGAATTATCACTGCTCCTTGGGTGTTAGCACATGTGAGTGTCAGGTGGGAGCCAGGCAGGGGACCCATGAGATATGCAAAGTGCACACAGCTTAATGGAGCAAGCAGATGTGTCAATGCATTGGGAGCTGCAGGGGTGGCACAGAGGGACTAGCATGTGGTAAATAAAGTGGGCAGCCTCTGGGCAGCACTTTGCAGTCTGTGTGACTCCACATCTGGATGGTGGAAGAGAGCAACACACAGGAGACAGGCTGTGCCACTTACCAGTGAGCCTCATGACGCTGAGTGCATTAACAGAGCCCTTGACCCTTGGGGATCCTTATCCATAAGAAGAACTACCTCACTGGGATCTTTTAACTGTACTGAGAAAAAGGAGCTAACTTGAGGTATCCCTCAATAAAGACTTCAGGATGGCCCAAAGAACAAAATTTAGACTGAGCCCTACACTTCTCTGATCTGTCTCACAAGTTCACAAGGAAAAGTATGCAATCAACTAAATACAGGCAAGGCTATTAAGTTCCTAACAGTCCTCAGAAGACCACAGGACTAGGGTTTATAGCACAGTGCCTGCCCTCAGCAAGCTGGTTGGCTGTTTAGCAGAGATGAGTCTGGTTTGCTGCACCACTGATCCCTTGTAACCTGAAGCTAGAATGCTTTGTTTGCCCTGCTGTCAAGAGTGACTGTGAGGACCAGGGACTGTGGTTTTTCTAACAGACAATTCCCTGAGAACACCTGCTGTGTGGGGCTAGCTTTCACTCCTGGCCAAGTTTGACACTTTTCCTCTTGTGAGAAGTCTTTATTTAAAAGGGACACAGAAAACATGTTCCATATAAATGCATAGCACAGTCTAACCATGAGAGAAACATCAGTAGAGAGACAAACCACAAAAATACACGACCATTTGTAAAACTGTCAAGGACATCAAAACCTGGATTTTATTAATTACTCCACATCAGCTGTAACAAGACTATTATATCAATGTGAAACATTAATCAAAGGGAAACTTGATGTGGGAGACATGACACCCCTGTAACGGTGATGGCAAACCTTTTAGAGACTGAGTGCCCAAACTACAATCGAAGCCCACTGATTTACTGCAAAATACCAGCACTGTAATTACACCTGCATAGTGAGGTTTTAGTTAAGTAATAACCCCTGTTAGGTGATGCCTGAATGCTGGGGCGATTTGACTTGAATGACAAGAGGGCTCTTGTGCCTGTGATGGCTCATGTGCTGTAAGTTCGCCATCTTTGTGCTACACTATGTTCTCATTTTTATAATTCTGTAATTATAAAACTTCAAAAATTCTTACCACCTAGAAACTTTGCCTCCAACAGCTTATACATGGGTATCCTCTAGTTGATTAAAGGCTCTGACTCATCTCCAACAATGGATCAAACATGAGCCAAAAACTGTGCCATGGGCAGGGTATCTATCTTGCCATCCCTGACCCAGGGCACCTGTGCTCTAACCGTAGAGGCAGCATAAATGTGCAGGGTCAGCTCCAGGGCACGCATGGTTGCAGTGGCATCTTCTTGGTGAGACCCTCACTTGTCCACTTTATGATGGTGTAGTGCTTCTGCTGCCAAACCATGCTGGACAGACACCCACTGCTTCCAAAAATCAGTCTTCATCTTGATTGGTGTAATCAGTAAGAAGCCAAAAAAGAGGCATGCAAGATAGGTCACTTAAGGCAAATTTTGCCACAGGCTCTGTAGATCCCAAATCGAGGCAATTCAGGGAAGATTTACCGTAGAACTAGAGTCCAGTTCCACGAGCTTCCTGGGATGCAGAGCACATGTCCCACCTGATCATAGATGTGCACTAAGCCTGAGAGAGCACAGGGCAAGCACCATAAAAAGCTTATGCCCACAGTGACGAGTCTGGAATTCTGTGTACATCGAGGAAGTGTACAAAACATCAATTTCCAGGTATCACCCCATTCTTTTTCTCCTCAAATTGTAAGTTACAAAAATCTACAAAGCAAAAAATATGACACTCGTGTTAATAAGCCTAAGGTTTAATGATTAATAAAAATGAGGATGCTTCTCCTAAAAGATAAGCTACAGGTTTCAACAGGGCGGGATGCACAAAGAGAAGGATGTGATGGGCCAGGAGTGTATTTCTGCACTGCATGGAACATGGCCAGAGAAAGCACCCCGAAATGAGAAGGGCATCAGCACATAGGTAAGATACCTGTTAGGTTCGCCAGTTTGGTTTTCCAGAGGAGCAGCTGCGATGGATTTGTCACCAACCCCCATAAATATGTTTCTGTCCAACTGCCCAGGTCCCGGAAACTGGATGGCTCACGATAGCTGAGATGAGACTGGTTCACTGCACCACTGATGCTTTGCAAACTGAAGGCCAGGATGTTTGGCAGGGATGCTAACAGTGAGGCTGAGGGACAGAGACTCTACTTTTTTTTTTGTACTGGGGAATCAAATGCACAACATCATGCTTGCTAGACAGGTGCAGAGACTGTGTTTTTCCTAGAGAGCTGATCCTGGTACTTCTGTGCCCTAGATCCAGACCCAATATCCTCTTCAGCAAATCTGCCACTCTTGTCTCCCTCCTCTCTGGAGTCCAACATGCAACCTTACACAACACAGTTTTGTCTGAGCCTCCAAGCCCTTGGTCTGAGGCAAGGCGATACACTACAGAAAGGAATGTAGCAAGGTACACCAAGGCTTGGGGCCACCCCTGGCTTGCCACACCTCTCCTGGAACCTCTGGTCAGCCCACAGGCCCTTCTGCTGTCAATATCAGTGCTTCAAACAAACTACATTGCAATTTTATAAAGGTTTAAATTCCAAAACCAGAATTAGGATAGGTTTAATACATAAAGCATTATAACGATGAGTTTAATGAAAAACACATTTACTGACAATTTTCACTCATAGTATCTTATTTTCCAATATTAAATTCCCAAGGCAGGACATGGTTACTTCTGTTTGCTATGGTATTGTATTAGGAAACAGACCCTGCTGCTACTGGTTTCAAGGAGGTTCTTACAGGCAATATTTAACAGACTTACCTCCTTCCTCTTCCTTCCCCCTACAGGAAAGTGAATAGAAATTAGAAAGGTGAAATTATTTCCTTTTTCACACCAGAAGAAAAAACTCTTTAGAAAAAGAACCTATACATCTGTAATCGTTGCTACTTGGGAGGCCAGGACATTAGTTCGAAGGGAGCTAAGACCACTCAGCTAGATCCTATCTCTAAAAACAAAACAAAACCCTTCAGGAACCAAACAATAGAAAAAAAAAAATTACCCCCTCTAAATAAACCAGACTTCAGTTGAATCATGGGTGCTAAGGAAGTGGTCTATCCCTAAGCCATACCCTCTGCCCCAAGCATTGTCTTGATTTTTCTGTAAACTAATTTCTATAAACAAATACAACAAAACAAGTATATTTCTATAAACAAAATGTATTTAAAATTTTAAGTCAAAGTTGCCCATTTCCATCACACTGTATTCTTACCAAGACTAAAGCTCCTGTTTGGAGGGATTCCTTTTTTCCACCTGCTCTGTGCACTTGCTCTACTGTGTGTAGAGATGTTGCTGCCTATACACCCAGATGCTTCTTTGTCCGGAGAGGGAATGCCCAGCAGTTTGTACCCTGATCACCTGCCAGTGACCTTCTGCTGAAAGGAAGCTCAGTGACCATCTGAGAGGGGTGGGATTTCTAACTGCAGAGGCAGAACCCTGCCACAGCTGACAGACAGTTCTGAGCAGGGGACAAAGGCTCACAGGGACTCAAGGTTGCAAAGGAGAGATCAAAAACTAAAACACAGAACACACTTGGTGTGAGTGCAGACAGGAAGTGGCAGAGCCAACTAACAAATCAGCCATTTGTGTGGCTAGCTAAGGCCCAAGAAGAACAGGAAATTAATCCAGCATGGGGAAGACTCACATTCTAATTGTTGGAATAAGACAAGGGGAACCCACCCCAAAAATGAAATAAGACCAGAAAAATGGCAATAAAAACATACAAGATTCAAATTGAAAGAGAGCAAATGGTCCTGATAGATGGCCAAGGAGCCACAGAATAGGCTGGTCAAAAGGTTGCAAGAAAAGTGAGGCTCACTAGGGTCACTGAAGAAAATATGGGCAAATAAAGTCCTTAGCCAAAAAGACAAGAAATCCATAAAATCATAAGTAATACTCCCATAAATTTTCCTTCGATGATAGAAGGATCATCAAAATCAACTTCCCAGCTACCCAGAAATACATACCATCACAGACCCCAGACCCACACTTCCAAACAGATAAACACCTTTGCAAAGATGGCTACACCAAATGCTCCAAGCTTAGAAACCACAGAATGAACAGCTGGAAAGGGAATTTCGTGATGTTTCTGGAAGACTGTGAGCCAGGACAGTCAGCTGCAGACAGATGTAGCAGACAGAGAATGTGGTAGATAGAAGAAAAAAGGTCAGGAAGGGACCTATTCCAAACTGGGGGGTGGCCAGCCTGAGGCTCAGGACATCCACTAGACTACAAACACTTCAAGCCTGGCTGTGAGTTTCCCTGGCCAGATGCTGAACTGGCTAGAAAAGAACACACATCTGGCCCCAATTTCTCTTTCAAGAAAAGGCAACAGGGGAGAAAGACAAGACAGAAGTAATAGATGCCATGTCCTGGGTCCCTTGTGGCAGTTAAGGACAGAACCCAGTTCCATTCATTGCTGGTGAAATGAAGGTGCAGATTCCTCCTTGTCTCCACCTGTGGGGTCACTGGAGAGATGTAAAGCAGACACAGGCCAATGAGCTCTGCAGGGCTCAAAGCTCAACTGGAAAACATAAAACAAAACAAAACAACACAACATTGTTCTCAGAGATTTGGTATCTTTTGCTTGCTATGTGCTTTGGGACTACTTCTTTTGCAAGGCCTCAAAAATCATTAACAAAATCACTGATTACAGTTTTTGCAATCATTATTTAAGTCCTTACTTAAAATGTTGGGTGCAATAAATAGATATAACAGAATGGCAAACAGCTGACATTCCACCTCCAAAGCCCAAGAACACAGTGTCAGCAAAGGAACACAGACATAGTGGATCCAAATGGCCTCGCCCCAGTCTTCAGACGTGAGCTACGCCTGATAAATCATTCAGATGTTTCCTTCCTGTTTTTGCAATTCCATGGGGCCACTGTGCTGAATTTTTACATAGTTGTCATGCTCTCTACTCCTCATTGCCTTAATTCTTCTTAAATGTGGTTATGTCCATTCAGAAGCTCAAAACATTTGATTTCTCCAGTGGAATTCACATTGCTTTCAAATGAGCTTTTAATATAAAATACATATTTAATGATTTGGAAACTAATTTGTATGTGGCAAACTTTTTATGTGACATATCAACTGCGTTGACTCATACAGGTGTTTATATATAGTATTATAGCTGCCAGCTATATTCCCCGCAACCTACAGTCTCTTGGAATATATGTTCACATATAAAACGGCCAGTGTTTAGGCGTCCTGTGATACACAAGGGTCCACACATGGTGCCATACAAAGGCCCCAAGACACAAGGTTCACTGTGACCAGAGTCTGGTGCTGGGGTGGAGCTCTGTGTTATCTCACCCAGGCCTCAACAGGAGGTTCTATTCTGACCTCTGTTGTCCAGAAGTGGGGCTGCTGTACCCTAATCTTGAAATCTGTCAGCAATCATGAACACTGAAGGTAGCCTAAACACTACACTGAGTGTGAAAGGTTCACTTCCTTCGCACTGCTGACATTTGGGGCTGGGTGTTCTTTGTGGTGGAAGCACCCTATACACATTGTACTACAATTAGCAACATCCCTGGCTCTACTCACTCGATGCCAGTGTGATCCTCCTCTCTAAAGATGACAACCAAAAATCATCTAGACACTGCCAAAGTTCCCCAGGGGTAAAGTCCCCTGGAAGCCACAGTGCTACAAATGATATCATTATGAATATAGTGAATACAATGAAGAATATATTGGAAAATTCAAGGTGACAAAGGATTTCCTACACAAAACTGGTCACAGAATTTTACTAGTAATGATCTGTGGGGTGTGCCTTAAGTAAGTGTGACCCAGGGAGGCACTGTGAATGAAATGCACAAGATCACTCTAATCTTCCATTAATTTTTTAAGAACTCTGTGGATCCCTTCTCCACTGCCCTAATCCTTACCACGGCATCTCTATGTCACCTAGCCTATTCCCCTCCTCATCAGCTACAGATCCAACAAGCAGAGAGGTCCCAAGAGGTAAGCTGTCAAGGCAGAGTTGCAATGGCTCAAACTGGAATAGTCTACTTGTCTCCTACAACAGGTACACATTCTCTCCAGGACCCATAACAGCCCTAGAGCATACAGCCATGGCAAATGCTGGACCTTGTTCATATCTTTTCATCTCCTAGAGCTCAGACCTTGCTACAACTCAGTCTACCTACAAAGGAAGCATGTTCCTAGGAAAATGCCTTTTCAACTATGGCCAGGCACAATTACCCACTTTCTAACTCAAATACTAACCTATTTTTACACTGACCACAGGACTGAGGTGAAGAAGTCTTTCCGTCCCAGTATGTCTATGCAAAACTAAACAGTATCAACTGACATACCAAGAACCTACCCTACAACTTGACTATGATCTCCTTACTAAGAGCTAATCAAACAATGAAGTGGGAACCTTGACCCATGAACTCATACCATGCAAAGTCCATTCCAAAAGTGCAAGCTAGAAACAATCAAATTTCTCAGAGAAAACAAGGAGTACTATTTAAGATCCTGTGTAGGAACTGATGGCTAAAATGAGACATCATAGCACTATCTGAAAAAATTTCTGCTCATCAAGATATTTCATTGATAGAAAAAATGCAAAGTGAGAAAAGAAATTATATATATCTCCATCCATCCAACACAGGATAAGCATTACTTATCAAAAATTTTTAAGTCCTCAGTATGCTACTGTTACAACTTGTATCTGGATTTCTCCCCCATAGTCATAGGTGGGGCTTTTTTACAGGTGGCTGGAGCTGGAGCATGGTGGCTGGGGTTCATGGTTCAACTCTAAGATCAAGGGCACTAGGATTAAGGGTGTGAGTGTTGCCCCTAAAGAAAGATGCGGGATAGAAAGGGCTGTGGTTGACCCTCATTGTTTTGCTATCTTCTCCCACCCATGAACTGTTTCTTCTGCCATGCCTGTGTGCCTTGGAGCCAGACTAAAACCTCTACAAACTGTGAATTAAATAAAACATTTTCTTTTTATCCTTGGATACCAATGACTTCTTGGCCTTTCGGCTAAGATCAAGTGTATCTGAGTACCAGGTACTTTGTCTCAGCAACAAGAGAAAAGTAAGACAGCTAAAGTTTCATACCTCCCTACTCCAAAACATGTCAGAAACTTAACACTAATGCAGCAGTGCTGAGAAGAGGATCCAAGGACAGGCAGGTGGGCCAAAGGGCTGCAATCTTATAAATGCACTAATCCCTTTACCACAGGAAGTGGGCTCACAAAAACGTTAAATTCTGTCTGCCTTCTGTGCTCCCTCTTTACCCTTCTGCCATAAGACAACCCAGCAGAATCATCCTCATGTGTTGCGCCCCTGATGCGGGTCTTCCCAGCCTCTAGAACCATGGTTTCTGTTTATCATAAATTATTTACCCTGTGGTATTCTCATACAGTAGCATCAAATGGGTTAAGACACAGTAAGAAAAGGACCAACAAACCAATTTTAAAAAAACAGAACAACCAAACAAAAGTAAGACTTGACAAGTACTTCTAAAGAATACCAAAATGGCCAACAAGGGCGTAAGAAAGTACCCAGTTTCTTAGTTATTACAAAAACACGCCAAGATGCTGCTATATAACCACCAGAATCACTAAAAATATAAAGCTGACTATGCTAAGAGCTGGAGAAAGAAGTCATGGGACATACCCCCCTGTAAATCGGCACCATTATTCTACAAAACCACTAGGCTGCTTCCACCAAAGGCTCAACAATTCTAGGTATAAACCAACGCACGTCTTTACAGAAGGACAGGGACGCCCTAGAACTGCATTCTCAATGGCTCCAGGCTGCCAAGTCCCAAGTGACCATGAACAGAATGGATGGATGAATTGTAGTACATTCACACAATGGAATATATTAACTCAGCTTTCGGGTCTCAGCCCATTTGTCAGGATCTCTTCATTGTCGGCTCCTTTCTGAAGACCTCTACCTCACCATTCCTCTCTTCCTTCACCCCCTACTCCTTCCAGTTCCCCCTACTCACACAAAGCAGCCCCCTGGGATTTCAGAGGCACAGCCTGTCCGAAAAGCACCAACTTCTTTCTCTGAGCCCTGCTGCCACTGACTTCACCTTAGGGGCACGGCTGACCAAGGACCCCTCAAAGTCCTTGTCAGTCAGGTCGGTGCAGCTTTGGGGCAGCTGACAGAAAAGTAACACTGCAATCATGGCAGAGGTTAGGAAAATCATACGCTTGCTGGTGAGAAGGGGCTCATTTCTCAGGAAATGTCCACAAACCTCCAGATTCTTCCCTGCAAAGCCTGAATGTCCCCAAAGTGCTTCCTTCCCAGACTTCTTTTTCATCCCTTCCGCTTTAAATTGTCATTTCTGCCAAGAATCATTGGTTTCACTGCTTCCTGGTGACCCATTAATTACAATAACAAGAAATAACCCTAAAATGATGTCACACAAACTTTAACTTCCTTTAGTGCACTAACAGGTCAGGCCAGCTGCCCTGTGTATCCAGATGCTTCAAGCCTCCATTTCGGAGAGTGGAGCGGGGGAGAATCATGACTCTCAGCCATCATGAAAGTTTTTATGTTTCCAGAACACTCAACCCTAAGGTTTTATAAGTTAAATAAAAATAAAATGTGTGTCAGGCACCAGTATCACTAGAATGCAGCCATTGTAGGAGGAAAACAAGTCACTGATTGTGTGAGCTGTGCATGTACGTTTAGACACATAAAGAAAAGCCACATTTAAGACACATATAATGAGATGCAGGGTATAAAACACATTCAGTGTGTTCCCTGCATGTGTTGACTGAGGAGAGCTAGAGTTGGAGTTTCGACATCTGCAGGGATACTGAGGCTATCTGTGTGTGACTGGGACAATATGGAGGGAGTATGTCCCTTGCTTGTATTTTAAAGTAATGGACAGAACTGGTGCAAGAGCTTTATACTCACCTCCTGCACTGACCTGGCAGCTGACATTCATTGTTGTGTTTTAATTTTCTGAAGAGATAAAAGAAGGAAGCCAGTCTAGCTTTCTGGAAAGTTCTATGCTTGGAATCTCTCTCTCTCTCCCTCCTTCCCACAGACTACTGACCGGGAGCCTGCTCAGAATGGAAACCCAAGTTAGCAGATGAAGTCGCCTGTAAAAAGCCATGGGGGTGACCTGGCTGAGGCCCAGTCTGTATTCCACACTATCATCCCAATTCTTCCCCTCCAGTGTTTACCCTCAGCTCACTTCTGTGCGTTTAGTATAAACTTACCCACACTCAAGTCTGTTCTAGGATTTCAGTCCTTGGTATAATTGTCTAAGGTTATGGCTTCCAAAGCCAAGCCTGACCACACTTTCAGGCGACATCCCTGGATGGTGCTGTCAGGATAAGGGTTAGCCACACTGAGGCCACATATTCTTGGGCCCTCAGACAGAAACTAACTTCTCCAAGAATTCAAACACAACCTGCTTTGTGAGAGTCAGTGGGCTTGGGTACCAAGATCAATAATTAAGGAGTTTCTAGGGCTTATGTCCCTGTGTTACATCAGCTCCTAAATGTTGCCTGAAAGGATTATATTTATAGTCTGACAATTATAATTTTTCTAATATATAAAACTACCATACATATATTCTTTCCACTGACTGTTTGAGACTACCCCATCACCCAGAATTACATATCCCAGAGTCACTCCAAGTCTCCTCTCCTTCGAGAACTTTTTAAACAAAGCACACTCATTAGTCCCTGATAAATGCTACCAGGGCTCACTTCAAGGTAAGGGAGAAAGATAGTGTTGTGAGGTAATGGGGGCAATGGCAGAGCCAGGCACTGACAACATGTGCCACAGCAGGGGACATTCAAGCCAGAACCCCCATTGGGTCCGATGAGGGCTACACCCAGGTGGATGCCTTTGGGTATCTCAAGGCAAGTCATGACTTGCTCCATGTCTTAATTTGACTCTCACTAATGACAATATTTCTTTCTCCCATTGTATTTTTCTAGCACTTAATCACAGCCAGGATGTTCTTTTTAGACCAACTGAAAAAATGGGATCCTGAGGTAGGAGGATCAAATTTGAGCCCAGACAGGACAACTTAGACCCTGTCTCAAAAAAAAGGAAAGAGAGAGGGCCTGGATTTCATCTTCATCCCTCCCCTCAAACAAACAAGCAAGCAAACAAACAAAAAAGTGGAAATAGCAGCCTAGCTTCCTGTTCTCAGGGAGCAGAGTCTTCTTTGGCCTCCCCAAGGACCTTCCAGGATCCAGCAGTGCCTTTCCTGGCTCTGTGGGTGGGCTGTTGGTTTGTTTAGTCACCTGGCTAATAGAAAATGGATGACTAGCACAGTTCTAGGCCAGTCCATATTAGCTGCCCACACCCCTTCAGGACAGTGAGGAGGGAATCCTCAAGCACATTCTCAATTTGTCAGTCAACTACCTGGGTAGCTTCCTTTCAAAATCTGTGCCCCATCAATCTTAAGGACCCCATATCCCTCAGGTTCTGCTTACAGATATGGAGATTCACAAACAGTGGATTAGATTTTATAAGATGTGAAGAAACAGTGAGGAAGATCATTTTGAAATAGCCTGTTAATATACAGAAAATTAAAACCCTGGCGGTAAGCACAGGGATGGATCATGAACCAGTGTTCCATTAATTATTAATTGCCCTGAAATGTCCCAATACAGACTAAATGGTTCATTCCCAGAGGAAAACATATTCTCATCGACAAAAGGAGACCAAAATATTTGTCATGGTTGCTAATTCGAATAGAATCAGTTCCAAAATTAGAACCAGTGACTATTTCAATGGTAAATTTATTTATAAGACATTTTCTCAGATGCAACAGGGAGACCAATATAGAAACCACAAGGCCTGCTTCTGTGATGAAACCTCTTCCACTATTAAGCGCTCTGTAGAGAAGCACTTATTTACACTCTTTAGGCAGAATTTTAAAACTGAGCTGGCACTCCCTCCATTACTGGTAACCATGCTAAACGGTTCTGATACTGTACCTGAGCATTTGCAGTGATCCTGTCAAATAAAATCTTCTTCCAAGTTAACTCTACTGCATATTTATGCATTTAATATCACAGCTTCCTGCGAAGCACACAAATCATTTTAACAGAGTGTAAATTTAACTACCATGAAAGCATTTTATACTCTGCTTAACTTCACTAAGGGGCCCATATCTATTTGGAACAGATACATCTTGCTTCCATATAACTTTACTTAAGGGAACAGAAGTCAAAAGTTATAAAGAGAAATACACGCAATCTCCTCAGTTTCAGGAGCAAACAAACATCTGCACCCATAGTTTCGGGTCTGACTTTGTCCCTTTCATCTCTTATCAGGCATGAGTGGTTAGCAGCATACCTGGGCCAGGGAAAGGGGGTGAGAAGCCTACGTCATCAGAAATTCACTACCAGAGGGCCACTATCTTCCTGCCATTCTGGAGTCATAGCGACTGATGACTACTGACTTCAAAATACCTCCACCCCCACCACCCACAACTGCAAGGGACTGAGATCTGCACTACCCTGAGTGCCACTGTTGGAAACACAATCTTTTCTAAAGTGAATTCAATGCCCCCATGCCAAAAGGTCCCCAGATGTACAGAAGAAATGTGAAAAGGAAAAGAAAAATGCAAAAGAAGAAATCCATGCCCACAGCAGCTGAAGTCATAAATTATTTAATGAATGAAGGAACCTTAGCCATGGTCCATCTGGAAGGGGCAGATGTGGGTCTTGTCAAACGGTGCCCCAAAGGTGGACAGCAGGCGCTCCATGGGCCTTAGACACCTAAGGCCACAGCCTCTGTATCCACAGGCCACTGCCACACACTGTCAGTTTTCGGAGCATGTAATCCAATACACAACTGATCCCACCAATGGGGAACCCTGACCACCTCCTCCACCTCACAGACAAACAAGACCAGGTACAGGGTAACATGGGGGAGGATGACACTCATTGTGCATGTTCTTACTTTCCCGTTCAAAAAGACAAGATCACATAAAATGCCCGAAGAACACTTCTGGTCAAATCTTAGGCAATTTAAGCATGAAAATAAACAATGACAGCAGCAATAGAATACTGAATAGAGAACCCACCAGTCCTCACGGATAAAATTACATGTAAGTACAGGGGAAAGGCAAAAAATAAACATAGAAGAAATAATGGAACTGACCATGGACACTTAGCAATCATCATAGCTACCAATTCAGAGGACAACCGTCAAAGAATGTTGAGATCAATGAGGAAAAGGTATAATCTCAAAGCATCTCCCCACAACAGATTTTTTTTAACTATAAAGGGGAAAACAACAGCTTTATAGTAGAGAAAGCAGACAATTACCACTTTAACCTAGTGATCAAAGTCAACCACATCAGCAATAAGTCAATCTAGTTCAAGCCAATATAACCTTCATGTGGCCTAGGGGCAGGGTCTGGCCACACTGGCCCTCCTTGCCTATTCAACACATGTCATGGCTCCAGACAATGACATGGCTCCCTATTTTCATGTCCTGACACCAAACAGGTACTTTCACTGTTCAGCCCCCTGGTCAGTAGCTCCACCTCCTATTCATTTCTTCTGTAACTAACCTCAACTATCCATTATAATCAATTCTTATACAAATTTAATATGCTTCTTCCCCCAGGTAATGTTTTCAGTTCATTCTGACAGTCCTCTGAGCAGACTATGGAGGCTGCACAAGGCATGTTTCTGTGCTATTTCCACAATCACTCTTCTTTAGCCAGTTGTGCACAGATATGTGCCTCGAAGGCTTCAGCAATACCTTCTACTCAGGAAATTCGGCTTGGAAGCTACAGATCCAGAGAAGGGCTTCCCAAGGCCCAGTCTGCACAATTTATTCTCTCCCTCTGAGCCAGCCCATGATCACCTCACCGCTTACTGGTGGGCCCCACCAGACTGAAGCAAGGACCAGGAGAGCAGACACCCCAACCTCACCTTTGCATTCCGTGGCTGACGCTAAACACTTCCTGTCTAAATTAAGTTAGACGAATATTTTACTTTAGAACTCCAAGTTGACATCTGATACCAAAAACACATACACAGACACTATAAAACCCTCCCCCCCAGGTCAACATATCCTCTCAGCACACTTTCCAAAGCTGACAGAGAACACAGCCACCACTCAGATACTTCTCCTGATTCAATTCTGTATATAAACAAGAGTCTCCCTGCTATGCCCAAGAGGACTGACTCTGAGAATCCTGCAGACCCAGCCTTTAGGTTCTCCCACAAAGCCCCAAGTCCCTGGTGGGGAGGTTGTGTGCCCAGCATTGGCAGCGGCTGAGGACACAGTGCCCAGCAGTGTCATACATGAGCTCCCATGTTGAAAGTCCTCTGAAAAGAACCAAGTGTGATGGCACACATCTGTAATACCAGTACCGTGGGAGGCCAAGAAAGAGGATCACCGAGTTAAAGCCCAGCTTGGGCAACTTAGTGAGACCGTGTCTCAAAATACAAAATAAGGAATAAGAAGTAGCTCAATGGCTAGTTACTGGGTTCATCACCTGATCCCCTCTATTTCTAAGTACTTTAATCCTATGCCACCTGTGAACACACTCTAGGCCACAGGTCAAAGGCCATCTCCACAGGGTGGGTACTCTGAACAACACAGAAAGAGCTACAGGGGACACTGGCCCACTTATTTTCTATTTTGAAACCACAATAGCCACATGCAGAGGTGACCTAATGAATCTGTCCGACTCAAGGGAGGGAAATGATCTGGAGCCTGTCTTTGCCCACCTAGAAGTGGCAATGGACAATGTGCTCTGGAAGTCACCAATGCAGCCTGAAACCCAAATTATCAAGGATGCTTTATGGCAGCCCCTGTCGAAACAGGGATTCCTTATATCATGAGATTCTCAAAAGTACTCATTACCCTCTCCTTATCTGTTCTATGTTGCAGTGTCTGGTGTTCAGAGCATGGCATGACCCCACCCAGGAAGCAAAAGCAACCTACTGTGGCCCTATCTTTACCAGCGCCCTTCCTGTCTTCCTGCTTAGAAATACCTTCTCCTACACAGGCAACTTATGATCCTGAAAACCCTTTCCCCTCTGCTGCCCCAAATAAGGTGCTGACTTTGCCACCTGTTACTGCCAGGGCTGGACACTTAGCCATGAACTCAACTTTCACCACATCAGCAAACCTTTGCCAAAGTGTACTTGGACTTGAATGTTCTCCAGGCTCCATGCAACAAAGCCCCCTCCTTAGCAATAGCACCCTAGGTGCAACCTAAAAGATGACCCATGCTAGTGCTGCTCCAGTATCCTGGGTCTTGGCTCATGACCATTAGTACAGTGACAGAAATCACCTCCAGTCTTCACGTTACCACCCATCACCCAAGCTGTGACACCAATACATCAGTAGAAAGGAGGAGGCAGATTGCAAACAGCTGCCGAGTTCTGGGATCAAGTTTTATTTTCGTGGCGAAGAGGAAAAGTAGAGAAGAGCCGCCAACATTTTACTAACAGCATAATTATATCAAAGAAAACTCCCTCCTCCAAGATTCCTGTGCTGCCTTGACAGCAATTTAAGCAGCTGAGAAAAGATGGTGAAGACAAAGTCATTACAGCAGGATCCCGTTTCCTCTCTCTGCACACGTCTGACTCTCTTTAGTGACAATGAAAGAAGGCAACGTGGACATATGGCAAGGGGAGCTACCCCCGTGTGTACCAGCAGTTACATAAAGTATCTAGTGGAGGATTTAGCTGTTGCAAAGATCCCATTAACCAGAGACAATTTCCATCTCCCACTCTGGCAGAGCTGGTAGCTTTACTTCTGAAATCAGGGCAATGAGCTTTCAACAGCAAGGATTTAGGGAACACCTGTCCCTTCAGCATTAACATCACACTGCAAGGCACAGTCTTGTCCTGCTAATTGGTCATCTTAATATAAATGCTCTATTGCTTGGTTCCACCTAAGTGACCTCCTTGTTCCTACTCTTACCCTTGTGTATCATTTTCAGGTATTCTAAGGGGGTCTTATCAAATCTAAAATCTGACAGTATCATGCTGCCAGGCAACTCTTCTAAGACCCCCCATGCCTTGAAAATCCAGATCAAGATTCTGTATGAATTGACCTGCTCATGGCTTCTTGCTTGACCACAGCCTGCTGCTTTCTACCTGGGGACTCTTCACATACTCTTTGTGTTGAGTGGCTCCTTCTCCAGATTTTCAGGTGCTGGCTCCTCCTGCCGATCCAATGTCACAGACCCATTCCTGATACTTGCACCAAAACAGCTTTTTAAGACCAGTGTCCTGCTCTTATGAGTCTTACGAGTCTTCAAATTGCTAAGTTCAAATTCTCACCCCGAGGTGGTAACAGAAGGTGGGCCTGTGGGCACTCATTTCGTGATGAGGGAGAAACTCTCCCTACAGGATTAGGGCTGTTAGAGAAGACATCTTCACACCATTGCCCTCCAAAGAGGGCGACAACAAGAAAGCACTCTGTGAAGAAAACTGAGATCTTCTGCCAGATATCAAATCTGCTGACCTCTTGATCAGGGCTATTCCAGCAGTTCAAATAGTGGCAACTTTCTGTTATTTACAAGCTCCCTGCTTATGGTAGTTAGGTACAGCATATTTACACCTTACAAACAAAGACATGTATCCTTACTTGCCACAAACCTAGCAAGAAAGCAACACACACGGGAGGGGAGATTCTCGCTTTGACCTTGAGCTCAGAGGCAGCTTGTTCACAACACCTGCAGAATCTGAAGGACAGTCCTGGCATGCGTATGTGCACACATGATTTGAATGAGTGACTGTATGTGTAAACAGCAGGAGGTGGGTTACCGCCTCATTCTCCAGCCTCAATTTCAGTTCTACACAACTGGTCCGGGCCACCACTTAATGAAGACAAAAGCACCTGTGAGGGCTAGATGTACTGGCCCTGAAAGTGTCTGAAAGATGACACACCTGGGGAGGGACATCCACAGTGGCAAATATCCTACTGAGCCCAATGGTGGGAAAAAGCCAACCTGCTTCAGCATCCCAAGGCTTCTGTGTGGTCATTCCATTGTCTCCTCTCCCCCATCTGAACTCATTTTCTCCTTGACAAATAGGTGACAGCCCACATCCAGGAATGAGCCAGACAGCTCAGTATAAGAGATCTTCAGGCTGCTGCAACACAGGCTTCCACAACACACTGTGACCCCTTCAGCGAGGCTAGGTGGCCAGTATTGCAGTTCACCAGCACACAGATGGTTTGTTTCACTACTGGACACAACTTGTATGGTTCTGAAACTTCTTTAGGTTCTAAAAAAAAACCCACACTTCTTTATCCCCCAGCTTTGGTCACAGGATAATACCCAGAAAACAGGTATTCTCTCTTCCCTATCTTGGGTTCAATGCCCCCAGACTCCTGAGATGCACTTCTTGCCTCTCCAGTCCATTTGCCTTTGGAGAGTTCAGGAAGCCCAGGTACCAAGGATCCAGGCTGACACCCTGTGTTTTATTCTGGGCTTCAAGATGCCTGGGCTTTTGGAGCAATCAGGAACTGAAGCAGAAGAAAAGGTCACATGAAATTCAATCAAGAAAAACATAACCGGTGCCTACTGTGGGTCAAAGTTGCAACACAGAGTTCTCTAGCAGCTCACAGAATGGCACAACAGCCAGGCAGATTAACAGAAGAACCAAGATAAAGGGAACAGAAAGTTGGTGACAAGGCACAGGCTGCTGTGTATGAAGAATGAATGGGGTGGAGAGTATGGGGCTCTAATATAGATTAGTGCACACTATAAACCATGGTCCAGAATGAAGAGCTACAATCATGCCAACAATGTTTCTTCATTGATTAAAGGATGACTGGAGACTTCAGGGGAGCCACTGTTGGTAACTTCTATATAATTTAAGGTTCCACTTTGACAGTGACTGATATCACACACTGATGGTCAAATAACACTAGGGGTAGTGCATCCCATTTACCAATCAATACTTTTTCTGCACCGTGCAGGATAAGCCAAACCATCTGAGTATGTCTTCCTCCCAGCAATTACTTAAAAGTCAGCAGTACTGCCCAAGACTCCCAACAACTTTGAGTTGTGTGGAAACACACACAAAAACAGGGTAAATACACTTTCTGTACTTTCCACGGCTCACCACTGTGTAAACCAGCTACCTTCAAACAGAAGTGCTCGCAGAGAGAGCCAAATAGACTGGAGATAAATGCCAGTCTGAGCCATACTAGTCCTATGGGAGAAAGTTTCAAGTCAAATGGTAGTGGGTGCATGGTGCATGTTCTCTGGAAGTTGAAGCACAAGGATAATAAGAAGTCTGGTCCCAGGCTGGGCCACTAAGTGAGATCCTGTCTCAAAATCAAAAATAAAAAAGGGCTAGGCCCATAGCTCAGCATAAAAATCCTGGGATTATTCCCTAGTACCATAAAAGCAACAGCTAAACAAAACAACAAGAAGATACAAACCAAAACAAAATTTAAAAAAAAAAAAAAAAAAAAGAATTCAAATGGTTAAACAGTAAACGGAACCTTTTCACTTGCTTGCAAAACACAAATCACCTGTGCCTTCTACTCTGGCTGGCACTGCTCAAATCAGTTGTTGATATAAAATTAGTATCAGAGATACAAAGTCATGTCCTCATTTCTTTCCTATTCAGTGGAGAATGAGTAATAACTTTCTAAGTATACTTACGATTTATGCTTCAAAACAAGCCAAGACCGAAGCAGAATATTCCAATGCCTGATAATGCATTAAAAATACTTCTTTTAATATATTTCCTCTTGAAAACAAATTTTAGATGAGAACAAAAATTGTTTTTTCACAAGAGGATTGGAAAGGAAAACAAACATTTCTAATGGGATTTTGTTTTTAAACATCTGGAGATTTTAAAGCATCAGAGGTTGACAAAAAACATTTCCAATTAAGTTAACAAAATGGTCTGATAGAATTAGTGACCAGTCTGAATAATTCTGATAGAATTATTCTGCAAAAGTTAAGTAACTTTGATGACAGAGACACTTCAGAGATGATGGTCTAGCCTAGGAGAGGACAGGTCTGTGGTGTAGGAGTCAAGCCAGGGCCGGTAATTTTACTAACTTTGAGCTCCAGTTTGCCAAAGAGCTTGCACAGAGAGCTTCCACCACTGAGCTGGCTGTTGCTTTTCTTGAATCCACACATTCCCAAAGAATGCAGAGAAGGCTGAGTGGCCGACTATCCCTAGGACAAGCCAGAATTAGAAAATCCTCAGGAACAAACACCAAGACATAAACAGGCACTTCATGCTGGCCATGGTAGGTCTCCCAGACTGACCTACACTCATTTCCTGCAGCCTTACCCTGACCTCTGACATAGGATAGGGATGTAACAAATGCCAGCTCGATCAGCATCACCACTGCTTTCAATCTGGCTACTCTGGGAATCCCCTGTAACCAGCAGTACCAACGGACAGAAGCATGAAGTCCTGTTCTCGACCAGCTTAGTGCTGAGTAGGCCCTCCCCATAAGTCACACTGGTGTCCTAGGCAGACTTCTGGTTGGGCTGGCAAGGAGTAGGGGTAGGGTTAAGAATGGGTAACAGGGGCTGGGGATTTAGCTCAGCGGCATAAGCGCCTGCGTTGCAAGCAGGCAGTCGTGAGTTCGATCCCTGGTACCGATAAAAAAAAGGAAAAAGACAAAAAAAAAAAAAAGAATGGGTAACAGAGGAAAGGGATATAATCAAAACTGTAAGCATGTACGATACTGTCACCATGCTTCCCAATATTCTGTATAATTAATATATTCTGATAAAACAGTTCGTGAAAAGCATTTAAGTGACCAACTTGGCTGATATCTAAGACAATTAAGTGCAAAGAATCTGTATTACAAATAAACTATATGCTGAAAGCATTATGTGTATGTGTTATTTCACAGAAAAAAAAAGATTAATAAGGGCTGTTTTTTAAAAATGGGGAAATGAGGAATAAAAAATAACACTGTTCCAAATTGGTAATATGTTTACCATGTCCCTAAGTATGCAACTTATAAGAATTAAACCATTCACTCTTACAAGCCTGTAAGACAGATACTATGGTTATCTTTGTATTTAAAGAGCAAATTGAGGCACAGAAAAGATGGGTCATATACCCAAGGTCACACAGCTGTCAAATGGGAGAGGCAGGTTTTCATCTAGGCAGTTGGACATAAGTATACGCTGTTCTGCCAAGAAAGACAAAAAACTAAGGATGCAACTTACACAAACCAAAACTACAGCAAGGACAGATTCCACTCCCAAGAAATCCTAAACATGCACACATGCCTAAAGGCAACAGGAGAAAAGAAAGCACTGAACAGCCACCCTGACTGGTAAAGCAATCATACTATCTTGTCAAATGGGCATACAGAGGTAGCATGAGCCTTTTTAGGGCACACAATAAGACCTCTGTATATTCAGATATAACTTCTAGGAAAGACAGAAAGGCTATTGATGGTTTTTAAAAAAAAAATTGTGCTGGGAATTGAACTCAGGACCTTGAGCTTGCCAGGCAGGCACCTATGCTTCTGAGCTATACCCCCAGCCCCTATAGATGGTATCTTGATAGGGGAAGGGGAGTTAATTAGTTTTGCTTTTGCCTTTACAGATCTCGTATTATTGAGTATAGTGGTACATGCCTGTAATCTCAGCTGTTTAGGAGGCTGAGGCACGAGTTCCCCAAGTTCAAGGCAAGCCTAGGCAACTTATTTGGGACCATGGTAGGCCTCCCGGACTGACTGGGATTGTTGCTCAATGGTACAGTACTGGCACTGACACAGTGAGGTCCTGGATTTAGTTCCTAGTGCCACAATAAATCAGTTAATCTTGCATTAAACTGCTTCCTTCTTTAACAAGAAGCCATTAGAGAGTGAAAAACAAGTTTTTTCTGACTGAAAATAACACTGCTGGTTGCACTGGCAAATGCCTATAATCCAACCTACTCCACAGGGTGAGGCAGGAGGACTGTGAATTTGATTTCAGCCTGGGCAGCTTAGCAAGACTCTGTTACAAAATTTAAAAATTTAAAGGGACTGGGGATGTAGCTCAGTATAAAGCCCTAGTTTGAATCCCCAGTATTGCAAAAACAATCAGTACTCATGTATTCATCACAGAACATTTGGAAAGGAAGAAGGCAAATGTAAACAAAAACAAAACAAACAAGACCCAACATTCAAATTCTACCATGTAAAGATAGCTGTTAATCATTAGATATCGCACATTTACTTTCATTGTTCTATTTCTAAATGTGCCTTCAATATTGTATCTTTTTCCTTTAAGGCAACTGTCTTATAAAAAAAAAAGATAATAGGAAGTTACAGATTTTTCTCAAAGATGGAGGGGAGGAAGGAGAGGGAAGGGGATGAAAAACTTGGGATGTGTTTCAAACACTTAACAACTCCACACAAAGAATAGCTATCATGTGCTGTAAAATACACTAATAACAAATTATACTTAAGTTATTTCAAACTGTGAAAGCATCATTGCAAAAAAAAAAAAAAAAAAAAAAAAAAAAAAAAAAGCTGTTCTTCCACTGCTGGATGCTTGAGAAATCTTTTTAACATCAAACAAAACCATGACAAAATCCTGGTTTATGAAAGCTACTTTGGCGCTAAGCAGGGAAAAAAGATTAAGAGGTCAAAGGGCGTATGTAATACTTTCTTGGACAGCTGACATTGTTTTCCTTGACTACTTGAAACTTCTATCTACTTCAAAGTCAAGTATCTTCTTCCTGCTTCCATCTATAAAGCATTTGGAGACAGACCTAGACAGACAGATGCATGTACACCAGTTTCATCTTCCTAGGTTTAGTTCTAATAAGTATAAAATAGAGATAGTTTTGCCATGCCTTATGTCCAGGATAAGTCTGAACTGGATAGAACAAATTATTCTTCCAGAAAATGCCTAGTGGAGGCAGAACATATGCTTGTAAGGCAGGATCCTTACAGAACAGTGACACCCAGTGAGACACTCGCACAGGGCACAGCAGTAACAACATCCCAGCAGCCAGAGTGGCAATGTCAGTGTTTCCTGCTTCCCTGCTGGGAGAATGGGGACAGCAGGTGCTCCCTAAGTTTAAGGGTAGCCAACAGCTCACCCGAAATGGACTCTAGCCTGCTCCATCAGGCAGCATGCACCCAGCATTCTGGTCCCCAAGCCTGCCCTGCTCCTTCAATGCTTAAGACACCTTCGCCTGCAACTTGCTAGGGACTGCGGGAAGCCCCCAAACGGCCTCCTGCTCAGGTGCCTGCTGCTGTATGAGCAAATGCCTATAAATGTCCAGCACTGGCTTAAAACTACCTGACAGTTTGGAAAACCAGGTCTTCACTGTGTCCTGCAACCCGAGGGTGGGAATGTCTGCGCAACCAGGGGGCCCATCGGGAAACAGACAAGCTTGTTAAGAGAATTCTCATGGCAGAATTCTAGTGACCAAATGTCCTTCCTAATCCTGTCTGCTGCCCTGGGAAAACATTTTCACAAGGTCTTTGTATATGGGATAACCACTGCAGCAGGTCCTATTTTGGGCAGATTTTCCACATTAGAAGGCACAATGGTTAAGATGATTATATGATACACTTTGTTTAATTCACAGTCAAATACCAACACAGAGAAAAGACTGTTTACCAAATTTAGATTTATAAATGGCTTTCCTGGTCACCCAGGCTGCCCCTCCCCCTCCCTTCTTTCAGACACACAGCTGGGTGGGAATTCACTGACCTAATATCATTGGACAGATAATTCCTTGCCTTGGGGAAAGACTGGCAAAGCCCACAGCATCTGCCATTTCCAATCTATGCTTTGGAACAGTAACTAGGGGCTTATGCCAAGGTGGGAGGGGACACAAAATGCCTTCAACAGTGGCTCTGAGTAAAAACTTAAAAATCCATCTACTGCATTGTTGATAATCACTGCTTTGCATTGGAAAAAGCACGCATGTGATTCAACTAAATCATCTCAAAGCCTGCAGTGAAGAAAATAATTGAATTAAAGAGTTGCCATAACTCATTCAAGTGAGATAAAAACCATCAGTGGGAAGGAACAGAATAAAGCAGCAAAGACGTCGCTGTGAAAATTCGCCGTTGTCTTGAGATAGCAAGGGAAAGAAGCACTATAATGTGGTTCAAAGGACAGATGGGACTTTCCTAATTGTCCCCAGATTCCTAGCAGCGGGGTGGTAACTAAATGGTTTCAATTAAAAGTTAGAGAAACAGGGGAAGCAGGCGGTAAGTTATGCCTGGTACTGATAAGCCTCAGTTCAGTCTGAAGGATGCACTGCCCCGATTCAGATAGCCAAGTGTCAATGGCACACGAGTGGTAGAAGCCATCCCAACATGTCACCATGACAAGGTGATAAGTAAATCTGTCTGTCAAACACAGTGCCATAAGCAGTCATGTGAGAGTACAGAAGCCAAGTGCCAGGCATGAGGCTTCGGCTCAGCTCGGGGCCCCTTCCGTCTGCCCAAGTGGCTTCTTCCACACACAGGCCCTCCGCTGTCAACCAAGGATCGAAAAGGAAGTGCACTAGCAAACATGACTAGTAGGCGGACCATGATACAGCAACAATCCTCTGAGGAGTGGGTGAAACCACCCTGATGAGGGTGAAGAGGCGACTTCCATGTCAGAGAGATGACTCCAGGCATGGAAGTTGGACCTGGAGAATTATTAGGGTTTGTATCTACTTTTCCCCCCAAAGCCTCACAATTGGGAATGTTTTAAGGTGGCTGGATCGAGGGAGTGTGAATATGGATTACGGATGTGATAAATTATTCCACGGATTGGACTGGCATGGTTCTGGGTACGGATAATAGGAAGACCCACCCTGGGTGTGGGTGGCACCAATTGACAGGCTTATAGCCTTGACTGACTAGAAGGGAAAAAGAAGAAAGGCAGGCTTGCTGCCTTCTGCCTGACCTACCAAGAACTGTTTTTCCTCTGCCATGCTGCTGCCTTGGAGTCAAGGATGAAACCTTTACAATCTGTCAGTTTAAATAACCTTTCCCTTTAACTTGCAGGTATCGGCTATTTTGTCCCAGCAACAGAGAAGACAAGATAGTTCAAGTGTGATATGACAATGGACACAGAGTATTTAAACATTCATGTCTTAAACCAATGGTTTTCAAGCAGGGGATACTTCTCACCTCCCACCCAAGTAAGGCAGGGTAGTGGAGAGGGAGGGTGTTGCTGATATAAACTGGATGGAGGGCAGGGCCGAGCAAAACATCCCACAGTGCCCAGGACAGCCCCCACAGGACAAATTACTTGGCTATAAATGTCAACTCTACCAAAGTATAAACATGTTTCTTGAGAAGAACCATAATTGACAACATTAACATTTCAAAGCAACCAGAAATGCTAAGGAATAGCTGTGGCCGATTATGGCCAAGTGAACATCTCACCGGCACTGAATATCAGAGACATCACAGAAACGAGGATAGCTGATGAAATTGGACATGGCAACAAAGAAGTGTAGCGCAGAGTAAAGACAAGTGTGAGCAGGAAAAGGGTAAACAAGGTGTCAGTCCTGAGCTAGCCGACTTAAACTGAAGACATCATCTGCCCCACAACCCCATATGGGCAGAGAAGAAACAGAGCACCCTTGCTGGCTTAAGGAGCTGGCAGCCCAATGCTGTACAGGAGGTCTCTCAATGCACTCCAAGTTCCTATTTCCCATCAATGTCACTGTTTCACAAGGAAAAATCTGACACACATCTACACATAGGTCTCACAAAAAAACCCAAATCCTTCTATATGCAGAGGTCCCCTACCATCAAAGGCAAACAGAGAGGTGAATGGTCCCAGAAAGCCAAGGTCAAGGGACCACATCCTGAACACCAACACCAGCACTCACAGCCTCCCTTGGAAAGTAGCTACAGCAGTCATCAGGATACGCTGGAATCAGGTGCCCCAACCAGGGTCGCAGAAGATTCAGAAGAAACAGCATGGGTCCACCTGGCCAGGTGGCAGGGGCTCTTTGTCTCTCAGTATAGATATGGGTACATCTAATTCCACGTATCTTTACTGAGACTGAGGGTCACAGTTCTTATAAGTTCTAAAGCACTTATAGCACAGTTCTCTGCTATAAGTGCTTTACATGCTCTGCTCCTCTAGGGCTGTGGCCCAGCAGGACTAGGACATACAGGAGCTCTTCTCTCCATCACCAATGCTTTCCTGCATGCTCTACTTTCGCAGATGTCCTCTGACACCTGAGCTGAGATGAGCAAGTGTATATAGGTATGCACAGGTACAGGGGCTACTTACCAAGGAGGGTAACTTAAGCTCTGCAAGTAGGCCAGATCTTGCAGTAAACAGATTTTTCACACTGTTTACCTAAGTGCTGTGGAGATGCAGATGCAAATGACTGAGCTTCTTCTGGGCCATTAACCCAAGGGATGAGCCCTCATATACATCACAAAGTATGGCCAGGTTTACAATTCCTCAGTCCTAACACAGTCTTTTCTAGGAAGTACCTTGAATAGCATATGCAAAGGTGGCCCTGCCCAGAGAACGAGAGATAGGAACAAGACTTTTACCTGACTGGCTGGCTAGCTTTCTTTCTTTCTTCTTTTCTTTTTCTGTTTTGGTGTTAGGTGTTTAAACCCAGAGCCTCACTTTCTCTAAACAAGTACTCAACCACTGAGCTAACCCAAGTGGCCCCACCACAGCTTTTAAATACTTAAGATGTTTTGGGGGTCCAGGAATCAAAAAAGATAACCAACTAAAGAGATCCAACAAAAGACACTGAAACACGTTTTGTTTGAATGTTTATCATAACAAACATCTTTGGGATAAAATAAATTCTGAATAGTGCCTAAGAATTGATTGGTAGTATAATTTATAAATATCGGTTTAAGACTTTATTGTACAATTAGTATTTTCTTTTCTTTGAATAGGAAATAAGACACTAAGCTCAGTGTTATATCTGCACTGTCATTGCGGTGATAGGGTCAAATTATGAGAAGTGGGAAAAATGCAAACTATTCACAGTATGGTGACAGTGGTAAAATTCCTACATGATCTGAGATCAGACTATCAGGAACTGAATATTACCTCATCAATACTTCCTATTTCTCAGGGCAAAAATAGAAGACAACAGATCTACATGACCAAACACACTGTTACAACAGACAGAAGCTCCCAGGACAAAGTCTGTGGTGCTGGAATGGAAGGTAGTAAGTAGTATGCAGTTACTAACAATGGTAAGTGCCAAAAATTCTCTGCAGAGAAAATGAGTGCACAGAGATAGCCTGACGGAATGTTTTTCCTTAGACAGGCAATGATATGTATTTAGATGTTAAAAAAAAAAAAAAAAAGAAGAAAGACAAAAGGCAAACTCAGGTAGGAAATTGGTTACCAAAAGTCTGTGCAGCATAAAATATCTGCAAGCAAGAGACTTGTTTAGTGAAATTAACTAGTGGTTTAATGGGGGGGAGGGGGTTCTGATATACAAGAGTGCCCCAATTTCTTTAGAGAAATTAACATTTCAATCCTGTTTTTATCTAGAAGTCATTAAACTGTGCAACATGAATTATTGGAAGTGTAGCAGCGAATTAACTCTATTCATCAACTAAGTCCAAACACTTTAGAGTGCATCGGTAATGAAAAAATAGCTCTACATTTCTATCTCTTCTCATTAAAGTAAACCAGTTTTCCCTCTCTCAGTATATAAAACTGTCTTCTCTTCATATAATTTATATTACCATAAGCTGGCTCACGTTCTAAACTATTACATGCCTCCAATTAATTTTTTCAGCTTTTGCCTGAAAATTTAATGAGATAGTAGTGTATGAACCTGCTGACTCCAGATTATGTGTATGCTCCCCATATTCCTGTTGGCATAATAAAACAACCTGATTTGGACCTCATGAGAGCATCTCCCATTGCTGGAGTGGCGAAGGTAATGTGTAAACCAGGTCTATACACTTTACTCTTTTAAATCCAATTATAAAATTTACTGGCCTCAAATTAAACTGCTCCTACTCATCAACATGGAGAAAAAGAGAAAGAAGCAGCTGGGTCCAATTATCATCCAACACCAGTTCTATAAACATTTCAGAGAAGAGTTAAAATGGACGACTATTTGTTTAACCTTGATTCTCTACCACACAAGAGATGAGGCTGCAATAAGTAATCATGGTTCATAATGTGCCTAATATGTCTGTCTGTCTGTCTGACTCCCTCTCTCTCAAGACAGTCTGCCCTCAGTTATTGGGTTGATGTGAAACTAGAGCATATTTAGCCTAGGATTGAGCCGATACACCTTAGGAATCCACAGTCCATTGCTTACTCACACTGCTATCAATGACTCCAACACCCTCCTCACTGGTCTTGAAAATTAATGTTAACAGGGGAATATGCAGCATTGACCAAGAGTGACTGTACAAGGGTTAACTTATTATGAGGTGGTAGATGTTTCTGTTTAAGTTCTTATGAAGATCAATTCCTCTAGACTTGAGGGGATGAGGCTTCTGTGGAGGGATGTTATGTCCATGGATCCAGCTTAGGGGCTGCCACTGGTCAACAGAGACAGACAAACAGGCATCTAAACTGGGTCTCCTGCACAGGTCTATCTGGGGCCTGGCTATTGCAAAGCCTTAGACTCATTTTGGTCTGGGGTCATTTCCAGGGAGCAGAGTACTTAGGGCACAGAGTTCCAAACTATCAATCAACAACCTGACTGAGCATTTGCCAGGTCAGGAAACCCCCTTTTTATGTATGTGTTGTTTGTAATCAACTGTGGGCTTGGAAAAGCCAGATTAAAGCCACCAACTGACACATGGTTATGTGCCTCCACCTCACACTTTCACCCAATATCCAAACACATGTGGGCTTAGGTGGCAAAACAGAATGTGCTGGGTGAGTGGCCCAAACCTGAATCCAAATTCAAATCCTACTTCTGCTGTTGTCGAGTACCAAAAAGTCTATGAACCTCTGTATTTTCTGGTAACAGGAATAAGTGAGGATAAGAGTGCGAAATGCCAGGCCTGCGCTCCGTACATGGGCCTGAAGGAAGCTATGTACAGTCTGGCATGCATGGAATGAGTAGGTCATGGAGCTTCATTTCCAGGACCACTGCCTGGACCACTCTGAGCCGTCCAAAACAAAATAAAACAAAACAAAACAACAACAACAAAAAAAAATCCTAGTCAATTTTCAGCTCTGCTTTTACGGTGAAGGGAAGGCATGGGATTCTAGTCCCGATTGACACTCAGCTTTCACTCCAGGCTCACTAAAGGACACTTTTCTCCCTAGCTGCAACCAGACGAGGGCCACTATCTGCTGGGGAAATGTTCCTTTTCAAAGGGAGCTAACTGTTCCTTAACCTGGAAAAGACTAGGTTTTCTGGCTTTTGTGACTATCAACAAGTTTATATTAAAAATAAGCTCTTGAGTTGCCAAAAACCCTGATGGAAAAAGAACGCAAAGATACTCAGATACTGTGAGAAGTTGGACCTCCAAGAATAGGTTTCCCAAGCACTGTCCAGGTCATTTACTTTGTCTGAACTCATCACTGTAGCAAGTACGTCTCAGCTGGTCATCCTGGGCACCTCCCAGAATTATCATCATGCCTGCACATTCTGGCCACAGGCATTCCCAAATAAGATTCTGTACAGTCTCAGGTCTAGTACAAAGGCATCAGAAAAAAAAACTCAAATCCCACAGGGCCAAGCCCTGGGGAGGACACAAAAGATATCACCAAGATCAAAACTAAATGTTGCAAACATTCTCATGTTGAATGAAAGCTATTAAGTGTTACTGGCATGCACAGATGTTGTCTATTTCTAAAAATTCCCAAATAGATCAATTAGCATATTATAAAGAATTACTTCCGTTTTCCCTTGATAGATCATAAAAGTCAAAACACAATGCTCAGTTCGAAACTGACAAGTGTATATAGCAGGAGATGCTATATTCACTGCAAACAGCAAAACAAAATGCTATTTATAATAGACACCTAATTAATTCTAAGAGTAGAATGTCAAAAGCTATACACGCATTTCTTTGGTAACCGAAATCTTGACATCACCCAGGAATAAACATACATGTGCGCACACACAAAAATTAGGAGAAATAAAGTTTAAAATTTAAGTTTAAGTACTGTGACACATGTAAATATGTCCATCCCCTACTACGGCAATTAACTCAGTTCAAAGAAAGGAATTCTCAAGCTTCTGCCATGTGAAAAAATCTGGGGCTCTTTGTTGTTCTTTAACTTGACAATAGGGTGGGGGGAACAGCTCCAAAGCAGACAAAGCTATGACATTATTCCCCGCTGAACCTTTAAGCATTCTCCTTACTTGTATGTTTAGAAATGACCCTTTAGAGAAGGAAGAGTGGGGAAGATAAGGACAAGAGGAATGAGAACAAGTTAAAACCCAAAATTAAATTAATACATGCAGAGTTGTCCTTCTTACCATTCTTCCAGAATTCACTTCCTAGATTGCAAATCAAAATCTGCATTTAAATAGAATATTTTTAATGTAGAAAAGAGGAAGCCCTAGGGTACAAAGGTATTGCATTCAATATCTACGGGTATAACATTGCATTTTAAATGAGATGCGGCGTTTTGAAATTTACTGAATGTATTACATATTCCAAACTGTCTTATTATTACTGTTTTTACCAAATTCTATGTTAATAGATATGTTTCTTTTACAACCAGGACTGTTAGTAAAAGTAATGTGAAATTACATCATTCTATCAATTTAATCTTGAGAAAAGATTACACGATCCTGGATCTCAAAAGCTATGAGCTCTGATAATTCCAGCCATTATTCAGTGTGAAATTCAAACAGTCTGAATTCATTAACATTGGTTGTTACAAATCTGCATTTTTAGACTTTGCCATAAAATGCAGGAGTCCAAACCCAGTGACCTGAATCTAACAACCTTTCATGTGAAGTGGTCGTGTTCATCAGCTTCTCCCAACGTGGCTCTTGGATAAAGGCTGATGTCCTCACCCTCCCCACAGCTGCAGAGACTTGGGGACTGTGTCAGCAGCAGGTCCTGCTATGGTTTAGAGGTGCCCCTCACAGTTCAAGTATCAGAGACTTAAATTCAGATGTTGATGGCATTTGGAGATGAGACCTTCAGGGTGTGAGGTCAGGCTTGAGGCAAGGAAGGTGGGTACTGGCTGGTTAGTGGTCATGTGCTCTCTCTGGCACCAGATACTGCCACCTCAATAGTGAGCTTCCCAGCTTCTATAACTGTAAGAACTTCCTTTTCTGTATAAATCACCCAGTCTTGGCACCATTACAGCAGCAGAACATAGATTTTAAAAGGCCCCATGCTGACACTAACAGTCAGGAAAACTGCAGGCATTGAGCCATCAACAGGACAGTGGGAAGGTATTTTCAGACAGCAATGCACGCCTCAGACAACTGGACCCATCAGAGTACAGAGCAGCTGACTCGATGCAGCTGCACAGTACCAGCACACTGCCTTTGTAGTGGCTTCAGCCAGTGCACGAACAACTGGGAAAAGCTTCAGTGTAACCCCAAATCCTTTATCACACGGTAAGGAAAATCACCAGGTTGATGGGAAAGGTGGGTACATTCTACTTTTCAAGTCCCAGGAGGAAAACGTCACTTTCAGGAATATACTAAAAATGGCACTGTTAACAAAGATGAAGAGTTCTGTTCCTGCATCTGATAAATTTTGATTATAGCACTGACCACAACTACTACCTGGGAGAAACACACCCTGTACTATTTCTTCTGGACAGGGACAGGTACTTGTGCTTAGCCTACTGCTGTCTGCATTTACCCCTGCTGTTACTGATGCTGCTGCTGCTAATGACAAAAATGACAGCGTTAATTCTCTCCTAAATCCATACATTGTATTGGGCACTTGCTAAACGCACTTCAATATTATTTCATTGAATTCTGACAACCCTGAGATCAAGCACTACCATTAACCCCAGCTGACTGACAGAGGGAACTCTGACTCGCTAGTTCAGAAAGGTTTACTTTTTCCAAGGTCAATGCTGTCAGGGGTGGTTAAGGTCAAATTGCAAGTATTTCCTGTCCATGGTATCAGGACCCCGAGTTCTGCACATCACACGAAGGTCTTGGCATTATACTCTTTACTGTCCCTATGCAATACAAGGAGGAAGAACCCAAGCCTTTGGGCTGCTGAAGCTGAAGGGAGCGACTGTTGTGATGCAACTCCATGTGGAAGAGCAGAGCTGCTTCCCAGCCAAGTCTAATGCTACATCAGTCTGCTCAGTTTAAATATGAGCACAGAAGGCTTTCCGGACTGAAACAGGTCTCAAAGTGCTGCCACTTAAAAATTGTGGGAGATCAGAGCACAAACCAATATGGAGCTCCTTCCATGAGGAAGCTGCAGCAGACATCATGGTTTAGAGGTCATCTTGTGCTGTCATTAGGGAGCAGCAATTAGTTTCAATTGAATGATGAAAAGCCAGGAATACTGCCTCCTCGCCTAAGTGCAGGTTTTGAACACATGTGGATCTTGGGCCATCAGTTACACACTCAGGAAACACTAGCCTCTGAAGGCAAGGAATCATATGCAGCCACTATGCTAGGCCTTTGAAAGAACTGGATAAACAGGCCATTTGAGCTTTGGTCCCACCCAAGGGTCTGAGACTTCAGGACTCAGATAACCAGTTGAGCTCAAGATCACATCTTGGATGTAGTCAGGACAGTTCAACCACAGCCCCTCTAGCCTCTAAGAGCAGTACAATTAAGGAATCCTCAGATAACAAGAGAGCATAGGTAAGTCTCCATGCTGCACAGGGTTCAGACCCCTGATTCTGTGCATGTAGGAGATACAGAGGAATGCCTGTGCTTTCCTGTGGTGGGACACTCAAGAACATGGTTTTATTTTTTTTCAGAACACATACACTCCCCTGGACAGGTAGTGTAACATGCTGGTTTGCCTTCTGTCAGCAGAAAACACTCCCAACTAACACAGGGCAAAGCAGCCTTCCAGACAGGTGCTGGAATGGGTTCCTACATGAGCCCAGCTATGCCACACCTTCCTGGCTTACTGCAGCCTGAGTTTATTTAAAGAAAAATTTAGGGGCATCTGCATTGTGTAGACTATGCACAGAAAATTAAGGAGACAACAAGTATAATAGACACAGCTCTGCCTCAGCGAGTCTGTAGAAATCACTAGAAGGTTGTACATGACAGAACTCTTCCATTAATCCATGTTTTTACTTTATTTTACCTGCTGGAGAAGTCGGAAGAGTCAGGGAAAAGACCCAGGCAGCAGATACTGCTGTGCCAGTGACTATGGGATCATACCACCTGATGAAGACCCTGCAAATGGGGCTGAGTACGCTTGCTCTGACTTAGCTCTTTGTGAATGCCAGTTTAGAGGCTCCAGTACTGTTGTCTAATTGTGTTCCCATATATCCAGACTTCACTCACTGCTTTGTGCCTCAACTCAAATTTCCAAGAAACTGCTGGTTACAACCTCCTCAGGGCCACATAGGTTTGCTTTAAGCTAAACAATGTATAACTGAACCAGAAGTGGGAAGGCAACCATAGAATAGGTGTTACAAGAACAGGAACCAGATACTTTTACAATCATCCTTGTTTTCTATAAATCAGTATCAAAACACAGCATAATGCTGTTTGGAGAAATCAAGGCCCTCTTCAAGTGGATCCAATTGGAAGTTCACAGGGGACACCTAACTTGCCAGCCTAGAGAAAGGTCAGAAGGGGAGGATCAAATGTGAAGCCATTGTTGTTAGTCAGTATACATTTATGAGGAAGAGCAATTAAATACTGTGAGCAGATGCTCTAAACTGCTACACATCCACAGGTTATGTCCTTTATCCTTGTATATTAACACTTTTCCCCAATGTTCTATCTTTTTGCCATATATAATTAATTTTAACAGCTTCTGCAACCTACCCCCATAGGTTGTTGCTGTTTCTCTTAAATAGTGTGCTGCTGAGAAATTGATTTGTTTGCTCTGTGTGCCTAAAAAAAACACACTATGAAATATGTATAAATGTCAAATGTTCATGATAAGTACAGAAAAATGTCCCATTTTTACCTCCTTATACCAGAGTCCACTCAGAGAAGATATTTTCATGAACTACCCATGTACCCACATGCAAAAACTAGGGAATCATACAACATTTTCTTTTAAAACCTGCTATTTATCTTTAACTGGTACACGTCTAGAGGAATTATCTTAATTGCTATGTGGAAGGAATGAATTGCAAAAGCATTCAGTTAACTAAGAACATTTTGTAACATCTTGGGGCCAGGTAGGAGTGGCCAAGTTTGCCAAAAATAAACAATCAATAAATAAAGCAAATGTGGTTTACTGGTATTAATGCCAGGGAAGGAAACCCCAGAAGTATGCCTTTGTCTGAGTCCTAGCTAAAAACACCAGGCTAGGAGCACACCTTTCACAAGGGACAGCAGAACTATGTTTTCCTAGAAAGTACTTCAGTATTTAGCTTTCTGCTCTTTAAGTAAAAATGAAAAATGAGATCAGAAATACCATGAAAAATTCTGAAAGTAGCCAGATTCTTTGCTATCACGTTGGCTGAATGCGTATCATCTCAGCAGACTCTTTGACGGTTGAATCTTTTTTTTTTTAAAGACATGGTCTTGGTATGCAGTTCAGGCTAGCCTTAAACTCACAGCAATCCTCCTGACTCAACCTCCTGTGTTGGGATTACAGACATGTGATGCCACACCCAGTTGAAGATTTCTTTTATAGGTGAATCAACTCAAAACTGCCTAAGCCAAGAACATGTTTAAAAATACAAAATGTGACCAGATATGGTAGCACATGGCTATAATCTAATTCCAGCACTTGGGAGGGTTAGGCAGAATCATGGTGCATTCCAGGTCGGCCTAGGCTACACAGTGAGACCCAGTCTCAAAAACAAAAACAAAACAACAAATAAACCAAAAATACCCACGTAAAATAAAAAATCTTGGGCTAGGAATTTAGCTGAGCAGCATAAGGGCCTGCCTGCCAAGTGCTAGGTTGTGAGTTCGATCTCAGGTACCAAAAAAGGTTATTGATCTCATTCATACTGAAAGTAGTCATAAAGCCAACTTTGAGCACTAAACAGAAAACATCTAGAAAGAACCCTTTCCTCTGCTATTAATCACATCCAACTACATTTGATTTGGGAGACTCAACATTTTAGCCCAAGAAAGTTCTTTTTCTACCTCCTCATTCACACAACACACGCATCACCAACCTGAAACTTAGTGAATACAAGATCTCACTTCCTTCAACAAATAAGGCTCTCTCACCCTGTCACATTCACTCTTCCTTACTCTTCTGTCTAACAAACCATGCTCAAGTATAGTGATCTGTCACTGACATTTGCCTCTGTGGCTCCACAGAATGGGGCTGTGGTTCCTCAGTGTAGAGGGGAAGCTTTAGGCAAGGTAGGAACTCCCACTGGCTAGATTTCTATTGCTTAGATACCCCCAGGTTGGTTTTAAGAGAAGCAAAAGGGGGTCTTCTCTGTGTTCAGAAGGCCTACCCACAGGGGCAAGGGCAGCCCTGGTTTCCCCCACTTTGCATAGAATGCATCTTATCCTTTCACAAATCTGCTGCAGGGGTTGATGCCATCACACTTAAGAAAACTTCCAACAACCTCAAAGACCCCAAAAAGCCATCACCAACTACTAAAGGATCCTGCAATACTGGCAAAACAGATCACAACACTGCAGCATTTTCAGGCTTTGCAACAGCATGGGACAAGGGGAAACCTGGGTTCCGGGTCATACCACTGCCTAAATCCCAGGTCTACCAGAAGGCCCCAGTACTGACAAGTTGGTTTGAGGATGCAGTTCTTCACATATAAAATGGGGATCTCAGTCAGGGTCTAAAGCTCTTGCTAAGAGGGAAGGGCTACAACCTACATTTTCCAGCATAGCTCCAAGCCCTATGCTCAATAGTGATACAAGTGGCAGCATTCACTAGGGGTTGCAGAGCAGCAGGCTTACCCACCCTCCTGAATGAAGTTCACTCTGAATCATCTCTTTCCCAAGGAGGCCCTGCAGCGGGAGACCCACTCTGGCAGAGAGCCCCAGAATGCACAGACAGGATTCTGCCACATGGGTGCCAGAGTGAAAATTGAGACCTTCTGTCTTGTTCTGTTCCTCCCAACTTTGATTAGAACCAGCAGTCAGGATAGGCGGGAGATAGAGACACCACTAACACAGTGGAAAACTGAACCCACCAAAAGCAACCCAGGATCGGCCCTGGAAAAGGGCGGCTAAAACTCTTAACAAGTAGGAGATGAGACTGGGCAGTAAACTCTTACTCAGGAAGCCATGCTAAGACTTTGAGACCACCAGAAGAAAGAAACAAAGCGTTACGAAGACCTCCCATTTATTCATGGGAGGGCCAGAATGGATTTGGAAGCACAACCCGAGTCCTGAAAGCTCAGAAATAAAATCCAAACAAGCTGCATTCGTTCCAGCTGGGGCTCCTTTACCCCTCTCCACAGAGCTGGCTAAAGCCGTGCTGGCATATTCCCTGGCACCACCATCTCAGTCTCCTGGCTTTTTCTCATCTAAAGAGGTCATCTCATCCCAAACAAATATCTTGAATATGTTCTTCTGCCTTGTGGTTTCTGACAATGCCATTCATGCCTCTAGCCTAAAAACTGGGGCACAACTGCTAATCCTAGATGGCCAGATTGATTGCTGGTCAGCTGAATTTAAGCACCTAAAAGGCCACAGCTCTGAAGGACCCTAGGAGGCTACAATGCTGGGACTACATACAGTGGCTATGGTCAGACATCCCACTATTCCATGATCCAGGCCACTAGACCCCAAAGTTTAAGTACTTGTTTCTAGAGCAAAATGATACTGTGCTTTCCTTTGTGTTTTCCTTGGAAGAAAACTATCTTGCTTGGTGGTTGTTATGGTTTGTGTCTAGATGTGCCCCCCAAAACTTCATGCAGTCATGGGAGGCAGTCTTGTCAGAGGTGGCTGAATCTACAGTTTGGTCCAAGGCTGGGATTAAGGGTAAGAGTATGAGTCTGTATCCACCCTAGCCTACATGTATGTAGGGGAGCCTACATACAATATAAGGTACAGAAAAAGTCTCGTCTCCTCACTCTTGTTGCTTTTGCTGGCTTATTATGCTATGAACTGTTGCCCTACTGTTATATGCCACACTGCCTTGGCGCATGTGGATTAGAGGTTTATAGAAAACTCCACAAACGGTTAGATAAATAAACCTTCCCTCCTATAACCTTGTATATCAGTATTTCGTCTCAGCAACTAGAAAAGTAACTAGAACAGTGGCGCATGCTTATAATCCCAGCACTCTGGGAAGCTGAGGTGGGAGGACTGCAAGTCTGAGTCCAGCCTGGGCAACTTAGTGGACTTAAAAATAACAAAAGATGTGGCTCAGTGCAAAGGCTCTGTATTTAATTCCTAGTATTGGGGAAGGGGGGACCTACCTGTTTTGCCAGAAACAGGTCAGAGGCTCAAAAATGAGGTAAACAACTTCACCTGGCACCACTGGTCTGTCAAAAGTCACACTTCAAAGAGTCAGCACAACTTGGTTCCAGTTGACAGATCACAAGGCTTCTAGCATCAGCTAGTGTACAAGTGACCAGCATCTTATCGCCCTTCGAATTGTGTCTTTCAGCAGCCTTGTTAGATCAAGCTTTTCTACATCATTATTATACTCTTTTGAAATATGAGTGTGGACACACAACCAGAGACACTTTCATGTCATGTGCTTTGAAGACCACAGCTGCCGATATTACACTATGGTTTTACGTAAGAGAACAGCCTTGATTTGACTTCTACTCATTTATAAATCTTTAACAAAAAGTGTTTCCTCCTGACACTTCTGTTAAAATTACAAGATAATTGGACGGTGCTGAAAATATTAATGCTTCATGATAAAATGGTACAAGAAAAACCATGACAGAGGCCAAGTGATGAGCAACTCACTGTTTCCAGGAGAAGCCAGCAAGCACATGGCACATTGAATTTTCATTGTAATAGTAACAACATATAGAACAGGTAGTGAAAAAAGAATGAAAGGCAACAGATAGATTTAGCATGTCATTATTCAAGACAAAATTAGCCTCCTTAGGAAGAAAAAGCTGAAATACTCAATGTAAAGTTTTTACAAAAGGCCAAAATATCAAAAGGAATATACAATGCTTTTTAATTGGGATATACTCAAAAATACAAAGACGACAGAATAACATTAAATGGTTCTCATGCTTCACAAGCTTACCATTCTAAGGTCACCATTTCCATGAAGCTATAGGTTTTAAACTACTTCCTTCTCCTTTGGTCACATTAAAAAAGAGTTCTCAACAGGTTTAAGCTCCCTGGTTGAAATCAGTATTTGTTCCTTACTTTGGCAACAATCCAAGCACCCAAAATCTTGCTATGAAGTGACCACAGGCCAGACTGAAGGGGCAGATGCTCGTGGAATGGTGTGCAATACACTTGGCATTGGGACGTGCCATAGAGCAATGACGGCGAACCTTTTAGAGCTTACAATGATAATGAACAGGTAGCTGCTACACACATGCCTTAGGTTCACCTCCACTGCCACAGAGCATAAGCATATACACACACAACTTCCTGGGGATCTGTATAACTCCTTTAGAGTACCCAGAAAATTGTTAGTGGTGCTGGGGTATTAGTCCTGGAGCTAGGTTTCAGTCACGTTTAGTAGTGGATGTAGGCTGTAAATAGGACTACCGCAGCACAGTGATCATGCTTCAACAATAGCCAATGCCAATGCTACAGTCTCTTAAACTCTTGCAGAATGCTAACCAAAACTCTTACTCTCAAAGGATGCCTAAATCACACAAGGGCTGGGAGGTACCATGCACTACTCTGTGTTAGAGCACACTTAGTGCTCAGGAAGCATACTTAACAGGAATGTGTTCCAGTTTCATTCTAATTTTGGATGCATTAGTAGACTATTAACTCTTCTTATTGATGGGATGGAAACCCATATTAAACAAGACTCTGGAGAGGCCCCAATTATTAGGTTGAATCAAATGACAATACCATTATTCAAACTTCTCTGACATTTAAAAGGTCCATTTCATGCTCCTCTTTAGAAGAAATGACTTTCCAACCCTAAAATGAACGTCCATAAACACACTGTGCCTCCCTCTTAAATTCTGGCTCTCTAGCTGAGGTATTCCCGAGGGGGGTGAATGAAGCACAGAATTCCTTCTTTTAGAGAACATTTACGCACTGGCATTGCCAATACCTTGGCACAGAACTCATCGCCAATGTAAACTACCATGAACCTACTGGTAACATGTCAGTACCAGCACAACCCAGCAACTAACTAACACATGCTGATGCCAACTCCAGGTCTATGGTGACTTGTCTTCCTAGCAAGCAGGGTCTCTGTGCAAAAATGGGTGAGAGCCAGAAAAGAAACACATATCAGACTTGAAAAGCAGAACTGAATGAAAGACTGAAAGTGAGTGCCATGTCTTGCTTTATTGTCTCTGCAACACACTATCTCACACCCACAAATTAAAGGAAAGGTTTATTTTGGCTTAAATTTGTAAGTTTCAGCTTATAGTCAGGTGACTCAAGGTAGGCACGGCAATATGACAGAGGAGAAGCAGCTTAAGGCATGCATGGCAGCAAAAAAGGGTGAAGGGAGGAGAAGGAAGAGATAAGCAAAACCAGGCCACACCCCTGGTAACCCACCTCCTTCCCACGGATCCCACTTTCAAACAGCAAGTCAGTTATAAATTCAGCAATGGACTAGTCCACTGATGATTATCATGCCCTCGTGATCTAATCATCTTCTAAAAGTCCTACCTATGAGCATATTCAAATATCCAAATATAAACAATAGCACATGACTTCCTTCATGTACCCCTCAAGAAGGTTCAATGAAATGTCTAGCCTCATCTTCCCAGATGCTAAGATCCTTAACTGATCTAAGACTATCATGCAGCTCCTCCAAGATGGTAAGTAACAGGATATGAGCACCAGGATCCACAGTGGTGTTGGGTTTTTGTTTTGTTTTGGAGACAGGGTTTTGCTATGTAACTCAGGCTAGCCTCAAACTTGTAGTGATCCTCTTGCACAAGCCTCCCCAGTGTTGGGATTACAGGCATGTGTTACCACACCTAGTCACCACTGTGATCTTTTGTCCCACAAACCTTGGCAAAACGTTGCTGGGAAAGGACTCTGTATTTCCTGACTAAATTAAATCTACAGTGCATGTGTGTGGGGGTGTGTGTCATGAGGACAATTTCAGCCACCTGTTCAATTTGTAAGGAAGGCTCCCTTCTACATGACCAGAGAAGAGGCAACTTGCTTTGTGCAGGCACAGGCCTGGGCCTGCCTCTCAAAAAGCCAAGCCTAAGGGGGTGATGGTAAACCTGACTTTCCTCCCCCCACTGCAGTTAGTCCCTGCTTTACACTGTGTAAACTGATAAGTAAGTAGCTCACACATTGCTTCTTGCTTGAATGATGTTATAATTCAAGGAGAAAATTTTTCTTACAAAGGACACAAATCAATCCCATCAGAGAAGTTGCCACTTTGAACTTGAGTAAGACCCATATTTTGTACTTAAGTGCCGAAAGCCTGCTGAATCTAAACTCAGAGCCCTGAACCTTGCAGTAGGTGCAGGACTGAATGCGTTTTAGTGAATACTCTCCCCACCACACCTCAAATGAGTATAGGCAGAATTGAACGTTCTCTCCTGCCTATACTCACATTCCCAATCAGCTTCTCCGGTAAAATCATTTTATGTGTGAGACATCGCAAAGGTTGGCAGCACCAAAGATCTAAGCTGATTATGACCAGCAAGCAAGCTCCCTTTTTTCAAAAACATCTATCTACCATTTCACAAAGTGACTGGGGTGGCATGAGAGCATCTCCTTATTTTTTATTCTTTTTAATTAATACATCCAGAAGACCTAATACTATTTCCATCTTGACTCGAGTTTCCTTGTAGTATAATTTCCGCTGACTTATCTCTATAGCAGCAGCAGCAGGAATCACTTTATACAGAACTGTATTACTTCAGAGTTAATTACATGTATTTTGCTTTTGATAAATGAAAATACCAGATGCAATTAATTGAAAGACAATCAATATGATCCTGCTATTAGACATACAAGTGAAACATCCAGAGGCTGTTGGCAATCCATAGTCATCAGCTAATTGAAAACACATTCCAGTGGGGCTTTTAGAAAACTGAACTTGTACCTGAAGATATTTTACAATAACTCACCAATATTAATCTGTCCACAAACTATGGTTCTCGCAATGGGCTGTCCGTCTTCTTTTTAAGGGGATACAGCTTCATTGGTTCAAAACCATTTAAAGTGATGAAACCCTGAAAATGAAATGAATCGAGTCAGTAAGGTTGAAGCAGTGATTTTGTTTACATCTAGCCATCCTTTAATTGCATTTTTCCAATGCTTTCGACTCTAAGCTACCAGAGCTTATTAAATGGTTTCATTAAAAATACTATTTGTCTTGCTGTAGTCACACACCAGATCAAATTAAACAGCAGAGCACCAGAACAAATGAACTGTTTCCATCTATTCTGACATGAAGCCAAGTGTGCAAAGTGTATCACTAGGTGATATTGTGTCATCACCATAAAAACGTCATTTCACTTTCTTTACATCTCCAAGTAGCAAGTAAAGGGACCAAACAATCAATACCATCAAGCAAAAAGTATCACCAACTATTTTGAGAAATATGGAATATAAAGTGCAATTCATAAAGCCATGGTTTCTAAGTGCTATTAGCATAAACGCTGACAACTGTTAATCTGCTGTAAGTCTGACAAACGGTTGCAGTTGTCCATTAATAGAAGGGCATTTTAACTTACTACAGAAATTGATTACACAGTTAAGAATTCAATCCTAATGTTCAATAAAATCACACTTTCTTGGCAAATGCAACATGAAACGAGGTGACGCATTAAATAGCACTCACATTTATTTTACTGTACATGGGACGGAGAGGAAATGCATGGTACCATCTGTGTCACCAGACCTACGGACATGGGGCTGGAGGAGGGGTGGACAGTAAGTTACTCCTTCTGTGGCTGACAGAAAAGGCCAACATCTGGGCAGCAAGCATGGCCCGGGGTCTTTCTATGGTTTTTCCAGCGGAGACAAGAGTTTCACTATGGGGGTTGCTATGCAACTCAAGAGTCCATATTAAAGTAACCTTTCTTCAGCCCAGTGACAAAGGAGACAGATATATTCTACAGACATGAATTCAACCCTATTTTCAATTCCACTATGCATAAAGCAAGATTCAAATAATGAACATACAAAGACATGAAATCATGTAACCAGCTTCTCACCTACACTATCTGTTCCCCAACCATTCAGATTGGAGGAAGCTGTAGGTTTCTAATAGTTTCTCATTTTAAAACAAGGCAAAATCTTTTGAGATCCATTTCCAAGAGGGATACTCCCCTTGCACATTCATTTATGGTACCAGGGATCAAACTCACAATCTCGCACTTGCCAGACAGGCACTTGTGCTACTACTGAGCTAAATCCCCAGCTCCTTTGCATGATTATTTAGCAAGTCACAAAGAAGGACTGACCACTGGGCCTCCCAGGTCCTCCGTCCTCACTCAGCAAAAAACTATGATCTTATCTGTGTTCTATGTACTTCATTTTTAACAGAGCAGAGTTTGGGAATCTGACAACAAATTTGTACTTCATTACTAGAATCAAAGGCAGGAAGGATCCTAAAGAACTATCCCTTGTGTCGAATGAAACAGTGTAGTACAGCACAGTGTAGACATCCCAGCATCTTAGTGTAAGGAAGGAAGGGACACGTACAGCCTTTTGATAGCTCTAAACTTCTAATGACAAGAATCGACTACCAGAGCCCAAAAAACCTTTCTGAAGAGGCAAAACTTGTCTGGTGAACTCTATACAACCTTCAAAACTCAAAGGTATCTTCTTCAATATTTCCTTGCTCTGAGTGCTAGACTGCTGCTACACACCCTGTCCATCAACAAATCTTTAAATGTTAAAACCCCATGCTCACATTATATTCATCTCTGGAATGTAATAAGAGGAAATCAAACGTTTAACTGCGTAACAAAGTGCATTCCTTAGGTTTGCTCATCCTGGTTTGCCATAAGCTTCCTTCTTCTATTTCCAGTGTTTTGTACACTGGACGCAGACAGATACAGAAACATATTAACATCTACCTAACCTTCATGGATGGTATAGGCCTCTGAGACACTGCATGGTAAAATTCATCAAATAGGAAACAGACAACTCCGTCCTGCAGAAGGCTTCACAGAGGAGGTGACATTTCATGGAATTTCAAGCTGGGGAATTCGGAAGTGACTGCAGGCGGCGCGGAAGACAGCAGAGTGAGCAATGACAGCTTATTTAGTGGATTAAAAACATGAAAAGGCAGGGAAAACGATCAGAATCTTGAAAGTGAGTGCCTATTGTTACTTGAAGGTCGAAAGAAGTACTTAAAGACTGGAGCTACAGAAAATGAAAAATTCAAAAATACTTGTTCTAGCAGATACTTGCTGACAGAAAAGCACCGAGTGGTGCCCCAAGGACTCGCCTGGGGAAATTTTCTTGGCAGGATCTCTCTAAGAACTTCCCGGAGTATACAACCAGACACAGAAATGACTTAGCTGATTAAGATCACCAGGTTCATCCCCCGGCGCCTAGGCAGCACAGGAACTACAGTACATGCCAGTCAGTGAGAGGGGCCCAAGGTCACTTCACTACTCCCGGCAGACAGAGGCCTCATCTTTGGCCTGTGACCAAGCTGGGTGAATCCAATAAACATGACTGGTCAATTGCCCCGCCCACAGGCGATAAAGAAGGGGCACCATTCTTTCTTACATGGGAAAGAAAGGCAGTGACCAGAACAAGGACCATTTGGAGCTGGGCTCAGAGTAGCTGGCTGGCCTTTGGCTCTTTGTACTGCCTTAAAAGACTGCCTCCTTTTGGACTGACTGATTGACTACAGTACTGGGCAATAAACCCAGGGTCTTCACTCTGAGCTACATCCCCAGCCTTTATTTTACCTTTTTTGAGACAAGATCTTGCTGAGAACGAAGTCTGTTAAATTGCCAAACTGCGACTGAACCTGGGATCCTGCCTCAGCCTCACAGCATTGAGATTACATACATTGAACCCCATACTCAGTTTCCCTCGGATTTTTAATTTGTTATTTTACTAAGTCATACATAAGAAAATGGCATCCTAGGTACTAAATGTACTTTTCTGAAAATGAATAAAATTGAATCTTAGGAAATCTGATAAGAGCCCCAAGCAGATTCTGTGGGGAGTCTGTCCTGACTCATTCTAGGATATGTCCTGCCCTTACATGCACAGAAGCCATCGTTCAAAAGATGTTCTGGGGTTCATGTGACGTTGCAGGGGGAGCCCCTCTATCACTCACTTATAGACTGAGACCAGGGCATGCAGGCAACCCAACCTGGGTTTCTAGCCCAGTCCATCACACCTTACCTCCTGTGAATATCACTCAATTAACGAAGTGCCCTTTTACTTATATTTACTCTGCATAAATTATTTCTAATGCTGTTTCTGATATCTACCCTAAAGCATGCACGCGCCAGTTACCCTGAACTCTACCTAGATTCTTTGCTGTGACCAACTTACATGTTCATCTACTGTCTTCTGGGAATAATGGGGCTGCTTCACCCAACACTCTGGGGTACAGCCCTTCTATCTGCTCTTCTTATAGTAGGGTCACACTGGCCAGTGAACTCAACTGCAGCTTGCCTTGGATGTCTGTTAGCAAGAAATAAAAAGTCTTTAAGGTTGAGATAATGTGGACAGAAACAGGGGGCCCCAGTACCTAAGGAGCCTTTAATAATAACTACACGTGGCTTCTGTGTGCCCCGCCACTCTGAAACCCTGCCCTACAATGTTTGTCACTGATCCAGAGGTCCCCAGAAACATTTATTATTAAACCTTAAAACTGGATGGAAGTCCCACAAATCGTCATTCAGGGAATCACAAATTCACCTACCCTGGGAAGGGACACACAGAACATTATGAAGTCAGCAGGAACATATCCCAGGACTCACCGGCCCCCATGTGCTTCCTGTGACACAGTGGTGTACCACCTGTACATGCAAACTCATTCAGTCAATGCTGTTACTGGTATAGATCAGGACCAAGGTTAGCCACAGCAAGCACTCTATCAGTAATGCCAGTCACCATCAGACTTGGTCAGGACTGCAGGCTGAGGCTATTGCCTGTATTTTCTAAGAAACAAATGCATGTCTTCCCAAATGCTGAGATAAAGAATCCAATACTCCCACACTAGGGTCATGGAGGAGCCCAACACCGTAAGTCTCACTTCAAGAAAGGGGGCCTCACTTTCATTCTGTGCTAGTAAGGCCACACTTGGAAAAACAAAGAATGGCTGGCTGAAGAACTACCCAGAGTGCTACAGTTCTGACCCAAACCAGAGGCATTATGCAGAGGAAGCCCCTCTATCACTTACATGTTCATCTACTGTCTTCTGGGAATAATGGGGCTGCTTCACCCAACACTCTGGGGTACAGCCTTCACTTCTGGGTAGGTCCCATGATCACTACCAATACTTCGGTCTCCTTTGAGGCCCCTTCCCCTCTGGCCTAGACACACTGTCATCTGTGACCCCAAATTCTAGTGTGTTTTCAACAGGGATCTCCTGAAACCCTATTCCATGCTGGAAATCTTGCTAATCCTGAGATACAAGAGTAGATGGGTAGCTGATCCCTGCCTTAAAATGCATCCCTGGTCAAGAACTCAGGTGCAAATGTGGCATTTGGCCCAGCTCCACTGCCATTCAAGCCATGGGCAGATGGTGGCGGCACAGGCCAACCCAGCCTCTAGGCTAGTTTTCTCTACAATCCTGGAGGGACACTGGGAAATATGGACACCAAGCATCAGGACTGGCCTGCAGGTCCCAGACCATGGCTTTTTGTTAGGATGTCTGCACTTGAGGCCAGGGTTTCTGACCTTTTCTCTACCTGACAAAGGATCTCTTGGCTCTCAGGCTACTGGGCATCTCAAAATAGCACGTGCACTATGAATCTGATAGATGGATCATTTAAGAACACATCACACAGGTACTCTAAGGAACAGACATCCTTCCTTCCACTGCTGAGGCTCCACTCTCCTGCAAGGGGCCCAGCAAGCTGGCTCCCGCCAAAACTGAACTGGCCACCTTAAGTAATGTCTGCCTCCCTGGGAAGGGCCATCTGAGTGTTCCCTGTCTCCCTCACCCCTTACCTGGCCTAACTCTTAGAGAGGTTGTGGATGCCACAAAATACACAATGGAGGTTGGGTGGGGGGTGCATGCTTGGAGGTGCAGTATGAGAACTGCTGCCAGGCAAAGAGGTAGGAAGAAGAGCTGTGTAGCTTGGGGGTTTCTGGGGGTACAGATGGACAGCTCTGGCAGATGGGGGTTAGAAAGGCTGGCAGCCACAAGAAAGCAGCCTCTCGCTGACTCTGTCATTATGCACCACATACTGGACTCAGATGTGCAATCAATCTGCCTTCTAACCAGGACCTCAGGATGCCCCCAAGATAGCACAAGCCCTATGTATGGGCCCAGCCTCAAAAGATGAAACTGCCCTTTGGACATAAAGCAATATAGAATTCTTGTATGGTATCACGTGGGAAAAGCCAAGTACAGTATGTGATGCACAGCAAACTGTTTGCTCTTATCAAAAAAGTTAACATCACAGGTCCTGCTACTTTTTTTAATCAGTATGGGGGATCAAACTCATGACCGCCTGCTTGCAAGCCAGGTGCTTATGCCACTGAGCTAAATCCTCAACCCTGGGTCCTGTTACTAACAGAGGCAAAACACTCCTATAATTCAATGCCACTAACTAATGCTTCATAATACACAAACCATATTAATTAACTCTGAAACAATTATTGGGGAGAGGGATCCCCAAATCTAATTCTTCCCATGTCCTTATACAGCCAGTTTGGCATCAAAATACCCAAGGTCAAGCCAGCACTTTATTACATCCTAAAGTCCAAGAATTTTGACTTTTTTTTTTTTTAAAGAAAAAATGTCCTCCAGGCAAAATCTTTTACATACAAAGCTTCATACAGAAATGTTTATGGAAATTTCATAATATTAAATACATTCTGCTGGTTTTAGGATTTAAGAATGTAAAATGGCCCAACAGCCAAGATTTGAGAACTCTTGTCTTCAAATATAAGGACAGCCAGTGGAAAAACTGTAAAGCAAGTCTTGGAACTCTGCCACTTTCTTAAGGAAAATAAAATAGGATATCTTCCCAGTGTTGTCTCAGATGCAGCCAATTAATATGTCCATCCCTCTCCTCTGTCTTTCAGTTTTTTTACTTGCAGGCACTACAGACTCACAGACCCTAGGACAGCAAGGTAAGAGGACACACTGCCCCAGTTGGGTTAGATGGGTTAGCTAGGCTGCCACCACAGGAGTAGCCCACCCCAAGTGACTCCAGGAGGGAAAAACAAATGAGGGCGTGGGAACAGCAGATGGGAGGGCTGGCAGCATTTGGGAGAAAGGAACAGGAAAGCAAATTGATAAATGGGTGCTGCTGATCAGAGGTGGTGCTGCTGGCCAAGTTTTCAAAGGGGATATAAAAAAAAAAAAAACAAAAAACAAACCAGTAGATCCATGAGCAGTAACCCACACAACGACGTCATTTTATAAACTCAAGCTGCATTCCCACACCCAAAATTGCCCAGCTGGCCAGGACAGCACAGGCAGCTGCTGTGAGCAATCTGACCCCAGGCTCCCTAGGGCCTGTTTGGTCTCCGCGTGTCTATATGGAAGTGGGGATACCACAGAATATACAATTGCCCTAACTTGGAAAGACCAGGGTGGTAGAAGCATTTGCCAGTCAGCCAGGACTCTTAAATTGGCCCAAAGGTTTTGACCCTGCAGTCTCTACCAAAGCAACCAGGCTGTATTTCAATCTGCATCTTAGTGCTGAGGATTTAGCTCAGTGATAGAAGCCTGAGTTCAATTCCTCATACCAAAAAAAAACCCCCAAAAATCTGCATCCTAAAAGAAACTCTTGAAGGTGTTTCTGTCTCTGGCTTCTCATAGTTCCTAACAGCAACTGAACCAGCTACCAGCTGTGAGCTACCAGAAAAGCCAGGAGAAAAAAAGAGGAGATGAGCCCAACATCCAGAGAGAGACAATTACTGACAAGTTTCTTTCTGATCCGGTAGAGGAGGCAGCAGAAATGTTTTCTGAGCTCCTTTCCATTAGGGGTCCATGGACACCAGTCTAATAAGGGCAAAGGACATGGGCCAGACAGCTCAGTTTATGAAATGGTACCACGACAAGGTAGAACTTTCAGGACAACAAGCTTTAACCTAAGACTGGAAGATGCAAAGGCAGTATGTTTGCTGCCCCCAGGAGACCGTGCAATAGACTCTGTACAATGCAGTGGGCATTCTCTCTGCAAACTTGGCACTCCATCCCAGCTCCATCCTGCATCTGGGAGCCAACTATGTGTGGTTGAAAATTAGAGGAAAATAAAAGAACATGTAAAATGAAAAAGAAAGGGAGAGAGTAAGAGAGAAATATGTTGGGTAACTCCGGATACATTATGGAGCTAATTTGGTACCATGATCCTGAACTATCGCAATATTATAAGCATTCCAAAATATTTAAAGACATGAGAAATACCTATAGGTCAATGGAAAATGAAATACAAAGCACATATTTAAATCCTATATTTAAAAATATCCTTGGTTGAATTTTATTTTTTAATATATACATATATGCATGAGGCAGAAAATACATCCAAAGTGTTACTTCTCCATGCTAAGATTAAAGATGATTTTAAAAAAGACAACATATTCTTAATTTTCTTCACATTTTCGTCTATTTTTCCATGTTCTATACAGAGCACACCCTCTTACAAGGGGGACAAGGTGGTGGGGCTCCTAGGTCAGAGGAGGGGGTGTAGCCTGGGCTTTCCAGCCACACCACAGCAGTATTACAAAAAGGCTCTAGTGAGGATACAACTTAAGTAGTAGCTGCACTTCTGCAGCAGGTTTTGGAGGAAGAAGTTATCTCACAGCACCCCCTCCATCCAAGCTACAATGGTCATCAACCTGAGAGAAAGGTGGGGTGAGAAGCATTGTGGGGATCAATCCCTGGGGCCCAGACAAGCAGAACATGTCTCCTGGGGGTTTTAGGAAGGTAAACTTCTTAGCGGGCTGTAGCCAAGTTCTTGATCATTCAATAAACCATGAAGAATGAGCAGAAAACAGCATAACGACTTGACCAACTCCACGATCTCTGAAAATCTCTGCAAGCAGCTGTAGATTTCAACACTATGGATCAACCGGCTAAGTGTGGAATACTGACCAGGATGTAAAGATGGGAAAACAAACACACTTAGGTAGTGGCCTCTCAGACCCTGGTTCTCCCACATGGCCAGTGATATCACAGTCCTTTAGATGTCGTAAAAGGCATTTACCAGGATACCTGTTTTGTAATTTGGCGGTTCAGCTCCATGAGCGCAGACTGTTAAGAACTTGGAACCCAAGCAGTGGTTAAGCACCCTGGAGGGAGCTAGGCTGTGAGTGCCTACCCTGTCAGCTTTCAGCTTTCCCTTCTTCCTGAGAGGCTCAAGGTGTGGTATGCAGGCACCCCACCTGGGACCTTGGGGGAGGGGCCACTCAGGAAGGGATCAGTTAACATACTTTTGCATTTAAGTGGAGCCTGGCACACTAGAATTAGCTGGGCTTCCCCCCCCCCAGTTTTTATTTAGATATGTATTGGTATATACACATATCCCTTGTATTTTCCATCTTCCTAAATTATGCAATGAAAGGCAATATAGCACAATATTTCATATTAGGAAGTTAAACTGCCAGACATTTAATTCCAGCCCCACACCTTTTCAGCTGTGAGACCTGGGCAAGTTACTATTAACATGGTTAGATAAACTGAAGAATTCACAATCCTGGGAAGAAAACCTAAAGGAAATTGGGTTCCATTTTATTTTAAACTAAATAAAAACCAAAACCTCAAAGTTCAGGGGAGATTTGAGTCAAAATAAGCACTGTCTTCAAATTGCAGCAACTGACATACCTGCAAAAGATGCTACTACTAACTTTTTAAAAATTCTACTTCAGGGACTGGGGATTTAGCTCAGCGGCATAAGCGCCTGCCTTGCAAGCAGGCAGTCGTGAGTTCAATCCCTGGTACCGATAAAAAGGAAAAAGACAAAAAAAAAAAAAAAAAAAAAAAAAAAAACTACTTCATAGAAACCCATTTGCAAGGCCAGCTATGCCAGGGGTTAGCACACAAAGAAATTACAAACACAAGATTTCAAACAAGCCCCCAGATAGCTAACTGAAGGGAAATTCAAGCATCCAAAATACATTTTCTCTGGGAGTAACAGAATGAATCACTCACAGTGCTAGAAGTGTTAACAACATCCAAAAACGAACAAACTAGGGCCAGGTGTCATAGCACATCCCTGGAACCCCAGGACTTAGAAGGCTGAGGTAGGAGGATTTCAGGGAGTTTAAAGCCATTGGAGACTCTGCCTCAAATACAATACAAAATAAAAATAAAAAAGGAAAAAGAAAGCAAAGTGGGAAACCAAAGATCAGGTCTCCGAAGCTCTCAGCCTCAAGGAAAACTGTCTTAACAAGGTTCTTCCACTCCACACCAAACACGCTGTCAGCAACACCTCACAGTGGAGTAAACCCGCAGCAATTGCTCAATACCTACAACAGGAACAGACGTCCCTTCATGTGGGACCAGGCCCCAATGCAGATGCTGCAGTTTCTTTACCTAGAAGGATCTGGCACAGGGAAAGAAAAGCTAGACGGCTGGCCATGGTTCCCTGGGCCAGGAGCCTATCCTAAGCACTACTAAGTGGACTTTCTAGACCAGTCATCAACCAAGCACAAAAAGAGAAGACAGCATTGCATTTGCATCTCAATTCAGCAAAGAGCAACCTGCAGAGCCCTTGAAGAACACACCAAGCATATAAACATCTATTGATTCAAGTACATCAAGTAACTATGGAGTCCTGAACTAACGTGCACATATACATAATTGTTTACTTGTATTTCGTTAGTTTTGGATGTAAAGACAGTCTTTATGTAGTCCATGCTGTCTTAGAACTCAAGATCCTCTTGCATCAGCCTCTGAGTGCTGGAATTATAGGTGTGTGCTACCACACTTACTTTCTTTATTCATTTGGATGTGTGCACCTTACATTGCATTTCACACATGCTATCTTCACACACATGGTCAGCATGTAAATATATGTATGGACCCTCAAAATAAAGTGCAAGATGCTTTTTGAAAGAATGACAACTCAAATATTCACTGGGAAATTAAATTCTCAGGACGTGCAATTTTACAATTCTCACTAAAGCAAGCTAAAACCATGGAGGTATGCAAGGCTTCTGCCAGAAGAACCATGGGGACACAGCATCTGATTGTTCAGTGTATCAGGCCCATACCCTACATATTATTCTCAAAGCATAACTATTAATTTGCAAAACACTGAAACTTGAAATGCGCTTTCCAAAGTTTTGTTTCTTCACATAGTTGTCAACACAGTTGCCCTAAGCAAAAACACACAACACAAATGACCAAAACTCTCAAGGGAGCAGCAGACATGGTGGCACACACCTGTAATTCCAGCACTCAGAAGGTCAATGTAGGAGTATCTTGAGTTCTAGGCCAACCTGGACTAGAGTGAGACCCTGTGTCTCAGAAAAACTGAAAAACTAACATAATTTTTTAAAAAACTCACAAAGGGCTCTTCTGCTGGTTTCAAAAATCTAACCAAACCATCATGCTGTTTTTGCAAACAACTCCCTACCAACATCTGCTGAGACAGATGTAGAGAAATAGGACAAGTTACATGAGGGCTACAAAAGGTCTAGTTCTGCAGGACACCAAATTAAAAAAGGTCTTCTAACTCTCGGGTCTCTATGATGGGTTTTCACTAATCCAAAATTCCCAATTCGAGACTGTGTGAAATATCTTTAATATAGAACACACTTTATGAATACACAGAAACCAATGAATGACACATGAAACTTCAGGAATTAAGCAAGGTGAGGAAAACCAATCCTCTAAGGTTCCCTGCTATGTGATTCCATTTACAGAATATTTTTAAATCACAAAATTATGAAATGGCAAAAAGATTAGATGTTGCCAGGACAGGGAAGGAGACAAAAATCCAACTCCATAACTTTCTTTCCATGAGCTGGGCCTTGGAAGGCAGTTACTCTTACGTGTAACAGTGTAGGTCAGCCAGGGACTGACTTGGCCACCTAAAGGGGATGTGTCTGCAAAAGGACAACAGAGATATTCTTGAAATGAGGCATCCAGAAATCTAAATGTGTGATAAAATTGTAAATGATACACACTCAGTGCACCCACATAACAGAGGACAAATCAGAATAGCTTCACTGGACTTTATCAACATCAATTTCCAGGCGGTGTTACTGTTACTATAGTTTTGCAAGATTTTCCCATTGGGGAGAGAAGGGAAAGGTGGATCTATGTGTATTTCAAAATAAGAACGTTAAACAAGTAACAGATAGGTCAGTCTGTCCAATTTTTTTGGCGTGTGTAGTTTGGCTAATGCTGATAAAGAAGTAGGGCAATTCCCTTCTTTGGTGCACTGATGCTTTAGGCAGAGCCATGGGAAACTGGCCATGTGGACACGGCATAGGCCACAGACTGGGGTTGGTGTCCTCTGAATCCCTGGGGCACAGGAGAGCTCTGAACCCTGACCTTCTCCACTGGAGCTGGCAAAAATGCCTGCTACGTCAGTTCTTTCCTGGGAACAGGCACCGGCTGGCTGGCTGGCTGGCTCTCTCCCCCAGCTGTTGCCTGCCCAGGGCTTCCTGGACCACATCCGATATGGAGTACCTTCCCTGGTGGCAACAGCCTTGGGGAGGAAAGAAAGCAGCCACAGGGAAGCTTTGTACTGGGTGCATGGACCATACTGTGGGCAAAACTCTCTACGACTCCCTGACCTAGCCTGGCTCAATTGAAACTACACGCAGCAGGCTGGAATAGGCCGTGACTGTCTGGGCTGATACACACAGCTGTACGCTGGGCTGGCCAGTTTCCAACACCCAGCTCACTCAAAGAAAGTTCTGGAGCTGCAGTGTCCTAGCAGATCACCAGGGTCAAGTGAGCTGCCTGCCACAGTGCAGATCTACAGCTCCCTGCTCCTCTAGCAGCCCAGAGACCGGGATGGTGCCCACAGCCTCCAATCAGCCTTTTATACCAAGTGAAAGGTCTTCTGCAGCACTGGGACTGTCCTCACAGATCCCCTGTTGCCGCCCTTTTAAGGAGAGCTGGCACAGGCAGCACTGTGCTCCCTGTCACTCCCCACTGACTCAAAGAATCCAAAAGAAGAAAACTGCAGGACTGTTTCCCTCATTTCTGCCTTTATTGTCTTCGGGGCTATACTTTTCTTTCAACTTGTTCCACAGGAGTTTATCCTTATTCTCTCCCAGGAACGATAATGAAAGTACTTCCCCCTCCTCAAAATGCACCATGATGTGCACAGATTTTTTAAAAATTCAATAATAATACTATTTTTCTGGTTCTATCAACCCTTAAATGGCCAATTACTCAACAAACTGAACTACTTTCTAGCCACCAACACTGCTCAACTTCAGAACTGCTCAAAAAATAACCAGTGACTCTTCCACACGAATAGAAATTACATTCTACATAAATTAAATATATAATTTGATTAAACATGTTTATGTCTTTGTGATGACATTTAAAATAGAAGTAATCATTTTCTTTTTTAAAAGAAAAACTCTTTCAAATATAATTTGAAGCTGTCAAACCAATCTTCTGCTACAGATCTTTTAAATGTCACATACCTTTAAAAGAGGATGGCAGTTTCCTTTTAAATATGCAATTCCAAACAGTGCGTTCTGAATCAAGAATGTATTAAAATACACTGCTGGCATTTATCCCGATTTAAGTATGGCCCTTTCCCCCTCTAGCTCTCCCTCCCTTGGGATGGATTTGCTCTGAAGTACAGCAGGAGGTGCCTCTCCCCAGGACAAGCTGGGGCAGTTAGTGCCACTGCTGCTAGCTGTAATCACAGCACTCAAAAGCATACCACACCCCCAACACGTTAAGGGGGCAAAGGTGTCCTCTGCAGATTCCCAGAGTTTCCTCCCAGATGGCTCACTGAACTCTGTGTAACCCAATTTGGGCATGGCATGAACGGCCCAATTGTACGACAGTGTTAATCAGATGCAAAGAAAACTCTGAACTCATTCTCATAAGTCAATGACCTACATATTCAATTGCTTATTCGCCATCTCAGTAGCAAACACTGTGCTATATTTAAACACACAGCACAGATATCTTTCTTCTAAAACGCTTAGAGAGACAGATAAGCCTTATACTCCAGCCTTCCTCTTCTCAACACAGGGATAGCAGAAAACTTCCAATGTTTGGGAAACTGGAGAAAACAGTGCAGTCTATTTTTCCACTGTTGTACTCACTTAAGCAGCACATATATTAAAACATTTTTCCATTGTTTTGATTACGGAGATGTGAAGTGACATTTTCATAAGCAACAAACATTAGTAACATTACTACTGAAACTTTGGCCAACAAAAAAAATAGACCAAATGACTTCAGTTTATCACAGGTAAAACAGGAAACTAACACAAGAAAGGGAGGCAAATATTTTCTAACTGCTGTCTCTTGGAATAAGGGAGAAACATGCAAATATTGGAGCCAGCAGTGGACAATACGGTGTAAGGGCTGGCCACTGCCCATTTCTTAGTGTTTTCCCCAAACCTGAAGAAGAGCAAGGAGTCAGGTCCTTTCACCAAATTTCAAGGGCGATTCTAAGAAATATCAGGACAAAATGTTTAGGAAAGCAAGAGGACATGCCCAACCAGCAGAAATTGAAGCAGACCCCTTCTCCTGTAACATGGTGGCTAGACTCTCCTACCATGTGTGGGCTGAGAGAGGGCTAGGATGACCTCACAACAGGGGTTGCAAATCACTCAAACTCCCAGAACTGGAACTTCTCATGAGCATGGGAGAAGATTCTGATCTCAAAGATAACCAACCAGGATTTTCTTACTCAAGTCCTAATTCCACTTTAAAACAAGCAGTCATGAAATTTAACCAGCGTTGATTCTCAAAAATCACTGAGGCTTGAAAGAAATCCAGAGTGTGGGAAATCAAAAGACTCAAAGATGATTTCTTTCTTCTCTGGTTCTGGCAAATTCTCTTTTTTGGGTAGCAAGTCCTATTCTGTCCTGATATTTCTTATCCTCTCCATGGGGCTAGCCCTGACAAGCTGGCTGATGCAAGGGTGCAAAGAGCAGAGCCAGAAAGTCACAGATGGACCAAAACCTATGGCAATGCAATGCCAGGTCCCAGGACTTTTGAACCATAAAATGATGTATTTGTTCCTGACCTATGAAGGCTGGATGCACTCACTCCCACCTCCCCATGCCTTAGCCTGTGCGGAATAGACCGTCTTTTCATTCAAGGGTTAATTTTCCTTTATTTTGCCCTTGTTACCAAGCCTTTGTTCTGATCGCTCCAACACGTTCACATAACACATCAATAGACCTGTATACACAGATAGTCCCTGACTAAGGATGATTCAGCTTGCAACAGTGCAAAAGCTATAGACATTTGGTAGAACCTGTACTTCAAAATTAGAATTTTGATCTCTTTCCCAGGCTAGTGACATAAGAAAAGCTGAATGTCGACACTGGACCTCAGCTCCCAGGCAGTCACAGCTGAGACAAGTAATACTTTAAGAATAATGGACTTGTATTTTATCAACTGACCTAGTCCTCAAGGTATTTCAGGTTCTACTCTCCAATCAGAAGTCATTGCTTAAAGTAACCCTCACAGAATGGCCTCCCCAAGACAGTGTCCCTTCAACACTGTGCTTCTGGCTGCTTCCCAGGATCCCCAGCACAAGCAGCAGCTATGGGAACCTAGCCTGGCAGGCTGCCAGATCCATTCATGGCAGAGGGCTTCACGGTGATCACTATTCCTCTACATGTCTCCCTGTGGCAAGAAATTTCTTTCTAGGTAGGATCAGCTCAAGGATGCAGCTTGGCAGACCCTAAACTCAAGAGAGAGGTACCCCACTTAAGATATCTGTTTGTTTCAACTATCCTGAAATTTCCAGTTGTTGTATCTGCATTTTTAAATAAACTCGGGCCCTCGCCCAGTCTCACTCTGTCTTATATCATCAATACACTTTCTGTGTCCTCAAAGTATTTTCTTGAGAGAGGAAGGTTATAAATAAGTAAAATGAATCCAGTCAAGAGGACACTCCAGGAGCCCTATAAAACAGTAATAGCCCCAGAGACATGGGGAGGCTGGCAGTGATGTCCAGAGTCTGAGAGCCCACAGCACTCATGCTGGGTTCTCCAACAGCCCACTCACAGCGTGGCTGCTCTGGTGACACCTGTCTAAAACACCTACCGAGTCAATGCCCTCACATTTCTAAGGCAAACTAGAAATGCGCGTGCTACTCTGTGGTCTTCAGGAGCTTCAAATATCAGTTTGTCAGTCATAAAAGCCAAAAGGTAGACAGACAGAGCTGTCAAATAGAACCAGGATCATACCAGAAACCAAATAGAAAGCCCTGGCGCTTCACTGAAAAACATGGTATTTTAAGGGGAGAGGTGTGAAAAAAGGAGGAAATAATAGGGAATGGAAAGTTTAATAATCATTCTCAATATCCAGGAAAATCAAGAAGCAAAATCTCAAAAACAAAATACATTTCAGCAACAACAACAACAACAACAACAACAACAACAACAAAAAAACAATAGGAGGAAGAGGAGCAGGAGCAGCAGCAGTAGTAAAATCTCTAAACCACACGTGTGTGGCTACATTTTCCAGAATAGGTAACTCTTCAGCTCACTTCCACCTCATTTGTACACGAACCAAAGGAAATAAAGGACCTTATCCAGTTGGCCTCCCACCCTACTGGATCACCCAAGTATTACGTGACAGCTCTAAATCAGCTGGGGATGATAGTGCATGCCTATAACCCCAGCTACTTGTTACCAAGGCTGAGCAGGAGGACTGCAATTGGGAGGTAGCCTGGGTAACTTAGGGAGAGCTTGGCTCAAAACAAAAATTAAAAAGATCTGGGGATGTAGCTCAGTGCTCCAAAACTGGGGTAAAGGCTATAACTGCTTGTAAGACTGAAATATACCCACACTCTACAACTTGGCGATTCAGTTCCATTCCTAAAAATGTATCCAAGAGAAGTATAAAATAGGTCTATAAAAATATACATCCAAGCATGATTACAGGTGAGCTGGGCATGGTAAGGCCTGTAATCCCAACACTCAGGAGGCTGAGGCAAGAGGATCACTGCATGTTCAAGGCTAGCCTGGACTACACAGCAAGAGCCTGTCTCAAAAAAAAACCAAAACAAAACAAAACAAAAAGAGCAAGACAATGAGAACGACTATAGGAGCACTCTTCACAACAGTCAAAAGCAGAAAACAGCCACAGGTGCCCATTAACAGGAGAATGGGTACAAGGATGGCAGTTATTCATTCAGTAGAATGTTAACTCTTTACCGGAGCAACTCATACAGGCCCAAACGTATTTTTACATCTTGAACAATCAATGTTGACTGAAAAGAAAAGCTTTAGGCAAAAAGGCATACACACACACACACACACACACACACACACACACTGTATATACACATTGTATAATATAGATATTATACAGTATTATATGAACAGCAAAACTAATCATGTTTAAAAAAAAAAAAAAAGATGGTTGTGCAAGTGATCAAAGGGGCTAAGAAACAGGAGCAGCCTGGAAAGATGGCAGGGAATCATGATGCTACAAGGAGTGATGTTGTGTCCTGCATCTTGATGGGTGTGGGATACACACATGTATGGCCCAGCTGGAATGCACGAATTGGGTACACTTTAGGGTGCCTCTTGTTCCTCCCTAGTCAATCCCACTCCACCATCATTGTAGGACTTCCTCACTAAGTTTTAGCTAAAAGGAAAGCAAAATGGGAAGAACCACAAACAAACTGGCCTCAGGTAACAAAATACATATTGCAGAATGATTCAGAGAGAAGCTAAGGTCTGAAATGCAACCAGGGAATACTGCTAAGAAGCCAGCACAGTGGGCAGAGATGGAGAGCAGAGTTTGACACAGAGTCTGGGGAGGGTATCGGTAGGGCTCACTGGAGATCAGGCTGCTTCCCTGACTTTCATAGCTAAAATCTCCGAACCCTTCGCTGGGGAACCTTTAACTGACCCTGGAATGCGGACCACAGAAGCACCTTAAGTAGCAACCAAAGCCTGCGTGTAGCACCTAACAAGGCAACATACTCTTTCCATGAGTAAGTCCAGCACTTCAAGGAGGTCCAGGACAGTTCAGATCATTTATGTTAATGCAGGCCTTGTGCATGAAGCACGAGGTCCCTGTACAGGAAAAGGGCCATAATGGAAATAAAACCCCAGACAATGAAATCTGCAGCATGCCTGTTCCACAGGGTTTTGAGGCAGGGAAAGAACAGCCTATACAGGGTTTTTACACCTCCCACCCCTCATCAGGGGAAGAACAGCCTTTGGTCCTGAGCAGCTCCCAAAGAGCAAAACGATTACCACAGGTCCATTTGGATGTATGCTGGTAAATGTCATGTGACCTTAACATGGCTACTGTTAAATGCTGTGCCCTGTAAAAGTGAGACATCTCAATCTGAAGTTGTGTTCCCAGCACAAGTTATACATGGATTGTGTTCACAAGCCTCACTTATTGCCCAAGAGGCTTTTAAAATATACTGCATGGACACTCAAAAAGGTCAATGCAGCACCCACCCTATTTTCATTACTGACGCTTCACTCGGATGGCAGGGATCTATGATAAAAGCACATTTAGAGATTCACTGTGCCGTAAGACAAAAGGAACAGAAATGTAACCCTCGATAGAATCACAAATATCTCATTTATGGCTGTTTTGTTTCTTGTTTTTTGAGACCAGGTCTTACTACACAGAGCAGGAACCTGTGATCCTTCAGTCTTGGCCTCCAAAAAGCTGATATTATATGTAAATCACCACAACATCCAGCCTAAATATCTTTGGATCTGGTTAGACCCTAGGAATCACCACGCATAGCCCCTCATTTTAGAGAATGGAAAGTGACAACACCTAGAGAGGAAGTAGCTTGTTGTCCAAACTGGAGGAAATTTTTAGGCACTGTCCCTCTAGCTTGCTTTATTTTTTAAATACAGTGTAGGTTAGTTCCAGTCCTCCAAAAACTGAAGCCAAGAGACTTTTTGGGGATCCAGTGAGAGAAAGGCAGGAGGCAGGAAGATGCCAGGGAAGGAAGGGAAGAAGGAAGGAAGCTGGAAGGGAGGAATCTTCATCTGCTGTCCTGCAATAGAAGCTGCTGGTGGGAGAAGAGGCTCTTTGAATGTGGCAGCAGATTCTCGTATTGGATTTGGAGCACAGCAGCTGGAAGCACACATTCCTGGAATCTACTGGAATCCTGGAAGACTACCAAGGAGGAACAACTCCATGGGCTGCCACACTATGCCATGTCACTGCTACGATGTTATAAGCCCAAGATTTGCTTCTCAACATTTCCAAAGTTTGATTAGATTTCCAGGGTCACCTGGCTGAGTCTAAAATAGATGGCAAATGTGAGGACTTCCGTAACTCCCAAACAAGGGACAGAAAGGAGGCAAGGAACTACATGACTCATAAAATAAATGGACAGGTAGGGACCAACTGGTAAGGCCTTGAGGCTGAGGTCAGTAAACAGACGGAGTGCAAAAGGTGGAGAAGCAGGAGATGAGACAGGGAAGGGGCAGTAGCTTCGTAGGATCAGTTATATCGACTACCCCAACTCATTGTATCCATTATATTAATATTATCTTCTTTAGAAACCTCACTGTATTCATTATATTAATACTATCTTTAACTTTAGAAACCTAAAGATGTATCTGCTCAACACAACAGAAGTTTATTCCTGTATCATAAAAAGCATAGAATTACAGGACAGATAACAGGAAATGGGGAGATAATTCTTTTGCAAATGGGAAAGGGACCAAGAGATAAAGGAGGGGGACACAAAGAGAATTAAGACGTGATACATATCACATCTCAACCCTTCCCAATGAATATAATCACTATGTTCTGCAAACATGTACTAATAAAAACCTCTGATAAACCGATCAGGCTCATGTTTCTCATGGGCACACAAGTCTGTTCCAGTTATTCAGGGACCCAGGATCCTCCTCCAGCCCCTAGGCATTCTCTGCAGGATAGTCCATATCCAGCTGACAGTTGAAAGAAAAACTGGGTAAGGCACACTCATTTCTTAACTGCTTCTGCCAGGAAGTGACACATTCCCACCCACGTTCCACTGGCAGGAACTATCATGGGGCTTGGGTGGATGCCTGGTGATGGCTGTGCAGCCACGCCAGCAGAGGGTCGTCCCCCCTGAAAAGTCCAGAAGTGGAAAGGAAGCGCAGATCTTCAGTTCACTTCTGATTGTCTCCTCTCTCCTTTTGCCTGTCTTGTCAGGACCAGCTTATTTCAGAAGCAACAGTGTACTCCAGCTCTCTCTGAGCACAAGAACCCTGGATTATCCGACCACTTGAGCCAAATCAAAACAGATGCCAAAAACTCCACAAACCCATCTATTAAAATTTTCTTGTCTCCACACAGTCTTGAAATTGAATACAAGTCTGGCCACAAGTGGACTTTCAGAGACCAGTTAAAACACTGAATACAGCAAAGTGCAGTGGAGCATACCTGCAGTTCCAGCTCTTGGGAGGCTAATGCAAGACTCTATCTTACAGAAATAAACAAAACAATAACAACAAAAAAGTTCCAACTGTTCATTTGTTGACAGATGCCAAATACTAAAACCTTAAAGTTTATACAGTGCTTCCACATCCATCAAGTCTTAAGATAGTATCACACCTGAATCAGCATCATTTTGTAAAACACTAACAAGTTAAGCTGTGACATGTAATCAATTTGATGATATAACTTGATTCCAGAGATGGCAAAATGTTGGAAATAAATGAAATATAATGCTTTCATTGAAGACTTCCAACAGCTTTGTAAGAAACAGGAATCACCACTCACAGAAAGGACCTGAGAGTGTCCCAAAGGGTGGGTGACTTGTTGGCTGTCCCATCGCTGTCAGAACTGGGGTCAGAGGTTCTTAAGGAGCCAACTTGGCAGTTGGTGCACGATCAGCTCACCACAGCTGTTCCCCAGCACAACTCTACAAGACCACGCCAACCTTCAACATTCTCATACCACACAAATTCCGATTCAAATAGCAAATCACACACCTTGAGTATACAATATTCTTATAAACTCATTTGAATAAAAAAACACTGAAATGAGTTTTCATCTGCATAACACTTTACCAACAAATTCCACGACATTCAAGTGAGAACAGATGATGTATGAAAATATCAAAAACAAGAATCCAATTTGGTAAACAGTGAGCACTATTTTCACATCATCCTAATGAATTTAGTTTCAATAAACACAAATCAAGCAAACAGCCTAAAAATTTTAATGGTATGGTACAAAACAAAGCTTAGGAGTGACAGCTCCAGAAAACGAACTTTTTGCCAAGTAGCAGATATCTCAAAAAGAGAACAATCACAATGGTGATTCAGTTCACAGAGTCTGTTCATGGCCCATGTGTGTGAACTCAGCTCTGGACTGGACTGCCTTGACTGTGGCTGAAAACAGTAAGGACAGCTCTTGATCCCCTGATCCTGCTCACTCGGGCATGCTGGTCCTTATCACTGGTTTCTGGTGTGTGAATATAAACATAAATAGCAGATGCAGCAGCCCACAAAGGTGACACATAGATTTCTAGTCCGAGTTATGATCCAAGACATCCATCTCACTATGGTCATCAGCATCAAGCACAGATTGCTGGGAAGGATCAGTATGCACAGGCAGTATCTGTTGCCCATCCACTCTTCAAACTAGCTCAGCCCCATCACCACTGCCAAAGTGGTACCCAGGTTTGAATTTCAGCCAAAGCTTAAGAAAGCTGGAGCAAAACCAACTGTTTATTGCTGGATATGTAAAAAGCCAGGACAGGGAAATACATTCACACCCCAGCCAGGTGCTCAACACCCTGAAGACTGACATCAAGGCCACCTTAGCAGAGAGCTGTCTGAGCAATCATTTAATCTTGAGTTCTTCCTTTTCTCCATCTGAAAACAGAGGCTCTTTGCTCAGAGGCTGTAATTAGAATACTTGTGAACATGACTAAACTATAGAGCACTACAAAGACTGGACAGGTCTTTTGAAATCACTTCTTTCGTAGGGAGGGCTGGGCAGCGATAACATACCAATATGTATACTTCCATCAGTTGTTTTTAGAAAAACTCCCAAAGCCTAATGACTTCTCTAAAACAGAGATATAAACCACCCCTCCTCCATACTGGAAGCCCTGGAACAGCAAGCCTCACTGCATTAGAACCCAATGTGTGGGAATTAGCACTGAGCAACTGGGTTCTGAGTATCTGGCAGCACCTGCTGGCCATGCCTCCAACACAAGGGTATGTATGCATGATACTAAGTTGGGTTTTGAAAAGAAAAGCACACAAATGCACTTAAAACTCCACAGGCAAAATATTAAACTACTGTTAAACAAAAATCTGTGGGTAAGATGTGGAAAGCACATGATTGGAAAGAACAAATCCAGTACTTCAAAGCCACATCCTGGAGAACAGGCTATTTCCTACATGCTGTGCTGAGGATACAAACATTAAGGAGCCCAAGCAACCAGATTAAAATACCTGAATGCTTAAAAAGTCATTAATGACAGCCACTCCATCAAACAGTAATTGTTTGCACTCCTAATTCACACATGGGGAGACTGAGGCTCAGAGTCTTACACCAGAGTTCCCAGCACCAAAGCAGATGCAAACTTACGCCAGCTCAAATGCACCCAGCAGAAGCCCACCAGTGACCCGCTCAGCAGAGGTTGACATGGCAGGGGGAAACTAGCAGAAGCTTAGCTTTGGTTTAGAACACAGAAGCCTTTGCTTTTTACCCCTTTTCTTCAGAGGAGTAAGGGGCAGCAGTCACAGGACAGCTCTAGCTCTGAGCTTTGGGCCAATCTGGGTAACTGCAGGCAGGGACCACAATCCTATGGATCTCATATTCTATCAGAGGGAAGAAAATCCTGCCAGGTAGGCACAACAAGATCAAAGGCCGGGAAACTACCTGCTGTTTCCACTTCCTGTCACCCCACAATGACTGCAGACACCCAGCTTGAGGACCTAGAGAATGAAATAAAAATGAAGCCACAGTACCCTAGGAGTCACCTCTTTCAGTATGCAAGGAAGAGAACCAAAGTGGGACAGAAACTTCCCCCAAGATGGTCCTCCAGCCCTTCCCCCTCATTCCTTCGCCACCCTGAAAAAAAATCAAAGCAAGTACCTCACCTTTAGGTGAGCTCTTACCCCAACCTGCATCCCAATATATTCAGGCCAGAGCTGGAGATACAGCTCAGCAGCATAGTGCCTGGCTGGCATGTGCAAGGTCCTGAATTCAATTTCTGGTACCAGAAAGCAAAACAAAAGAAAAAGTCCAATATATTTAGGCCAGAGCTTATCTCAACAGCCAAAGACCCAGGGTCTTCTTTGATTCCAGATTCTCAACCCCTTTCCTACACATAAGCAGCAGCTAGGCAGCATGGTACAATGACCCTGGGGTATTTCACCCACTCTCTGACCCAGAAGGGAGTCTTTTCTTGGTACCAACATCACTTGTTTATGTTCACCTCTTCCTACCTAAAGCACCCTGGGGAGAAACAAGTTCCCAGCACTCCATTTCCTTCCTGCCAGTGCGGGACAATTCCTAGAAACTCCTCCAGTTTCTTTTATTTCCTCTCCCATACTCCTTCTTCTTCTTACCATAGAACACACTGCTTTTACCCACCCCAGCCTTTGCAGGCCAGGAATCCCAGCCTAGGGGGCTCTAACATGTGAAGTTCCATTCTGGGTACCTTTCAGCCATGGAAGGCTTGGCCTTTTCTTATGAAAATGCACATGAATCTTCCAATCTCATCCCTCTTGACTCATGTATTTCTGGGGCTCACCTTCCACCTAGGGATGAAGCCCTAGGACATACTACTGGAGTCTAGCCCTCAGACTGTTTCCTAGGCAACAGATGCTCTTTCCTTTCTCAGGCCAGCTAACGAAAATTTGCAGATTCTAGATTTTCTCCTTTAAGCAAGGAACGCTACCTTTCCTTTATTCCTGGGCAAAGTCTATCGTGTGGCTAGATCTCCAACAGTTACTCTCCACCCTCAATCCCACAGCTACTTTGTCCAGCACAGCAATTTACACATTTTTGTTCCAGATATGACACTGCTCTGAAAGTGACCCTCACCTGTTGATAAGCCAGCATATGGTGCTACATGGTCCAGTGCTGCCCTGCAGGACCAGGTTAAAGCTAAAGCCTGATCCTGCAGGAAAAGCGTACCTGTTGGTAAGGTAAGTATTGAAGGAGTGGGCAGCTCATGCCCTTTCTGTTTCAACTTCCAGACTGGAAACAAGGAAGTTAGGGCTTTTCAAATTTTCTAGGCCTGCTCCTTTCACCAGTATAAAGCGAGTAAGGGGCTGGAGGTTTTGCTCAGCGGCATAAATGCCTGCCTTGGAAGCAGGCAGTCGTGAGTTCGATTCCTGATACCAGTAAAAAGGAAAAAGACAAAAAAAAAAAGAGTGACTTCAGCTGATGGCTAGCCACAGAGAGACTCCTTGCCTGACTGTCCATTAGAATCACCTGTAACTGGGCTGGGGCTATAGCTCAGCAGCATAGTGCCTGCCTAAAAAGCACGAGGTCGTGAATTCAATGCGCGGTACAAAAAAAAAAAAAAAAAAAATCACCTGTAACTTTTAAACTACAGAAGGCAGATCTCCTCCCAAATCACTGACTCAACCTGTGAGGGTGGGTTTAGTTCTACTTCAAAGGTCCCCAGGTGACTCTCAGATCAACAGGGATGAAGAGGACAGGGTAGAGGGACACAGGTGGCTGGTGGGGCAAGCCTAGGCAGGAACACAACTGGAAGGGGGGCCAGGCTGGCCCCTCACCATTGCAACTCATAGCTCACAGCATGCCTCCTCCAAGAGGCACCCCTGACCTCAAGATGTGTGGGTAGGACCCCCAATACCCTTATATCCCTCCACCTCTCTCACCCCTTTATTCACTGCCCACTATGCCTCTCTGGTCAAGCAGGCAGGACCTCATGGTCCAACACAGTGTGAGCTGCACTGTCCTAGTATCCTGGTGATAATTCATTAGCCCTCAGTTGACGAAAGGTCTGCCTCTGTCATGTGCTCAACAGAGGAACAAGTCACTGTGGGAAAAGACAGCAAAAAAAAGAAATGTAGGCCCCAGCACCCATGCTTGCAGAGATTCTACCCCAGCACCTTCCAAACCTCTTGACTTAAGTCTGCTCTGCTCCTAAAACAAATTCCTGCAGAAACACAACACACTTAATCTTCACTGTGCATCTACTACATGCCAGGGCCTGATGAACTTGAACCCCAGGGTGTTACAAGACACCCTGCACTATTAATCCCATAGCTTCCAAAGTCCAGGGACATGTAGGGGCAAAGGCATAAAACATATTCTCCCTAAACAGTAACCGGATATTTCCCTCATGGCTCTGCCCATGGCCTTGAAAGGGTCAGGAAGGAGATTTCACATGGGCTTTGGGCAGGCAAGGGGCGTAGGGCTTCAGTTTGGGAGACTCATCACCAAGCTTTTCCCTGTCCCAAATCCTTAGCACTGACATCACTGCCAGGAAAGGAGACACTTACTTAACACAAGGTCTCATGTGCCTGCTTATTTTATCTAAAAATATAAATTTCCCATTTTGGTCTTCACACACAGTGACCAAACCCAGAGTCTCAGAGCTCCTCAGCCCTAAGGACTCTTTGGCACCCTGGTGCTGTGGGTACTTAACCTCAAGATTCCCAGCACCTCTGTCTCGGCCATATTGTCTCCAGGTCCTGTTAGGATGCAGCAGGGTCTCTTCAAGGATGGTCAGCAGGGTGTACAACATGAAGGGTCACAATTTATCTTTTAAATGCACAGTGTGCTTGAGCCAAAAACAAAACAAAAACCTTTCCAAGATACTTTCCAAATTCCTGAAACACACTCGGTGGAAAAATGGAGCCCATTTCCTTTTATTTTTAATCTTACATTGGCTGTTTATAATAAAATAGAATAACTTATTTATTTGCTTACCTTACTTGGAAAGACAATAAATTGGAAAGGCTTCATAAATCTCACAGGGAATTCCTTTAAACAAGGACTGTCAGCAAAATTCTGTAAATAATCTCCTGCCAGCCCTGAGCAATCACCTCCACCACACATTCTTGTTCCTTCCTGCGTTTGTACTAATCTTCTAGCAAACAAATCAAATCAAGCACCAAAATGTTTTTATTCTTATGGAGGTAAAGCTCAGAAAACATCCGGAGTCTACAGGGGCTGCCAACTCATGCAGCCAGGAACACTCAATGCAAGAAGACCCGAGGATCACACTCTGGTTATTTCTCTACCCTAAAACCAGCAGTGCCATTCTCACTCATTTAAAAAACCCTGAGTTGTTGAATACCTTTAAAAATAGCACCAGGATTATTCCTAGTAACAACCATAGTATTAATTCTCTCTGAAGCAAACCATCTGCAAAGCCCTGAGCAAACACTTTAGGAAACAAATACAGGTCAGGCTGGGGACAGGTCCTCCGGCCTCCTGCCACCTGGGCCAGGCTAGTGATAACAGATAACAAAGCCTCCACTTAGGCCCCTCCCTGAGAATCCTAGTGTAGCCACTGCCTACAGACCAACTGGTTTTGGTCAAGTTCACTCATGCCCAAGCCTCAAGACTGTCCCATGTAACCCTGGGCCTCATGCTATAGGAAGGTCCTGTCCCTCTCACATGGCTAGGACTTGAACTGTGGCGCTTTGATGAGGCTGATGAGAATGACCTCTGGCAGTTCACATGGGCAGTCTCACGCTGAGGTTTCAAGGACTGTGCCAAAAATAAGGTTAAATAAGAGGCAGAAAGAGGCTTGTGGATAATCAAAAGAGCAAGACTTGACAGAGCTGCAGTAATCAATTTACATATCAGGAAAAGATAATTACCATAAGACAAATTTCTCCAAACCAAAAGCTTTAAAAATAAAAAGTCAGTATCCACAAACCACTATCCAAAGGAAAACACAGAAATGTGTTATTTTGTGTCAAGACCATCCTCTTGTTCCCCAGCAAAGGTTTCTCTGTAAGCTGCAACCTTGATTCTTCATGTGCAAAATGCATGGCTTAGGAAAGTCACACATACTTGTTCTCATACACCTCTTCACTCAGCTAGTTAGTCATGCAAAGGACTGGTTTTGATTTTAGTCCCACCGGGGCTCCCATACAGCAGCAAACAGCCACCAAATGAGTCAGTCACCCTGAAACTGTGCTGCCGGGCAGGTTGCTGAGCTTCCCGCTGCAGCCTCAGTCTGTGAGAGGCACAGTAACTGGTTGGGCATTGCTAATCCGAAAACCCAAACAGAATTTCTGAGGGCTGATACCATAGAAAGTAGAAAATCCCATACTGCTGGAGCATAGTGCTGCACACCTGTAATCCCACCACTTGGGAGGCTGAGGCAGGACAGTTCAAGGCTGGCCTGGGTTACATAATAAATTCTAGACCAGCCTGAACTATAGAGGCCCTGTCTCAAAACCTCCCAAAAAACAAAAAAGAAAATTCCACACCATGAAACACTGTATCATGGCTAATATTATTAATACTTGTGATACCATAGATGTAACTTGGCCTCATGCATGTGAAACAAGAGTTCTACCACTGAGTCACAGTCCCAGCCCCCTCATACACAGCATTATTAAAAATAATTATGTACAGCTACACATAAAACAAAATGAACTTGGCATTTTCTTTATGTATAAGCAAGTGGTCTAAAACCTGAAAATATCTAAAATGCAGAACACTTTCTAAACCAGGTGGCTCACACTTGTAATTCCAGCACTCAGGATGCTGAGGCAGGGGATGAGTCACAGGTTTGAGGCCATCTTTGGCTACACAGTGAGTTTAAGGTCATCCTGAACTACCCCGCAAGACCCTGTATCAGAAAAAAATAAAACAAAACACACAAACACTTCTAGACCAAAGCATTTCAGATAAGGGATTCCAGACCTGTACCGGTATGGAAACTCCAAATATTTTTCCATTTTCCCCTCTGCTTGGGACACTGCTGGCCCTCAATAAATATAGTAGCTATTACTATTATTCCTTAATGTGTATGTACTATTCTATGGTGAAGACAGAGCCCTTCTGAAAAGGCTCCTTTCAAACAGATTCATCATTTGCACATCATAATAATATTGTCTTTGTCTCTCTCCTACCAGACACTCTGAGCACAGACCAGCAAGCCACTCACTACACAGAAACAGACACAGCTGAGTGGCCATCAAGGCCCTCCCATCCAAGAAGTCAGCTATAGTTCAGGACCTACCCAGGAAAGCCTCCCTCACCTAATGCTGGAGACTGAACTGGGGCCCTGGGAAGGAACTGCATAAGTTGGACTGCAGGACACTACCAGGCCTGTAGCTGCCTGGCCCCAAGGCCCTTCTACACTCACAGCTGAGGGCCCACAGCACAGGGGGCTGCAAACCACAGTGGAAGGTCCACGGGTTGCTCTCATTCCTGGGAACTGCTGTGCTTCACATGCTTCCTCAGGCTCTTCAAAACAAAAAGAACTTCTCTCCCTGATGTTTTTAAAACAGCTCTGAGGTATGAAATTAAGAAATGGCACACAGTTAATGGACACCTTTTGGTAGGTTTGGTTGTATGTGTGAAACCACCACTGTCACGACCATATACATCTCCCCTAGAAGTCTATCATTCCAACTTTCCTGTAATAAAACTCCAGCATCTGTGCAATTTTTTTGGTGGCCAAAGATTGAGGGAGTGTTGCCCCAGTAAAGTGGGCAGTGGTGATAGTGCCCTAATTTAAAAAAAAAAAAAAAACTGCCAGGAAATAGACCGGTGGCTATACACCTGAAACCTCTCCATCTATCACAACTTCCAACAGACACCTTTTCCCCACAGCCAGGAACCCTTTAGCTACTTACTCCAGCCTGATTCTCCAGTACCCACTCTACTCCTAATCTTTTTTTTGGTCTTTTTGAGACAAGGTCTCGCTATGCAGTTCAGGCTGGCCTTGAGCTCATTTTGTAGCCCAAGCTGGTCTCAAACTTGCAAGGATCCTCCTGCCTCAATCTCCTGAGTGCTGAGATTACAGACGTGTACCACCACACCTGGCTCCTCCTCCCAGTCTTGAAAGCATAGTCCAAACTCCACCACCCTGAGAAGAACAGCCACAAGGATACAAAGACATTAATTTCAGGCCAAGAGTCAACTCAGGCATCAAAGGGTTTCCTCAGGCAGCAAGTGCATGCACACAGGATACAGCATGATCCCCAAATTGGCCAGCCAACATGATTAATGCTCTCACTTGCCCTAAGTACCATCTGCATAATGGGGCTGGAGATGGGGGACAAATCAAGAGCCCTGAAAGGACATTTCTGCCAGCTAAAAGTTAATAAATGCAGCACTCCCCAGTTAACTATTTAAAAAAAAAAAAAAAAAACTAAAACATTAACACAAAGTTCCTCTCTCATGCAAATGCACAAAAAAATCAGAATATTAAAAACTGCAAAGGAAGCAAGTTAACTGTAGTTCTTAGCAAGAGTGTAACAGGTCAGTGGACCCAGCACTGCTTCTGCACTGTGCCTCTGGGGGCACCTGGGCTAGGAGAATGGGCACCTCCTCGTTAAACATCTCCCACCTTGAGAAGAGAACCCTGCTCCCCACCTGACACACTGAAAGTGGCAGGAGTAGGAGAGGGATGCAGGACTGGCCCGGGGTGAGGGAGCCTACCCACAGTGCTCCACCACTAACACCAGTTTGGGGTAGCTGACCTTCCGCACTAGGAAGTTTCTCTAGTTCCTCCAGGCTTTCCACAAACCACCCTCCTGGACCACAGAAAGGCAGCTGGCCTAGTAGGGCTCTACCTGTAGAAAACAAATGGGGATCAAGACAGCGAACACAGAGGGCCAGCAGGGAGAACAGCCCAGGACAGTCCACACAACACCTGGCTCTCTCCAAAGCCACTTCCTCCATGGAGCAAGAAGGAAGCCTTAGTGACCTAGTGGTTGCAGTCCCTCTGGACCTGGAGTCAGAAGCCATGAAAGACGGACAAGGCACCTGTTCCGAGCATCTTCCAAGAGGGACACTGGCGGGACACTGTGTGTAGAGTGGCAGTGAGCAGCTGTTGTGTCCCTGCCCCTAGGGGGCCCAGGGACAATGGCCTTAGATGCACCATGGCCTCCAAGTACAGGGTCAGAACTGTCCACTTTCAAGGTGGAGGTGGGTCATACATGCTGCAGATAAGACTCAGGATACAGTGACTGACTTTTGCTCTAACTTGCCCATCATGTGCCAAAGTCTCAGGCACCCCTGGGATGGCACTGGCAAGTGGTCACCCAGGGAAATCCATCTGCTGCCAGCAAAACAGCCTTTTGTTGGGGGCAGACACAATCAGACATTAAAAATATTCTAGAAATTCCTGGCCTCATGGACCAACCTTCAAGAATTTCCTAGGCTGGCTTTTCCATTATCACAAAGATATGATTTCAGCTGGGTGTGGTGACTTACATCTGTAATCCTAGCTATTCAGGAAGCTGAGAGGCCAAAGACTCATAAGTTCGAGGTCAGTCTGAGCAACCTCGAGACCCTGTCTCAAAAAAAGTAAAAAGGACTAACTAAGGATACAGCTCAAATGCAAACGCTCTAGTTTCAATACCCAATACTAAAAAGAAAAAGAATAGAAAAACAGGAGTGAAAGAAGAAAGCAATGATTTTACCGTAGTAGTAGCTAGGATGGGGGCCTGAACAGTCATTGGATTTGGATTGGAAAGGACTGTTCTGCAACCAAGTGGTAGTGGTAGTTTTTTTTAACTTGCAGAATTGCACACTAAAGCGTAAGTTTTACCATATATAAAGTAAATAAAACTTTAAACATTGGTACCCCTCAAAAAACAAATATTAAAAATAAAAACCTTCCCTGTACTATAAGCTGCTCAGTGGCCACAGTGGCCTGGTTCCAGCTGGCAGACGGCTGGCCAAGCTCCCACCTGGCCCCCACCAGGCTTCCTGGCAATCTCAACATCCAGAAGAGCCCAACATCAGGAGCAAGGATTCTGATAAACACATTTGTAGTCTTCCCTGAAATGCAGTTACACTTCAAACAATTTTGTCAGGAAAAATCATTTAGTTACCTCCGGTAGTTTAGCAGCCAGGAAATGAGAAATGAATTCCCCTTGGGTACCTTTCCTTAATTGCTTATACCTTGGGGTTGAATCTATCACACTTAGCCCCATCACACCCTCTTCACCTAACTCCAAAGACAATAACTCCAGTGACATCTCTGTTATCAAACAAGGAGGGCACAGGCTCCCCCTGAGCTTTCCAAGTCAGGGCAGATGAGCCCTGGCAGGGCAGGGATTACACTTGTGGGTGGCTGCCACCATCACCCTCCTACAACCTTGGCCACTCAGAACTCTTCTGGGAAAGTATGGGATAGCCTGCAAAGGGCAAGCTATCAGCAGGCCCTCTGAGCTTCAAGAGGCCAGCTTTGCCAAACTTCATCGGATGGCTCAGAGACGGTAGAGATGTAGAGATCCTAGGAATGTAGAGAACCTAGGGATGCACAGGAATAAGAAAATAGGCCCAGTATTTAGAGTCACAAAGGTCACCCAACAAGTAAGGGCACAGCCAGCACAATAAGACCCTGATGATTCCTTTTGCTAGGTACAGTTTGCTGTGGCCTCATGCCTCCCACAGGTATCCTATGCACCAGAGCAAAAAGTGACAACAAAGTAAGTTGAAAGCTATTCTGAATCATTCCCAGGTGCTAGAGCGCAGTCTTAGACTTTACTAAAATGAGTGAGGACTCACAAATCAATTCATACCCCCAAGTTCCGCACTTCAGACCACTCTGGCTCTCAGGATGCTCACCAGAGGATGGAAAACAGCTCAAAAGGCCTAGGACAATTCCTGGCACACGCTGGTTTACTCTCAGAAGACAGGACAGCCAGTATCCATTAAGGATACCAAGTTCAAAGTCCAGAAAGTCTGCCATGTCCTGACAGCTTTGACTTTCTAGAATTCTGTGCCTTAGTCAAGTATGATTATATATGCATATAATTTCAGTTCTCAGAAGGCTGAGGCAAGAGGATCCCTTAGGGCTCAAGGGCAGCCTGAAATACATAGGATTCTTAAAAAGACTTCTATGCCTGGATGATTCAATCACAGTTCCAGGAACATTTTCAGAACTAGGCAAGGCTGTTCACTAAGACATCCCTGCTTACCGATTTATAACCTCCCTAATCTTACAGGGCAGTGGTTGCCCACCTCTGGGATTCCAGGTGCTCCAAATCTGTGCCTCCAGTTCAGAGGCACAGGTCCAACTGTTTGCAAGAGGGCCCAATAAGCATCAAGCTTATCTTCTTCTCCCACTCCACCCTAAGCTCAACAATAACTACCACCACCAACCTGTGCAGATCCTGGGGAGTTGCCTCGTGCCACAGGTTGCTTCACAAGCATCACACTCCATCCTCCCCTCAGCTACCCTAGTTGAGCCCACGGCTCCCTCAGTCTAAGGCCATTGGCATGGCTTTACAATGCTACTTCTGGAGACAGTAATTTCTCAGTTATCCACCACATCAAATAATCAGAAATCACAGTCACCCTTCATCCCACTGACTTCTCTGTACCTCTTCAGACCACCCTGCCCCACACCTCATCCTTTTTAGTCCAGAAAAAGATAACTTATGACACACATCTGGGAATTCAAGAATCTGCAAAACATACTTAACCCTCACCAATACACTGTCAATACACAGACAATGCCAGGGTGGGGAGATTACCTGTGCAAGGTCCCCAGCTATTCAGTAGGTAGGTGCCTGTCTGGAGGCCCAAGCGCTACACCCTAAGAGCCTCAGGAATTTCTTCCCATTCCTCCACCAAGTACTCTCCTGACCCATCCGCCATGTACCCAATCCAACTGGCCACATTCACTACTGCTCTGCTAAATGTCAGGCAACACCCTCCAGCACACAGTAGGAACTCTATCCTGGTGGAAGCAAACTCCCTTCTAAGCCATATGCAGGAGCAGCAAGTTCATCTCAATGTCACCACATAAATCCCCAGCAAACTAATCCAAATTTTGTTAGTTTATCATGTAACATCTATAAAGCCCGTGCCTAAAATCCTGTGTATCTATTTGTTTGATTTACTGATTTATGAAGCTTTCTAAATCTCTTAAAGGTAGTTTCCCCAGTAATGCATAACTGCTTAATTGGGAAGTGTACAAAATGTAATTACACTGCCTCATACTACAATATTGCTTATGGGAATATCTCCGTTCATGCATTCTCCTTTATTTTGTACTTAATCTCTATTAAGATGTCTATATGAAAACAGATAGGTACGCTACTCTTCATAAACACCATAAATCATAAAGTCACTATTTTGTTAGCCCAAGTCCAGAAGCACCCCGAAAAGCAGTTTTTAGGCTCCAAATGCCACCATTCTCATGTTCAAAGAGCAGAGTCTTGGGACACCAGTAGTCAGAGAACCAGACAGCAGCAGTTCAGGCTGCATCTGCCAACCACTCTCAAGTCAGTGCCTCCACATGCAACACCCAAGAGCACCAACTTTCCTGAAACCAAGATCCAAACCTTTCTCTTCCAAGGCCTCAGTTACCAATTCTGTATTACAAGATAGCCAAACACCTCAAGTTTACCCTTTTAACCCAGAGGAGAACCCACCAACAGACCGAGACTGGATGGATTTGCCCAGTCCTCCTAGCCTTCTGATCTTCAAATGTACACAAATCTACCCATCCCAGGACTGGGTTATCTGAATACACAGCTGTTCACAGATAGAGAAGAAATAAGCCCAGATCTGGCACCATCATTTATGAACCACCAGCATATCCATGTAGCTTTGGCAATTGCTCAATAGGAAATAACCACTGTGCTTTACTGCCTCACATCAGGATTAATACTAGAGTTAAAATGTGTGACAATGTGTGACAGAGCACTTCTACAAACTGAAACAGAGGTAAGATACTGGCCTCATGGGAACCTACCAATCAAGTCACTGAAGAAGGTGAAAAGGATTGGCAGGCACAGTGGAACACACCTGTAATCCCAGTGCTAAGGAAGGCTGAGTCAGGAAGAGCTCAAGTTTGAAGCCAGTGTGGGATAAATAATTCGTACGAGGTTGGCCAAGACTTCATAGTGACACCCTGCCTCAAAAAGGGACAGGGGGACAAGGAAAAGGAAAGGATCTGCCCCCAAAATGTGCTCACTTGTGTCTCAAACAGGTGTTGTCCCAAATCTATTTCAGTGTTTGGAGTCAAGATGAATAATACTATTGATGAAACTACGCTATAGGCACAGGTGCAGGCCTTGGCCAATCCCCTGCAGGCTGGCTTCTTCATTTGCCCAAGAGGTTTATTACCCGAGGTGGTAGCAATGCCTTCTGTGGATCCACGTTAATGCTCACACCCAACGATGTAAAAACCATCAACTGCAGGTAGTCCATCTTTTAGTTATGAATATACATTTTCATCGTGTACTTCAATGTATTTTACGAAAAATGTATTGTGTATTTTTATGTATCTTACTAAAATGTTTTTTACCAAAATATAATTTTTTTTTCCTAACATATGCTGTGACCCTCAACTCCACCTCATCAATGAACACTGCAGAGCGATCGGGAGATACAGGTAAATGTCAAGTAGATTCACGTTGGAACAAGTTCCAAGTGTAACCTACAGAGAGGAAATTTATCCTTAAGTCCCTAGGAATGCCTAGGATGCTGTTCACAGAGGCAGAGAATACTCTTACACCAAAGGAGAAGGAACATAGCAGAAATACCTATTTCTATTTTAAAGTCTATCCATTAAATTTGGGGATCTATTTAAGTTACATAAACCCTTCTTTCACCATTCTTCATGCCAAATGTTTAGTAGCTATACTCAAGTGTGTAGTTATGTGTTGGGGGAGTGGTGTTGTTTTTTAAAGAAAGACAGTCTGTGTGCTGTTGGCAGGTTCTGGGCTGGCTGCACTGAGAACCACCTGGAGAAGTTTGCTAAAAATACAGATGTTAGCATTTCTCCAACAAGATGTTGGGTGGGGCCCAGGAGACAGACACTGGCTGGGTTACCCTGGGGATCCCCCTGCTACAGTGAATATCTTCTCTTGATTCCCCTGGCACTAGGTCTTCCCCAGGGACTGCAAGAGTCACTCATGTGAAAACCACCAAGCCCACAGCCAGCTTGTTACCATTAAATGCATGGAGAGCAGAACAGAGGGCTGGCTGAGGGGTGCTGACACCATCTGCGCACCCCCCCTCCCGCTCTAGGAAGGCCCCAGTTCCAAGAATTCTACTTCACACCAGCCTGTGGTTCTAGAGACGTAGACTGAACGCAAAACAGGAACATCACATGCTGCAACAGGGCAGAATTGAGAAGGGAACACAGAGCTCTCAATTCCACTAAGCCCACCATAACTAGGGGGGACTGCTGTTACTCTACTCCTAGTACTAACAGCAATCACGCTGACCACAATGAGTGATACTTCCACATGCATCCTATTGTACATTTCCTCAAGATTTGCAATAGCACCTTCTGCAGGCTAAAGGTGGGGGCACATGCCTGTAACACCAGCAACTGGGAGGCTAAGGCAGGAGGATCCCCAAGAGTTCAAAGCCAGTCTGAACTGCATAATGAAACCCTATCTCAAAAAGACCAAAAAATAAAAATAAAATTAAAAAAGACTTTCTGGCCCCTGACCCAGTCTGCTGGGGATACCCTTGCTTCCATCAACTGCTGTTTCCCAAGGGCATTTTCAAGGACCTCTTGCTTTCTAAGTTAAGATGAACCCAGAGGAACTGCTGGTCCATGAAATGACCAGCAGCCAGCCCTGAAAGTGACAGTCTCTTTATCAGATGGCTTCCTATACACAGCTCCCCAGTCCCCATCCCACCGCCTCTCTCACACACATGATCCTTCTATTCACACCCGTGGCCAACACCCAACACTGCCTAGGACAAGAAAACAGCTCCTTGGGGCTGGGGATTTAGCTCAGCGGCATAAGCGCCTGCCTTGCAAGCAGGCAGTCGTGAGTTCGATCCCTAGTACTGATAAAAACGAAAAAGACAAAAAAAAAAAAAAAAAAAAAAAAACAGCTTCTTGTAAAATCTGAACAGAAGTCATTCCAAGAGGCGCATGCACATCCACACTGTATCAGATCAAGAGGGGATTTTAAGTCCCCTCTGTGAGTGAATGGCCATCTTGGGAGAACATGATTAATTACCACCCCATTTCCAGAGCCTGGGGTCAGGAACATATACGTGTGCACGCGCATGCACACACACACACTAACAAATCTGTCATCCAGCTGGACCTGGGCGGTTACCAAAACTGCTACTGACCACATAAGCACTCACCATGTGTCAAGCATAGAGACCAAACAAGACTCCGTGAAGCAATCAACTGTCCTGACCACTGACCAGGCAAACCCTTTTACTTCCTGGGGGAGCTGAAGGGTTGAAGGGAGCTATGAAGACAAACACAGGGAGGGCAGACACAGTCTGTTTCTCTCAACAAAAGTGCCCGTGGGAAAGTGGTCAGCCTTCCAACCTGCATTCAGCTTCTCTGCTCTATCTATGCAGTGGGTGCTGAGCTGCCACTCTCAGCAGGCTGCACCTGTCAAGGGCAGCTGGGGGACACACAGACCCCTGCCTGCCTGTCCATCAAGTAATACAGTCCATTTTTTCTTCCTTCTCTGGGAAGGGAAAGTAGGTCTCAAACAGAAAGTGAACATTTTACTGGGCATTTCTTGGAGTAAGCTAATAATACATACCATAGTTACATTCCACAAACTAAAAACCCCCTTAAAATTTGAGCGCATCTCTTTGGCCCCAGGAACTAATGAGAAGACAACTGTTCCCTAATGAAGCCATCCATCCCTGCTACCTACACCTTGATTATCCAGTGCACTGTAAGTTTGCTACTGCTGTTACTGTTGTGGTTTTGAGAACGGGAGATTGAACACAGGGTCTCATGTATGCTGGCTCTATCACTGGGCTCCATCATCAGCTCCTTTCCATTTAATTCATTTAATTAGGTTTTCCTGAGACAGAGGTCTCACTGTGTAGTTCAGACTAGTCTCAAACTTGCTACATACTCCACAATGGCCTCATACTCATAACCTTCCTGCCTCAGCCCCAGTACCAGGATCTATTTTATTTTTGAGACAAGGTCTTGCTAAGTTGCCCAGGGTGGCCTCATACTTGCCTTGTCTTCTTGAGAGGCCACAATTACAGATGTGTGCCACCATTCCTACAGCCAGATATGTTCTTAAACCAAGCTTTCAATTCTCCCCCTCCAAACACTACTTTCTGAACCTCCCTTTAAAATACTTTACTTGCCAGGGATTTATCTCTGCAGCATAAGTGCCTGCCTTGTAAGCATGAGGTCATGAATTCAAACCCCAGTACAAAAACAAAATAACTGAGTAAAATATTTCACTTGGTTCTGTAAGATCCATTCATTCCTTAGACAAAAAGGATAAAAACTCCCTGCATGGTAGGTCTAGTTCTGCAGAAGGGCCCAGCCCAGCCCTGTATCACCCTAATGATTATCTCACCCATCCTTCACCCCACTGATCCACTGTTGTCCCCCAGTATCTGAAGTGAATCTCTTCCACTCCCAGAGTTGAAATCCTCTAGTTTATACAGTGTGAGAGGCTTTTTCAGGGCAAGAACAGCTGTTTTACCTTACTTTTTAAAAATTTAATGACCACCAGGTATAGTGGCACACACCTGTAATCCCAGTATTCAGGGGGCTGAGAGAAGAGAACCATCTCAACTTTGTGGTTGAGATGCCCTGCCTGCCTGAGAAATATATACTGAATTCAATCAAGGCTAACCTGAACCATACAGTAAGACCTTGTTTCAAAATAACCAAATGAAACTGTTTTAAAACTTAACATCCATGATGTGTCAGCCTGTTCTAGACACCTATAAACGTTACCCCCACAGAATCTTAACAATCCACCTTCTTTCCACCATCACTTTACAGAAATCAAAGCCCTTTGCAGGGCTTGTGAATACAAAGTGCAGGAAAGGAGTACATCATTTCCCATCCTTTCTAGAAACACTTTCTATAGCAGTCTGTCCTAGGTGTATCTTGTTGCTTCTATTAAGGTCTAGGAAGGCAGGACTGATTCTTGTCCAGCCCAGCTTTAGTATTCCAAAGGAAGACATTCACACTTTCCAGGAAGACATGTCTGTGGTCCCCTCCATGGTGAACACAGCACTGTAGTCAACCCAGTGCTTCCCAACTGGGGTGCAGGGGCCCCAGAGCTTGGGGATCTGAGTCATGGGAATACCCAGAGTGGCCCATACACCCTCTCACTCAGAACAAAGAACCAATAATCCAGCTCCAAACCAGATAGCTGCTCTAGAAGATGACATCAGTTAGGAAAACCCCTTTCAGAGCTTTTGTTTTATTTTGTTTTGTTTTGTTTTTGAGGAAACATGTAAGGACCACTCTCTGGGGCTAATATAACATATGGGTTGGCTTCTAAGCCCAGGCCTGGCTAGGGTACACAGGTGCAGCACAGCGCATACTGTGAGTCACAACCTGAATGCCCTCCACTCCCCTCAGACACACCAGACTCAACTAAGTCATATTAGCAATTAGCACAAAGAAAACTCCAAAGATTTTTGTGGTATTTCCTCTGCCCTCTACAAGAAATGCTCGTGATCAATTCTAGAAGTAAAAGAATTATTCACTATTCAAGACCCTACTTAAGCGCTCAGGAAGACACCATTACAGAGAGAATTCACATTTTAATTCTGAAATCTCCTGGCTTTTGTCCACTGAAACCACATTCTTAATCCCAGGCTTAGGTGAGAAATAAGAAGGATGTGTATGTGTGGGGAAAAAAACCACCTCAACCTTGATTTAAAAACAACAAGCACTGTGGTGGAAGAAAAACAATTCTGCACAAATGTGAGGGTTGAAAGAGTGGGCACATCCCCCTCTTCCCTTGCTCCTTGTTTTCATGGATGAACTTGGATGCTAAACGCAGAGGCTTTTCTGCATGGCAAAGGATTCCTGAAATCTGGAACAAGACAGAGGAACTTACCTCCTACACCCCACAACCCTAGCTCTTGGGAAGTGACCTTCCACTGGGAAGCTATATGTAGTAGTCAGTCAGTGAAGACAGAGAAAACTCCAGGAGCAGCAGAATATCCTGGGGCTAAGGTGTCTGCAAGACAGGCTCGGGCAATTTCCGGGACTAAGAAAGCTGCTTTACCCTTCTCAGGCCCGAGGGGGTACCTCTGAATCCTGTGGGGGTGGAGCGAGCTAGAGCTGATCCCGGCCCACCCACATACTGCCCTTTCCGCGCGTGGAGTGCAGCAGAATGGAGACCTGTTTGAAACTGCAGGGGGACTTAAAATAGAATCTAATCATTACCCGAGCTGGAGCAGGGCCAGGACACCGGGGCTAACATGACTAATTTGTCAAGAGACACCTCCCAGTGCTTCCTTCTGCAGTCCTGAGACAGGGCAGGCCCCATTGAGTCCCTAGTGGCCCCTCAACCCCCAAATCCTATTGGGGGGGAGGGGATCCCAGCACCAGCAAGATTGCAAGAATTTTTTGATCACATGTGTGTTCACAAGCTCACACGTGTTCCCAAAAGGAGGACTGCAGAACTGGGAAGGTAATCTTATAATTAAAGGAAAGCCTGTTTTTCAGGAAAATCTCTACCATGTGGAGACCTCACCTCTCTGGGAAACCAAGGTCAGCCAGAGCTCAGGCATCACCTGCTGGGGCTCAGTTAATCACTGGGTAGGGCTGGGCTCTGGATTTCAGGACACACCCAACTATGTGCCATTCCCTTTCAGTTCTGCGATAGCCTCTGAAAAGAAGGCTGTTTCCTTTGTTCGGGAATATTCATTCAAATTCCTTTCTAAGGCCCATATTACACAAATGCAGGGCAGCAACCAAAGGAGGTTCACCTGAGAATCAAGTTTCTCAGTTTTTTAAAAGTGGTGAATAGGGATCATCCCAATTAGGAGAAATCCTACCCAGCTTCCCTGTTTCTTCCCTTAAATTCCCCTATGAACATAGGAACCAGATCCTATTATAAGACGTGCATAATGGATTCAGTTTAAAGTAAGGAATATCTTAGGGTGGGGGCAATGAGAGATGTACCCTAGTAGCAGTGGGGTTCATTTTGAGAACTCTCATCACATTAACCCAGATCACAAACATGAAAATCTAGGTCTTAGCCTACTGAAAAAAGTACCAACATGACCACATCAGACACTACGCACTGGGAAAGCTATCCATGTAATCCTGGGATGTGTGCACATATATATTTGTATGCCTGTGTGTGCTGCTGGTGGTGGAAAACAAGGGAAAAATTGAGACTAGAAGGAAAAATGGGGATCTAATCTTGGGGTGGCATAGCAAAAGCACCCCTAAATACCCCAAGTCTAGGCAAAAGCCAAAATGAACCCTGATCAATGATCGAGAAACCAGAGCCAGCAGGGTTGGAAGGAGTTGGAACATCTGGCCCCCTTATATAACTAACTCCCCTCTCAATCTCTCCATTGGTAAAATAGTTGACTGCCAATTCTACCTCTACGAGTACTTGAGAACAAGGCTGACTTTGCCCATCAGTCTATTTGAAGTGCGGGGTTTGCTTGCCCCAGACAGTGACAGCTCACAATCAGAGAATTTTTCTCTAGCCAGTGGGGGCCCAGAGACAACAGAGCCTGCCAGTTTACAATCAGGAGCTTCACTGTGCTAATCGTTCACCTCAAAAATGCAGTAAATTTAAAACAGTCCAGGAAATTATGTAGAAACACCTCCTTGGCTTTAGGCGGGCTGGACCCCCGCAGCTGCAGGACCGCCCAAGACAAAAGCCTTTGGAAGGGAGAAGGAAGTGGATGCTGGGGGGCAGGGTCCATTTCTATCATCTGAATGATGCCCCCCCCCCCCCCCCCCCGGCTTCAGATTTAAATGTGAAAAGGCGAAAGGCCTAGGGAAAGGGTGTTTCCGGGGAGTGTCAGGTACCCTAGGTCCAAGGCTGGTAGAGAGAGGTGCATTGTTTTGGGATCCTGGAACCCCGGGAGCTAGGAGGCCACCCCTTGGTCCTCCTAGCATAGTGGAGCAACCCCGTGTCTGCACTCAGGACATTGCCAGGTGTGTCAGTGACATGCAGCCTTTACTCGGGCCCAGTGTCTCCCCCTCCTCTCACTGGAAGGTTGCACAGGACCTCAGAGGAGAACCTAGTGTCTTCTAGGCAGAAAGCAGGGGATCCCCACTGTCCTGGGCCTACAACAGACTTCGCACTACAGAAATGAGAGGAGGAAAACATCCTCTATGACTTGAGGGAGGCAGTTCAGTTATTTCTTCCTCAAATAAAAAGGGGATTATTCTATTTACCCAGCTCGCAGGAACATTGTGAAGATTAATGACTGTGAAATGTTTTAAAAATCAAAAACATTCCTAGGTTTTTTTTTTTTTTACCCGCAGCACTTGTATGTGTATATTGATACAGGCTCAGCAAAGTACACCCTAGTCAACTGCTCTCCAAAGAGACATTAAAAAATGCAGGTAAGGAAATCATGGCCTCCATCCTGAGCTGCCTGCTGCGTCTCCAACGGTGAGAAGAGACCCAGCCAGCATGCAGAGCACAGGTGATCATTTGGAGGAAGAAATGGAAAACTTATCATCATCCAGACTGGGAAGACAATGTGGCCACATCCTCTTAATCAGCTCAGGAGGCAGGTGCTCCGTGGCATGCTTGGGCCTCTGCTGGGTTCTCCAGTGTCTGGGAGACCTCAGCCTACAAGGGGCCCTAAGGTCAGGCAAGCTCTGCCACTGCTTCTGGCCCACTATTGGCCTGGCAGCTCCAACAGCAAGGTCTCCGTGGTGAACACTTCGGAGCAAAGAGACTGGACCCAGTACCCTGAGGGGGGGACCGTAATCCAGGCTGACCATTCTCAGTTCTGCTAACTGGTCCAGAGGCATGGTTTTAAGGGCCCCACTCCAATGTTTCACGTACTCTAGACACTCCAAGTGGGCAGGCCTGCTGCTACAGTGTGCAGATGCCCAGGAGCCAAATGACCATCTTATTCTGGCCCATCTATCCCTGAACAAGCAGAGGATAACTGACCAAGTGACCACACTAAGACTATCAGCAACCAAATAAAGTCACAGCTGGGGTGCATTTGAAGGGAAAGGCTCACAATTGCTTTCTGGGTCTCTCCCCACAGTGAAGGACCTTAGTTTGCTGTCCTCCATGCCTTATCCCTTAGTCCACCAGACACTTCTCTCTTACACACACACACACACACACACACACACACACACACACACACAGACCTGGAGCAGGTACAACAGTACTGCTTTCAGGCTTGACTCTGGTCATTTACTCCTATAATTCTTTACTCAACATTCAGGTAAGATTTTTTTATACTACCCCAAATGAAACAAAACAAAAATATTCTATTAAGCCATAGAAGTTGACCTCTATGACCTAGAGGTACAGCTCTTTCCAGAGAAACTTCCTGGGAGTCCAGTGACACCAATAATGAAGTTTTTGTTTGTCTTGGGTTTGGACAGATTGCTGGAGGCCAGATTTCAGGCTTGGCTGGAGCAGAGCAGTGATTAGGTTGAGTTTACAAGGCCTGAGCTAGCCTGGCACTGCAGAGAGACACCACCACCACCCCCCCTACACCCCCCCCCCAGCTGCAATCCATGGTCCTTGACAGGCTCTCCCAAGCTCTGCCTCAAGCAGGCTGAGATGACAAAGTGACGACCACTATTTCCTATCAATTCTTCAGTATGGCAATGGCTTCATTTAAGGCATAACTGAGGATCTGTTTAATGCAAGAAGTACATTTCTGCTAATCAGAAGCATTTGGGAAGTGTACTTCTTTTTGTAGTTTGTACGTGGGAAGGATTTTTAGAAGCACAAAGGATGAAAAGCACTACCCTTTCCTACTCACAGGACTTTCCCGAATTCATAGAAACCAACAGAGTCAAAGGCAAGCCTGGCCACCAGGGTCAGAAAACAGCAGGCATTCAGGTCTCACATCCTTTAAACACCAACGAGATGAAGTCTCTATTACTACCTGTGATAGAAGTCACAACTCCCTATACAACCAAAATCACCACTTGCTCCATTAATAAGAACCCGACCATTTTATCAGCTTTTTTTTAGTACAGAATCTACTCTATGCAACCATCTGTTAAACCTAAGTGAGGTACACAGCTAAAACAGATTTCTCACTGAAGGGGATAGGCTAAATACACTGGATACTGTGACTGGCCCCAAGTTCTAATCAGCTGTACACTGCTAAGCATCAGTGCAGACACATACTCACACACCTATAATCCCAGCACTCTGGGAGGTTGATGATCACAAATTTGAGCTCAATCTGGGTTGAAGATGTAGCTCAGTACAAAGGCCCTGAATTCAATTCCTGGTACTGGAAAAAAAAAATTGTAACAGGCAGCAAGCAGTCCCAACAGTGGGGCTCCTACTGATGTTAAAAGCACGAAGTAGGAATTTGAGACATCTGGACTATAGTTGGGCCTACTTGGCCCTCAGGTCCCCGGTGGAACCAGAAAGGATGTAGGAGGTGAGAAAACAAAGACCAGAGAAGCCTTTCCAGAAAGGGCAGCATCTGTACCACCGATATCTACTTGCAAAGATGCATTTTAGGGGCGCAACTCCCGAACACCAACAGATGAAGCAGTACTTTAAATAAATAAAACAAGACTAAAAACAACTTCTTCCTGTGACTTAAGATGCCTCAGTTTCTGAGGTTGAATTTATTTCTTCATATCCAATTTCAAGGGAGAAAAGTTTCTTTTCCACATTTTCCTGGAAGAATTCTACTGCTTTTAGAATCCTTCTTCTAAAATGCAGAGTATTAAACAAAGCATCCCCAAGCAATCCAAAAAGACCACCTTCTAACAAAACTGTGGAAAGAAGACAGGCCAAATTTCCAAGCCAGGCCAAGATGCTGAATGCGACGCTGGTTCCCATCCTGGGTGCAACTCTGGCTGGTTCTCTGTGCTCCAGCAGTTCAGAGAATGAAGGCGAAACTGCCCCTTGGCTCCCATTGTCAACATTCCACACAAACAATGGCCTGGCTCTCTCTCCATTGTACATTCTGTATTCATTTGTGAATCCCCCCACCCTTTAACACAATTTGTAAAGCCCTTCTTTTCACAAGCTAAGTTCTGAAAGCCCAAATGCAGCCATAATTTAGGCTTTCAACATTAATAATGACAGCTAAAAGCAAACTACAGATTATGCCCAAACATTAATTTATGAATATCATTAGAGTCACACTGATGGCTTTTGGATACTCTCCATTAAATCACAATCAAAAGAACCAATGAACACCTCAAAAATGGTTCTGAAGTTTTTAGCAATTATTAAGTATCATTTTCCAAACCCAGAGATTTTTAATAAGCCTTTGATACATATTCCATCAAATCCAGACTTGAATACAAAAATAATTTCAAAAGATAAAGGAGGGGGTGAGAAGGCTTGCATTTTCTCCTCCCTTTCAGGGGTGCGGTAACTTTAACTGGCAGTTGAGTAAATTAGGACGTGCTTACCAGCTGTAAGGGGGAAAACTGATAGCTGCCCAAGCAGGGCAGCCTCGGAGACTTTATCCATTCCAGTATTCATGTGCCTACTGAAACTTTTCAGTAGGCAAAGTCCGCACAAGCATTCCTCAGCTAGCAGGCCACGGGAAGATTCTTGGGGAACAGGATACCCCGATATTTCACCAAACGGTGTTGTCTGTTAAATAAAGGGCTTCTTTGTAAAGGATCAAACTGCATTCCCATTTTTAAATTGCTACAAAAACGTGTTTCACCCTCTGTAATGGAACTATCACTCCAAGATGGAAATACTACCTGAGATGTGCCCTGCTCAACAGATAAATTTACCTTCCCAATTGTATGCTGCATGAATACATATTTGTGGCCTGTATCAGGGACCTGGGACACTTTGGCAGATGCTTATTTTTCACTGAAGGAGCCAGGCCACAAGTAAGTTAAAATGAGGGCCACTCTATGTTGAAAGGACAGTGGTAAAAAAATGACAATGGGATCCACCGTTCTACCATGGCTGTAAACGCTTTAAAATTTTTCCATTTAGAGGAAGCATTAAGTGCACAGAATATAACTTTGCCTTCAAAAATGATTCATGATGTTAGTGAAATGTTGGTAAATAGCATTCTGGTGCTAGATCTCAGCAGGGCCTCAGAGGTGTCTTTTTCCTTTTAATAAATGAATCTCAAGGATTTCATATAACGTGAGCCACCCTGAGCTCTTCTTAGTATTTTAACAGTCCTCAAGAGTATCATTTTTAAATCCGGTGCACTGCTCACTCAGTACACATTTTATACACTCACCACCTGCTTACCTAGTAAGTAGATAGCTATTTGGAACCATGAGAAAGTTGCAAATTTGTCTTGTAGTTTTGTTTGTTTGTGACTACTATTTGTTTCACTTAATCTCTCACTAAAACACTTTGCAGATTTAGGAATAAGATTGGTGTTTGGAGTTTTGTAAAGTAGAGAGTGAAGTTACTGATTATACCCTGGAAGGGTAACTGATGGACTAGTTAATAATTACTCAGCTAGCAAGTTTTACTGTTTCATCTTACGTACAGGGTGAGATTAACAATGCCAGAGAAAGCAAACTGGACTCAGCAGGGACAGGAACAGGTGTGTCTGAGTCTTAGAAGGCCAAAATACTCCACAAAGTATGCCACTGGTGTGTTTTTACAATGGCAGTTTTTATTTTTACATAGCCAAGATTTTTTACTCTCTTAACATTAAAGAGACACACTTTGCAAATACCTCTTCTCTGAGTCAACTCATGCCTAGCACAAATATTGCAACTCATGCCTAGCAAGGAAATGCATTTTAGGCACAAAGAGGTGTTTTATTTTTTTAAACCAATTTTTCAAAAAGGTACTTCACCTGCCCCTCCCCCCCAAGAGCACCCATTCAAGGGTCAGTTTCAAAGATCCCAAGTGAAATCATAAAAAACTCACAGGGCTTACCATCCTCCATTCCCACTTATTAAGGCACCATTACCAAAAGGAAGGAGTAACATACTTTTTTAGTCTAAGTATCTTCTCAAACAGGAGAAAAGAAACTAGAAAACATCTTGTCAGGTTCCAAAAAAGCTTCAAGCCCATGATCTTCTAATTCTCTCCAGTAACTGCTTTCCACAGGAACTTAACTGGGGTCCCTACCCCTGGGGCACAGAAAACCAATCAGCAGATAAATTCGTCTAGCCTTCAACCCTCTACTGTATTAGAACAAGAGCAAAGTGGGGGAGGAGGTGACCCAACAGCAACACATTAAGCCCCTCAATGCTCTACAGAAATATGCTGGCTTATTTCTTTTGTTTGGCCATGTTATACTTGATCAAGTGTGAACGATTAAACTGGTTTCATTAAAGGCAAATGCATTCACGGCTAACATCCAACTTCAACGGCAACTGTAAGCATATTCTGCAAGAGGGAGGGCCGGCTCCTGGCTTGAAACCTACCATCTCATTAACTTTTCTTTTGGGGGCAATAAAAAGGTCAATGGGGAGGGGGCTTCCCCAACACTGTCAAAAAGCCATACAAGAGGATATTCAGGGTTTTAACTTTAAAATAGCCCCAGCTACTTAGAAAATAAAAAGAAACCTTGTTTCAATATTAAAGCTGCTCTGACATAAAATGTAGAATTAGCATTTAAAATATTACTTTGTAATTGCTTCAAGTACTCTTTGAAATCAAAGGATTATAAAAACAAGACCCTTTAAAGTCACACTACTTGGAAGCCTAAGGAACTTATAAAAATAGATTTAAAATAGAATTCTCCAAAGTACGTAAAAACGCTCTGCTTTGAGAACTCTGGGGCAGAACAGCAGACTGAAGGGCTAAACATGAGGTAAGTTTTCAACGGTCTGAACCCCAGCACCTAACAAGGTTACCTTCTTTCAAAGAATAAGACAGTTGATATGTTACATCAAAGTCTGAAGGCAGAATAACTCTCTAAACTTCCCCCAAAATACAACGTCCCCTCAAAATTACTCATCAGATAAAAATATGTCTCTACAATATCCAACAGAATTGTAAATAAGTCACTTAGAATTTTAAATTTCCAATGCATATTTATAGACTACAAGTCTCTTGTCTATCATTCAGCCAGTCGGATCTAACTCTCTAAGAACTTAACCTGATCTCCAATGTTTAAAGGAAAAAAGGGACGAATAAACAGATCTGTTTACCCCAGGCAGGGAAAGGGAGCCCGGTGTGACGACGTAGGCCAGTCAGCAGCGTCCACTATGAGTATGCTGGCAAGCCGGGCACTGCTACGAAAAATTCCTCCCTCCTCCCCTATAAAATCCTAAACGTGGGGTCCCCGAGAGACAACTGCTGGTGGGGCCGCCTCCAGAAAAGTACCGCGGATGGGGAAGGATCACCAGGAACATTCGCGCGCACACGCACACTCCGTGTCCGCGCCGACCATCGCCGGCGGAAAGCGAGCCACCGGAGGCAAGCAGGCAGTGTGCGCGCGAGTGTCTCGGCGCGGCCCGCGGTCACCGCGCAGAGCTCTCGGGCCCGCGGCCTCCGAACCCCAGGGCGCGGCGTGGGCTGCGGGAGCCCAGCCATGCCGCTGGGCCTCCCCGCGGAAGAGGCCTGGATGCGCCAGGCTCGCGCGCTCTTCAACCCAACTCGCCCGGGGCATCAGGGAGAGCGCGAGGGAGAGAAAGAAAGGCGCTTCCCTCGGCCGCGCGGGTCTGTCCGGCGCCGCGGAGGACAAGAAGGAGGAGGCGCCCTTGGCGGCCTCCGGTTACCCCTGCGCCACGCTGGGTCCTCGCTGACCAGGGCGCGCCCTAGCCAGCCCCTCCTGCAAAACTTTTTCTTTTTGGTTCGCCCCACCCGAAAAGTGCAGCCCGGGCGGGGGAGGTGAGGGAGGCGCGCGGGCCAGGCTGCTGGCGGCGGCTGGCGGCTGGCGAGGAGGAAGTGGTGCCCGCGGGAGCGCGGCCGGGCAGAGGAAATGCCCGGCCCCCGCCCGCGCCCGCCGCCCGGCCCGCCCAGGCCCCCCGCCCCGGCGCGAGTTTGGCGGGCCGAGCCCCGCGCGGCAGTGGGGGCAACCGCGGCGGCAGCAGATGTGGCCCGGCTGCCCGGAGAAGCCAACAATGCCGGTCTGGCAAAACAAAAGGGTTCCACTTCGCCTCTTTCCCCGTCTTTCACTTGCGCTCTCGGGGCGCTGCGCGGGATGCCCGGCTGGCAGGGGCCGCGCCCCCAGGGGCCCAAGCCGCGCGCGCCCCGACTTCCTAGCAGACCCCCGCCTCTCCGCCTCCCTCCGCCCCCACCTGGCAGGCGCAAGGCCCGCCGCACCCCGGCGTGCTCGGACTCCCGGTCCCTAGGGATCCGACCGTATTGTCCCCGCGGCGCAGCGCGCCGCACACTCGGCCTGGGTCGCCAGCGGCCCCCGCGCACTCACCCACCAGGCTCGGGGAACAGGACTCGGGGACGCCTAGGAAACGGTCGCCGAGACACCGCCGCCGCTGCCCTCTGGACGCCGCTGCGCTCCGGGGTTTTTTTTTCCTTTTTTTTCCCCCCAATCCTGATGGGAAGGAAGGTGACCGCCTACTTCGCATTCATCAACTCTCATCACAACAAAAATCCTGGCGCAAACGGCGGCCAGCGGGCACAATCGGTGACGGGGGCGGGGGTGACGGGCGGGGACCCCCGGGCCAGCGTCCAGCCTTGGGCACCGAGGGTGGACGCGGGGCCGGAGGCGCGGACCCAAAATGTCCTCGGTTGCCGGCTTCGCGTCCTTCGTTCTCCTCCTCCTGGAGTGGCGCAGTGAGGCGCGGGCACGGCGCCCCCAGCCCGGGGCCGCAGGTGGGGCGGGGGCGGGGGCGGCCCGGTCCTCCCCTAGGGTCCCCTTACCTTGTCCAGGGCCGCCGGCGTCCACGGCGAAGGGCGCCCACCCGGGAGGCAGCGGCGGCGGCAGCGGCTCCCGCCCCTCCCACCCCACCCGGCGGCGGTGGCGGTGGCGGTGGCTTGCAGCCCCCCCTCAGCGCGGCATGGCTCCCGGCTCCGTCCCTCGCTCCTCTGGCCGCCGCCGGCTCCTCTGGGCTGCTCCCGAGCCACCTTAAAATGACACACGCACACAGGGACACACACACAAAAACTTAATCTCCCCGGCTCCCCGCCCCTCCCCCTCCCGCCCTACCCTCCCACCATACCCCTCCCACCATACCCCTCCCTTCCCTTCCTCCTCCGCCCCTCACCGCCGAGCCTCTTCCTACTTCCCCACCCACCCCACCCCCTTCCTCCGCCCACCCAGCTCCTGATCCCCCACCCTGGTCCCGGCCGCGCGCCCTCCCTGCAGCATGCAGGCCCGGCGGGGGCTGCGCTGGGGGTCCCTAGTCCGGCCCACCCCGCGCCGCGCTCACCCCCGAGAGGATGCCGATTCCAACTTGGATCGGGGGAGGGAACGTCCTGGATGCCGAGCACCTCCCGGCTGTTTGCTCTTCTTTATTTGTTTTCTTCTCCGGAAAAGGAGAAGGAAAACGAGAGAAAAGGAGAGGGAAAGAAGCGGCACTGGCCGCGTCTGCCCGCGCCCACAGGCTGCGCAAGAGCGAGGCGGGAGTCGAGGTGAGGGTCGCCGTTCACTCACTCCACGCTCCCTTTTTTTTTTTTTTTTTTTTTTTTTTTTTGGCAAAGGCGGGGTCTCTTTGCAAACCAATGACACAACCCCACATGGGCCGGTCTCGCCCCCAACAGATACTCCTCACTACAAATCGGCTCTCTTGGGGGATTAGTGGCTGCGAGAAAGTGCACATAGGCGCGGCGGCGGGCAGTCCCCACCCCGCCCCCGGCGCGGCCCCGCCCGGGAGGCTCTCGAGGCCCCAGCAGCAGGGACTGGGGTCCCGCCGTGACTACCCGGAGTCCGCCCTCGGCTCGCTCTCCTTCCTCCTCCGCCCCTTCCACGTGGGGCCCGGAGCGATCGGCCACGTGGGGGAACGCGAGCCTGGGCGGGCCTCGGCGCGGCTCCCCGGGGTGGCCTCGGCCCTGAAGGGCCCTCGCCAGTCCAGCGGAGCCAGCCTGCCCGCTTCCTGGCTCGGCAGCTCCAACTTCCTCCTGGGCTGCGGCGCGGGCCGCTCCTGCCTGAGCTGGCCCGCGGGGTCAGACGCGGGGCTGCCACAGGGGGCATCGCGCGCCCCAGGCGGACCCGCGAGACTGCCCGAGAGGCGGTGGTGACTGTGAGTGTGCGCGCTAGGGCCCTGTGTGCTGGAACTTGCGGCAGTGTATTCCCTACGAGAAGCAAAACATTTTTACACATTAAAAAAAAAAGTTCCTTCCTGTTGTCTGGATCTCGCTGGGCTATTTTTAAAGGCTCGTTTGCCTTGGATCGGATGCCCGAGCCTCCCGGGACTGAGGCGCGCTGGGGCCTGACGGGTCGGGCCCCTAGACTTTCGCGGCTCCCTTTTGCAGACCGAGCCCACCTGGTATTGACGTCGTGCGGTTTGGAGTCTGGACAGCAAACGGGGATCGAGGCCCAGCACCTGGACAGGATTCCGTGCCGTGACCCGAGACATCCGAGCGTGTCTCCCGAAGGGAGCTGGCAGCCGCGAGCGCGAAGGCTGTTCTCCCAGCGCCTCGGGGGCCCCCCCAAAACTCACTTCATTTCCTTGACTTCCACCAGGTTCAAGACACTCTGGGAATAAACAGTACCCTTAAGCTCGATCTGCCTTAAAACCACATTGAGATGTTAGGAACTGGATTGAGATGTTGAGAAAGAAAAGCGCGAGGAGGGGTCTGAGGTTGGGCTTTTGAAGGCTGCAACAACAGCCATCCCGTGAGCCAAGTGGCTTAGTGTGGCCTCCTCCGTCCCCGAGATGCCCATGCCCTGTCAGGCCTGAGAAACTTACAGCCTGAAGCAGGGAGAGACCACTGTGCTGAACCCCTTTTGCGCCCCAAAGAGCGCTATGCTAGGCCTCTCAGTCTTTTATCTCTGCTTGTTTGCTAAAGTGCACCCAGATGCCGCCTGCCTGCTGGGCAATGCGGGGACCCTGGCTTCTATGATTGTTTTATAATTAAAACAGATTTTAAAACTCGATTGAAGACTTGCCTCCTCCGATTACATCGTGGGCCCAGGTCTTACTTTCTGCTGGTAACAAAGATATTTAAAGTACTTTTTTTTTTTTTTTTTTTTAGCATGGGCCTAATAACGCGGGAACAGACCAGCTATGTGACTGAATGTCTATCGTTACTCATGAGAGAATTCCTAGTCTTGTGTTTCCAGTTGTCTCCATTTGCAACCCCTGAGTCCTCACACACTCATCTTCAGGGCTCTTCTCTCCCCACCAGCTTTGCCTCAAGGTCATGGTGCCTAACACTTGGGCATGCTGATCCCATTCACCCAAAGACTACTAGGATACCTGTTCCTGCTTTTTGGGGTTTCTTGGGCATAAATGACAGTAACTGAAAGTATATGTTTTTCTGCTTCTTTATTTTGCACAAGATCTTCAGTTCTGAGTGGTGGTTCAAGAAAAAAGAAATCAGCTGGTTTTCTGTGTCACTTGTTCCATTTTCATGCCTTCTAGAGTTCGAAATCTGCCATTGAAAATACAGCCTTCTTTGTTTTGAGAACATTGTAAAGAAGACATCTTCAGAGCCTAAAATTATTTCTTGTTTAAGCTTGACACCTTGCATTTTAAAATATAGAGATCAGTTGCCTGTGAATAATTTCAAGCTCTACTTGTTTTTTTTCAAGATGTTGCAAACAAATAATCAAAAATCCAAATAAAAAATAGGCAAAGACTCTAGTAGACATTTCTCCAAGGATGATATACAAATAGCCAATAAGTCCATGAAAAAATGTTTGGCATCACTAGGCATTAGGGAAATGCAAATCAAAACCATAATAAGAAACCTCTTTATGTCCACTTGGATGGTTATTATCAATAAAATGGAAAACTGTTGATGAAGATATGGAGAAATGCAAATTGGTGTGTTGCTAGTGGGAAAATAAACTGGTATAGCCACTCTGGAAAGCAGTCTGGCAGTACCTCCAAAAGCTAAACATAAAATTACCATGTGATCCAGGAATCCAGCTGCATATGTGCTCAAAAAATTGAAAGTAGAGACTCAAATGGATATATCTGCCCTTGTGTTTATAGCAACACTATTCATAGTAACCACAAGGTGGAAACAACCCAGATAATTATCAAATGCAGTGTGTGGAGGTGTACACCTGTAATCCTAGCGCTCGGGAGCTGAGGTAGGATTGCTGTGAGTTCGAGGACAACCCGGGCTGCATAGTTCAAGGCCAGCCCGAACAGAACTACATAACAAAACACTGTCTCAAAACAGAACTATAAAACGAAACATAAATATCTATCAAGGGATGAATGATAATATATATTATATATATATATACCATGGAATAGTATTCAGTCTTAAAAATGAATGAAGCTCTGATACATGAGACTATGAATGAAGCTTGAAAACAAAACCAAAGACAAACAACTTATAGTTCTACTCATGTGAAATAAATTGGTAAAATCATGAAAGTACAACAGTAATTACCCAGAACCAAAGGGAGGTCAATGTATACTTATTCTCTGATGGCCACAGAGTTTCTGTATAGGATGGTGACGAAGTTCTAGAAAGTGTTGGTGGCGATGGTTGCATAGGACTGCAAATGTGCCCTTACCACCAAACCACTTAAAAATGGATATGTCACATAGATCTTTTTTTTTTTTTTTTTTTTTCTTTTTCCTTTTTATCAGTACCGGGGATCGAACTCAGTCTGCCTGCTTGCAAGGCAGGCGCTTATGCCGCTGAGCTAAATCCCCAGCATCACATAGATTTTGCCACAATACAAAAAAGTTGCAAAGTCTGTTAGTACTTTCATTTTTATTATTTCTAAAAATATTTTTTTCTTTCTTTGCTTTGTTTTGTTTTTTGAGATAGTTTTTGTTTTGCATTGTTTTGTTTTGTTTTGTTTTCCAGACAGAATCTAACTCAGTTCAGGCTGAACTCACTGTATAGCACAGGCTGGCCTTGAACTTGCTGTGATCCTCCTGCCTCTGCTTCCCACCCTCACTCCCACTGAGTGCTGGGATTACAGCACCTTTTGGTAAGACAAATGTTCTTCAGTAAGAAAAATGTTAAGACAAAATGCTTTAGAATACATGTGAGTCTAAATTGTGAATACCACTTAGAAATTTATCTCTGTGTCTTACCTTTCTTTATATACTATAGTTCTAAGGGGCAGGGATACAGCTCAGTGGGAGCGAGGCTGCTTTCCATGTGTACAAGGCCCTGGGTTCATTTCTCAGCACCACAAAGACATAAATACATATGCATGTACACACACATGTATATATACTTGTGCCTCTAGTAGGGTACTGAAATGCTTGTTTTTCGATATTCCATGATCCCTTCCAATCTGAGCCTATGTAACTGTCAGGCTGAATTCCTAGTATTTCAAAATGGGCACAAAGCAGGTGAGTTGTAAAAATAACAATAGCAGTGACAAATAGCTCAGACGTTTGTCCTTGACTTGCCACAATGCTCAGCAGTGTGCTCAGCACTTGACAAATATCTCCAATCAACACAGCTGCCCCTTAAGAAAGATATTAATATTATCTCCATTTTACTGATAAAGGAAACTGAAAGTCTGAGACTGGGCATGACTTCCACAAGGCCACACTGTTGGTGAGTGAAGAGCTGAGTTTGGACCCCTATCCTAACACTGATCCCCTCCATTCTAGAAGGGTTTCTCTTTACATATCCATGCTATTAATATAGCTCCAGAAGAGGCAAATGTTATTTAATTTTGAGATGTATGTTTAATGTCATCTTACTTGATTTTTTTTTCTCATTTGTTTAGTGATGAGCTGTCAATCTAATCTTTAAAGAGGGGAAAGGAAATCCTGAGAATTAAATGTGTTGTTGGAAGCTGATTTAAAAAAATAAAAGATAGAAGCCAGGCACAATGGCATAAGACAATCCCAGCTACTTGGGAGGTGGAGACTGGAAGATTGTGAGTTCTAGTCCAGCCTGGGCAACATGATGAGAGTTTGTTTTTTCTCAAAAATAAACAAAAAGACAAGGATGGGCATAGTATGGCGGATTATAAGGCCCCTGAGGATCAATTTTGGAACAGTGACAAAAAGCCCTGATCATAAAATAGTAAATAAATGATTAATGACCTGAAATAAGAGTCTTACTTAGGTGTTTATATTCCTGAAGTAACATGAAGAGTTCACAAAGGTTGCATCTAATACTTTTCTTTTTATAAAATATCTGTAACCACTTTTCTCTGATTGTCTGGGTTAAGTTCAAAATACTGTTTTTTTTGTTTTGTTTTGTTTTGTTTTTAACAGTACTCCCGACTGCCTGCTTGCAAGGCAGACACTTATGCCACTGAGCTAAATCCCCAGCCCCATAAATATTGTTTTTTTCAAGCATTATCATTGATCAAGTGGTAGGAGTTTGAAATTTCCACACTGCGCTCAGATGTGTAGAATACACTTTTATTTTTCCTTTTAAATTCTAGAGAATTAAACTCATCTGCCCAGATACTTTCCTTCTGTGTGTCTTTGGGATTAGGCAGTTAGCTCCCTGTCAATGTGATTTCTCCTCTGGCTCCAGGAGTTTCCATTCTCTTTCTGTGTCTAGGTACCTGAGTTTGAGGTTCAGATGGAGGTTCTAGGGAAAGGGCTTCTAGGTATTGTGAGGTCTGGCCTGGTGGAGGCCCAGGGCTATAGGGTGAAGACAGGTATAATGCCATAGGTTTGACTGTGCAGACAGGGCCAGGGCATTGCGCTTGGGGACCCAGCCACTCCCTGCTGGCCAAGCCAAAACCACTGATCTCTGAGATGCTGCCATGTCCTCTACAAACCCCACTGCAAGGTCTTCCAGCAGGGCCACCCATCTCCATGGATGCATGGTACCTTTTAATGTTAAGCTGCCTTCTGTGTCTCCTCGAAGCCTTAGGTTCCATCTAGACCATATACCTGGGGATGGGACACTCCTATCACAGGCCTAGAGTCCAGACCCTGCCCTCTGCCACCCACTAAGGGGAAGGGGAAAGGGAAGGGCAGGCACCCAGAGTTGGTCCAGATTCTTCATCAGTCCCTGGGAATTTCTGACATCTCTGCTTTGTATTTTTCCAAATGAAAACAAAGGCATTTCTCTTGAAGAATTAATGGGTTTTTTCTTTGCGTTTCTTTTTTCTTTCTTTTTTTTTTTTTTTTTTTGTACTGTGAATCAAACTCAAGACCTTGTGCTTACCAGACAGGCACTGTGCTGATGAGCTATGTTCCTGGCCATGGGTTTGTTTTTTTGTTTATTTATTTTTACAGTCCTGGGAATTGAACCGAGGTGTTCTGAAGTAAACTATACTTTCAGCCCTTTTTATTTTTTGAGACAAAATCTTGATAAGTTGCCCAGGCTTGTCTTGAACTTGTGATCCATCTGCCCCAAACTCCCAGAGGCTGAGCTTGTTTTGAATGGGTCATTAAAACTGTGACACACAACTATATCACAAATTTCTGGGAAGCTGAGGCAGGGGTATTGCAAGTTTGAGCCTAGCCTGGGAAATTTAGCAACTTAATGAGACTTTGTCTCAAAAGCAAAAATAGAAATGGCTAGAGATGTAGCTAAGTGCAAAGGCTCTAGGTTCAATTCCCAGTCTGCAAAATAAATAAACACGTACACATATACAGACAGACATACAATATAAAATAAAAATCAAAATGTTTGGGGTGTAGCTCACTGGTAGAGCACTCCTATTTAAAAAAAAAAAAAAACCTATAATTCTACCATTTGGGAGGCTGACACAGGAGGATCTCTGCAAGTGTGAGACCAACCTGGGCTACAAAATGAACTCAAGACCAGCCTGAATTGCATAGAGAGACCCTATCTCAAAACGGCCAAAAAAAGAAAAAGAAAGAAATGAAACTGGTCATGTTGTCACAAGCCTGTAATCCAACACTCAGGAGGCTGAGGCAAGAGGAACAGTGTGAGTTGGAGGCCAGCCTAGGGTACATAGTAAGTTCAAGTGTTAGCCTGCACCACAAAGCAAGACCTTGCCTAAAAAAAACCAACCACCCAACCAACAAAACTCAAAGGAATAAAAAAAAAAGGCAATATTTTCATATAATTTGTATTTGGAAAAAAAATTTTTCTTGCAATACAAAGTGGGGAAGTAAACCTTAAAAACTCCCTTAAATTGCTTCCTAAAACTGAAACTACTGGACTGAAAAATTGTTTTAAGGAATTTTTAATTAAATAGAAATTTAATCTGATGAACTGTGCCACCATATATATGTTTTTAGTATAATTATTATATTTTGGGGAAATTGTTACTAAATACACATAAAATCCAACCATAGCAATATCCCAGACTTTGAGCCAGAGATATTTTTGAGAAGAGGAGGCAAGAATTGTCTCTAAGAGCAGTTTGTTACATTTTGTAACCATGAAATTATGTGTGATGCTTTGATCTGTTTTATAGTCCTAGCTCCTTGGAGGTGCTCAGTATTTCTTGGATGAGTAGGTGGATGGAAAAATAGATCGACCACTCAATGAATATATTTCAGGAGATCTGAGCTACTCAAAAGTTGTACATGCAAATAGACAAAGAGAATGAGGTAAGCTTTAATTGAACATATTAGCATTAGAATGGTAGGACTGAGGGGAGATATTTAACATTTTTAATCTTTATTTTCTTTATTATTTTTATAGTTTCAAACAGTAAAAGGCGTTGGGCCTGATGGCACATTCCCCTAATCTCAGCCCTCTGGAGGCCAAAGCAAGGAGGTTGCAATTCAAGGACAGCTTAGACTACATAGTGAGACTCTGTCTTAAAATAATTAAGTAAATAAATAATAAAATATATACCAATAAAAAGCTTAGGGAAATGATACATAATCAACTCTTCAAAGGTTCAGAAAAAATATGCACATAGTAAAAAACAATAAAGTGAAAGGAAAGTGTTTTCTGAAAACTGGTAGCCATGAAAATTCCTTGTACTATCATTTTTTTCAATGCTGAGAAATCAACCCCAGGGTCTTGCACATGCGAGGCAAGTGTTTTGCCACTGAGCTATAGACCCAGACTCTCTTTGTCCTATTCTAGCAACTTATCTGTAAATCCAGAATTATTTCCTTTTTTTTTTTAAATCGGGAATTGAACTCAGAGCCTTACGCTTGCCAGGCAGACACTGTGCCACTGAGCTATATCCCCAGCAATCCAGGATTATTTCAAAACAGAGGTTATATTTTGTTTTTGTTTCTTTGTGGTGCTGCAGATCAAACCTGGATGTTATGTGGGGCTCCACCCCTGAGCTACATCCTTAGCACCACCCCCAAAGAAAAATAATAGGAAGAAAATAGGAGCAGCCCCAGTGTGGGATACTGAATTTGCAAGGCCCTTGTTTTCTTTTTTCCGTTAATGGGGTGGCACAATTCCTTCTCTGCCTCATACCTTCCCAGCAGCAGTTTTGATGTCTCCAGCAGCTGAGGGCCTGTAAAAAGCCCCTGGGAAGGACTCCTGTCACAGCACAGAGTGCCCCCCACCACAGTGAAAGACCTTTAACCGCAGTTCTTATCTCTCTGTTCCCCATCTCTCCTATTTCATTTCCAGAAACTAGTGGTTGTAGAAAAAAGGATAGAAGTAGCCCCAGATAATAGTGGGTCCTTTTCCTGTAACCATTTTGTGGAATAAAACAGACTAGTTGTGTGCACTTGAGTGTTTCAAGGGTCTGTGCGGGGAGAGTTCCTGGGAGCTGGACTTCACTGGATTGTCGTTTGCTTGGCTTGGTGGTTCAAGGTTCAGTTCACTTCAGAGCCACAATTACCTGAAGCTCTCAGTTGCTGTCCTTAGTGGAGATGGGAATTTTGCCTTTATGTCTGGTAGCATAGCTGTGCTTGTTGTGGCTATAACACAATCACTATGTGATTCATAATTAACCTAATCATAATTAATTCTGTGGCCCTTTTTAACTATATGCTAAAAATCCTATGCGTATGCCCTACCCGGTAAAAGATACAGATTGGATTGCTTAAAATGTTTGCAATTTCAAGATTTAAGTGGCATTTGGGTTTAAGCCCAATACTGTTATTTAATTACACACACAGACACACACACACACAGACACACACACACACAGACACACACACTTGCACATGTGCACGTGCGCTTGAAACCTATTGAACCACTGCTACTCAACAAACAGTGGAGAGGGTCCTGCTCCATGCCTGGCTGGGAGTGGACCCTCAGTGCAAAGGTTAACCCCAGTTGGTGAACACAGTACCTCCAAGAAGACAGCATCCCAGGATAACTGTATTGGCCTAAATATTACCTCATTAAACCTCAAGGTAGGGGGGGCTGGGGATTTAGCTCAGTGGCATAAGCGCCTGCCTTGCAAGCAGGCAGTTGTGAGTTCGATCCCCGGTACCAATAAAAAGACAAACAAACAAACAAACAAACAAACAAAAAAACCTCAAGGTAGGGATTCGGATTCCATAGTTTTCTGTGCAAATGCTATAGAAGTTAGGTGTGAGGCTGTCTTCAGGGACATGTGACCTGTATGCTCCCACAGAGTCTGGTGCTCAAAAGGATTGCCCACTTGGCTCAGCTGACACATCATACAATTCTTAATAATGTTGAACAAGAGGCATTCAGTTTGCAGGGTGCTCCACAAATTATATAGTTGGTTCTTTTTGTTTTGTTTTGAAATAGGTTCTTGCTCTGATGCCCAGGCTGGCTTTGAATTCCTGAGCTCAAGGGAATCTCCTATCTCAATCCTCCAAGTGCTGGGACTACAACCATGCTTTACTATGCTCAGCTTATATAGCTGGTTTTGATGAAGTATTTTGCCTAAAATCCCTCTGTCACAGTCTTGTTACTTTTCTCATTGCTGAGGCAAAATACCTGATACCACAAGTTAAAGGAAGAAAGGTTTATTTAGCTTGTAGAGGTTTCAGTCCATAATCCACTTGCACCAAGGGTGGGTGGCGGGGCGGATAGGCATCGCAGAGGAGAAACAGTTCATGGAGGGGAAAAGGTAACAAAGCAACAAGGTACGATCACAACTTTTTCTATCCCTTGTATCTTATCCAGGCTATTTAGGGCAGGTAGCATCCATGTCCTTAATCCTAGTGCCCTTGATCCTAGCATTGAACCGTGAATCAATCCCAGCATCATACATTCTAGCTCTGGTCATCTCTGAAAAGGTCCCACCTATGAGGCTTTGGGGGGATAGCTAGACACAGCCACCAAGCTGAAACAGCCACCAAGTGACATCTAGTAGAGAGGTGACTCTGAACCCCTCCAAGTTCACAGCAGTACCTCAAATGACTTGTGAAGCTAAATTAAATACTGGATAAAACAGGTTTCATCCTTGCACAGCAGGTAACAGGGTGGAAAATCTAGAAAACTTTTTAGTAGCCCATGAAGTCAATGGAAGTCAACAAGACCCTAAAATGGCTCCCAGCCTCCTGTGAAGTCACCTTCTTACATATCCTGTGTTGAGCCCTACTGGAGAAGTGCTAATTTTCCTATAGCTAGGCAAGCCCATGACACACCCCTTCAGATGTGTAAGCAGTGGTGACTAAGGCCAGAGTCACACTGGTCACTGACATCACTCAGCAGGGTCAATGGTGAGGCCACGAGGGTGGGAGCTCCCTTTAGGAATAGCCAAGCATGGAGCAGAGATGAAGTGGCTGGTCTCCTCTGGAGCTGACCACGAGGGGAAAAGAACTGCATTTTCCAAGGAAATCAAAATATACAAATGTTAAAATTTTTATGAATGTATTTACTATAAAAGACATAGTCATTAATTCCCCTAAAAATTGTCCCCTTTGTCTTGAACACATTTATCCTACTGTTTTTGCTACTTTTTGAAGCAAAGTCCTCATCTGTGAGCATCTTTCTAGGTGCGATCAAAAATCCATTGAAGGCTCCGGATGTGTGATGCCCAACAGAAAGACAGGCTCAAAAACATTATGGTGAGTCCTCACCTTATTCAGCAGATCTGGTACCATGTGACTGCTGGCTGTTCTCCAAAGTCAAAATGAAAGGTAAGTGTTCTGAATCAACAAGAATCAAGGTAGTCATGACAGCATAACTAAAGATACTCAGGAAAGAGGACTTCAGAACTGCTTCGGAAAGTAGCAAGAACAGTGGGGTAAGTGTGTTCAAAGCAAGGGGACTGTTTGAAGGGAGTTAATTACAGTGTGTTTTTACTGAAATAATTTTTTAAAAAAACTTAACATTCACTGTATATTTTTTAATCATACATCATAATTCAGCCCCATGTAGCTGATTTTAGTCTCTGAAGATCCTACAGTTCAGTCACCTGGAAAATACTTTATTAATGCATTTAACTTGGATGAAAGTCTGCACTCCCAGGGGAACTCAGTACTTTTTTTTTTTTTTTCTTTTTTTTGTCTTTTTCTTTTTTATTGGTGCCGGGGACTCAGTACTTTAAAAAAAAATTGTCCCTTGTTTTCCCTAAAAATCTATATATAAATCCCTGTTTGTCAGGCAGATGGCTGTAGGAACCCAGGTCCTACAGTTGTGACACAATGTTCATGGCATCCTTTCTTGCCCCCGTAGGGCTTTATTATTTTTTGTTGTCTGGGAGGGACCTTGAGTGTCACTGAAGGCCCTGCTAAGGGGCACTGATGGGTCACTTTCCAAGGCCTCCCAGCAGGCCAGGCAGACACCACAGGTTGAAACTGCTGTGCCCTGGGCCTTGAAGGCTGGGTCTGGCTTTGCTGTCCTGCTGCCCGCTGCTCCCTGGGGTGTGAACAGGTGAGTGGACCTGGCCTTTGGCCCATGCATCTCTGGAGACTGCCCTCCCATTTAATTTGCTCCAGGAAGAAATGAAGCAGAGGCTTACTAGTTTTTATGTCCTCCACTCTAACTCTTCATTTAAAGATTATTCAAATCTGTGGGAAAGTCAATTCAAATAGCACAATGAATAATCACCCAACGCCTGCCACATGTTTGAACTATTTATTTATATTTGGCCGTGATTAGTTCAGGCAACTTCCCCTCTCTATGTAGATACTTTTTCCTGAACCATTTGAAAGCAAGGTGCAGACACCTGATGCTTCACTCCTTCTAGAGTTTGGATAAGTTCCTTGAAGGTCCAACTGTCAAAGGCTTGGTCCCCAGCGTGGCAATATTGGGAGGAGGTAGAGCTTTTAAGAAGGGGGCTAACTGGAGGTCTTTAGGCATTGAGGATGTGCCCTTGAGGGGATAGTGGTACCCCAGCCCCTTTTTCTTCTCTTTTTTGCTTGCTGGCCACAAAGTGAGAGATTTTGCCCCATATACCTTCCTGCCACGCTGAACTACTTTATCACAGGTCCAAAAGCAAACATTGAAGATGAACTGGAATTTCTAAAACTATGAGTAAAATAAATGCTTTCCTTTTATAAACTGCTTATCTCAGGTGTTTTGTTACAGTGACAGAAAACTGACTACCATAACTCCTAAATACTTCACCATATATCCAAGAAGAAAGACCTGCAGAACCCTAATATCCTAGCACACTTACAAAGATTAACAATATCTCTGGGACTATAAATTATCAACACCGGGACAGTGCACTCCCTGGACTGTTTATTACAGATCAACACAAGCTAAATAGCAAGATTGCAAGATTGAGAGCAACATTTTAAAAATTTTCATTGCAATTTGTCATAGTCATTTTAGATAAGTTAAGTCTAATATTAAAAAAAAAGCCCTGGACTTGCATTCTGTACATTTTTCATTTTGTTTTCCTAGAAAGTCACTTTTATTAGATTTTACAGAAGTGTCAGAGACACGCTGGAAAATAAAAACTGTTTCTTCACCACAGATGGTTTGAGACACAGTAGCTAATACTCAGACCATTTTCAGATGTTCCCAATTGTCCCAAAACGTCTTTTGCAGAATTTTTTCTCTAGTAATGGAGATTGTACCACAGGTGCTCTACCATTGAGCTATATTCCTCGTCCTTTTTATTTTTTATTTTGAGACGGCTTTTTTTTTTGAGACAGGGTCTCACTATGTAGCTGGGCTGGTCTTGAACTCACTATGTAGCCCAGGATAATTTTAAGATGATCTTTCTGAAGTGCCCAGGTGAGACTCAAGCTTGTGATTCTCCTCACTCAGCCTCCCTCAGCCTCTGCTTTCCTCTTCGTCTTTGTCTTCTCACCCCGCCCTTCTTCTTTTTCTTGTGCTTCTCCTTCTCTTCCCCTTTCAGCTTTCCTTCTCCTCTTCCTCTTCCTCCTCTCATCCAGGCTGTGCTTGAGATTCACACCTCCATTTTGCAGTCACAGGGTCACCAGCCTTTCTCAGCTGGTATTGGGTTGTCTTCTTGCTTCTCTTTGGGACCTGTAGGTGGGGCCATCTCTAAGCTAGAAATTTAACTATTGGGGACCTGGATCAGGGATTGGCCTTCAGTTCTCTGAGGCCCATATAGTGTTCATAAAGTAAATAAAATGTTAGCTCAGTTATCCAACAAGTCATTTTCAGATTTGATAGGAATGGTTCCTGATGAAAGAAAAAATTGTAACAAATCCATTGCATGTTGAATGTTATGGTTTATAGTTAAATGTCCCCCCAAGGTCTCGTGCATTCACAGGTGGAGCTTCTGGAAGGTAACTGTATTACAGGGACTTGCTCTTAGGAGGTGGGTCTGGGTGCAGGAGGTGAGTCGCTGCTCTTCTGTCTCACCTTTATCTCACCCCTGTTCTTCCCTTGATCTCTCTCTCTCTCTCTCTGTCTGCTTTCCACTGCCATGCTGTGGATGGTTTCTTCCTCCAACATGCCACCCTACCTTGGAGCCAGCCAACTATGAACTGAAATCTCTAAACACTGTAAGCCAAAATAAACCTTTCCTTCTTTAAATTGTCAGGTATTTTGTCTCAGTGATGAAAAAGCTAAGACATTGAGTAAGGCAGAGGAAACTGCTCAGTTAAATACCAGCCAGGCAAGAGATGTGTGTGATGTGCTGATGTCAGAGATGATAAGCAGGAAAACCATAACAATGTGCTGACAGAGTGCCTAGGGTTTGGGACACTGGCATAAGAACGGAATGGTGTCAGCTTTAGGCTCCCGGGAGTTGTCAACAGTAGAATATGAGCAGATGACCTGGGTTCCACACCTTGGGCTGGCTCCCTGGTTACAACCTGCACAGGTCCAAAGCCATGTGCTTATCATGTCCCTGGTCTGTCTTAAATTTTCTTTTTCTTTTTTGTGGTTTAGAGATCAAACCCCACATATTCAGCAAATGCTCTGCCATTGAGCTACACACTCACCCCATCTTGATTTTTAAACAAGTCCCCTGCATCTTACTTTGCATTAGGTGCTGTACCCCGTTGCATCTGTATGACCCACCTTTGATATCGGCAGCTGGTGTGGTAAACTGTTGGGTGCAAGCTCAGACTCCACTCATACTGACCATAGATACTTTAAGCACAGGCTGGCTCACATTCTACATCCTGTCCCTGAGTCTCTTTCAGTGCCGGAAGACCCCATTCACCTGTACCAGACATAACCCTGGAGCACAGGTGAGATAATGGATGGAAAGAGACCCTGTTGTCATCAGTGTGAGCAGAAAGAGGTGGAGAAAGGCACTGGGTTCCCACTCTTTGAAAAAACAGCCCTGAAATGTATTCTGCCCATTTCACAGATCTCTAGCGTAATCCATCCCTCAATGTCCACTCTTTTCCTTACATCCCCATGCCTGCTTCCAGAGGGTCACCCTAAATGAACCACCTGCACCTAAGACCTTTCAAAGTTCTGCTTCTGGGGGATCCCATGCTAAGACAGGCGTGTTCGGTGAATATGTGTGGGTAAGAAAGCATTAGCCCTTAGAGCTGAAGAGATTAACTAAGAAACATCTGGCCCACAGCTTGGGACATAGGAGGTACTTAGGAAGTGTAACTGTTAGTGTTACTTCCTATCTTTTATTATTATTATTAACAGTGGTAGTAGTAGTCGTCGTCGTAGTAGTAGTAGTACCAGGGATTCATCTCGCGATCTCACACCTGCCAGGTTACTTCCTACTCCTTATCTTGCCTATTTTGAGTTTCCTTGTCAGCATAAGCTGACACAAATGCAAAGACCAAATGCGACGTTTCCTAGGGCTATAGTAACAAATCATCACAAACTGGGTGGCTTGTAAAAACAGTTTTATTTGCTTACAATTCTGGAGGCTAGGAGTCTGAAATAAGGGGTTGCTGAGGCCATGCTTTCCCTGGAGCCTTTGAAGGAGAATCCTCCTTGCCTCTTCTAAGCCTCAGGGGGTTTCGGGCCATACTATATGTCCTCATGAAGCCTTCCTCTTTCCTGCATGTCTGTCATTGTCTTTGTTTTCTCTCCTTAGAAGGATACCAATCATTGGATTGGCCACCCTAATCCCAACTTGATTACATATGAAGACCCTGTTTCCAAATAACGTCATATTTATAGGTACCAGAGGTTAAGACTTAACATACCATTTGAAGCAACATGATTCTACCCAAGCACTAAATTAAACAATTTATAAAGAGTGCCATTATTTAAAGTAAAAGCATAATACTCTGGGGTCATTTCACATGTCACCTTAAGTGTACATTATTTATACTCTTATTATGAAGAAGCCAGACTTGTTGGGTAGACTGCATCCCTGTTTTGACATGGTCTCTGTAAGTGAGCTGAGAATTTAACTTCTAACACAAGGTGTAATCCCAGCTGGGCTTTTCCCACAGAGCTATTTATAAATAGCCTCAGATGTTAATTATTAATACATATAAAGTATTTATTAAGCACTTAATTTATACCAGGCTCCTGTGCCAGGCCCTAGAGAGATAAAGAAGAATCAAGCATGGACTTGGCCCTCAAAGGGTTCCTGGTCCACCAGGCAGTAGGAATGGAAACCTGTAAATTCATGCACGATCACTTACTGGATTCCTGCTGCATGTACAATGCACCCTGGGTCCTGAGATCTTTGCTTCTTATTTGCAGTATTCCAACTGGGCTACCCAGGAACTGTTCCAAGGCACAACATAAACATGGGAAACACTAATGAGAGTTTCTGTGGGATGTTCAGACTCAAAGGCATACTCTCTCCTGGACTCTGCCTTTCTTCTGACCACATGATTTTGGATAGATCACATCCTTCTCTGGGGCTCTCTCTGTTCTTCTGACAAAATAAGAAAGTGACATGATATCATGGCAAAGGGCTTCTCAATTCTCCTATGATCAGAATTCAAGAGAGGTTGAGTGTGACAGAAACTCCTGTAATCCCAGAACTCTAGGAGGCTGAGGCTAGGGGATCACAAGTTCAAGCCCAGCCTGTAAGACTTAGACACTGATCAAAATAAAAAATAAAAACTGGGGACTCAGTACAAAGACCCTGAATTCAATCCTCAGTACTAAAAAAAAAGAAAAGAAAAGGAAAAAAATCAATCTAGTACTATGTGCCGGGAAGAGCATTATTCTGTTTAACCTTCACAACATCCTAGGAGGTATGGAATTTAAATTATTCTCATTTTTGTCAGGTATATGCCTGTAATCCCAGCTACTCAGGAGACTAAGGAACAGGATCTTGAGTTCCAGGCCAGTCTGGGCAGCCTTGCTCCCTGTCCCATAAATAGTGCCTGTTTTGCAGATTGAGAAAGTAAGCTTATTTTACAGTGATTATTTCTACATCCATAAGTCACCAAGTTAACAGAGCAGAGTTCTAACCTGAATGGCCTGACCTGAGGACTCACTGCTCAGGCAATACTCTGGGCCATCTGTGTTCCATGATTATGCAGTGATTTTTTTTTTTTTTTGGACAGAGTCTTACTAGATAGTTCTGGCTGGCCTTGAAATCATAAGCTTCCTCCTTTAGCCTCTTGGATGCAAGGATTATAGGCATGTGCCACCATGTCTAGGAATCTGCAGGATTGGGAAGATTTTTTGTTTCTTTTGAGAGAGAGTCTTGCTATATAGTTCACGTTGAACTCCTTGTGTAGCCCAGGCCGGCCTTGAACTTACAGTGATCTTCCTGTCTCAGCCTCTGAAGTGCTGGGATTATTGGTGCATGCTACCTTCCCTATAAGAATACCTAAAGGGAGCAGTGATTGCCAGGGGAGTATAGGGAGTATAGGGAGGAAAGGCTGCATGAGCTGATGGGGAAGAACTGTAAAGCCTTTCTGTGTCTTTCTCACAATGCAGCTGACACATGATGGACCTGAAGCCCAACGCTGTGCTGGACAGCCCAGTTCTAGGTTCTGGTGGAGTCCTGTATCTACTTTCAAGGAGGCTCATACGCCAGATCTGAACTCACTCCAGTAACTACAGAGCACCTGGTAGAACACATTTTGCATCCCCTCACTGCACCACCTTCATCTCTTCCGCACCCTTATCTTTATCTCTACTTTGGTATGTAGATGTCCTCCCTGCTCCCTGGGGTTGCACTACACCCTTCCCACTCTTCTCTCTGTCTTGGGAGGCTGCCCCATATGGATACACCAACTGCTGGCCTGCCCACTGACTTCTAGTTGGTTTTGACTAATGGGGACCATAGTCAACCAGAGAGAGGAGAGAAGGAAGGTCAGAGCATTTGTGCTCCTGGGCTCCCCTCTATCTTCTCCCTCTTCCCACTGCTCTCACTGGGTTTCCAGTGAGAGCTGACTGTGCCTTCCATGCCCTCTCCCCTTTTAAAGGATTATAGAGATATGTCACCCACCACACTCTCACCATTTTAAAGTACACTTTATATAACTTTTCTGGCTTGTGATACATTTATAAGTTGTGCAAAAAACACCCCAAATTTAACTCCAGAATATTTTTATCACCCCCAAAAGAAACCTGGAATCTGTCAGCAGCTCTTCCTCATTGCCCCCTCTCCCAGCCCTATCAACCACTAATTGACTTTCTGTGTTTATGAATTTGCCTATTTTGGACATTTTGCATAAATAGGAAAAATGTAATAAGTGGTCTTTTATGACTGATTTCTTTCATGTCACCTAATTTTCAAGGTTCATGTGTATAACATATCAATAATTCATTCCATTCAAGCATCCTTATTTATTCATTTATTTATTGCTTTACTGGGGATTGAACTGAGGACCTTCTCACTGAGCTACATCCCAGGTGCCCCTTTGTTTTCTTGAGACAGAATCTTGCTAAATTGTCCAGCTTGGGCTTGACTTGGCAACAGTTCTCCTGTGAGGCATTCTTTAAAGTCTTTGCACACTTCTCTGAGTTCTCATCATTCCTTCTTTTCTATGTTTATAAACAAGTCCTCCTCAAGTTATCTTCATTGGTCTGTGTCCTTTTTTTTAATTTGCTGTAGTGGAGACTGAATCCAGGTTCTCACGCATGGTAGGCAAGCTCTCTGCCACTGACCTACATCCTTAGTCCCGGGATCGTTGGATTTCAGACTGATATTTTCCTTGTATGTCGTGTACATTTTTCATGGGTTTCCATTATACAGTTTATACATTGTTTTGTATTTCTTTTTGCTGCTACAAATTAAACCTAAGACCTGATGCCCCAAAGTCTTTTACATACCTTTCTGCCTCAACCTAGAACTGAAACAGAAACTTGCTAAGTCTGTAGGTGAGATGACTCAGGTGTGCGGCTTCTTCTCATGGCCCTTGCCAGTTACCAAGTGAGTGGACGGTGTTGAGAATCTTAGGAGCCCTTATGCTCTCCAACCCCGATGTTTCTGAAAATAAATACCAGGTAAGTCCTGATCCTCAAGTGACTTTGTTCACTTGGCTTGTGTGAACATGAAGGAAACACCAGTCAGTGACTGGGCTGAACAGTGGCCATGATGTTTCAGTTCACACGAAGATACACTTAGGAAATGTGAGAAAGCCTGATTTTAAAAGGAGGGCTCCTTGGGAGGGATGTCAGTAGCTGACACAGAGCCATTTTCTTGCTTTCATCTCATCATCCTGGTGGCTGGGAACAGACTGTCTAGCCTCTGCCTACTCAGGGATTCTCAGAAGAGTTTTCAGTAAATTTCATTTATTAACAAGGAACAGCTCTACTTAAAAAAAAGAATAGCATTTGCAAATAACCTCCTGTTATTTAAGACTTTGATTTTTACTGTATTATGGAAGAACTGGCAAGAATAGCAAAGTAAGACAATGAACTCCAAAGCAAAGGACCAAGAATAACAAGGCAAGTTTTCTTAAGCCTGTCACTCAAGCCCAAGGGCTTCATTTTTGGAACAATCTTTGATGTGAGTGGTCAAAATGCTAATGGCCATATAAATCTTAATGTTAAAATTCAGGAGCAAGGAAACTTTTTAGAACAGGAAAGCCCCCCATCATAGATTAGGATGTTACTGGTCATAGAACAAAATTTAGGCCAGTTTCAACTGGGCGTGTACAGCTCAGAGACTCTCTTCAAAGATAATGCTGGACTCTACCATTACAAGGCAAATGTGGACCATTTCCTAAATATTTCACTTATATAATTTGAAAAAAATTCATATTTTATTGACTTCAAGCAAAGAGAAATATTCTCCCATTCTTTTCTTTTTATACTGGGAATCAAACTCCAGACCTTGTGCTTGCCAGACAGGCATTTATGCCACTGAGCTATCTCCCCGGACCTGTTCTCCCATTCTTAGTGTGAGTTTCAACTGGCCCAATATTCTGGAGGAAGATGTGGCAATATTTATTAAAAGCTTGAAACATGGCCAACTAACACATGAAAAGATGTCTGACATCACTAACTGTTAAGTGCAAATCAAAGCTACCCCCTCACACTCACTAGATGGGCACTGTCACAAGGGCAGAAAGGAGTAAGAATTGGTGAGAAATCAGACCTGTGCACTGTGGAATGGTGCCACTGCTGTGGAAAACACTATGAGGTTCTTCACAAAGTGGAAAGTAAATGGTAGGTGGCACAGGCCTGTAATTGTAATCACTAAGGAAGCTGAGACAGAAGGGTGAAAAGTTCGAGGCCAACCTGGACATCTTAGCAAAAACTCATCTCAAAAAAAAAATTTTATTTTAAATAGAGAGAGATTCCCCTGGGGATGCAGCTCAGTGGTAGAGTGCTGGTCTATGGGGGACCTTGACTATTTGTGATAACATCAATGAGCCTGGAAGACATGCTACGAGAAATAAGTCAGTCACAGAAGGACAAATACTGTGTGATACCATTTGTATGAAACATCTTAGGTTTATATAAGCATAAAATCAGAAAATGATGAAAAGGAGAAATGAAGTTGTTTGTTCAGTGGTCACAAGGTTGTAGTTATGGAAGATTAGTAAATTCTAGGTATCCACTGTACAATATAATGCTTACAGTTAATACAGTGGTGCTAAAAAATTTGCTGAGTGGAACAATTTCATGTTAAGCATTATTACTATGCACACGTGTACACACACATTAACATACACGTGAGTTACAGGATAGAAGGAAACTTCTGGAAGTACAGGGTGATGGATGTGCCCATTCCCTTGATTATGGTGTTGCTTCTGCTGGTATATACAGATGATCACACTCATCAATTTGGATACATTAAATATATGCATTTGTTTTGGATGTCAATCATATCTCAATAAAACTGTTAAAAAAAGAATAATGGCATTGGAAATGTCATATATTAAGTAAAAAAGGAATTTGAGAACTTAGACTTATAACACATTTGAACTTTTCAATAACTGAAGTGCGCATGAATAGAAGAAAGATTGGAAGATATATTTCAAAACACGAACAGGAGACCATGTTTGGATAACATGATTGGAGTTGACTTCTGTAAATGTGTTTGTCTCTGTCTTTTAAGATGAAAACACTGGTCTTGTAACCAGAAATAAGCAGTTTTCTGATTGTTTTTGAGATGTGATCCACTATGTAACCCAGGGTTTGAATGCCTGATCCGTCTGCCTCCATCTCCCAAGTGGTGGGATTAGAGGCATGCACCATCAGCTCTGACTTAGAAATAAGCAAATTTTAAAGGAATAAGAATAAATGTTCTAAAAGGATTTTGTCACATTCTGAGAAACAAGGTTGGGGGAGCTGAGAAGTGATTTTATTCTCTATTTTATGTACCTTGGATTTTTAAACATATGTACAGTAAATGCATGTCCTGTGAGCATCATTTGTTCTGGAAACATGCTTGTGACCCAAAGCACTTGTATATCAAAGCAAATTTCCCCAGAAGAAATAACGGAAACTCAGATTATTTGTTCCAGGACCCAAAATTATTCCTATAAAATGTTTACCATACTGTAATATAACACAAAATTAGAAAGGAAAATACAAAATATAAAGAAAAATTAACAAGTTAATCTGCACTTACCTTTGAAAACCTTCGTGGCTGGTGTCAGGGAGGTAAGAGAGAGAAGTGTTATTGCATAGGAGGACTTTCACCGTCACTAACAGAATCACTATCTGTTGGCTCAGTGGAATCTTTTTGTTTTCGTGCAGCCCTAACAAAGAACCTACCCAATGACACTTGCTTTTGCCTCCTTTTGAGAATTTCTCAGAAATGTGACATTGTTGTTGAACAGATCATCTTAGAAGACAGAGACAAACACATGTGCACGGCTACAGCCTTATTCGGGTGGTGATTTTCTACAAAATTTTGCACAATTTCCCACATTTGCTCATCTGCTGGGTCTCATGTGAAGTGAGGGAGACCTCTGCCTTTTCCTTCTCGGCCTCTGTAGATGCGATCTCCACAATCTCTTGCTGTTGGGAGAAGATCACCCATAATCTCACAGCAAGAAAGAGAAGAAAAAGGAGGGGAGGAGAGAGAGAGAAGGGGGAGAGGGTGGGAAGGAGAGTTGCAAGTTTGAGCCCTGCCTAGGGAATATAGTGGCTTAGTGAGAACCTGTCTCAAAATAAAAAATAAAAGAAAAAGGCCTGGGGATGTAGCTCAGTGTGTAGTTTGATCCCCGTTACTAAGAGACAGAGATTGGACTGAGGAGATGACAAAGAGACAGGCAGAGGTACAGAATATAAAAAGCACTTTCCAAAACCAGATGTGGTTGCACACACTTATAATCCCAGCACTTAGGAGGCTGAGGCAGGAGGATCGTTGCAAGTTCAAAGCCAGCCTTAGCTACAAAGTGAGTTCAAGGCCAGCCCGAACTGCATAGTGAGACTCTGTCTCAAAGAGACAAAGAAGAGAAAACAAAAGGAAAAAAAAAAAAAACCCAAAAAACACCTTCCAGTAGCATGGGCCTAGAAAGCCTTCACATTGAAGGCTGTCTATTCTGTAAGTCGAAGGTGTTTGGGGTGCCATTCATGCTGTGATGTGCAAGCTCTTGTGAGCAGAGGGTGGCAGAGGCACTTCCAGGAGAGCCTGTCCTCAAGGCAGTGGCAACTTGAGACAGAAGGTCCTGGCCTCTCAGGCAGAAGCCGGCAACGTGATTGAGTGAGCATACTCTCCTGCAAGTGGGTGTGACTGTCCATTTTCAGAATCTAGACTCCATTCAGCAGCAGAGAATGAGGGTGATGTTTCTGTTGTGACAGAGGTGTTTGGGGCTTGGAGTGCTGCCCAAGTGTGCAGAAGCAGCCTCCTGTATTATTCCTTAACAACTCCATTGTTAACGTGGCTGAGGAGCAGCCTGTTCACCGCACAGACTCCGAGTCACCCCTGGCTTTCTCCACAGTGAAAGGAACGTGGAAATTGGTTGTGAGCTCTTACAGACATCGAAGCAACCTCAGGCTGTAGCAAAATCTGCTGTGATCATCTTGAAAGAAGCCCAAGTTGGGGAATGGTCTGTTTTCAACTTATCTAGGGAGATAATTTACTTCATCAAGTTGATCGTGCATTTTTCTAATTGGGTCTCTATTCTTAAAGAAAATCTGATTATTTTTATTTGGCTCTTTATTCAGTATTATGACATGAGTCTACTTTTTATGTTGATACAAATTCTTTAAAAGCCTCCAAAATGTCATAATTATCCCATCATACGACTGTGCCATAAATTATCCCTTTGGTTGCCGGCAATTTTATTAATATTGATACTACTGTAAATGAATATTTTTGTGCCATTAAGCTTTGTTTGTGCTTCAGATTATTTCCTTAGGACTGATCCCAAGTGCAACCACAAAATCAAAAGCATGAACATTTTTCAGTGTTTTATTTGTTTATTTATTTATGTATTTTTGGTCAAATTTTATTTCATGTTGCAGGTTCTTCCTTTTCTCCAAATGAAAACAGCATTACCCCTCCTAATTATTTTTTTAAAAAACTACTTAATGTAAACGATTTTCATAAAAAAAGAGCTAAAGAAATTATAATTATCAGCTAAATCTGCCACAACTATTAACACTCCTTCACGACCTTTTCTTATGTAATTTTCTATATACAAGTGGTAAAGCATGAGAGGGTGCTGGGATCTGGAGGCTAAAGGACCATGCCTTCCATAAATATAATCATGTATTTATAAAGCTAGGGTTCATTTCTCTGCATTCAGATGGGGCATTTACTTACTGTAATGTAAAATATCTTGGGGGAACATTACATAGATATATCAGCAATTAACTCAATCTAAGAATCACAATTTTTGCAATTAATAAATTGCCAGACTGAGAGCTTCCTAATTAGGCAGGACTTTCAGTGCAGACTCAAAATTGAGATGTTAAGGGTCAGACAGGGAGACATACTGATGTGTACCATGTCACCGGGGCTGAGGGCACATCACAGACAAATGGCACTCACCTGTGACAGTGAAGCCTCATTTGCTCTGTCTGTGAGAGCTGTGGGATATCAAGGCCTCTGCTTGCATCTTCACAGCAGCAATTTATAGGGCACAGGGGCCTCAGATTACCTGCTGTGTCTGATATTTAAGGCCAGGTGTGATTTACCCTCCTCTCCTCGTACCTCTATCCATCTAACTCTGTGCATTGAGCTTCCCCAGGGCAAGAGGAAGAGATAGTGTGAGGGGTGAGGGTGGAAACTCTGGTGGAATCTCCTAGAAGGCTTGGAAGGCTGGATTTGCTTTGCCAATTTTTCTCGCCCTCCTCCCTTACTGAGGTATGCTGCAGAGGGCGGTCAGTCTTTCCAAAGCCCTTCCTAAGGAGCAGAGTATGTGCTCAGCTTCAGTTATTCTGGGGATCTGGAAGATGGACAGACTGTTGGAGTTTGGAGCCTAGTGCTCCTGGGGAGGGAGGGAGGCCATGCCATGGAAACACTGGCACAGTACGGTTCTCTCCTGTGCATGGACCAAAGGTTTCCTTCACTTTCTTTCCTGTGCTGCCATCACTACCCTTCTGATCCTCACAAGACTGCTCTCTTCTTTCTCCTTTCCTCCTTTTTTATCCCTACTCCATGTAGGTCTATAACTAATGAACTCCTGCTCATGCTTTAGAGACTTTCAGAGCTCACCTGTTCTGGGAAGTCCACCTTCTCTCTTGGGCTGGTTTTGTCAAAGTATGTCCTATGTGTTGGGACGTGGCAGAATGTCATAGGGCATCAGGCTTTCCCAAGTGGACGGGCCCTGTTCTCCACTTGAACACATCCTTGGGATTCATTAAAACTTTCTCAAGTGCCTGAAACTGCAAACAGGAGACATGGCAGATGGTTCTGCTCTGTTACTTTCCTGGAGCTTCTAGATGATTGGCAGCCCTTGGGAATCCACACCAGCACTAGAAGACAATGAAGCGACATACCAAAGAATTGTCAAGAAGAAAGCAAGGGAATAGAGACCCAGGGCATAAAATGTTTGTGTCCCCCAAGAGGGCCTGCCTTCCAGAAACAATATGACAATGACCAGAACAGAGGATCCGGCTTTGTAAAATAGTACTTGTCCACTGTCCCAGCGGAGTCAGGAACTGCAGACCTGCTGATGCTCTTTTCCATCTTTGCTATCAGGAAAATCTGTGTTGTCACCAAATGTTGACTGGCCCCAGGAATGGAAAGTAACCAGGACTCGCTGGCTCAGAAGGAGACATGGACAGCCATCAACGTAACAAAAATCTTCTCAGACATCTCCTCAGAGGGACACTATATTGTCTTGGGAAGAAAATATCATTGTTAGGAGCTGGGGCAGTAGACAGGAATTCGGAAGGTTTGGCAGGGTTTCACTAGGTGACAACGAGGAGAAAGAACCCAGGCAGAATGTCAAGCACATTCTAAATCCAGACAAAGTCAATCCAACTTTCTCTACTACCTGTGTTTGTTTCTAGAGTCTCCAGTGGCTCCCCAGTTCAATGCTCTGAACAAATTCTTTATCAAATACATGGTCAAGGCCATCCACAGTGCAAGGATTGCTCTGCATCAGTCTTTCCCTCCTCCAACTCAGTCCTTTTGCCTTCTGCCTGGGAGAGCTCCTCTTCTCTCCATTCTTTGAGGTTCTTCTTGTGTTGTAGCCTCCCTATGAGGTTGTAGCTCTGTCCTGGTCGTCATAGCAGCCCCTCAGTGTCCAGCACGGAATGGATGCTCCACTGGATGGATGCTCCAGCTCCGGGGTGGGGCCAGTGGCTTTTCTCTGCTAGAAAACACACACTGAGACACCCCCAGGCCTGGTATGAGGCAGACAGACCCCAACGACCGATCCACAGAAAGCAGCGAGCTTGACTCAGAGGAAATGGTGGTCAGAAGATGCATCACAGCCATGGGGCATTGGTGGCAAGTCTGGGAAAACTAAAATGTGACAGGTGGCAAATATTTGTATGTGTGACTCTTTATATGCATATATGTAAGCATAGAAATATGTAAGCATGTTGTATTTATGTAGGTACATATGCATTCTGAATATGTGTGTAAGCATTCTGAATATGTAAGCATGGATGTGTAAGTTTTACATTCATGTTAAGGTGTAAATGTGTACTTATATATGCTTGTGTGCATGAACACACACATGTACATGTGTATATGTCTTAGATGTGGCTGTGCACATGCATCTGTGTGTTTGTATATTCAATGTGTATACCTGTATACATGTATATGTGGAGGGCATGTTTGATGGAACAGCATGTGGTGGAATGTATAGGGTCAGGAAGGGGAGACCAGTTAGTCATCTGGGGGTTTTGAGGGAGAATAATTTGGGTAACAGTGTTAGGCTTGAGAGCAGATGGTGAGAAATATTTGAGTTCACATGCTACTTGGAGACCACTGAGGAATTAGGACTGAATCTCTTGTCACTAAAGTCACTGAAAGCTCTGAATTAGATGTTGACATGGCCAGAGGAGGCCCAGCACCCACCCATCTTCCTCCAAGGGACACCCTCCATGGAAGGATGATAAGTAAGTGCATTTCAGGTGAGAGTAAGACCCAGATTGGTGACTGGTTCTCTGATTTAGCAAGAATTTTGACTTTGACAGAAACATTGAAAAGAAACAAAGAAGGGAGGTTTGTGCCTTGAGTTTCAGTTTATTCTTCCTGCTCTTTCCAGTCCCATGATTTCTTATTAAGTAGTTACTAGACAGCCCAGGGGTCTCCACAGCATGGGGCCTATGTGCTCAGGTGACCCTGAGCTGGCAGAGGCAGGGCCCCCCACGGAGGCCTTCAGCATCTGCGCCACTTTGGGGAACACACCACAGGGCTCATTTTTAAAAATCAGGGCCTGGCTTTTGAACAAACTGTTTTTGTAGGAATAATTTTTATGCTCCCAAGTATTTGTGGGTTCCATTTTGCATACAATTAATTGTACTTACAAATGCCTCCTTGAGGGCACAATTAGTCACTGGCAACTCATTCTAAAGGCTCCAGAGGCTAATTGTACCCCCAAGTGAGAAGTTTCAGGTGTAATTAATTATTCTTTAATTATTAAATTTATTATTCATTGGTTGGATGCACAAAGTTGTGCTCAAATGAACTCGCTGGCAAGGCTGGCTGAGATGTGGGGGTCTGTGCCACCCTCTGAGCAAAGCTCCACGAGAGAGCTGTGTGCAGAGACAGAAAGGACTTGAAGGCTGCCAGGCTCAGCATGGGAAATTCCTCAAATGATAGTAAGGAGCCAGCAGAATTGGTGGACAGCAGGAGGCTGGCCCAGAAAGCTCTTGGCTCCTGCACCAGGCAAAGGGAAACAGCTAGGGTCTGAAGTCATCCATGCCTGCTGAGCAGCCCTGTGACCTAGAGATCGCGCCCTCGCTAAGCCTCACCTGTGGGATGGGTTAACCGCTGATGGTCCTCTCTTTCTGCATAGATTGAAGAGGATCATGTCTCCAAGTACAGCACAGAGCTCAGGCCACATGCAGTGTGCTTGGAGCAGATATCGGCCTTCTTGAGAGGCAGGACAATGGGGACCACAGAAGGGTGCTCAAGAATTACCTGCTTTGAAACATGGATATATTTGTCAAGCACCTACAACCTTAGGCAGACCATTTACTCTGCCTGGGCCTCAGTTTCCACCTCTATGAAATAGAATTCATAATAACAAGCTCCTTCATAAGTTTCTGAGGGTTGATGGAGTTTGTGTAGATAAATAAAGCTGTAAGTATGGTCCTGTCCAGAGTAAAATTTAGGATTTGTTTGCTATTATTTCTTTTGTTTCTTTCATGGCCAAAAACCTGTGCTCAACAGAAAAATCACTGCACAAATCACATCCCCCAACACATACACTTTGTTTAAAATGCTCTGTTTCTGCTGATGCCTGATATTTGCAAATATCTGTCTCTTGTAACCAAGACAGGAAGAGTTTTGTTAAACATTCGAAGTGGTTGTGTGTACCTGCAGGATGAGATGATGGGTGGCTGGTTTCTTCTTGGATTTTTTCAGTACTTTTCATGGTTTTGATTTTAATAATGTGCTATATTAAAACAAGGACAAGCGAATAATGTGCATGCTTTGGAGCAGCTAAGGGCATCTCTCTCCTAATTCACTCTATGTTCAGACCTCCACTGTCCCTTAAGTCCTCTCCAGAACAAGCCTTGTCCTAGCTCCTTCTCCTCATCACACTTGCTTCATGCAAACCGGTACATCCTTGCTCCCCTGGCTCCATATGCTCTCTCTGTCTAGTCTAGGACACACACACACACACACACACACACACACACACACACGCTCCCTGCCTTGGGGTTTGCCTAAGCCTGACCATCACTCCCTCCAGCCTGACTTCCAAGGCCAAGTCTCTTTGTGCTTTATATTAGCATCCCCACCTCAGAGCCCTGCCAGGATCTCAGTTGAGGACTTCCTTTACCTTCATCCTGAATGGGGTAGTGGGAGGACTTAGTTTGAGTTTGATTGATTGATTGATCTATTTGCACAATGCTGGGAATTAAACACAGGGCATCATGCATGCTTAGCAAATCCTCTACCACTGAACTACATCCCTTGGCCTTTACAAAATTTCACTTCAAGACAGGGTTGCTTCATTCCTTCATTCCTCCTAGTCTGTAACTTGTGGTCCTTCTTCCTCAGCCTCCCGAGTAGCCAGAATTATAGGTGTTTGCCACTATGCCCAGTTTGAGTTTATGTGTTAGTAGGACAAAAATTCAGAGTAGCATAGAGAACAATAAAATCAATATCCCCTAAGCATCAGGATTAACGTACCTTGGCTCCATCATCTTGGTTTGACTATAATTTTGGAGAATGAAACTTTGCAATTCTAGCTGAGGCCTGCTCCATGATCTCTGTTTACCCATCACCCTCTCCTCTTTACTCCTGCCCTGAAGGAATGCTGAAATGAATTTGGCATGCATCATTCCTATTCTATGTTAATAATTTTACTACATATGTCTGCATCTCTAAATAGGTTATAAGGTTGAACATGTTCCCAGTGGTATTACCCTGCAATGTGATTGTCTCCTTTAATTGCCTGTTTTTGTGAGCTCTGTCCATTGTGATGTGTGCAAGTCTAGGTCTTCAGATGGATAGGGTGACTGACGTTCTGGCCACTGTGCAGCCTGGGACAACAATGATGGAGCCCTGGGGCCAGGGAACTCATGCTACCACTGGCCTCTGCACTGTATTGGGGACCCCAGCTGCAAGAAACAGAAGCTGACATCAGCTTACTTTAGCTATTGGCAGGGTATTCAGGAGTTTAAGTCATTGCAGAGAAGCTAGAGAAACTCAGGATTAAAAATATACATGAGGGCAGAGGATGTAGTTCAGCAGCACCAGCCTGGCAAGTGCAAGGTCATGAGTTTGATTCCTGACACTACCGAGAGAGAGAGAGAGAGAGAGAGAGAGAGAGAGAGAGAGAGAGAGAGAGAGAGAGAGAGAGATATACATGGGCTGGGCATGGTGGCACATACCTGTAATCCAAGTACTTGGCAGTAGCAGGAGGGTTAAAAGTTCAAGGCCCAGCTGAGTAATTTAGCAATATCCTGTCTCAAAATAAAATTAAAAACAGCCAGAGATGTAGTTTAGTAGTATAGTACTTGCCTAGCATGCACGAAGCCCTAGGTTTGATCCCCAATACCATACACACAAAGAACACACATTAACAGATTGTTCAGGAATCTGGAGGGTAAGAGCTAACCCACAACCTTGTCCTGAAACCACTAAAAAAGGCTTTTTGTCCTTTGTCATTCCATTCAAGATTCAGGGACCCTGAGGGAGGAAAAGTATATATCATTCACACAATTTAAAAAGCCCAATGTTAAAATATAGGGCTAGCTTCAGGTATGGCTTGATTCAGGGCTCAGATGATATTGCCAGAGCTCACTTTTTTCCCCATGAGTCACTTGTGTTTCTCCCATGGTTTGCTGTTGTCTTATCTTTTAAATTGGCAAGAATTCCTATGGCTCCAGAATTCCACACTCACAGCTTTCCCAAAGGAATAAAAAAATGTCAATTTCTATTCTATCCTTCCTAGGAAAGGATTCATTTCATCTCATTGGTTAGGTCATGTGTCCATTTCTAAACCAATCTCTGTGTCCAGAGGAACATGGCAGTATTATTGGCTAATGTCTGGCCACATCTCTCCAGGAGTCTACCTGCAGTGCAGGGCTGGGAATTGGGGTGGAGACAGCTTCTCAAAAGGGAATAAAGGGGGAATTAATACATAAGTGGTCCAAAAAGACCAAACACCCACTTTGAGAGGTAAATACATGAGGAAAGAGGTATGAATAAAATCAGACAGGGCTGCAGCAGGCTGACTACTCCAGGACTCTGCAAAGCCTCAGCGGGGGGAAGAGGGCACCCAAAAAGTGAGACTTGATAGACCCTTGATAGGCTGAGCAAGCCTATCAAGCTTTTACAACCATCTGCGCCAATTCACACGACTCACCTGACCCCCCTGCAGCCTAGGAGGTCAGACTGTGAGACGCTCCACTTGCCTCCTTCCATCTAGCTTCCCATCGATTACTGTCAAATGATTAACTTCAACCACAGACTACATTTTCCTGGGATTATCCCCTCAAATGAATTATATGAATAATAAAGTTTCAATATTTTTCATTCGGCAATTAATCTTGGTGTGAGCATGGAACTTCATTTAAGGTGCTGGTACAGTGGCTGGAATCCATTAATCAGCAGAGTGAAGGAGCCAGCCGGGCCCAGGCTCAGCCCGGGAGGTGAAATACGGGCATTTCCCAAGACCCTGGGGGTCCTCCCCAGTGCTGAGCCACATTACCTTAGAGATGCGGGTGTCTCCACACAGCTGGCTCTGCCTGGCTGAGGGACCTCTCGGTCACATTCTGTGTGGGAAACCCTCATGTTGGGTTTAACATTCACAAGGAATGTTCTTTCCTCACTGGAGGAAAGAGACCATTGAAAAAACAGTTCATAAACCCAAACTAGTCATTATTAGAGTGGCAAAAACACAGTGCTTATGCACAGAATAGTTTACGTTAAATTAAAAACCATAACTTATCTCAGAGACATTCCATTTAGTACATCTGAGGTTAAATATGGTTCATAGTAGCTCTTTCAATTAAATTGTTCTTCCTTCACTCTAGTAAACTATATTAAACATAATTTCCTGAAAAGTAACAGAGATCATTACTCTGTTTGCAAATTGATACTGTGTTATTAAAAATAGGAAATATTTGCAGGGATATTCCAGATCACTGTGTTTTCCCATAGAACCTGATATGGACCCAGATTTCTGACTTTCCAGCCTATGTGGGGGTAGAGACTGTGGCTTAGCAGGCCAAGTGGGCTGGATAGGCTGGGAGTCTCCAGGCTGGTCCTGGGAAACCAGGGAGCAGTTTCCTAGAGACCTCTGTGTCCTTCCACTGTGACCTCAGTGTCCTCTTAGCTGGACAGCTCCAGCCTGCAAGCTTTCATTTGATTTTGAGTTGTTTATTTATGTTTGCCTTTATGAGTTGTCATTCCACCTACCTAAACGGACTTTATGGCCTTTGCTGGCTTTTCTCTTTGCCGGTCCAATCAGAAAAGCTGTTACAGTGGCACAAAGCAAGGCTATCTCTTAACTCTCCTCTAGAGTCTTGGTCACAGAATTGTTGCAAGTTCATAAATAAAGCTTCTAAGTGGCTTCTCTAGGTCTGAAGCATGTGCTTGGCAATACTGTCACATGGTTGGGCCGGGTTACCATCTGTAGTGACTTGGGTAGAGGAAGAGGAGAAGGGCACAGTGAAGGATCAGGTGGCGAAGACCAGTCAGAGCTTGGGTCTCAGGTAAGGGGCCAGTGGCTCTGGGAGCCAGGTGAGGCCTTACGTCAAAGCCATCTGTCTGGAGCAGAAAAGCAGGATTGCAGGCTTTATGGACACAGTCACCAGGGGAAAAGCCCAGAGACCATAGTGGTATTGCAGGTGGAGAAGAAGGAACAGGAAAACTTCCTTGGGTGGAGAGGTAGGTTGGGTGTGTTCCTCACTGTCCTGGCCACAGGAGGTCCCTTGTGTGCCACAACACACAAGAGTGTGCACCGTCTCTTTAGAACCACCTAAACCATCGCCTCACCATGGAAGGTCCTGCCTTAGCCTGCGGGGTCACGGTTCTCTGAGAACAGGGAGAATTGCTTGAAGGCCTGACGCAGGAGTCCAGTTTAGAAACCACAGTTTGGATATCTGGTAGTGGGATGGTGCAGGTACCAGTCAGGTCTGGTCACCTCAGCCCTATCTGACCGAACATGGGACTCCTACCAGCTCAGCCTGCCCACCAGCCCGACAATAACCTGGATGTGCGGTTTATGGTATCTGATAAGTGTAAATCAGTATGTAGCAACAGACACTGCTGTGTAAGGAAAGTCCAGATGTGAAAACTGCTTCAAAAGCACAGGACTGATTTGTACTCCAACACTGTAGCCGTCTCCCCAAACTCTTGTCAGTGTCTGATATTATTTAACTAAAATTTTTGGCCACACTGGTGAATAAATGAGCCATCTTACTGTTGTTTTAATTTGTCTTTTCCTGAATAGTAGTGAACTTCAGCAACTTTCAGTATGCTTTTTGTCACTTGTGTTCTTCTGTGCATCACCTGTTTGTGTTCTTTGCCCATTTTTCTATTGGGTTGTCTTTCTATTATGAAATTGAAATATTTCTTTAGGTAATCTTATTATCAATACCTGGCCTTTCATGTACATTGCAGATGTTTTTCTCAGTCCACTTAAAAAAAAAAAACAGTGTATAATTTCTCTGCCAACAGAAACACTAAATTTTTCTAGGCGTGATGGTGTATACCTATAATCTCAGCTACTTACGAGGCCGAGGCAGGAGGATGCAAGTTCAAGGCTAGCCTGATCAACTTACAAAGACTCTGCCTCAGAACAAAATGAAATTTAAAAAGGCCTTGGAATGTAGTTCAGTGGCACACTGGCTCATCCCAGGTTGTAGGTTCAGTCCCCGGAACACACACAAAAAAACCAGAACTCCCTTTTTTCTTCCCTCCAGAGGAAAACTCATTCATGTGTAAGAAGCCCAGGTGAGGAGACTCATCGCAACAGGTCTTCAATGGTGAAAAACACTGACAAAAACAAAATAAAATAAGACCCTGTAGTTTATCGATAGAACACTAGTTAAGCTAATCCACAACAGATTCATACTAAGTATTCATACTAAGTATTCTACTAAACTGTAGAAAAAAGACAAATGAGACCAAAATATCCATACTTATTTGGAACATTTTGTAAGGCAAGTTGCAGAACAAATATGAAGTGTGATGCCATTTAAATTAATAAAAGTCTAGCGAATAGAAGCTCGATGATGTATTTCTTTATATGCTGTTTTTATTTGCTTATATTTATTTTTAAAGTTCTGTGGTCCTGGGGAATTGAACCCACAGCCAGGCAAGTGTTCTATCGCCTCTTCTTTGTATGTCAGTGGTAGCTTCAGGCACTGACTTCATCACACTGCTTGACACATTCAATCATCCAGCCCCTTTGGCTTCAGTTTCTCCATCTATAAAATAGGGGTGCTGTAACTGGCATTGTCTAATTGGTGCTGGGCAGAGTACAAGGTGCTTACAGCAAAGAGCCTCAGGGAACCAGAGAGTGAGAAAGGTCACACAAACTAAGAAGAGCCTGGTGTTTGTGACCACAGGGATCGTGCAGAGTAGGTGTTCAAGAAACTTTCCTTGGAGGTCCCTGTCAGATGGTGCTGGTTATCCTCAGTGGTGGGCTGAGGCTTTGCTGAAGTGTGGGGTTTCTGAGGACCCCACTGCTTTGTCAGATCAGGAAAGGCCTTCAGACAACAGAAATTCAGTGAGCTCTGACACCAGCATGGCACTTACAGAGTTAAACCCACGAAGGGAAATAAGGCCCATTCCAGATGAAGAAGACCCTCCAGGGGAGGAATTAAGAGGAGGAGAACCATCCATTAGGGACCAGGTCTCCCCTATCTGAGGCTATCTCCAAGGCGATCTGTCAGTGTCAAGGCCAGCGAGAAAGACCTGCAAAGATCAATTCCTCTGTGCAAGATAAATAGTTTAAAATAATTGTATATATGTAAGGGTCTGCCTTCTCATCATTGAGGCAAACAGAGGGAGTCACAAGTATTTCAGGACCACGTCTTCTGCTCCATGCTGCAGAGGCAGAAGCGCAGATGGGTTTGTACTTTGCCCAATGCCAGGAGCTTAATCAATCTCCAAAGTTTATTATGAGTAACCCCAAAAGCTAATGGATTACTCTTAGCAAGAACATCATCCTGCTTATTTCCTCCTTTTTTATAAATTGATCCATAACTTTGAATCTGAGTCCTTGCGAGAGCTGCAAGGGGCTTTACACATCAGCAAATCCAGCAGAAGCTTTTTACTTATTTCCAAAAAGATGAAATGAGACTGTTGCTGATATTGGGGCAGGATCCTTCCCACCCAGACCCCATCTCCTGTCCCCATAGTGTCCCCTGTAGCACACTCTTTGGAACTCGAAACCTGGAAGAATACAGCTGGAACCCTCTGACGCCCTAAGATTCCCCCATTTCACAGATGAGGAAGCTGAGGTCCAGAGAGGGGAGGTGACTTGGCCAAGGCCACACTTAAGGAAAGTGTGGTAGACATGACTAGTTGCTCACTCAGCCTCCATTACCCACCCCTTCTTGGTTGAAGAGCGCATCTCACCTAACGGGCTAAAAGTGCTGGATATTTATCTTTCTGACCTCCTCTAGCAGGACCATGGGCACTGACCAGATTCTGGGAAGGGATTATTTCCTCAGCAACAAAAAGAAACAAGCAAGGAGAAATTATCTTTTTTCTTGACTTTGTTGTTGTTGTTGTTGTTATTATTATTATTATTCTGTCTTTTTGAGACAGGGTCTCACTATGCAGTTCAGGCTGGCCTTGAGCTCACTTTGTAGCCTAGACTAGTCTTGAACTCACAATGATCCTCCTGCCACAGCCTCTCGAGTGCTGGGATTACAGGCGTGAGTCACCACACTCGGCTGTTATTATTATTATTATTACCTTTTATCTTTTGAGATAGAGTCTCACTCTGTAATTCATGCTGACCTTGCATCCACTATACAGCCCAGGCTCAGACTGACTCACAATGATCCTCTTGCCTCAGCCTCCTGAGTGCTGGGAGTGCAATAATGTGTCTCCATGCCTGACTCCTGCTTGGCATTCTCGACTTTCAGTGTGGCTTCCAGAGGGTGTAATGACTGGAGCTGATCAGCTAGTTGTAGCCATGTGAACAAAGCTTGAGAATGACCATTGTACTATCTGGATTCTAACCTGGAAATGAGCACCACTCAGTTATCTAAAACAGGAAGTTAGGGATTGCTAAAATAGAGGATGGAAGAGCTGGCAAGGCAAAGGGACTGATGAGGACCTTATTCCCCGAAGGCGTTAGCACTTGCAGGTCACTGTCAATATCCCAGGGCTGCAGGGACAGAGGAGAAAGTAAGAGCCTAAATGTTGCACTTGGCATTAGGAAAAGAATGGTCAAGACTCTTTGGAAGGAGCTTGGGCCATGGAGGTAGAGGGTGAGGGATTGTTAGGAGGGAACTAGAGCCATATACATAGACACTCAGTCACCAGGGAGTGTGTGTGTGTGTGTGTGTGTGTGTAGAAAGCCCAGTGGGAAGGAGAGAAGTGCCCTACTTCACCCATCCATCCTCCTTCAGTGCCTCCTGGTGGCCGGACTTCCCTGGTATCCTCTCACTGAGCCAGGGACTGGTCTGCACCTCACCTGATGTTGGGTTTCCATTCTGAATATAAGGAAAGTCCAAACCCACAGAGCTGCTTGCGTTTGGGTGCCTGACACTTGCAGCTTCAGTGCTGTAGTTGACTCTGAGTTAGAACCACCTCTTCACACTCCCAGTCTCCGGCCTGGTCCCTCGCAGAAGACAGTGATTGAGGGCAGAGACCTGGATCTTGTCCACTTTGAGCAGAGAGAGGATGAGTTGTCAGCAGGACTATGCTCCCTGCTTGGAGGACCTAGAGCACAGGAAAAAGGAAAGACAGGCCTCCTAAATGGGACCAGAGCTAGAAGGTGCCCACAGGGTAAATCTTGGGGTTTTTCCTGGGACATTCTGTGAAAACCAGTACGTCAGCTAGAATGGTTACCATGCTGGTAGTTTTCACACTTTGTTTAGACTTAGAATCAAAAAAACTTTTTTCTCAATTGAAAACAGCTGACCTAGTTCTCCTGGTCAGTTCCCTACTCAAGCCAGCTAGAGTGGCTGGGGACATTTAGTGGGATGGGCAGAGACAGAGCTGGTCTCAGGGACCTGGGGCATGATCTGTATACCTGCTGTCATCTGTCCTGCCTTTCTCCTCCCCACACCCACTCTGTACCCCACATCTGTGCCTGCCGGCTTTGTCACCTCTATGGAGGCTTGATTTTCTCTCAAGGTCAAAAAAGTGGCTGCTGTTATTTCACGAGTGGTCTCTCTAGCTTGGCCTAAAGCTGGAATTCTTTTTTATTAAACGTTTTTTTTTTGAGGCGAGGTCTAATGTACAGCTAAGGCTGGCCTTGAACTCACTATGTAGTCCAGGCTGGCCTTGAATGCTCAGCCATCTGCTTGCTTTAGTCTCCCAAGTTCTGGGATTGCAGGTGTGGGCCTCCATGCCCAGTCAAGGCTAGAATTCTGAGTGCCTCTCTCTAGATTCCAGGATGCAGACTTCTGGGACCACACCTGGGTCCTATGCCCATGGTTTGGTCCACTGGCAGTGTCAAGGTCATGGAATATTGGATGGCCCAGTTTTAGTCACAAGCTACATGCAGGGCTGGGGAGCTGGTGCCAGGGAATTTGTAGGCTGCACAATTCAGGTGCCTGGGAAAGGACAAAGAGTAGGATAAGCCCTATGCTGCTCCTGTTCCAGGTCCCATTGTGCAGTCAGAGGAGGCTGCTTCCAAAAATCTGCCTGAGCTGCTGCTAGCTCATAGGCTTCTATTGGACCTTGCTGGTCCTATAATCTGGTACCTGGTGTCCTTAACCATCAGATAGGAAGCCACTTCCCATCACATGGGCTTCTTGTGATCAAGTGAGATAAGAATTGAGAGATTCTTAATAGCTAAACTGGCAAGGAGTATCTTACTGCTATTTGTTAGATTTTAGAATGAAGCCTCCTGATACTCAGTCATGGGCTCTGGCCTCAATGCCGCCAGGTCCTGACTTCATTGGAACAGCACCTAGCTCAGCCCCATCTTCTCCAGGTGAGGCCCCCAGCCCAGAACCCTGGCTGCCAAGGCCTCCTGGAAGCGCCTCCTTCCTGGGACATGAGCACTGTTTCTAGCATCTTTATTTCTGGGGACTGTGATTCTTATTTGGTTAAATAACACATTTTAAAAAATTGTTGTGATTCCATACTGAAGCTTCCCATATGGTTAATTGGAAGTGTTCTCACCAATATTGCAGGCTGTAAAAACTAATGAGGTAAATGGAAAATTTATCAAGTGCCACAGTTAGAAATTAACTTATTGCTTGATGCTATATTCATGACTAATGAAGTCAGAGGGTTTTTCATTCACAGGGCAAGGATGCAAAGGGTGACCAACTGCCCATGACCTCAAGGAAAATCCTTCCTCCTGCCCTTCTTGACCTCTCTCTCTACCTTTCTCTCCAAATAATGAGAACAGCAAATGATATATTAGCCTGTTTTCTGTTGCTGATGATACAATACCAAAATAGCATATGCTGTGAAGAAAAGGGGTTGATGCTGGTTTATGGCTCTCGAGGTGTAAGGATAAAACTTCTATGCCTCTTCTCTGGCAAAGTTCCAAGGTGGCACAGGCCATCACAGGGCAGGAGATAAGGAATGTGTGTGTATGTGTGTGTGTTTTTCTGCTCTTTCTCCCTCTTCTTATAAAGCCCCTAGGCAGTCATGGGGTTCCACCCCCATGACCTCATCTATCCTAATCATCTCCCAAAGGCTTCACCTTTAAATATCATAGTCAAATCAAGTGTCTGTCCTCAGCACCTCAGAATGAGTGTTACATCTCCACACAGCATTCCTCTGGGGACGTACTCAGACCATATCCAAATCACAGCAAATGACCAAGCTTTCCTTGTCTAGATCATCCAAGCACAGTGTATGTATTCCATGAGGCACTGTGTCACCAGTGGCAACAGTACTTAGCACTTGTTGAGGCTTGATGCTTTAGATATATTATCTTGTATTCTTCTTCCATAAGAGGTATGCTAAGATTACAGTATTTACAGATGAGGAAACTGAGGCTCAGGGGAAGTGAGTTGTCCAACATTAAACATTTCTGAGTGGTGAAGCAAGATACTACAACTGAGGTCTGATTTCAATACCCAAATGTACTCTTGGTAGCACAGAAATTAATTCACTTAATCAGACAACAAGCAGGTGTCAGGGGCCATACAGTGCCAGGTGCCAGCAGAACAGCGACAAAGAACCTACTTGCAAAATAGCTCCCTCTGCCCTTGGTGGCCATAGGATGGAGCTGGACTTTTTGACCCCTCCAGATCTTTTCTACCTCTTCTGCTCTGTACTTTATGTACCTGGATGCAGACTTTTACAGGACCTATATCTGGGCTCCTTTGTTCCACGGCTTCTGCTTGAGCTTAGTCTGTGGGAAGCACTGGCCGGAGATGGAGATGGCAGGAGGGTGAGATGGGTTGTGTACTCACCAGCTCCCTCCTTGCCAGGTGCCACGGACTAGACGTACCTCTTTACCGAAGACTGTGGCTTTTACCCTTAGTCCTTTGGGCCCAGGAGTGGTCAGGACCCTCACCATCACTAGCCCCAAGAGTCTGTGCCATCGTGTTTGGATTTTCTTACATTTTGCCTCCGCTTCTTTAAACTCCTCCTTCAATAGACACCTTTCCAATGACAACTTTCAGTGGCCTCTCTTCTCTCCTGGGACTGTGAGACAGTGGCAGAGTAACTTTACTCAGGTGACTGACTTGAGCCTCAGTACTCTTACCTTCAAATTGGGGGCAGTAAACAGCTGTCACGATTATAGAAACTACATGTGAAATATTTAAGACAATGTATGGCACATAGTAAATGCTTTACACATGCTAGCTCTTGGTCTTCTTCTCCTTCTGCTTCTCCTTCACCTTCTCCTCTTTTGCTGTGGTGCTGGTTATTGAATTAAAGACCTCTTGTATGCCAGGGAAGTGCCTGCCCACTAAGCTATACAACCAATTTTTTAAAATTTTGAGACAGTTCTCACTAGGTTACCTAAGCTGGCTTCAAACTTGTGATATGCCTGCTTCAGCCTTTCATGTAGCTGACAGTATAGATGTACATTGCCTCATCTAGGTGTTCTTATTAAGACAAGGATTCTGCTTCTAAAGACAAGTGTGTGACACTCCAAGGTGAACATTTAATGGAATCACCTGAGATGCTAGTTACAGGTGCAGAGTCCCACCCCAGACTTGGGCCTCGGAGGAGCCCTACAAGATGGCGCTGATAGGACCCTCTTAGAGTCCAACCCCACCTATGGGAAGCCACACAGAGGAAAGGAGCAAGGGAATACACCAGGTATGATGGGGAGGTGGGCTTGGAGGGCTTTTGGGGAGGTGCTGTTGACTTAATAAAGCCCATGGCGCAAGCACAGACTTGGAGATGACACAATAACTTGATGTGTCAGTGCAGCCAGAAATAGGGTCAGCAGGAAGTAGGGGGTCTCTGCAAGGCCTCCTTTAGGCCCCCCTAAGTATAGACTAGCTTAGATGCCATTCAGGGCTTTCCCAGACAAGTGACCCAAGGGAACCCTTGCCAGGAGTGTTTCTCCAAATGCAAGTCCCTGTCCCCATCTTGTTAAAAATGATTATTTCCTCATGGCTGGTGGGCATCAGGGAGGACTCTCATCTTTCCCTACAAGCCAGAGAGTTCCAGCCCACATTTGAATTAGAGACTGCTAAATCTGGGAGCCTGCTGGGCTGCAGAGATAATGAGAAAGAGAAGCTGGGTGGCAATGAAGGACAGAGGCTAATAATGGGGTGTCTGTTGGGTGAACAGGTGAGAAAATGTGGTGGGAGGAAGTTGGGAGGATACCAGGGTCTTGGTTTGGACAATGCTGCTGGTGAAGGAAAAGATATGGAGGAGGCCACACGCTCTGGTTTGAAGGTTCTGAGTTACTTCAGTCACATCTGGTTATGGCTCTGCTACTCTTCTAATTCTCCTGGCTTCTCCTTATGCTTTGGAATTTATGTTTTTTTATTTCAAATTATATTATTTTTGTTTGTTTTGCTTTTTTGAATCGGGGCTTTGCTAGGTAGTTCAGGCTGGCCTTGAACTCACTGTGTAGCCCAGGCTGGCTTGGATCTCATGGGGATCCTCTTCCCTCAGCCTCCTGAGTGTTGGGATTACAGGCACACACCATCACACCTGACTCTGATTCTTCTTTAATGCTGTTTCTTTTCACTAGCTTGACACCATACACTTGACATGTCTTTAAAGATTTCTTGTTTTCATTGCTTCACCCCAACCCCATCTCCGGGAACTGGATACTCGTCTGACAGCTCAAAAGGTCCCTCCTGGAAGCCAAGGCTGAAGCATGTTCATTCTTCAGAGGTCAGAACTCAGTTGGGTACTTTCAGGCCAGGCATTGCGTTGAAAGAGCAAGGAGACTGGGGCCCAAAGACCTGGGTTGAATCCTGTTGCCCTTCTTGAGTGATTGTGGGCAAGTGGGGTCACCTAGGTGAGCACTGGAGTCCTGTTTTGTAAATGTGGGTGGTGATGCTGATCTCCGGGAGCCATCACACATTATCAACTTGTCAAGGACACAGGATGTGTGAATGGGAGACAGTGGTGTTATCTGAAACAGTCCAAAGGTACCACATTCAGGGATGGGTCTTTGGGTTGGTCACCACTGGTGTGGAGAAGGAAGTCTTGATTTGTCTGTTTTTGTGCTGAGCTCACCAGAGTCCCTCGAAGAGGCAGGGTCAGTGTGACCACAGTGTGATCAGCATAGAAACCACACTGTGGTCAGGGACCAATTGGCAACCCAGAGTGAGGAGCAGATGATTTCTTTCAGAGGTTCAAGGAAAGGGCTTGTGTTGGGGGTCCTTGACCTCTCTGGGAACTTGGAACCTTGCCTAGGTTGGCTCCAGCTCTGTGTGAGGTGTAGGTTTGTGTGCACCTCATCCTCTAGGAAGCCTGTCCTCCAGGTCCCTATACCTCGCCCCATGTCCTCCCTGTCCTTGATTCAGATACACTTTTCTCATCCTATTTTTTGTAGCCTAGCCTCTCCTGTTACTTCTGTATTCTCCACTCCAGATAGCTGTTCCCAGGTCTGCTCACTGCCATCCCCCTAACAATTCCAGTTCCTTCTCATGACCTCCTGCACCAAGGGCAGTAAGTGACCTCATTTACCCAACAAACATGAAAGAAGACTCCTTTTCTCTCATACCTCCAACTAACCAGAGCCTTTCTCTGATGTCAGTTTTTCCCAGAAAAAGAGCATGTCCACACTGATGACTGCAGGCACCACGACTGGGGTTTGGCCAACCACATCACCTCTTCTCTGCTCTTCTTGTGTGCACCTGCCTGAGCCCTTAGTTGAGGGGCAAGAGGTGAATTTCCAGGTCTCCCCTGTGGGTGCTCTGGGGCAGAAGCCATATCTGTGCCCTCGCATCTCTGCTTCTAGAATCTGGTTTCTTCTCATGCATTTGTTGAATGAACCAAGCCAGGTGGAGCCCTCATTTTTGTCTCTGTGTGTTGTTGACATTGTGCTAGCAACTCAACAGAAGAGAGGGAAGCCCAGTTCTGTCTCAGCAAGCAGAGAGAAAACACGTTCTTCCTCATTGATCTGTGTGCGGTGCGTATGCTGGAATCCTGTGTCTTGTGCCATCTCTAAGGGTTCGTGGTCATTGTCTCCTCCCTGGTTGGTGACGCAGCCTCCCAGCCTATGGCTCTTCTCTTTCCAGTCTTCCCAGTTTATCCAGGAGAGAAGTCTTCCAGAAGGAAATGCAGTCAGAGCCTGGCCCTCCCAGTTTCAATGCTGCCCCGTTGTTTTCCAGTAGCTACAAGATGCTCACTTATGCTGCCAGTCAAACGCCTCATCTGTCTCTTCCAACATCTTCCCTTCCAACAAGCTCCTCCACACCTTCCCTCATCCAACCAATCAAGACTCCCCACCACTCCTGAGCTATGTAGTTCCTGCCTCAGCCCTAACCCTAACCTTAACTCCTTGGCTTTGAGTCCTGCCCCACTACCTAGAGCTTGACCCCCTCCACTGTGAGCACTTCCTCACATTTTAGGGCTCACTGCAAATCCTTTCTCCAGGAAAACTCCAAGTTAGACATATTGGAAAGAACTTCTACTTTTAAAATACTATAGAACTGTATAAGAATTTTTAAACAGCGATAGCATTCAAAATGGCCAGCAGGCAGCAAGCAGACAATCACTTAAATTGCCTGTAGGGTATAAATCGATGTAGTCACTCAGAAACCCAAGTTGGCATATGTATCTGAAGATTTTAGACTTCTCTCCTTAGACTCAATAAATCCACTTGTAAGAATCTCTATTATGTAAAAAATTGGAAATGCTATCAGAGAACCCCACATAAGAAGATTTGCCGTAGTATTTACTTATATTTTCCCTGAATGGGAAGAGTCTAGAGCAGAGGTGGCTAACTCCAGACTCCAGATGTTGTGTCATGGCTGTGTGCATACAGAGCAGCTTTGTGATGAAACATCCTATAAACTGTGTTTTCAGAGAGTACCTGATGCATGGCAAACTGCTGGTAATATAAGATATGAACACTGTTGGCTATTTCTAAAATATAAACACTTAGGGGCTAGGAATTTAGCTCAGCAGTCTAAGTGCCTGCCTGGCAAGTGTGAGGTCATGAATTTGATCCCCGGTACTGCAAAAATCAAATAAAAACAAAATAAAAACACTTATATATGCAGATAGACAAAGACTGGGAAGATAAGAGCAGATCAAGATGTATTATTCCCTTATAATCTTTAATTGATGGTTTATAAACTATTTTAGATTTCATTTTATATTCTTCTATAGTCTTCAAATTTTAGTTTTATTGTCTTTGTGATTGAAAATACACTCTTTCCACTCCAGGAAAAAAGCAAACTCCAAGGAGCTTTGTATATCTGAGTGGGATTCCCTGCCACATGTGTAGTTTTGGGGATACTTGTCTCAGTTTTCTACTTAGATACTCATTTCTTAATGGTCATGGGCTGCCCCTCCTTCTTTTGGGCCTTAGAAACGTAGACCATGTTTGGGCACAGTAAGGACTTCATAAGTAACTGAATTGGGGTCATTGTCTCTGAAATCAGCCCAAGGGTCCTGCGGCTCACAGAGACTGGGTGAAAGGATATATGTGGCAGGGAGGGACCAGCAGCCCTTGGCAGGAGTATAATTCTGGTCCTTCCTTTACTCACCTGAAAATGGCTCCATATCTTGAGGAGTTGATTGCTGCATAACATGTTTTTGTTCCTTAAGAATAATCCTGTTTTCGCTTAACTATTTTCTTTTCTTGATGTTTGGTGGAGGGTATCTAGTCGTAGACTCTGCACTGGAGATTAAACCTTTGTTTTTTTAAACCTTGAGATCTTTTGCCTCTTCCTTTTCTCTTTAATTTAATTTTTATTTATTGATATTGTAAAATTTTTTTGCTAACCTGATGAAGAGGGCTTTATTGTCTCAGAATTGGATGCAGTTTGAAATTGAACATGCATAGACAATCCCTACTTGATGATTAGGCATTGGAAATTAATTTGCTCTTAAGAAAATGAAGATCTCTGTGGATGTGCACAGCTCTTTCCCCTTTGCTGTACTCTTCACTTTCCACTCAGGAGATGAATTAATTCTTCAATTTAGTTCACTGTTCTGCGTCCCAGGGACAATCAAGTGTGCATTCCTCTTTTGCCTGTTTTCCTGGGTTCTGAAGCTAAGAAGCTTCCATTCCAAGCCACCTCCCGCCTCTCTCCAGTGAAAGAACCTTACAGCAAGTTAATCCGTGGAGGCTCAGAAGACCCAGAGCATGCTGGTTTCTGGATGTTTAGTGTTCCTCAAAGCAGGGGAAAGGCGACTTTACCATGCATTTTTAGGGAAGGAGTGCACAAAGGAAATAGGACTCTTAAACATATGAGTTGAGAAGTGACAGATTTTTGTCCTAGATGCGAGTGAGATGATCGCACAGTTGTGAGCATGCTGGGGCAGCTGCTCAGTTAAAAGCGTTGTTGATTGATTGATTGATTCACTCATTCGTCAGTTTATTTAGTACTTACCAGGCTCTAGGGGCTATTGTAGACTCCAGGAAAAGTAGAAAGCCAGGCTAGACTGGACCTTGCCCCCATGGGATGCATAATCCTTTGGTGGAGGAGGACAGTTATCATTTGTAAGTAATAGTTTGATCTGTGCTAGGTGCCTCCAAAACACCATGTGGGCCCAAAGTCAAAGTCTTAGTGTCTGAATTCAGTTCTATGGGTCCCTCAACACTATGTTTTTGATTTTTTGAGGCACTTGGGGTGCTTCAAAGATAGAAGAGCAAACAGACTGCTTCAATCCCTTTTGAGCTGCTATAATGGAACACCAGAAAGTGAGTAATTTGTAAATAAAATAAATTTATTGGCTTATAGTGCTGGAGGAAGAAAGTCTAGGAGCTTGGCTCCAATATCTGGCTCCAATATCAGTGCTGTGCTGTTCCCCTGGAAGAGCAAGAGAGGGCAAGGGAAGAGTACCAAGGGCCCAATTTTGGTTTTATCATGAGCTCCCTCTTCCTCCAAGATAATGACCACAGTTTACTACCCTAAGGGCAGAGACCTCAGGACATCCTTACCTGTGCTCAGGCCCCAGCCCCAACACTACTGCACTGGAGGCGAAGTTTGGAACATGTGAACTTTGGGAGACACATTCAAGCTGTGGCACCTACAGGAAGAGAGACATTTTTGCAGTCCCTGACTTTCCTGCTTCCTTTCATACTGTATTCTAAAGGTGTCTATGTCCCTGGATAGCATCCATTGCATGGGCTGCTGGATAGCCCTATGTGGGCCTTGGCTTGGCGCCCCAGATTGGCAGGGATGTGACAGCAAACCTCTCTGGTTTCAACCAGAACTCAACCACCTAGAGACTATGGAAGGAGCTGGAACGAGCCTGAAGGAGCAGCCTGCCAGGCATCCAGAGGCTGCTGCTCTCGGCTGCCTCTGGGGCCCTCCGCACCTGGAGGTCATCTGCCTAGAGCTTTCCAATCCACAGGCCTCTGGGGGTGGAGCATCCCTAACTTCAGTCTGTAGAGGGAGAAAAGAGGGGCTAAGAGGGTGTCTGTGACCAGGCACCGGGCCACGAGTCCCTTGAAGCCAGATCTAAGATTAGAGCGGGTATGTTTTTGGCTCCCAGATCTGCAGTCAGATCCCAAAGCCATGCTGTTTCTTGGCAAAACTCTTGTCACAATTCCTCTAACTCAGATCCACCCTAGTTTGTCTCTGGAAATATTGTAGCTGTCATAATCGTTGTTCTAATAAAATACTCATCTGACGACCTATTAGTAAGGCATATTGTTGACAGGAAATGTGCATTTGCCAGATTTCCTATTATATTGTCTATTTCCTGACTCATTTTTCTTGGGAGGGCAGGAGTCACTGGAGATAATAGTGTACTGACAGAAAGAGAAAGCAAGGGCGAAGAGATGGTGGGGAGTGGGGGAATTTGGTTTTACTCTGCTGCAAAGGTTCCAGCAGGAAATTCACAGCTCATTTCCTGTCAGTCTGCTCCAAGCAGCATCTGCCCCTCTCCCCTCAAACAGATTGTCCCCAACCCAGGAGACTGACCCCGGGTCATATGTGACTGCTGAGCGCTGCAGTCAGGAGAGTGTCCTTAAAGGTCCAGATGAGCATGTGAAATTAACTGTTCTTTCTACCAGTCAACAGGACCTAGCTGAAGCTGGTGGAACAAGAATCCAAAAAGAATCTTGCTTTCTAGAAACTTTTTGCCCAGAACCTTTTCTCTTTTGACATCAAATTGCAAATAGAGAAAAAAAAATCAAATTACAAATAGAATGCCATGGAGAGGCACTTCTTGCTGGTTGTGCAAACACCAATGATGTGTCTGAAAATTATGGAAGTGGTCCTTGTGGGAGTGCCACATCTCTGCATGGGGATGGCTCTTTTTTAGCTTTTTTTCTGGAATGATCCAGCTCAGTATGTACTTGTGGAGCTCTGAGTTGGCAGAATTCTTAGCATGGCCAGTGATGGATTCCAGGGAGGGAGGTGGCCCAGGCCTGGGTGTGGATTTAGTGCATGGACCCCACGAGGAGTCCAACTGAGAGTCCAAACTCTTCTTCTCTGGGCCTTCTGCCTCCCGCTGCTCTCCCAAGGAAGCACAGGAGGAGATAAAGAAAAGTTAAGGTGATCTACTGTCCAAGTTTGCTCAGACTGTGTCTCCTTGTTTTTTAGCTCTGAAATGCCACAGTCCCAGGGCAACCATAATGGTAGATCACTCTCAAAATGTGAATCATTTTTTTTAGCAGTCAAGTACAATGCATTATAACTTCCTGCTAGGCCCCAAGGTAGGTCCCCAGAAGCCGAGCAAGGACCTGGGAGGGAGAGGGACAGATATGGTTGTACTTTATGGAAACCATTAAAAATGGTCTTTGGCCAAGGGAAGCGTTTGCTGACTCTGGTCACCCAAAGCGCAGGTGTCTTGCTTCTTTTAGACATGGCTGGATGGGGTGGCTGCAGTCCTGTGAGACAGCACCGCTATGGAAAGGCATCCTGGGAATGGAATCTCTCTGCCAGGTTGCCAGGGACTCAGACCCCTGAGGACTGAGAGTAAGGTGAAAAGGGTCCTCAGGGCTCACTGGGTGCTCTTGCTGGACAGACATGAACAGCAGAGGGCCTGCTCTATCTGTCAGGACTCTGCCTTCCATAGCTCCTGTCCCACTCTATGCAGTCAGGGCTGGGCATGGTCCTCTGTGCCCTCATGGCACCCTGTGTCCCCTTTCAAAGGCTTTCCCACAGAACCACAATTGCTTGGTCCTCGAGGATCAAGTCCTGAATCTTCACCAGGCCTGGCAGATGGCTTTTCTAAGGACTTCTCTGGAACCCTAGATGAGGTAAGAGAGCTGTTTGAGATGGATCCTATTCTATCTCTGCACATATATTTATCTGGCTTTTTCAACCAAAATTCGGACTTGGAAATGTAAAACTTGCCTTTAATGAATACCATAAGCTAAAGAACTATATGAGGCTATGGAGAAGTAAACAGAGGCAGACAAACTTATCTGAGAGGCTGTGCCCACAGCCTGGAGCCTGGAGACATAGGGGAAGATGACCCCTGGGGATCTTTGGCTGGAACATTTGAAGTCAGCTGAGGGCTGGGAGAAAGTTGCTAGCTCTGTCTCCAGAGGGTTTCCAGTCCGCACAGGAAACCTGTCCTGACCCTTGAGGCTGAGTAGGTACCCTCCCAGGTGCTCCAGGACTTACTTCTTTTGGAGCCTGCCCTGTGCTGTGGTCTGCTTCCCCATCTGGCTCTCTTCTTCTCCCCAGTGCTGTGGGCGCAGGAAACATCTCTGCTCATTATAGCAGCCTCAGGATTTCATGGTGCCAGGCATGTGACAGGGACTTAATGTGTCTCACTGTGTCATTTTTCCAGCACTGGGAGTGTGCTGCTACACTGTGCTAAGCACTTCACATGCATTGATTTAGTATTCACATTAAGGCCAGTTTTTTTTTTTTTCCATTTAAAAGTTTTTTGGCAAAATGTACATAACATAGGTAACCATTTAACCCTTTGGAGCATACAGTTCTGTGGCATTAAGCACATTTTGCAATCATCACCTTCATCCATCCCTGCAACTCTTTTTATCTTCCCATCCTGAAACCCTGTCCCCATTAAACAACTCCCTGTGCCCTGCCTTCTGTTCCTGGCATTAGACTTTCTGTCTCTGAATTTGAGGACTTCGGGAACTTCAAAAAGTGAAAAAAACCTAGACTTTGTGCCACATGTCTGTAATCCCAGCACTCTGGGAGCCTGAGGCAGGTTTCTGAGTTTCAGTCCAGTCTGAGCAACTTAGCAAATTAGTGAGGCCCTGTCTCAAAATAAAAAATTAAGGGCTGAGAGGCCAGACGTGGTGGCTCATGCCTATAATCCCAGCACTCGGGAGGCTGAGGCAGGAGGATCCTTGTGAGTTGGAGACCAACCTAGGCTACAAAGTGAGCTCAAGGCCAGCCTGAACTGCATAGTGAGACCCTGTCTCAAAAGACAAAAAAAAAAAAAAAAATTAAGGGCTGAGAATGTAGCTCAATGCAAAAGTCTTGGGTTCAAACCCAAATTCTACAAAAAAGAAGAAAAAAAGAGTAAAATAAGTAAAAGGACAGTATTTGTACTTTTGTGACTGGCTTATCTCACTTAGTATCTTCCTTCCCTGTTAAGGCTGAGTAATATTCCATTGTGTGTGTGTGTGTGTGTGTGTGTGTGTGTGTGTGTGTATCCCATTTTAAAAATTTATTTAAATTTAAATTTTTTTTTGTCTTTTTCCTTTTTATCGGTACCGGCGATCGAACTCACGACTGCCTGCTTGCAAGGCAGGCGCTTATGCCGCTGAGCTAAACCTCCAGCCCCCTAAGTTTTAAATTTTAAATGGACACTCAGGATCTTTTTGCATTTGTACTATAGTGAATAAAGATCAGGACTTTTAAAATAATGGAGGCTAAAAGTATTCTCCATGGTACCCCAGTCATAAAATTGTTCAGGGGCAGAAGCAGGTCTTAGCTTTAGGCCTGTTGGATGCTGCTAATCCACACTTCCTTCCATTCACAGAATAAATAACACTCTTAGTAAGGTGTTAGATTGTATTAGTAAGGATACGAAGAGCTGCTGTGTCAAGCGGACCCCATAATTCATTTGACTTAGCAGTGAAACAGTTCATTTCTCATTTATGTTAAGTGTGTTTGAGGATGGTACTGAGGGGCGACGTCTCACCATGGGGTACTTCAGAGTTTGTTCACAGTGAAGGCTCCCATCCTCTAGGGGTTGGGAGTCCTCCGTCTCCAGGTATCGAGAGGAGAGAGAAATCTCGGAGGCAGTTCATCTGTTATGTTTTATATCTAGATGTTCCTTCGGAGCCTTACAGGTGAGGCTTTGGGGAGGTGCTAGGATCATGGAGGAGTGATACCCATCAGTGGATTAGTCCCCTGGTGAATTTATAGCTGAAGATGACATAGGGAAGTGAAGCCTGGTTGGAGGAGGTGGGTATAGGCTGGAAGAGTGTATCTCCTTTCTCCTCCCTTGATATCTCTCTGCTTCCTGCTGCCACGCCATCAGCTCTTTCTTCTTTACCATCCCCTTCTGCAATGCCACCCTGCGTTAGAGCCAGCTAATATGGACTGAAACATCTATAAGCTGTGAGCAAAGTAAATCTTTCTTCCATAGAGCTGCAAGTGTCAGATACGGTGCCTCAGCGACAGGGAAGTAACTAAAACTGCAGCTCAAAAGCTGAAAGTGACCACATGTCATAAGCACAAACCAGTCCCAGGGCCATGCTGGGAGTGGGGGGCCTGGGAGGTGTCATCCCTGGCTGACAGCTGCTCTTGGCAGCTTCTTTACCTTCTGGCATGAATTTTTGGTTGGATCACTTGTGAATCTATCACACCAACAAATACGGTAAAATTTAGAGTGGAATTTTTCATGGACAAAGCCAGAAAAACACCCATGTATTCAGGAGGCCAAGGAGTCAGGGATGAGCAGAAGCATCATCTGAATGCAGCCCTGTCTCTGTTGGTTAATCTCACTTTGCAGCCTCCTCAATGTCATGGGTTATTCTGAAGGTTATTTCATGGGCCGCTTCGGTGTAGAAGCACATTTCCATAGACAGCAGATAAAGATCTCTTAACCTTGTATTTTCTCTTCTATCATCATAAATAGCTCATGCAATGCCATTTCAGTGAGCCTGACAGTTTCTACAATGAGATCTGGATGCAGCAGCCTATCTTCTTGTTATATATAAAAAAGAGTGACAGCATTCATCGTTTACGGTGGCATCAATGAAGTAGCTTGTAGAGGTTCCCACTCTATCCATTCATAATGCCTTTTATGACTTTAGGCTTTTAAACATGGCACTTGGGTCTATTTTTCAAATGTACCACCATTATCAGCTCTGGAAGGCATTCTTCAATATTTCATTTTTCTAAGAATATCTGGACTATCTTAATTCCTATGAGACTTCTCTGTGGGGTGGGCTGTCAGGTATGACTTTCATGTGAAAAAAGAGGAAAGAAAGTGCCTGCTGAATCATTTTATTCTTGGGGATGCTTTCCACTTTTTCTTTGCTGTCTTACTTCCTGAACACAGACCCTATAACACAATAGATCCTACGCATAGCCATCTGCGGTATGTGCAGAAATTAGAGGGGGTTATAACACAGCACGTGATGTGGCCCAATCCTGACCTGGAAATGTATTACCTCTTTGAAGCCACCAGTCTGCCACCAAGAGTCTGGAAATTCCAGTTAAAGCAGATCTCTCCCAGTACTGAGCTGATGAATGGGTAGCTTGCTGAGACCCCACTGCTGATTAGAACACCATCCTAGCTCCTTAGGAAGTGACTTTGGGGACCCAGGTGGAGAATTGCCACTGGCATAGCTCCTGGATGTTTCATTTCTCTGGAGCAAAGTTGTCTCCCATTGGCCACCATTTCATGGCTTTATCCTGGTCTGCAGATATTTTTGCAAGAGCTGGGCAAGATCATGTTCAGATTTGGCTTTAATGGACTAGGAACAGTTTCTCTGGGCAGTGGGTCACTTGGACAGGTGGAGGATGGTCAAGGCAATTACTGAATTGACATAGATAGGATGAGACCTGAGTCTAGCAAAGGAAATAGGTGAACTGCCCTGAACTGCCCATAAGCAACCGTTGAGGACATGTTACCGACATGCCAGACACTCTAAGGATGAGAACGTTTGACCTATTTTAGAAACAGCAAATCTTTTCTCTTGCATGTACTTCTCTAATTACAAATGAGTTCCTGGAGGGTTACCAAGGGTAAATAAAATTGATTCTCTTCACATAGTATTGGAAATGATAAATGTGTTCAAGCAAGGACTTCAAAAGCCTGTTTGCTGATTAGAAAAGGCAAAATAATTGTGAGACAGTGACTAATAGATGTCAGAGATCAAGACAGGATTGATCTCCTTGCAAAAATGCCATAGGTCTGATCTTTTAGAGATAATTACCATAGATATCTGGGTGTTCCATGTTCTACCCTAGGTACATCCAAGGCATTAGGAGGATTCCTGGTTCACTCTGCTCTGGGTGTTCTGCCTTTCTCTTGTGGAGCCCTCTGTTTCCTTGGTGGTAATGACTGGGCCCCATTCACTTGTTCCCTTATGCCTGGCACAGCCTTGGCATGGAGGGGGTATGCTGTGTTCATTCACACATGCCATAGATGAGAAGGGGGTGGCAATTATAGGTTCAGGCCCCAGATGTGACACATATGACTGTCATCTTGGGAAAATCACATAACTTCTGAGAACCTATTTCTACATTTTTAGGGTGTGGGTTATGTCACTGGCAGGATGTATACAAAATGAATATAATGAAGTATTTAGTTTGACTCATAGGAAATTGCAGATATTTACCTTATTAAAACTCAATAAACTGATTTTTGTATGGTTCCACCTATTATCTACTAGTTATTTATTACTGCAAAATGAGTTGCCACTAAATTTAGCAACTGCAAACAACAAACATGTTCTGTCTCACAGCTTGTGTATGTCAGGAATCTAGAATGGCTGAGCTGAGACCTTTGCCTCATGTCTCCAACAAGGCTCTAGTCAAGCTGTGGGCCCAAGCTACTCTTGTCTGAAGACTGACCGGAGAAGTTCTCCAGAGTGATGCAATGTAAGCTCATGTTGCTGGAGGTAGGTGTCAGCTCCCTGTGAACTGAGGGAATGAGATCCTCAAACCCTTGCTGGCTGCTGGTTGGAGGCCACCTCTAGCTTCCTGCTATGTGGACTTCGTCAAAGGCTGCCCCATGACATGACAGCTGGCTTCTCCCAGAGTGACTAGTGAAATGGGGACATTCAAGACAGAGGGCATAGGGCCAGGGATTTAGCTCAGTGGCATAAATGCCTACCTGGCAAGTGCAAGGTTGTGAGTTTGATCACTGGTACAAAAAAAAAAAGAAAATACAGAGGCCATAGTCTGTTTCCGGGAGTGATGTTTTATCACTCCTGCCACATTCTGTTTGTTAGCAGTGAGCTGTCAAGTCCAGGTTCCACTTGATAGAGAGATGTTACTCAAAGATATTGAAACCAGGAGATGGGGACATTGATGGCCATCTCAGGAGCTTCCTGGTACACCACGTGACACAGTGTGGAGTCTGGCACACAGATCTCAAGGAACAGTAAAAAACAGGGGAACGAGTTGCAGTACTGGAAGTATTTCCATTTGTATCTTAATTTAATTGGGATAGGGCATTTCTTCTGTGAAATGACGTGGATGGAATAATCTGGGGTAGAAATTCGCAATGGCAGCCCTCCCGAGAACTCCTTTCCCATGGAATGAATGCCTTTGGCGTGCTCTTTCTTGCACTCCTGAGCTTATCTTGCAGGTAGACTCTGGGGCTGTCTTGTCAACAGATTCTGAGGGTTTCTTCCTCTCTCCCTCTCTCGTTCCTTTCCTTCTGTCTGTCTTTCTTTAGTTCTTTTTTTTTCTTCAGTTTCAGTGACTGAATCAGACCATTCACAGTGAGCTGCAACCCCATCCCTTTTTATTTATGTTTTTTTTTTCTTTTTTTTCACTATATGATTCAGGCTGGCCTTGAACTCACTTTGTAGCCCAGGCTGGCCTTGAACTCTTGGAGATCCTCCTGCCTCAGCCTCCCAAGTGCTGGGATTACAGGCATGTGTTACCATGGCCGGCTTTTATTTTTATTTTGAGACAATGTCTCACTAAGTTATTAAATTGCCCAGACTAGGCTCAAACTTAGGTTCCTCCTCCCTCAGGCTTCCAGAGTGCTGAAATGACAGGTGTTGCCACTTCATCCAGTTGAGGGGCTTTTCAATGCCCAGGGCAAAGCCTGGGGTTGGATGGAGATGCCAAGAGACAGGTAGAGGGGTAAACTAGAGCTGAGTTGCCTGACCCCGGAAGGTTGGAATGTGGCGTGGTCTGTGAGACCCGGTGTCAGTTTAGGGTCCAGTTTAGGGACAGATCCTTCTGAGAGTAGATGCTGGAGGAGTGGAGGGAAGGAGAAAGGGGAGCTCATTATAGCTGCAGGTACAGGGTTCCTTAGGATGGCCAGGTGTTTTCTGAGCGTACTTGTTATGCTCTCAACTTTGTTTGTATCAAGGAGGAAGCGGCTGGGGCAGAGCCAGTTAGTCACAAGGTTTAGGAAAATTACTGGAGCTGATACTCTGACATTTTTAAGCCACCACTTGTTTTGTGTGTCCTGGCTCTCTGCTAACTTCTTTTGAGTGAGATCTCCCCTGTACTCACAGGAATTGGAGGAAGTGAGAACTCGGCCTTCTCTATCACCAGTAAGATTTAGAAATAAGGGGATTGCCCAATGCCACCGAGAGTGAGCTGCAAGTCTACTTCTGCCATTCCTGGGAGGAGGAACATGCTGCAGATAGATCATCAGTATCTGGGTTGCTGAAGAATGCACCATGGTACTGTGCCCAGTGTCTTCTCTGGGTCCTTAAACTTAGTTACCTTCCCCGATGGCTTCATTATAACCAACTGAGTCTATCCATGTGCATTAGCCTGTGGGAACTGTGTAACGGGAAGGTGTGAGGTGCCCCATCTCTCTTCCCTGCTCGCTTGTGGGCAGGTCTTTCCCACATTTCTCTAGTGGAAGCAATCATACCCAGCCTGAGCTGGATACCTAGTGGGTGTCATTGCCTGTGTGGCCCCTTGTGGATGGTGGCAGCCTTTTAAAGTCCTGTACCAAGGACTATGAGTTGGATTCCAGGCTCAGCTGGAAGGAGTTCTGGCATTGATTAGCCATCCCCGCCATGGGTGAAGGAGCCTAGCAGGATGCACACAGGTTTTGTAAACCCTGTTCTAAGGCTTCCTGTGGCGTTTAAAAGTGATAATGCAGGGGTCTGGGGATTTAGTTCAGTGGCATAAGCGCCTGCCTTGGAAGCAAGCTAGTCGTGAGTTTGATCCCCGGTACCGACAAAAAAAAGTGATAATGCGTAAAAGTTCTTTATACCTGGTTAGTGTCGGGACACACCCGATATTTTTTTCAGTTCATTCTGACGTGATTTATAATTTGGCTAGCTCCTCATTTGGAAAACACTGGCCAGGTCATAGCAAGTGTCCAGGGGGCACCCCAAAGTGTTGGCCCCCAACTGTTTCTGAGCCCCATTGACCCCACTGGGTATCCCTGACATGCATAGTTGTAGAAGTAACTAACCCCAAATTCTGGGCCACCCAAGCCAGGGAGAGGACATAAACACAGCAAAGGTATTAACTTGGTGTATTTACACCCCCAAGTACTTCACTGTCATCAGGAGCAGCCCCTTCATGAGATATAAGTAATTTGTGCAGGCTGATCCCGGTTTTCTCATTAATATGCAAATGAGGCATGCCAGTTGTTAGGTTAGAAGAAAGCTGTCATGTTTATTGTGACAGATTTAATGGATGTGTTTGGATTGTGCATTCAATGTGTTTTCAAGAGCATGTCTTATCTTTGTTTAGGCAGTAAATCAAAAATGTAAACAACAATTCATTAGCATCTGTCAGAAGCGCAAAGCCACATTGTTTCACTTGACAATCTTCCCAGAGGTGGGGAAAAAATACCTATATCTGACTTATTCAATATTAGTTAGGAATTGTCCTGTGTTTTCCCCTCTTTTTTCTCACCAATGTGTAAGCAGGGACTGAAGCAGCAGCTCTGCTTGGAGAGCTTTGAGAATCACAGGGCCACTGCCAGGGCCAGACAACTCTATCCAGATGCACCTCATGCTGCCTGCATGGCCCTGTAGCCTCAGAATCCTCCACAGAGACCAGGGGTCTGGCATGGGTCTTGTTGAAAACAAAATCAGGTAGGGGATTGTGAATTGTCTCATTCCACAAAACTTCACAAGCAGCCTGCTGGGAGAAAATAGTGGAATGCAGGCATATATTAGAAAAATAAACTGGGTGTCAAAGAGCATGCCTATAATCCCAGCTCTCAGGAGGCTGAGGCAGGAGGGTCACTGTGAGTTTGAGGCCAGTCCGGGCTACATAGTGAGACCCTGTCTTTTAAAAAAAAATGTGAAAAATAAGATTAGAGAAACTTGGAATATTGCAATATAATTAAGGGGGAAAATAATTCAGATTTTTTTTCCCCCTGAGACATAGTCTCCTTATGCAGCTCAAGCTATCCTTGAACTCACTATGTAGCCCAGGTTGGCCTCCAGCTTGAGGCCATCTTCCTGTTTCAGCTTCCCACGTGCTGAAATTACAGATGTGCATCACCATGCCCAGCCAAACTTTAATATTCAATTTTCCATGTGGTTTTTAAATTTGGCCTGCAGACTTAGCTCTGAGCTTCCTGAGGGCCAAAGCAAAAAGAAGGACATTTGAAATTATAAAACTCCCTTTTCCTTTAAAAAATGCAATCTATCTAAAACAACAACTTTTAAAAAACAGTAGTGGGGGAGGATAGACTATTACCCTATTTAGGAGAAATGAGTATTTGCCTGAGACTTGATGCTAAGCACTTCATAATAGCTAACTGAATTGCGCAGCCCTGGGGCCTCTCGCAGGTTCGGAATTCACTGGCCTTGTGTGGTGCTCAGTAAGGATCTGCGATGGAAGCACAACTCGAATCCCCCTGAATTCTCCCTTCTTTTCTGACTTCTCATCAGCGCTTGTACCTGTTCCTCAACTCTTGCCCCTGTTCCTTTTCCTTTCAAGATAAACTTCTGGGAAGGGCTGTTCTCCTGGTTTGTGTCCTCTCTTTCCTTTGGTCCTCCCCCTGCCCCAGCTCAGGCTACCCTTGCCCAAGCCCTGCTCCCTGCCTAGGGCTCCCTTCTCTTCCTCAGAGCTTGATTTCCTGGTTTCCTTGCTGTCTGAGGATGGCTCTTGGTCATCTGCTCCTCTTCCTGGGTCCTCCTGCTTCTTTACTGGTGGCACTGTTTGCATTTTAGCCTTTTTCAAATATTCATTAGTGTTATGGTGTCTAGGTGCGCTCCCCCCCGGCCTCATGCAATCATGGATGCAGCTGAAGCTAGCATTTGTGACTGGTTCTTTGTGTAGTACTGGGATTGGTGATGTAAGTGCTACACCCACCCATGGTGGAACCAGTGTAAGTGTGGGAAGAAGGTGTGTTTTCTCTCTTTTGCTTTGTTTGATCTTGCTATTTGCAGTGGCCTTCAATGGCTGCCCCACCATGCCATCCTGCCTTGGAGCCAGCTGAATATGGACCCCCAAACTGTAAGAAATAAACCTTCTCTTCCTTGACTTTGGGTGTCAGGTAAGTAACTAAGACAATTAGTGACTTCTCTGCTGAGGTCCCTGGATGGGTCACTCTTTCTTGGTTTCTTCTTCTAAATGTCAGTAATGCACATGTATTACTGGGAACCCCTGAATGGACACTGCCTGATGCCAGTGCCCCAGAAAGAACATGGAGATATCTGGTCTCTGCCTTTCCCAAAGGGTGTTTGCCTGACCTCCTGACCTCCTCTGCAGCTTGTCACTCCTGCCTTCCTAAGCAGCACCCTGCTCACCTGAACATGATACTTTGCATCTAAAAACACTTATCTGGTTCTGCATGTTATTCTCCCCTCTCCCTCTTCAAAATTTTGGAGTCCAGAAGTCCAAGATCAAGATGGTGGCAGATCTAGTTACTGGTGAGGCCCTGATTCCTGGTGTAAAGATGGAACTTTCTCATTGTGTCCTCATGGGAAGACAGCAGAGAGAAAGAAAACTCTCTGTGTCTCTCCTCATAAAGATCCTGATTCCCTCATGAGGATTTCACTCCATGACCTGGTCCTTTCCCAAAGGTCCTACTTCACAAACATTCAGTCAATAATAGCTCTCAGTGCTTTGTAGAAATGACTTTGAAAAAAGGTGACTGACTCCCTCTTAATCCAGTATACTCTGCAGTATTTCTGGCCTTCTCTGTGGCTTCAACAGTGAGCACTGCCTTCTCTTACAACCTTCTTTCCTGTGGAGGTCCTGTGACTTTACACCTTCTGGTAGCCTAACCTCAATGGATGCTTCCTTCCGAGTAGCTTTCCCACTGTGTGCTCTTTTAATTGGGGTCCTGTGTCCTAAATCTCCTCCTGCTTAGTCTGTTTGGGTGGTCTCAACACTTCTCTAGACTTCATTTCAGTTCCCTCCACTGTGCAGATTAGCCTCAATGTCTAATCCTACCCTGTCTTCTGAGAAGGAAGCAGCCTCCTCTACGTTGCTTCCAGTGGAGCTGGGTGTCTTCTGTCCCAGCATCTCTTTCAGCAGCTTCCAAAGGCACTTCATGCAACTCATCCCTCCCCTTGCCTTGCTCTTTCCTGCTTTAATCCTTAGGTCAGGGATCATCATCTTCAGAAGACTCCTTGAGGGCCTTGTTAGCGCCCTGTGTTTATTTCTTTTGCATTTTATTTTTTTTTATTTTTGAAAGTATGCAACAGAACAAGTCAGAATAAAGCCAACTAAGATCGTACAGTGAAATTGGTACAGAACTTCACAGCAGGTTACCGGGATAACAGTAATAAGTATCACAGTATATTTTGTTATCTTTATAATAGTTGTTCTTTCAGTCACGTATATCAAAATGAGATGAAATATAGAACACTATAGAACTTATCAAAACAGAATATTGAATAGAGCATACCATTAATTAGAAAAGAGCAAAAGAGTAATAAGAATATTTGCCTTCAAAGAAATGGTAGAAGGAAGTCCCCCTTATTTGCTATGGTCAACCTGCCAGGAGATGCTCAGATTTCTGGTTCCCATTTGCTAATGGGTGGGGGTGGGGGGTGGGGGGGAGGAGCAGGAGGATAGGGGAAGTGGGATATTTGACTCTAGGCTATGTAGCAGTAGCTTCACCATTGCTAAGCAGAGAGGCAGGATGGTCATTTGTTTTCACAGTGCCCTCATTTCCAACATGGCGTGAATCTCAGGAGACACTGCTGGTTCTCCCCCTGGAAGGGCTGCAGTGGGCCATACTGCTGCCGTTTACCAGAGAGGAGAGGTGCTTGCTTGACTTCCCAGAGTCCTAAGTTCCAACATGGCGTGGATCTCAGGAGACACTGGTAGTTCTCCCCCTGGAAGGGCTGCAGTGGGCCACAGTGCTGCTGCTTACCAGGGAGGGGAGGTGCTTGCTTCCCTGTGTTTATTTCTACCTGGGCATTTGTCCCATTATTGTGGTTCAGTGTCCCTGCTCCAGGTAGGGACCAGCCTCTCATCTTGCTTCAAGCCTGGCACACAGTGGGAACTCAGTGATGGATGATTGGGAGTTTCTGGACCTCATGCCTTCTTCTCAAACAATCCTCCCATCTCTGACTGTGTATGTTTTCTAGTGCTCAATTGGGGAGTGGACATCACCAGCAGTGTGACAGCTGTGGACATCAGGGTTGGGGTAGTGTGAAGGTGGCACAGAGGGTCCATATCTTTAAGGATGAAGAGTGTAGCAGAGGACCCTCTTCACAGCCTACAAGGCTGTGGCAAGTCCTGAGTGGGGGACACTTGCACAAATCACCCCAAACACAAAAGGTTTCCTGACTTCCCATTCCCAAGTCCTGCCCTTTCCCCCTAGGGGACTAGAAAACGTAGCAGGGCCTGTTAGAGAGGGTTGGGGGGGGGGAGAAGAAGGTTAAGAATCCCATCAATATTTAAACTGGGATCCAAAAGGGATGGACCTTTCAGCAACACTTGAAATCTAGCTCCACATTTAGTGGGAATCAAAGTAATTGATGAATTTGCACTGGAGACACAGGATCACATAAATAAAGAGCTATGTGTCCTAGAAATAGCATTCCTGGATTTCTTTTTTTTTAACATAAAGAGCAACATGTAATGCCCCCTCCCCAGAGGGTCCACATCAAGCGATTAGGAAACTGGAGAGAACTGGATGATGAAAATGTTTATTCAGAAATCAATAGATTTATCCTAAAAGAGGTTAGAAATCACATGAGTAAAAGCTGGTCCCTCTGCAGCCCCTAGAGTTGCTCTAGGCAAGGGAGGCTCAGGGTAGTAAGAGGTTAAGGTATGGATTTTAACTCTGAATTTGAAGGAAGACCCCGGGGTGAGCTTTTCATTGTGTCGACTAAAAATGTTTTAAAAATCAATATAATAGTATATAAAAGGATCTTCTAAAGATTGAGTCAGTCCCATCCACCAGCAAGCAGGCAAAGGAAGGCAAGGAAGAGGAGGGTGTTTAATCCTGCCAGGCTTGCAGCTAATGAGGTGGGAGGATTTGGGTGATTCTTGGGGCTCGTGGAGAAACTGTTCCTAAAGAGTGCTAATTGCTTCTGCAGGAACAGGTGATACAGACCTGGCCTTGCCATCAGTGGCATTTTTTTGCCCAGAGACAGAGATCACACAATTTCCTTGACCCCAAATGGATCCAGGTCATAAATTACACAGTCATATAATAATTATGATAATAACAAAAACTCATTCAACAAATATGAACCAAAGCTACCATAAATCAAGAGTTGAGCTTTCTGCCATAAGGATAGATGCAAAGTTCACGAGGCCAGAACTTTGCCCTATGACTTTGATGTAGTGGCTTTTCAACTTTTTAACCTTGACCCATTAGCACAAATGCATATTACACTGTGATTCAGTGCACACTCATATACTTTGTGGAATCCTGTAATCCCTGCACTCTAGGAGGTTAACACGGGAATACCAGAAGTTCAGTCCTAGCCGGGGCAACTTATTGAGACTCTGTCTCAAAACAAAACAAAAAATAAAAAGAGGGCTGCTCTGTGAGAAGGCCTGAATTCAGTCCTCAATATTGCAAAAAAGGTGCCACCTTCCAGGGTGGGAAAAGGTCAAGGTCCTCTGATGTGGGTAGTAGGGAGGATGCTATGGAAGAGGTGACATTTGAGCCAGGTCCTGAGGTGATGCTTCGCATTTAGATAAACTGAGATGGGAAAAACCATGTTTATGGTAACCTATAACTTTTTCTGACTAACATATTAGGTAAACCCTTGTCAAGAGCTTTCCCACAGGTAACTATATTGGATCATCCTAGCCTCTTTGTGACCTGCCTAGACAAGGTATTAGTCACATTTTAGCCATACAGAGACTGAGAGTCAGAGGAAGAAAGGACTTTGTCCCTGCCACAGCTCCTGGGCTGTGGCAGGGCCAGGCATGAGCTGGAATTTGCACGATCGCAGCTGCTGCAAGGCAGCAGCAAGAAACCTTGCGTGAGTCTCTGCGTGGCTCTGGTGACTGACAGCTAAGGCCCCAGCCCTTTCCTTCACGCAGTCTTCCGCTGTGGCACTGACTGATGGGCCTTGGTGTGACAACTAGGTGGGCCCTCTTCTGGCTTCCTCTGCAGGGACACCTGAACTTGGAAACCTTATGCATCACATCCAGACTCATGGATGACCATCTTGCTTTTCTGGAGACTCATCTCTCTCTCCTGGAGATGTAATCTAAACTCCCAGCCTGGGCATGGTTAAAATCACACCTTTCTGCTCTCCACTATGAGATCTGCTCTCTTGGCCCAAGGATTTAGCTCAGCAGCACAGTGCCTGCCTGGTAAGCGCAAGGTTCTGAGTTCACTCCCCGTACCAAGGAGGAAGAAGGAGAAGGAGAAGGAGAAGGAGGAGCAGGAGCAGGAGCAGGAGCAGGATCAGAAAGGAGAAGAAGAAAAAAAGATCTGCTCTCTGTCATCCACCAGCTTCATCTATTTGACTTTCTTTCTCTCAAGAAACTTACAATTTAATCAGGAGTCCCTAATAGTACACACATTCTAAATTGCAATCATTTATTGCATCTAGCCTGGGGCTTTTCTGTCTGTTAGAAATATCAGGGTTATTTCCTTCTTTTAAGAGTTTACGTTAAAAAAAAAACTTTACAAATAATGTTTGCTGTTTAATGTTCTCCCCTGAAATATCAATCTGCAAAAAAATAGAAATCCTTTTTTACAATTCATCTTAAGGATAGAGTTCCAGTTTCTTATAGTGTAATGAATGTACTGCAGATAATGGTCCAATAGTGCAAACGAAAGGCACATATAATCAAAATGATAATGGAGCGTATTGTACTGCTTGTATAATAAAATCCATACCAATATGGAAATCATATCTCAAGGCAACATTCCTCTCTTTGATTTTTGTAATAATTGTACATGTAAGAGCAGGGCAGCGAGAAGTGGGGGGAACAGAGGCTTTTATTGCTTCATTAGGCAGCTGGCATCCTGATGGTCCAGCCTGTCAACAGCCGTCCCTTAATTTCCAAGGGAACTTCTCCTCTTCCTGCAGAAATGATTTACTGTCCATGTCAGCTCTCTCCTCAGCCTGTTCTCTGGGAAGAGTCACAATTACATGAAATGGGCTTGCAAGGCCCATTTGGTTCAGCACCTTCCGCCTGCTGGGTCACTGGATCTCCAGGGTTGCAGTGCCATGAGGGTTTTGAAGGGAGGGAGGCCTTCCTGAGTGGAGCCTTAGGACCTTGGCCTGATTGTGCCTCCTGGGCCAGCTGTGAGTGGGGCTGTGTGAGTGAGAGCCTGAGTCTCACAGAGTGGTGGTCAGCACACAACATCTCCGAGGAAACATTTACTCTGCAGTCGCACTGACTTGAATATGACCGTGGCCTTGACCTCTCTGAGCCACAGAAGCAGCAGCATCACATCCACTGCTCTTTCCAGTCTTGGAGGGTCCATTCTGCCATGTGTGCGAATGAGGTGGGAAGGAGCAGGTCTGGTGGTCTGGAGGGAAACTTCAGAGACTGGGAATGCCCTGCTCGGTGTCAGCCTCGGCCTCTCCTCCCCTCACCCTCTCCTGTGATCAGCCAGGCCTCCATCTGACCCCTTTGTCCATGGCCCCTCCTCGCTTAAGGCTTTGGGCACAAATATGGCAACTCTGCCCTACAGGAACACCAGCCTCATCTTGGGTCTGCATAGGGCACAGTTAATGACAATGACATCCACACTAGCTGGCGTATGCATGATTGTATTATCCCTGTGGTTTCTTCAATAGCCCCTATAGAGAGACATTTTGTTATCCTTGTTTTACAGATGGGGACACTGAATTCCTGGCCCAGGTCACAAAGCTGATAGGCAGTGGCCAAGTGGGAGCCCAACTACTGACGATGTCAATGTTTCCCGGTGTCCTGGGTACAAGGCAAATCAGGTTTGTGCAGCCGATGTCTGAGAAGCGGATGCTGAGACAAAGAGTCTGGGAGTGACTCCTGGGATCACAGTGACCTTAAATCTAGTTCCCGAATGGTGTGCCCCTGACTACTTTCCCTGGCCCAGTGGGCCCCAGGATCACGTGTTTTGTGATGCTGGACAGGGTGGGCTGGACCTGGCAAACAGAGCCCCCATCACTGTGTGCAGGGGATATGTGTAGGTACCAGATCTAGGAGAGGACAGGTGGAAGTTAGAAAGGCCAGAGCTGCAGTGGAGGCCATGGAGGTGGCCCTGGTGGGTCCTATGGTATCTGGCACTTTTCCAAGTTTACCTATGACCTGTTGCAGCTGGAAGAAGTTGGGGTAGAGGAACCATGCAGATGGGGACCATCCTGGGCACGGTTCTCTGGGGTTGAGAGGTTACCTTTTGGAGGTGTCATCATTTCCTAATCCTGACCTAGGGATACCACTAGGGCGCTAGTGCTGTCTGAGCCCTCACTGTGCACCAAGGCCCAGAGAGGGAAGGATACCCCTACGACACCTAGCAAAACAAGGCAGAGGGGACTTAACAGAAGCCAGAGCCCTATTTTTAAAGCATTTGGCCAGAATTTCAGGGACTCTGATTCGAGGGTTGTCTACAGAGCGATCCCAACACTTGCACACAAACCCAGGCCCTGGGAGAGGGGCCCAGCCGCCACCTTGTTGCCTTTCCCATGCCAAGTCCACTCAGATCTCACAGACCCGGTCTTTACAGGCAGACAGAAGACAAGAGGTTCGGTGGTGAGATGCTCACCCCTCCCAACCAACCCCACTGAGCTTAAGTCTTGGTTTCTACCGGTTTCTATGGCCTTGACCAAGGCGCTGGCCCTTTCTGAGCCACAGTGTCCTTTGGTAGAAAATGTGGGTTAACAGGAACGATTCCTGCAAGGAGGCGTGAAGAGGACAGAGTGAGTGTGCCAGGTAATGAACACCGGCCTTTCGCACTCCAGGGGCCTCAGCCATCTGTCATCTGGCAGGGACAGCAGGCTCACCTGCCTGGGCGGCTGACCTGCTCAGGGAGGTGAGGGCGATTGCAGTGAGCAGGAGGGGGAGTGGGGTGGGATGGGCATCCTGCAATCACGCCGCACCTGCCGGGTGCTTGGTGCCATTAGGACACGTACTGTGAGCCAGCGAAACAGCCTGCTGACGCCTCCTAGCTGCACATCTTTTTGGGAATTACCCAGGGCCACCTTGTCCAAGGTCACGCCCCTTCCCCAAAGGTAGCTGCCCCCAGTGTCTGGCCCATGGTGGGAAGCACAACACCTCAGAGCCCCATGCTTTCTGGTCACTGCCCGGGATCACGGTGGCGACTGTGTCACTGTTCCAGTTCTCCTGTGGTCTAACCCTTACCTTCTGCCGATGCTGACCTTGAGAGCTGCTTACCAAGCCTGTGGCACGTACGTCTCAGAGTCTCCTAGTCAGTCTCCTGACACTGCCCTGGGATGCTGTCCTAGCCTCTTCACATCCTCGAGCTCATTTACATAACTGGAATTTCCCAGTAGTGTAACCTTCATTCGTAAAAGAAGACAGTGGGAACACAGAACTAACTAACGTCACACAGTCACTGGCTGCACTTTTTCACTTTGAGAAAACCATACAATAACAGTTCGTCAGGAAGCCCAGATGTGAACCATGGGGCTGTTTCCCCAAGTGTTCTGAGGAATCTCTGCATCAGAATCACCTGGGCTGCAGTAGGAGCAGATTTCCAGGCCCCGATGAAGTCAGAATCTCTGGGTGGAGCTCAGGAATCTCCAAGTTTAATAAGCAAACCAATGTGGGCGTCCTGAACTTGGGGGGAAGCTTCCCCTGCAGAGAATCTGGAAGAGACACTGGGGATCATCAAATGCTTTTGGCTGCAGTTAAGGAAATAGGGCTTTGAGAGGCAGGTCATCTTGTCCAGGTTCATGAAGGCATCAGAGAGAGCTGGGTCTGGACTCGCATTTCCCAACTCCTAGGCAGACAGGTTTTTAATACTAAGTGCAGACACTGATTGTGTACAGGACAAGTGTGTAGACACTATTTATCTGCCGCCTATGGACAGAAAGCCATTTTTTGGTATTTTTTTAAAAAAGGTACACAGGGGCTGGGGATTTAACTCAGTGGCATAAGTGCCTGCCTTGCAAGCAGGCAGTCGTGAGTTCGATCCCCGGTACCGATAAAAAGGAAAAAGACAAAAATAAATAAATAAATAAATAAAATAAAAATAAAAAGGTACACGATCTTGGGACTGAGGTTGTAACCTAGTACATGTGAGGCCCTGAGTTACAAATCTATTATGGAGGGAGAAAATAAACTCTTCTTTTTTATTATGTAAAGTGCAAAACCAAAGCTTATCATTCTGACCATTTTTGTTTTTTGAGACAAGGTCTTGCTATGTAATTTAAAGCTGGTCTTGAACTTACTCTATAGCCCAGAATAGCCTTGAATTAGTGGTAATCCCCATGCCTCAGCCCCCCGAGTGCTAGAATTATAGTAATGTAGCTCCATACCCAAAATTCTAACCATTTTTAAGTATACGGTTTATATTATTAAATACATTCAAGTTGCTGAGCATTATCACTCCTCATCTCTAGAGCTTTTTCATCTTAAAAAACTAAAACTTTGTCCCCATTCGATACTTTTTAGTTTTTCTTTTCCTGGCCCTTGGCAACCACCATTCTGCTCTCTATGCCTACTAATATGAATTTGGCTTCTCTAGACAACTCATAGAAATGGAATCCTATATTATGTATCCTTTGTGACTGGTTTATTCACCTAGCTTAACGCTCTCATGGTTCCTCTCCGTTGTATCGTAAGTCAGTTCCCTTTATTCTAAGTCTGAATAATATTCCACTGCATGTATAGACCACAATTTGTTTATCCATTCCTTTGTTGTTGGTGTTTGTTTATTGATTCCATTTGGATCGTTTCCACCGGATGGGTGTTGTGAATGATGCTGCTATGAATGTTGGTTTACAAGTATCTGTTTCAATGTCTGCTTTTATTTGTTCCAAATATATCCCCAGATATGGGGATCATTTGATAATTCCATGTTTGCGCTTTGAAGGAGCTGCCAGTCTGTTTTTCACAGCAGCCGCACTGCTTTGCATTCTCACTAGCAGTATGTGAAGGTTCCAATGTGTCCACGTCCTTACCAACACTTGCTCTGTTGTTTTTGATAGTAGCCATCCTCAAGGGTGTGAAGCAACATCCCACTGGGGTTCTTTTCTTTCTTCTTGGTACTGGAAATCGAACTCAGGACCTTGTGCTTGCCAGGCAGGCACTTGTGCTGCTGAGCTCTATCCCTGGCCCTCCCTTTCAGTATTTTAAAACACATCTACGGAGTCTATTTCTCCCATAGGCTGCTTATAAAATCTCAGCTGGGGGCCTGGAGCTCCAGAGCCACTTTCGATGGGAGGCGCTCCATCCTCAGGCTGCCGAGGGGGCATCTCCACCCTGCTGCAGTGCAGAAGTGTGGGGAGGAGGCCTGGCTGGGCAGTGGCCACTAGGCTTTGAGCCTTAGCCCTCTTGTCTTGGCTTCAGATGAGTCACTGACTTTTTGGGGGTTGGCTTCCTCTATCTATGTGTTATCTTTCTGGAGCTGGGACAAAATACCTCCTAAGAAAAGCAACTGAAAGGAGAAAAGTTTTTTTTTTTCCTCACAGTTTCAGAAGTTTTGGTTCATGGTCAGCTGGCACCAAGATGGGAACATCATGGTGGAAGGCTGCAGTGGAAAAAGCTGTTTGCCTCATGGCGGCTGGGAAAAAGAGAGAAGAAGATGAACAAGGAGAAGGAGAAGAAAGGAACGAAGGAGAAAAGGAAGAGGGATAGTAAAGGGTCTGTGCCTCCCCGCTTCCTTCTCCTGCTTTACACCATCAGGGTGGTGCTGCCCACATTCAGCGCGGGTCCCCATCAGTTGTGTCCCCCATGCCAGTGGCCTCTGGACACATCCTCACAGACCCACCCAGAAGTACACTTTACTCATTTTCTAGGTGTTTCTCGATCCAATCACATTGATAAGATTAATCAGCACACTCCATACATGCAATGGCCCCTTTCCTAGTTCCAGCATCACACAGATATAGCTGGTGGCACTTGCCCGGCTTGTCTGACTTAACACACATGATGGCTAGGAAGTTGATGTGCAGTTTCCTTCGAGGGACTGGTGGAAGCATCCAGACTCCGAAGGAGGTAAAGCCAAGGCTGGCAAGGCCTCTCACTGCAGCGGGGGAGAGGCTTATGTATTAAGACACCGTGGCCAGAAGATATGACTTCACCAATGGGCCTGAATCAAATTCGCATGATGGAGGCCCATGTGGCTGTTGCTGAGTCTCACCTGAGCCTCTCCAAGCAGGAGCCAAGGTAGATCTAGAAGCTGTTGGGTTGGGATAGCTTTCACAGGTCAATCAGTCTGGATTTAAGAAGGTGGGATCCACTACCCAGGGCTTCTCGAACTGTGATATGCCTGCGAATCACCAGAGCTCTTGTTATTTTGCAGATTCTGACTCAGCAGGTGTTAGTGGGGCCTGAGGTCCTGCCTGGCTGACTGTTTCTCATGGATGCTAATGGTCCCTGTCCAACCTTGAGTCTTAAGGATCTGGATGATCTTTTTCCTCAGCCCTTCAGGCCTCTCTGTCTACCTACTCTTTCAGATGGTCTTTCCCTGCGGGCAGCTCTGACAGAGCGTGGCGTTACAGTTTCTACTGCTGTGGTCCTCCTGCTGCTAAGGATGTTTTCATTTACTGCATACTGTTTTTCTAGAGCACCAGCTCTAAGGAGGGGAATGGGGCTCCCCAACCCTTCACATCCCTGGAGGATCAGTGCAGTGCTGTGCTGCGATGCCTTCTCAAACTATTTGTTGGAGGAACAAGAATTACAGCCCTTCTTAAGTGTGAAACTTCACAGTTCACAAATGCTTAATTCATTATCTACCATTTATCTTCCCGTGAAACCAGCGGTTCTTCTAGGCCTATGTATGTGCTGGGTGTGAATTTTCTCGTTTTTATAATTTTAAACTGTGAGTTCCATAGGGCAGGATTTGGCCTCCCTGTAAAAAACAGGAAGTGACTGGACAAATCTTAAGAATGCTGCCCAAAGTAGGGATGATAACAAGCCTGGGATTTGTCTCCTGGTTTCTGCCACCATCTCCCTAGGGGAGAGTTGAGGCCACCAAAGAGGAGGGTCTTTGGGTGCAGACAGTGGCTGCTCTTTCTCCCTGGGCCATCCCCCCATGACTAGCTAGTGTTTCCAGGTGCTAGACCTGTGGGCCTTGCTGCCACCATCTTGCCTGGGTCAGTGTTTATGGCACAGGTGACAGGCACGTGACTTCTTTCCTTGTTTTTGCGCTGCAGAGTAACAGCTGAGAGGATCGATTTCTGATCCTGGCTCTGTTGCATCTGACTGTGCGGGCCCCTGAACTTTGGCTTCTTCTGTAAAATGATGCTATGGACTCATCTGGGCCACTGGGGCTGTTGCGAGTTCACTCCAATGGCTCTTTGTGAAGACATCTTGTGCATGTCAAGGGGCATACATGCTGCTTGCTAATCAAGAGTGCATGCTGTAAAACAGAATTGCTTTTTTGTGTGTAAAGTTTGGGCATTTTCTCAGAGGCGCTGTCATGCATGATTGTTTCAGCAGCTCGTTTATTTGTCTTGCTGGGTAAAACAGTAAGACATGAACCCTGTTGAAGCCATCAGCAATCTCCTCCTAGCTCTAAAAGTTGATTTCCTTTGTTGTCCTTTTATCTCCCAAGGCTTAGCCTGAGTCATCCAACATGAGGATGGCAACTTGGAGTTAAAAGTTAATTATTCTTCTTCATCGTATTGAAGACGCTTAATTTTTTTCTAGTGATTTATTCTGCTTTGTAATTATAGATGTGGTGATTAGAATGTCTTATGTTCTTCATTACAGATTTTTAAAAGTACGATTTATCCCCATCACTGATTTAAAATTCTTCCTTTATAAGTTTTTATTTCTGTTTTTGTGGCAGTGTTTAGGGACTCTGGCCGAGCCCAAAGCTTCTATGGGGGCTATTAGAGTTGCTGTGTACATATATAATTAAGGAATTTCAAAACACAAATTACTGCCTTTGGGGCCAATAGCTGGCATAGTTAGCATCTATCATGTCAGCTCTTGAGATGGTGCTGTGTGTTTGGTGAAGTAAATTAACATACAACAACTTTGTTTAAAATAATGCTCAAATTTAAGATGTAGCAAGACGCAGGAAAAACAAACAATAGAGTCATCCAGGGAGACCAAAATCACATATTTAAAGGAAGAAAGAATCCGCCCCTGGCACCTTGCATCACTTGTGGATTTCTACACAAAGCCGTCCAAGGGCTCAGTCCCTCGTCACCTCCTTTTGTTTCTGTCAAAACTTCTGTTCTGTTTGCATCATGTCTGAACAGACCTTGGCCTCGGAAGGCAATTTGGAGCCTCATCTGTATCATATACTTTATCCTTTGGAAATTTATTGTCATAGAGACAATAGAAGAGCATTTTTGGGTTTGGAAAACAGGAGGGAAATCTCCCAGGCGCCCAGTAGTTGAAGAAGAGCTGTCTTAAAGCCCAGCTCAGTGGGAGACCAGCCTCTGGCTTTTATGTCCAAGCTGGGACTCTTGGCCTGGAACGCCTGCTTCTGATTTTAAAAGTTGGTCCCTTCCCAACATTATAGCGTTAAAAGATTTTTTTGCCACCAATAAAACCACATTCAGGGATAATGTTCATGCTTTTAAAAATTCAATTGTCCTTTGGAGCCCAGTTAATAGGAGCACATGTCTTTAAAACAGATGTATCTGTGGTCCGATGCTGAGATGGGGAAGGCACTTGTGATTGGGATGGGGGTAGAATCTTCCTAATCTCACTAAGTAGGCGAGATGATTTTATTTTGCATGCAAAAGTCAAAAATGAATTGATGTCATGCCATCTGGCAATAACCACTACTTCTGTGGGATTTATTCATAATGATTCATCTGTTAAAAAAAAGTAAACTGGAGGCCGGTGTTGTGGTACACACCTGCAATCCCAGCACTTGGGAGGATAAGGCAGGAGGATGCTATGAGTTCGAGGCCAGCCTGAAATACATGGCAAGACCAGATCTCAGGGAAAATAACAATAATAACAACATAAATTGAAAACCTTACTCTGTTGCCTTTTTCCCTTACTTTCTGGATACCTGAGCACATGATTTTTTTTTTCTGCACCGGGGATTGAACTCATGACCTTGTGCTTACCAGGCAGGTGCTTATGCCACTGAACTAAATCCCTGGCCTTGAGCATATGATTTTTAATGGCTACAAAAGATTCTGTTACTCAGTGTAGATCATTTATGCAGTCTTTTTGCCACTGATAAAAATTTAGGCACTTTTTTTTTTGCTATTAAGGATAATGCTTCATTGAACATCCTCCTACATGCATCTTTGTGCAAGTCTATGATAATTTCCTTAAGATAAATTCTTTGAAGCAGAGATACTGTATCAAAGGTTATACACATTGACATTATCATTTATTCCCCTTAAAAGTATCATTTTCCCTGGTAAAGAAGCAGATTGCTTTAAGACAGATCTGTAGCACTTCTTGCAATATTCATGCAGAGCATCTAGGCAGGAAGGGCTCAAGGCATGTTGTCCACAGCAGGTTGACTGATGGATTTCACCCCCGAAAGACTAGTCGCCTGCAGGAGAGGCAGGGTCGCCAATGGCTGGCAGGCAGTAACAGTAACAGAGCCTCCTTTCCCTCTGAGTCCTGGTATCAGCCCCTACTGAAGGAGCAGAGGTCCACAATGAAAAATGAAACAGAGTCACAGCTCCTTGGGGAGGAAACTGCCAGCATCTCCCCAAACCACAGGTAATCCTTACCAGGAAGGGCAGAATGCCAAGATTCTTTATTTATTGAAGGCCACTCAGTGGAGATAGCTGAAGCTTTGTAAGAGACGTGATTGTTGTAAGGAGCTAGTTGTAGCAGAACTGCAGATGCAGTTGCAGAAGATCCCAAAAAGTTTACCAGTCAGGCAGGTTATAGATAAGACTATAGGGTTTTTACTGGGTAGAGTTCTGTGGAATTCTAGCACTTGGAAGTGAGCTGTAGGTAAGGTAGCTTTGGCTTGAAGCTGTTGTGTTTTCAACTCCACAGAGAACAGCTGGGTCCCCAGGGGGCAATTCATAGTTACATTAGTTAATATTCTTCCTGGTAAGCATTCTGCAAACCCAAACCAAATATCCTCAGTGCCACCTCAATGAGGCAATATGGTATCTGCCTTCTCAGTCGTCCTGTCTTCTGGTAATAAATCCCTAAATCTTCCCAAGAGAACGCTAATTTTTCAGTCGTTAGAGGTTGGATGGGGTTAGCCCTGTTCATTTGAACCACACAGTTAGAACACATCATCTCTCTGACCCACTGTGACTGAGCTAGGGACGGTCATGTGACCAAGCCCATTGGATCAGGCCAAATCATAGAGGTTTTGCCTGAGTACCATGGAAGGATGTTCTTTTTTTCCTTCTGAAATTAACAGGTGGAAAGTGGTGGCCTATGCTGGGGAGTGCTGCTGTCTTGGGGAAGCATTAGCTTAGAATAAAGTCAATGTAAGAGATTCAGAAATACAGTGAGATTCAGAAATACAGCTTTCTAAAAATATAATTTGGACCCCTGATCCAGATATATTTAAACTAGAAATATGTCTTTGGTTTTCAGCTATTTTGAGTCAATATATACTTTTTCCCCCCTCAAGCCCATTTAATTTGGGTTTATCCACTTAGCTGTAAGATTCCTGAGTATGACAATACTAGTCAACGACCCAGCTACCTTCCAAACACGTTAGACTTTTGGGAGGTATTTTAGATCTAAACCATAGCAGCCTTTTGGTAAATAGTACCCAATCACCCGGATATCTGTATGGAAAAAAGGGAAACCTGAGTCTTATTGCACATCATGTACAAAAAGCAGTTTGGGAGGACCATAAGTCTAGATATAGGAAATAAATAGCTATAGCTTCTAGCTACTACAACCAGTGCTTTACAACTTGGCTCACCGATCTAAAGGAGATGATGTTGTCCCTGCCTCTGGGAGAGGGCTGAGCAGGAACACGCGGTCTAAAATTCGAGGCAGACGGGGATGAATGCTGGGTGTCAGGAAAGGGAGGATCTTGTTCTGTTGGTATGAGGAAGACAGGATTTACAGAGAAACTGATATTTTTGATGAAACTTAGAAAATGTGTTTATAGATAATTGACATATATGTAGAAAATCCAAAGTAATCTTTTTTTTTTTTTCTGTCTTTTTTGAGACAGGATCTCGCTATGCAGTTCAGGCTGGCCTTGAGCTCACTTTGTAGCCCAGGCTAGTCTTGAACTTGCAAGGATCCTCCCACCTCAGCCTCCCAAGTGCTGGGATTACAGGCGTGAGCCACCATGCCTGGCTCAAAGTAATCTTTGAGTTATAAGAGTTAATAAATTAGTTTAGCAAGGTATATACACAAATTTTACATATAAAAGTCTCTTGTATTTCATTATAGCAGCAGCAACAAGAAATCACAAAGTTAAAAACAAAAACAAAAAAACTATTTCCAGTAGCTCCAAACACAAATCAAATAAGTATTCCCCAAAACTAAACCAAATGTCTAGGAATTAACTAAGAAAATAAGTGCAAAGCTTCAACAGAAAAGTACAAGCTTATTTTTCATTGAAATTAAAGAAGACCTTAATAATCAAGGAATATACCATGTTTATAGAGTAGAAAATTCAATACAACAAAGTTATAAAATTTCCCTGAAACTAATCTGTAGTCAATGGTATTCTAATGCAAGTTTCAGGATGATTTTCTGGAAATTGTCAGTCTAATTCTTATATTTGTATGGAAGTACATAGAGCCAAAAAAGATACTAAGACAATCTTAAAGGAGGACAAAGAGTAGTTAATATATTAGATATCAAGACTTACTATATGGCTATAGTAATCAAGAGACTACAATACCAGCACAAAGATAAACAAATGGTCTAGCAGAGGAGAACGAAGCCCAGAAATAGGCCCATATATATAAGGTTAATTGATTTGTGTCAAAAGGATGAGAAGAAGTTCAGTGTATTGGAGACAGGGACTAAATACCCAACCCACTTTTTAAAGGAGAGGTTTATTTTGACTCTTGGTTTCAGAGGGTTCTGTCTAATGTCAGCTGGCTTCAAGGCAGACGTAGCATGGTGGAAGGGTCTGGTGGAGGGAAGCTGCTCTTATTGTAGCCAGGAAGCAGAGGGTGGAAGGTGAAGCTGGGGACAAGAGTACACTCTTCCATGTCATGCCCCCAGGGTGCTACTTCCAGCCAGGCTCTACCACCTAACACCATATACAACTAATGAACATATCGGTGGATGAATCCACTGAGAACTGTGGCGCCCCCATGATCCAATCATTTTCAAACTCATGAGCTTTTAAGGGGCCCTTTAGATCTAAACCATAATAGAGAGTCTTTTATTTATTTATTTTTGGGATTGAACTCATGATCTTACGCTTGCCAGGCATTGAGATATATCCCTGGTCCCAACAGATAGTCATTTAATAAATAGTACTAAATCATGCAGATGCCTCCATGGAAAAAAATGAAATCTGAGTTTTATCTTTTATGTATAAAAGCAATTTCAGAAAGATCATAGATCTAAATGTAGAAAATAAATCATTATGTTTTCTGAAATAAAATATAGAGATTCTTTTTACAATTTAGTGATAATTTCTAAAGCAGGACACAAAAAATATTAATCATAAAAGAAAAGGTAACTTGAACTACATTAAAATTAAGAAACTTTTGTATACCAGAAGACACTATCAAAGGGATGCATTAATCAGTTTTGGTGGCTGGGACCACGTATCAGGCATAAAACTTAGTGAAGGAAAGGTTTATTTTTGCTAACAGTTTCAGGGGATTCAGTTCACGGTTGGCTGGCTCCATGGTGGAAGGCCATGGCAGAGAAAAGCTTCTCAGTTTATGGCAGCTAGAAAGCAGAGCAGGGGAACAGTACCAGGGAGAAAGGGACCAAGGACCAGTTAGTACTCAAGGTCACATATACGTGACGTGCTCAGACATAACCCAGGCGTGTGCACCACTCATCTGCTGGATAGCTGCCAAAACAATGAAGGCAACAAGCTTAACCATCACAAAGAAACAGGAGGGCAAGCCTTATATATTTGCAGTAGATCTATCTGACTATGAGCTCATGAGCTGAATATGTAAAGACTCCCCACAAACCAATAAGACAAAGGCACACAACCTGAAAAAAAATGGAAGAAAAATCTTGAGTAAAATATTTTACAAAAGAGTACATGCAAGTAATCAGTAACTATCTTCAAAGGTGCTCAGCCTGGTTATGCACCAAAGAAATGCACTCTCCCATTAAAATGGTGTTTTGGTTAAAATTAATAACATGACATAATTGTTTATTGGAAAGTACGTAACACAACTGAAACTTTTATTCACTGTGCATGGAAGTATAAATTGCTACATCTACTTTGGAAAACACTTTAATTTATATACTAATTTTGGAAATAACACATACTCTGTGACCACAATAGTTGTATACATTTGGTCAGTAAAAGATGTATTATAACAGCACTATTTGTTAAAGCCTTAAACTGGACATAGCACAGATGTCCACCAACTGGAGATCAGATTATTAAATTGTGGAGCATGTAATAGTATACAGTAATGAGGGAAAAATTATAACTGTTTGACATAATTTATATAAAGTTCAAAATAAGAAAAAGCAATGTCTGGTGATCAAATTCAGGAAAATATTTTGTCTTTGTGGGTCATAAAATACTTAGAGAATTGTATGTCAATTTGATTGGTGTGTTTACTTGGTGACTAGTTATTAAGTTGGGTACTTTTTGGTATGTACATAACCTTCACTTAAAAGTTAATTTTCTTTTTTTCTTTCCTTTCTTTTGAGTCTTGCTGTGCAGTGCAGGCTGGCCTTGAAATCATTTATATAGCCCAGGCTAGCTTCAAACTCATGGCGATCTTTCTGTCTCAGCCTCCAGAATACTGAGATTACAGGAATGTGGCATTATGGCTGGCCTGGCTACAAGTTAACTTTAAAAAGTACAATGAATCACTTTCTCCAACAGGAACATGAGAAAGGCATGTCTGATTCTGTACAAGGGCATGGGGGACATTATGGTGAACAGTGAGAGCAGCTTAAATAGAATTGATGAGAGACACAGGGTTGAACATTTGCCTTGTTTTTGGCCCTGGCTGTAGGGACCTGGCCAGTTGCAATTATTTTCTGTACCTGTGTTAGACTGGATTGTAGACTATCAGTCCCATGGGACTTCATGGGGCTTTAGACCCCTGACACTCTATGCCACACTACATATATGCGGGTTTTTCTGCAGGAGAGAGGCAGGGAGGGAGGGAGGTGGCAGAGGCAGAGAGGGCCGGGGGGGGGGGAGAGAGAGAGAGAGAGAGAGAGAGAGAGAGACTCAGTAGACTTTAGAGCAATTTTTAAAGAGCAATTTTAGGTTCACAGAAAAATCAAGACAGCAGGTACAGAATTTCCTAGTTACTGCTTGCTGCTTTCACATGTAACCTCCTCTGTTATCAGCACCATCCAACAGAATATTTAGTTTGTTATAATGAACCCACACTGACACATATCACCCAATGACTGTCACTTACATTAGGGTTACTCTTTGTGTGCACTCCATGAGTTTGGACATGTGCAATAGCATATACCTACCATTATACATGATCCATATATTCTGTATGATATACAGGATAGCTTCAGGGCCCCAAACATCTGTTCTTCAATTCCTTGTCTCTGTCTGTCTGTCTCTCTTTCTCTCTCATTGTTAGTGGTAACCACTGATATTTTTCACTGTCTCTATTGGCTTTTCCACAATGTCATGTCATAGCGTTGGAATCATATAGTATGTAGTTTTTCAGATTGGCTTCTGTCACTTAGCAATATGCATTTAAGGGTTCTCCATGTCTTTATACTATGCCATTGTCTGGATATACCACCTATATTTATCTATTTTCTTATCAAAGGACATCTTAATTGCATCCACATTTTAGCAATTACAAATACAGCTGTTACAAACATGTTCATGCAAATTTTTGTTTATGTTTAAGTTTTCAAACTCTTCAGGGTAAATACCAAGCAGTACAGTTGCTAGATCACATGGTAAAGAATATTTCTGTCATTTTGAAGGAAATTGACAGACTGCTTTTCAAGGTGGCCCATACCATTTTGCATTCCCATCAGCAATGCATGAGACTTCTTATTGCTCCACATCCTCAGAAACAGTTGGTGTTGTCAGAGTAGATATTTTTCTTTAATGGCTTCTTTAACCTAAAAAGGTCACAGGCCACTCAAAAGATGACTTCTCAAGGTGCCTCCAGCTCTGCCTGTCACAATTCTCTGGTCCTCAGGAAATCTGGTGGAAGGTCAGGGTAGAGTAAAAATACTCTGTGATGGATAAGGCAGAGACATCGGAAGGAGAGATGGGACTCTCGTTCTGTCTGCAGTCACCGGATATGCAGAGATGCTGGTCTGGGTTTTCAGTGCAGAGATGAGTCAGTCTCTATCCTTGGACAAAACTGTTACAACTCTGCTTTCTTATTCCTGACAGCATCTACTCACTATTTTGCAACAGCAATTCCCAGTTTCTCTACTATACTTCTCTAGAGACACTAACAAGTTGCCAAAATAGATTAAGTCATTTGTGAGCACGAGACACAATAAGGACTGTAAAACTCCATCCCCAAAGGGCATCTCTTCTCTTAGGAAACAGGTCAATCTACCTATTTACATCAGGAGAAATTAAGAAGCAAATTGCTGTGGCCAGAATTTGAGCAGAGGGTTAGCAGAATCCTTTCCTTCTGCTTATGACATTAAGTGGTAGGACTTTTTTCCTTTGTTTTTTTTTTTTTTTGATGGTGAAAATCTTATTGGTGATAGAGGAATACATTTTATTAATATTGATTAATGGTATCATTCTATAACTTCTAGGGGATGTGCATGTTTAATGTGATAATTTCTAAATGAAAATAAGCCCATGAGTCAGGAGGTGTGGCTCACTTTTTATAGTAGTTGGGTGAGGTGGGCCACACTACCCATGGAGGTGTCCATCGATGGCCATAGTGACCCTCTCTGTTGGGGTACTCTTTAGACCCTTTTTCTCAAGACTGCAAGGGTCTTTTCACTGGGGCTTAGAGAGAGAAAAATGTTTCAGAGTGTTTGCGCTCATAGATCTAAACCCTCTTAGTGACTCTGTGAATCTGAGTTCTCTCTACCTTGACTTTTTCTTCTATAGATGATACATGGCAACGCTGAGGTGTTGTTAACTTAATTGGGACACCATGACAATTGGCAGCCAAAATCAGTCAGCCAGTGGTGACTCTTCACATCGTCACCAAAGGCAGACTAAAGTGAGAGCATCAAAGCCAAGGCCGTGTTAACCCATGAGTCATCTCAACTGGGAACCAAAGAGGACTTCACATTTGAGATGAACTTTGAAGGGCAAACAGAATTTTGATTAAAGAGACAGAGAGAAGGCATTTGGGCAAGAAACATTTGAAAGATGTGGAAATGTGAAGGTGCACTGGTGGTATGTGCATGGTGATATGATACATTGGTGACATGGATTACTTAGCACTGGCCAGAGCTGAGAATGTTAGGGAGGATGTCATGGGGGTAGAAAATGCTAAGGTCAGATTCTAGAAGGCATCAGTCTGTGGGCTAAGCAAGCTCTCCAGCTGAAGCCCTAGTCCTGTGTTCATTAGCCGTGATGGTTTTGTCTTATAATGTGCCAGTGGTACCCAGGGATGGGGGAGGCTAACACCTGGGCTACCTCTAAGAGGATATGGTGTCACTCCCTGCTCTATAAGCTATTTTATCCTAATACTAAAGCAGAGGCTAAATTAGACTGTGAAGGTAAATATATACAGAAAAAGCCACAAAATTAAAAATATAAGGGAGAGATTGAGTTGTTAATCAAAAGAATAGGCCAAGTTTTCCAATGAAATAATGACTCCAGCATATAAATTAATCTTTTGTATAGGAAGAAATGAAAGTCATTAAATGTCATTGTCTTATTTTAAAAGCAGCAATATCCTGCCTGATTGCAAGTGCTTAGAGGAGGATGATTAAACAGAAACCTTATCTTCGCTGTTGCAAAGAGAAAATTGGAGAAAAGTTATCCAATTATGTATGGTAAAGCAGAGGAAAAAACTCTAAGAGGCAAACTTGGGTCGGCAGGTTGTGCAAGAACATGGTCACCTTGGCACTGTGGTGCAGCAGTGGTCACCAGCAGAAGCACACACAGCCACGGGGTTATGGCATTACTTCAGTGTGCTGTCAAATACTGAAAGAGTTCATAAGTTTCCCCCTCAAGTTCCTATTTTGGAAAATAGTTGCTATTTTAAAAAATGCATTCCTACAGAATAAGCTCAGGGTTTTCAAACTAGCCATGAGTTTTGGATGCATTTACATAATTCCCAAACTCAGTCTTTTTCTCTATAGGCTGGGTCTATGAGTGCCCCACACTGGGCATTCTTGGTGAGCTTGTGCTGGGAATTTAATGGCATTTGGTATCGCAGAGCTCCTTCCTTTTTATGCTGTTGACCTCCGGGGCTGGATAGTTCTTTGTGAGGGGATCTGTCCTGTTTGTTCCTTGGAGTTCATTCAGGAGAGTGTCCCTAGCCTCTACCTGGTAGTGCTCCTGTTGGTTCCCAGCCTAGTTGTGACAACTTCAGATGTCTGTAGACACTGCCAAATGTCCCTGGGGGCAAAACCAGTCTCTGGCTGAGAGCTACTTATGTGGTGAACCATCTCACTTTGTGCTTTGCAAGCTCACATTCAAACAATAGTAGCTATAATTCTTACTTTTGCTGTTGGTGTCTTTCAAGTCAAATGTTGCTTTCAAGTCAAATGTTGCTAAATACATCCAGTGCACTGTGATTTGGTAATCATCTTCAGATTTCTTTTCAGTTATTTTTTTTTTTTTTTGGTACCAGGAATCGAACTTATGACCTTGCCCTTGCCAGGCATGCACTTGTGCCACGAGCTAAATCTAGAGCTCTTTTCAGTTTTCACAGTACCAAGTTACTTAACTTCTAACTCGAAAATCTATGATTCTGGTAAAATAACTTTTTTTTCTCCAAGGGAATAAATATTACCCTTACATTTGAATTAAAATTTTGAATTCTGTATTTTCTTGGTGAATGAGGTAGCAGGGCAGGTGCTATCTCAGAAATGAATATCACATGAATCACACCTAGTAGACTAGGAAATTGCTGAGTAATTGACATATAAAAGGCATTATAATGTGTGCAACTATGCTCTAGAATAAAAGCTTTATTAGATATGATAATATGAGTACATGTTTAAAATAATTATCGGTGTGATCACATGGATCTAAAAATGGGATGAAGGCCATATATGTATAACTAGCAAAGAAGGGTAGAGTGTCACAGCTTCCAGATATTGACATTTAGCTAATTAACTGAGATTTTATTTCCTGGGTGAGAGCAGAATTTCACTGCAATACCATTATACTTGGCATTATGTGTTTAGATGTCCCCCCAAAGCCTCATGCAGTCACAGGTGGGGCTTTTCAGAGGTGCTGGATCTACACTGTGTGATGCTAGGGTCATGGATATATGATTACTAAATTAGTCCACTGATTGGTTTGGCATAGTTTTGTGTGTGCATAATGGGAACGTTCAACTTAGGTGAGCTACCCTAAAGACACATGGCCTGGATAGCATCAATATAAGGGACAGAAAGAAGGCTGCTGGTGTCGTTGACCACTTCACTATTTTGCTGTCTTTTTCTCTCTGTGGATTGTTTCTCCTCTGTGAACTGCCCCTGGCTTGCAGCCAGCTGATTATGGACTGGAACTGTGAGCCAAAATAAACCTTTCCTTCTTTAATTTTAGGTATTGGGTATTTTGTCTCAGCAGCAAGTACAGTAACTAATGCACTTGGACAATTTCCATTCTCTTTAGACAGGACTTTATCCCCAGAGGATAAGTCAGGGGAAGGGGAGACCATATTTCATCAAAGTCAGTCTATGCTGGCCATAGCCTTGCCTGGGTTGACTTAGGGAAAACATCTGTCTATGTTAATGTCCTAGGGTTGCTACCCTAGTCATCACAAACTTGGTGGCTTAAAAAAAAACAGAGACTTATTCTGTTACCAGAGTTCTAAATCAAGGTATCTTCAAGGGTGCACTTTCTCCAAAGCCTCTGAGGAGGGGGATCCTTCCTTGCCTCTAGTTTCTAGAGGTCCAGGAAATCCTGAACTTGTGGGCTCCATCTTTCCACCATCTCTGCTGACTTCCTTGTGTCCTGACATTTTTTGTTGTCTTTTATAGGAACACTCACCATTGGATTTAGAATCCGTCTTAATCCCAGTTAATTTCATCTCAAGATCCTTAGCTTGATTATACCTGTAAAGCCTTTGATTCCAATTAAGGTCATATTCTGACTTTCATGGTGACGAACAAGTTTGTTGGGGGACACAATTTAATTCACAGTTCACTACAGTGTACATTTCCAAGTGGAAGACTTGAAGGCTAACCTGGATGACCTATCACCATGAAGACAACTTTAGTCAGCACCTGGTTAGTGAAAGGGAATCTCTTTTGCAAGCCTTTGACTTCCTTTCAAAAGTGAGAGTCATAGGGAAAACAAATGGAGAAGAGTATTTAGCCACCCTAGGTCTTTCCTGATGGAGCTTCACCTCTTTATGGAGCTTCGCCTGTGGAGAAGGAACCTTCTGCAGATGGTAGCAGCTACTTTACAAATATCAGCAGAAACTCCTCTGCTCCCAGGCCCTGATGTGCCAAGGTAGAGAGAGAGAGAGAGAACATTCCTGAAACTCAAGCATCTCTGAATTTTCTAATAATGGCTACTTTACTAGTCAAGGTGGAAACTTCAAAATAAATGGTTGATTAAGAAACTGTTGATATAAGCAAGACTTTCAGCTTGGTTCTTCTGTTTTGAATACCAGTTCATGCTGGATCTGTGAGTATGGAAGACTCATGATAAGCACTTCATTGTGGATGTCTTTTTATTAGAAGCTCTCAATTATATGCAAGAGGTCTGTTTTAGCTATCATTGTACAGATTAAATTAAATGGAACACCGTCTCTTTTCAGCCAGGGATTTAGCTCAGCAGCACAAGTGCCTGCCTGACAGACTTGAAGTTGTAAGTTTGATCCCCGGTCAAAAAAGAAAAACAACAAAACAACAAAACAGCAACAAAAACAAATAAAAAACAAAAAACTTTCAGTTTTTTTTTGGTTCTAAATTGGCCATCATTGTTTCATTTACCTTCTCCCTGCATTTTACTAATGCATCCATCTAGCCACCCATCCATGCACCCATCCATCTATTCATCCATCTGTCCATGCACCCATGCTTCCTCTCTCTTATCCATCTGTCCACTTATCCCTCTATCTATTTAGCCTTCTTTCCTTTTCCAGTCAATCATTCATTCACATTTCCTCTTCTCTTCCTTCTCATTTTTTTTTTTTTTTTTGCCCATCTGTTCACTTTTGCACTCATCTAATGCACGGAGTTAAGATTTATTTATGTTCAGGCATGGTACTGGTGAACTCTGAGGACACAGTGGTGGACAAGACAGACAAGCAGGGAGGGCACAGGATTTTGTGATATGAGGCTAATGTAATTTGGTGAATCTTTCTTTTTTTTGGTCTTTTTCGTTTTTATCAGTACCAGGGATCGAACTCACGACTGCCTGCTTGCAAGGAAGGCGCTTATGCCACTGAGCTAAATCCCCAGCTCCTGGTGGACCTTTCTTAAAAAAGTAAAATCACAAATACAAAATGCCAAGGTTTTTCTACTCCCTCGGAGGCACTCATGCAAGTGAAGAGCCCTGAATCTTAAGCTTCATTGGCTTCTTAGTAATGCTTCCTTTGCAGTTGTAGCTTCTTTTTTCTTTGGAGCACAAATCCTGGTGACAATGACAATGGATAGCCCTCACCAAGGCAAGAGGTTAGGTGAATGTGGCTAAAATCCACAAGCCCATGACCCCTGAGAATCTGGAGTCCCCTGACCCCTGGCTTTCTTTTTATGCCCCATCTGACTCTGCACAAGACACTTCACTTCTTTCCCTACTACCTGTACACAAAGTCCCATCCTTCATTGTATGGAAGGTCCCAAGCCTTATGCAAATGTGGTAATCTGACCACTCCATTGTAGCTGGCGTGGCCCCTATGTTCCCTGACTCCTCTGTCCCTCCCTCCTTTCCCCATTGTCCATCTCTAGACCTTGTGGGACATCTTCTCAATTTTCATGTCTCTGGGATCTCTGCTTCCTTTCCAAGTGGGGCCATCCATTTTTTTCATTAAGGTAGATGCCTATTTGAGAGAAATTCACATATAAACTGCAAGAGAATATTCTCATTTTGTTTTCCTAGGTTATCATCAAGATCATTCTGCCATGGTGAATCCAGGCTGAAAAGGGGAGTTCTGTCTCAGGACTTCCCATCCTTAGCCTTCCCATCCATATGAATAGGAACAACACAGGTAAAACTGTGGGGTAAACATCTTGGAATATTGGAAAATTGAGAGAGAGAGAGAGGGAGAGAGGGAGAGGAAGAGAGAGTGAGAGAGAGAGAGAGAGAGAGAGAGAGAGAGAGAGAGTGCCCATAGGACTCTCAGGACACAGCTTCAGAGGAGATGAAAGCTTCTCATTTCTGACACTTCTCTTACATTGGTGCCCAGGAAGCTGATGCTTCTCAGACCTGTTCACAGAGTCCCTGGAACTCTGTAACTCCCCCATTGCTTATTAATCTCCAACAGGGTTGGACTCACATGCACTCTACTTTGCTGGTGTTTTATTTTGGTTTCACTATGGTGCTGCTCTAGGGAAAGACTTTGTTTAAGGCATGCTGTCATTCACAGGGGCAGTATAGTAACATCTACATGGCATTATAAAATAACAGCAGCAATAACTGTGGAAACTCCTAAATAGTGCTTTTTAATCATCAAAGCACATTGAAAATATTAACTAATTAACAAGACAGAAAGCCATAGTCAATAAGTATATTCTGAGCAAAGCAGCAGAGTTCTTCAGGTGGGAATCCTTAGTGAATTTGCAGAAAGCACTCTACTGGTCTGGTTTAATGCTACCCGGTGAGCTTGGGAGTCAGTGGGAGGAAGTCCCAGAGGCCACTGGGGAAATTCAGTGATTCTGTCCATTGTACCGCAGATGGGATACCTTTATCTGTCTGCCTTGACTATTAAAGCAGGATAGCTTTTATTCTCTATAGCAAAAACTTGGAGCTGTGAAATGGGATCTCAGTAATTGGACTGAATGTGTTTGGGTCCAGATTATTCCTGCATCATATAACCCAGCTTGAAACTCACTCAAGGATGTAGATCAACCAGATCATGCACCCAGGTGAGCTCAGTAGAGCAACCTATTTCTTTTCACCTCGATATGCCTAACACACATTCCCATGCTCTTCGGATATACAACTGGATCTACTTAGCATATCTTCCAGTTTTCTGGAGTGACAGTTACAGAATGGCAGGAACAACAAGGGAGGGGACAGGTGGCTGGTGACCCCAGTCAGGCTGTTGGGGAGGTGCTTGAGCCTTGTGGAATGGCTGAGTCTAGTACTCCTCCTTCCATCACCAGCTCAAATTCTTTTTTTTTCCTTAAACACTGTATTTTTTATTAAGACTACAAAAAGAGACCAGATATTTATATGTGATTTATAAAAAAAGAAACAAAAACATTTTAGGATAACTGAGGGAGTTTTCAAAAAATTTCTATGAATATATATTTAGAGCAATAATTTTATATTATTTTATAGGTCTCCTCTACATGAGTAATTTTCAAAGTATTATCAAATGTCACTTACATATGTATGATTTTACTTATCATTATTTTCACACATTGGACAACATCCATGAATACCGAATGCTTTCCCACATTGCATACATAGACTTGGGACACAATATGACATCACTCAGAAGGTTAGCACCTCTGTCAGCTCAAACCAGCTCAAATTCTTATCTTGACACCTGAGTTCATCCCAACCTAGACTTTTAATATCATTTTATTATAAAATTTAAAGATTCACCTGAAATGCAACATTATAAAAAAAAACCCAAGTGTATTATTGATGCTAATTCCTAGAAGTTCAGTGTGCTATCCCACATAAGCCAAAAAATGAAATGAAATAAAGCAGGATGGTTTTTAGAAACACTGAACACCAGAAGCTTTGAAATGTAACTGTGTGATAGCTCCTTAAAAAGCTACAACTGCACTTTTAAAAAAGGTATTTTCTCTGCAAAGAATCTTAGCAGTTACACAAACATCAGTGTAGTTTTTATTCTGAAGCTAAGGCTGGGAATGTAGCTCAGTGGTAGAACACTTGGCTAGTATGTAGGAGGCCCCGGGTTCTAGCCCTATCATTGAAAAAAAATTATACTGAGGCTATTTCTGACTTTGCTCATATGCCTTTTTCTCTCTCATGTCTCCCACTTGTATACACTCCACTGCAGCCAACATCAGTTTGGAGCCCAGATCCCATCTCCTTCCCTCAGTACCCAGCCAGAAGTCTATCTTTGAGAAAAGCTTCCTGGGACCTCCGCAGTCAGAGGTCCTTACCTGTTCATTGGTCCCCGAGTTCTCCCCACGTGCCGTGGCACTGGCCTCTTTCCCTTAGAGAGGGGTGATTTGTACTCATTCTTGGGGCTTTTTCTGGACTGGGAGCCTCTTGAGGCCTGAGATGGTCTCTGCCATTGTCCTCCACCCTGTTGGCTCCAGCACCTCACACAAGAAGGCCCAGGAAGGGTGGTCCTGCTGGGTGCTGTGAGCTGCGATGTCCTTACCCAGTTTCTGTCTTCCTTGGTGCTCTCCCACCCAGCTGGTGGCTCAGATGCCTGGGGCCATTTTGTCTCACAGGTCCAGAGGGTGAGCTGTGGTTTCCATGACAACCCTGCACACGTGGGTATTTGAGGTCACGTCTGCACAAAGGAAGGAGCAAGCCCACCACGCTGACATACGTGTTTTCTTCATCTGTAACATCACACAGTTTTGTTGCCATAACATCCAAAGTGTATTTTCTGGGGCTCTGGCTAAAGCAGCTTCTTCTGTCTTATGACCTCTAAATGCAATTTTAGAGAGTCTATTTATAATAACGTCTTATAGTTCCCTTTCTAGAAAACTGAAACTCGGCCCTTTAAATACTTTTATAAAAAAATGTTTTCAAGGAATGGACAGAAAGCAAAAATTGGTTGACACCTCCATGCCATCATAAGAGAGGAAGTGGAATGAAATTCTGTCTTCTAAATAAAGTTTGAGATTTTCACTGTGACTGCATGGCTGCCATGACACAGGACTCTGCCTTTGTCAAAGGAAGACTCAGTTTCCCCTCTCCTTCTTATCAACTCTGCCCAAACCCCAGCCAGCTTCCCTCCTACTTCCCAACTGTGTGTTCTCATTCTTTTTGATCTTTGCCAAGCTGATTGTTAGAGATGATTAACTGCATGGCTTTGAAAGGGTATTGATGTAAAACAAGCGCTTGCTGAAATTGAGGTAGCAGCGATCAGCTCTGAAAATTCTTGTTTCAAGTCAGTGCATGATGTTCTTACTTCTCCTGACCTGTGCATGTGGGGTTAGAAATTTCTGCCTATTGGTTTTCTTCAAAAGAGGAAAATTCATGGATGTATTTATAAATTTAGAAGATAGTTTTCAAAAGGAAATAAATTATGCAAATCCCCCTGGAAGTCCTCTGATCTGAAAGTCAACTTGTTTCCTCCCCATTACTCATCTCCTGTCTCACTACAGCCCTACTCCAGCTGCCCTGGCCTCACTTCTCTCCCTAAACACGTTAGACTTATACCTGCCTTGGGGGCTTTTTCTCCTCCCTCAGGTCTTGGTTTAGTCATAGAATAGATATTCTGGAGCTATTTGCTATGCGATAAACAGATTTTGCAGATTTTAGAGAAGTGCCATGGTGCACAGGGAAGCAAATATGCTCAGGGGTCCGAGACTCAGGCCCAAATCCTGACCCCAGTTCTTCCTGGTGCAGCTTGAGGGCAACTTGCTTGGCCTCCAATAGCATCAGCTTTTCCATTGGAAAAGCAGCGATCATAGTACCTGGTTCTTGGGTCTGATGCAAGAGTGCTGACGTCAGTGGGGCAGTGGATTAGCTTTGGGCTTTGCAGAGAGGAGGTGAGTCCTGTGTTAGCATTGTGAGGTTTCTGGTGCACGTGATGAGCTATTGCTTTGCAGGTTATATTCCATCTTTTTAAAAAGTAGTTTTGGAATTAGCATCACAGTAAAAAATACCAGTCTTTGATCTTCACTGTCTATTGAGGCTGGGTTGGTTAACCACAAGAAGTTCTTGCTATGGAGATTAGGGGGTGGCCACAGAGGGGGCAAAAACGAGGCTGGGATTACCCCACTTCTCTGGCCTTTCCGGCCCAGATAGCGCCTCTTTGGTCAGCCTTTACTGAATGCTTACTCTGTGTCAGGCACTATGGTGGGGACAGAGAGATCCTGAGCCCAAGCCAGGGCAGGGCCTTGTGGCGCCCAGAAGCACACATCTTGACCTGGCACCGGTCTCTATCTTACCATATTTTGTGCTTCTGATACTGGGTAATTGATTGGTTTTCTTCCTGTGTCCACTGGAAGGGGTGGGGGGCTTCTAAGGACAGTATCTTTTTGTTGTTTTGTTTTGACAGTCTTGCACTGTCAGTCAGGCTGGACTTGAACTCACTTTGTAGCACAGACTGGCCTCAAACTTGAGATCCTCCTTGCCTCAAAAACTCCGCGCTGAAATTACAGGCGTGGGCCACCACACCTAGCAAGAACTATTTTGAAGGATGAAAATATACACATCAGTGACTGCTAGTCAATAAGTAGGGAGAGGACTGTGATAAAACTGTAGATAAAAATACTGTCCCTTACTCTGTCCACCTGTTTGCGCATGCATCCATTTATCTTCCATCCAGCAAACACAGGCTGAGTGTCTGCTATGGGCCAGGTGCTATGATCAACACTGACACCTGAGAAGTGCCACTGTCCTGCCCTTGAGGCTCCAAGGAGACAGTTGCTCATTTGCTCTTGATGAAAACACTGCATCAACTTCAGCATTACATATACTGTGCTAAGTGAGGGTCAGGGAAGGCTTTGGAGGGTATCAGCTTTTTTGAGAAGGCTCTCAAAAAGCACGGATGGGTAGGGTCCAGGCAGCTGATGAAGAAGGAAAGGCTGGGGTCCAGGAAGAGGCCCCATGTGAGCAAAGGCAAGCAGGTGGGGCCCCTGGGCAGGTTTGCAGACTGGAGAAGATACTGGTTTCCCTAGAGAGCAGGAAGTTCAGGTCTCTGTAGAGGAGGCCTGGAAGATAACAGCTACACCCAGGCAGAGCTTGCTATGAACCCAGCCCTTAGTATCCAGTATGTAACCTGCTCTCTAGCCCAGTGAGGAGGATTCACTGTCTCTTTTTTCCAGGGACACACACCAAGGTTTACCAGCTGATGAGCTTCCAGTGGCTCTGGGATTCAAACCCAGGCTCATTTGCGCCCATCTGTTCCTTTCATCCAGTTTGGGGCCACGTCTGATGGCACCTCAGTGGCTGTTCTCCAGGCCCCCTGACTGATGGCTGCTGTAGAAAGAATCATTTATGCTCTTCTTGGGGCAGCACTTGGTTTTGGACCTCTCTTGGACAGAGAGATAGCAAAGCATTTCTTGATGGCAGAGAAAGGAAGCCAATCCCAGGCTGTAGGGCTCAGTCTCTCCCAGCCAACACTCCACTCTTTGAGTCCTTTCTCCTTGCTGCCTTCATGCCAAGGTTATCTATTCAAGTATGTACCGAGTAAATGAGCTTGTTTGGCTTATGGATACAAATAGATACTGCTTTTTGACTTGCAAAATGAATTCCACTGTGACTGGCTCAAACTTAAGTATGCTAATGCTCAATGAACCAGTTGTCTATTTATTTCTGTTTATGCCTGCAGACCCATTAGCAACTTTTTCTTGTTTTCTTTTAGAATATTAAACGGTTCCAACATATTCTAAAAATTAGTTGATTAGCTTGTTAGGGCACATTTTAACTGCTAGCTCCACCGAACCAAAGGAGAAAATGAAGGTAATTTTGTTTGCAAGGAATGTATGATTCGGAGCTGACTGTTGAAAGATGTGCGGCGTCAACGTAATGAGGGAGTGTAATATCTTAGTTTGCATCAATATGGAAATAACCGTGCGCTTTGACAGACCTGATGCTGAAGGCATCACCAGCCTGCTCATTATGCATGCCGGCTCTGATTATGAAAAATAGTGTGTTTTCTTTTAAAGAGGAATCCACATTATCAATCAAACCACACCAATTATTTCAGAAAGGGATCACAGTGAAACAGACATGGGAGCTTTTCAACAAGAACAGCTCCTGATAGGCAGGCCAGTCTTAAGGGGCGTGATATTTTTATTTCGTGACAGTTGTTAGTATTAATTAGGAGTGCTAACGAAGTATTTTGTGCGATGGCACCCAGACAACCTACTTTCCCTGCTATCATCTGGATCTTTATTATTTTGTTTTAATGAGTCCTGTCTTCAGTAATATCAGTGCACTTCTAATGATACCTCTCATCCGGTCTGACGATTCCAGTGCCCCTCTCATGGGTTGTCACATCAGGGAAATGTGGGAAGGAAGGGACGTGAACAGAGAAACCGGGACACTGAAGCCTGTAATACTGCAAAACCGAACAGAGATGTGAAAATGAAATGATATCCATTGCAACACAGAGTATTTCCTTTCATTTCCTCTCTCTCTCTGTATGTGTGTTATATGTGAGTTTGAAGATTACTTACGTATGACATTTTTTTCTTTTTTTCTTTTTTGTATCAGGACTGAACTCACAACCTTTCACTTGCCAGGCAGGTGCTCAAACCACTGAGCTGAATCCCCACCCCCCTTACTTATGACTTTTATCTGACCTTCCAGAGAGGCTAGAGGAAAAGTTCAGGAGGCAGGGTGATGGCTCGTGGCTGTCCTTAAGTGTGGTTTCTTTGGTTTGAATTGCTGTCCTTCACTGTTTTCCATTGGACTGAAAACTTTCTGGGGAGGTGAAAGTCTTGCCCATTTTTGGAGGCAGCCCAACAAGTTATTCCAGGGCCCTGATGTGCTGATGACGTTCAGGAACTGTTTGCTGAATTCAGGCAGAAAGAAAGAGCTCCCCGCTTCCAGTGTTCAGCCTGAATTATGATATACTTGGAGGTTATATTCAGGCACAGATTTTTTCCTCTGAAGGAAACATAATAAAACACAAATGAGAGGTACAAAGTTCCTGCTTAGGCCTCTGGGGGCTGAACAGACCTGGGCACACCCACCGTGTGGCTTGGACATCTTGCATCACTTTTGTGGACCCTGATTTCCTGCAGAAAGATGGATGTGAGTTAGCTGTAACATACCAAAAGTACTTGGTGGCAAAGGACATTCCATCCTAGGGAGGTCATTGCTCAGTAAGTGCTTGTTGCAATGAATTAGGGGAAGAATGGGGCCTTTTTTAGTGGTTTTCCTCCTGAGTCCTCAGGAGCCAGGCATCCTGACAAGGGTGGGTGTGTCAGTTGTAATATTGTAGTGTGGAACCACTGGTGACCTGGCAGGTGGGCATACATCCCCTCAGTGCTGGAGGGTGGGCAGAGATAGCCCAGGCCCTGAGCAGGAGACATACATCATCCTGCCATGACTTTCCTACAAGAGCTACTTCTGACATGCCACCTTGTCCCACTTGCCCTTTATCTTCACTGATCCCTCCACGGGCTGGAGAGCTGGTGGTACCTCCTCAGACACAGACACTTCTCTCCCTGGAGTGAGTCACACTGGGTTGAACATTCTCTGTTCCCAGTGGGCTGGTCTTCATAGGTGAGACTAGGATGGTAGCATAAATATTAGGTGAAGCTAGGGTGTCTGGTACCCACTTTCAGGAACCAACAGGGACTTGTTTTGGTAGAGCTAATGTGGAGAGTCTTAAACCCCAATGTCCTTACACAAACTACTCTGCTAATTGCCAGGGACACTGATAATCCATACCTGTTCATGTTTACAGATACCTTCATTCAAAATGAAAAATTCTTATGATCTGTGCAGATTACATGGGAGGAGGCTTGGGTTCTGACCTGTAGGAACTTGCAGTTCAGTGGGAGCAGTAAGACACACTGTAATCCAGGATGGAAAATGACCAGTCCGGTGATAGTTCTGCTCCAGTGCCACCTGGGTTCTAAACACAGAGGGAGGAAACCCAGAGCAGCTTCTTGGAAGAGTTTCCATCATGTTCAGGTGACAACATTTTCTGAGCATGTATCTTGTGGCTCCCTGCTTGCCATAGAACCTGGGTTACAAGATCTGTGCACTTGTGGGGAAAGAGGATGAGGTACAGAGGCACAGGAGGAACAGCCAACAAATACATGGGAGGAATACATTGAAGAGGAATGAATGCAGGAATAGTGAGGTCTGTGGAGAAGAGGAAGGTAGAGCACATCCCACTAGAGTATAACAAGAAAGCAAGCCTGGGAGGAGCACAGAGGTGGGGAAGGGAGGGGACATGGCTGAAGGTGCCCCCATTTATCCAGTGAGTAGCAGGGAGCTAGAGCAGGTTGCTGAGAAAGGCAGCAATGGGCTGGAGGAAGACCCCTCACACAGGGTGCTGCAGTGCCCGAGATGAAGGGCTATGAGAACAGAGAGCTCTGGGAACTTGGGGGCATCTGAATGGGGAGGCAGGTTGGCTTCCAGGTGGCTCAGGCCTTACAATAAAGCAGTGAGAGGGAATGGGGAGGGGGAGGGACATGGAAGAGGCAGGGTGACTGAGGGAGGGACGAGGATAACTAAAGACAGGACACTTAGAAACAGGTCACCCTTCAGTGGCATCCAAGCCTGGGGACCCCAGAAGTGCATGGGGTAAAAGAGAGGCAGACACTTCTCAGGGGTCCCTGAAGGAGCCAAGCTAAGGGTGTGATTTCCCAGCACCTGTCCTATGCATGGCCACATCTGTACTATGCCTAAACAAACAGTTTTATTGTATGTTTTTTTCAGATTGAGAGTAAAAACACAAAATGTTCAGTTAGATTTGAATTTTAAGAAATTAATGAACAAAATTTTATAGTATAAATATGTTCCACACGATGTTTGGAATATAGTTAGACTGAATATATTGTTCATTGTTTATCTGAAATTCAAATTTAACTGGAGCCCCTGTGTCTTATATTGTAACTTTACTGTTTGAAAACAACCTATAGGGGGAAGCTTCCGCTACATCCTAAGAAATAATGTTTCCATGCATGTGTGTATGAGAATGCAAGAAGGATGCTGCACGGCAGTTTTTGGAATAGAAACAACAAAAAGTCAGAACGAGTCAAGTTCACAGTCAAAATGGACACTGAGCAGCTTTTCTCAGAACAGCTGGAATGGCCGGGGAGAGCCCGCTGTCTGGACAGAGCTTAGAGCCAAGTGACCATAGCTTTCTTCAATTATGGGCCCCTCCTTCTGTGGTCAGTGGAAGTTGCAGCTCAGGGTTGTCTGATGAGGTCTCAGAACACACCAGGGTCCCAGGAGAACATACACTGGCCATTTCTCTCCCTGCCACTTGCTGGAGCACTCGCAAGTGAAAATGTCTGTGCAACGTGCAGGGGCAGCGGTGGGTCGGGGCTCATGGGAGGTCTCCTGTGTCAAGTTGTCTGTGATTAGTTCAGGAGGGGAGCAGGATCCCTTTGGACTCTCTGCAGGGACCAAGATATCCAGCAAAACTGGCCAGGAGGCATTGATGTGTGCTCAGACCCTGCCTAGGTTTGTTCTTCTGCTTCCACGAGCTGTGTAGGTGAGACAGCCCTGGAGGCTGCGAGGCGAATCTCTCCTGATGTTGCCTTCACTGAGGAGAATAAAAACATGAATGGAACAACAGATCTTTGGGTTCTGGGTGCTGCATGGACCAGGAAGTCCCTGGCAGTGAGGGCTGAGGGTGGGCACCTGCACTGGGACCCAGCTGCATTGTGGGAGGCAGGAGATTGCTTTCAGTCTCTGGAGAAGGCCTCCCTCCTGCAAAGAAAGCTCCCGAGTCTGGCTTCTGAAAGTACTTTTGATGAACCAAACTGATCTCCACCATTGTCTTGCACCATCACCTGCATGAACCAGCAGTGAGGAACACAAGGGGAGAATCAGATAGATTAGCATGTCCTCAGGGTTTCTTAACTTTGCTAAGCTGTGAGGTGAATTCCTAACCTGGGCGTTTTTATAAGAAAGGGAGATTTCTTTCCTCAAAACTCAAAAATGGAGTGAAGTCAGACCAGGCTCTGGATGAGCCGGGGCTAGTCATAGTCCAGGTAGTGAGAGGGAGCTGGAAGAAGGTGGACGGCAGAGCCAGGCCTGGGTGAGTCCTCAATTCTCTTCAGTGCTTCTTTTATTTGGGAGAAGCACTTCCTTCACTATACCTCAGTTTATCATCTAAGAAGGAACTGTGAAAGGTGCTGAGAGCTCAGTGAAAACACGCAGGGGAGGCAGGTGGCACTTCACAGGTACCCAAGTGATCTGATTGGTGCCAGGTGCAGTTTTAAGTGCTTTTCATACATCAGCTCATTCCATCTGACAGTGCTCTCATGGCTGTGATTATACCCCTTTTGCAGATGAGGAAGCTAAAGGAGAAATGTCAGTTCTTTTCTAAGAGTTATGACTGGGTAGCAGGTATACCAGTCTCTGTGAAAGGTGGAGGTCGTTTGGCTGAGCAGTGCCATCAGAGAGTCATAAAAGGCACTGGAAAGAAAGGGAGGTGGGCTTCACTTACCTTAGGAGTGGATGGGAAGGCAGTGGTGTGTTTAAGCAGAGCCTTGAAATACCCAAAGAACACTGTTAGTTAGACAGAAAGAGGCTGTTTCAGACAGAGTGTAAGCAATGACAGGGGCAGGAGGGTGCAAGGGAGGAACTGCCGGTCCTGCTGAGCTGCAGCGGGGTGTGTGTGTGTGTGTGTGTGTGTGTGTGTGTGTGTGTGTGTGTAGAGGAAGTTAAGCTTGGCCAAGCCCTCTGAATTTCATTCTATGGAGACTGGTCCTATCTCCCTGGTGCAGACTCTGAACAGAAACCGCTTTTTACCTCTCTATCACTGGATCTGTCTGTCTTTTTAATAAGATGTTTGGCATGGCAGTGAAGGCTTGCCCTTTCCAATCAAGATGGACATCTGGTCTTGACATTTAATAGGAAACAGAGCCCTGGTCTGCAAGAGGAGGTGAGTGAGCTGGGCATATGCTCTTACAGAGATTACCCTCAACTGGGTGGGCAGGTGCAGTTTCTGCCAGGGACTTTGCTGAGCTCACCTGAGCCCAACAACAGAGACAGACACACTACTGCACCCCAGCCCAAAGCAGCAGCAGGACAGTACCAGTGAGAGCAGCTGATTCAGTCATTTGCTCACATTACTTCTAGTGGAGGGTTGAGTGACATTTATAGAAAGAGCTGTGACAAAAATCAAATGTGCCAAGTATCCTAAAGTGTGCATAGAAGGTGCTGTGGGGGAGAGGAGGTTGTGTCCTGCAGGGCAGATGGTTCCAGAGCCAGCCTCTCCAGGTGGCCCTTCTAGCTCCTGGAAGCAGGTGACAGTCCTGAGTAGACTCTGCTGAGCCAAGATTAAAGGTGAAGACAGGAGTGGATGGTAAAGAGTGGAGGCCCGACAGGAATGTTTATCTGGGGATGGGCCTGCAAGTGTGTCCCGGATGAGGCTTTTTTTCAGAGCCACTTTCAGGCCCAGCAGCCTCTGAGGACCCTGGCAAAAGGAAGAGTGGTAGGTATGCCAGGTGCTCGCTCACAACAATGGAAACTCGCTCTGGACTTAGGCAAAAGGACCCTACTGACAAGTGTCTGGATGGAGGCTGAAGAGCTGGCTTGGAAGTGGGCAGGAACCAAGGAAGCTTGGGGGTGGAGGAAGTGGAGAGAAACAGAAGCGCCAGGAAGATGTGAGGATTCCTAGCCTCAAGGCAGGAATGCTGGGATTGCCATCCCTCCTGGATGCCTGGCTCCCTGCTTGAGATCTGTGCTTGGCAAGAGCTCAGCCTAACAGCCCTTTGCATGGGGAAAGTAGGTCCTTTGCCCAACCCCTCAGGTAAAATAATTTCATACAAGGAGATAGAAATGGTGTTAGGAAAGGAAATGGGAGCTACTTGACCCTAAAGCAAACCAAAGTCCTATAACTGCTCCCTTGGGAGGAGAGTCTGTGGCCACAGCTGGTTTCTCAGAGTGCTGTCAGCAGAGTCAAGGTTTCCCTTGTCCTTGAGGGTGACCCTTAGCATATCCACGTGCCTCACACATGGCTGGTGGAATGAGGCTCTGCGCAGGGCTATCCAAGTGGCCCCTACCCTACAAAATCTCACATCCTGGCAGCAGAAGACTCATGTCAAACAGAAAAAAAGTGTTCTCAAGCCAGCAGAGGCAGGAGGCAAGGCAGAACAAAGTTTCACTGGGTTTTGAAAAGTCTTACAGCATAAGCTTTTATTTTACTAGGAATGCATGTGCTCCATGAGAATTGCAATAAAAGCTGGGAAAATATGACAAGTTATGATAGACGGAGCCATTCAAAAATGACAAGCCATGTGACAAGATGGTATTTTGGGGTTGAAGTTAGAAATAATTACAGTCTAACCAAGCACAGCTATCCCAACCCCTCTCGCTCTGCCGCTGGGGTCTTGTGTGTGGAGACTGGAGAGAAAGGAGCATCATTTGACTCTAATTTCAAGCCTTGTTCCCCTAATGGTTCCTTGTGGACTGATGTTAAGTAATGATAATTATTACAGAGCCCTGTGCTTTGAGCTAGTCTTGTCATCTGCAGCTGTGGCCTGTGGCATTCGCCATTTTTCTCCGAGATGGGTTGGTCGGGCCAGGCTACAGATGTTTGCAAATCCTTTCCTCTTACACTTGGTTACTGTAAGGTGGGCAGCTGTTGTCAGATGAGGGTGGGTACCTTGAGCTTGGTATTGTAGGTCCAGCCGTTTAGGCTTTTCAAAGTCATCCATCATTCTAGGCAGGGAACATCATGAGTCACACTAGCAAACCACAAATTTAGGAATCAACGAGGGTGCCATAGTGGCTTAAAGGAGGCAAGATCTTATTTCTAATTCTGAGATAAGTATGTTTTTCTGATTACAGTGGTAATAAATTGAAAGGTAACTATGGTTACAACTTTGGTTCTCCTATTTTTTCTCCTCCTCCACATTGTCTTTCTCTCTCCTCCTTGGAGGCTGCCCCTTTTTTTGTTCATCTCCCTTTCTCTTTCTCCAGAATGAAATTGAACCTATAACTCTATTTCCTTGTCTCACATCATGAATATCTCACCTGTCATTAACCATTCCTCATGTACATTATTTTTAATGATTTAATAGTTCACCATATGGTTATACCACTGTTTTCTAAACTATTTATCCTACTGAGCAGTTTGCTTTCAGTTTTTTGATGTGTAAATTACGTGGTGATGAACACCAACATAAAACTTTTACCTGTATTTCTAATGACTTCTCAGGGTTATGTTTCTAGAAGTGAAATTAAATGGCATGAATATTTCTAATTTTCTTGAGACACATTGTTAATTGATCTTTTTTTTTCTTCAAAAAGGTTTTTATACTTTTTTAAAAAGAAGAACATCCCTTTAACTTCCAGGTAAAGATGGCAGATTGAACATGCTAATTTTGTTCTTCTACCCTCAACGACAGTGAGGCAATTTTTAAAAATGCATAAGCTTTCAAGAACATGCGAGGAGAACAGCCGTGCTGTCTGGAAGTCTGGGAACAGATGGGTGAGTGGAGACTACTTCAGCAGATCTGAGAGGGCTGAGTCCCCAGCCGGTGGCTGAGAAAAAGGAGAATCGACTTGGTGCACACAGCTGAGACTTCACCACATGCAGGAGTGGTGACCGCAGGTGAGTGTCAGGGACAAGAAGGGCTGTTTCAGAGGCAGTCCGATTCCCAGGCCTCCCTTCCACTCTGGGCTACACTTGGGCACTGTTCGCTGAGAAGTGAGACTGAGCGGCTCTGAACCTAAGCAGGCGACTGCCAGGACCTCCGGCCATCTTCTTCCCCGACCCTGGGATGCTGGTATCCAGACTGGAAACAGAAGGAATCAGTTTCAGGGTGTTTGTCCAGCACAAGAAGACAGATCATGAAAGTACACGTACGCAGCTTTGCCAGGTGAACTTACAGGGACTTTCATACTGACTTCTGATGCCCATCGCTTGCAGTTTTTAAGCAGATTTTTAGTTCTTCTTGTTTAAATGTGAGAAGATGACCAAGAATTATGAGCCATCTGAAGAAGTTTCCTTATCAGAAAGATAGAGACCAAAGGCAACTACTAAAGTGTACTAACCCCTACCTTATAGCACACATGGAAGTCAGGTTGTGATAGAGGACAGGTGAGTCTAAAAGTGAAAAATAAGAGTAAGTCTTCTCTCAGAAAATAGAGCAACATTGTCATGACCTCGAGGTAAGTAAAAATTTCTTAAACAGGATGGAAAAAGCACCTATTAGAAAATAAAAGATTAAACGCAAATGACAAATATATGAAAAATATTCAACATCAATGGTCATCTGAGAGATGCAAATTAAAACAATGCTGAGATTACTTCTCGCCCCAGAAAAATGACTATCATCAAGAAACTAACCAATAACAAATGCTGGAGAGGCTGTGGGGAAGAAAAGAACCCTTCTATTTGACCTCACTATTCCCTTTCAAGGTATCTTCCCAGAAGAATTAAAAACATCGCATGTAGAGATATATGTGAATCCATATTTATAGCAGCATAATTTGTAATAGCTAAATGTTGGAAAGAACTCAAAAGCCCATCAACTGAGGGATTGGATTAAAAAAGTTGTTTTCAAAAAGTATATATAATGGAGTACTACTCAGCAATAAAGAAGGATAAACTTGAAACTTTTATAGGCAAATGGATGCAACTCAAGACCATACACATAAGTGAAATAAACTGAACAAATAAATAAGATCCAAAATGTACATAGATATTGTGAATTAGGAAGAAACTGTTCAAAAGAAAAGAGAAACTGTGATGGGGAAAGGGGAAAGGAAGAAAGGAAATATCTATCTATCTATCTATCTATCTATGATAGTTAATGGTAATACTATTAGTTCCTCTTAGTTCATTGAAAAGAAAGATTTGTGCCAATATTATTAACAATATTTCATGCCTATATCTTGTACTCTGAGTCACTAACTACTTCGAAGAAAACAGAATACAATGTATTACTTATTGTCATTCTACTACTACCTTATTTTGAAATTGTTTTATTTTTCTCTTTAAAATAAAAAAAGATGAATTATTTGAGCTTGTTTAAACTCAGAATATCTTATTTCTCAAAAGACATCAAAAAAACCTATGGAGTAGGATTAGTTGTTTACAATTTATCCCTTAGATGAATGCTTCTCTACTGATTATATAAAACTGCTATAACTAAAAGTCAGCCAAAACATCACTTGAAGATTAAATGTATTCTATAAATGAAAAACCCAGAATAAGATTTTTGGAGATACAGTTGAGGAAACTCACAAATATTGAACAAAAATGACCAAGAAATGGGAAGTTTAAAAGATTAGAAAATTAGAAGATCAGCTGAGACAGTAGCAAGAGAGAAAATGTAAGTGCTCGCTCAAGAGAAATGATCAGAACAAAAGGACTCAGGTTTCAATCAAGAGGACTTATGAATTTACAATGAATCAAAATAGAGCCTCGTAATGAGGCTTCAAAGCACCAGGGACATGCAATGTGATGAGCAGAGAGAAAAAGAATAAAGCACAAACCCAAACCCGAGAACTATCATATTTGAAGGATCAGGTGTCAGACTAGCTTGTCTTCTCAGCCTAGAGGCAGATCTGGAAGCTAAAAGACAATGACCAATGTCTTCAGACAGCAGAAGGGAAGAAATTCTTCAACCCTGAATTCTACCCAGCCTAGTTAGCAATCAGATTTGGGAGGAGCGTAAACAGACTTGGAGGGTCATACAAAACTTACGTTCCATGCATCTGTCTTTTGAGAAGTTTTAATAGTTTATGTTTTACCAAAATAACAAAGTAAACAGAGAGAAAGTTACAGGAGACAAAAAAAAATCGCAAGAAGCAGAGAAAGGGAAGGCCAGCCCCGGCTGGCTAGGTGGGTAGCAAATGGGAAGCAGTGCAGGTATACACCACCAAGATGCCCTTTGTTCTTCGCTAGTCAGTTTTTATTTTTTGGCATTAAAAAATTAGATGAATGACTGGGCCGTAATCCTAGAAGACTCAGTTATGAACACCACAATCCTGAGTGCTGGAATCCTGAAAGATCAACATAGATTCTGAAAAATTCATTTAAGAAATTCTTTAAAAGACATTTATTTACATTTTTTAATAGGAATTTATTGGAGAGAATAAAAACATGGCAAAAACACTTCAGAAGCCACTTTACACAACAAAATAGGTAATAACAACATTGATTTTTGAGACAGTGTCTCACATTATAGCCCAGGCTGGCCTTGAGCTCGCTGTGTGGCCCAGCCTGACCTTGAATTCGTGATCCTCCTCTACCCAAGTGCTGGGCACCACACCTAGGATAACATTCAGTATTTGGCAAGCATAAATGCCTAGGTATAGTGATGACAGTTTTACAGATATAACAAGTATGAGCTAATGAACTGTATTCATAGAGGAAATAGCCAAAACGTGAAAGGAATAAACACGGATCACTATACTCAGTAACTGTGCATACCTAGCTTATAAATGTAGTCATCTAGAACAGAACATCGAAGTTTTATAATGAGATCAATCAGAAGCCACTGTGGGTCACCACTGCATATATAATTGCCTGAAAAGGAGAGATCTTGAGAAATTTTATCTTTCATAAATGAAGATGTGTAAAAAAGAGATGTCTTTGTTTATTGAGAGCTTTTACAACTTTATATACACATAAAATACGTATGCACAAAATCAACATTGTGACAATGTACTTTCTTAGATTCCAAGCTGCAAAAAAAGGGCACACAATGAATCAGAACTCTGAACGTCATTACAAAATTTTTATCTCTAGTACTGGAAATGATGCATAGCCGTGAAAGATGAGGTGAATAGCACAGTGAATTGTAAAAACAATAATGCTGACACAATAGAAGTGTGGATCAGTGCATATTTAGAAAAACGATTTAGATTCATTTGTAAAACATTTATTGGAGAGCTACTCAGGGATCAGGACTTGTTAGGGCTGAAATGAAGAAGACAGAGGTGATCTACCTGCCCTTCATTGAGACTGCGGTGGGGAGGGAAGAGCAGAGGGTCAGGCTCCCACAGTCATAAAAGTGAATACATTGTTACAACCTTGATGAACACCATAAAGAAGAATTTCAGGTTGTAAAAGGATTGTAAAACAAAAGAACTGGCCTGCACATTAACATTACATCAGTAAAATGTTTTCATAAATTGTTATCTATTTTATTTCCTTCAGCTTTTTTATTCTGATAAATTGGTATCAGTGTACGGAAGTAGATACCAAAGTAGCTATTTAAATCTCGAATGTCAGCTGGAGAATATGTTTGATTCTTCTGGTAAGGTTTTATCTTCATGGCAATGTAGAAAATAAAAAATGTACTCACATTGCTGCAGTGCTGATCACAGTATAACTTTTCTTTGGTTTTCAGGATTTCAACGTTCAGGATTTTAGACTTTTGGGTTTGGGGTTTTAGAGGTTTTAGATTTTAGGAGTTTTGATCATTTTGGATTTCAACATTCAGGATTATGGATTTTGGGACTGTTGTTTGGGATTACAAATATATGTATCCAAATCAGTGGTGTGGACTACACTCATGGTTTTATTTTCAAAGATTTTCATCACTTTTGATAGGCTCCTTTAAGTAAAAACTTCTTATTTTCCTTTCCCCCAGCCCCTGATAACTTATATGCTATTTTTGTTTCTGTAAAGTTGCCTATTCTAGGACCCCCATGTAAGTGGCTACCTTATTTGTCCTTTCATGCCTACCTTATTTCACTCAGCATAATGTGCCCAAGGTTGGTCCACACTGTGAATGTGTGAGAGCCTCATCCCTTTCAATATGTAAATTCTACTGTGTAAACATAGCAATTGTTTTTATGTTTCACTGTGCTATGCAATGTTGTGGCTTCCTTTATCTGTTGATCCCCATCTTTGTAAGGCCCCAACTCTCTCCCTTGGCCCATGTGCTGATGAGGTGGGAGTCTTTGCTGTCCCTGAAGATTGTGCTGTGGCATCATTTTATTTCACAGACTGACCAGCTTGACCTGTCCCTGACAGCCTTGGTGTGACATGAGCCCCACGGCAGAAAGTTCTGAGAGCAGCACCATCTCCCAGTTCTGTACCATCCTGCAGGGTGTCCCCGTGTGTCCACACCCCACACCTCATCTTTTGTCCATAGTAGAGTGGGCTCTGCTTCCCAAAACTCCCAATGGCCTTTCCTGCTGACTTCTGCCACTGGGCTCGATCGCTTCCGGGGAAGCTGTAGCCAGAAGGACCCAGAGGCCTGTTCATTTTCTGTTTTGGGCAGCAGGTATAATGTTCCCCTCAGGAAAAAGGGTCCGTTCTATAGTATATACTTACTAAAATTAGGTTTGCTGGATTTGACAATAAGATTAAAAATGCTTATAGTATATTGGTAAATAAAAGTTAAGCAAAACACTGCTGTATTAGCATAACATTTCAGTCACATAAGAGGAATAATCCATACAGAGGGAAAATAAACATGAAAGGAAGCACCATGACTGTCATGCAGGTTGCTGCTGGGATGGGAATTCTAAGTGGGAATGCTGGGTCCATGCTTTCTACAGCCTCTACAGAGAAAACAACGACTATCATGATGAACATGATTTGTTAAAAGTAAGGTTTATGTAATACCCAAGATATGGAGCAACTATGGTATCTAAGAATAGATGAATGGATAAGGAAAATGTGGTATATGTGCACAATGGAATATTCTTTAGCCATAAGAAATAAAATTCTATCAGTTGCAGCAATATGGATGGAACTGGAAGAAAGAGATGAAACGGGTGAGGCGCAGAAAGATAAATACTAAAAAAAAAAAAAAGAAGAAAGTCAAATTCTTCAGGTGTTCACTTTTATGTGGAAGTTAAACAGTTGTCCTCAAAGAAGTGGAGAGTGGTTTCCAGAGCCTGAGAAGAGATGGAGAGAGGATGGTGACGGGGACAGGTGTGGTCAGACAGGAGGAATAACTTTTCCTACTGTGTAGCACAGCAGGAATATTATGGTCAACAATCATTGACCGAATATCTAAGAACAGCTAGTAGAGGGGATTTTGAGCATTCCGAACACAAAGACATAATGCCAACAGTCCTGATTTGATCATTGCATATTCAGTATACAATACATTGAAATGTCACACTGTTCTCATAAATATAACCAATCACCATGTGCCGATTAAAAATAAAAATCAAAATGTATTTTCAAAAAAAGAAATAAGCTATATGCAAACAACCCTGCACTTGGTAGCAGTATTCAGAGCTGCCCCCTTTCCGGGCCCAGCGCTGCTTTTCCATACCAGTTGCACAGACATATTTGAAAGCAGACGTCGGTTCCTTCCCTTTGCTTCTCTCCCTTGCTCAGACATCAAACAACCGGCATTGTGTGCAGCGCATTATTGTTCTTAATGAGGCAACAGGCCCTTTGTGATGGGATCCTGGGCACTTTTTAGAATTAAAAATTATTCTCAGGAAGTACAGCGCGGGAATCCTGGGGTGGGAAGTGGGAGGCCCATGGCTTCTTGCATCTTGGAAAAAGAGCCAGCTCCCAGATTGCACCTTGCTTATATGTTTGTTTAAAAACCAGACCAGGTTAGTGTGCCAGACACACGGATTCTCTCACTCTGCTGGCAGGAGTGTGAATTAGCACAAGCTTTCTAGAGGACAATCTGGCGGCTCTCAAGAAAAGCCTTCTGGTTCTGCACATCCTTTGATGGAGCAATTCTACAAATAGAGATTTGTTCTGAGCGAAGAATTCTGGCAATTTGTAAAAATAGAGGTGTCAAGTCCATCATAGCAGAGCTTATAATAATAAGCAATTGGAGACAATAAGAGGAGATTGGTACTGAAATAAATTATGGTACATTATGTTTTTGAGGAATATTGAGTGAAGAGAAAATTATTCAACATATATTGTTACATGAAAAAAGCTAACTATAAAGTGGTATATAGCAGTGTGATTCATTTTGTTTTGAAAAGCCTTATTTGCTAATTAAAAATAACAAAATTACATATGAGGTTGATGACTACATGTTACTGTGCTTCTAGATGGCAGAATTAGGGGGTGATTTATTTTCCTTGTTTTGGTTGACAGATTGTTTCACTTATTCAATGAATCGCCTTTGCTGTTTTGCTCCATGGAGTGGCCTGAGGTCAGTGAGACCTGTGTAGGCCTAGTGGGTTAGCCTGGGAGCTACTCAGAGTAGGGGGCTCAAAACCAATGGTTTAGACTTTGGAAAAGGAAGTGACACATTAGGATGGTCAGTATTAATGGGGCTTTTAAGTGGATTACTTTAATGAGAGTGAAGAAGAGAAAGAAGTTTGTATTTTGGCCTTCTTGAAATAATGTGCCTTGAAGACTCTTAAATCACACTCTTCAGTGTATTACCCATCTATTCACCCTACCCTTCCATTTACTCATCTCCATTCTCTCATCCACTCACCTACCCATTTGTCTGCCCATCCAATTAGTCATTCATGTAACTATCATTAATACTTTCAGTTATCCATCCACCAAATCCACATGCCTATCCACCCATCCACACATCCACCACCATTCATTCATTCCTTCACCTATCCACCCAATCATTTACCCATCTAGGCATGCACCCATCCACCATCCATCCATCCATCCATCCATCCGTCCGTGCGTCCATCTAACCGAAACTTACCTATTTATCCACTCATTCCTGTATTAGATACCCATGCACTCATTCATTCACTCATTACTCATCACTCAGAAATCCATTCACGCACCTTCATCAATACACTTAGCCATCTATTGGACCAAGTACCTAACCACTCACTCAAATGCCTGTCCATTTATCTATCCAAGAATCCATCCATCCATCCATCCATCCATCCATCCATCCATCTATCCATCCATCCATCCACTCACATCCATGTATCCATGCATGTATGGATCCATCCATCCTTCCATCTTTTTTCCATTTATTCCTCAGAAATGGACTGAGCATTTATAATTCACCAGCCCTCCTACTTTTCTAGTGCCAAGATAATGAACATTCTGAACTCCCAAAATGCTCTTGTCTCCATAACTCAAGCAAATAAGGATTGTTGGAAGGCTTGCAAATAAGTGGCAAAGCAGGGCCACCTAGTTGTACTTTTGTGAGGTAAGGAAGGAGCCAGGAAGCTCTGCAAAGTTGCTTTGCAAAGAGGTAGCATTTCATACATCAGAGTCCCCATACTCTTGTCAGCAATGGCTGTGATCAGATTTTAAATTTTGGCTCTTTCATGGGCTAAAAATCTCATCATTTTAAACATGCATGTCATGAACTATCAACGAGGTTGAGTTCTTTTCACACGTTTATTATTTATTTGCACATTTTCTTCAGCGGCTTATTTGTTATAATTGCAGATGATTTCCTTTAAGTCCTGGGAAGACTTTGTCAGAACCTAAAAAACAAAGAGCAGCTCTTTAAATATTATTAAATTTATTTGAAAGTAGCATTGCAATAGGAATGTGAGGGCTGTAGCAAACTCTTTGTGTATTCAAGGAGGTGGAGGCCGGGGGAACTTTTTACAGACAAAATGAGGATTAAACAAGTTATTATGTGTCAGTGATCCTTGGCAGCAAGGATCAGTAACAAAGATAAGGCCAGCCCAGGGTGGGATGGGCAGTTGCTGGACAGAGAGCCATGCAGAAATGTTTTCTGTATAAGAATTTGGTGGCTTTTGTGCAAGGTCATGTCCAGCATAGTCCTTTGTGACAGTTCCTATCAGGTACACGTGCGTGTGATCCCCTCCTTCATAATTACCTGGTTTATTTACTACTCTGTGTATTTTTTCCTCCTCAGGGCTTGACACAAGGAACTTCATTTTGATTCTGACAATGCTCACACCTTTCTCAGTCATTACATTTGGAATTAGAGGTTTGGTCCCTAGGTGCCTGCAGTTAATCAGGTTCCTGCCGTATCTTTAATTTTTTTTAGCTTGTTATTATGAGAAGTTCATGACTTTGGTCACTTTCTGTTTCCTTTCACACAGTATCAGAGGGGGCTGCACACGTGTAAGTGTTTATCTGTGGCTTCCACCAACTAAACTTCATGAGAGCAGAGATTGGGACCTATTTGACCTGTGCTTATCTCTTTAACTGTTTAACCAAGTACTTTGAATTGAGATTTCAAAGTGTTTCCCTACATGTTATTTATTAACAATAAAGGCTTTTTTTAAAAAAAAGTTCAATTACAGTGGAGATATTTGGCAGACAGGGTCTTTAAGAGTGATTGGAGCTAATGTCAACCATGAGGGAATGAAATACACATGTACTGATTAATTTGTGTGGCAGTTCTGGCCATAATGCATGGCCTGAATCTAATGCCTAATCCAATAAGTTTCAATTGAGAAATATGCTTCAAAACAACTGACCTGTACTTTTCAAAGTTGTCAGGGTCAGGAAAGGCAGGTAAGTTTCAGATCTGTCCAGACTGATAGAAACTATCAGATCTGTCCTGACTGATAGAATCAGGACAGTTAATGTAACACACATTCACAGGTTGGATACTGAGTGAGAAAAATATTTTCCTCAAGGACTTTCTTGGGACAACTGAGAATTTGCATATGAACTCAATGATAACAGTGTTCTGTCAAAAGTAAATTTCTAGGATTTGGTAATATACTGTAAGAATGTTTGCATAAAAATCAATGATGAAATATTTAGGGGTGATGGGTCATGTCTGCAATTTATTCTTAATTAGCTCAGAAAAAAATCCATTAAATACAGGAGAGAGGGGAAAGGAAAGAGAGAGAAAGCCAGAATGAACACAAATATGACTACATGTTAATAGTTGATGAATACAGGTGAAGAAGATGTATGTGCTTATCATGTTTCTTTTCTAAAAAAGATAGGTTAGGCATATTCTGAAACAAAATACACTTTCATGTGTTGAGCAAGAAAATCAAGACCTCCAAGTTCCTTTCAAGTTCTATTGAAATCAAATGTCTTTTCTGGAGAAAGCCAGACAGGAGGACAGGTCTTAGCACCTGTCACAACACATCATCCATGATGTTAATGGAGATTCATATTAACTTCTCTTTGCATGAGTTTGTAAGGGGGCTTCAGGATGCATTCCAGCAGTTCTTTAACATTATCTCATATGCTATCAGCCCAGCATCCATTAATCTCAAACCAAGTTCAAAAACAAGGCTGTTGCTGCTGCAATCAGAGGGCAAGCTCTTGGCCTTTTCCCAGGAAAGCTCACCAGCCTCAGTGGCTATTTCATAAAACACTGTCCCAACTCTTAGATTTGTGTCACAATCTGTTTTGGGTTTTAGTACTCATAGACGAAGTCTATGCTGATCGAATCAGTTGAATAATCCTTCTGCTCTTTGCACTGAGTTATGTAGATATGATACAAAGAAAGGTCATTGTTTGCTAAATATGGAATTAACATAAATGAAAGAGGTGTGGTTTCTGATGCACCAATGTGGTGTGCACCTGACAGGTGTCACATGGAGAAGCAGAAGGTCCAGAATCCGTGTATGTCTCATCTTGAGAGCGACTGGGAACACTAAACACATTCACTGCAATGTTTTCTCAGCTTCAAGGGACTGTTTTAAAATACAGAGACTGTCTATACCTGTGCCTTCAGAAAACTGTGTGGGACGCAAAATGGAATTTAAGATGCTTTTCTGTGGGGTTGGGATGACTAAGGAGAATGGGCTGGGGAGAACAGGAAAGTTGATGGGGGCAGCTCAGGGGTAGTACTGTTTATTGAGCACTGAAGAGGATATGTCTGGAAATCTAAGTCATAACTACATCCAGAAAGGACCTGGAAGGACAATCAGAGCCACAGAAGGTGTAGGCAAAGAGTTTTCCTTTGGAGCCAGGAAATCGGCCAGCTAGGACAACCAGAGCAGCTCTGCCACAGATGCCTGCCCTGGGCTTAGCTCAGAGAGTGTACTAGGACCTCCAGGACTCACGAAGAAGATGCAGAGATTTCTAGATCAGTCTGAAGGGTGAATATTTAGCAAGGGCCAGATAAAGGGTCTTGCTCACAGAATATTGAGTCTAGAGAAAAGTTGAATATGGGATTTGGCTAGATAAGCCAAGCCTATGGATTAAGCCTCTTTTGGATGCAGAGTGAAGGTGGACATTTCTGGGTCCCTCCCCTAACCAAGAGGAGATGGGCACATCAGTAAAGTCTCTCTTGCTGTAAAGGTCAGAAAAGTGGCTCCAGTTGTGTGGATTTCATAGTCTCCAGTAATATCCAGAAACCACAGTGATGGGCACTGACATCAAGTTGCTGATTTTTTAATTATGCAACCCAGGAAGACACTTAGAAACTTCAAACTTGCCACTACGGTCACTGTCATTTTAGAAAATAGGGAATTTTCCACTCCATAGCACCTGGTTCTTAGAAGAGAGGACAGTGTTGTACCCTGAATCTCTTTGGTTTGTAAGAACATATCGCCTTACTTTTCTTTCTTTCTTTTTTTTTTTGCTTCCAACCAATCCAATGTCATCTCACCTCAGAGACACAGAGTCAGTGGCTTCGCTAGTGTAATTAACCCGGGGGCTGAAAGACCCTCACCTGTTGGGTCCTTTGTCACCAATTGGAGAGTCCTCATCTTGTAATTAATAAAATGGGAATGGCTTTATCACGTGTTAACAAAAGAGACTGAGGTGATTGAAAGCAGGTGACTCCTGGATTTAATTCAGTGATTTGATTTGATTTGTGACCTTTACTCCCCATTTTAAGCAGAAGAATGAACAACTGTAATTGCGTACTGTGTTATTTTTTCCTGCATTTAACCTTTGACATTACCTCTAGGTGAATGTTTGTTCTTCTCAGGAGAAGGCTACCTTGGTTACTCATGTAATTCTCAGTTCTTCCCTCCCTTCCAGAGATGACATTTTTAGCTGAAATGGAAAATTGGGAGGCAAAGTATAGCTAAAATTCAAGATCCTTTGTTTCTTGTCTCTGGGCCAAAGAACTTTCCTTTTCTTTCTGAAGAAACAAATCTATCTGGACAGAAGAATTTCAAAATTCTGACCCATTCCCTTTAACTCAGTGTTGGAACACAGAGACTGACTCTCCATTTCCCAATCGACCCACTCCCATGAGGCAGCATGAAAGGGAGAAACCGACTCAAATCCAGAGGGGGCAAGACTGGGTTAAGGTTAAGGATTTCTCTTGCCAGTGACTATGTAACAAATTCTGGCCAATGACATTTGAGGTTTTCCTCTGGAAACTTCTGAGAAAGTTCTTCCTTATTCTTCAGATAGCAGGAATTTCTTCTTCCCTGTAAATGTGAAAGATGATGCTTCTCACTCTGAATACTACAGTCATCTGTCTTATAAAAGTGAACCACTGTAGAATGAAGCTGATAGGAAGATACAAGATTTTAGTGACATGGTGGGCATCCTGGTGAGCCATCCTTGATATCTCATCCACCTTGAATTTTGTGGTTTATAGGCTAGTGCCTTCCTTTTGCTTAATCTAGTTTGTGCTGGGGTTATGTTTCTTGCAGCCAGAGCCTCCAGAGTGATATCCTTCCCTCTTTCACCTCCTACCCCATTTAACTTGAATAAGTATACTTTCTCCTGCTTCTTGGGACTTCCTCCACCACCTTCCCATCTCCTCCAGGGCCTTGTGTTTATCTCTGTGTGTGCATAGACAGAATCTACAAAAATTGATGAATGCGTTGCTCCATTATCTTCCTGAGTCTCCCAATATTTACTGTCTCCACATTGGGATGTCTGAACTCCAAATTTTCCAAGGCCTCACTGGAATATCACCTTCTTTGAAGAACCTTTCTGAAGGCCATTGATTGTACCCCACATTAGGCCTTGCTGTGCACTGATTAAGAGGAAGCCAGCTAGGCAGCTTCTAAGGAAGCAATCTTAGTATATGGTTTCAGTTGTGTGTGAACAGATCTAACACCAAACCTTAAATCAAGACAGGTTATCTATTTCTGACTTATGTGAAATTCTGAGCAGGAGTGTGGTTTTGCTCGATGAAATTGTCAGTGTATAACACCTTCTCTCTTGTGGTTCCACAACTCTAGTCTGCTACCCTTGTGTGTATGGTATAAGATGTCTGACCCTCATGTCCTTGTTTTGGCCAGCAGGAAAGGACAAAAGGAAAGAGAGAGTCTTCCTCTTCCCGTTAAGGACACAGCCTTAGTTTTACCCATCTCATTGGCCAGAATATAAGTCAATAGCATTGGCTGGCTGCAAAGGAATCTGGGAAATGTAGCTTTCATATTCAGGCATTGGGAGTCTAGCTAAGAGGTTACTTACAGTGGCAGAGAAGGGCTTAGGTAGAGGGACCAATTTTCTTTTTTGCAAATGTCATTGACATCAATCATAGGTTGGTGCTAGCTAAGGCATGTCTCCAAAACAAGTGCTTATACAGCAAGTAAAATGTAATAGTTCCATTCCCACCATTAGAGAGAGCCAGTAGAAATGGAAAATGCCTTGCTGATGCCAACTCAATGAGTGACTCTGCAACAGACACAAGCAAGGCACAAATCAGTGTCAGGCCATATCTTTTAACCTGAGACTCTAGTACAGTGACCTAAACCTGGCATCTCAGGAGATCAAGATTCTGAAACTGAAATAGTTCAAGGCAGAATTTTATTTACTGTGAATGAGGGATTTCTTTCATTATCTGTATTTATACAGTGTAATATAACTCCACTCTCCAAAAAATACTTGCCTGATTTCATAAATCATAGAACAAAACAGAAAGGAAAAAAAATTACCACAGTAACATAAAAAAAAAATGTCCCATTGGCACAAAAACCCGCATGAAAACTTGTACTTTGCATGAGATTTTGTGGCTAAATGAATGCAGATTACCTCTATCCTTAGCGCAGATGAAACACTGATGCTCTCTAGTTTAGGGTGTGAAAAATTTGTTGAGAAAAGACAGCACCAAGCAAGCTGTGACATTTCTGCTCAGTACATGCAACACGTTGTTTATTTCAGCCATAAAGAGAAGGTATGATATTTTTGTTAATAATAAAAAAGATAATTTATTCTACTGCTCTAATTGTTAAACAACTATTTAAACGTGTTACCTTGAAAGGTTGGGGAAGGTTTGGCAATTAATAAACCTGCTCTAGGCCAGCTACTGTCTAGGTTAGATCCTGGTAGACTCTGGATGGACATTATTTGTTAATAGCTCTGTCTCCCCAGTGGGACCTAAAACCACTGAGGTCAAGAACATGCTTTGAATTGCAGTCCTCCAAATACTAGGGGCCGTGTCAAGCTCCAAGAAGGCTTTCTTTGTACTGTCTTCTTGTCTACAGCCTTTCTGTACCCACTGATTTCTAAGAAGTGAGATGAAATAGGCAACTGTTGTTCTCATCAGTGGGGACCACCATGCTACTTCTCCAAATCAACATGGTAAAACATATCTAGGCAGCATGAGGATGTGGGTGAAAGTATCTATGGCCAAGTCCATGGGAGTATCTTTGTCTATGACATTCATCCTTTGGAAATTCATAGCATGAATATGAACACCAGAGGCTCACAGAAAGCCTATTGTAAATAATTGACTTAACTTTATTCACCACAGTGTGTCCCATATTTACATAACCATACTTTTCTTGAGTTATATTCTGTTTTATTGTATTTGTTGTTTTGGTACTGGGAATCAAGCTCAAGACCTCATGCTTTCCAGGCAGGCACTATTGTACTATATCCCCAACCCTTCTGTTTTATTTTAAAAGATCACCATTGTGACATGTTTTGAGCACCCAGGGAAGTACAAAAGACAGTATTGTAAGTACTCTGTTTCTCTTTTGTGTCGTGTTTAGTCTTAATATTTGGTCATATGATTTCAAATTTCTAAAAAACCCCAGCACCCTCACACACTTGCAAAGTGCTAAGGAGCCTATAGCAGGCAATGCTAGACTGCTAAGAGGGCTGCCCCTTCAGGCTGCGTCCACATTCGTGCCCCATACCGCTGTCTATCAGCCTTCCCCAGACATTGTCATGGCAATATCATCTTTCCTCTGGACAGTTTTCCTGGCTCCCCATGGCTCCCCAGGAAAATTCTCCAGTTCTCCATCCCTAGGGTCCCCATTTTCTGGTCTCAATATTCATCTTTTGAGCCATGAGACTTCCTTGTGGAGAGTGCATGTTGTTGCTCAGGGTCCATGGCTTTTTTCAACCTCTCTGGTCTACCTCTTTGGTCTTTAGTAAAGTCAGCCCTTTATCAAGGTCACCGTACAGTGCCTCCCTCCTTTATGATCCTATACTGGATCATCTAATCCCCAGCATTGCTTGATGTTTGCTTATGTCATGCCTCTCTGGATACCTGTGGTGTTCTTTGAAGGCAAGAAATCTGTTTTCTACAGTTTTCTACTGTATAACGGGCTACAGCTACAGCCTTATTAGATGATGGTTAAGTGCATGAGTGAGTGGATTCATGCATGAATGAATGAATGCATTCAACACATTTTGCCTTTGGATGATCTTGAGAGCTAGGATTGGGAAAATGGGGTGGAAGAAAAAATCTAGAATAACTATGAGAAGTGTTTGGTGAATATGTTGCTATGGCAAGTGTTTTAAATGATAAAAACATTGGGTCTGTGGCTCATGCAGCAAGAGGCCACCAGCAGAGGCACAAACAAGGTCAGGTTGGAGAGCAAGGTAATTCCAGACCTGGCAGGATGAGGTAGCTCTGGGAACTCACAGAAACAAAGGTGGACATTATATTTACTGATAGGAATCCAGAAGACCAGATTTGGGTTGGCAAGGGGATTTTGGGGGTGGTACCTCAAAAAGTTAAGACTAGAGTTGGTATAGGACTCCATAATTCTACTCCTTGCCATATACCCTGAAGAATTTTAAGTAGCTATTCAAATGAAAATATGGACCCATATGTTCACAATAGGCAAAAGGTGAGAATAGCTCAAATGTCCATCCACCTGACATGTGGATAAACAATTTATGATATAACTATACAGTGGAATATTCTCTGGCATTAAAAAAAATAAAGTCCTGACACATGTTACCTTATAGATGGACCTTGAAGATGTTATGCTAAATAAAAAAAGTCAGACACAAAGACCGTGTGTTATATGATTCCATTTATATGAAATGTTCAGAATGGTAAATCTGTTGAGATGATAAAGATATGATTGTCAGGGATTGGAGATTAAGGGATAAGAGTGACTCTTGTTGGAGAGTCTCCTTTGTGGGTGAAGAGAATGTTCTGGAACTTGATGGAGGTCATGAGTACACAAAATTGGAAATATACCAAACATTATTGAATCATACACTTAAAAATGATTCTCACTGAATCATGTATCATTGAAGGGAATAAATTAATTAAAAAAGGGGAGTAGATTTGGGAATCTCCAGTCTGGGGATTATGCTTCTCTCAAAGGTAGCATCAAAGAAAAGAGTGACCAGGAATCTAAAAGTGGCAGGGAATTCAGAACACCCAGGAGAGAAGGAGATTCAGAGGCTTTGGGAGCTGGAGAAGGTGTGAGTGAGCCATGGAAGAGCAGTCAAGGCAAACAAAGCTGCAGGAAGCCTTTGGGTTGAATTAGTCAGCACATTCTTATCTGGTATATGTCAGTGTCTGTACCGATCACTAGGATTTCCATATTTTTTGAGGAAAAGGCATTATCCCAGGGCTAGGAGTAAAGTTAGCTCATGGGCACTCCTGGAAGTGACCTATGCAGAGGAAATGAAAGCCCCAGATGGAGGGACGGGAGACTAGAGACAGGAGGACTGCAGGTCAGATGAGGGTATCCATGTTAAGACAACGGATTCAGAGGATCATTGAAGATTTAAAGAAGACCCCAAATAAGAAGGAGAATGAGAGAACCAGATGCAGAAGGGTTGACTCAGTGAGGAAGACCTCAAAGCACCAACTGAGCCCATTCTGGGATGACCCAGTGGGCTGATCTCAAGGTTGCTATTTTGGACAAGTCTGAAATGTGGCAGCTGCAACCTTATTGCTTGCTGGCTGGCCCTGAGGGGAGGTGGCCCAGAAGGATGAGTGGCACATGAAATGCTTTCAGTTCCTCTAAGCTCCTGTTGGGTGTCCTGGTACTGGCTGCCAATCATGTCTTCACTCCTAAATTACCTGACCGGGGGACACCTGGCAAATTGTAACCATTGTTATCAGATCACTGAGGCTCCAATTAAGCCCAAAGGTTTGAAAAATGTCACCATAGTTTTGATGTTTCACTGCTACCACCCTGCTGGCCAACAAGCACTGGCATATGTGACTCCATTCTGTCCAAAACTAATTCAGTGCTTAAGAACGGGAGCACTTTCCAGAGACCATCTGTTTACGCTTCTGCTTAAGGAACTCCACTCTCCAACAGCCTCCTAGGAGTGTGTTCAATCAATCCTGACATGGAGGGATGTTTTTTTGGCGGGCCCAGAAATTGAATGTTTTCCAAATAGTACATTATTGATATTAAAACCGATTTGTGCATCACTAGCCATCAAAGAAATGCACTAAATAATATCTTCAGGAATGAAGAGGAAATTGAAAAAAAAACCTATTCGTGTGCATTTATCAGCAAAAACACCAGCGCTGACTGTTAAATGCAGCAAGTGAGGACTCCGTGAGTCTCTACAAACAAATCAACTCTCTTCAGGTGTATTCAGACTTAAATCTGCTTAGACTCCTTATGTAAACTGAACTTTCTCTGTAGCCTTGGTTCTGCACGCTGCTCCCAGCTTGTGTCCACCATGGGACTCACAAGGAAAAAGACTTAGGCATGAGAGAGGTTTGGGTTTGAATTCTGCCACTCTTCCTGCTGGTACTGTTATGGAAAGGTATATGTGTGTGTTCTTACTCAAATTATTCAAATGTTCCCAAGTCTGTTTCCTTGCAGTAAACAATACATTTTTACTAGATTTTGGCACACAGTAAGCAGCAGTTCAGTCACTAAATCGTTGTACATCTTTCATTTCCATCTACTATTCTGTGCTCCCTCAGCCTGTCTGTGGATTTACTGATACAGCAGAGTATCAGTTTTTCCTATCTCAAAGCCTCCGCTTGCTTACTGACTGTTTGCTGACTCAAAGAATGTAATTTCTTAAACTCTAAACAGAGTCGTGGGTATTTAATCAACGTTTTTCGTGAATGCGTAAGGATTGCATACAATATAATTCCATGAGTAACTTAAGTACAGCAGTGACATAAATATTTAAAGGCTTGTTGAGGATGCAGCTGCAAATCTGTATTGACTGCTGATGCATGCTTTATAGAAAGTTCTAAGTTTCTGTAGACAGGCACCACGAAGGACAGATGTCTCTGTGGTTTGAAGACAGGATCTCCACTGCTTTGGGGAGTGCAGTGTTCATCTGACTTCCCATCAGTGGGGCTTCAGGTTGGTCCTGGGGCTTTGGGTAAACTTCCAGGGTAGAATTCTACAGCAAAGTTCTTCTGAATTTCAAATATCATGTGCATACCAAGACAGTGGTATTACATCAGCATCACAATGATACATCAAATGTTTGCCTCGTCTTTTATCTTTAGAACATAGTTGTAACAAATGTTTTAGGTTCATGATTTTTTTAAATCATCATGTTGTTGCTTTGGTTGAATTTAATCAATTGGGAGCTATTGGTGCAGTCACATGGCCCAGTCCTGGAATAATGTCCAATAAAATACACAGGTGAGAACTTCTAATGATGTGGCATTGTGATAGAGATTCTGGTTCAGTCGTGGCCTCTTTCTGCATTTAAGTGTATATAACTAGTCACAAAATCCACATGTTTGCAAGTTCACATGTATCTAGCTGACACCTATTTCCATAAAACAAATTTAGTCCAATGATACGCTGTCTTATGACAACTATAAAACTGTCAAATTTTAAGTGTTTATTGTGCAACTCCCATTTGACAAAGCATAAAGGCATTTTAAAAAGGCAAAACATTATGTTACCTAAGGGAAACAGAATATCTTCATAATGATTTAGACAAAATACGCTGAACAGGATGCATATGCTCTTAAGTACTATCCACAAAAAAAAGTTTGCAAAATTTCACTTCATTCAAATTAGGAATTCCTTATCAAATATAATATTCCGAAAGTAAAAAGGCAAGCCAAAGATTGGAGAAGATCTTCACAACACGTATACATGGCAAAGAACTTGTACCTAGAATATGTGAATCACTCACACAACCCAAGAAGACTGTGTCTTAAAATGAACAAAATAAGCCAGAGGTGTAGCTCATTCTGAGGGAGAGCAGTTGCCTAGCATGTGCGAGGCCCTGGATTCAATCCCCAGTACAAAAAGAAGAAAAACATAACAGAACAAACTATCCATTAGTTTTAAACCTTGGAGGGCTGTAAGAATCATGTGTATCTGCTTTTAGAATTGGCCAGAATTAACAACCTGAGGGAGGGGGTACCATTCAGGTAAATATGGTGGGTGGTGATGCATTTTGGTTTTGGTGAGGCTTCAATCTACAAGGAGTACTTGCATCACCATAATTTAAAATATTTTAAAATGATTTTATATGGCATAACCTAAATCTTCTATAACCTACCCTATCTCCATTAATCTATTTAAAACATCCTTCCCCCCTCTTATAATTACCTTGCTCACTATACCATTTATTTTAATTGTCCAGTTTACAGGGGTTGGGAGATCTATATAAGTAGCATCACCAGAATGTTAACAACCTATTTAACAGTTCTTTTTGAAAACCAAAGGCTTCAGGGTAAGTTTATGAAGTATTTAATGCACATATGATTTCCTCAAAATGTTTCTGCTCTATTTCAAGCATTGCATTGTCTAAACTGGTGGATTTTAATTTTAATCAGTGTGAAATTCCAGGAGAGAGCTCTTAACGTGCAAGCTGATATTGGCAGCTGACCAATAATAAACAATGAGTCTGCTTTTCTTGGAGTGAAGCTGACAGGTACACAGTGGTCTCTGGGGATGCAGCCTCAGTCAGACTTTGTTGTGTCATCCCTGGGCAATCAAACTTCCTGCTTCCACCTTCCTCTCTTCCTTCCTCCCCTCCTCTCTTCCTTCCTTCCTTTTTTTTTCTTTCCCTTGCTTTCCTCCCTTTTCTTTTCTTGACAATGAAAACAGATGTAAATCAGAACAGAGAGAACTTTCCACTTGTACTGGATATCAGACCTAAGCAACTTACTTGTGGATATTGAGCAACTAACAGTGAAGTTTCTATGGAGAGGCAAAAGACCCAGAATAGTCATTGAAGGAGAATAAAATTGGAGGACTGACACTACCTGCCTTCATAGCTCTGGATGTAACTCAGTGGTAAAACACTTGCTTAGGGTATGTGAGGCTCTGGGTTTAATCAGTGTGTGTGTGTGTGTGTGTGTGTGTGTGTGTGTGTGTGTGTAGGAAGAAAGAGTAGACAGAGGGGAGGGAGAGGGAGAGAACAATCTATACACGTGTAATGGAGAGAACCAACTTCTGTGCACTTGTAATGGACAAAGCCAGCTTATTGCATATTAGGAAAAGAAAATATTGGGTGAGAGACCAGAGCAGAACTGCCAATGGGAATGATGACTTCTCAGATGGAATCTATAAATAAGAAACCCTGCCTAGTACCAGAAGGTTGGCACAGCCTGCGAAGGGTCCTGAGATGCTGGAATTCTACAGTATTTTCCACTTTTGATGAGGCTGCCTCTGCTGCCCTTTCTTTAGGTACCCAGGGGTAATGCAAAACAATCAGACTGTCGAGGCTTATTACAACCAACCATGGGCTTCTGCTCCAAGCAAACAGGAGCGCAAGATAAATACTCACTGGCTTTGTCCAGGCTTATCTAAACAGATGCGTTAATGGTTGCTTCCAAAAAAATATATTTCACCTTTGTGAGTAGAGGAAAATCAATAATAATATTAGGTTTATATGAAGGTCAGTGGGTTTGGCACTTAGCATCCCTTACCTCAGGTTTTAAAGGAAGATTTGAGGGAGCGTTATTTCTGACAGTCCTGCATGGGAAATGCCTTGACTGAGATTCTTGGACTTAATAAAAGATTTATGGGGAAAATTCTGCAAGTAATATCTTGTTAAAATAACTTCTGGGCTAACCTCAAGTGACAAGTGATTGCTCAGACTTGTTCCTGTGGCCTTCTCTTTAATCTTTTATTAGCTCCTTTCTTCAAACTTGAAATACAAGGGACAGCAATTGTTTGGGCCCATTATCTTTGATATGAGTGTCTCTTTGCTGTATTTGGATGTGTTTTCTTTTTCTGAATTACAAATGAAGTAAATGTCACCATTTGATGCTAATGAATGGCATTTAAATGCACATTGAATGTCACATTGCTTAAAAGTCAAGACCCTCATGAGCACTATTAAGTGATAGGCAGAGAGTGTTTTTGGGGATGGAAAGCACAGTGGGGAGAGTTCACAGTTCTGGTGGTGAGAACCAGGAGTCCTGCAGAAAATCCGAAGTACCAGGACCTCTACTGTATACAGAGAGCAAAGAGTGATACAAGTGTGTGTACATATTAAGCCTGCATGATTCATAGAGGAACAGTAGCCAAAACTGTCTCCAAAGCTAGTCATTATGGCATACCATTCTGATTATCTGCTATGGACTTAATAGAGTCTCCCAGAGTCATGCACTGAAGCCTCCTAATGCGATTGTATTTGGAGGTAGGGTTTTTAAGTGGGCAGTAGAACTTAGATGAGGTCATGAGGGAGTGCCTGATCCCATCTGCCTGGAGTCCTAAGAAGAAGAGAAAGAGACGCTAGGAGTGCACCCATAGAGAAGAGGTCACACAAGCTCACAGAAAGGAAGCTCCCTCTGGCAGCCAACGGCAGAGCAGAAGCCAAACCTGCCAGCACCGTGATCTTGTTCAAGTCTCTCAGTCTGGAACATTGTGTATGGCAGCCTGAGGTGACCAATACATCTACCCATCAGTCTCTTGCTCCTGGCTGGCAGCATCTACTTCCTATTACAGGGAGTAAGTGCTGGCTACTTGCTTCCCCAGCCACCTTTGCAACTCAGTCTTAGGCAGCAAGACATAGGATTTCTGGGAAAAAGCAGGGGGTAGTAGGGCAAGAGAGAGAGAAAGAGAGAGAGAGAGAGAGAGACAGAGAGAGAGACAGAGAGAGAGACAGAGAGAGAGACAGAGAGAGACAGAGAGAGAGAGAGACAGAGAGAGACAGAGACAGAGAGACAGAGACAGAGAGACAGAGACAGAGAGACAGAGACAGAGAGAGAGAGAGAACTCTGCTGGAAGTTCTTCCCTCCAACCTCTTTCCTTCTTACTTTGGGTGTTATCATGTGAGGAGATGAAGACTGGAGTGGCTGCAGCTATCTTCAGACCTTTGGGAAGTTCCCAGAGAAATGTGTGGTCCCAGAGTCCTCACTGTGGAGCCTCCAGACCAACTCTGGGAACTGCCTACCCTGTGCTCTGTGGCATGTGAGAACAAGAAACCTCATGTTCAAGCCACTTTTCCTTGAATATGCATTGCTCGAGTGAAAATACACTGAGAAAAATCTGTCATTCTACATGATAGCATGCCAGACAGACAAGTTGTATCATTGTAGAGAATTCTGATTAACCCAGGCCATCTGAAAGTGAGCACAGACGTTCTCCAGTGTTAACATTACCTGTTAACCATGAGCACTTACAGTGACTGTTGTGATTCTAATTTAAGTGGCATAAATTGATACTCAATAGTCTCCGAGTTTTCAAGTATTCCTTCTGAAGATCACTTGAGTTTTTCCCCTTCCCTCACTCTGCTACGAACAACACAACTTATCATCTGGCTCTAGTATAACCCATAGCTCCCACCATGACCTATATTACCCATTTGTTTATCCTTAACATAAAAAATTTCAAATCAAAGTGACATATGTCCTGGCTTGACAATAAAGTTGTCCAGTGGGGATAATAATGAGTCTCCTGCTTCATCAACTTCTCCCCACAATCCTGCAATCACCTTTTTACACCACCATTTCTTAACTTAGTATTTCTGCCTCCCTTCCTCATATGATGACATCAACACTCTTATCTTTAGTTGTCTGAAGTGATTCATGCTTATGCAAATATACTTAATTGCTTATAATTTGGAGGTTTTAAAAAATATTAAACAATTTTATCATGTGATCAAGTAATTCTCCTAGATACCTATGAAGGGAAAGAAAGCCCTGTCCACACAAAGACTTGTTTGAAAATGTTCACAGAGACATTATTCACAATAGTCCCCAAATGAATTTTTACCACACAGGATTGAAAAATGTTTGAGAGAATAGATATGTTTAACCTTATTTAAACATAGTGTATGTATGTATTGAAACATCACAGGGTAGCCCATAAATATGTACAATTTTTGTGTTTGCATATCAATCAAAAATAAATTTAATTTTAGAAAATGTTACCTAACAAAATAGAGATCAGTTTAACAACATGGAAAAAAGTGGGAACAAGCCAATGTTCATTAACTGATGAATAGGTAAATTAATGCAAAATATCCATACAAAAATATTCACCAATAAAAAGGAATGAAATACTGACAATAGCTACAACATTGAGGAAGTTTGAAAACATTAGGTGAGATGAAAGAAGCCATACACGCAAGACCATATACTGTCTGATTCCAGTTAGGTGAAATGTCTAGAAAAGGCAAAACTGTAGAGAAAAAACCATGATTTTTAGGGTTAGGAACAGGGACTAAATGTAAATGGGTGTAAAATCTGTTTACGAGATAGAATGCTCTGGAACTGGAAATGGTAGTCATGCAACCTTATACATTTACTAATAATCACTGAACTGTACATTCATGCCCAGCAAGAGTGTCTACTGTTGATGTTGACTTGACCACGTGGCTGAGGTGGTGCTAGGTTCTTCCTCTGTGACACGACTTCCCCATCTCCATTTCCTCATTGGTTGGAAGGAAGTCACTATGGATAGCCTATACTTAAAGTCAAAGTACTTAGAACTCTTCTGCATGGAAGCTTTGAACATTCATATTTATTTATAACAATGTAGACCTATAAATAAAGACAGCAATCATATTGGATTAGGACCCAATTATGTGATCTCATTTTAAAATTATTACCTCTTTTATTACATCTTTAAAGATCCAATCTCAGACTAGTCACATTTTGGGATTCTGAGAGTTGACTTCAATACATGAATTTTGGGGTGAAAGGAAATAAACCCACAAAGCCACTTACCTTGGTAGCAAAGTGCATCTCTTTTGCTGGTTCCCAATTTTTTATACCAAAAGAAATAAAGCCCACTGGAGAGGCTTCTGAGGTAGTGGCAAAGTTCTATTTCTTTGGTTTTAAAGGTGCTACATTTATAGTAATTCATTATATCATATATTTATTTTTTGTGTTTTTTTCATATGTATACCATTTTTAATAAAAAGATTAAAACAATTATGAAAGAAAAATAGAATAAGTAGCAACTTGATAAAATCTGGAACAGCAATATAAAAGACAACCCAATACTTTAATTAAATAATCTAAGACAGAAAAAATAATATCAAATATATCTATTGAGGACCCCTGCATTAGACCCCAATCTCCTGCAAGGTGTTCTGGTGCCTGGTGGAAAGAAAAGAAAGAAAGAAAGCAAGTGACCAAATGGCAGTGTGGCAGGGATCTGTTATCCCAGATCCTGTTTCCCTAGTCGTTCACGGGAAAGGAAAGGCTACGAAGCAGCCAGAGACCTCAGTTCTTATTGATTGCATCTGTGTCAAGGATAATGAGTGTTTCTCATTGAGACAAGGGGCAACAAAGAGACTGTAATCTCCCCAAGGGAAACTTTTCACTATTGCTACTACATTGCTTTAGCGAATCCTACTGTCCTCAGCAGGTCTTACCTTACCCTGTGAGCACCACAGTACCACTAGCTGTAAGGCTTCAGCTGTGATGAGAAGAAGGCGGGGAGTTCCCAGGTTCAACTGGGCTCAAAGAGCAGGACAAGGATGGCCTTGGAATCCTGTAAATTTATAATGGGTTGTCCCTGAACTATATCATCATACTAGCTATAAATGGATTAAACTCAATCACCTGAATACAGAGGTTTTCATATTAGGTGTTAAAGACCAAAGCTAGTTAAGTGTAAATTACACGTATTCATATATAAGTGATAGAAAACAGTTGGAAATTATAGGTTAGTATAACTAAAAGGAAAGTTGGATGCCAAAATGAGATGAAGTAGAATTTAAAGAATGACAGTAAAAATTAATAAAGCATGACAGTGACAAAAGCGTAATTTAATGTTATAATCATAAAATGTATAGTCACCCAATAACTTAGTCAATTGTATGTAAACAAAAATGATTTATTTATTCATTTTTTGAAAAATGGTCTAAAATGCAGGGAGAGCTTGGTAAAAATACAATTATAGAGGGATATTTGAAAATGTTTTTCCAGAGTTTGACAGAGATAAAAATAAGTTTGGATAAAAATAATGACAGAGAAGAATAAAGTGCTAAGATAAACCCAATTTAATAAGTGTATTTCATAGACTTGTGCAGGAGAATCTGCAGCATAGTTTTTCCCATGTTATAGCCACAGAATATACACAGAAATCAATTGCATCTAAGTTGGTCACAAAGGAAATCATATTCTCCAATATTAAAAACGTTAGACATAATAAAAGGGCAATAAAAGAGTTCTAACTTTTAAACAAGTAAATGATGCACTCCCAATTAACTACTGGAGCAAAGAAGTGAAGGAGAAATTACATGCCATCTAAATAGTAATGAAAAGGAGCCCATTCCACAGTGCAGGCAGCCTGAATCCAGAACAGTGATTGCTGGAGGGTAGAATGGAAGAGGAGGGAAGATGGAGGGAGGGTAGAGGGAGAGTCCACGAGGGAGGCGGAAGTACCAGCACCAAAACATGGATGGAAGGAACTGAGTTCCGGTTTCCTGCAGCACAGGGGTGTGGCCAGTGTATACTGGATAACAATACATGTTTTATGATGATCTAGAAGTCAGAAATTCAGTGACTCCTAACATAAAGAAATAGTAAGGATCTGGAAATGCTAATTATTCTGATTTGACCAGTGTGTACTGTATGCATAAACTGAAATAAACCACTGAAGCTCATTAATATGTGCAATTAATATGTTAATAAAAAATCTGTGAGACACAGAGAACTCTGTATTTACAGAAAATATTAGATCCTTAAATGCCTTTTAGAGTAAGAGATAAAAGTAATAAAATCATTAAATATTTATCCTAAGAACTAGAGAACAATAAAAGAATAGAAGAAAAAAGAATTAATAAAGATAATAGGCTAAAATTATTGTGATAGGGAACAAAAATTAGTACAGAGAGTAAATGATACTGTCAAAGTACTGAAGTGAAATCAGTAAGTAAAATATAAATCCAATATAACTTGAAGCAATAAAGTTAATGGGACAGAATACTGAAATTAGATCCAAAATGGATCTAATGTATAACAAAAGTAACGGTTTACTTTGGTGGGAAAAGAAAGATTACATAATAAATTTTGTTAACCCAATCTAGAAGAAATAAAAGTGAATCGCCAACTTATTTTCTACTCAGGAAAAAACTACACCCGCATTATAGAATTAAACACAAGAAGCAAAATGTAGCACACAATTGCCCCACGTGTAATTGTTTACCATCCTGATCTCTTGGGAGCTTTTAAAGAAAAGATAAGTATGTCTGAATATATCAAAATTAAAACCCTTTGTGTGGTGAATATTTAAACAAAAGCAAGCAATAGATTTGAGAAATATTTAATAGGGATGACAAAGGTCATCTCTAGCTATTGTACACAAAGAGCTCTTACAACCTGAAATTAAAACACTGATAGAAGCAGCCCACTAAAACAGCGGAGAAAAGATGTGAATGGCTGTTTATGGAAGTGTAAATCAGAAAGGCCAGCAGATGTATGAAAAGAGACTTCAGTTTACCAGTGGTGAAGGAATTGCAAATTAAAATACCAATGTGATATCGCTTAAACTTACCAGAGTGCTTCAATTAAAATAATACCATGCTTGTAAAAGAAAATGTCAAGCAGGGTATGTTATTGCAAGCCTGTAATCCCAGCTACTCGGGAAGTTGAGGCAGGAGGATGGCAAGCTCGAGACCAGCCTTGGTAACTTAGCAAGACCCTGTCTCAAAAAATATAAAAGGGATGGATCTATATATACACGGTGTGCACATATACAGTCATGTGCTGCTTAACGACTAAGAGACAGAGTGAGAAACACACTGCTAAATAATTTTGTTTTGTAGGAGCATCACCTGTGCAAGCCTAGGTGGCACAGGCCACTTGCTCCCTGTGACCTTGCTATGCAATCAGGAGAATGCTGCAGGTATCAGATACCATACTATCTCATGGTAAGCATTTTTTGGGTTTTGTTTTATAAATAAATAGTATACTCTAACTTAACAATAAAGAGCATAATAATTGCATACACCAGTAACATAGTAATTTGCTGTCATTATCAAGTGTCATAAACTTTGTATGACTGTCCATGCCACTCTTTGATACCCTGGCAGGGTGTTGAGCTTCTTCCCCAGCATCACCCATACAGCATCAGCATCAGGCCACAAGCTTAGGATAGTCTGATGTCACTCAGAGACAGGAATGTTTCAGCTCTGTGTTTGCGTCTTTCTATCTGTGTATGAGTTGATGAGTGTGGAGAATTAAGATAGATTTCATTCTAGGTTGCTGACTTGTGTTGGTGTTGGAGGCCAACAGGAAGTCAGAAGGAAAAGGAGAGGGACATAAGTGAGACCAGAAACAAAGGAAAACGAATACTGAGAAGGTATTTTAAAAAGTACCGATGAAAACAGGGTGCGATGGTACATACATCTCACCCCAGTACTAGGGAGACTGAGGCAAAAGGATTATTTCAAGAGGACTACATCATGAGTTCCAGGCTGGCCTGAACTATACAGTGGGACCCTTTCAAGCCAACAAATAAACAGAAACATCAATGATATGAGTATATTTATTCTTTATTTGAAAGTATATATTTATAATGATCAAAATATATGGTGTGTATTTAAATTTTAAAAAAGGTATTACAAATAAAAACAAAAAAATATATTACAGGTATGGGCACATGCCTGTAATTTTAGCACTTGGGATGCTGAGGCAGGAGGATTGCTATGAGTTCAAAGCCAGCCTGGGCTGCATAGTTCAAGGCCAGGCCGAATTATACAGCAAGAACCATTTTTTTTCCCTAAAGAAAAAAATAGAAAGAAAAAAAGATCATTATAGTTAAAACCACTTTCCTTAAATATATGACAATTTCTGTCAAGTAAAAACTTTGTAGTATGTTCTTATTCACCATGTCTGATATCATGTGACTTCTAATTCTTTCTTAAAGCCAAAATGACCATGAAAGTTAGACGTTTTGATCAATGCAGGATGCTGAGGAAGGCATGAAAGCCCAGCTAAAGACACTCACAGGGAAGATTACAGAGTTGTGTCAGAGAGGGGCAGGAATGGGAGAAGTGTGTTCGAAATGAGGGGGAGCACTTTGGGGGGTTAACTGCAGCGTGCCTTTTACTATAATAGATTAAACAAATTAACCGTTCACTGTATTTTTGATCACATCTTTCACAAGAAAGGCCAGGCAAATTACACAGCAAATTCTCTCAGAATCTTCAAGTCATTATAATGTCCACTGTCTCCCTTCCTATTTTACCAAAATCTTGTAAAAACATGGAAATACTGAAATGAAAGTACAATGTCACCAGGATATCCTTTATTTTGTTTAAACCATGGGCAACAGGTTGCTGTATTTGCTTTACCTACAGGTGTGTCTGCCTGTGTTTATGAGGTATGATTATATCTCTATCTATGTGTACATTTATTTATATACTGCTGACAAATGACACTTTATCCCTAAATACTTCTGACAAATGATACTTTATCCCTAAATACTTCAGCAGATGTCTCCTTAAAACATTTCTCCAACATAACCATAATATTATCATGTTTAAGAAAACCCACATGAATTTCATAATACCATAGAATATTCACTCCATAACAAGTTTCTCCAGTTGTTCCCATGTCACATATAGGCTCACTGGTTTTCTTGTTTAGAACCAGGACGCGAGGGAGTTTTACACATTGAAATATATTGTCATTCCTTTCCGGGTCTTTTCAATCTAGATTTCGGGTAGAATGTCTTGTATAGCCTGGATTAAGCTCCCTGTTCTTCTTTGACCACATATTTGTTTCCAGACTTGCATGGGGGCAGAGTACCAATTATCTCATTTCCTATTTTTTCTGCTTATTTTCTGTCTCACCTTCTTCATGCAGTTTCTGGTTCTTGGACTTTGGGACCTTTGATAGTGGTCCAGCCTCTCTGCTCTCTGGACTTTAACTGCTTCTCACTGTGCCCCTGCTCATCACTCCCCAAGCTGGGCTTCAGCATCCACCCCCTCGCTCTCTGTTCTCTCCTCATAAATTCCATCCTGGGCTGGACGAAGCAGAGGAAAGGCCAGTGAGCCATCATCTTATCAGGAAGTACAGTGACAGGTAGGTGCAGGCTCAGGCTAGAGAAGCCACATGGAGTAGAGAGCCATACAAGCACTCACTCACTGGCTAGAGAAGTACAGTGGATTCTCTGGTTCTTAGAGTCCCATCCTCTCAGGGGTTCAAGGGTTCTTATCCCCACTATTCAAGGGTTTATCCTACAGGGCATTAACCTCTGTACACTTGCAGGGGCATGTGTGCAGGAGCCTGAAGGGGCCCAAGAGAAGCCCAGACCTTAGCATCAGGGAAGCCTGAGGCAAGGGACAAAGCCTGGTCAGGCCTTGCCTGCTACAGTTGGCTGGACTGGCAGTGGTGGCTGGGACAGGAGGCCAGGCTGAGCTCTGTAGCAGTGGTGCCAGGGAGGTGCACCATTCATGACAGATTGATGATCTCTCATTCATTCTGTTTGTGATCATTGATTTACAACTTTGTTGTTGTTGTTGATGAACATAATTTGAAGATATGATGCAAGAGGGGGAAGACAGATCCACATAGTCAACACCTCACTGTGAAAGCAAATACAGTGGGCTTTTCACAGATTTTATATGAAGATGTGAACTCAGGGGTACACTGCTAAGTGTTCAACACTGGGCTCTCTCTGGGGGAAAGCCTTGCTTTGTAGCATTTGCTGTTTTCCAAGGTGTGCATGCTCCTTCCATGGCCAAGGGAATGTCATCAATTGCAGAGTTGGGAGAGAATGCATACAGCTGTCTCTGAGCTGGCACGAGCCAATGCCAGCTCAGCATGGTGTGGACTGGGCAGTGAGGAAGAGAGAAGAGCAGCGGTAGGTGTAGGAGGCCTGCTGTGTGGCCAGGTTGTGAGCAGCAGAAAAAGTTAGCAGGACAATCAAACAAAACAAAACTGAAATCAACAGGCAGTCCTCCAGGAACTCTCCCCTCATACACAACAAATGAGCAACTTGCTGAAGAAATCTTAAAAAGCAGCTTCTTCTTCAGATGAGGACATTAGTGCTTACATTTCTAGGTTGTGACTTTTTTGGGTTATTTCCAAATCCAAATAGAATATCGCTGACAAAAGTAATAACAAACTAGAAATGGTTTGAGGACATAGAAAGAAACAGCATATCTTACTGTCAAGGCCACTCATCCTGCAACCAGACAGACCTGGGATCTGGTCACACTCCTGCCGAGGAGTGATAGGAATGAGGATCCAGTCCTCTCGGTAACACACCTCGGTGTTCCTACTGAGCCTCCACACTGCATGTGGGACTCACGTGCTCTACTTCCAAGCAAGGTGTTTTCTCTTCTGAAGCACACTAATATCACCTTGTGAGATACTAATAAAATTTTTTGCCAGCCCCAATCTACACTAATAAGATAACATTTTCCTGGGAGTCCTACTGTGCCTTGAGGATTGAGAATTACTGCCCGTGTTGGTGTATAAACAAGGCTTCACTTTGGTAAATGTGATGGCCCTAAAGTCATGCCATTTCCTAAGACTAATATGTCTGATGAGATGGGGTGCAGAGACTCTTACTGTTGTTTTGAATCCTGGCCCTATGGAAGTCGCCATGCATCTTGAGGAGTCTTAGTACTTGAGCTAGACTGCTTCCCTAGGGCTCAGGCTACCAGCACCACATAGAACTCTCAACCCACTTATGCAAGCTCCTGTTTCATGTCGCTGCCTATGCCGCCCTGCATTTCAGCACATCTGGCATTCAAATTCACTCTGATCTTATCAATGATATCTTTTTCTAACTGATTTTGACCATAATTACTCTCAGCTATTGCCTTTCCAGACCGAAGAGAACTAAACCTTGCAGCCTGTACTCCTCAGTAGCCCCCGTGTCCCTTTATCATGTGTGAGGCCTTCCTTGGGCCTTAGCTGAGGTCACAGAGGAAGAAATTTATAAATGTGTGGATGGTGATTGCCATCCAGTTTCATTTCATCACTCAGACCAACTGGATGTTCTTGGAAGCAACAGAAAATCCCACACTTGGATGTGATTGAAGCAAAGGAAAAGTTGTCATCTCATGTGCCCAGAAGTTTGGAGGTGGGCTGATTAAAAGCTGGGTTAATTAAGCAGTTCAGATACCATCAGAGACTGAGGTGCTCTAATTTTCCACTCTGTCATAATGCTTGCACTGTGTGTTGTTCTCAGATTTTTTTCCCCTATGCTGCAGGTCGGTGTGTCAGCTCCCAGCATCTTGGACAGTCACGGTGATGTGAATGGGAGGAAGAGCTTTTCTCTTCTGTGTATTTCTTTCAGTCTTTAAGGAAAATCTTGCACAGGATCCTTCCTGAATTTCCCCCTTAATATGTCCCCAGCAGAGGTTCATCATATGCTTATTCCTGACTGATTACTGACAAGGGAATGGATGAACGCCTCAGACTAATTAATACTTAACCTTCTGAGCTGCCTGGCTAAAGCACCCTGCCGTCCATATTATATTGAAGAATGTTGGGGTTTGTTAGCAAAGCCAGTGGGGAGAGATGACTAAGGGCAAGCAACAAGCTGCTTCTGCATCCTATGCATCTTGACCACAGTTGTGCCCTTAGGAATTATGTCCATGTACTTTCTGGGAAGTTTTCTGGAACTTTTCCCACCATATCCAAAGGCATCTCTATTTGATGCCCACCTCAGTAGTATTTTGGCTGTGTGTAGTCTTTTTGGGGCACAGCACTTTCCTGCCAAACTTCAGGCATTGTCCACCATCCTCAGGCATTCAGAGGCCTGCAGAGAAGTCCAAGGTTAGCCCAACTCTCAAGCCCGTCCAGGTGAAATGCTTTCTTCTCCTTGGAAGAGTTAGGAATTTCCTCTTTGTCTCTGGAGTTTTTAAATGTCACCCAAAACCTAGGTATAACCTTTCTTTCACTCCTGTCCCTAGGTGCTCTGTGAGTTCCTTGAATCTGAATATTTATATCTGGAGTTATTCCTTTATTTACTTTTTCTTCCTGGTTCTGTAATTCCAACTACACTAGCATTTTACCTTCTGGGTTTATCAGACTTGTTTGTTCATGTCTGGGTTCCTTCCCTGTTTCTCCCTGATATATTAGGTAAGGTTTCCTGGGATAGGTCATCTAGACCAGCGCTGGTGAGCTTATGGCATGTGTGCCCTGGTGGGTATGCAGAGCCCTCTCTCATCAGCAGGAGAGCTCAGCCCCTGAAACTAAGCATCAGACAACAGCTATTTTTTTTTTAAAACAAACTAAAAGCTCAATATTTAGATTTAATTACAGCATTGGCACTTTGTGATAAGTAGGTGGTTTTTAGGTTGTGGTGTGGGCACTCTGTCTCTGAAAAGGTCTCTATCGCTGGTCTCAGTCCTAGGGTCAGCAAGCTATAGCCCATGGAGCAAATAAAGCCTGCTGCCTGTTTTTGTATGGCCCATGAGGGAAGGATGGGTTTTATGTTTTTCAATGGTTGAAAAAAAAAGAATACTAATGTATCATGGCAGGTGAATAATTGCATGCAATGCAAACTTCAGTGTTCAAAAATAAAGTTTTATTGAAACACAGCCATGCCTCTCTATGTATATCTGCCCATCGCTGCTTTTTGCTATAGCAGCCAAGTTTAGCTGCTGTGACAGAGGCTGTGTGGTCCATAATGCCCAGAATAGTAACTGTCTGGCCATTGATGGGAAAAATTTGCTGATCCCTCTCCTGGATTATTAGCTTGGGTTAACCAGGTTCACTCTATTATTTAGGCAATTCACTGAATGCTTTTTAAATAATAATACTTTTAATTTCTAAGATTGTTGTTCTCTGTTTATTCTTCAGGTTTTTTTTTTTCTTTTTTGTATTTTTACTGGTACCAGGGATCGAACTCATGACCACAGGCTTGCAAGGCAGGCGCTTATGCCACTGAACTAAATCCCCAGCCCCTGTCTGTTTATTCTTTTACCACACAAATCAGTTATTTTTGTTATGGGCTTTAATATTTATTTTTTTATTTAAAGAAAACTTTCCTTTTATACAAGTGTTTTGTTGTGGGTTAACATTGATTTTTTAAACTTTTGTGTTTTCTTCAGTATTTGGGGCAGAACATTCAGAGTAAGCTACATCTTTAGTCCTTTTTATTTTCATTTGGGACAAGGTCTTGCTGAGTTTCCTTGGCTGACCTCAAATTTCCTGAGCCTTCCAAGGGCCCTGGGATTACAGGCCTGCATCACTACCTGGCTAAAAGTAAAATTTTTGTATAGATACAAAAAAAGATAAATTATATGTGTAAAAGTTAATATATTTTCCCAAAGAAATGGTTACATAGTCAACCAAAATTTAGTGGAATTAGCAGTACCCTAAAAGTGCTGTTTGCATTCTCATGTAGTGACAGCCCTCCAAAAGGTAGCCACTAGCCTGACTTCTAACCTGGCTTTGAATTTAATGTAAATAGAATCGTTCACTATGTGCCTTTGTGCATAAACATTGTGTTTTACTCAACATCACATAAATGAAATTCATTCATGCTGTTGTGTGTAGCCATCATTTGTTCATCTGCATTCCCAACTCCTATTCCATTGTGGGAATATGGTATAATTTATTTAATAGTTCTACCGGTACAGCTGCTTCCAGAAATTAAAAATACCATTGAATAAATAATCTTGTGTATGTATTAAGGAAAAAACTGTGCACATTTCTAGTAAGTAGGAGTAGATTGTTAAGACACAGAATGTCTTAACAACCATCGTTGCAACTGTTCAATTCCCACCATCCACATATGAGCGTTCCAGCTGTTCTACATCTTCATCAGCACTTGGTGGTACCACTCTTTTCAATTTTAGTCACTCTGATGAATGATTCAGTCTTGTGTCACTAAACAATAGGGCTATGTTCTGAAAAATGAATGCTTTGACAGTTTTATCATTGTGCAAATATCATAGACTGCTCTTACAGAAATTGAGATGGCTACAGCGTCATTAGGTGACATAGTCTAATGGTAGCAAATTGAGTATGTGGTCTGTCCTTGGTTGAAGCAAAACAAGCGCCATAATTTAATGGGAAATACAAACTCTTTCCTCTGAGATTAGAAATGAGACACAATTATCTACTATTATATTTATTCAGCGTTGCACTAGAGCCAGTGCAATAAACAAGTAGGAAAATGGAGGCACCTTGAAACCATAATGTTAAGTGAAATAAACCAGACGCACAAACCTAAATACCATATGGTTTCTTTTATAGGAGAAAGAACCCCAAAATACTAGTAAACTAAAGTGCAAAATAAAAGATAGAAAAAGGAAACAGAGGGATAGAGTTTCTGTAAATGGGAAGGGGACCAGGCAACGGGTATGGGAGAGGAGATGGGGACACAAGAATGAATTAAGTTGTGTCAGGTACATGCACCAAATACCCACAGTGAAGTAGCCATTATGGATCACAACAGGTACTAAAAGAACGATAGGGAAAGAAAAAACCCACAACTGTCATTATTCAGAGGGGTTTTTTTATTTTTGATTGATATTGAGTTTAAAGAAGTTCTCTACTATTTCTGTTTTTATTATGAATGGACTTTGAGTTTTATTAAATGCCTTTTCTTCGTCCATTGAGATGATTATATAATTTAGTGATGTGGTGCATTATCCTGATTGAATTTAGAATGTTAAAGCAACTTTGCATTCTTAGAATAAGCCCTACTGGATAATGATGGTTTATTTTTTTTAGAAAATGCATTGTTGAGTTTAATTTGCTTGTTTGTTTAGGTCTTTTGCATCTATGTTTATGGAGGCCATCGGACCATATTTTTCCTTTCTGGCAAACTCATATTCTAACAGACTATATTTTATACCAATGTTTATTTTTTACTTTATTTTTATTTTTTTGAGACAGGATCTCACTATGTAATGTAAGCTGGCCTTAAACTTGCTTATGTTGCTCAGACCAGCCTCAAACTCATGGGACTCTTCCTGCTTCAGGTTCCCAAGTGCATTACAGGTGTGTGCCACCATGACCAACCTACACTAATGTTTTTTAACAAAGTTTTCTAAACCTGTGTCTTAGAGCCTAGAAAGACTTTTTGGAGACTGTACCCCTACGTCAGTCAAAATGTGTGTTTGACTTAAGTCTTTTGTGTTTTAGTAAATCATGTCACCATCCATTAATTGATCAAGCAAACATTTTAGCATTCATCCATAATTGCTCTTTCCTACATGCCTCAGATCCTTGCACTTCCTGTTGGTGACACCACTACATATTCAAATTTCAGCAATAGTATTTCTTGCATCTTGGCTGCTCTGACTTTATCTTATACATTGATGTTGGATTATTGAAATCATATCCAAACTTATCTCTCTACTTCCACTCTCATCTTGTTCCCTGCAACACATTCTGTATCCAAAAGCCAGGATCTTTCAAAAATCTGTATCAAATCATGCCATTTATCTGCTTTTGTCTATCTGCTTTCTTCTGGTTGCAATTAGAAGAGCACCCCAATTTCTTACAGAGATGCCAAGAGGACCTAGCCCTGTGTACCTTGCAAGTTTCATGTCTGGCTTTCTTCACTTATTACTATGATTCAGGTCCCTAAGTATGTGATCAAAGTACCAACACATTTTCTTTATAGCAACTGGTTATAAAACAATGTTTATCTGTCCTCTATTTTCTACTCACCTTTCCCACACTCTTTGGAAGCTGAACATTCACTGCTGGCCAGATCCCAGCACTTAGGACAGTGCCCAATCACTGAAGGTCCACTTTCTTTGTTTAGCCATTGTCCTGTGTCCTTCCGAATTTCTTCTGACTCTCTGATAAGCTGCAGATGTGTTTATCAGAATTGCTTTTCTCTTTTACAATATAGATTTTCTTATGTATAATGGTTCAATTTATTTTATTTTATTTTATTTTTGAGACAGGGTCTCACTGTGTCATTTGGGGTGGCCTACAATCACTGCATAGCCCAGCTGGCCTCTAACTCATGGTGGTCATCCTGCCTCAGCCTCCTAAGTGCTAAGATTTGATTTTTATGATGGTGCAAAAGCAGTGTGTGCTGAGTAGAAGTCATATGTTTTCAATTTTGGTTTTTGATTTTTCCTGGAGTTAATAATCTGCCATCCAATGCTCTCTTTGTGATTACAGGCAGCAGTGAGCTGCTGTTCTCAATCATCCCCAAAATCACAAGGGAAAATACCTGGGTTATGGTTTACATCTGTGTGTCCCCCCAGAACTTCATGTGCTCATAGGTGAGACTTTTGGGTTTATATACTTTTTTTGTACCAGTGATCAAACTCACGACCTCACATTTGCCAGGCAGGTGCTTATGCCATTGAGCTAAACCCAAGCCCAGGTGATTTGAAAAGTGACTGAATCATGGGGTGCTACAGCTAAATATGATCGTAGGTGGGACCTGGAAGGGAACCTCCTGCCCTGAGGTTCCTTCTCTCTCTGTCACACCCCTTGTGCCATCCTGCCCTGGAGTGAGCAGACACGGATTGCAAATATGAGTCAAAATAAACCTGTCTCCCTTTAAATTGTGAGTATTGGTTCTTTGTCCCAGATATGAGAAAGTGCCTAAAATAAACCACAAATTTCCCAGATACTGTGTTGCTCAGCAGTGATGCTGGGAGGGTTACGTGTGTTTTCCACTAAAGTAAATTTCAACTCATGAAAGGTTTTTTAGGACATAACCCCATTGAGAGTCAAGGAATGTACTTTTCAGTCCATAGATGGCTGGCTCCAAGGACGGATGGCAGGGTAAAGGCTCTTGTCAAAGGAGAGCTGCTTAGCATAGGGCAGCCAGGGAAGTAGAGAGTCTAATTACCTGCCCAAAGCCCAACTTTGATCAACCAAAACAAGGAATACCTGTATCTCCTTTTGGTCATTTTAATGGGAACTTGAAAGGGAGGGAGAGAGAGAGTGAATCTTCAGCCTCACCATGATTTTGGTAGTATTGAGTCATTTCTCCAGTAGCAGTTAATGTATTTTTTTTTTTTTTTTTTTTTTTTTTTTAGTGCTGGAGGATTGAACCCAGGGCTTGATACATGCAGGCAAGTGCTCTAAAACTGAGATACACGCTCTTCCTGGAATGTATTCTTTCACTGCCCACTGTAAGCCTGGCTTGGGAGACTCACAATAGTTAATACAACAGTGAGGAAATGACACAGTATTAGCACACGAGAGGAGAAGAAGGAAGAAAAGATGAAAAGGGCTGCTCAGAGGGTCCTGCGGCGGCGATGGTGGTGGTGCAGGTGGAAGCAGCTGGTGGTGTTTAGCATAGCGGTCAGGCAGTCTCGGGGGAAGGTGAGATTTGGGGAAAGACTTGGAGGAGGAAAGAGCTAACCACGCAGGTGTGGGGAGAAGAGTGTCTGGCAGAAGCAGTACTGGGGCTACACTGGAGTATGGCCGGTGTTTGGAGAACAACAAGGAGTGAACTCAAAGTAGAGAGGTATAGGAAGGAGCAATGGCCCCATCACATAAGGCCGCATCTGCCACAGCAGAGCTCTGGCTTTTTCTTTGACGAAGTGGTTGCCGTTACAGGGTTTGAGCAGAGGGCTGGTGTGAGGGAATTTGTCTTGAGATGGTGCCTCCAGGTGCTGTGTTGGGAGTATACTAAGGCAAGCAAAGGTAGAAACAGAGAGACATTCTTGGAGGCCTGTGTTGTGTTCCTAGCAAGAGATACAATAACTTTAACACGGCAGTGACAGTTGGAGGTAAAGATGAGATCCGATCTAGGAATTGCATATTTTAATATTTTCCAACATGCTATTATGACTGTTTAACAACACAGATGTTGATCAGTTTTTAAATTGTTTTTTCTCTTGAAAAGCCAGAGCTTCTCTCTCTCTCTTTTTTTTTTTTTTTTAAATAATTTTGGATTGTACCATGGACATTGTGCATGCTATGTTGGGTTCTATTGTAACACTTTGTGGATTTCTTTCTTTCTTTTTTTCAATTTTGAAAAGATTTAATTATTGGTGTTTGGTTCTTTTTTTAATTTAAAAAATAAAACAGAAAAAGGGTATAAGTGATACTGAATTTCAAAATCTTTCTTTCTTGTTATGGCTTGTATCTAGATATAAGCCTCACGTGCTCATAGGCAGGGAGTTTTGAAGGTGTGAGTTAGGGTGCATGCATGTGGATTAATGGTGTGACACTTGAATTAAGGGTGTGAATAATGGAAACCCCACCCTGGGTATGTACAGCATCAATCAATAAGCTTGTTGCCTAGGTGGAATAGAAGGGGACAGAAAGAAGGCAGACTTGCTGCTTCTCCTGCTGCTTCCTGCCTGCCGTGCTATGAATTGTTTCTTCTCTGTGATGCTCCTCTACTGGGCTGCCCTGCCTTTGAGCCAGATGACTACAGACTGAAGCCTCTACAAATTATGAGCTGAAATAAATTTTTTCTTCTTTAACTTTGGGTGTCAGGTATTTTGTCTCAGCAATGAGAAAGGTAACTAAGACCTTTTAAAAAAGTTTCTTTCTTTCTTTCTCTGTTTCTTCTTTCTTTTTTTTCCTTTCTTGGGACTGAACCCAGGTTCTCACACATACTAGGCAAGTGCTCTACTACTGAGCTATACCTCAGCCCTTTTTATTTTTATTTTTGGGATAAGATCTTGCTATGTTACACAGGCTGGTCTTGAACTTGTGATCTTCCTGCTTCAGCTTGCCTGGCACCTGGAATTACAGGACTGTGCACAACTGTGGTCAATTGGTGCTTATTTTTTTTTTTAAAGGAGGCATATAATTTGAAAGACAGCAGGTTCTGTCTCCCCTGCAGTTGGTAGCAACCCAACTGTCAGTTCTGTTCTTTTTGCCATTGCCAACGTTCTTGGACTTCTGCATGGTTTGGTGTCAGCCAGATATTTGTTGAGTTCACATCTGAAATTTGGGGCTTCATTTTTCTGGTTTTCTCCTTTCTGATAATTATCCCCTCATTTTCTATTAGATATGGTTGTCTTGAACTTTCTGTTCTGGTTCTTCAAACCAGGAAGACCACAAGTTTTCTCCTGGAGTTTTAACTGTCTGACACGGTACATTTGAGCCTTTATTTGGATAACACCTCTTAAAAAACCCAGAAACTCCTCCAATGTCATCAACTTCTTTCAAGTAGTTTCTGTTTTCTAGAATCTGCCAGTCTGGGTTGCTTTCTGTTGCTTCAACCAATTATCTTTGTTGTATTTTTATTTACCTAAGAGTCTATTTGACTGCAATTTCTCAGCAATAACCAGAATTGGATATATATTGAAGTTATATGACATTTGAGAGAAATTTGGTTCTATGCCAAAGGCTTGATTTGGAAGTTTGTGAAGATGGGACTGAGGAGGTACAAATTTTTGAGAAATATGACCAGAAATTTGGTTTTGAACATATTGAGTTTAAGATGTTTACTGAGTAGGTCACTGGGCATGCAAGTATTGGGTTTTAGGAGGCACAGTTGGGCTAAAGGCATACATAGTTTTGGAACTGTCAATGAGTTTTGTCTAAAGACATGAATAAGGCTGGGTAAGCTTATTGAGAGAATAAATGTGGACACGTAGCTAAGGACCAACAAATGACTCTAGGGGCACCCTAAAATGAGAATATATGAAGAAGAGGCAAAAAGAAAGCAGAAGTTTAAGAAGTAGCAATCAGTATGGAAAAGAAACCAAGGGAAAATGATACCCCAGAGCCACATAAAGAGAGTATCATGGAGGAGGAAATGCTGTCCATAGGGAAAACAGGAAATGGCTTAGCAGCACAGAGGTCTTTAGTAACCTGGATGAGAACATTTTTAGTGGAGGTATCGGTGAAAATCCAATTGGACTGGGTTTACAAGAAACTAGTGGGTCAGGCTGGGGCTGGGGATAGTAAAGATTTATTTAGAAGTGTTCCATCAGCAGGTGTGGTGTAAGCTTGGAAAAACATGATACCTAGAACCATTAGGAATGGAAAGGAAGCCAAGAAGAGACTTTCCACCATAGTCTAGTCAGTTCCTAGGTTTCTGAGATGTCAGAGGAAGGAATGGGAAGGCCAATTGTGGTCAGACAGGGATCCCTGAATGTAGTTCTACACTACAGCCTTTCTGCAGAAGGTATCATGGGAATAGATGGCCATAGTGGATGGAGGCTGTGGGTTGTGGCAGGGAAGGAACCACAAAGCCTGATGAAAAGGAGCACCCAAGTACAAAGTGAAAGATCCCAGCATGCTGGAATGCAGGGAATGATGTACAATGGAAGGAGACACTGGATCACAGGATGAATTGTCATCTCCAGATGAATGTGGGACATTCCTGTTAGCAGGAGAGTGAGACAGGGACTGAAGAGTGGAGTGGTGACAGCCTCGTGAGAGGACACACCAGAGAGAGAAGGAGAGATGGTTGGGAAGCATTGCCCCCATCACCTTTCCTCGGGGGGTGTTGACATATGGGGAGCAAATGTTTTCAAGAGATCAAGGATTTTTGAGAGGGCAAGACTGCAGCTTTATTACTCTTAAAATCATCAAGGGGATTATTTCCACTCCATCATTTAAGCCATCAATAAAGTTAGTCAATACCAAATACTTTCCAGTCTCAGAGCTATTACTACATGGTATTCTGTACTCATAATGTGTTTGTAAACTGATTGTTTAGTGTTTTGTTTTACTGAACTTTTCAGGGTTAGTAGTAAGCCTATGAGCAAATGTGTTCCCACCAAAAACTTCCTTACCTCCAACAATGTTCAGCATGTGAAATACTACTACCTCCTGCCTCCTGCTCTGCCCTGTCTCCCCTACTACTCAGCACCCTGTAGCACTAAACCTTCCTCAGCATCCAGGACTCAGCCTAACACCACCTCTGAGACAGATGTTTCCTGATAATTGCCTTCGATGAACCTACAATCTCTTATCCCCAGCCTGCTGTGTAGTTTAGCACCCTCTTCTTTTCCTTCGTAGAACTTCCTTCGTAGAACCTCAATGTACAATTAATTTATTCAGATATTTTCTTTTTAAACAATTTACTTCTCTCATTAGAATGTACTTTCATGAGGAGCAGGCCATCTTCCTGTTCACTGTCATATTTCCTGTACTTATCATAGCACTCGGGAGACATAGCAAACAACAGTGAAAAATTTTTCAGGAAGGTATTCATATCTCTGTCCTATAAGTGATGGGACTAAAACTCAGAGAAGGCAGAATGCCTGGATTCCAGCCCATGTCATCTCACCTGCCTTCTTAATTCCTCCTGGAATCTGGGAACAGGGATTTTATTAATCTAGCACAGTGGGTTAACGATGGCTGAAAATTCTTCATTACTTTTTCTGTTGCAAGCAAATGCTGGTTTCCCAACCTTTAGGGCCTGGGTTAGTTCTGAGGCCGAGTTGTCTCATAGGACCCTGTGTCAAGAAGCTGTACTTGTCAGATGTGACCTCTAAGAGCATGGGCAGCTTTGGCTTTCCCTCTCTTGGAGCTTTTCCTGTTGAGACCCCAGATAGCCACTTGAGATGGGCTCTCTTTCCAGAGAGATGGGTGATATACCAAATGGAGAGGACCTGAGACCACAGTGTGGAGAAGGATCAAGGCCTAGCTGGCCTTGGATTCCAAAACGGTCTCCAGGGAAATTCAGACCCAGCTGCCACTCAACCACAACTTCAAGTGATCTAAGGGAGACCAGCAGAAGACCTGCCCAGGGGAGCTCTAGGTCCCACAGAATCATGAGGATTAAAACTTTGTTTTCGAGTCAGGGTCTTGCCAGCCCAGGATGGCCTCAAGCTGGAAGCAATCTTATCTGAGCCCCCTCAGTGATGGCATTATAAGTGTGCACAGCCACATCTGGCTAATGGGCCTTATTTTAGAAAGGGAGGGGACAAGTGTGTGACGAGAGGCACTCAGTGCACCAAATTCAAGGAGATGATTGCTTTTGACAGGGAGCCTATGTTTGCTACACCTTGAGAGTGAGCGCCTCTCTAAAGTTTGTGCCCACGCTCCTCACTGGCCTCACCTAGGCCTGCGCCCTGGTTTTCAGTCATTATGCTGTGATTTTTGCCCGGCCATGATAGATAAAAAAACACTCATGGAGCCTGGCACAGAGCAAGTACTCAATGACCACTCTGAACAATTCCAGATAAACTTCTTTTTAGGCACACTTGTCCCTGGAATGCTTTATGTCACAGATGGCTCTACAAATCTTTCTGTTAGGCTTCTCATTTCTCTTTCTTGGAGCTCTGAGCTCTGGCATTTTTTCTCCTTCATCTATCACTGCCTTGGGGCTTGGCAATGACTCAGGTGTGCTAGATGTGTGTGGGGACATGAAGGAGACACAGAATGAATGGGTCGTGGTTCCTGCCTGCAGGGAGCTGACTGAAGACTGATGCAGCTTGCTAAGGACAGTGGAGGAAGCAGAAGTCACCCAGTTTGGGTCTGATGGAAGCCAAGCACCACGGGAGTTTGGGCGGTAGAAGGGGCTGAAGGTAGTAACAGTCAAAGAGAAGGCAGAGGAAGTCTGTGGATGGAGCATGTTAGCACTGAGTGTGAAAGGGCAGGCAGAGAGAGCTGGCAGGACAGAGAGGACAAGAGCTGGTGAGAGCCATGACTTTACCAATGTTCTCCTCACCTTTTATCTTTGCTTTCATCTTCTTCTCCCATTGCTTTGGATGGGTCAAGTAAAAAACGTGTGTATGTAGGTCTGCCCACCTCCTACCTATCATGAGGAGAGATGTGGTGGCTCATGTCGGTCATCTCTGGAAGTTGAGGAAGGCTGATCAGGAGTTTGAGGTCGGTCTCCACTACATGCTGAGAACCTGTCTCAAAATAAAAAGAAAAACATAAAATAGTCAGCTATAGTCCGTAAGCAAGGAAGTGATGCTTCCTAATTAGCAGCTAGTTAGTGAAGTCTCCTCTCACCCCTGCTCAGCTCCATCATCCTTTAAAAAGATGATCACAGAGACTTGATCCATTGCTCTTGATCTATAGATCTTCTCTAAGGCCAGCCTCATTCAAAGTTAACATGGGACAGCTTTCTAAGTTCATGATGGACCTACTTTGAAAAGCACGCCCCAAATTCCTTGCAAAATTTGCTGTTAAGTGCTTAGTTCTTCAGAGCAGGAGCCCAATAGAAAGCTCAGGTTGGACCTGTTTTAATTTAATTCTCTACGATTAATCCATGGGTCGTTTGCAGGAGAGATGACTGGGTTCTTCAAATGGAGTGATCTCTGTTGTTCAAGCATTTATCTTTTGCTCTACTAACACAGTTAATTTGCCCAGTGTACTCCCTTTCTTCATGTAGACTGTGGCGATAAATTGCTGTCTAAATTTCTAACAAATTCAGTTTAAATCCTGAACCTTTGGCTATGGATGACTGACTCTGTTGGTGAGGATGGGAGGGAAGGGGGTGCAAAGATAGGTCAGAATTTGGGGGAGGGACAACTGGTGCCTGCTGTCCAGGAAGATGGAAATCAGTGAGAACCTGCTGCTAGCTCCGCGGCCACCTGCTGGGCCAGGAGAAAAGGTCAAGAAGTGATCTTTTAAACTTTTATGGCACAGTCAGGGTATCACGTTTCCCTAGAAAAGAATCCCCATGTTCTGGGGTCCATGCTTTCAGACTCAGTAAAAGCCCTATGGATAATAAATGTTGCTTATAATGTAAGCATAAATAAACACATCATACTTAAATTCTGTGTTCACACAATCATTTCTTTCCTTCTGCAGTACTTTTGAACCCAGGCTCCCCTGTATGCTAGGTAAGCACTTTAGTGCTAAGCTACATCCTCAGCCCTTTTTAATTCTTTATTTTGAGACACGGTCTTGCTAAATTGTTCAGGTTGGCCTCGAACTTGTGACAGACTGTACTCATTATTATGTTCAAGGTTCAACTGAAGTATGATCAGGAGTAACTGTTACCAAGTTTGGGATGCTGGAGTCTCTTTTTAGAGGTGACTTCTAGGTTCTTTCTGTCCTGAGCAAAGAAGTGGCCAAGATATGGGCAAATGGTAGCAAGATCTTACATTTTTTAAAGGTAGGAAAAGAATCTTTGTAGCATGAATTTGGGCCAACTAAAAGTAGGAAAAGAAGCACACCCTGCAGTGTGAGGGTGGACTACGTGAAAGTACATAGTAGTAAGATTCAATGGTGACTGTACTTTTTATATCTATCTCCTGCTCTTAAGGCTGACATCAGGTCTTGGCCATCCTACCTGAAATCCGCTACAGTTCTGGGGAGATGTTCATGTGCAGAGCTTTGGAAAATGTTCTTTGCATGTGTCCTTGGATTTTGTAATTTACAAGTTTGTATTAACATGTTTCCCAGCTAGTGTTAGTCATGCTCTAGTCTCTGCCTCATAACCAGAGAGTAGACTTGGGGACCCTCCTCATTTGGGAACTAGAGAGGTGGTCAGTGGCAGTTCTCTTTTGTCCAACCTCTCCTCCCTTAGGCAGGGACTTCAAACTGAGCCTTCAGGGCCAGGCAGGTGGCATAAATTAATGAGTTCAGCAGAGGATGGGCCAATGGCCAAGGGAGCCCCTTAGCTCCCACAGAAGGGAAAGATGACTCAGCAGATTCTTCCCTGTGGGAAAACACAGGACCAGGCTCCTGCATGACCAGATCTTCTGATTATAATAAGAAAAAGTAGACTCGTTTATCCTTAAACTCAGGAGGAAGACATTGCTAGATAAAGCACAGCATGTGTGGGGTTCCCATTGGGCACCAAGTTAAAGCCAGGGGAGGTCAGGAATTTGGATTCTTGCCCTGTCAGACTGCTGGTTCTGCCATGTTGGCTGAGTCATGTTCCTTCTTGTGCCTTATTTTCTTCATATGAGGCTCAAGGGTCTATAAGATTCAGCCTCTAAGGTGTTGTTCAGCTTTAGAGTTCTGAACTTTCAACACACAGTGTGACATCCGAACAATTAGGTGGTCAGTACATTGATGTTGAACTAGGAAAAGAATGTATTATTCATCCGGCCTTCTTGCAAAGATATCAACTTTGTAAGACAGTCTTAGATCTGCCCTTTTGTTTCCTTAATAAATTCTGCTATATGCACTAAATCTTACTCTGATTTTGTTTGTCCCCAAGACTTTGATTTCTCTTTTTCTCATTAAACCCCAGCTTTTGGAAAAGCACATTCTCAGATGCCACTGAGACACTGATTGGGAGCTCTGGGGTGGACCCTCCACACTATCCTTGGCAAAGCTTCTTGGGTGGTCCTGATGTGGCCCCATGGTGAAGAGCCATTAATGTATACCTTTTCCACCTCAGTTGGGTATGCATTTACCAGAACAGGAATCTCCTGGAAGAACCCAGGGCCAAGAAGAATGCTGAGGCTCTGGGGATAGTATTAGTGGCCCACTGCTCAGGAAGGGACTCACTGTTCATTTGTTTTGAGGAAGGGGAAACTAATGCTGGAAGGACAGGTGAGTTACCCACATACATCCCATCCAGGTGACAGCATGACATCTGCATCTCTGTTAGGAAGAGAGGAAAAGAGACGAAGGTGCAAGCTCCACAGCACAAGTTTACTTTAGAACAAACCTGATGGACCACTGTGTCTTGAGACTGTACTGGATTCTCTGATACAGGCTATGGGGTCTTTTCCAGGGTCATGGTGGTATTGGGGATGTTGTAGTCAGCAGCTGTGAAGAGAACAATTAGAATCAGGACATGGAGTTTATATTATTATTTTTATGATAGTCACCCAGAGTTAACACAAGAAACTGTGGGAACTCTAATCCACAACACTAAAGACATAGAATATTTAGCCAAGGGCCTGAATTCCACAGCAATATCCCACATGAGTCCAGATGAAAACCCAGAGGTTGTAACAGTGCCTCCCACAAGTCCAACTAGAGGTCTAGAGCCCACAAGAAGGACTCATGCCAGTCTCTTTTAGGGATTTGTGCTTGGATAGCCCAAAGGTCAGCGGTGGAAGCTAGAAAGTCTATGCCAGCAGGGTGAAGGAGCTGTGCTGGTGGGATGAAGGTTCTATGCTGGAGCCACAAAGTCACACTCAAAATAAAGACCAGGGCTGTCCTGAAAAGCTCCACAGTCATCCTCAGCGGCACAGAGGCCCCGAGCTCCTCCAACGATAAGCACAGTTGAGTACATGCCAGGAAGCCAGCATGTGACGAGTTCATCCTGGACACCAAGTGGCACACTTCTCTCCCTCCAAAGTCAGAATCAATGCTTGTTATAAGGACCAGAGCTTCTCCAAGAGAACCTAATAGCTCAAACAGCAACATGTAGGAGAACCCACAGTGCCTCAATGCCTCAACACAGCTCTCTTCTCCTTCTCCATGCCTCTATTTATGCTGGCAACTTTCCTCAGGTGAAACATCTATGCTCAGCAGCCTGGTGATTTAATTCCTCTGGCGTTAAGTTGACCACCAGTTTTTAATCCACAACAGGCGGGGTTGGTGAAAGGGGCTTCTGGCTATCTGCCAAGGACAAGGCTTGAGAAAGGGTAATGGTTGCCCAAGGACGAGGCTTGGGAATGTGCAGGGTGTAGGGGTTGCTATCAATTGCAGAGTTGATAATGCTATGAGTCACTGAGCACAGCTGGGGTTGGGGGGACAGCATAGAGCAGTCCTTGATCAGACTAGGATGGCAGCGATCGGATTCCCTCACCTTCTCCTTGTAGAATCCCCTATATGTGCAAACAAAGTCAGCCCCAACAAGACTGCACTCCAAATATAAATGTAAATGGGGCTTTCCAGTATACATGGTGGAACTGAAGACATTTTAAACTGATGGAACCTGGGGAGAAAGGACAGTAGACAAAGACTCACCTCTCCTCTCCTCCCCTGTCTTCTGAGAGTCTTATTCCACTTCATCCTCTGTTCAAAGGAGGCATTAGGATTCTGTTGCACCAGAACAATGGCTCAGGTGAGAAAGGAAATTTTCCCCAGTCATAATCCTTGCAAGAGCCAGGACTCAGATTCACAGTCATCAGACTCTAAGTCCTTACATTTCTCTGAGGATCCTGGGCACAGCCTCTCTGCTGGTTCTCTCTCATTTAATAGGTGCACACAGGTGGTTTGCATAGCTAAGTTGCATTGCCCAGATCAAGAGTAAGTGTGTTCAGGATCTGGGGCCAGTGTATTTCTGTGTCAAAGGGTAGCTTCCCAGAGTCCTTTATGACCTGTTGAGCTCTGGGTGGCACTGAGATGAGCAAGGCAAATTCCTGAGCAGCAGTGTTGGAAACCTTCATGCCACTGCTTCCTCTTTATGGTGTCCTCAATCCCAGGAGTCATTTTCCCCTCTTTTTTCCCCCTTCCTATTATTTTTTATTATCTTTTATTTCACACTTTGTTTATATATTGAGTTTTTGATATAAGAGGAATGATCCAATATTTAAGTTTGTGTGCCTGACTTACTTTACTTAAAATTATTGTGGTCTCAGGGTATATCCACTTTCCTGTAAATGACTCAGATAAATCTTTACCCTTTACATCAGAGTACATTGTGTATAAACACCGCATTTATTCATCTGTCGATGGACATATAAACTGTTTCCACGATTTAGCTGTGATGAGCTGTGCTGCTAAAATCATACATACAGCATATGGTACGTATAGATCATTGTGGTATGATGTCTTTAGCTCTTTTGAGAAGATACCTAGAAGGTGCACACCACCTGGGTCAAATGGAATTTCCATTTTCAGTTTTTTGAAGAATCTCCATGCTGATTTCCATAGTGGTTGTACCAGTTTATGTTCCCTCCAACAAGAAAGAAGAGTTCCTCCCCAGCTCCCTGAAGCCTTAGGGCTAGCCAGTATTTGTTGCTAGTTGATTTTTTGATGATAACCAGTCCTTCTAGAGTGATATAGAATTTCAGTGTTGTTTTAATTTGCATTTTTCAAACAGCCAGTGATGTGGAATATTTTTGAATGTGTTTACTGGCTGTTAGTATTTCTTCATCTGAGAAATGTCTATTCATTTCAGATACTCATTTTTTGATTGAGTTTTTAAATTTAGGAGTCTACTTCTTTTGAGTTCTTTACATAGTCTAGATATTAGTCCCTTACTTGAGGAGTAGCTGCAAAAAGATTTTGTCACTCTGTATGTTGTCTCTTCACTCTGTTTGTGGTTTCCTTTGCTTAGCTGAAGCTTTAAAATTTGATGTGAACTTGTTGACTCTTGGTATTATTTCTTGTGCAACTGGGGTTCTGTTAAGCAAGTCCTCACCTACACCTATGTTTATCTATTTTGTCTTCTAACAAACTAAGTGCTTCTGCTTTAATACTTAGATCTTTGATTCATTTTGATTTTAGTTTAGTGTACGGTGAGAGATACAGATCTAAAGTTCAATTTTTTAGCATGTGGATACCGAGTTTTCCCAGCACTATTTATTAAACAGGCTATTTTTTCTTCAGGAAAAAGATTTGGCCCCTTTGTCAAAGACAATGAGTGTGCCCGGAGTTGTTTTTGCATCCTCTGTTATCTTCCATTGTTCTTGTTTTTGCCAGTGCCAGGCTGTTTTTATGACTTGAAATCTGGTTGTGATGCTCCCTGCCTTGGTTTTGTTGTCCAGCATTGCTTTTGCTGTTCCAGATCTCTGCTGGTTCCATAGGAGTTTTAGAATTGCTTTTTGTAGTTCTGTATGGGATGTTAATGGTATTTTGATTGGAATTGTGTTAAATCTGTATATCAGTTTTGGGAGTATGTCTGTTTTGATAATATTGTTTATGCCTATCCAGGAATAGAGGGTATCTTTCCATTTTCTGATATTTTCTTTTTAAGAGTATTATAGTTTCCAAAGTAGAGCTCTTTTATTTCCTTGGTTAGATTGATTCCTAAATATTTCATTTTTCTTGATGCTAATGTGTAAGGTGTTATTTCTCTAATTTCTCTTTTGATGAGTCTATTATTGGTGTATAGGAATGGTATCAATTTTTTGAGTGTTGATTTTGCATCCTGCAACACTATTGAATTTGGTTAGTCTAGGAGTCTTCTGGTAGAGATTTTGGGACCTTTTATGTTAAGAATAATGTCACCTGCAAATAATGATAATTTAACTTTTTCTTTTCCTAGCCATATCTTTTTTATTTTTTCCTCTTGTCTAATTGCTCTAGCTATTTCAAGAACTATACTGAAGAGAAATGGTTTAGTGAACATCTTTGTCTTGTTCCTGATTTTAGAGTGGAAGTTTACAACTTCTCTTCCTTTAGTATGAGATTGGTGATTAATTTGTCATAGATGGCTTTTATTAGATGGAGATAAGGACCTTGTAATCCTATGTTTTCAGAGTTTTTATCATGAAAGGGTATTGGATTTTGTCAAAGGCTTTTTCTGTGTCTATTGCTTTGATCATATGATTTTTGTTCTTGCTTCTGTTTATGTGGTGTAATATATTTATTGGTTTGTATATGCTGAACCATCCCTGCATCCCTGGAATGAATCTTACTTGGTCATGATGTATGATCTTTTTAATGATTTTCTGTGTTCTATTTGCCAGTATTTTATGGAAGGTTTTTTTTTTTTTAACCTATGCTCATTAAAGAGATTGGCTTATAGTTCTCTTAGTTGTTTGGGTCCTTTCTTGGTTCTCAAATCAGGATAATACTTTCTTCTAGGAATGACTTTAGGAGTACCACTTCCTATTCAATTTCATTAAAGAGTTTGAGGAGTATTAGCATTACATTTTCTATAAAGTTCTTGTGAAATTCAGCAGTAAATGCATTGGAACATGGGTGTTTTTTAGTTGATAATTTTTAAATTATTTCTTCATGGAATAATATTGGATTATTCAGGATTTTTATATCTTCTTGGTTCATTTTGGTAGTTCATTTGTATCTAGAAATTATCCATTTCCTCAGAATGTTCCACTGTATTAGTATATAGGGTCTCAAAGTAGCTACTGATAATCTAGCGGGCTTTGGTAAAATCTGTTACGCTTTCATTTTTTTGTTTCTAATTGCATGGATTTGGATCTTTTCCCTCCCTTTATTTTCATAATATTGGCTAAGAGTTTATTTTGTTTACCCTTTCAAAGAACCAACTTTCAATTTGTTGATTCTTTATATTTTATTTAAGTTTCAAATTCATTAATTTCTGCTCTGATCTTTAAAATTTCCTTCCTAGGAAAGTACTAGCTTTAGGTTAGAATTGTTCTTATTTTTTTAGGCCCTTGAGTGCATCATTAGGTTATTTATTTGACTTTATCTTTTTCTAACATGTGTATTCACTGCTATGAACTTTACCCTTAGATTTCTTTCATTGTGTCTCAGATTTTGGTACATTATACTCTCATTGTCATTTAATTGTAGAAACTGCCTAATTTCTTTAATTTTGCGTGTTTCCTACTGGGTATTCAAGAAAGTATTATTTCATTTCCATGTGTTCTATGATGTCTTTTGCCATTGATTTTTAGTTTCATTGCATTATGATTTGATAATATGCGTGGAATAATTTAGGTTCCTTTGTATTTACTTAAGCATGCTTTATGGGCTAGTATGTAGCCTATTTTGGGGAAAGTTCCATGTGCTGAAGAAAAATGTGTGTTCTGTTGTGTGAAACATTCTGTAGTTATCTACTAAGTCCATTTGTTTGAAGGTTTGGTTCAACTCTGATATTTCTTTGTTGATTTTTTTTGTCTAGTTGATCTATTTGTGACAATAAGGTATTGATGTCTCCTATTATAACTGTATTGGTGCTTATCTGATTTTTCATGTCCATTAGTGTTTGTTTTATGAAGTTTAGTGTGCTGGAATTTGGTGTGTTTATATTTATAATTGTTGACTTTTCCTGTTGAATTGTTCCATGAACCAATATTTATTGAGTTTATTTGACTCTTCTCATCAGTCTTGGCTTGCAGTTCACTTTGGCTGAAATAGGATAGCAACTCCTATTTTTTTCAGGTTCCCATTGCATTAAATATTATTTTCTATCCTTTGATTTTTAATCTATGAGTTTCTTTTTTTTAATTAAATGTGTTTCTTGTTGTTGTAGATTAAAAACTGATGGTCAACTTAATGTCAGCAGAATTAAATCAGCATGGTGCTGAGCATAGATGTTCCACTTGAGGAAAGTTGCGAGCATAAATAGAGATGTGGAGAAGGAAAAGAGAGGCGTTGAGGCATTGTGGGTTCTCCTATGAGTTGCTTTTTGAGCCATTGGTTCTTCTGGAGACACTCTGGTCCTTACATCGAGCATTGCTTCCTGGCTCCGGAGAGGAAGACGTGGGCCGCTTGGTCTCCAGGATGAACTCGTCACACGCTGGCTTCCTGGCATATACTTGACTGTTCTCATTGTTGGAGGAACTTGGGGCTTCCATGTCACTGAGGATGGCTGTAATGCTTTTTAGGACAGCCCTGGCTTTGTTGTGAGTGTGACTTCGTGGCTCCAGCAGAGAACCTTCAACCTACCAGCACAGCTCCTTCACTCCGCCGGCATAGACTTTCTAGCTTCCACCGCTGACCTTTGGGCCCTCCAGTGTGGATCTGTAAAAGAGACTGGCGTGAGTCATTCTTGTGGGCTCTAGACCGCCAGCTGGACACATGGAAGGCACTGTCATGAACTCTGGGTCTTCATCTGGACTCATGTGGGACATTGCTATGGGATTCAGGCCCTTGGCTAAATATTCTGTCTTTAGTGTTGTGGATAGATTTCCTGCATTTTCTTGTATTAACCCTGGGTGACCATCATAAAATAATATGTCCTGATTTTAATTTTTCTGTGTACAACTCCTGCTACAACACTTGTATACTGCATACTGTTGGGTTTTGTTTTTTGATCCATTCTGCCAATCTGTATTTTTTGAGTAGGAAATTGAGACCATTCACATTTAGAATTATAACAGAGAGGTACTGACTTATTCCTGTGGTTGCATTATTTTCCTCTTGTTGGTGTCCTTTTTTTCCCTTTTGCTTAACTGCTCATCCCACCATCTCTATTCATTCTTTTTGACTTATGAATATTGTTGGTTTAATTGTCTTTTTCTAGAATATCTTTGAGAATTTTTTGTAATGCTAGTTTGGTGGTAATTAATTTCTTGAGGTGCTGCTTGTTGTGGAAATACCTTGTTTCTCCATAAATTTTAAAGGAAACTTTTGCATGATACATAAGTCAGGGTTGAAGTTCTTATCTTTTAGGGCTTGAAATACTTCACTCCAAGCTCTCCTTACCTTTAAGGTTTGTGTTGAGATGTCTGCTGTGGTTCTATTGGGTTTACCTTTATATGTGATTTGTTACCTTTCTCCAATAGCTTTTAGTATTTTTGTCATTGTGATAGACTTAGGATACATTAAGTATAATGTCATGAGGAGAGGTTCATGTTTGGTCATGGCTATCTGAGGTTTTATGTGCCTCATTTTTGTCTGTGTGTTTATTTCTCTATATTTGGTAAGGTTTTTGCCATTATTTCTGTGACCAGGTTTTTTATGCCATTTGTGTTGTCTTCTAATTTTTTATTTATTCCAGTTATTCTTAAAGTAGTCTTTCTTTGTATCATCTAGCAGGTTTTAGATCTCTTGTTATTTTTAAGGTGTCTTTGAGTAGTTGGTGTTTGATGGTCTTATTGTCTTCTGTTTCTGAAGCTCTGTCCTCACATTGGTTGGTTCTGCTGACCCATGAGTATGATTTTTAATCTTCTGGATTTCTGATTGAATGCTCTTCATGGACTTTAATTCTTTGGTAAACTGGTCATTTGTATTTTGTATTGTTTTGTTTCACTCATCTTGCTTCTTATTAGTGTCTTCTGAAAGTCCTGCATCTTTTTGGTTATTACTTCCATTATCTGTTTAGTTATATTTTCTTTAATCCTGCTGAGTATCTCTGAGCTGTTTTCTAACCTGTTCTGCTATCCTCTTGAATTTAACTTGAGTGTGTGGTCTATGCTATTCTGCTCCTTGGTGGTCCTGGAATTGTCTTTAGGGAGAGCTGGGAGTTTTAGAAGGCATTTTGTTACCTTGTCTTCTTATATTTCTATTGTTTTGTTTATGTGTTTTGTTTTGTGCTGAGGCTTGTGGATGCTTATAGTTTAAAGACTTTGTTGCTAGTATAGAGACCTCTTTAGCTGTTGTTCAATGATGTACTTTGGACATGACTAACTATAATCCTTTGCCACGACCCTGAGATATGATAACCGAGGTTAATTTGGGAGGGGAGGATGCACTTACTTAGTGGAGTAGTTAGCCCAGCTACCAAGTTCTCTGAGAATGTACTCTAGTGTTCTTGATGACATAAAGATAACCTGATTTACAGAGAAATAGTGACAATTATGTAACCTAGCTGATGCAGTAGACAGCATTCACCAGTTTACTGCACTGCTGTGTTTCTCCCTGAACTTTAGGGACAGTGTGAATTAGACCAAGCCATAGTTCCTTTCCAGAAGAAGCCACTGGGGTGGGCATACAAGACTTGGCCACAGAGGTTTGAGTATGAGTGCAGGGTCCCTGTCTATAGAGTCCCTCATCTTCCCCATTGTCCTGGTTCTCTTTTTTCTTTAGGGTGCTGAGCATGACCCAGTTCCTTCTTGCCTGGTTTTCTACCCTCTGCTTTCTGCTTTGCTCTATCCTTGATACATATCACAGTCACCAGCAGCCAGCCCATTCTCAGATTATTTCAGCCTGGTGGGTCTCCCTGCCGCTGACCACCTGTCTCCTGAGAGGACCCACAGCCAACACCTCCCACACAGATGGCTGTCCCCTCCTGTTCCTCTGCGGCTTTCCAGTCAAGTCCAGGTTCAACATAAACAGAGAGGATCTCAGTGACCACAGCCAAGGTCAATGTGTCCATCTGGAGGTAGGTAGCAGCAGCCCTGAAGGGCTGCCACAGAAATGACTTTGGCAGGGGAGGTGTTTCCCAGGCATTTGCCTCTTGGTTGTCTTTGAGTCTCACTTCACAGTCTGAAGCTGTGCTCAGGTGCAGAATTCCTCCAGCAGGCAGGTGGGCAGGCACCTGACAAGTGCCTTCAAAACTCCCTCTGCTCTCAGGGAGGGCGTCTTCCTTAGTAACCCACTGTGGGCAACAACCTGGCATCTCTGTCAGAGAAGCTGGACCATAGATGGTCCTGACTCTGCTTACACAGCTTTTGAGTATGGTGCTTAAAGCAATATTTGGCGAATCTAATGTATTTCACCCCTATCCTCATTCCCAACCTTGAGTTTGGAGCATGTTTTAGCACTATCACACCTAAAGACATCCTTTGAGCTATTTACTCTGCCCTCATACTGTGAATTAGTGGTTAGTCAAATTAAAATGTGAACCAAATTATTTGCAAACTGGAACACTGAAGATGAAAGCATGCTTTGTTTTCTGAACAGTGTGAAACCTAAACAGACTTGCTTCTTTTCAATGCTCTTATTTTTCTGTTTGTACATAAGGTCACTGAAGATAGCCTTGCAAGAGCCATTTTGAACCAGATCATCTCCCTTTAGGTTCAGTTGGTAAGGTGTATATTTAGAATTAAAGAAAAAGAAAACAACAGAAAAATATTGCTGTATTTGTGTTTCTAGCTAACAAAACTCATTTCTTATTCTAAGCAAGTGAACAAATATTTGTCTCCAGGGCCAAGGTGTCAGCATTAAAAAAATGTTGTAGAAAAGAAAATGCAAATCCATACCTCCAAGCCTGGGCAAGCATGCCACATGAATTAGCTGATAATTGCCACGTATTCCATGTTTTTTCCTCATGTCTGATCCAAAATGGCACCAGAAATGTCTTAATTTTCCAGTAATCACCCACATGATCATTTTTTCTTTTGGGGTGTTTGAATAAGGCAGTCTTACTTACTTGTGTCTGTAGGGGACCATGGGTAGGGATGGTGTAAGTGAATTAAAAGTTGAACTTGCAGTTCTGTTGGACTTCAAACATCAGAGCTGAACACTGATTTGCTGGCATTCCTCAATCACAGCTCTGCCATCTCAGCATCCCAGCTCTTGCAATTATTTTCCATTTGCTTCTTTATGGATGAGCAAATCACCTGACGGGAACCGCCTGGAACAAGGCTGGCAGTGCAGTTTGCCACTCTCACTTGGCTGTCATCTGATGCGTGCCATCACTCACCAGCTTCATCTACATGTGGCCAATTTTAGGGAGGCAATCAAAACTAATTTGAGCACTGTTTTATTTGCTTATTTTACTCAAAAACTTGAGGACATCTCTGTTATATGAGTATTCAAGTGTTCCTTCTTACTGTCTTCAGCACTTAACTATAAAAGACAACCAAATTGATAAGCTCACAGTGCCAGAAATACATTTTCCTCTGTCTTATTCTTTAAAAATTAGGAGCACAAACAAGACTAGTGGAGGTCACAGTAAAGTCACTGAAAATTCCTGAAATGTCTTTCTGAACAAGTACATATGACCTGAAAGTGTGTGCTGAAAGGTGGTGATTGGAATGATTCTTTTATGCTTCTGGTTTGGGCTCCTCCAAATGAAATATTAATATTATGTCTGATGCATTTGGCAAGGCAATAAGTTGAGTATACAGCAATGTTTGTATTCAGTGCAGGTTTTCAGATCCACAATTTATGTAGTACAGAGGATGTGATTCCCCCAGGCACATCAATTGATCAGGGAGTTACTGAACCCCTTGGGGGTAATCTATTTGCCAAATAAAGCATCACTAGAGTGAATAAAGTGCTGTGTCACAGCAAAATTTTGCTCTGTGATTCAAGACTCAGTTACTCATTGGAATAATTCAGTTCCTCTTGCCGTCTACATTCTCCCCTTGGGTCCGGCTGTAGAAAGATGCAGGCTGGGGGCATTTTTATTTCTCCAGCTCATAGAATACCCAGTCCTTAATTTTATGGTGTATACCTGTACACAGATAACATAGCTCCTTAGATACTGTGTTTCCAAGCAACGTAATTGTTCTCAAGAGGAGACACTGTAGGCCAAATAGCAGAGTGATCAAGAGAATGGAGTCGGACAGGCTTGAATGTCACTTGATGTTACTTAACTTTAGGAGCTTCCATTTTTTCACCTGTAGTGTGAAAGTAATAAAAACTTGCCAGCTTCGTAATGTTTTCATGTAGATAAAATGTAATATTGCAAGTAAAGTCTTGGCACAGTGCCTGGCACACATAAAAGAACTCAATAATTGGTAATGATGATCTGTGTATCACTTAGGGTACATTATAGGTCACATGGAAAGTTACTTTAGTTATCGTGCTTACTATGAATATGTCATTTTGTGTGATGAGCACAATAGGACTAGGACAGGTGATAAAAAGACACATTCAGTTTACTTTTGTGCAAATGTGTCATATATTGATCCCTGCAGGGGCCATTAGATCTCTTCCAAATTCACAACAAATAAATCCAGTTTCTACAGCCAATGAAACCAGAAACAGAAATTTTTATTATATGTTTAAAAATTTTTATTACCATATGTTTGCAATACATAGCAGTTACATCATTACATCCATCTTGGGGAATATATATATATTTGATCATTGTTAATTCCCCTTCCTCTCCACCCCACACCACCTCCATCCGCAGATCTCTCCAGCTCAAGAGTCTACCTTATTATTTTTTGCTATCTCCTTTATTTTGCTCTCATATCATGTATATATGTGGTCTCTCATATAAAATAAAAATGTGATATTTAACATTTTGTGCCTGATTTATTTGACTTAATATTATGATCTCTTTGTGATTTTTTTTTTTATCGGTACCGGGGATCAAACTCACGACCACCTGCTTGCAAGGCAGGTGCTTATGCTGCTGAGCTAAATCCCCAGCCCCAATATTATGATCTCAAATCCATTCTTTTTCCAACAAATGACACAATTATCTTCTGTGGCTGAGTAATACTCCATTGTCTATAAATACCACATTTGCCTTATCCATTTACCTGTTGATGGGTGTGTATGTCATGTCTGTGATTTAGCTATTGTGAGAACAAGTCTCATTCTAAATTAAAAGTTTATTTTAAAAAATTTCATATTTCCAAGAGGGGTTCACCCTTGCACACTAGAAGCTTCAGGAGATCTCTGAGAGCAGTGAAAGGGGAGTCACCATCTTACTGGGGTAAGTGCTCAATCAGCAGAGGACAGGGGTTTGTTTCTTTTCCCCTTCTCTCCGGAGATGCTTGGGAAGATCCTTCCCCTCTTAGGACATCGTGTACTCTGGGCTCTCCGCTGCCCTTACTTTCCTTTTCTAGCATACACAGGTCAGAAAACAAGGGACCTCTAGCCAGATCTCAGGACTTCGAGAACTGGCTTCATCAACTTTGACATTGGCCATCCATCTCATGGAGCCAAAAGACCATCAAACATTAGTGTTTCAAGCTGGGTTTAGTGGTGCACACCTGTAATCTCAGAGCTCAGGGGACTGGAGGATACTGACTTTGAAGAGAATACTGACTTTGAGGACAGCCTGCACTTCACAGTGAGTTTGGGGCCAGCCTATATTACACAGTGAGAGCCTGTTCCAAAACCAAACCAAACCAAACCAATACAAAGCAAAACACCGCACAACACTAAAACTCCTCCTGTTACAAATTCATTTTCCTGGCCAAACACGTTATCTTTCAAAGATATTCTCATGTGCCCACGAGTAGCTGTTTAATAAATAGTGGTGGAGCTGGAACTCAGTAGGCTTCTTACCAGAGCATAAGTGAATGGCAGTGGGTTTAGGATCCAATTGGAAGTACCTACCCTCTCTCTGCCTCTCACTGCGACCTTGATAAGTTGACCTCTGATCTCTGCTGCCGACTGCTTCACAGCATCTGTTGGTGTTGAGTTGGCAAACCTGGAGGACAGCTGACCTTATCTTGCTTTTTCCTCTTTAATACTGATGTCCCTTTCTGCCAAGAAAATTTGTCTTAGTGGCTACTGAGTGCTGTCCCTCCTCAAATCTCAGAGATTTTTATGACACCAAGAAAACTAAGAAGGTCTCTGGATTGGCAAGATCCTTTTAGTGCAGGATTACACAAGGGTGTTGCTGACATCCAATCTCTGCCGTTTGTCAGTTTACTCACCCTTTTATTATTTCATTCACTCATCGGAAATGCTTACCAACTGCATGCAGGGGTCAGACACAATTTGAGGCATTACAAGAAGTGAGTGCGGACCTCCTTGTTTGTTCCTGATTTTAAAATGTGTGCTTTCAGTGTTCCCCAGTTAGTATGATGTTGTCAATGGGTTTGTTGTAAATGGCTTTTATCAGATTAAGAGAAGTTCCTTCTCTACCTGTTTCAATCAGAATTTTTATCACGAATGCATGTTGGCTTTTGTCAAGCCATTTTCTGCATCTATTGAGATAATCCTGTTTTTTCCGTTCTTCTGTTTATGTGGTGTATTGTATTATTAATTTATTTATGTTAAACTATCCTTGCATCTTTGGAATGAAGCTGACTTTATTACAGTGTATGATCTTTTCAGTGATCTTTAATATTCTGTTTGCAAGAATCTTTTTAAGGACTTTTATATTTATGTTCATTAATGAAACTGGTCTGTCATTTTATTTTTATGTGGACCCCTTGTTAAGTTTTGATATCGGAGTAGTGCTAGATTCCAGGAATGAGATAGCAGTGTTCCTTCCCTTTAACTTTCATGGAAAAGTTTGAGGTGCATTGATGTTAGATCTTCCTGGAAATTCCGGCAAAGTTCTGTGGCAAATCTCTAAATCTGCTGAAAGACAAAAAGATAAAATACATGAAGGCCTACACAGATGCAAGGATTTTCTGAACAGAACTCCTTGTACAAGAAATAATACCCAAGAATCAGTAAGTGGAGTAACAAAAACTGCTGTACAGCAGAAGAAACAGCCAACAGAATGAAAAAGCAACCTACAAAGTGGGAAAAAATTTTGCCAGTTATTCCTTGGGAAAAGACTAATATCTAGAGTATATAAAGAACCAAAAAAGTTAAACCCCCAAATAAAAGAGTCAATAGAAATGCAAATTAAAACAGCATTGAGATTTCATCTCACCCCAGAAAGAATAGCTGCCATCAAAAAATCAACTGGTAACAAATGTTGGCGAGGCCGTGGGGAAAAAGGAACACTGCTCCACTGTTGGTGGGAGTGTAGACTGGTGCTGCCACTGTGGAAATCAGTATGGAGAATTCTTAGAAGACTAGGATTGGAAGTTCCATTTGACCCAGCTATTCCCCTCCTGGGTATTTTCCCAGAAAAACTGAAAAGACCACGTCACAGTGATATATATGTACCTCTGTTCATAGCAACACAATTTGTAATAGCCAAATCTTGAAAACAACCAAGATGTCTATCAACTGCAGAGTGGATGAAAAAGATATGATATTTTTATACAATGGAATATTACTCAGCTATAAAAAGGATGATCTTGAGGCATTCATAGGCAAATGGAGACAGCTTGAGGATATCCTCATTAGTGAAATAAATAACAATCATGTTTATAAATATCACATTGTATCTCTAGTGTAAAAAGTAATAAGAACTGTAGAAGTAATAAAACCCAAAATGTGAATTGCTGTTGTAAAAAAGAGGAAAAGAAAGTGCTCTAAAGAGTATAACTGAATGTATGTTTAAGTGTGTGGGACTGATAACCATATTAATAAGTTTTTGTTGGATATTTGAACAGAACTGTTTGCAGTCTCGCTGTTTAAATGTCCACTTTGTATGCTTTACTTTTATAACTTGAACAACTATTTCTAAGAGGACAATATGTAATTTATCAACTAGTGATTCCTTACTGTTTATTTTTTTGAATATGTATTATTTCTACCCCTTTTCTGTTTTTTTAAATATAAAAAGACTGAATAAAAATGAGTAATTGAAATAAATAGACACTTCTCAAAAGAAGAAGTTCAAATGGCCAATAAGTACATAAAAACATTCAGCATCTTTGGCCATTAGAAAACTGTAAATCAAGAAGCATTGAGATTCCATTTTACTCTAAGAAGAGTGGCTGTCATTGAGAACTCATAAAATGACAAGTGTTGGTGAGGTTATGGGGAAAAGAAAACTTCTGTATTGCCAGTGGGAATAAAAAATAGTACAATTACTATGAAAATCAAAATGGTGACTCAAAAAAACCCCTAAAAAGTAGTAATTCCATTTGACCCAACTTTACCGCTTCTGGACATCTTCCTGAAAGAGTTAAAGACATCACATTACAGTAATATATGCAGTGTAATTCATAATAGTAAAATTTTGGGAGTGGCCTAAATACTCATCAACTGATGAATGATATAGAGAGCATTTTAAATACATAATATTATATTATATTATAATATCATATAATTGGATGTATAATATACATATATGTCATTTTTAGAAAAAATGGATGCAGCTTGAGACCATAATGCTAAGTTCAATAAATCAGACATAGAAGATTAAATATCACATGGTTTCTCTTATATGAGAAACCCAAAATATTAATAATTTAAACAGCAAAATAAAGGGGAGATGATAAGAATCTGAGCAACCACTTTGAAGATAAAAATAGGCAATATATTAACCATTGTTAATCTATTACTTTGTTTTGAAATTCTGTGTCAGTGTTTTTATTCTTTTATTTTTGTTTTAACATTAAAAAATTGAAAAAAAAGAAGTGGAAGTAGACTTAGCAGAGATAGGAAGGGAATCTGGAGATGTGGGGAGGGCAGGAGAGGAAAGGGAATTAAAAATGATTAAGATGTAAAATGTGTTTATCAGTTCCTCAATATGAATGTAATTGTTATGTCTTAAAAACATGTATCAGTAAAAAATAAGAGAGAGAAAGAGAAAGAGGGAAGGAGGGAGCTGAGCAGTTCAAGGGGTGCAGTGCACTGGATACAAGGAGGTGGTGCCCAGATCTCCTGCCCAAGGCAAGACGCTCTTCCCTTCAGCTGCAGGGGTCAGCGGCTCCCTTTCAGGATTAGCCTTGGCGAAAGGCTACATATTTACAAATATGCAATAAAAAGAGTCTATTCTTTGACTGTAGGTTGATATAAACAAATAATCAAGACCGAAAAGCACCATTTCCACTGTTACATAACTCTTCCCGAGTGTCTGGCTATCTAGTAAGTTGAGATGACATTTCCTTTCTAAAGTCTCCAATGTCATGAACCTTGAGACGTTCAAAGGAAGATATTTACTTTGTTTCATATATATTATGATTTTCTTGTATAGTTTGGTTTACTCGTTTTCTAAGAGTTTCGGGATGCCTTTCTGTTTTCTTGTTTGGAAGAGAACGCTAGACCTTCTTTACCATAATGTTCTTAGCTTCTTTCTAATTTATTGCTTGGAATTCACTCCAACCTTCCTCTTAAAAATGATCACTTTGTTGGTTCTGATTTATGGTATACTTGGATTGACTCTGTTCCGATTCTACTGTGTGGCATTATTCTGGGATTTTCTAATTAGTTCCAATATTTCCTATATTCATTTCTTTTTCTTCTTTGGTTTTAGCACCTTATTTTTTTTCCCTCACTAACATATATTCTTAAGACTATTCCTCCAAACAATGGATTAGCAATACATTTTCTCTCTGCTGGGTGTAGTGGCAAATGCCGTAATCCCAGCTGCTTGACAAGATGAGACAGAAGGATCACAATTTCAAGGCAAACCTGGGTAACTTAGTGAGATTCTGTCTCAAAATAAATATAAAAAGCACTGGGTATATAGTACTCACACAGCTAGGTATAGAGTACTTATCTAGCATGTATGAAGCCCCCTGTGTTCCATCTCCAGTACCCCTATTTTTACTTTATATTTGTGAAAACAAATACCTTTATTAAAAATCTTCTTAATTATTTCTTCTGAGTATGCGACGCACTATCTATTTCCAGCCAGAGCCTTGATCATGTGTAGCAGGTTCGAAATTATATACATGCAGAATTCCTAAGATCACGGTCTGCTGAACTTCTAGCATCCGTTTGGTTGGCGATAATAATGTCTTCCATCTGATGACAAACTACTTCCTTTTTAGGTCATTTTTTTCCTCTCTGGAAGTCATTAGCTCTCCGTAATGCAGCTGCTATGAAATTTTATATAGGTATATTGTTTCAGTTGGGAATATTTTAGCTGTAAACAAAACAAAAACAAAACTCAATTAGCAGTGGCTTCAGCAAGAAGTAGTCTCGGGCTAGATGCGGTTCGGATATTAAGGGCCGAGGCCCTTTCTGTCTGTGTTGCCTCATGGAAAGGAAAGGAATAATCTTGGCATCCTTGCACCCGTAGCCTTGTGGTCAAGGACAGCTCCCCTATTTGTTTTTGCCTGAGCGCCGAGCATTCTGTTTATGAGACTGAGTCTCATTGTGAAGAGAGAACTCTTTGGGAAACATCCCCTCACTGCCCAGAGCCGGCCACATTGCTGAGTCCTAGTTACTCAATGAAGGAAAAGTTAAGACTCATTGTCATTTTTGATTTCTGTGGGCTAGACGAGGGGCATCATTCATGATGTAATAGGATATCTGCCCCCTCCCTGAGCTCAGAATTTGTAGAACTGTTAGCAGGAAATGAGGGAAATTATTTTCAGGCAAGCAATGGGAAATGTCTGCTTACTTTGTCTAGTTGTGTTCTTTTTTACTGTCATGCTTCTTCTTTGGAGACAGTCTTGCTATCTTGCTATGTAGTCAGGTTGGCCTTGAATGTGTAGAGATTTTCCTGCCTCAGCATCCCTAATGCAGGCGACTTCTGTGTGCTTTCATGCCCAGCTTATCCTGCCTCTAATTTGAAGTCTCACTTTTCGTTTTAGCTCTAGGAATTTTCCCCCTCATTATTTTTTTGGTAATTTCCTCCTTGCTGTTTTTTTCTTCTCTCCTTTTAGACTGCTGTCAAATGCAGTCTTATTTTTTTGTTCACCTTTCTCCTCAGTGTGTGGTCTGTCCTCTTTCCCTCTTTTCTATAAGATTTCTTTGACATTATCTTCCAACTCTTGTATTTTTATTTCTTTTATTATTTTTATTGCAGATCTGTGATGATTATGTATTTTTTCAGTTCTTGTTTGCTTTTCCTATTTACAACATTTTTATTCTTATTTTGTAAAACAATATAATCTCAAATATCTTGGAACGTATTAAAGGGTTTAAACAACTTTTGTGTATTTCCTGAGTTCTTGTTCCTTACAGAGTCATTTTGGTGATGTTACTGTTTATATATTTTTCTCTTTAATGCTGCAGATTCTCCTTAAATATCTGGTGTATTCTCTTAAAGATGAGGAAATTGAGAGGCCTCAGTGGGGCCTGGGGGCAGATTTGAAGCTTGTTGCCATGAAGGTTTAGCGTTTATTAGGGTGTGAGGCACATAGGGCCTGTTCCGTGATGCACAGAATGAGGTGATTTCTGTGCCAGAACTAGACATTCTTGCTGGCTGTTTTGTGCAACCCAGACTCCTAAGTAGCTCTGCGCAGAGAGCAACTGCGGGCTTCGTAGCTGATTGCTGCCTAGCTGACTGCTGGTGGCCTGAAGAGAAAGGATATGTGAGTGTGCATGGGGTGTGGCTATTCTGAAGGAGGCCTTAGCAGAGGCCAGCATCTCCCTGCTGCCCACTGGACATCAGTGCTGGTTAAGCGTGTAGGCTCTGGGCCCTTTTGGGCAAACCAGCCCTCCTATCACAATCCATGGCCTGGCTCTGCCTCCGCCTGCTCTATTTCAGCAGCCAGGACTCCTGTGTTACCTTTCATCACTGGGAAATTGGCTTGCATCATTTATTCTCTGCTCATTTTCCTTCAGTAGTGCGAGTTCCAGTGTTTTAAAAATTCTCTTCTATATTATTTTCATGGAGTCTCAAGACAAAAGAGAGAGACATGCTGGTGCCGGTCTTCCATCTTGACCTATAGGGACTTTTGGGGGGTCTTTTTTGAGACAGAGTTTCACTATGTATCCCAGGCTGGCCTTGATCTCACAGCAATCCCCCTGCCTCAGCCTCCCAAGATCTGGGATTATAGGCATGTGGCTCACACCCAGTGATCTTATAAAATTTTATGTTTATATGTGAGTAAGATGCATGAGGCATAAAACTTATCATATTAACCATTGTAAGCGTATAGTTTAGTAACATTAAGTACATTTTCATTGTTATACAATCAATTCACAGAACTTTTGTATTTTATAAAGCTTCAATTCTATGTCTATTAAATAGCAACTCCTCGTTCTACCCTCTCCAGTCCCTAGCAGCCATCATTTCGCTTTCTGTCTCTATGAATTTGACTGCTGTCAGTATCTCTTGAACTGGAACCATACTGCATTTGTCTTTTGGTGACCAGATTATAATGCAGCCTGAAGTTCTTAACGCTGATCTATGTATAGCATGTGCCAGAATTCCCTTCCTTTAAAGGGCTGAATACTATTCCATTGTATGGATTTCGTTTTATCATTTTGTTTATCCATTTGTTCTCTGAAAGGGACTTGGCACCTTCCACCTTTTGGCCATTGTGAATAAGGCTGGTACACACATGGTACCAGTGCCGTGGAGTTTTAAAAGGGCTACTAGATAGAAGACCCCATGCCACTCAGCTCTAAAGCAGATGTATTTGCACATTAATTTCCCATTGCATTGGGATGACAGTATCACCATCACAACATTGTCATCTGTGAAATACCCCAGTGTACAGAGGTTTCCTAGACACACTTTCTAGATCCATTATCATAGAGTAGATGGCATATATGTGCATCACAGTGGACAAATCTGAGACACAGAGCCAGGCTAAGTGACTTGCCAAAGCAAGTAAGGGGTGCAACAGAAAGCACTGAATAATTCTGTCAGCCTGAAAGACACTGCTGAAAGCTTCTGTTCACGTAGACTTTATAGTGGGTTGACTATGTAGACAGGGCCATAAAGTGATTATCTTTAATCTAGTAAATTTGATGTAACTTTCCCTAACAGATGAGCCCAGCTGACATTGTAAATTTCATGTGAAAGAGAAAGCTGTCTGAAGCTCTGCCACCTAAGATAAAACAGAATCGCAGATATGATTTAACTATTAAAATTATAGAGATTGGTTCCTCTTTATTTTTCATGGAGGGGAACAAGATAAACGTTTTTGAGTTGTTGGCACCGTTTCTTCCGTTGAAATATTCCTTCTAAACATGAGCATTATGTTGTTTACTCATCTGTTAATGACAGCTGATTATCAAACCATAAATATACATGTTGAATCTAATGGCTTGTGAATGTTAAGCATCAGACGGCAATATTTGTAGGTATTCGGAGGAGAACTCTATAGCTAAATTCCAATCTTTATCTTGCTTGTCAGTTTTCTGTGGAATTATCTGATTCTTTGTGCTGTCAGCTCAATCAGGTAGAAAGCAGACTTCCCCCCATTACTGCTGTATTTTCTTTCTCATCAGTAAACAGATTTTTAAAAAAAGAAAGAAAGGAAAAAAAAATCCATCCAATTCTCATGTGTAATCTAGGCTCCAGAGATCACATTTTCTCAATTTCTTCTGGAAACATAGCAAATGTCATTTCAAAGGCTTTTTGTTTTCAAATCATTTCAGGAACATTAGCTCAGTATTTTTGTACTACATGCTAGCGAAAACAACAGATATAAAGATACCAAAGTTCAAATTAAAAGGCTTTCATCCTGCTGCCCTAAAGTGTGTGGTACTTATTTAAAATTAAAAAATATTTGGCCAGTAGCGGTGTGTTCCTCATATGCCAGATACATTTATTTATTTCCTAAGCAGTGAGTCAGAATAGCTGAGTATCCGGGCTTCGACAGTGTGCTAATGTGTGCTGGAGAACGATGCTGTGCTGTTCCCCAGGGTGCATGGAGGAGCCTCAGAGAACTTTCCTTAAATGTCTTCATTCTGCCATTCACCCAGAAAACAGTGACTAGGCATCTACCAGTGCCAAGTCTGCCTTCAGCCCTGGGCAGATGGAAAATCTCCATGCTGTGTTTCTCAAGACTGGGCCAATGGGAGCATCAAGGCAGACAAAGAGGGCCCAGCCAAACCCCAACCGCCTCCTTGGGAAGGACTTGGCCTTATCGGTCTGTGTCCACGCTCTGTGAGGATGGAAATCCCACCTGAGGGCCTGGGAATTGACTACAGGGGTCTAGGACCCTCTGATTTATTTCCATGTCTTTCTCCCTCTCGGCCAATACCTACCTGATTTTTATTCTAGATACTCAACTGTGGATACTTTCTTATCATTCTCCATTTCTGCTGCCTCACTGGACCTTATGGATCTTCACATTTTGCCTGCTCTTCCCCTACCCATAGTTCTGTGCTTTTCCTGTTTCTCTAATCGCTTCTTCTCTGGAGATTTTGCTTTCTTTCCTTAGCCTCTCTCTTTTTTCTTTCTAATGGTGGATTTTTAAACAAAATGTCTACTGATTGATCAGATCATGGTTAATATCAACCATATTTTCCTATCTTTCTTACTCTTCTGACATCACCGATGGTCATTTCCTGGCTCCAGTTACCATCCTTACTCCCAAGTACTTACAGACTAATTTCTAAGTCCTTGATATTATGGTTTCTGTGAAATGACTGACATCTTGTTTCTGCAGTTTCCCATTCCTTCCCTTTCATATACTTCGACCCACACACGAATGACTGTTTCCTGATCATATACTGGAGCCTTTCTCATGCCCTCTCCCCTGTGTTCATCCATCTAGAGAACTCTTAATTATCATGCAAAACCCAGCCCAACTGTCTCATCTCTGCGAAGCTTTCCCCAACTCTTCCTTCGTTATAATAGCTTTTGTGCATGGTGCTTGGTAGTACTTATCAGATTGGTTTGGATTTTTCTGCCTTGGTTGCAGAAGAAATTGTAGACTCTTAGCTTTCAATATCTAAGACAATTGTAGAATCTTAGCTTTCAATATCTTAGACACCTGTAATCTTTCTCCCGTTTTACTTCACGACTTATAGCTGAGCTTTGCTTCAGCTGTAAAGGCTCAATAACATTTGTTAAAAAAAGTGAATGAAAGAATGGATACATCACAATTTACGTGTTTGATATATTTCACATTCAAACACCAGTAAACATAAGACTATAATTTAAATGATAGTGTACGGGTAATATAGGTTGACTTGATATATAATATAGGTTGACTATATATAATACAGGTTGACTGATATAACAGTCTTTTTTTTTTTTTTTTTTTTTTTTTGGTACTAGGGCCTTCAATGGAGCTACAGTTGCTAAATTACTCAGGTTGAGCCTAAACTTGTGATCCTCTTGCCTCAGCCTCCCAGAATGGTGAGGTTATGGGCTTACATTACCACATTCAGCCTCCTTCCTTTTAATGTGTAATAATGCTATATTGTATTCATAAAGCCCATTCTCGTTAAAAGCCAGGAAAGAAGCTAAAATTATTGAGTAAATGGCTTTCCTAAATTTGACAGCTGGATCATTATCAGATTTGTTCTCAACTCAGAGAATTTGATGCATCTCAGGTTCCTTGGCTGTAAAGTAGCATCAGTAATAGAACCAACATCTCAGGGTTATGGTGAGCATTTAGTGAGATCATTTTATATCCTAGGTCTAAACACAGCAGGGACCAACAAATATTAGCAGATTTAATTTACAAAATTTTTATTAAGCTGAATATAAAAACAGCAAACAGCAATATAACCAGAGCTAGCCACAGGTATTGCTTAAGACTCAGCAATTTCATTCCTAGGTATATACCTTATAGAAAAACTCACACAGGTGCACAAAAGACAGGGAACAAATGTCAATGGCCTTAGTAATTGTAATAATCTCAAGCTGGAAAGAATCCAAATGCCATCATTAGAATGGATAATGCAAAATGGTCCCACCGTGAAATACTATACTGCAGTGAAATACTATACTGCAGTGAGAATGAATCAACTGTGGATGAAGGAATGTCCTAAGCACAACATGGGGTAGTTAGAAGGTAGACGCCACAGTACATTCAGTGTAGCCAGTTCGTGTGAGCTTAAATAACAAGCAAACCAATCTGCACTGGTGGAACGCATGAGTGGAAGATAGGCTGGGGGCAGTGTTCAGGGTCTGGGACGTTGTGATATTCTACACCTTGAACTTCAGGGGTTTCTCTGGACGGGTCACCTGCTTCAAACTTCACAAAGCTCTCATGAACTGGGTGCTCTTCTGTATGGATGTCACACTTCAGTAAGAAGCTTAGTTACAAAGTTTGGGTATCCCTTGGAGAGATGAAGAAGGAAAACGCAACGACAAGCAACTATTGGAATACGTAGCAGAGACACAGGGATGCAGTACACGGATGCATCTAGAGCAGGCCCTTAAGTCTCTGTGTATCTAGAAATGAAAATAAAACTTCAGCCATGAATGTCTTGCTTTCTTCTAAGGATGACTCAGCAAAAATGCTTGCTGCTTGAGAAGATAATTAGTAGCCACCTGGGAAAATAAACTTCACACTGTCCGTTGGGAAAAATTCTAATGAACCAAAGATTGATATGTAAAATAGAAAGCCATGAATGTACTAGAAGAAAAATGGAAAAATTGCTTTTTAATGTTGGAGTGAAAAGGCCTCTTTAACTGACATAAAAGCAAGAAATGATAAATAGACTCAGATACATTTGATTACATAGTAATAAAAACTTTTTTTTGACAAACCAACTACAATTACATCACACAAAAAAGAGAGTAAATAGCAAAATGCAGTGTCAAAAGATGAGTGAAATTTGGCAGGTAAACTAGAATTCAATCATAGCAAAAGGATTAACCTTCATAAAATATCGGAGCTCCTAGCAATTAATAAGAACAAACCAGACTTAGTAGAAAAATACGCACAACGATATGAACAGCTAATTTATGGAAAATCAAATATAAACTGCTTTTACACATATGAAACATGCTTATGGTTACTCATAATAAGAGAAATGAAAATAAAAATGGAGACTTCAGTCTAGGTGTGGCAGTGCACTGTAATTCTTCCTGGGAGGCCAAGATAAGGAGAACACAAATTCAAGGCCAGCCTAGACTCATCTTGAAATTAAACATAAAAGTGGCTGGGGATATAGCTCAGTGGTAGTAGCATGCATCCCTGGATCTGATTCTCAGTGTTGCAAAAACTCCCCTAAACTTTAGTTTTTCACCTATTCTATTGGAAAAAAAATACATTTGATAATACTCTGTTGGTGAATCTGTGGGAAACAGATTCTCTATCTATCTATCTATCTATCTATCTATCTATCTATCTATCTATCTTTTATCCATCTATCTATATCTATCGATCATCTCTCTGTCATTTTATCTATGTATCAAAGCCAGCGGTCTCAATGTGTTGCTTATGCTGGCCTTGAACTTTTATTCTCAAGTGGTTTTCCTGTTCCAGCTCCTCAAGTACAGGTGTGCACCGCATGGCTGGCAAATTTACACATTGTTGTTGGGTGCATAAATTGGTGCAATCCTTTTGGGGGCTTCAATTTCTATGAAAACTAGCAAGGCATATCTCTTTGATCCTGAATTCCAGTTTTGAAAGTTTGTCCTGCATAGCTACTAACCCCTGTGTAAGATGATGTTTATATTTGCTTATTTCCTGCAGCCTTGTAATCATAACAAACTAGAGATAATCCAAGATATCCATGGGTGGCTGGTTCAGTGCAAGAAGCATCCACAGAGTGGAATCCTGTGTAAAAAGAGAAAAGCTCTCTGTGTAGATAAATAAAGATCTGTGAGATACACTATCATGCTGGAAAAAGCAAGGGAGAAAATATATATAACAGTGTTTCCCTTTGTTCACTGTTGCTTCATCTGCGTCCAGAAGCCAAGAAGAATACATTAAGAATTTGAAAACAGATTTTTCCTGAGCGTGAAAGTGGAGGTAGCATGCAAATTGACTAAGATGGGGTGGGATAGGATGGTGTTTCCCTGGTTAAGTTTTTATATTAAATAAGTCGGTCTTTCTGGATATATTAGCCAGAATTATATATATATATATGATATATATATATATATATATATATATATATATATATAACTCAAAATAAGCGATCCCATTTTAGCTTGCGTTGGGTGTATGTTTACACAGCGTGCTCTGCCTCCTTCTTAAACTGCTATTTTAACAAAGTGAGACTAGGAAGACAATTTATGTTCTTCTATGTGTTCCATCTTTTCATTAATAAAAGAGAAAACAGAAGTTATGTCCTAATCTAGGACTCATGTTTTTGTTCAATGGCTTTTGGTGAAATAAAGGGATTTAAAGGTATTGTCCAACCCACTTTTGAGTTCCAGTTGGAAGGATGGAGTTAGAAGTCTATAGCCTAGCAAAGAGGCATGGCCTTGGGTTTCTTGTGTAGGTAGAGACCAAGTTGGCAGAACAGAGGTAGCCACCTACAGGGGCTGGTAAACAAAATTTAGAAAACAAGTTCTACTTAATTAATTGTTTTTTTAAAAAGTAGCTTTTAATTAAAATAGGACAATTAATATGCTTTCTTACTTTATTTTCTATGACTCACAAAGTGCACGGTCCTTCCATGTCCAAATCCATGGACTGTCTCTTAAGGGCAGGGATTATACATGTTCACCAATGTGCACCTCCCAGTGAAGCCGGGAGGGAAATGTTTATTTGTGTCTCTCACCTGGCCAGACCTCGAATTGTACAGCTTGCAGGAAGTGTAAAAAGGAAATTAACATGCAAGGTGCGTGGGCTGGAGCCACTGTGGCCAGCCTCATGAGTGGCTCTCCATTAATTAAAAAGAACATGAGGTGAAGCTGTTGGCACCTGTAAGTTCCAGACTTTGAGAAATTGTCTCAATAAAGAAGAACTTCATTTGGCCTTAGGTAAGGGCCAATCAATAAATTAGTTGGCAGAGACCTGAGACAAGCAGTGAGAAAAAGTAAAAAGATCTATGCAAAAACAAAGAGGCAGTGTAGAGCCAGCCGGGGGAAGACATGCAGTTTATAAAGGTGGAAAAAGAAAATAAAAGCCACTCCAATCCCAGGATGCCATTCACGCCATTTTTTGGTGATCTTTGTTAGCGTTGGAGAGGCAGAGAGGATACAAAGTGTGTGTGTGTGTGTGTGTGTGTGTGTGTGTGTGTGTGTGTATTGGCTGAGGGTTGTCACAGGATGGTGGCCATTCATTTCCCCCTGGATTGTCTCCATTAGGAAAGGACTATCAGAAATCCACCATCAAAGAGAAGATGTCCTGGGCCTGGAACTCTGCTGATGGTGCTCTGAGAGGGGTCCTCACCAAGCGCTAGACTGCAGTACAGCCTTGGCTGGGGCACTGAGGTGAGGTACGTTCCCCCAGCAGGAGGTGGGCTGGGCAGGCAACAGCCCTGGGATCCCAACTGGCCTTGTAAAACTTGAGTCATGGTGACAGAGTTCTTTCCATCATCGTTTATGCGCACCTTTCTGGCTACATTACTGTTATTTAGCATCCTGCCATCATCCGTAAAGTACCTCTCTGCCATTTGTTCTTTATTTCTCACTCTCCTGAGACTGGCTGTGCTCATTGCTGTCTGGAGCTGAGAGAGAGATTAAAGGGCTGTCTCTCGGGCTGCTGCACACCGGCCCTGCCTGGGTTGGTTGGGAATCTAGGTCCTCTGCAGCCTGGCCCTGTGATGGCACCTGTGCGGCACCCAGTGTCTGCCCTGCTCGTTTGTACTGTTCCAGTTTATGGCCTTGGGCAAATCTTTGTTTCTTTTGTGTCCTGAGCCATAAAACAGACAAATTACAGTGGCTCCTGTTTTCATCACCAGGATGCCATACCAGATGTTATGTTTTCCTCTAATGTAATGACTCTGAGAGGTCAAATATGATCATCAAAAGAAAAAACTCACTGAATTCTCAAGCAGGGCACAGGCTAGGGGCTCCTGCTCACCTGGATCCTTGCCAAGAATGGCCACAGTCTGGGAAGGTGTCCACAGCCCTTTCCCTGTTCCTGGCCTGTGTGCACCCTCAATGTCCCACATCTTGTGGAAAGCCGAAGCAAGGCTGGACTGACCCAGGCGCTCCGCAATTAGCCCCCCCCCACCTCCTTTCCCACTTTGCCACCTGACTGCCCTTCACACGCACACCTAGATTTCACTTCTGACACCTGACACTTGCTTTTCACAAAGCCATGTGAAGCTCCAGCTTCTTCTCCAGGAGGGCTTTCCTGACCACCTGGATACTCTCTGACTTACTTTCTCCCTAGCACTTAACCTCCAGCTGTGGCTTGCTTTGGATCGTACCTGTGCACTCTACCTGTGCATTCACTTTTGTCTGTCTCTGCACACCACACTGGAAGCTTTTAAGGTCAGGGACGATGCTACTTTGTTCCCTGCTATGTCCTCAGTACCTTCTTTGGTGCCTGGTGCCTGCCAGATAATGCATATTTACTAAATAAATGAATACAGCTCTACATTAGCAACTAATAGGAACAATAATTTGTATTGCAATCTGCAAAACAGTTTCAGTGCAAATCTCAGTAACATTTTTGCATCACAGCCACCGTTGTCAGACAGGAACTCAGATGTGCAAAGATACTCGCTTCATGTATGCTGGGAGCTAACTTGCTTCCAAACTGATAACTCCCCCGAGAGCGGACTATCCCACTATCCTTTCAGTATCTTTCTTTTTCTGTCCTCCAGTCAGTTCCACAGCATCAACCTCTGGTTGTGCTATGCTCTCAACTGGTCAAACTCACCCTGTGCTGGCTGCTCTGGGTAGAGAACGGCCCTCACCCCACCCCGGCTATGTATTCGTGTAGGTGCTGAGCTGTGCAGCCTGCTGCCCCTCACTTTGAAAATCCTGCCACATACCAGGTACTGTGCAGGTCTTTGCTTCTAAGCTCCCCACCCCCAGGTTTTTATTCTTTATTAATATACTTTTACATTACATAACGATTATATTTCTTGTGGGGAGTCGCTACATGTATGTGCCATATCTCAATTGTTTTATCATCCCCTTTCCTTCCCCCTTCTTCCCCTCCCCATCTCTTGATCCATTTCCCATTTGAAAAAGATTTGCCTTTCTTCTTCCTGTTGTTCATTGTTTATTTTGCTCTTTATTTATATTTTGAGTTTTTCATGTAAGAGAAACCATATGATAGTTAAGCTTGTTTGTCTGATTTATTTCATTTAACATTATGATCTCAAAATCCATCCATTTTCCTAAAATCACTTGTTTGTCCTTTTTTGTGACAGAATAGTACTCTGTTGGGTATAAATATGACATTGTGAAAAATTTATTGATCTGCCAGAGGACATATAGGCTGCTTTCAAGATTCAGCTGCTCTGAGTTGGGCTGATTTGAATGTGGCTATGCGTGTGCCACTGTCATGTGATGTTTTTAACTCTTTTGGAAAGATACCTAACAGGGGGATAGCTGGGTCAAATGGCATTTCTAGTTTTACCTTTTTGGGAAAGAAATAGTACCAAGAATCAATAAATGAGGTCATATCAAATTAAAAGGCTTCTGCATGGCAAAAGAAACAACCAAGAGAGTGAGGAGACAACCTACAGAATAGGAAGAAGATTTTTGCCAGCTTCTCCTCAGAGAGAAGACTAATATCTAGACTATATAAAGGACCCATAAAATTAGACCATTTAAAATAAAAAACCTCATTAAAAAAATGGGCAACTGACCAGAATAGACACTTCTCAGAAGAAACGTAACGGCCAATAATTCCATGAGAAACATGTTCAGCATCACTGCCATTAGAGAAATGCAAGTTGAAACCCTAAGATCCTATCTTCAAAAGAATGACTCAAGAAATCAAATAATAACAAATACTGGTGTGACCGCAGGGCAGAGAGGAAGAATGTTTTTATGTCACTGGTGAGAGTGTAAACTGGTACAACCACTGTGGAATTTGCACCCTACACAGGACAGGCAGGGGGCACTGTTCAAATCTCCTGCCTGCCCTGAGGAATTAGGTTCTTCCTTTCTGCTTACAGCAACCTGAAAACCATTACCTCCTGTTATTCTCCTCAAGGCTCTTTCTTCTTAAAGTTCCAGGAGGGAACAATTTTAGGTTTTCCAATTTTGAGTCTCCAGATCCATTGGGAGAATCTCAGATGGCCCTCAGGGACTGGGAGAGAAACAACCTCTCACTAGCATTGTGCCCCAGCTCTCTAGCCTTCCTCTTGGCCTGGGTCAGTCTCCTGCTCTGTCTGGCTCACATCCTCCTTGTAAGCCAGGTCACACCCCATCCACCAGGTTTCAGTGTTGATGGCTTAGGTTTGAGAAATCCCCAAAGCCCTTATTCTCCCAAGCTCTTGGCACAGCGAGGCTGGCTCAAACAATGGCTCAGGTACAGTTTTTCCAAAGTCTATTCTGAAATTCAAAGGACAAAAACAGGAACCACCCAGAAGGGAAAGTATGTTGAATAATTTTTCAAAATGCTATTTTGCACATTGACTTTTGACTTATAGTTTACCAAAACATTTTCACCTATGTAGCCACAATTGACCTGTGCAATCCTGTTATGGGAGGCTCTTTGTAACGTGGGGCATGAAGGGCACTTTCATCTTGAAACTTCAAGCTTTTAGTTTTAAAATCTGCTTCTTTTTTTCCTGTGTCTTCAGGCTATATGACAAATGTTTGATGACTTGTCACACTGATTAGCCTAGAGACCACGTCGGATTGAGTCCCTGACGTCTTACACTTATCAGACCGGAAATTAGGAAAAGCAGGAGTTGGGTGGATGAATGTCTCCCCCCAGATGCAGCTGCACTCCTTGTTGTGGAAATTCCTTCTTTTATCTCTTCATCAGTTGTGCCTGTTTCCCTTGTGCTGATGTCTGTTCCTCTCCTCCAGCTGTCTGGAATATATCTTTCTGTATAACTTTTTTTGGTGTAATTCCTTTCCTAATACCAGACTAATAGGCATTTTAAAAGACTTTCAAGTAATAAATAGCCTATTAATTTTTCTCGATAATAACTACAAGACAGATAATAAATTGCTATTTTAAACAAAGAAATATTTTACAAACAAATAAAATCATGAAACCTTTTGGTCCCTGAAGTAGATTTTCAAAGCTGCTAAAAATATACAGTCATCCAATTATTTTATAGCGGGCACTTCCTTTTAGGTTTAGTAAATGATATGTGTTTATATAAACAGGAAATTTTAAAGACATGTTTGTGGTTTTTTCCCCCTTCCTTCTGCTAAGCAAATGCCACTGACTAATCCCTGTACTTGTTTTGCTCACATGACCGTCTTTTGGTGAGAGGTTGAGTTAGGAGTTTCCTTTTAATTGCCTGAAAAGTCTGAATATATTTCTCTGGTGGTTAAATACACATTTTTATTCTGGTTGTTGCGTGTATTTAACACATTTGAAAAGTGCTAAAAATTCAGTTTTCCAATAGGTGCTATGAGCCATATTTCCAATTTTAGGAATAGTGACAAATTAAGATAGTCATTAATGGTTGATTCTATTGTAGAGACATGAAGATTGGCCAAGACAGCATCCAAAGAAAGAGGTGATCAAAAACATAGTGAATGCTTAAATTAAAAAAAAAAAAATCACAGTAACTTATACACACTGCCAGGAACGAGAGAATAAATGTTTTCACTTATGTTTTGAGGTGGTTAATGGCAGTGTGTCTTGTTTCCCTGATTCTTTCTCTATTTTCCCCGCTCCTTCTTTACCCATTTAATCATTTGTGAATTCTTTCATGTTGAGCAAACATTTACGGAGCAGCTATTGTGCCCAAGGCACCCACCAGATGCTGGCACGCAGTCGGTAGGTGGTGCAGCTCTGCTGTTAGGATCAGAAACAGGTAGGGTCTGGCGGAGGCTGTCCTGATGGGCTTTGGAGAAGAGGATCAGATGAGTGAGATCCAAGGGTGAGAACCTTTTGTCAATTCCAGAAACTACTCTGTTCCTCACTATTACTGCATGATTTTGCTATTTCACACCTTATAAAGTCTTTCTTTTGTTAAATTCTCCTCTGATTACCTTCTGGCTATCAGTCTTTTGTCTCTTGTCATAGGCCTGACTGACAAAATGGCTTGGAAAGTCATTTATTTTTTGTACCCAGCTTCAAAGCAAGTTCTGAAGTTCATGCTTGCGCCTATGTGGGACAGAGCTTGTGGTGGGAGCCTCTGGGTCCCCAGGATAGAGTAGAAGGCTGGAGAAGAAGGAGAGGATCCCAGGGGTGAGAAGCAGAGAGAAAGAGAAGGGGGTGTCCCAGGGTTGTAGTAACCCTGAAGAGCCACTGAGGTGGTCTGAGAGCCCAGCTGCAGAGCCCATGTGGGATAAGGAGCTGGCAGTGGGCTGAAGAGAACATAAGCTATTTCCAAACCCCCAAAGCATGAAGGGGATGTAGGAGACACAATGGTGTCCCGAATGCTTTATGTATACTGGATTAATGCACAGTTGTTTGATAATGGGCTCCTTTGCCTTTTTATTGCAAAGAAGCCAACACTGGAATTTTGTTTTCTCTCAAGAGACAGAAATGGAAACAACCACATGTTCAACAACTGGGACATGTTTATATTTGTTCAATGAAGTATCTAGCCACTGAAAATAGTAACTATGAAGATAACAGTGGACATGGAAACTGTTTTAATAAAACTGTATGTTGAAAATGAATAAAATAGTTTCTGTACACTATAATCACAAATATGCAAAAATAAATGCCTGCAGATAAGAACCAGAAAGAAATAGGTAAAATATTACAATTACAATGCTTGTATTAGTTAAGGAAAGGCAAGTAGTTGCAAAAGAAAAACCTTGAGATCTCAGTGGCTTAACACATTAGAAGTGCAGTTTTGCTTACATCATGTCCCAAACAAGTATTGGGACCCAGGATCCTTCCACTTGTTGCCATTCCCCTCTAGAGTCTTGTAGTCTTCTCCATTCAGTGGGTAGTAAGGAGCCCCTCTCTAACTTTGCTTGGCTGGAAGTCCATTTGATTGGCCTGCCTGGGTCACATGGCCCTCAGCCGGATGTAAGAATGGCTGGGAAGTAGGGCTCTGGCTGGGTCGTTGCTCCCCGTAACAAGCTCACACTCTACATGGGCCACTGGGCTTCAACAGGCTTTGCATATTTTGATATTTTTAAAACTTTGGTATTTCATCCTCTGTGTCTGCCCCTGTGACTTTTTTCTTTTAAATCTTCTTCAGGTTTTTTGGATGTATTTTTAGAGAAAGACGAGCCGAGTGTGGTAACATGGGCCTGAAATTGCAGCGCTTGAAATCCTGAGGCAAGAAGATGGGAAGTTTGAGTCTAGCCTAGGCAATTTAGTGAGACCTTGAGAGAAAGAAAACAAACAAACAAGAAAGAAAAAGAACGAGAGAGGAGAGCTGCGGATATAGTTCAGGGCAAAGGTCCAGGGTTTGATTTCTTGTACTACATGGAAAAAATAAAAAAAAGATCCCTGTGTATTTTTTATTTCAAGAAACTGAAATAAGGGCATGTAAACTCAAGAAGCTGAGATGTCCAGGGAGTAGAGATGTTGGCAGGCAAAGCAACAACAGAAATTATAGTATGTGTCAGATTCAGTGTGTCCTCCCATTTCTGAGCTTTTGCTGGAATATTACCTATAATGAACTGAATTATGTTTGCCCCGCCCAATTCATAAATTGAAGTCCTATCCCACAATGTGATTATATTTGGAGATAAGGCCTTTAAAGAAATAATAAAGGTTACATGAATTCATGAAAGTGAGGCGCTAACCCAATTACATTACAAGACAAAAGACCTTAGGGGTCATTACAAGAAAAAAGACCTTAGGGATTTGTGTGTGCACAGAATAAAAGCCATGTGAAGACACAGCAAGAAGGTAGCCATCTGCAAGCCATAGAGAGAAACCCAGCAGGAACAAAACTGCCAACAACTTGGTTTTGGTCTTCTAGCCTCAAAACTGAGAAAATAAATTTCTCTGGTTTCAGATACTACATCCATGGCCTTTGTTACGGCAGGTATAGAAAACAAACACACTGCTTCTCCCTTCACTAACATTACAAAGACCCTTTGCCTCTTACAACTTGGAAAAGGGGCTACCTTCTTTGGAAGCCTTCCTCTCACCCCAAGCTGCCCTGAATATCTCTCCATGGGCTCTCCCTATGCTCTGTGGTTACTCTGCTCATGAGATAATTTAATAATTCCATCTTCTTGTCTAGAAAGTGAGTTCTGCAGGACAAGAGACCACTCTTCTACTTTTATATACCTAGGTACTTCCATGTACCAAGAACAATAGCATACAGTGAATGCTCAATAAATAAGTGCCTAGAAAATGAGCGAGGAAATAAATATATTTAAGCTAACTACTTTTGCCAATGCTCAGTGCTCATTGCTCAATGATCTGATAACATGCATGGGATAATTTCTTTTTTTTTTTAATTTTATTTAAGGAGAAAAAGAAAAAAACCAGAAAAAGGGTACAAGTTATACAGAATTTCAGAAAGAATAAACAGTAGGAAATCACTAGTTAATAGATTACATATTGTTATCTTAGAAATAGTTGTTCAAGTTACAAAATTAAAGCATATAAAGTGGACTTTCAAACAGTGAGACTGGAAACAGTTTTGTTCAGTGACCCAACACAATTCAGTAATATGGTTATCTATCTTATATACTTAAATATATATGCAGTTATATTCTTTAGAGCACTTTCTTTTCCTTTGTTTTGTACAATGACAATTACACATTTTGGGTTTTATTACTCCCACAGTTCTTATTACTTTTTTTTGAAGAGAGTAAAACCAAATGTGACATAACAGAACAGAGTCAGTCAAATCAAAAGGATGGACATAATAGATAATGTAAAAACAAAATACAAGGTGATCAACAATGGTTACCATACTGTCTCTTGCTATCTTAAAAAGAAATGCCTATATCATCAGTTATAATAAAATTGATCAAAACAGTAAAGAATAAAACCAAAGCATTGGAGACATTACAGGACTTTAAAAGAAGATAATAGTCAACCAGAATGGGTATCATAATGAATCTTATTGTCTTCACAGTTGTGCCTATGCTTTTGAACTTGTATTATCAAGCAAAGCAGAATAGGGGAAAATCAGTCAAAACAAGATGGTGAGGGCAATACAGGGTTTCAGATCAAGTTAACAGGAAATTAAAGTTGGTTACTATAATGTATCCTGCTATTTTTTATTTTTCCCTTAATTAAAAAGATAAAAATAAAAACGTAAGTAAATAAAAAAAGGGGATTCAGATAAAAGAGGGCATAACAACAAAACAGCACAGGTCAAAGCATAACCAGTTAAGCAAAATAGTGTTTCACCACAAGATATCCTGACATAAAAGTAGTTACCATAGTGTCTCTTTCCTTGAAATCTTTGAGTATAACTTCGTATTCTGTAGCACCAGACATATCAAGACAATGTAAAAGCATTCAAGAGAATGACAGTATTACAGGGTATTTAGAACTAATTATCAGAAAATGAACAATGGTTTCTGTATAATCTCCTTGTCTATAAAAGTTGTTACTTATATTATCACATATAATAAAATCCAATAAGATACAACCTGTTAAAACTGATGGAGACAGAATAATAAAAGCTTGATGGGACTTCAAAACAAGATGATACTAAATCAGCACTAGCTATTATAATGTCTTGTTTTCTCCAAAATAGCTGTTCCTACCATCCAATCTTCTCTGCCTCATTTCTGTTGAGATCTTTTTCTACCGTTTGTTGTCAGTTTGTCTTCTTCATTTCGCTTTCTGCTCCATTCATTGTGGCCTCTCTGCCACTGTTTCTGGAATCTTGGTATTTTCCTTTTTTAGAATATCCTGCAGTATTCTCTGTAGAGTTGAATTGGTGGTTGCAAATTCCCCTAGTTCCTCTTTATCCTGGAGGCACCTTGTTTTTCCATCAATTTCTAGGGACAGTTGTGCAGGATATATCAATCTTGGCTGGAGGTTATTATCTTTCAAAGCTTGAATTATTTCCTCCCACGCTCTTTGTGATTTGATGGTTTGTGCCGAGAAGTCTGCTGTAATTCTGATGGGTGTTCCCTTGTAAGTGATCTGTTTCTTGTTTCTGATGGCTTTTAATATTCTGTTCTTATGTTGGATTTCTGGAATTTTGATTATTATATGCCTGGGTATAGCTCTGTTTGGGTTGTAGGTGGCTGGGGTCCTGCATGCCTCATACATCTGAGTATTTTTACCATTTGCTAAATTAGGGAAATTCTCTTGGATTATTTCTGTAAATAGCTTTTGTAGTTCATTTGTTTGTGTCCCTACTTCTTCTTTTATGTTCTTAATTCTTAAGTTATAGATCCTCTTATCATCTTCTAGCTTTTGTATTATTGCTGTTTGTTTTTTTGTTATTTTTAAGAAGTTTTTCATTTCATGCTCCCATATTACAAATCTGCCCTCAGTTCAGATAATCTATCCTTAGTTTCTTTCAAGTTGTTATGCCAGTTTTCGATAGAGTTTTTAGTTTCCTGGCAATCTCTTTGAACCTGCTTCACATATTCTATGTTTTCTCTGTTTTCCCCATCAAACAATTCTCTCCTTTTTTTCTATTCTTCCATTCCACCATCTGTTTTTTTCTTGGGTGGTGCTTAGCATTTCTCTAACTATTCTACTTATATCTTGCTTCAAGTCGTTAATAGCTTCATTCCTGAAATTGTCCATGAGGCTCTGGAGATAGTGCTTTATGTCTATTGGTGTTGTGTCTCATATTGCATGTTTTCTTTCCTCATTCTCCTTTGCATTCACCTTTCCTGGATCAGTGTTCTCAGGATTGGGGACTGAGGAACCTTTCTTGTTGCTTCCTCTTCCCATACTTTTTGTTCCTTCCATACAAGTGAATATATGAGGCCCAGTTTTTTTCTCTTTGTCTGTTATATTTGTTTCAATTGCATCAGCTAGGTGTTCCCTGCCACTGCAGTGTACTAGGGAGGCACATACCTGGGCAGCCTCTGCTGGGCCCACCCCTCCAGGTCAACCTACTGAAGGCTTCACTGCTAGGGTGCATCTCCAGGCACTGGGACCTGGTTTGGGCTAGCCTACTGCATCTTAGTCAGCGGCGTCACCCAAGCCAGGCACTCCCCACCAATCCTGCTTGAGAGGGGAATATGCGACTAAAGTTACTGCAGCATTCTGTTCTGGCAACTCTGCCCGGTCCCAGTATGTCCTTTGCTCAAGCCTCCTACTCTATGGAAGGGTCCCCGTTCCGCTCACTTACCACAGGTCGATGCAGAGCTCCCTGCCAGTCCCGTTCTCAACTCCGTTTGCCGATTCCCACTCAGAGTTTTCACACGTCTCTCTCCCTGCCGTGCTGATTTGGACACAGCAGCGGCAGCAGGAAATTCTAATCGCGGTTTCCAGAGGCGCGGGTTCCAGCTTTTGTGCTGAGATTTTATCTGTTCCTGTTATAGCACCGGGATTGCATTTCCAGTTGGTTTCTCTTAGCTTAGTTTGTTCCTGGGTCGGCAGGGTATATCTCCCCTTGCTGAGGACTCCTCGCACTGCCCATTCCTATATTCTAAGCAAGGTATCTCAGAGAGCCTCCGTAGCTGCTGCTATCTATCCGCCATGTTCTCCCGGAAGTCGCATGGGATAATTTCAATTTTTTTTGTATTTACTTAAGCATGCTCTATGAGCTAATATGTGTTCTATTTTGGAGAACGTTCCATGTGCTGTTGACAAGAATGTGTATTCTGTTAATGTTGAGGTAAACTATCTATAGTACTAAGAAGCAATAGAGTACAATATGGTACAAGAAGCAATCTTAGCTGGTTGAACCTGGCTAGTGTCAGTCTCTGAGCCAAATGGCAAAGAGTCAGAGATGCTCCTAGATGCAAATGAATTTAGAAATGCTTGGCTATTCAGAGCTTAGAAATACAGAAGAGCAATTAAGAATATGTCATCTGAATGACATATTCTTAATAGGTGCCTACTCTTATTTGGATATAGTTTGAATGTGTCTCTCAAGGGTTCATGGTAAGGGTTAATCTCAATTATGAGATATTAAGAGAGTAGAAACCTAATCCACAATGGTGTTTAGAGATGTGGACTTTGGGAGGTGGTTAGAATTAAACAAGGTCATCAGGGTGGAATTCCTGTGATTGAATTACAGGGTGTTTTATAAGAAGAAAGAGAGAGACCAGGAGATACATACATACAGGCACACTCCCTGTTCTTTGCCATGTTGTACCGTGTGCTGCCTAAGGATTCTGCCAGCAAGAGGACCCCATTACCCAAAACCATTACCCCAAATAAATCTATTTTCTTTATAATTTATCCAGCCTTAAGTATTTTGTTCAAGCAATGAGAAATGGACTAATATCATGCCTGACCTGGGATAGACTTAGGATTGCAGTCTTTAAATGGGCTGAATCAACTTTTTCCAAATTCTGTATTATCCAAGAATATAGGTGAATTTATTCAAGAAAAATAACTGACTCTTGGTATAAAAAGTTTTATCATAATTTAATTTTCTTTTTAATTTCCCCCTCCTCAACTTAGTAATAGTAACCTTAAAGACCAATGACCTGTAATCATGGTGAAGATCAACAGCCTGCCAAGCACTGAAAAGGTAAGAAGAGTAGGAGCCCCATCTAAGCTCCATTTCCAGAGGATTGCTACTCTTTGACTTGTCTAGTGGCTTCCTAAAAGATTCCGCTCACAAGAGTGTTTCTATTATTTGATGCGAGCTCTCCCAGTGTGAATAGCTTTTCCTCAGGGCCAGTTATCTAAAACCATCAGGCAATGGTTTGATTGAATTTTTCCAAGATGGTAGATAATATTTGGGGTAAACAATATACAGACCAAAGAAACTTAAAAAGAAAATATAGGAAATGAGATATCTATAAGGAGCTCTGAGAAGCTCTGACACAGTCTTGGAAATCTAGAAAGTCTTGCATGTGTTTACAGCTGTGCACATGCCTGGGGCCATTCACATGGTGAGGAAAGTCCTGAGAAGGTCCTCAACTCTCAGTTTTTGCTGACTTTGAGGCTCTGCACAAGCGGGAAGTGTAGGAAAGTCTAGATTTTTAAGCTGCCTGACTGAGTATTGAAATAATATCCTAACCTACATAGGAGCCCTCAGCAAAAATAGGGAGGGTTGCTGGTTATAATCATTTAGGGAAATCTCTGCCCAGTTATAAGCTGGTCACTGAACTGATTTGGCAAAGATTCCTATGGTCACATGCCAAAAAGAATAAAACTTCATAAAAATGGTTCAGAGAAGTCACTAAAAACATCTATGACAAACAGCAACAAATAAACCTTAGGGAGAAGGATGACTTTGATTTATAGAGTTGTCACATTATTCTATTTTTTTCCTTTTTTTTTTGGTACTGGGGATCGATCTCACGACCTTGCACTTAACCAGGCAAGCACTTGAGCAACTGAGTTAAATCCCCAATGACATTATGCTATTTTTAATGTCTAGTTTTAGCATCAGAAACAATACAAAATGTATAAACAAACAAACAAAATGATTGATAGGCAGGGGGAAAACTCAGTCACTAGAAATTTTCCCTGGAATCCCAGACATTGAATTTACTTAACAATGACTTTAAATCATTTATTTAAAACGTTTTCGAAGAACTGAAGAAAACCATGTACAAAGAACTAAATGAAAGTATGAAAGTGATGACTCACCATATATAAAATATTAAAAGAGAAATTATGAGAAAGAGCCCAATAGAAATTCTGAAGTTGAAAATTAGAATGACTGAAATGAAAAATTTATTGTGGGGGAGGGAGGGTCTCAACCATCGATTTGAGTAGGTCAAGGAAAGAATTTCTCAGTATGAAGACATAAAAAGAATGATAAAAATAATCAATCTTGAGATCTATAATACTTTGTGAGACATATAAACCTACATACTGGCAATGCCAGAGAAGAGGGGATAGAGAAAGGGCCAGAAAAATATTTTAGGAAATAATCACCCAAATCCCAAATTTGATGAAAAATATTACATACTCGAGAAATTCAATGAACTCCAAGCACACATACTTAAAAGGATTCTCATTTATGCATATCATAATCAAACTGTTGAGGTCACAGACAAAGAGAAAATCTTAAGTTCATCAAGAAAGAGGCAATGCATCATATAAGAAGAAGCCTCAACAAGATCATCAGTGGTATTCACATCAGGGACAGTGAAGGCCAGAGGCTGGTGGATGACAGATTTAAAGTGCCAAAAGAAAAGAAAAAATTGTCAAGTAAGAATTATATCCAGAAAAATTGTCTTTGAAAAAGGAAGGAGAAAAAATATTCTCACATAAGCAAGTACTGAGGGAATTTGTTGCTAATATGCCTGTCTGGAAAGAAAGATTAAAGGAAATCCTTAAGGTTGAAGTGACGAATTACAGACAGCAATTTGAATCCATCTAAACAAATAAAGAGCACTAGTAACTTGTCTTAGTTACTTTTCTCTCATTCCTGAGACAAAATACCTGATGCCCAAAATTAAGGAAGGCAAGGTTTGTTTAGCTCACAGTTTGTGGAAGTTTCGCTCCATAATTTGCTGGGTCCAAAGTAGAATGGCTCGTGGCAGAGGGCAACAGTTCATGGTGACCAAAACCAGCAAAAGCAACAAAAGTAAAAAGGGATGAGTCTGAAACCAATACTCTTTCTATCCTTTATATTATATGTAGGCTATCCATATTAAGATGGGGGTAGCACCAACATGCATAATACCAGCACTGGACCATGAATGAATCACAAACTCTAGAAGCCCACCTCCATAACTGCATGAGGCTTTGGGGGGACATCTAGACACAAACCATAACATAATCATTAACCACCTAGATAAAGAAAAAGAAAATAAAAATGTATTTTTGTTTATAACTACTCTTCTGATTAAAAAAGACTGTAAAACAATGCTTATAAATTTGTGTTAATTGACCTACAATGTAAATAGAATGAATTAAACATCTGAACTAAAGGAAAGATACTGACATAATAGATAAACTTGTATGACAGTAGCAACGTAAAGTATGGGGAACAACATAAAGACCTCTATAGGAGTATAGTTTTTATATAATATTAAATTGAATTGTAATTAACATGTCAGATTAGTATAAATTAAGGTGTTAGTTACTACCCTAAGGCAAACACTGAAATGTGGAGTGGCAAGAAGTGACAGTGGTATTAAAATGATATACTAGCATATTAAACACAAAAAAGGTAGTAATGAAAGAATAGTGGAAGAAAGAAGACGTATATGAAATAAACAGAGAAATGGTGGGCATCAAACTTATTCTATTTGTACTAATATTAAATGGAATGAATTAAACATTTGAACTAAAAGAAAGATACTGGCAGAATAGATAAAAAATTGATTCAACTGTATGCTGTGTGCAGCAGATATATCTTAGATTCAAGGATACCACAGGTTGAAAGTCAAGAAATGAAAATGGATATGCCTTGTAAAGAGAAAGTAATCAAAAATGATCTGGACTTGCAGCATTCTAATAAACCCACTGAAGTTGAAAATATTAGTCAAAAATACATTGAATACATCTAATCTACTGTACATTGTAGCTTAGCAAATCAGCACCCTGTAGAGAATTGGTTGTTTACCCTGTAATCATGTGGTGGACTGGGAGTTATGACTGTCTGCTGCCAACCAACTTTGTGAGATAGTTTCATATTGTATATTGCCAGCCTAGGGAAGGATCAGAGTTCTGAACTTGAATTACATGTTATTACCAATATGTATTATTTTCACATCATCACAAAATCATAAAATTATAATCCAAATCATTGTAAGTCAAAGTCCATACTAAAATAGGACAAAACAGATTTTTAGGAAAAATTTGTTATTAGAGACCAATGTAGAAATTTTATAATGAAGCAAATGTCAAAATAGCAAGATTTAACAATAATAAACATACATGTACTACAATAAACATACATGTACTACCACTAAGCATATGTTCTAAATTGCATAACATAAAGACTCACAGAACTAAAGGGAGAAAAAGGCTATTTCAAAAATAATACTTAAAAACTTCAATATCTCATTTCCAATAACACATAGATAATTAGGCAGAAGACAAACAAAGGCATTGAATATTTAAGTAATGCTATAAACAACTATATCTAAAAGACATCTGTAAAATACTATATTCAATAGTGGAATATATATTCTCCTCAAGTACAAATGGAGCATTCTCCACTATAGACCATATCTTTGAATACAAAAGTAGTCTAAATGAATTTGCAAGATTTGCATCTTATAAAACACGTTATTTAACCAAAGTAGAGTGAAACTGGAAATCAATAGCAGAAGAAAATTTACAAATATGTTAAAGTTAAATGACATGTTTCTAAATAATCACCAGTCAAAGCAGAAATCACCAGGGCAGTTAGAATATCCTTTGTACCAAAAAACAAACAAACAAACAAACTCTCCAAACCCCACAACACACTAAATTCATGGGATGCGGAAAAATAGTATTAGAAACAAAGAAAAGAAATGAAATTGAGTCCAAAGTTAGAAAGGAAATAACAAAAATTGGAGGGAAGTTTTTAAAAATAGAGATTAAAAATATAAAGAAAGGTAGTGAAACCAATAACAACAACAAAAACTTTACCAAATTTTAGATTACCAAGAAAAAGTGAAGGTTTAATTTTTTAATATTCTTTTTTGGGGTGGTGGTGGGGAATCGGGAATTGAACTCAGATCTCTTACTTGCCAGACAGGAGCTATGTTACTGAGCTACATCCCTGGGCCCAGATTTAAATTATTAAAATGGGAAGTGAAAGAAATGACATTGTTAACTACATAACAAGGATGATAAAAGGAGTTCTAGGAACAAAAATATTTAGACAAGCTAGATGAAATGAATAACTTTATAGAAACAGGAAGTACCAAAACTGACTTAAAATACTAGAAAATGTGCATAGAGGAAACAGATTATTTTGGTAATAATAATTTTAAAAAGCTCACAAAGAAAAGCCTAGGACCAAATGCCTTCACTGTTAAATTCTACCAAACTATGAAGAATTAACGCAAACCCTTCATTGCATCTTCCAAACATCAAAGAGAGGGAACCACTCCCAACTCATTCTAGAATTTAGTATTACCCAATACCAAACCAAAGACACAAAAGAAAAAAACACTACAGATTAATTTCTTTTATGAGTGTAGATACAAAAATCCTTTACAGAATATTAGTAAACCAAATCCAGCAACATATGAAAAGGATTATACACCATGACCAAGTGGGTCTTATCCTAAGAATGTGAAATTGGTCCAGCAAATAAAAATAAATCAATCTAATATACCATATAATAAAATAAAGACAAAATCCACTTGATCATTTCAATAAAACTCCCAGAGACCCTGTATCCAAATCCTGTCCTCTGCTGGCTTTCTTGTTTTGAGCAAATTCCTTTGTGTCTCTGAGCCTTAGTTTTCTCAGAGGTTAAGCTTCAAATTAGTAACAGGACTAGCATGAGAATATATATTAATGTTTTCTATGGGAGAACATGAGAAATTCTGATGTAGTAGGTCAGAAGTAGACTCATGCATGAGTATGTGTATTTAATCAATCAGTTTCAATTGAAAAAACAATGGTCCCATGTTAAAAAAAATTACAAAAGTGTAGATGATAAGACTCTTCTCCCAAGTGACAAGCAGTTTCAGCTGTGGCATAGATGCTTGCTCACTCACCCAGGTGTCCTTGGGTTGCTGCTGGAAACCACAGATACCTGAGTGGAGACACGTGACACATCCCAGCACACACTAGATATTCAATGAATGTGACTTCTTCCTGTTTTCTCTTGACACATTTCTTGTGTTTCTGGAATAATTTGGATGTGGCTCATTATTATTAGTCTTCTAATAATGATATGATTATTAGTCTTCTAATGATTATTAGTCTTCTAATAATAATATATGTTTTGTTTTCTGAATTCAGTTATAAACTCTTTTGTGTGTGTGTGTGTGTGTGTGTGTGTGTGTGTGTGGTAGCTATGTCTTCTGTGCTTATTACAGTGTTATATACTAAGTAGTTGTATGAATTGCTTTTTTTTTAAGGAGAAAAAGAAAAAACAGAAAAAGGGTACAAGTAATACGAATTTAAAAAATAAACAGTAAGAAATCACTAGTTAATAGATTACATATTCTCATCTTAGAAATAGTTGTTCAAGTTACAAAACCAAAGCATATAAAGTGGACTTTCAAACAGTGAGAGTGCAAACAATTTTGTTCAATGATTCAAAAAAAACTCAGTAATATGGTTATCTATCTTATACACTTAAATATATATGCAGTTATAAACTTTAGAGCACTTTCTTTTCTTTTCTTTTGTACAATGACAATTACACATTTTGGGTTTTATTACTCCCACAGTTCTTATTACTTTTTTTGAAGAGAGTAAAACCAAATGCGACATTTGGACAGTCAGTCAAATCAAAAGGATAGACATAATAGATAATGTAAAAACAAAATACAAGGTGATCAACAATGGTTACCATACTGCCTCTTGCTATTTTAAGAAGAATTTCCAGTTATAATAAAATTGAACAAAACAGGAAAGAATAAAACCAAAGAATTGGAGACATTACAGGACTTTAAAAGAAGATAATAGTCAACCAGAATGGGCGTCATAATGAATCTTATTGTCTTCACAGTTGTTGCCTATACTTTCGAACTTGGTACTATCAAGCAAAGCAGAATAGGGGAAAATCAGTCAAAACAAGATGGTGAGGGCAATACAGGGTTTCAAATCAAGTTAATAGGAAATCAAAGTAGGTTACTATAATGTATCCTGCCACTTTTTATTTATTCTTCCCTTAATTAAAAAGATAAAATTAAAAAAATAAATAATTTTTAAAAAGGGGGTTTGAGATAAAAGAGGGCATAACAACAGAACAGCGCAGGTCAAAACATAGCGATTTAAGCAAAAGAGTGTTTCACCACAAGATATCCTGACATAAAAATAGTTACCATAGTGTCTCTTTCCTTGAAATCTTTGAGTATAACTTTGTATACTGTAGGGCCAAACATCAAGATACTATAAAACCATTCAAGAGAATGACATTATTATAGGGTATTTAGAACCAATTAACAGAAAATGAACAATGTTTTCTGTATAATCTCCTTGTCTATAACAGTTTTTGCTTATATTATCATATATAATAAAATCCAATAAGATACAACCTTTTAAGACTGATGGAGACAGAATAATACAAGTTTAATGGGACTTCAAAACAAGATGATGCTGAATTAGCACTAGCTATTATGATGTCTTGTTTTCTCCAAAATAGCTGTTTCTACCATCCGATCTTCTCTGCCTCATTTCTGTTGAGCTCTTTTTCTGCCGTTTGTTGTCAGTTTGTCTTCTTCATTTCACTTTATGCTCCATTCATTGTGGCCTCTCTGCCACTGTTTCTGGAATCTTGGTATTTTCCTTTTTTAGAATATCCTGCAGTATTCTCTGTAGAGTTGAATTGGTGTTTGCAAATTCCCCTAGTTCCTCTTTATCCTGGAAGCACCTTGTTTTTCCATCAATTTCTAGGGACAGTTGTGCAGGATATATCAATCTTGGCTGGAGGTTATTATCTTTCAAAGCTTGAATTATTTCCTCCCACGCTCTTTGTGATTTGATGGTTTGTACCGAGAAGTCTGCTGTAATTCTGATGAGTGTTCCCTTGTAAGTGATCTGTTTCTTGTCTCTGATGGCTTTTAGTATTCTGTTCTTATGTTGGATTTCTGGAATTTTGATTATTATATGCTAGGTGGCTGGGGTCCTGTATGCCTCATACATCTGAGTATCTTTACCATTTGCTAAATTAGGGAAATTCTCTTGGATTATTTCTGTAAATAGCTTTTGTAGTCCATTTGTTTGTGTTCCTACTTCTTCTTTTATGTTCTAAATTCTTAAGTTATAGATCCTATCATCTTCTAGCCTTTGTATTGTTGCTATTTGTTTTTTTGTTATTTTTAAGAAGTTTTTCATTTCATGCTCCCATATTACGAATCTGCCCTCAGTTCAGATAATCTATCCTTAGTTTCTTTCAAGCTGTTATGCCAGTTTTCAATAGAGTTTTTAATTTCCTGGTAATCTCTTTGAAGCTGCTTCACGTATTCTATGCTTTCTCTATTTTATCCATCAAACAATTCTCCCCTTTTTTTCTGTTCTTCCATTCCACCATTTGTTTTTTCTTGGACGGTGCTTAGCAGCATTTCTCTAACTATTCTACTTATATCTTGCTTCAAGTCATTAATAACTTCATTCCTGAACTCGTCCATGAGGCTCTGGAGACATCACTTTATGTCTATTGGTGTCGTGTCTGATATTGCATGTTTCTCAGGATTGGGGGCCGAGGACCCTTTCTTGTTGCTCCCTCTTCCCATATTTTTTGTTTCTTTTATACAAGCGTATATAGGAGGCCCAGTTTCTTTCTTTGTCAGTTACAGTTTGTTTGAATCCATCGGCTAGGTGTTCTCACCCACTGCTAGGGAGACCCAGACCTGGCAGCCCATGCTGGGCCTGCCCCTCCAGGTCAACCTACCGAAGGCTTCACTGCTAGGGTGCACCTCCAGGCACTGGGACCTGGTTTGGGCTAGCTTATTGGGTCTTAGTCAGCGGCATCACCCAAGCCAGGCACTCCCCACCAATCCCGCTTGAGAGGGGAATATGTGGCTGAAGACACTGCAGCATCCTGTTCCGGCTAGTCTGCACGGTCTCAATATGTCCTTTGTGAAGCCTCCTACTCTATGGAAGGGTCCCTGATCTGCTCACTTGCTGCAGGTCGATGCAGGGCTCCCTGCCGGTCTTGCTCTCAACTCCATTCACTGCTTCCCACTCTCAGAGCTTTCGTGCCTCTCTCATTGCCGTGCCGACTGGGATGCAGGAACAGCTGCAGGAATTTCAAATCACGGCTTCCAGTGGCATGGACTCCAGCTTCTGCACTGAGACCTTATCTGTTCCTGTTATATCAGCAGGATTGCGTTTCCAATTGGTTTCTCTTTAGTTTAGTTCGTCCCTGGGTCAGCAAAGTATATCTCCCCTTGCTTAGGACTTCTCGCCCGGCACCATTCCTGGATATTAAGTGCAGTTTCTCAGAGAGCCTTTGAAGCTGCTGCTATCTATCTGCCATGTTCTCTCAGAAGTCGTATGAATTGCTTTTTAAAAATATGTTATTGAGATCATGTTAGAATTGACAATCCAAATGAATGAAACAATTCTGATTTTGTTTTAATTAGTAACTCATTTGGAAAAGTTGCTATTCTCTAGCACTATGCAGATTCACTAACTATGCTCTTCTGGTCTTTCTAATAGCACAGAACTAACTCCTCCGGTGGTACTTGGGCACTGCACAGAGCAGAGATTTATCTAATAGCACAGCACTGAGAGCACAGTAGGTGCTTAATAAACAGTCACTGAATTCACCAAACAGTGGTAAAATATGGACTCATTTTTATTGATGAGAGAACAAAGAAAACACAGAACCTGCTTAAGACATGAAAGATGCTAGTGTCAGAATGAGTGATGTGTTCTTACCTATATCAAATGTGCAAAGCTGCTTTTTGAAGATAAAAACAAAAGGTTATTTTGAAGGTAATCAATTTTGCTTAATTTCAACATAGTTACACTTATGCCAAGAGGTTAGTGTTTTCTTGTTAGCTTAGCAACGGGAATATGGCTAAAATATTTGGCAAATGCTTATTTTAGCAGATAGATGCTTTGCCAACCTTGCTAAATGATCTAGATATAATTTTTAAATCACCCAACCACTTTATGATTGTTTGCATGGGCCTTACTAGCTTTTCATCAAAAGAAAGAAATTTTTCTTGATGAAAAGAAAGAAATTTTGCTGGATAGAAAGAAAGAAAAAATTGAAGCTATCTTTCAATAGTAGACAAAAGGAACACATTTGCAAAATTTGAAAGGTAGATGTATTGGATAGTAAAAAAACAAACACACAAACAAACAAACTATTCCCTAGAGGAATCTGCCACTCTGATTTCTACAAGGCTAAGGAAATGCAATGTCCTAAGCTTGCTGCCCTCGTAGGTGACAAGAGTTTGTATTGTTCACCCTGAAATTCCATTCTATCTTGCCTTTGTCTTGTCCAATCAATTAGAGTCTCTTTGGTTAAATGATCATATAATTTTCACAGAACTATGTCATTGCAGACTAGAGGATATTAAGCTTCTTAAATGTAATTAATGTGCTTACAAATTCCTGCCCAGAGCACAATTTCTCTAGAGGTTTCCTGTACACTATCATTTTAAAGTGTAGCAGAGAGATGTGGATGCCCAAGAGACACGAGTGAGGCTTTTTGGCTGAGAGAGAAGGGATAAGCTCCTTGTTGAAACATCTGCAGCAGAGGTTGCAGAAACTAAAGCCCGCTTTGCCTTGGAACTCATCTCCATGCTCAGCCCTCGTCTTGTGATAAGGTTACACTGAATAGGGCTGGCATCCTTCAAGGTTACTGTTCTAGAAAATATTTGCAAATAATTTGATGTGCTGTCAGCTAGCAGGCTGCAGCGAATCCTTATAATTCAACATACTAATATGGGTTTTCATGCCTTAAGCTATAAATAAGTTGGATATGCAAAAGTTTCTGTAATGTTTATTTAATAACAACATTTAAAAAATAAATCTTGATTATTCCAGCTTGCTCCAATGGAAATCTTCCACGCTGATGGTTGTGACCTCCGGCGGTTCCTTCCTTCCTTTGTCTCATTTGGTATCGCTAAAAAAAACATACTTGTTTTCCTTTTCAGGCCTTTGGAAGTAGCATTCTGATGTCTCTGCCTCCATGTTCCCTCTCCAAGTCTCTGCTGGTTAAATGACTGCTCTCAATTCAAGTTGAATAATTCCAGAGTGATAATGAGGCCATGGCCCCAAGGTCCAGGCCTGGAGACATAGGAAGAATGAGCGTGCATCCTGGACTTGGGGATTGGGGACTACCTAGCTGGGGACCTACGCTCGTATCACAACTTTATTGCCCCTCAGCTTTAAAAGAACGTAGAAGGGAATTATTGGTCAGTTTGCAGAGGAAGTGACCCTCAGTGGCACCTACAAAAATACACACTGTGTATGGTTTCACGAGATGAAGGTACACAAGTTCCAGTTGCAGACAGAGTGTACAATGATAGGAAGGCACAGTGTGGCTCACGGTGGCAAGACAAGTTGCAGTGTTGCTTTTTCTGCTGATAACTTCTTCGAATGAGGTCATTTCAACTACAGGTCAGCCAAGTGTGTTATGTGACTCTGGGCTTGCTTATAGGAGACCTTCAGGAACTTCACAAGCTGGGTTCAACCAACAGTGAGGTTGAGTCAGCAGTTACAGGATCCCAGAGGACAAAAGGAAGCTGTCCAAGTGAGGGCTCTCTTCCGAGGGCCTATGGCCACATTCCCTTCCCCTGGCACTTGTGTTAAGAGGCTTGTCATGTGAATGAAAGGACATTAAAGGGACAGCTCTGCTTAGCTGACATGTGCAGTGCCCCTTATTCTAATCAGCAGTCCAAAGCAAGGCTGCTGAGAGCTGGCAGGGCAGGGGGAGGGGACAGCTTTGTGTCTTCTCTACTTTTTCTTGGAGGTGTCCGCGCTCAGAGCCAAGGCAGAGCCTGCCTTTGGGACATGTGGGTGAAGGCAGCTAGTGAAATAGAGGCCCTCGAAGATCAGGCTGCTCAGCATTTACCTTCTCAAGTAGCTGCTTCTGCTTTGTGAAAGCAGCCTTATTGATATATAACTCATACTCCATACAATTTGTCCATTTAAAATGTCAGATGATTCCAATGCACTGTTTGTTAGCATGTGTACATCTACACCAAAATCAATTTTAAATCAATTTTAAAACATTTTCGTTATCAGCCCCATCCTCTCTCCCTTCAGCCCTTGGCAACCACAAATCTACTTTCTGTTTCATCTAGAGCTGCTTATTCTAGACATTTCATATAGGCAGATCACACGGCATGTGTGATCTTTAGGATGAGTTTCTTAGTGTTTTCTAGACTCATTCACATTGCAGCTAGACTGCATGCTTCCTGCCACCAGGAGCAGAGATTTGCTTGCATACTCCACTTCTAGAGTACAGTACCTCCGAAGGACCTGACATAGAGTAATTGCTATAGCACATGTGCAGAATGAAACCATGCAGACTAGCAGCTCTGGGGTAGCCATGGCTCTGGACTGGCCACCTGCAGGCTTGGGTTCCTTCCACAGTCAGCCACATGCCAGGACTCTGGGCTCAGACTGTTACTCACTTTACCTCCTATCTGTACCGTGAGGAAAAGGGCCTCTGGTGCATAGAGTCTGAACAGATTCAGAGACGGAAACTAAGTTTTGTAAATATTAATGTGGCAGCTAGATTTAGGGAAATACTGTGAACAGAGCAGTTAAAAATTATAACATGCTTCCAACCTCTAGGCCAGGACCAATTTAGCAGCACAGATAATTTTATCAAAGCTTCATAGGTAAAATAAAGGTTAAGTTGAAAATATTTTTGTTGCTTTTTGAGCATATACAATTTTAGGGGGAAAATGTAGTCATTATGGTTATAATCTACTAAGTAGAAATATATCTACAACTGTGATTTCTTTTTATATTTTAAGTAAGTAGACTGGGTTTTTTTTTTCCTCAAGCAAAGTCATAATTGTATTTATTTTAAATTTATACCCTGTCTGCTTCAAAAAGGAATTTGAAGCAGCCAGGAAAATCATAAGCTATAAAATGAGCAAGCTCCATTTTATACTAATAAAATAAAAGTTAGGATCTCATCAGTGAAACAACTTCTCTTTGTGCTGTGCTGTGTGCAAATATTTGGATTACTAAAGTGAATTTATGAAGCAATTACTTTTAATGCTATAAGAGGAAATTAAGTACTCATTGATTCTTGATTTATAAGCTTGAGCTAAAGATCATGAAAAAGCAAATATAACTTAATTAAATGTCCCTTGGCTTTGCTACTATTGAGGTCTTCACTCATAAAGTTAGTAAAACAAACCATTCCTAGGACATAAATGTATATTGGCTCTTCCAGTTGGGAAGGCAAATAATTTACTGGTTAAATATATTCAGCAAAGTTAACCCAAGTGAGAGATTTTCCCAGTGTCCTCTGGGACTTGAAGAGATAAAAGCTATTGTAGTTTTAAGGAAACCATTGTCTTGGGAATGATAGGCACTAACATGCTGTAAAAAGGAGTAAACAACAGGGTGTTTCAGTTTTTTTCCCCATTAGAAAATATATTTTAATATGCCAACAAAATAGACTATAGATCTGTGGAATAAAACGAGCTTGATAGTCTATTCATCGGCTATACACTTGTGGTTATTCATTGCTGACAGTGAGCACATTAACCTGGGGTAATTTAATTGAGTCTTCTAGTAATGTTGCTATTTTTCTACTCTGAAGTGTAAACGATTTTTAAAAATTGGGTCCTAAAATGCAACACTGCAGGTGACGCATGCAGCAAATCAAGGAGCTTATGCGAGGCCTCTTTTGTGGTCTGTGAATTATTGACAGGAATTTTCCTGCCATCCTCTGTCCACCATTCATGCACTGAGTTCCTGTCTAAGTGTCCTATTTAGCTGAGTAATGGAGGATTTATTCAAACACATTTTCAGGGGGCACAAACATAAAGGATCTAACTTTTTGCATGGGAATTAAGGGTTTTGGGAAAAATCTCTCCCTTGCTTTTGCGATAGATTGACCTCTTATCTTCAGTGGTACATCCAACTGGTTTTATGAGGGAAGTCACAAGAGCAGGAGAAAAGAGAAGTGGCCTGTCAGAGGTTGGCCAGGAAGGGTTAGGATGACAGCACTGAGAAGCGGAACATGCTGACTTTAGGAAGAAGGAAGCACCACAGGGCTGGAAGCTGAAGGGTATCTTCCAGGACGTACTGATGGACCAGCAGACTTCCTACTGGACTGACTCAGCTTAGGCAAAGATCTTTACCTGGTGGTTGGTTGGGTTAAGGGAAATTTTCCAAGGATGGAGATTATTTTTTTCTTCATGTCCTGTGACTGAACCCACAGTTTTGGTCTATTGGCTGTGTGTTCTAATCACAGGGAATAACTATCCTAGATTTGTATACTAGGTATGACAGTGTTCTAAAAATACACAAAAGATAAAAATAAAGATAAAAACAACATATGTTAGTTTGCTAGGGCTGTCATGACAAACTACATGGGCGAGGTGGCTAAAAGAATACCACTGGGCCGAGGATTTAGCTCAGTGGCACAGGCTCCTGCTTGGCAAGTGCGAGGTTGTGACTTCGAATAAAAAGAGTGGGACTTGTGTTTTCCCTTACATTTCTAGAAGCTGGAAGTATAGCATCTCTTGACTCATACATGGCCATTTTCCTGTCTTTACACAGTGATCTGTGTCCCAATCTCCTCTTCTTTTTTCTTTCTTTTCTTTTTCTTTTTTTTTTTTTTTTTGCTGGTACAGGGGATCAAACTCACAACCTTGTGCTTGCTAGACAAGTGCTTATGCCACTGTGCTAAATCCCTAGCCCCATGATCTTTTTTCCTTATGAGGGCACTTGTGTTGGAGTAGGGCCCATCCTAATGACCTTATTTGAACTTACTTTCCTCTTTAAAGACCTCATCTCCACATATTTCAAAGTAGTAGGGTTAAGACTTTAATATACGAATTTCTGTGGACACAAGTTAACAACAGAAGAAAAGCTGTTGGGCATGTATGACTGAGTGATTAAAAAAAGAACTAAATAAGCAAGTCCTGTCTTTCTCACAATCTGGGTTTTGTCCATTTCTGTCAGTGATGTACATATAAATGGTGTCCAGCCAGCTTTCTGAGGAGCAAGGCATTCTATTGGTTGCATTTGTAGATTTCCGTGTGGCCTATGTCAGTTTAATGGTGTGGCTTCCTTGAATGTGGAGTTGAAAAGTACAAATCATATCTCAAGGAGGTACCAGCTGACTTTAGAACTCCACTGATTTCAGTGATAAAGAATAGAAGAGTAAAGGAACTGAAATGTAAACCCAATTTGAGTAATTTTGAAGCTATTTTTAAGAGTAATTTTGAAGTATTTTGTAGACTTGGTTCATAGTGACTGGAAAACAGAGCAGGGAGCAGTGTTAGCCAGGAAATGAGCCAAAGATGATATAGATACACCGTCATCCCAAATGCCCAGGAGTGTGCCCCATGTGGATCTCAATCAAGTTGACATGCTACCCTAATGGCCACAGACACATTCTTTTTTTTTTTTTTTTTTTTTCTTGTCTTTTTGAAACAGGATCTCACTATGCAGTTCAGGCTGGCCTTGAGCTCACTTTGTAGCCCAGGCTGGTCTTGAACTTGCAATATTGCTCCTGCTGCAGCCTCCCTGAGTGCTGGGATTACAGGTGTGCACTATCACACCTGGTTCACAGACACATTCTTGATTGTCATGGCAGGAGAAATGCTGCTGGCATCAAGTGGGTAGATACCAAGGATGTCACTCAATACCCTAGACAACCTACAATAAAGAATCATAGGTCCCAAGTGTTTGTTAATGATGATGAGGTTGAGAAACACTGCTCAAAAAGGTGACGCTGTCAATAAAAGAGTGATCTAGAAATCAAACCGCCTTTCTGTGGTCCTCCAAAATGCAAGCAAAATTATATTGTTGGGTGGTATTTCTCTTAGATAAGAACACATGAGCACAGGCTCTACCCCATGCAGACTTGCAGTACAAATTCATGGTGAGGCTAAAGTATCTCACTGATATCAGGCTAATTTAAAAAGGTTCTGGGCTGGTTGTTCTTCCTGGTGGTCAGCAGGAGCAAACCACCTCCATCTTCTCTGTAAAAATCCACCTTCAACTTTGACCTTAAATAACATATAAATACAAGGCTCCAAAAACTATACACACTTATAACACTTGTAAAAGACACAAAAAACATCCATATCAAGAGCTAGCACTCACAGAAAAGACTTAAATTCTCAGAAAGTTTGTTAAAATTACATATAAAATAAGGTACAGAAGGCATACAAATATATAAAGGCATATAAGATAATAGTTAACATGCTTAAAGAAAATAGCAAGTAAATAAAAATTGTTAATAAGATTATAGACAATGGCTGAACAAATATGAAAAATAAATTGAATTTTTTTTTTATCGGTACCAGGGATCGAACTCACAACTGCCTGCTTGCAAGGCCGGTGCTTATGTTGCTGAGCTAAATTCTCAGCCCTAATAAATAGAATTTTAAATTTGAAAAAAAAAAGATTGATTTCAAAAACTCAGTTGTAAGCAATTAAGCATAGCTAAGGAAAGTTAGCAAGGGTAAAGTTACCAGAGCTTTTCCACAGCAAAGCACACAGAGATTATGCAATGAAAAGAGAGAAGAATAAAATGATGTAGCGGATAAAATGAGGAGGTGCAGTGTCTAATTAGGATCCCGTAAAGAGCAGAAGGAGAAAGTGGTGCGGAGGCGATATTCAGAGACATAATGGCCAGGGTTTCCTAGCACAGATGAAGTTCAGCGAATCTTGAGCAATACTAGCAAATGAAAAGCAATTGCACATATTGATGCATCATAGTGAAACGAAGACCATCAGGAACAGGTCAATTAAAGAAGATCCAGAGAGAAATAAATTATCCTTTGGTCTTCGGAAGAGTAGCAGGTAGACTGGCCCACTGGTACCTCTGTAGGAACAAGAGGAGACCACAGAGAGCGGAACCATAACTATAGTAGGAGAAAATCCCTGCCAACCTAGAATCATGGGCTAAGTAAAATATATCTTAAGAGAACAGAGACTTCGCTAGCAGTGGACTTCTCACTGAAGGGATTCTAAAAGGTGGAATTTAAGGTAGGAGGAGTATATTCAGGTAAATACAAAGAACAAAGTGGGTGGGCAGTACATGCAGCTAGACAAACACGGGCTGTTTAAGACTTTATTAACAATTCCCCTGGTCTAAAACAAGGCAAATATAACACCTAAAATAGTATGAATATGTAGAGGAAGTGACAAGAAACCAAATATTCTAAGGATTTACATTGCTTGAAAGGAGAGAAAACTAGGCACTTTGTTAAATCTCCAGGATAGCCATCAAAATAATGGAAATGAAACGCATAATCTCTAAGCTAATAGAAAAAGCGAAGGACATATTACAAAAGTTTATGAGGAAAGTAAATGTACCACAGGCAGGCAGGAATGGCAGAACTCAACTTTGAGGACGTTAGAGAAAAGCCTTCAGAGAGTGAAGAGGTTAGGAGTAAGATGGCAACTGCGGTAAGTGTAACTGTTTTAGGGGCAGGCAGGTCCCACAGACAGGGCAGCGACTGCTGGGGCAGGGACTGGGGATTATCCGCAGGAAGGGTGGGAATTTAGGAGGCAGTGGTGTTACTAACACAAGCACTGACTTGTAGCAAGCGTGAGAGATCAGTAGTGGTTACCGAGTCACACAAAGACGTTCAAATCTCATGTCGGGGAAAGGCAGAAAGCCTTAGTGCAGGTTAGTGCAGTAACATTCCTCAACAGAGGGAGACTCCTTTCCCTCCTCCCTTCTCTCCCCCTCTCCCCTCCCCTCCTCTCCCCTCCCCTCCCCTCCTCCTCTCTTCTCTTCTCCTCTCCTTTCTTCCCCTCCCTTCTTCTTTTCTTTCTCTTCTCTTCTTTTCTTTTTTTTTCTTTTCTTTCCTGAGTATTAAACCCAGGAAGTACTACTTACATTCCCAGTCCTATTTATTGATTTATTTATACTTGGAGACAAGGTCTTTTGCCTGGGTCCCCTGGGCGACTTAACAAATCCTTATCTTAGCAGACTCTGTCTCAAAAAAATAAAGAACTGGAGGATGTAACTCAGGGAAAGGCCCTGAATCCAATCCTCAGTACTGTCCCCCAAATATGGCAAGCAGAATGAAAAAATAAAAATTATGAAGATAACGAATAGACATTTGTTATTTTTCCACCAATGTTATGCTGACTCTTCCTTGAAGAATTTGTTTTGGGGTCAAAATGTCATCCTTTCAATCTTTGACATTTTCCCCAAAAGAATATAGTTACCAAAAAGACAGAGTAAACAGGAGAGAAAACAAGTTCTTGGAGCTCTCATTAGGGGATGCTGGATCAAGCTTCACCTACAACCTGCTTGTTAGCTCAGCGGCATAAGTGCCTGCCTTGCAAGCAGGCAGTCATGAGTTTGATCCCTGGTACTGGTAAGAATACAAGAAAAAAAAAAAAAACAAGACAGTACATTTCATTTATTTTGAAACGTGTTTGGAGTTGGATTTTCTATAACTTGCAGTGTAAGAGTTTTTACTAACACAAAGTATATAGTTCACTATAAAGATTAAATTGTCATAATCTTTGTTAACTAAATAACATGTCATTGAAAGATATAAAACAAAATCTCCAGACGTGCAGGAGAAAACCAATAGAAATAAAATTGTAGTGGAAGACTTTTAAAACTACTCTTCAGGGACCAAGTAGGAAACAAAACGAGTATGAGGAAATCTGAGTAACCCAGTTCACAAGGCAGAGCTAATGGTTACACCAGCTTACACAGTCCTCTTTCAGAAGTGTCAATGGTATACGCGCACATGTTCACAATTAAGCCACAGCAAAAACTTATTGTGTTCCCTAGAGAAGAGAAAGTACCGTGATCTTTGCCAGACAACCGGTCTAGGAGTTAATGACAAATGCATAACACATACCCCCCCAACTCTCCAAACCAAACCCAAACCTTCTCTGCCATTAATTTTTTTTTTTGAACAGAAAAAAGAAATCAAACTTGTAACTCTAGACTGAAATATCTAGAAAATAAATGCAATAAAAATATGACTTTAAAACCTTTGTGATATACCAAAAGTTGGACTCCAAGGGCATTTTCTGTTAAGCACTTTATTAAATAAAAAAGAAAAAACATATCACACAAGCATCTGATTCAAGCAATAAAAAGAAACTGTACTTTAGGCTCAATTGTGCTATGAGCCTAAAATGGTACTAAAAAAATAAAGTGTGTCTTCCAAAAAGAATTAATAAATCTTAGGAAAGCAGGGTAATAAATGGAAACAGATGAATTAAAAATTAGTAAGTTAGGAAATGACATAATTAGTGAGTAAGCATAAGAGATAGCTCTTGGGAAGGAAGGGGGTCCCCCCTACACAATGAATTGAACTCACTGGCTGCATGACTTGGTGCAAGACTAAGAAAGAAAACCATATACACCAAAGCAGGACACAGCCGGGAAACTAAGCAGAGTTACTGGTGTAATGGGAGCTTCCCGAGGTCATATTCGGCTTAATTTTATGCCAATCAACTACAACAAAAGGATGAAGTAAATGTCTTCAAGGAAATATACAAGATCATTACGAACTGAGAGCTGATGTTAAAGGAGAGGGCTGGGAATGTTTAAGGTCTTTACCTATAAACGTTCCAGACCCAAAGGTTCCATAGACAATTCATTCCAATCTCTAACAGAACTTTCTCCAAAAAACAGCAAGAAACAAACTAATCAGTATACAGACAGATAGACACACGGATGGACAGCAGGCCAATCTCATGCAATAATCATGTGAAAATCTGCATCTCCCATTGAAAGACAGTGTATCAATGCATTTATATTTTATATATGTCCTACTTAAGGTAAACAAAATATTTAATATGGGATATTAAAGGGGTTATGATCAAAAGGAATTTTAGTAGAAGAGTAAAAATGCTTTAATATTAATGAATCTATTAATGTATTATGCCATATCTTCTTAGCAGTTGCCAGAAATTTATTTAATAATTAGTTTCAATACCTGCTCCTTATTTTTAAAATGTCCATGGTAAAATAGGGATAAGTGGATATTTCCTAGGTATAATATAACGATTTGCATTTTATCATTCAGAACAATAGCAATATTCTGCTTAGTGATAGAACACTAGAGGTAAGATCCATTATAATTAGTAAAAGATCCGCATTATCACTGCAGTTCAGCAGTGAACACCCAATTCCCAGGCACAACGTTTGAGCACTTTATACTTCCAACAATTGACAATGAAAGTGCCTGTAACTAGCATTCTTGTTCACACTATGTATTATTATCCTCTTATGTCTGTCAGCTTGATACAGAAAAATACCATTTTATAGTGGTTTTATTATTTCTTCAAGCATTTGTGAGCTGAATGTTTATGTTTCAAGGCCATTTGTGTTTTTGTGAATAACCTGTGAAGTCCTTTGCCCATTTTCCTATTTGTTTGATATCCCTTGTTTGACACTGTTTTATTTGTAAATCAGCAACGTTAGCCCTTGTATATTTTAAAAATATTTTTCTCACCTTATAGTTTGCCTTTTGATTTCAGGCTTCATCTTTCTAGACTGGTTTCTTGTGTAGTTGCAGACTTACTTGTATACCTTCTACTTTGTTTCATTTGCTTGATTGTGGCTTAACCGTGTGTTATTTGTTTGTTCATTACTTTTTGAGACAGGCTGGCCTCAAACTCACTTCAGTCCTCCAGCCTCTGCCTGCAGAGTGCCAGAGCTACAAGCGTTGGCAGGTACACTTGTTACATACAAGCATTATAGATTCTAGTATTTTCCAGAGCAAGTGTTCCATTATTTCTCTTCTAACTCAGAAATTTTCTTATTATTCTCAGAAGTTGTGTCTTCCAAATCAGCTTTTAAATTATTTTTTCAAGTTCTAAAAAAGTTCTTTTGACATCTACTGCAATTCCATTGACTTCAAGTCAATTAGGAAGACAGTATTTGTAACAATAAAGTATTTTTCTACTTTAAGAATTTTTTATGTCCCTCATAGTATTATAATTCTATTCATGTGAATTTTACGCATTCTTCTTTTCTTTATTCTTAAGTGTTATATTTGGGCATTACAGTGGTTGTTTTATTTTATTCCTTTAAATTGTAACTACTTTTAATTGGTTATTAACTATATGTTACAGAATGCTGCAGATCAATTTTTAATTGGTTGTCTTAGTAAAATGTATTATTTTTTCTAATAATTTTTAAGTTCATATGAAATTCAGTTATACTAAAAATAATTAATTTGCTTCCCAGTTTCAATATTTATGCATTTTATTTCTTTTTCTTTTCTAATAGTAATGATTAACAATTTTAGAACAATGCTAAATAATCCCCAATTCTATTTTCTGAGCATGAATTATATGCTAAACTCTACACAGATTAACTCATTTGACTCGTAAGATAACCTAATAAAGTTAACATTATTATTTTCATTTCTTAGATAAGGAGATAATAATTTCTACTATTGTAATTTTCCAATTTAGGATTACTACTTGTTTCTTTTTAGTTTCTATATATTTTTGAAATTTCCCACATTTTCACCCATTTTATTGATCTTTAATATCTTTTTTATAGTTACAGTATTTTAAATCTGTCTTCTAATTCCAACATATGCATTGTTTAAGGGTCTATTTACATTGACCAATCACCCTCTTGACTGTCATTTCTTTATTCATCAAATAATTTTTATTGACAATTTTGACCATATTAATACTGTTTACATGTTGATACAATGCATAAGATGTGTATTCTTTCACATTTCTTTGAAGAATGCTGAGTTTTCTTGTAGCCAGAAGTTAAATTACTGACAGGTTACCTTGATTTATGGATATTTGGCTTCATACTTTCTCAGGGGAGTGCTACTTAGGCATTTCCTTAGTGCTAGAATGAATCTCCGTTGGGACACAGTTTTTATTCCTAAGGTATGGCCCTTCTGAACTGTCAATGGGTAGCCCAATGTGTTAATCAAATCTGTTTAACTTGGTGACATTTGAACTCTCAATGCTGTCTCCCATATGTTAAGCATTAGGTAAGATTCTGCTCAACTCTTTTTGGTTTCCCAAGTGGCATTTTTCTCTTGAGTCTTTGGGGCTATCCTGGGGATGCAGCACTCAAGGGTTAGTCAAAGATTTGAGGAAAATCTAGGTACAGAGTCTGGGCTTTCCTCCTCTGTGGCTCTCTCCTTTTGGGGATTTACCCCTCAATTTCATTCCTGTTAGCTGTCTTCAAATCCGTTTTCTTCCTTCTTGATCTAATAACCCTTTAAGTTCTCAGCTTGAGTTCCTGTTGCCCTGAGCCACATAAACTAGCACTAAGGAAATGCCTAAGTAGCACTCCCCTGAGAATGTATGAAGCCAAATATCCATAAATCCAGATAAATACGGAAATCTGCTTGTTCTTGGTTATTCTCTAGACCTTTAAGGCTTTTAAAGAACTCTTTGGTCCAGACTTTGTATTTTTTTTTTGGAGGGAGAATTAGTCCATATCTATATGAAGTGCTCACTCCACTATCACCAGAACAGCAGTCCCACCTGGGACACAGCTGTAATGCTGTGTTTTAAATGAGCTTTGTTCAAGAGTTTGTGACACAAGAAACATTTTAATGTTAAACTATTGTACATCAAACATCTGAGACCATCCACTACATGGTAATAGAAATATGACATTTTATGCAAAACAATAGTATTTTATAAAAGTAAATATTGTAACAGAATGGCATTATTTAGCATTTTTGAAAATCCCTTTAGCTTTTGACCAAATCCAAAATAGTTTAATTCTGCTATCTGGTTCTGTATTCAACCTACTGGAATATCATATGTCATGTGGCCTTTGAAAATTGTACTATTGTACTTATTGTTATTAGTCACTTTTTAATTGCTAGGATTAGATACTGAAATACACAATTTAAAAGAGACAAGGGTTATTTTGGTTTACAGTTTCAGATGTTTCAATCCCTGGTCTGCTGGTTTCAAGGTAGGAGCATCATGGAGGAAGGCCATTGTGAAAAGCTGCTCACTTTAAGGCAGCTGGGAAGAAGAGCACAGAGGAATAGCAACACAGAGGAAGGAACCCAGATGTACCCAGAAATGTGCTTTGTTAGTATGCTGGGCATCTCTTTAATCCAGTCAAGTTGACGATAATGACTGTCAAACTTATTAAAAAATAAATGCAATGAAGATATAATATAGTTGTGTTACCATAAAATTCTCAGGACTCCCAGTGGTCTGCAGAATGTGTTTTGAGACTACCACTCAAGATCACTATCATTGATATTATTCACATGGACTGTAAAGCAGTTTTAAAGCAAAGATTAGTATTTATTGTATCACAATTTTGTGCCTACTTTGTACTAGATGATATAAATTTTTAGAATAATCTTTCTTTTTCTTGACACAAGATCTTACTACATACTTCAGGAAAGCCTTGAATTCACTATATCACTGTATAGGCCCAGGCTGGCCCTGAACTCACAGTGACTCTTGTACCTCAGCCTTCCAAGTGCTGGGTTACAAGTGAGTGTTACTACACTCAGCTAGAATAACTTTCATGGTCGGAATTGTTGCCTGCTGCTCACATCCCTCCCCCATGTTAAAAGAGGCAAGCAAACTGAAACACAAAGTCTCGGTCATCTCCCCATCACACACCAGTAGATGATGGCTGTAGTTGGGTAGATTCTAATCCAAGTCTAGCTAACTTCAGACTCACATTCTTTCCATCATCTGTCTTCAATGTTATTTTTCCTCACTAAAAATATATAAAAATGAATGAGATGGTGACAATATATTTGCTCTCCTCCCTGAATGCTCTGTATAAGGACAACATGCAGTGAGGGTAATTTGTGTAGCCAAGATCCAACCTGCCCTGAGTCCTTTCTGGCCCACCTTCTACGCAGGACACCTGCAGCTCTTTCATGTTCCCCACTGATGCTGATAAATAGCTCAGATCGTATTTTAGCATATTTCGCTGCACACTTTGGCATAAGGATGGTTATTCTGTGAAATAAATGAAAGGATCACACCTTCTCATGAAGAATAGATAGTGATGGTAGATCAATTCCTTAAAAAAGATTTTCTCTTTATTACTGTCAAGGGGTTAGATCTAAGATAGTGTAGTGTACAGATAATAAAGGTGAAATACAGGATACTTTGCAGATAACTACTACCCACGTTCTTTTTTCTGACAGTTATGGAGGGAAAGGAAAGCTACTGATGTCTGATAAGACTCAGAGACATCCTTTCATTTTATGTTTTAGAGATAGGAACAAGTCAGAGGAGCACAGAAAGTAATATGAAAAAATGAGGAGCCTAAAGAAAAAAACCTGAGTCCTCCTCCTTTATGGGTGGTTTCTGATTATAACACATCTGGGGACAATATCTGAGATTTACTTTTCATCTCGAGATTCTTTGCTGAGCTAAAGTTGATATCTGGAGCTACATACAGCTTCTGTGAAAGGATCGCTTGGCAAATTAAATTCACGGTTTTGTCTTCATTCATAATGCATGCTTTATACATCTCTTCAAATAACCATTGGAGTTGAAACTAGCAAGTGACAAAATCGTCCTGGCTGAGGTTCTAAACAAACCTGGAACGTGTGATTATTCTGAAGTCCTCTCGGGTCACTTTCTCTTTAACATTAGACAGACTTTCCCCCTGGAAATAGTTCTTTTTCACTTGATTATCAACAGATAAGAGCGAAAATGAAGATGCAGCCACACAATGTCTCAGAATATGTCTCAAGATAATATCGTCCATGTGAAAATGGGAAAATACCACGGTAAAAATTTAAACAAAAATGGAGAAAGGGAAATATAAACACATGACCCACTTCACCAGCACTGGCCCATCCTCGAGAACAGTGAAAACCCTTCATCAGGGTGCAGACACGATGGTCATCACAGTGCAGATTCAACCTGACAGTGCAGTTGATTGAAGGGTTAACTTTAGGGTTCCCATAACACAACTACAGATCTCTAGGTGTGTGAGTGACTTTCACCTCAACACCGGAAGAGCTAAGAAATCCCTTCCTGTGGAGGTTGGTAACTCAGAGCTGTGGCATTTCAGCTGATCCCAACTGACCAACTTGTTAGTTGGTTCGGATATCTGTGAATGATTTCTATTCATTAAAATTAGATAAAGATGTTTTCTTTTTCTTTGTGTGTAAATGATCAATGTACTGTTTTCAAGAAAGATACAGATTACAAAGAAATAATCAAACAGAGGCTATGAAAATAAACATTATAAATATGTAAACATAACAAAGTAGAGAAAAAGCAAAAGCAATTATCCATAATCTCACCATCTTAATACAACCAACCATAGCACTTTATTCCTTGTGATCATTCCCCCATGTATATATGTAAGTATATACTTGCTTTTCTTTAAAAACAATCTTATTCATACATTGATATCATTTACAGCTTTTAAAAAGTTTACCACCATATTGTAAACATTTTCAAAGTTCTTATATAATCTTATTAATCTACTTGGTGGCTGCAGCACAACTGATTATTCCCTTATGCTTGTGAATCTAAATTTGTGAATGTTTGTTTATGTAGAATATCTTCATGCATATTGCTTTTTTCTCCTGTTTCCTGTTTTCTTTCTTCCCACTCCCGTTACTTCCCTCTCTGCCACAGGAACAATGTGCTTACTTTTGTTTTGTTTGTATTTGCCTATCAGAACATGAATTTTTGTGTTGTGGGAATGTATTATTATTTTACACGAATGTTATTAGGTTACAGTTTTTATTTTTCTTCTTACTTACTTCACTGAACATTAAAGTCCATCTTGCCAAACAATTGCTCTAAATTGTTTGGGGACAATCAGCATTTTAATTGTATTAACTTATTTTGTCCAGGGGCATGAAAGTCATGCCAATTATGTAATTTCTGATCTGTATACTTTACTAGAGTTATAAGTTTTCCCCATAAAATTTGTTTATACTTTCTTAATTCCTAGGTATATCATTTTTTATGTCATTGATTCTAATGACAGTAAATGTCCCATGATTTGCCATATAAATTATGTCCTCTTTCAATGCAAGAACCCCTAGTTTTCTTGTCTCCCCTGTACTCCTAATAATCCTATCATTTAATATGCCTCTTTTGGAACATACTTGTATATGTCTCTTTTGGGAACGATTTAAGAATTTCTTAGGGATTTTTTTTCCAGGTGTCTGGTAGAATCACAGCTTATGTGTACTTATTTTGACTAAAGAATAGCCAGATTGTGCCTGTGATGACTGTAATATTTTACATTCTGACCTCCAGTACATGAAAATTTCTCAGCCTCTATATTCCTTCCAAGGCTTGCAGTCAATTTGCTCTCTAATTTTTGCCAGAGTGTTAGATAAAGTGATATCTCATCATTGATGTAATTGTCTCACTGAGTAGGAATAAATCTGAGTGTCTTTTACTTGCTTGTTAAGAATTTGGGGCACCTCTTCTATGAATTACCTGTTCATATTTTTCTTGCATTTTTCCACTGGGGCTTTACTTGATTTTTAGGACTTCCTTGATATTTATTTTTGTCCCTAAGTACTGCAAATAACTTACATTTTGTGATCTTTCTTTAATCTTTGTCCATGGTGAACATCATGAGCAAGAAATCCATGCTTTTAATATAATTAAATTAATCCAATTTATGGTTTACAATTTGTGTTGTCAAAGTTTCTTTTAGGAAATCATTCCCTTCTCACAGGTCATAAATATACATATTGTAATGACTTTAAAATTTTATATTTCACAATTATATTTCAACTCATTTAGACTTTGCTTTTGAATATGGAGATAGGTCAGAATCTGATTTTGTTTTTCTCTACATGGCCAGCAAGTTTTTCCAAGCCCATCCGTCCTGTCCATGTCAATTTGTGGTATCCCTTTTATCTCTGTTGGGGTCTCACATATACACAGATCTATCTCTGTTGTGTTAAACTGTTTGCCTTCTCTTACAATATCACACTTTATTTCTTTGTTTTTTAGCAGGTTTCAATGAATTCTTCCTTTTCACAGTTAATGTAGCTAATCTTGAGCCCCCAGTCCAGATAAATGAGCCCCCATTTATATATCACATAAGTATACTGAATTCCTAAAAAATTCTAGAAGGAACTGTGAGATTGTTCTAAATTATTTGGGTACAATCAGCATTTTAATTGTATTAAGTTATCTTGTCCAAGGGCATGAAATCATGCCAATTATGTAATTTATGATCCGTATACTTTACTAGAGTTTTAAATTTTCCCCATAAAATTTGTTTATGCTTTCTTAATTCCTAGGTATATCATTTTTTATATTGTAAATGCTATCTTATTTCTTAAATTTTGCTTTCTAGTATTTATTGCTGGTATTCTATGATCTAGCAACTTACTGAATTCTCTTAATAGTTATTTTTTGGTTATTTTTAAATAAAAATATTTATTCTATAAAAAATTTAGAATACAGGTGCATATATTTCCTCAAATTTTAAAGTCACACTTAAAAGATTTCAATTATGTTAGTAATTTTGGCCTATACCTTTGATATTGTACTCTTTTTCTAGGTAGATGATTATATTCCTTCTGAGTAATAACTAATTAATTTCTATGTCTCTGATACTGTGTGATCAATACTACTAAGAGGGGATGTTACCCTCTTATTTCTGATATCGAAGGAAATAAGTCAGTTTCTTCACTAACTACCTTTTGGTTTAAGCTTTTGATACATAACCTGTAAAAAGCAAAAGTGCCTTTCTATTCTTAGTTTACAAAGAACAACTTTTAAAATACAAAATAGGTGTTGTTTTGATCATATAATTGGCATCAATTTTTATAGTCATCTGATTTTTCTCCTTGAATGCATGAAAGTGATGTGTTACAAGGACAGCCGTCGTGGAGAGCTGTCATTGTGTTAGATTCGGCTCAATTATTATGTTGTTTGTCCATTTATGTTCAAAAGTGAAGTGGTAATGTACTTTCTTTTCATGGATCTTTCTTATCTGGCTTAGGAATCAAGACTACACTAGCCTCATAAAATGATCTAGGCTGTTTTTCCGCCTTCTGGAACAACTTATTTAAAAGAACAAATTGTATTTGAACGATGGGTATAACCCACTTGTAAAACCATAAGAGCATTTTTGGGGGTTGGAATGAAGCGAAAGATAAAACATTTGAACACCTTTTGAATTTACTTAACATTTATTTCATTAATGTCCTAAAGTATAGTTGCAGGAGCGTGAGACAAGTGCACCCTTCTGGGTCACATTGTCAGCAACCTACTTCCACCAGGGTCTCTCTTCACAGCACATTCGGTGACTTCCAGAACCCTGCAATGGGTAAATCTACTGGCGAACATAGGGCCCCATCATCCACTTATCTTTCAAACACATGAAATTTGGGGTTGGCCATTTAGCTCAGCAGTTCAAGCACTTGCCTGGTAAAGATGAGGTCATGAGTTTGATCCCTGGTACCAAAAACAACAACAACAAAAACAAACACATGAAACTTTTGGGGAAACATTTAGATATAAACCATAGCACTACTCTTTGCCAGTTCCCTTAGATACTCACAGGAACCACTAATGAGGTTCAATTACCATGTATAGCATAGTTTTGCCTCTTCTTTATCATCACATAAATGAAATCATGCAGTATTTAATCTCATGTCTGGCTTCTTTCTCTCAGCATGTTTTTGAGAATAATCTGTTTTATTGCATGGATCAGTAGTTAGTTTCCTTTTATCATTAGGAAATATTCCACTGTATAATTAAAACCATGAGTTGTTTATTCACTCACCTGATAAGGATATTTTTCTCTTTTTTGAGATCCATATTATTAAGTGTGCCAAGAACATTTTTGCATAAGCCTTTTGGTAGACATATGTTTTCATTTTTGTTGAGTAAATCCCTAGGAGCAAAATTACTAGGGCAGATGCATGTTGAATTTATAAGAAAGTACCAATTTGTTTTCCAAAGCATCTGTATTATTTTACTTTCCTACCTCCAAACTAGAAAAGTTCAAGTTGCTCCATGTACTTGTCAACGTTTGGTATTGTCAGTCATTTGAATTTCAGCCAAATTAGTGGATGGGAAGTAGTTTCTTATTGTAGCTTTAATTACTATTTCCCTCATTATTGATGATGTTAAGCATCTTTTTATGAGCTTTTTGATCATTCATACATCTTTTTTTGTAAAATGTTTATGACCCTTGGCTCATTCTTCAACTGGACTATCACTTTAATACAGTCATATGCCACATAATGATGTTTTAATCAATGATAAATTACACATTATGGTGGCCTCAGTGATGTCATTGTGCCATTTATGATGCTCGCATAATAACAAAATCCCCTGATGATGCATTTTCACAGTATATCCCTACTAAGTGGCACATGACTAGACAGTTGTAGGAATTATTTGTGCATCCTAGATTTAAGTCTATTGCCAGATAAATGTATTAAGTTTATTTTCTCTTACTCTGTGACTTGCCTTTTTTTTTTCTTGATAATATTAACTAATAGAAGTTTTAAATTTTGGTGAAGTATAATTATGAATCTTTTCCTATTATGGTTAGTAGCTTTTGGGTCCCTGCTAAAATATTTGGGAAGACATTCTTCTGTATATTTTTTAAAATTAATTTTTATGCATGGCAAGTTGTAGGGGTGCCATGTCCATTTGTTGAAAAGTGTTTCCTCTACTCATTGAATTGCTTTGGTGCCTTGTCAAATTCAAATAACCATAAAATTATGTATCTTTGTGTTCACTGTTTTGTTCAATTGATTTATTTGCTTGCTTTTATGCTAAAGTCACATAACTCTGATTAATGTAATTTTACAATTAGTTTTGAGTTACTGTAATATCTTTCAACTTTGGCTATTCTAGGTGCTGTGCATTTCAATATAAAATTTAGAGTCAGCTGAACAACTTATAAGCACACATACAGGCTAAGCGTTTGTGATTGGACCACACCTATACATTTGTTTAAGGGTTCTTAACAATTTTGAGTCTTCTAATGAATAGAATATAATTGTTCATTTGGGTAGATGTTAAATTTCTCTCAATAGTGTTTTATAGATTTTAGCATGTCGGTCTTGCTAATATTTCCTTACATTTATCATTAAGGATTTTGATTTTGATGGTATTGTAAGTGGTATTTAAAAAGTTTTACTGTAAATTTTTCATTATTGGTGTGGAGAACCTGATTTTTAAGATCTTGCCTGTGTAATTTGTAAGTATACTAAATTTAAAAAATAATTCCAGTAGCCTTTTGTGGCTTTCTATGGAGATAAATATGTTGCTTGTGTATAAAGACAGCTTTGCTTCTTTCTTTTTGATGCATATACCTGTGTACCCACATATTGTACTGGCCACTATGTCAGTATAATGCTAAATAGAAGTGCTGAGAGTAAAAGTGTTTCCTACTCATCCTTAGTTTCATATTAGCTGTACAGTTTCTGTAGATGCATTTTATTGGGCTGAATTTTCCTTTCATTCATAATTTGACAAAACTTTCCCTCCTGAATGTATATTTAATTTCCTTAAATATTTTCTCTACATGTACAGAAGTAATCATATGATTTTCTTCTTTATTTGGTTTGATACAGTGACTATATTAATTTTTGAATATTTTATTAACCCTTATATCCTAGATATAAGTGGAAAAAAAAGAAAATGGAGAACCAATAGTGAAACTGAAGCACTAAAACCAAATGCTAGTTGAGTATTGCTTGTTTAAAAATCAATCAAGGTTTAGGTCATTTATAAGACCTTCATTATCCTTTTTATATAATATTGGACTATCCTGGAAAATTATCTGTTTATATGATAATGATGTACTGATATTTTGTTAAGGGGTTCTTGTATCTGTATTAATGATGATATTTTCATTTCTTATTACATGTTTGCCTGGTTTTGATTTCAGTGTAATTTTGGCTTCAAACAATGAATTGAAAAGTGCTCTGTATCTCTCTACACAAATCCTATGTTTTTGGTATAAAATCGCTATTTTTAAAGTAAATTAAAATCTAAATCTAAAGAACCCTTGAGCAAACAAAACCAGGTGTGCCTAAACTTTGATTTGCGAACATAAGCAAAACTTAAATTTAAATTTTCTTGTAAATGCCTATATTAAAGAAAAACAGAGCATAAGTCCAACCTATCCTACACAGGCAACAAATTTAAAATTATATAGCTTGGGACTTTCCAGTGGATCAGACCAAATAAGGCAACTGTACCAGTATAACCAATAAAATAATTTTTATTGTGCTTCTGCCTTTTCCTCATAAATACCTGCTTCTGACACTTTGACATCAGAGCACTAAATCTCTTTTATCTCATGTTCCCAAATTCATGAATTCCTTTTTACTCAGATAAACTTTTAAAGATTTTATTATGTCTCAGATTTTTCTTTTGGTGTTATTCTGTCCTTAAAATTTGGATAAAATTTACCAACAAAGATATCTATATCTAGAGTTTTCTCTATGGGAAGATTTCTTAAAATTACAAATTCAATTTAAAAAGTTGATATAGAGCTATGCAGATTTTCTGGATTTCTCCCCTTATGATAGTCTTGATAACTTGTATTTTTCAAGTATTGTCCATTTTATTGAAAGCTTTAAAATTATCCCTTATTGTTTTAATATCTCTTTTTACTTGATAGATTTATTGATGTTTTCAGAGAACAGACTTTTGGTTTCAAATGGTTCACTTCCACAATTTGTTTGTTCTCCTTTTTACTGATTTTCATTTGTATCTTTACTGTTTCCTACTACTTACTTTGGGTTTAATTGGCTTTTTTTCCTAGATGCTTAAAAGGGAAGCTTAGATCACAAAAGTTAGACCATTACTTTATTCTAAAAGAATCATTTGACGCTACATGTTTTCCTCTAAACACTGCTTTAACTTCAACCCCAACAGTTAATGTTACATTTTAATTTTTGTTCAGTTTTAAATACTTTCTAATTTGTCCTGTAGTTATTTCATTGTCCTATGGATTATTTAGAAATGGACTGTTTAATTTCAAAATGTTTGGGCATTTTAAATATATCATTTGTGTTGATTTCTAATAAGATTCTAAAGTAGTCAGAGAACATATTGTGTATAATTTCATATTTAGCAGGGTTTGGTTTGGTGAATGTTCTATATCTACCTAAGAATGTATATTTTGCAGTTGTTGAGCAAATTTTTCTAGAAGGGCCCATTAACATATTTGTTGGTAGTGCTATTCCCTATTTGTCTGATTTTGGTCTCCTGGTCCATTGTTTTCTGAGTGTGGATTATTAAAATAGTTAAGTGTTCTTGTTTTCCTTCTTTTCCTATAGTTATTTTATTTTTCTATGTGTTCCTATGCTGTGTGGTGATTAGGTGCAGACACATTTAGACTGCTACATCTTTCTGATTAATTCTTTCATCATTAAAAATGCTTCCTCTTTATTGTAATATTTTTGTCTTTAATTAGTTTTCCATTATATGGTTAAAATTATGGTATATCTTTTCTGTCCATTTACTTTTAATTTACAAATACCTTTAGAGTTTTTATGTTTAAAGTGAAACTCTTACACAGAACAAATAGTTTGGGCTTGTTAGGTTTTTAGTCAAATGGAATTAGATCAAGAAAATCCACCCAGAGTAAAGAGTGCCAGAAATTAAAAGTGAACCAGAAATTACTAGAAAAGTTTAAATTGTTTTATAACTAAGGTGATTTCTTGATAACTATCTAGATGGCCTAAACTTACCAAACTATTTCTTAACTTTTAGTGTCACATTTTTGACCATCCTGATTCAAGAACATATTCTAAGAATTGAGAGAGAAAGTCACTTAATTTTAACCTTCAAATTTGTACCTTTTTGGGATAAAACAACACCCTTCCCAAAATAAAAACAAAAACAAAAAATTAAATCAGTACTGTCTGATTGTTTCAATTTAGATCTCTGCCTTTTAGAAGATGTGTTCCCTGGATAATTAAATACTTTGGTGATAATCAGGAGGGTAAGATGCTAAAGTAGAGAAAAGATTTCATTATTTCCCCAAAACCTGTAGTCATTAGGCTGTGATGTTCCTAGGATCAATACATTTATCTCTGTAAGGCCAGCTCACATTCATTTTGTTACACATCCAACATTGCCAAAGAGGGTATTGGTGACTTCATTTTGTTATTTATTATAATAAGTTCTCTAATAGGCATCAAGTCCTCCAAAAAGTACAGGCTTCTCTTTCAACCAGCATGATTTCCAGAAGTTTTAAGCATTTCATAAAAAGAAAAACAATCAACCCAACAGTTATTTTTACCATTTCTACATAAAATTTGAATTTCTGTTAAATACTAATAACCATTATTGGACTAAGTAAGTGTCTCATCCTCAGCAGCACAACAGCTGTGTGTAGGCTATAATTTTCATTAAAACAATCATCTAAATATACAAATCCTGAGACCATGCTAACTGCTAACTTTTATGAACAGCTATGTTTATTATGCTTATTATGTATATTATGTGCTATCAGCCGTCTTATGTTACAATTAAGGTTTATCATAGGATTTTTATGTGGTATATGGAAATTTCAAAGTTCACCTCAGAATTTAGTTTCTAAGTTCTTAACCTCATGTGGAAATATAGGTTTTAAAATTTACAATTATAGCATACGACTGACTGACCTTTTTGGAGAGAGTTTACTAAATGGTAGGAAGAACACTAATTTAAATTCAGGCTTTAAGAAACAGCTGGACCACAAATTAATGTATTATTTATGAAACTCTCCTTGAATTGTACTAAAGTTTTCTAAATATAATAGGTTTTTTGCCATGCTGTGTTTGAAATCTGAAGAGCAAGATTTTATTGGTGTTGTCTTCTAACTATATATCCCCATGCTTTTCACTTTCACTTTCTGTTTTTTGAACTTGAACAGTATAAAGGTCTTATTAATATACCACTTGCTGGAAAATGGCCCAGGTCCCTCTTGGTAACAGAGAAATCTAGATCATAAACCTTGATGGAGGAAGATGTCATTCCATAAATATGTAAGATGTCCTTAAGCTGAGAGATCTGTCATTTTGGCCTTATTTGTCAGATACAGAGCAGCAGAGCTGGTCTCCGGAGACCTACAGGCTCCAGGTTGAAGTCCTCTTCTGCGAAGAAGACTTTCACACAGAACTGTCTAAAGACCCTTTACTTCCTAGTTATGTTGTCCAAAGAATGTCCTACAAAATTGAAAGACAAAGAAGCATTACTTAAATGCTACAAAGGGAAAATCCCAGCAATCAATACTGCTTCCAGTCCTAATCTCTACACTGGGTAAGGCCAGTATATAGGGTACGAGATCAATTCAGATATGTTTTTAGTTTAGGAGCAAATTACATTTTAATCTATTGTGTGGAATTTCACCTCTTGCTATTAGATATGAATATAAATCACAGTTCAGAGCTAAAAATTTGGGCTTAGAATAATTTTCTCATTTATTCAGTGTAATGCCTGTCTCCCAAACATTTAAACATTTTGAGATAAAATGTGTGAAATGCTCAGCATAAAATTTTAAAGCTTGTCTTCTATGAAAATGATTACACATAATGCCAAATAACTGCAATTTATGGTTCTCTGGGAAAACAAGAGGAATCAAATTATTCATGAAGTCAGGTTTAACACGGTTATCAATGGGCTATAGGAGACTCACTGACAGGTAAAAATGCTAGCCGTCAACGCCAAGCAGATAATGTGACCTTAAGTTCCTTTATGCTCTGTACAGCTCCCGTAATTGAGCCTGTCTTCTAAACTCAAAATAGAAAGACTGTGAGAGTATACAGCACCCATAACTTAATTATATTTAGGGAAATGACAATTTTTGCTACCATTTGCTTTTGTGAATATGTAGAGGAATATTTATTAGGAAAGTGTGGTTAATGTAGGAGATGTCTCCTGAAAAGTTGAATTACAGAGAAAAAAATAAACAACAGAAGGGAATAAGTCATCCATATTTTGAAGAAAGATTATATTTTATTTGTCTTTTCAGTAATAAATGTTGGTTATAACAGCTGGAATTTATGCAAACATTTAGCACGTTTTTTTGTTTCTTTTTTTCTTGGTCTCTTACTTTCACAGTGTTGACATTTTAGAGCAGAGAGGGACAGTCAGCGTTCGTCCAGGAAGAGATTTCTCACAGAACTTCTCCGACAATTATTCAGAGTCCACTGGAACCTTCTGTGTGAACAACACTTCTCTCCCTCCAAAGGCAGATGGTCCAACTGTTACTGTTCAAAGTCTGCTTCATTTGATTGGAACTCTCCATGCATCTATTCTGCAATGCTGACCACGTGCTTTTTAGTGACAAAGGATGACCCTTTATTGCTGGGAGAAGAGTTCTAGAATCTTCCCATGTCCCCTTCTCCAGGCTAAGGAGCTATTTTACAACCTTTGCTCCAGAAAGCATAGTGAAGTGAGTAAAATGCTCTTTTCTTGTTTAGGTCATTATTCCTTTGGAAAATCAGATGCATGTGAGGAAATGTCTTTCCCTGGAGAAAATGCCCGTTATGCCTGTAGCTTTAAAAAAAAGCAAGTACCTCAGAGCTCACAGAACAGGAGGCCAAGGAATCTTGGGACTCTTAGAGGCACTTGGATCATCTCAGGGAACATCAGAGGCTGCAGAGCAGTATGGACTCCTAGAAGTCAGAGAGTGGTTGACTGAAGAAGCCTTCAGAACAGGAAGAATGGGGACACTTGTTTTTCATGTCTTGGTTCCCTTCAGTCAAGTGATGGATGTCAGGGTGTCTTGTTTGAAAAATGGGATACAGACAACTTCTGGTTAACTGAAGGCTGCAGATACACTGAAGATCTTATTATAAAACTGTGTGCATTTGAGTCTCCCATTTTCCAGAAAGTACCAACAGGGCCAGTTTCACCCTGCTGGCCTGGCAGAAGACACTGCAGCTGGTTCCTCTGACCACCCTGAGCTGAGACCATCATGACCATCACCATCATGAGAGCTGCCGATTCTCATTACACACTATCTTAAGCTCGAGAATTATTGTAATGATACTGGAGCCCCAAAAGAACCAGGGAGAGATGATTTTATTCCCATTTTATAGTTGAAAAAGCCAGGAGTTTGAAGAAGTCAAGACTTTGAAGAAGCCAAATGATTTGCTCAGGACCATAGGGCTGGATGCACTGGGTCCCTTACCCAGTGCTTTTTCATCTGCAGAGCCAACTCTGGCCTATTCGCCCAAAGAGCCGAGTGTTAATCTGTATCACAATCCCTGGCCTTGCCAATCCTACTTGTTTCAGGCTGTGTCTTTATAGCACAGGTGAGTTTGATACTCCAGGATGAATCCTTTAACTCCTGATCCCAGATGATCAAGAGGGCCAGAGAAGGAGCAACCTAATGAAGAGAGGTGAGCCATGAAAGGAAATAACCATGTTCCCTGGGTTGGGGAGACTGCCTGACTCAGCTTTGGGGAGGACAAGTTGTCTTCCTTGAGCTTTTTTTCAGGGTCCAAGAATCCAAATTCCTGCCCGTGGGGTTTGCACATTCAAGCTAGGAGCCAGATAGCATTCAAAAGAAACTACATTTCTCAAGAAACCCCGTCTTGCCTCTGGCCTCACCAAAGCCTGCCTCCCAGGCCCAGAGAGTCCATGGGGACAGGGGAACTGACACAAGAACCATATCAAGCTGGCAAGCAGCTACGTGGCATCTATCTCTGCTTGTAAGTGTCTGATGCCAGGGTCTGCTGTATTCTACCAACATTTGCTCCATAGTCATGCTCCTCTCTTCCATTTTAAAAATTTTTAAATTTTTATTTTAAAGAGAATAAAACCAAGCAAAATAAAACAGAATAAATTCAATCAAAAGAAACCAGTGTGACACAGAGCTTCAAAACAATAGGAAATCAACAATAGTTACTATAATGCATCTTGTCATCTCCCAAATAGCTGCAGATACCTTCAGACATGGTAAAAATCAAACAAAACAGAAGAGAACAGAACCAATAAAAACAAAACAATGAATGCAATAAAGGACTTCAAAACAAGATAAGAGTAAATCCAAAATTGCTACCATAATATATTTTGTTAGCTTTGAAATAGCTGCCCATGCCATTGAATATAATAAAATCAAACAAAACAAAATAGAATAAAACCCAATCCTTAATTACTTGATGTTACAAAATGATACAAAGGCTGTCATCCTCAGAAGGAGATCCCCCATAGATGCTACATTGTGTATTGTTATCCTCTGAATAGATGATCAGACTACCAGCTTTAGACCTGCAAAGTCAGTGAAACACTAAATGCTGCAAGTATTAAATTGTACGTTACCTCAATAGTTATCATTGCAGCTCATATTTCTCTGAATCAACTGGTTGCTTACAGCAGGGGTGGGGCAGGGTGGGGTGTTGGCTCTCCTTGTTTCCCAACCCATTTGCTGGAAGGGGCTGGCACCTGGCTCTCCCCCCAGCAGCCTGCATATGGTGCTGATTCACAGGGAGGGCTTGTTTTTTGGTGACTTCTTGTTCTCTTGCCCTGCCGTCTGTGAATGGCACTGATTCACAGGGAAAAGCTGGCATCTTGCTGTCCCCTGAGCATGATGCCTATTCACAGGGAGGGCTTGCTTCTTGGTGACTTCTTATTCTCTTTCCCTGCAGTCCATGAATGGCGCTGACTCATGGGAAAAGGCATCTCTTCCATTTTGACCTTAAAAATGAGGCAAAGCATTTCCTTGGCTGTTCATTCTAAGCTTCAGTGTGACATTCTGTCACAGTGAGGAAGAAGGCAACTTCTTAGGCACTGTGTGGAAGGCTGGCTGCACAGCTGCTCTCCTTTCTACAGGGATGGAGGCTACGTCCAGGAGACACCCATTAGGCTGCTGGTCACTGCTTCTTCCTGGGTCTCCAAACATGTCCAGGCCACACACCCCAGGCCATTGAGCAGTGTGACTTTGGGTTAGAGAAGTAACACAACTAAAGTGCCTTGGGGAGACTGAGACTTGCCTGGATCTCACCCCACATGACCAAGGACAGAGATATTGTGGTGGTCTCTCCAACGAGGAAATGGGGCAAACTATCTCTTCTGAAGTCACAGGCACAGAGTTTGGGAGGAAAATTAGTGACGTACTAGCACTGAAAGAAAATGTAGCTAGTTGTTTTTTTTAAAGCTCATGAAATCCTTTGGAAGATAACAGAAGTCATCATTCCCTTTTCGATCCTCTTAAAGTCATCTGACTTTAGCCTGAGCCAAATGCCCAGCCAGGTGTAATTTATTTGCATAAACCCTCAGAAACACCTGGCTGGAGACTAAAGTGGGTTATAGGGAGCTTAGCCCTGGTCCTGCTCGTTGCCAGCGTGGGGCCTTGGCACATGACACACTCTGACACGCAGTGCCAGCATTCCTTCTATTTCAGTCTTTTATTGACAGCTGCTGAACACCAGCCACAGGACAGGTCTAGAGACTGAGATCCAATCTTAGACTGTGTGAGGCAAAGCCAGCTCTCTTCCAGTAGCCATGGAAGTCAGTCCACAGCATTCTTGCAGCCCTGGTATAATTGGGGATATTGACAATGGCATGGTCTTTACTCATGGTATTTTGTTACAAATGGAGAGGTGGCTGAATGTGCCATGCACAGGTACAAAGCTGACTGTAGTTGGCACAGAGATGGGCAGTGGCTTCCGATGAACTCACACAGTATTCCTTTCCTGACCCTTATGCATTGATCTTACTTCAGCCAGTCCATGATCCCAGCTGGTGTTAATCTTGTATATCTTTTTAATACCTTCCTCGGAATCAGCATCTTCTGAAGACAGCAACTTCAAGCTGGTTGTTAATTACATTGTTTTGTGTTCACTGTGCGTATTTTTATAGTGATTTTTTTAACTATTTATGTGCAAGGACACTTATTTTCCACTTATGAATGGCATAAAACTTTAAAATCAATGTATTGTTTTATGAAAGGTAATCAATCAAAAAAATATTAATTAAGCAAGAGGATAAGAGGTGCACAAAATTCATTAGAGTTTGGAAAACACTTATAGAAGACCAATGGATGCAGTCTTGAGCTTGAACCCTGGCTCTGCCGTTTCCTAATCATGTAGCCTGTGCAGGCCACTTAATTATTGTTAATTATATGGGATAAGAGATATGAGAGTTCTTCTTGAACTGCAAGATAATAGTCAGTGATTACTTAATGTTACTGCAATTGAACCACTTTGTGAGAGGACCACATCTCAGCCACGTTTGCAGTTTTCCTTGTTGGTATGGCCACTATGAGTGGACAAAGGGTCTGCATAGAGCTGTCAGGACCTAGACGCTGAAGGACCACCTTGGTAGGAATTCCTGCCAGAGAGCCTAGGCTCTGGCCAGGGGATGGAGGGAAGGTTGGCAATCTTCCCAGCTCAGGAATTGCAGTTACTGTCAGACAAATGGCTTCCTGATGGTTATGAGGACATCTGCCTGCCTGTCAGCTGGGCCAGGAGAGGGTCCCTGATAGCAAAGGATCCCAAGAGCAGATTTAAGGTAAAGCTAGAGGGATCCCCAGATCTGGAAGCCTGTCCTTCAATTACAGACAGGAGCTGAGGCCTAGAACCTTTAGCCAGTGCATTAGAGCAGGGCCTCAAACCCGCTCTGGGACAGCCATGCCTTGCCCAGGGGGCCAGGTGTGTTGTGTGCTGTAGAAACCACACTATGAAGAACAGAGCCGCTTCTACCAAGCTCACAGCTCTCCCTGTGGGCAGCCTGAATCCAAGGCTTTGTCCTCATAAGGGGCAAAGCCCAGCAGCCTCACACCCTTTGAGACAAGCCCGCGGACGGCACTAACTCCTGAGTCCCTGTAGCCTGGCAGTGGCCTTCGTGGTGACTTTAGCTTCACAATTGAGTATCCCTTACCCAGTCCTGCTGTCTTCACCCTCAGGTGACTGTGACTGGGCACACTGCCTGAATGCTTTCCTGTCTTCATATTTTCCTCTCAGAGTCCCTTCCAGCAGAACATGACCAATGACAAGAGGGAACAGTCTTGCTTGTCGCCATACTGGGGCAGAGTGCAGATGCTGAGTTGGCCCCTCTGCCCAGGTCTTGGAGCTCTTGTGTTCTCTCCAGAGTCCCCACTGTTTACTTGGGGTGTGTTCACATTCCAGCTATTCTGGCAGCATTTGATAGCTTATGGTCAAAAGGAGAGAAATAAGGGTTCTTTTTCACAAAATCATAGTTACAAAGCAATTTTGGGGTTTAACTTACTGCATAGGCCCTCTTTTAGATACTAGAGATAGAACAGTGAGCAAAATAGGTGGAAAATTCTGACCTCATGTGGTTTGTCCTCCAGTGTGGGACATAATAATAAACAAGGCAGAGGAATAAACTACTTAGGAAGTTAGGTAATGGTGTGTGTGTGTCTGTGTATGACCAGAGTATGTAAATACAGGCAAGAGGTTAGGGGAGGTTTCACCAAGAAAGCAGCATTTCTCCAAGGAAAGGAGAGACTTAAGGAGAAAGCTAACAAGTTAACACTTTGGTAGAGAAACAGCGGCGATTCCCCACCCGCAGGCCTGGGACGACTTCTGGGAACAGCTTCTTTACACCTGCCCAGCTCCGCAGGGGTATCTATTTACTTCCTGCACAAGAGAGGCATTGTCAGTAACTCAAGAACTGTTTGCTAGGGACTGTCATCGTCAGTAAAGATAAACTCATGGACAGGACATGATTTTGATGCTAATGCTAAAAGGCAAATGAGGGAAACAGTGGGCAAGCTGATTACCAAAATAAGGGCACGCTACAGATGTGCGGGACAGAATGAAGATTGGGATTTCCCGAGAGGTAGGACGGTTAGAGAAGGCACCTCTGAGAGCAGGGCATGTAAACTCAGAGCCTGCAGGACACCATGGCCAAGATTTGTCAAGAGGTGGACAGAGTGAGCCAGGAAGGGGAAAGTATTGCAGGCAAAAGAATGTAAGTGTAAAGGTCCTGAGGTTGGAAGGAGGTCTATGTAACTTAAAATAGAAGCCCTACTGTGTGTCTAAGGAATCTAAAATAGAAACCCTATTGTGTGTGGATGGAGTGAAAAATGGAGCATGAACCTTGATTCCTGGATCCAAGAGAAAGACCAGCTGTCTCAGTCTTTGACATCTTGACTGGCCTAGTAGATGACCTGAAAGATTCCTACTTCAGGACCTGGCTGATACTAATTTTCTCACTCACTCATTGCTTTGTTTTGCTTTTGACCAAAAAAAAAACCTTATTGAAGTATAATTGACACATAATAGACTACACATATTTAAAGCACATGATTTGATGAGTTTGGGCATGTGTACACACCCACGAAACCATTCCCACAGGCAGCAATGAATATAATCACTTCCCTCAAGCATCCCTTTGTGGTCCCATCTCCCAACCCTCGCTGTCCTCCCATCCCAGGTAGATTTGCTGTTTTGGATGAGTATGAATTTCACAGAACTTTGAATAAACAGACTCCTGAGGTATGTAATCTTTTTAAATCCGGCTTCTTTCACTCAGCATGGTAATTCTGATACTCATCTATTATTGTATGCATCAACAGCTGATCCCATTATAGTGTCCACTCTAATCCAGCATATAGAGATACCGCAGTTTGTCCACACATTCACCTATGGGTGGGCATTTGTATTTTCCTCTAGCTTTTGGTTATTACAAACATAGCTGCTATGAATATTTGTATACAGTCTTTGTATGAGCATATGTTTTCATTTCTTTTGGATAAATACTAGGAATGGAATGGCTGAGTCATATGGTAGGTCTATGTTTAACTTTTTAAGAAACTGCCAAAACGTTTTTGAAAGGAGTATCATTTTATATTCCAACGAAGAGCGGATGGGAGTTTATTTCAGCTCCTGTATGTCCTCACCAGTATTTGGTGTGGTCAGTCTTTTTCATTTTGGTCATGCAAGGGTATGTATGGTGATGTCACCTTGCACTTTTATGTTTTATTTCTGTAATTGAGTGACATTAGACACCTTTGCATGTATTCTTCATTATCCCTAATTCCCCTTTGATAATATATCTGTTTAAATATTGTTCTCATTTTCAAATTGGGTTGTTTGTATTCATTATTCAATTATAAAAGTTCTTTATATAATCTAGATATAACTCTTTTGTCAGATAAATTTTTACAAATATTTTCTCCCCATTTGTAGCTTGACTTTTCTAGGACTTTGTGTTTGTCTTCATATGAAACTCCAATTGTTCCAGCACTTTTTGTTAAGATTATCCTTTCCACATTAAATTGCCTTAAATACTTTGCAGAAAAAAATAACTGACCATCTCTGATATCTGGACCCTCTTCTATTCCATTAGTATCTGTGTCTATCTTCATGACAATACCACACTGTATTGACTGCTGTGCTTCTTAATGTGTCTTCCAACTTCGTTCTTCATTTTCCATGTTGTTGTGTGTAGTCTTGGCCCTTCGTATCTCCACATAAATTTCAGAAGCAGTTTTGAGTCTCGGCTTGCCCTCTTGCACCAGGATGGCTCTGGGAATTTTTTATTTCTTAGGTCCCTCAGAAGATCAGTGAGCACAGCCCCTCTGCTGTGTACAGTGGGTAGGAGAAGAGGTCCTGCGTCTCTGTCCTTCTCTCTTTCCCTGTTCCCGCTACCCCTTCCTTGTGCAGTTACTCGAGGAATACTTCTGGCACTTGTATTTCTTGTTGTCCAATCATGGCCCATGCTGAGCACATCTTCATGGTTGAGTCTCTTTTTCCAGTCAAGATACTCACAAGCAGGATTTGTAGCACAGATGAAGCCTGTGCAGCACTTATTTTCTGGACTAGAAGGTTTCCTGGATGTTCTGAGTAAATTGTACTACAGTCATGCAGAGTAGGATTAAGACTCTGTAAATAAGACTCTAATGATATCACTGTCTACAAAGTGTATCAGCCGGTGTCACCTGGACATATCTCCATCAGCCATGTTGGGGAGCATTTTTGCTTTTACTATTTTACTCTGAAGCACTGGGAAAGGACTTTATGTGTTTAGGTCCAAGACAGCTTTATCCCCCAGCCAAAGCCCAAAAGCACAGAACCCAACCTATCAGCCACACCAGGGTTCAAATCAAGACAAGGATGAAAGGTGTAAGGTGCAGAGAAGACAAAATGGGATGGCCAGTAAGTGGCCTGAGAGCCATGCCTCTTTCAATTTTGTACCCTAGATGCCTTGTGATCTTCATCCTTGTCTTGGCACTATTGGTCAGTTGGTAGTGGAATGGTTATAAAACAGTGTACCTTACTGCTCAGAAGCTCCCATTTCCAATTGTGTCTTGCAGTCCCTGCATCCTTTCAAATTGACTTTAAAACTATATAAATTGGTCTTAATTAAATGTTCATAAATCAAACTTTCCTTTCAAGGGGTTCCTTTCATATACCAGGCCCTGGGCCATGACAGTAGAGTATGGCTTTTTGGGGAGAGGGTGAGCCCATAAATCAGGAGAGGGTAACAGGTACTGGAAGATGCTGGGAGAGCAGGACATGGTGCTGCAGGGTGGGTACCAAGGACAAGGAGGGCACCCTGGAGCTGGCTGAAGGTCACAGCCATAAATCTGTATCAAGCTCGTGGTAGGCAGTGACAACACCACATCCTAGCACTGTGTAGGAGCATTTGCTCAGTGCTTTGTTGCATTTTTAACCCCACAACAACTCAGGGTATGTATCATGCATAAGTTTTACATATCTAGATGTGTTACATACATCTTGTAAAATACATGCATATTGTCCCCATTTCACAGATATGGAAACTAAGACTGGGAGAGAGAGCAGATCACTTGTGGCTAATGAGCTTGAGCTAATACGTTTAAAAGCCAACTCTGAATGGAAGCAGTCTCATTTCATAGCCAAATATTAGCAGAGAAACATCTTTCTCTATGTCAAATAGACTCACGTTAAATATTGAGTGAAAATATTTCAGAAGCTTCAGCATGGGGCCTATTTACAGTGTTTTAATATTTAAGTTTAAGTGCATTGAAAAGGCATAGCTGACACACACGCTCCGTCCTCTAGTGCGTGTGCATTGAGGGTTGTGAGGCCCCACCTGTGCCAGGTGTGCGCTGAGGTCCAGCCCCGACTTTGCCCTTCACTGCATTCAGGAGGCTAAATAAGACTTCACCAGCAACAATAACACCCATCAGTTATCTGTGCTGTAGTGTAAACAATGAAATTCTTATTATGTACTCAGATTCCACAAAGCCATTGCCATGGAAACTCTGTTTTCATGTCATATCTTTAATGAATAGGTAATGAAAGCAATGCTGCATTCACAACTTCATTACTAGTTTAAGAAAAAGAAAGGCACACACACGCACGTGCACACACACACGTCTCTAACCATAAGTTTGAATTATGGGCTTGTCATGTTTCAGTGCATGGAGAACATCGAAGGGGCATTTTCGAGGCTGGCGTTTTGGATTGAATGACTGGAAAGAAGACCAAAAAAAAAAAAAAAAAAAAAAATTGCCCAAACCTTACTTATGGTGTGGACAATTTAGGGTGTCAGTTTCACTCTTTGTTTCATCATGATTTTAATAATTCTGGCTCAAAATTATTCCTTTAGAAACTGGTAAATGTGGTTGAGAGTGGAGAAGAGAAATTTACAACAAACCGCTGGTCTCCTGTGGACACTCCTGGGTTGGCTGGCCTCTGTTTTTCGTTTTTCATTTTTAGGAGGGTCTGTTAACAATGTTTGCCGTCTGCCTGACTTTCTTATCACAAGAAGGCTGACAGAGATCAGGTTTACTGTGGAGGGTTGCCTTAAAAGATTATCTAATCTTGGCATCCAATCACCAAGAAGGGAGCTGTACTTGTAACATTAGTGCCAGTGTCTTAAAAGGGGCTTTTACAAGAATTATTGACTATGTCACCTCTACCCTGACAGTACTGTCACAACACTTGCAATGCATCTGAAGGGATGATGGGCATAGACCACAGAATAACAGGCAGGAGGAAGGGGCTTAGAGGCTGACCTCACACAGCTCCCATACACTGTTATACCTTCTGGAACATTCGCTGTGGAAAGGGCTACTGCTGTGGTCCACAACCTGTTTCAGTCCTGTGCTACTGAGGAAATAAATATCAGATGCATTTCAATCTGCCCAGGAAAAAAAAAAAAAAGAAGAAGAAGTTTCCATCTCCTGTCTGTTTATCTTGTCTGTTTTTGCCCAGGTCTGGTTTCTGGGTGCTCAGGAAATGTGCATGCTTTCCAGCACACTTATTCATCATTCTGCTGCTGTCCTCCAGATTCAGCGGTCAGCAGAGCCTCCCTGCAGACAGGCCCCTGTCACTGGAGTTGGAGAAAATTTCCACGGTCACAGTGGAAGTTTCTCTGTGTCCATTCTTGGGAAGTGTACACTGAGAACATTCACAGGGAAGGAAGATGTTAGAGATGTGTAGATTACTCTTAAATGTAATGTCTATAAAACATATCTGTTCATTAAATTTCTTTCTGTAGATGTCTGGACAGAAGGCTTTCTTTTCTTTTCCAGTGTAACTCTAAGTACTTTAAAACAACAAAGCTGCATTTCTTTAAATAATACTGTCTAGATGAGAGGTATCATGCCATCATGGAGAAAAGTATAGTCTAGGCCTTCTTGATAACTTGCTGTGTGACCTTGGGAAAGTCACTTCTCAGGGCATGGTTTCCCTCTCCACATGTTGAATGGCTAGGTCAAGATGATCTCTAAGCTTCTAGCTTGAATATTTTATGAACTTGCCACTTTCTGTGAAAATCTCACCTGAGCCCCACCTGCTTTAGGCTGAATCACACAGCTGCCTGAGAAGCAGCGGGATTGCAGGGACCATGCAGGCCATGGAGGGGCCTTTGGGACTTGCAGCTTTGCCATGGCTGTCTGTGACATGTTCTTGGTCTCTTGGGAGGACACAGCCCACGTCTGCAGTTTTCAGACTTTAGCTCCTGGTCAAACATCAGGTTCATCCACTCTGATGGACATTGGCCTGTGACTTTGAGGAGCCCTTGACACAAATGTGTGCAAGGCATTGCTGGTATTTTATAGCAGCCAATCTCTAACATACTGTCCAAATTGAGACAATCCATGCATCCATTTTTGCATGGTATGGTAACACACCCAGGAATGTAATGGAGCATCCACTCTGTGCAGGGTGTCAGACAAGGGTCATGGCCCTGGACTTGGAGTCAGGCCTCCTGGTTTTGTTTCCAGCTCTGTGATCCTGGGCAGACCATTCCAAGCTTCTGTCTGCAAGTAAGAACACCAAACTTCCTCTCCAGAATATCTCCCTGGGTGGGTCTAAGGACCACCCAAGGTAATGTGGTGACACCGATTATAAACTATAACATGTTATGTATAAGCAGGAGCTCATTTCTTATGGGAAAACCAGAGCAAACACAATTGCCTTTCTCTAATAACTCCACAGGTTTCCAGTTTCTATAAACCCTGCCTCTAACACCCCTCACCCAGAGCCCTCGGCACGCACAGTATTTTCATCCGGCCATGGCTGTGTTCTGTCACGTTCCCCCTCGAAGGCTCCTGTGGAGCTGTCTTCTTTCTCTGATGATGGAAGTCACGCATATATTTCCTTATTTCTACCCACAGTACCTTCCACAATATTGGGGACAAAGGACTCTGTAACACCCATGTATCATCCTGTGATAACAAACATTTTTAGCACCTGTATAAAATACAAAGTACTTTGCCTTACAGATGATTCATCTTCTAAAGGGCAAAATGTCCTTTTAAGTAATATTCTGACTCCACAAACTCAAGGCTATAGCACTTTATGTGTGAAGATGTTCATTGCAGGGTTGTTTATAACAGGACAAAGTTTTTAATTGATTTAAAGCAATAGAAATTTATTTCTCACCGTTCCAGAGGTTGGAGTTGAGACCAGGCTGCAGCGGGGCTGAGTGTGGTAAGGGCTGTAATACAGCTGACTGCTCAGTATTTCCTCACGTAGTGAGGTTCTCTAGAGTCTGTTTTATAAGGGTGCTAATCCCGTAGATGTGGGCTCTACCATCATAACTTAATCACCTCCCATCTCCTAATATAACCCCTTTGGTGGTTAGGGTTTCAACATGTGAATTTTAGGGGGAATAGCAACATTTAAACATAGTGTACCACTGATGGTGAACCTTTTAGAGCTTTCAGTGATAACAAACAGCCTGCTGTGGTACATGCGCCATAGGTTAACCACCTGGTGTAGATTGTCATACAGCTATTGGAAAAGATATTTAAAAGAATGGAAATTGTTCAGTATTGCATTTAGTGAGGGCAACCCCTCACACACAGAACTGCAGAATTTTCAGTTATTATTCATCATTTATTTGCTTATTCAACAGATATTTCTTGAGCACCTACAACAGACCAGGAATTCTCATAGGCCCAAAAAACAGAGTCATGCACTAAGTACATATGCTTCATGCTCTAGAATTGCACAGATACCAGTGGGAAGGGTGATGGGTAGAGATTGACAATAGGCAAGCAATAAACAAGCATAAGAGATACCACAGAGTAATCGAGGTATGAAGAAGGTGGATGGAAGAGGGGAGGGACAGGGAAGGAGAGAGGGAGAGAGATAGAGTGAGAGAGATGAGGCCATTAGAGCCCTCTGTGGATTTAAACTGAGATCTGAATTGCAAGAGGGGAATATCAGTGGGAAAAACATTCCAGGCAAGAAAAAGTGCAAGTACAAAGGTCCTTAGGTGGGAAAAAGGTGGTCTCTTTAAGGAGAGATAGAAGGCCTCAAGTGGCCACTGGGACAGGGATGAAGGAAGGGTGGAAAGGGAAGCAGGGACCAGATCCCAAGTTCTGATAAGGAAGAGGAGCCAGCAAAGGAGGTGGTGACAAAGCTGGAAAGACTTAGGAAATACAGTGCATGTCAATAAGGAGGGGGGCTGAGCTCCAGCTGTGTGTGCACAGCAAGGAGCCAAGGAGGTGAGAGCGGAGAAGTGCTGGTCTCCACAGTGCGGTGACTCCTGGGGACACCACTGGAACTGTGTGTTTCTTGTGCTGCATTGGAAGGCTGGATGAAACAGGCTGAAAAATATGGGGGTGTTCGCTGTGGACAATTCTTTCAAGAATTTCTGCTGACAAGGGGACAGAGGAAAAGGGGATAGCCACTGGCAGCAGTGGAGTCTAAGGAGGCCTGCAGTCCCCTAAGAGTGAGGATGGCCTTTGTGTTTTGCTGGAATTGAGGAGGGAGACACAGATGGTGAAGGAGGGAGAAGAGTGAGCTCCTAAGAAGATGAAAGGGGACAGAAAATGGGGAAAAATGGTGTGATTGTGTTGCTTCCCCCACAGTCACGTAATGACACAAGATGTGGGGGCAGGAGCTGCTGGGCTGGCAGTATTGGTCATGGGAACATGATGTGTTCCTGAAGAGGCTTCTGTTTTCCCAGTGATGATGAATACTAGATGAGACAGAGAGCTTGTGGGTGTGCATGTGTGTATGTATGTTTGAGTGTGAGGGCACAGGGATATGAAGATCTTGGTAGGGAGAAGGAATGGAGCAGCAGTGTTGGGTACAGTCATGGCTCAAATGTAGAGTGAAGTGTCCCTTAAGGACTCATGTATCAATGGCTGGGTTTTCTAATACAGCAATATTGACAAGTGGGGCCTAGAGAGGTGTTGTAGTCAGAGGCTTGCAAGGAAAAAAATCACATAAGGATACATAATTTATAGTTTTATTTTATTTTATTTTAGTTATTATTTTGAAGGTAGTAAAATACAACAGAACAAGACAGAACAAGGCCAATTGAGACAGTGTAGTGAAACTGGTACAGAACTTCACAGCAGGTTACCAGGATAACAGTAATAGGTATCACAGTATATCTTGTTATCATCACAATAGTTGTTCTTTCAATCCCGTATAGCAAAATAAAATGAAGTACAGAACATTATAGAACTTATCAAGACCATATTGAATAGAACAGTACCATTAATTAGAATAAAGCAAAACAGTAGTAAAAATATTTGCCTTCAAAAAGATGATAGAAGGAAATCCCCCTTATTTGCTATATTGCATATGGTAAACCTCCCAAGAGATACTCAGATCTCTGGTTCCCATTTGCTAAAGAGGGGTAAGGGAAGTGAGATGTTTGAGTCTAAGCCTGTGCACTAGTAGACTCACTATTGCTTAGCAGAAAGGCAGGCTGATTGCTTGGTTTCCCAGCATCCTAAGTTCCAACGTAGTGTGGATCTCAGGAGACACTGATGGTTCTCCCCCTGGAGGGGCCATAGCCTGCCACACCATAGCCACTTACCAGGGAGGTGAGCTGCTTGCTTGGTTTCCCAGTGTCCTAAGTTCCAACATGGCATGGATCTCAGCAGATGCTGGTGGTTCTCCCCTTGGGGATGCAGCAGCCTATAGTATTATTTTATAATAGTCACCCAAAGAGTTAAATAAAAGAAGTGCAGGAAATCTGTCCATACATTAAGACCCAAGGAATTCATTTGAGGGCTTGGATCTCACAGCAATGTCCTGAATGAATCCAGTTGAAGACCTAGAGCTAATGACAATACCCTCCATGAGTCTAACTGGAGGCCTAGAACTCACCACAATGACTAATGCAAGTCTGTTTCATGGATCTGTGCTGAGGAGGTGCAAAGGTCAGCAGTGCAAGCTAGAAACTCTATGCCAGCAGGATAAAGGAGCTGTACCAGTAGGTTGAGGGTTCTGCACTGGAGCCAGGAATGCTCAAAATAAGGACCACGGCTGCGCCAAAAAGTACTGTAGCCATTCTCAGTGACAATGAGGCCCAGAGCTCCTCAGATAATGAGAACAGCCAAGTTCATATGAGGAAAGAAGCTTGACAAGCTCTTCCAGGAGAACCAATAGAGCAGGAGAACCAACAGCACCATGGAGAACCAACAATGCTACTTCCTCTCCAGTTCTTTTTATCTTGGCAATGGTCTTTAGGTGGGCCATCCATACTCAGCACCATGCTTATTCAGTTCAGCTGATATTGCAAGTTGACCACCAGTTATCAATCCACCACAAGAGGTGACTAGATCATAAAAGTAATGTCCACATTGATAGGTCAACCCATTGATGAGTACATAGCTGAATGGGCAGTCAGGAGGCGGGATCCATTAAGGAAGTAGGTCTTGGAAGGGCATGACCTGAAAGGTATATTCTTGTCCCTGGCTCCTCCCTTGTCTCTGTGCTTCCTGGATGTCATGAGATGAGCCACTTTTTTCTACCATGCCCTGCCACCATGATGTTTCTGCCTTGGACCCAGTGGATAATGGCCTGAAACCATCAACCAAAATAAACTTGTTCTCCTGTTAAACTGTTTATGCCAGGTATTTTGCTTATACAGGTACCGAAGAAGATCTGAAGCTAGGAGTTGGAGTTCCCTTTCTAAGCAGGAATGCAAACTACTGTGGCAATGGTCAGCTACTCAGGCAGGTGTGGGATTGTGACATCTAGGACATGAGATGACCACATATACACAAAGTCTGAACCGGGAGGATGGCGAGGAGATATGCTAACATGGTGTAGTGGGTGTCTTCCCATAGCTGTCTTCCAAACTTCCTACATTCTTATAATAATGGAAAATTAATTATGTTTTTAAAAGAAAGAATTACGAAGGCAAAGTTTGGGTAGTTATATATATGACATTTTCATCTGCCAGAGTGTCTCAAGATACTCCAGCAAAATATTCAAGTTAGCCAGAGTTTTTCCAAATAGTTTTTCAAAAATAAGCCTTTCATTTTGTGTATTTTGAAATTTAAAGAAAAGCTGCAATATTACTACAGAATTTACATATTCCATTCATCTAGTTTCCTCTTTTATTAACATCTTGAAGCAACACGTTACATTGGTCAGAACTAAAGAAATTATTAGTAGTCCGTTACCATTAACCAAGTCACAGAATGTAATTGGATTCCACCAGTTTTTCTACTAATATCTTTTTTTTCCTTTTAGGAGCCAATCTCATATAGTTCATTGCATTTATCCAATTAGATGTAAAGGATTCCTTGCTCAATATGCAAGAATTGTTCATTTTATCTATCCCATAAGATCATTATGAGAATTAAGTGAAATAATAAATAGGGGAAATCTTTGTAAACTGTAAAGTGCTACACAATATTGGGTGATATAATGACAAGGATACAATCTTCAGTGGGACTAGACCTGTGGGCTGAAATTAAAGAAAAAGCAGCAATAGAATCTTGATTTTATATCATGTTCCACTTCCTTAAATGCTTGGAAGTCTAGAAGAGTGAAAGGAAGGGTAACAGATATGGGTATGATCAAAATATGTGATGTGCAAATTTGAAAATTAATATGTGTTAATAAAATAAATATACATTGGAAACATGTTAGGAAGTCTCACTGGCTAATAAAAAGCTAACATTTATCAAGTGCTTACCATGCATGTCAAGCAGTGTGTTAAGAAGGTGTATTAGTTTCCTAGGGCTGCTATAACAAAGTGCTACAAGTTGGATGACTTAAAACAACCAGTATTCATTGTCCCAAAGTCCTGGAAGCCAGGAGTGCAGTCAAAGTGCCAGCAGTTACTTTTGGAGACTCTGAGGGAGAATTCGTCGCCTGCCCTGGCTTCTGATACTTGCCAGTCATCCTCGTGTCATGGAAGCACTGCTCCTCTTTTGTCTCTATTCTCACATGCCATTGTCCTGGTGAATGTCTCTGTCCGTTTCCCCACTTCTTGTAAGGACACTGGTCTTTGGAATAGGGCACACCTTATCCATTTCAACTGCAAAGACTCTATTTGCAAACGAGGCCACGTTCCCTGGTTCTCAGGGGACATGACTGTGGGGAGGGAGACACTAGTTGATGTAGCATAGTTTTCTAGTATACTAACACTTGTGATTTGGTCATGTCAGATACCTTTATTAATCTCAATTTACAGACAGAAAAGCTGAGGCTTAAAAAGGCAAATAATTTGCTAGTAGCTCAATAGATTTAACTGGACATGCTTACTCCCTGGTCTCTCAAACTCCATATTCTCCACATTTCTCAAAGAGTTTCTTATAATGGAATTTGAAGACATATCCTTGGGGTTCCCCTAAGTCTCAAAAATAATTTAAATTTTTCCTTTATTTTGACACTCCTCATTTAAGAATCAGTGCCAGAATATTTAGAACCTTAGCAATGCAACAAATATCATCCTGTGACTCTGGTATTCATCCTTGAAATATGGCTAAGATTGTCCCATAGGTGTCAGGCAGACTACAACCAAAGGACAGAGGACTGTGTCCAAACGCACCACTTGCCAGGGATGCACACCTGTAATCCCAGCTACTGGGGAGGTTGAGGCCAGAGGATTATAAATTTGAGGCCATCCTGTATGATATAGTGAGACTTTGTCTCAATAAAAAAACAATGTCCAGGGGTAGAGCTCAGTGGTAAACACTTGCCTAGCACACATAAGGCTCTAGGTTCAATTCCTAGCTCTGCAAAACAAAAAAGAAAACAAAAAGAAATACATCTTTCCAAGAAGATCTAAAGGCTATCACAGCATGTTGGACAAGCACTGTCTTCTTGGAGATGAACTGAGAAAAGCTGTTGTGATGGGAAAGATGAGGCTGGGCTGTCATACGGGATGCGCAGGAGGAGAAACTGGAACTGCATGGGGGGTTCGTGGTAAGTGGCTGTTTGGTTCTGGCGCATCATCTGTTACATTAAATTCATGCGTTTAATTGGACTTTTATAGGTTTTATTGTTTTGTTTGTATTTAATCTTTAAATTTGTTTCAGCTTTTATAGATGTGTAAGAGCTATAACCATAAGGAAGTTAGCCTAATTTATAGTTTGCCCATGTTCGAGTAATAGTACATTGAAAAGAATTAAGCTTAGGAATGTGCTCTACTTAGAGAACAGTCAGCCCCTGTCCTATCACTTTTAGACATCACTCCTGCTAGCAGCCAGCAGGGTAGCATGTTATCTTCTACCTAGAAGAGGGGAAGACACTGGGTCTTGGCAAAAGCAAGCAATTTTGCAAATGATATCACAGGAGTGACTGATGGAAGAGTCAGGAAGACCCACCAACTGGCCAGGACTCCAGGCTGTAAGGTGCAGAAAGCTCAGTTCAAACTGTTAAGCTATTTTGACTGGAGTCCAGATGTAAGGTCAGGACCCAAATTATCACTTTTTTTCACTCACTCCACAGCTCATGGGGACAATGACTTTCAGTATCTCTTCCCTCACAGTCCATGATGGGCACCAGCCCCCTCCAGGATTTCATGCCTCTCCATTCAAGTCCCAGGAATGTGGTGCCTTTGCCATTACTGGCTTTGTTTCAGGAACCAGGAGAACCCCGGGTCTGTAACCTCCCCGAAGGAGTGGGGAGAACCTGAGAGGAAACCAGAGCATAGGAAGTAAGGGAGTAGTAGAAATTCCTCTGTTTCCCTGCAACTCAGTAGAACACAGCTGTGCTGGACAGGAATGAGGCAAAAGAGAAAGACCAACACACACGCACACATACATAAGCCTGGGTTTGCATGCTGCTTCTGCTGTGTTTTATGGAGATGCCACGCTCCTTATGAAAGCCAGCACCTAGGAATCCGTGTGTGTGTGTGTGTGTGTGTGTGTGTGTGTGTGTGTGTGTACATATGCCACAAGTGTAATTCTTTGGTTGACCAGCCAATCGATGTCTTTCATTGCTTTCTCTGTTGGCTACTAAAACAACAAAGGCCCCTTGGAGTATCAGGTGCACTGGGTACTGTACCAGTGGCACAGAATTCCTCTGGCAGAGTGAGAGAATGACAACACTGAGAATCTGCAAAGGGGTTCAGACTCTTCAAGGCTGCCTTGCTCCAGTTGACCAGAAGCTCACCAAGCTAAAGGAGGTGCTCTGGACAGTCTTTTGAAGTCTTGGTTTTCTAGTTATGGTTACACCTCATGCTCATGTTGAACATTTAATTAAAGCCACATAAAAGGAAATGCAGGGAGTGAGTAAGTCAGAGAGGGTGCCATTTGTGTGAGCACATTTCTCCTTTAGAATGACAGGTTTTGCTCTAATTGGTGATCTGAGAATTTGTCACATGAAGGATTGAGAATCATTTTTGAAGATGAAGATGCAAAAAAAAAAAAAAAAGCCCAGCATGTAGTGAGTACCATCTGATTCATAACCAGGATGAAAATAGAAAGTTATATTTAATGATGTTCAAGATTTATGTACAGGGATGTTTATCACTGTGTACTCATAGCTTCAAAAATATGAAAACTATCTAACTTCCAAAAGTAGAGAAATGGTTATGTTACTTTCACACACTGGACTTTGACATATCTATTAAAAATAAAATCCTTGGATTGCCCACTAAGGAGAGGTGCTGTCATTTTCTACGGAAAACACCCAGGACCCTCTGCACTTCCTTTTCACAATTCTTCGTTAAATTTTCAAAAATATTTCAATAATAGACAAATACCCATGCATTAATACTCTTTTCAGAAAGCAGTTTAAATTCTGTACCTTGTCTGATCCTAATTTTGTGGTAAAATACACAGATTAGAGGAAACCGTCTGACATGGTAATAATGACTGTTGGGTGGTGAATGGGTGGTATGTGTTATTTTCTTTTTTATATTTACTTGACTTTGCAGACCTTTTGCAAATGAATTTCTACTTAGAAATCAACTTCACAGATATATAAAATAATAGAAATAAGCAATATCAGGACCATAGTGCATTGATCAATAAGTTAAAAGCCTTGATAATGACACTAAGAGTCTTCAGTGAGTTGGAAAAAATAAAGAAAACTTTCCCAACACTAAAAACAACTCTTTCCTTCAGTCTACTCTTACTGCTGTCCACCTCCCATTCTCTTGGAACCTTCTGTGGTTTTCTACATGTGCCATCTCTCTCTGCATCTCTAGTCCACTCGCTGGCCCCAAGGACAAGCTCTCCTTCACACCTTCTTGAAACCAGATGCCCAGACCAATCCCCGTGTTGTGATCACCTTGGACTGTCCTAACTGCATACCTCAGACTATATGGCTTTGTCTTCTCACAGTTCCTGAGGCTGAAAGTGTAAGATCAGGGTGCCTGCAGGCTTGGTTTCTGGCGAGGACTCATTGCTTGGCTGTTAATGGCTACTTCACACTGCCTTCCCAATAAATAGGTCAGCATAGCTGAGGATGCCAGCTGCCCCTTAGTTTTAAGTAACACTTTAGGTGTCCTCATTTCTTCTGCCTCCCAAGCAGGAACTCCTTTTTCCATCTTGTGCCCCTCACACTGTGTCATCCAGAAAAATTCTGGGCTGTCACCCTTTGTATAACCACTGCCCTTCCTCTACTGCCTACAGTCCTCCTCCCCTAACTAATCCCAAACTAGCCAGAGCCCCCTTCTGTCTACACCAACATCTGTCCCTTCTCCCTCCTGAGCACTTGCTGTCTTGAAGGCATCCTTTGTAATCCCACCCCTCCATGCACCCTGGCCTAGGTCTCTCAGTACACTACAGACCTGCAAGACCCTGCCACTCACTTATAGACTTGTGCCTCTCTACATGTCCTCTCTTGGGTCTAGAGCGCTCTTCTCTTCTACCTAACAGGTAACAACTAATATTTTTTAAACCTTGTAATTATATGTTATAAGCTGATGGACTTTGTTTCTATTTTTTATTAGTGCATATAGGCTATACAGATTAATGTATTTTTGGCATATTTGTGCATGCACATAACATACTTTTATCATTTTTGACCCCCATTGTCCTCTTGTCCTGCACTCCCCCAGTTTCACATTTTGGGGAGGTTTGCCACATAATATATATTTTAATCATATCCGTTCTTCCTATTCTGTTAATCATATCCATTCCTCCCGTACCTGTTCTTATACCCCCCCCCCACTTCATTCCCTCCTCTCGCTTAATAGTCTCTGTTGGAATTTTTAGATTTTACACAATAGGGAGAACACTTTCTGAGTCTGGTTTATTTTGTTCAGCATGATGATCTCCAGACCCATCCATTTTCCTGCAAATGAAAAAATTTGCTTCTTTAATCGTTAAATAATTCTCCATTGTGTACATCTCGCTTTTTGTTTATCCCTACATCTGTCAGTGTGCACCTGGACTGGTTCCACATCTTGGCCACTGTGAATTGTGCCCCAGCAAACATAGATAAGCAGGTGTCTTAGCAACGTTTCTCATTGCTGGGACGAGATACCACAACAGTTAAAGGAGGAGAGGTTTATTTCTTCTCGCAGTTGGTAGAGATTTCAGTTCATAGTTGACTGAATCTGAGGCAAGCCAGCATAACAGAGGGTGTCACAGAAGAGAGACAGTTCATGGTGTGGCAGACAGAAGGACGCAGCCAACCTGCTTTCCTTCTCTCTTAATATTCCATCCAGGCTACTCTCAGGGTGGGTCTTCCATTATCCATGCTCAGAACTATGCTAAACCCATGTAGTTACAATGCACCCTAGATCTAACCACCTTCAAAAGCAACACCTACAGGCTTAGGTCGGAGCATCTATATGCACACTATAGCAGCAGGTATTACTAGAGTATGCTGACTTTAATTCCTTCTGGTATGTACCAAGGGGTGATGTAGCTAAAGCAAATTGTATCTCTATTTTTAGTTTTTAGGGAACCTCTGTACTGATTTCCACAGTGGATGTACTAATTTGCATCCTTGCCAGCTATGCAGAAGGATTTCTTATTCCTTGCATCCTCACCAGGGAAAACAGCTAATCTCAAAGACCCGATGATACTTTCCTCACTTTACTGTGATTGAGACAGTGGGACCACTTTCCCGCCTGTCACAGTCCCACATCCTCTCTCAGTCATCAGGGTATACCCACCTCCATGGACAGCCCAGACACTGGGAACCCTTGGAGCAGAGACCAGCTTACAGAGACTCAGAGGCCCGCATCAGCATGGGACAGACATGTGGACAGCTGCAGAAGAAACACGATGTGGTGCTGTGTCCAGGAGGCAGGTTCAGGCCGCGTGTGCAGGCTTAGCTACGCAGAGCGATCAGAGACCTGTGCGGACATGGGGTGACTGGGCAGAGCAGGATGTGGGGTCCCCAGGAAACAGCAGAGCTCAGTTTTCTTCCTCTCTTCAACTTATTTTTTCATTCCCAGGGGATTTTTCCCCCTATAACTTTCTATTTTATTTTTTATGTTTTAAGTAAATAACATGTAGAAATATGATTAATTTCTTTCACCAGCCTCTATATCAGTGTCTCAGAATTGCTGCTATTTGCCCCGGTGTGCTGTATATTATCACTGTATTTATTCATTTAGCACAATCAATAAATAAAATCATATATATTTAAAGTGAGGTTTTTAAGTTTTGAAAAACATACAATGGAAAGAGAAATTCCTCATAACCCCACACTTAGCCTACAAGTAAAAAGTGAGTGTCCCTCCCCTCTGTCTCTGCAATCCCACCCCTTAGAGATAACCACTGAGAACAGAGGGTAGCCTCCCTGATGTCTTTCTGAAAGGGCGTAAATACATAGACACCTATAGCCTAGAAAAATAGAATGTGATTATGCTATGTGTATTCTGAAAATAGTTTGTATCCCTTAAAAATAAATCATTTTCCCAGCTAAAGTATATAGCTCCTCTTCAACCAGATAGTTGTGTAGTATTTTATTGCATGGATGAACTATTATGCTCTTATCATGTTACAAATATTTGTGATGTCCCTATTACTAAAAAAATTATTTTGAAGCACTCTATTTCTAATAAAACCTCATGCACTCACTTTGGCAATACACATACTAAAATTCTAGAAAGACTGCATCTGATTTAACCATGGGCCTAGACCATTGTCTAAATCAAAAGAAGTGTTACAATGCATCTGGACTTCAAAAGATGCTTGAAAATAAAGTTTTCTGTCCCCACACCCTGTCTAGTGTTCAAGTCCCTGTGCTGCCTGTTGGAGATGGCTGTGATATTTTTCATTTATGACTGAAGTTTACAAAAGCTTGAAATAAGACATTTTCTTCCTTGGAGAACCTGCTAAAAAGCAGGCAAGCCTTGTGTATTTGAGTCCTCTCTTCCATCTTCCCTCTCATCTGCAGCCCAGAAAACGTAAGCATAATTCTGCCTTCAGTGCTCCATACAACAAGTGACTTCAACCATTTGAGAAGTCTTGGTGGGTGGCTTTCTGAATTGCTTGGGAAACTTGAAGTTTTAAATCCTTGACATGAACCCACGCTCTAATACATTTCCAAATGAACGAGAAATTCTAAGAGTTGTTTACCTCTAGATATATTTGTTTATAAACAATTAGATTGAACAGAAATATAGAAAGATCATTTTGTCTTATTGTATTGAATATGACATAAAGTTTGGTAAGAAAGAGAAGACCTTGTTCTATAGAAAAAATAACAAAAGCTCAGTGTACCGCAGCAGTATGTTTTTCTCAACAGGATTCCTGGAATTTGTATTTTTTATGAAAGAATGTAGTACTCTCAGTTCATTTGTAAAGTCAACTAACCAGTGGCCATGAGGAAAACAGTAACATACAGAATTTCAAGAATAGACTTCTTTTGTGGAAGATATGTTTGTGCTACAGGGTCTTCAAACAACAAATAAGCTGACCAAATCTATAGAGTATATTTAGTTAGGATGGTAAATATTCGAGGAATTTAGATTATGCTGTCAAAAGGAAATCTCAGGCCAGTCTCCTCACATGTCAGTGGTCTTAACCTATCTGGAAAATTTAAATGTCATTCATTTGACTATGAGTAAAAAGAAAGTGACCACAAGTAAGAATCTTTTACTCAGAAATAACACTTTGTGACCTCTACAGTGAAAACTACAACACTCTGAAACAGGAAATCAAAGAGAACATCAGAGAGTAGAAAGATATCTCCTGTTCCTGGATAGGCAGAACCAACATTATTAAAATGGCTATGCTTCCAAAACTGATATACAGATTTAATGCATTCACAAAGTGCTGATAGTATTGCTCACAGAACCAGAGAAAATAATCCTAAAATTTATGTGGAACCTGAAGAAGCCTCAAACAGCAAAAGCAATCTTGGGCAAGAGAAAAGCAAGAGGTATCACAATCCCAGCGTTGAAGTTATATTGCAAAGCTATAGTGATAAAAACAGCATGGTACAGATATAAAAACAATGGATCAACGGAACAGAATAGAAGAAGCAGCAACAACTCCAGATATACTCAGCTATTTAATTTTTGATGATCAGACCAGCAAAATGTGTAAAATGTGGGGAACAGTGCAAAAGCACCACCTAAACCAGGCTGTAGCAGTGCAAGTGATGAATCTGTTTAACAACTAGGCAGTGTCACATTTATGCAAAATCCTTAAAAGAAGGTGCAAGCATCATTGGATGGGTTCTTAGTTAAAGCTGCATGTAAATGGAAAACTTCACTGAGCCAATAGATAGTAATGGTTCTGTTCATGAATATAAGTGGGAAAACCAAAATTTGAGTAAAGAGCAAAATAAAAGATAGAAAATAGGAAACAGGGAGATCTTTTTCAGATGGGGAAGGGGATGAGGAGAAGGAGGGGAGAAAGGATGAAAAAGAAGTATAAAATGTACAACTCCCCACAAGGAATGTAAGTAATCATTGTGTGCTACAAGCATAAAAAGTAAAGGCTGTAAAAAATAAATAAAAATAAATATGTGATAAGTAAAGCTTTTTAAAAAAGGAATACAATTTTGTATGCTCAGTCTGCCTTTAAGACACCCAGTGTTGGGGCTAGAGCTCAGGGGCATAGTGCCTTGCAAGCACAAGGTGCTGAGTTCGATTCCTGGTACCAAGAAAAATATCAAGTTCTAGTTATGGTAATCCAGGCCTGTAGTTCCACCACTTGGGAGGCTGAGGCAGGAAGATTACCATAAATTTGAGGTCAGCTTGAGCTGCATAGTGAGTTCAAGGCTAGCCTGAACTATATAGCAATACCCTGTCTCAAAATAACCAAAACCAAAACCTAAAAACAGAAAATTAAAAAAAAAAAAAAGAATCAAGCGACTGCAGTAAATCTTTTCTGATTCCCAGGGCATGCCCGCTAATTTAGAGTCTGCTCGGGGCCTTATTTAGAGCTAGGAGGGCTGTTAGGGTTCACCTGGCCTCATGACCCAAAGCTCTGCCGTGAGAGGAACACAGTCCAGTGGATTATGGTAGCAGATACTAAGGTCAAGGCAGGAGTGCAGCTCGACACACAGAAGGGCTAAGATGCAAACACTTCCCAAGTCCCAGTGTGATACTAACGTGTGCACAGACACGGAACAGAATTCAGCAAGACTAGCGTACAGAAGCCAGGGAGCAGGGCTTATACTAAAAAAAACTCTGGTCTTGATGAAGCGTGCTGTTCCTCGAAGTGAGTTCTCAGTCTCACTTCAGAGCTCCAGCAGAAATCAGCAGAAGGCTTGCTGGCTCGAGGAATCAGAGGGAAGAACCGGAACTTAGCAAAGCAGTGGTGAAAGCACAAAACGAAGCCTCAGACTCTGAATGCAGCTGTGTATTGGCTGATTGCTGGACCACGCAGGTATACTTCTACAACTTGGAAGGTGTGTGCAAATGCATTAGGCCCCATGTGGCTCATGCACACTGTCACACTGTCATTGGCTCCTGTGGTTGATGGGGCAGGCAGTCATCAGATCTGTATTTCCTATAGCTTCTGCCAGTTCCCCCTCAATTTCTCAGACTCTTAGGCCAATCCTATCTTAGATAAAGGCAATGAACCCACTTAAAGTGTTTAACCCTCTTTCATAATAAAGTTAAATCCCTATGATAAATTATGTATTCTCTCTCTTCTATCATTCCTAGCAGTTTTTTTTTATTGCGGCCATTACTTTAAAATCCTGTTCTAACCAATTCCCAGTATTGTAAGGGGAAAAAACCCACAGCTGGAGGACTCACACTGATTCCAATTTGAGTATGGAATCACAGTATTTAAGACAGGGTGGTACCGATGTAAGGAGGACCATATAGTCTGAGACTCTCATTTATTTACATGATTAGCTGGTATTGCATAAAGACACCATAGTACTCACTGTGAAATTTTGACCTTTTTAATCGTTAGTGCTGAAAAAATTGAAAGGTCTCATAGAAGACAAAGGATGCACCTTCTGCTTTCCATGCTTCATAGAAATAATTTTAAATAAATCATAGACTTAACTGTAGGAACTATAAAGCTTTCATAAGTCAACATCGAAGAAAACCTACATGACTTTCAATTTAAAAAAAGATTTCTTAGAACATACAAAAAAAGTGAGATGAAAACATTTGCTCTTTGATAGAGTTTTGAAAGTGAATGGGTAACCCATAACTTGGAAGACCAAATGTGTAAAACAAATATCTGGCAAAGGGCTTGTGTCCAGAATACAAAGAACTCTTGAAACCAATAAGCAAACACAAAGTTGTTCAGAAAATCAAATTAAAACCACAATAGGATGCCGCTAATTAACCATTTGAATGAAAAATTACAACATTTGGTGATATCAAGTATTGATAAGACACAGAACAAATGGACCTTTGCTACACTGCTAAGTGAAAATACAAAATAATTTGGTTCAACTTCTTTAGCATGGCAGATTTATTCAAGTTACACATATACCTTCTGCAGGACTCTAAAAACACCATTTCTAGGCATCTATCCAAGAGAACGGAGTTGTGTCTATGCAAAGACTTATACCATGAAGGTTTGCAGCAGAATTATTCACAATAACCCCAAATTATAAATGATCCAAGATTCCATCACTTTATGGATAAATACATTATGATTCATCTATTTACTCAGCAATAGAGAGGAACAAATCACTGTTTCACAAAACATGCGTAAATCTCAAAAATATCCTGCTAAATGATAGAAGTCAGAAACAGGGGAATACATGCTGCACAATTCCATTTACAAAAGGCTAGAAAATAGAAGACTACAGTGACAAAATAGATTGCTCAGAGGCCAGGGCTGGCAGGGGGAATCGTCAGCAGCCCAGCATCAGGTACATCTGTTAATGAGAACGTTCTGTGCAAGGATAGTGCGGGAAGTTGTGTGACTGTAAATTTGCCAGAATATATAGAATTCAACATGGGTGCATTTCATTGTATGTAAATTATACCCTCCTTGTGACCCAAAGATGCAAAAATAATTTCTGGACAAACAGGGATGGAAAAAGAAGGAGGAAACTTCTAAAAAAAATTGTTTCCCTATTGTACATCCCTGGGAAGGGATGCACAGATTTTTGATTAAGACTAAGACACATGAGTCAGAATCAGTTAAGTCACCAGGACCTGAGGTCAGCGGGGTTTTCCCAAAGGCTACCCATAGTCATGTACAGAGATGATAGGTATTCCTCCACTTTTCTCCTACCAACAGTTGGAACTTTCATTAACCTTACCTTTGGGTAAAGTCTCCACCTGAGGCTTCCCCCCTAGTCTAGCATAGTACTGATAGGAAGCCCCACCGCAGTGAAACTACCTTACTTAAAAGCTTGTGGGGTATTTGAATTCCCCACATTACCCAATTCCTCTGTCATCCATTGTGATTATCTCTGAATTCTTATCAAATCCGAATGCCTCTGCTTCTATCTTCTTCTCTCACTCTCTTGCTGTCTTAGTCACTTTGTCATTGCTGGGACACAGTACCGAACACTCACAAGTTAGGGAGAGGTTGATTTTGCTCATACTCAGAGTCCATAATTGGCTGACTTCGGCATGGCAGAGGGGCATAGCGAAGGAAATCTGCTCTAGTCATGGCATCTAGGAAGCAGAGAGAGAAAACAGGAGGCAAGGATGGAACTGTGCCCTTCCAGGTCACACCCTCAGTAACTTGTCCCTTCAGACCAGATGACAATGTCACCTCCATCTCCCATGACTGAATCACCTTCCAAAAGCCCTGCCTCTGTGCGCATAAGCTCTTGGAGGACATTTTTGTTACTTTCCTGAAAGTCATGAAGCAGAGCTCCTAATCCTTGTTACTCAACCTTTAAAATATCCTTTCACACCATTGAGGAGAATCATAAAATCTTGTTTCATTGTTGCGTCCTGAAATAAATGCTCTTCCTATTTGTGTTTCCTATTTCCATAGAATCTCTCTAGAGAAAGGCTTCTGGGGCTTCTGGTTAAGAGTACATTGTGGAAAATGGCACTATTTGTGGTAAGGTTTAGATCTCAAATGTGTCCCAAAAGTCTCATGTGTTTCGAAGGTGATTAGATTGTCAGGGTTCTCTACAATCAGCAGTAAATGTGCTCTAGTGCTTGGGCCTGCTTGGAAGAGCTGTGCTGTTGGCCCCATGACTTTGGGGGTGTATTTTGTTCCTGCTCTTCTTTTCTTTCTCTGCTTCCTGATCACCACAATTTGGGCCCCCTTTCCTCTGCCATGTTCTCCTTGCCATCCTGTTTCTGCTTTGGAGCCCACCAACCCCGGGACTTAAATAAATCTCTTCTCCTTTCAACTGTTGGAGTATGGTATTTTATCTGGGTGACAGGAAAGTTGTTAGGACAGTTTGCTGGGAATATAGACTATAACATTCTAGAAAGTGGGAAATGGATTGAATTTTAGTTTCTGCTACTTGGTCATTGTGCAGCTTTGGGAATTGAGCAGCCTACCTGAGCCTCAGTGTCTCCATCTGATTACTGGGGGTCATAATAATATTCACGAGGAGTGATGTCAATGAATTTTTCTCCTCTATATTTGCTCCCTAATCAGACATATAACTCTTCTTGCCCCTTGAGAGTGACCTTTGGAGAGTGCTATGACTGAAGTCTATTTATCTAGGTAATTAAAGTATTACTTAGACACTATATTTTTGAAAATTAATGTAGCAAGGTGATAATACCTAGTATTGATATAGTCCTTGATCTGTTATCTTAATTATGCTTTATGATGCTACTATAAAATTGTTAAGTAAGATTAGTGCAAATTAATTAATATTTATTATATTCCTGGAAGCAAAGTAGTATCTTTATAAGTCAGGTAAAGTGAACTAAAGAAAATTTTTCCTGAATTTGCAGGATCCATCGCTACTGAGGCTGTTGACTTGCACTTAAATTAACCCTCAACTTTCAGACAAAACTGCTGATCTCATCAGGGACCTTTTTGCTGGAGACCTAGAGGGAGTCAAGATCTGAGGATTTACTACAGACCTGCATTCCCTAGAAAGTGCAGTGCTGGAGAGATTGCCTGCAAAGTGACAGAAATTGTGTTTTTCCCCTTTTTATTTCTTTACATTTCTTTTAGTCTCATCACTGACTTCCTAACTTGTTGAATTAGTCTTTACCTGTTCTTTCAAGAGCAGGGAAAGGGGAGCTGGCCCGGAGTTAGAAGGAGCTGAGAGAGGGTAAAAGTTCTGAGCCAAAATTTGCTATTGACTGATCAATCAAATCTGGTTTTGTCCTGCCACAGGGTTCTGTTCACCCATCCATGTTTTATGCTATGTGGCCTGGTGGTATTTGCAGCCTGGTGACTAAAACGTAAAGAATAATAATGGGTGTCTTTGTGTGCTTTAACTCACATGATCAGATAGAGGCCTTTGATAAAGCATAAACAGGCTTTACACATAGCTTCTCTTACTTATTACAGATTTTTTATTTGATTTTGTTTCACAATTGGTTTACATTTAATTCTCTAATGGAATATCTTGGACTATGTGGGAAAAGAGGCATTGGGCACTTTATATCTAAAAGCCTATACTGGGCCAGGATAGGCATGTGTGTGTGTGTTTATATGTGTGCTCTGTGCACACATAAATCATATATAAATATTTACATAATACCATATGCACAAACCATATTTCTAGGGTTTGTTTAGGTGTTGGGATTTAGCTACAGTGTAGTGTAAGGAGGTATAACATTCAAAAGAACAAGCCTGAGAGCAAATTCTGGCTCCAGTAATGTTAGGGTATTATTGTTTCTTTTGTCGCCTCATTTTTCTCCTTTTGCAAATCAGAACAACAGCAACAACTATTCCACCTATTCCTCCAACCTCATGCCTCATCGTAGTTTCCAGGCACATTCACCATACATTTGAAAGTGCTTTGCAAACTGTGAAATTCTGCCCAAGGCCAGTTATTGCTTCTAGATTATCTGGTAACATGGATATCCAGACTCTCAGGAAGGAATTGGATTTGCTATCATATGAATAAAATTTTTCTCTAATGATTTTAAAAGAAACAAATTTCCACAGTGAGTCACCACTTCACACCCATTAGGCTGGCTATTAGCAAAGAAGCTGGAAGGGGGTTGGCAAGGATGAAGAGAAATTAGAAGCTTTGAGCATCCCTGGTACAGTGTAATACGGTCCGGCCGCTGTGGGGAGCAGTATGGTAGGTCCTGGAAAAGCTAAACACAGGATTACCAGCAATTATATTTCTAGATACATATACAAAAGATCTGAAGACTAGGATGTGAAAAGACGTTAGTAAACCAATGCTCATGGTGGCATTATTCACAGTGGCCAAAAGACCGAAGCGATCTAAGTGCGTACTGTTGATAAATGGATAAATGTGTGAATCCAATCAAATATTATTCACCATCAAAAGGGAAGAATATTCTGATGTATGTCACAACATGGATGAAACTTGAAGACATAAATAAGCCAAACCAAAAGAACAGATACTACATGACTGGATTTATGTGGAAATTTGTAGGGACAGGAAGTAGAATACAGGTTACCAGCAATTAGAAGGGAAAATGGGAAATAATTTGAGAAGTGCAGAGTCTCAGTTTGGCATGATAAAAAGTGTCTGAGGTGGGTAATGCTGATGGTTGCATAATGATGTGAACATGCTTAATGTCATTAACAGTATACCTAAAAATAGTTTAAAAGGTAAAGCTTCAGATTTCAAAGTTATCCAGATCAAAGGTCCAGCAGAGAACTGGTTAATCAACTCATTCCCTGCTATGAAGGGTGGGAAAAGCTTTCACCTGATGTGAGTTTGCTCAGTTATAGCAGTTTAAGTCATTGCCATGAACTGAAGTTTTCTTATATGTATATCTTATTTATATAAAGTACCTTATTGTGTGTCTTTTTAAAAAGGGGCTCCACTTGAGTATGTTTAGTGTGGAGGCTGCTTTTGTTTGGTTTTCTATTGTGTTTCATCTCTCATTTGTCTTTATTTCACAAGTCACATACAGAATTTCAACCGTGGTCTTTTATCGCAGTTCACTTGTACTGACTCTTGGAGTCTCTCAGTTAATTTATCATGCGTCGATTAACACACAACCCTTCACCTGCACCACAGTTACAGACAGTCTTTAGATGTGTCTGGTTTTCTTCAAAGGATCATCTAATTCACACCATGCCCCATGTCACTGTGTGTCCCTTTTCTCCCCTCCCCTCTCTTCTCTATTTCTCTTCCCTGCCCTCCTCTCCCCTCCTCTCTCCTTTCTTCTCCTCTCCTCTCTTCTCCTGTCTTCTCCTTCCTCTTCTCTTCTCTCTTCTCCTCCCTCTCCTCTCTTGTCCTTCCAGAATACCTTGTCTTCCTTCACCAAGATCTTCTGCACAACAGATCTCTGTTCATCCTCAGTAATGGAACATTTTCTCATTTTTCAGTGCATTTTCTTCTCATCTTTCAGTGCATTTCCCCCTCTGCCCTGGAACTACACATTATTCCTACACTGTTCACTCAGATCCAGCAAATGTGCGTGTGTGCGTGCGTTCGTGTGTGCACAGGAGTGTGTGCATATGCACGCGTTCAGTTCCTTTCTTGCTGGCCAAGTTTCTCTACCTCTTGTCCTGCTTCTTCTCAAGTTCTCTTATCTTTTCATATGCTGGTATGGAGTCTTCAGGTAATGTTTCTAAACAGGACATTGGAAATTTAAGAACACTTTCAGTATTCTTTTCTAAGTGGTATTATAATACAAAACCCACCTGATTCCAAAGAAAATCCTTCAATTTCATGATAGTTCTCCGAAGCTAAATTCATTGTCTTTTCATATCTTACTGTTTAATCCCATCAGCTGTGTTGTTCCACGAGCTAATGTCACTCTCTGCCTCACATTCAGTAGCTGTTGGCTCCAGCAGCCTTTGTGGGATGGCAGATTTGAACGTGGAGTCTGTAGCTCTGTGTATGGGGACACAGCCACAGCATTTCACAGTGTGGGCCTGAGCTAGATGTGTTGGTCTGGACACTCAGTTCATGTTTTGTTCAACTGTCACTAGCTCTGTGAACTTGGGAAGGTAACTCACCTCTGCAAGCCTATTCTTTATGACCTGTAGGGTCAGCAGCTCAGGGATAGTCTTCCCTGTGCCTCAAGCCCTATGTTGATATGCATTCAGGGCCTGGATCAGGCTGTGTCCCTGGGCAGGGTCTAGCTTTCCTTTCTCTTGTGCATGGTGCAATATTCCTGCACCTGGTACCCTGGCTAGCTGAACAGGAAGAGAGGTTAAGACAGATGGTGCGTTCTGGCAGCCCTGTGGCCTCAGGAGGTTCCAGTGCCATCTTCCAGTACCTTGTCCTTCCAAGTGCTCCTCCCCCTGGTTTGGTTCTCCTGTTTACATGAGAAACGCACATGCCTTCCCTTTTGGACCTCTGCCTTTCAATTTGGACACACATCATATGCAGAGACTTCTTGAGTTTCTCTAAATTTGGATGCACCACAGTTTCCTACGTTTCCTCCCCAGGAAGCATATTTAGTGCTGCCCGTGACCCCCGGACCCAGACTCTTCAAGTGGGTTCACCTTTCTTTCATCTTTCCTGTGTACCCGTCTCTCTCCAGGAAAGCAAATCTGTGAGCTGCCTGCCTTTGCTTGCATTTTTGGGCAACCACCTCAGCTTTTCCCATGAAAATCCTATGATCCGATTTTAACTACACTGGGCACCTTGTCTTGAAGAGAAACCTTTTCCCATTTAAAAAAACATCTTAACCACTCTTCCTTAACTGCTGTGCAGGCTCAGGCCCCAGGCAACCCAGGGTTAAATACAACTCTACTGCTTTCTAGCTGAAGAACCACAGGCATGTTGTTTAACCTCTCTGTGCCTCATCTGTACAGTGGGAATATTAAAAGTATATTTCACAGAGCTGTTATGAAACTTAAATGAGATAATGTCTAATGTCTGTAAAATGCTTAGTGCTTACGATGGACAGCTGTTCCTAGTATTTTTATTATAACCTACTACAAGCAGCAGATTTTCTATATTTTCGTGTTTTGCTCAGCCAATCCCCCTTACCCCGCTAAATTTTTCTGAGGAGAGCTCTCTTCTGCTTCCAGCCCTTGACTTCAGTGAGTGGGGTAAAAATGCTTTTTCAGGCACCAGTGGAAGGTGAAACAATTCAATTAAAATCTGTGCAGCTTGTTCCTGTTCCTCCAGGGATTACCACTATCAGCTACTCAAGCTCCTCTTGCTTGTTTACTGTGAGCCTGGCTGGAGGCCAGTGCAGAAGTGTAGTGACAGGGGCATATAGTAGGACATGTGACCTGTTCCAGGAGAGGTGAGTAGATGGCAGTTACAAAGGACACGGAGGAGAGCAATGCTGAAGTGAGGCCACGTCCAGGTGGGACCTGGACTCAGTGGGACCAGTGAGGAAGAGCGAATGGCACAGTCCAAGTAAAAGGGACCTCTTGGATAGAGAACCGAGGCCAGAAACACAGTGAGGTGCGTGAGCCCGAGTTGAGCAGCAGAGCTGAGGATTGTCAGAGAATAAAGGGAGATATGGAGAAGAGTCTGAGTCAGATGGAATAACAGACCCTCAGTGTGACTGTGTATAAAAACTTAGTGGAGAATATAGCTTGATCTCAGCTACAGGCCGTCTTCCACACATACCCTCAAATAAATTTACCCTCCCGCCCAAAGTCTAGGCCATTTCTTCAGGGGCAGAAGTCACTCTAGGGGCATTGCACCTGGCAGAGGAGTGAGAGCTGAGAGGGGTCGGCAGGGACATCAGAGACGCTGTCCTTCTCCATAACTGGGTCTCTCTACATACATGATGGCACCAGCACCATTTGTACTAGCCAAGCGTTTCCAACTCATCCTGGTCAGTTCCTGTCCCAACCATCTACTGCCAAGTCGTGCCAACCAGCCTCCTAAACTTCTTTTTAACCTATCTACATCTTTCTCTATTCTTGTTAAACCACGAGTTAAACCAACTGCTTCCTGGACTCCGAAGAAAATTTCCTAGCTGGGCTGCCTGCTGCCAATTTTTAATTTCCCCAACCAAGTTTCCAGCTAAAAGCCAGGGTGATCATTCTTAAAATAGATACGTAATCCTATCTCCACTGTCCATTTCTTTTTCTGGCTTCTCACTGCATCTAGGATAAAGATGCCAGCTCTCATCAGGACCTGGGAGCCTTTTGTGATCCAAGCCTCCCCTCTGTCTTCCCACCTCCACTTGCTCCCACACAAGCCTCTTTTACCCTTCCTTCTTCCCCTAATTCCTCCTGGGCCTACACATCCTTTCTACCTGGAAATTCTGTACCTACTTTCACTCATAGGCATCCTGGAGAACTTGACACCAATGCCACTCCCCCTGCAAAGGCTTCCCTAACCTTCAGGGCCAGGTCGGTTCTAGGTTAGAAGTTCTTGGAATTTAACAGGACTTGCTACTCCTCAATTTGCAATGACTGCAGTCCTTCTATTCTCATAAGACTATCAATTCCCCGAGGAGTATTTTGCTCACTCCTGTCTCTCCAAGGCCTAGGACAGTAGTAGAAACATAATATAAATTAATGAATTCTTCATTATTAATTTAGACACCGTCAAGCAGATCCCTACCTAGGGGTTCCTCCAGAATGGAATTGTATGCCAAATTCCTATGAAATTTTAAACAGTTCTTTTACTAAAATTTGGGGAGGCATGTCATAATGAGAGCCACAGAGGGGGATACATTTTGCATATATTTATAGAAGTAGAGATGTCTATAAAATGACATCCTCTGGTAAAATTCTCAGACTATTAATATTACCCCAAGATTATTACTAAAAGACATTTCTCCTGTGAGTTGCACAATGCTGTACAGTGATGCACGAGGATGTGGCTTTGCATCAGAAGCTCTGAGCTTTTTAGGACTTTGGAAGAGGGAAAAGAATTTTCTTTGAGTGAGCTAGAGTGAGACAGTAGATGTGTTTTCAACAACTGCTGTAACAAATTCATTTTCGGTTATAAGGTGGTGCAAGACAGACATGGAAGTCATCATATCTGTCATTAGGGTGCTAATGAGAAAACATCACACACATATCACCCGAAAGCTGCAATTGAAAGAACCACTGTATCATTGGAAGAAGCTAGAAATGGAGTAATCAACATCAACAAAATCTATTGTTCCCAGGTTGCAAAATTGAGGGATTATTTCTACTGCAAGTCAGAATGAAACCTGTTTACATTTGTCAGCAAAATGATCACATTTTACACCATTAACATTTGGCAAGATGAGTGCCATCCATTAGCTAATCTGCAGATGCCCCAGCCGCAGACTCAGAAAAACAAAGAACAGTGAGCCTGGAACGGCCTTGTCTTCACTGCGCTGAGGCCTGCGAGCTGAAGCTGCACTGGGGTTTTAACTCAGGTGTGGTTGGCAAAATGGGATGGGCTATTAACCCACGGGCTTATGACCAGGGAAAAATGGTACTTGGATGCATGGAATGGCAGGAAACACTCAAGTAGGGATCACTGGCACTGTAAGAAATGTTCATTAAGATAAATTCAGAAAAAGCACGGGCACAGCAGTCAAGAAAGCAAACACCTTGCACTAACTTACTGTTCTGAGTTGCTGATAGTCTTGTGTTTGATTTTAGACCGCTTGAGTTTCTCACACCCCATGATGACACTGCCCAAGGATCCAAGCTCAATCCCAGCCCTGAGTTTCTCCTGAGCACCTGGACACATTACTATATACTTTTATTATGATTATTATTATTATCATTATTATTATTATGGGGGGAAAGGTCTAGCAAATGGCTTTCCCAAGTTAACCCCCTCTCAACTTCCTGGTGTCCATCCTAGTTCAAAGCCAGTCATTCATTCAGAAGTGCAGTTCACAGATAGTAAAGCCCAGGCCTCTGGATGCTCTCCCTAGAGCAATCAGCCTCTCAGATGCTGTGAAAGAAAACTTGCGGGTACAGGAATGATGTAGCTGAGCAATGAGCAGCAAAACAATGTAGAGGATGCTCCTAATGACTTCCTGGAAATTATCCAGAAAATTCATCCATAGAGCTGGGATTAGACACTAGCAATGAGCCCCCAGATTTGTCTTAATAAGTGGCTAGTTTTATAAATATGAATCTAAGAAGTATTCAAAAGCACAAACACTGTAAGATTTATTAAGAGAGAACCATAATTCATAATGTGTCCTGACACATAATGAGTGATGAGCATTTATTATATGAATGAATGAATGCTGACCCCAGAAAAAAACCTGTCACCCTGAAGTAAACCATGGTGCAAATACTTGAACTGTCCCACTTAGCAGAAATATGACAAAAACCAGTATAAACAATGCAAAAAAATATAGGGCCCAGAAAGTGGAGCTGCCAAAGCTACTTGTTTTATATACAAAGATTAGTGATTGTGGAAACTGAGAACCATCTCCATAAAGTTCCTTTAGTCAGCCAAATAGGCCATATAATTTGTACTAGCAGGATAGCAACTGCCATGGTGGGGCCAAATTCTGGTTTGGAATCTTCTAAGCCAGAAGGTTTCACTCATGCACTTCACCAGGATGACTACAGAGCTGGGATGAAGTACAAAATTGACTTGGGCTGTAGACAAGAGTAACACTGTTTTGGATTTGTGTAGAACTCTGCAAACAGACTTCTGCTTCATTTGCACACGTGGTGTCCCCAGGAAAAGGGGTAGGTACCTGTCTTCTGCCGTGAAGATGGAAAACTAAACCTCCAGGAAGCTCCAGGGGTCGCCCGACCTGGAAAGAATATCACGCCCTTTCCTCCATTCTACTTGAACCTTGCAGTAAACCCAGGACTACCCAGCTCCAGCTGCTTGTTCCTGATGTTTTGTCTGCTTAGGAAAGCACATATGCCCCATCTCATCTAGTCCTCAGATTCTGAAAGTGGGATCTTTATGCTAGAGTTTGTATCTCAGCTGAAGCAAACTTTTCAGGGAGACCTCTCTGATTCAACAGCATCAAGATTTGTCATATTATTTGTGTCTTTCTCAGAAATTATCAAAATGTATAATTACATGCTTATCTTTAGGAATTCTTCTTATTTTACTTTATTTTATTTTAAAGACAGAACTGTAAGAAAATAATAGAATTTCAAAACAGGATAATAAGAAATTAACAATGATTAATACGCCATGTGTTGTTGTCTTCAAAATAGCTGTGTCTATCTGCCTCCAAAGTTCAAAACTGCACAAGATAATAGACCCTTTCTGGTATGTTCCCTGCTGTAACTTAGTGCATTGTCATCATCCCTGTGTCCGTGATGAAGTCCTGTCTGTAAGCCTGGAACTTGGATTTGTACCCATACATGGAGCTCTCTGGAAAACCCAGCTCTGCTTTGCCAGCTGATCCCAGCAGGGGCTCCAGAGAGGGGAAGGAGAAGAATCTGCTCCTTTTTACTGGACGTTCCTACCAGAATTTTCTCAGCAATATATTCTGTATTTGTTTCTTTCACTCACAAGTTACAAGAGTTTTGGAGGTTTGGGGGTGTTTTTCTTTACATTTCCAGAAGATCTCATTGTACCTCATCAAGGTTCAGAGGATTTCTTAGCAGGGTCTTTCCTGTCAGGGACCAGTTATAATGTTACATTATAATATATGTAATATTATAGTTTAGTATAGCGCAATAATACTATAGTACACATAGTAATGTCAGTGAGCCCCTAGCCTAGCTAGGTCGTGATTGCTTCCTGAAGTTTCTAGGCTGAATCTCCATCATTTCCATGTTCTTTCACTTATTCTGCTCACTAAAGCTTATTTAGCCAGTTTCTAACATCATGGTTCTCTCTGTGAAAATAATCGGTGTGGCTTATATTTCCGTCACTGGACCCCTGATGTAGTCATTACGCTCATCGTCGTCATGGTTAATATTTACTGTTTATTATGCACTTAAGTCTGTTTCAAGTGTTTTATGTGAATTGACCTAATTCTTCCAATCCTATGAGGTAAGTATAGGTATAGCCATTACCCTCAATTTCCAAGAAAAATTGGAGAAATAGGGAGAGGCTATGGACATCCTAAGATGTCACAGTTACTTTATAACAGAGCTATGTCACTTCTGCATGAAATAGTAAACAATCTTATCAAGGAATGAGTCTTCTGTGTGGACTGGAGCCAGTTTGAACAAATGCATGACATACCCTTGTGCAGTGAGCTTGGCTTAGGCCCATTTCACTAGCCCAGCAGCCGTTTCATTTGGCTGGATTTCTAGGCTAAGTGTTTCTGAGTGTGGCCCTTTAGCTCTTCCTTAGAGACAGACTTGAAAAAAATAAAAAATAATTCCTTCCCTGAATCTCAGTGTGGTCTCTGTCTGCAGCCTGGTATACCCAGATGACATGGGACCTATGTGATGGGGCCATTGCTAGGGAAGAGGGTGGCTGGGTGTCCATCAGGCAAACCATGCTCAGCACTTTCCTCTGCTTCACAAGACCCCAAAGAGCCCCCAGGGTAGTCAGAGTGCTTACTGGGGGCATCATTTAGAAAAATGATGCTTCAGAATGCTAGTGAGTGCCTAACACTTAAGTGGAACTTTGATTTTGGTGTAACGGTTATTATGAGTTGCATTGCACTCTTTGTTTGGGGTACTGTGGGATAGAAGAGATTTTTCTCTGCTCTGCAAGATAATTACTTCAATTTCCCTCACTCACAGGATGTTTAATTTTATAAGATTGCTGTTGGGCCTGGAAAAAAAATCCCTCCAGAGCCCATTATTAACATCCTGAAAATGGAAAGCATAATCTCAGAACAAATAGCTAAAATAATATTTTACTAGGGTTTTATTTTTTGTGTGGTGAAGGAGGAAGGTATGTAGTCAATTTCTCACTTTTTTCCCTTGGTATACTCAAGCACAAATGCTTTAAAAACAAAGAAAGAAACTGGGATGGGATGGAAGAGGCTGGGAGGATTCATTCTGCCCTCAGCCTTGGAATCACTGATCATGCCCTTGGCAGAGCGGGTAGAAGACACCTGTGGGGCAGAGTCTGTCTGCAAGGAGACCTGGCCTCCTGCAACTTGGCTATTCATTCCTCTGTATAGTAGTGTGTTCCCTTCATGATCCCCCATTGATTTTGCCTCTTGAACCTGCAGAATTTGGTACTTCTGTTACTTCCTCAGATGCTTACCTCCTATAATGGGTGGCACTCTTGGCCATTGCTGGACTGGTTGCTCCACCTACACCTTTCCACTCTATGGAGCTTCCAGTTGGAAAATAGTTTTGGATCCATTTTCTCAGCCTGCAGAGTTTGGATCAGCCTTATCCCAGGGATAGGAAAAGACCATTTCAAACATATCCCTGAAAGCAAAGGAAATAACAGTGGCTTTCCTCTTACCTGAGTTCCTTTGTTATCTAGATTACATTGGTGCCAACATGAGCCACATTCATGATTGGTGGCTCTTTATGAATTTGTGACTGGCCTTCCTGCACCCATTTCTTGCACTTGGAGTGTGTGGCAGGTCAGTGTCCCCTCCTTTAGTCATAGTACCTCAGAGCTTGCCACAGGTGCAGGACATGTTGCTGACGGAAAGCAACCTTGGTTGGGCAGTTGTGGTTATACTCAATAAGTGATCATAGTAAAGTGGTTTATAAAATACAAGTATCAACTTTAAATTTTGAATAAACTCACTCGATGGTTAATGCAGTTTGAACAATGCAGTGATGTGTAAATTTAAGCGTCAATGCTGACATTTATCTTGGCATCTGTGAATCGCTGGATCAGGTGTTGGGCAGAGTAGATGATGTACAGGAGCCTCCCAAGGCTGCAGAAAGCTGGGTGCGGAAGATATTCTTTGGCCAAGAGAGAGGCCAGGAGAAGAAGCTGGGCTGACTGAGCCACAGAAAAAGCCACTTTAATTACATCTGCGGTGTTATGTACTAACAGGTTAGCTGCAGAGTTGTTCCCTCGGAGGAACTCCCTCCTCCTCTCACCCTCCTCCCCATCTCCCACCCCGCCGTCCCCTCGGCCTCCTCCACACACACTTCAGGCTTTATTTCATCCACTTAATGCACTCTGCTCTGTGCTCAGGTACTTACAGTCTCCCATTACTATCACTCTGGCTCTTTTACGGCTTTTTTTATTTGCTCTATCATTTCACAGTCCAGTTGTTCTTTTCGGTCAGGTGGACTATAAAATACTCTGATAACAAGTTCACACTAGGAGCCAGTGGCGAGCTCAATCCATAATGACCGCAGACTCTTCCATTACCAGCGTGTCCCAAATCAACGCTTCCGAGAGGCTGCGCATTCTCCTCCTGCCAGAGCCCATCTGCCTCGCTCTTCTGCTGGCTGCTCCGAGGATAGCTCCTTTCACGCTCTCAATTTTTCTTTTAAATAATCAAGTCTCTTTCACCCTTGCTTCTTAATTACTTCTCTTCTCTAAAGGTGCTTTAATCTATTGCTATGCATTTAATATTATTTCTCTCTACATTAACATTCATAAATATGAAATAAAATCGGCCTCTGTGGAGTACCTTCATTAGCCTGCCACTCGCAGCTAGGTCTTCTGGGTACACATTTACAGGCTTGGTATGGAGGTGGGGAGGATGAGGGGTGGGGAGGATGGAAGGGTGGTGGTAGGGGTGAACGGTGTAGGGGGATTGGCAAGCCACATTGTTCCAGGAGTTGGGACAACAAACTGCTCATGAATCCACTTCACATGACCTTGACCTCACTGGGCCTCAGTTTTCCATTTGGTCTGTGACGTGAACATGACAGGCCCTCCCTCCTTTCTGAAGCAGACAGGGATGGCTGGATGAGCACTTAGCCATGAGCCCGCTAGCACCATCCTCACCTCTTCTGTTTAGTTTGTCTCTGCTCAAAAAAGAATGATCCAGCCAAAGTTCAAAGCCCACCACTGCTGCTGTCTGCCCTGTGACCAGGACTGCACAAGACAAAGTTGATTCTGAGCAGGGGCCTTGGCGTGGAAAGGTGGATATTTGTACCTAACTCACGAATTCAGAGCCAAGACTATTTAAGGTTTGTATTGACCCCATAACAATATAATTTTGCACTTTACTCAACCAAATTTGCTTTTTATTTTCCAATATGGCTTACAATATCATTTACCATAACCTGGGATCCACCTGTCAAATTCATTGCTATTTTTTAAAGCAATTGATCACATATTAATTGTATGCCAGGTTGGGTTTGAGGTATTCTACAAGTACTCTGAATTTGTAAAATCTTGTGACATGGGCTTTATATTTACTAATTCTACAGATAAAGAAACTGAGGCTCAGAGAAACTGAAAGTCCTTACAAGGCCAAGTACTAGAGAGTAAGTGGTCAGCTGTACACAAACCCAAGTTTGCTGGCCGCCACTGCTGGCTACTACCTCCCAAGTCCATCTTCTGTACAGGACTCCATCTTCCAGCCCTACTTGATCCAATGTGGGCTCGGACAGGCAGGCCTGCCACTTCCCACAGCCACCTGTTGTCCTGGTGCCTGACCAAAGATCTGAATGTGCTACTGGATCAGAGATCCCCAACATCAGCTCTGCGTATGAAGGAAGAATTCATTATCTGTGAACAGTCTTCACATTGGACTCCTGCCATGCTGATTAACAGCTGGAACACAATTCAGCTCTATCTAATCAGCCCATTCCTAGCACATCAGCCTTATTTTGCATAAAATTTGGGAATTTTTCCTCTCAATCTGTTCAACTAAAAGAAATAAAGTTGAGATTCTTCACTTTTTCATCTTATTTTTCTCTAAGGTACCCTGTCCTTTCTGAATAGAAATGACCTTGAAAACAAGATAGGACCTGAAATTTATTTATCCTCCCAGATAACCAAATTTATTTGTAATGGACCCCCATTCATTTCCAAAAGTTATTTGAGGTAACTTATAATAGCAAATATCATTAAGACAAGTAAAAAAACAAAACAAAACCGCAAACCCATAGATATGGAGGACCATCTGATTTTTAGCCAAGATCCTCATGAAAGTGCTGTGTTCAACAGAGATTAATTATAATAGTAATAATCATAGTATCAGTATTTCCTAACATATAATCTGTTCTAATTTTTCATAGAAATTACAGTCATACCCTACATAACAAATTTTGATCAATGACCGGTGTTCCATAGATTATACTTGGGTTGAAAAATTCCTATTGCTTAGTGACATCATGGTTGTCTTCATAAGGCAAAGCATTAGTCATATGTTTGTGGTAATGCTAGTATAGACAAATCTGTTTAGATATGTTTAAATACATGGAACCAATGTGTTACAATTGCCTATGGTATTCTGCACAGTAACATGCTCTGCATGTTTGGTGCCTAGAAGCAGTAGGTTATATCATACAGCCTGGGTCGGTAGTAGGTTATACTATGCAGGCCCACTCAGTGATGTTTGCACAAAAAAACTGCCTAACACTACATCTATTAGAATGTATCCCCATAGACACATGACTGTACTTCATTAAGGCCTCTTAACTGGCCTGGAATAGGTATTATCATCTTTAGTTTCGGGGTGAAATGATAGTCTGGTGATTATAGGAATTTGCTAGATGGCTTTACTTTTGCGTGGCTGGAGTCCTCTGCCTACCTGGTCAGCTTGCATTAGCTACACACACACACACGCACACACACACACACACACACACACACACACACACACACACACAAAACTCCACAGCCTCCCAGCCCCCCACATCTCAGGAATTTCTCTTTCCAGACTTTGCCTCTTGACCACTTCATCTCTTCCTCTCCCTCTTCTTTGAGAAAAACCCATCTTCTCAATGCCTGGCTTGTCTTCTGCTTCCTCTGGTTTTACCACCATACTTCCTATCACACATTCTCATCCAAGAAGCTCAACTTCTGTGCATTGGGAAACTCTAACCAGCATCTCCCCTCTCCAAGCCATGGGCCCTCATGGCACCCAGATCACACTGCTCCTGGCTCCTATTTGCTCCTACTGGTTCTTATTTCTCTGAGAATGCCTTGACCTACCTGGCTACTACCTGCCAACCCATCCTCCTTTCCTTGAGGTCACCAGGTCTCTGCTCTTACTTCTGGGTGACATGTATATTGCAAGTGTCCAGCAAATATATATTGAATAATCAAATGAATCACTAAATGATGATAACAGTAATGGATAACTAGCAGACACCATTTGCATCAGACCCCCAAGACCACATACTTGTGAGAGACAGAACCAAAGTTTGTCACATCAAAACTGTGACCTTTTTCTGCATCCTGACCTCTTTGGTATGCTTTGATTTCTTGATGTATACACAAACATACTGGGCTCAGAGTATGTTGCACACCCTTTGGTGCCATCCTTCCATGAGGATGGTGCCTCCCTGCTTGAGATATGCAAAGCTCTAGCACTGCCCTCCTTCTGCCATCTCAGCTTTTGGCAAAGGCTCCTGGCAGCAGAAATCTCTAAGCACTATAATTTCATAAGGATAGATATGCCTTAGCACCCTGATACCAAAAACAAAGATTATATCCTTCAAAGGCATTGCTGACCAGTCCTCAGTAAAAGACCACAGGGCTTAGAGGAGAACAAAACTTGACTCTTCACGAACTGTGACAGCTGTCCCTGCCATGGAAAGCAACAATGGAATAGTTCATGAGAGTCACACTTGGCTTCCTTGTAATGCCCATTCAATAGGTTGTTTTGATGGAAACATCACAAATCCATTTTGTAAAAAGCCAATGATATTTGCATCGAAGAATTCAATAATAGGACATGAAACTCGGGGAAAGAAATAATCAAATTGTCCATCCAGAGTGGAGTTAAAATTGTCATAAACATTGATCCTTCATTGCAGGGAACAGAAATAATAAACTGTTGCTGAAATTGCATAGATGCAGAGATTTCATTCTCTAATTGTCAAAAAGCATTAAACATCAACTATTTATTTTGCAGCAGAGGAAGCAGAAGCAGACTTCAGTGCATCCCTTCACTAGAGGTTGTCCCTAATTGTCATGCATAGATTGCAACAGAGGTTACTGAGAAAAATTGTTTGCATTTATTAATCAAAAGGAGTCAAAGACACACAAAGATATCATCAAGGCTCCCTTGTGCTGGGGGAGGCTGACAACTAACATTCTTGATGAAGTGTTTGCCGAGTGCTTGCAATCTGTTCAAAGCCTTTCTTTTTTGCAGGTGCAAACCTTTCTATCTAAAACATCAAAGAAACAATTGAAAATTAAACAGAGTAAACATCATGATACAGGTTTCAATCTTCCATTTTTTAAGACAATAGGAGAGGTATAATTAATTTCAAGGCAATATTTGTGTTCTTTCAAAATTCATTTGTGCACATTAGCATTTCATTAGTTGTGTATTAAGCATTGTTGCTCCTTTCTCCTTCTCTTTTACCCCTTTTGTTTTTGAAAAATTAGAAAGTCGAACTGCTTCCGAAATGTCTTTTACTCCAAGCATCCATGCATAGATGATTATCTTACTCCGCCTGTTTGATCAGCAGAATAAGTCAAAACTGTTTGGTAAAGTCAGGCAGTAGAAAACAAAGTAAGACCGGGATAGGGGAAAGGAGGGAAGAAGAAGGGGGAAGAGAAAAAGACATAAATTTGTATGTATAAACATAAGGTGACTAAGATGACTATACTACTAATTCTATTAGTTCTTGGAAAAGAACAGTTAATATTCATATGATAAGATCAATTCTGCATGTCTATATCTGGTAATCTAAGCAACCCTTTTAAAGATAACAATATGCAATGTTACAATCATTGTTAAATTCCTATCATCTTGTTTTGAAAACCTATACTGCTATTGTTATGGAGTTGTTGTTGTTGTTTGTTTATCTCTTGCTTTCTATTTTTGTATGTCTTTTTTTCTCTTAAATATATATATAAATAAATAAATAAATAAAAAGAAAACAGATTAAGTAAGAAAGAATTCCTTTATGGTGAAGTTAAAAAGCTTCAGAGGCAAATATACCCTCATTCAATTTTGCTATTGAATTATGTTTTTAAATATACTCCTTGTAGACACCTTTTAAAATGTTGATTTTTAAAATTGCCTCTCCCATCTGTACTCCTTAGTTTTAAAACTTATCCATACTCAAGATAAACAAAAATAAAGCCAATAAAACCAGCATATATTATTTTGCTGGACCCCTGAATGAAAGAAGTACCTTTGTATTTTTTTAGTACCAGTGATCAAACTCCTGGCCTCGTGCACAGCATACAGGTGCTCGTGCCACTGAGCTACACCCCCAGTCCATGTTTTGTGTGCTTTGGTTTTAAGCCATACCTAATTTTTGAACACTATATTCAACTTCTGAGACTTTCTGAATTATCTACTTTATTTTCTCCCTTAAAGTATATTAATGTTATACATCCTAGACTTTCTTAGTGTTCGAAGCCACTAATGTTAATAGAAATATTACCCTTTATTGTGTACCATGAATTCTGTTTTTAAAAACATTTCCTAGCAAATAAGGGTGATACTTGAAATTTTGACTGAAAATATTTATTCAGAAGTAATGAACTGTTCAGTTAATTTGTCTATTATTCAAGTATGACATGTGTTATTATTCTATGAGTGTTTAAAATTCTTAATTTGTACAGCTTCAGTGGGTGGGGATGAGATATTTGCTAGAGTAAATTCAACATGGAGACCTAACAGGCCTCTGGCTATTGGTGGAGTGCTTGAGCCCCACCTGTGTTTGATGCTTGCTTGTACACCTCAGCTGCATCAGGACAGGTTGTGATCCACCCTCTATCTAATCAATGCCAACATCATACAGTGTGTGTTTACTCTGTGTCCAGCCTCAGTCTTGTAACGAGTTGTCATACCACAGGATTCTGTGGCATGGAAATGTGCTCACGAATATCATACCACACATTCTGGGATAGCAGCCCTTCCAAGACTGAGACTGGGTGGATGATGATTTATTTCTAAATTGCCCTTGACCATTATAGAGTTTTACAAGTGCTGTAGTAGAAAATTCATAAATATTTAATTTGAGTGACTTTAATGCAATGGCACACAACTGTGGTCATGTCCTCTTACTCAGCAATGAAAATGCCAGAAGGAACTGATACTGCAAATTATTCTACAGGGTATTATAAAACTAAGAACCATCAAAATAGCTCACAGATTGCCTGGTTCAGTAGTCACATCTGAGGGGAGACACTGCTGAGCATGTATAGCTCCTTGACCTCTTCTCTGTGATTTGGAGATGAGCTGCTGTGTTTCTGATTGGGCCCCTGTTCCAGTCCTAACTGTGGGATCCTAACAACCAACTGTAGCCCATGTGTAATTTGACCTTACTGTTAAACTATAGGAAAAGGGAATAAATTCTTAATGATTGGTTAGTCCATTTTGTTCTTGTCCTAGATCTGGTCTTTTAGTTGAAAATGCTAATGAAGTGGAAATTAGTAATGGTGTTTTGGTTGGTAAACCAGAATGAGAAGTTTTAGGCTTCTCCACTTTACAGAGATGGGCAATGAGTTGGAGGATTTTCTTTGTTTTTTTTTTTTTCTGTAATTTTTATTTTAAAGAGAATAAAACCAAGCAAAATAAAACAAAAAAAAAAATCAATCAAAGCAAAACTGTATAAGTGATAGAAGACTTCAAAACAAGATAATAGGAAATCAACAGTAGTTACCATAACACCTCTTTTTGTCTTCAAAATAGCTGCTCATAACTTCAGACATAGTAAAAATCAAATAGAATAGAATAGAACTAATAAAAACAAAACAATGAATGAAATAAAGGACTTCAAAACAACATAACAGTAAATTCAAAATGGTTACCATAATATATCTTTCTAGCTTTGAAATAGCTGCCTGTGCCTTTGGATATAATGAAATCAAATAAGACAAAACAGAATAAAACCCAGCCAAACAAAACAATGAAAGTGATACAGGTTTCAAAACAAGATCATAGGGAATATTGGCCCTAACAATGGCCCTAACAGTGGCCACCACCTTCAGAACAATATTCCCCCATAGATTCTATATTGTGTATTATCATCCTCTGAGTAGATGGTCAGACTACTGGCGAAACACTAAACACTACAAGCATTAAGTTGTATTTTACCTCAGTAGCTAGCGTCTCAACTTGTGTTTCTCTGGATGAGCCGGTCACTTATGGGGCAGGGACAAGGCAGGGGGAACTTGGCTCTTCTTTGTCTCCCAGCTCATGCGCCTGAAAGGGCTGGTGTCTGGATCTCCTCCCATTAACTGCACATGGTGCCAACTCAGAGGGAGGACTTTGCTTCTTGTTCTCCTCCGCAGTCTATGAATGGCCAGCAGAAAAAAAAACACGTTCAAGTTTTTCCAAGATTTCCAAGAAGATTCACTTGTTTCCCAGTGAAGATGGCCTCCATTCTCCTGTTTTTCCTGCTCCCCTGCTGGGATCCTTAATGTCACACCCAATGCCGTTCAGACAACAAGGAAAAGCTGAGACAAACAGCCACAGCACTGAAGAGTCAGTTTTTGGAAAGCTTATTTTATTACCTTGTTCTAATTTCTAACCATGGGCAACATTATTAACTCAGAAAACAGAAAGCTGGGCTTTTGCAAAATTGTCAGAAAGATCTTCAGAAAGGTAATTTCTCCTTCCTGTAAGGCTCTCCTCAGTTGTATGTCAGCTCTCTGTCATCTGTCTGGCTCCTTCAGTGCCTTCTGCTTCCTATGTGGGCTAGGACTGCTCAGATCCCCATTCTGTATCATAATGAAACATCTAACTTGGAAGTGCACCATTTTGAAACTGTCACCCTCTCTCCAATCTTCTCTTTAACCAAGTAGTGGTTAAAGAATATGCTGAGGTGGCCCTGTAATTTACATGTCCAAGATGTCCTGGCAGCTATATTTTGATGTCAGAGCTGATAGAGGCCACAGGCTGCAGCTGGAGAACACCCTGGGGGTGAACAGCTGGAAGGGCACCTTTATACTCTGGGAGGCTCCTGGGCAATCAACTGAGTGCACTGCCTGTGACTAGTAATAAAGGGAATTCTGGGGTAGCTTTGTTTATTTGCTAGGTCAATAATTTCAATGATTCTTTTCAAAGACTTCCTTCAGAGAGCAGAGGAGTAGTTGCACTCAGATGTGGAGTTAAAGGATCTTCATTGAGAAAAGCTGTGTTTTTCTTTTGCATGCTGGAAGCCACACACTGATCAAGAAGTACAACTCCCATTTTACATGGGGCATGGTGATTTGAACTGTGATGAAAACTCAGATCATATAGCTTTTCCAATTTTGTATGCCTGCTGAGATTTGAAACTATTCATTTCTAGGGAGATTAAAATTTTCTATTCAAGTCAACTGAAAGAGTATAGGATTATTTTATTCCTTTTTTTTAAATGGTTCTAAAGTAGCTTGCTGTGTGACCAAAGGGGAAAGCATTCACTGATTTTATAGGAAATAGTGAATACCAACTACTCTGGCTTCACCAAGTTACACGGCATTGCTTGTGCTGCACGGGTGACTCTGCCTCCACTGAATCTTCTCCATGAGCATTTCAGCATTTTTCAATACATTCATGACAGACACCACAACCAAAAACACTTCTGAGGCTCTGCAGATCCATGTTCTGCTTGGACACAAAAACCCCTTGGAGTATTAATGCAGGGGTCTACTCCCTTCTGTCCCACTCTCTCCCAGGTCTGCTCCCCTCCTGCACTTTTACTCTGTCTTCTATTCTGCCTAAAGGCCTTCATGTTAAAGTCACCCATGATCTCCAAGTTGCCTGGCACCAAGATCACTTTTTGTCCTAATTTCATTTATCCAGTGAACAACATTTGGGAGTCAACTGCTCTCTCCTTACAAGTATTTTTGTCTGTTGCCTGTAGACTGATGAGACACTAGCCTTACTTAGCTTTAGTCCTGATCTCTCCCGTGGGCTCTGAACTCCTGCATCTACCGCCTTCCCTGACAGCTCCCGGAACTTTAGATCTAATACGGCCAGGTGAAACTCTTGATTTGAGGTCCTTCTGTCACTGTACAGCTAATTCCATCCCTGGGGAATCCCAGCTTTGTGTGGTCTCCTTCTTTTGCCATTGTGGGAGGTTACTTTCCCCATGGCTTGTTCAAGCCCAAACCAAGTCCCTCTCTCCATTCCCTTTTTGCTGCCTTCCCCATGCAAATGCTGATACTTTCAAATCATAGTCTCAGTTTTTCTACAACTTTCCATCTTGCTGATCACACGTGGTCCACTGACATGTATTTCTTACCTAGATTAGAGCAACAGCCTCCTAACCAGTCCTCATGCCCAAACTTTCCCTCTTGCAGTATATGATTGCACCATGCTGCAGGAATCTTAAAAACACAAACTTGGGGCTGGGGATTTAGCTCAGCGGCATAAGCGCCTGCCTTGCAAGCAGGCAGTTGTGAGTTTGATCCCTGGTACCGATAAAAACGAAAAAGACAAAAAACAAAAACAAAAACAAAACCCACAAACTTTCCTACACCATTGCCAAGTGTTAAAGACCTCTGTCAGATCAAACCGTTCGTACAGCCATAGGTTCTAGCCCAAGATGCCACTGGTGCTTCATGTCTGTGACCTCAGCTACCAACATTCCTTCTCCTGCTGACATATTCTGACATAAGGATCTGTTGCCTGCTCCTTTATTACTGAAAGCTTCTTGTTAACTTAGGACTTTTGTTTCTACAGTTAGCTGGGCCAGGGTGCCCAAGCCCTTAAGTGGCTCACAGGATGGTTCTTTCCAGCTGTTTACTGATGCCTTTCTGACCAGTCCTCCCTTAGCTACCACTCAAGGACATCTTCATTGTACTTGTCACCTTCCTGTGATGGCATCTTGTTAACTTGTTTGTTTTATTTGTTTGTTGGTGGTCTTGACCATTTTCCTCCAAGAATAAACACCACCATGGAGATCTTGGGGTTTATTTGTTTGGTTGGTTGGTTATTGTTCTATATTTGTAGCCCAGAACAGTGCCCAGAATGTAGAACATGTTCTAAAAGTAGTTGCTTAGTAAGAAGTGAGTTCAGTAGGATAATGATAACCACTGATAACCACTGATAACCATGGGAAAACACATGATTTGTGCCTTGACAAGGAAGAAAGAGAGGTCCTCAAATGTATGTGGACTCTTAGAGTCACTTATCTTAGATGTTTCTTAATTTGTGCTGGGTTACAACCCAGTAAATCCATCATAAGTTGAAAATATCATTTTATGTACTAAACTACATAACAAACATCCTAGTTGAGCAATGCAAGATACTGTAGAGTATCAGGTGCTTCTCTTTCTACAGAGATTGAGTGACTTGCCCAGAACCACACAGTCACTGGTCCAGCTGTGTTGGTTGCTTATAGCCCAAGCCCAGTGCTGACTTGGATATGGGGACACAAGTATATAGTCAAATATCCTTCTGTATATTTTTCTCTGAAAGTGTTTTTTTTTGATGAGATTAATATTTAAATTAGGTCACTCTCTATACTGCGAGTGGACTGCATCTAATCTGTCGAAGGCCTTTAGAGAATATAGACTGACCTCTGAACAAGAAGTTTTTGTACTTGATTCCAATATGTGTAAAGGTATGGACAGCTATTTTGAGGAGAACAAGAGACATTATGGTAGCCACTGCTGATTTTCCTATTGTCTAGTTTTGAAGACCTGAAATGCTTTCATTCTTTTGTTTTGATCGGTTTTATATTGTTTTGTTTTGTTTGGATTCACTGCGTGTGAAGATATGGACAACTATTTTGGGGAGAACAGGAGACATTGTGGCAGCCACTACTGATTTCCTTTTGTCTTGTTTTTTTTGTTTGTTTGTTTTGTGGGGTTTTTTTGGTGCCAGGAATCCAACTCACAACCTCCTGCTTGCAGGGTAGGTGCTTGTGCTGCGAACTAAATCCCTGGCCCTGTTGTCTTATTTTGAAATCCCGTGTTGCTTACATTGTTTTGTTCTGATCTGCTTTGTTCTGTTTCACTTTTTAAATTCTGTTTAAAATAAAAAAAGAATTTCTGTGATTGGATGGCCTTTGGACTCAAGTACAACTCTTCCTGCCTAGACCAACAGCCAAGCTTGCCAAGCTTCTATCTGTCTGTCTGTCTGTATCTCTGATGTTTCTTTGGGGTGCCTTAACTAATATAATCTCTAAAGAAAAATAATATTTAGACTCAGGGCTAAAGGACTACAATGCATATATTTCGTCCACCCAGCCATGGTGATTCCCAGGTAAAATAGACAAAGAAGATGTGTTAGGAAGATAGATATAAAGATATGTGGAAGCTCAAACAAGAAGTGATCCTGTCAGTCTACTGGTGCATTAGTAATGATGGGACTAAGGCTCAGCCTATAAACTGGTCAAGTTCCCTACAGGAGAATTCCTGGGCCATCTGAGAGCTGATGGTTATCAGAGAGCAGTAATTTATGGTAGGACTGCAACTGGGTAAAAAATGTTACCAGTACTTTATATGATTTAAAATCCCAAATTACAAGTTGATGAAATCTGGCATTATGATGTCTTATTGTACCCCAGTCCATCTTGTGAAATCTCCTTCTTGCGACTCTAACATTCCCAGAAGTCCTGATCTTAGGATAGGCAGAAATAGGCTCTGATGAGATTTTGTCACTCACACAATATAGCCCTATGACAATGTGACCAACAGAAACAGTCTGATGAGATGTTGGAAGTGCTTAATCCAATTAGAATCTATAGTCTTCAATGTGCTATTATTTCCAAAAATGCTTTTAAATTGCCACACTTTTAATAGACAGATGAAAAACAGAGATATTTTATTAAATATTTATCTCATTAATAAACACTAGGTAATCATTGGTTTTTATTTTGAATTAACTTTTCCATCTGGGTTCAATGCACATTTCACAGACATTCTTTTCTCTTGATGTGAGGGGACTTAATTACAAAGCACAATTGGACTTCCACTCTGTATGAAAATGAAGCAAATGAAATTGCTTTTCTTCCCCCAATGGTTGTTGCTACAAAGGAGCACAATTGAATATGACAGTTCTTTTCGATCCAGGAATTGTTTTCCAATGAAGTTTGGGGATTAGATATAATTATATAGCAGCAAGTTTTCCATGACCATTTATGTTCAAGGACCTATTTTAAAAATGAAATGAAAGCCAAACTACAGAATAAATGATACCATGATAACCAATGTCCTTTACATTTCTGTCACATTAGTTTAACAGGAATAGCAGTGTGTCTGTGTATCAGAAATCTGTCTAATGAAGAAGTACAGCAAGGAGATAGACCAACCTGCTAATCTAGTCTGAAAGCTGTGTCTGCCGTCTTATACCGCCTTATCTACGTCCCAAATATTCGCTGTTCTCCCTTGCTATGGAGTTTTTGTCTTCTTTGCTCAATAGTCAGATAAGATAAAGTGAAAGATCAGGAAATGGCTTTTGGTAAATTGGAATTGTGTAGCCCCTGTGGCCGAATGGATCAACATCATCCTGTCCCACTGTGTGTCCCAGGCCTAGGCAGTTAGGCATGCAGATGGCTCCCCTCAAGAACTGAGGCCTGGGATGTCACCCACACCTTTGCAAGCAGAACATGCCACTGAGAGAGAGGAGGGAGAGAGAGGGTCAGCAACACAAAGACTGCAGAGTGAGCAGGGGGCGTGGCTTGGGCAGTGTCAAGCCATACCCCATTATGCAAAGCAATCAGCTACCTTTTTAGCTGGTCTCTGGGACTTGGCATTCAGCGCTTGCCTCTATTGGCTCTGCAGTACTAATGGTCTGTCATGGTCTTCAGCTCTAGCCTTTTGCACCTAAGTTGAACCCTTGATTTACGCAGCTCCCACCACCACCACCACCACCACCACCACCACCATCACCGTGATTTGCATTGTGTCAAGGTTCTGGGATCTGGCTTCTGACTCAGTATTCCTTACTTCATTACAACTGGTTTTCTAGCTCTGGAATTAGCTCTTCATTACAGGATAGGAGCCCAACTTATTTGCTTCTCAGCTCTTTCTCAACTCCTTCCACTGTGTCTACATCCTCCCTTAATTTCACCCCAGGGTTCGAGGTCAGATCCTTTGGAACAAAGACTCCTGTATGCTTGATTTATGATTTGTCTCTGTTTCCCATCATCCTGGCTGGAAGCCAGAGCTTCTTGAATCTCAGCTGGGCCTCAATGTTCTCTTCAAGGACTCCATGCCCTAACCCCAAAGACAACTGGGTGGCTTTGACCTGGCTTCGATTTCATTCTAGTAAGTGAACCAATCTCTAGCTAAGCTGGTATGTAGCTCCAGCTCTGACAAATGTCCCTAGAGAAGCATTTCAGGAAAGAATTTTATCTGATCACTACAAGCAATGATCAAAGACAACTAATTCCACTGTTTGTTACAACATCAGTGAAAGAAGTCAAGAATATAGTCTCAGAAGGAGCATAAAGTATGCAATAAAGGCCAATACATAATTAATGAATATCATGTCTCTAACACAGTGCTCTTCAAAACCAAGCACACAATGTGTAATTATTTCTCATATCATCATAAAATAGGGAGTAGGCAGACGCTGGTTGCCGCTTATATAAAGGAGACAGGAAAAGAGCCAAACAAGTTTTCCAGTGGAACCCACCATAGAAAGGAGAATGAGACCCAAGAATCTTGAAACCCAATTGTAACGCAGTTAAAATGTCAGTATAAATCTCCCTTTCAGGTTTTCACTAACCTAGACAATCAGTTGGTGGATCTATTTTACAGTTTATGGTGCTGAGAATCCCAGCACTATCACAAGTTCAAACCAGTTTACGAGTCATACAAGAGAACCAGTCTAGTTACTTTACAAATGTTGATGTGGCTCAATGGGCAAGAACACAGAAACAGTGTTGCCTGTGCTGCCATCACTTACCTCATAGCTCTTTGGAAGGATCAAGCTAGTAGGTAGGTAGACTACTAATGACCTATTAATATGTGGGGGGGGTATGGTAATCAATTGCTCTTGCAGTTATATCCATTCATATTTTATTTTCACTCCAAATTGAAGTGAGTTACCCATTAGGTCACCCTTGTTATATATAGACCATTGACTTGAAAGATCTATTTTTTAAAAAGTCAAATGTTTCTGCAAAGTGAGATAAGCTGAATATACTTAACAGAATGGTTGCTGTAAATTCTCAAAGCAATGAGATTTTCTGAAGGAATCATAGACTCAAATGTCTCTACATGATAATAAGAATGTGGTGTCAGTCTCAGACAACAGGAAAAGCCTTATTTAAAAAACAGGGGCTAAACGTAGCATTTTGCAGTGATGCCAGTTCATGAGGAACTGATGAATTAGGTCAAATGTACTAATTACTCCTTTATATTGTCATATCAAGGCCTTGCTTCTCTCTCACTTTCATAAAGACTTAAGTAATGTACACATTAAATTGCACTAAATACTCTGAATTTCTTTCATCTTTCTATTTTAAAAGACCTTAAAATTGATTTTATGTGGAGGTGAGTTAATGGAATCAGTTCCTTTTTGTTTTGATGATCCTAGCTATTATAGCATCTCCTCTGCAATCAGTGAGCTATATTTGTGCCTATTTATATAACTTACGTTCTGGGGAATTTGGGCTTTAATTTGTTCTTTTTTCTCCATTAGAGTGAAAGTTCCTTAAGTGTCAGAACCATATTTCTGTTTAACCTAGTAATCAAACATATCTATTAAGTGCTTAATTGTACCCAATGCTGAGCTAGGCAAGTATAAGAGACTTTGAGGTTCAGGCTTGCCTCTCATTCTTGCAATTTCAAGGGGAGCTTATTATCAGTAAAATGTGCCATTGCACTGTCTCTATCAAATATTGCCGTGTAAGATCTGTTCAAAGTGCTTTGAATCTGTTACTGAATTGAGTCTTTTTCAAAAGCCCTTTATGTGCTTCATATCATTCTGCCCATTTTACAGACGGGAAACAGAGAGTTAATGCCTTGGCATGGTGATATAAGCTGTAAATGCAGACTTAGGATGAGAACCATGCTCTGTGCCTCACAGTGTGTCCTCTATAGACTATACTGAGCACACAGTGGGTCTTCCGTGACTGCAGCACCTCGAAATTCTGTCACAGACTTCCTCTTTCCCCCATATAGATAATTTCCATCGGATCTGTTTTTAACTCATGTAATCATACTGGGAATCCAGGGATAATCAGGCTCCCGGAGCTGGTCTCCTCCTGCCCCTAAACCTCAGACAGAGTAGGAAATTTAAAAAAATATCAATTGTGCAGTGCTGAGAAGAGAAAGAAAAGTTAGCGGTTTCCTGGATGAAACAGAACAGGTGCAATGGGGCTTATGGAGAAATGAGATCGGAGGGAACGGCAGCACGAGACATGTCTGAGAGATGCTCAAATGAAAGAGGCAGGAATATTAGTGAGACTATGAGATACTGGGGTAGCATAATTTATAAACTTGTTCTAATTTTTTAAATATATAACTTCCTAAAACAAAAATAGAGGCTAAATATTGTCTTCAAACATCCATAAAGCATTCAGAAAAATAAAACAATTTGTGCTGAAAATACAATCTCCAGGGATGCCAATCAAAGGAGATCTTAGTGGTCACCTTTGTGCAACGAAGGACAGGGAAAAAATAAAAGACCTTTTGGAAATGGGGTTACTCAGGTTTGAATTTATCCCCCGAAGTTCAAGTGTTGAAAGCGTAATTCTGAATGCAGCCGTGCTGGGAGGCGCAGCCTAACAAGAAGTGACTGGGCTGTGAGGTCTCTTCATACCTGTCTAGCTCGGCACGGGGTACAAGTAGCTCCTAACAGACATGTCTGATTATTAGACATGTTTCTTACACTTGAGAAATTCTCACTCTCAGGAGAAAAAAGAACCCACGAAAACCCAAATTCCTAACAACACAAGTTGCGTAAACAGGCACAAATATACCTCACTGATTGCAGGCGGAGGAGTTGCTGCAGCAGTTAGGCTTACCTAGTTTTGATTCCTAACACAGATTGTGATTCCTGTTTTTCAGATGCTGAAGCAAAGGCCTAACTTATCCAGGTTCTCAAATGGCAAGTGGCAGAGACAAGATCTGGACTCACCTATTCTAAAGAGAAACTGAAGAGTCTATGAAGGTAAGTAAGGAAGCTTATATTTGTTGAGTGTCTACTATGTGTTGAGAACTATGCTTTAAGATTTCTACTTTATTTTATCCTCACAATCCTTTGCAATAATTTTTATACTCTACACCAATAAGGACACTAGGTGGGAATCTCTCCGAAGTTGCACATCCAGTAAGTAGAGGGATCAGGATTTGAACTCAGATCTTAGATCAAAACTCATGCTCCGGGTTCTCAGATGGCAAGTGGCCATTTTCATTCTGTCCCTGGTCTGACCTCATAGTTTTAATTTAATGATTACCTAAGTATGGACAAGTTAATTTTTCAATGTAATTTACATCTGAAATGGATCTTTTTTTTCAGGGAAGATGGTGCTTTTGCAATTTGCAAGTGTTACTTTATGAAACTAAATAAGCTAAAGCACTATTTGAGAAAGCGAACTGCTATTGATTGCTTAATAGCTGCTGCATAAATCACCGTGGGACACAAATCATCCATTGTTCTTCCAGGAGCAGGAGCCCAATATCTGGAAGGAACTGAACAAATAACAACACAATGTATATTGGAATCTAGCAGGAAAGACCCACAATAAAGGTGGTTTATAAATATTTCAGAGGCTCAGTAGCTATTTGCCCTATAGTTCTAGTTTTTATAAACATTGTAATCAGTTGTTTTAAAAGAGACTAGGTGAGAATCACATTTTTATAGGTAACTATAATATTATAAAAGTACAAATCATTTGGATTAATTTTAAGTGAACCACAGTCTAAAAGATATCAATTTATTGATTTGAGAAATAGGTTTGGAGACAGAGGCAATTCTTTGATACCTTCGTACAGCAAAATGAATAGCTTTAATTATTGTGTGTGTCACCCACTCTGTGCATGCTACAAATTTTCCAACTGTAAATTTATAAGCTACTTAGTGCTCCATATTTTAAAAGTGCACAGAAACTGGGGTCAATTTCTATCCACACAGGAAACTTGCTCTGAAAAAATAAACTTCACACTCCTATTTGTAAGAGGGGAATAAAAACACTTGAGGAATTTATATTACAATATATTACTGGGTTAACTCAATCATTCCTTTACTAATTCACAAGTTCAAGGAGCATTTATGGAATAGCTGCATGATGCCATTGGTTGGTTATCTTGGGGCAGGAGAAGAAGTATAAGTAAGTTGGAGGTAGTATAATTTATGGATTAGTAGTCTTTTTTAAAACTTTGGGTATAGTTCACATACAATAAACAGTACATGCTTAAATTTTTCTATCTCTACACTCACGAATTTGTCAGAATTCAGATAGTAACATATATGTGATCCCCAAAATTTTCCTTGTTCCCCTTGAGAAACCTCTTCTCCTGCCTTTACCACTTATTACCCTCCCAGCTCCCTCGGCCATTACTGACCTTTGTCTGTCATTATAGATTACAATGCATTTTGTATAATTACCTGTAACTAGAACTATATGGTATTGAATCTGACTCTTTTTTTTTTAGACAAGATCTCTATGTAATCCAGACTGCCCTTGAACTCTCTAAGTAGCCCAGGCTGGCACTGAAGTCATAACCCTCTTCCCTCAGCTTCCTGAGTGTGACAGTTACAGGTATGGATTGCCAGGTCTGGGTTCTTTAACTCAGCAAATAACTTTAAAATTCAGTCATATCATTTCATGTATCAATAATTCTGAGTAGTATTTCACGGTGAAGTTTTATCATAACTCATTTGTCCATTCACCAGATAGGCACTTGTGTTTCCAGTTTGGGCCTAAAACAAATGAAGCTAGGGTGAATATTTTTGTACAAGACTCTGTGTGCATTTAAGTTTCCATTTTTCTGACCAAACACCTAGCAATATAATGACTGATTCACATGGTAAGCATATGTTTAACTTTGTAAGAAACTGAGCTGTTTCCAAACTTTATGTAAGTGTACCTAAATACATCCTGAATCATTCTCACCAGCAGTAGGATTCCAGTTGCTCCTCATTCTGCCCTTCTAGGTTAGCCTTGTACATCGGAGCCACCTGTCATTTGCAAATATCTCTCTAAGTCTGTATCTCATCTTCCTACTCTGTGAACAATGTCTTTTTGAAAAGCAGAGAGATAATATAGTTGGATCTTGTTTTCTTTGTCTAGGTCTTGTCAATCACTGTCTGCTAAATTGTTCAATTCACTTAAAATAATTACTGATGTGTATACTGCAATTTTACTCTTTGTTTTCTATATCACTCATAGATTTTTTTGTTGTTCTTGTGTTCTGCTTTTACTGCATTCTTTTGCATTAAATAAATATTTCTTGGCATACACCCTTTTTCCTTGTGCAATCGTCATTTACTTTTTAACTCTACATGCTACAAACCCAACAGTACAGTTTAATAATTACTACTTTTAAAATTCTCTTGTCTTTTAAAGAAGGTAAGGAAAGATAGAGGAAAACTATTTATAGACTTCTGTATGAGCCCATGTATTTATCCTGTGGTGTACATTTGTTCTGTCATATGTTGTGTTGTAAGATTGAGAATATATCTTTAGAATTGTTGTTTATGCAATTGTCTTTTAAAGCAGTTAACAGAGGAAACATAAAAACATATCTATATTGTTCTTTATAATTACTTGTGTAATTACCTTTACTAATTCTCTTGTGAAGATTTGATGTACGTTTTAGTTTCCATAGAATTTTCTTAGGGACTTTCAGGGAAGAGCGGTGATAAAAAAAGAAAGGAAAAGTATTTTTTCAGGCAAGAAATAAAGAGGTTTACCTGGAGGCAGGTATTCTGGCAAGTGGAGTAAATGAAATAAAGGGAAACTCATGACTAAATGGGAGGAAATCCAAGTGGGTAGGCTGGAAAATGAGGCTGATATTTTCCTAGAACTGTGCAGGAAAGCACTGCTTCAGGAGGATCATTCAAGTCTCAGTTAGACCACTTAGGGATAAATTAGAAGCACGGGGGTGGGCAGAGGCCTTGTGAGTAGTCATGTGTGACCTTGAATAAGGACAGGAAAATGGCAGTACTTGGACTCTTGGTAGGTGCTGGGGTCCGTGATGCTACCAGTGTTAAAGTTAATTGTAAAGATTTAAATGCAAAGACCTTAGATTAAGATGGAGACTGAGCCTTTCCTCTAAGAGAGACCCAACTTAAATATCACACTATTGATTCTAAACCAGTTTTTCTCTGTGCCTTTTCTTAATCCACTGATAGGAAGACAGTGATGCCAACCAGCTCTTGTGCTATAACAGACTTGATTTTCAAGTGAACAACTCAAATCTAGCATCTTTGAAAAATCTGAAATGTTCCACTTTCCCTGCCAAGTCAAGGCATCACGTTATAAAAACCAACATTTTCAGAAAATCTTTTTAGTTTTCCCATCAGGACAAAGATTTCTGAAAAGACAGAGGCAAGCTTCTTTACACATCGTATAAAGGGAACTACTCTTGAGGGACGGTTGCAAATGAACTAACGGAAACTGCAGCCAAATGAAATTCGACAAACAACTGTCATATTCCAAATGGTCAATCAAAAGCTGGAACAACTTGGATGTAACAGAAGCCTATTATGATGAAAATAATGATCTCAGGACAAGGGACACTTAATGATTTGCAATTTAAGTACACAATAAATATTCATCTATGACCATTGGGTGACTTTCAGGATCTGACCATTTTGTATGGCTGAGAGTGTTACCTGGAACAGTGGGGGACACTTAGAGTGAAAAGGGACACAAATAATTCATCTTCAATTTTAATTTCACTACCACTACAGAATACAGTGGTACCCTGCAAATGTGAATGATACACTGAGAGTATCTCTTTTACATTTCAGGGTATCTCATGGTTCTCTTACTGGAATTGTTCACAAAGCAACCTATTATATGGTGAGCAGTACCCTCTGGGCACCATTGAAATTAATATGAAAGGAACAATCAGGAATGCCAAGTGCATAACAACGAAGGTAGGTGGTGGAAGACAGATAAGCAGCCTAGGAGGTTTAAGTTTCTGAGTCTGAAGCTGCAGAAAGATGTGTTATACAATTTACATTACAACCAGTCACAATTTTAGCATGAGTAATGAAAAGCTCATATAGTTTAAGTATTGAATCCGTAAAAAAACACAAAAAGCTGTGCAGCACAGGGGAGTTGAATGATGGCTAAATAGACAAAGAAGATAATGAGAGAGCAGGAGGAGAAAGCTGGACTTGCTTTCACAAAATTCTTCTGCTTTTGGCAACTTCACCTGCACAGTGCTCATGGCAAAGTCTCTATCGTTGGATTATTTTAAAATCAGAGTTTATGAACCTTAGCACCACTGACATTTTGAGCCAGATAATTCTTTGTTGTGGGAATCATCTTGGGTACAGTGTTTAGACGCAAACTGAGTCTCAACCTTCTTAATGTCTGCAACACCTGCTCCTCCTTGACTGATGATCAAACATGCCTCTAGACTTTGCCAAATGTCCTCTGGATGGCAAAACTGACATGCTCTAAGAACCATTATCATAACAGAAAGCAACAATGCAAACTATTCCACCTTGTAATCATATATACCTAAATCTGTAAAGAACATTACTTATGCTAAAATATTAATTTGGCTCAAAAAGTCAGATTAATCTAGGAGTAAACTAAACAGAATTTTTTTAAAAAATCAGCTTACATGGTGTCTTAGTTACTCTTCTCATTGCTAAAACAAGATGTCCAAGACCTATAAGTTAAAAGAGGAAAAGTTTATTTGGCTCACAGTTTGTAGAGGTTTTAGTCTATAACCGGCTGGCTCTAAGCAGAGTGACATGATAGACACGTATCACAAAGAACAAACAGTTCTTGGAAAGCAGAAGACAGAAAAAGCAACCAGCAACTGAATGCTATGGCTTGTGTCTAGATGTCCTCCAAAATCTCATGGGGTCATAAGCAAGGCTTTTCAGAGGTGGCGGGATCCAGAGTCTGTGACTCTAGGATTGATTTGTGGCGCAGTGCTAGGTTTAAGGGCACTAGGATTAAGGATGTGAGTGCTATCTGCCCTAAGAATGGGTAGCCTAGGTAAGATATAGGGAACGAAAAGAGGTTTGTCAAGTTGTCTCTGGTTTGCTAGCTTTTGATGTCTTCTGCCTGCCATGAACAGTTTCTCTTCTACGATGCCCCTCTCCTTGGAGTCAGTCAACTTAAGAACTAAAATGTCTACAAATTGTGAGCTGAATAAACCTTTCCTCCCTGAATTTGTGGGTGTTGGGTATCCTGACTCAGCAATGAGAAAAGTAACTAAGATGCATGGGTTCTAGAAAATCTCTTTGATGATTTCTCCCTCAATCTATTTTAAAACAACCAAAAATGTGATTGGGCTCCTATGCATTTGTGTGGTGAGCAATGTTCTGTGACAGAATAAAAACCACAGACTGACATCTTCCTGAGATTTAGGGACAAAATAGTAGTCCAACACTTTTTCCACTTGAGGATGTGTGAAAAGAAAGCCAGCTGTATTTTGTAATGAGAGAGATGGTGAAGGAGAGTGAGAGAGGGAGGCAGACCTGCAGGAGGGTAACAGCAAGATCTGGCTTGTGGTCAGTAGAGTATCAGAGGCCTGAAGGCGCCATTTTGATTCCTCCCTGGTAAGTTACTCTTTAAAATTACATGTCAGCTGCATGGTGATTGCTGCAATTTCTACGGTGTCTTTCCCTAATTTAGAAATAAGACTAGATTATTAACTCCACATGGGCAGGAATGATGTCTTGTCAGCTCTGCTCACTTTTGTATTCATAACCCCAACCCAGTGCCTGCTCTGTCACAATCATCCAGCAAATGCTTCTTGAATGAATGAGGACATAAATGCCAGCTTTCAAGAAAGTAGATTCCAATGTTAACGCCTGAACAAGATCTTCTCTTATTTCTTTATGCTTACTGCAGCTAGCTATGGGCTTGGTGCATAGTAGATGATCAATGAATGTTTGTGGAACTCATCTGTGCGTGAGGATTGTGTTTACACTGTTCATGCATTACTTGAATCTTTTGCTCAGAACGGAATACTTCATTCAGGTAACCCTGCTTATCTGTCCTGTTGTGTCTTGTGCAACAGAGGGGCAGCGTGCTACCATAAAGACGCAAATTAAGACATCTGTGTAGAAAGATGTCAGTGCACACTCTGCTGAAGGATACAGCTACTCTGTTTGACAGAGGAAAATGGACACAGATGTGGTTTCTCAACATCACAGTTGAGGAACATTACTAGAGGATTTCTAAAGTGGCACAACAGCCACCTATATGCATGCAGGATGTGACACTGGGGGCCACACTGCAGTCTAGGCAAAGGCTGTGCAAATTAAATCATCTGAGCCATCGAGGAGTTTATCCTCATCTTAAATGACATTATCTCTCATGTTGAAACTTTAACAACTCATCTAAAATGAAAAATCAAAAGTGTGCCAAAAAGCAGAGCTGTTGGAAGAATAATGATGTGACTCCTGGGGAAGGCGCCTGAGTTTCTCTCTAAGAACTGAAGGCCCAACCAGAGGTAGGGGGGGATTCATGTTAAGCTGGTGGGATGACAGTGCCCAGAAGCTACTGTGAATGGTAATGACAGGCAATCAAATACCTCTTTAAAAATCCAGAGGAAAGTCAAGACAGTAGACTGTAGCCAGGCTGCAAAATCCAAGCGTTAGTAGATTAGCATAGGCAGAGCGAGAAAACACAACTAAAAATTATTCAATCATACCAAATGCTTGCAGGGAAACTAGGCCAAGAAAGCAATCAAAATCAAATAGAAACAAGGTGTGTTTATATAATTCAGTGGTTCAGAAAACTGAGAAATACATTGCAAAGAAGTTTTAGAGGTTTCTAGCCCCAATTTAAGCAGAAAAATAATGAAATCTTCATTAACATGAAGAGAGACATAGCTTTTTTCTATTCCTACTCCCTCAACCATCCTTATCAGGAATTTGTAAGAAATCCAGGACATGATCATAAAATACAACACACTTAAGCAATTTGCTTTAAGTTTGATTATACAACATATGTGCAGACCTCTTGAATTAATTGCATTAAACGTTTTCTGTTATAGAAAAAAGATTCATGACTCATGGAAGTCATAAATGAAACATTGCATACAAGTAATTACCTCAAATTGTATTCTTGGTTCTTTGAAGATAAATTAGCTAACAATGAGAATTTGATAGCTAATGTTACAATTAGTTACAGGTATGGCACAGTGACCTATATAACTTAATATTTTTTTAAAAATCTGAAATTTACACAGGTTAATAGCATAAAAGATTCTTCACTGTAACTCATGGCAGAAATGCACGCCTATAAATGTACTAGCATGGCCTTCTTATAATAATTGCTTAACTCTTCATAAAGAAGTAGAATTATTCATGTTAATTCTTTGGCTATGTTAGGAAAGGCTCAGATTAACATTCTCTGAACACTTCTGTATCCTACTCACATGTGATTCCCCCATTCTATCTTTTCTTTGGTTCTGCATAGTTAGACCACAAAGGAGGGAATGGTGGGGTGGTGGTGATGGTGTGGCTTCCCCAAGGAAAAGCTTCATTCCCCCATTATCATCAGGCAAGAGCTGGATTGTGTCTATGTGAGATCCTTTCAAAGTGCTCTTGGTGATTCAGTTAGTAGGACTGCTCTGTGGAATACATCCTAACTTCCTTCCCTTCCTTCCCTTCCTTCCCTTCCTTCCCTTCCTTCCTTCCTTCCCTTCCTTCCCTTCCTTCCCTTCCTTCCCTTCCTTCCCTTCCTTCCCTTCCTTCCCTTCCTTCCCTTCCTTCCCTTCCCTTCCCTTTCCTTCCTTCCTTCCTTCCTTCCTTCCTTCCTTCCTTCCTTCCTGGTACGAGGGATTGAACACAGGGCCTCTGCACTGAGGTATATTCCCAGCAACCCTCTCTACCTTTTGTTTTGAGTGAGATAGAGAATCTCAATAAACTATTAAATTGGACTGGGTTTGACCCTGTGATCTCAACTGCTTCAGCCTTCTAGAGTGCTGACATTATAGGTGCATGCTACCACGTTTTTGTAATGGATGGGCCTAAGATAGAGCCAGGAAATATAAAGAGAATAGTCTGCGAGATTAAGAGCTAATTTAAACAGCTAGTTAAGCTTAAAAATATAAGAAAAAGAAGAATCCATATAAACAAACAATAAAAGTTAAATTAAGAGGAGAAATAAGGACCGTTCCTGTGAGTGAGAAGGTATGCTAAGTTAGTTGCAATGTTTCCATCTGGTAAGTCTTCTTCTGGGGAAACAGCTCTCCCGCAATCTCTAGGAATCCTACAGATCTTTATAGAGTTTGAAGCCAGCTGACCTCCAAGTCTAGGAAGAAGAAATGGTCCCGGCTAGCCACCCAGCACACAGGATGAACTAAGGTCAATCCAAGCCTCTAGTTTCTGGGTTCTCAAAATGAGCCGATCACAAGGTCTGAGCTACAGTAGTCATACTGCTTAATGTGAGATAAAACCATAAGGCATGAGAGATGGAGAGGGAAACAATGTTATCAGCATCATTTTAATTATACCCTAAAGTCAAATGTATACCTGAAAATGAACTTTTTTTAAAAACAAAATCAGCTAAACTGTATTTACTATTTCAATTTTATTTATTTTCTTCAAATGTTAATTTTCTGATCCCAAAACTCTATCCAGGATTCCATATTATATTTGGTCACCAGATCTCAAGTCTCCCAGAATTTTGGTGGTTTCTCAAATTTTCCTTGTGTTTTGTTGACTGACAATTTTGAGGAGTGGAAGCCAGGTATTTTGTTGAATATCCTTCAATTTTGGTTTGTCTAGCCCTTTGCTCTGGGTCAGGTGGGACCTGTGGATTTTTGGGAGATCACAGAGCTTAAGTGCTATTTTTACCTTACTTCGTATTGAGAGAATATGATTTATTGTTGATGCTATGGACACCTTTCAATTGAAGACTCCCAGGGACACACCTATATATAAATACATTGAGTCTTACTCCTTGTGGTAAGAGAGTGTTATGGTTTGTGTCTAGGTGTCCCCTCAAAGCCTCATGTGGTCATAGGTGGGACTTTTTCCAGAGGTGGCTGGATCTAGAGTGTGTGTTTGATTTGAAGTGCAATGCTAGTATAAAGGTGCTAGGATTATAGGTGTGAAGCTATGGCCTTAAGGAGTGGGTGGTGACCTGCACACAAGATAAAGGAAAGAAATAGGCTTGCTCTTAGTTACTTGTAGTTGGTTACTCCACCTGCCAAGAACTGTTTCTCTTCCATGATGACTTTCTGCTCTGGCATCCTGCCATGGAGCCAGCCACTTATGGACTGAAACCTCTACAAACTGTAAACTAAATAAAGCTTTCCTCCTTTAACTTTTGGAGTCAGGTATTTTGTCTTAGCCATAAAAAAGTAACTAAGACAGGGAGAATACCATGGAGAAGTGGAGTATTTCAAGAAGAGAATGTTAGAATGTCTGATAGGACTTAGGTTTGGGTTGGGATTTGGGAACAGGTCTAAAGAATCAGAAATTCCCATTAGGTTGTATGTGGTCAGAAAGCAAGGCAATTCTATAATTGAGTGTCTTCATAAATCTTAATTGAGAGCTGAGGCCCATATAAGTGTGCTACCTCCTATAAAAATCAAAATTTTATTGAAAATCTAGCATCAAAGTAAGACATTAAGGTTTTTGTATTAATCTATTTTCCATTATTATAGCAAGTTACCAGAGGCTGGATAATTTATGAAGAAAAAGGCTTTACTTAACTCCCAGTTCAGGAGACTGAAAGTTCAAAAAGCAAGACTCAGGCTCTGGTGAGCGTCCCCTGTCTGTACCACCTCAAGCTGGGTGTATTATGACAGGGGCGTGTGCAAAAGGGAGAGATCATTTTGTGATACAGGAAGCCAGTGATGGAAAGGGCCAAGGTTTGGTCTGTTAAACAAATCATTGCCCCGTAATTGAAGGCCCACAAAACTACTTAATCCTTTTGAGCGACAATACCACCAGTGACCAATTCGCCTCCCACTGTTTCCTACCACTTTCCAAATCACCACACTGGGACCACATATTCAATACTATGAACCCTTAGAGGATACATTCAAATCATATGAGCTATATATTTTACAAAATCAAACATCATTATCCTGCTAGATTAAGTAGAATTACTGAGCTACTAAGTCTTTCTGGAAAAGAAAAAATGCAAAGGCAGGAAATTGTGTGGGTGATTAGTGTTGCTTTCTTGTAAATAAGCATTCTTTTTTTTTTTTTTTTTTTTTTGAGTCTGGCCTTTCCTCCTGTTGGCTGGCACAACTGTATTGAACAACCTACACAAAGAACTACTGCCTCAGCATGACTGGAAATCATGCTAATCTTATAGCAACCTGGATATCTTATATTTATAAAATTAGAATTTGGATTTTGAAGTGGTTGTTTCTTTTTTCCTTGCCTCTTCCAAGAATGGATATAGTATATCTCTAGCCAAAGGCAGACTGATCCTTATTTATACCAGTCTACTGCATGTAGATGCTATAACTATCAGAATCTTTTTTTTTTAAGTTTTTTTTTTTTTTTTGGTCTTTTTTTTTTGTTTTTATCGGTACCAGGGATCAAACTCACGACTGCCTGCTTGCAAGGCAGGCGCTTATGCCACTGAGCTAAATCCCTAGCCCCAACTATCAGAATCTTAATGATAGGAAGGGGACAAGCTCAGAGAGAAAGCTGTAGTTGGTAAAGAAGTAGTGGTCACTCCTTTGCCTGGCTCACAGTGGAGATTCGGTATTTTCTGGGTGACAGAATGATTTTGTTATTGTCTGTAATTATACAAAATTGAGAAGTGCTTTATTTCATTTTATCATCATCTCAGAGTAACTTGTGGTTGGTTTTCTGTAAACGTGTGTCCTCTTGGAAAATTACGTGGTTTGGCTGTGAATGCCAGACTAGCTTCTGAATGTCAGGGGCATTTTCTTTCTCAGTGCTCACCTCGGTCCTACATCTGCCAATATCCTCCCTAGGAGAGGTTCTTTCCCCCTTTTCCCATATGCCACTCTTTGGAAAGAAGTCATAGAGGGTAACTATGCTTAGGGGTGGGAGTTATGTTCCACCTCTTCAAAGAGTCACCCCCAAAATGGGGTCTTTCTCATGCAAGTTGCCTTGAGCTGGGTTTGGGGAACTCAAAACAGTTCTGATGAGTGTTTTTAGTCTTGGAGTTCTTTTTGTTGGAGCTGTTGCCTCTGTTGAGTATGGGCTTCCTCTCTGCATTCCTGCTCCCGTAGGTCTGGTTTTAGCCCTGCCCTTGCTAGATTGTCAAGTGATCCTTATGTCTGACCTCAGTACCTGCCATATCTGCTGGTGGAAGGGTTAGCTTTTCTCCATGGTTCTGGTGACCTAGGTCTGTCCTCCATTACCAGAAGAGACCTCATCTCCCTGTACCACTCATATGGTTGCAGGTGAGGGAGCTTTATTGAGAGAGCTACCCAGGGAGGGTTAGCTCCATTCTGAGACTATTGAAAGAGAGACCTTGGGATCCTTCCTCTGGAAAGGACAGTGACCTAAGTTAGAAAAGGAAGGACAGTAAACTGAGGGTGGAAATTGGGAATTCCTCACAAGGTACTACTTTCCTTGACTTGCAAGGAGATGAAACTGGATTTCCAAGTTCCAGAAATGAGTGGCACCTTGTCACCCAATTTTTCTGGCTTCCCATCACTCTCTTCCCTATTCAGTTGAGTCATAATCACGCTCTATCTTTCTACTTCCACTTGAAATTCAGAGCTTGAGGGGAAGGTTCAAATGTCTATACCAGGCAGAGTGCAAAGTGGAAGAGATTGTTCCCTTTTGCCTTTAAGTCAGATGGATAGCAGCTTTTGCAGCTAAATGATGGCTGGATTCAGTGTTTTTGTCTGATCCTTCAAATATGAGTGCTGCCTGGCACTCCAAAGATAATGGTATGACTGGGCAAATTACTTAACCTTCTAATGTCTTCATCTATTAGGACAAAATATATAAAATCATCTCTTCACACATTTTAAGGGATGAGACAACAACTTCACACTAACAGTACCCAACCCAGCAGACCCACTGCCTGGAGACTACAGCAAGAGATTGAGGCCAAAACCCATAATTCAAAGCACAGCTCTTAATGTGCATTGACTACTGTGTCTGTCTTCCTCTTACTAATGAAAAACAGACTGTGTTAGTTGGATTTTTTGTTGTTGTGACAAAATACCTGGGAATAACAACCTCAAAGAAAATAAAAGCTTGTTTGCGTTCATGGTATCACAGATTTCAGTTCACAGTTCACTGGATCCACTGCTTCAAGACTAAGGTGGGATGGAAACCTTATGGCAGCAAGAGTATGTGGCGGTGAGGTAGCAAAGGGAGAGAGATAATAAGGAAGGGGCCAGGAACAAGAAATACCTTTCCAGCGCATGTTCTCAATGACCTGCTTCCTCCAGCTAGGACCCACCTCCTACAGTTCCCACCACCTCCCAACTGTTCACTCAAGTATGATCCCATCAATGGGTTAACTTATTGATGTGCTCAGAGCCTTGTGACCAATCATTTCCCAAAGCCTCACCTCTGTACTCTGCTGCACTGGGAGCCAACCCTTCAATGCATGAGCCTTTTAGAGGACATTCCAGATCCAAATCATGTCACAGACTAAGGAAAAAAATACATGCAGATCAGTGAATTGGGTTTGAGAGCTTTCCAGACACTGTGTTGGGGAAGGGGTTCTTCCCATCAACTAAGAACCAGCTTTAGCCCTACATGTCAACTAGGACACAAGTGTACCTGAGGGAGCCAAGGTATCTACTTAGCTCTAGATAAGAACTAAGATCCTACCTGAGCAGGAAAGTAAGTACCTGTCCGTGTGTCTGTCTGGAAATACAATGTGTCACTGAGGGCATGAGAGCACCTGCTGATGGATGGAGCAGCAATTCTCTGCTTCTGGTTGGCATGATTTGAAGAAATAGGTTGCTCTTTAAAAGAAAGAGGAAAAAACAGGAGCTTTTGTTCAGTGCTACAAAAAATAGAGTCCTTTCACTTTGGTAGCCAGTTTCTGTATAACACTAGCATTCTTCTGTGCAAGAAAATCAATAAAGACAATAAATAAATGGCAATCCCATTGAGGGCTGCTTACTAAGTGATTAAATGTTTCAAACCCCAAAGACTTGCATGCTTCAGGGAGACAAATCTGAATGAACATATGTAAATGGAATCAATGCTCAAATAATTTTCTAGCTTCTTAGCACAAATGTGCAATTATTAATACCTCCATAATTTATGTTTGCATATTTATCCTCATTTTCCTCGGCATAAAACCTTTAATCTACTTTTCCAACATAATTTGACAGTAGACATAAGAATCGTTTTTAATTGTCTTATGCTTTTTGCAAAGAAGAGAAAGGGGCCCAAAAACCCCAAAAGACTTTCAGGGACAGTTGTTCCAAGTGAGAGACCATCTCTAAAGTCCCCACTGTGCTGACCAGAAAGAAAAGCAGTCTTTCTAACACAGTACTGAATTTTGTACAAAATATCAAATTCAATTGCAAAGGTGACCACTGGAGGTTGGACTGCTCTCTGAGGTCAAGACCCCAGAGTTCAGACCTGTCCTGTCAGATGGTGCAGCAAGACCAATGGACCTCAGGTCACTCGTCTCCTCCCTTGGGTCAGACTGTCATCTCTGCCTGTCATCTCCTTGGAGGAACCCCACGTAAGCATGATGAGAGGTAAATACCAGCCAATTGTTGGACATTGGCTCATGTTTCTTTGGCCTTCTCAACTCTGGTCTTCCTTCCAGGCATTGTACCTCAGTCATCAAAATATATGTTACTTAAATTGTAATTGGGATGACTTTCTCTTCACTCATTCCTTTTAGTTATGCCTAAAAGCCTGACTCCAATCCTGGAGAGATTTTATCCTGTCTAAATACTCTAATATATATCCAAGTTGCCAACTAATCAGAATCATGCTGAGATTGGTTTTTATGAATATAATACATATTGTTGTTCATATATAAAAACTTGAGAGTTTCATTTGTCAATGTATTAACCTGATTCTCCTACATTATCAAAAATTTAGAGATAATTATACCTAAAGCTAGTGGGATTTATAATGAGATGTCAGAATCCATCAACAAAAAGAGCTAAGAGCCAATGAGTTACAATTGCTATAATTTAGAAACAGTTTCTAAATTTAACTGTCAGCCTTACTGCTCATGCTTTGGTTATATACATTCTTTGATTAATGTTTGTTCTTGCCTAGAACATGCCAAATCCCAAGGTATCATACAGATGAAACCAATAATAAATATGCTAGACTTCTTTTAGATTTATTTCACTGGAATCCACAAGATTTTTGTCCAGGAAAAGGTTATATGGTGCATATGGAGGCCTTAATTAATAAGCCTTAAATGACATTGTAGCTCTCATAAATTAAAAAGATCAAGTTAATAAAACAGGCCATTTTCCAAAATCAGATGGCATTAGACATTCTAACAGCATAGGAGGTACTTATGCAACTGTAAAAACTAAATGTGTGGGGAGTTTCAGGAGAACATGGCAGATAGATAACAGCAGCTACGGAGGCTCTCTGAGATAGCCAGCTTAGAATCCAGGAATGGTGCAGTGTGAGGAGTCCTAAGCAAGGGGAGATATACCCTGCTGACCCAGGAACGAACTAAGCTGAGAGAAACCAACTGGAAATGCAATCCTGGTGCTATAACAGGAACAGATAAAATCTCAGCGCAGAAGCTGGAACCCGCGGCACTGGAAGCTGCGATTTGAATTTCCTGCTGCCACTGCCACATCCAAATCGGCACGGCAGGAAGAGAGACACGCAAAAGCTCTGAGAGTGGGAATTGGTGAATGGAGTTAAGAGCCGGACTGGCAGGGAGCCCTGCATCAACTTGTGGTAAGAGAGCGGAACAGGGACCCTTCCATAGAGTAGGAGGTTCCGGCAAAGGACATTCTGGGACCAGGCAGACTAGCCAGAACAGGATGGCTGCAGTGACTTTAGTTGCATATTCCCCTCTCAAGTGGGATTGGTGCAGAGTGCTTGGCCTGGGTGACGCTGCTGACTAAGACCCAGTAGGCTGGCCCAAACCAGGTCCCAGCACCTGCCAGTGCACCCAGGCAGTGAAACCTTCAGTAGGTTATCCTGGAGGGGTGGGCCCAGCAGAGGCTGCCCAGGTTCTGGGTCTCTCTAGTACACTGCAGTGGGCGGAAACACCTAGCCAGCGGATTCAAACAAACTGTAACCAACAAAGAAAAAAACTGGGCCTCCTATATATGCTTGTATGGAAGAAACAAAAAGTATGGGAAGAGGGAGCAACAAGAAATGTTCCTCAGTCCCCAGTCCTGAGAACACTGATCCAGGAAAGGTAAATGCAAAGGTGGACCGAAAACATGCAATATCAGACACGGCACCAATAGACATAAAGCGATATCTCCGCTGCTGCATAGATGAGTTCAAAAGTGAAGTATTTAATGAAATAAAGCAAGATATAAGTAGAATAGTTAGAGAAATGCTAAGCATTGCCCAAGAAAAAAACAGATGGTGGAATGGAAGAACAGAAAAAAAGGGGAGAATTGTTTGATGGAGAATATAGAGAAAACATAGAATACATGAAGCAGGTTCAAAGAGATTACCAGGAAACTAAAAACTCTATTGAAAGCTGGCATAACAGCTTGAAAGAAACTAGGGATAGATTATCTGAACTGGAGGGCAGATTTGTAATGTGGGAGCATGAAATGAAAAACTTCTTAAAAATAACAAGAAAACAAACAGCAACAATACAAAGGCTAGAAGATGATAAGAGGATCTATAACTTAAGAATTAAGAACATAAAAGAAGAAGTAGGAACACAAATAAATGGACTACAAAAGCTATTCACAGAAATAATCCAAAAGAATTTCCCTAATTTAGCAAATGATAAAGATACTCAGATGTATGAGGCATGCAGGACCCCAGCCACCTACAACCCAAACAGAGCTACACCCAGGCATATAATAATCAAAATTCCAGAAATCCAGTATAAGAACAGAATATTAAAAGCCATCAGAGACAAGAAACAGATCACTTACAAGGGAACACCCATCAGAATTATAGCAGACTTCTCGGCACAAACCATCAAATCACAAAGAGCGTGGGAGGAAATAATTCAAGCTTTGAAAGATAATAACCTCCAGCCAAGATTGATATATCCTGCACAACTGTCCCTAGAAATTGATGGAAAAACAAGGTGCCTCCAGGATAAAGAGGAACTAGGGGAATTTGCAACCACCAATTCAACTCTACAGAGAATACTGCAGGATATTCTAAAAAAGGAAAATACCCAGACTTCAGAAACAGTGGCAAAGAGGCCACAATGAATGGAGCAGAAAGCGAAATGAAGAAGACAAACTGACAACTAATGACAGAAAAAGAGCTCAACAGAAATGAGGCAGAGAAGGTTGGAATAGGAACAGCTATTTTGGAGAAAACAAGACATCATAATAGCTAGTGCTAGTATCATCTTGCTTTGAAGTTCCATCAAGCTTTTATTCTTCTGTGTCCATCAATCTTAACAGGTTGTATCTTATTGTATTTTATTATATGTGATAATATAAGCAAAAAGTTTTATAGACAAGGAGATTATACAGAAACCATTGTTCATTTTCTGATAGTTGGTTCTAAATACCCTGTAATACTGTCATTCCCTTGAATGGTTTTACATTGTCTTGATATGTCTGGTGCTACAGTATACGAAGTTATACTCAAAGATTTCAAGGAAAGAGACACTATGGTAACTACTTTTATGTCAGGATATCTTGTGGTGAAACACTATTTTGCTTAAATGGTTATATTTTCACCTGTGCTGTTTTGTTGTTATGCCCTCTTTTATTTCAATCTCCTTTTTAATTTACTTTTTTCTTTTTATCTTTTTAATTAAGGGAAAAATAAAAATAGCAGGATATATTATAGTAACCCACTTTGATTTCCTATTAACTTGATTTGAAACCCTGTATTGCCCTCACCATCTTGTTTTGACTGATTTTCTCCTATTCTGCTTTGCTTGATAGTACCAAGTTCGAAAGTATAGGCAACAACTGTGAAGACAATAAGATTCATTATGATGCCCATTCTGGTTGACTATTATCTTCTTTTAAAGTCCTGTAATGTCTCCAATGTTTTGGTTTTATTCTTTACTGTTTTGCTCAATTTTATTATAACTGATGATGTAGGCAATTCTTTTTAAGATAGCAAGAGGCAGTATGGTAACCATTATTGATCACCTTGTATTTTGTTTTTACATTACGTATTATGTCCATTCTTTTGATTTGACTGATTCTGTTCTGTTATGTCACATTTGGTTTTACTTTCTTCAAAAAAAAAAAGTAACAAGAACCGTGGGAGTAATAAAACCCAAAATGTATAATTGTCATTGTACAAAAGAAAGGAAAAGAAAGTGCTCTAAAGGATATAACTGCATATATATTTAAGTGTATAAGATAGTTAACCATATTACTAAGTTTTGTTGGATCATTGAACAAAACTGTTTGCAGTCTCACTGTTTGGAAGTCCACTTTATATGTTTTAATTTTGTAACTTGAACAACTATTTCAAAGATAACAATATGTAACCTATTAACTGGTGATTTCCTACTGTTTATTTTTTCTGAAATTCTGTATAACTTGTACTCTTTTTCTGTTTTTTTTTCTTTTTCTCCTTAAATAAAATTTAAAAAAAACTAAATGTGTGTACATTCCTGATCCTTTTGTTAATTTCTCAATTAACTGTACAAGATATTAAATGACAAATCAATGACACATCAGAGTTTAAATTTCCTGGACCTTATCTATATCTTTCTTATGGGAAGCCATTACTATCTTCTTTTGGTGGAAATCTTTGTTAACTATATTCATAATTATCCTGTTGATTCTCTTATTTGGGCCATGTATACTTAGTTGTTTCTTTGGCTTTGCCCCTCCAGACTTAATGCTGTATGCCTACCCAGCATGAACGTGCCTGGTATTTATTGAGGGCCATTAGTCAGAAGAGTATCCCTGAATGCTGTTCAACAACTACAACCCCCTTCAGCCTGAAGAAGCCAGATTGGTCATTGCCCATTTCTTCCTCATGGCAGTTCGGGATACTTCTTCAGAGAGGAGAATATTACAGGTGGTTGAGCTAGTTAGAAGTATTATAGGCAGTCTGACAGGGCTAGACCCTTGGGGAAGCTGGCACAGAGGGCCAAATGTCTCTTGATCTTGAAGGAGACACACACCTCTTGCTGTGAGTCAGATGTCAAGACAGAAGGCAAAACAAATGCAACCACACCCTAAGTACAAACATTAGGGATTATGAATGGATCACCTTGAGGAACCAGGAGACACCATCCCAACTCCCTACAGAAGAGTGACTGCTCCATGAGAACGCTCTCTTGCTACTCCACTCACTTCCCCATTTGTCCCTAATTTGGTGAATTCTACCTGAACAATTATTGGTTGACCAAAGCTCTGTCTCACCTCATGCCCATCTGCCTTGCAAATTCCCAGTTTTCCCCAATTTAGACCTGCCTCACTTCATGGTTTTACTCTATAAAAATCCTCAGAAAAGACAGAATCTTTGGCAACCCACTTAGTACCCCTCTGTCTCTCTCTCAGACAGAAGCTTTCTTTCTCTCAATAAATATTTCTGCTCTTTAAAAATATCAGATTCATATTTTGGCCTTGGTTGCAAGTACCCTGAATGCGTTCCTACAGGTTGTTAATAAGGAAGGTCGTGTAAATAACAGGATGCTCCTAGAGGTGGTTTATGGTGCAGAACATACCTGTGTCTTTCCACATGTCCTCTCTGAAGGGAGGTTTGCACTTGAACCAGGATGGTGCTTTCTGTTTGCTAGGCTTGGCTCTAGTGGTCACCTCTGGACCGCTCCTGCCTTGCCCTAGCAGAGCTTTCAATCCTGTTATCACATCCAGGATGCAGTCATGCAGCTTTGACTTGAAAATTGTGGGGTTTTTTTAGGTGTTTCTCAGGTGTTTCCTAAACTTCCACTCAGGACAGAAATGCCTGTGCCAAATCCCTCCACCATCTCTCCCTGTCATGCACCCTGCGAGGGAGACCAAGGAGATAGATACTCAGCAAGGTTGCAAAGCCAGTGGACTTTATCCTTGCCATCTGCATACCTTGTGTGAAACAGAAGACTGGTTTGAATTCCAGGTCTGGCACCCATTCAGTGTTGACCTTAGAGAAGGTTCTCTGCTTTGAGCCTTGGTTAAGGAAAGAGGGAGAGAGAAAGCAAGTAAGGAAGAAGGGAAGGGGGAAAGGATGGAAAAAGTGGGAAACGGAAACAGGAAGGACCGAGCGAGGAAAGCAAAGGAGAGAAGGATAGCAAGGAGGAAGATGAGTGTCTGAATCACTTTCCTCTTTGCTGAGACATGATACCTGATGCCCAGAAGTGAAGAGGTTTATTTTGATTCAAAAGTCCAGTTTCAGTCTGTAGTCTGCTAACTTCAGTATGTAAACAGCATAGTAGAAAGGCCTGGTAGAAGAGAGCTCCTTATATCATGGCAGGCAGGAAGCAGAGAGAGAAGGGAAGAGCCAGGGAGGAGATATAACCTTCCAAATCACATCCCCAGCAACCCATCTCTGCCTCAGCCCCTCCCAGCATCACACTCAGACCCTGAGATCATTCATGAATGAATCCACCAATGAGTACCCTGCTCCATGATCCAATCACCTTCTAAAAGCCTCACCTTTAAACATCTGAGGCTTTGCGGGACCTTCCAGATATACAGCATAACAAGGAGTAATGGATTTGTGTTTAAAGCTTTCTTCTGTAACTGGGGAATTCCACAGTTATAAAGCCCTGGGTCTCTCAATTGTTTTGCTGAGCCTTCTACACATCTCACATGGTCCCACTGTCTCTTTTCTCCCACCTACTGGCTCCATCCAGATCACAGTCCTCTTCTGTCAGAAGGCCCAACCAGGGAAGATTAGAATCCCATCCTATCACTGTTACCAGCCTCCAGAGTCCCAGACCCTTTGGGATTGGAGAAAGCAAGCTTGGTCTGAGTGGTAACAAGAGAGATGTAGTTCTCTGTGCAATGAAAATTAAACTATGGTATTATATGCTATCAGGGAAAATGATTGACATTGACTTTGATAATGAATAATAAAGAAACCAAGGAACATGAGAAAAACTATTAAAAGTTGTTTTGGTTATTAAAACCAAATAATAGTGTCATTTATATTACGCCCTGATTTGTATCTCATTACCACAAAGCATCTTATTATCTTGAAATATATGCTTGATTAAATTAACTAAAATTTTCAAGATATATTTATTATTTATAGCTAATTAAGCATTTCATTCACTTAAAGTTTAAAAGTGTACAAAGTGCTGTCTTCCTCTTGTCATTTCCTTTAGCTACCCAGTTCCCTTCCCTACAGGCCAACAATATTTCTAGTATTCTACATGTCTTGTTTATAAAAGAAAATGCTTGGCTTTTTATTTCCTTTTTAATGCAAAAGTGATCAAGTTATGTGTTTTTATATCACTTTTTAAAATTTAAACAGAAAAAAAGGGTAGAAATAATACAGAATTTCAGAAAAATAAACAGAAATCACTAGTTGATAAGTTACATATTGTCATCTTAGAAATAGTTGTTCAAGTTACAAAAGTAAAGCATACAAAGTGATATTCAAATAATGACACTGCGAACAGTTCTGCTCAATGAGCCAACAAAAACTTAGTAATATGATTACCAGTCCTACACACTTGTTTTTTATCTTAAGGAGTGTAAGATTAAACATGTCAAAACATAGCAAAACAGTTCATAAGCAAACAATTTAAAGAAATACAGATTTCTAAGCAAGTCCACTGGAGATCTTCACTGTCTATCTTATTGTCTCTAGTTTTCTTCCAAATACTTGTCCCTGTCTTCACACACATTGAATATATACTGAATGTTATAGAATTAATCAAATCATTACAGAATGATGAAGGCTTTTTAGGTCTTCATGATCTGATTTTGGGGAAGACAATAATCACTACCATAATTTCTCTCATTCTCTTCGAAGTAGCTGTCTTTACCTTTACATATGCTGAAATTGAACATAACAGACTAGACTAATATCACTCTGAACAGTGAATAATAGTATTGCTAGATTTTATATCATAATGCCACAGAATTAGCATTGGGTTTCTTAGTGTCTCTTCTTCAGAATATCTGTTCATTACATCATGTATTATATAATCTGTTCCCATAAATAGTTTAGAAATTCTTCCCATGTGTGAATCTCTACATGTATATCTATCCTTTCTGTATTTTAGGGAAAAACAGATCAAAACAAGACAACAAAACAAATTCCTAGAAAAACATGAAATGACAAAAACTTATAAGACCACAATATTAGGTAATCTACAGTAGTTACTATGCTTTCTCTTGTTATTTTCAATAAATTGTCCACATCATCAGGCATTATATAGTTAAGCATAGCATTACATAGCTATTTTTATAAAAACACAACTTTGGAGACATTGTAGGACCTGAAAGCAGTTAATAATCAAAACTGGAATGGATATCTTTTATATCTTGTCATCTTCATAGTAGTTGTCTCTACTCTTATACTTGATACTATCAAGCATACCAAATTCGAATAAAATCAGTCAAGGCAAAATAGCGGTCTAACAAACCAGCTTCAAATAAGATCAGTCATAGTAAGACAAAGTAATACAGGGTTTCAGTTTAAGTTAATGGGAAATTAAGGATAGTTACTGTGGTATAACCTGTTATTTTTGGGTTAGCTGTCTGTGCCCTTAAATCTCATATGAGTAGGCAGACCAGAACAAAATATAATCAAACTAAACGAGCAATAAGACTACTGTGGCTTTTAAATTCTGATACACTTATAACAACGTGCTCTGCCTTCCTCTTTTAGGCAGTTCCTCACCTTTTCCCTTCTCAGGTTGCTCTGTGTATTTTGGGTCCCACTAGCTCCTATAGCTTTTAGACTAGGGGGTCAACCTGTTATCTATCTGAGTGTTGCTGAACCTTTTTATTCCGAGTTTAATCTTGAGCTGTACTCCTTTACTTACTAAAGCCACAAGGGTTTTTCTTCATTCCAGCTGTGTAGTTCTATGCTGCACATAAGTGTCATAACTTTCCAACCTATCTGCGGCTGCTGGATGAGTTGTCCCTATTTCTCTCTGGTTTCCTGTCACATATAGCATTGTTTTCTCATCTTTGACTTTCAGTTTATTAACCCTCTTTCAGGTTGAGTGTATTTCCTATTCAGAGCCTCTCAATGGATCCTGCCTCCTAATCTACTCTGCCTGTGTTTCTTTTTTGTTAGTGTATCAAGGCTATCTATATTAAAAATTATAGCTTACCATCTCTGCCTCATCTCTGCTATTCTATTCTTCTGCTATTATTTGTCCACTTTTCTCCTTCATTCCACTGTCTGTACCATTCATTAAGGCCTCTCTGCCACTGTTGCTGGAGTTTTGGTATTTTTTTCCCCTCTCTCTGGAATGTCCTTCAGTATTTTTATATAGGGGTAAGTTGGTGGCCATGAACTCCCACAGTTCCTCCTTGTCTTGGAAATGTCTTGTTTCTCCATTAATCTTGAGAGAGAGTTTTTCCGGGTACATCAGCCTTGGTTGGAAGTTATTTTCTTTCAGAGCTTGGATTACTTTCCCCCAGGCTCTTCTCAATTGGAGAGTTTGTGTTGAGAAGTCTGTTGTTATTTTGATGATTTGTCCTTTGTAGGTGATCTGCTTCTTTTCTCTGGCCGCTTTTAATATTCTGTTCTTGTGGTGGATTTCTGGAATCTTGATTAGTATATGTCTGGGTATAGATCTGTTTTGGTTGTAGGTGGCTGGAGTTCTGTATGCCTCATTTATCTGGATATCATTTCTTTTCCTATGCTTGGGAAGTTTTCCTTAATTATATCTGTGAATATTCTTTGTAGTTAATTTGTGGTTACTCCTGCTTCTTCATTTATGTTTTTTAAATTATAAATCCTCTTGTCATCTTCTAGCCTTTGAATTGTTTCTTCCTGGTTCCTTGTTAGTTTTAAGAGATCTTTTCTTTCACTATCACACATCATAAATCTCTCTTCAAGTTTTGAAAGGCTAACTTTAGTTTCTGTTAAGGCATTTTGCCAGCTTTCAATGGAGTTTTTAGTTTCCTGGTAATCTCTTTGAATCTGTTTCATGTATTCTAGATTTTGTTTATATTCTTCATGAAAGGTTTCTCTTCCCTTTCTGAGTTCCTCCGTTCTTCCATCTGTGTTCTCTTGGGAGGGGCTTATCATTTCTTTAATTAATCTTTTTATATCTTGCCTCAATTGGATCAGAAGTACAATTTTAAATTGTCTACGAGGTCACGAAGGTATTTCTTTATGTCTGCTGATGTTGTGTCTAATATTGCATGCTTACCGCACTGGTTCTCTTCTGTATTTACCTCTCCTGGTCTTATTTTCCCAGGGTCAGTGGTTGGAAGGTTTTTTAAAATTTCTATCTCTTGTCATGTTTCTGGTTTCTTTCAGATAGGTGTGTCCTGGGGGTCTCTGGCCCTCTCTGTATTGCTTAGGGTCTTTCTGAAGTGTGCTGACTGGGATTTTGCTGCTTTCCCCAATTTGCTGTTATCTGAGGCACAGGCAAGGATGCAGGGACTGTGCAGGCTAGCCTCTAGCCTCTGAGCCAGTTGATCCACAATTTTCTTCAGAGACTTATGTTGTTACCTTGTGGACATCACCGAGCCATGACCTTTTTGTCCTTGGCTATTGGGTCCCAACCAGAGGCATAGCTCAGCCACAGCAGAGCCCACCGATATATCCTCTCTGCACCAGGGGTGGATGACTGATGCCACTGCAGTGCCGGGCTCTGCCCAACTCCAAGATGTTCTCCAGCCAGCGACAGCAGCCGTGGGACCCAATCTCTAGCACTCACTGGGAATCATTGCAGCTTCTCCTCTTGACCCCATTCCACACCATACCGTGTCCTCCTGCCAAGGGCTCAGGACTCAACAATTCCTGTTATTGGCGGCCATGGCTTCAGCCTGACCTTAAATCACCTGACTCCATGGCGTGCCCAGCACAGCACGGACTGGTCTCAGTGAGCACGCAGGGCTCCAGCCCTGTACTTGCTTTTTTCCTTCCTCCGCAGAGGTAGATTCTAGCTTGATGTGGTTTAATCACATCTAGATCAGCATCCTGCCTCTTCAGAAAACTGTGTGGCGTTGGCCGGCTTCAGTGCCCAGGTACATGGTCCTCTCTGTGGCCTCCTCTGGCGCGGGGCCCTGGGACCCAATTTCCAGTACTCACCGAGAGCCAATAAAGCTCTCCCCCTTGGCTCCATTTTAGGCTGCACCACCTCTTCCCATCAAGGGTCCAGGACTCATCCACTCTCCTTATTGGCAGCTGTGGCTTCAGCTCAACTTTGGATCGTCCAACTCCAGGGCGCATCCAGCACAGCATGGCCCAGCACAGCATCGAATGGGTCTCAGTGAGCGCATAGGGCTACAGCCCTCCACCCGCACTTTTCCTTCCTCTTCCTACTTTTATTTTTCCCTTCAGTTTCCTCCTGGCTTAATAAAAATCATCCTCCAATCGTCCAACTCTCCATGCTATCAAATTCTAGCATCTGAGCTGCCTTTTCGATCCAGCCCCCTATCAAGCTGCCATTTTCTCAGCTCCTCCCTAAATCTCTATATCACTTTTAAAAACAAAAGATCACCTGGCCACATGGGCTCAGCTTTCATAGTTGTCTGCTCATTAACTTAAAAAAGACTTGAGCATATCTTGATTAGTACTGATTCCATTTATTTACATAATGAACACATAAACAGAGTATACAACAGCCCGAGCACTGTTCTAAACTCTACACATGTAATCTAGTTTGTTGATTGTCTATTCCATGGGCTGGCCAATGCATCTATGAAAGGTGTCCTAAAGGAAAATTCAGTTTACCTAAATCAGTAGTTCTCAAGGGGACTGAATGCCATGCTTTACATTCTTACAGAGTGCCACTGCAGAGGCGTTCTGTAAATTTAGACTAATATTGTTTGATTGTTACAGTAATTGGTGGGTGCCACTCATATTTGGTCACAAAAGGTAGCCGTGGTGGAATGATCCACACAACAGACCATTTTCTCTCTTTGGTACAATATGTAACTATCTCATTACACATTCATGTGTAAAAAATTCCTGCCTGTGATTAGCCAATCCTGGATCCTAACACTGTACAATATATAAACACAAAATATTTTTCGTGTGTTTTTTATATACACTGAAATGTCCAAGAATGCAATGATGGTATAAGTTGAGGGAAAATGTATTGTGTTTCACTGGGAGCTTGGTCTTCAGCTCACTATTTTGGAAAATCTAATTGCTGAAAGCAATGGCTTTTATGGAGTTAGAGTGACTGCTGGATCTTTAAGCTTCATCCTCAAGCTCAGGTTCATTTGCTTTTTCTCTTTCATTATGGTTTAGAAACAAGAGACCTAGAGATAATCATCAGATGCTTTCAAATCCCTGGAAAATTCTCTTCATGCAACAGACCAATGCCAAAGATAAAAGTCAGTCAAGAACTGTGGGATGTGCATGGCTTTGTTTTAGGACTTAGGACATATTTTCGATTATTCCCAAAATTACATCTCCTCTGTTTCTGGGCAACTGGGAGTTCCAGAGTTGGTCCAGGTGGGACTTCTGAAAGCCAGGTATGGAGGAGGCAAAACCAATGAAGTCTATTCCTAGAAAGAGCTGATCTAGAAGAAATGAAGTGCTCAAGTGTCCAGATCGGGTGGATGGAGGCAGCAGAGGAAGTGACAACATGGACTGTGTGATCAGGAAGCAAAACCTGAAGAGCTTCTTTAAGACAGTATGGTTAAGGGGAAAGGAAAGTGAAAACAAGAGAGAATCACTGGAGTGTTCCCTCTCCCAAAACCAGCCCATGAAATTTAAGATTTTTAGTGGAATGGTAAACCAAGAATAATGTGAACAAGGAGATGGGAAATTAAGGGGTAAAAATCAAGGGCAAAATAAATTCCACTGCAGAACTAATTAATCCATCCCAAACAAAAAGAAGAAAAATTAGCTCTGCGGAAAACTGAATTAGAAATGGGAGGAAAAAATTTGAGATCAGTGAGCAAAATGCAGAAAGAGAGAACAAAAAGATAAGCAGTCAGATGATGGATAAAGACAACAGAGATTAATATGCAAAGAACCAAGTACTAGAATAGAAAACAAAACCCAAATGAGGGAAAAGGCATATTTAAAGGAAAATAGGAAACAACAAACAAAAAAAATACTTCCCTGAATTGAAGAAAAAAAATAGACTCTGTTCATCAAACAGCCTTACCACATTCAGTGTAACAATAATCAACAACAGAATGACATCTCTTGAGAGAGTGTATTGATCTTTAGAAATAAAGAAAGAACATTCCATGTATTAAAGAGAGGACAGGTCTCTAAAGAGGAAAAATTTAAGTGGCTTCAGTCTCTAGGTATTTAGTGTCAGCAGTGCTTTATAGATTTTGGAGAAAAAGATAAATGATCTAAGACTTTCTGTGTACAATCAAATTGTCATTTTTTTTCAATTTTTATTTTTTACTAGTAAGTGTTTGCATTACATACTGATCACATCCTTGTGGAAAGTTAGCTTGTATACATAACACATCTCCATTCCTTTTCATTCACTTCTTCCCCCCAACTTCTCCCTATTCCCTTCATCTCTTGATCCTTTTCTCATTTGGAAAAGATTTATCTCCCTAGTTCCTATTATCTAGGTTTTATTTGGCTCTTATATTTTGAATTTCCCCAGTAAGAGAAGCCATGTGACATTTAAGCTCATGTATCTGTTTTATTTCACTCAAAATTATGGTCTGATATGCATCCTACCAATGATTCAAGCTTATGCTTCTATATGGCAGAGTAGTACTCCATTAAGTACAAATACTATATTTTCTTTATCCATAAATTATGACAAAACAAAAATATTAACAAATATACAGGGACTAAAGATGTATGTTGTCTTCATGTGAGCCAGAAGAGTCTACTCAGTGAACTCAGATTGCAAAATTGGACAGCCTTTGTTGGAATGGATTAGATGTATGTATTGAATCCACACAGGAAAAGCTAAGTAGGTATAATAATTATTTTACTAAAAGTAAAATGTGTATTAATGGGCAAAAACAATCATTTTAATGAAATCTTAAAGTGTTAATAAAATTCTTAATACAAAGAGAATATAAATGTTTGGTGCAAAGATAAAGACAGTAATATTAGACTGAGTTAAAAAATTCAAATTAAGTATACTAGAATATATCATTTAAAAATATGAAGAATAGGGATAAAGCAAGCAAAAGAAATGAAAAGGTACCAATTTCCCCAAAATGATAAATTAAGATTTAAGTATGTATACTGTTAAACTTCATAAATCCAGTCATTACTTAGAAACTAAAATGGACTATGTATCTTCCATACACTCCCAGGACAACTAACAATCAAAAACAAAAGGACAGAATGAAAGAATAAAAACAAAACAAAATTAAGATTGTAAAATTGAAATCAAGCTAACTATTATAAAAGTGAATGTAAACATAATGAAAGTTAAATTCTATTTTTGAAAAACAAAAGAGCTTACACATAGGATCAGAAAAATTCAGCTATGTGCCATGAGGGACAAACTTAGTAAAAGGATGGCCAAAGATACTGCCAACCTCAACCAAAAACAGAGGCTGTCTAAAGGGAATGATTTTATTCACGAGTGAACAGAGAATCTGTACTTCCGGGACAGGTCATAGGCATATCCAGGTGTTACTGGGCAGCTGGCTTCTAAAAAGTGGCTTTGTCCTCTCCTCCTTCTGGAGTTGGACTCCAGATTCTTATTATCTGGAACAAAGCACTGAATGGAATGAGCAAAAAGCTGTGGCAAAGTTTACTTGAGAAAGTGAAAAGTAAGAGAGAAACTGCCTCTGCAGAGCTTGGGCTGAGTAAACAGAAAAAGAGAGAGCAAAAATAAACACACCGCCTCTGGGAAAACAGAGCAAGCTACTGTGGAAGGCTAGATAGCAGTCTTCAGGTATCAACATGTCCTTTAGTGCTGCCTAAGTGTTCCAGGAAACCCACTAGAACTTGAATCACATTCAGGTCCTAAGTGGTGGTGCTGGGATCCCATGCCTCAGGCTGATGTCAAGTCCAGGTCATCTTCCTGAAAAGCTGCTCAAATTCTAAGAAGTCCAAGAGCAGGGTTTTGGGAGCTGTTCTGGGATCTTGTAGTTAACAAGTCACACCTACTTCCCCAGCCAGCTTTTGCCCGGCCCTAATCTCCTATCTGATTGGGAGACAATGGAAAACAACAATTTTTATAGCACATTCAGAGAACTATGAAACTTGTTATGGTCAATTATCCTTGGCCACAAGCAAGTTGTACAGGCAGTTGCTGGGCAAATGTCCTCTGAGGACTATAGTATTTGTTGTGCGAAGTAGCAGTGGCTTTTGTGCAAGGCTGAGGTCCGCAGAGAGCCCTTGGCCATGTTTTTTTGTAGGCAGGCGTAGGTGCTCTCCTTTCAAGGCCTCTTAGCTCCACTTTATTAGAAGTTGACACAAGTGACTCCATTCTGACTCACAACTTTCACAAAACACTAGGGCGCCAATGAAAAGAAAGTAAGAGTTTCCAAAATCGGTATTAGACAAATTTGAATTCAAGGAGAAGCACATTACAATGCTGAGGCATAAAACATGCAATAAAATATAAGCTTGATTCATCTTTATATGACAAACAATTTCACATCAAAATAAAGTGAAAATTGCAGGAAATAAAAGGTCAAACTGTTTGAAACAAATAATACAAGTACTATCGCGCTTTCTCTTTTTTTAAAAAATTTTTTTCTTGGGGCTGGAGATTTAGCTCAGTGGCATAAACGTCTGCCTTGCAAGCAGGCAGTCGTGAGTTCAATCCCCAGTACCGATAAAAAGGAAAAAGACAAAAAAAAAAAAATTTTTTTTTTCTTTTTATTGGTACCAGAGATCAAACTCGCGACCACCTGCTTGCAAGGCAGGTACTTATGCCGCTGAGCTAAATCCCCAGCCCCTATAATGCTTTCTTATTAAGGGCTTCCGTAGTCTAAAATAAGCAAACAGACAAAACAAAACATCCCACTGAATCTAATATACTAACAGTAACTTCTTTTCAATTATCCATATATCTGTAAATATTGAATAATGGAACCTCAGAAAATTCTAAGAAAACATAAATGGTAAAGTTTTCTTTATCACAATGCAGTCAAATTAAAATTACTAAAGGGCAGGTGGAAGCTAACCATGGCTATTAGTAAATGTACAAACAACTCCTAATCTATTCTTAGCAAAAAAGAAATCAAAACTATAAATGCGCAGTAATTAAAAAATAATAAAAACAACACATCTTAAGTCCTAGAGCTGTGCTCAGAAAAATGTAATTTAAAATTCTTTTGTGGACCAGGGATTTAGCTCAGTGGTGTAAACATCTGCCTGGAAAGCACAAGGTCATGAGTTCGATCTCCAGTAGCAAAAATAAAATAAAATTCTTTTGCTACTCATCATTCAAGAATGAAACTAAATGGATTAGGCATTCAATTAAAGTAGGCAGAAAATCAGCAACATAATTAATACAAATAGCAAATGTAAGATGTCAAGAAAAAGTATGAAAGTACAAAAGCACTCTTAAAAATAAAAATAGAAAAATAACCACAGATACAAAGAAAGTTAAAATAATGCTTGTTGTTAAAAAATTGGCCAAAGCTGGCCAATCATTTGAAAACATTGTATTTCTGTTCCTGCTTCCTGGTCTCCCTTGCCAAGGGACATTTGTGGGGACAGGGAGCTTTGTGGGAGTGTCTGCATTCCTGACAAAGGACACACACAGAGGTACTCCTGGAGCTGCTGCAGCTTTCCAGCTCTTGCAACCAGGAGAGAAAAACCAAGAGTCACAAACACGTGACCTGCTTGAGCCATGAAGTGACCGAACATCCTTCTACCTCCAGATTTCTTTTAACTGGAGAAAAGGAAGTTTTTGTTTTTGTTTGAATCTGTATTACCCAAGGTTTCTGTTATTTCTAATAATGCACTTTTAACTGGAGTTTTTCTTTTTACCATGATAAAGCTAGGGCTATATGTTCATGTCAAAAAACTGGAAAAAAGCCAGGAGGCCTCTGACTGGTTTTATCTGTTGTATGAAAACAATGTCCAATGCAGCTCGACAAGAAAACCAAATGTGAAACTGATCACAATAGAGGAAAAGGCAAATGATTATGATTTTTGATTGATAATTAGAGGATCAAAATGAGTGGAGACTATTATGGAAAATATAACTGAAAAGTCACTGATGATGAAATTAATGTTAAAAATTCATTTACTACATAGTCATTAATTAGAAATTGTCACAGAAGAAAAGATCCCACTTAGCCACAAACTGATAACATAACTAGGAACATGTTTAGAAAATAAGACTTAAACTTTTAAATCAAGAGTAAAACTTGTAAATGTCTTCTTAAGGGCTGGCACCTAAAACCCAGATCCTGGCACAGGTGTGGAAAGTGGTCTATTACTGAGCTATGCCAGATTGGCATAATCATTTTTTTATTCTCAGAGGGCAGTGCATAACATTATAACGTGAGTTCCTGCTCCATGAATTATAAGTTTGAGACAATCTTAACAAGTATTAAAATCTCAATGGGAAATAGAAGAAAAAGTATTAAATGGAACAAAAGATACTTGATCTCAGAGAAAGGATCCACTAAAAAATAAATAGTTGCAAATTTTTATGTTTAGGATGATTTAAGGTAAAAACTGTTAGAAAAACCAAGCGATACTAACAGAAGCAAAATAATAGTAAGATAATTTAACACAGCTCTTTTGGAAACTGACAGATCAATGAGGACATTAGGGATTTGCAGAGGAAAACAAAACAAATATATTCTAGCATGCTTATAATCCCAGCAGTGTGGAGGCTGAAACGAAAGGACAGTGAGTCTGAAGCCAGTCTGGGTTACACCGTGAGATGCTACCTCAAAAACAAAACTAAAACTAAAAAAAAAGAAAACAAGCTGAATTTAATAGATATATAGGAATTTAATAGATTATATACAGAGGGGTGCGTGCCCAAGATACAGAAAATAGTTATTCCACTCAAACCATATAACATTTCATTCAGTTCATGTGCCACAAAGCTATCTCAGTTTCTAAAGGTAGAAATCATAAACGTCATTTTCTCCATCTAATTAAACTAGAAATTAATGTCTTTAAAACCTTAGCTATATAAAAACTCTCTTATAGGTAATACTACTTGAAAATAAAAGTTATAGAAGATTTAAGAACTGACAAAAGTCAAAGTACCACAAATCAAAGTCTTGAGATGTGGCCAAAATAATATTAATAGAGGAAAATTTATTGTCTTAGGCACATTTATTAGAAAACAATGAAGATAAAATTTAAATGACTAAGCATTAAATTTACGAAGTCAGAAAAAGAAAGAACAGTACAAAAAAGGCAAATTTATTCATATCTGATCTCAAGACTAACATTAAAAGTTACTGAAATAAAAAGGAAAAAGGCAAATTTGATAAACATCATCAATCACTGGCTTTTCTGGAGTAGCTGGTGAGCCAGGTGTGGTGATGCATGCTTGTAATCTCCACACTTGTTAGGCTGAGGCAGGAGGATCACCATGAGTTCAAGGCCAGCCTGTGCTACATAGTGAGACTCTGTCTCAAAAAAGCCACACAACCAGTCAACCAACAAACTACTAACAGCACCAACACCAACACCAACGGAGCTGATGGAATGGACCAATCTCTGGAGGGAAGCATGCTTAAAATATTAGAAAAGAAATACAAGTCATAAAGTCATAGATAAAGTCATAATCCATGCATAAAGTATAATTATATATTTTCTTCTAGGAAGAGATTTTAATAAATCAAATCAATTATATTAAAAGAAATCTAGGAGCCACCAGGCAGAGGCATGTATTAGAGCATCTGCCATTGTCTGTGAGTGAGGAAACTTAACTATCCTTGGAATCTTTCTCTTCCTTCTACTACCACCCCCAGTAAAGTTAGTTACACTGATAGCAACACAGCCTTTGAATTTTTAACTTAAATTTAGATCCCTTAGAATCACAAAAGGAGGCCTAATGTCTTCAAAACTGACCCTCCCAATAATGAAAAAATGAAGATGGGGTCACGTACTCAAGGCTATCTCAGAATCTCTTGGAGTTCAGATTTTCCTAATATTCATATTGCTAACCCTGCTTTCTTTTCACTTGCTACCTGATGTATTAGGAAAGTTGTCAGAATAATATAGGAGTCAAACTAAATAAAATGGAGTCAACAGAGCTTGAAGGGACAATTTTAAGGATTTCTCCTGATTTCTGAGACATCTCAAGGGCAGCAAGAGAACACTACCTTTGATGGTTTCCTAGAAGAGTTCACTGAATTGTGGAAAAATCTCACCCATGAAATAATGTTTGATGAGACCCATATAGATAGTTTTATCAAAAGAGAACTGGGAAAGAAACAGAACCCCAGAACCAATGAGCATACCCAAAATCCAGATCTTGTTTTCTAATGTCATTCTCCAATAAAAGGAACCAAGACTCCTTGCATAAATGATGGGCAGGAACACAGAATAGACAAGATAAGCCTGAAGTTGAGGTGGAAGATGGAGCAATTTGAACAACATAAGAAAGTAATATTGGATGATAACCCAAAGTGTAAAATAAATAGCAACATGAGTCCATACAGGTATTTGTCACTGATTGAAAAGATTAATCTGTAAAAGAGAACATATCTCCTTGAAGAAGTATTCCAAATAATTTAGGTGGACAATCTGCCCTCAAGGAGGGGAAGCATCACTTGCCACTCCTTGGATCCTTACTGCATAGACTGCCTTTCTCTCAACTCTTATAATACGGTAGGAAGGCAAAAATAGCTTTACAGCAAAGAGACCTACAGTATTACCCCAGCAAGTCTTCAAGGCCAGCGTTCACAGTCATCAATCACATTGGCAGTGGGCACTCTTGAAATGCTGTGATCAAATGGCACTTTGTCTCTGCAATCTTTGTTTCAGTAACTCATAACCCCAATTTCAAGGTGGAAAAACAATCAGATAAATTGCAATAGGGAGATGTCTTGAAAACTGTCTGAGCAGTGCTCCTCAAATTTACCAAGGTCATCAAAACCAGGAAAGTCTGAGAAACTGCCACGGCCAAGAGGAGGCTAAACTGACTGGACTGCTTAGTGTAATCTGGGATCTAGACCAGAGCCTGGAACAGAGAAAGGACATAGGCAGAAACTAAAGGAGTCTAGATGAACTATTTTCTTTAATTAAAATAGGTATAAACATGATTCATTAATTCTTACAAATGTATCCTACTATGATAGGATGTTAATAACATAGAAAACTAGAGTTTCTAAAACTATAATACATATATATTAGTATGTATAGTATATTATATACCATTGTACTATACTAATATAGTACATATTATACATACACTATAATAATGATGTAAGGAAGTTTCTAAAACTATAATAAAATAAAGTAAAAGTCTGTAGAAGAAAAGAAAAGCAGCAGTGGTAAGATATAGACAAAGTAGTCTGACTCTATAACCCATACTGTAGGCAAGAGATAACATCCCAAGAAAGTGAAATTTATTACAGTTTTCTCAACAAAGTACATACAGACCTAAATCAACTAGTAGGCCCATTTAGTTTAATAAGCAAGATTTACCAATAGCAAAATAAAATAAAACAAAACAAAAATAACTCAGAAGTCTTGTGACAGGTAGATTTTTCCAGAGTATGAAAAGAAAACAAAAGCCAGGAAAAAAAAAGTTTCCCCAAATCATTACAGAACTTACGTAATCTCAACACCAAACAGGACAGAAAAGAATGTACACAAAGGTACAAACCAATGTCATCTGTGAACATTCACAAGAAGTCTGATGTGATAATAAATGTTACGCCAGGAGATTGGGGTACCTCAGAGCCAGTCAGCAGGGAGGTCTGGGGCCAACAGGTACTTATCAAATAGTGTGGAGCTAGTTCAGTGTTTAACAGTTTTCCTGTTATGTTCTGGCTGCCATCCTAGTCCGGGAAGAAATCCACTTATACTGCATATATCTGTGCACACCCATGTTTTAAAGTCTATCAGTATGTCCATGGGGGCCTTGAAGGGGTCACCCCTAAACTGCTAACAGGATGGGAGTGCTGGAATTTGGACTGTGGTTGATAGCAAAGGGAATTTGTGGGTTTTTTTACTCAATTATCTTTTGTTATTTGACTTTCAGAGTTAAAATATGATATAAATATTCAATACAACCCACTCAAAATTCCAATAAAAATGTTTGATATGATGAGATGATAAAGTGGGTCAAAAACTCAGCTGTGAAAATAGATTGTGCAAATGGAGCACCGAGCATGTGGAGTAAAAGCCTGCCCTGAGAGTTGAATACATTGAAATCTCACTGCTTTAAAAAAAGAAGCATCCTGACTCAGGATTAGGGGGAAATGTCAATGGATCAGACCACGCTGTACACAAATCGACTCAGGTATATATAGAAATTTAATGCATGTAAAAGTGGCATTTCAAATCAATGGGGAAATGATAGATCACTCAGATGGCTGGCCATTTGGAAAACAAAGTTAGATCTGTACTTCGCTATTTACAGTGAAATGTATCGTGGATACTTCAAAGATTTAAATATGAAAATCTGAAATTATGAAAGCACTAGAGGATATGAGAGACATGTAACCTTGGCATGGGGAAGATTTTTCTAGAATGGTGAGAAAACTAAAAATTATACAAAACTAGATGATTAGACTCCTTAAGAATTAAACCACTTTTGCCCAATTAAAAAATACCATAATCAAAGTTAAAAAAAAAAAACAACAGGAAAATCTGTTTTATCCTTAAGAATTAAACCACTCTTGCCTAATTAAAACATACCATAAGCAAAGTTTTTTTAAAGTCATTTTTTTATTTAGAGAAAAAAGCAAAACAAAAAAGTGTAGAAATAATATAGAAATAAAAAAGTAAAAAATCACTAGTTGATAAATTACATATAGTTATCTTAGAAGTAGTTGTTCAAGTTACAAAACCAAAGCATAAAAAGTAGACAATCAAACAATGACAGTACAAACTATTCTGTTTGATGAACTAACAAAATCTTAGTAGTATGGTCATCTATCTTGTATGCTTAAACATACACACAATTATATCCTTTAGAGCACTTTCCCTTTCATTATTACAATATCTATTATACATTTTGGGTCTTATTATTCTTTCAGTTTATTATTATTATTTTTTATACTAGAGAAACAATACGGTATTTACAAATGTGAGTCTGATTTATTTCACTTACGAGGATAGTCTCAAGTTGCCTCCATTTACCTATAAATGATCAAAGTTTTGTTTTGTTTTGTTTTTTAAAGAGGATAAACCAGAAAAGTCTTTGCTTCAGATAAGGGATAAAAATTCATGTTCCTGTGTAAGAAACAAGAAAAAAATGAGAATTCGCAAGATAAATTTGAGAAGGAATAGATGGAAGACAAAACAGGTAAAATTCTCCTGGGATGCCAATTAACAATTCTTCCTTCCTCGCAGGTAAAATGTGCTCACTGTGGTCTAGACATTCTGCTTCTATAGGAATCTATTTCAGAAATAAATACAAAACTTGCGGTACTATCTGTAATAAGAAAATCTGAAAAAGTTCAAATGTACATTAATAGGGAATAGATTCAATAAATTACAGTGTATTCATACAATGGAATTGTATGAATAAAAATGTAAATTTACAGAGAGTGACTTGCAAGCATTTAAGATAATTAAGTGAAATAAAGTTATATAACAAAATGATCACATTTTTGTAAAAATAATTAGAATACATATATTCATAAAAACTCAGAAAAAGATCATGAAAGTACATATCAAGAAGTCTTCTGAAAAGTGAAGAAAAAGTGGAATTGTAACAGATATTCCAATTTTATTTGCAATATTTAGATATAGTTTGTGTTGTATCATCAAGGAAAATGGTGATTAAAACTCAGAATAAGGGCCAGAGATTTATCTCAGTGGTGCAACCCCTGCCTGGCAAGCATGATGTCCTGAGTTCAATTCCTGGTACCAAAAACAAACAAACAAAACAAAATTCAGAAACAAGTTTACAGTTCTTAGGATTATTTTCTCACTTCTATCTTTGCATTAGTAGTGAAATGAAAATTTGCAGCACAACAACAGCAAAGGCCGCTCACGGGTTGATAAACCTGGCTAGTGTTGTAGAAACCTCAGTTTTGGGTTTGAGTATAAATTCACGCAGAGGGAACTTTCAAACACAGGGTTAGGAGCAAAGCTCCAGGGAAAAAGCACACACGGTGTCCCTTGTCCTTCCCTCTCCTTGCAGGCTGATGGTAGCATTAGCCAGGGACAATGAATGGTGAATAAATAGCATCGGACAGGAAGTTGCCACTCTAGTTGGAAACTTGGCAGAAAAACCAAATGAACAGAGCTTTGTGGAGTGAAGAAAGACCACCAGCTGTGGAACAATATGGACAACTGTGGCGCAGTGCAGAAGCCCTGGGCTTGGAAGCAGGGAATTGGGGTTGGGTACGGCTCTTAGTAATGGAGATAGAAAAGTCAGATGATGTATTTGAGCCTAGTTTCCTCCATCTAAAAGTGGGATGTCTGCTACCTATCTCACAGGACTGTGGTGAAGATTAGATTTAAATATGTCTATGGAACACTTTGGAAAGAGACAGCGAGCAAGTGTGAATTGTTACTGTGCTTCTTGTGGAAAGTGTTAGCTAACAGAAGGCAGTAAAGAGACCATACTCTCAGCTGGTGGAGGCAAAGCACCATCCCAGGGCTAGAGTTGCCAGATAAAATACAGAATGTCTATTTAAATTTGAATTTCAAATAACAATGAATAATTTCTTAGTTTAAGCATTTCCCATGCTCTCTGAGCCCAAGTTAGCTTTTAGTTTTAGCTGTTGTTAACTTCTTGTTTCAATTAAGTTGGATGCATCTCTCCAACAATTTTGAAGGCTCAGGGAAGTAACAATGGTATCATATACTCATCTTGGATCCACCAGGCTGCTTAAACATCGTCATGCACTGAACAGGTATTAAATAAATGAGTCTTCGCACCTCTAATCCCTTCACTGCATGAATGCACATCCTGGTACGCGTGAGGCCCTGTCTCTCATCTGACTGCTCCAGAATTGTGAGTCTGCTGGTGCTCAGCCACTGGCCTTCACCATGGAAGTTAAAAAAAGACCATCTCAAAGCCTCAGCAAGCAGCAGACCTATTTCTCCACATCAGTGCAATAATTCTGGGATGTGACTGAGTCTCCCAGAACTTGGTTTAAAATTTTAAAATTCTTATTTTCTATTTGAATGTAGCTTTCTGGTTATGATTCACTAGGAACTAAATAGAAAATTTTAGATTTCACTTGTGGTATTAAAAAAGAATAAAGATAATTGATGCCTTAGAGAGAATTGAACTCAAGCTTGTCAACAGGAGCTTTAGACTCTTAGGCTACAGGAATTTGAAAAAGAGGCAGCCTTTCCTAAATACTGGTCCTTGTCATTCTTTCTTGCTAAACTTTTCAGTGAAATGTTGGAGCTGCCACAAATGTCCCCAAGTTCAAAGAACATAAGTGAGTGGGAAGAAGCTGAAGAACAGGGAAGTCACTCCAGTGACAGACAAGATGATAACCTAGATGCACTCTGCATAATCAGTGGTATGTTCTTTCTGAGGGATCATACAAAGCTTTGCCCTGGAATTCTTTGATAAAATATATACTTGAATTGCAAACAAGGAAATACTTTGCATATTAAGTTGTGCTCATGGTTATGTAGGAGTGTATAACATTTCCAATTAAACAAAGAAATCAACAGTAGACCACACTTAAAAAAAAAATAACTATGGAGTCTCTTTGAAAGAAGAGTGGAATGTTCACTTTACCTTATTCATTAAAGTTAGAAGCTGCCGTCCCTTTAATGAGCAGCTGGAGGGTAGAAAAATCTTCCTGAATAGCTATATTTCAGGCAGTGCTCAGCATCATCACTGAAACAATGTGGGATTGCAATTGTGTGAAGTTTTTTCCCAGTGAATAGGAAGTGATCAAAGATAACATTGCCTGAGAAAGAATTAAAATAGTGTAACATTGCATCAAGTGATAGCCAATGCCAATCATTATATGGATGAATGAACAAGATCCTTTAAATAATGGTGTAGACGTGCTGTGGCATTCAAAATATAATGACCAGCTTCAGTGGGGTTCAAATAAAAATGCAAAAGCATGTGCCCACTCATCTAGAGTGAAGTATAAGCTCGTCTTTTTAAATAGATCTGCAACCACATCCTTCATTTACATCATTTATAAAACACTGGACTATAGGAAGTAAATTAATTCACAAAGCCTGCCTTAGAAATTTTATCTTAGCAATGGGAAATGTGATCTGTGAGGAGACTGAAAAAATTAGTGGCACACTCAGAAAAAAAAAAAACAAACATAAAGTGAAAAGGACTTGTATAATTGCCTGTGATCACCTTTCCCTCCGTGAAAGGACAGGAAAAGAGAGCATAGAGCAAGAACTGAATTCATTGTGCAGATGAGAGTTCCTGGCATATAATGCTCGACAGAGCTATTTACTGGAAAAAGTGTTGGTTTATTTACATGCTAAACAGCACCACCTTCTAGCTTCCACTGACAAATAACAGCATAGCAAGGAAGAGAAATAAAAGGCAGTCTATCCTATTCCAGAGAGAACCAGAACAGGCCAGACTGAGGCTGCCACAAATCAAAACATCTTGACCCCATCATTATAAAACAGAACGTTCAGCTTCTCCACACATCTCTTGAAGGATCATCTTTATTTTGTAACAAGAATCCTAGCGAGGAAACTTGACTTTGCACCCAGAAGAAGGATTGAGAGATGGGATTGGGGGTGGCGGTGATTAACAACACACGCCTTAAATTTAGGAAATCTCTGTAGCAGGATTCTTCAAAAACATGCGGAAGGTAACGTTTAATGTTTGTCAGACTCAAAAACAGAGCCAAAGGCGTCCCTCCCCCTTGTGCACTTACCGACAAAAAAGGTGAAAAAAAAGTCTGAACTGATGAACAAAGACTGGCCGATGAATGGAGTGAATTGTTTTAATACAGTAAACAGGAGGTCTGAATAAAGAGATCAAAGGAGCTCAGAGGATGGAACACACCCACAGTTGCAGTTGCCCACTGGCCAGTGGGAAAAATAGAATCAGGAGACTTTGCTCAGAGATAACCACCACTGATCTTAATCTAATTGTCTTAACCAAGGTACATTCTGGAGCTTCATCTGCAAGTTTTCACTTTTTTGATTTAGAAAATAATACTTGAATTTGCACTTGGTGTATACGAATTCTTACAGTTATTAGGAAGGACACTGTGTGGGAAAACGTAAGAAATGGTTGTTGTTCTAGCCCTGCCTATTCCTTACTATGCAAACTTAGGCAAACAACTTTATCTCTGAGTACCTGTTTCTAAATTGTGTATTTACCATATGCTACATACAGTATTTAATAATCATGGCTAAAACACCAAAAAGGATCAATTTTTTTCTTAAAAATTCACATAAGAATCTGTATTGACAGGATACCAATATTTTCTTTTCTAAGTCAATATTTGGTTTGCTGAACTAGGTGAAATCTACAGGGTTTTGTGAGTAACATTTACTGATATTTCTTAAAGTTTATTAAAAAGTCTAAAAAGGGGTAGTCAGGCTGAGATAAAAACCACTACACAGTTCCCTTTGAATTGTACTGCAGGTGGTCCAGGAACTAGGTAATCTCCCAGCAAAGAGATCAGCACTTGGGAAGTAGCAATACAAATGGCAAAAAAGGAGAAGGCTAGTGGCTTGCACTCGACCATGCTTTCTTCATAGATCCAAGTACATTGGCGTATTTGATGCATAGCTTTGCAGATGATTAGCACTCACAAACATGTGCCCAATGAGGAAACAGACACATGTAACTACATTGCCACTGACCTTGGCCATGCCTAGGCCAAGTAGCTAGGCTGTTAACTTTGTTGACAGTCATTGCCCTGCAGTCTATATTTGCAAATTGCCCAAAAGCCATTGCTTAGCTAAGCTAAGTTGGTAACTGGCACCATTACCAAAAGGCTGTTGCCCTTGTCATTATCCAGCAGCTACTGAGTGTGCATTTCTAGCAGTGTGACAAGCAGCAGCCTCAATGAGGTCTACAGGAAGAGTCCTTTTATAGCCATAGGATCTAGCATACGGGCCTGGGCCTTGCAACCTAGGGAGCCAGGTTGTTTGCTCAAGAGATCCCAGGACTTGGAGGATCAAGGGACCCATTGGAGTATAGAAGAGTCCCTTAGTTGTGGATGGAGAAGAAGGCTGAGTAAGGCTTGATCACTGGAACTTTCCTCCAAGATGGTGTCCATGGTGCCAATCTGTGATCAGTCTGGAGTTGTAAATGAGACCTCATGAAGGTTTTATTTATCACAGCACATCTCACTTACGGGCTGGAAGATCACTTCACCTTGCCATTTGGAGAAGACAGACTCATAGAGGGGAGTGGTGATAACTGTAAGCTTCTGCTTTGTCCAAGCAGGGGAGCTTCCACTGTCAACCCCCTCTCTGTGCTGGCCCCCTTGCTCTTCCTATCCCCACCAGTCCTTCTTCCTTATCCCACTCCCAGAGCTCCATCTCCTCTACAAGTAACCTCAAGACAGTGCATCTAAAGGATTGTGCTCTGTGGTGGAGGAAGAGGGCTTGGAATTTAGCATGGGTGTGTCACAGTGTATCCAGCCTTGAGCTTGGTCACTCTACTATGGGTAGGACAAGACCCAGGCTGTGTAGCCTTGATATCCCTTGGGAAGCAAGGAATGGATCAGAAGCTCAGAGCCGCAAGATACCTCATACACAGCCATCAGAACAGAAGGGGAGAGGCCTGGAAAAACATAGGGATTTCCCGGTTTGGTGGGGTTGGAATTAGAAAAATCTGTTTTGTGCCTGTCATTGTGGCTATTTTCCCCCCAGGCTATGTGGCCTGGGAAACAAGGATAACTTGCAGCATCTCAGGCTGGCACAGGCTGCTGGCATAGGCTGGCACAGGCTGCTGGCTTCGGGAGCACATTTAGTAAACAGGCCTGTTTGTGAGGTCTTACATTCAACTTCCTGTGTACAATGTGTTGTAGAACCCTGGGACACTTCAAGAACCTACTACACAGCTCCAGACCCAGTGGGTCTCTCCTTTTCACTGTGTTCCTCCTGGCTTGTTGAGTTTTATCCTGGCTAAAATGTTCATGTTAATGAGGTCACCAGGCATGATCTGAAGGAGCAGAAAGATCTCTGTAAGGAAATGAACAGAAATTGGATTTGCTCTTATTAATAAATTTTCAAAATCTATTCAAGATCCAAATGCAAATCATAGCCTTGAAGGATGTTCTAAAACAGCATAAAAAGAAAGAAAAGCTTTGAGTGAAAAAATGGTGCCTACAATCCTGGTTATAGAATATTTACTTTGGAAATATTAATGTTATAAGGAGTACCTGCCAATATCCTCAGGTGACAGATTATATAAATAAAGTGGTGAATATTTTGTATCATTTGTAAAAGAAAATATTTTGTGTCATTTATATTTCTTGGGTAAAGTCAGTTTTTTTTTTTTTGCCTTGTTTTATGTTTTTAGGAGGAGGCATTCCTAGTGAAAATAATATTCACAAGGAGATCTTACCAAATCTGACTCCATGAGCCTCACCTGTGGACTACAGCTTATAAATTTTTTGCCTGACAGAGTTGTTTCTAGTTTGTGGATATTCTGTGCTCTTCGGTGGACATCTTTAAATAGGGATGAGGCAATGAAGGTTTTTGTTGGAATCTCCAGGATAAACTCCATAGATTAGTTCGCACACTTACTGTTTTCGTAATACAAATTATAGAAATTAAAGCTTGAATCTTTTGGACTAGTGGCACTGGCAAAGGTTAGAGAGGAACAGTGTAAGTTCGTAAAAATAAAAATAAAAATTGAGAAAGTGTTGTAACCATTAATTTATCTGCTAAAGTATCATTTGCTTAGATAGCAAATGATAATATTAAAGAGTAAAGTATGGTTTAAGGGCAACCCACTCAGAACCCCTCCTGTCTCTCAGGAGTTATTCCTAGTCTCCAATTTTATCCCTGCTTCCTATTTCCCATCCCTTTCCTCCAATACATTTTCTTATTCTTAAAAAAATGTGGTTTAAACTAATGGAAGATTCCTAATACCTGTACTAAAAATTTGCATTGCATTAGAAAATTTCAACCAGAAGTGATGAATGAAAAACTGTGATACCCAAGCTTTCCAAAATTGGGGAATTAGGATGATGAAACTTACATTTTAATCCCTACTTTTGGAACAAAATAAATTTACCTTAGGAAGCAAGCAAGTATTCAGATCCTTGGTACTGTGATTTTATTCTTAATAATCTCCTTTTTGTCAATGCCTATTGTGTCTTTACTGCACCTCATGTCACAGTTTAATCTCTCTTTAAACTTAATTTAATGCCCAATTTAATCTCACTATGACAGCTAATAATTAAGAGAGTTCATGTTGTGTAGCTTAATGTTTGGTTGTGTTGGTCATGTATATGTGTCATGCACATTACTGTTTCATACCATGCAATTTAATGAACTACATCTCTTGATATGTTTTTATCTGAAGAACAAAACATCAAATCTTCATCTTTTGAAAGTCAACTTCCTGACAATGCTGTGAACAGCAAAAGATTTCAACTATGGCAGAGGCCCAATTTTGTTGTTCATATGCCACATATATACATATATAAATCTGTGGATTCAGTGTCCCCGACATGCACAAACTTGAACATTATGTACATGAAGCTGAAACAATTGATTTGCCGTAATTTTTTGTATCAGTTATTTTCAACCTTCACCCTTTTTCTTGACAGTAAAATCTTTAAAGAGGTATTTACTTGGAACCCCACTTTGTAAAACAGGTCAGAGTGGCTTGGCTCTGCTCTACTCAGAGTATTTATGGGGGCTGAAGAAGGGTGGGGGGCCTGAAGGCACCTTCCTCTTTCACTGTCAGCTCTTTCATGTTGCCCCTCGGATTTCTGGAACACAGTTGGGGAATCACTAGCATAGACAATCCTTGCATGTGCAGGGGGCTTCCATGTGTGGCACAGCATTTCATTCTCACAAAGTGGCTCGGATGTTCCATTTCACGAATAGGCAGTTGAGGTATCAGACCAATTAACCTTCCAGCAGTCACATATCTACCGATTGAGGAGAGCTAGGATTTGAACACAGACCTTCTGACTCCAGATTTTTTCTCCTTATTTCATTTTGATTATTACAATAGAAAATATATTCAAAATTTCACATGGCTCCAAAAAGTGTGAGACAGAGTTCACGTAAAACACACGTGCTCCTCAGTGCTGTACTACTGTGACAGCCCTGACCAGTGGTGGTCATGGGGGTCACACTCCCAAGGTTGGCCCAGATTACTGGTGACAGAGAACTGGAGATGAGTGGGATCCCTGGCTTGCTGAGTGCACATCTAGCTCTTTCTGTACCCTTGAGGGCAGGTAGGAGGGTAGTGTTATTATCTGGATCTAGTTCAATTTAGAAGCGTGGTAAACAGGTCACAAGTTTTAGCACTTTGGTTACTAACAAAAACAATGTCCTTCTTCATCCTCATGACAGACACTATAAATGTTGAATTAGCTATGTTACCTTGATGGGAAAAAACAGTAAGAGGCAATTTGGGGGGAAAAGAAAATTAAAGAAAGGAAAAAAACTACATAAAAGTAGAAAATGTTTAATGTAACAGGAATTCACATGGCAACCAAAATCCTAATGTTCGACGTGTTGATGTAGCACTCAATCCTGTAGATGGGAAATGCATTAGAAGCCGGTTTCACGTTCCCTGAGTTTTCCTAGTTCAGCACGCTTTTTCTAGATTAGAATAAGAAGTAGCCACAAAGTAAGATGACTGAAAAGGAAGTGGGAGGGCCTGTTATGAATGTGGGAATAAGGAAGCAGAAGATTCGGTGGAACCATTTTGAGGATAAAAACCTGAAAGAATGAACATGGGACTCTATCACATCTGGCCCTAAAAAGGTAAGCCAGGGCCTGCGAATGAGAGGCACAAAAGACTTCCTGACAGTGGCGAGGGTGCAGACAGACTAAGACAGGAGGACAAGTGGAGCCCCGAGAGCTACCACAGGGGAAAGTCTCCCTCATTAAACAGCTGAAGTGAATTCTCAAAGGAGAGGCTGGGAGTCAATGATATCCTCCAGATCTCTCATAAAAGGTTCTCCGAGTCCATGGCCATCAAAGTGCCAGAAAATTTTTGGCAGACAAATTGCAGACATGCAAAAATAGTCATGTTCCAGTGAATGTTAATAAATGCTGTAAGATAGTTGGTTTTGTGTTCAAGTCATTTGGGAAGCAAAAGGCTTATAAAAGGCAGACAGGTATCAAGATAGACCTTCTCATTGCCCTGGATATGCTAATTTACATTGCAAATCTCCAAACACAAAGAACTAGCAGTATCTTACAAATTTGGTTAAGAACTGTCCCCTGTGCTCGGGTGTGCACACATGCGAGTACACACACACACACACACACACACACACACAATTTCCTCACACCCCAAAGAACAGTAGAGCCCTGGGAATCTCGTTTGGGAAGTGTTGATGTATGGCAGTATTCTTATCAAGGATGTGTAGTTACAGAGTAGGTGGAAACACAAATATTCATGCCTGGAGCAAAACTTCATAATTTCACTGTAGTCTCACTCTGCTCATCACTGAATCACACACAGTCCCTTAGGACATGCCAGTTTACTCCAACTGTTTGAGCTTACTCTGAGCAACTTGGCAATTTCCACTTCCCTTCCTCTGTTTATTACACTCTTCCTCACTTAATGTGTCTTGCACTGAGCATCAAACAGAGCAAGGAGCTGCTAGCTGGGGAGGAAGAAGCTGAGGGTCTCGCCCTCCAGGACCTTCCTGTCCAGCACCGTCCCCCTCTGACTTGAGGTCTGTCCAAAGTCTCCTGGTGTTGTCTACTCTTTGGAACCTGTAGACACTTTGTTTACACCAAGCTTATTAAATCCTACTATATTTTGTGTTGTAGAATAGTACTTTTAAATTTAGTTTTACTGAGAACAGATTCCAGCCCAAACATTACTGTGTTGCAGAGAGCAGGTGAGCAGGCTTGCCTTCGCAGCAGTTGACATCCAGCATGGGAGGTAATCCATCATCAAGGGAGCCTTGATTGTTAGCATGTCTTAAATCGGTTTGACTTAAGAGGAAATACAAAATTTTCCACTGGTTTTAGACATGCAGATACAGAAAGAATGCTGGATTTTTTCCTTTGCTATGCCCTTCCTAGCCTAGCTATATCCCCAGCCCAAATTCATATATCTTTATATATAGACATATAACTATGTCTAAAGTGTCCTGAACCTTTTAAAATTAATTTATGTGAAGAGATAAAAAATTTACTATCAATACTGCCCAATCTTATATTCTTGTTTTTATTTATAAGCTTTTGGGCTCATTTTTTATTTCTAAATTGTTTTCTTCTTTTATTCAGTATTACCCCTTAGAATTTTGCTTTATGAAAATATTTTAAAAACAATTATCCATGCTGAAGTTTTAGCATTCTTTAATATATGTATTTTGTGCACAATCAGCAAACTCCACATTCCCAGTTTGGCTGTTATACACACAAATTAATGAATGTACTTAAATGAATTTGATTAATATGTAGCAGTTTAAGATCCACTTTATATTATTAGTACAGAAATTTTCTTCATTGAATGCTACAGAATCAGAATTCTATGTTTGCTTGGGAAAGCTCTCTCTCTCTCTCTCTCTCTCTCTCTCTCTCTCTCTCTCTCTTTCTCTCTCCCTCTTACTCCCTCTCTCACATGCCACAAATAATGTAAAGCTAAGATTTTCATAATTATCTTAATTCACTCATTAAAAAATTAGCAAACTGTCACAATCACAAGAGATTCTCCCTGCGTGGAATTTTCCATCTTTTGCCTGCACTGAAGATATATGTGTCCTGCCAGTGCCAGCGAGTGTTAAATCGAAACCCTACTTTTGCATTTTATTAGCAAATTTTGCAAACTACAAACAGCTTGAGTGTTGTATAAATTTATAGTTGTGCTTGCACATTTGTGACTGCGATTTTCAGCATGAAAGTTTTATCTAAGAGCTTTTACTTAGAACTACACAGAGCAATTCCAAAGCCTCAAAACTAAAGGAAAATAAAATTGAAGTGCTTTTACAATTGAGTGATTTATACATTAAAGTATTTATTCTAAAACAAGATTAAAAATATTGCACTCCTAGAAACATTCTCTCCTGGTAGGAGCACTCAAATGGAAAATTTCATCCATTTCAAACTGATTTTTTGCCTGAATGACTCTCACATATTTTCCTAAAACCTAGTCATGTCAAATGATTTATTCTACCTTAACAATACTGTGCAAGTAGCCAGGAAGACTCGAGTGTTAAAAGGATAAAGGTAGTTGGCCAATTAGGTACTCAACATTATTTTGATTTTTTATACTTACCCATATCTATTTTTGTCTTGCCTTCGGACATATTTCTGTCCCAGAGCTATTCAGTCAAATTTGAGATATAGAATGCATTTTAGATCAAAATCCCAAGGAAAGATAAAGTGGGAAACTCCATTATTTTCCCCCATAGAAATAGCCCCAATGTGGTATTTAAATCACAAATCCATTTAAAATGTGCCCTTCAAAAATGAACTTCGCTTCTCATTCCCGCTTCACAGTGTAATGCCATCTGTGTGGCCCCAATGCTACCTATAATGGGGTACTTTGCATCTTATTAATGGTGACTGAGCTGCCATTGAGCTTCCTGGCTGCAACACAGGAAGTCATACTTCACTTAGACAATTGATGCTCTTCAGATTTTTCCTTTTCTTTCAATGCACAAATGTTTTTATACTTCAGATTATTGTCACTTATTCACTATCCCCAGTGGCAAATTGATTTTGAAAAACTGATTTTAAAGAAAACAAACAGTATCTAATGTTCTTGAGAAGCAATTGCTGGACAGAACAGTTAATGGGGGTCTGTTATTCTCTGGATAGGTTCATGCCATCAACTTGAAAACTAAGAAAAAGATAGACCGTGGCATACATCTCAATTTGTGATCTCAGGTTGTATGTGATGGAGGTCCAAGCAAAGGTCTAAACTTTGAAGTTTAGAAATTTCTCTGGCTATAGAGGATGGCAAGGAGCTTTCACTAGGAAGATTCTCAGCTATTTTGATTCCACTCAATAAGTCAAAGGAACTGTAATTGCTTTTCTAAATAACAGGATCAAAAAAAGCAAACAAACATTCTAGACAAAGTTCTTATTTTGATTCTCTCATTTTCTTGATGAATTCCTTTCTTGCGACCACATAGGGAAATTGACAAGGGGAAAGAATGACAGCCAGTTAAGACTCACCCCAGTCACTGTGTTACTCTGTAATGACAGAAAATTGAGTATAAACCGGTCTCAAGGCTTCTCTTTTACAATACCCCATCAGAAGAAAACAGATTCGTTTTTGCACCTGGATACACACCATCTGGGGGTTAGAAAGTGGTAATTTGCTGATATTATTCATCAAATGCTATTGTGGTTTCTGTCCATTCCCTACAGATACTTTACTTTTCCTAATTCTAAGATATTTGTTTAATTAAAATGAAAAATTAAAGTATGAGACTCCTTTAAAAATCATTTTGCCTCTTCTCCATTATTTAGCAATACATTTAACTTTGCAAAGTTACTTATTTGCTTATAATTTAAACTAAGGTTAATTTTGAATGAGAGAGGAGAAAAATGACTGACTTCCATTAAATCTTGTGTAGAAAGCACAATTAATGGCATTCTATCCCTAATTTTGGTAAGTATCTGTTGTGTATACATCATTCAGAAATCTGTAAAAATAACAGTATTTTCACTGTTTTTAATAGAAATGTGCATTAGTCAGGGAATTAGGAACTTTAACATTTCTGGAAGGCTTGAAAGAGCAGGCTGTGTTGATGGCCTCTAAGTACAAACCCCCAAGACAATTTTATAGAATCTGAATATTGAGGGCACTGAATCATAAAACTGCAGTAGTAAATGTGACCTCCAGATCACTCCAGAGCTCCAGGTTTAGCTACTTCTCAGAGATCAGGAGGCTGAAACTGGCCAGACAGTCACTAACTAGGGTGCAGTCTGCAGATGAGAAAGTGAAGCCCAAACTGTGAATCTCAGGGCTGTGCTTACTAAATTCATATGAGGAAAATGGGCATCTCTGACCCTACACACAGCTTAACTTCATATTCAGGACTTATGAGACTGCATCTGATTGGCTAAATACAAATCATAGTTTGTTCTTTAGCTGCAAGGGAGTCTGGAAAATGCAGTTTTGAAGAATGCTTCACAATTTATTATTAAATTGGTATTATTATTAAATTGGCTCTTATATGTAATTACCATGAATCCCTTTTGCAACTGCCCTATCACTTCCATCTTGAAGGAGAAAATTGGTTTTTTATTGTGATAGGCCATATAACATGCCCTAAAAAGGTATTCACATCTTAATCCCCAGAACCTGTAAATACATTATGTTTTTAAAAAAGGAACTAAATTTTCAGATAGAATTAATGTTATTAATCATTTGACCTTGACATAGAAAGGTTACCCTGGATTACTGGAGGCAGGTCTAATGTAATCACAGTAGTCTTTAAAAATGGAAGAGGGAGGTAAAGGAAGAGATCAGGGTGGCACAGTGGAAGAAGGATTTGGTCTGCTGTTGCTGACAGTGAAGACAGAGGAAGGGGCCATCAGTTAAGAAACACTGGCACCCTCTTCTAACTGGAAATGGTAAAGAAGTATATTCTTCCTTAAGTCTTCCAGAAAGGAAAAAGTCCAACTGACACCTGGGCCTTAGCCTGTTAAGAATCAGACTTCTAAAATACAGAGCTGTGAGAAAAAAATGTGTGTTGTCTCAAGCCACTAAGTTTATAAGAATTGTTACAGCAGTCATCAGGAACTAATACACTTGATATCTAAGGCTGGTGACTGCTCTTCTGACTTGCTTTTCTTTATTGGCTTTGACACATCAGCTTACATCCTCATGCAGAGTAGTGTCCTGTTCTTCCTATCCACACTGACCCTGTCTACCTGTTTGTGAATGTGAGGAAGCCTCTCTTGATTCCTAGTCTTCACCTAGTCCTTCAGTTCCCAGTTTCTCAATGCCTATGGCATTGCTCCAGGGCCAGCCATTGGACTGGCAGGCAGTGTGGTCAGATGCTGCAAGTGCTCCTACCACTCATCTGGCTGAATCACAGCAATCAGAGATTTTTGTAGACCCAGTCCTCAGCTGTACAAAAAAACCCCAACTCTGGTCCCTGGGTGCATACAGGATGTTCCTGTCTGTGGGAATCAAGTCTTCCTGGATCTTCTGTTTCAGGGCCCAGAGCCCTGAAGACCTGTATTTGACAGCACACTTTCTGCTTTATAGGTTTGTTTCTGATTCCTAAGGATGTTTTGCTTATCTCTGAGCATTGCCATACTTTCAAATGTATAATGTCTCTTTAATATGTAATTTAATTTGCAAAATGTACACACACTATTGACTGCTTATTTTGTTGTTGTTTTCTTTGGAAAAGTGGGGAGAAAACCTGGGCCCCACCTGGATCACAGAAATGCCACAGAAAGGATGGAGAACACACACTGACACTTCACATAATTCTGTACCCCAGCTTTACACCATGGTTTAGATAAAGGAATAAAATAGTGGTTAGATATTTCCATTGCTATCAGCAATTTGCTTTTTGCATTCCAAGGCATGTCACTTTCTCGAACAAATAATACCCTCTTGGCTTGGCTGGTTGAAAATTATAAGAGAAAGTTTCATTGTGTTACACTTTAAGGTGACTGTTCCAGAAATTCATCTTGAAACTTGCTATTTCAGGAAGCTGGCTCAGCCCCTGTTTTTTTTTTTTTTTTTCTTTTCTTTCTTTCTTTCTATAGTCCATCCATTCCATAAATTGGCTAGGCGTGACTTGAGGATGATGTTAGGGTCAGGAGTGGGGAGGAACAGAACACCAGGTGGTAAAAAAGGTGGCATAAGTTCCTGGTTTAGTCATGTATTTTAAGGGTGTAGAAAGTAGCTATTCACAGTTAACACCAGAAGTGCTCATTAAACTGATTTTCTGTTGGGAATGATTTCTCTGAAATGTCGCAGGCTATCAAGTAGCTAAAATTCTATCAGGATTATGATACCCACTGAGTTACAAGTAATAAGAAATGATACTTGAAATAAAGGCTTTGCAGGCAAATTAAAATAGTAATAATTTCGGTTAATGTAATGATATCTTTTTTAAAATCCTTTAATATCATTTAGCCAAAATTATATATTTGGAAAAAAAATGAGCCACGAAAGAAGATTTCCTAATTGTATGGAATGTGCCTGAAGGCAGATTGTGGATGTAATTCAGATGCACGGACACAGAAGAAGATGGCTCTGATGATGACATTGTGCAATGGAACTACATTTTAGTCACAAACGGTCATAATGTAGAATTATTTCCCAGAAACAAGCAGCCAGAGAAAAGTGACAGCTTCCTCAGTAAGCACTGTAATCCTGGCTACACTTCTGAGATCGTATTTCTACATGTGCAGACTTCTCTGTAAGCCCCCCAACCTTTCAGATCAAACTCTGACATCTAAAATCCCAGTATTGTGTAATTGATAGCGCTTATTTTCCTGAATTCAGCTGAGTCTTTAACTTTCTTTGTTTAGTTTATGTCAATAAAATGTTCTCTCAACTGGTTCATTTTGGCTCATTCCTCCCACTGCTTTACTGTTTCTCTGTTGCATCCACAAGCTATCAAAGCCCCTGTACATTTTTGGAGGTGAAAGGAGAATTATTTCAAACTGTATCCTTTTAATTATTAACTAGTCCAAGGAATGACCATGCACTTAACCTACATAAGGCCTCGTATTTGATTTCTAGCACCAGTAAAAAACAAAACCAACCAAACAAACAAAAGTTAAAGTAGTTATGGCTGTTTGCAAAGAGGTGTGTGTGTGTGTGTGGTGCTGGGACTTGAACCCAGAGCCTCACTAAGTTGTTTTCTTTTTTCTTTTTACATTGTTAAACTATAACTCGCCATCCATCTGTCCTTTAAAGCTTTTATGTTTATTATACTTCAAGGACCACATGCTTTTCTATAGAATTTCATAAAGATGCACAAATGATTATGACAAATGACTAAAAACTCGAGTGAGTGAATTTGAATTGTTTTGTTTTACGCTCAGGCCAAGATTCCTATACCAGATTGGTAGAGGCTCCCATGAAAGTGGGAGTTGTGTCTGTTCTCATTCATTGAGCTGAATTAGAACACTGAAGCATTAAACTGCTAATGATCAGTGTCCCTCCCCAACTCCCCCAGTCTCCCAGTTTCTTTGCCTGGCTTTGCTCACTCTGAGAACAGAAACCATCCCTTCTTCCCTATGGGTTTGAAACTTCAGAAGACAGTGACACAGAATTCATCTGGCCCTTACTTTTGTGTGTCCTACTTCTTGCTGCCTGCCTCTGGCCTCATGAAAATGACCTTCTCCTTCAACAAGACTGACTTCCTTTCTGCCCTCCGACATCCTCTTATGCTGGGTTAAATGCAGCCCATGGGGTGGCCAAACAGTAGATTCCCCACTATTCGTGGTTGGCCTTTGGAGTGGTCGGAGCATCTGTAGGCTCCTTGGCTGCTGAGTCTGGGCCCACTCTCTAGTCTTCTCCTGAGCCTGTCTCACTTACATCTGTCTCCCAAGCCCCTGGGCCCAGTTTTTCCATTGTTTTTCAGTTGCATCTGAGACCCACTGGAGTATAGCTGTGAGCTCCAGTCTGCCACTTGGGTAAGGTACAACTGTCTTTGACTCCATGCATCCAAAGTAGAGCCCAGAGATAGGAGAACAAAATGAAAAAAATATTAACTTCTCTGACCCAGGCCAAAAGTCTCAACTGTTTCCAGACACTTGGAGAGAGAATTCAGGTTCAGGACAAGCTCCTTGCTTAAGTCTTTCCGGAAGATGGAGGTACATAATCTCAAGACTGGTCTTGTAAGAAAGTTTCCACTTCTGCAAAGGCAAACATAGTGCCTTTGCTACAGAGCAGGCTCCTTCTGTTTGTTCTCTGCACGAGACCACCTAATCATGGGCCAGTAAAGTACTCTCTGGTGTGCAGAGCTGAGGTGAGCAGGCATAACTGTGAAAAGAGGGAGGGAAGATCAAGCTGCAGCTTTTCAGAGGCCCCAGGAAGGCTTAGACAGACCAAGGAAAAGACTTTGGCAAAGCTGGAGATGGGCACAGACTTTCCTTTGTGCCGTCTCACGTCATAAAACCACCGATTTGGCTTCTTGCTTGCCTACTGCCTTCAGCATGAAAGAGAGAAGCAGGGTAAAACCCTTCTTATTTAATCACTCGTCTCCTTTGTCAGGGCCCAGGTGTGCAGCCTTTCATTTGCATGGGAAAGGGAGCTGAAGAGAAAGGAGAGACACTGACTCAAAGCTCGAGGATTTTGATTTGGCACAGTGGTCTTTGGTCCTCAGCTTTTTCCTCTGCTAAGAAAGATGACAGTAAACAAGCTTTGCTGATATCCTGGCTTTATTAGGAGGGAACAGATTAGGAAAGGGATGGGCAAGCACTTGGAAAAGACTCCACAGACATATTTAGGAAATGTCTGGTGGGTGACAGTGTACCAGGCACAGTGCTGAGCACTGAGCATTAAAATTAAAGATGACTCTGCCTTTGAGGAGATAGTTGCATTTAGCCACTAATGATAGCTTCAACTCCCACAGTGATAGCATTATTGTTATTGTGATTATTACACCTAATTTCCATTTACATGTTGCTGCAAAAATTTAATGCTGAGAAGAATAAAAGACAGTGAGTAATGAGCATTATGTCAGATCTGATAGGAAAAAGGGAGGATATTTCCTCTTATTGTCATCATCTTCTTTTAAAATTGCAGGTCCAGTCTTCCCATTGACAGTCTGTGAGCCTTCCTGGTTTCAGAAAATGCTGGTGCCCCCTGCTCAGAGTACATATCAAGGAGATTATGATTTGAGATGTTTGAGGAACACTTCATTATAAATAAAAGGCAGTTCTCAGACTTTAGAACATTCATGGAGAATTTCTCACAAGTGTCACTGCCTCTAATTCTTTGTATAGTTCATTGCTATTTATTTGAATCCCTTTCACTGAATGGTGAGCAAAAGAGGTAATTTTTATTCCTTTATCCCCCAACAAGTCAATACAAGAAAAAAATTCCTATGCATTATAACCTACGTGATCTCCCATAGTGCCCTCTAGTTTGAAAGAAGATAAAGGATTATTATAGAAATGCACCAAAAAATTTTAACACAAAATAAGCAGAGTTGTTTTGTTTCTGCTAGTGATGCAATATTTTCTCATGGTTATGTTCTCAGAACATGAATCTGTGATAGTTTAAGAGCTGAATACATAATTTAATACTGCCCAAGGCCAGCATTAGCTAAAGCAGATGTTTGTGAAAGATTCATGTCTTTATTGGAGGGTTGTACTGCCCTAATTCAGTCCATTTTGCTATGTCTCCACCTCCCTGCTCCACCTACCCCACACTTCTGCAATGATGAAGACCAATAATACCTCCCTTAAAGGTAAGTGCCCTTTACACACATGAAAATAAAGCTGCCCATGATGGATAGGGTGGTGTTTTTTGAGGAATATTTTACTTTTGACATGTCACTAAATCCCTGAATCTCACTCTTGGAAAACCCTCAGTACCAATTCTCCTGAGTGCCTGGGTCCTCCGCAGTGTCTCAGCTAACTGGTTAAACAACTTCAGTGATGATTTGCTCTGTGACAACTCCATTCTCACAAGGAAGCAGTCTGAGAGTGGTGGCTAAGAACGTGATCCCAGCTTTGGAATCAGGAGGCTTTGAAACTCTTGCCCTCCCTATCCTATCTGAACAACCTTATGCTATTAAATTAGCTTGTCTGCTTCTGTCTGCTCCTAGCATTTCCTTATGGAGTTGTTTTGTGGTTCCAGTGAGAGAATGAATATAAAACCTTTAATGAGCTTTCTAGTATATCTAAGCAAATAAATAAACGGAAGTTGGTATTATAACTTAATTGTTAGTTAACATCTTCATAGGAGTTTCAAACTTTGATTCTGATTCTGCACCCTGCAATGAGCTCACACAAGATCATCTCTGTTCTATGTGACTAGCTTTTTAATATTTGAAAATAGTCCTCTTTACCTCTTTTCCTGTCATCCTTTGCACTGTTTGTTGTAATCCAAAGTGCATTCTTTCTTCCAAATGTCCAGTGTTTCCTCTCATCCCTTAGCCTTTTGCACATGATATGTTCTTTCAACCTGGATTTCTTCCCCTTCACTTCCATTCATGCTGCCTGGTTAATTGGGTTTATCCTTCAGGTCATAAGTAAGGGACCTCCTTCTCCTGGAGGCCCTCCCTGATCCTCAGGGAAGAGTTGGACACCCTGCTCTGTACACTTGCTCGCTGTAGCTTCTCTAGCCCAGTGATTATTACTTATTTGTTCTCCCCCAGTCCTCAAACTTTACTGAGAAAGAATTAGGCCAGTAAGGTTTATTGCTTAGTCCTCATTACCTGTCCCGGTCCTCTACCACACTGGATATTCTGTAAATAGTTAGTAAGCTTTTTAAAAAAGATTATCCCTCATGGATAGAATCTGGTCTCCTTTGACCACAGTGCAGTTGCCAGTAGATCCATTTGAATTCATGATTTCCGAAGGTTGATCTCCAAGAAAACTGGAGTTCAACAAATCTACCCCTCTCCAAAAATCTCAGTAAGACACATCATGAAGAGTTGTCAGCAATGTGTCCTTTTATGATAACTTAGTGAAGCTGTAGTCTGACAGGATGTATTTTCCACAGGTTAAGGAGCACAGGGAAATCTTTCAAGAAAAACTTCAGAGTTGATTCTCTTTTCCTTTTAGTGGGAATGAGATGTTTTTATTCCCTGTCCCTTTCCTCTCCTGTATAAAAGGTTCACTTCTCCTAATCCCTTGCATTTTGGACTCTCCTTTCTTCCATGCAAGAGAAAAGCCATTCTCTTATGTATATGCCAACAGTACAGCGTGCTGACTGTACTCTTCAAACAGCTGTGGCAAACTAAGTTTTTAAACATTATAGTCAAAGCCATCACTTTTGCAATAATTATTTTCTACTTTTCAACAAATTTTAAAATAATTTTCAGATGATAGTTTAAAGAAAGATACACCGGTAGCATTTATATAAAAGGATGTTTCTGGCAACTTGAAAATGTAGTTATTCACAGCAAATGGATAGTTAAGGTTTATAATGAGGGCTCTGGAAGTGACAAACATATTCCTTTCAGCTGCAATAATCATGTCAAGTGGAGGGCAGTGGACAGGAATCTTTTCCTGAAGAGAATTCCATCCACCAACACCCGCCGTGGTCCAAATGAAGGAGCTGCAGAGGCTCAAGACAGGGAAGTCAGAGCTGTCCGGAGGTGGTTATGGCTGTGCAGACGAAAAACCCTGCTGCTTGTCTCCTGTCTAGTCAAAAGTGCATTGATCTTTGCTGGTTCGGCTTGAACACATTCTGCAAGAGGAAAACAGATTGGAGTTAGCAGCGACTGGCTTGCTCCCATGACTGCAAGAGCAGGGAGGATTCTGATGTGACGTTAGTGGGATGCTGCTCTTCACACTGTGGGCAGGCAGAGGCTGCTGGCCTATGCCCAAAGGGCACTGGCAGTATGACTGGCCTGGCCTCTGGACACCTCTGCACAGTGATTAAGTGGCTGGAGGTGATGTCAGAGCTAATTCCCTACTTCTCCCTGACATTGCCGCTAATAAGGTGTTTGACTGGTCAAAGTGAGTCTGATTGTAACCCACTACCAATGAAGGCAAATTCTTCAGCCTTCATAGGACGGTCTCTGTCGAGCGTTTTATTCCTCAGGGTTCACACACAATTTGAGATTGGTAGTGTGTGCTGCCACACTATAAAAAAGAATACTCTGCTTCTTTTTTCCTACAAAAACTATTTTTCAAGTTGTATGTGTGTGTGACAGCTAGAAGACATCTGTCAAAAAAATTGTTTTTGAGCCAGGTGTGGTGGCTCAGGCCTCATTTGTGAGGCTGAGGCAGGAGGATCGCCAGCCTGGGCTACATAGAGAGCTCAAAGCCAACCTGAATTACCTAGTGAGACCCTGTCTCAAAAAATAAAAAACCAAAAAAAAATTTTAAATAAAATAAAATAATTTTGTGTTTGTTTTTTCAGGGAGAGAGATATGTTTTATTTTCCTTTACTGTTAATCTTCCTTCATCTGGCAAAGACTATGCCATCTCCTCCATCCCCAGTGACTGAGAACAGAGGAGGAATTTATATCAAGGTCTTTGTTTAACAGCAGTGTCTGTAGCTACCATTAAACAACTTTTACTTCCTCTCCAAGTAGCGGAGAAACTGTCTTTACTCAACTGAAATGTCAAATGAGCACCGTCCTTAAATAAGAACATGAATTTGACCTTTCCCGGATGTCTTTATTCTTTAACATTCTTTAGAGATACGCAGTTGGAAAAGTTAGTGCTCCTGATACCCAGCACAGATGCTTTCTGCTCTATTGTTTTCAACCTGCCCGAGGCTTACTTATGTGGACACAGAAACTATTTCTGTCATAATGGAGCACAATTACTTATTCACCTAGTGGAGCCGAGGAAATAATGTTTAAACTAAAAACATAAAATGGTTTGTTTCTACCACAAACTTCCCACAAAAGCAAAAACCTTACTTCCTAAGTAGAACCAGACCCTCACTCCATTCTTTGCCCAGAAGAAAAAATTACATGGCTTTTAGCTGTAATGGCCTTTTAGGCTTTTTGCCAAAAGAAGTTCCAAAAAACTTTGCTGGTCCCAATTTGCCCTTTCAGCCCCAGTTCTTTTGTAAGCAGAGAGAGGAAAGGCTGGACAGTGTCCAACATGGGGCTCTATGAAATGGAGCTGGAGGCCAAAGAACCACTCCACACAACACAGAGGAGAGAATGAGGAGCCCTGTGGTCACCATGAATCAGACTGGAACAGAGCAGGGCTTGGGTGGCGGGCACAGCTTAACAGAGGCAGCAACTTGTTGGATACGTGTGTTATTAACATCATGAGATTCAGTACGCGGCTGCAAAGGTGGGGTTGACACAGAGTCAGACTGACCACGCATGTGGAAGTGGCCAGGGCTCTGACCTTGTGGTGCATGCTCACGCATTTCTGTTCACCACAAACATGGCCTCGGTTCTCTTTAAATATTTGAGAGTTTATCTCAGTACTTCATGTTCCAACACCTGAGTAGACTCAGTAGCAGAACACTTCTCTAATTCTTGCTAAGACGTCTCAAGGCTGTGGGGGTTTCAGGAGAGTGATCTAAGATTACTCAAGCCAAGGACACTGGGATATTAGAGAGGAGTATCCATACTTGCTTGGTTGGGTGTTATCTACCCACTAACTTGGAGACTTCCTTCTGAAACTGGTGAAGGTTACAGGTTCCTGGGAAAACCACTGTGGGCACAAGTTTGATTCTCAAGATACGGACATTCTATTCAGTTCTGTCCTTTATTCATGAAACCATTTATGTGATACTGAGGTTAGATTCTGTTCAGTCCTTGGCTTCAAAGAGCTTGGAGTTACCCCCACAGATAGGACAGAGACAGGATTGCTGTCCTGCTTGTTTGAACTTGAATGACCTGGAAAGACTGTGACCTCTAGAGAAGGGGGGACACTGCCTCCCTGAGGGGAGCAGTGATGGCTGCAAGGAGGCTCATCCCTGGGCAGGATTTTGCAGAGGCTGGAGATGGGCATTCCAGTCTGAGTTGCCCAAGCACAAAAAAATCACTCTTTCTAGCCAGTAGCTCCTGAGAGAGCTGGAAAATGCCTCGGTGATGCTGGTGGCTGTGCCCTAGGCACTCGCTTCCCTGCAGCCATCCAGGTTAAAAAAATATTTCAAGCTGACACAGACAGACAAAAATAAAAGTTTAAGTGGGTCTGGATTTGAGGGATTAAAAAAACCCATTTAAAACAAAGAGGCAAAAACTCTGTATTATTGGTACAGGTTTTGGCAGGGATCTAATCCATGTCTGGGTGCTTTCTGGGCCTTGCTTTGGAGCTGCTGGGATGATCTCCCAGATCTATCCATCTGGGAGATTCTCAGGCTGGAGGATTTAGCAGGCCAGACCTCTGCTATCCTCTGGAGAAGGAGCTGTGACTGTTAGCAAAATAAAAGATGATTCCTGAGAACAGAAACCTGCAACCGTGCTGGCAAACACACACTTTGGGTTTCATATGAACAAATCTGAACCTGTGACTGGAATACACTCATGGTTATTTAAGTTCCCAGAGCACAGTGTGTTTTCCTCCTGACCGTATCATTACTGCTGGGATGTAAGAGAGAGAGAGAAAACTGAGAAATGAAATCCTTCTGAATAAGTGTCAGGGAGCCAAAAATGCAACAGTCCAAGCACAAACATCCCTAAACCCTTCTAGTAAGAGACAACACAGTTAAATCATTTTTATTATAGGCATAAAATAAAAATTAGTATAAAAATTAAATGTTTATGAGCGCAGACAATGCTTTTAACAATTTCCAATTTAGATGAGATGATTTAGCCATCAAAATTATCTCTTGATTACTGTTCTTGATACACTAGGTTCACTCAGTTTCACCTTCAGGCATTTAATGGCAAGAGACAAAAGCATCTTTATTACATTTGAGAGATCTTACAGCAGAGCTTTTTCTTTTCTGTCACCCAGGTTCTCAGCAATACACAGTGGGACAGCCGCAGATTCAAACCCTGAAGTCATGTGCACAGAGCCACCTAGGCAGCTGCTATAGTCTCAAATCTAGTCTTCAGCTGAATTTAAGGGAGGGTGGGGAGCAGCATTTGCCATGGGAAGGTGGCAAAAGCATCCTACAGCCAAGGTTTCTTGTTTAGGTTTCTTATATAGAACTACTGGACCCTCACACCACCCTCCTCTCTTTCTCCTTTTTTCTTCCTCTCATGCTAGAGATAGAGCCTAGGGCCTGTCATAATCTAAGCAAATTCTCTCTACCATTGGGCTTTTACATCCCCAGGGCTTTTAAAATTCTTTTTTAGTTTTGAGCCAGTGTCTTGCTAAGTTGCCCAGGTTGGCTCTGAGTTTGCATTCCTCCCATCTCCGCCTCCAAGTGGCTGAGGTTGCAGTTGTATGTAGTGAAAGATGATCATATTTCTACCTGTAGACCATCAATAGTTTTCAGGTAGAGCAGGGGAGCTGAGTGCCACCCTCCAACCATATCAGGAGTTCCATTACCTCTGCCACGCACCTCCACACCCTTTCTGAGACTATGCAGCCCCCAGAAAATTCACTAGGTTATATCTTACTAAGCGGCATGGATTTATAGAAATGCTCCTTTGATAGGCTGATCAAGGCAGTCTGTGCAGGGCTACAGTGACTCAGAGGGAGGAACTGACCCATCATGGAGACGAGAAGAAGTCTCCATTTGGGGTGGGGGAAGTAGCTGCACAGGCAGGGTGCTGGAGAGGGAAAGCGGGGGCATCTTCACTGAGGGTGGTGGCAGGTGGGCTGAAGAAGAGCATCAGAGCCTGTATATGTGTGAGGAAGGCAATCACTTGGGGCTCTGACTAAGCAAATACTTCATATTAAGAGTAATGGGAGCCCTGGTTCTCCTTACCAGAGAAGGGACTTATGGAAAAGAAGAAAGCTAAAACCTTGTAACTGTTGGTGTGAACATGTGATTTTAAGTGTGCATATACATAGGAAACAGACTGCCAGTGTACTTGTGTATGTATCTGTGCACGTGTTCCCTAGTTCTGTCCACTGCAAAGACCTGGAAGAAAGGGCACCTGAGCAGCACTGATGTTCTTTAATAAATAGCTTTCTTTGCTAAAAGAAACAAGGGCTCCTTGGAGAAATGGTTGGTTCCATGACTGGCAGAGAGAAAAAAACAAAATGAGCTTAGAATTTCTTTTTATGCTCAAAAGTAAGAAAATGCCTGAAAAATGATGGGGGCCTGTCAAGAGGCTCCCAACGGCTAAATCAGGTACCATTTGAGAAGACTAACTTCAGTCATGAATTATCACCCACTGAGTAAGATCGGAAAGCATGAGTCACACCAGCGTAAATAATAAGTGAGTAAGAAATATGATAAGGAATGGGTTCGTCTCAACTGTCCTACACACAAAATATTTGTTAAGAACAGAAGTTCCACAGCGTCACAGTTAGCAGACGCCACCTTCATCCGTCGATCACAGTGTATGATGTCGGCAACAGGACAGATCGAGACCGTGTGTGGTTTGCACAGGGAGGGGCACAGCGTGTGCCAGTGGTTCCAGGTGTGAGTACATATTGTGAATCTTGTCATAGGAAATATAAAACTCACACTGAAGAAAATCCCACAAAATAACCAGCCTGTGGTCCCTGAAATGTCAAGGTCATGATAGTCAAGGAAAGACTTGTGAGATGCAAGAAAAATGATGACTACAAGTTGGGATTCTGAACTGGGTTTTTAGCTATAAAAGACACTGTGGGGACAATGAATACAGTCTGATGGCCAGTTAGTAGCCTATGGTGTTTACTTCCAGCCTGTATTGGTTGAATTTTGTTATGTAGGAATGCACAATACATCCTAAATGAGTGATGTTTTTATTTTTTTCCCCTGAAATAGTTCCTCAGAAATTCTAGCATTATTGCAACTTTTCTGTAAGTGTAGGGTCATCTTATTTTCCTTAAAGTAGTTGATCAATTACTTTTCAGTGGACAGTGACTCTCATGATGTCAGTTGTCAATTTTGAAATACAAGCACTGATAAGACCAAGTTTGGAAACATTAAGAATAGCATGCCACATAAAAGATCCAATTTCTGTTATCACTGCAAAAAGATTCTCTAGTTTCTCTGTTAATCATATATTCTCTCTGTTTGTCAAGGCTCGCTACATGGTAGTTTTCAGCTAGTGATTATGTCTAAATAAATGCATCCTATCAAACTGAAAATAATTCTCCAGTAGATGTAGCAATATGATTTTTTTGAAAAACGATGTACTAACAATGCAAATTATTTAATTATAGTATTATGAATGAGCTTATCATCTTGATTTATGCAACTACCAGGATAAATTCTCCTGGTTCATGAAACTTCAAACCTGATATCCAGAGTAAGTAAACACTTGGCAGGCAAAGGCTAGCCATCTATCCCCTTCCTGATGTAAATCCTTAGCCCCCTTAACACTTTGGTGCAGCTTACCTCGAGAAACCCTTTGAGTCACCCGCCTCTTGGAATTTTTCCACATTTCTGTCCTGTTATATAGTTGCTTTGTTACTCTAGGAGAATGTAAACAGTGCTTTTTCATGGCATCAATGAAATAATATCTTTTCAAGTGGAATAATTACTTTTCCTTCTCTGACATGTGTGCTTTATTTCTCAGTACCTTGTATGAAATATGGTTGGTAAACTTAATAGTTTTAGATACATTTCAATATCTACTTACAAAGGATCAATATCCACTTACAAAGGATCAGATTATATGCATATAATTTGACCAGACATATTTATTATATACATTAATTATAGTGTGTATAACAATTTAATTATGTCATATAATCTGACCAGATACATTTCATTTCTTCTTTTTGCTAAACAATACACAAATAAACATTCTCTTATATATGCTCTCACATTCTCCTGTTTTTATTTCCATAGGTTAGATTCTTAGGAGTGATGTTCACATGGAGTCCACATTCGTAGATTAAATCTCCCACTTATTATATTAACCAATCCTTTGATATCCTTGAATGGAATTGTTTCGTGATGAATATGTACAAACCTTTCCCCTCGTCATTATTCCCTAATCAATGCAATGTGACAACTATTTACACAAAATTTACATTGTGTTTGGTGCTATAGGTAATCCAAAGATGATTTAAAGTATATAGTAGGATATGAATAAGTTAAGTACAAATACTATTTCCTTTTATATAAGAGGCTTGAGCACGTGAAGATTTTAGTATTTGCCTGGGATCCTGGAAGCAATCCCTGCAGATACCAATGTACTTCTGTATGTTTTAAATTTTGACAGATATTTTCAGATAGCATGTAAAAAAGGGTGTAACCATTGACAGTATACCCATATCCTTTTGTGCTCATCCCTAACAATACTCTCTACTATGTGTTGAGTGATTTAAACGTTTTCTAATCTTCTTTATGTAAATTCAATCACTTATTGAGTCAATAAACTTTAATTAAACACCTGCATACTGGACCCTATATGCTGGCACCTGAGATACAGCAGTGAACAAGGTGCGTCAAGTCCCTGAGTTCCTGGAGCATCCATTTCCCTAGGTGGAGAAAGACTTTGTAAACATAGAACTCCATGATGAACTGAAGGGAACCTGAAGAAAAGGTGACAGGAATGACAGAAGTTGGGGAGGGATGGGCAGTGCTATTTTTCAGTACGGTGCTTCGGAGAGGAGTCTCAGGGGTGACATTCCAGCAGAGGCCGGATGGGTCATGAGGAGGATGGGCATCAGGGAAGGCTCTCAGGCTGGTGCCCATTCTGTGTAGAGCAGCCAGGACAGGTGTGGCTTGGTGCACCTTGGAAGCCCCTGGAAAGCCTCCCACGGGTAAAGGCCCCTGTGCTCATGGAGGCTGACTCTGGGACAGATCAAGAACAAGAAGAAAGACTCCCTCCTCTTTTTATTTTGCAATACTAGGTGCTGGGGATTGAATGAAGGGAGTGTGTATTTTTTAAACTTGAGACAGGGTCTTGCTAAATCATAAAGTATCCAGGCTGGCCTCAGACTGACCTCAGACTGGATACCCTCCTGCCTCTGCCTTCCAGAATGCTGGAATTTCAGGGAAAATCCCATTTTGCTCAAGTTTCCCTACAGTGTCTTTCTGAGAAAAACTAGGAGTCACCCTTTTTTACATTACAAATATTTTTTCAAAATTATGCCTTGTCTGTTGACTTTGTGTAGGGTCCAATTTGCCTTCCAGAGAAAAGTCACACCTCCCTCTTCCTGCTGTTTTTCTCTCTAGCCACATCTCTCTCCTATTATTTTTGTAATCTATAACTTCTAGGTGGTTTACATGGTACGTGCAGACCCGTAGGCTGTGTTGAAATTTTTAGAGTTTTATTTTTTTATGTTTAAGTCTTTAATCCTCCTGGGTTATATTTTTCAGAGTGATGTAAGATAGGGATCCAGTTTTATGTTCTTTCAGACAGCCTTTGTGCTGATGCTACTTATTAAATAATCCATCTTTTTCCCTCTGAAATGAAGCTTGGTCATCTATTATATTTTTATATTTGTTAGCATCTATTTTTGGGTTCTCCATTCAGTTTCACTGATCTATTTGTCTATTGCTAACTGATAGCCCACAATTTGATTAAAGTTCTACGTGTCATGATCTGCTATTTTGTAAAGCGAGTAACATTCACTCTTCTTTTTCATAACTTTCTTTGCTATCTTGGAGATGTTTATTCCTCCATATAAGCTTTAATATCACTCCATTCAACTAAAAAAAGAAAAACCCCATCACCGAGACTTTAATCGAAATTAAAATTTTTATACATTAATTTGAGAAGATTGACATCTTAGGATATTAAGACTTCCAATTCAAGAAGAATATCCCCTCAGATATTATTTTATATCACGCAAAGAGAGTCTTGGTTCTCTTCTAGATATTTCATTTTATTTTTAAATTTATGCCTAAATATTTGTGGCTTTTGTTAGTACTGTGAATGAAATGTATTTCTGTTTCTACTTCTTGGTGTTTAATCAGCATCCTTGCAAAAAACATAATATGATGCTCAAGTAAGGTTACAACTCCAGACAGTTTAAGGAGGAAGCGTGTAAAAAGGTGTGAGCTGTATAAAAGAAGTCAGCAGGCTACTGCTCATCAGTGTAGGGGTCAAGTGCCAGAAGTGCAGGCTCTGGAACTGGAAGGAAAAGCTGTACTGGCTGTAGCTGCAGGAGAGGGGCTGCAGATTTCAGTGGTGGAGGCAGCTGTCTTCCAACTACGGCCCTGCAGAAAGGGAGCTGCCATCCTGCCCTCTGCTCCGCTGCTGGGGTATCCCATTGGCTGAGGCCAGCCCAAAATTTTGTATCAGGCTACCTTAGACAATGTATCCATTCTAACAACTTAAAAAGTTAGACCCTCTATGTTTCCTAGATATACAATTGAATCATTTATTAAAGCATATAATTCTATCTTTTCCAGTGTTTCATCAATTATTTGATTTTTCTGTTTGCTAGAGTTGCTATAACAAAGGATCATAAACTGAGTAACTTAAAAGGCAAAAAAAAGTATCATCTTACCATTCTGGGGTTAGAAGTTCATGGTCAAGGTATCAGCAAGGCTGGCCTCTTCTGTGGCCGTAAGGAAGACTCTGTTCCACACTAGACTCTTAGCTTTAGGGATTTTCTGGGAGTCTTTGGTGTTTTGTTGATTGTAGAAGCATCGTCCTGAGCGCTGCCTTTGCATTCATGTGGCTTTCTTCCTGTGTGTACAAATTTTGTCATTTTTTCAAGAAAAGATGCTTGTCATGTTGCATTAGAGCCTGACTTTAATGATCTCATCATAACTTCTGTTCTTCAAAATCATATGTCCAAACAAAGTCACAGTCACAGGTTTTAGGGGTTTAAGACTTTTGCATCTTCTGGGGGAAACAAGTTTAGGAAATACTGGAATTATGTAATTAAAAGATGGATAAAACACAGCTATACATTCACCTGTATAGTCCTTGATGAAATATCTTCAAACAGTCTTACAATTTCTATAGCTAATTATCTATTCATACTTGAACTCACTATGTGGCCCAGGCTGAATTTGAATTCTTAGTAACCCTCCTGCCTCAGCTTCCTGACTGTTGGAATCACAGATATGGGCCACCACACCTGGCTTTGATAATTTTTTTCTTGGCTTATTTTCTTTTTTAAAGTACAGAATAAACCTGAAATTTTTAGGCTGTGTTGGATGCTTTTGAAATGAACACACATAATTTTCTTTCTTAATCTTCCAAATAAATGATTTACACTAATGGAGATACTAAAAGCTGATGATCTTCACATTACTAACCTGTTTTATACTCTATTGATTGCTTTACTTTTATTCTGGATTTTCCATTTTTGTTCATGAGTGCAAATGACTTTAGTTTTCTCTCGAGCTGTATTTGTATGATTTTAATATAAGGGATAATATGCTATCCATTTAAAATGTGTCTGACACTGTGTTTGTACAAAAATAAATAAACACATCTTAATTATATTGAAAAGTGTCAGACATACTAATAAGCTCTTTTTTAAAAAAAGAAAGAGTTTCATGGTTTAGGATCTAGGAAATACATCTCTCTGTATTCACAGTATACCACATACAAGGCTCTGAATATTCCTACAGAGAGGAAGCCTATTACTAACTCAGCTTTGGTTAACCCAGCCTTTCTCAAACTTGCTCAGGCATAGAGTGCTTTTTTAGTAGGGTGGACTGGTGTGTTCCAGTAGACAGAGAGACCATTAAAACATGATAACAGTTATCTTTTAAAAAATATGAATTTGGGGACTGTTACTGTAAGCACAAAGATGCTCTTTGGAAATTATAATAACTAAGATTCAGAAACAACAAAGAACATTTAGGGTAAATTATAATAGAATGGAATATTATGTATCATAAGCCAATGTGTACAAAAACTAAAGGCATGAAAATTTAATAATAAGCAAAAATTCAAGACAATATACTGTCTCATCACACCTACGTTAAAATCAAAGAAATGGAAACAAACAGGAAGAACTAAGAATAAATTCATCAAGATACACAAGTTATCTTGGCTTTTTAAAATGTTTATTTCTCCGTCTCTGTAAGCATGTATTGCTTGTATATTCTGGGAGAAATGGCAATATCAAAATAGCAGAGACCTTCCATTTCTGTTGGAAGGGAGTTGTTGCCAGAGCGGGGAACATCAGGGAAAGAGAGGGGTCAGTGGCTTTGGCTGATACCCTTTTTGTTCTTTCTGAGTCTGGCCCTGTTGCTGGTGTGGCTTTGCGGAGGATGTATTTATTAATGGCACCTTGATTTCAACTAATTACATGAAAGTTTAAGGAATTCTTGACCTGTTTGAATACATGGAATGTTTCGTGACTCAACCTTTTTTTATTAGCTTGTGTTTGCATTACATAATGTTTACGTTCCTTGTGTGGAGTTGGTACACGTAATGTAACACATCTTAATTCCTTTTACATCCCCTCTCTCCTTCTCTCTCCCTCCATCTCTCGACCTCCTTCTCATTTGAGAAAGACTTACCTTCCTACTTCCCATCATGTGTCTTTTATTGTACTGTGTATTATAATTTGAGTGTCTTATATAAGAGAACCATGTGCTAGCTAAGCTCGTCTGATTTATTCACTTTACATTACGGCCTTGAGGTGCAGTATCCAGATTGTTTAGACTGAAGGGGCTGAATGTCCCATGAAGGCTGAGTCCACACCAAAAACAGTCAAAAATGATCCCTTTCCCACCTTCAAAACTCACGTGTGTGACCTACAATTCCACTTGGCCACTCTATAACTCTGTATTATTTTTTACTTTCCTTGTCAGATAAGACAAAGCCTAGTTTCCCTAATAATTTAATAGTTTTTATATGCAATAACCTAATTCTCAGAACAGCATAATCCTAATAGTTTTCATGGGGTCAGATTTTGCTGTGTTCCAGGCATCGGTTCTGGGCAGTTCATGTGTCAACTTGCTTCACCCTTACAGCCGTCCTTGAGGCCTCCAGGTGACAAATTCTGCTGTTGTGGATTAGCAGCTTGAGGTGCAGAGGAGTGGAAAGCGGGTCTCTCTTCTGGCTCTCGGTCATTGCCAGCAGTCCAGTGCGGTCTCTGCTATGTTTAGCATGGACACGGTTTGGGAATATCCCTGGAAATTGGTGTACATGTTTGCTCTGGGTCAGCAGAGCCATCCAGATCCCTGTGGACTAGTGTGTCTTCAAGCACCTTTGAGAAAAACAAGCAGTGAAGAAAATCTGGATATTGACTCATTGTTTATGAGATCTGCCCCCACTTTGGGCTGACTGTGGCTTAATCAAACATCTCTATCCTGCTGGGTAATGCTATGTAAAGGACCTTTCTTCAGTGCTTCCTGAATCCAGCAAACAGTCAGATGGCAGAAAGAAGCAAGTTCTGTATTTTACATCTTCACATTTGGGCCACCAGCTGCCTTAAAACCACATTAGTGACACGAATGATGTCTTGTTTTCCTAAGAGGTTTTATCATCAGAAGGGAGCCTCACATTCACATTTTCTAGGAGCTTCCATCCATTTCTTATTTACTATTTGGCTTTAAATTACGTCAGTCAATATAATTGCTATTGTTGGTTCGCACCTTTCAGAAAATTTGAGTGCATTAAACACTTTGGCAATATTTATTTATTCCGCCATCTGTCTCACATTCTACACATTCTCAACAGCCTGGCCTAGAAAATGCCCAAAATCACCTGAGCATCATAAAATTAGTCCGTGGCTGTCAGAGTATCGCGTGGAGAACGCAGCTGCTGTCCTGCTGCCTGATTTAATGAGGTTCCAAAAGTACATGGCCGAGGATGCGTTCCCTTGGTTACCATGGAAACAGAAGTGCTCAGAGCAGGTGTCAGTGGTCTCAAAATCAAGATGAATCAGCGGATGGGTCATCAACTGTGGAGGCACTGGCCACACCCTTGTGGCTCCAGGACCGGATATTCTGTGTTCCTCAAGAACAGAGGCCCAACTCTTTCCAGACTTTATTCTGAACATATTGTGTTGCCATATAAACTTTGTCAGCCGAGCAGGACTTATACTTTGAAGATTTCAAAATTAGAAATTTGGAGTACTTCTGTTCTTTCAGATCCTCATTAATTGGTGATCTGTTGTTTTATTTAAAAAGAAAGAAACAATGTATGATCAACCCCCACACTACTCCCTCCCTCCAATCTGGGTGTATTTGATTTTATTCAAAGTCAAACTTATCTCAGGAAGAAACTTCCGTTTTAACGAACAGAGAAGAATAGCTAATGCATCTGCCTAAACTCCCCCTTTGTAGGGTCAAAAGCTTTTTTATACAAAGCTGGTTTTCCTCAAAAAGTCTGCCATTTGAAATGAGGCAGCATAATTTATAAATTTTATTGTTAGCTGTGTGAGTGGCTTCTCAGACTCTGTATCACTGGGAAAGGAGAAAATTCTAATACAAAATTAAAATTCCCTTCAGGTCATCCTATATTCAGGGAATTGTTTCCAGGTGAAAAGGCACAAATAGAGAATGGGATAACCAAACTGAAAAACTACTAGGAACCAAGAAAAGACAGGAGCACCATTCTTCAAATATTCCAGTTTGGCACCAGAAATTTAAAGCAGAACAACCTTAAGTAAATGTAGATTGTTCCAACTTTTGCAAAGGGAAAGAAACTTTAATTTTCTAGCTTCATCTTTTTAAGATTTTTCTCCATTTTTGAACAGGGTCAAATAAATAGAATGCGTTAGCCAATTAGCTCAGAGAAAATAAGGCAGTGTATATGCTATTTCATGTAGAAAAAGAGCAAAGCATTCAGTTTTTCTGCTTTTTGGCTGAACTGACAGATATTCTTTGTTCTTTAGGAATGTGATGATTTAGGCCAAAATTCTGCTTCCTGAATAATTCAGATAATTGCCCCAACTCCACATTTAGCTTGAATGTAAAAGATTTGACTTCAAAAGGCAGGTGGCCAATTAGAATCATGTTTGGATGGATTTTCTGCTCTTTTTGAAAGAAAAAAATAGATATTTACTGCCTAATTAAACATTTTTATGTATTTTGAAAACATAAACGAACCCCCAAATGGTGAGAATTATCAGTGTGATATTAAGTGGTAAGCAGTGGCAAGTGCTTTTTGAAGTGAGAGGAGGGTGCGTCTGAGACACTAGACTTTGTTCTGTAAGAATCAACCAATCAAGCGTTCTTGTCAAGCAGATGTTACCATCGCAATGTTCGAGGAGACAAAGCTTTCATCCTGGCCCTCGGGAGCTTGTGCACAAAGTGATGCTTGTTACGCAGCTCTGTAGCTGTCAGTCTGTGTCATGTCACTTAGTGCCACTGTCCTGCACTGTAAACAGAAGCAGGCAGGCTGAGGGCTAGAGCTATATTAGGCATTTCTTGGGGCATTGTTGACACAAAACATGTGACATTTGCACAAGAAATAAAAGTTACCGCATAAGAGAAATTAAATACAAATTTTAAAGAAACAGTGGTACTGTTAACACTTGGCTCCGGGGCCAGGGATTTAGCTCAGTGGCATAAGCGCCTGCCTGGCAAGTGCGAGGTTGTAAGTTTGATCCCTGGTACAAAAAAAAAAAAAAAAAAAGAAAGAAAGACTTGGCTCCTATAATAGAACATGGGCTTCAATTTGATATCCAGGTGCAATTGATTATGTCCTTCATGGACACTTTCTCAAGCCCTTGGATAATGCTTCTAACTTAGAATACCTTTTTATGCCCTATGGTTTGAGTATCGGAGTTTTCTGCCAGGAAAGGTTCATAATTTCACATAAGCCATCTTCATACCTTGTCTCAAGGGACAAAGTGCCAGGTTTGCTACCAGAGTTGGAAGTGTGCTGCTGAGTAGAACAGGGTCAGGGAGAGTCATGTAGTCCTGGTAGGTGACACTGAGGTCGGAGTGCCCATCAGGGGGCTCTTGCTACAATCTAGGAAGAACGTACCAGGACCTACAAAAAGAAACATTTAGTGGTAGAATCAACAATTGGTGGGTGACTGGGTATGGGATGAGGGAAAGAAAGACACAGAGCTAAGGCATCTGATTGGTGGTCCTGGAAATGTGCAGAATTTTCTGCCCAAAATGAACCCCAGAACCAAGCTGGCTCACAGACCATTCATGTGACAACTGTATATGAATCAGGCTATAAACACATCAGAGTAGAGCTTCCCCAGTGGAATTGCAGGGATGGTCAAGTCTCTCTGTCCAGTCTCATCTCCTGCCATGGGGACATCAGAGTACCCCTAGAGGCACCACCTACAGGTGCCTGGACTAAGGGCCCTGAACTATAGGCAGGCAGCACAGGACAGCAGGGAGAAGCATAGGCCCTTTGGAATCCCCAGCACCTCAACCCTTCTACAGGACTTTGGGCAAGTGGCTCAAACTCTGCTGGGCTCGGTGGCCTCACCTGTAAACCAGTGATACTGATGGCCCTGCTCCTTGGTGCTTCTGAACCTGACAGGAGATAAGAGCACAGAGTCCACTGAGAATGGACACATAAACTCTGTGCATGGGCTGCCCTGAGAGTCCCCTTGCTCAGGGTGCCATACTCAGAGTATGGATGGGATAGAACCCAGTGGACCCAAGTGTCTGCCTACTCTAATGAGGGGTCTGCAAACTTTTCTGCCACGTGTATTATGGAAGTAAATATTTTGGATTTATGAAGACATATGGTCTCTGCTGCAACAGCTTGACTCTGCCTTGTGGGGAGGGTGAACCCACAAACAATATTTAATGAACACAGGTGTGACTGTGTGCCAATAAAACTTTCTAAAAGCAAGCTGGGAATACAGCTTAGTGGTGTAGCATTTGCCTCACATATGTAAAGCCAGGGGTTCGATCCCCAGCACTGAAAAAACAAACAAAATATAAAAACTGATAGCATGCTATAGTTCTCAGTCTTTGTGAAGGAATCCCAATCTCTTGGATAATCGAAATCTGGGACTCCTGACTACCCACAATTCAGACTGATTTGGCTCAATCCAGTCTTCCTTGGTTACCATAACTACCTCTGGCCTCCACTGTGTCTAGCTTTATCCTTTGATGGGCAGATACTTCAGAGAATTTGCTCTCCACTTGGACCCCAAAGCACCTGCCCATCCTCAGGTCAGGCTCTTCAGCTAGTCTCTGGGTCAGATGGGATGGTTATGCCATCTGCTCCTTGCTGCCTCCCAGTTTGAGCTCCTCAAGTGGGATACGTGAAGGGCTCGGAATGCAGTGACCATCTGCAGGGTGTCCCTGGAAGCATCAGTTTGAGAGTGAAGGAGCAAAAGCTGTTGTGCCATGGAGTACGCCGACTTTACTTCAAGCTGAAAGCAGTTGAGAAACTGTAACTTTAGAAAAGACCATGTGGCTGTATTTTCCCACATGCGGAAAACCATAAAGATTCTTTTGGGAGGGGATATCCTGCACATTCAAGGCTAGAAAATAGCTTCCATCCCAGAGCCTGGTCATTGGGACTGCAGTGAATGTGAATAAACAAACACTTTGAAGCAACTCATAGCTCCCATATGACACACATATACCTCCACTTTCTATCTCTTACTTAAAATTTACTACCTTCATCTACCCCAAGGATCCATTTGCCCTATCATTCCTTTATGAACTTACTGTTCTTTATCTAAAATGAATTAAAGCATCACACTTTGGTCATTTCTTTAGACCTCACTGTCTTGTGAAGATTCCCATGTACATGCAAAATTAATAAAACTTCAATGGTTTTCTCTTGTTAACCAGCTCTTATATTAACTGGTTTCCTAGATCGAGCCAAAAAGCCCACATAAAGACTAAGAAAACTGAGTAAAGAGGACCTCTGTCTCCCTTAGAGGAGGAAATGAAATGGGGAAGAGAGGAACACCAAAAAAAGTCTATCTCCTGCCACAAATCTCCAAGGAGCTGTGTGTAGAACCTGCCCAAAACTGGTCTACCAGAAAACAAGAACGCTCAGTAGTTAACTACTCATCTTCACCTTTTCTCATCCCTGGCATGCTGTGTCTCTGGCACTTCTGAGGAGCACTTCTGGAAGGCTCAGCAAACTTCTAAAGAGGCTAAAGAAAGGAGAGAGACTGTTTGGAGAGAGATGCAGAGAGGCTGGGCCCTCCAGCTGCCAGCAGTTCTCATGGTGGAATCCGACCACAATGGCTGCAGGTGACTCGGGAAGCCGAGAGGCCATGGGTGGGCATGACAGCTCTGCCCCTTGGCTCCTCCCTTTGGCTTTTTGCTCAGAGCACTTGGCTGCACCACCTCCCCCCATCCTGACCACAAGGTGGTCACTAAGGACTTCAGCATCCAGCTCACATTTCCCACTCCTCCAATCCTATCACGGTCCTCAGTGACTCCCAAGTCCTGAAGAATTACCTTCATGTCTCCTCATGGCCTCCTGATCGCTACACCCCCTGTCATCCTCCTCTGTCACTTGGCAGTCACTCACTGCTCTGGGAAACTCCAGGGGATGTCACTCGAAAGCACTCATTCATGAATCACTGTCTCTATCCTTCTCCGGTGACTGCCATCCCTTCTGATCACTCACTCAGTTGCTTCACTTCAGCAGATATTTCCTGAGCACCCATGAAACGCCCTGACATAGCTTCTAGAGTGAGCATGGACCAGGACGGAGAACCCTGTTCCCAAGGGACAACGTTTCTTGGCTGCCCCCCTGTGCATGTCTGTCGCCTTCTGAGGCTCCATTACCAACCTTTCTAATATCTCAGCAACATTCAGCTTCGTCCTTTTCTCCACTGTGCTCCTAACATCTCATACGACTTAATTGTAGCCCAAAGGCTACAATTTTGGCTACTCTTTTGTCACTGATCTAAGATGCCTTGCTCCATCTTGTGTCACAGGCAAAGCCCCAACTGTGCCATCCCCTGAACAGCTCCCTGGAGAAGTCACACAAGAGCTAGTTTGTCCGTGGTACCTAAGAAGGCCATGGCTATACCTGGGGCTCCCTCTCCAACTCTCTGTTAGGTTGTCTTTGAATCTTGTCCCCTTTCACCTTCTGGAGCCAGGATCCCAGGGCTCTCTCTGCTCTCTCCAGAAACCTCAGCTTCCCCTTCCCCATGCTCCTTCCTGTCCACAGCTAACTATGCTCAAGTTCACGGCTATCCACCCTGTGCTTACGAATCCCAGCTCTCTCTTCTGTCTCTTCCTCTTCCTCACTTGTCCTTTTCTCCTCCCACTGCCTTCTGCTTTTCACACACAGGCTTCACAGTACTGATGTCACCATCCCCACCAGCCCCATTTCGTCACCTCCCGCTCACGCCTCAGACCACAGCAATCTGCCTCGTACCTTACAGGATGCCAGGGATTTCCAACGGGCAGGTTCTGTCTTCACCTGGCATATGGTTGGCTTTAAATAAATGTTCCTGTAAAATAAGAGCACAGGGGATAAACAAATAAAGGGGTATGTCACATCTTACAAGAGAAACTGTTTATTTCCCACCCCTCTGAACAACTCAGCGCTGGAAAACCTGAAAGTTTTGCACCATGATATCACGTTCCCCAGTCTGTCCAGGAACCCACCATGGGGTTGCATATCCCGCCCATCAGCCCACTTTAGTGCTGCATGGCCAGATACTTGAGGTAAGAGCTGAGTGCATTACAGCTGTTGTCTACCTCATGTCTTCCCCATGTCTACTGAGCCATGATCTCCTCACAAGCAATTGGATTTAGAATTCTGTATAGGGATTACGCCTTTGAAAACATCCATGAAGGGAATAAATGTTACCCCTGGCATATGAGAATCCTTTGGATTCCATCAGGCCTTGCCACACTTTCCCTTCTCATCTGTTGTTACAAGCACCCCGTGAGAACAGCAGGAGCAGTGGAGGCCACAGACACATGCTCTGAGCAGCTTCTGCTGACATCTTGGGGACTGATGATCTGTTTTCTCCACTCCCACTTTTTAGAACAAGGAAATCTTTTTTAGCAGGCAGAATTGCTTCTCTGAGAAATGTGGATGAGCAAATTCTTCCCCCCTCCTGTGAAGATGCTTAGTGTTTCTCATTCCATATAATTAATAACCCCAGGACTTTCTGTTTATATGCCAGTTTGCTATTTACACAATACTGCATGTACTTTCACACATTTAATTCCAACAACAAGACTGAAGTGGGCAGGGCATCTGATGCATCGTTCCTTCCATCAGTAGCTAATGGATGCCTGTTATAAGCCTGGTGCCAGCCTGGGTGCCATGGGAACACAGAAAAGGAGGCTGCCACCGTAGACCTCTCTTAGGATTCTAGAGGAGATAAGCCAAAGGCACAAGCAATAGTACTGAGCGCTGTGTCCCTTGAGACTAGACTATGAATTTCTTGGAGCCAATAATCAAGACCATTATTTGTATCCTCTGTGCTGAGAAGAGGGCTGGCAGGTGTCCAGGGTCACTGAACATGCTTGGGTGAATGAGACTGATCATGTGCATTAGAAATGGAATGTCAGGTTGGGACAGGAGGTTTTGGTGTTCCAGGACTTCAGGACAGGCATCAGGACTCCCTGAAGATGGGCACATTTGAGCCAGCAGCTCTCGTGAGCGCATAGAACTTTACCTGATCCCTTTGCTCAAACTTTGACAGATCAAGGGTGAATTCTTGGTATCCTTAAAAAGTCAAACTTCTTTCACAAGCAAAAGGATTTCTCTACTCCACATGCCCACTCCAAGTCAGTATTCTCTCATCTAGAATTAATTTCAAAGGATTTCTCCTTTGTTTTTGTTTACTTTTCCTTTGTTTTGTGCTACTGTTTGAATGTTGAATTTCCAAAAGACCCATGTGTCAAAGGCTTGGTCCCCAGGGCAGTGCCACCGAGAGGTGGTAGGACCTTTAGAGAGATAGGACCTACAGGAAAGTCCTTAAGTCCTTGGGAAGGTACCCTTGAAGGGGATGTGGGGCCTGGGCCTGTCCTCCTCCTCACTTTTGTTTCCTGGCTCAAGAGGTAGACAGTTTGCTTTACCACACAGTCTTGCCATGATGAGCTACCTCATCAGAGCCCCAGCTCTATGGAGTGACTCAGTTTTAGACCAGAACCTCCAAAACTATGGGCTATATACACATTTCTCTGTATGAATATTTCCAGTATTCTTTGTAGTGATATAAAAGTAACACATTTTGATTAAGACACAGTAGTACCATTTCATTATAAATAAACTGCAAATATGAATGTTTAAAGAATTGGGGAAAAAACAACTATACCTTATTATCTAGAGGTAAAGGTTATTATTAGTTTTTGGCATATTTCCTTACAACATTTTTATATTTATGAGTTTTCAACTTGGTAAGTACATATTAAACACACAATTTAAAGTCTTTTTCCACAGTCAGTAAAAATTCTTTTTAAAAACACTGTGGTAGAACACTTGCCTGACTCTGGGTTAGATTCCAGCACTGCAAAAAATCAGAGAGGAAACAAAAACTTCTAAAATTTTTAAAAAATTCTATAGAATATTTGATTGTACTACACATGAAATTTCTATCATGTTGGAGTTGTTCTAATTCTATGTTAATACATAGCTGAAATGATATGTTGAAGTGTTACCTGTGTTCTGGATTATTTGCTCAGAATGGATTCCTCCAAAAGGAATTGTGGATTCCATGGAAACATTTAGGATCTTATATGTATATTACCAAGCGGCTTTCTAAAAGAGTTTCCCCCATCAGGTTGGAGAATGTCTGTGACATTTCAGTGCCCAGGTCTTCCAACTATATACTACCGCAAGATAAACTATCCTAAAAACAAGGTATTTAAAATTTTAGCAGTTTTTTTATTATTTCTCACAGTTTTGTGGATTAGGGATTTAGGCTGGGCTCAGCAGGCCAGTTATTCAGCCTCAGAAGACATGGGCTGAGGTTTCCTGGTGGTGTTCAGTTGGTCGGGGGATCTAAGATGATGCCCCATGAGTGTAACACGTTGGCAGCGTCACCTGGAAAGCTGGACTCAGTGAACTCCTTTCTCATTCCCATGTGGTCTCAGAGTCACTCCCAAGATCTCTGCCACAGGTTAGGTAGATTTCTTGCAGAATTACTCAAGATACTATGAATGAGCCAAGGTTCCCAGAAGTAGGAAGTAGAAACTGCCAGTCTCTTGGTCAAAGCAGTCATAGAGGTATCAAGGTTCAAGGGCAGGAACTGAGATTATTAATTCTCTTTGTAAAGAAATATCAAAGAGTGCATGACCACCTCTGATGTACCACATTGTCACTTAGTATCATAAGAAATACGTATTTGCTTACTAACTGCAAAGACTAAACCAGCGAAGTTTAATTTAAATCTACTCATTCTAACTTTTCCACATATTTATTGGTCAACTGAATTATTTGGTCCTGTCCCTTGGGTCTTTCCTGACTCTGACACTATGAGACACTGGACATGGCATTCCTCCTCTTCATCTGTTGAGTGAGGTAACATTACCTACTTGCAAATCTACAAGGCTACCATGGAAATCTAGTGAGAGAAAGAATCTGAAGTGTTTATTTAACACCATACCTAACCCATCATAAACACTCAACACACACCACTGCTAAAAAATCCTTTGTCCTTATAGCACTTGGGTGGCAGCTTAGAGAACATATCAAGAAAAACAGGCCGGGCATGGTGGCTCACGCCTGTAATCCCAGCACTCGGGAGGCTGAGGTGGAAGGATCGTTGCAAGTTCAAGACCAGCCTGGGCTACAAAGTGAGCTCAAGGCCAGCCTGAACTTCATAGCGAGACCCTGTCTCAAAAAAGACAAAAAAGAAAAAAGAAAAATAGGATTCTAGGTTGCTGCAGGCCACAGGCAACTTGAGGGGAAGCAAAAGTCAAGCATCTTTTGTGCTCCCTTCAATGCCATTTTAAAACCATAATTCCCTGACACCTCTGTCCAAGGGCAAGGAGTTTCCCGCTTGTGAGTGGGCACCATGCCATCCTATCAGATGGAAATGAGAACGGGCAACCAGAGCTCACGTGTGTCCCGCAGTGTTTGTTCAACAAACCTTTCCCAGCTGGGAAACCCTGCAACAGCTGTCGGTGCTAGTTTTGCAAACCCATGGTAGCAGGAGATGTGCAATCATTCATCCATCTCTGGGAAGAATTACTTCTCTGATTTTCTTTTTAAAAAAAGGAATAGTACTGTATGCCCCTAAGTACTGAGAAAAGAGGGCATTAACGTTGACTTATGCCTCATCCCTCAAACTGAAATGAAGGTTATTCCATGGAAACAAGACCAGTGCTTACAGTTTGGAGACAGTAAATTCACTTCATCAGCCTGAGTGAGCAGTGCTCACATTTGTCACTTCCTCCTCTTGTCTAAAGGTGACACTTTGCACCATGTCACTAGCTGCACAGTGCTTCTAGAGATTCTTCTTCTGCAGGGATGAAAGTGGCTGTATCCAAATATTCTCTCCCTAATTCAAGTCTCTCAAAGCTTGGTCATGGCTGGTAGCCTCCTTGGATGACATTCTGGATCATGGATGGATCAAGTCCCAGCCTCGTCAGTCTCTGGCAGGCACTTGAAGACACTCCAGGTGGATGATGGGCCTGGACGGATGACTGGCAGGTGCCAGATGTGCGGGGGGAAAAGGAGGGCAATGAGGAACTCAGAAGACCAGGGCTCCTCCATAACCTACCAGCCAGTAACTTGGGCTTCAGCTGTACATTCACTTATTGGGGATAAATGTCTGCCCCTGCCTTCCTCGCATGCACGTGAAAATGCACAAAACTAGGAGATGAGCCAAGGAGGGAAGGGAGTTGAAGTGGGGTGGCAGATGCAGGGGAGCATCACACCTGATCCTCTTGTTCCCATTCCTTGCCAGGGACCAGCAAACCCCCCCCCCCCCCCAGCGCATGCTCCTAGGGAAAGCCAGCACGCGGCACTCCTCTGCTGTTTCTCCAATGTCACCCCTGCGGGAATGGCAGGCAAGGGTCCTGTGTGTGCGTGGAGCCCTAAGGAGATTCTTTCAAACCTTTTCCTTTTGCATAGAAATACTAGGCAATTTTTAAACGACCTGTGTAACCAAGGATAAATTTTGTACATTTCTCTTATGACAGTGGATTTATGTTCTAACCAAAGACATTTTTATATCTCCCTGATTGTAATAAAGTTAAATCAAAGCTTACATATTTCCAGCCATACGGAAGCTTTTCATCCCCTGAGTGATGTGTAGTTTCACCTAGTTCCGTACCTTGTGCTTGGTAACATCACTGACTTTTCAAATTGTTGACTTTTTCAAATTGTTCTGCCTTGCTTTATGATTCTCATGTTGCTTAGCTTTGTGGCAAGAATTCTCACTTATAAAGTCCCTGACCTTTCATTTAACTTGATGCTTAGTGAGCCTAGATATGAGGAATCCCTTCAGAAAGGCAGGAAGATATGATTAACACAGAAGTGTACGTGCTTGCATTTCTTTAGACAAACTGCTTGCATTTCTTGTATCATTCCCAGGACATGCTGGTCCCTCTGAATAGAACTTTGTTCCCACACCCTGCATCCAGCCATGGCCACTCAGCTCAGACATCAGCTCCTCCAAGAAGCCTCCCTGATTCACCTTGTTTCAACCCAGGCCACATCCTTCATCCAGCAAACACCCATTAGCTGTCTCCTGTATGTTGGGAATGAAAAGACAAGATGCAGTCTTTGGCTTTAGGTAGCTCACAGTCTACTGCTTGAGAGCAAAAATATGGGAGCAGTTATGGTGGTGCCTGCTTCCAGAGCTTTCTACACCTGTATTGCCAGGTTAAGTTGCCTTTGTCTCCCCAACCATGTTCTTCGTCAGCCCTAGGTAAGGTTTTAACCCTGTCTCGTGCCCTAGCTGCGTACAAGTTCTAGCATATAAAATCTGAGGCCGTCGGTGAACTCACAGGTCTGAGGGAATCAATCAATGCTCTTGGCTTAAAGGTCCTCTGCATGCTTTTAAGACTCTGTACAACCTTAGATGCCACTGTCACACTTACTGTCCTATTAAGAGGTTGCTCACAGTGCTGACATGCATTTGGGTAGAGCAGAGCAAGTCTATTTGGAGCTCCCTGAGTGAACAGTTGGGAGAAATAATAGGTGTGCGCTTTCCAAATAGAGTCCTTTTGAAATACCTGCTTCCTGCTAAAAATGCACAGCTGAGACTTCGGTTAGGTTCCTCCAAGATAAGCACTCCTTGCAAGTGATTTAGGAAGATTGCTCCTGGGGACATGGGTGGGAGAGAGAGCAAGGAAAAAGAAGATGCCAAGGCAGGGTGCAATTCCAAGAAGAATTCCACTGGGCTCCAGAGTTCAGTGCATGCAGCATACTCTAAGACTGAGGCCAGCAGGGAGTGTCACTGCCCCAAGCCACTTTCAGAGCCATGGAGCCCTCTAGAACACAAACCCTTTGGGTTCCAGGAGCCATGGCCCTCAGGGGAGGGAGCCACAGGTGCATGGCAGGTAGCACAGAAGGTGGGCATCTGGGAGGAGCACCAGGGTGTCCTTTACAGGCGCAGAGACAAGAAGGCCAAAAAGCTGCAGGAGTCATCTCCTTGCTTCTATCCTTACTTTAGGCTCCATGTTTAACTGGCAAATAGTGAATGCTGGGTTCGGCGGGAGCCTGGCCACATTCTTACTTCTAGCTAGAACAAGGCAAATTATGGGCATGGACATGGCCAAACCCAAACATGGGGCTGCTTGTCCAGCTCTACATAGACCTCCACTTGTGCCCACCAGCCTTCACTGAGTGTCACAATACTATATCAGGTGGGGTACTTGGTCATGCTTGTGCTTCACCGGTGAGACAGAGAAAGACCTCCCTAAGGAGCACACACGTGCCTTAGGTATCTGGGCAGTGTGGACACTCAGAGTAGGCAGGCAGCCTGGGAAGCCTCTTGGGGGAGCACAGAGAGATAATGAACCTCCATCCTTCTTCATCATGAATTTATTTCTAGAAAAAGGTTACTTTTTAGAAAATCATCAAGGGCTATATTCATGGACACTATAGCCAAAATATTTTAGCAGGACATACTGTTATTATCTCACTCCCTACCATCTCTAAATCATAGGAATGAAAGTGTTTTTCTCCAGGAAAAAAAATACATAAAGACTAATGTTAAAAAGAAGCACTAAGGGAATTATACCACTTAACTAATTTCATAAGTGTTTACAGCAAACACAGCTTTGGCAGAAACTTTGGAGGGAGAGGAGGAGGTTTTCAAAGCCTTTATATAACGAATCAGCATCCCTCTGACACCGGGAAACAGGGGGGACCACATAAAAGGGCATCTTAAAACTCAAAAGGAAGAAAGGATAGCAGGAGGGGGGAGGGGAGGTGGGGAACACATAAAAAGATATTATTCCCACTACTGCGCAGTGCAGAGCTCAAGCCAATCCTCCCACGCCGGAAAGAACAAAGTGCTCATTTTTAGCAACCCAAGAACAGAAGAGGGGGATATTGGCGGAACCTCTTCATATTAAGTAGCAATTAAGTTATTAGGAGATTTCAGAGAAATTCCAGCAGCACAGAGCCTTTCTTTCACATTAGAATGCCTCTGAGCTCTCTATGAGATCACAAGATGGAACTCGGCTGCTTTAGTATTTCTTTGGTTGTTATACTCATTCACTCATCGATTTATTCAACAAATATTTATCAAGTGACCTCCATGTGCAGGTCATGGAAAATGGTCCTGTGGGTATAACAAAATCTTTGGGAGACAGAATCTAAGATCTGGACTTAACAATCATAGATGGGAACCGTTACTTTGACAAGCACAGGGTTTCTTTTTTTCCAGAAAAGGCTAATGATAATTGCAAATAGGAAACCAGAAGGGGAGCCCTAAGCTGGATGAACAATGGTCACCCTCCCCCACAGAACAGGGGGAGCTGATGGCCCCTACAGCCTTCCATGGTTGACACGGCCCCTCTTCTGCTGCAGCAAGCATGCAATTTTTAAGATGCTACTAAAATGCCATTTTCTGGTCCTCAGCTACCTCATTTGTGAAAGATACTTGGACACTGTCTTGAAGAGGTATGTTAAAAGGCTCCGTAAATGTTCAAGTCCTTTAATAGGTTAGTTGTGAGTATTTTTGTCAATTTTCCTCAAGGATGGGATGACTTCACACCCTGGTTTGCCAGCACAGACCCAGCTACACCGGCTGTCCCAGTCTCTTTTCACTCCTGTAGGTGTCCCAGTCTAACAAATAAGTTATACCTATGGTTCCCTGATGATGAGATCATCTGAGTAAGAGACAAGTATGAGAGAATGACCAAGGGTTCCAATCAGATTGTTCAGATGCAGTGAATTTCCTATCTGAGTACTGTTTATGTAAGTTTTTCTCTGCCTAACACACTTGCTGTCTTTGAAGTTACAGCCAACTCAGGTGTGAAAATTAAATGTGTCCAGAAGCAAGTAAGCACATTTGCACAGAAATTTTAAAAGAAGAAGAAAGAGAAGGAAGGAGGAGGAGGAGAAGGAGATGGGGCGGCAATTTGTGGAGTATCCATCAAATGCAGAATCTGGATGTGAGGAAACGTTCTTCTACACAAAAGCATTCTTTAGTTCGTGAAGCACACCTTTCCAAGGCACTGAAGCTGCCGGCTCTGGCAGGAAACACCAAACAGTGCCTAAAGCCAAACAGCTAGGTGAATCTAGGCTTTTGAGTTGTGGTCAATTGAAGACATGGGTCATGGATCAGATCTCGCATTTCAATTCTGGCTTCAGTGTCCTTGGCTTTGTCTTGAATGTTGCTGCTATGATTTAGATCTAAAATGTCCCCCAAAGATTGGAAGAGGCAGTCACTGGGGCATGATTTGGAAGAGTCCATGTTCTTCTGCCTGGCTTCTCCCCCCACCCCCTTTTTCTCTCTCTCTCCCTCCCTCTCCCTCTCTCTCTTGACACCTTGTATGAACAGATTTCTGCCTTCTACCACACTATTTCTGCCTTGGAGCCAGTTGACTGAGCCTTCTGAAACTGTGAGCCAAATTAAACCTTTTCTCCATGCAAACCTTAAATTGTGTATGTTAGGTACTTGGTGCTTCCAATGAGTTTTCATCTCCTGACTAGGGGAGCAAGTCTGATGGTAGTTCTTAGCTGTTTCATGTGAGGGTTGGAAGGGCTGATACACAGACAGTGTTTAACACAGCACCAGGCACATGCAAATTGTCTGTAAATTATGGAAAATTGTACACATTCTCAATTTTTCTGCTCGTAGCAGAGCACTCCGCAGTGGACAATGGCTATTTTCTCAGACAACAAACAGAAGGCAGGACTAAGGGTCCTGGCCTTTCTTGTGTTTTCTCTCTTTTGAACTTGTTTCCAAATATTTGTGAGAGTTGTTCAGAGAATAGGCTTTTAAATGTGGCCTATGAGTTGGGATCTTATTTGCATAACTCAGCCATTGTCATCCTAGTGCAACATAACAAACTGTCTCCAAATCTAGCAACTTAAAACTGCAGGGATGTGTTCTCATTGTGTGGATTGGCTGATGCCAGTAAAACTAAGCAGAGCGGCACTTCAGATTGCTCAGGCTAGGCAAGCTTGGAAGAGGCTCCACAGAAACATGTCCTTGTCTTTCTCCACAACCAATGGCCTGTCAAAAGTAAATACTTCTGGGGCTGGAGATTTAGCTCAGCAACATAAGCGCCTGCCTTGGAAGTGTGCAGTCATGAGTTAGATCCCTGGTACTGGTAAAAAGGAAAAAGACAAAAAAAAAAAAAAAAGAGTAATAGTTCTGACCATAAGAGCAGCAGTCCTGGAGGCCAGTGGAAATGCTTCTGGGCTCTAAAGTTCTAGGTGGGAAACTTATGCTCACATTTCATTGGCCACATTAAGTTACATGACCTCAATCAAGTCAAAGAACAGATAGACTCCCCAAAAAGAGCTATGGCGAACTGTGACCAACAGTCAGCTAACTCCAATACACTATTTCTTCTTGTGCAGAAAAAAGATGGCACAAACAAATATGGATCATTCACTGTGTGCCAGGACTCATTTAAACTTCAAAAAACCTTCTGACAGAGGAAACTTCTTTCCATTTTATGGGTGAAAAGACTCAGGTGAGCCCTGTGCTACTTAGCTTTTGCTACCTAACAAAGCAGTCCCAAACTCAGTGACCTACGGTCACCCTTTCTTTAATTACTGAGCTCCAGGTCAGTGATGTGGAATAGACTCAGATGTATACTTTCCTACTGTTATGGTTTGGATCTAGATGTTCCCCCAAAGCATCATGTACTTATAGGGGTGGCTTTGGTGGAGGTGGCTGGATCATGAGTCTGTGATGCTGGATCTAAGGTGTATGATACTGGGGTTAGGGTTGTGCAGTGCTAAATTAGTGCACCGATTGGAACTTACATAGTTCTGGGTGTGGATTTACTGAAGTCAGAAGCCCCACTCCAGGTTTGGGTGGCACCACTTAAAATATCTGTAGCCTACCTGGGATAAAAGGGGAAGGCAGGCTTGCTTCTGGTGCTTCTGCTTGCTGCTACTTCCTTCCTGCCTTTCCATGAACTGTTTCTCCTCTGCAGTGCCTCTCTGGCTTGCTGCCCTGCCTGGGAACTAGCTGACTATGGATTGAAACTTCTACAAACTATGAGCTGAAATAAACCTCTCCTATGTTAAGTTGTGGCTGTCAGTTACCTCAGCAATGAGAAAAGTAACTAAGACATTTATTGATCTCAGCTGGGACACTACGCATTCATGGCCAACAGGTAAATCAGCTGTAGGGGACTCATTTGAATTGGCCCGACCACCTGTCTGGTAGTTAGTTGGCCGTGCAAATGTCTGGATTTCTCATGTCCCAGTAGACTAGCTTGGATTCCTTTCCAGGTGGACAGCCTGGTTCCACGGCAGCAAGAGAGCTAGCACTTTGCACTACTGTGCAAAGCATGCTTTAAGCCTTAACTGGTTTGTGTGTTAGTGTCCCAGTAGCCGAAGTAAAAGTCAAAACCAGTACAGAGTTAGTGGGGGAGCCTCTATCTAGGAATTCAATAGAGGAAGTCAAATAAATTATGGCCATTTTTGTAATCTGCCACAAGCCTCTTACTCAAAGTGCACAGTAAATGCATGGTATAACTTGTTTGGTCCTTGGAGCTGACAGGCATGTGGTGTGCACAATCTTATGTCTCTAATGTGTTCCAGACACATATATGATTTTCTCCATCACCTTATAAATTGCCTGGTCCTCATCAGGGCTTCTAGTCATACTGATCTCAAGAGCCTCATGTTTCAGGAGTTTGATAGAAATTAACAATTAAGCCAGGTGAGGTGGCTCACTCTTGTAATCCCAGCACTTGGGAGGCTGAGGTGGGAGAATTATTTGCAAGTTTGAGACCACCCTGGGCTACAAACTGAGCCCAAGGCCAGCCTGAACTGCATAGCAAGACCTTGTCATAAAAAAAAAAGAAAGAAAGAAAAAAGAAAAAGGAAAGAAATTAACAATTAAATGTATTTACATACCATTTAGAAAAATGAAATGAATGTCTTAGAAGCAAAAATTTACCTTCAGGAAAAAAATCTTGCAATGTGATTTCAGGTTAATTTTCTGAAAGCATTTTTATATCCTGAAGTAGGGTCCATAGATTTCTGTCCTCAAGCCCATGGTAGACTACTGCTAGGCCTGGTTGTCAAAGGACCAAGGAGTTCCTAAGATGGCGCAGGACTTAGTGACCTTTTGTGATGTAGATGTGCTCAGATGATCTCATTTATTTTGCATCATATGTTTGGAAAAGGTAAAAAGCATTTTCCAAATTGGAGAGGATGGAGAGTGGGGAAAATATGTTCTGTGTTATTGCAATTAGTCATGCTTTGGAATATCCTGGGGAAAGTCTCCTCGTGAATTATTATTGACACAGAGAAGTGGAGGAGGTTAAAAAGAAGTCTGCAGGCACCATTAATTAACCTCTTCATTATTTTAACTTCCCTGTGCATTTTTCTGATGGACAGGTCACAGCATCAAACCCTGTTAGAGCCGCAGGCATCATGGCATTTACGGAGCCCAATCTCCATGCTTCCCAGAGACAGGAAGAACTGTGGGCAGTGAGTGCACACACAATCAGCTATGGCACAGGCAATCAGCCCTATTGTTTGTTAGGTGGGTGCGTCTCCACATCCTGTTGGCCTCCAAAGCTGCTTGCACTGCTAGCTCTCCTCCTGGAAGCCTTCTTGGATGAATTTTTTCTTTCATGGCCCTCAGCTTCCCTGACACTTCCTTGTAGTGAATACTGGGTACTCAACCCAGGCCCCTCGCCACCACCTTTTGTGATACTGGGTAGGAAGCCCAAGGCCTTCATTCTGGACTACATCCCTAGCCCTTTTTAAATGTTTATTTTGTTTTGAGAAGAGTTTTACCAAGTTGCTAAGTTTCCTATGCTGGACTTAAACTTGTGATCCTCCTGTCTCAATCTCTCCCGGATGCTGGGATTACTTCAGGATGCTCCAGATTCCTTCCTTAGGACCAAAGCACTCACCCCTGAACTACTCACAGTCTCATTGCCTACCTCCCTTCAGCCACAAGGAATAGCTTCACCCAAGGTCATATCCCTCCTGAGGAAACCAGCAGGCAGTGCATGGTTCAAATGGAGTCCAAGTCTAGTCTATGTCCCCCTACTTGGGAACAATACTAAAGGGCCATCCTGGTTTCAGAACTCCCAGAAGATCAGCTGTGCACCTGCCTGGTGGGTTCTTCTGCTCAATCTGTACTTCTGTATGGCTCCTTCTCTCAAAAACACTCCCTAGGACCCTTGGCAGACAGAATTCCATCTCCTAGTTCTCCCATCTCCCTGTCTTTCCAGGGATTTTGACATGGGACTATTATTCATAACCCCGTGTCTTATTTTATGTTTGCTGGGTGGGTACTCTGAGGCTGGACATAACATGATACAGTTTTTAAACCTCACTGACTAAAAATGAAGGGAGTTGTCATTTCTCAGTTGTCCAGTTTCCTATTTAGCTACAGAAAGAGGCCCATGTGTTCCTGGGGACAAATTTCACATACTGAGCCAGGGTGGGAGGGGCATTTCAATGTCCTTGTGATCATGCCAAATAGAGTCCTAAGCCCACTCGGTGAAGAAGTTGAACCACAACATGATGGGGCTTCTCTTGTTGACATCCAAAGTCACCTGCCAGGCAAGGAGTTCCAGCAGAAACTATACAGGGGAGGAATGGATTTCTTTCCTCCTTTAAGGAAAGAACCAGCTGTTATCTCTATCTCAGTCTTGTCAGATACTAAGCAGTCCAAAACGTGACTAAATTGACTGAGAGCTCGAGTAATGAGATGAAAACTGTTCCCAATTCTTGTGATGAACTGAATGGGCCTGGTCATCAGTGACAGCCCAAGATAGATAACAGAGAGGCAAAGTGGAGCACTGTTAAGGGCAAGACCACTGGACTCTGCATGTGGGCTTAAGACGCACCTGCAACAGTTTCCTCACCTATACTGTGGCCCTGATTTTACTGTAGTCCTCCACCGCCATCACCACTGCTTGGTCTTTGCTGAACTACCTAGGACTAAGAGAAGTGCCATGTCCATACTTGGGACACGCAAGGAGAGATCCAGCAACCTAGGCAATGACAGTGACAGGGGAGTTTGTTAGCTGTAGGTCCACCTTGGGATTGGCTTTGTGGACTGGAAACTGACAAGAAGATGCTTCCAAGGGAACTCAGGCCTGAGGACTTCAGTTAGCTGAGCAGTCTCCCTACCAGAATCTATAAACTGCCTGAGAGCAGGAATCCAGTCTCATTCCTTTCCTGGGTTATATCTACAGTGCCAAGAGCAGAGTCTCCACATGGTAAGACCTCATTCATTCTTGGTTTGGGGCTCCACCCTCTTACACAGTGATAGCTCAGTAGGAACATGTCTCGGCAGAGCGCCTGAACCAGTAAGTGGCAGAGCAAAGACCTGGATCTCGACATCCTAAAAGCCAGTGTCCTTCCCATCTGGCCAGTCCTTGCAGTTCAGAATCAGTTTAAGTGCCCTAGGAGGAAGCCCTGAGTGAGTATCCTTTACTGAGCCACGAGAATGCTCCTGACCACCCAAGCACCAGAAATTCCCAGTCCCCTGTACTGGGCAGAAATCTAAGATGACCCTCACTCATGTGTAATCCCCTCCCCCCCGCAGTGTGGGTATAATGAGTTATCACTCAGTGTATGAAGGGATTTTCCAGCTGTACTTAAGGTTAGTAATCAGCTGATGTTAAGATGGCATTATTATTTTGTTAGGTCTAACCACAGAGTTTTCTGAGATTGATGGTAGAAATGGAAATTGGAGAAATTTGAAACATGCAAAGAATTCAACATGCTGCTGCTGACTTGGAAGACAAAGGAGCCCCATGCAAGACTGGGGAGAGTCCTGCAGGATCTGGGAGCAACACGCACCCAGCAGCTGTCAAGGGCATGGAGACTGCAACCCTACAACCATAGGGAACTGAATTCTGTTCACAACCTAAATGAGCTGGGAAGCAGACTCTTCCTCAAGGCCTCTGGGGGACCTACCAGCTGTTATCTCCATCTCAGTCTTGTCAGATACTAAGCAGAACCAAGATGAGATCAGCAGACTTGTGGCCTCTTGTGAGATAATGAATCAGGGTTATTTTAGTCCACTGCATTTGAGGAGATTTGTTATATAGCAATAGAAAGATTGATCTAGTCTTCTTTGAAAGCTCTTTGCAGCATGGCACATAGCAGAGTGAAATTTTCCATTATATATAGTACAACTTTGCAGACTTGGCTTTCTTAACTCTACAGGATGGGTGCAATATCTACCTTTTCAAGTGTCCCAGCTATGTGATCTGAGGACTCTTGGGAGAGTCACGTAACCATTCTGCACCTCAATCATTTCTTCTGTGAAATGAGTCACATTACAACTCAGCTTACCATTGCTCCACAGATTATATTGAATGAGATAACAAGTATAGGGCATGGTGCTAGTGTTTGCTGTTTATATCACCAAACTGAGCAGAAGCCACAGACATCATGTACCCAAAAATAGACCAAAAAGAGCCATTTCCTGCAAATTTAGCATCAAACACCAACACTACACATTTTAAGGTCCTGTATTTAAGAAATGTATTAAGCATTTAAGAAAAACTGCCTAAATATCATATTATCCTTCTGAGTAACCAGCTACCTTAGTACAATATTTTCTTTGCTTGAAAACCAAGGCACCATGGTAGTTCCAAAGAGCTCCTGGGCTCTCAGCCTCTATCAGGAATGAGAGAGATTGGCTTCATTATGTTGTCAGGAAGAAAGCTTCTCCAGAGAACCCTTATCACCAAAGGAGTTTTTGTCATAAGAAGTTGTCAGATCAGAAACTATATTGTCATTCATCTTCTACTCAGATCCCCTCCTGGTTTGCTGCAGAAGAAAAGCTCCCAATTAACAACTAGATGGGCCGTAAATTAGAAGACAGAGCTGGCACAGTCTGCAGGAGGAAACCGTATGGCCAGCTGAATAGACTGCGCAGAATGTAATTGTCTCCCCCTCACTGTGCCATATCTGAGCGTCAGCATCACGTACAGTGATTCATGGGTGCCCCGATCACAGGCCCCATGTTATCTAATAGATTGCTGAAGTTTTCCACCAAGCATTTTATTTTAAATGACAGTTATTTCTATTAATGGGTGGGCCCTGTCAGTTTCCTGACCCCAGGCGGGAAGGATGTCTCTCTGTTCAAATGGCAGTCATCATTTCTGTGAAGTGATGCATGTAAAGGAAGCAGCCAGTGCGAGGCGCCTCGCCCAGGGCTGTCACTCAAGCTGACATCTCCATGTCGGAGCTTTTTCTCTAAGTTTTCTCCATGTGACCTGCAAGTTAAAGATCAGGGGGCTCCCTTCATTCAAGTCATCCACGTGCCAGTCATCCTTACCTAAAAATGAAAGTTACAAATAAGCCGGAGCTACTATTTATACTTCCTGCCTGGCCCATCTTTTTCCTGTCAATCTCATATGCTCCTTATGGAGGCAGGGTGCTCTGGCCCATCTAGATCACAGCTTAGCTGCTCCTCTTTCTGTACTGTGTGCCCCCCTTACCTTTTGTGTGGCTTTATAAACTAACCGTGTGCCGCTGGTCCAAGGTTTTCTTCCTCCATGGAAAAGGAAGGTGTTGTCTCTTTCTCTTTATTTTCCCTCCCCTTCATCTACCTCTTTCCATCATTCTTCTTGGTCCTTTCCCTTTTACTGTGTCTTCCTTTTCCACTTCTCCATCTTCCTCCTTTTTCTTTGTCCTTCTTTCTTTATCTCTGTCCTTTTTTTTGTTCTCTCCTTTTCCCTACGGCCTTTACACAGGAAGTTGAGATCACCATTCCCGCCCAGCTCCTTTCTCTGGCTATGCCCGCTGGCGCCCCTCATGCAGGAGATCCCATTCCCTGCCTGGGCTTCTTTTGCAGCTACCAGTCTAAGCCAGGGGCCTGACCCCCTCTTACCCCAGCTGAGCCACTCACTCCTGACTAACTTGCTTCTACATGGAGGCTTTTCCTCCCCCTCAGTTCAGTGTCCTCTCTTTACCAGGGCCCTTTGCTTCACCTTGCTGTCACCCTGAAAATCCTTTTAGCTCCCCTTGGTAAAAGTGCACCCAGAGTGAACTCTCTGTTCATTCATTCAACAGATATTCACTGAGTGTGCCTTTGCGTCAGCCCTGGAGAGGCAATGGGAGTCCGGTTAATGTGACTGTCCCAGACTCTTCTAGAAAGAAGCCTGCAAGCCCACTAGGAAAAGAGATGTGAACAAATGTCCAGCAACACTTTTTTACTCAAAATTGTGACATGAGTCGCAGAGGAAGGATCTGTGGTCAGTCAGCACAGACTCTTGTGTGTCCTATTCCCCATGAGGTTCCTCTGACACAGATGGTCATTAAAGCCCACCTTGAAAAGCACGTTCTGACTTTACTTGAAAGCCTTTTCTCTCTTGCTTGAGAATAGGTCCCCTGCCCCCGGGTGGGCGAAGCTGTTCACTCTTCACAGACAGATCTTCAGAATGCTGGAAGGGGACTGGAGAAGATCACTGTGCCATGTGATTTTCCCAAGCAGCAGGAGCTCAGGCTGTTTACCTGTCACATCTGAAGTGTTTTGTTCAGTCTCAAGTGTGTTCTCAAGTGTTTTGTTCTGAAGTGAGGTGCAAGCAGGTTGGTTCAGCCTTTTATTCCGTGTGGGTGCCATCGCCTACCAGTACTTGCTCCTTAGCCATTTGTACTTGTACGGAGCAATCCTTAGCTATAATTTTTTTTGTGTGTGGTACTATTTTTTATTTTATTTTGAGACAGATCTTGCTACATTGTCCAGGCCGAGCTCAAACTGGTTGATGTTCTTCCTGTGTCAGCCTCCCGGAGTGCTGGGATGACAGGTGTGTGCCATCACAACCAGCAATTTTAAAACACAAACCTGAGTACTGAGCTCTGAGAACCCAGAGGTGCTTACTCAGTAACAAGGGGCGGGGGGAGAGACAAGAGTCTTAAAAAAAAAAACAACCACAGAGAGAGGAAAAAGCTTACTTATTAACTTCATCAGCCCAGTTTTCTCATATGTACGTGGGATAAAGGTAGTCAAAAGATGTTTCTGAAGCATTGCATGCATCGTTTGCCCCAATAAGTCTCAACCCCTTTTCACTGCCATCAGCAGTTTAAAAGTCCCAAATGAGACTGCGGCTTAACATATAACATGGGAAACTGTACTGAAAATCTCAGTCTTCATGGGGCTGTGCTCTGGAAGGGCAATTTGCAAAGATTCAAGAACATTCAAGTAGGATATAGAGAAGGGATGGAGAGGACATGCAGATTCTTTTTTCTAGTTTTTCCTCTACTTGTTGATGCCAGATTTGTCAGGCTGAACCAGAGGAACTGACTGCATGTTGGATAAGTGGCTTTGTACTTTGCAAGGCAGCTGTGATGTCTTCCACAGAGATACCAAGAAATTAAGTTTTATGACACTTAAGAAGTATGAACTTCTCTACCAGGCATTTATTTCTCCTGGTAATTTTAGAAAGTTAATATATGTGCAAAACTAAGCTGGCACAGACATTGATTGGTAACCTAATTGATGAGGTGTCATAGGGAAATCATACACTGTACCTGGAGAACTGGCTTGAAGATAATATGAATTTTAAAAAGCAATAAACATAACTACTATTAACTTTTAAACTAAAGCACAACTAAAAGTCAGACAATTAAACGAGGAAGCCATGCACAAATGTCATACACAAAGGAGGAGATCAAAGGAGACTGCAATCTCTGATAAAGATCAACAGGGACAACTCAAATTTTTATGGCATTTGCTGACAAATGGCTGAAGTGGAAAAAACCACCCAGTAACTTGATTTCTCAATGGGTCTGTAGACTGCCCTGTGATGCTACAGAGATCAAAGGCTAGCTTGGAAACAAAATGTCACAAGAAATGGCATTCACTTTGTTTTTATTATTATTGGAGGGGGCTTGAATTTTAGATCTTTGTCTTAAGGTTGAAAATTTATGAGCCAATGTCAAAAGAGATCCGTGAGCTGACTGAGCAGTGAGGATACTGCACTTGGAAATTCCACCCATTCCCTCTCAATCTACCCCTTTGCAGAGAAGAAGCTGATGAAAGATTTCTGTAAATTACACAGCATCCAATTGGACCTTCCAATGTCAGAGGCAACACTACTTTACTAAGTGTGATTCTGCGTAACAATGTGTGCTTGGGTCTGAGGTCCCATCATGGTTATTTTCTGGCATCTTATTCTCTTATAAAATATGTAGATCCCTCAGGCTACTCTCCCTTCAACTTTCTCTTCAGCATCATTTTTATCACAACCTACATCTGCTTTCCTTTGAACTTCCCATTGTTACACCTGTGTGCACAGTAGCGAGAACTATTCATCTTCTGATCTGTCCAAATGTGCAGATATTCAGTGGCAGCAGGTAAATAAAGCAGCCAGATGTGTGTGTCCCCTACTTTTATCTGGAACTTTGGCATAATGTAGTGATATCTTGAATGCAAACTAGGTTATCCTTTCAAGTTTCCAAACCTGGTTATTGTTATTTGTTGTATAATTTACCGTCTAGGTAGCCATCAGCAATCATAGTAATATGGTTAATGTTTTACACAAACAATTATCCTTCAAAGTTAAGTTAGTGGATTATGAATGTGTCCAAGAATATTTTGGCAGTTATCCCTGGAAAGCTGCGCTGGGACTAAAGCCATGGTACAAAGCAAGGTAGTCTGGCTGGGGAATCGATGGTGTATTTGAGAAGCTTAATAAACATTAAGATTGTTGATACTGCTTATTCCAGGAAGGCAGGTAGAGAAGTTAAACAGATATTTGTAATCTAGAAAAATAAAGACATGAAAGGGTATAGAGACCATAAATGAAATAGATGATTACATGTCCTAAAATCAGTGTATATGTTTCTCACCTGTAGAGAATTACAATGCAGAATAATGTTTGGGTTTTTATATTGTTAAAGGAACCTGAGAAGCAAAACTTGTGCTGCCTACTTTTGTCAACTATGCTCCTATTGGGGCGACCTACTCCCCTTCCCACTGTGTGCTAGAGGTGACCCCCTGGCAAATCCACCCCAGCAGGAACATCCTCCATCATTCTGGGTGGTGCAGGAATCCAGATCCTGCTCTTGTTCAGTGTGGCTTTTGCTTAAAACAAAACCAAAACAAACAAACAAAAAAACAGAGCTGCGTTCTTTTCTTAGTTGGTTTTTTATCATTTGCAGGCACACATTTTACTAAATTTTACTTAATTCCGAGCGTATTTACTAGGTTTATTCTAAATGAATTTTACTAAATTCTATTTTATTAAAATATAGATGGCAGAATAATGAACGTCAGCAGACTTAGCTTCATTCCGTGGCAACAATTAACCACATTTTACGGGTTTTAGAACTATTTTCTTTTTCTCTTCTTTTTTATTATGGTTTTAAAAGAAACGCATGACATAAAATTTACCCTCTTAACCATTTTTAAGTGCACACTTCAGTAGTGTTAAGTATATTCACATTGTTGTAAAACAGAGCTAGAGCATGTTTTTATCTTGTAAATCTTAGACTCTCCACACCCATTAAACACTAACTTCTCAATCGCTCCTCCTCCAGCCCCTAGCAACCACCATTGTACTCTGTTATTAAGAATTTGACGACTTTAGAGACCTCATGTAAATGGAGTCATACAGTTTTTTGTCTTTTTCATGACTGGCTTATTTCACTTAGCATAATTTCCTCAGAGTTCCTCCAGGTTGTAGAATGACAAAGAAATTTCTCCCTTTTTAAGGCTGAAAAATATTCCGTTGCATACCCTGTTTTATCTATAGATTTATCATCAGATGATAAATCTTCCATCTCTAGGTTGTTGTCAATAGTGCTGTTATAAATACAACACACACATCTCTCTCCTGCTTTCGACTATTTTGGTTATATATACCCAGAAAGAGGATCATTAACTCCTATGGTAGCTCTACTTTTAATTCTTTGTGGAACCTCAATACTGTTTTTCACAGCAGCTGTATCATTCTGCAGTCCTATCAACAATGCACATTCTAATTCATCCACATCTTTGCTCACATTTGTTATTTTCGGATTTTTTGACAGTACCCTCAAGTGCATTTTCATTTCTCTGATGACTAGGAATTGAGAGGTGTGTGTGTGTGTGTGTGCGTGTGTGTGTGTGTGTGTAGATTAAGGAGCCCAGGACAGTGCACATGCTAGGTAAACTTCTTACCACTAAGTTATATCCCGGCCTCCCCTCTTTTTTGGTTTGAGACAAGGTCCCACCATAACTGCCCAAGGTGAACTTGAACTTATATTTCTCCTGCCTCAGCCTCCCAAGTATCTGGCACTAGAAGTATGTGCCACCAGATTTGACAGTAAACACCTTTGAAGAATTATGTATCTAAATCCTTTGTCTACTTTATACTTAAGTTATTCAGTTTTATTATTATGCTGTGATTTTTTTCCTCAACAGAGGTATTTCCTTTTAAAATTTTTATTAGTACTGTACATGTTTATAGTATATAACAATTACATGCATTTGGGGGAGTTAGTACATGTCTATAACACATATTAATTTTTTATATCCTTTTTCCCCCTTCCTCCCCTCTCCCTCTATCCCTTGTTTTGTTTTTAGCTATAACACTGGAAGAGAAAACAAACCATTAGCTTGTCTTGATGGAGATACAGGTAATCACATGGAAATAGCTTCTAATACAAGCCAGGCAGTATTAGTAAGTTAATTCGAACATACCATGGCCACTGTGGATCTTCAGTCACCAAATACATATCAGTGCCTCTCAGCCAGCCACCTTACACTAAATTGGGGACCGAGTATGAAAGAGTAAGACTTCTACCCTCTGCAGTCTCAAAACAATTCAGGAGAAGCGACAGGTTTGGACTTACCTTAGTGGTGCTGCAATCCAACCAAGGGCCTCCCATTAGCCAAGCAATGCTCTTCTACTGAGCTACAACCCAGCCCCTTCATTTGATTTTTTATACAGCTTTATTTAGATAGAATTCCCATACCATAAAATTCATCCATTTAAAGTGTACAATCCCAAGGGGTTGGTATATTATATTAATAACTTTTAAAGTTATGGCAAAATACAAATAGTGTAAAACTTCACATTTTAAACTTCGTGATTATATATATACTGTTTTTGGTACCAGAGATCAAACTCATGATCTCGGCTTGCCAAGCAGGCTCTTGTGCCACTGAACTAAACCCCCGGCCCACTGTCTGATTTTTAATCAGAGAATTGTTTAGCCGTGTAGGTGCTTGACTGCCTCACTGCCTTGGGCCACATGGAGTCCCTGAGAGCAGCTTCTCTCTGCAGACAGGCTGAGGATCTAGCAAGGTACTCAGTCAAGACTCACCTTTGTCCTGCCTGCATTACATACCACCAGTGGGTGTGCCACTGCTAGGGGGAGCAATAGAGCACAGATTTTCACACAAGCACAGGAGGCAGCATGGTGCCGTCTTCATGGTGTTGGGTGTTCTTTTAGGGTTACTTGTAAGCAAAAAAATCTGTGTTTATAAGGTCCTTGTTCCTGCTTTGATCAGTTAAAGGACAAATACTAGAAGGAAGTCAGTGGGAAAGGTAAATATGTCCCTTCTGAAATGACCAGTTACTTGGGATTACCAATTTTTAATTAAGTAATTATTTGTTAGGATTGTTTTGTTTTGCCAAGTTATTTATTCACGTGAGTCAAACATTTAAAGCACTCAATGGAAAATCTACCCATTTCTATGCCATCTGTCAACTCCTCACATGCCCAGTACAAAACTAAGGTTTTCAGATTTGCTTTTCGTTGTTATTTCCTTTTCCTTTAAAGACAAATTTGGAAACATTCACAAGCCAATATACATGTGTATTATATGCATTGTTCTTCACCTTGAATTTGTTATTTAACTGTATATTTGGAGAACTTTCATGGTGAGTTTTCGATCACCACAAATAGTAAGAAATCAAGATCCCTGGTGGAGTAATCTTGTGAAGCATTTAGTTATTACTTGATGACTAGTCTGTGAGTCATTTACAATCAGTGTCTACAGAATGCACTACAATTCACAGCCTAAATTACCTGGACCATTTAGGCGGAGAGAGACCCCATTTCTACCTGAATTATCCAGACAATTGTGGTTGATTAGAGAGGATCTAAAAATACGTAACCTTTTCCCATTTCCCATCAGGGACACACTCCAGTTCTTGATCCCATCTTATTTTTGAATCAGTAGAGCTGGGAAGTGGTTTGAATTGATTCACAGACTTTTCAAATGCAAAGCAATGACTCAGAAAGATGAGAAATGGTTCAGTGGGAACCATTTTGTATTCTAGAACACAACAGAACATGATGGAGAGTAAATAAAGAGCACCGGAGACATGAAAACTATTCGCAAATGTGAGGTGGCAGATCCTGAATCATTAGATCAGCTCCCTGACACAAAGCAGCATCATTAAGCAAAAGTGAAGGAAACCCCTTTCGGAGAGTAATATACACGAAGGAAACTCTGCTCACCTTGAAAATTCATCTCATCACCATAAATGGACTGTTCGTGAGCAAAGCTTTTGATTTTCAGCCAGAAAGAATTCAAGACACAGAGAAAAGTGGATGGAATTAACTGCATCAGAGAAAACAATGCAGTAAAGAGATGGGTTACTGAGATTAAAAAGAACTAAATTTAATAGATTTCAACTAACAAAATTTTCCTCTTGACCTTCTGGGAGTAAGTAAAATAAGAGAAAAAAAATGGAATTTTCATTTTGGGAAAAAAATGATATTAACCATCACTTGCCTGCAAAATTATCTTTACCCTGTTCAATTATCACCCAAACTGTTTCTGTGGGTGTTGGGGTCCTGAATGGGTTTCTACGTTCTTGTGCACAATTAACAAAGAATTGGATGAGGCATGCGATATTAAGGAGAAAAGAACTAAGTCTAATGGAGTTTAACTAGCAATGGTACATTCAGAATGACCAGATGTATTTTAGCAGAAAGAAAAATGGCATGAGCACTGTATTAATTTTTTTTTTTTTAGTGCTGTGTTAATTTAAGAATTTAAAATGTTAGCCCTGTCTAGGGCACAGCCCACCGGGTCTTCCAGAATGTGACTGACAGCATGATTGACAGGGTGCTGAGTCGTATCAGTTGTATCTATTGCACATGTCCTTTCCCATAATTCACTCTGTTATCACTGGGTTATGAAATGCAGTCAATATGCATGAACTTTAAATGAGCTCCAAGTGAAGAATAGTTATTAAAGATTGAGTCAGAGAATCTGGCATGTGTGAGTCCTGGTTTGGACTCTTCCCAGGCAGGCCCAAGTGCTTTTGTTTTTCTTATCTCTGTTTCAGGGTACTAGGCCTGAGGACACCTTCCTTCTGAATTAAGAGAGAAGAAATAAAGACAGGACAAGGAAAATCATGCTTTCAAAATTGTTCTTCTTAAGAAGACTACAATTCATGACACAAAGTTACCCAAGTTTTTGTTATTTTTACTCCTTAAGCCCTCCATCCTCAAATTCTTTAAATAATACTATAATTCTATAAAATAACCATATATACCCCCAGCCCTAAGGCACAATGCATCTCTCTCCATGAGGATCCACATTTACTTCTATACACGTACATTAACTCTGCTTAATCTTTCTACCTCTCATTGACATGTTCTGAAATTCTTTTTCTGTAAATAATCCAAATAATATAAGGGAAATATAACTCCCAAACTGGTAGGTGTCTGAAACATTGAGTTTGTGTTCTCTAAAGCTAAGGAATGAATTGTAGGAACAATAGAAGTTAAGGATAGGAAGAATTTATCGAAGGAAAGGTAGCTTCTAAGAGGGCCAGAAAGGGGCTGGAAAGTGGGTTGCCCGGCAACCCTGCTTCTCAATGGTGTTTTATTGAACAAAACCAAGAGGTGAGGTGAGTTCAAGGTGGAAAAACACTATAGTCAATTAATAAGATTACAAATATATTTGCTTAGGTAATAGTGATCCAATGAGAAATCACACAGTGGATATGAGGTGCGACAAACTATAGTCAATCAATAAGATTATATCAAGAATAGTTGCTTGGGTAATATTGATTAAATGGGGATCACATTGGGAAGAAAGTCACATAGCACATGCACTAGGCAGGAAAAGGACTTTCCTGGAAGGGGTAAGTTAAGGAGGTATTGGTGCTCTACCCCAAGGTACTTGATTTAGAGAATCAATCATGGCTATTTAATCACTAGGGGAAATATACGTGTATAGTCATTTCTCTTTTCTTGAATGCACCTGCAGCCACAGATCTCTTCTGCACTGACCTTCCAAGGACCCAGACTTATCTGACTGTCTACAAGATTTCTAAATAGCTTAGCGATCTATAATATGAGGACATCAAGAACCTTCTCAGTGGGTCAAACTGAGGTTCCCATCTCTTTGGGGGAACTCCTCAGACCCTGTCTAGTGATGATTCATTACTGAAATGAGCCCCACCCCCCACCCCATGACCCAACTCCCCTTCTGTTCTAATGAAACAGACAGGCTTCATAAAGGCAGGTACATCCTGGCTAGCAAGATCCAGTTTCCACTTGTGATAGGCAGAGCAGGTCACCTGTCCTGCAAACTTCTCTTTCCATTCTTCCTCTGTCATGCTTAAGGATTTACAGAATGTTAACATCTTTCCCAGATGTCCCACAAATTTGCCAATTTTATGTTTAAAAATATCATTTATTTCCTTAATCCCATTAAACAGATTTATGATTTAACATTTCCTCAATAGCAAAACTTTTGGGGGTTTTAACCAGGGAAAGAGAGTTAAATCACTGGCAATTGTCTGTTGCAACATGATTCTTAAGCCTCGAATGAAAGGGGCTGGTTGAGAATTTCCCTGTGTGCCTGGAGATGAATTCATTTGTGCCACCTGCCCCAAAGCTATGACATGGCTTGAGCAGGAAGAACACTGGGGTTTGTGAGCATATTGTTTTGGAGAAGGATAGCATGGCAGGAGGTTGTTATTTAATAACCAGTTTTCTGAGCTGGAGAGTTAATCACTACCATTAAGCAGTGATCGCTCCAGGTGAGAAGATGAGAAAGGATTCACATTTACAAAAGTTTGGAAGTCAAAAAGCTAATGGGCTGATGCAGTGGAAGCCTGACAAGAATGCTATTTTCCATTCCAATTGCATTCCAGCCTCATTGCCTTGCTTTTGGGGTTGAGTTCTTTTATTCTAAATGGAAATTTAAACAAAACAGTTAACTACATACCAGGAAACTGGCCCTTTCTGGGTTTTATCTGCCCGTCGTTTTTGAAAAAATTTTCTTACAATAATCCTGTCTAATTTTTGTAATTATAAAAAGCAAATGACATTTTGGAAAACAAAAGAAAACAGTTTGTATTTTCCTTCTTGTTTTTGGTCGAGTTCAGTCTTCTGTGGCTAGCAGTAGGAGCTCAGGGTTCAAGGCTGTTTATCCAATTGTGATAAACAACAGCAGATTCTTGCTTGTGCTTTCTAACTATGAAAGCTGAGATCCATGAAGACCGTTTCCAAGTAAGACAGCAAAATTAAAAACAACAAAGAAAATGGAGATGAAAATTATCATCATTTCAATCCCACTAGGCATTTGTCTCTCAGTTTTGGAAACCACTCAGCATACTGTGCCAGAAATTCGCTCTGGTATTAAGAACTACAGAATTTAATGTACAGGGTGGCCATGGGCTTGTTTCATGGAGAGGTAAATTGTAGTGGATCCTGGCTCTGAGACCCTGCCATTCAACCTTAATCACCTGGGAAATTTTACAAAACACTTGTCTGGGTTCACCCCAGGGATTTTGATAAGGTGGTCCTGGATGGGGGCCAGATGGGTTAGTGCAGCGACATCTAGAACCTTCACTGGAGCATTGAACTCACCTCAGCAACTCTCACCCAGGTTCACCTGCAGTCTCTGTAAATGTCTCCTTTTCTCTTTCCTGTTTCATGAAACTCTCCACATAAAAATGATTCTCAGTAAACCACCAAAACACAAAAATTGAATTGAAGGAATCTTAGGTTCTGAAATCCTTTATCTGCTTCAAAAGCAGGATTTCTTAAAACAACTTAGTATAAATTCCCTCTTCAGAGCTGCTCTAGTATTCTTTCTCGGAGACAAGAAATCGGTATCACACTCAGACACTGTCACAAAACCATCAGACCTCCCATTTATTCTTCTAAGGGCATATTTATTTTTCCAAAAAAGGCATTTGTTTTTCCATAAAGGCCTTTTCCTTTCTTTTCTAAGAAGTTGTTTGTTTTTCTAGCGTCCCCCATCTATCACTCCTTAGCTCCAATTAAGATGGATAAAAATCCCAAATTCTAACTGCCTCTTTGAACTACATTTTTTGTTTTTAGGGTGTTTTTTTTGGGGGGGGGCATCTTGCTAATTTGTCTTTTGTCAGATTATTTTGCAAGCCTTAAATACTGAGCCTATGAGTATAAGGAAAAAGTTTCCTTAGCGCTAGATGATCATGTCCAGCTGATGCCTATAAAATAAATTGTTAACTCCTTAAAAATGGCAAGAAGACTACTGGAAACAATATCTCACACACCTTTGTAGATCTCCTGTGTGTTAGAGCTTTCTGGCACAATAGAGAAGCAGAATATAAGAAAAAGTAAAAGTGGCCTTTCTAATTTAAAGGACATGGAGAGGAGCCCACAACCAGCAACAGTTTGGCTTTTTCCTCTGACCAGGTATGGGGGTGTGAGGTATATGTGATCTTTGACCGGATGTAGTGCTTGGGGTGGATATTGATGATGCATGAGGAGCTGATTGGAGTTTTCTTAGTGCACAGGCAAAGGAAGGAGGAAGTTGTAATGAGAAGAAGGAAAAAATGGCCATCAGGGTAAGCATCCCCGATTTGGCCTTCCACCATGTTGAACCACCACCATAATGTCCCATAATTTATTTTATGGGCTCTCCAGCTATATTCAAAGCCCTTTAGATAGATGGACAATATAGGGTATCCAATAATCCAAATAATATAAGGGAAATATCAATTCCCAAATATATGTCTGATATGCTAAGTTCAAGTTCCCCAAAATTGAAGGATGAATTCTGAGGAACAAAGAAGGTTCAGAGCAGGAAATATTTATTAGGGGGAAGAAAGCTTTTATCTGAGACAGGAGAGCCTGAAAACTGGGTTGCCCATGGGCCCACTTCTCAGGGGAAGTTTTATGGAGTAAAATTAAAGGTGAGTAGTACAAGGTGGGACAAACTATGATCAGCTAATAAGATTACAACTATAGTCACTTAAGTAATATTTTTTTTTATTTAAGGAGAAAAAGAAAAACAGAAAAAGGGTACAAGTTATACAGAATTTCAGAAAAAATAAATAGTAGGAAATCACCAGTTAATAGATTACATATTGTTATCTTTGAAATAGTTGTTCAAGTTACAAAATTAAAGCATATAAAGTGGACTTTCAAACAGTGAGACTGGAAACAGTTTTGTTCAATGATCCAACAAAACTCAGTAATATGGTCATCTATCTTATACACTTAAGTATATATGCAGTTATATTCTAGAGCACTTTCTTTTCCCTTCTTTTGTACAATGACAATTACACGTTTTGGGTTTTATTACTCCCACAGTTCTTACTACTTTTTTTTGAAAGTCACTTAAGTAATATTGATCCAATGGAAAATCACAAGGTAAATATAAGGTGGGACAAAACTATGGTCAACCAATAAGTTTACAAGTATAATCACCTCGGGAATATTGATCTAATGGGGAAGCAAGTCACATAGCAATTGTATATGTAACAAACAAGGACTTTTCTAAGAGGGGATAGGTCAGGAACTCCTTCCTGCCCCTCTCAGTCTAGGTGATTGATATTTAGAACATCAATCATTATTGTTTAATGATTGGAGAAGTATGTAGGTATAGTCATTCTGCCTTTTGTCTTGAAGTCTAGCTTGTAAGGAATATACCTCCACCCATTGTTGCAATGTATTTCCATCCTTTGCACTGGTTCCTTTGAAAGCCTAGCTCTTATCTGACTGCCTATAATATTTCTAACTAATTTAGCTGCCTTTAATACTTTCATGAATCTGCTCTCCATAAATAATCTGTCTTCCTTGTTTTTCTCCTCTACAGATTTTTCATTCTTCAAGATGAGCTTCAGTTTTGTGCTATCCAAGATGGCCATCATTGTTATCTTTCAAAAATGAGTTTTTAGGGTCACGGATACAGCTCAGCAGCACAGTTGAGCTACATGCTTACCCTGAGGTCATTTCCTCCTTACCCCATTACAACTTCCTTTTTCCTTTCCCAGTGCACAGGAAGAAAATTCCAATCAGCTCCTTGTGCACCGTTAATGTCTGCCCTAATGCCCAATGCCTTGCTACCTGGCAAGTGAAGGTCCTGAGTTTGATTCCCAGAACCAATAAATAAATAATTAAATGCATTTTTAATGAAACAGGGATTTTAGAGGCTGGCCTGCAGACAACCAATGGGTAACTGAAAACAGGATAAATGTTGGCATCTCTGCTTTTGTTTTATATTTCCATTGTTAGTTTAAAACTTTGGGTCAGACCCTTGCTAAACTCTTCATGCAAGGATTATGTTAACCATTTAAAGAGTGTCTGAACTACATGGTTTATTAACCCTAATTTACCTATGCTAGTCTATGATCATACCACCCTAAATGCACCCTATCTTGTCTAATTTACCTAGATATCCTTTCCCCTGCAAGACTGAGGATACCAAGATAGGAGTAACTAAGTGATTTTCAGGATTTGTAGGGACAATTGCCCACTATCACAATGGCAGTTCCAGAAGCCCTGTAATGATGACTAGAAATTTCAAGTATTGAAACACCTCAGATTCCAGAAAAAGCAGAGCCTTGAAAAGCACCCTGTGATGAGGTCACACCCTCCACAGTAGAACCAATTACTGCATGACTGAACTAAGACTGCTTCGAACCGAAGCAGGAATTGTCACCTTGTTATGGGAAAAATAACTCCCGATCCGTAAATGTCAGATTTTTCCTGGGTTTTGGGGTGCTGGAGGTTCCTTTTAGAGATGATTGCTTTGTTCTATCCTGAACAAAAAATTGGTCTGGACTAGTGCAAACATTAGCATTAGGTACTGCATTTATTAAAGTAGGGGGAAATAAAAAAAGCTCTGCAGAGTGAGTTTGGGTCTATTAAGGTAAATTAAGGAAAATAAGTACTCTGTGAGTTTTTGCCCCAGAATAAATTACAGGACATTATGGTGGTGCAAGGCCAAATCGGGGATGTTTACCCTGAGGTCACTTCCTCCTTCCCCTATTACAACTTCCTTTTTCCTTTCCCAGTGTGCAGGAAGGAAATTCCAGTCAGCTCCTTGTGCACCATCAATGCCCACCCTAAGCACCACCCCTAGTCAAAGATTAAAATACTCCATACCCCCATATCCAGGCAGAAAAAACCCAGACCACTGCTGGTTATGGACTCCTCTCCACATCCTTGGAATAAGGCCACTTTTACTTTTTCTTATATTCTGCTCCTTTATCACACTGAAAAACTCTTAACACTCTACAGAATGAGATTGGCATATACAGTCAAAGAACACAAAAAAGCTCAATGATTGTTCTTTTATATTTTTCTGTTCTCAAGCTGATCCCATGAAAATCCTACTCAAGTCCTTGTAAGAAGTTCCCATGCAGGATATTAGGAACTGTTCTGTGGCTGGAATTTTGTAATTTACAGGTCAGGCCCACTTAGTCAGATTTACTATGCCCTAGTTTCCTGCCTCTTTCTTCCAAAAGACACAATTTTGTCTTTATGGGGTGCTGCAATTCTTTATGGGGTGCTGAGAGAGTGGAGGTTTTTGTCCTCATATTGCTAGTACTTCCTGCTGAGTGGAGCTGTAGGCCCTACCTACTGGGCACTATGTGGTCTCCAACTACCTTGGGATATTGTGGCTCACTGGTTGAGTTGAAGGAAAAAATAAAAGCCTGACAAAAGATAATGAGAAAAAGAATGTTTTTGTGTGTCACTTGTTCAGTGGGAGAAAGTCTGGTGAATTTTTCAAGAGAGTAACTTTGCTATTAGGTTGTAGAGCCCAAATATGAGAAGAAGCAGATCAGATTTCCATGCTTCCTATGGAGGAGAAATCACAGCAAAGAGAGACACATTGGTCCGAGAAGTCACTTGTTCACAAGAGTGGCTAACTTCTGAGCTTATTGGCATCAAAGAGGCAGGATTAAGAGTAGTGTGAGTTATTATAATAATCTCAGGGGTGTCAAGGAGTGTGTCCTAATACTTGGTAAGCCATTCCCTTGTTAATCATAAGTAAGCTTTTGTCTCAAGAACATCCCTGACCTAATGAGGACACAGGACTTCTAGTTTTTGTCCCAGAGTTAATTTTTCAGCTTCTTTTGCTAGCACAGCTGAAGCTGCTTCTACCTCCAGGCAGGGTGGCCATCTAGCAGCCACTCTGTCTAACTTTTTTTATAGTATGCCACTGGGCAGAGTTGGTTTCCTATCCTTTTAGTCAAAACACCCAAAATAAGTCCTCTCTTTTCTGATATATAGAAAAAGAAAAGTTTTGTCAGTCAGGAATTCCCAGTACTGAAGCCTGTTTTATTTTTCTAAAGGCATTGTCAGTCACTTCTGTCCATTCTAGGTGACAGACTCAGTACCCTTGACAGCCTCATATAAATGCTGTGCTATTAGTCCAAAATTAAGTGTTCAGAGCTTAATGGCAGAAGCTGGCCATTCCCAGGAAGGAACAAAGTTGCTGTTTGGCAGCAGGAAGCCCTGGATCACATAGCGTGGATTTAGTCCCTACACAGCTATTGTTCCACAGATGTACGAATGTATCCCAACTATTAGACTTTCTGGTGGTTTGGCTGAGATATTTCCTTTTTTAAATCTCTTCCTAGCTAGAAAATTGAGAGTTTGTATAGTATTATGACTGGATAACTTGAGTTGGGCTACAAATTAGAATATCATCTACATACTGTAAGATGGTTCCCTGTTTAAGCTTTAACTTCCTTGAGTCTTTCTTTAGTGCCTAAGCATAAAGGTGAGGACTATTTCTAAACCCCTGTGAGCAACTGTCCAAGTATACTGTTGCTTTTCTCTTGAAATGAGATTTTTCCATTCAAAGACAAACAGAAACTTGGAATCTAGATAGAGGGAGATAGAAAACAACACATCTCTGAGATCTAAGACAAAACCAATTAGTGGCCCCCAGGATTTGGGAGAGAATTTTATATAGATCTTCCACCAGAGGGTGGACTGAGATGAGAGTCTTGTTAATGGGGCTGAGGTCTTGTACAATCCTATATTTTCCTGAGGACTTTACTACAGGGACAGTGGGAGTATTGCAAGGGAACTGACACAATCACAGGAGGCCATATTTGAGAAGCCTGTCTATGAGATGCTAGAGGGCTTTATGTGTATCATCTTTGATCAGAAAATGTTTTCAGTTAGAAAATCAGCTGGTGTCTTTTAGTTTTATAGCTATTGGCATAACTGAATTTTCCCTAATAGGTATTCCATTATACCACAAAACAGGATTCACCTGTTGGCTATTTAGATTATGGAGACCTAATCTAGTGGGTAAAATCTGTTTTGGTCTTTGCTGGAATTTGAGAATTTCCCCTAATTTTGCTAGTAATATCTTCCTCACAAGGAAATAGAACATTATGTGACAATTAGAAATTCATGGTTAAATATCTGGCTTTCACCTATAAAGGAAGTCCATATAAATCACATCAGACTTCTCAACATAAACCCTCAAGTCAAGGAGAACTTGGAGTAAAATATTTCAAGTCCAAAAAAAAAAAAAAAAAACAAAAACAAAAAAACAAAACAAAAAAAACCAACCTCCAACCCAAATTGATGTAACCAAAAAGCTATGGTTCAAAATTGATGTAGAAATAAAATATTTCCATGACAAAAAAACACCTGAGGAAATTCATAAATACCAAACCAGCACGCACTCTGAAAGTCATTCTAGAAAGAGATAACAGGGCCAGGGATATAGCTCAACAGCACCATGCCAGCCTGGCAAGCATGATGTCATAAGTTTGGTTCTTGGTATCAAAAATTGATAACAAAAATTACATCTCCATGAACCCTACCAGAATGAATACACCAGACAAGGTAAACAATTAAATGGGGAGGGGAGAAGGGTGCCAACAACAGGAAAATAACAAGAACAAGTCAATACATATCAGTTACAATCATCAATGTTAATGATCTCTGTTCATCAAGCAAAAGACTGGATCAAGAAACAAGATCCAACAATATGCTGCATAAAAGAAACACATTTAATTCAAAAAGAAATTCATGGACTGAAAGTGAAAGGAGGGAAAACAATATTCTATGTGATAGGAACCTGTAAAAAAGCAGGAGTCACTATTCTATTTTCACACAATGTGGATTTTAAGCCAAAACTGATGAAGAGAGACAAAGAATGTCACTACATCCTTGTAAAGGGAACAATCCAAGTGGAAGAGATAACAATCATAAACATATATGCACCAAGTATCAGTGTGCCCAACTATACAAAAAAAAAATACTAACAGGTATAAAAACCACTAATACAATTATAATAGGGAACCTCAATACCCCAAGTAGACAGATCAACCAAACCAAAAAAAGAAAAAAGAAAGAAAGAAATATTAGAACTGAAACACAGGGGTCAAATGGGGAAACAAGTCACATAGCAAGTGCACTTGGGAGGACAAGGACTTTCCTGGAAGGGACAGACTCTAAGGAGGTTTGGTCCTACCCCAAGGTGATAGATGCCTACTTAGAATATCAATGACTGCTATTCATCCCAAGGGGAAGTATATGGGAAAGTAGTTCTTTTTCTTGAAGCCTGATTTCCAGTGAATAGTCTCAAACCACAGTTGTCTTCTGTATTAACCTCTTGAGGGCCCAGCCCTGTCTGGCTGCCTACAATATTTCTACCTAATGTAGCTATCTATAAGAGCAGTCTGTGGTGAGAATACACTAGCATAAAGCTCATTGTTGATTGTCCTTTTGTATGTCCCTCTCTTTGGTCTGGTGTCAGGTTGAGACTGTCCTGCTTAAGTTCTTGTGAGAAGTCCACGAGCAGAATTTGGGTAACCTTTCAGATTTTGTAATTAACATGTCACAGCTAGTTTGCTGGTCAGTTTTGCCTTGCCTGAGTCTTATGCCTTGAGATCTGCTGAGTCGCAGGCTCACCACATTGAGGAATGAAAATGAAATTGCTAACTAAAGGAGGGAAGAGTTTCACTGGAAATAATAAGAATTGCTCATGGGTTTCCAGGAGTTTCCAGGAGGGCTCCCAAGTGGGTGGATGCATAGCCTCCCAATCCAGAGCTATTTACAGACAAGCAGAGTACAGAAACTTCTCAAATGTTTAGTGGCCACCTGTCATAAGTGAAAAGGTTTTGGCCCAGACAGGACACTGTAGCCAGGAAAGCCTCTACAGGAAGCAGGAAGCCCCTATCTCCCCCGCCCCTAGGAATTTACCTGTGACGCCATCTTCCTGCCCCTGGAAATTTACATATGGCGCCAAACCTAGGGCCAATGGGCTACCTGTGCATCCCTAATGCCCTCCTTAGGTCCCACCACAAACTGAGGCTATTTACATACTCCACGGCCAGCCACGTGTCTGCCGGAGATATCGTCGGAAGCCAGCCGTGGAGGGTGCCGGCCATCTCTCTCTGTGTTCTCAAAATAAAGGCCACTTTTTATTTTATACTTCTCATCTTTTGGAAATATTTTTCATCTTTTGGAAATAATCCTATCAATAAGTGGCTCGACTTAAATGACCAACTGGAACTTGGGTTCTCTAACCCAGTTCTTCAACAAGTAGGGTTTAAAGGAAACTGGGATTTAATAGAGGGAAGAAAGCTGGTTATTTTGCATTTTAAATTCCTCAGTACTCAGGAGCTTAGTAGGGAGTGAGTTGCATCCCATATTGCCTGAAGAAGTTCATTCTCTGTCCAAAATTCTAGTTTACTGTCTATCCTTATTTTAATTTTTATTAGTATAACTTGTCACCCAACTCTATTTCAGGATCTTTTGCCAGCTAGCTCCCTTATTCATAAACTAACAAAATACTTTCTAAAATCTCATGATGGGAAACAAACTGTCCACACGAAGATAATGGCTGTGCCAGAACTTCACATGGCCTGTCCAAGACACTGACTCACCAAACCAGGACATGATTAGGATTACTTATGCTGCCAGCTATGCAAACTGTGTCAACCCTCAACCCTTGCCTTTGTTCCCCTTTTCTATAAAAACCCAAGTTTTTATTGCCCTTGAACACAGATCTTGGACCTCTGTGTTTGTCCTCCTGGCATGGACAGGCTGATTAAAGCTCCTTTCCTTTCCTTCACTGTTGCTTGTCTCTTTCATTACAAGACAAGTATCTGTGCTTGGTCTGTTGACCTCCAGGGCCTGGGTTTTTGCTCCCAAAATCTACTTACAGCAATAGTGGCCATTCCTTTGGGCATTATCCATTGCAGAGTTAATTCCCCACCCTTTGTCTGCCATTCTAAACTCTAAAGAAAAGCCACATCTAAATAATTAAAATGTTAACTGCTAAATAACTTTTCTCTAGATATATAGATCCCAGCACTTCTAGTGACCTATCAATCTGTAAAGCCTCTCTTAATTTCTCAGTCCTGTGCATCAATTAATATTAAGTGTGAAACCCTGTGAAGTTTAACTCACAGAAAAATAATACATCTAAAGCGAAAGGTTTGTGTCCTAGTATAAACTACTGGACATTATGGTGGTGGTCTAACATGGCAGAAGGCCAAAGCAAAAACAACACTTTGATGACCACTTTCTTCTCCTTCCCTTTCATTCCTGACTACAACTTCTTTCTTTTCCCATGCAAAGAGAATTCCAATCAGTTCCTCACGCATCATCAATGCCTGCCCCAAACTCTGGTCAGAGGTCATAAAATCTCCTGTCATGTTTGTCTCTGGTCAGAGGAGAAAGCCCAGTCCCAGGAGTGGTGGGCTCCTCTCCACGTCCTCAATAAAGGTGTTCTTTTCCTTTCTTTTGCTCCTCTATTGAGCGGGAAAACCCTAACATGAAGAATTAGAAGAACTAGCCCCAAGAGACAGAGGTCAATTTCCATGTTTTGACAATAGAGAAAAGAAGAAGAGGAAGATGGAAGAGGAGGAGGAAGAAGAGGAAGAGAAGGAGAAGACAACAACATACACCCTAAGTAAGGAAGACCCAATCCAGCTTGTAATGTTTCTTTCCATTACCCCCTGTACCACTGTCCCTTCATAGCTATAAAAGCCTTTTAGGGTACCTGAGTTCTTAAGACAGACTCTCTTTCCCTCATCTTCTTAGGGTTCTAGCCCTTGAATAATCCTGATTCTTTTTTCCACTGACTCTTGTCTCCTGAGTATTGGCTTTCAGGCAATGAACAGATGGGTTTGAGGCAGATAGCATATTCTTGCTGCCCTCAATCTGTAATCCTAGCCAGCACCTAGTGCATTACCTCATGTATGGGAGTTGCTCAAAAAATAGTTTTCTTTGAATAAATGAATGAATGGATGGATGGACTAAAAAATCTTGTTTCTCAAATCTCTCTATTAACAATATTTAAAAATATTTAAAGGTTTGTACTATCATTAGTTCCAGCCCTCTCTGCTGGGTTCTGAATTTCCAACGGCTCTGCATACCAGAAATACACACCAATTATAGTTTTTACAGAACACATGGTGCCTCTGTCACTGGGAATCCAACCAGTAATATTGGTACAGGGTGTTCCCTGCAACCCTAAATGTCTCCTCTGGTGAAGAACACAGCTCAGGCCCAGGGAAACACTTCTCAATGTCTCTCACCTTATTCCTCAAAACAAAAAGTAATTGAGCCTAACTGCGGGGAAGGTTTGTGTGTCGTGCCTGCATAAACTGGAAACAGACGGAACTTCAGAATGAGGGATACTGGAACTGAATGCATTATTTGGTGTGGTAACCTCTGATATCTGCAGAATATTTTGCAATAGTTAAGTAACTTGTATTATACTTAAATTTGTATAAATGTAGGAACTAAAGATAGGTAGAAAGGAGATGACGAATATCATAGTTTCAAATTTATACTTTTAAGAAGAAGACCACCTTGGATTACAGATCAAGTAACCCAAGGTTATCCGTACTTACACTTCCTGTGCTTGTTTATGCTTCTCTTTTGAGGCTCATCACACTCCAAATCCCTTAGACATACTTTAGGTCTATAAATTAACTTAGGTGATAAGTTAAAGGACAGCTTTACCTTACACTGATCTTAAGAAATACATAGACTAGATCCCTGCTTTCTCGTGTAAAACGGGCTATCCTTTCACCTGTGAAATGAGCTGTTATCTTTATTCCTGTAGGTGGACTATGCTCTTCTTCTGTAAACCAAACCCAAACATAAAATAGGTTCACAAATTGCGCGATTTCCAGTCCCAAAATCACATAAGGTGAGGAGTTCCTCACCATACTGCACTTCTTTTTGAGGACTCACACTCTATTTTTCTTGGGTGTGTGCTTTGTGTGTGTACTAATTGTATCTGATGGGGTCCGCTCAGGTGGGCCTCTGCTAAACTTAATGTGGTGTCCCTCCAATACTAACTTCCATGTTCTTTTTCAAAACCCAAGATAAACTTCCTTTGTTGGGGCACAATTATAACATAGGAACACATTTATAAGATAGCAAACTCATGATCAACTAGAAGTCTCTAACCAAGTTTCTGCTAAATTCAGTTGATCTTGATGGTGTCTGCAGCCCAGCTGCAGATGAGTGCTGAGTCAGAGTAATTGTCTATACCTTATGGCACCCTGGGCTAATTAATGGCCCCTCCACCCAACTCTGTAAAAGCTGTTCCCCTTCCTGTTTGAGGGTCCTTGCAGTCTCCAGTAGCCCTCCTGCTGGTGATAAAGGCTTTTCTTATCTCTGTGTTTGTCTCTCAACTGTGCCAAAAAGCCTAACAGTATCAGTCAGTGTTTACTAGAGAAACAGATACAACCTAAGATATACAAATGTGTAAGAATTACAAGATTGGCTTACAATGGCCGCCCTAGAGTCAGGTGTGGAAGAGTGCAGAAGTGCTGTCTGCTCTGGAGGGCTGAAGGATCCAGTCGAAGGCCTGGAGCTCAGTGCAGTGTCTCACGTGTATCATGAGGCCAAAAAGTCTATGCTGGAGGCTGAAGGGTCTATGCTGGAAGCCAGGAGACCATGTCCAAGGTGAAGACTGGGGCTCCTCCAAAGATTCCAAGCCTTCCTTCTTCATTTCCCCTTTATACCATTCAGGTGACAAGCTGCCCGAGGGTGGGTCTTCTGTTTCCAGTAAATCCCCTTAGTCACACTCAGAATTATTCTGATCCAATTTAGCTGGGCATTTCTCACTCAAATTGCTACAGTCAGTTAATTACCTATCATACCATGCCTCTTCCTGACACGTCCTGAAAATTCCTTAGTGTCACATAAGTCAGCAAACCTGCAGTCTGCCCCATGGGTAATGTAAGTCCAAGTTCCCCATCTTCTTGGTCCTTGTCCCTTGACAAAGGTAAATCCTACACTTGAAAATGAATAATATTCAGCTAAATCTTCAAAATTATATGAAAGTTTCATTTGTTAAAAATGTTTCACTTTTTATATTTGTTTCTTATTTTTTCAATTTTGGTGTTCAATTTGAAAGAGTTTTCGGCATGGTTAGAAGACAGAATATAAAGTAAAGTGGCCTTTATTTTAAGAATGTGGAGAGAGAACTCCCAACCACTGAGGTCTGTCTCTCTGCCGGACTCTGGTTGTGGGGGCATACATATAGCTTTAGGTTTGGGGTGGTGCCTTAGGGGCATTACTGATGCACAGGTAGCCCATTGGAATTCATGTTGCACCACAGGTAAATTGCTTAGGGGCGGGGAAGGTGACCTTCTGCCTCCCAATGCCTCCCACCACTACAGTCTCCCATTTAGGGCAAAATCCTTTCACAATTGTTTTAGTCCTGCTATGCAGTTCAGGCTGGCCTTGAACTCAGTTTGTAGCCCAGGCTGACCCTGAACTCACAGAAATTCTCCGGCTTCAGCCTTCTAAGTGCTGGGATTATAGGTGTGTGCCACCATCCTCTGCTTGTTCAATATTGTTTTTATTTATTTATTTATTTTTGGTAACAGGGATCAAACTCAAGACCTTGAGCTTGCCAGGCAGGCACTTGTGCTGCTAAGCTAAACCCCCAGCCCCTCAATATTGTTTTAAAAATATACTCCTTACATTGTCACATTTGCTTTTAGTTTTTTTTTTTTGTCTTTTTCTTGGTACCAGGGATTGAACCCACAGCTGCCTGCTTGCAAGGCAGGTGCTAATGCCGCTGAGCTAAATCCCCAGCCCCTATTTGGGTTGTATTTACTTGAGCTTATCTCCATTGTGAGCCTTCTCATCTGCCTGCCCTGTGGTTTGTAGGGCTGACTTCCTAATTTAACTGGCCCACACTCACTGTAGAGCACTTATTTGCAGAGCAAGTCCACTTCTTTTCCCTGCTGTTACCATTAATAAATGTAAAACCTCTATGTTTTTGCTTGTCTTGTCCAATTCTTTGAATAGGATGACAAGAGCCTGGACGGGACCTCTGGACCGCCCAGCAACTGTTACTACTGCTATGTTCTGTTTTCAAACTTTAAATCACCGAGAATAGTCAACCATGGCTACTTACACTTGTAATCTTAGTACTTGGTGGACTGAGGCAAGAGGATTTCTGCACATTCAAGGCCAGCCTGGGCTGCATAGTGAGATTCTGTCTTGAAAACATCAAAATAAAGTAAATAAATAAATGAGAATAGATATAAGGCAACACTATAAGAATAAAAATAGAAAATGGTACTCAGAAAGGGAAAAGAAAAACTAAAAAGCAAAACAATACATTCATATAAGGGATATACTTGAATTTTTTAAAGCTAGAAACAATCATATGTTAAAAGTGACCCACATAAAATTTATTAGTAGGACTTACAAGTTCTACATTTAAATAAAAATTTTAATTACTGATCAAAACCATAAAAATGTTCAAGAAAATTATTCTCATGAAATTCACAATTTCAAGAGGTCAACTTGGAACCTCCTTGAAACCTAATGTTCTTTACTTCCTGAAGATTTAATTAGTGATCAAAGCAATGAGAAGGAAAAAAGGAGATTATTCACAACAAATCCACAATTCAGAAGCAGAAAGTGCAACGCTGGCCTGTCCATTAGAAGATGAAAAAATCCATTCATGAACTCAGCAAACTGAATTGAATGAGAAAGATGGAATCTCTGGAGTTTCATTTGGCTAGGACATCCAAAAATGGCATCTGTCACTTCTCCTAAGCCATGAGGCTCTTTCTACAGAAACAAAATCTGATTCAAAGTAGAAAATAAAGTTTTTCACTGGACGTGTATGGCAGAAAGCTTACTATTTCATGCTATCCTTTTAAATGGGAAAGAAACTTCTAGAAGCAGCTTTTTACATCCTGAGATAAAAAAACCAAAGTATTTTGTTATAATTATTATAAAATTAACACCCATTTTCAGGATCAGTTTCAGTTCAAGAAATTATCCGTGACCAGAAATTGGATTTTTAATTAAAGTAATGCAAAACATCAGTAACAAACACTTAAACGGAGTTCACAGGCAACTATTAGAAATTTTTAAATAGGTCAAATGTACAGCAAACTACAAATAATGATTAGTAATGATAAGTAAATGTCAACTTGAAACATTATTGTGGTGTTCTAAAAATACGTATTTTGAGATCTGAGGATGTAACTCATGGATCCAGTGTTTGCCTATAATGTGGGAAGTCATGGGATCAGTTCTCAGTTTTGTAAAATTAGTTAATTTGGGGTCCAGTATCCAGTCAAGATTAATGATACAAATAAGCACAATATTTACAGAAAGCAGTAAACAATTTTTGGGTTTGATAGAAATAATTTCAATTTTTATAAAAGAATAGCCAAAAAGTATAAGATGGACGAAAGAAATAAAGCAATCACTATGATGAATAATTTAAAATGAGATTATTAATTTAGTGTATAATACAGTAAGAACATAAAACATACATAATATTACTTGATGCAACTAGATGGTACCAGTCATACTGAACAACTAACATTCATTTTATGTGCTGTTGCAAAAGAAAACAAGAATATATATTTTGTTACATCTACAAGTGTAAGTTTTTAGTTAAATGAAGAACTGGGAAAAAAAGAACTGGAAAGATAATTTTCAATTGTAGGCATTGATTTGCAAGATTTTTCAGGAAAAGTGTATGAAAAAAGCATAAACAGAGTTGGTAAAGAAAAAGGTATATGGAAAGGAATTTTGACCAAAAATTCAGAAGCACCAGGTATAGCTCATCGTTTGAATTTGTTACTCAACTTGACACATAGTGATGTACTCTTCAGAACAGTTAAGAAGTACGAAGGTTGTTTTCTGGATCTACCTAAACAGGGAACAGCTTAGTGAAACATGTATCAAATCTGACCTTACAATATTTCTTAACACGCAATGGAAATATGTGTTAAGCAGTTAAATTTTAAGAGCCAAGAAGAGTTAAAACAACAGAAGAGCCACACTCAAAAAGAAAAAAAAGTGAGCAAGAAAAAAACTTAATTTAAAATTTATACTATTCAGAGTTCTTTTGTATATATGGCTGCCTGTTTTTATTAACAATATTATTATAAGTTTCCAAAAGAAAAAAATAACTTAAGCATGGGTATTTCATTTTTTAATTACTCAAAAAAATTTTAAAAGAATTTTAAAGAATATGAGTTTTGTTTTTTTTTTTTTAAATTAAAGAGAATCACCTGTAATCTCAGCACTTGGGAGGCTGAGGCCGGAGGGTTGTTGTGAGTTCGAGGTCAGCCTGGGCTATAAGTTGAGTTCGAGGCCACCCTGAACTGCACAGTGAGATCCTGTCTCAAAAACACCAGAGAGAGAGAGAGAGAGAGAAAGAGACAGAGAGAGAGAGACAGAGAGAGAGAGACAGAGAGACAGACAGAGAGACAGACAGAGAGAGACAGAGAGAGAGAGAACTATGTAAGACATGTTACATTCCAATACAATCTAAGGAAATTAGAATAAGGAAAAAATATTGGATAAGTATAAAAAAATCAACAAAAAATTCCAAATTAGTTTATATGCAGGATATTTTTTGGCTACTATGTATCATGGAAGAGTACCAGCTTGGTAGGGATGCAAAAAAAAAAAAATTGAACAATTTACTAATATTTTCTACCATCTTCATTCCAGTCTTGAAAAAATTGAAAGAAATTAAAACATGTTAAATCAATCTAGGTACTGCTTGCAGAGATGTCTAAAATTGCTAAATAAGTGATAGTTATTTAGATGATCAATTGAAATATTTTCTGCAATACTTCATGCAAAGGATTTTGTTGCTCTGTGAATGTAATATATAAAATTCATGGTTCATTTTGGAATCCGTGTCTTGCTTATAAAAGTTTATGGATGATTCCAGTAGTTACTGCTTCTCAAAACAGTTTTCTCCATTTGAAACTAATAAAAATTAAGAACTCTAACTCAAGAAATGTTGTGTAATTTGGTATTTTTCTATATAACATATAAATTAGGTGGACTTTTTGTTAGAACTATATAAGAGATTTTACTGAAACAAGTAAGAAATAGAAATTTTATGGAATAAGTACATGATTTATGAATCATGAATTACATGATTTATGAATTTTATATATATATATATATGTTTTAATTTATAACTCAACCAATCCATCACAAAGCCATCAGTGAAATACTCAGATATAGACAGTAATAATTAAATTTGGCCGTCTTTGATATTTTGCCAACTTTTTGTCATATGAAAACTATAACCAAACATATTTTAACATATTTAACATATTTGTTTTCAATATGTTAATGCTTAACATATGTTTACATTTGTAACATATTTAAACACTTTAAAAATTATACTTATGAGAGTACAGCTCTTGAGTTAGGAGGACAGGGCCTATTTTATGTTAATAATTTGCTAGTTTGGTAATATTTCTAAGAAGCGGATATATGGTACAAAAGTCACCACTTGCATCTTGTCCTGGGTCATGTATGAATCAGAAGTGAGCTTTCAAGGACTCAGCTTTCAGGCACTCAGTGGCAGAAATTTGACCCCAGGTTCATCCAGTGTTACTCCTAGGATTCCAGCCACCCCTTCCTTTCTCCCCAGTTTTGAGCAGTTTTAACTCAGTCACCCAGATACAGGAATGTGAGCTGCATAGCACCCAGCCTTGACCTTCCCTGCAGAGCTCAGGGGCTTAGGGGGCTACCAGCCCCTCCCTGCGGGGCAATGCCATGGGCTCTGGCTGCATGGTAGGGAGGATTGCCCTGCATGTTGAATTGGATAGGGCACAGCCTTTGGTGAACAGGAGGGAGGAGCTGGGAACCAGAGAGCTGGCCCTCAGCCCTGCAGGCTTCCTCCCCCATCTGTATTGTAGCAGCTGGGATTGTTCTTAAACTCACATCATGAGATTTCTCGGCAGGAAAAATTTTCATCCAGCCCACACTGTTTCGTGGTAAAGACCACACTGGAAACCTGCTTGCAAGCCCTTGGACTTGGGGTCCCACCCAGCCTCAAACTTGGCCTCTCAAGTCTCTGCCTTCCTGGTGGCTTGTGCCCCAGGTACCTGCAAACTCCCTTTTCCCAGGTCTTACCTGTAGGCCTTTGCATACAGGACAGTTTTCCTGCTTTGATCTCCACCTGCCTCTTTCCTCTTCTTCCCCTCTCTACTCCTCCTTGACTGAGATCAGACAATCATCTCAACCCAACTCCCTCAGGAGCCTCACCGCCTGCTGGGGCTCCCTGCTGTATGCGGGCACCTTTCTTGTCTTCATCCCTGAATTGTCAAAGTTCCCTGAGGTTAAGGAACTGCCACAGCCTGGCGTGATTCTTGCCTGGTAGACGATACCCAGGGTGTGTTTATGGATAGATGAATGGAAGGATAGAAGAATGAGTGGATTGGGGCTGGGGGTTTAGCTCAGCGGCATAAGCACCTGCCTTGCAAGCAGGCGGTCGTGAGTTCGATCCCCGGTACCGATAAAAATGAAAAAGACAAAAAAAAAAAAAAAAAAAAAAAAAAAAGAATGAGTGGATGGATGAACAGACTGGTGCCTCAGTTTTCCTGTCCTAACCCATAAATCACTGCTGTGTCAGAGCCCACACATCCCCTCCAACCTGGGCAAGTCCTGCTTACTGGAGCTGCAGCCCCAATATGGACTCACCCTCCAGAGCCACAAACCAAGAGACTGTCCCTGAGTGAGTGTCCCTGTGAAGATTATATGGGTACCTCCTCCACCCCCAGAACTTCCTTCTTTCAGAGTGCCTTGGCCTCCTCCTCTCTGATCCAACCACCACATTAGGCCAGTGTTCCCAATTTCTGAATCCTTCTGGATGATTCCTGCCACCCCAACTTCTGGATGATCCTGCTTACCTAGGACAATGCAAGATTAGAACATGCTCTAGCTGCATGGGATGGACATTCATGGGCAGTGAGGACTCAGCTGTCTACATGTGGCCTTTTCCTTGTGTATCATCGAGTGAACTTCACATCCATCAAGGGGAGGTATTCAGATTGCTGGTCAAGATGTATCCTTTCCAGTGCTCTAAACTGCAGGAGATTCTGCGTCAGGGAAGCGTATTCCCTTCTGATGTATAATATTTACTCTGAGGGTAAAACAACAGGACTAACATATCTCGCTGTCCTGAGAAAATAAACAGAAAGAACACACCATTCTGCCTGCCTGAGAGACTGCCCTGGAGCTGTACCACTGCCAAGGCAAGCAGCATAAGAGGATTTCTCCGGATAACTTGAGTTTACTTTTCAAAGGGTACTATGATCTAGTAGCCCCCCGTAATCACGGTTCAATTTCCACAATTTCAATTACCACTGTTCAAAAACGTTAGGTGGAACATTCAGAAATAAGCAAGTCATACATTTTAAACGGTGTGCTGTTCTGAGCAGTGTGAATTCTTGTGCGATCTGGCTCTGTCCTGCCTCGGATGGTGTCTCCCTGTCCAGTATTGCTACAGTTTCTGTGCTACCTGCTAATGCTGTCTTCATTATCAGACTGACTGTCACAGCATCAAAGAGTTCATGTTCAAATAATACTTATTGCTGGGCATGATGGCTCACACCTGTAATCCCAGCCCTTGGAAAGCTGAGGCAGGGGGATTGTTGTGAGTTCGAGACCAGCCTAGGCTACAAAGAGAGCTCAAGGTGAGCCTGAACTGCATAGCAAGACCCTGTCTCAAAAAGAAAAAAAACAAATCAAAACAAAACAGAAACTTATTCTACTCAGTAATGGCCCCAAAGCCCAAAAATAGAGTTGCTGGCTATTCAAACCAGCCAAAGAGAATCCATAAAGTGTTTCCTTGACATGAAAAGGGAAAAAGTACAGTAAGATATCTTAAAAGAGAGTGATCATATTTATATAACTTTTATAACTGTATATTGTTTTATGTAATTATTAGCTATTGTTAAACTTTTACTGTGGCTAATTTATAAATCAAACTTTTGCAGACATATATTTGTATAGCAAAAAGCACTGTCTAAATAAGGTTCAGTATTATCCATGGGAGTCTTGAAACACATTCCCCATGGTTTGGGAGTGCAATACTGGCAAGCACTAACCCACAGGCCAAGGTTAAATACCGTTTCTCCCCTTAGTCAACACAAGTTCTATTAGTTAGGACTGGGGGCAAGAGACAGAAATCTACCTTCAAAGGACTTAACCTACAAAAAGATTTGTTGGGTTGTTAGGCCTAAAAGAGGTGTCAAGAAGATACTCAAAGGTGCCCAGAACCCCACATCTTTGCCTAAACCTCCCTGTGGGTTTGTTGGCATCATCCTTGCCTGTGAGGAAGAGGAGAACATGCACAGTCTCATGCTCAAATCCCTGTAGTTCAACAGCCAGAGGGGAAATGGCTGCTGGAAATACTCTGCTTAAACCAGCAAAATCCGGGAGAAGGATATTGTGTGACCTGTCCTGAGTCTTGTGTGTATTGCTGAACTGTGGCCAGAGTCTGAGGTCTCATTATGTGTTTGGGGTTATGTATGTGTTGATCATGTGACCAGAGGAGTGGGAACAGTAACAGGCAGCCTGCAGCAGAAGCAGGAAGGCTTCCCAAAAACCTCAGATGCTTTTCTGAATGGACACATCTATAAATATCTACTGCAAATAGTCAATGTATTAAGTCATAGAAAAATGTTTAATACATGCAGTAAAATCATCACCCATAATCTTGTCATCTTCAAATAACATCATACCGTGGAGTCTTTCCTCGAAGCATTTTCCCCACAGGCCACATGTGTATGTTTAATATAGTCCTATCATACTGCACAGACAATTTTGTATCCTGTAACTTTTTACTCAAAATGATAACAGAAGGTTTTCTCATGTTATTGCCTTTGACTCTCTTCCCTACACAATCCATTTCCCTTTCCACCCAGCTCTTTGGCAGAAAATGCTGCAGACTATAATAATTGGAAGGAACACTAGCACCCTCCCTATCTGGGGGGAATTTAAGCAAAGAGAGAAGAAAGGAGGATTAAAAGGGCAGGTCTCTCTGACCCCCACTGAGCTGCCGAGATGAACAAATGGCCTATCCTATGTGAAAGTGCCTCCAGAGTGGCTGAGTCAATCTGTTATAGCTATTAATCCCTACACACATTTTCCCCTCGATATTTAAAAAATCACCAAACCCACCTGACAATCTTGGATGCTGGTAGAGAGTCGTGACTTCAAGGGAGAGAGCAATTTTCCTGAGGATCCACAGATTTATTGTGAGTTGTGGACAGAACCAGGCTTTCAAAAAGCTTCCAGCTTCGGATGAGAAAGGGGTGTTCTTCCAGGATGATAATCCTCAGATCTGAAGCCACAGGCTCTGAAGCTGCTTAATTGAAATTCACATCAAAATCAAGTTTTGGCTTAGCTCAACTTGACTACTAGGAATGATGAAAATATATCCCTGGTCACTCAAGGACACGCAAGGTCACGTGAGGCAGGGCTGGTGAGCCTTCCGGTGCTTCTGTTGATAAACAGCCCACTGTGGCACATGTGCCCTAGGTTTGCCACCACGAGAGTACAGTTTGTTTGCGGACACAGAAGTGATATTTCCACAAGAATTAAATTGTCTTTAGTTAACAGAACTAAATTTTCTGTCCTTCACTGCTCTGAATTTATTTTTTCCTCCCAAGATCACATGGAAAGGACACAGGTATTCTCAGAGACTCAGAAGATTTTATATCTGCAGCCACGTTTGACTCTGAGCTTCCTCCATGTGGGGAGGGCACTGAGGAATAGCACTTAAAAGAGGAGGGGCTCCTTGTCCTGTCCTCCTCTCCCTGACCCACCAATCCATCAACACTCAGCAATCTAGAATCTCCTTAGCTACCATTCGCCCACAGACCACACCCATCTGTCACTTTGGTTCCTTTGGTCCCCAGCCACTATCCCCACCAGAGTAATGGTGACTTCAAAACTCTCCAATGACTTTCTCTTACATGGAGACCAACATTCCTATTCTTTACCAGGCCCCTGCCCCAACCCTGCCTGGAATCCCATTCTGACCTCCTCCCTCTCTTTTCAACACTGCCCCAGTCATACTTGTGTCTCCTCCAGTTCCTGAACACCCCAAACTGCCCCAGGGACTTTGCACCTGTTCATTTCTTTGTCTGCATCTCCCTCCTCTGAACACATCATATAAAAGACTCCTAATTCTTCAAATACTGATTCAGAAGCACCTTTTTTGGTGAGATTTCCCTGAATGCCTCCTGCTTTGATTTCACTTCTGACACATTTATTTACTTGCAAGAAATCCTACTTTTTAGACTCATGCATGCCTATTTTCTGTCACCCCTGCCTTAAAGTAAGCTCTTTGAAAGAAGGGATGTTGTTGATCTCAGTCACTAGTATTTATTAAGCACCTACTGGCTACTTAATGAATATGAGTTAAAGGAAAGGATGATTGAACATTCAATTTGGAAAAGGTATGTTCTGCATTATTAGACATGGAGAAAGATATTTTGCACCATCAATTTCATGACAGTCAATGGCTCTTTGATCTTTACCATTAGCTTCCTGAGTATTGGATTAAACTTTGAGTGATGAAAGAATCTTCATAACCTTCACTAGGGTCAGGCGAGTGAAAGTCTTTTTTCTAGTAAAGGAAGGCAATAGCGTGAATCTAACTAAAATGTCAATTACCCTAAGGTATGAAAAAAATTTTAACTCTCCATTTGCTCTTTTTTGTGGTTAGTATCAATTGTCAAAGCCTTTGCTCCAAATTGTATTCATATTTGATAAATGGAAGAAGAGAGTTTTCCCAGCATACTGTAAAGCACACCCAGCTAGATGAGGTTCATGAGTTCTAAGTACTTTTCTAACTATCTCAGTGCCCAGAGGGTGGAAATTAGAGGGGGAGGGGCCATGGAAATACAGAGCCTGAAAATTGCTTAGAAAGAAAATGTAGATGTTAGAAGGCTTCTGAGACAGAAGGGCGGAAGATCCCAAGACTTCTTTCTAAGGGTCCATATTACTAAAGTCAGCAGTTCAGTCAACCAAAGTCTGATGGCCAGAAAGGATGGAAGACTCTTGGCTTTACATTCCCATTTCTGGTGATAGACATCACCACCACCAGGAGTGGGCAAATGATCCCTCTCGGACCAATCATAATCCTCTCCCTGACTACCGTAATTGGCCCAAGGATAGCTTTGCTGATTCAATCAGGCTAATAAAAAATCTTCTCTGGGATTTCCCTGGTTGGAGCTAGAAGGGAAGGGTCTTATGTAATCTGTGAAGACTTAGCACAGAAATATTTTAGATCAAGTTCCCTGAGGAAAGATCACTCCCTTTAGAGAGAGAAAAACAACTCAGGAGAATGGGCAAACAAGATACAAGTCCCTAGGGCATCTCTGTCAAGAGCAGAGGTCTTGGTTATACTCCATAGCTCCTGGTCACTTAAGTTCCCCAGCAGCAGCAGCAGCAGCAGCAGCAGCAGCAGCAGCAGAAGCAGAAGCAGAAGCAGAAGCAGAAGCAGAAGCAGAAGCAGAAGCAGAAGCAGAAGCAGAAGCAGAAGCAGAAGCAGAAGCAGCAGCAGCAGCAGCAGCAGCAGCACCAGCAGCAGCAGCAGCAGCAGCAGCCCAGGAACAGCTTTCCACAGCTGTGTTTTATTTCCCCATCTAAGGACTTTCTCTAGCCTTCTTCTGGCTCTGATGTGACCCCAGGCACAACCTCAACAAGGAACCCTAGGTTCTTGGGGCAACCTCCATTCAGTAGGAGAAAGGGGTTGATGAATAAATCTGCACAGAGGCAGTGTTAGATTGTCCTGAGCCCTACTCAGACAAGGTGACAAAGACACATGCTTCTTGGGGGCCAGCAGAGGGGCTCAGAGGTGCTGGGGAAGGCAAGTTGGAGTGCTGTCCAATGGCAAGGAAGCACAGAGCCAGAGGTGGCCTTTCCCACCTGACTTTGCATGGGGGAAGGGCTGTATTCTAGAGAGGAGGAGATTAAGTGGTAACCTCCGGCGTATGGCTGGGCCTGCAGCTCACATTCTCACTGCTGTCATCCCTAAGAAGAACCGGGCCTTTCACCTCTATATCTAGTTATAAAACCTTTTACTCCCATTATTTAACTCTGTCTTCCTGACCTGAAATTTCAGAACACAGATTTTGTGCACATTTTGCAGAGCTAAGGTCCTAGCTCTGGGGGCTAAGGTAGCTGTCAGTTCTGCAGGGACAAGGTGCATTTCTAAGAAGAGAAAGCTACTACCCTAGATTCCAGAGTATGCTCCTGTTTTTCAAATGTCCATCAATGCCTTCAAGTTAGGCTCCTCCATTCTGCTGAGTGTGTGCTTGTCTATCAAAACTGACAGCCAAAATGCACTCCATTTTTCCATTGATTTGAATGAGTTTGACTACTTAAATAATCTCTCAAAAGTTCAGTTTAATGAGTGACTCACTCAGCTGTGTACACCTATAGGCAAAAATCCATTTGTTCACTCAGACAACAAATAAATCTCAGGAATTTGCTGGGTTCAGGAATCCAAAGGCTTCTTGAGATGTCAGTTTTTAATGCTTATTTCACTTTGGGTTGCTAGGAGATAAATTGTTTTTTCTTAACAAAGCAATTTGCATAAAGACCAGGAAAGCATTTTAATAACGTCAATATATAGCCAAATGGACTAAAGTGCTAAAGTGACAATTTTTCACTGGATAATTAAGCTTCCAAATTTAAATGTTATAAAAGAGATATAAGCATATTCCTTGGAGTCTATTCACTGAGGTGGCTAATTATTTTTCAAGAAGAACACTGACTCATGTTAGACATCTTCTTGATAATCTAATAATAAGCTACTAGAAGATAGCTCCTATCCTACACATAATCAGGAGTGGAAAACAGGTAGAGTTTTAATTGTAGAATTCTAGGAAATTCTTTCTTCTAATCACTACTACAAATCTTACAGTCTGTCCAGCAGCGAGGAGCTAAATTGAAGCTTAGAACCCAGGTGTAAATTAAGGTTTTCTTTTCTTTATAGCCATGCTGTGAAAGCCACTAATTCAAACTTATAGAGAAGAAGAATGTCTAGTTCCATCTGTGCTGCTGAACAAAGTTCCTGCAATTGTATAGTTTATAAATAATAAAAATCTACCAGGGTTTGGAGCCTGAAAGTCAAAGCTCAAGGCCAAGCACCTCTGATGTCTGATGCAAACATGGTCTCTGCTCCTGAGATGGTGTCTCCTTGATGCATCCTCTGGAGTGACAGATGTTGTGTCCTCACAGGATGGGAAGAGACAGGAGGGCAAAGGCTCTAAAGATTTTAATCTCATTCACAATGGCACTGTATTCATGATTTAAAACCCTCCAGGAGGCTCCACTGGAATACTGCCTCATTGACTAGCAAGTTTTGACATGAGAATTTTAGGAGACACGTTCACAATTTAGCAAAGAATATATATTTCAAAGGTAGAAAGAACGTATATATGTTTACACACACACACACTCATATAGGTCATCAAAATATATGATGAGATTGGAAGATTTGCTTCCTGTGGGGAGCCAGCATGGGCAGGGAGACACAGCCAGATCTGCCCCTGTGTGCCCACAGGCCACCATTGGAGACCACTGCTTCCTTCAGGAAGTCAACACCCACTGGGAGAATCAAAGAAATACACCCTTGTGTGCCTGCTGCCATCAAGGGAGTCCCGGTATAGACATGCAGGCTGAGATAAAAAGCATAACCACTACCATGTACCCCTGGTCACCAAGGAAGCTTCAGTGTAGCTGTATGGGTCTGGAGAAGCTTGCTCCACACCCTGCTACCTCCCAAACCCAGGTGACTGTCCTGTTTCTTTATGCCTCCAAGGGGTAGCCAGTGTGGGAAGTGGCTGGGACCCCACAACTGGCTTGTTTGGAGGAAGCTAGGAAAATGTCAAGACAAAGGAGTGAAAAGCATTCTCAGACCTCCAGCTCACACAGAACAAGTTTAGGAGATAGAGACTTGGAAGGAAATTGAAGTTGTACATCTGAAATCTCCAAGATGACAGCAACTGAGCTAAAGAAATAACTTCATGAGACTGTACAAGTAATCAGATCAGAAATAAAGTCTCAGATAAAATAAGCAATCACCAAAATAATGGAAGAATTTCTGAGCACATCTAAAGAAGATAGATAAAAACATGGCACACTGGAAAGTGATGGAGACCTTGAATGAACAAAATAAAAAGGAATGACAATGCATGAAACAGATTCAAAGAAATATCCAGGAAATTAAAAACTTCATCAAAAGTTGACAAAACCATTTGAAAGAGACTGAAGATGTACATTTAGACCTTGAAGACAACATTGAAGCTAATGATCGTGAAAGGAAACATCTTAAAAATAAAAAGGAACCAGGAAATAACAATTCAACAGCTGCAAGATGACATGAAGAAAAATAATTTAAGAGTGATAGATATCAGCAAAGAAGCAGGAGTCAACACAAATGAAATAAAAACCCTGCTTTTGGAAACAATAGCAGAAAACTTCCCAAACATGGGAAAAGGATCTGGCATGCAGATAAGTGAGACATATAGCACTCCAACTAGCCATAATCAAAGTAAATCTACACCCAGACATATAATAATGAAGATCCCAGAAACTGAGCACAAGAACAGAATATTATTGAGCTGGGAAAAGTGGTGCATGTCTATAATTGCAGCACCCAGGAGGCTGAGGCAGGAGGATTGTTATGAATTTGAGATCAGCCTGGGCTACAAAGTGAGCTCAAGGCCATCCTGAACTATATAAGAAAATTTTGCCTCAAAAAGGCAAAATAAACAAACAAACAAACAAACAAAAATTCGAGAATATTAAAGGCTGTTAGAGAAAAGAAACAGATCACTTAGAAGGGAAAACCAATCAGAATTATAGCAGACTTGTCAACACAAACCACCAAGTCAAGAAGAGTTTGCAGTGAAGTGTTGCAAATCCTGAAAGAAAACAACTTCCAACCCAGATGAATGCACCCTGCAAAACTATCTTTCAAAACTGATGGAAAAACAAATATTTCCACAAAAAAGAACAACTGAAGGAATTCATGACTACCAAAGCAACCCTACAGAGAGTGCTGAAAGATATTCTAGCGAGAGATAAAGATGACCACAGTTCCAGGAACAGCAGCAGAGGGAAACTGCCAAACAGGTCAGGCAACTGAATGAAAGGGAGAAGTTGGAGGGCCAACAGCAGGAGGGTAGCATGGCAGAGATGAACCAACGGCCTCGGCAAAGATGGCGGATAGATAACAGCTGGCTACAGAGGCTCCCTGATATAGTCAACTTAGAATTCAACATAATACAGTGTGGGGAGTCCTGAACAGAGGGAGATGAATTCTCTCATCCCAAGAAGAAACTAAGGTGAGAAGAACCAAAAAAACATACAGTCCGGGTGCTATTATTGGAACAGCTGAAGGTTCAGTGCTCCTGCCACAGCGGGCAACTTGCCAAGCTGTCTGAGGTCCCACCACTTCGACTCACTGGAGGCGCAGTCACACTGAGGTCGGGGACCAGCTGAACGGAGAGCTGAGCTGGCGGGGAGCCCGCATCAACCTGTGGTGAATGACGACAGTGGAGCCATTCCACAGAAAGGAGGGCTCCAGCGGACAACATTATGGGACCAGGCATGACCGGGAAGTACAAGGGGCAGCAGTGACTTCCGTCAGTTGTTCCCTTCCTGAATGGGATTGGCGGAGTGAGCTAGGCCTGGGTCACGTGACCTGGCTGAGACCCAATAGGTTATCCGAAATCAATTCCCTATGGCAGCGGCATACACTAACCACACTAACGCAGTGAAGCCTCAGAAGTTTGACTGATCCAGAGGGGAGGGGCCAACATACATTGTCCCTGTCTGCAACTTGCACACTGCAGTGGGAAGGGTCACCTAGTCGGCATGCTTCAGAAGAATTGTAACCAACAAAGAAACAAATTGTGGCCTCCTGAAAGAAACAAAAAAGATGGGAAGAGGAAACAGCAACAAAACCCTGAGAACATTGACCCAGGACAAGTAAACACAAAGGAGAATGAGAATAGTAAACATGCAATATCATACACGGCACCAGTGGACATAAACAGATATCTTCAGGATCTCATAGACAAGTTCAAAAGGGAAATTTTTAGCCAAGTAAAGTAAGATATAAGAAGATTAATAAAAGAGATGCTAAGCACCCCTCAAGCAGACACAGACGGAAGAAGGGAGGAACTCAAACAAAGGAGAGAACCATTTCATGAAGAATATGAACAAATATAGAATACATGAAGCAGATTCAAAGAGATTATCTGGAAACTAAAAACTCTATGGAAAGATGGCAAATCTACTTGAAAGAAACTAAGGATAGATTATCCAAACTGGAGGACAGTTTTGCAATGTGGGAGTATGAAAGGGAAAACTTTTTAAAAATAACAAGGAACAAGCAGTACAATACAAAGGCTAGAAGATGACAAGAGGATCTGCAACTTTAGAATAAAGAATGTGAATAAAGAAGTAGGGGTACAAACAAAGGAACTACAAAGGCTATTCACAGAAATAATTAAGGAAACCTTCCCAAACATAGGAAAAGAAAATGATATTCTGATGTATGAGGCATACAGAACTCCAGCCACCTACAACCAAAACAGAGCTACATCCAGGCATATAATAATCAAGAACCCAGAAATTCAATAGAAGAACAGAATATTAAAAGCTGTTAGAGACAAGAAACAGATAATCTATAAAGGAAGGCCCATCAGAATCATGGCAGACTTCTCAACACAAACCATCAAGTCAAGAAGAGCCTGGGTGAAATATTCCAAGCCCTGAAAGAAAATAACCTCCAACCCAGATTGATATACCCTAATAAACTGTTTCTAGAAATTAATGGAGAAACAAGATGCTTCCAAGACAAAAAGGAATTTGGGAAATTCGCAACCACCAATCCAACTCTACAGAGAATACTGGAGGGCATTCTAGAGAGAGAGAAAAGTACTAGAATTCCAGGAACAGTGGCAGAGAAGCCTCAATGAATAGGGCAGGAAACAGAATGAAGAAGATAAGCAGACAACTGATGGCAAAAAAAGAGCATAACAGAAATGAGGCAGAGAAGGTTGGTTATAATCTCTAATATAGATGGCCTTGATACACTAAATTTTAAAAAAAGAACCACACGTGGTGTAGCTCAGGAGGTAAGGTCCACCAAGATGCTATTTATAGGAAATATAATTAACATGAAAAAGAGTACAAGGACTGAAAATCAAATACAAGAAAACAATGCCCTATGTGACAGAGAACCAGAAAGTAATAGGAGCAAGTAGACCAGTATTTATGGATAGGTTGGAAAGACAGACTTTAATAGGTAAAGGAATACAATTAGAGATCAAGTCCAGGAGAGAGAAGGTTCAGAACCACTTAGGTAAATAGCAGGTTACCCTGCACCCAATTTAAAACCAGAGGTCTTGTCAGACACCAAAATGCATAGTGTACCCTGGGGAAGTGAAAAGGGAGAGAGAGTCTTAAAAATGATGGCAGAAGATATTGTTAATAGTGTATCAGGATTTAAAACCCACATTACCCACACAATCCTGCTTAGATAGATTTTATTCTTTTTTGATAGATTTTATTCTGTCCCAGTTTGTCTACTTGCATTAGATTTGAGAACACAGACAGCTATCCCCAAAACATCAGGATATAGCACAGCAATCATCTTTAATTTCCTATTATCTTAATCTAGAGCCTTGTATGACTTATACTGTTTTATCAAGACTGATCTTAGTTAAATCTGGTTTGTTTGATTGCTGTTTGGTATCAATAGATTTTATTCAAAACTGATATGATTGATAGTATCAAGTCTGAGAGTAGAGGCAACTACACTGAAGATGACAAGACTTTACGATACACATTCTGGTTTGATAACTGCCTGCTTTTGAAGTTTTATACTATATACAAAGTTGTGTTTTTATTAATACTATGTCTAATGATATAGCCAATTCTATTGAAGATAACAAGAGACAACACAGGCAATATGGTAGAACTCCTTGTACAATGGTCTTCTATGTCTTTTTCATTTCATGTGTTTATAAAAGTATGTTTTGTTTTGCCTTGCTTTGTTTTGTTTCTCCCTGTAATATAGAAAGGATAGAAATACATGTTAAAACTCATGCATGTGTAGAATCTATAAACAGTTTATGAGAACTGATCTTATGACACATGATGAAATGAACAGACACTTTGAAGAAAAAGAGAGACTAAAGTACCCAGTGCTGATCCTGGAGGGTCATAATGTGAAACCTAGGAATAGTACTATTCTTTGTTTAGAGTGATATTAGACTGCTTGGGTTTGTTCAGTCTCAACATAATTGAACATATGGATAACTGCATGTATGTTTAAGTGTATAGGATTGTAACCATATTTCTAAAATTTTGTTGGATAGTTGAACAGAACTGGTTGCAGTCTCACTATGTGAACCCCCACTTTACATGCTCCACTTTAGTATCTTGAATAATTATTTGTAAGAGGACAATCTGTAATCATCAACTAGTGATTTCTTAATGTTTCTTTGAAAGTATGCATTATTTCTCCCTGTTTTCTGTTTTGTTTAGTCTTTCTTTAAATAAATTTTTTTAAAAAGAGGCACTACAGGGGGCTAGGGATTTAGCTCAGTGGCATAAGCGCCTGCCTTGCAAGCAGGCAGTTGTGAGTTCGATCCCCGGTACTGATAAAAAGGAAAAAGACAAAAAAAAAAAAAAGACACTACAGTACCCAGTGCTGTTCCCAGAGTGTCATGATGTGAAATCCAGCAATACTATTATTCTTTGTTCAGAATGACTTTAGCCTGCTTTAGTTTGTTTAATCCTAACATAAATGAAGATATGGATAACTGCATGTATATTTAAGTGTATAGGATTGACAACCATATTACCAAGTTTTTGTTGGATAGTTGAACAGAACTGTTTGCAGTCTCACTGTTTGAATTCCCACTTTATATGTTCACTTTTGTATCTTAAACAACCATTTGTAAAAGGATAATATGTAAACATTAACTAGTGATTTCTTACTGTTTTTCTCTGAATGTATGTATTATTTCTACCCATTTTGTTTTGTTTAGTTTTTCTTTAAATCAAATTTTAAAAAAAGAAAAAAAAAGAGCTGAACCAACGTGTGCTGATTGTAACCATTAATACAGATGGCTTTGATTCACCAATGAAAAGGAACACAGGGAGAGTTGATCAAAAAACAGACTTTATATAAGAAATACATACAACTCTAGAGGCAATTCATAGACTGAAAATCAAAGGGGCAAAAACAATTGTTCCATGAGACAGGAGACCAGAAAAAAGTAAGAGTAACTTAACCATCAACCGCAGAATGGATAAGAAAAACATGTTATTTTCATACAATGGAAAGCTACCCAACTATACAGTCGGAAAATCTTCAGGCTCTTGCAGGAAAATAGATGCAACTTGAGATCAATCATGCTCATGAGTGAAGTGGTTTGGATGTATGGATGCACACTGAGTTATCTCCCACTGAAGGAGTTAGAAGGATCCAAAAAGCACAATAGGTATTATGAAAGTGATCGGGGAGAAAATGCCTTAAAAGGGAAAGTGGTAACCACTATTAATTTCCTATTATCTTGTTTTGTATTCTTGTATCATCTTCATAATTTTAGGTTTGGTTTTATTCTGTCTTTTGTTAGATTTTACTGTGTCTGATGGTATGAACAGATTTTGAAGATAATGGGATGTATTATGGTAGTCATTGCCGATTTCCTTTAATGCTTATAATGTCATAATGCTTTCATTCTTTTGTTTTGATTGGTTTTATTCTGTTTTGTTTTGTTTGATTTTATTATGGGTGATGGTACTGGCAGATATTTTGAAGAAAATGAGACATTATGATAGCCATTGTTGATTTCCTGTTATCTTGTTTTGAAGCCCTATAACATTTTCATTGTTTTGTTTTGATTCGTTTTGTTCTGTTTTGTTTTGTTTGATTTCATTGTGGGATACAGACAGTTATTTTGAAGAAAACAAGAGACATTATGGTAGCTATTGTTGATTTCCTGTTATCTTGTTTTGAAGTACTATATTGCTTTCATTGTTCTGTTCTGATTAGCTTTATTCTGCTTTGTTTGTTTTATTCTCTTTAAAATAATATATATAATGAATATTAAAAATTGTCAATAAATAAAATGGGTGGATTTGAGTCCACTGAGTTTTGGGGTACCTTGTAATGTAGTAATAGATAACTTATAAAAATGAGTTTTTCAGAAATAAAAATACAAAAAGAAAGTTATCCCCTACAATCCCCTCTTCAATGGTATTTACCATTAATATATTAATGTATTGGTATTTTTCTTCCAAACTTTTTCCTTGTGTTTTCGTACAAGAATACGAATACACTGTTATGAACGGAAGTATTTTCTGCCCCATAATTTCTATGAAACTGTTTTTGGAGATAAAGTTTTTAAGGAGATATATAAGCCTGGGTGTGTGGCACACACCTGTAATCCCGGCACACAGAAGGATCACTGTGAGTTCAAGGCCAGCCTGGACTACTACGTAAGATCAAATGGCCCTGATCTGTAATAAGGAAGAGACACCAGGGAATGCTCTCTGTCTCTGTCTCTGTCTCTCTGTGTCTCTGTCTCTGTCTCTGTCTCTCTCTCTCTTTTCTTTTTCCCCCAAAGTGCAAAGGAAAGGCAGATGTCTACACACCAAGGAAAGCAGTCTTACCAGATACCAACTATGATTTCCAGCCTCCCGAAACATGAGAACATAAATTACTGTTTAAATCACCTAGTTCATAGTATTTTGTTATGGCAATGTGAGCACATATTAATATTGTTTTCAACAATTGCTGTTCCATGCATTCAATATGAATGTTTTCATGTCCTAACTTAGTCTTTATCATTTCTTTAACTAATGATTGAGAATAATTCTTTAATTGTCTGGGTAAGAAGCTCAGCCTGGCACTACTGGGCAGTCCTTCTGCTGATCCTGACTGGAGTCAGTCCAATGGTCCCACTGGTCTGGTAACTTTCTTGAGGTTATTTGGTCCAAGAGAAATGTTCTTCCATGACTGCCAGCTTGTGCTGATCATCTGTTGGGCTTTTCCTCTTCTCATCCCTTTCCTAACTCTCCCACACTATCAAACTGTGTCATCTGGTCCCTTGGTGTTTATGCAGAAGTCCTGCCTTGAGATATTTTATTTCGTCTCAGTAATAGAGGGTGACTCCATCCAGGGGGACATCAAGCCCAAAGGAAAAGATGGAGGTGGTCGAGAGAATCTGATAAGCTTGTGTCCCATTCACAGATATAGTACACTTTAATCAACTACTTTACTACTATCATTATAAATTTTATTTGATTCAATTTATTGCCTTTATAAGGAGTGTTGGTAATAAGCATGCCTATAGATAAATCCTTATTCTCATGTATTCTCTTTCCTTAACTTAAATTCCTACAAGTAAAATTGTTGGGTCAAAAGTTATATAGTTTTGAGGCTTTTGATAAATATTACTAGACAGCTATTTGAATGTATTACATAGTTTTCCAGTTCTGTATGTTTCGTGTTAAACTTATATATCAGTATTTTATCTTATCTTTGTTTGTGACTGTTGTGAATAGGATCTGATTCCATCATAACCCTTCACAGGTTAGTGTGCATGGTGATCTATCAAAAAAATTTCTATTTTTGCATCATCCTATTTGAATTTTGAAAAATTATATTTCCTTGATTCAAATTTTAAAGTTTGAAAAGGTTACAGAGTAACAAATTTCTTACCAACATTCCTAACCACTGTAGACAATCAATATTACCTAATTCTTGACTGTATTAGAGACACTTTGTTCACAAGAAACGAACAGGACAGCACACATACACTCCTACATGCAACATGACTTCTCCCTCTGATAGTCCTAACTTTTCCATGTGCCTTTCTTTTAGTCCTCTCATAGCATTTCTTGAGAACATCCCAGACATGCACGACAGGACTCCTCTTTTAGCCAGTTCCATCATCGTTTAGGCACCATAATCTATTTAACTTTCCTCAGCTGATTGGCACTTAGAATGGTTTAATCTTTTGCTATTTAAAAAAAACAGCAAAAATAGCTTTGCAAACATATCATTTCATAAACATTTCAGTATATCTGTAGGGCACATCCCTATTTGTGGGACTGATGGGTCAAAGGACAGGAATGTGTCTAACCTTAGCATATGCTCTCTATAGAAACGTGCTGATTTACATTCCCAAAGAAAATACAACAGAGCACCCACTTTCATCTATGTATGAAAATAAAACTTTTGATCTTTGCAAGGTGGATGGGTGAAAAACAGTATCTCAGTTCAGCACTAATTTGATTCTTTTTTTAATTTAAAGAAAATAAAATCAAACCAAACAAAACAGAACAAAACTAATCAGAAAAGAACAATGAAAGTGATACATGATCTCAAAACAAAATAGGAAATCAATAGTGGGTACCATAATGTCTCTTGCTTTCTTCAGAATAGCTGTCCATACCATCAGACATAAAATCAAACAAAACAAACAGGATCAAACCAATCAAAACAAAAGAATGAAAGGGTTACAGGACTTCAAAATGGGGTAACTGGAAATTACAATGACTACTGTAATACATTCTGTTATCTTCAAAATAGCTGTCCATATCAGACACCGTAAAACTAAATATAACAAGATAGAATAAAACCAAACCTAAAAAAAGTATGACAACAATGAATTAAAGAGTATAAAAAGTATGACAACAATACAGGAATTCCAAACAAGATAATAGGAAATTAACAATGGTTACCACTTTCCTTTTTTAGATGTTTCCTCCCCTATCACTTTCATAATTTCTGTTGTATATTTTGGATCCCACTAACTCCTTCAGGTTTTTATGCTAGGAGATAACACGATGTTTGCCCATATGAGTCCAAACCATTTCACCCATGAGCATGATCTCAAGTTGCATCAATTTACCCACAAGAGCCTATCATTCTTTATAGCTGAGTAGCTTTCCAGCATATGAAAATACCATATCTTTCTTATCCATTCTACTGTTGATGGACAAGCTACCTCTGCTTTTTTCTGGTTCCTGTCACATGGAACAATTGTTTTCTACCCTTTGACTTTCAGACTATGAATTTCCTTTTAAGTTAAGTGTGTTTCTTGTATAAAGTATATTGATGGATCTTGTTTCTTGATCTGCTCTCCCTGTGTTTCTTTTTATTGGTGAATCAAAGCCATTTGTATAAATGGTTACAATCAGCACAGGTTGGTTCAACTCTGCCATGCTACCCTCCTGCTGTTGGCCCTCCACTTCTCCCTCTCATTCAGTTGCCTGACCTGTTTGGCAGTTTCTCTCTGCTGCTGTTCCTGGAACTGTGGTCATCTTTATTTCTCACTAGAATATCTTTCAGCACTCTCTGTAGGGTTGCTTTGGTAGTCATGAATTCCTTCAGTTGTTCTTTTATGTGGAAATATTTGTTTTTCCATCAGTTTTGAAAGACAGTTTTGCAGGGTGCATTCATCTGGGTTGGAAGTTGTTTTCTTTCAGGATTTGCAACACTTCACTGCAAACTCTTCTTGACTTGGTGGTTTGTGTTGACAAGTCTGCTATAATTCTGATTGGTTTTCCTTTATAAGTGATCTGTTTCTTTTCTCTAACAGCCTTTAATATTCTAGGGTTTTTGATTGTTTGTTTGTTTGTTTATTTATTTTGCCTTTTTGAGACAAAATTTTCTTATATAGTTCAGGATGGCCTTGAGCTCACTTTGTAGCCCAGGCTGATCTCAAACTCATAACAATCCTCCTGCCTCAGCCTCCTGGGTGCTGCAATTATAGGCATCTATTCCCAGCTCAATAATATCCTGTTTTTGTGCTCAGTTTCTGGGATCTTGATTATTATATGTCTGGGTGCAGACTTATTTTGATTATGGCTAGTTGGAGTGCTATATGCCTCACTTATCTGGATGTCAGGTTTTTTTTCCATGTTTGGGAAGTTCTCTGCTATTATTTCTGTAAATATTCTCTTTATGTCATTTGTGTCGACGCCTACTTTCTTGCTGACACATATCACTCTTAAATTACTTTTCTTTTCATTGTCTTGCAGCTATTGAACTGTTATTTCCTGAGTTGTTATTTTTATGAGATCTTTCTTTTCATGATCACTAGCTGCAATCCTGTTTTCAAAGTCTGAAAGTTTATCTTCAGTCTCTTTCAAGCAGTTTTACCGGGTTTTGATGAAGTTTTTAATTTCCCGGATATCTCTTTAAATCTGTTTCATACTTTGTAACTACTTTCTATATTGTCATTCAAAGTCTCCATCATTTTCCAATGCTCTTATTTGTTTTATCTACGTCTTCTTTAGATGTGCTCAGCAATTCTTTCATTATGCTGGTGATTGCTTCTTTTATCTGAGACATTGTTTCTGATCAGATTACTTGTACAGTCTCATGAAGTTATTTCTTTAGCTCAGTTGCTGTCATCTTGGAGATCTCGGGTGTTTAACTTCCATTTCCTTCCATGTCTCTACCTCCCAGACTTGTTCTGTGTGAGCTGGAAGTCTGAGATTGACTTTTGCTCCTTTGTCTTGACATTTTCCTAGGTTCCTTCCAACAAGCCAGTTGTGGGGTCCCAGGCACTTCCTATGCTGGCTGCCCCTCCACAGGGTTAGGGGAATGAACTAGGCAGCTGGGTTTCTCTGAAGCCAGGCACCCAGGAAGGCAGTGGGGCATGGGACAACCTCCCCCTGCCCCCCAGACCTGCATGGATACACCAAGGCTTTCCCAAAGCCATGGACATGCAGTGATGGTTCTGCTTCTTCTCTCAGCCTGTGTAGCTACATGGGAGCCCTACTCCATCGTGGAGAGCATGTCCACATGGTTCTCTTGGCCCATGCTGGCTGACCATGGAAAGCAAGTGCCTCCAATGGCCTGTGGCCCACAAGTCATATCTGGCTGTTTTTCCCATCCATGCTGGTTGCCTGAGGGAAGCACGCATTTGGCTGGTGGTGGACATGCTGGAGAGGGTCTGGCTTTTTCTCCCTGAGCAAGCTGGCTGCCCACAGGAGACAAGTCTTCTGATGGCAGTGGGTGTGCAGGGTCTGCCCTTTTTTTTAGTGATCTTCACCACCCTTCCATATGTTTAAAAGCACTTTATATTACTTTTGATCTTGGGTTTTTCACATATCAGTCATAATACCTGTGAATAGTATCTATTATATCTTCTTGTTTTTAATAGTATATACTTCTCTGTGGATGCCTTTTTCAAAAACTAATTTTATTGGTACATTTTAGAGATACACCATGATCACTTTCATGGTAGGGAATTTGTACTTGAATATATACTATATCTACATTTTTCTTTTTTCCTCAACCCCCTCCCCTTGTCTTTTAACATTGATGTTTTGATTTTCCAGAAAAGTGGTAAATAATAAGGGCAATAGTGGCATCTTCAACTTACACTTGACTTTAAGGGGGAGACTTGTAGCAAAGCAGCAATAAATGTGATCTTGCTTACTTGTTTGAAATGATCAGTTTCTAATATCATGTAAGTGTTTTCTTTTTTTTTTTTTTTTGTCTTTTTCTTTTTATCGGTACCAGGGATCGAACTCACGACTGCCTGCTTGCAAGGTAGGTGCTCATGCCACTGAGCTAAATCCCCAGCCCCATGTAAGTGTTTTCTATCTCAGGTTTGATGGTAGAGCAGTATAATCAATATTATCAAAAAAGTATAATCAATATTAAATATTAAACTTTATTAAAATGTTTTCAGAATATATTCAGACAATGTATTTTTTCTTTGTCTTACTGTAAATTTTATTAATAGATTTTTAAAACCTGAGCTATCCTTGCATTCCTGGAATTGGACACTAAGTTTCTAATGCAATGTAAGACTCAGTTACCTAGCAATCTTAATTCACATGAGAAGCTATTGTATGATTTTTTTTTTTTTTTTTTTTTTTTTTTTTTTGGTACTGGGGATTGAACTCATGACCTTGAATTTGCCAAGCAGGCACTTACACCACTGAGCTAAACCCCTGGCCCAATTGTATGATTTTTGTTTGGTAACAAGTTCACTGTATAACCTCAGGCTATTACCATAGTAATATAGTCTGATGGAGACATACAATTTACTTTATGCTGATCTTTTGATTGCTGATAGAAGTCTCACATTTATTGCTGCTTTGCTACAAGTCTCCCCCTTAAGGTCAGGTGTAAGTTGAAGATGCCACTATTGCCCTTATTATTTACCACTTTTCCGGAAAATCAAAACATCAATGTTAAAAGACAAGGGGAAGGGGTTGAGGAAAAAAGAAAAGTGAAGTCTAGGTATCACAATTAGATTGTTCTTTAGCAATCTTCATCTCTGAGTGAATTTTGTTTTTTTCTAAACCTGCATAGTTAAATTGTAATTTAATTTCATATTTCTGTCACCCATCTGTAGGATGTCAGCAGTATTAGTATGTGATAAATTCCACAGTGTTGCTCAACTCTATTAACTTTTTTATTTAATAAATAAAAGGGGTTATATGTTCAGACAATAGTATGGTCTCATAGTAGGAGCACTTTATGAGGATTAAAAGAAATTTTGCATAAAAGTTAGCATAATACTTGTCTTAATTACTTTTCTTGTTGCTGAGACAAAATACCTGACATCAAAAGGTAAAGGAGGGAAGGTATATTTGTCTCACAGTTTGCAGAGGCTTCAGGCCATTGTTGGCTGGCTCCATAGTGGGTTAGTATGGCAGAGGGACATCACAGAGAAATAGTCTGCGGAAAGCAGAAAAGTGAGAGAAAAAGACAAGCAAGCAAGGGAACTTATCAGTTTTTTCTCTGTTTATAGTCTACCTAGGCTATGGGGTTAGGGCGGTGGCAAATCACTTGGTGGATTGATTTACTAATCGCACACCCTTAATCCTAGTATCCTTAATCCTAATATTCTTAATCCTAGCAATGCACCATGAATCAGTCACACACTCTAGATTCAGTCGCCTCTGAAAAAGCCCCATCTATGATTGCACAAGGCTTTGAGGGGACATCTAGACACAAACCATAATAATACAATAGGGTATTATGGTAGATGTTGCTGTTGCTATGATTAGGCTGAGATACTTTCTTGTCAGTCAGATCCATCTTATGGAAGTTAATGTCATATTGTCCCTACTCCCTGAGTATGGCATGGAGGCCCAAATATGACATGCTTGTGAAAATGCACTGGAGACTAAAACCCTAGATTGATGTTAGCTACTATCAATTCATATAGCCTAATGAAGAAGTATGATTTACTTCACATTAATCTTTTGAATTGATTTGGCTTACAGCAGCATTATGTAAATATACATATAAGTCAGGAGTTAAGAAAGTAAAAAAAAGTTGTTCTATTGCAGCTTTAATGTTCCCAAGAAATTCTGTACACAGGAGTAGCCTTAAAGGAATACATTGTGTCCCACACATCTAACTGAGAGGTAAATTGTTTTGACCGTAGACCTGGCTTGTGCTGCCCTGTGTTAGAGATATTGTAACCTGGTGACAAGCAGCATGAGCTCCAGAGCCCATCAGGGCAGCTCAGAGCTGCACTCCTGCCCCTCCACATAACTGGGAGACTATACACATGTGATTATCTCCTCTGCATCTTCAAACAGTGTTGATAGAAGTCTGCCTCATTTGAAATTGTGAAAATGAGTTGCTCAACTTTTTAAAACCATGCTGACCTATGGAAGGTATTCAGGAAGTATCTTATTACTCTGCTCCACTCTTGATCACTCCAAGGGGGACTTAGATGGTGGATGGTGAAAGTTTGAAAGATTATATGTAGCTAGTTTCCATCAGAGAACTCAGTTTCCAAATTCTCTCAGTTTCTCACCATTTGGTTCTTCCCTTGTAACTGGGCCGTTAAAGCCTACTCCAGGATGTCTGGGTTTATCTTAGAGATCTCGCCCAGGAAGAGTACCAGTTGATGTCTTGTTTACTTTTTGGTGCACATGCTTGGTAGGGAATCTCCCTGTTAGAGACCCTTGAATCTACTGTGCTTTTTTTCTAAGCTCTGATTTATCTGAGTCAATAGAAACTTAGTGTTCCTATTCTGAGCAAAAAATATACCTCGAATATACAAGTACATGCTTGGAAGTGCCACATTAAAGCAAAATATGCCTCAGAATCAGAAGATCAATTAGCAGATGCATCATGTTGGTGTTTACTCTGCTGTTGTCAACTTTTCTTTATTGGAACTGACTTCCCTGCCTTCCTGAGAACCATTGGTGCCAGACAGAAAAGACAAAACTTTGCATCTTACAAGTCAATAAGCTCTCATTTCTGAGCAGGGCCTAAGCTCACCAGTGTTTTCATGAAGTCACAGTTATAATCAAGTCCTAACAAATGACTTTCCTACACAATAGAACTGCAAATAAACCCTCACATATTGAATGTACTTATTGTTCTGTCTTGTTTGCAAACAAGTACACTGTGAGATTTTGATTATTTTGGAAGTTGGGAAAACAAAATGGTCTTCTAGCCTGATTGAGCACTAGTTGATTTTTCTGATTCCTGGCCCAAGCTTTTTGGAAGAGTATATCTTGGGCATCCTATATGCCACACTGGGAACAAACCTTGGATAAAAAAAGCAGACAGAAGGAACGTGAAGTGGGAGCCCTCACATGAACAACTTACCACCTGCAGTCTGATGAGCATCCACCTCTATGTCATGGCTCTCCCCAAACTATGTGGTGACAAATTCAGCAGCATTCTTGCTCTGCTTATACAAAATATAGTGACTTGAATTTTGTGTTTCAACTTCTATAGGAGCTATAGGGAGAAAACCAAGTCTTTTTCTTTTCTCTTACATAGTCATTTAATGCACTTTTTTATTTTCTTCTGATACCAGATGCCTTAGGTTCTTTTCCCCACACACTGCATTCCTCCAGTGAATACCAGCAGGGTGTCCTTCAATTTAACTCACCTCTAAAACTATCTACCTGGAGGCAGCATCAGACCCTGCAGTCAAGGCTGTTGCACTAGACTGCCTCCCACTTCCTATAGCAATCAAAAGTGCCAGGTTGTGGTTTGTGCTTCCAAATTGGATGTTAATTGGAGTTCTATGTTTCCTTCTTTTAGTTTGGATCAGTTTACTACAGAGCTTAGGGAGACACTTTACTAGAAAGGATATTCCATTGGGTACAGCTAAATAGCTAGTTGGAAGAGCAGCATAGGGTGAGGCATATGGGAACAGGCTTGCTGCTTCCTGCCCCTCCAGGGGCCACCCTTAAGAACACCCATGTGTTCAGCAATCAGTATGTCCTCTACCCCACACCCTTCTGGATTTTATTAGGACCCAGAAGGAGACTTTATTGGACCTTAATGGAGATTTTTTTTTTAGGTAGGCATGATTGGTTACATCACTGGCTAGTGGTGAGCAATTCAACTAACCATTCTCAGGTTGGGAAATGTGACTGCAGGTGTCAACCCTCTGGTCCCATAGTTGGCTCCTCTAGCAACCATCCCTGCCCTAAGATTGTCCATGAGCACCCATCTGCCAGGCATCCCATCACTTACCTCTCTAGAGATTCCAAGAGTTTTAAGATTTTATTCCAAGAACCAAGGAGAGAGAGAGAGAGAGAGAGAGAACCCCCACTATTCTGTGAAGTTACCTGATTCTAGGAAGAGTGAGGGAGTCTAAAGTCCTGAGTTTCTGTCCTGATTCTACCACTTGTTGTGTGACTTCAGACAACACAGCCTCTTTTCTAGATGTCAGTCCCTTTAGGGTGGTCAGGTTTGCTGAGCTTGTTCTAAAGGATTGTTATGAGACTCAAATAAGCTAAAACATTAGGAAATTCTTAGAAGGTGCAAAGTATCACACAAAATATAAGGTATTTTCACAGTGGTATGTGAGGTTAACTCCTATTAAATGCTCTGAGGAGGAAACATAAAATAAGAATTTAAAATGAACAGATGCACAAAATGGCAACTATTTTATGCTTCCACTCATATGAGATTCCCAGAATAGCAAGTTTAGAGAAAGGGAGGAGAAGAGAAAGTGGGGAGAACCATTTAGGGGGTGAGTATAAAATGGGACAGGGTTTCTGTTGAGGATGACCAATTCTGGAGATAGATGGTGATGATGGGTGTGCAACAGTGTGAATAAACTTAATGCCCCTGAACTGAGCACTTTAAAATGCTTGATTTTATCTCATTTGAGTTGCGTCAGAATTGTAAAGAGAAAAGAAGGATGTGGGTTTTCCCAGCAGAGTTAGCCCAGGGAGACCTGTTGTTGGAGGAATAGAGAGAGGACAGCTCACTGTTGTCCCTAGGAGCCATTTGGGGCCAAAGTCGTAACCAACCAGCTTTCCCAGGGGTGTAGACCTTAGCTACCCCCTGGCTATGTTTGAGGGAAGGAGGGGACATGCCTCATTTTAACCCACAAAAACTTAAATTTTAAACTTCTAGTTTCTAAAGAAACCAACCATTTTCTCATGTAAACAGAGGAATAGGCTACTTACTAAACCAGCAGAAAAGGTTAAAAATAATTATCTCTATCTATCTATTTATCTATCTATCTATCTATCTATCTATCTATCTATCTATCTATCTATCCCAGCTAAGAGGAAAAGAAAGTAACGGTAATAATAAATACTAGACAAGACTGAACTCACAGTGAAAATCATTAAAGAAGGAAACAGGGACATTTTTCTGTTGATGAGGAAGGTTAAGCTTGTGCTCTCGTGTGCTTAGCAACGCAGCTTTCACATACGTCAGGACCAGATGGGATTGATCTGTCCATGCTAGGGCTTTGCGTACCTCTCAGATATTAAGCAACTATATAAAGACATGTCTTCTCCAAAAGGGTATCCAGACCCCACATTTGCAGAAATTTAAAAGCACAATTCTATGCAATCCATGGATCAAAGAAGAAATTATACTGAAATTTTTAAAATATTAGGAAGTGAATGACCAAGAAAATATATCAAAATCAATGTGTTTTGCTAAAGCATTACTCAGAGAGAAAGTGAGACTATGTATATGAAAAATGAAAAGATTGCACACTAGTAAACTGGCATACATTAGAATCAGAACAGCAGCAAGGAAAGGAGAAGGAAAGAAATTATGAAACTACCAAGAAAGATCTAACCAGGAAGGAGGTATGTGTCAGTATATCTTTTTAAAAAATTTTTATTTTAAAAAGGGTAAAATTAAACAGAACAAAACTGATCATAAGAAAACAATGTAAGAGACACATTTCAAAGCAAGACAACCAGAGATCTCACTGTATGTCATATTGTCTCTTGTTTTCTTCCAAATAGTGGTCCATATCTTCACATACAATGAATTCATGCAAAACAAAATAATATAGAACTGATCAGAACAGGATGAGGAAGGCGTTTTAGGTTTTCAAGACCAGACAATAAGGAAGTCACAATGGCTGCCATAATGTCTTTCATTGTCTTCAAAGTAACTGCCCACACCTTCACATATGTTGAAATTAAACAAAACAAAACAGACTAAAATCACCCTGAACAAAGAATAATAGTATTGCTTGATTTCACATCATGATGCTACAGAATCAGCACCTTAGGGTCTCTTTTTCCTCAAAGTAGCTGTTCATTTCATCATGCATTATATAATCAATTCTCATAAACTGTTTAAAAGTTCTACACATGCATGAGTCTCTACATGTATACCTATTCTTTTTGCATTAGAGGGAAAACAAAACAAATTCCCAGAAAAACATGAAACAAAAAACACATATATAAACAACAATAGCAAAGAGCCCAGAACATTGATGAGGCCTTCAAAACAAGATGTACGAGCAAAACTAGGGTTGTTATTTTACATAGTAATCTTCAAGAGTTACTCAGATCACCATAATATAATATGCACAATTGTTCCAATCCTATGAATGTTAACTATATTGTTTCAAGACTTATAGAATTTGTAGCACTATCATCTTAGCTATCCTAAGTGTGCTTATATAATTTTAGATACTTTTTCCTTTCCCTTCCTTTTCTTTGCACTTGACTTGCTCTTCTTTTTCTAGATGTTTGAGGTATAGCATCAGGTTATTTATTTGTGTTCATTCGGTTTTCCTGATGTCAGAGTTCACTGCAATAAATTTTCTTCTGCTTACTGCTTTCATTGCATCCCACAGATTCTGGTAAGATGTATTTGTATTTTCATTTGCTTGTAAATATTGTTTAATTTCTTCTTTAATTTCCTCTGTGACCTACTGACTGCTCAGGAATATATTATTCAATTTCTATGTGTTTGTGGAGTTTTTGCAGTTTCTTTTGTCATTAATTTATAGATTCATGACACTATAATCTGATAACAAGCATGGGATAATTTCAATTCTATTGCCCTTACTTAAGCATGTTCTGTGGGTTAGTTTATGGTCTATTTTAGACAATGACCCATGTGCTGCTAAGAAAATGTATATTTTGATGTTGTTTGGGTGGAACACTCTGTATATATCTACTAAGTCCATTTGTTCACGAGTGTGTTATTTCTTTGCTGATTTTCTGTCTAGTTGATCTGTCCCTTTGTGTCAATGGCATATTAAGGTCTCCTGTTATAATTGTGTTGTTGCTTACTTGATTTTTCTGTCTGTTAATATTTGGTTTATATAATTGAGTGCTCCCAAATTTGGTGCATAGATATCTAAGATTGTTATCTCTTCCTCTTGAAGTTTTTCCCCTAACTAGTACATGGTGGCCTTTTGTCTCTCTGGACCATTCTTGGTTTGAAGTTCACATTGTCTGCAAACAGAATATCTACCCTGTTTTTTTTTTTTTTTTTTTTTATCCTGTTGCATGGAGTATTGTTTTCCATCCTTTGATTTTCAGTCTATGAGTTTCCTTTTGGGTTACATGGCTTTCCTGTATTCAGCATATGGTTGAATTGAGGCCATTTGCTTTAATGGTTATAACTGATATATATTGGTTTAGTTTTGACATGTTATCTTTCTGCTGTTGATTCTTTATCATTCCACTCTGTTTAACTATTTGTTTTGCTTAGTGGTTTTTTCCTATGTCTATCTAGAATGTCTTTCAATATTCTTTGCAGGGTTGGATTGGTGGTCATGAAGTTCTTCAGCTGTTCTTTGTCATGGAAGTATCTTATTTCTCCATTCATTTTGAAGGGCAGTTTTTCAGGGTATGTCAGTCTGGGTTGGAAGTAATTTTCCTTTAGGATCTGAAGTACTTCATTCCATACTCTTCTTGACTTCATTGTTTGTGTTGAGAAGTCTGCTGTGATTCTGATAGGCTTTTCTTTATAGTTTATGTCTCTTTAGCAGTTTTTAATATTCTGTTCTTAATGTTGGATTTCTGGGATGTAGATTATTATATGTCTGGATGTAATTTTCTTTTGGTTATGGTTATTTGTAGTTCTATATGCTTCAGTGATCTGTATGTCAGTTTGCATTCTTATGTTTGGGAAATTTTCAGCTATTACTTCTGTAAATATCCTCTTGATATTGTTTGTGTTGTCACCTTCCTTTTCATTTATGCCTATCAATCTTATGTTGGGTTTTTTTTTTTTTTTGCATCATCTTGCAGTTATTGAATTGCTATTTCCTGATTCCTTGTTATTTTTAAAAGATCTTTCCTTTCCTGTTCCCTAGTTGCAATCTTGTTTTCAAAGTCTGAAATTCTAGCTTCACTTTCATTGAAGTGGTTTTGCCAACTTTTGATGGAATTTTTGATTTCCTGTATATCTCTTTGAATCTGATTCATGAATTCTGTTTGTTTCTTATATTGTTCTTTCAGAGTTTCCATCTTTTTGCATTGTTCCTCTAATTTTTTAACTATGTCTTCTTTACATGTTTTTAGCATTTCTTTCATTACATTTATCATTTCTTCTTTTACTTGGGAGATTATTTCTGATCTGAGTTCTTTTATAGCTTCTCGGAGTTGTTTCTTTACTTCAGTTGTTATCATTTCAGGAATTTCAGGTGTATGGTTTGTATTTTCTTATGTGTTCATGTCTCCTATGCTTGCTTGGTTGGGCTGGAAGTTTAAGATTGCATTTTGCTCTTTAGTTTTGTCATTTTCCTATATTTCTGGGTTTTGAGTGATGTTTCAAAGTTTCCCTGTGCACTGGGAATCACCTGGCCCAATTTGGCTCCCGGGGCAGACTGCAGGCAACTTCTAGCCACTTGGAGTTCCCTGGGCCAGTTAGGCCCATGGGGACTCAGTGTGTCCTCTGGTGAATTCAGATACAGGGCGTGGTCTTATTGCCTGGGAGCGATGTTCCAAGTCTTCCCTGTGTCTGGAATTCAACCTGCACATGTTCAGGGCCTGGGACTGGATTCTGGACCCTGCCAGCTACTTGAAGTTTTCTGGGCATGGCCCAGTTAGGCCCACAGGTACCTCCCATGTGTCCTAGGGTGATTTTAGACATGGGGCATGGTCTTACTGCTTGGGAGCAAAGTTCCAAGGTTTCCCTGTGTGCTGGGATTCAATCCATGCATATTCAGGGGCTGGGCCTGGATTCCTGTGTCAGTATATCTTAACTATTAACTTGAGTGGATTAAGAGATTCCTGGATAGGTGACTGGATGGGCACTGTACTTAGCAGTGGATTAATTCACTAGTATTTATAGCTGAATGTGCTGGTAGGAGCTGGGACACTGTTGGAGGAGGCAAGTCTCTGGGGCCAAGCCTTTGGAGGGTGTCAGTCTCTGGCTGATTCTCTTCCCCTCTGTTCCACTTCCTGGCTGCTGTGCAGGGAGAAGCTTTGCTCCATCACACCCTTTTATAATGACATTCCTGCCTTGGAGCCAGCCATTGACTGAATCCTCTGAAACTGGGAGCCCAAATAAGTCCTATTTTTTATTTTTTATGTTTTTGGTACTGGGGGTTGAACTCATGACCCTGCACATGCCAGGCAGGTGATTGTGCTGCTGAGCTAATCCCCTGGCCCCTGATCCTTTCTTTTTTAAATTGCAGGTTTAGGTATTGTATAGGTTTATGTATTGTGTCCCAGCAATAGGAAACCTGTTCAATACAAGCTACACATGCAACATGTGTTTTAAAATTTACACAAACATATGGCAAGAATGAGTGAAGAAGTGATAAAAGGAGACAGAGAGAAATTACAATAAAAACTCTCAGGCATAAGGGGAGAAATATAGCTATCACAATAGTTCAGATTTCAAAAACTAAAAGACTGCTTTGATGTAAATAGTATTCTTGATTCCATTATGTCAGAAAATAAGTGAAAATGGATACTTTTTAGAAATATATATTAGTAACTATGACTTTTAAAAAATTATAATGAACCTACTAAATAAATAGAATCAGAGTAAAAATTTTCTGTACAAAGTCCTCTGAAAATCAGCCATCCTGACAAGTGAGTTTTAACAGACCTTTGAATAATATAAATAGATCATTTCTCTCTTATATAAACCTTCCTCCCTGCAAAGTAAATAAACAGAAAAAAGTTCCACAACTGCTTTCATGCAGTTAGCATCACACTGGCATGAGACCCCACAAGGATGTTCAGCTAGAGGAAAACTGGTCAGTGTGCAGTGATCCTCGGCCCCTTACTTCCTCTCTCTGCTCTTCTTGTCCCTTTAGAGTGTATCTTCCTTGCAGCCAGCGTGGTCTATTTAGAGTATAAGTCAGATGCCATGATTGTCCTGTGCAAAGGTCTCCTTCTGCCCAGCAAGTCCTGCAGGCCCTTTATACCCGGTCCTCCTTAGAGCTCCATTGTGCCCTCTAGACTGCACTGCCCAGAACCTTTGTTCTTCACACTAAGAGTGCTCTTGTCTCAGGGCATTTGTACCAGCCATCCCCCAACCTTCATATGTCTCAATCCTACCTCATGCCAGCCTCTGCTTAAGTGCTCATCATCAGCATGTCTTACCCTGACCACTTCATCTAAGATGCCAGTCACTTTCTACTTCATTCCCCAATTACTTTTGTTCTAGTAATTAGCATTGTCTCTTTCAGTAAATATTTAGTGTGCATATATAATTGTTTCCCTCTCTAAAATGTTAAGTCTGGAGGAAAAGGAGCGACTTGGTCTTGTCTCCTGATGAATCTTAATGTCCTGGAATAGCCCTTGATACATTACTGGCTATCTTAGTTACTTTTTTATTGCCAAGACAGGATACCCAATACCCACAGTTAAAGGTGTTTATTTCAGCTCATAGTCTGTAGAGGTTTAATCCATAGCTGGCTGGCCTTGAGGGAGGCCAGCACAGCAGAGCAGCATCACAGAGGAGAAACAATTTATGGCATGGCAGAAAGCAGCAAGAAACCAAAACAGCAAGCAGCAGCAGCAGCAGCTGGCTGCCTCTCCCTTTTACTACATCCAGACTCCCAAACCTTTGGGTGATGTCACCCAGCACTATGCTAATTCCAGTCTTTTTTTTTTTTTTTTTGTCTTTTTCATTTTTATCAGGACCAGGGATCGAACCCATGACTGCCTGCTTCCAAGGTAGGCGCTTATGCCGCTGAGCTAAATCCCCAGCCGCTAATTCCAGTCTTTATACAAACCTATTTAGTATCTTAATCTAGCATCTTAACCCCAGTGTTACATGACCTAGATATGGGTGACCCTTACACTGAGTCCCCAATTTCCTCCAAGATGTTACGGTGCACAGCAAAAGAAAGAGCAAGAAACAAAATAACAGTGCAACGGAGACGTGGGGTGACCAGTTGTTTACAGGGAACAAAAGGCCACAAGGCCGCCAGAACCTTGGTATTTACTGATTACATTTACACTGAGAAAAATAGTGAGGGGATTATCAGATGAGTCAAAGGACTGTGGTGGTCTTGTGTTAAGGAGGATCTTATGTTGATGAGGATGGGGACAGAGGTAGCAGGTTAATAAGCAATTTGTCCTTTCCCCAAGGTGAACTCTTCTTCTTCTTCTTCTTTTTTTTTTTTTATTACTACTGGGCTCTCAAGGAACCAGGATGTCTTCAGTTAATGAAATCTTGCCCTGGGGCATCACAGCATCATTGAGACCTCAACTGTGACTGGAGGTACATGGAATTATTTTCCTGCATACCATAGCCAGCATAGCAAGGCACTGGGCCTCAGATAAACCCTAATCACAATGTATTTATGAAATGATGTTACCCAAAAAATTATATAGACTGGCCATCGACACTTAGATCCAGCCAACTCCAAAAAGCTCCACTTATGTGTGCATAAGACTTTGAGATGACATCAAAATACAAGCAATATAATGCTGGTACTCCAAAATATTTCTTAAACCAACAAAGAAATCTCATGTATAAAGTTAGATGCCAGAATGATGATTAAAATATTAGCCATCTGAATACAGTACTTACTTAATGAGAGATATTAATAATAACAGAATCATTTGTAGGTCTCACTTGTCTCAGGAATGCAAGGATGGTTCAACATGAGAAAAATGTGCTTCTGGCAGTATCCCAGGCTGAATAATGCCCCCTTTCCTATACAGGCTTAAATCCCTAGGATCTGTGATTGTGTGAATTCTAGGACAAAAGGAGCTTAGCAAGTATGATTACAGATGCTGATGTTGCAGTGACCCTCTGGATGATCCAATGAGCCTGCTGTATTCACTAAGATCACTCTAAAAGAGAAAGGAGGGCCGGAGTCAGACTAGATATGCAATTAGGTGCAGAGGTGAAGGGGAGAAGAAAGAGGGATGGAAAACGAAAAAGAGATCTAAAGATGCCAAACTGTTGACTGTGAAGCTGGAGGAGAGGATCATGAGCAGAAAAATGAGTATCAGTGAAATCCAACAAAAACAAGAAAACAGAATCTCCTGAGAGACTCCAGAGGAAAGACAACCATGCTAATACCTTGATTTGAAGAATTTTGACCTCTAGAAATGTAGAAGAGCAAATATATGTTGTTACTGAATTTGTTGCAGCAGTAGAAAGAAACTAATATGCAAATTTATCTGACTAACAGATTAAAGAAAAGTAACAATCTCAATAGATAGCTGCAGGGAGCACATTCAGCCACTTGTAGGAGAAAGTGGCAGAACAAGTTCAGTGTCTGCCCAGCAAGGTCTAGAGAGGCCACAGTTTATAAGAGCGTGGTTCCAGGTAGAGCTGAGCATAACAGGTGACCCGGAACCCTGGAATCCACATTCTTAGCAGGGAATCTGGACCCTCAACACAGCTGTGTGAGTCTGAGGTTTCTCCTGTTACTTCCTTCCTCTGTAAGATGGATGGAAGAATAACAGGTATTTCAGACAGCTGTCATGGGGTTGTGTGAGCCAACCTGAGGGAAGTTGTTAGAACAATGGGCTCCTGGGAGCTGCCAGCTGATTGAAGAGTGTTTGCTGACTAGTGTGTTTGCTTTCAGAGCAGTGACCACATGGCCTGCTGACTCCTGTTCTCCAGAGCTTGCAATACATGCTTTATACTTCACCTGTCCTCATTCTGGATTGAGGCTTGATGTCACATCTAACCTGCTTCTGCCACCATGTGAAGCCAGCCCATTGTCCCACCCAACAAGGTCCTTCCAGAGCCCAACCACCTGCCTAGGCTGCAGTACCTGCAGGGTTGGCTCCAGCCTCACTGGGAGCCTGCAGGTCACACGGATTTCCTTTCTCCGGCATGCAGTCGCTTGTGTTCTCAGCTTCCTTTTGGAGACACAGAGACGACAGCAGCCTGGCCATGGCAACACCAGTGCACATTTGTAAAGGTCCTACTCTAGGTTGGGAGCTTCCTGCCTCTTATTTGTAAGCTCACAGCAACCCTAGGGTAGTAACAGTGGGCGACCAGGATCACAAAAGCTAAGTTAGTCACTCTGGGTTATAATCCCCCCATCTAGGTGACACCTAGGCTTTTGCTCCTTTTATCTTTGCCCCTGCTGGATCTGGGTTTGCATGTTGTCTGGCAATCATTCCTACTCATTGCTAGAAAGTGGGTCCTGGGGAAAGTCTGTCCTTTTAGAATATGTGCTGCCAAAGTGAGCATTAGTCTGTCCTTCTAGACCATGACAGAGCTCTGATCATGACCCCTCTCCAGATGAAGAGTCTCATGCTAACTTGGCCTAACATTTCATGGTAGGAAATAAACTCAGAGAGGGAATGTTTACCATTCTTGACATCTCTTCCAACTCTATTTTTACTTAACCAGTATATTTTACTGATTTTTGCTTGGAGATTTTCAGAGACCCAGCAGATTCACTATAGGAAATCAAATCCACTCAGAAAGAGCAGCTAGGCCCTCTTTAATCATTAGCCAGGCCCAGAATTGTTTCAACAATAACTTACTTTACCTGAATTAAATGCACATTTGCTATAAAACAAAAGCCTAATAATTAATTACCTTGAAAATCCTATACCATATTTAGAAACTGCATCCAAAATTATGTCTTTGAAGCCAGGTATAGTGGTTTATGCCTATAAATTCAGCACTTGGGAGGCTGAGGTGGGAGGATCACTGTGAGTTCAAGGCCAGTGTGGGCTACAAAGTGAGTTTAAGGCCAGGCTGCACTACATAGTATAACCTTGTCTCAAAAAGATGCAAACAAACAAACACATCAAAATTTTGTTTTTCATCCTATTGATGAACCATTAACAACGTGAATGTGAAGTTGACTATCTCAACTCTATTTGCATAAATGAGAAATTCTGGAGTTATCTTTCCTAACCTTAGCCTAGCCCCCCATTTCCCTACCCTTATTCCTCTTCTTGAAAAAGTGTTTGCTTAAAGATTAAAACGTGCTCATTTTGGATTTTTTCCTCTTTAAATAAGAGGGGGAAACATTCTAAAATATAACCACATTAAAAATTTGGTAAACAGAAGGAGAGAAATAAACCCATAAACCCAGCAAACTGAAACAGCTCATCCCACTGTGATGTCTGAAGGTATTAAATCTGAAGTCTATCTCGGTGTGTAGCCATGGAGACTGTGTCCTTGGGGTCACGCTGAGGACCAGCTGGCACCAGGGGGCAGGCCACTTACCTGCCTGTGGAGGGGCAGGTTCTGCTTCATTCAGGCCCAGGCACCTGAGTTTTCCCCTTCATTTTTCTGTGGATGCTCATTCCTATCCATTTTTCATTTTTGTCCTTTTTTTCCTGCATTTTCTTCCAAGGAAGGTCCTTCAAGAACTAAGTCATTTGTTATACACTCTCAAGTTCCACACCTGCAAGAGGTTATGGAAACTGCCAGTCTACTTGGGAAAGGGTGGCCACTGAGCACAAGTTCACCCTCTTCAAGGTCATACACTTCACTGCAATCAGTAACATCTTTCACTGCTTCAGCAATTTGCTTTAAAAAAAAAAAAAAAACTTCAATTGGCGTTCCACCCTGTATCATATTTGTGCACACCATATTTTGTAGCCCATTATTTCAGAATGGTTATTAATCAGAACCTCCAAAAAAGTATGACTCCCTCTGTGAGCCTCAGTTTCCCTATTTGTTAATGGTAAAAGCCTCTAAGAACTTCTTCTGGTGTTCTGGCCATATCAGCCTTCCTCAGTGGAAACTGACCGTGAGATTTGTCATCCCCAGTTCAGCCCTGCCCTGGATGGACCAACCTGAATTACGAAGTCTCAGCACTTATTCCAGAATTTTCCGTTAGATCCAGTCCTAATCTCTGCTATTCAGTTTAGGAATCAGACTTAGGAGCGATATATGTAGGCAGCAAACATAACTGATCCTCTGCTCAGAGCTGGGTGCTGTGCCAGAGCACACAGAAGAGCTGTACCAGTCCCTTCTTGAGCAGCCAACAGGAAAAATGGACAGGACAAACCAAGTAGAACAGGGACCTGGGACTGTCCTAATGCCTGGCCCTCACCTTGTGTCCAGCCTATTGAGTGTACCTGTTGGGATCTCTGTCCTTGAACCCAAACCTGGCTTGCACCTGTGAATCTTTCAGCAGACAGCCCACTTCCTCACTCCCACACTGGGCTCCTCCTTCCCTGAGATCTTAGAGCTCCCCCGAGCCAGGTCTGAGAGCCTCTGGGCAGGATTTACAGGACTCCATCTTCCCAGCTTCCCTGACTCCAGGCTGCCTTTCTTCCCGAGACACTGCACTCCTTGTTAGACATCCTGATCGCTTCACACTAGCCAGCGCCACAGCCTTGGAACAGCCCTACTTTGAGGCATTATCTGGTTCATCTCTCAGCTTCTCCCATCCACAGAGGCAGAGCCCCTAGCAGCATGGTGACCCCCCTGTCTCTCTGGCCACAAGTCATTAGCTGAGGAGGAACATGACCCACAGTTAGAGTCACCAGAACAATACAGAATATCCAGCTAAGTTTAAATTTCAGATGAATGGTGAATAATTATATAGGCTAAGTAGGCCCATGCAATATGTGGGCATCCATTAATTTATTTGTTAAATCTGGCTACCCTCCCTGAAGTAGACTGAGTTCTCTTTCCCAGGAATTAGAACCTCTAGTTCTGTAAGGATACGGATGTGACTAGGTAATGATGTGACTAGGGCAGCTGGATTCCACCAAGCAGAGAGAGAAGAACTCAGTCTTCTGGGAGAGAAAACGACCTGAGAAAAATAAACAGTACTTACTCCGTCATCTTCCAGAAATTGGTCCCATGCCTACATTCCGATTCCCTGAGATGTCCAAGTGTTTTTACAATTAATTTCTCTTCTTCAGGTGAGCAGTCATATCCAGTGTGCCCTAAGCATACTTCTCCTCCACACCCAATCTTCTGTGGCTCACAGGGGTGCTCAGAAACCAGAGACAGAAGAATAAAATGTCTCACTTGCAGCCTCCCCACCAATAAGATACCCAGGAGCCCCCATTCCGGAAGAGAACTGTCTGGTCCCAGCCTTGGCCCCGGAGGCCCTTTCCCCTTGACCCCACCCTCTGCTTACCTCGTATCTATGTCATCCTCAAGCCTTTATTGGTCTCCTTCCTTTCCTATTTTTGACCATGTATTTATTACTTTTCAATTACTAAGATGAAATATCTTTATGAAAAAGATGTTTATTTAGCTCACAATTTTGAGGCAAAAAGTTACTGACTCCACTCCAGGCTGCGTCATATCGTGGGAGATAGCAATGACAGTCACCATGCATGAGCAAGGAAGTGATTACATCTCATACCAGGAGCATCGAGTCAGAGGATGGGCAGGTGCAGGCTTGCTCAGTTTATTCCAGTCTTCTACCGAAAACCTAAGCATCTCCCACCAGCACCACTTCCCAAAGATTCCACCATTTCTGACAGTAGCACCTCTGGGACCAAGCTCTTAATCACAATGGATCCTTGGGAACTATGCCCCATATTCAAACCATATTGAGTCCCCATGATTTCTTGCCTGGATTATGATGGTTTCTCAACTAGCTTTCAGGGATTCCGTATTCTCTACCTGCTAAGCCAGTGTGACTGTCCTAAAACATAAACTTGACTTGTTCCTCTCTACCTGAAACTCTTTGGTGGTTTGCACTTAAGCAGGACTTAGTGACCTAACCTCTTTATGGTGTTCAGCACCAGCTTTCACTCTGTCATCTATTGCCCCAAACCACAGTGTAGCCACACTAACCTGCTTTTATATCTGCCTTCAGTCCTTCTCACCTCAGGACCTTTACACATGCTCTCCTTCATATCTATTTTCCCTTCACTTCCTCTCACTCCTGGGGCTCAGCCCAGATCACCAGCTTGGCTTAACTCCCTGACCTCACCCCCATTTCATAACAAGCCACAATAAAAGCTCCTCTTGCACTGAGCTGACTACCTATGCCTTACTGCAGTGATTCTCAAATGGTGCTCTTTTGCCATATGCAGTTTAGCCCTCTCAGTGAATCTGTGCCCTGGACCACTGAAGACCCCTGCTGCACTCTCATTTGATGTATGTCTGTCTCTTCTGGTATGGAAGCTTTGAGAGGGTTAGAAAGATCGTAGCATCTTTACCCACTGCTACATTGTTGGCACCTGGTAGGTAAAAGTTTGTGAGAGGAAAAGAGGGAAAATAAAAGAGGGAGGTGGGCGGAGAAGTGGAGAGAGGTGCCATCTTGGAAAGACACAAGACTTCAGTTTGTCCAACCACAGGTGAGGTCCCTGATGCTCCGGGATGTGGGAACATGGCTTGTAAGGAAGGGAACTGAGCAGGAACTCAGGTCTTCAGAGGCACTGGCCAGCTCTCATTTGTCAGACACAGGCATGGCTGAAAGAGAAAGGCAGCAGAGGAGATCTGTAAAGAGAAGCTTCCAGGAAGCTGGGGCCAGGCGGAGAGAAGGCACAGAGGCTTCTCAGAGCCCTGCAGATATGGAAAGGAGGTGGAAGACCAGCAGGAGCAGAAGGAACTCGGGAGCCTGGCTGGCCTTTGGTATTTTCTGGGTGGATCTCACACTGCTGGCTCCCTGAAGGACACTGCCCAGTCCCAGGCATTCTGAGGAGAGGAGCGTAACTCCTCCTCTCCATCCCAGGCCACGGCTGACTGGCCAAGGGGTGAGGAATGATTCAGAGGATCACAGGAGTCAAATCCCTTGTTCAGGCCACCACTGATATTCCCAAGTCCCAATCACAACCCTCCCCAAAATGACCTTTCAGTCACTGATCTGCAAAGGACAATCCTCTGTTTAAGCTAAACACAAGTTGTCCCATTTCTAAGCCAAGCCTGCAGTGTATCCTAAAGCCCTCTTGGTATCTCACTAGTGTTCGTTCCATGGGCACCTGAACCCTCATCTATGAGATTTGACTTTGCAAATGGGAGGTGCTGACGACCACAGCTCATTTCTATGTGAGTCTTTACTGGGACCGCACTGATGGTGGGAGCTTGGGTGATACTCTCAGCCAAGCAAGAGCAATTGCTAAAATATACCAGATAGTTGCTGAGTCCAAAGGCAATTTTGTTTTAGCTTGCTTGTTTGGCTAGAAAAGTTGGCAGGTATAAGTGTTGATTCAATTTGGCTCTCTGAAACAGAAGACTCTGGGAAATGAAATATATTTGTGATATATAAGAGTACTTGTATCTATTAATGCCCATATCCCAATATTTTTTATCTAGTTTTCAGTTAAGAACAGTTAACATTTACTGTATGTTTACTCTGTGTGAGGAACTTTTAATTAATAACCACATTTAATCTTTACTGTAGCCCTATGAGACAAGTTGATCATTATGGAAACTATGATAATGGCTTATAGGGAACTTCCTGTAACTTACTGAAAATGCATGGCCAGGAAGTAACAAGGCCAGGTCCCACTTCAGAGGTCCGCTGTCTCCCAACCTTTGAGCCTGATGGCCCCACTGAGGGTTAGCTAACAAAGTAGATGATTGCTTATTTGTTTGAGGTACAGACATGGAAGATAATTCAGAAATTTGTAATTGCTCATCCCTGCTGGGGGATATTAGCTAGACATTAGCTGTAATGTGAATCATGACACTTGTTTCTGGCTGAATTATTACCTGTGCACAATGGTGCTCACCAGCCTGCCAGCTTGGTTCAGAAAACGCTGGGAAAAGATGGTGCCCACCTCTTTCAGTTGTTACCCACTGCTGATGGCTCATCCAGGGAGCCAAGGTTGCACCCACTCTTTATTGTTAGCTGGCTATCTCTGGCCTCAGTCCTGCATCTGCAGGGCAAGTATGGACCCTGGGACAGTGTTAGGAATGTTGATGAATCACAGCCTTCAGACCCTTCAGGAGTCAGCTCCCAGGAGCAGCTCACACACACACATCCCCACACCTGGGTGGATCGGTGCCCCCACCCTGGACAGAGTCCCACTGGCAGCAGCTAAACTCTGGGAGTCTTCCCTGTCCTTGTTTTTGCTGCTCTGTAGGAAACCAAAGGTGCACATTGAGGTGCTACGTGTACCTCCCTAGCAGGGAGGTGACCACATTCCTAGCTAGATCCAGGGAACTCTTGCAAAGGCAGAGAGGCCTGCCCAGTGCGGCCAGCATCCCTGCCTCACAGGTCACAGCCTCCTCTTCCTCACTTGTCATAAAGACGGGCAAGGGCGAGACATCAGGAAGGAAAGAGAGCTCAGCTGTGGCTCCCATGCCACTCTTGGGACACGGGGCTAGCCCAGCACCTGTCTCTAGGCAGGTATGTCCAGAAATACTCAGAGTCTGCATTTTCATTGTGAAACCCTAGGGGAAATTGTCATTCTTTATCTAAAACATAGCAGGGGAAGCATTCTTCATCTGCTACAAAACAGAACTCAGCCTCCAACACAACAGCTGTCAAACTCAGAATGTTTTTTCTCCTTTTTTTCTTCTTCCTTCTTTCCTTCCTCCATCTTTCCTTTCTTCTCCCCACCCCTTTGATACCTGATCTCCATCCGTTGCCCAGGCTAGCCTTAAATTCCTGGGCTCAAGGGATCTTCCTGCTCTAGTAGCTGGGACTGCAGGTGTGTGTCACCACAGTGCTCTCTAGATCTTCTTCACTCTCGGAACCGCCCCGCACTTTCTCCTACGGTTCCCTGCATCAGCCCTTCAGAGTCCAGCGAGGCCACACCCGACCCCGTCTGCCTGGAGCCCACCTGTGCTTCCGCTGTGCTCCCAGCAGGGCGTAGCGCGGGTCCCAGGAGCTAGAAATCAACAGAGAGCACCGAGGGGAAGAAAAGGACCGAATGGAGCGGGCAAGGTGAAGCACCTGGAGCCGGTCTACACGCGCCCCCCAACTCTCCAGACAGGGCTTCTGCTCTGAGTTTATTTCTTGATCATAGCCCCATGCTATGGAGAATTCCATTCCCTTTTGTAAAAATTAGCATTTTTATCCCTCCTGTGCGATACCTGTCAAGAACATACCGAAGGCCCGCGGTTAAGACAGTGTGGTCGCTCATGCAGCCACAGCACCGAGCGGCAGCCAGGCTCCTCCTCGGTCCGCAGTCCCGCGGGGAGGCTCCGCCGCAGCCCGGCCCTCAGCCCCCGGGAAGGTGGGGCAACCCCTCCGGCCCGCGGGGCTCAGAGCCGGGGGGAAGATAGCCCCAGTTCCCGGAGCGACCTCTTCACGGGTTGCCAGTCTCCCATAAAACACTCACCGCCCCCCTCCCTCCCCAGCCTCCAAACTTGCTGATTGACTTCTAAACCGCGCTGGGCGCAGGAGGGAGACCTTGCGGATCATTCTTACTCTTAGCACGCGATTGGATGCAAAGTTTGGGGACCCGCTAAGCGGTTGCCTAACCCAGCAACCTCGCAGGCCGGTTCCAGGGCCACCAGCGTGGACCTCGAGACAGCAGAGGGATGTGGGCTGCGGGCTGAGCCTGTGCGTCTGAGCCACTGCTCCACTCCGGAGAGCTGGAGCCTTCAGCCCGCCAACCGTCAGGAGAGCGAAGCGTCCCAGTGAAAACCGTCAGGGCTGCGCGCAGGGGGCGGGTCTGGTAAACTCCGCGGATCAAACCCACCTTGCTAGCTAGCGCATGCTTGTGATCCCAGCACGCAGGAAGGCCGAGGCAGGAGAATCGCGGGTTTGATCCCACCCTGAGAGATTTAGCGATACGCTGTTTCAAAATTAAATACATAAAGGGAGCGGGGATGTAGCTCTACGCGAAGTCCCTGGGTTCAGTCTCCATTACCAAAACCAAACCAAACCACGAATAACAGTAAGAACCTGGAGCATTTTGCTGCAGTGCTGCAGGACAGAAGGTGGGCCTTAGAATCAGTCTCCTTAGCCCCATCTGTGGTTCAGCCCCGCTCTCTCCCGGGACCAGGGCCAGTGTCCCTCAGAAGGTACCCTGATGATGAGCGAGCATGGACAGGGCGTATATGGGAGTGGATAAGCGGGGAAGAAGCTCTAGGAAAAGGAAGCAGTTTTCCTATAAAACTATTGTTCTGTGAGACTTGGTGAGAGCAGGGAGAAAGATTTAGTTAGAGGAGGTGGTTGCTAGCAGGAAGGCCAGTCAGATCGGGCTCCTCGTGGGCAGGGTAGCAGTATCAGCTTCCGGCTCTCCGTCATTGCATTGGAATCGAACTCAGGTCTTCAGCTCGCCAGATAGGCGTTTGTGCCTCTGAGCTATAAATCCAGCCCTTCGCCTCTGCATTATGCTCTCCACTCACTTCATTTCAATTCTCAGACCGACTGTCAGTCTATAAGATTGGGATCGTATTTTCCCAGTTAATCTCACTATCCAGCATAGTGCAGTGATGGGGTAAGTGCTTAATCCTTTTTTTGGTTGAGTAAGAATAAAGCATATGAATTAGTGAAGGCATGAATGAAGGAAATTCCCTGGGTCCAAGATTCGTTTGTTTTTAGCTTCTAATTGCAGAAAATCTATCCATATTTCTCCTTATCAAAACCAACTTTGTGAGCTTTCATAAATAGTACCTACAAAATTTTTATTTAGCGCCTATTTTGTACTTTTGTCATTGGGGTTTCACAAGCCCTGTGGAACCTTTGTATCTGGGATCATTCTCAAACTGTATCAGTGTTCTAAAAATCAATTCCTAGAGTCCCACCGGCCATATAAGTAGGAAAGTGGAAAGAGATTCTGCTTTTAACTGAACACCTGCATAGGATTTTTTTCCCCTTGTGATGAAATATATTCAGAAAAGATGAGGTGTCAATAGATTTCTAAGTTTTCAAATATCTGTAGGAAAATCCAAACCTTAGACCACATCTTCCTGCCTGTCCAAACAGGTAATTATACTTGGTGTATTAAAGTCTTGTATCTTTGACCTATCCACTGCACAAAAAACAGTTTAACCTTTAAACCAAGTCATGTACACCATTTTACTCCTAGAAAGATGAATTTATGTTACTCCGTCAAATCAGTATCAATCTGACCTTTAAACACATCAGTGTTTCTTAGAAAAATATTATGGCTGGGATGCCTACTGCGGTAAACAATATTAGCTGCTCCTGCCCTGAGCTGAGCCATGCTGTGCTGTGGCTTATCAAAATAAGGGGTTGGAAGTCAGCAGGGACCAGAGTGCTTCTGACAAACTCTACAGGATGTGAAGAACAATGTAAATGCACCAGAGTTGGCAGATCTATTCCTATATTACTGTTCCAGAGATAACAGCTAAGGTGAATCATTTCCCACCACCTACCATTCCAGATTATTTCAAATTCTGAAGGGACCCTATTTATTTCATTGGTAGCTAGCAATTTACATAGCTGAGGATCATTATATTTATGTGTCTGTGAAATCCTCGCAATAATTACACATTTGAGCTGTCTCAGATGTGCTATATGTATTCTCATTAGTCATATACTTGCAAGGATATTATCACATTTTTTCCTAGCAACCTTCACAACATACACATAAAGCACCCAACTGAATGTGAACTTTGATTCTTACGGTTTTCTTACATATCAGATTTATCAAACAGCAGGGTGACCTGCATTCACATGCAAATGCTTACAGGATGCTGGGAAATTGTCTTTAATTTCTCTTTTCTCTTGATAACTTCAGTGCTGCAGCCCTAAAAGATATTGTATTGGGCAGCAGGGAGAAAAAACCTAGCTGAGATCTGAAATTACTTTAGGAGCTTACCAAAAAGTTCCATAATGGGAAATATTTATAAGCAGTGAGCTTCCTTCCAAACCATAAACTCACTGAAGAGTAAGCACAAGGCGTTTATAATTTCCAGCATTCTCAAGCAAGTGTCCCCACGTTGAAACCTGGACAAAATTCAAGAGGCTGATTGGTTTATCTGAAAGGTCTATTTTGTAGTTTTAAACCCAAAAATTAGGAAAGGGAACAGCTTGGTGATTTTGTTCATTTCCATCTTTCCTATGTTTATTTTGAAACAGCTTATTTCTATTATGCACCTGCTGATTCTCAGAGCATCTCTAACCTTGACAACAAAGAATAATTTTCCCTCCTAAGCACTGATTCCAAGAGAACATCTTTCACATGTCCAAGAATTTTCAGAACCTCTAAGCTCAGAATTGAGAGATTTATATTGTACTTATCATGGTTTGCCGGAACACACTTGGTGTGGTCATTGATCTGCATGTGTCTTCCTGACGCTACAGCAAATCCATGTGTATGTAGAATGCACCTGTTTATGTCTGGCTTTATCTCACCAGCAGCTGGCACAGTGCCTGGTGCATAGTAGGTACTCTAGAAATATTTACTGATGAGGAAAATGGCTGAGGGATTTATCTGGATCAGCTCCTTGTCTTTTGCCTATAACCCCAACTCAGATACCTATTTGTTTTATTTGAGGCTAAGAAGTCATATGATGCTACGGTTTAGATCTACAACACCCCCCACCCAATTCTCATGTGGTCAAGAGTAAGGCTTTTAGAAGACGATTATGTCATGGGGCGCTATCCTCTTGGGTGGATTCACCTCTTAATAAGTTCAATTGCTGGGTGCACTGTTGAGGAGGGAAACCACTCGGACACAGGTCACTGGGAGCGTGAGCTAGAGGGACAGATGTCCCTCTCCAGCTCCTCCCTTTTCTGTGGGAGCCACCATGATGTGAACAGCTTTCTCCTGGGTCAGGTGCCTCCTCAGTGCCCTCTTCCTGTTTTGAAGCCAACACACCATGGGCTAAAAACATGAGCTAAAATTAACCTCTCCTCCTTTACATTGTGGGTGTTGGGTATTTTGAAAAAGTGGTTAAGACATATGACTTTCCCATATATGGGTGAAGTGAGAAATCAAAAATCTAGACCCCTTGGCTGTCATCACATTCTTCTGTTTGTAAAATATTGATTTAATAAGCACCTACTGGGTGCTAGGAACTCTGCAGCCATAGAAGCAGCAGTAGTGAACAAGTCAGGCAGGTATATTCTAATAGGAAAACATATTCAGCCAGAGCTCACAAGAAAGGATATTACAGAGTGGAGGAAATAGACAGAAAACAAGTACACTCTTCATTGTAGAGAAAGTGTGGCGCCTATTAGTATTCTGTATAATCAAATTCTCTTGAGCTAGGAGGATGAGAAGGGAACTTTGTGGAGTGGTACAAAGTGTGTGTTATGGAGCTTTTGTCAGATCTATAATTTCGTCCAAACTCATCAACTGGGCTGAATTTTATTAAACATGTATAGTACCTTAAAAAACTGAGCAATCTTAGAAGTTGAATGTAATGAACATTGTTTGTACTCAGATTGGATTGGGAGCTTGGGATGGGCATGGGGGAGTACTTTGCCTCTCCTCAGTGAAACCCGGGACCTCAGCTGGGAAGCCCCATTGAAGGCTAAATATGGCTACGTGCCTGAGGCTGGAGTCTCTCAGGGACCATGCCCATGTCTAGTTCCTGGGTGCTGTGCTCAGGTGATCAGAAGGTTAGAAAGCCACTTGGGCACCTCCATTTCAGCCTTTTCTTTCAGCAAATCCTCCTTGAGGGTCTGCTACTGTCAGGCACTGCTGTGGACACCAGAGATCCATTATTGTAATAGACAAATATCCCTGTGCTGTTGGCATTCCAAAGAGGGAAGACATAATAAATGGCAAACATAACAAGTAAAAGAATTGTACTAGAGGGGATGGGGAAGCAGGAGGGAGGATTCTCAGTGGATGGCACTTCCTGGAGTTGAGCAATTGATACCCTTCATGCTTTATTTTGCCAATCCAGTGGTGAAACATGCATTTCCTGGTTACTAGTGAGTCAAGTGTCTCTTCAGATGAATAACAGAGACTGCTAGGTGGATGAGAAGGGATGAGACGGGAACCAACATGGATCCTTTCTCTCAGCATGGTTTGACTGCATTTCCCGACTCTCCCTGCAGTTAGCTATGACCTTGAGTGAGTGTGAGCAGAATGTACCACATCCATTCTGACCCTAAATCCTCTCATGTGGGGTCTTCCACCCTTTTGGCTTCTTTCAGCTGCCCAATTCCTTGGATAACTAAGGAAGTACCATACAGAAGATGATAGGGTCTCTAGTAGCCTGGGATGCAAGGAGCAGAACTCTGACCTCTCCCCACGCCAGCCTATGCATCTGCTCTTTTTAAATAAGCAAGAAATAAATGTCTGTTGTGGGAACTAAATGCTGCAGTAACAACTCCATCATAATATGTGTTTATTGGTCTTTTGGTTTCTCTCCTTCTAGGACTCCTGGCTCAGAGGTTCTGCTACACTTAGTCTGAGGTTTGACTGACTTACTTACTTAATTTATTTCTTTGCAGGAGCCTTTTATATTTTTATAATTGAATGTATAGTCTATGAACACTAGCTCAACTGCACTTGAGAATTTGTTCGGAATGGAGTCTGGGGTCTCACCCCCGTTAACTAAATCAAAACTGTCACCTCAGAAGACCTCCTGGTGATTCCCAGGCTTATTAAAGTTTAAGGTGCACTATTTCAAATGCTCTGAGATAATTCTTTCTCTTTTCTATGCATTGAATTCCTTTTCTGTTGGTCTATAGCTACCTTTGCATTTACTGTCTTTATTTTCTGTTGTGCAGACTTTTTTTTTGCAGTAATCTTTTATTTGGTGATTTGTCTGTCTTCCTTGTTACTTGAGAAATTTCTTTTTCTGAGCCCATACAGATACTGCGCTGTATTTTCCTCTAAAAGTTTTAGTTTTTCTTTTCATGGGTTATTCTTCCATCTAGAATTTATGTGTGCCCATAATCTAACTGTAATGCTTTCATTTTATTTCTTCATATGGATAATCAATTACCCCAGTGCTGGTCACTGAATTATCCGTCCATTTCTACTGATTTGTAACGTGACCCTGATTTTAGGCAGTATATCAAGTTTTCACACATGTGGTTCATGTCCCTCACCTGCCTATTTGAATTTGTCAGTGGCACAGCTCATTTTTCTGTTTTCACTTAGCCACGTATTTGGAGCGTTTTCCCACATGATAAGGTGTTCTTCCACGGTGTAAATTTTAATGCCGGCCTGGTATTCTGTCACACTTTATTCTTTCAGACAGTTACGTTGTTTTCAGGTTTACTGTATTGTAAATAATGCTAAGGTTAACATCCTTCACACAATCCTTGCAGACCTTCGCATTGATTTCCTTAAGATAAATTCTTGAGTGAAATTACCAAGTAGGCATATTTTTAAAGCATTTGATGGATATGGCCAAATTGCCTTCCAGAAAAATCGTACCATTTTATATTCCCACCTGTTTCCTGCCACTTTCTTCAACATGTTAATACCTCAACACTCAAATCCCTGCCAATTTCATAGGCATGAATAAATAAAAAATAAAATTTAAAAATGCTATTGTTGTAGTTCATGCGCTTTTAATTACAATTGAAGGCAAACATTTTTATGTGTTTACTGACCATTTGTGCTTATTTATTTTAACATGTGGTGATACTATCTTGTTCTAAGCCCATTTTTGGTTAGTATATGTGTCTTTATTGTTGAATACAGCTATACATATGGCAATTATAACTCTCACGTATGTTTATTTTTATTTATTTATTTATTGCAATTTGCTCTCTGCATTTTACTAATGCTGGTAGTGTTTTTATTTTTATTTTATTTTTTTGGTACCAGTGATCAAACTCACAAGCTCACACTTGCCAGGCAAGCACTTTGACGCTGAGGTAAATCCACTCTCCCTGCATTTTGTCTTTTTTTTTTTTTTTTTTTTTTTTTTTTGCGGATAGTGTTTTTAATGCAGAAGTTTTAAATATTGACAAAGTTAAATCTAGCAGGGCTTTTCTTTAGCATTGTGCTAAAATAGGAAATAAGTCCAATCCCTAGAGAATTCCTCTACTTTTTCTTTCTGATCTTTTAGGTCATGTTTCTCATAAGTTACCACTGAATTCACTTTTTGGTCACAGTCAGTCCTCAGATAGCAACTTGTGCCTTTCCTGACTTGGCCAGTAGGTAAAATCACCCTATGGTGCTTGAAGAGTACCAGGTACCTTCCTGCACAGTGCCTTACAATGACCATGTTTTTGAATATGTGACTTTTTGATTCAGTTTTGATTTCTCCGATGCAAACCCCATAAGGACAGGTGGTCTGTCTCTTTTCCACTGTGTCTCCAGCATGCATCGAAGTGTCAGCACCTGTATTTGCTCATGAGTCACTATTCAGGGCACCTGAAGATTTTTGTTCCTTTCTCCCAGCCCCTTAGCTATGTCTGTTTAGCCTAGCTAATGTATGTGTAGACACAAACATACATGTATGCATGCATGCAGACACACATATCTGTGTTTAGTTTTATACCCTGCTGTGATGTCTTCTCCAGGATACCACTTTTGTGAGTTTGCAGCCATGCAGAGGTCTGCCATGTCACAGTGACATTGTTGTCCTCTTCTTACCTGCAGTTGCTTTCTAGAAAATCCCCTGCATTTTATAAGTAGGCAAACAAAATATCTATAAGTAGTTGAGTCCATCTTGCTTCTCCTAGTTATAACACATCTTTGGTTTACTTATTGCATTTCCTAGAACTTCTAGAACTTGTAGTTCTTTTATAATCAGAAAAAGGAAACTATAAAAATCCTAAATAGTAGATGGCTACATCTAATTTAGATTATATTTTTTCAATTATGAATTTAAAAAGATATCTGGAAGGTCTTCTGACATGAACACAAAGATACATTAGGGGCCTCATATCAGTATGAAAAGCAGCCACCATCTGCCTCCTATCAGTAGCTGGTTCTGGTCTCATTTTGTACCGGTGCAGTGAGTCTCTGTTTCAGTTGGAAGCAAGGGTCATACTCTCCAGCCACCAGCTTGAGTGGCACAACAGTGGCTACTGCAAATGTGTGCATTCCCAGCCATCAGGAAAGCTGCAGATTCTATCTTGGACAAGCCACCATTCCCCTGTGGGTCTCTTTCCAGTGGAGGCGACTGCCCTGTCCCACAATAACCCAGGGCTCTGGGCTTCTGCTGTACGTGGGTCCTTCCCACCTCCCAGACCTGGTCTATGAGTGAGGCAATTTCTGCTGGAGTGGATGCAAGCCAAGAGAAGCCTTAAATAAACACTCACTTGCATACTGCTGCAGTGAGGGTGTTAAAGGATAAACCTTGGAGGATATCCTATATTGGCTGAGTTGAGCCCATATGGATCACAGAGACAATAAACTCTAAAGCACTGTAAACCCAGCACAGGAGTCGAGTAACCAAGATATGTGATGCCAGCAAAGAACAAAAGCAGCAGGAGGTGCCACCACAAGTCCAGCGGAAGCAGAGACAGGACTCAAATCCTCTGAGGTCAGGCAAACACCACCTTCCAAAGAGCTGTCCCTGGTTCCGCCTCATTTGAACATCTCTGCACCAGCACTGATGCTGTCCTGGCACCATGGTGGAGCTTCCCACCACCAAGCTCTGTGCCCCTTGAGGATATGGGTTCCTGTCTCATCATTTTTGTGTTCCCTGAGCACTTTTTAGGTGCTCAGATGGTAACATCATTTTTTTGCTTTTTTTCAAGTCATTTTTCTAATTACGAAAATAGAAAATGCTCATTTTTAAAAATTCAGAAGCCACAGAAAATACAGGAAAATCCACCATAATCACCTCATCCAGAAATCTCAGACCACATTTTGACATATTACATTTCACCTTGTTTTCTATATTTTTATATAACTGATCTTATTATGCATAACCTCCATGCATATGTCATAAAAATCTCTCACATCTTTACATATCCTTCTAAAATATGATTTTTAGTAACTACATAATTTTTCATCTTGCTCCTAATTTTCTCCACTTTGTCAGATTCTTAGCTTTGATCTTTGAGCTGTTATAAATAACTCTATAATAGGCATCTTTACTCCTAAATCTTTGTCTAAGTATTTTGTCAGTCCCTTGGGATTGAGCTTTATTAGGTCAAGAGATATGAACTTTTACAGGGCTATTGATATATACTCATGGTTCCTTGCAGAAAGACACCAGTTCTGTCTGAAGTTATCCATCTTCACAAATCTTTGCTGGCATTAAGTATTTAAATTATAATAATAAAAACCTTTACTCATTTCATAGTGAGAAATGGAAACCCATTGTTGCTTTAATGGGCTTTTCTTTGATTACTAGTGAAGCTGAACATTTTCTCATTTGGTTACTGTCCACCTGTAATTTATCTTTTGTGGATTCTCTCTTCATTCCTTCTTCCTTTCCTTCCACTCTCTCCTGCTTTTCCACTGATATTCAGTAAAAATGTGCTAAGCGTCTATGTCAGACTCTGACTCAGACTATGACAGACATAGATTAGAAAGATTTTTGTCAAGGATGCAAAACATACCTTGCGCTAAACATTACCTGGCAACCAATGACAATTGTTACAAGGAGACAACCGTGTATATTTTTTGAACTGTGACAAATTTTATCATATTAACCTTTATTTATTCATTTATTTTTTTGCTGGGGATGGATAAAACTCAAAGCCTTCTGAGTGCTAGGCAAGTACCACTGGGCTACATCTCCACACCCTATCTTAACCATTTTTTAAGTGTATATTTCTATAGTGTTAAGTATATTCCTATTGCTGTACAACCAGGATCCAGAAATTATTTATCTTGTGAAACTGGAACTGTGTCTCAATTAAACCACAACACTCTATATCTCCATCCTCCAGATCCTATCAACCATGTATTTTCTATCTCTAGAAAATTTATATAAGTGGAAGTTTTTGGAACTTGTCTTTGGAACAGCTTCTAAGATTTAGCATAATATCCACAGAATTCATCCATGATGTAATATATGTCAACATTTTTGTCCTCTTTAGGGCTAAATAATGTTTCATTGTATGTGTAGATCACATTTTCTTTACTCATTCATCTGACAATAGTTACTTCTGCCTTTTGACTATTTTGGATAATACTACTATAAAGTGGGTGTGCAAATATTTTTCAAATATTTTCTGAGTGTATAGTCAGAAGAATGCTTCAGAGAAAGTGGAATTGCTGAACCATAGGATATTTTTACTTTTAACTTTTTTGTGTGTGTGTATGGTACCAGGGATTGAACTCCTGACCACAGGCTTAACAGGCATGTGCTTATGCCACTGAGCTAAATCCATGGCCCTATTTTTAACTTTTTAAGGAGCCACCCTATTGTCCACCACAGCAGGTGCTTCATTTTACATTACCACCAGCAGTGTAAAGGGCTCAGATTTCTCCAGACCCATAACAGTTGGCATTTTCAGTTTTTCTTATACTAATCATCCTGCTGGGTGTGAGGTAGTACTTCACTGTGGTTTCAATTTGCATTTCTGTGATGATTAGTGATATTGAGCTTCTTGCCATGTGCTGGTTGACCATTTGTTTATATTTACAACATGTAACTATTTTTATTGCCTTCAACACTATTGCATGTAGCCTTGGGATACCAGAAAGGATTTTTCTTTTTGTATTAGCGCATGCATTTTTTAGAAATATTTGTAATATGAAGCTGACTTGAATCATCCTGCAGACTGACCAGCTTCAAAATAAGACCTGTGTCAGTTTCTGATGGATCAGATTCTATAGTCTCTGAAATGTTAAGGTGCAAGACCTGGAAAGAATCTGATAGGTGGGGCTGAAATGACTCCAGAAGGGTGAGAAAGGCACTTTATGTTCCTTCCAGCTCTTTGCAGCCTGACTCTGAATATTGTATCAGCAAATATGTACCCAGGGATTTAATAGCACATTAAAGAAAGGATTGGATGTAAATTATTTTGAATGACTGTCTATGCAGTTTGAATCTACAAATTATCAGTTCTCTCTCTGCTTTGGCTCTGGAGGCATGGGGACATATTAATGGGAATCATCATTTTCCCACCTCAGAGCAAACTATGTATGAGAATCAGTGGAATTGACATGTGTGAACAATTGGAAGGTTTTCTAAGGCATTGATGTTTCCCCATTGGTATCAATCCTGAAGTCTCCACTTGCAGAATTCTCTGCAGTGCTTTTTGGTTCTATGCTGGGCAAATGTTGTGGACCTCCCATCTGTGAATTGTTACAGGCTCAGAGAGGCAAGTTTATCTCAGTGATTGTGGAAGCAAAACACATTCCTGCTGTTGAATCTCTTGATCTCATCCCAGGACCTCCCTGCAGCCCACTATTAAATGGATCAGGAATTCTCAAAAAAAGGGAGGGAGGCAGATGCTCATGTGAATTTTGGCAGGATTCTCTTTCCTCTGAGCTGGGGCAGGTGTATCTCAGCACTGGGCAAGCAAAGGTCTGAACAAAACTAAGGGATTTGGTTCTCAGCACTGTCCCATGAAAGAGAGCAGAGGAGCCACAAAGGCAGTAAGCGGGTCATTACTGATCAAGCTGGGAAGTGGCCAGCTAGAGGAGCCTGTTTGGCTCTCAAAGTCCCGCATACACCTCATCCAGTTGGTTCTTGTGGGCTAATCTTAACTAGGAGTGAGCAATGACCCTCGAGATGATCAAACACTTATAAGACATAGAGTTTTGCAGTTTTTAAAAAGGCAAGAAAATGGCAGCTGAAACCATGTGAATTTCACTAGAGCATTGTCCAGGGAAATGATGGCCCGGAGGGTTTTGAGAAAGGAGGCTCAGACACAGAGGAGCTCAAGGACTGCAGCTGCCTTCACAAGATGCAAGCACAGGGATCTAAGAGCAAGCCACCTGCAGGCATAGAAAGATAAGGAAGGGCACAAAGGCCAGAGCAGTGGACCCAGGAGCCATAACTGCAGAGGAGGCTGAGGTGACCTTGCTGTTTGGAAGAGAACAAACATGAGCAAAAGGCAGTTTCTAGGAGATATGCCAGAGAATTTAGATAGCATCTCTTGGAATCTAGCAAGGGCAGCACCTCTTTTAGAAAGGCTATGTTGACTCCTGGCCCTCACTTGAACACTGGTGCCTTAGCCACCATTTAGTTCTTCCTGTGACAGATGGGCCATCTGCACACATCTGTGTTTCCCACCAGACATAGCTTGTTGCAAGCAGACACTGGACTTTACTCAACCCTGTGTCTAAGGCCAAAGTCAGCTGCAATGCCTGGTATACAAGAGTTGCTCAATTAAACCTTGGTGAAAGAAACTGAAAATAAATTTAGAATTTCTCCAAATGTCCCTCTCCTTTTTTTTTTAGTGAGATGGGAGACTATGGAAGGGTTTGAGCAGCAAATGGAAAGTTGTCCAAATTTAATGTAAAATTCAGATTCAATCCAGATTATTTTGATGTCCTGGCCAAGTTCACAGTCTACTTTAAAAGTCTGTTTCCATCTGGGAGTTGGCAGAACTGTGCATAATAAAACTGCTATGATATTATCTCTTTTATAAAGGAGAACTAGAGCTGACTTGAAGGTTAAACACTGATTGCAGTTGTTACAGTGTTGAATTGGTTTTTAACAGCTTTATTGGGATGCACTTTTCATAATGTTCATGTAGAGTATGTGTGTCATAAGTGTGCAACTCGACATAAACCACACCCAGAGCAAGAAACAGAACATTTCTGGTACCCCCATAGGTTCAACCCTCAGAGTTCCAGTAACTGGCCCAAATGCACAAGTGCTTTGATCACAAAGACCTTCCATCCAGGATGTTTTCCAAAGGAAGCTACCTGCATCGTGGGTGAGGAATTTGCAGGAATTTCCCTGGTCTCCTGTCATGTTCCTGGAGTCACAGATTCTGGTGTACCAGACACTGTGAGGTGCTGTCAAGACCTCATTCCATAAAGGTGGCATTAACCAGTGAGCACGCAACAGGTATAAAGAGCTGCCTCCACCAGCGTCACACGCCTTCCTGGGACCCTAAATTCAATGACAGTGCTTGTCATGGAAGTCAGGACACCTTGGACTTGGTCCAGGCAGTGCTGAAGGGTCGTTCAAGCTCAGAGCTCCCATGGATCAGCTGCCTGGCTGCTAGCAGCACAGCTCGACTTCTCCCTCTGCCCTCTCACCCCTCCCCTTCAGTGTCTGCAGGGTGAGGCTCAGGCTGCTAGCAACCTCAAGCACCATCATTTCCACCCACAGTCTTCACACAGTGCTGTACCGTGTATGAAGCACTTCCCTGTACACTGTCTTGTTTGCTGTCTAACTCTGATCATTCATTGATTCACTTGTTTGCCCAACAAATGACATGAAGCCCCTGCTCTGTGTAGCAGTGAAGAGATAGTAAAAAAAGACAACCTTTCCCTCCCCCAGAGAACTCATAGCCTGGTGCAACAGGCCGGTGGTGGAACTAGAGAATTCTCCCAGGCATTAAAGGCTGCCCAAGAGGGTGAAGGAGCTGTGAAGTGGGCAGAAGGAGATCACTTCCTGGAGAGGGGAGGTGCCTAGATGAACTTGGAACCTGCAACCTGGAGCAGTAGGATCAGAAGTGCACTGACTCTAACCCAGAGCATCACCATGAGACCCAGAAGCAGTATCACCCTACGTGTAGACCATGATGCCTGAGGTTCTCTTGGCTGAACCGAGGATGGCAGGAGGTTGGAGAAGCCAGCTGATCTGCCTCCTTCCAGGTCAGATTCCTAGGGGCTCCCAGGCAATTGAGCTGGAAAGAGAGTGGGGAGGAAAGGAAGGAATTTCTGGGTGGTGGGCAAGGAGATTCTAAACACAAAAAATGCATGATATTGGCAAGTTGCTCCAGGTTCTGCTTCAAACACTGGATTAACTTAAATCCTTCTTTGCTGCTTTCAGAGCCAAAAGGATTTTCTGAATTTTGTATCTCCAGTAGGCAAAGATCTTTGAGAGAACAAGATGAAAAAATACGTTCTCAGTGAGATGTTTTCATTAATCTGAATTTAAGACATAGCAGCATTTGAAAAAGTACTTTTTTAAATTGTGGGGCAAAATACATCTCCACAAAAGAACAATGAATGTCAGTTTGTGCTTTGGGATGTTGCAAAGATGAAAATATATCTTGGCTATTTATCAAATTAATCACCCTATAAGCTAAAGACAAATGGGATTCCTAGGGCAATATTCAGCTGGTAATTTAATACCCAAGTTTTTTTCTGATCAATAAACCATTGGCCTCTTAGAATATTTAAGTCATGCTTAAAGTCATTCAGAAAAAAAAAATCTATTAACTTAAGTTCTTTGAAAGCGTGTCTTTAATTTAAAATGTCATTTTCTATTTAAATATTACATTTTACATTATTCTGAAACATCCTGATTATAATTTCATTTTAAAAGATTTTTAAAAATATTTTGATTCAGAAAGATCATAATTTATTGTACTTTTTCCCCAACAAATATTCAGTCACCTACACTGTGTACCATCACTCTGGGAGACAATACTCATGTTGCATTTTCAGGATCTGTGTGACATTCTGGATACCAATGATAAACAATAGTGTTTGCAACTACAGGAGTAAGCTCAGGGCATGATAGAGCCCAGAGGAAGCCACCACCCTCCCCGTGGGATTTAGGAAGGGGCCAGGTGCTGACTGCTAGAATGTTAGAGTCATAAGAGACTTTGAAGATTATCCCAGTGAACAATTAAGAGACTTGTCCAGGCTAAGCCAAGTGACTTTAAGACTAGAGTCATGATTTATTGCTTGTCCAAATTTAGTATGCTTACACGCATGGGTTAAATGTTATGCAATTTATTGGTGCCTTTTTCAAAAAAGCTTATAATAAAATGTATTTGAGATCATGTTATGATAAGAAACATTTGGCCTGTCAAAGGGGAAAGAAAATGCAAGTGTGCTGTTGTAGAATTCTCCCCTATAAAAACATCTGACTTTGTGTTCATCCTGGGAGGGAGCAAAGCTTTAAAGAGTTCCATTTGGAGTACTGTGTAAGCCAGGCCTGCTTAATGCAAACAGGCTGCAGGACGTGCATGTTCTGTCGAAAATGATTTCCAGCCCAGCACCTTGGACGCGGAAGCACGGTTAATGTCCCACTACATCTTATTTGTTACTGTGGCCTCTTGTAGGGGAGCCTGTGGCAGTTGTGCAAAATCTTCCTAGATTTCACTGATTTCCTAGATTCACTGTCACAATACAGTGAAACCTTCCAAGAGGAGAGCAAAAGTGAGCCACTTTGGAAATTGCTTCCTTTCTGTATGTTGGTCTCTAGTGACACCAACCAGGAAAATGGAATGAGAAGGCTACATTCATTTTGATTCTCTCCCCCACCATGACAATAGTTAAATCTTCGGATGCAGTAGGAAGTGTGGAAGAATATTCTAGAAGCCCTTGGAGATGTTGTCCATTTGTATGTAGCTGCTAAAGGAGACACAGTGTTTATCTAAACTCTTTGCCTTCAAAATAAAAAGCGTTTTATCCAACCAAGTAGGGCAGCAAAAAGTAATAATAGTTAATTTTCTCCCATTCTGCATCTTTAAACATTCTGTAGGTGAAATGTGACCTCAGAGAGAACAGGAGTGGTCAGACAAGAGAGTGAAACCCTGAGTGCTAACTCCACACAGGGTTTGACAGTTTACATCTGCTACTCGTGTAATCCCCACAGTACCCTCTTGGGAAAAATGTAAATAAGGGGGAATCCCCATTTCACAGATAGGAAGCTGAAGTTAAGAGATGCTATCGAAGCGCCCAAAATCACATAACTTATACCTAAACTCTTCACCACTGAGCTCTGTGCCTTTGCTCTACCAGCTGTGGGCTGGCACAGGACCAACAGCAAGTGAAGGAGCCATCAACCTGGATTCTCCAACACTGCTGGTGCCACCACTCAGTAAACTGACTAGAGCTGCTCAGTCACAAAACAAGGACCAAGTGTGGCTTGCCCTGAGCTAGGATAGCTGAAGTCTCTAGGAAATGTTTTGGGAAGACAACTTGTAATTGGAAAAACCCCAGGTTCTGAGAAGCCTATTTCTTCCATCTTTCTTGGAAAAATGGAAACGACTTTAAAGTACCCAACAAATTAGTTCATTTTAATGTCAGAATGCATGGGGGGTTCTGAGGTGAAAGAAAAATAAGTGTAATTGCTTCTTTTTTCAAAATCACATATTACTTTGTTCATTATGAAATAATGAAGCATTATTTAATCCCATTATGAAGTAAATGAGATTGCGTAAATAGCACATCTGCATTCATGCGGTGACAGAGTCAGGAAATGTTTATCCCACTGACATTTAAAAATAGCAGCTCAATTTTTCTTAGTAATGAAATTGTAGGTGTTTTCATTATAAAACTATATTTTATAATAAATACAAATATAGATTTGGTAAATTAACTGTTTGGGGAACTCTCTAACGGAAGGCTTTATCCTAGCTGATTGGGCTTTGAACTATCGATTTGCTTCTTCAAAACTAATGCCTATCTGTGTGCAATGAACAAAATGAAACAAAACCATTGAAGAAGGTTTAAAAAAAGAGAACATAATTCTGAGAGACTAGGGTTAAGTCCATGGAACCCTTATCTAGTAGGTACACCTGCCCTCTTGTGGCACACATCTGTACAGTCACTGCGCACTTTCAAGACTGAGAAACAGGATATCTCCACCAAATTCCAAGTGGCTGTCACCACACAAATTGTCTCCAAATAGACCCCATTCTTTCCAACTTCCCTTTACTAGATACTTCTTCTGCTGGGCTTTAAAACTCTCAAGGTGCTTGGTCACTTGGATGACAGCAATACCGGAGCAAAATGCATTCACTAGTGGTTTATTATTCACTGTCTTTCAGGTACTAGGGCTAAGTACTCAAGGACTTAATGGTACAAAACAGCCCTTTGACTGTTAGGAATTTAGACAAGGGATAGCTTGTCTGGGGCCTCGGGTGGAAGACCCAAAGGCTGGCCCTGGATACATCTTCAAGTCTGTTCTCCAAGATCCACTTGTTGAAGCAGGCTGTAGACTGGGGGCCTCTGTTTCTCTTAGCAGGAATGGGCTCTCCACGGGAGCGTCTTTGGGCTTCTTCAGAGCACAGTGACTGTTTCCCAAGCCTGAGAGTTAGGAGAAGGGGATGCCAGGCAGAAAGTCCTTTTTAAAAAGTATTATTATTTTTTTAAGCACTGGAGATTGAACCCATGGCCTTTGCATGGAGCTACACCCTTCTTTTTGGAGACAGGGTCTCCCTAAGTCAATTAAGTTGCCCAAGTTGGGCTTGCAATTCTTCCTTAGTCTCTCGGAGTACTGTGATTACAGGCATGCGCCTCTGTGCCTGGTTTCTAGTCATTTTGTTATCTAGTCTCAGCCGTTAAATATGCAATACACATTGTATGTATGTATTGAAATAGCACACTGTAATTATGTACATTATATATTATCTAAAATGTAAATGGAGGAGGATGGGCATGGGTTCTATGCAAACACTACACCTTCTTGTATGAAGAACTTGCACATCCATGGATTTTTATACCCTCAGGAATTTTGTACATGAATCTCCTGTGGATATTAAGGAATGCAAAAGCCAAAACTTAAGGAAGTTATTTTAAGAAATGGAGCTCTCGGGGGAGGGAAAAAATAGGGCTCTATTGTACAGAGATGGGAAAGTAGACAACTCAGGATCTATGATAGTTTTGTTTTGTTTTTTGTCTTTTTGAGACAGGGTCTCACTATGCAATCTAGGCTGGCTTTGAGCTCACTTGGTAGCCAAGGTCTCAAACTTGCAACAATCCTCTTGCTTCAGCCTGTCAAGTGCTGGGATTACATGTGTGCGCCACCATGCCCAACCCATGATAGTTTTTTGGTCTCATAATTGAAAGAATTTATGGATTATAATTCTACTTCTATACCTTAAACAACTTTCTTTTTTTTTTTTTTTTGGTCTTTTTCCTTTTTATTGGTACCAGGGATCGAACTCACGACCGCCTGCTTGCAAGGCAGGTGCTTATGCCGCTGAGCTAAATCCCCAGCCCCCTTAAACAACTTTCTAAGCAGCTCTTGACCTATCCTTTCTTTGTGATTCTTACTTTTCTCTGTATCTTCTTATTCAGATTTCAAAAACAAAAATCTCAGTGATCTAGCCAAAAAAAAAAGTTATATATGTTGTTATCTTCGAAATAGCTGTGCATGCCATCAGATATAATAAAATCAAACCAAATATAACAGAATAAAACCAATCAAAACAATGAAAATGATACAGGACTTTAAAACAAGATAACAGGGAATTAACCTTATTTGTTGATTTCCTATTATTTTGTTTTGAAATCCTGTATCATTTTCACTGTTTTGTTTTGATTGGCTTTATTCTGTTTTATTTTGATTTTATTCTTTTAAAAAAGTTGTATGTGATCACTCCACTTATGCAATATTGTTGGTTGCAAAAGGCCAGTCCTTATTTAATGTGGTAGGGAACTGCCCAAAGACATGGACACAGAGGTCATGGATCACTGGGACCATCTGAGGACTGTCCACCACATGCTGCACTAGTGAGCAGAAATCTCATGGGAGAGAATAACATCTAGTCCTAACGTGGTCATCATGCAGTTGTGGGCTGGCAGGTAGAATTAAAATCCTCATTGTTCCCACTTGAGTGTCTACAGGAGAGAATAAAAGAGATATCCTACTAAAGGACATTGTCCCAGGAAAAGGTTAAATCTTCCCGGACTTGACTCTGGAAGGAGATAAGGAAGGGGGAAAGGTGCTTTCTTGCAGATGGGGGTGGGTGTCAGACTCTGGAGAAGGGCAGCAGCAATGGGGACTTCTGTGGACCCTCCTCACCTAAGAAGCATCCTTCCCAGAATCCCCTTCCCAAATCCCATCTCCACCTGCATTCTATGAGAATTCTATCGGTGAATTTTGGGAGACATGGAAAGAATAATAAACATTGTTTTAAAAACCTTCAATCTTACTAGTAACCAAATAAACAGACATTGACGAGCCAAATAGACACTCGGGAAAGATTTTTTTTTAGAGGGAAAAGATGATCAGAAAGCCATCTCCACTGAGTACACCTGCAACTGATCTGAAAATGTACAGCTATCTATAATTATCTGAGTACATTCGATCTTAATTCAGATATTTTAAAAAATATGAATGTTTAGATTCTTTTAAAAAGTAGCCTGGTGTTCAGGAAGACCAGATACTAAAACTGTGATTATTACTCACAAGCAATCTCAAAAGACAGCCACAGAGTCAGGAGCCCTTGATAGTTAGGGCAAGGGCTAGGTCTGGGGTTAAGTTTGGCATAGGATTATGGTGAGTGGTAAGGCTAAGGTTGGGTTAGCAGTAGTGTTAGGGTTAGGTTACTGCTGGGGTTAGTGTTAGGGCTAGGGCTAGGGCTAGGATGAAGGCCATGGCTAGGGTTAAGTTTTGTTCTAGGTAGGGTTAGCTTTAGGGTTATAGTTATAGTTGTTATAATTATGGTTAGGGCAGGTGTAGGATTTGGTTAGAATTATGGTTGAGTTTATGGGTTCACGTTAGGATTATTGCTAGTATCATGGTTAAGATTAGAGTTGTATTTAGGATTAGCTTTAAATTTAGTTTAGGGCTAAATATAGTTGGTTGAGGATTGGGGTTTAGAGTTCAAGCAAGCTTTGGGCAAGTTTTAGGCTTACAGTTAGTGTTAGGTTTCTGGGAGGTTGGATATTGACAGGATCCTGTGAAGATCTTCTAAACAAGGCCCCCATGTAGTCTGATATGTGTTTTAGAATAATCACTCTGAGCATGGTGACTCATGAAGGAACAACACCTGATAGAGGAAAGCTGGAGATAAGACAGTACTGGGACAGTAGCAATGGGAACAGAACTTATGACAGGTACTTATTTCTCAGGTAGAATGGAAGGATGGGGAGGATTCCCTGGTGTTTGGTCTTTGTAATGACATAGAAAATGGACTCTGAGAAGGACAAGCTGGCTAGCCCCACATTGGCACTGGCTAAATTTTCAAGCTTATGAGATTCAGGAAACAGGCTTGGGAGAAACCAACCCCGGCCCTATCCACAACATCAATCTTGTGAAATCATTTTGGTGCGCCTGTATGTTTTCTAGCCATTGGAATGCACAGTCTTAGAGGGAAAGACCCTTGCCTGGTACCTTGCAAGATTTTGCTGTTTCAACAGCCTACAAAATGAAGGAAGAGGGAGAGTGACGGGAACAGGAGAGGATCAAGGATGTAACTCTGAGGACCATCATTTAGGAGATGATTGTAAAAACAGCTGGGGAGGTGATGGGACTGAACAGAAAGGAAAGAACAAGAATGGTAGTCTGGCAGGCACATTCGTTCTTCAGATACAGTCCTTGCCTAACTGGACACCGTGGCCTGGCCTGGGTCAGAACTGGTTCATCCACTTACTGCAGTGGACAGTTGTGTGAATAGTCCAGCTGTGCCTGCCAAGCCATTCTCTTACTAAAGGTAGAAATTATGTGCACAGTTTGCTGCCTCTCTTTCTATTTCATAGCAACAAAGGAAACATTTGCTGACCATTATTAATTACCTAAAAGAACTCAATCAGTGGAGGAACCTGGTGAAGTTTTTTAAAAATGTAATTAATTAATTAATTAATTTTGCAATACTAGGGACAGAACACAGAGAGTACTGAGTTACATTCCCAACCCTTTTTAAAATTTTATTTTGAGAGAGAGTCTCACTAATTTTCCCAGACTGGGCTCGAACTTTCGATGCTCCTGCTTCAGCCTTCTCAATAGCTGACGTGTCATGGCAACCCGCTGAAGGTTTATTTTTCAATTATTGGCAGCGACTTTGGACATCTGTAGAAATCACCACTCTGCAGATGGAAACTAAGAAGTGTAACCCTAAGATACTCCATTGAATGTTCAGGCTTTTGCTGATTTGCTTAACATTGGAAGCCTAAGTGATGCTTTTGTTTTGAGTAATAGTGTCTATTAAACAATTAGCTAATTGTTTTACCAATTGGTTTTCCTTTCATCAGTACGTTTGTAGTATATAACATTTACATTTTTTGTGGGCAGTTAGTACATGCACATCACACATTTTAATTCCTTTTTTCATTGCAATTCCCTTCCCTCCCTCCGCCCTCCACCCGTCTCTTGATCACCTTCCTTTTTTTTGGACATGTTTGCAGGACATAGTATTTGCATTCTTTGTGTGGAGTTGGAACATGTAAACAGCACATTTTAATTCCTTCTTTGATTTTTAAAAAAAGTCTTGATATAAAAGCAATACCGCATTAGAAAATTTAGAAAACAGAGCAAACAATCTCAAATCCTGCCTCCAGCACAATGGTTCTAAGTGGGATGCACGCTTACAGTCCTTTACCCATAAGCAGAAGGCTTTTTAGCAGTAAACACAGTGTACCTCGTATCCTGCTTTTTTTTTCACTTATCTGATTTTTCTTTATGAGCGATGAAATTTGATATGAGGTGCTGCTCCCATGATGTTTTGAAAAACCATTGTTGAAAGGATTGGTGAGTACTTTCTAAGCCCCATCAACTTCAGGGAATCAGGAAATTAAACTTTTTATTTATTGGTCTTTGACTTTCCCATAAATGGACACAGTTCTACCTTGTTTGACTGTGTTGTAAAAGCAGACACGGGTCGGGAGAACAAAGGCATGCCGACGAGTACATGGGCACTGGGTGGGAGCTGAGCTTTATGGGGCCATTAGTAGCCACTGCTGCCTTTAAGGTTCAAGACTGCTTGCTCCTCAGGCATTAGATTTCTTAGTTCTGTGATTTAAGAATTGCTCTATGCACATTGTTTCTTCTTTTGTCCAAATGTTTAAAAACAATGAGCTGATCTTTGCACAGTCATTTAAAGGAAAGGAGAAAGGAAGGCTGTTATATGTGTGACTTTCATAATGTGCTCTCTGAATCTGATTAATTTGTGTAGCACTTGAATACTTGGGGACTTAAAACATAGAGCATGATGCTGCAGAGCTGGTGGAAACCTTTCCTAAATTTCTGCTGTGCAGAGGAGACACTCTGACCCTGTTTGCATCCATAGCACATTTCATGGCCTCCCTGAGCTACACAATATTGTGGCAGGTTCCTCAGCAAACCCACGGGGATTGTTTGTCTTGACAAGTCCTAAGGAGGCTGTGTTTGCTTTGGGTACTTTTGCTCCTGAAATGCATCCCTTCGTATACTCAGTTCAGAGTAAAATTGCTATCTTTCCTACCTGTGATCACAGCTATTAAATAAATAACTGAAGGGACTCTATCTATAGCCCTGGGACATCGCAGGGTCCCTTCCTGCAAATGCTGTGGTCTTCTTTGCAGACACATCTCCACTTCCTCCTGCACATTTGTAAGGCAAAATGATACTGTTGTTTGCTAGAACAGATAATGTACATTTAGTTAAAAATCAAAGGTTAGGAATGCCCAGATCTGTAAACACTGGTTTAGTGGTTGGCTGTTTTGGGAACATGCACTTGATACTAGTGCAGTAAGTTGTTAGTGGGAGAAGAAATGCAGAGGGGAGTGAGGGGTAGGTGGGTGCAGGTCGGTAGGGGGGCAGCAAACTGAGTTCTGTGACAAGCTGAAAACAAAAGAGCTAGAGGGCAAACCCTGTCCTCCAGGCACCTGGAGCCTTCAAGAAGGTGAAGCCTACGTAGATACCAGACTTGTGAGCTGAGCTTGCTTAGGATGGGGAGAGAATCTGGAGGGGAGGCAACGCTAGCTGAGCTGGGGTCAGGATGGGATGACCAAGTATTCCGTCAGCAAGGTCACACCAGACCCACTGACATCTGATATTCTTTGGCTCTCCAGGAACCAGCAGAATCTATTGTTGGTGCTTATGAATTGTAGTTAGGGACCTGATTCCATGAAAATTTAACAGCAAAGACACTTGACAGGAAGTGTATATCATCCATTGCTCCATCCGCATAGGAGTCCTGCTGGTGCCTCACTCACTGGTCACTACAATCTTGTAAGTAACTAGAACTCCTGCATGTAGAAGTCTTTCATTTGTTTAGTTCATATTTATTTCATTTGTTTATTTATTTTGCAGTGCTGGGGATTAAATTCACAGCCTATTTTATGCATTAACTAAAAGACAGAGTGAGATTCAATATTTATATCTCTCCATAAGTTGCAGATAAGCTCACTAATACAGCTTCCTAAATCCGATGCTCCTGTTTTAGAAATCTGCCCTACCCACTGTCACCCACTATGTTCCAGCTGTGAGTCCCCTCTTGCCACCTCCTACTTGGGCTGTTTGTAGCCTTCTCCCAGTCCATCCCTCTCATCTTCAGTCCCCTTCTAGCATCTCCAAAAGCCCCAGTGACTTTTCAAGTGTGATAAGAACACTTAATATGAGATCCAGCCTCTTAAAATTTAAGTGCACATTATTGTTGTTGGCTATAGGTACAGTGTTACACAGCACATTTGTAGAGCTTGTTCATATTGTATGAAACTTCTTGCCTGTTGATAAGTAACTCCCATTTCCTCCTCCCCAGCCTCTGGTAGCCACTATTCTAGTCTGTGGTTTCATGAATTTGACTATTTTAAGTATCTCACATAAGTAGAATCCTGGAGTGTTTGTCCCTCTGTGCCAGGCTTACTTTACTTAGCATATGTCCTCAAAGTCTCTCTACAGTGTTGTGCATTGCAGGATTTCCTTCCTTTTTAAGGCTGAATAATATCTCACTGTGTGCATACTCTGCATTTTCTTTATCCATTCATCTGTTGTTGAATATTTAGGTGGTTTCCCCATTGACCATTGTGAGTAAAGCTGTAATGAACATGGGAGTGTGGATATCTCTTTGAGATTCCAGTTCAGTTCTTTTGAATATATGTACTTATTTCTCAAGTCCTTTCAGCACTGATTCACTTTAGTATGACCTGGAGGGATGGAAAACATCCAACATCCTGGAGCTGGTCTCACTTGCAGGGGCCCTCCCTTATCTTGTCCAGTGGGACATAGAAGTTAGTTGAACCTACAAATCTATGGCCAGGGCTCCTCTGGCTTTGTCTTGCTCTTGGCCTCCCAGGAATTGTGACTCCATATCCAGCCTGCTTTCTCCAAGACCCATTCCAGTTGCCTCATTCCCAGCTGAAGTGCCAACTTCAATTGCCAGCCAGCCATTCTAGACAGCCTTAGCCACCTCCCCCTTCCCCTAAATTTCTCTCATCTCTTTGAAGTCCCCATGGCATGTGTCTCCAGTCAAGAGGTGGGTCCCTTTTCTAGGTGTACAACTCACCCAGTGTGCAGTGGTTCAAACTGCCTCCCCTGTCCTATGAAACCTCAGCCTGGCAGTTTCCATTCCCTTATTTGCCTCAGTTTAGCAGCAGCATTCTTTTCTATGTTAAAAAGGAAATCCTAGCCAGGTACTGTGGGTCTCTGTAATTCCAGGACTCTGGGAGGGTGAGACAGAATGATCGCAAGTTACAGCCCAGCCAGGGCAACTTAGTGATTTAGTGAGGTCCTGTCTCAAAGTACAAAAGAGCTAGAGATGTAGTTCAGTGTAAAGACCCTGGATTCAGTCCTGGTACAGAGAGAGAGAGAAAGAGAGAGAGAGAGAGAGAGAGAGAGAGACTGAGACAGAAACAGAGACAGAGACAGAGACAGAGACAGAGACAGACAGAGACAGACACAGAGAGATTCTTAAGAGGACCAGAGAGATGCAAAGTGAGAGAGATTTGATTTGATTCCATGCTGCTGGCTTTGAGGATGGAGGAAGGGGTTTCATGCCAAGGCTGCCTCCAGACAGAAAAGAGAAATGATTCCCTGCAGAGCCTTCAGAAAGGAGAGCAGCACTGCTGAGCTTCCTTGACTTTTGTCTGATGAGACCTGTTCGTGAATTTCTGACCTCTATTCAGAACCATAACAAATCCGTATTGTTTTAAACACAAAAAATTTGTCCGCTGTTTATCAAGCCATTGCCACCTCTCCTCCTCACCCTGAGCTTTTCCCAAGCTAAGCCACCATGCCTGGGTGTGTGACAGAGACTTCTGTCTGCCTTCTCCAGGCACCTGGGACTGAACTATCTACAGCAGCTCTCCTGGCTCCCCCAGTCTGGTTCCTCTACCGTGGCTCACCAGCTCATGTCATCTGAGCCACATGCTGCCTGGCGTCATCCAAGAGCAAATGCTGTGACTTTGTGTTTCCAACTGTAAGGTGGGAAAAGAGCAGACTTCCTTCCATCTGCAGAATAAACCCATTATCCCTCTATTACACTATTAATTCTTCATTTTACCTATCATTAGGCTCTCAGTAAATAAATAAATGAAGCCAAAATAACTGCTTATATCCATAAGTAATCAAAATGTATTTAGTGCTTTAGTAAGTAGTTTGTTTTTCTAATTTTCCTTTAATTAGCAGAGAAAGAATTAAAATCAATTTCTTACCCAGCAGATAAAAATTAGGCTCAGCTTTTCTCCTTACACACATCCAAATTTTAATGCACACAAGAAACACAGATTCATAATTGTCCTGTAATATAATATGTATCCAATATTCAACACATTGCTATGACATTTATCTTCTCTCCCTGATCACAGCTTAATAAAATTATAATTATGACCTTTCAAAGTATCATTGCCTGATCTGCATTTACTAGGCATCCTTAGCTTGAGATCTTGGCTATTGCCAGGGGCAGTTATGCTTCTCTGTCTGATGGATAGTCTAGTCTGGGTGCACCGTGAGCCAGAGTGGGGTCTATTGTTGCTCACCCTGTACCCCAGAGGCCAGCACAACACCAAATACAAAACAAAGGCTTGGAAAATAGTCACTGGCTGAGGAATACACACAGGAATATTTGGGCATGGCTTACAGTGTTCATGTTGGTACACAAGATAAGATGACTGCACAGCCATACAGAAGGGAATGAAGGAATTAGGTGGGGGGGGGGGTCTGGTAGGGTCAGGGGGGCAGGACTATATTAGGAAATGGACAGTATAGCCCAGATTCTAGCTGGCAAACATCGTCTGCTTTAACCCAAATTATCCTAATCAATCAAAGAAAGATACCAAACTCTCATATAGCTGATTATCAACAAAACCAAATAGTTCTTTGAAAAATAGAGTATTCCAACTGCCCAGCGCTGCAAAATATTCTTTGGAGGAACAAGACTTCCCCTGTGGAATTACATTAGGATTCCTCCACTAGCTTTTGGAACCACAGTGGCATTTGTTGGAGAAGGACTGATGTAATCTTTCACAGTTGACACCAGGTTTGCTATCTTAGACAAAGGTTATAGACAGCAGAAGAATATTAAAGATGATCCACCATTTCTTTTTTTTGGCCTGAAAAATAACAATGTCTTCTCCAGCGATGGAAACTATCTTCACCCACAGTTCCACATAATCATATAAGCAGTTATGGGCAGCACGGAAAAGAGCAGAATTGCTCTCCCCCTCCCAGAACTGGATTGCCCCGTGTACACCTTGCTGCTAGATTAGTTTGAGAGTAGAGAAGAAGTGATTGTCTTTGAATTTAAATCCTCTTATGCCAGCTTCTATTTGGGCACAAAGAGGAGGAGAAGAAAGAAAACACAATGTGCATTCATGTGTCTGTATTACCCAATTTAGGAACCTTCAGATCTGTTTAACTTTTGACTAGGAGAGAGAGAGTATCACATTTGAGGTTATTTTGGTTACTTGGTAGAAATCACACACTATACCTATCAAACCCAGCAATTTCATACAGCCATAGTCAAATGCATGAGGTATAATTTGATTCATTCCATTTATTCAGTGAGTCAGGCGCAGACAAGGGGTTGATTTGTTATTTAAAATTTGGGGGCATTATTTTGGTATATTAGTAACATGTTTGCTTAAATGTTGTGTGTTAAACAAATGTTTTCATTTGTTATGATGGGTGCTTACAAAGGCAATGCCCAGCATTTTTCACATGTGGCATTTTCCCACCCTTGACACACACCAGGATGATGTGTGTTACATAAATTATGTAAAATTCCCTTTTGTGGTTGGAGTAGAGGGTGTTCATCATCTTGTTTTTCAGGGCTCAGGCAAGACAATCATGCCTCAAAAACCAAGGCACAGTTGAAAAGGATTTGGTTCCCATCATCACGCTAGGACCAAAGATGGTAGACAGCAGGAAAGAGCAGAGGAAAATGGATTATTCTTGCTTGTTTTGTGGGCCTTAGGGTGTTACCATAACAGCACAGATTCCACCTCCGACTCTGAAGAACATATGGGAAGCCTATACTTAGCTTATCACTTCAAGCCCTGCTTCTCCATGCCTCTGTCTCTCCGCCGGGAATCCTCAGTATGGGACCAGTTCTTACGTAGATGAACAAAAATGTTGAATTGAGTGAGATGTCCTTTGGCCAGCAGCAATACATCCTGAACTTTGGGGTTGCAATCAACTACTATACTGTGATGTGGAGGTTGTTCCTAGAATGGCTGTATCATCAGCCAAGGCATGAAAAACAGTCCACTATGTCTGATTCCCAAGCATGGTTGCCAGAGCACAATGGCATTGGTCAAAGACAGCCCCTAAAGGCTCTAAACAAAGAAAAATCATGAAGCAATCTTTAAAGAATTTCAAAATGGACCAAATGAGAATGTGCCTCTCTTTCTAAAAATTAAGAGACATTTAAAAGTTGCTTTCTTATATGAAATCATCACTCTGCTCCTTTAACTATGGTGGCTAAGGACACGAGATTTTTGCAGACAGAGACACACAGGAGTTATGCACATGCCTGTGACATACACAAGAATAACCAGAGCTTCCCTTTATTGTTCTAGAACTTTTATTAGGCAGCAGCCCTCCAAAACATTATTGTTAAACCATCCTCTGTTCCGTTAGTGTCTAAGTCATTTCTAGGATGGCACAAGTCCAAGTCTAATTCATTAAAACAGAAGAAATCTATAAACACCTGCACGTAATTGATTATTAAGTTGGGGTTTCTTTAACTGGCTGCTTGTTTACTCCTCTGTTCAAAACAACCCACTAAAACAAAGAGCCAACAATAGCAAGTCATTGACATGGTGCCAAGTTATTGAAGACTTTTATTGCACAGAGCAGGTTATTGTCTTTGGGGGTCCCCAAACCTACTTTTCATTTAAGCCAAGCATCCTTTTATTCTTGGTTCAGTGAACTGAGAATTGGGAGGTAGGTGATTGGTGGTGTTTTTTTACATATATGACAATTAAGTGAAGATAGATTGGCATTAAAGGAAAGTTATTTATGTTCCTTTAGATGGTAAATTTAACTCCTACTCATTAACCCCCACTTCCTTCCTTCACGTAATTGTAGATTTGGCTTTGTATGCTTTTTGGTAATTTTTTAAATTTACTTCCAGGAATTGAAACATGCATCACTTTTGTTGGAGATTATTGGTGTTTGGGAAGATAAAAAAAAAGACAAGGGGCAAGGGGCAGATTATTTTTTTGAGGACTACCTGGCAGAAATGGAAAGAAGAGAATCAGAGAGAAGTGCACCTTGAGAACAGTATTCCTTGCAGGTAAGGAGGCAGTAAAGTGCTTCGCAGGGAGCTAATTTCACCCTCATACTTGAGAATCAGATACAGTGCACCCCCAAGAAGATTTTCAATCATCCAATGACTGTGTCTGTGTTAAATGTATGACCCAAGGAGCAGGCCTGGACATCACTTGGTATCACAAAAGTTCCTTGTTATAAGGCATTTTATTCAAATGAACCACAACAAAAACCCAGCATCTTTTTGAACGTAGGGACAAGAGGGAACACCAACACACTTTCCTTCCAAAAGGAGCAGAAAGCAGAAAAAACCATGATGACTAATTCAGGATGCGTAAGATGTCGTTTGATATTCTCTTTATTTTAGTGTCATTTTTTAAAGTTTTAGTTTCACTGAGCATAAAAGCCTGTATTCTGCATTTCCTAAGGTGTGGGAGGCAAATTTTAAGTGGTTGCCAGATGCAGCACTAAATTATACTGACTTACATATTAACAAATTGATTTCTTTTTCTATGCTATGTCAAACCTTCTATTTAGGTAAGGGGAAAACCTTGGCTTTGGTGATAACATACCTAACAGCTCCCTAATGCTTACTAATCTCCTGTTTCAACAAATCAAGGGCAGACCTCAGACAAGAGGTTTTCAGGAGACAGTGATGCTCAGCTGGAGTTTAATCACATTGGTTTGTTTGTTTGTCCCTGTGTTTGCTCTTAGATTACCTTCTATCTATGACAAGTGATCCTGATTTTCTAAAGGATGAAAGGCAGACAGGATCAAATTGTGTGTTGGTCAGGTCTTCCTTCATTTCCTCTCTAGGGGTCCTGGTATGGAGACAGTAAACTGGGAAGAAATAGGGTCCACAACCGGGCGTGATGGCACCTGTAATCCCAGTACTCGGGAGGCTGAGGCAGGAGGATCGTTGCGAGTTCAAGACGAGCCTAGGCTACAAAGTGAGCTTAAGGCCAGCCTAAACTGCATAGCAAAACCCTGTCTCAAAAAGACAGGAAAGAAAAAAAAAAAAGAAGAAGAAAAAAAGAAATAGGGCCCAGGGCATCAGAGTGAGTTATTTATAGTTTCTTTGCCAGGGCTGGTCCCCGTCACATCTCTGTGTCAGGCAATGAACTGGATCTATGTCAGTGCCAAGCTGGAAGAATGGAGAGCAGGACTTGGGACAGAGGGTCAGGGTAGTAGTCCAGGGTAGTAGTCCAAACTGGGAGCCCCTTCCTCAAAGAGAAACTAGTGGCTGAGTCCAGGCCATGTGTCCTGTCCTCCCACACCCTCAGACACAATGTGAAAAGAACCTCTACACCACCCATAAATGACCTATCCAGGATCCTCAAAAAGCAACAGGAGCACCAAACCAAGAATCACAAATTGTTCTCCCATGCAACAAAGGCAAATACATAGTAATACCCAAGGCAGCAAAGCGAGTGGAGGAAAATAACAAGATATTGAAATAAGTAAAACTGACAACAGGTGGAATTAATCATTGCATTCATAAATAAAAGTCATACAGAGCTCTTTGAAATTAAATGGTTGCTTGGTTATAGGAAAACCTCAGTAACTGTCAGAAGGGATAATTGAAGAGCCTTTTATTAAACTGGAAGAAGCAGCTTAAGGATTTTCCCCCTGTGGCCTTATAATTTTTAAAAGTTATTTAAAAAGAAGATTGCACAGCCATTAAACATATGTAGGACAATCATAGAAACTGACCATGTGTTGAGCCACAAGGACATTTTAAAGTTTTCAGTAAGCAGAAATCATACGAATCTTAATCACTGACCACTATGCAGAAATTAAGCAATTAGTAAAATACTGACAGTGAAAAAATAACAAAAAAAAATTTTAAATACATTTTTAAATGATTCTTAGACTCAAAAAGACAGCAATAGCAAGGTATTTTGAAGTGAACAATACAGAAAGCATGATGGTGTTGATGATGATACGTGTGTGTATGTGTATTTGAAAGAATTAGCTTTAACTACAGTCACAAGAAAATGAGAAAGACTGAAAATAATTGAGTGATGTTTTCACCATGAGAAGCTAGAAGTGCAAAAATCAAAATCACCCGAGAAAGGAATTAATAAATATGAAAACATAAACTGAGATCAAAAGTGAAGAGCAGAAAAAATGTAGAGTTGGTTAAGCACAGAGGCGCATGAACAACATTAAAACTGTCAAAAAATAAGACACGACTTTACGGCCCTAAAGAGATAAGTTAAAATACTAAACATGTAAAATCATTCTGAAACAATAATGTCCTCTAAAAAATGTTGATAAAAATGAGAAAAAAAAAGAGAGAAAAATAGAAGCACTATACAAATCAATCTTTGTAAAATAAATTGAAAAGGCATTCGAGGATCTGTACCTGAAAACAGCACCTGTTCCAGGAGCTTCTGTGGCAGACTCTGCAGATTTGCAATTCATGTAAGCAGTGTCAGAGGGGAAAAAGGAAAGGAAGTTGTCTTCAAATCATAGCTAAAATTATGATTGCAGAAGCTTAAAAGGCTACAGGTGAAATATTTGCATATCAATTTCTGCATGTACTGAAAGAGTAAGTCATCATGACCAACTAGAATTTGTCTTGACAATGACAGATTGGTTCAAGAGTAGGAAATCCATTAACACACTTTTTACATTAACAGATCAATATACAAAATTTATTTGACAATCTCAATAAATACCAGAACATTAATTTCTGTAATATCACCCCGTACATGAACAGTAAGAACCTATATCACAAACTGAGACTGATTTAATAACCTCAAACTTAGGAAGTCCTAAGCAAGACTCAAAATCCAGAAGTCATTAAATAAAAGATGCATTCATTGCACTACATTTAAAAATGAGCAGAGCTAAAAATGAGCAGGGCTTAATATATTTTGTAGGTGTACTACACTTACAAAATATATTAAGAACGTGTGCTACACCTCCAAAATATATTAAGAACAGGAGAAACTCTAGGGGGAAGGTCTGTGTGGAGAGGGGTATATGAGAATTCTATATTGTTCATTGAATTCTTCTGTAATCTTAAAACTGCTCTAAGAAATCTAGGGGTTCAGCTCAATGGCAGAGGGCTTATCTAGTTTGCTCAAAGCCCTGGGTTTGATTCTCAACACACACACACACACACACACACACACGCACACACACACACACACACACACATGCACAGACACACATGTATACATACAACTGATATAAGAAATAAAATGTATTCATTTAATATATGTGTAATGTTTGTGTGTGTTAAACATGGGAACAAAAATCAGTAAATGAGAAAAATAACACATTTGATTCAAAAGACTTAATACCTTAACATATACAGAAATCAAACAAATGATTAAAGAACAAGACAAGCTAATTGGAAAATTAATGAGAGATACAGATAAACAGTTCATAGCAAAAGAAATATTAATGACTTCTCAATAGTAGCTATACACAATGAAGGAGAGGCAAATTAAAATGTAGTATCAACTTTAGGCTAACAAATTGGCAAATATAAAGCTTGATGACACAGGTTGTGGGAAAATAGCCCGCTAATGTGTCACATCTAGTTAGTGCTACCTAACTGCTACCTGGAACATGAGTTCTTTTAGGAAATTTGACAATAAAAGCTACAAAAACTGAACATTTACATACTCTGTAGCCAATATAAGTTTATATATAGAAATGCTCATAGATAAATGCAACTGTTTATCTATGATGATATTTGTTCCAGAATGTTTGCAGTAAAGAAAGACTAGAAACTGCCTAAAAGGCCATCTAAAGACTACAAGAACTATAGCACATATCAGGCAACCACATTTTGTTAAAAAGTATATTTGAAAGTAACCAATACGGTAGGACACATTCTTATGTTTAGTTAGTGCAGGAGTGTGAGAAAGCAACAGCAGAATGGTATCTACCATGGTGTTTGCTCAGGGTGTGTGTGTGTGTGTGTGTGTGTGTGTGTGTGTGTGTCTGTGTGTAAGCAACAAACCAAGACAGATACACACTCTGCCATTAGATGCATGCCCTTCCTTGAGATGCATTATCTTAACCACATCATGAATTAGTCCTGGGACAGAAAATGAGGACAGAGTGATGGGGATGTGAGAAGCATTTCTGATGTCTTTATTTTCTTTGGAAAATGTAAATTTTATTTGAGAGACTAAAACCAAGCAAAATAAAGCAGAATAAATCCAATCAAAACAATGTAAGTGACACAGGATTTCAAAACAAGGTTATAGGAAATCAGCAATGGTTACCATCATGCCTCTTGCTGTCTTCAAAATAGCTGCCCATACCTTCAGATGCAGTAAAATCAAGCAGGACAGAACAGAGTAGAACCAATGAAAACAAAACCATGAATGCAACACAGGACTTTTCTTTGGAAGTTTTGGCATGTATACATACTTAAAAAACATTTCAGGGCCAACAAATATATGGAATTAAGCCTATAAGAGAACATGCTTAACTAGATAAACAGATAAAAGTTATCCATCTGAAATCTGCAACAAAAGTCAGGTTTCTTTACATTCTTCACACGTAAAAGGCAGCTCTGTTACAGTCAAAAATAAAATATTCACTCTCCACGCTAGTGTTAAAATTGTACCTAGTCCTGTCCAGTACAATATGATAGGGAGGGGAGCACAAATGTGAGAAATGATACAAAATTCTCATTTATGCAAATGGGTATTTGTATAAAAATTCACAAAAGAATCAAAAAAGAAAATACTAGAACTTTATTTTTATTAGAATATTCATTAGAAAGTTAGCCAAAACAAGCAATACAAGAGCAAATGAAAGATTCGTATACAGAAATCAACAGCTTTCTTATACAATAGCCAATATAATCTAAAAGTACAACTTAAAAATATAACACTCAAAACAACATAAACCTTAAAAATATACAGAAATAAACATTAAAAAGGTCAGGCTCATATAAAGAAAATAGTACATTTTACAGAAATACATAGAATAGGAATACAGTAAATGAGGAGATATACACAGGGTAAAGTCATTTTTCCCATTAATTAATATCTAAGGTTGGCAAAAATCTTACCAAATTAATGATGGCTTTTTAATAACTTGGCAAGGTTATTCTAAAATTCATTTATAGGAAATCAATCCAAAAACAAACAGGAAATTTTGATACAGAATTATGATGATACAGCTCAGTGAATGAAGAAAACATGCATGGCCACTGCATGGGAAAAAGACACTCAACTTGACTAGAAGTTTGAAAAATGCAAAAAAAGAAATAACAAGATAATTTGTGTTGTCTTTAAATATTCTTAAACATCCAAAAGATAATGTCAGGGGGGAAAAATCCCAGAAACTCACAGGTACAGTTTGGAGGAGCTTAATGAGCCCACTCTTTCAAAGGCAATTTGGCCATGAGTTGACCTGCTGACCTGGTCAGTCCAGCTCTAAGTGGTACTTTTAGCGTCCACCTGAGGGACACGCCAACATACACTCAGAGAGGCTGGTTTAACACCTTCAGGTAGCACTGTGCCTGGTTCAAAAGTTATTTACAATTCAAATGCCCACTAATAATAAAACAATTTTTAAAAATACTATGTATCCACATTTGGTAAGATAGTACAGCTATTTAAATACAAAATCAGTCTAATATACTGTAAGAATTCCAAATTCCTGATATAATATCATAAGAAGGTGATAGACCATTATATAGAGTGAGCCATAGTTTGTGTTTAAATTTTTATATATTTATGCATATGTGTTATGCTTGCAAATGCACAGAGTAAAAACAAATGATTAACTTTTGAGGACAGAACAGGGATTAGACGTGTGATATAATCATGGGGACTTTTGCTTTCTTTGTATGTGTTTGAAAACTCAAAGTGAAAATGTGGCCATATACAAATTATGTAGTTCTAAAAATTCCCTTAAATGTGATGATCTTAAAAATTTATGTGTATAGTTTTATGTATATTTACTTTATAAAGACTGAATGTTTTTCAGTCTTATTAAAATAATGGAAGTATTTCAAAGATTAAATGGTAGTGCTGGATCAAAAGATATATATATACTTTTAGAATGTCAGAGGAAATAGTAATATTACAAAACTCAGCAAGAGCCTCCCAAGAGGATTCACAGCCTGAAGAGAAACAGCCTTTTGTCAATAGAAAACCTTACTTTGGCTTCATATAGCTTTGCTCGGAAGTTTTGAAAGAGTCCCACAACTTGCTATAAGATTTTGGAAAACGTCTGAAGTTTGGGACCATCACGGCCTCCTTATAGACATAGGCTATTTGATTACTTGAAAAGCCATTAAGACAAGATGGAATGAAGTCACATGCCCAGAGGTTGAAATTTCTAGAAACATGCTGCCCTTTCTCTGGGGAGATCTTCTTACGCCCCAGGCCCTGGGAAAGAATCATAAGATTAGTGAAAGAAATACACAAGGCCACACAGTGTTGAGATTTTTTACTAAAACCAGCTATATGATGAACAGATGTTTAAGTGCACCCTGTGACCACCATTACAAAAGGTCCCCTTTAATAACCTGTCGGATACCATCAATCAACACAGCATCCTGGTAAACTCTTGTTACTGTCATCACACCTTTCTGTGCTACCAGGAGGACTGGACTTTTAGAGACATGGATGTCAAAACCAGAGGAAGCCTAATGGGAAACAGCCTGTTAACAGACCTCAAGTCCCAGGGACCGGACAGGTTTCCTACACCTCAGTGGCTCTTCAGCACCGCCCCCTTCCAGCTGCCTTCTGAGCTCTTGGGTGAGACCCATGGCTTTCTGAAGCCAGTAGGCTGCATTCTCTCCAGTGGGCTCCCCAGAGGGAAGCAGGGCCTTTGGTCCCTGCCCACAGGGTTGCTTGTTAACTCTTGGCACGTTGCACATGTACCTGAGAATTATGATACATTCAAAATTGTACATTTGACTTCATCGTGCCTAGGTGAAAACTGAGAAAGACACCTAGGATTGAAAGGAAATCGCCATTGAATGATGCAGACTATGCATCGGTGAAGTGAAGCTGTCTGTTCATGAGGGCCCATACCAGTCAGGTTCTCCCCAGAACACCAACAACCCATTGAAGTTAGGGTTGTTTGAGAAGTATTCGAAAAAGGACCCTGCTGGTCATCCATAGCCTTGGGCTCTACAACTATTCATTGAACCAACCTCAGATTAAACTGTCAATGGAAAATATTTTTTAATTGTATCTGTTCTAAATGTGTACAGACTTTTTCTTTTCATTATTCTCAAACAATGTAGTATAACAATTATTTACTTGTATTTATTTACATTGTATGAGATAAAAAAGTCACCTAGAAATGACTTACAGTATACAGCAATGATGACGAATCTTTTAGAGCTTTCAATGATACCAACAGCCAGCTGTGGCACACATGTCTTAGGTTCACTTCCCCTCATGTACAAGATGGTATACACAGGTTATATACAAATTCTATACTGTTTATAGAAGGGACTTGAACATGCGCTGGATTTTAAATCTTGCATCATATCCCTGTGGATACTGGCGGGGGAGGAGGGAACCTGAATTATCTATAAACATGTGGGGAGCACATAGGGAAACCCACAGGGGCAGTGCAGTAGCTCTGATGTAGTTTACACAGATCAGCTGGAGGCCAGAGAGGAGAGGAAAACAGGAGGCAGCTTTGGAGGGGCAAACAGAAGACGCTATACATACACAGTCCACATGCCTTTCTTAAAAGTTTATCAAAATATTCCAACAAAATGAAAAAGAAATGAAAGGAAGAGCAAAGATAACAAAGGAGGCAATTGCAAGGAAAGAAGTAGCCAGTAAAATGTGTAATTAAGTCTAAATACTTTCTAGACATGTGACTATAAAATGTATTGGAACTTTAAGAATTTACAAAGAAAGGAGGAGAGGAAAGAAAAGAAAGGGAGAGGGGGAGAGAGAGAGGGAGAGGAGGAGAAAAAGTAATTTTATTTGCAGGGTTATTTGTCCAAGGCAACCAGGGCCACTGCTCTATGCTCTGGGTCAAAGCCCTAGGGCTGGCCCTCCAGGAGCTGGAAGAACACAGCAGGGCCACGAACACAACGGCCCTGGGAAGGGAAGCTCCGAGGTAAAGCACAGTGAAAGGCTTGTTTAATCCTTGAGGAAAAACTGAGGATATAAATTTTTATACTCAAAGAGTAATGTGATGGCTGTAATGGTTTATATCTGGATGTCTCCCAAGAGCCTCGCGCACTCAGAGATGGGGCTTTTGGAAGATGTTTGGATCACGGGCATTATGGCTCATTTGCTGTCTGGTCAGAAGAGCAGGTCGCTGGAGGAATGACCTGGAAGACTGTATCTCCCTCCTTGCCCCTCCCCTCTCTCTCTGCTGCCTGACGTCCTCCCGCAGCCCCTTCCACCATGCCTTCCTGTCTCCAAGCCAGCCAACCGTGGACTAAAAATGTCACTCAAAATAAACCTCTCCTCTGTTAAGTTGTGGGTGTCAGGTATTATGTCTCAGTGATGAAAAAGCTGTTAATATTCTTTTTCACTTTTATACTTCAGGGTAACCACTAGGTGGATACCAGAATATATCAGCTAGAGCAAACTCAGGAGAGGGAAAAAATATATATTATATATAATATATATGTAATATATATTATTTATCATGACCAATCTTAATCTTATACAATCAATCTTGTGTAATCATCATGTATATATATATATATATATATATATATATATATATATATATTACAAATAAGAAACACATGAAGATAGCAGAAATAAAACAAAAAATATAAATAATATACATGGGATAAATTCTTATATAAAGAAATAATGACTCTTACATTTGTTTAAAAATCATGCAGTGTTCTATTTCTTATAGACAATAAACCCAAACCAAAATGACTAAAAATTGTGAAGACAAAGGAACAGATCAAAATACAAAGAGCAAATGTTAGCACAAGAGAAATCACAGTGGCAATGCTAACAGGGTGGAATTCATGGGTAAAAGCATTGAAACATAGAATGAGGGGGATACTTTCAGCTGGGTGAGTCAGTGCACACCTGTAATCCCAACACTCTGAGAGGCTGAAGCAGAAGGATTGGAAGTTCAAGCCAGTCTGGGAAACTTAGTGTCTTACTGAGAACTTGCCTCAATATTAAAAAGAAAATTAAAGGAGGCTATGTTTACCACCTCTAACAAGTGCTCTTAGACATCACATCCCCCAGTGACAGGAACTCACCACCTCTGGAGAAAAGGTAGCTGCATTTTATATTATGCATGCTCCCCCTCCTTCTGGCCCCTCCTGGGGTGGGGGATCCTGGCACAAAAGAACATTTATGGGAAGGACTTTGAGAAGCATATTAATAGAGGCAAAAGATTGGTGCAGAGTTGAGAGCTGCATACATCTTTGACTAGTTCAAGAGTGGTTTTTGTTGTTGTTCTTTTATCACCTGTTATGAGTTTTGTTTTTAAGTTTTCATTTTATTTTGATGACTTTCTTTCAATTTCGAGGCCTTTCAAAAATCAAGAGCCCTGGTGCTGCTCCCCATTTTCTGAATAATTCTGAGAAAAGATACTTACAGAGGCAAGATGGCATCCAAAGTTCTCTAAGCTGTGGCGATTGTCATGCCCAGAGAAGGGAAAGTTGTTACTCACTACTTGCTGGAGAAGAGCAAGAAAGAGATGAGAAGACACACATTAGAACTCCAGCAATCCAGAGAGAAGACAGTGGGGTCAAGCCACCTCCTATTAAGATGGTTATGCACAGGACATAGCCGTGGGGTGTATCACCTAAGGGCTTTGAAACACAACCTAACTGACAACTGTTATGGTGTAAATCTAAACTGGCTTCCAAAATCTCATATGATTAGAGGGGAATAGATTTATGGGGCTTATAGCTGACTTGCTGCTGGGACGTGAGGTCTAGTCAGAAGAGGTGGGTCACCAGCTCTGTGTGACCTGGGAGGGTTTATGTCCCTTCCTAGCTCCTTCCTTCACTCTGTCTGCTCCCAGTCCACTCGGTACGAGCAGCTTTCCTGCATATGTCCACCTGCTGCGCCACCCTGCCTTGCAGCCATCTGTATACATACTGAAACTTCTATGAACTATGAGTTTAGTGGAAATAAACCTTTCCTCTTTAAATTTTGGGTGTTGGTTATTTTGTCCCAGAAACAAAGGCAGTAACTAAGATACCAACTTGCTGAAAATCGAAAAGATTCTCTTTCAGAACACCTTCTCTGTAGGATAGGGTGGAAAAGGGTACAGGCTCTTGGAAGCCAAAAAGGACTCCTGAGGCCATGGGACCATCTTCTTTGAGTAGTAAAGATCAAAGAGACCAGAGCCCTGTCCTCACAGGGTGCGCACCTGCTCCTCTGTCAAGCCACTGCAGTACCCCTGAAGTTCACCATGAACTGGGTCGGGAGGCAGAATGTAACTAGCAGTGACCTGAGAGTGTGACCCACAGTTCTTGTAAAGGAGCCTCCCTGATGATTGTCTGGAACCAGACAGGGCTTCTATAGAATGCCTGAGCTTGTCGCAGGGAACTGCAAATCAGTACATGCCATCAGGGCTGCTAAATGAGACATCCCTTAAAAGGAATAACTGATTCTAGAACTGACACCACAGTCCTAACCCCTTAGGGTCCCCGTGGGGTTTGCAGCTGGGGCCAGGGCCCTGGACTCACCTTCTCCCGGACTTTGTATATTGGTGGTAGCTTCCCCTCTGCTTGCTGAATCAACTTCGGACAATAAGGCTCTTTTAACACAGAACTCATGAGGGATTCTGGTGTCTTTTGTGTAAGTCCAATATGAGGGAACTGGAAAAACAGCACAGGTCTTGATTAAAACCAGAAAGTTTGAATCTATAAGCCAAGTATCAGGGCTTCCTCTGTAAAGGGATTAAAATACAATTTTTGTGCTTCTGGCATGCAATGGAAATGGTGTAATTTTTGCAGTTTTCAAGTATTCTTTCCAAGACAAAAACACTGTAATGGCCCAGAGCCATCACTGTAGCTGTTTTAAGTTGCATGGGCCACCCCTGCTGCGCAACAGCCTGGAAATGTGTCCACAACCCAAGGGGCCGTATGCATAGTGGAGAAGACAGAAACGTGCTAGCTGAGGTCTGCCTCTGCTCAGGGAACTGCATCCGTTTCATAGGGCTGGGCCAATCTCTAGCAATGTTAGTATGAGACAGGCCCCAGGATTTGGAAAAAGTGGGGTTGAGGGTCCCTTTACTGTGCACTGGGAAGGTAGGGTGGTAAGTTGGAGAGGTCTGAGAGGAGAGAAAGAAAGAGTAGGAAAAAATGAAGCAGGAACAGTGGGGCAAAGAAGCTTTGGGGTGTTCTTGGGATCTCCCTATAAAAGGAAAGGAGGAAAATGGGTGCTAGAGGGAAGTGGTCCCCATAAGGCACTCCACTGACCCTTCGAGGAGTTCAGGACAGAGGGTGAGCCTCCCAGGGTTGTTCTGAGTTGGTGTGAGGGTGCCTAGCCTTGTGTACCAGACCAGTGTGTGGATGGACTCTTGGGCTGCCCTCAGAACAGAACGTAACTCTGGGGAGACAGCTCTCGCAGTCACGAGAGTTCCCCGCTGCAGGGGCAGTGAGGCCTTCCTTCCTCAAGGTAGTTATTCCTGGCACTTTATGGCCACAGTAGCTCACCCCAATCTTATTTGAATTGAACCTCTAAAATGCCAGTCTAGTGCAGAAAAGTGAGTTTTGGAGTAGAATGTCTAGAAGAAAACAAGTGGAAACTAAAGCCAATAACAGCGACTGACTTTTGGTAAAGATTTTCACAAAGAAAGAAGGAGTCACCATATAGTGGTTGGGACCCAGGCTGTAGATTCAGAGGTCCTGAGTCCAAGCTCAGCTCTCTCCTGCTAACTGAGCTTTATGCAAGAGACTCAAACTTTCCAAGCCTCAGTGTTTTACCCATAAAATGGGAATGATTGCTTCTACATGACAGGATGGACATTTTTATTAAAAGAAAAAATACTCAACAATTACTGGCAGGTTCTCTTTGCTTTGCTGAGTCCTCTCTTCCTTATCTCCAAGACTGCTACATTACCCTAGCCTTTTCTTCCTTCTCTTTTAGGTTGTAATGACATTGGTCAACTCTATGATTTTCTCCATTCTTCAAGTCGCAATGGAAATGCACATTCAAATGACTTTTCCTGAATGTCTGTGCAACAATGTATTCACTAGGTATAAAAGGCTGGGAGATTATGTTATAAATATTATATATATAGGGGTCTTGCTGCAGTCGTGAGAAGCAATGAGCTAGAAGACACACAACCATGGGTAGATCTTATAAATGCATCTCAGAGTAAAGAAAGAAATAAAATGTGATATATGACCCAGTACCATTTATGTGAATAAATATCCCATTGACACAAAACAATGCATAATTTAGAAGGACACATTTAAATCAAAGAACTCCTATTAAATACATTTGAATGACTGCCTGGGGTGAAGAGGAGAGAGATGGGAATTAAGGACAAAGAAACCACTACAAAAACTCGTGTGCCTTCATGTGCACAGACTCTCCGGCGAACATGAGAAACTGGCCACAGGGCACTCCAATGCGGGGCCCAGAGAAGGAAGAACTTTCTTTCCATGACAACTTTGTTCCATTTAAGGGCTTCTTAAATGTTTTTTCCACAACAGAAATAAACATATTTGTCTCTGATGAGAGTTGTAATACATATTCCTGGTTCAAAAAAAAAAAAAAAAACTCAAATAGTAAAGAGAAACCTAAGAAAGGAAGTAAAATGGCCCTAAAATTCTACCATTCTTTCCCCTTAACTTGGAGACCATCACTTCATACCTCCCTATACAAATGTCCATTCATACATATGGGCAATTGTGGGTGCATGATATCATTGATAATATGGTATATCATCATCATTCTACCAGTACATTATATTGTCACTGTTAGTTCTAAAAATTATGAGTACCTTTGTATTTATCAGCAATTGTTGGTTGTCTTTTCTGTGTCCTTGTCACCCTTACCTATGCACCTTAGATAACAATACTAAGAACTGAGTCCTCATCTGATCCTATAAAAACTCATGTATATGCAAGGGGTCCTGTGTTGCTTTGCAAAAATTGGATTGTATTATCTGTGCACCTTGCTTTCCTCACTTAACAAATTTTCAGTCTCTATCTATCTATCTATCTATCTATATTTATAATACATTTCTAATTCATTATGTATGGCATTTTAAATGCTTTACACAATTACTTTTAGAGGTAAATATAAGTAATACAAAGCAGCTCTAAGCTATCATCTTCTCTTCTCTTTCCTTCAGTTCAACAGAATCACACCCTTCTGGAAAGCTGTGGAAAGTCGAACCAGTGAGGGAGGCTGTTCTGACATAAGGAATGATTGCTCTCACCAGTTAAATGACAACCTGAATTCATCGGCATTCTGCAAGTCTATGTATGGATTTAACCACTATAAAAAAAGTGGCCCTAGCGTTTTAATTTCACTCTTTTAAAATATATATTTAATGATTATAACATTATAGCTGTGAAATAAACCCTTCTGTTAGATATTGTAACCATGAAATATAGCTTTTTAACTAGTTGGCAGAAGAATTTTTGCTGCATTCAATCACTCGATGACTGAAATATTAAACAGCAGAGTGAAAGTATGTGGGAAAAGCCTTTCCTCTCTGGCAGCAGCCAGATTACAACCAGCAAGGTCAACTGCAAAATGACTGTGACCTCTAGTGTGACAATTACTGTCCTCCCAATTGGGCTGCTACTGACTCAAAGCCAGCTATTTCTTTAATTTTCCCAACTCATCTACAAGTGACTTTGGGAAACTTCGTATCAGCACTATGTTTTTTATGCTCCTAGATGCTGACAGCAGAAAGGATTCCTGCCAAAGCCTCAAGTTAAACTTTGGGGAACAGTCCCCTTCCGTCTAAAACCAGGGAACAAGAGGACATTCCTGGTTCTCAACTGGAAATTAAATGAAATTTCTGCATCTGAAATATGGATCTCTCTCTCTCTCTCTCTCCCTCCCTCCACCCCATTGCTGCTGTTTGTTTTCGTGCTGACAGTCACACCCAGGACCTTGAGCATGCTAGGCAAGTACTTTATCATATCCTCAGCCCTTTCTTTTTTTTTTTTATTGGTACCAGGGATCGAACTCACGACTGCCTGCTTGCAAGTCAGGCGCTTATACCGCTGAGCTAAACCCCCAGCCCCTTCTTTCTCTCTTATAACAGAACTTGACTTTCTTTGAAATGGCAATGCAGTCGGTTAAAAATTACATCCTTGGACTCCCTTGCAGCTAAGTGCCTGGTAGCCAAATGAGTTGGAAAAACAGGTCTACAGGGCAAGGCAGCTAGGAGAGCTATCGTTCTTCTGATAAAGAAGGGAGGCAGACAGCAGACAGATGTCCCTCTCTTTTTGTTCTTTAAACTTCCCATTATTTTCCACCTGGCTTGTGACTTACTGCCTAGAGACAAAATAGCCCTGTACTAGGGATGACAGAACAGAAGGCCAAAAAGAACCTTGGTGTTAGAAGACTTCCTGGAACAGTTTTCCCAGCCCTTGGACGTTACTGTTCTTTAAAAAATATAGTACTCTATCTGGTTAAGATGCTGCAGAATGCTTTTTATAATATTTAATCACAACACAATTCTAACTGATATGCAGATGATAGAAAAAGGAGAAGCTGCTGAGTGTCAAGAGACAGTTTTTCTCTTCATGGGCAATCAGTGTCAGATACTAGACTTTATGTGTCATTTTACTTTGGCTGCTGGGGGCCTCAGAGTCATTTTTTTACCCATTTTCAGCCTTCTATTTTAACATATATTAAACCTGGTTATGACTTATTATTCTGCTCATACTTTTACTATGTTATTGTGTATATTTTCCATATATTCCAGTCTTGGTGAAATGAGGCAGAGTGCACAGTTTTTGTTGTGCACATATATAGAAGGTGTGTGTGTGTGTGTGTATGTGTTTTATGTTAGCAAGTGTTGAGTCATTACTATGTTCCAATATATTGTATTAGGCACTTTTTTGTGGTGCTGAGAATTAAACTCATGACCTTGCATTTGTCAGGCAAGCGCTCTACCACTGAGCCACATCCACAGCCCTAAACTCTAAACTGAGCACTTTGAATGAGTTATTTCATGTATCATGCATCCCCACAGTAGCCTTCTAATCTCTCTTTCTCTCTTGTTCCCCACTCCCTATTGAATTCAGCCTTCATACCGAGCTACATACCAGACCTTTTAATTTTTATTTTAAGATGTGGTCTTGCTATGTCATCAAGTTGCCAAAATTGGGCTTGAATTTGCAATCCTCCGCTATGGCTTCACAGAGTGCAGGCGTTACAGATATATGCTACCATACTTGGTTGTCGTTTTACAAGCAAAGATTGGAGATTAGACTAAACTTCTTAGTTTTAGCCCAAGATTATCTCTAACTGGCTACAATCATTTTTTTAAAGCCATCAGACCCAGATTCATCAGTCTTCCCATTATTCAGTTTTCTGCAAATATACTGCTGCCCTGAAAGAAGTTAATATTGAGTTTTTCTCAGATTTTGCCTTTCATGCATGGCAGGAAGAAGCAGGCAACAGGCTGCTGTTGGGATCTCCCTTGATAGTTCTTTTCTGTATGAACTGTAGAAATTAGGAGAAGATAGCTGTCAGTGCATGGAACATACATATGGAAGAAGACAAGAGAAGTGCATTGGCCTCTAAGGTTGAAAACTCACATTCATTTCTTAAAGAATCAGTAGAGACTATTCTGGACTGTGTAAGACATACTACTCAAGAGAGGGTCTTGCTAGGAGGAAGGATCACTTGAGCCCAGGAGTTTGGAGCCAGCCCGGGCAGCATTGTGTGATCCATCTCCTAATTTAAAGGACGGTGGAGTCAGAGGAAGGAGGGAAGCCAGAGAGGAAAGTTTCCAGTGACCGAGATGGGTGAATGATGCTTTCCTGGACTCTGCCCTTTTAGTAGTCTGGTGAGGCCAGGTTATCAGCCAAGGAATTTGTTTAGAGTTTCTACTATAATATTAATTCCTGCAACAAATATTTATTGAGTGTGTCTAAGTGCCAGATCCTCTTCTAGGCCGCGGGGAAACATCAGTGAATAAAAAAGACAAAGACTCCAGCCCTTGTGGGGCTTATATTCCAGGAAAGGGAGAGAAATAATGTACCCAACAGAGTAAAATGTACAGTGTGTTAAAAGACAGATGTTACAGACACAAGAAACAGTAGAGCAGATAATAGACACGGTCTAATGGACGTCTACAAATGTCCAGTGTGCTGAACATTTTAATGCATTATTCCATCCAATTTTTCCAAAAATGCTGAGATTTGCACTTCACAGATGAAAGAACTGAGGTCAAGGGAAGAAAGGTTATGCTTCCATAAGCAGAAGGGGATCTGAACTCAATTCTGTGCCTTTGATCACAACCACGCAGCAAGAGGAAGCCTCCAGAAGCACATCTCTCTTACCCAACTTCCATCCTTGTCTATAGAGGGTTTGAAGCGTCTCCCCTTAGCCATTCTCTCCAGGAAACTGAAGACAGCTGAGGTTGGTTCCCTCACTTCTTCAGGGCCTCGAAAGCTCTACACATCCTCTCCTCCTCCTGGTCCCTGGTCTATGTTTCTTAGTCTCCATGACGTTACCACAGACAGAAGTCTGCATCACAGTGGACAGCAGAATCTTCTAAGGCCCCTGAGAATTCCTGCCACTGGCTACTTCCAGTTAAAGCTCCCCAAATAAAGAGGCAGATAGCCACTAGGTCATGAAAGAGGAGGCCCCAGAAATGAGTCAGATAGGCAAGAACAAGATAATTGTGAGGTACTGACAAATATTTTGCACCCTCTAAGTCCTGAAACCAATAATATTTGAGTTAATGTGTCCATGGTAGCCTTCTGTCCTAACTTCTTAGTTTTCAGAAAACTGAGTCCTGGGCTGGGTGACCCTGTCTACATCATGGGTCCTTTCATAACTGGCTGTGTGTTCTAGCTCACGTTCAGCCTTGGGACACTCTGACAGTCACTCTGCCTGCCTCACAGAGCATGGAGACCACAAAGAAGGAACATCCATAAATAATTCTTATAAGCCAGATGTTCAACTAAATGAAACACTTCCCTGTGTTTTTATGTATTTTCTATGAAAACCTTCGACATTGGCAAATGAGGGAACAAAGTCACATAGCCAATAGATGGAACACTAGAAGACCAAACCAAGGTCATCGGACAGTTTCAGAGCTCATGAGCCTTTCCAAGAGCCACCTGGCCACCCTGAGGCTGTACAGGCTGTTCCTGAAACATGGCCAGTCTTCCTGGGCCCGGACACACAGGTCCTGCCTCACTTCTGCTCAGTGACATGATTTCTGCTTTTCCTTTTCCTTTGCTAAACATTATCTGGAGAATTCTCATAACTGTCTCATGTGAAAGATAAGAATGAATATCCACAAAAGATTGTCCAGCTCTCTGCTTTGCTAAGAAATTCTTTCCTCAACTCCTGACCCCCAAAATTATTTCCCAAGGTCTAGCATGAGTTGCCATAGTAGCAATATGGGACATTATCCTCTGTCAGTGCTGACATATGGCAAGATGGGTTACTGGGTGAAGCCAGAGGTGCAGCAGAACTATTATAGCTTTGATGCCAAAGCCATGGCTAAAGAGAGAGGAGGAAGATATGGACAGCAAGAGTTGAAGGTTCTAGGAGCCACTATACCTGCTCCAAACACGTGATGGGAGTAATGTACCCTTCTGGGATTCTGCCACCTGCTGATAAACCCAGTATTCCTGCTCCCGTAGGTCTTTGGCTTTACCAGATGTCACTGCCTCTCTGTAGAGAGGTAGTGCAAGTGTATACGCCAGTGTGGCACAAGAGACCTACTGTTCTTTAGCCTGGCCAGCTCTTGTTCATTTGGATTAGGAAACAAAAATAACCCAAGCTCAAACTTGACAGACTTTATTTGCTCCCTGTCCAAAGCTCAGTGTGGAGGCTCTGCCATACAGGGAAGGTCCACAGAGATGAGGCACACTCCTGCCTGTCACCACCCAAAGGGCAGCTGTCATCTCCTTGTGCCAGATGTGGCATCTGCATTTCAGGCAGAACAGGGGATGAAAAGAAAATGAGGCAAAGATTGGATCCCAGTGTATTGTGTTGGACCAATGGCAGCCTCCTGGTTCATGACACACACTTCTCATAAGCTCAGCTGCTTCCTTCTAAGAGAAGTTCTCGCAGCTGCCACACAATCCCTCCTCTCCTGGCCAGAACTTAAGCTACATGACCACATTTTGCCATGAAAGAGGCTGTGAAATACTTTGTTCTGTTAGGGTCATTGTCTTGCTAGACGTTCTGTTACACTAGAGGAGACAGAGAACCAATAACAAAGGATTACCTAGAGACTCTGCCAGCCTGATGGTAGCAGACACCCTGATGCCATCTGAGCTGGAATTTGAATTGCCCTAAATTCTAATAAGAATGACCCCAACTTCTTTCCTCATGGCAAGGTTAGTCCAGCAGAAGAGAACGAAGTATGCTATTTCTCAAGATTTTGATGATATGGGACCTCCAAAAACACTTTGTAAATTCTAAAACACTTTTGCAAAAATAAGGACGCATATGAAAAGTACTTCAATGTTCACTAAGTTCTTTTGCATTCATCATTTTAAAGAAATTTCACATTGACCCTAGGAGATATGCTGGTTATGTAACTTTTGTGTTTACTAGTTCCCTCCTCTCCATTCTTCATCCATTCCCACCAGTCCTGCATCCTGGATCAGCAAAGACTGTACCACCTATTTTCTTTTTAAAAATTCATATTATTTATTTACTTATTTTTACACCACCTATTTTCTTCTTTTTTAACTCTGATTAGTGTTGTGTTGATGGAAGGCCCAGAGCCAATGGATCAAGGTAGAAAGATTTATGAGTGTGACAACTACAACATGTTGGGGTCTGAAGTAGATACTTCAGCCTGCTCCCCACCCAAGAGGGGTAGGGGACAGAGAATAGAATGGGGCAATTAGCTGGCTTTAAACCTAGCATAGAAATTAAGCTGGGGAGTAGGCTGGCTGGGGGGTGGGGCTATGTAAAGCTAACAGTTGGATTTATCCAATGGGAACTGGAAACCGAGGCCAGGTTCAGTGTCAGATCAAACGATGTTCCATTAAAGTTCTTTGACCCTGTTAAATTACCGAGCGATGATTTTACAAGAAGATTCTTTTCAGTTCCCTTTCCTTAATCTGCATAAAGCAGGACCTTTTTAAACGCCTACAGTTTAGCCACAGCTCCCTCTAAGGCACACTTTTGGAGGTCCCACTGATTAGCATCCTGTGCTACTCCAGGCCCTTGCCACCAAAGCAAAGCAGGCGACATCTCAAGAGTGAAGGTGAACAGTGTGGAACTCTGCCTCTCTTGCACCCTAAGGTTAAAAGTGAAGTAAGTGGGAGGAAGCCAGAGATAGACCTAAAGTGTACAAGCCTCAGAATGGTGTAATTTCTAACATTTTTCTTGTAGATTGGCTTTGTCTCCACCAATGGAGCAGAAAATCTTTAGAACTGAAAACTCATTTTTAAATATATTGTGCCTCTCCTCTGCATTTGGTCTTATGTTGTTAAACAAGGTACACAGACACTGATTAAGAGGTAGTCCAATTTTTCCTCTTTTGAGTGATTTTTAAAACTAACAGATTTATCCTAGAAAATGAAAACAGAATAAAGAAAACTTGGCCAGGAAAAATGAAATATAATTTTTTTGGCTAGGATTTCTTGGTCATAGATTAGGGTAGGGCTGTTCATTTGTTGATGTTATTATTTTTGGAGGTTTAAATTACTCGGCTGCACTTTGTGAACCCACCATTCTGAAAACAAGTCCTGTAGTGCTTAGCATATGAGAAAGGTGGATGGACAAGCTCAACCTTCCCTTGTGCCTTTGGACATGCTGAGCCCTGCTCAGGATGTAATAGTTCAAAACAGATTCCCAGTGGTATTTATAAGGGCAATGGAAATACACTGTTAGGGTTTTCTGGTGCAATAGAATGCAAAAAGAAAGACGAAGAATGCCTTTATTGAGGACATGGAGTGGAGCACACAACTCGTTGGGTTGGGCTTTCTCCTCTCCTGGATACAGAGGGGCTGAGGGTTATGTGACCTCTGACAAGAAGCAGTGTTTGGGGCGGGCATTGATGACACAGAAGGAACTGACTGGAATTCTCTTTGCATGCGGGAAAAGAGGAAGTTGCAATCAAGGCTGAAGGGGAAGGAGGCGGAAGTGGTCACCAGGGTAACTCATTTTTGCTTTGGCCTTCTGCCATGTTAGACCACCACCATAATGTCCAGTAATTTAGACTTGGGCAGAAACCTTTCATATACAACACAGCTTAATTGTTTCTTCAACAAATATTCCTGCATACCTGCCATGGGTCAGCACTCTTTTTAGATAGCACTAAAAAATCACCAAAAATCAGTTCTTAATAAATAGTAACTCATTGTATTAGTAATATATATAATGACCTGTGCTCCAAAATTACTCAGTAGCCAAAAATCATTTTCATTTATTTATCTACATTTATAGCAAAGTGTTTTATTCAGTGTATTTGTTGACATGATAGTTTTTGTGTACTTTATATTTTAGATCTTTTACATCCAAATTCAAAGTGTGAAGGCTTTTATGATAGGTAGATATACCCATCTTTCATGCCTTTCCAATGCAATGTGTACTTTCTTGTTTTAATTAATAATTTGCTGTCTTTTGTAGGAGAAAAAGTAGTAGAATTCTCATTGCTAGATGCAGGAATGTTTTCACATATGTATGCATATGCCTCCCCCTTTAGTACACCCACAAATGCTCAGTTCAGCATACATGGGCCAGAGATAGCTTCTTGTCCTACTAAATAAAATTTTCAGTTCATATCCACAATTCCTGGACAGTTACACACACACACACACTTAGAGAAAGCTAATCTATTTACATATAAAATGTTGACCATCTGAGAAATTTTCAAATATCTGAACTAGAAAGCATGTTTTTGTTTCACTCTGCAAAGGTGACTCCGATTCTTTCTGCAAATAGAAAGCTAGTCAAGGCAATTCAATTGCACTTACTTTTATTATGATACATGATTCATTTGGTACTAATGAAATCGTAATGGAGGCACCATAGATTTGTAAACTATCCTGAAAAGTACGCAGGATGAGGAACGTGAGGTGCATTTTATGTATCACTGGAAGTTGCAAACTATCTGGAAAATTAACTGCGTCTCTCCTCATACTCAATAAAACAATTCCTGTATCTTGACAAGTGAGACTAACTGGAAGACAAGAAGGATGAGTTGACCAACTAGAAATTTCATTAAATTGAAAGACAGAAGCACACTGTGACATACATAGAAACTTTTGACTTGTTCTACCTATGTGACGTTTTGAATATAAATTCCATATGACATTGTCATTGTACTGACTGAATTTTGGAAAACCTGGTTGAAACAAACATGATTTTTCTATAAACATTTCAAATGTTTTTTAGAAAAGCTTTAATTGATAACTGGAAGAATTGGTCACTCCAAGTAGTAGTGCTGGGCTGGGGATGTGGCTCAATGGTAGAGCTCTTGCCTAGTATTTTCAAGGCTCTGGGTTAAAGGCCCAGCACCAGAGAGAGAGAAAGAGAGAGTGAGAGAGCGAGCGCTGGCACTTAGCCAACTGTACTAGATTCATACAGTGATGAATACGTCCAGTGCGTACTGTCACTGTCTTCATGGAGAAGGCTGTCTATTGGGGAGAATCTGGTACACAGTAATTGGTTATAACTGTGAGAGGTACAGGAGCTTATGACAAGGTAATGCAAATGAAACTGAAAAGTGATGAGAAGATGAAGAATGATTTAGAGTGCAGTGAAGAGGGAGAGAACATTGCAGGCAGCTGGAGACCTGATGCTGGAGGAGCATAGGTCGGTCACTCAAGAAATCAGGAGGAGGCCAGGGTGGGTTTGAGGCCATGGAGAAGGGAATGGGTTCGAGCAGAGGCTGGAGGGAGAACAACAAGGTAGCTCATCCATGTAGTCCCAGAGCTTTGGACAGGCACCTTGTCCTCTGTGACCTTGACCAGCTGACTATTGTCAACAGGAGGCAAAAGTGCAGGAAATAAGTAACAATACAACAACAAAATAGTTGATCTTTGGCCTTTGGAAGAAAAAGCATCTTTTCTTTTTCAGGGTGAGAAATAAAGCTCACTCTGAAACTCAGCAGACGTGTTGTGTTTAGCTTTTTTTTAAATTCTGAAGAAAAGACAGGTGGAAATATCTCATTCTCTCTGTTTCTCTGCTTAAAGGACTTTTAAGCCTGTTTCTCCTTCTGGGTTCCAGTGCTTCCATGAAGACGTTATGCTACTGTTTCACCCCCTGGAAAGACAGCTGCTTTTGTCCTTGCAGTTTGAATGGGACAGTCCTCCAAAAACCCAGAATAAAAGACAGCAGTAATTACATGTGTGGTTCAAAACGAAGAGCTCCAAAATGGAAAACAGCAGCCTCCAGAATCGTAAAGCAAACAGCAAAATAAATATCTACTTTTTAGCTAAAGAGAAAATAATAGCGCGTGTCTCCGGATCTGCCAGAGGAGTTGAGAGAGAGAGACAAGAGAGACAGACAGACGCACAGAGACACAGACAGAAAAGAGAGGCAGGGCTGCTAACAAAGAAATATTTTTTAAAACCTCCTCCATTCTCTTATTTGGTACTATAAAACATAATGGAGATTTCATCAAGTTGGCAGGAAATTGCAAGCTAATAAAAGAACCTTGTTACAAAGATAATAAGAAGAGAAAGTCATAAAAAACAGACTTGGGCTGAATTCTGGCTTTAGGCCTCCCTCTCTCCAGCTCTACAGGGATCCAGGGTTCATCAACTCAGTTAATCGTGTAGATGACCACCAATTTGTCCTCTCATGCTTTTGTTCTTTCTTCACATGCCAGGACATTTTTACCCAGAGGGTGTGCCTGGAAAGGCAAACAGGAAACATAAATGGCCTTAAGTCTTACCATGTTGCCGTCTACACACAAGTCATTTGCTTATTTAACTAAGTAAACAATCACCTGGTGGAGAACCAGAGAGGGGCTTCTATCAAGACAACCTAGATACATTCCATGCTGATTTGTTCCTGGTGGCTGGCTTTCAGCTCTCCACACTGCTCACCCCCTGCCTCCACCACATCTTGTCACCAGAATCTTGACTGCCTGTTTTTTCTTCCTTCCCTCTGATGTTTGATTTGGCTGGGAAGGACGGAACACTGCTCAAAGTATGTAGCTTGGCTCAAGCTGCATCGGTATTAGTTGAAAATGTATCAAGAATGCAGAATCTCAAAACTTTCTCTACATCTCCTAAATTGAAATCTGCATTTTAACAAGATTCCAGGCAATTCTCATGCACGTTAAAATTTGAGAAATGCTCTCTTACCGAGTAAGTAAAAAAGCTCACCTTTGCCCTATATGAATTCCATGTTTCCTCAGTTCCAAGCAAAGGACAGTAGATTGAGAGAGTTGGCGCCTTTGGTCAACCTTGTACCTGCAGATACCCACTGAAGCCTGGACCTTCCTGCTGCCCTGAACTGGACAGTAACCACTAGACTTTTAAAGATTTGTAATCCAAAGTCAGAGGCTAAAAGAGTGGGTTGGCATCATTTTTACCTAGGTTTTACATCAGGAACCCAAAGCAGAGAGCCTAATGTGGACATAAGGGAGTGGATACCAAGATCCCCTGGCGAGTCCTGAGACACACGCTATTTCTCTGCCTAGTTACATAAACATGCTGCAGAGTGGTTGTCTTAATGTTTAATTTAGGTTGCTGCCCCATTGATTCCACAGTGACTCAGGCAAATGAGAGTAAACCAAATTCACGGTTTTGCCATGCCACGGTCCAGTCAATCTGATTGTACAAAAATGACCACATAAGGGTTGCGCGCCTAATTAAGCACTTAGTCAATATCCCTCTCCCTCTGGACTGAGTCATTTGCTTTATCCACTGCAGGAACAAGATCAAGCTGGGCAGTGAATGTAGGTAATTCATGCAGGAAGAACTCATTTAAGGTGAGGGTAGACTGGTTGGAATTAGCTATTTTAGACAGCAGAGAGAAAGGATGATCCCTACTCTGATGATTTCAGTATTTCTTTACAAACAGTGAGAAATCAAAACACTGAGCACACATATGGGAGAATCCTGTAGGGGTAGCAATCCAATGAAGAGGTGTTTGGCTGGACATGAGAAGTTCAGCTATTTGGGAACAGGCTGTGTCATTGGTATGCGTGAATCTTACTGCTGGTGTGATTTTTTAAAAGTAATTTGATGCATCTAATTGTTCTGTGGTAAGATAAGATCACTCCATTTTATCTGAAGTCACAAGACAGCTTATTGACTGCACTGTCTTACTGGTGCAGCACATAATAGCGTTGTTAGGGGGAAATGTCAGCGAAGGCAGTGGAGTGTGGAAAAACATGAAATCAAATTTCTCACATGACAATAGCTTGAATATCTGCTGGGCTTTTGCTCCCACCAAATATGGTCGAGCATTCTTTGCAGGCTGATTTGATCAGCTATGGTACAGCATTTGTCCAGCCAACCTCACCCGCAACTACACATTTTAACGACTCCCTACTCTTCTTCCTCCCAGGAAGGGGTCTGGACGTTCTTCCCCACATTTTACCAGTTCTTTTTCCCCAGAGAAATCATTTGCATAACATCCTTAGCGTCTAAGACTTCATTTTGTAGCCTTTCATCAACCATCTGCTAGGGTAGAAGCATCCATAAGACATCTTCCTTTACTGGCATAATTAAAAGAGATTCTCTCCTTTCGAATGTTGTGTTACATTTACATTCAAAGTTATTTTGCTCTCTCTTTGCCCTTGCCCTCAAGGAATTGTGGGAATTCAAGTTAATAGGCTTTTAATGGTTCTGTGATAACTGTGATTATAAACTGTGAATCAGATCAGGGGGAGCATCCAAGTTCAGGGGAATTTCATGCAAAGATACCACCATGGCTTTTGATGCTTGGTAGAGATTGGTTTTCAGTGTTCAGATACCAACATCCTTTAAAAAAAAAATCAAAGGCACCTCATTTGCTCTGCAATTGCTTTGATAACAATTTTAAAGCATTTAACTATACATTCTCCTTTTGATATGTTAGCAGTATTTAGAAACACATCCTGTTGCTAAAAATTAAATTTCAAAGTCTACAATTGTATTTCCTGCTTCCTTTTAAAGGGGAAGATGCTGGTTTATTTAAAACACATGCAACATGTTGGGGACACACACACACACACACACACACACACACACACATCCCGCCTTCAACCTTTCACTGCCAAATATTTAGAAGTAAATTTTTACTGTGTTCTCTGAACATATAATTACTGCTTTGAGGCTAGTTAATGAAAATATATTTTTCTTTGAAACATGTTGGCTCTACTAAATGAGTCTGTCCTTGTGAGTCCATAGATGAATCGATTGTGTGCCTCCTTGAAAAAAAGAAGCATTCTGATCATTGTTGCCAGATGTCTCAAAAAAGCCTGCCAAGCTGGGGCTAGAAACACAGACTTAAAATAGTAGGCACGTAATTGAACCACCAACCAATTAAAGTCTGTGGAGCAAATTAACTCTTGCTCACATTGGCCGAAGGAGCTGGAACTTTTGTATAGCTAACCTAGGAACATTCCTTTAAGCTTCTCCTTCTTCAGTCAGTTATTGCTGGCATCTGAAATGACCATAAAAAGGGTCATCTCTCTTTTTAAAAAAAACTGCCTGCCTCAAACATCTCCACTGACTTTCAAGGAGCACCCCTATGGCCATCCCTGGAGACCAGGCCATTGTCAAGTCAAAATAACTCCTGCGGTTGGAATAGTTCCAAGTGGCAAAGCCTTTAAAGAGAATAACTTGCTCTCAGGTAGGCGAGTCCTTTCATGCTGGCCCTCTTGAGTCTCAAGAGAAGGAACGCTAAGGGATGGAACACACAATACCATCTTCTTCTCTGTCTCAAGGCAGACATTCCTTCACCTTGATTTGATGTTAAGACACTTTTGAACAAAAACCAGAAGGCAAGTGAGAACCCTGAAGGTGAGTTCATCTGTAAGGAGCAAAGAGCATCATAGCAGGAAGTCCCGCCTAGTGAGGTTGGCTCTCAGCAGCACCTGTCCATAGGCAGCCAGGACCACTTGATTCATTGCTTGATGGTACAGCCAGGATCAACATGAGAACCAGGAATTAAGAAATTACTATTGACAACAAGGAGTAAAATGTAGTAACAGTTCCCCAAAAGCCTTAAAAAAATCCTTATTTTATGATCTGGAAATTCTACCTCTGAAAATTTACCCCAAGAAAATACTCATGTATTTGCATAAAGATTTATCCCTACACACACTCATCACAGTATTTGTTAAGGGAGAAATTTAAACATAACATAAATGCAATTGAACCCAATTCAGGAATGAAAAATATGGAAGAATAGCACAGAAAAAATGTATAGATGTTTAATAAAAAGAAAGGTGAATACATATAATGATCCTATCTTATAAAAATATATACATAGGCTAGAAGTATAAGATTACACAAATATTTTAGAAGCTTCTGTTTCCTTCACTGGACTTTTCTAAATTTCCATAATGAGTGTATATTGCTGTTGTTGTCAGAAACAAAATTTAAATTTTTTCTTAAAAAAGAAAGCATGACAAGCCAAGTGTGTGGTCATACCTATTAATCTCAGCACTCTAAGAGGCTGAGGCATGAGGATTATAAATTTGAGCCAGGCCTGGGCAACTTGTCAACTTAGCAAAATCCTATACCCTCAACAAAATGTTTTTGAGATGGGGTCTTGTTATGTAGTCCAAGCTGGCCTTAAACTCTAGGTGATCTCCTTCCTCAGCCTTCCAAGTGCTGAGACTACAAGTGTGTGCCACCATACCCAGCCCCCCGCCCTTTTTTTTTAAAGGATGTGCTGTAGCTTAGTGCAGAGACCCTGGGTCAGTCTCCCAAGTCCGGGAGAAAAGGCATAGCCAAACAAAGTAATGTGTAACCAATGTCTTGCATCTATCCGAGATCAAGACAAGAAGGATATGTAACTAAATTACAACATCTACTGAATCAGTGATGTCTGCTAACACCAGAGGACCAGACTGACTGTATATCAAATCATGAATTGCATGTGTTCCAGAAAAGTATTCTACAGGCAATCCTCTAAATCGCATTAGGTGCTGATGAGAGGTGGCTCCTGTTCTACAGGGTTCGCAGCCTAAGAAATGCACTGACAGTTTTGCTGAAGCATTGTCACTCAACTCTTGGAGCAGGCAAAGATACTGTCCTTGGAACTGTCATGTCAGCTCCTTAGAGTCCCCATTAGTAGCCCTTGCATTACGGGAAGTGAACTCACATAAAGCCCCAGATCTGCTGAGACATGACACTTGGCCTTATCCCAGACTCTGAAGAGGAAAACCTTGTGGTCCAACAATGAAAAATAACAAATAACAAAGCTCCAAGTTCCAGTAAAATCCCCGATAAGATCTTTAAGCAGAATGTCTGGGGTGTGCTAAATTATCTTTATGGGTTCTTCTAAATACAAATGTGAAAATTTCAAAGCCTCTACCCTTAGGAATCAAAAAAGTATAGATAGTGTCAATTTGGGAAAATATTTTTTAAAAAACTTTTGTGGAATAATTTTTTTAGTATCCACTACTAATTTTTATAGTAGTAGGAATATAGCTTGATAGATTCTACCTCAAATGAGTTAGAATAGGACCCAAAGGCCATGGCTATGGAATCAGGGCCAGTGTTTAGTGTTTAAGGGTCAGTCATGGGTGGGGGGGGCAGAAATGGAGGTAGGAGCTGTAGAGGAGGGTATTTGGGGTTTGAGTTTCAGCATCCATCCCTCCCTCCATGATAACTCCCATCTCCTCCTCATCCCCATTGTCACTCTATATGGGTTAGAGGGAATTAATTGTGCCCAATGCTGCAACACTAGCCAATCAGAGCATTACATTCCCCTGTAAATGTTTGGTTCTGGAATGATCACTGACCCACATCAGGGCAAATTAGAAGCATTCCAAAACTCTTACTTGAGCAGCAAAATAATCTCGATCTTTTCTGACTAATCTGAATCTAAATGCACCAGGACTGGCATTTCTACAGCCACTTTTCCACATCTAAGTGTCGATCACAAGGCCAACTTGTAGAAATGATATGCTAGAAAGCCAGGGGGACTTGGGTTTTGGTGGCATGGGCTGAACCTGCACCAGAAACCACCACTACCCCTGAACTTTCAGCACATGGGTCAGTAAGACTTCTTTCTCTTCAAAGAGTAGGCAGCTAGAGAGAGAAGCTGGGAAAGAAGGAAGGCACAGATTGCTTCGTGGATAGGACGGGAGAATAGAGGGAAAGAAAAAAGTCTTCCCCTCAGAATCAGAGAACCTGACCTATGGTCTGGCCAAAGCCTCAAGGCCAAGGACATTTCCCTCTCCTCACCACGACTCTGCCTGGCCCCTGCTTGTCCACCACTACTGAGTGTGTCTCCAAAAACCCTTGTCTTCTGCAGATTGGAGTCTCCTGGTATTGACTCTCTCCAAGAACAATACTAGTAGGAAGCTGAGGCCGCACGCAGCTGGAAGGAGAGAAGAAATTCCAACTCCCTGTACCTCAAAAGCACTCTACATTCCTGATTCCAACCCCAGCCCACCCACTTTAGGTTTGAACTCAGTCCAAAATATCAAGTGCTTTTTCTTGGAAAGGATTTCTTTAGAAAAATTCTGGGGCCTTCACAACAGCCCCACTGTCCTATGATTTTAGCTTTTCTTCTAGCAGGCAGTCACAGATGCTTGCCCCAAGGCTGGAGCAAATCCTTGTTGTCCAAAGTGAAGTCTCCTTCTTGTTCGTAGCATGGATTCATTTGTTACCCACAGGGCTTAGTTTCCTCCTTTAAGTTATAATGGGCAGGGTAAGGAAATTATGATGAAGACTTCAAAGGAATAATGGCAAAAATCTCACCAATCTCATTTCAACAGTAAAGTTGGTAAATTCCATATTTAATTTATTTGCTTTAATACTCATAGGCATATTTTCTATTTAAAAATAGGCATTTTCATCTTGCATCATTGTTGACTGTGTTTTCTGGATTTTAGTGCACTTGGACTCTTGATCTGGAAAATTGTCAACTTCTGGTCTAACACAATGTCCAGTTAAAGGCATACCCAGAATTAACTGTAAACTGTTCTCCGTGTCATACTGGGAAGCAAAAGCCACCTGGATGCTAATGTTTCATTATTTCTCTGGACAGCAGGAATTTTTTTTTTTTTCAGCAGTTAGGAAGCACTGGGCAAGGCCATCTGGGATGCCCCTCAGGGACATTATTTATTGTCCTATGAGTAAGAGCACAATCTTTAGTGATAGCCAGTCTGGCTTGCACCCTGGGAGTGCTGTTAATTAGATATTCTGTCTTGGACAAGTTATTTAACCTCTTCAGTCCTCTCATCTGTGAAATGGGGATGATAATAGTGCCACATGGGAACACAGTGGCAGCTGAAGCAGAGGGAGAAGGGAGCCTAGGAAATCAGAAAACAGCAGCAAAGCACTGGAAATAGCTCTGGAAGTCTATACTGAAATGCAGGTCTAAGGCATCAAAGGAGGCTGCGTAGAGATCAATTCCCTCCACACAGTCAAGAGGAGTTCACCAGGAGAGCACCTGATTCCCAGCACTGTTCTTCCTTGACTCCTACAGGTCCTGACCTCAACTTGGACACTGCCTTCAGCTCTCATTTTCTGCTCTGCTCAGACATGAGGTCCCTTGCAGCTGAGTTGGTGTCTGTTCTTCTGATGGCTTTTGGGGGATAGGGTAGGAAGTGCAGCTGGGTGGTATGTAGTTGGGGAAATGTTTATGAGAGGTACTATATAGAAGGGGTCTCAAACACCAAACTGCGAGCCTAGAAGGCTCAAAGGTAAATATGCATTCTTTATACCTCTGCTAATGGGAAGCCTTGTTGCAGTCTGAGTTCAGGTCTCCCAAGAAAAACCACAAGCAATGATGAACTCTTTAATAAGGTTCCAGTCACAGGCCAAAGATCAAGTTTCACTGAACCAGAGTGAAGAAACGAGTGACAGTTAAACATCATCTTTATTGGTACGCAGACTGTAATCAGCTCTCCACAAGGTCATCTTGGAACACTAAGGACAGTCCCGACACCTCCTGGCTCTCCTCAGTAATGGACGGAAGCAATGGTGCAGATAATCTGGCCAAATGGCGGATAATTCAAAAGCCATTTCTATTTGGCCTTGGGAGAAGTGTCTGTGTTCAAACTGAGTGTGGGTCTCTGTGAGCCTCATTGCCAGGCTGGCAGTATGGAGAGGTCTGGTCACTGCATGACATCCAGCTGCACTTGAGGGCAGGAGTCTCCTGGCCAGCAGTAGCAGGGGCAGTGGGCACAGCTGGAAACTGACAATGAGGAAGGAGGTTCAGGAAGTGCTACTCCATTTGCCCCTTTTTTAGTCCATTCTCACCCTTCTCAGCCCTGGGTTCAATCCCCAGTATGGTAGAAGTGAGGGCGGGGGTGGGGAGGATAGCATTAACATTTATACAGTGACCCCTGTGTGCTATACATACATTGCATAAATGCTCGCTGAATTTCCATGTCAATGCTATGATCCACAGCTTGCAGGGGGAACCAGAGATACACAGAGGTGGAATGGATTCATCTCAGGCAAGCTGCCCCAGTCATCCCCACCCTTAATTACTCTTTTATTGCCTCTTGAGCACATATAATGCAGGTATGAAAGTAAAAAAAACTTTAAAAATGTGCTTTACTGAACATGCTTGTGTGAGAGTATCAGGCTTCTAGAAGCAAAATAACCTCACTTTTTATTTAAAAAAAATAAAACATGACATTTGATTCATTATGTAGGCATAAAAATGATTAGAATAACATGCTAATATTGCCATTATACTCACATTATGAAATTGAAGCACAGAAGCAAAAATGACTTTTCTACTTATGCGTAATTTTTATCAAATGTCCCTGTTTTTCCAGCCCCTTCTAATTCCTCCCCTCACCCCTTCAGTATAGTAATCATCACAGTGATGATACCTGTGGAATAAAAGGTAAGAAAACAAACACTGCTTCCTTTAAGAGAGAGCAGGACATAATTTTGCAGTTGAAAAAAACATGTTCAAATATTATTTTTACAGCGAAAATAGTTACATCACAATTTTAAATTACATTCCCATTTGAAATAGAGTCAATTTGCACCACCTACTGGAATATACAGCTCTTTATAGTCACAGGTTAAAAGTATAAAGCCGTTTTTAAGACTTTAGAGTTACATTTTTAGTTATCTGTAAGAGGCCAGCCCTTTGACATGTTGGAAATGCAAGATGCTAATTTCTTCAGGGAGCATTTTCTAAAACAAGCTCCCTTTAGGTGCCAAATTTAATCATCTTACTAAATTAACAAATCGTACAAAAATAAAATGATTAAGCCAAATATATCAACCAAAGAGATAAAAATGTAAATTAGAAGCAAAAATGAAATCAATACACATTATCGGTTGCTAAATCACTACTAAAAAAAAAAACAGGATTCAAGCAGACAACTGGAAAATGACAGGAAACATAAGCAAACAGGATAATAAACAGAACATAACACAACATTAATTAGAAAAAGAACTCACCCAATGAAAATTTGATAGTGTTTATATCTAAAGTAATAATCATTGTCATGCCTTAATTACAGCCTAAACATCAACACACAAAGTGTTCGTATTTGAGCATCTCTGACATTTTAAAGGCAACCTCAACAAAATCTTTACTTTTCCTGACAAACTATTCTAAGCAATAAATTTCTGAATAGTAGCAACACTTATTATTGTATATTTGACAGAGATTTGTTAAAAAAATCTACTGTTCTAGACAAAATGATTTTAGAAGCCTAAACATTACACTTTAATTTCTTGAAACCTATTATGCTGTTTCACTTATTTTATGTGTATTTTGTCTGAAAATTGATTTTATTTTTACATGTCAACTAAATTAAATGTCAAGTAAATTAACTGAGGCATAAAATATGCTGGCAAGATATATTTACAAATACACATGACAAAATGTTGTGTGAGTAACAAGAATCTGATTTAAACTCATAGGCACACAAAGATCCTGAGTAACAGCAACCACATCATCTATAATCTCTGATGTCACAGGGGATTTGTGTATGACAAGCCTATTTACAATAAAAAATGTTATATGCAAGATTGGTAGAAGGTTTTCTATTCTCATTTCAGCCCACTGCTTATAGAATTTCATCTTTAAAATTCTCATCTGAAAAGTCTGGCTTCTTTTACTTCTGCCAGATTAGCAGGCAGTCTTTCTCCAGATATCACCTCCAGGGCTTCATTCACCAAATGAGTGGATATGACTCTCGCACATTTTAAATCTGCAGCCCCAATCTCTTTTTATAGCTCCGGTCATCCTCTCTCAGCATCTCTAGCTCATTCATCCCATTCAGCTCAACCACATATCCGTGTTACCTACTTTCCCATCATTCCTAATCCAATCTCTCCCCCAAGTCCTGGCCATGGGAATTTCTAAGTCTCCTTGGGCCCTGTCTGCCTCCTCCCATCTCCACTTACCAATCTAGAGGTCTGGGCTACCTTCATTTACTCTGCCATGGGGCTCCTTGGTGAAAGCATTTCACAGCAGACAAACCTTCTCAAGAAGGACCATAAAGCCTTTCCTGGTTTGGTGCTCACCTCCTGCCTAGCAAAACTTCGTACACCTGTGATGCCACATACTTAGGCCTGAGCCTCATCTCCATGTCTTAGTACTTCATTCTGGTGAACTCCCTTCTGCTGCTGGAATTTTACCCATGCTTTTGTCACTGCTAGAACTCTCTTGTCTTCCATTCTTTGCATAGTTACCTCCTCCTGACTGGATCAACTTTGCAAGCTGAGATTTTAGAGGGCATTTATTTAAAATTTCTGGGCCCCACAAGACTACTTTTACTTGCCTTTGTATGCTCAGTACATAGTCACCTGCATAGAAAAATGAGGAATGATTTACTCAGATCATAGCTAAAAGAGGACCATCCCTACTCTGGTTCTTTCTGGCCACAACCCACATCCTAGGGTGAAGAGATGGACTCATGATAAGTGCCAGGGAGCATAGAAAGGAATAACCATTATAACAATAGGAGAATAGAACATTATGTTATCTAATAGTTTCCAAAGGAAAGCTGCTATAAAAGTGTATTTACCAAGAAAAGAAAATAGAACATATTATATTTAACAATTCACTTATCTATAAAAATTTTTGATATTTAGGCACATGTTATGTGGGTCTCCATATGTATATAATCCTCTCCAGGCCTTATGAATGTTAGCACAGGGTTTCATATTTACCTAGGAATAAACTCATACTGTTGCTTGATACCAACATAATTCCCTATACCCCTTCTGAAATCTGAGTTCAAAACAGAAGTGACTCTTAAAGCAACAGAGCTACAAATATTTTTGACTAATTTTGTTAACAAATGTGATATGGGAGGAGAGACAGGAATGAACCATTAGACTCATTCAGTACTGAAAATGTTCCAAAATCACTATGTAACACCAAAGTACTAAAGATTATATTGTTCAGGTAGTGGGACAATGAATTTTCTTGGCTTTTCACATTTTGTTAGTGTTTTAGTTTTCTTTTATAAACGTGCTTACATTATTTTTTTTGAAAAATTTATTCTCTTATTCTTTTGAAAAATCATGTTACGAATCTGTTTCATTTACAAAATGTGAACACTTTACCAGTGCTTCTCAGCTTCTATGCTACCCCTCATATGACAGCAATGGTAGGAATTTTCTGCCCATGTATTTACTTCACCAGCAAGGCCCAAATTTTCTATTTCAGAATGCGGTAGAAAGGGACTGTGGGTTCAGTTACATGGTAACAAGCTTCACATGCACCTTTAGGAGAATGTGTTGTGCGGTTAGTGTACCCAGACTGTCCTGCAGTGGGGCAGCTGCTAGGTTTATTATCCTGATGCTCAATTTTCACTGAGGCCCCTTGGTTTCCTAAAGTTTCTAAATTGTGATCTGGATCTCCTTTCTAACAACCATGCTTCTACAATTAGTTTTGCATTTCTTTGCTTCAAAATGAGAAGTGTCTAGTTATTAAGTTAGGAGGAGCCTCATTGCCTATTTCTTCCAACCTTGATGCCTCTTGCACAGTGTGCGCCAGCATTCTAGATGGCTCTCCTGCCTCCCCACCCCCCAACTGCCATTCCCACTTTCACACTTCAGTGTTTTTCCTTTGTATCCCTTGCCCTGCTGCCCTGATGCCCTGTCTCTTTGCTTTGCCATCTCTCAGGGTATCAGACTCAATAGCACTTCCTAATCATCCTCCATTCAGAGGGATCACATCTCGCCTTTCATGATTCAGTACTTGCTATTGAGCTTATACATTGCCTGGCCTAAAAGTCAGGGATCATAACTTAATGATATCATCAATCCAACACTGCACCTAAAACTTAAGTAACTGTTGAACAACTTAATTAACTGTTGAACAAATAAATTAAGCACATCTTATTGGTCAGTCCCAACATTTATCCCCAAACCAATCAAGAATTCCGAGAGATCTGTGTCTTTTCCTGATCAACCCAACAGGCTGACTGATGACAATGACTGACAGGACTGAAGAGCATGACCAGAAGAAATGCAATCAGGGGAGGAGGTTAGATTCAATATAATCAACAAGGAGCTAATTTCCATAATGAAGAACAGAGGTAGGTGGATAACTATGGAAAGAAGGATGCCAATGGACACATGGGTGTTTATTTTACTGTTCTACTTAGGTTTGTATTTGAAATGCTTTGTGATGACAAGATTTGAAGAAAGTAAAAAGAGAAGAAGCAGCTGATTCACAGACCCTGAGGAGGTCTCAGGGAGAGGTTTTGGGAAGGACCCATAAATATGGGTCTCCTGCTCTTGCGCTACCCTCTTTTCTGGCAACATTCTTGGTTTCCAAGCACTCTAACCCTATTTATTTATATGGACTGCTGACACTCAGTAACACAACCCTGGGTTTGCTCCATGTCCTAGAACAGTCCCAGGTGAGCATGACAGCCTGTAAGAACTTGACTCTATTTCAACTAATCCAGGTGGCAAACCCCTTGTGGCATCCTCTGGGACAGAAAGTCCCTTTGATGTCTTTGTGTGTGACCACACAAAGCTGGGTCTCCCCTGTCTCTGAGAAGAATCTGCCTACAGGTCACAGGAGCCACCTTGGTAGAAATTTCTCCATTCTGAATGCCTCCTCATGACAGTGGAGGCCAGCACAGATTGTCCTCTGCCCAGAGCAGATGCATTCTAAATGACTTCTCAGAGTCTTCCTCCAGCCACTCTCCCATAGGTCTCTGCAATCAGATAATCAACATTCATTTCAGCCAAGATGCACAAAGCATGCTATTGATTCCATACTCAGGTTTTGCTGAAGCAATTCATAATACGCATGCCCATTAGATACAACCATTTTTGTGGATAGAGAAGCCAGAGATCTCTGAGGAAAGAACACACGGTTCTCTTCCTACTCTATGCAGCATGTATCTATCCTATCTGCAGACCACTGAAAGAATATTTGTAATGTAGATGAGGTCAGTCCTTTCGTCCAATGTTGACAGACAAGAGGAAGATTCCAGGGAGAAATGCCACAGCAGCAAATGAATATAAATGATGCTTTTATACCTTGTGCTTATAAAATGGCTTTTGTGCTAGAATCTCAAAGCTCTCCAGGAAGCAAGCTTTGACTGACACTTTCACTGAGGGTAAATGTGAATGGTCAGAGTTTCCTAAGTCATTTTTGATAGGAACAAATGTCCAGGACTTTTAAAATGCAATATACTTGGCTTCTGGGGAGTAAACAAAAGTGTACAGATGGATAATGACATCTGTGGATTCTGGCTCCATTTCTTAAAGAGAGACAAAATGTAAATAAATATGCAAAAAACTGTCACATGTAAATAACACTCATGGTTCATCCAGTGGTTACTAGATGGCTCAGCATTCACAAGCAATGGATTCTATTACTGAATATCTTGTGACTATATGACACAGAAAGTAAAAGACATCTCTTCAATGCCAAGGGGGAAGACAAGTATTATGGAAATGTTTAGGGAAAAAAAGATTCAGGCATTGGCTTTGAGACTTGAGGCTTTGCACTATGCGATGCTTTCCTTTTGCTTTCTCAGTTGAAAGCCTCTTTGTAGATAGGTAAACAATTCATATAGGTCTGCAAAGGCCACACCCTTAACTGGAAAGGCAGAGGGGATTCACAGTGTGTCTGACTGTGAGACTGATTGGAACTCATTGGAGAATTCTTCCCTTCTTGTCCTCAGCTTATGACACATGTGCAGTGTGAGCAGTGGTTTGGGGTGCAGTCATCAAAATGCCTACAGAGCAGATGTTAGTAACTTTGAACTGGTTTCTAGAACTCATTTAGGGTATTAATCAGCCTCAGAGGATAAAACTCAAAGACACTGAGAACACTGCTGTATGAAAGCAATATGTAACAGGGAACAGCCTACCCTAACATAACACGTATTCGGAAAGCCAATGCCAAGAGCTTGTAACAGAATCTGAGTTCATCAGGTATCTAAAACACAGAGTCCTTCAAATGCAAATTCTCTTCTTAAATGATGTTATTAAGTAGGGGCTGGGGATTTAGCTCAGCGGCATAAGCACCTGCCTCGCAAGCGCGGTCGTGAGTTCGATCCCCGGTATGGATAAAAAAAAAAGTGCTATTAAGCTACCAAACAACAATGAAATAATTATCAGGTAGTAGTGAATAAAATATCAACTGTGCAAAAGTGTCTTGTTCTTAAACCGCTAAGTTGTACACTCAAACTTGTACTCAAATTAAAGTGTAAACCAAAATGTAGCTTATTAACGAACTGTTCTTGACTGAAACAGCAGCTAGCATTTGGTTGTTGGTACCACAGTATGTGTAAAACAGTCTTTCTAAAAGCAGTAGTCTCTAAACTTCTGAAATCTCTCATTATTATTAATATCATTTCTGAGCATGACTTCTTAATATCTGCCTATTTATTTATACATGGCTTATTATTACTAGTACATTGACATAAAATTTAAAAATTTTTAACATAAACAATATTTAAAACACTTTTATTTATTGACTACAAATTATTTCCACTCCTGCCAATGTTTTCTTAAAACAATAGCAGAGTGGTTGAATAGATTTCTTTAATTTTTGAGAACCCAAATTGAAAACTTTGTTATATAATACTCTAGATCCTCCTCCTTCTGAGTGAGCTTTATTTTAAAGTTTAGTTTTAAGCCGGGTGTGGAGGTATACTTCTGCACTCAGGAAGCTGAGGCAGGAGGACTGTTGCAAATTTGAGACCAGCCTAGGCTACAAAATGAGCGTAAGGCCAGCCTAAACCACTTATCAAGACCCTGTCTCAAAAAGACAAAAATAAACAAACAAGCATAGTTTTAATGGCTGTCATCATTTAACAGATCTCACATAGTGGACTACTTGCAGGAATTACACAGTCCCAGGTTTTGTCAAATTAAAATGCTTATTTCTGCTGTAGCACATATCATGCCAAGGTTCTAACTGAAATGTAGTTGATTACATTTCCACCTTCTTTGAAGTCCATCAGTCATTCTTAAACAGTGTCAAAGAATAAGACTGAGAAATTTATTCAATTGTTTTACATGCCATGTGTTTACTTGTACGTGAGGAAGAAAGGGCAGTAAACTGTTGTCATGGAACAAAAATAAAAGCAGGATGTGTAACAGGAGATGGGGAAAGATCTATTGGCTGCCCTGGAAGAGTGGGTCTTGCAGGCATATTTTGGGAGTAAACAAGTAAATTGGCACCTATAGAGGAGAGTGGTCTGGGTGTTCTGAGTATAGTATCAAAGAATACAATTAAGTGTAGTGAGATTTTTTAGAAACTCTGGCAGTGCAGCTGGCATCCCTTCCCTTAGCATGCCACCCTAACCAAGCCAGGGTTGCACCACTGTCCTGCTATGAACTCCTCCGTATGTTTAAAACTCCAATTCTCCATTGAGAAGATTTCTCACAGAGGTGAGGAATTTCACTCTGTAAGTTTAGTATACAGACATGAGTTATTATATGTAATACATATATTTTGGGGCAACAAAAATCACAATGTAACAAAGGCATATTCTCAAAGATGTACCCTTCATAAGATCAGATTGTTTTCAGAATCAAATAATTTCTCCTTCATTGTTAAAACATCAATTTTGTCTGGAAAGGAACAGATTGTTTTTATGAAACTATCTTAAGTAGCATCCTAATGTCAACTGGTCATCACTAACAAGATAAGAAAATGTAAAAATACTATTTTTAAAAAGTAGCCCAAATTTAAACATAAGAACACTTTGTAATGCTTTGGAACTAAGGATGTGTGACCTCTGTGTGGTTCATGAGGTAATCAAGGTTACTCCTCATCTTGGTACAAAAATCCAAAAGGATGCTCCTAAAGGCCTTTTCTTGTCACCAGATTTAACCCTCTGAATGGTGTCTGATAGGCTATTCACACCACTTTTGCTTAGGCAAACTCTAACCAAAGTTCTCCTTTGAGGAACATTGGTTTTCCCTGTCTCACTGATGCACATTTGGCCATGATGTTCTGTATTTGATAAAAAAGAAAAGAAGAAAAAAAGTAGCAGTGATGCCTGTCACTTCTGACCCAAAGCTTTAGAGTAGGGTTTACAGTGCCCATTGCCACTACTGTCATAGTGTTCCAGCTCAAGGCCACTTCATCAGCTACGGTCCCTGTGTTGTAGTCAGCTTCCCATTACTGTGACAAAATACCTGAAGAAACGTTTATTTTGGCTCAGAGATTTCAGTATATGGTTGGCTGGCTCCACTGTTGCTGGGCTATTGGTGTAAGGCATGGCAGAGGTCAAACTACTCACCTCTTGGTAGTTAGGAAGCAGAGGTGAGAGGGCACAGAACTAGAGAGAAAAAGGTCAGGACAAGGTTTATAGTCCCCAGTTATATTTTTATGACCTATTCCCTTAAAATTGGCCCTGTCTCCTAAATTTCCATCATCTCCCAATAAAACCATCAACTTATGAATCCATCAGTGGATTAACCCATTGAGATTAGAGTCTTCATAATCAAATCAGCTTCTAAAAGGCCCTCAACTGGCAACCAATCCCTCAGTGCATGACTTCTGGAGGACATTTTACATCCACACCGTAGTAGTCCTGAAAAACAGCATGAACCAGTGTGTTTCAAATGTGGCATGGTACATACGTATGCTAAACATTTGGAACATTCTCACCTTCAATTTTTTTTACTGTTGAACTGAAATTCAAATTTAACTTATTGTCTAAATTTTATTTGGCAGCCTGCCTTGTAAGCCAGTGACATTTGGGGATCCCCATTTCTTTTAATTAAATATCCAGTGGGAAGGGCATGGGTGAATTCATATAGTAGGTGTCATGGGAGCTCATCTTTGCCCTTATTTTAAAAAGATATAGTTCTTCCTGTATCCAGTGGACTGTCTTGGAGACCACTGTCCTAAGGTCAAGGTCCTCAGAAATGAATGACCTCATCAAAAATGCAGAGTCCTTTGTAGTATTCCAGAGGTACTGATTTAGAATCTGGTGACAACTGAAAGGCCTATTCTCTTAACAGATGATTATGAAACAAATTAAAAATCCATTGGCCTATGTCTGCAATTTGTTTCCTGAAAGCTACCTAAATAGGAGACCTGAACACTAGTATTGGCTTTGCTATTAATTAGCTTTGTACGTAGTTCAATAAGTCTACTGTTTTCTCCTTTATGGACTACATCATTTTCTTCTCAAGAGGGAGACTGCTTCTGGTCACCTCAAATCCTTCTTCCAGCTCTGAGTCCAGGGTCAGGAGTTATAAACTCAACAATCTTGCAAGGTCCAGCAAGTAAATGAATAAGGCTAGTTGGATATAAAACTCTAGGTCCTGAACGGGACCATGGTAAACCAAAAAACACATGCCCCAAATGTGCCCAGGGCATAGAAGGTTTTGGAGTTTGGCCTTCTCCACCAGAAGAACAGAAAATGTACTACACACTCCTATTTTTGGCAATATCCCTAACGTACATCTGCTTTTCACATTGTTGTCTTACCGTGAAAGATTTTTAAAAGGACTTCTAACTTTGCTTTGGAAAATACTGAGCACACAAATAATGACATGAATTAACAATTGACTGGGAATTTTCAGAAATCATCCTGCATGCTGAGAGGAATTCCGCAAACTGAGAAAGTCTGACCTACAAATTGTTTTAGAAAGAAACAAACTGTACATCAATACTAACTTTAATAATTAATGACATTGACACTACAATATTTTGGAGTTACTTCATTACACATTGTTAGCTTTGATTTTGCAAATAAAAATATTTTGGAGTCAACAACATTGTTTTACGCCTCAAACATTTTGATAAGCGTTTTAAAAGCCTGTCAGCACTAGTCATTTTTCCTACATTGCCTAAGGGCTAAAACAGTTCTGTCGGCTGGAGCTGAGCCTGATGCTGGTGAAATAGAGATGATCAGACAGAACGCTCACCTTTGAGGAGCTCATAGACAGTGAGGGAGGCAAAGACAAACAGGTAATTTTTCTATAATGTGACAAGTGCTGGGATAAAGCCATACAAGTGATGGGAACAAAGGAAAGGACCCAGAGGGATAAGCAGGGAAAGATGTCAAGAGAGACTTGTTAGAGATGACACCTGAGATGAATCTTGCAGACAGGCGGGAGTGAGTCGAGTAAGAAAGGCAGGGTATTCTAGGCAGAGATGTACCAGCTAATGTGGAGCTGTGATCAGGTTGTTGGAGAAGCACATTAGAGGCAGCTCATTCATTTATTCAACAAGTGTGTTAAGCAACGAGGGCATCAGGCACTGAGGAGGCAGGTAAACATGTGAGAACTCTGAGCATAAGAGACAGGATCACTGTCCAGGGGAGAGCAGGCTGGGAATGATGAAGTCTATCATCCCCACTAGGGGGCTGAAAACTAGGGCCAGGGACAGGCATTCAATGGAACAATGCAAAAAGGAACACAGCTAGGCATGGTGACACACACCCATAATTCCAACACTCTGGAGGCTGAGGCAGGAGGATCATTGCAAGTTCAAGGCTAGATTGGGATGCATAGTGAGGTGGAGGTCAGCAGACTATATAGCGAGACCCTGTCTCAAAAAGAACAGACGAACAAAACCAGAACAGAAATTCATGTTTTAAAATTTAAAATTGTGGAAGGAATGATCTATGTTTTCCCACATTTCCGTCATTTATATTAAAAACAATATATTTTTTTAAAAAAACAGCATGTAAAAGCAATTGGATATGAAAAAAATCAAAAAGCCCTTAGGGCTGAAGGAATGTATGAACTCTGTGTAAGCCCAGTTTCTCCAGAACTCAGGGGTCAGTCTAGGTCCTGTGTGACTGCTGGCGACCAGACCCTACCAGGTTCCCTCCACAAGTAGCTTCTGGGGGCCGGGGTACCAGGCTGCTGCCTTTGGTTCTGGGATCCTCTAGCAGCCACGGCCCTCTTCCTGGTTCTGGTTCACTCTTCCTTGCCATTTTACCAGTTGTTCTCTACAGAGGTCCCTTTCCCATCCTCATCACAGGTCAGGGAGGTTTATATTTGTAATCCCATGGAGAAGTCATTGTAAATCTATTGCGCTAATTCCAATCTACCACTTTTAGTGTCATCCAAGGTGAGAATAAAGACATTAACACATACATAGTTACCGGGAGCAAAGGGGGTCCTAAATCCAGCCAAGACAGTGGTTCACTGGAACAAAGACCATGACCCAGGATCCCACCTGGATTTTATTAATTCTCCATGAGTGGAATGGTTCAGGGATGAGTGACAGTGAGGGTGGAAGAAACACATGACTACTGTGAGCTGGGTTATGTAGGAGGCCTGAGACAAATGCAGAAAAAGAGTAATCTGCGTAACATAGCTGAGGCAGCATTTAATATTTTGGGGTCGAGCGAAGTCTTTTTTGCTCTGGGAAATCATAGCCTCTTTCTCGAGGCTCCCAGCCTACAACATGGAGCACAGTTCTCCATCTAGCCCGGCTCAACCATATTTTTCTGGCAGCTACTGGGTGGGGGGAACAGCAACTGTCAAGGACGACACATCAGTACCTCAGCTCGCACAGTTTACACTGTTTAAAGCCAACTGAAGAGACAAAGAAATAGCCTAGCCAGCTCTGTACATATCAACACATAGGGATATGGCCAAGTACATCCAAAAATATAGGTGTTCTTCTTTCAAGGGGAGTTCTCTGGGTGGTTCTCCACAGTTCCCAACACATGTGCTCACTAAACATCATCAGCAAGCATCCAGGGACTCACTTCTCAAGAGGCATCCTCAAAGAAATCCCTTCTTGCAGAGATAGGTAGATCATACAATGAGACAAACTTTAAAGATTATGTATGTGCAAAAGCTGAATAAAACTATACTTAATTTTAAAAATCAGAAAGAAAAAATAGGAAAATAAGGAAAACTAAAAAGCAAATGTTTATTCACTTCATCTTACTGTTAGAGGCAGCTGAGCTAGTTAGAAATATTATAGGCAGTCAGACAGGGCTAGGCCCTCAGAGAAGCCAGCACAGAGGACCACATGTCTGATGACCTTGGAGGGGACACACACCTCTTGCTGTGGGCCAGATCTCAAAAAGAAAGCAAAACAAATGCAACCACACCCTAAGTATAAACTTTAGGGATTAGGTATGGATCACCTTGAGAAGCCAGGAGCCACCTTCTCACCCCTCTACAGGAAGAGCGACTGATCCTTAAGAATGCTGGCTTGCTACATGATTTGCTTCCCCTTTGGACAATTCTACCTGAACAATTAATCTGATTGGTTCATCACAGTTCTATCCCACCTTATGCCCAGCTGCCTTGTGAGTTCCTAGTTTTCCCCACTTTAGAGCGGCCTCATGGTTATACTCTAGAAAAATCCCTAGAAAATGTAGACTCTTTGGCAATCCACTCGGGACTCCCGTCTCTAACAACTTTTTTTCCCTCAAATATTTCTGCTCTTAAAAAAAATACTTCTGCTCTTAGCCTCCGTTGTTCCTAAAATTCATTTTTCTATTTTAAAGAACACCAACTCATACTGGACATATAGTAGGTTGGGAATTTTATTCCCCTATATCATTATTACTCAGAGATTGCTTTTTGTTGACAAAAAAAAAGAGACACGCTCCTAAGATCAGGATCACAGTGTACATTAGCTTTGAAAATAAAAATTCATTTATTAACATAATATGATGAAAATGTAAATTCTTTTGAATATTGCAAAATAAGTTAATGGTTGCATAGTTTATCATGAAACAAAAATAAGTTTTAACCATCCTCCTTATTGTTTTAAAATTGTGTTCAATTTTTTACTAAGCCAATAACATATAACTTGAAAAAATCAAAAAGAATGGGATGCACAGTATAAACATAAAAACCAAAAACAGTACTTGTTAAAATATCTACAGAATACACTATTATCAAACTCAATGTTGAATTTAATCCATAAAATTTTTTGGTACATTTGAAAAAAAGTGTGTAAATTGGGCTTGCTGATGACACAAAGATTTATAAAGATGCCTACCACTGGCTGTTGGAAACCACAAATTCACAAGGGCTAATTTTGTACACTTCCCTCAGGGATAAATGGAGGATTGGGATTAATGATTATCACCCTTTTAAGATTTCCCCTTAACGCTTTAGGTAAGGGCCATCCTCTCCCACACCCACTAAGAGTAAACTAAAACCATTAAGATTAAAAAACACTCCAGGGCAAGATCCTTCTTAGCATAAAATCATCCCAAATTACCAGTTGCCCACTGAGCCATAGACCTCTGAATTTTCCACTATTCCCTCCTGACATTGCTTGGGGTGTCTTGGTCCTTCTATCCCCTCTTCATGTATTATTAAATTTGTCTGCTTGTTATTTCATCCTTTCACCCATACAGGAAGTTGGGGGTTGAGAGTTGGCGAGTTATCAGAGCCAAATACAGATTACAAACTAAGATAGCCCTATAACTGCCAAGGCAAAATTAACTTTTTAAAATCTTTGATTTTCTTTTGTCTTTTTTGTCTTGAGACAAGGTCTCACTATGCGGTTCAGGCTGGCCTTGGGCTCACTTAGTAGCCCAGGCTGGTCTCGAACTTTCACATGATTCTCCTGCCTCAGTCTCCCAAGCACTGGGATTTCAGGAGTGCGCCACCACGCCCGGATAAAATTTTTAATTTCTTAACGAAATCTTTATCACATACTATAAATTCCATGAGGGCCGGGCGTGGTGGCTCATGCCCTTAATCCCAGCACTTGGGAGGCTGAGGCAGGAGGATCGTTGGGAGTTTGAGACCAGCCTGGGCTACAAAGTGAGCTCAAGGCCAGCCTGAACTGCATAGTGAGACCCTGTCTCAAAAAGCCAAAAAAAAAAAAAAAAAAAAAAAAAAAATCATGAGGAATACAGCTGCGTTCAGTGGTTTCAGTTGCTACTAGGTTTAGTCAGATCATAGTAAAGAGCTGGAGAGGCTCCGCACCCTGGCTCTTTCTGTCCCCTCGCTAGTCAAAGCACTGACAGCATCTCCTGGGAGCCCTCGAGAACTAAAGACGCTCAGATCTACCTCACCAGACGTACTGGACCAGAATGTGTGCGCTGACAAGATCACTAGCTGTTTCCCACGCTCGTAGAGATCCGAGAAGCCCCTGCACCGCCGGGATGCCTCGGGCAAGGTCGCTTAGTCGCGGGCAGACGCTCCAGGAGCACCGAAGCGGCAAACCCTCCGCGGAGGTGCTGCCTCCTCGGACAGGCCACACGCTTTAACCGCGAGGGACCCGCTGTGCGCACCCAATTCCAACACTCAAGCATTGTGATGCAAAGAGACTTTGCCCAGGCAGGGCAGCCTGTCGGGCTGTGCTTCCTGCCTTTCTGGGCCTCGCTGCGCCCGTGCGTCAAAGTGGACACTGACGACTAGGGAAGGAGTGCTGACGTCACTAATAGAACGGGGATGACTGATGACGTTGCAAGCATGCCTTCTCCCACGCAAAGAGCAGCTCCCAGACTTTGAATTTCTCTCAGACTCCGGTCTCCTCAACTGTCGACAAAGACAGACAGCGTTTAAAGAAAGCAGCCTTGAATACAGATATCGCGAGAAAGTCTACCCAAGTAGCTCTGAAGAGCGCAGGCGCACTGCAGCTCCCGCCCCCCCTTGCCTTGTGAAGGAGGCACCCACCTCAGGAGGCGGGGCCGGGCCTTAGAACACTGCTCGCGAGATTTGATCGCGTCAGCGGGACGTCCTTTCAAGGGCCGGAAGTCACCACAGCGTCTTAGGCGCTTGTTCTCCCGGCTTGTAGCATCTCCGAACTCGGGATCCTGTCGCGGCTTTTTGGCTCGCGCTTCACCAACCCTGAGCCGTAGTAATGGGGGACTCCAAGGAGGCCGGAGCCGAGGCCTCGCCGATGGGGTCTGCTGCTCGAGGAGGGCTGAGCCTCCTGTCTCAGGGAGAGCTGGAGGAACCTTCTGCACAGGTAAGTCTTCCCTAGGGTCGAACCTGCCCAGACTCCGAGATTCGCAGGCTCGAGCTTTGGGATCGGCTGGCACGTACCGCGGGGAAGGAGTGTCACGGTTCCCGGAGTTTCTGGCACTTTCTCCACGCCTCTCTGACACCTCCAAAACGGAGTGGAAGCCCGTGTGTCTCTTTAGCTATGCAAGGACTTGCTTGCAAGTCATTTGTATCCAGATCAATCCTGGCTTCCCACTCGGTGGGACCCAGTGGTGAATTAGACTCCGTCTCTGCTTTCAAGCCGCATACGTGTAATATGTAGTTCCAAAATGTGGCATAGTCGTACGAAGCCGGGGTAGGGGGTCGACGAAGAATGCCAAGGAAAGACTCAAGGGGTTAGAAAGTCTGAGCTAACTCTTGAAGTTCCAAAGTGTTGCCAGACCCAAAGGGACCGCGATAAAGGAGGTTAGGATAGTAAACCTAGACACACCGAGCCTGTTTGCAGGTGTGTAGTAAAGGCTGTGAGGGGTCCCCAGGGCATTGCTGTCAAGTTGAGAGGATCGGAGTATGTGTCACTTAATGTCAAAGCAATTGCTGAATGTTTGCGTAAAAACAGAAAAGATCAGCGGAGACTACTTTGTAAGTGATGTATGTTAGTGAAATTAAAACATTTCTTTAGTACTGTAGCACACTTTTATTAAATTTTGCGTTTAATTAACATGACACTTGAGTCTTGGTTTCCGCTTCTACACTTAATATAAATAAATTTTAAAAGGCAGATTGGCTAGCTGTTTCCTCGCTGAGACACAACCATTCTAACTGCTCGACTCGCCCATCTTTGAAGTCATGTGAAAAAGGGTTAAGTAAACGCAATAAGTTATGTTAGAATTAAGTGTTGTCAGTAACATGCAGCATTCGTTCTTTGTGAAGCCTGATGTGAGTTCTTTTTCTGTTTATAAAGATGAAGTTTTCATTCCTAGTAATGTTCATTAAGGTTGCATTCAATATGTTAATTAGGGATCAGCTTTATTTCTTGGCGGCAATGAAGTGAAGAGCCGAGCGGTGGTGAAATACTCTTCTGCCCCTCCTCGCACAGCATTTGCACAACTTGAAGAGAAAACAGACTTGAAACTCCCACCTGCCAACTGGTTGCGAGAAAGTGCCAAGCTCGGGCCTGCAGGAACTACCATTCTTGGAAATAGTAAGAAAAGCAAACCATTTTCAAGGTAAATATTATAAGCGCCATTTTTACCAACCTCTCCATTCCCGTTGAAAACTCTTAATACTTGATGTTTAATTTGTGATGTACACTAACTTCTTAATTTTTAGAAGGAGATGACATTTGATTTTAAGAATCCTTTTTTCTCCAGAGAATAGGATATGTTAGCGTGTGGAGACACATTGCATGCACACTTCTTTGAAGTCTACATCCTATTGATAAACTGCTAATCCTTTTATTTTAACCAGTTTGTGTACCCTTTGAATTTGTGGAAACAAAGAACCAGGATGGTTCATGAGGATCTGTTGAATGGATCTGTTTTTCTTTAATTGATGGTAAACTCTCTAGTTTGAAAAAGCCTGATGTAAAAATGCAGCATGTTAGGGTCAGGGATTTAGCTCAGCAACATAAGCGCCTGCCTTGCAAGCCCTGGGGTCATGTGTTCAAACCCCGGTACCAAAAGCAAACAAAAAAATCCAGCATGTTGGGTGACCTACACTGTTGACTTCTGCTGGTGGTATTTAAAGTTGAGAGAGTGGGCTGGCATCTTGCAGAGAAAAATGTATAAATACCCATAGTCTTACAGGCCATTTAATATGTAGGGTTCTTATTATTTCTTCGTGGTGACTCATCCTGAACTTTACATATAACTTACATGTAAAGTTCGAGCAAAACACACATAAGCACACTAATTCCTTATGAACTAGAATTTGAAGATTATCCTAATGGCCTCAGAAGGTAAAAATTATATATGCAAATTGTTTATTTGTAGCTTTATTTATACTATCATAAAGTTGGAAATAACCCAAGCATTTTCTGTTAGAAGAATGGCTTGTTAAATTATATTGATTTTTTTGTTTGTTTGGTTGGTTGGTTGTTATTTTTTTGTCTTTTTGAGACAGGGTTTCACTGTGTAGTTCAGGCTGGCCTTGAACTCATTTTATAGCCCAGGCTGGCCTGGAACTCAGTAATCTTCCTGCCTCAGGGATTACAGGCGTGTACCACCATGCCCAGCCAATTATATTAAGTTTTGTGGGATGATTTAAATAATTGCATTAACTGTGTACAAACACTGCTAGGTACTTCATGTTTATCTCATTTAGTGCTTATAACAACCTTTTGAGATAAGCACTGTTAGGTGCTTTGCCCATGAGAAAGCTGAAGGTAAGAAAGATTAAATGAGTTATTTAGAAGCACATGATAAAGTATAAGAGCATGCTTTGAAATTAGGTGTCCTAGTTAAGTATCCTGACTGCCACTTATTAACAAGAAAATGGTAATCACTACTTTTCAGGTACATAGGCTATCAGTGTGCCTCATGGCATTAGTTGGGTACTCACTTTTTGCCTGATTTGTTGACAGGTGCATTTATATACTTTAAAAGAGAGGTGTCTTAGTATTACTAGAAGTAGAGTCCCCAAAACTAAAATCATGATAAATGTTTTTCTATTTGTCTTCTTAGGTAAAAGGAATAAAATGTTGAAATCTGGAGAGTTTTTTGATTTTGTGATTAAAGAAAAAACCTGTGAAGTATTTTTAAGTATTTTCTACTAATTGTTTCTAATTATTACTATTTTATCAAATCTAAAGTACTATCAATTTTGAAATATACCATTATGTACACTGAGAAGGAAGCATTAGCTAAATATAATGGTAATGTACATCTTGAGTTGAGAACTGTTAGAATGTAGAAAATGTATATCCTAGGTGCAATGAGATTTTGTATTGTGTTCAACTTTTAATCTGTGACTTTTTTCCTTCTATAGCTTTGGCATGGCATATGACTTTATTGATTCTGTGGGAAATGATGTGGATGTTGTCTCTGATTCTGAAGTAAGTGTTGCTTGTCGTTTAATGTAACTTGTGGAGTGCTTTATATTATGTTCTGTTTTTGTAGTCTTGAGAAATTAATGACAAAATAAGATATAGCTGATCAGTGAATATCTCTTTTGTTTCTAAAATTCTGCCTTTTGCCACTTGTTTCTCAACAATCCAAAAACGGTGGTAATGGTAATACTAAGATTATTTGTATTTTAATGTTATAGGAACTGATGTTAATGTTCAATATTATTCTACTTCTGTTACCAGTTGAAAATTATAAAAAATATTTCTGGTAGAGTCCAGTGTTCCTTAATAGGTTGCTTTTTTAAATGATATAGTTAAAACTTCCATCAGTGTAGTAATGTGATTTGCACATACTTAAACCTGGAGAAAGCCCAATTGTGGGCTTGAGTTGTAGTTCAGTTGGTTGTTTACTTAGCATGCATGAAATACTGGGTTTGATCCCCAGCATTTGGGAAAAATGGGTTTGAGAAGATACTCTATAATGTAAAAATAAGTGTTTGTCTGTAATTTACATTAAAATGTTAGTATGACTTAACATATAGATGATTCTGGTTTTAAGGTCTCTCTTCCATGTAGTTGTAGATAGGTAGCTCTATGTAAAGTACAGTTTGTATAACCTTAAGAAAATGGTTGATTTGTGCTTTACAATGAATAATTTACTCTTTTTTAAGAACATAAAAAAGCTCCTGAAGATTCCCTACAGCAAGTCCCACGTAAGCATGGCAGTACATCGCATAGGAAGGACCCTCTTACTAGATGAACTAGATATTCAAGAACTCTTCATGAGATCCTCTCAGGTAATACATTTTGTGAAAAACATCTAGAAACTCATTATTCTAACAATGTAAGAGCACTAGAAATGTGATTATGTTTCAAAAAGGCCAAAGTGGAAATGTAGTGGTTGAATTCTTGAGCTATTAAGAAATGAAAAGTTTCACTGAAGATAAAAAAAAATTTTAATGTTAAAGGGGGGAAGAAAAATATTTCATTGATTCTAACAGTAGGAGTCTTTCTTATAAGGAAAAAGGATGGAGAAAATTGTGAAAAATTTGTGAAATTGAAGGACTATTTTAATTTTTAAAAGAACATTCTTTGATATCTATTATAGAGATTCATTTGAGACATGGCTACAAGGAAATGTGAAAAATATTAATGAGCTGTTTTCTTGAAGCCTAGCTTTTCAGATTATTATTATTAAAAGCCTAGCTTTTCAGTATTTTCTGATAATGAACTCTTATTTTTCCCTCATGTCTTGAGGAAGGATGGTTTTGTAAAATACAGTGATAGTGCTCCATTTTCTTAAGGCTCACTCTCCATTTCTATATTTACCTTTCATGTACTGGTAAGTAGTTGATGGTTTTGCCAGTCCATAGGCTATCTTTAAAGACTATTCCTTTAATGCTTTGATAAAAGAAAAAAGTTACAGTGATTTAAATTGACATTTAAAATAAATGTTTCTTTCCCAAAAGATCATAGTTCGGTTTAATCTATGTGTATGCACTTACCCTGTTTATAGGTTTTTCAGATAGGACAATGAATAAATCAGCCCGTGTTCATTAGCAGCTGACATGATTGGTGTTAAAGTAATCTGCGCTGATAATTTCAATAAAATATGCAAAGTAGGGCACTCCAGTTGCCAAAGGAACTATTGGAGAAGGAATGCTGCTTTTATCCAGCTTATAAGAGCTTAAGGACTTCTTAAAAGAGATAGTATACGTGTAACTAATTCCAGCAGTCTGGGAGGCTGAGACAGCATGATTGCAAGATTAAGCCCACTTTGGGCAACCTAGGGATTTACCAGGACCCTGTCTTAAAGTAGAAATAAAAAAAGGTTGAGGATGCACTTCAGTGCACAAATGCTGGTCTCAGTCCCCAGTACAGCCAAAAAAAAAACAAGATAGAGAAAGATGGTATGTTTTGGATCTAAGAGGATAAGTATTTTATATACAAGGATATATTTGTAAAATAGTACTCAAAAAATTATTTCCTAGAAAGGTAATAGTTATGTGTAGTCAGATTTCTATCACTGTGACAGAATACCCAAGATTATAAACTTTAAAAGAAAGGTTTATTTTGGCTTCTGGTTTCAGAGATATCAGTCTGTGACCAGTTGACTGTGTTGCTTTGGGCTTGTGATAGAAAGCATTATGGTGGAGTGTCTGACAGAGAAAACTAACTCATGGTGATCAGATGGCAAAGAGAAAGAGGAGGGGATAGGATCCCAGTATCCCCTTCAAGAGTACATCCCCAGTGATCTAACTTCCTGACACTAGGCGCTGCCTCCTTCAAATTCAGTCACCTCCTTATAGTGCCACTGGGTAGGGGAAAACCTGTCACAATCCAAGATATAGCTAGGTAGCAAATCAGTTTGGTTACTTATGTGTTATATTTGTTTAATATTTTTTTTATGTTATCCAGACTGGTGACTGGACATGGTTGAAAGAGTTTTACCAAAGATTGATAGATCAGAAGTGGCAAAGGAAGAAAAAGAGCAAGGAGCACTGGTATCAGAAGGCTATTCTTTCCAAGTTTTTATATTACAGGTACTTGGCTACTTGTTTATTTTCATCTTAAGAAAAATGACATTCTCATCTAAACTTCAGTCAGAAGTTTTGCCACAGTTGTTAACACTGCTGTTAGGGTTTGCAAAGGAAACGATTTATTACAGGACACATAATTTATAGGATTATTTTATAATGTTCACCCAAAGAGTGAAATTAGATGAGTACAGGAGATCCCCCTGCCACACACACACAAGAGACCCAAAGAATCCAGCTAAGGGCCTCAGGCCCCACAACAGTATCCTCCCTGAGTCCAGCTGGAGGCCTAGAGCCCAAAACAGTGTCTCATGCAAGTCCCTTTGAAGGATCTGCACTGGGAAGACCCAAAGCTCAGTAGTAGAAGCTAAAAAGTCTGCACCAACATGATGAAGCATCTGAGTCAGTAGGCTGAGGGATCTGCACTGGAGCCACTAGTGATGCTCAAAGTGAGAACCAGAGCTCCCCCTGAAAACAACTGTCCTCAGTGATCACAAGGTCCTGAGCTCCTCTGATGATAACGGCCAAGTTCATATCAAAAAAGCCAGTGTTAACAAGATTCTCCAGGAGAATCAACAGCACACCCTCTTCCCCTCTAGTTGTTTCTGTGCTGTTGGTAACAATCGTCAGGTGGGCCTTCCACAACCAGCACCATGCTGATTCAGTTCAGCTGGGTGTTACAAGTTGCCCACCAGTTGTCAATCCACCACACACATTTTTTGTTTTTTGTTTTATTTCCTTTTTTATTTTCAAAATAGATGATTGATTACAGCATCTTAGTTTTTACAGATAGGTAGATTATAGTATAATGTTACCTTTAGTAACAATGTGTTTTTAAAAATCTCTGATTTATCCAGCATCAATGGTGATGGAGCTGCCCAGCCCGTCCCATCTGCTGCAGAACAGCAGGAGTCCCCCAGTTCGGATCAGACACAGGATTCAGAAGGAGTTTCGTGGCCTGCTCCCTTTGAAATGGCTTCCTCTGTTTCTGAAGACCCCAGTACTTCTGGTCAGGTTCGTTAGTACTTGAATTCTAACAATAAACTCACTTAGGAAGTCACAACCAGTTATTTATTAAAAGGACAAATAAAAAGCAGAAATCTCTACTGATCTGTGTTTCACAATTAGGAGAAATAGCTTTTTTCAGTATTTCATGATAGAATTTACAAGATGACTTGAATGACGATCAGATTTTCTAAATTTCATTTAAAACATTTTAAAGTAGACTTGATCTCTGTAATGAGTCATATAGCTTAGTGATAAAATACATTTTTAACTTAAGATATATAATAGGTGCCTATCAACTATTGAGGGTGGTAGGACTTTTCATAACGTAAATACTGTTTTACTGTAGCTTTTAATCATATTGTTAAGGCCTAAAATATCTTAAGATTTTTTAGTTGAAGCTCCTACATGTTAGCTCACATTCCTATTGTAAAACTTTTAGACTATGTTGTCTGATTTGTCTGATGTCTTGGTTTCTTATTGCTTGTTTTTTTCTCATGTCTGTCAAAGAATAATAACTCCTCAGATATAAATTGCAGCATATCTACTTTCAGGAAAATATATTGATAGACCTAAGGAAGATAAAAATAAGATCTATAATTTGCTAAATTGTTTTTCTTTTTTGTGTGTATTCCTGTATTCTGAACACTATTCTCCCAGATTGTTTTGATCTTCACAAATTATAGAATTATGGAGAATGAATGGATTTAATTTGACTAGCTTTTTTTTTTTTTTGTACCGGGAATCAAACTCACAACCCTGCACTTGCCAGGCAGGCGCTTTTGCTGCTAAGCTAAATTTCCAGCCCCCTTGACTTTAGCTTTAATAGGTATTAAAATATAGAAAATTTCCCATGAAACTACACAGTGAATTTAAGTTTTTTTACCAAAGGGAGGAAGCTATAAAGAAAAGAAAGTAGTTAACCTTTAAGTTACAAATGGTACCCGCCAAAGGGCAGGGATATTTTGTGACTGAGAAGGGACAGGTACTGGCTGCTAACAGTGTCCCACATCATAATTTGGGTAATGATTATGTGGTAATTTGCTTAATCATTTCAGTGGGTGTAATATAGTGATGGAATACTTGCCTGGCATATGTGAGGTCTTGGAGTCAGTTCCCAGCACCATGGAAAAAAAATCTAAATTGCAATTAATTATAATTCTGTATTTTTAAAATGTACATTATCACATGTAATTACATGTCACTAAAAGAGGTTTTTAAAATTCATTTAGTATTCCTTGTCTTCGAAAGTCACACCTTACAAAAGAGCCACAGAACAGAAATACCCCTCAGCTGCTGCTCATCTTGCCCTTCTCCCAGCTTCATCTCGTCTCCTCGCGCTGCTGAGGAATTACTGTGAAAAATCTTGGAGCCTTGAGAATCAGTAAATGCACATGTGCAGGAAGCAGACTGGCATTCATTTGATGCCTCTTGTGCTCTGTACTTTGATATATGTGTTTATATAAATTTATTTTCTTCCCTGGAGCTCCATATGCAATAAGTGTTGAACTGAAGCTTATGAAAAGCAGATGTTTTTCTGTGGTCATACAGCTTGTGCAGTCTGAGCTAGAGTTTAAATGCAGATCTTTTTGACCTCAGAGTCCTGTTCCCACTGCAGGACTCTTCTCTGTCCATGTGCTCCATACATACTGAGGAGGTCCTGGAAGCAGTCATTGTCTTAGCCGCGGCATGCCCCTAAACAGAGCTAGTCTGATAAAAACAGTATTTTACAGAATATTTATCTTATTTATCTTACACTGCTAAAATTTCAACATTTAGAGATTTATTTATATTTGCAAGCTATGACCTCATAAATTTTTGTTCCCCAAACTAAAACTGCTAGGTTGAGGCCTTTTTAAGCAATACAGAGGTTACACAGGTGTCTGTGGGACAGCCTTGGAGCCAAATGGTTTTTGAGAACTTTTGTAACCTGGAGAGCACTTTCCTCTCGAAGCAATTACTTGGCAAATAATTTTGGGAAGTGGCCCTTAAATTGATAATTTGTCTTCAAGTACAGACAATAAAACAAAGTTTGAAGTTTTGTATGACTCCTGAGGGAGAAAGCAAGACACAATAGAATTGTTGACGATCTCCTCCAAGCCTGTTGGCAAACACACAGATGAGGAAAGAGACAGAATTTTATAGAAGAAGCAGCATGCACACAAGTTGATCTTGGGATCAAGCAGAGAATTGGCTTTAATGGCTTAACACAGTATATCTTAATGGCAGATCGTTAAATGGTTGGAAATACATTTTAGATTGAGTTTACCACATCAAAGTGTTTTTCCAAAATTAATTCCACAGAATGTATTAAGAACAAAAGTGTTCTGAAAGTAAATTCAGGAAACCTTGGATTATATAGAGATGAAGTAGATTTTTCTACTGTAAAACCACTTAGAGGGTTTAGATTTTGGTGTGTATGTGTGTGCGTGCGTGCGTGCGTGCGTGCGTGTGTGTGTGAGAGAGAGAGGGCAACAGTAAACACTGTTACTCTTCAAAAGCAAGGATAATAGTAAGCAGCATTTTTCCCGTCCTAACTGTTTCCCCTGGGTCTCCAGAAGCTTGGATGCTATAAACTCATGTTAGGACATACTACACCAAAGACCATTGTTAGAATAATGAATGTTTCAAATTATGGCTGAGGTGTTGAGGAATTTTTCAGTTTGGAAAAGATGGAGTAGGCATAAAGAGCATTGGTAGTGAAATGTACCACAAAATGAGAAAACCAAAACTTAGAAATTTTGTAAGATCTGTTATCTGTCTTACTTGAATAAGATATAACTATGATTATCTTCTTGGAACTGGTAATTGAGAGCTACAGCAGCACTAAGTGATGAGTGCTGTGATTTGTACAGTCTGAGGTTAACCCACAAAGATAAATTTGAGGTGTGTGCTTTGATGCTTACTTAGGTGTTACTCTTTAAAGCAGGTCAGGTTTAAGTGTTGGCAACAGAATCACCCGTTATCCTTGCACTTTTCACAGGAAAGTGAGCCTCTTGAGCCCTCATGCATAGTGGGGCATGTGGCCTCAGCACCTAAAGAACAAAACCTGAGTACTTTGTTCAATGATGGGGAGAACAGTCAGGTATGCTTTCCATATGGTCAAGTTGAGACACCTAGTCCCAGTCATCACTTAAAAACTAGTCTCAATTGTAGTTGATAGGGAAAAAAATCCACTTAATCTTGGAGATTGTTTATAAACATCACTCTGATCTTAATGCTCTGTGACTTTACTCTGTCTTTTTTTACTGGTCTTTCTGTGAATCATAGGGAGAAATTGTAGCTTTGCTGTTCATTATAACCTTTCCTACTTTAAATTAAAGGGTCTTAAAAATGATTTTGTTCGGAATATTCTGTGGACATTTGAAGACATCCACATGTTGGTTGGATCTAACATGCCCATTTTTGGTGGAGGCAGATACCCAGCAGTCAGCTTACGTCTCAGGTAAGCCAGCGTCGTGTGCTGCAGCCCCCCAGTGTTGATATTTAAATACTTTAGCGTTGGTGTTTCATCTGCTTCTCTGGGCATTCTGGTTTTTTCCTGGGTTATTTTCAACTCCCTCCTTTCCTGCCATTGAAATGGCCACAATAAGGAAAGAGCTACATGCTGTCAGCAAATGCCGACAACCCTGTAGCTAATTACTCGTTCTAGACTTAATTGAATGGAACTCAGAGATCTGTTATACTGAATTAATTACTTTAGGTTTGAATCTACAGAGCTTGTGAGAATAACAAGAAAATGTAATTGGGTTAGTTTAAGAGGTGGTTTGGCAGCTTCCTGTTAACTGATCATGAGCATTTTTCTTAATGTTGCATGTGTATTTGTTCACCTAACCCAGTGTGAAATTATTGGGTGTGGTGGTCAGTCTTTTCTCAGGTTGTTTAAGGAGCATAAGGAAACTCACAGTCATCTGTTACGTTTCCTTTTACTAAAAATTCCACAATACCAGTTAGAAACATCAAGCTTTGGGTAAGGGTTAAGCTACATATGTATGTCCTCAGTCAAGAAAACATATATGGCATTTCCATGGAGAGAGATTAGCGCAAACTACTTAAATAGGGCAATAAGCCTCATTTTAAAACATTTTAATTTGTAACAAAATGCCCCCCTAACTGGTGTTCTTGGTTTTATTAGTTGCCTAGGTAATACTTCCTGTTCCAGTTCTGGTTGTTCCTGTCTCCTAGAAACAACTGGTCACTATGATCCATAGCTGGTCACTATGATGCACCTTGTATAAACTAATCCCCAGTTGACAAGCCATTCTGCCTCTGTACTTCCTGCTTGCTTATCTGGTATAAGCTTTGGACCACCAGAGATTAGGGCTGATATTCTGGGAATGATCCTGATCAGTGCCTGATGACATAAATAAATCTGCCTCCAAATCCTGGGTGTCATTTCAGTATTTTTGCTTGCCATTGCAAATTAAATTATGTTAACACTAGGAATTTGTATTTTTAGGGATAACAACAAACCAATTAATGTGCTAACTGGAATTGACTATTGGTTGGACAATTTGATATGCAATGTACCAGAGCTTGTGATGTGTTTTCATGTAAATGGAATTGTACAGGTAAGACACAGTGTAACATTTCTAATAATTTCTCAGAAGCAAATTGATACAGAGTATGTCATGAAACTTTTAAAACCCTTAAATGCTGCAGCGTATTTTTGGTAGGAAAGACGGGTGTAAAAAACTAAAATAGTTTTCACATTTAAGTTGGTTATTGCAGTATTCTAGATGTTACAGGAGTATAATTTTACAAATAAGTTTTGGGAAACTTACAAATATAGTGGTTGGTTCATGAACTTAATTTGTTCTATGATTTTAGAAAAGCACCATACCTAGGGACTAGTACATTTCATCATGAAGGATTTAATAAAGTCATACATCAGAGCATTTCCTCACAGGGGTGAAAAGGATGGGGCACTGAGAAAGGAGAACCAGAACAGTGTGGTGTAAAGTGTGGGAAAGGAGTGTTTTAAGAGAGGAAATAACAAAATTGAAAACCTGAGATGAACTAAGGATAAAAATCAGCATTGGGCAACTGTTTGGTATTGTGTTTTGATTGTTTTTGGAGTTTCTGGTTTGTACAGTACTTCAAAAAATGTGGTAAGAGGCATTTAGAAAGTCTGTACAGAAAACTTTCTGTGCTAAAATATTATTATAGAAACACTTAAAAAATAGTAGTAATACCAATCATGCAGTCTTTGTTCTTGCTACCACTTCCACCCACTATATTCCACCCCTACAAAGAAGTAGTGGTCCATAGCTCAAGGGAAGAAAAGTGTCTCCTGGGAAAACATCCCGTGTGATAATCTTCACTTGAGCCACTGACCCTAGTACCTGGGGAAAGAAAAGGCCAGAGTACATGTTTTTTAAAAACATGAAGGGTAAAGTCTACCTTCATTGCCATCTTCCCAGTCAAAAGCTATTCATTTGGGTGGAAAAGTGTTTAATGCTATGTGTGGTTGGTAGAGCAGAAATGCTATCATGCTTTAAGCTGAGGCTGTATGCATCTAGTAGTGACTGATGAGTGCCTCCAGTGGGGAACCAGCATTGCTGGTGGGGTGGATCAGCTTCCTGTGAGGTGTGGGAACAGGAAAAGACTTAAAACTGCTCTTTTAAACTCTTCCATGCTGCATAAGTTTCTAATTTTAGAATTTATATACTGTATTTGGTTGCTTTTTAGTAAGAAAGGTGTTGCTTCCTCAGGTTTCCTCTTAAACTGTCTTTTATCTGTGTTTTACAGAAATATGAAATGATAAAAACAGAAGAGATTCCCAATTTGGAAAACTCCAACTTTTCTACTAAAGTCATAAAGGACATTGCACAGAATATTTTGTCATTTCTGAAATCTAATTGTACCAAAGAAGGACATACATATTGGCTCTTTAAAGGCAAGTTAAATCTTGAATTGATAATAACTGAGTTGGGTAACTACTATAAAATAAGATTTATTTATTTTTCTTCAGCCAGTGGCAGTGATATAGTGAAGCTCTATGATCTCACTACTCTTTGTGAAGAAACTGAAGACAAATACCAGAATCCATTCACAATGCCAGTGGCCATTCTTTTATATAAGTGAGTGCTTTAAACATTTAAGATGCAATTATCTTGTGTAAAATTTTAAGCCATACCATTCATGCCATGACTGTTGAATACCCTTTATTATTGTGATAGTAAGAAAAAAAAAATACATAGACATACAGGATTATCAGTACATTATACCAAATATTATTCCACTTCCTTGTAAAAACAGTATAAACTTTTTGGGGTGGGTTGGTAAAATACAATATTTAATTGCTTAAAAAGGAATACATTAATTGCGTCTTATAAGTCTTTTTCTGTTGGAAAAATATGTGTGTATGTAGACTTGAGTGTTGTGGAGAATGATGGGTGAGGACTAAAGCAAATATAAATATTTCTTTCAGGGTTGCTTGTAACATGATGATGAAGAAGAATCAAAATAAGAAACACTATGGAACTATTAGAACGTTACTCCTTAATTGTGTTAAGTTGCTGGACAAAAGCAGGCATCCACAAGTAAGATTAACATCCGTGTACTAGCAAAATTCCAGCATTCTGATAGTGAATTGTTGTCTAAGTTATAGAGCTCCCTGATTGAAGTTCTACCTTCACCCTGACAGTGTGACAGCCACTAACCATATGTGGTTATGGAGCACAGTGCACTTAATCTGAATTGAGATGTGCTCTCAGTATAACATACACACTGAATTTTGAAGTGTATATATACACAAATGTTAAATATTTTGTAGATTCCAAATTAAATACAACGTTAACAGTAATTTTATTGGATTTCACTTTTTATGTACCACTATTAGCAAGTTTAAAACTTCACTTACATTATGATTCACATAGTACTGTTATGTACATTTAAAACTCATATAAAATTCTGATAGTACTACTGTTTCTTCTTTTGCCACTATTAGAAGGTCAAAAGCTTTTATCTTTTAAAAAGCCTGTTTGTATCAATGGGTCATATACATGAATCTTAAAATTTTACACTTGTTGGTGTAAATTAAAGAACCATGTTCTATAATTAGCTGGAATATTAAAATACTCTTCAGACATGCACCCCACAATTTTACACAACTCTATCTGAATTTGAAGGCTATATTTTGCTATAAGGCTCATTATATCTTGCTTAAATCAGAAAAGATACTGTATGTAGGCTATGTGCTTTTCCTTTAAATTTTCTTCTAATGGTAATTGTAGCCACATCCAATTTGGAAGTAAAGATTATCTTAGAAACTGTCCTCAGATATGTGTTTTGTTTTGTTTTAAGAAAAATGGCAAGATAATTTCAGACTTTAGTTGCTGATTGAGGTGGTAGTGTTTAGGGGTAATTGAGGTAGTATATGTGTAAGTCAGAAGATGGTATTAAGACTGTTGAATGTGTATGGTTAAGAATTAATAAATGATAGAGTGGTTTAAATGTTACATATATAAATATTAACTGTAAGATCTATCAGGCGGGGTGTGGTGGCACACTCCTATACCTGCAGCCCTCTGAGAAGCTGAGGAGGAGGATCACAAGTCCTGTGAGGATTTCACGGAACACAGAGCATTTGTACCAGGAACAGTTTTGTGTATATTGCAGTCTGCTGAAAACAGCCTAGTTGCAGAACCTTCTGAAAACTTGTTAAGTGTGGTAGTAAAATTTGTTCCTCTTTGGATGAGACAATTTCAGTAGCAGTCACTTATTCATATTTCTCTTATTCTTTTAATAAGATTATAGCTTCAGCCAATTACATGCTTTCAGAACTTTTTCAATTGGATGAACCTAAAAAAGAAGAAAGTTCAGAATCTCCTTTAAATGAGAATTCTGATGAAAGTTACAGTGAAGAGGAAGAGGAGATGCCAGACAGTGATGAAAATGGATCCTACAGTACCAGCTCTGACCCATCAGATGATAATAAAGCAGTAGCTATAATTAAGTCTGTTGGAGAATTGTCGGTACCAGAAAAATATAAATCTATTCATCAGATCAGAGTAAGTATGTTAAAATTTGTCTTAAAGTTTTATTGGTGGAAATAACTGTTAACTGTTGTTCGTTGACTATAACCAGCCTCACAAACCATGGATGTTTCAGTAAATTTTTTGTGGTCCAGGATCTATAATTACTAGGTTTACAAATTCTAAAACTTGCATTTAGAACCCCATAGTGGAGCAGAAGTAGAATTTACATTATGCTAGGTTATGGTAAACAAATGTGTAAACTAGGTAGCTACACACTCATTGTTTATGTGGGAAATTTTCGTTCCTGGTAACCAGTGTGTAGCATTAGCCACATGTCGTCACCAGGACACCTCTGTCCAGTTTTTGAGATGCTGGGAAATTGTACATAGGGTATTTGGCAAACACAGAGTAGAGTTGGGGGTTTAGCTCAGTGACTCAAGTGCTTGCCTGATAAGTGTGAGGTCATGAGTTCAATCCCCAGTACCAAAACAAACAAACAAACATAAAAAAAAAAACGGAACAGAGAAGGACTAGCACTTTGATGTTTGACTGGAGAGATCTGGTGCATTGTTCTTGTGCTGTGTAAGACTGTTGTAGTTTTTGTGTGACCCTGCAGTTGTATCTGCCCTGGTCAGAGCCAGGTGCTCCTAGCAATTGCACATGGTGTAGGGTTTTTTTTCATGGCACGACTGTGCTTCTACTGTCAGTCTGTTGCCCTAGATACTTCTTCATTGCTATAATTAGATCCATGTCATCCTTAGAAGAGTTCTGGCTGTGCCCTGAACTGAAATATAATCATCCTTTCAGATAATCTCTTAATAGAGTTCTGAGATTAACTTTCAGATGGAAGCTTATATAACTAAAGGCTGTAAAGATGTGAGAGCTCTTCTGTTACCTAAAACATTGGTTATCTTTCTGACCTTTTCTCCCTTTACTTTTTTTTCCTTTCCCATAGCCCACAGCTACACTGAGGTTTTTGTCTTTCAAAGTATGGAGATGACCTGAGGCCCTTTGCATTTGCTGCTGTTGTTTCTATTTGAAATGCACCCTTCCCTAGATTTTTTCATAGCTGCCCTTTTCTAGTCCTTACATCTTTACTGAAATGTCACCTCCTTAGGAAGACCTTCCCCAGCCACTCTGGACAGAGCATGCTGGTTTTGTTTTTTTAGCGGAGCCTGTCTGTGTTTGTCTCCCATCTCTAGAATGTAAACTTCCTGTAGGTAGACAGTTCTCTACCTCCCATGTCTAGGGCACGTAATAGATGTTCAGGAAACATTTGACTAAATGACGGCAGGATAAAGTCACTAATTCTCCATCTAAATTTTAGTTCACTTTTACTTTGAACGCTACACTGGAGGAAAAACAGAATGTTTTTGTGATTAAATCATGGATTGCAAAAATTATGTGTATTTGTAACATGAGGCCCCAGACTTACAGGACAGTTAGATGATTGAGAAGTATAATACTAGAGACAACACTTTTTTTTTTACCAGTATCTGGGAGCACTCAGAAAGCGCAGTGGTAGTCATAAGAACATGTCTTGGCTAGCTTTGTATCATCTGTGTTTGATGATTTGAAGAATGGGCAGTCCGTGTGGGCTCCTTGAGTTCCCACTTCTCCACTTACTCATTGTGTTCTTGGATGAATTCTTCAGCCATCTGTGTGAGCTTCTCTGTGAAAGGAAACCAGTAATTCCATCCTCATAGGATTCTGCAAAATGAAATGCTTCACAGAGACCCTTACACACATTATTACTTAGTGGATGGTGGGTTGCTATTTTTTTGTCCTTAATTAGGCAGATAAATTATACAGTGAGACTTTGGGTGATGGGTAAGACTTGTTAACGTTTGCTAAATTGATGATATTGTTAACTTTTGCTACCAAGTTATCAGTGCTAATTAGGAATTGAATTGACCTGTTAGACTTGGTTCGCATTTATCTAAAACATTACCATCTTGCTTTTTTGTCGTAATAGTTACTTTTAGAATTTTAAACACTTAAAGCAACATGTATGCTGGAAGGTCGTTTATGTTAAATAGAATTTTTGTTGATAATGCTTGCTATTTATTCTGCAAACCAAAATAGTCCATTAACCTTCATATCAGATACCTCAGCAAACTAAGCACCAAAGCACACTCATAAATGGGTTTGTACAGTATCCGTAATTGCCATAAGATGAGAACCATGGAATTTGTTGTATTAGTGGTATGCTAATAATTTTCAATATTTGTTTGTGAAGCCCAGTTGTGCATTTCCAGTTTGCCATGACACGGAAGAACGCTGTAGACTTGTGCTTAACTATGTTCTAGAGGTAAGTCTAAGTGTCCTTTTCACTTTTTTGGTAAAGTTTATATTTGATTTGCAAATAGCATTTATGGGAGCTGGGGATTTAGCTCAGCAGCATAAGCACCTGCCTTGCAAGCAGGCGGTCGTAAGTTCGATCCCCGGTACCGATTTAAAAAAAAAAATAGCATTTATGGTTTGATATCTAAAAGTTATTTTGAATAGTGTTCAGCTGTGATTTTTTTTTTCTTAGCTTAAAGTATAAACAAGATTATTTTATCCCAAATCTTTAGAGCAGATACAGATTTTCAGTTTGTTTCTAAAGTAGAAATTGTGCTTTGCGTTTAGTTTTCATTTGACTGTTGGTAATATGTATAGTAAATATTTTTTTCTTTTTTTAAGGGCTTAAAATCTGTAGATAGTAGCATCAAAAAGGAAAGTGACCTTCCAGCAGCTGACCCCAGCACTCCAATTCCCTTAAAATATGAAGATGAATCCACAAGAGGGAGTCCTGAGGGACTAGAGAAGCAGATGGCCTTGTTTTTAGACAAAAGTAAGTCGAATTGATGTGCAGATAAGGCCCTCAATAGAATAATATACTGATCCTTTGTCAACAGTGGACATGTCAATTAAGGCATTCATCGAAAGCAATGAGAAGGATGTCATGTGAACGAGAAATAGAGGGGACGTACTTAGAAATATAGATTCCATTAGAAATACGGAACACAGCAGCATGATTTGGATCTTTCATATGTATTTCTCATGAGAGCATAAGGAGCCTGCATCTTTCCATTGCCCACTGTAAGGAACTAGTACCTTCAGCCTGGTGGAGATGTCTAAGAAACTGCTGTGTTAATAGAAGTGTGGCATGTTGACAAGCACAGGCTTGGGAACCAGAGTGCTGAGCTTGGAGCCTTCCTGATCTAAAGCAGCTTTTAGATAAAGTGCTTAGAACTGTGTGCATAGTAAATACCATAAAAGTGTTAGCTGGTGCCTTATTGTTGAGTAAGCTGGAAATGTCACTCTTTAATTTTCTGGTATTTTTCTTAGGCATATGTATCACGTCATGCAAAACATACAGATTTTCAAGTAAAAAATCGTTGAGTTTTTAATTTTTAATCTGTCATATTTTTTCCCCAACCTGATCTCTTGGCCCTATTTAGTTAGTTTCAGTTGTTTTCAAAATGTTTGGAAAGCCTGTGTTTGCACTAGCTAATGCCAAGTGTTCCTGGACCTTTCTTCTTTCCATGAACAGAGAAGCGGGAGAGGGGAATACAGGGAATGATGATTTTTTTCGGCCAGCATATGTAGTACTTACTGTATGCCAGGTTAACCTACATGCAGCGAGGCTTACACTATGACGTTAGCTGTTCTTTTTTTCTGAATTTTTTTTTCTGTCTTCCTCTTTCTCCATCTCCCTTCTTGAAAATCCTGCTCAATTTCAGAATCTGCACAGTCACCCCTCCAGTCAGAATTACTTGACCCCATTACACTAATCTTTTGTGAGCACACTGGTGCTTGCCTTTTATCTGTTGGACATCTGTACTAAATGGTTCTAAGTATGCACATGCACATGGACAGTTGTACGACCTTCATGTTATTTGTCTTTGGCTTTCTCACAGTGCTTCACACACAGTGCTCCTAACACTAGAGAAAAAAAATACATGTACAGATTAAACCATCATAGAGACCAACTAGTTTTTATTACCTTGAAAGCCTGCATGAAAAATTGAGAAACCTTAAGCTGCAGCAAGGTGTTTCTATTCTTTGTTCCGTGGCTTCTTGCTCTTATCTCTGTAATTACACTTGGAACAGTTCAATGTTGTTTATCACGCTAATGGCCTCATAACATCATGTCACCATTTCAATCCCTGTTGCAATGTTTGCCACAAAAGTGACCATTTGTGGAACAAAGAAGGTAAAAAGAGCTATGCTTTAAGTCAAGTGCTGGTGATAGAATGAACAGTAACCTTCAGTGGAGATAGAAGAAACAAGCATTTGTGTTGCAAAAGAAGTAACCTTCTTTTGGCTGATGATAGGGAGTAGCAGGAAGACTGAAATATGTTGGTTAGGAAGTGAGCTGAGGTGTTGAGGTGTAGCACATGGTGAGCTGTGTTGAGATTTGGGGACTGGCTTTGGGGAGGTTTACTTTTTGGCAAGTTGATTCAGACTGAGGAAAGAGAGAGGTGTCACGGTCATGCGTTCAGTGATAGCAATACTGCTGCAGAAAAGCAGGCAGCCTTGGGACTCTGCAGCAAGGGTCTTGCTTGGAAACTGGCATTTTACTCTGTCCATTTAGGTAGGAAAGCATAGTAGTTGGCAGTTTCGTCATGACAGTAGTACCTGACTCTGAAATGTTCCTGTCAAGAAATGGCCAATATATATTTTTTCCTGATACTTAACATTCAAATAAAATACTGTCTTTTTTTCCTTCCCGTGTCAGTGGGCTCCCTTCAGAAGCGTAATTACTCCAGTCAGTCTGGAATGATTCCTGGGTCTTGGCAACATAAAATGAAACTTCAGCTGATTCTCAAGTCAGCAAAGGCCTATTACGTTTTGTCTGATGCTGCCATGAGTCTGCAGAAGTATGGACGAGCACTGCGATACATTAAGCTAGCTTTGCAGAGCCATGGTAAGCCACCGTAAGCAATTACATCCCATAGGCACTGGGGTGGGACTGGAGGCATCTCAGTCACAGTGGAAATTCCTGTTCATCATAAAGTTTGAGTTTTTAAAACTTTCAATCCTGTGTTTGTTACGTAGTATTTTATTTTCTGCTCATCCTGGTTTAACAACTCTTCATTTTGAAATACATGAAGCCATTGTGTTACGTGACACAGTTATGTGATGGGACAGAGCATTTAGCTAGTAACAGACTGTCATCTTAGTTATTGTGTTCATTAATTTGCAATGCACTTTTTTTTCTCCTTCCTTCCATTTTCCAAATAGATACTTATTGCTGTCTTTGCACCAATATGCTTTCTGAAGTACTGCTGTTTCTTTCTCAATATTTGACACTCTGTGGTGATATCCAACTCATGCTGGCTCAGAATGCAAACAACAGAGCAGCACACCTTGAAGAGTTTAATTACCAAACAAAAGAAGATCAGGAGATACTGCACAGTCTTCACAGAGAGTCCAGTTGTCAGGGTATGCCACTTTGTGCTTTTTATGTCAAGAAAAGTTGCAGAAATATTGGTCTTTCAGTATTTGATCTATTTTGTTTTGTTTTTGTTTGCTTGGTTCAGGGCCTTGCTATGTAATTCAAGCTGGCCTCAAAGTCTTGCCAATCTGCCTGCCTCAGGCTCCCAAGTGCTGGGATTTCAGGCAGTGCCACTGCACCTGGCTCATCTGCTCTGTTTTGTATCATTTCTTTCTTTATTTTAAAGTCAAGCCTGGAGTGGATACGTAGCTCAGTGACAGAGCACTTGCCTGGTCTGCACGAGGTCCTAGGTGTACATTCCAGTACTGTCAAAAAACATTGAGTTTATAATTACTAATTATAGCTTGTTAGGTATAAACTAAGATATGAAGACTGTTGGATTTTTCTTTGTACTATTCATGAATGTTTCTAGAAAATGCTTGTCGTTAGCTTACCAAGTCATTCATTTTCTTTTGAAAAAGAATAGCAGTAATAACACCTTCTGAGTCCAGGGGGCTAAAATAAAGAATTCATCATTTTTTTTGAAAAAGTTAGTCTATAGATAGATATCTCATATCACTTTATTTAGTCTTCATAGTCTTCAGAAACCGTAGCTGCAGTACCCTCGGCTCAATACAGTTAAGTATCCTATACTTACGGTGGTAATAAATGAGGTCTAGATCAGTGTTCAGAAGGCCCTTTTGAAATGTACCATGAACTTGGCTTACTGTACTTGAAACTGTTTATGGCATTCGATACCCGTTTCCCAAAAAGTTTTGGACAGTTAACAGCCATATGAATATGCTGGAGGAAAGGGGAGTATAAATGTCTTATTGCTTAATACTTTTTCCCTGTTTTTTTTTTTTTCTTTCTCTGTCCCTCAAGTAATCATTTCACTTTTTTTTTTTTTAATCAGTACTGGGGATCGAACTCACGATCGCCTGCTTGCAAGGCAGGTGCTTATGCCGCTGAGCTAAATCCCCAGCCCCTAAACATTTCACTTTAATAGACACTTTGGAAAGCCTTTTACCTTCAGCATAGTGATTTCATTTAAAATATTTCTAAGATTGATATTTTCTTGTATATTTCAGTGTTAGCAATAGGGAGTACTCCATTTTATCCCCTTGAGTACTGAGTCCTGTGCCTGAGTTTTCTCCTTTCCCACTAGATGGCATGGGTAAGTCTTTAAGGACTTAGCTAGCAGCTTTTTCAGTGACTTATTCTTAAAACAAACTCGATACCTCTATTGCCATAGTTTAAAATGAAAGCTACTTATATTAGTGGATTTTAGAATACAAGTAAACCTGGGAAAATCTGGGTAATGGGAAATGGTTGGTATTTATAGGCTGAAAAAATACAAGAAAATATAGTTTTACAAATAAAGTGATCCTAGCTAGATGCAGTGATGCATATCTAGAGTCCCAGTACTGAGAGAGGCTGAGACAAGAAGACTGAAGGTTTGGGAGCAGCCTGCAATACATAGTGAGTTCAGGCCCAGCCTAGACTACATAGCAAGACTCCACCTCAAAATAAGAAAGAAGAAAACAAGCTAGGGATGTATCATTTGTAGGGTGTACCTGAGTAGAAGCGCTAGTACTGTAGAGGAGATAGGAATAGACAGGCACAGGCAGCAGCATCTTTACTATGAAACTCAAATTTTATCATATTGCTTGAATCTTAGTATAGTTGTACCATATGGATTTTTTTTTTATCATTTTGACTTTGAAATATTTGGCTCACTTAAATGCTGAAAGGAAGAGTTCATGTGACTCACACTGATTTTTCCTTTTTTTCTCTCTTAAGGATTTGCATGGGCAACTGATTTGTCTACAGACCTAGAAAGTCAACTTTCAGTTAGTTGTAAATGTTATGAGGCTGCAAATGAGATTTTGCAGTTTAGTGACTTAAAAAGCCAAAATCCGGATCACTATGTACGAATATTGAAGAGAATGGGTAATGTTAGAAATGAAATTGGCGTGTTTTATATGAATCAGGCTGCTGCGTTACAGAGTGAAAGATTAGGTGAGTACTGTGAATTTTTCTCTTTATTCTCTATTGCATTAGAAAATTATGCTGATTTTTTTTTTCTGGATCGGGTAAAGAGCTGTGACACTTGATGGTAAGTTATTAAAAGATACTTTATTAGAAAATTACTTTATTGCTAAATTCTCAAGAAGTAAAACGAGAGATTTTCCCCCCTAGGATTCATTCTTTCAGTGAATTCTATCCTTGCTTTTATTTTTCAAACCATCTGATCATTTCAAAGCAACTTGGCCAGTCAGCTATGTGCCAAGTTCTGTGTTGATATGGAGTGGGTCCCCCTTCTAGTGGGAAAGCCTAATATAAGAACAGAGCTCTGTAAAGTGCTATAAATAGGTTCAAACAGTACAATAAAGAACAAGAGAGAGCTTTTAGGAGGAAGGTATGCTTGAGCAGAGCAGTATGTGACATGTAGCACCCAGTGAGCAGATGCAGAGCACAGCTTTCTAGGGTGAACAGGCAGTGCGAGGAAGAGCACAGGACAGAGGGCCAGTGTGTGTGGAGAGTAGCAGCAGAAAGTCCTATGAACTTCTGGCAGGCAGCTTTGAGTCTGGCGGCACCTGTGGAACATGCATCTGAAAAGGTCTAACTTAGTGGTTGGTTGCGGTGTGCTAAGAGCTGTTAGGGTTAGTACAACTCAGACTGAGAACCATTTGTGTAAAGATGATAGCCGAAGCCATGGGGAGTGAATGCAAGTGTAAAACACAGGGTGGCAAGGGAAAGGGCTAAGATGGATCCACAGGTTAGCTCAACACGTTGGTACAGCTGCTGAGCTGTGCTTGGCCCAGGAATACAAATGGTGCCTCAAAGAGTTCGTGCCAGCAGGGACCTGGGCATCTAAGGAGCATTTGGAAAGGGAAGCCAGGGAGGGGACATGGAACTGGCAATCACGAACCCTGAACTGAATAACACACAGGCTGTATCCTGTAAAAATTCCGTGGGCCCACAGCTTCTGAATCTTACAAAATTGTGCTGTACTCAGATGTCTTTGCTTGTTTACTGTCAGTTACTACTGAGGAGACCTCTGCTTAAGTGTTGTAGTCATCCACTGAGATGCCGTAATAAAATACCTCAGACCCATAGCTTAGTGATGTAAATCGATTGTCTCCCAATTCTGGAGGCTGGAAGTCCAAGGTCACGGTCCCAGCAGTTTGGAGGACCCAGTAGCTTCTCTTCCCTTGGCTTGCCCACAGCCACCTTCTGCAGTGTCCTATCATGCAGCCCTGTCTCTGTGAATGCCTTGTGTGTCTTCCTTCTTCTCTTTCTGAGGAAGCCAGTCTTGGATCAGGACTCCACCCTTATGACCTCATTTAAAGATCTGATCCCAAGTACAGTATAAGGTAGTGAAGACTAAGGCTTCAGTGTGATGAGTCTGAGGCACTTCCCACTGAGTGTCAGGCAGGAGTGGAGTACTGCAGTGGACCCCAGGTGGCTGGCTTGCCCCCAGCACCCTACACTGCCTTGCTCCTCCCTCTGATCATTGAGGGTATGCTGATGTGTGCTTATGCAATTGTTTTCTTTCTTTCTTTGTGAAGTGAGCAAATCTGTGTCTGCTGCAGAGCAACAGTTGTGGAAAAAAAGCTTTTCTTGTTTTGAAAAGGGGATTCACAACTTTGAGTCCATTGATGATGCTACAAATACCGCCCTTCTGTTATGTAACACTGGGAGACTCATGCGGATCTGTGCACAAGCGCACTGTGGCGCGGAGGATGAGTTCAAGCGTGAATTTTCACCAGAAGAGGGCTTGTATTATAACAAGGTAACACATCCATTCACTCTTGTCGCCTGTTTCTACTGGACCATGGCTAAAAGTCACTAAAACCGTGGCGATGGCACAGAACTAGATAGATCCTTAACACACTTAGAGAATAAGAAGTGTTCAGCGTTGAAGATGGCACATTGAATTGTTACAGAAGAGAAGGAGTTAGAGTAAATGTCCAGTAGATTAAACATGAATGGAAGAAAGAATGTAAGAGCACCCAAAAGAAACAGAGGTTGATGTGATGAGGTGGGGAGCAGCTTTCCCAGCAAGAATCACTGATACAGGGTGAAGAGACTTGAAATGTGTAGGAATGTATGGTTGTAAACTGGAATGCAGACTGCCTGGGGTAAATGCTTACAATGTACCTCATTAATCAGAGATTAACACACTCTTAACATTTAAAGAATAGTTAAGAATCAGAAAATAAACCACTGCAACAGAATAAGGAGCAAATAACCTTGTGCAAAACACAGGGGCCAGGTGTGATGGCCACATGGCTATAATCTCAGCACCAAGGAGGCTGAGGCAGGAGGATTACTGTGTATGCTAGACCAGCCTGGGCTACATAGCAAGATCCTATCTCAAACCAAAAGAAAAAAATTTAAAACTTCTTATATTTAAAAAAAAAAAATGGTTAATATGTAAGAAGAAAATCTCAGTATTTCAATTTATATGAAACTTAAATTGAGTTTCATTAATTTGTCAGAACACTAAACTGTTTGGCAAATTGTTGGAGAGGGTGCAGGACACTGACATGTTTGAGTATATTGAAACTATTTAAATGATTTTTTTTTGTTTTGTTTTGGGGGGGTTGTGGGGAGGGCATTGCTTTTTTTTTGGCACAGAGTCTTATTATATCACTCAGGCTGGCCTTTAACTTACTATGTGGCCCAAACTGGTCTTGAACTCATGGCAATCCTCCTCCCTCTGCCTCCCAAGTGTTGGGCCCACAGATGTGTGGCTTTATTGAAGCATGTTTATGCTGTAGTAAATTTTACAGTTTATATATACACAAGAAGAAGATTAAATAAATACACATCAGAAAGATTCTCCCACATTAAATTGATATCTGGGTGGTCTTAAAGACTATTTTAATGTAATATTGATGTATATGTAGAACGAGTCAAAAGTTTATCCTTTTCCTCTGTCACAGGCTGTTGATTACTACTTGAAAGCTCTGAGGTCCTTGGGAACACGAGACATACACCCAGCTGTCTGGGATTCTGTGAATTGGGAATTGTCCACTACTTATTTTACTATGGCAACTCTACAACAAGACTATGCTCCATTATCCAGAAAAGCTCAGGAGCAGGTATTAAGATTTGCTTGATTATAAGTCCCCAACTTTCTCTAGTCCTTTTTTTTAAATGAATATTGAGTATATGTTGTCATTTTTTCCTTGACAAACAGTATTTAAATGTAAACATTCTTATAGTTCTTACAGTCTGGTCATATGGCTTGTTACTTTTTTCTCCCCCTTTAAAAATATACACAGATTGAAAAAGAGGTCAGCGAGGCAATGATAAAGTCCTTGAAGTACTGCGACGTTGAGCTGGTGTCTGCGCGGCAGCCTCTTTGCCAGTATCGAGCTGCAACCATCCACCACAGGCTGGCGTCCATGTACCACAGCTGTCTGAGGAATCAGGTGCGTGTGCTCTGAGCCAGTCCCACGCCAAGTGCAGTGAGATGTGTGCCTGGTGCTTTCTTTACATTCCCTTGTGCATTGTAAATGCCATCAGTGTACTTTAGAGAAAGCGTGCACCCTAAGCACTATGTGCTTGCTCCTCTCACCTGTGCCACTACGGTTGATGGGGGCTTAGTTCTAAAATTACACATTTGCCTGAGTGTATTACTTAGATCGTTTTTAAATGTGGTTAGAGTTTATACTATTTTTTTTTTTAATTTTAAAGTACTGATGCCCTGTCTTCTTGTGAAATATGGCATGCATGTAGAAAATATAGGTGGCATACATGTATGATTTAAAGAAGGAAAGAAGGATGCCCTTGCACCTGGCTGGAGGGTAAGGGATGGCTGAGTGTGTGTCTTACTGGCTTTCACTTCACGTCAGGTTTTTGTGACTCATCCATTTCAATTCATGTAGCGCTTTTACTGTCACACCTGAATAGTACTCAGTAGGTGATTCTCTTATAGTTTATTTACCTGTCCAGTGGTTATTAAACTTTTGGATTGTGTAAGACTGTTAGGTCCTACAGTAATCTGGCTCTGGTCACAATACATGACACTGAATAATTGTGGACATTGGGCCACCACTGTACATGAACATTGGTACTGCACTGCATGTATTTCTAGGGACTGAGGCCTAGATAAGGTGCCTGCTTTCAGAGAGATTGCTTTGCTTGTGCTGGAGACTTGACCTAGTTGGAAAATAGAAGCTTAAGGATGCAAACAGTAGGGGAAGAATAATCTTTTTAGCAGTTGGTGCTGGGACAGATGGACATTTGCACACAGAAGAATGGCTGAAGCTTCCTAACTCACATCAGAGACAAAAATTTATGGAACTGGTAAAGAACCTTTGTGTAAAGGTTACAATAGAAAACTTCAGGAAAAAAGTTTAAAAAGTTGCCTAGTGATTCAGTCAGAGGATTGATTAAGTAGTTGGTGTAAACCCCAAGCCTTGAGATTCATTGTTTTAAATTTTATTTCCACTCTAGGTTGGCAATGAGCATCTTCGGAAACAGCACCGGGTGCTGGCAGATCTTCATTATAACAAAGCCGTGAAATTTTTTCAGCTTCTCAAAGATGCTCCCTGTGAACTGCTGAGAGTACAATTAGAAAGAGTAGCGTTTGCAGAATTTCAGATGACCAGTAAGTCTGACTTCCCACTCCTCAGATATGCACGCTTAGTGTCGAATTGTCCTAGGGAGGGATAGACCTAGGACGTGAATAACCTGTCTCGTTAATTTGCCTATGGTTGTATATGAGGGTCCATCTGGAGCACATTCTGAAGTGCTTTTTAAAACGTAGAGAATTCAATTTACTCAATTACAAATTTCAATCAACATGGAAAATGAGATATAGAGAAGGAGCCAGAAAAGAGTAGTGGGCTTCACTGGCCCTTTTAACCCTGGAACTGACACCCCAGCAGCTTTGGGCTCTGCTCCTGGAATAGACACTGCTTAGTGCCTGAACCAGGCCAAGATAAGTGGCGAGCTAGGAGAAGGGAAGGAAAGGTGGAGTGTCTCAGTGTGTCGTTTCCACCCCAGGAACCAAGAGGATGCTAATCACTTAGTGTGTTCTCTGCATTTGCTCCCTGTTGTCCACAGGCTGCCCCTTCCTACAAGAGATCTTTTGTGAAATACATATTATGTGATAAAAAAAATAAGGAGCAATTATTTAAAGTGCAGCAATTTATTTGGCTTCATTTTGAGTTATTACTTGTTCATAATTTTTAAGTTTTTATTTTAATAAAGTTTCAGATGTTGACATATTTCAGATATCCCATTTGAGAATTAGGGATGCTGAACCTATGAAGTCCTTGTTAGTTTTCCCAAGTATGGAAAACTGAAATCTGAGTTCTGGTCTTCTGGTTTCAAGCATTGTGGATAAGGGACACTGAGCCTGGGTGCTTTATAAATACGCATGTGACTGTGGGTAGTCACCGCAGAAGGCTCATACCACTGCCTGTTAGGAGGGAACCTGTAAGATGGACCTCACTTTTCTTGTATACTCATTTGGGATGCTGGAGACAAATTTGCTAAGATGCCCAGTGTAGTAAATTGTCTCTTAAAAATGTTTGAAAAGTATGTGTAACTCAGGAAAACAGCATAAATATTTTAGGAACTCTTGTTACCTGGGTTTGTGGGTTTTGTAAGCCAGGTGAATAAGTATTGTAGCTTGTAATGACTTGATATCTTTTTTTTAGCATGTGAGTCACATTTACCTTTTTAACGTCTCTGTCTACTCCATGCCCAGTAACACTTCCATACATAGTCAGTGTCTCAGCTTCCAGATTACAAATGCACTGATTATAAAGACAACCTTATTTTAAAGTCTGGGATTATGCTGTAAAGGAAGAAAGCAGTGGTTACTCCTTTCTTACCTACAAAGTGGAGAGTCCCCAAGCCCACTTTCAACTTTTGACACCAACTGCAAGTTTAAGATCCCCAAGCCCTTAGATTTAATAGGACAACACAGAATTCACAGAAAGCATTCTACTGTTGGTTGCAGCTTCCTGTAAGAAGTAGAGACACATGAAAGCTGCCGAGGGAACAAGTGCAGGGGATGGAATTCTCAGCCAAGGAGTTCTCAGCAAGAAACTTCTAGTAGTCTCCTGTGGGGTGGGGTTAAGACTACACTCTCCTTTCCCTGACCAGAGCTCACCCTAGCCTTGCGGTCCAGAGTTCTGTCTGGGATTTGGTCACATAGACATGAGTGACTGCTCCAGGTGCTCTAGAGATTGAGCTTTTAGCATGGACCCAGAGCCCCTAGGGTATATCACATTGTACTACCATTTGGTATAGCCCAACACCCCTGACAGGGACTTCCAAGGTTTAGCTATCATCACCCTCTTGGAGCCACAGACAAGGTCAGATCTTTCTTGAAAGAGAACATTAGTTGGGCATGGTAGTGTATGCCTGTAATCCCAGCATTTGGGAGGCTGAGGCAGGAGGATCATTGCAAGTTCAAGACCAGCCTGAGCTACAAAGTGAGCTCAAGGCCAGCCTGAACTGCATAGTGAGACCTTGTCTCAAAAACACAAATAATAAAGAAAGATATTAAGAAAGAAAAAAAGAACAAACAAACTTTAATGTTCTACCCTATACCACTACACACACATGAGGTCCAGGAGAACAAGCAGGAGCAAAGGTACCCTGTACAACCTGTTGGCTGTATTCGGAAAGCTGTGGAGTGAGGTGAAACCTCACTCATCTGGTCTGACCTTGCCTTTGGGCAGACTTTATGGTAGAATAGCAGACGGGAGTGACTTGGCCAGCCTCACACATCTGACAACAGTGGAGCAGCCCTCCAGCCACAGGCTCCTCTCTGCAGGACCTCCTAAACTGCTGCTTCTGACTTTGGCCCCTGTTCCAAGAAGGCTGTGTTCTCTGACAGAACCAAATAATGAGGCAAATGATTTTTATTTTTCATTTTGTCTAGCTGTAATAATTGTTTTTCTTCAAAGAAAAAAAAGAGAAGTTGGATTTAGAGGATTTGTTGGTTTTCTCATAAGCATCCCCTGTAGTATTTGAACATCAGAATTTTCAGCTGCACATGGTGGTGGCATGCCTGTCGTCCCAGCATTTGGGAGGCTGAGGCAGGACGATTACTATGAGAGCAAAACCAGCTTAGGCTACATAGTGAGTTCAAGGTCAGCCTAGAATGGCGATACTCTGTCTCCAAAAAAAAAAATCAGAATTTTTCTAACATATTAACACTGAATGGGCTTCTAGGTGTGTAGCTAAAGGGATGACCATTTGTGTTTAATGCTTTAGGTCAAAATAGCAATGTTGGAAAGTTAAAAACACTGTCTGGGGCTCTTGATATCATGGTGAGAACTGAGCATGCGTTCCAGCTTATCCGGAAGGAGCTGATGGAGGAATTTGACCAGGTAAATGAAGAAAATAATTATTTTAGTTTTTTATGTGTCTCATATCAAATGATGACTATTTATAGTGAGCACATGGTTTATGTGTACATACACTGTAGGTGCTCTGCATAGAAACATGTTAATGCCTTCATCAGTTTTGTTTTGCTTTGACAAAATCCTGGAAGCTGGGTAACTTGTAAAGTGGAGAAATCATTCAGTTCATAATTTTGTTGGCTGAAGGGTCCAAACAGCATGGCACTATCGTTCTACTGTTATGGTAGAATAGCAGACACAACCTGGCTGACACAACATGGTAAAGCAGAAAAGAACCCTGATATGACCTGGCTTTGCTTTTTCCCAACTCATTCTTGACTGATCAGGTCACAGGAGACCTGACCCCTCATGAGGGACAGCATTAATCCACTCACTGGGGTGCGACTCTTCAGCGAATTCTTTCCACAAGGGCTACCCATTACAGTTCCATCACCTCTAAACCAAACTGGAGACCAGGCCCCAGCCTGTGAATCCTTAGAGGAGAAACTGCAGCATACACTGACGGGGCAAAAGCACTAAACTGCTTTGTTGAATTTGCAAGCATATCTTTTAAATGTTTTTTAAGAATATACATTTAAGGAAACCCATAGACCATAGTTAGCTAAGGCACTGGTTAGCAGGTTATAACTGAAGGAGAGGTGGTGTTTGTTGGTTTGTTTGTTTACGTCAAAGAAAGGACCTATGCCTTCCTCATAATTTTCCCTACCCTGCGGGGGAGCAGTCTAATGGCAGGCTCTGTGGAGGGCACTTTGCTTTTTCTGGCCAGGTCAGTATTCATGCTGCCTTCTGCTGCACTTGGAAGCTCCCTCTGGTCCCTTTTGCCTTCCCAATGCTCAGTAGTCAACTCCTGCGTGGACCCACTTCCATGTTGCCCTGCAGTAACCAGTGTTGGAAAGTGAGGAGACTGTTATTCAGGGCCCCCTTCTTTTCTTTTTTTTTTTCTTTTGGTCTTTTTGAGACAGGAGCTCTCTGCAGTTCAGGCTGGTCTTGAACTCGCCTATGATCCTCCTGCCTCAGCCTCCCAATTGCTGGGATTACAGGTGAGAAGCCACCATGCCCAGCTTTGGATTCCTTTTACAGAAATTCTTCTTAGGTATGGGATGCTTTGTGTTTCAGTCCATCGAAATGATCTCTTATGCTTTGGGTTAGTTTGTTTTGGCTTACATTTTACTGGATTAATGAAACTGCAGTGTTACCACTTTAGTGAAGTAACTCTTTTGTTGTTTTTAGCCTAAGGGTAGTGAAACTACTCCTGCTGCAGATTCTTCTCCTAGTCTTAACCAAGAAGAAGTGATAAAACTTCTCAAAATATTTGAATCTCGACTCTCGGCCCTTCTCCTTCAGTCCATCAAACTGCTGTCTTCAACTAAAAAGAAAACAAGGTAAATTACATGGCTATTTGTGGAAACATTTTTCCTAGCACCTTATCTATAAGGAGAATTGGAATAATCTACACACATTATAAAGAAAAATGGTTGAGTTGTTTCTTGACTTTTATGTGGAAAATGCAGAATTTTAAGATTTTCCTTGTTAAAATAGGTGAAAATCACCTACATGGGGCCAGCTGCATATTTAGCTTGTGGACATAGTCTTGGCTACCACGGGGTAGATAGATATCCTGTTCTTTGTGTGTGTTCCCTGAGAGAGATCATGACCTAGAGGTGAAGACTCTAAACACTTCTGAATGGTGTTAGTAATGGGGAGTCTGAACCTCAGTTTGAATAGTCAAGGCCAAGTGCACCATGGAAGTAGGTGACATAACCTCGAAGTCTCTCTAAAGCCAAGAAATTAGAAAAAACAAGTGAGCATGCCAGCTCACTTTTGCCAAAGATTATTTTTCATTGTCAGTTTAATTTGAAATTGCAGTAGTAAGTATTTGGTCAGGAAGTAATGTAAGTCATACACCTTTCTTTAAAATGTAAGTATGATTCCAATCCATAAAACAAAATCTGGAAAATAGCAAAAAGAAAGAACCACCATAATACTTCCATTGTCAGGTATCCGGTATGTGTTTTACAGTTTATCGTGTTAGGGAACAGGTAATTTCTGTCTTTCTTTTGTGTTTTGCTCTTTCAGGTGTGACAGAGCATGTAGATGTGCATCAGCACACAATTATGGTACAGTCCACACCAAAAATCCCCTCTTTGTCTTCTGAAATTTCCAATTCGAGCTTAAATGAGATCCACATTTTCTGTTAGAGCCTTCAACATGTTCATGCAGTTACTTTAAATCCCCTGAAAGGCTGTTGCAGGAGTGACCTGTCTCACTCTAGTTCCGTTCGGTGTTTGTCTTGCCAGCGTGCTGCTGTTTCCTTGCCTTTCAGCCATCTCATAATGGTTGAAAACTGGACTACAGAGACTGAGGAAATGATTATTTTGGCTGAAAAGTTTTGAAACCTCTAGCCAGGCCTTCTGTGCAGAGAATTAAGTTCATTTTTCTAGGCCTGAAGTTGAGCTGTCATTTGAGATGTTTTTGTTGGAGTCACAGTTAGTTTTTCCATACATTTTGAGCTTCAGGTTCTTCTAGCAATACAGTAGTCTTCACTCTTGTCTAAAGTTTTCCTTTCTGAGGTTTCGGTTATTTGTGGTCAATTACGGTCCCAAATATTAAAATAGAAAATTCCAGAAATAAGTTGTATACACCATTCTGAATACCCTGATGAAATCTGCTGTTCTGTTTTGCTCATTAGTCACGTAAGAGTCTTCGTGGTTAGGGCTGGGGATTTAGCTCAGCGGTGTAAGCTCCTGCCTGGCAAGCGTGAGGTTGTAAGTTTGATCCCTGGTACCAAAAATAAAAGAAGTCTTCTTGGTTATCAGCTCCACTGCTGCTTATGTTCAGATAACCTGTACTTTACTTAAAAATGGCCCCAACATGCAAGAGTAGTGATTCTGATAGTTTTTTAGATGCCAAGAAAGAAACTATAAAGTGCTTCATTTGAGTAAAAAGAGGAAAGTTTTTGGCTTAGTAAAGAAAGAAAAGTTGTATTTTGGAGTTGTCGAGATCTGTGGTTATTCTTACCTGTTTACTATGCCTAAATTTTTTGAATTGTTGGTGCAGGGGATTTGGCTCAGAGGTGTAAGCGCCTGCCTGGCAAGCCACAAGGTCCTGAGTTCGATCCCCGGTACCGCAAAAAAAAAAATTTTTTTTTGAATTGTTTCTTTGAAAGAGGATCTCACTATTTGGTTTAAACTGGCTTTGAACCATGTAGCCCAGGCTGGCCTCGGAATTTGCAGCAGTCCGACTGCCTCAATCTTCCAAGTGCTGGGATTACAGGCATGCGCCACCCATTTATAAATTAGACTTAACTACACCTAATTTATAAACTAACGTCAACGTAGTATTTGTAGAGTTCAGTGCTGTCACAGTCCACAGTCTCAGGCCTCCACTGGGGTTGTGGAAAATACCCCTAGGGCACCATTGTCCTTGCATTTAAGTCTGCAGAAAGGGGTTCTTAATATCTGCTCCATCTTTGATTTGAAATCCTCCCTTAGTGCGGTACCTCTGAACGGGGTCACCTTTACAGACTTGCAGCTATAGTCCACTGACACACAGGCTCTGGTGTTTGGGATAGGAGAGGGAAGCTTGCCAGGACTTACTAGTTATTTTGTGTGTGCCTCATTCTGAAGCAGACTCACTGCTCTAATTCTGTGGTCTAAGATGAGCTTTTATTTGGGGGCTCAGCATCAGATCCACGGCCATCTTACTCAGCCCACTTGTTGATTCTTGCTTTCTGAGTCTTTGCCGTTCCCTCATTCTGCTGGCACACAGCAGGATAATTTGATATATTCGCTACAGTTAAGCAGTTATTTCCAACTTCCTGAAGAACCAAAAGGAAAGTGGATAGCGCATGTAGTAACAGTTGAAAAAGAACTCGGGGCTTTTCTTGCTTAACAATAGTGGATAAATTTTTAATTGGTTTTCACCAGCTGGCAATATAAATATATGATACATGAGAAACATAGTAATGATTTTCACAAATTGATGGTTTGAGTAATAGGCTGATAAATAGTAGGTTTGGTCTTATGTTTTATAATCATAACAGGCCTATGTATGATCTAAGTAATTTTTATTTTAACGAATAGTTTTCTGACTTCTTTTTTAAATTATTAATATTCTTTTGAAGAAATTTTTAATCTATAATTTTAGTTCATGATGCCCACAGTCCTATTTATATTGTTTTTTCAGGCTTATTAAGAACTGTTAAATGTGACACTGTATTAATAAATAGTACAGACATTCAAAACAGAACCATTAATTACTAAATCAATGACTTTTTGAGGCTTTTGGTTTGATTTGGGGAACTAGACATTGAGCCCAAGATTTCACACTTGCTAGGCAATCTCTCTGCCACTGATCTACATCCCCGGCTTGTTTTTGTTATTGTTGGTTGTTTGCTTTGCTTTTATTTCAGGGTGAGTTGCTTGCTGAGTTGCCCAAAAATGGCATTGAACTTCCTCACATTAAATGAAACACAGCACCAAGTGGACAAAGTGGCTCCCATGTTCAGAAGGCACTGACAGTGCACTAAATCCCCAGCCCTAATCCCCAGCAATGGGGATTGCCCTGGCATTGAACTTGCAATCCTCCTGCCTCAGCTTCTTGGGTAGCTAGGATTACAGGCATGCAGCAGGCTTCTCATGTTTTACTCACTTAAAAAGACGTCTATATTTTTTTTTGCAGAGAAAAGCATCCTGTGTGTAGATATAATTATTTCATAATGAAGCAGTGTACATGCCCTTTTAGAATAAAAGGAAATCAAAACAAGATCATAAAAGAAAGGAATACTCTGGTTTCTCTTCAGAGCATATAAATCGTTCACTTTTACATAAAGGAAACATTAGTTTTGTTTTGACTGCTGTTTTTCCCACCCCCTGAGGCAAAGGAAAAAATTTTTTGGTAATAATAGAAACTCTTGGGGCCAGGGATTTATTTAGCTCAGTGATATAAGCCCCTGCCTGGCAAGAATGAGGTCGTGAGTTCGATCCCCGGTATCCAAAAAAAAAAGTTTCTCTTTTTTTTTTTTTTTAGATTGCTATAGAATTACAGTGAACTCTAAGAAAAATGACAGCTTCCTTGACTGTGTCCTTACAGAATTCTAGTTTAATTAGTGTAACAGGTTGTAGAGATGATTTTTTTTTTTCACTTTAATATTTATTGCTTTAGCAGAATGAGGCACCTTGACATTTTGGTGATGCTGGAGTTCAAAATAATAAAAAACTAAGAAGTAGAAGTGATCTGTGAGTCTTCAGGGAACCCTGTACTGCAGTACAGAGAATAGATCCCTAAGATTCATGCCTTGTTCCCAGCGGGGCATGCGCATTTAATACTTAGTTGGATAAAAAGGAAAGTAAACTAATGTGAGTTCATTACCTGTGAAATAATAGAACCCTATGAATAAAGGCCTTAGTTCAGTGAAACTACTCATGAGAATGAAGTAAAAAAGGGCATGATTTGTAGAAATTCGGAGCCAAAAAGCTAAGCTTCAAAACTATAATGAGAAGAAATCAAGAAGTTTAGAATTTGTGTTCCTAGCAGTCATTAAATTACATTTAGGCACCCATGTAAAATGATGATGCACTATTATTGTCCATAGAAAAAATTCATAATTTAGGGCTAAAGTGCTAGTGGGTTGATTACTGACAGAGTAATTTAAATTTTCTATAAGGTCATCAAATTCTGGGGATGTGAGCCACTCAAATAATTAAAACATAGCTAATCTTTGGTCCACGTTGCAGACAGTGAGAACATCATGAACAGTTACTTTCACTGTGCTGTGGCAAGTTTTGAGAGAATGAGAGATCTGCCTGGTAAAAGAAGTGAGAATGGGCGGGGGAGAGAAATGAGTCTGGGAAAAGAAATTCCTAGTGGCTGTCACTTGGCCTGGGGCAAGGGAGCTCTGCACTGACCCCAGGCCTGAGGGTCATTTTGGTTAAGGGGGAAGACAAAGAACAAGAAGTTAGAAAACGGAGGGCCTGGAGGTGTAGCTCAGTACATGCTTAGTGAGAACAAGGCTCTGGGTTCTAGCTCCACCACTAGCATAGAAACGGAAAATAAAGGAGGAAGGAAAATGTGACATTTTGACCTTGATTCAAATTCTGAGGCTCTCTGTGCTTTAGTTTTTACCTCTAAAAATACCAGCCCTTGCCTTTCTGAGGGTCAGCCTCAACTGTGGTCCTGTACACTTTTATTAAACAGTCCTGGAATTGTCAGCTCTTCCCTGGTTTATTGCATCTAGGCTCAGTAAACAAAAAGAAAAAAAAAGATGCTACAGTTGAACTGCCAATGCAATTACTAGTATTTTGCAGTAGTAGCATTAATACAATAAATTGATCTACCATAAGAAGTAAAAAATTTTCAGAGCAAACTATAAAAGCAAGCAAAGGGAGTAGTGTAGCATACTCCAGCAGAGGGGCTTTTTCGCACCAGCGTTTGGAGTAGCTGCGGTTAGAGTGATGAGAGTGCCCTAAGCCCTAAGTCAGGTGCTGGCAGCTCTGGGTGTGTGCTTGTCCACACCTTCCAAGGGTTTCTAGGCTAGGCTTTCAGAGTAGACGTCCTGCTCCGCTTCCCTTCTACCCTGGCCCGTCTCTACTGACTGTCCTTTGTGGCATACTGTTTTCTTAATTGTTCACCGTATGTTGTCTCTGGGTTCCCCCTCCCCTCATTCTACCCCTAACAGGAGGCACAGATTTTTTTGGTCTCATTCACTGCCAGAAGCAGCTCCCTGCACACAGTAGGCATTCAGATATTTACAGAGATGAGTGCTGGTTTTAATTGGTGTTTGACATACAAGTCTAAAAACAGGCCCAGGAATAGTAGGTATGAAAAGGTAAGTGTAACCAGGGATGTAGCTCCTGACACAGCACCTGCCTGGCAAATGCAAGATCTTGAGTTCAATTCCTGGTACCAAAAAAAAAAAAAAAATGAGAAGCATTAGTGGAACACCTGCTTCTCTGTGCAGTGTGACTGTTGGCCTGTTACTGTTTGTTTTGGGTTCCTTTCCACTGATTGCTTCACTTTTTTTCTTCATTCCAGCAGTAACATTGACGAGGATGTGGTCTTTAAAACCAACAAGCAGATTTACTACCAGCTTTTGAGAGCCACTGCAAACAAAAGTGCAAGTGTCTTGGAAAGAATTGAGGTCATCATCCATCTGCTGGAGCAGCTCGCCCATGGCGCCAACGCTGCCGCCGTCCAGTGACCATGCACAGAGCCGTGTCCCCCAGCGCACTGTCAGTGCCTTCTGAACATGGGAGCCGCTTTGTCCACTTGGTGCTGTGTTTCATTTAATGTGAAGAAATACCCATTTCAGCAGGTAGAGAGAGTGGTGGGAAGGAACACTCAGCTCTTCCCACGGTAGACAGACGATGGTGGGGTTCTAAAGCCAGAGCCAAGCCCAGAGCTTCCAGCACTTGTTTCTTTGAGAAGTACAGGGTGCTTCACAAGACCTTCTGTGATGCAGTTACATCTTAAATATTTTGAAGTATGTTAAGCTACAAGGGTTTACGGTACAGTTATTTTGGATGTCATGTTACGTTGATCAGGGGAACTTCTATCCAGATGGTTTTGTAGGTTCAAATGGGTTACAGAAACTTCTGTACATCTACTTTTTTTTCTAAATTGCACAGAAAAGTGTACCCTTTTAAGATTCAGTACAAGATTTTCCAGAGACTAGCCATGGGGCGGTAGTCTGTATGTGACCCATGTTAGAAGGGATTCGCTTTTCTTTGACTTTATATAAAACAGTTGATTAAGGATAGCTACTACTACATTTTTTTTTAACTTGAAACTGTGAATAAAGAAAACTATTTTGAATAAAGTATTTATTTAAAATATTTTTGTATTTTTCTTCATATTGATTGTGATTTGGACTCAGTTCAGTTAATAAATTTTACAAAGCTCATAACATTAAAAATAAATTCTGCCATCCACTAAATGTGCATGACTTACCACTTATGCTGCTTTGTGGACCACGCCCTATTGCATACATACTATTTCCTTCAAAAACCTGCAGTGTACTAGGCTGTATTTGTCCTTCATGATTAGTGTTCTCAATTTCAACAAACAATTTCAATTTTTTACTGCACCATGTAAATTGCAGAGTCTTATGTCAGCATAGTAGTGTTAAAGCACAGCATGGACACCATTGTGGTCAGCCTGCTGGCCTCAGCCTGAAGATGGGCAGTGACGCCACCGACTCCCTTCTGTCCTGTCCAGTGGCAGCTGGCGTCATCCTACAGGTCCTCCACACTGACTGGCAGCCCCTCGCACACCAGCCACAACTCAGTGAAGGAATCTGAAATAAACTGATTTGAAACTGCTTTCTTTTATGACATTTTCAAGTGTCTTCATGGAAAATGAGTGTGCACCATCATAGCTTGGCAAAATTCTCTTGCCATTTGTCCAATTCCTTGTTGTCCCGTCTTTGGGACCGATACACATTGGCAAAGGTTAATCATTGAGCATTTAAAGTTTTGTCTAAGTTGTAAAGCATTTGTACCGGGTCAGCAGTGTGTCATGCCAGGATCACTGGGTCGTGTTTTGCCTTGCAGCTGGCAAGCCCCGGGGTGGGACTGTCTGTCCTCTGTTGGTTGCACTGGGGCGCTGCCATTGTTTATATTGTATTTTAGGGTGCCGAATTAAAAAGGGATGTTCCTAGGTAGATGTGTTGCGGGGTCTGGGGTTCAGGATATTAAAAGTTACTTGTCTTTCTTAGCTGAATAGCATTTTAGTCAAGGGGAGAATTTGTTTATAAGCAAGAAAATATAAATTCTGTCTTCTCTGTCAAAGCAATAACATGAAATTTTCTATAGCGGGTAAAGTACTTTTTAAGTGTATTTGTAACTTGGTAATTGTAATTTAAAGCTTTAGGTGGTGCCTGTCTTTCAGCTGTCTCTTTTGAAGGAACGTGTCTGTGACATGATCACTGATACCAAGCATTCTTCAGTTAATTTCCTTGCCCAGATTTTGTTCATATTGTACATATGGCATCAGGCATTTTTTTGTTTTTGTTTTAAGGTTTAATAATCATATTATGTAAAAGTTAAAAAGACATAATGCCTATCCTAGATATAATTGACTTGGGAAGAATAAAAATATTCAGTATCTTTCAGCGCCCTATTTCATGGTCTGGCCTTCAGAACATAACTGAACCCTCAGGGTGAGGTTACTGCTTGCCAAGGAGGAGAGAGCACAGTTGAATTGTCGTGAGCCAGAGAAGCTTTTCTGTTCAGGGCCAGTTGGGGTGTAGGCTGCGTGCAATATAGAGCACAGCTGACTGCCAGGCTGGAAACCACCACGTGCTGAACGGAGCCAGAAGTGGGAGGTGGACGGGGAGCCACCACCTCATTTGACTCGTGAACTTCAGGTTCTTGGACTACCGGAAATGCTGCTGGAGTTGTGAAAATAAAGGTAGACATGCAGCGAAAATCTTTGGTACGCTGTCAAGTATTAGAAAAGTGTCATTATGACAGGGAACTTGTACTTCATTCCAATTCTGTGAACTTTCCTATTGAACCTCTTAAGTACAGTAAAGCCATTTCCATGCCCTTAAGGGTGGCATCTCTTTCCTTGATGGAGTGACCCATGGCTCTGGCTGCCTTTCTGACCCAGCAGTGCTGGGACAGTATACAGCTGCAGGACCCCAGTCAGAGGCAAAAGCAGAGAGGGATTCCTTGGGGTGCTTGCTCTGTTGTTTTTTAACCTCTTCTAAAAAGTAAATAAAATTGTTTTTTTTTAAACACTGATTTTCAAACTTTAAAGTTCAGGCAGTATTTTCACTGAGTTTTTACTGGGGGAGCTATCGTTGCTTTAGCTACTAAAAATCTGGGCTTTTTTGTAAAAAGTTAGATTCTTTTCACATAGAAGAGGAGTTCTATGACTGTCTCAGGTTTCTTTTGCTTTTGCTTTTCCTTTTTTTTTTTTTTTTTCTTTAATGCAGCACAGAGGATTGAACCTCGGGCCTTCACACTAAGCTACATCCGTAGATTTTATTTTAGTTGATGTGTCAAGCAAACACTCACAGATGTTACTTTGAGACAGAATCTCACTAAGTTATTCGAGCTGGACTCCAGCTTACGATCCTCTTGCCTCATTACATGTTAAGTGTAGAGATGTGGACATCACAAACGTCAAACCACTTCCGTGAAATATTCTTTTTTGGAAACAAGCCATTAGAGGGAAGCCAGGAATTCTGTTGTTTGTCCTTTTCATTAACTACTTTCCAGTATGCGTTGCCTTTGAAAAAGAAAATGGAGTTGTGTGCATAGGAGTAGTAAGCCGAATCTATATTTCTGAAGGGATGGTTTCGTGGTGTTATCGCTGGAAAAGCTTCAGTAAGCTTCTTTGGAAAAGAATTAAGTACTTGATTTCGGTTGACATCAAATGCGAATACCTGCAAAACAAGTTAAATAGTAAGACTAGCTTTTCTGAATATCATTGGTTTTTAGGTTAGCTTATAGTGATTAGTTAATTAAATCTGGCTTTGCACCTCATTCTTTAGATTTGAAGTTTTAAATCACTTTCCACCTAATAATTTGCACTACTATACGGATCTGAAGTAATGAGAACAGCTTTCAGCTGAGAACTCGGTCATCTGGCAAATCTCAATCAGCGCTCACAGGACTTACTTACAAAGGACTCCTTGAAGAAGTAAATTAACTGTTGCCTTCGGTCATAAAAGGCAGTGTCTAGGGGGCAGGGGATGCCAGGAAACCGTTCTGAAATTAGTCTGGGGTAGCTTCTTCCTTGATCATCTTCTAGGAGAGCCTGATCCTTGTCACTGTCGTATCTCCAGTATTGGTTTCCTGAGAGCCAATCAAAAATGTTAACATGGCTTATTAATCTCAAAATATAGAAAATATGGCAAAAGGACAACTTCCAAAATAGGTCTGAGCCCACTGATTTTCCTCATCCGACTGATGCTTCACTCAGTGATTTTTCCCAGGTCTTGTGTGACTTAACAAGGTGACCCCAGTGGTCCATTTTCTTTACTTATCACTGCTGCAGTTAGAATGCTGGTTTCATTTACAGTGAACCTCAGCCAAGGGGTTCCTATTGGCTCTCATCAAAAACAAACAGCATGGTGTCACTTGATTATCTTTTCTCCCTCTTTTACAGTCTGAAGATCTTGTACATGTTAATAGCTCACAGGTTGGCCTGAATCATCTTCCTACCCTAATTGATATAAACCTTCCTAACAAAAGAAATCCTGGGGCCAGTTATTGGATTATATGTTTTCCTACTATTTTAGAATCTGCTTGCTCCACCTCCACCCCTACTTTGCAAATGAGGGGACATGAGTAAAGGGAGCCCAGGTCTTCATCCAATCCAGACATCCTCAGCTGGATCGAGATGCAGCCCAGGACTCCCACCTTCCGCCCAGGAAGACTTGCCCTCCCCAGAGAAATGAAATCTTACCCTTTGACCCATTTTTCTTTTTCTTTTTTTTTCAAAATCCAAAGGTTATTTTCATGCTCTGAAGCAGGAGAGGTCTATTCTGCCTTTCCTTATTTCTAATCCTGTGTATTTAGCATGTTGCCAACACAGTAAAACCCACTGAACTAGGTATTCCTATGTCCATAACTCACAGAACACCTCGAGCAGTTATACCCCTTAGTTCCAAAAGAATTCATTTTAAAAAGTTTACCCCTGAGAACAATGCACCATCTCCCAGTACAGAGGCAATTCACTCAAAGTGAAATTTTTAAAAAAGAATTCACAACAAATTAAGTTACTTTTAAAGCTCTAAGAACAAAATGTGCCTGCATTGTGCAGGGCCTCCCATGATGATCCAATTCTATGATGATTTTTTTCAGTGTTGCCAACATAAATTCTAGTCTGGAACCCCTTAAAAGCACTAAAAGATGTGCTCCCAATTCTGAAGGACAGCAACTATGAAGACCTGCCACAGGGCAATTGCTTAATGTAACCAAACTAGACCAATTCTTCTTTTGTGTAATATAAAGCAAAATTAAGGCCACACAGGAAAATTATTTCCACACAGGATCCTGATGCTGAAGTTTGTATAGAAACTTCTCTTACTTTTGTTCTTGCCTGGTTAACACTGAGCAATTTAAAGCAGTGTGGTTTGTATTACTAGGATTGAAGTCTAGAGAGTGTGGGCAACTTTTGTCTGGGTTGATGGTGAGGGAAAAGCAGGAGTCACATGTGTTTGGGATCAGACTACATTTACAAAGCAAGTGCTTACATGAGCTGAATGTGAGGTGCTTCACTGGGTGACCTGTGAATAAGGAACAGTAGTAAGACAGCTCCAATCTGCTGTAGTTCACATGGTCACCTCCACCCCCAGCCCTGCTAACTCCCAGCACAATTGATATTCCCAGTTCAGCAATTGCTGGCTCTTGGTGCATGAAGTCCATTCCTGGTCCTGGGATCTGAGACTTTTCCAAAGTCAGACCAACCCTGTCTTCCCAACAAAGTCTCCTTTTGAGGCCCCCCCTCCCTCCATAGACACACACCTCACCCAACAACAGTGATAGATGTGCTAGTTCCATCCCCAGCTTCTGCTGCATGACCCTGACCATGCATGGACACCCACATCTACACACCTTCCCAAATGCTTTTTTTATGGGCATTCCAAACCCCTTCCATCGTTAAGTCTAGGTCAAGCCCTGGCTCTTGGTGCCACCAACCTCAGAATCCAGGTGGCAGTGGTTACCTTCCCAGCTCAGTCCACCTCTTGAAGACATTTCTATTTGTAGCCTTCCAAGGTAGGCCCTTTTCCTCCGAAACTACATAAAACTTCCTTTGGGCTCTTGCTGTGATTCTCTGACAACCACCTTAAGATTCTAGTAATGTTCACTCACTCATTCTTGCATGTATTCAATAATTTAGATGTCTCCTGAAAGACCAGGGGATCAGGGCATGATGGTACATACCTGTAATCCCAACTACTCAGGAGATTGAAGCAAGAGGATCACAAGTTTGAGACCAACCTGGGCAATTTAGAAACAAGGGGAGGGTGGGAGTGCCGGAGATGTAGCTCAGCACTCCCTGTCTTCAATCTCCATCCAGTACTGGGCGGGGTGGGGGTGGGGGACCAGTCGGGATATGACCCAACTCCTCTGTTCATAAAGTGTATATCCTGGTGGAACAGACAGAAACTAAGCAAGTAGTTACCAGAACATACAATGGGTTCTTTAGTAGAAGCTAAAAACATTTCTCCTGAATGCATGTGTTTAATAGAGAAATACAGCCACCCATGAGCAATCTTTACCTTTAAAAAAATAACGCTCATCTCTTCTCCCTGTCCAAATATGGACGAATGCGTCTATGTTTTGTGTCGGGATTCCATGCCAGCCAGTGAGGATTTGGATAGGATCCCCATATCGTGTCCTGTTGTTTCTATTTTCATAAAGCCAGTACCAGCTGTTGCGGAAGAAATATGTGCTAAATCTCACCATCACTTCACCATATTGGTTTCTCTCTTTGCGAATCCAGTCAAATGCAATATCGAAGGATCCCTCACATGAACCTGAGAAGAAGAATAAAAGCCAACCACGTGTCATGTGGTGCCAAAACTAACTTCCATGTGAATAGATATGATTGTATGGTTGGAATTTTTGAAATACTTTAAAACCAGACACCATTCTAGAATTTCAGTAGACTGAGGAGATGTGCACGAGACACAGGTTGCCACAGCTGTCCCCACTCATTATTGGATGCTAAGTTGTATGACTCCCAGAAATGTAGCTAGCTGAGGACCCTTTCAATGGCTAGTCTGACTTCATTAGAGGAAAGAAGTGTGGTACTGGATACATACAAGACTAAAATTTCCACGAGGGGGGAAAATGTGTCCTGGTTTTTATTGTTTCCAAAGGCACCGAGTGCCAAGAGCGGGAGGATGTGACTAGAATAGAAATAGGGTGGTCTCTGTGAAGGGCCTTGGAATGGAAAAAAGGAGACTTTTTTTCTGAGCTTTGGGCATATGTGCTACATCACTGATGATTTTTGTTAAATAATTAACCACTAGCACTTTGGCCCAGACAATTAAATAGAGACCCAGGTGAAACTAATCTGCTCTTTGCCTTGGGATCGCAGTAAACATCTTCTAGTTGTTTCCAGGTCACTAGCTCTTATGAGATGTTGTGATTTGCCAACCCAATGTCTGTGGCATATGGAAAAGAGGGCTTGAGGGACTGCCCATAGCGGGTACACTTTGCCCTGTCCCTGGGCTGTGGCCTGGGTAACACCACTTTTAGCTAAGACCGTTGCATCAATGCAGCTAGAGGACAGCTACTTGAGGTTGTACCTCTTTCTGTTTTTTGGGGATCAGTCTCCCAGAAAGTATCAAGTGGGGTCTTGCTGTGTTTGGCATTCTGAGCATCTTCTGGGAGTTTGGCGGAACTGCCCAAGAACTATCTTACCATACAGCTTTTGAATTGCTTTTCTGTCTGACCAGTCCAACTCAAAAGTGGGCTCCTGGGGAATATAATTTGGTTGCATTATGGATCCTGTCCTGTAGATGTGAGGCAAGCCAAGGACATGACCAATTTCATGGACAGCCACCTAGGAAAAGAACACAAACCATAGGTATAGGACCAACCTGGACCTTCAAGTACCAGAGTTACAGAGGGCAGTCTTATGCCTCACATGGAGCTGTTCTTGTTCAGAAGGGGGACAAGCAAGAACTTGGGAGCCATCACTAGAGACCCATCAACCTTCTCAGAAGCGCACAAACGTATCCTAGAAAAGTCCCTGCTTTCCTGCCCTTTGCCCCCTCAATGGAGCAGCTGGAGCCACTTACTTTGAGAAGGCTGATGCCCATGTCACTGGTGGGAGGTGTGAAGTGCTCATCATCATCGAAGTGAATATCACCCAGGCGCCAAGCATGAGCAAACTCCTGCCCACTCCCATCGAACACCCGAGTACAGCCCAGGTGCCGGCCTGGTGAGGGGAAAGAGGTGGTCCCAGTGAACAAGGGGTTCCCCTACTGCAGATTCCCTACCTAAACAGGCAGAGACATCAACAGTGCTCCAGCCTCCAGCAGCAGGGGCAGGCAGGGGGACAACTCCCTGGGAGGTTATCTATAAGCAGTGTGATTATAAAGATCAGAGAAACAGTGCTGGGTACCAAGTGCTGGGGAATGGGGGTGTTGGAGAAGGGTGATGTCAGAAGCTGATAGCTGGAGCATTTGAGCTGGGTTCTGACAGCTGGGAAGGTCAAGAAGGAAAGGAGATTGTCATTCCTGTGTAAATGTAAATTCATACCATTTTTCATCAAACCAAGCTGTACCGTTAACCCAACGAGGCAAGTGAGGTTGTTGTGACCATCCCTAGTTCATAGATGGGGCTGCACGAGAAGTTAGGGCATTCATTTGAGACTCTTGCCTCTGGTTCATAACTCAGTATATCCATGGCCTCTCCATGAAGGGGTTGAGCTTTATGAGTAAGACCCAATAGCCAACCTGCACCCACTAGGCCTGCCTGCTCCCAGGAGAGGAGGGGGATTGGATTTTGTGTTCTTTGTGCCTGCTTTGAAGAACCACACCTCATCTCATTCCTGGTAAGTTCTTGGCTGGAAACACTGGCAGAGGATTTAAATATGCACTCCTCAACCCCGATTCTGGCAGGTTTCACCTCAGAATGAGCCCAGCAGGTAGTCATCTTTCTACAAATGATAGAGGCGACTGAGATGGGATGGACCCAGTCACTTGGGATTGGCTCAAGACAGGGGTCCTTAGCAGAGGAAGGCTGGAGGTACCATCCTGCAGAGTGGGCAGGAGGGGGTGCCCTGAGCTTGTGTCCATCTTACCTCTTCCAAAACCTAGTTTTATGTCCACCATAGCCCCAGGGGCTATGAGGTCCTCCTGAAAGTTTAGAGGTGTCACCTCGCTCCACATCCTGAAGGCCAGTTTGAAAATGTACCTCTGCTCATCCACAGAGAGCTGGCTGCTGTAGGCCTCACCCACAAGCCTCCAGGTCAGAGTCTTTTTGGAGAAGGCCCTGGTGGCCCCACTGTCTGAGGAGTCCTCCTGCTGCCTGTTCAGCCTGGGCAGTAGCATTTGCAGGAATCGCTTTGGGCGGGCCCTGGGCTGTAGACCTAGACGGGTTGACGGAGCTGGAGGGGTTGATGAAGAGGCCTGGGGTGGCACCTGTGTGTCAGGGACACCACAGCGTGGCTTGTTCATGGCTACCAGTGTGGCTGTGTCCAGCTTCCCGCTGACTGGCAATGCATTCGCCTTCTGGAACCTTCGAATGGCCTCAGCCAGGGTGATGCCTGCTGTGGCCTCTGTTGTCCTCTTGAGGTTGGGGCTCCGGGCTGAAGACACTGCTGACCAGCCATATCTGGATAAGAATCTCTACAGGAAAGAAGTAATGCCTAAATCCGTGGGGTGCCTTGCAGTGGGGTCTTCCCTGGCCCCTAAGCCTTCCCTGCCCAAAAACTATGTGCAGCAGAGAGAGAGAGGAGAGGAGAAGGAAGGGAAAAGAGGAGAGAGAGACAGAGGGAGATAGAGTGAGTGAAAAGTGTGGCAGGAGGTGAGGACATCGTCCTGTGAGTGGGGCAGGCTGGGCTGGTTCTAATAACAATCATCAGCACCATGGAGCCTGAGAAGGGACAGAATTGGAGCTGTCTTGGAGGGTGCAGGGCTGGGAGGAGAGGCCAGGTTGGAGGCAGAAGCATCCTGAGACTACAGAAGAGGAGACAGGCCACAGAAAGGCCGGGTGCGGAGCCTGGAGTTACCAGGCCTGGGGTGGGTGAGTCTCAGTACTGAGTGCTTCTTCCCAGCACATGAGGTGAAGAGGCAGGGCCACTGCCAGGGAAAGCCCAGCCCTGTGCCCCTTCTCACCTCCCTCCCTCTTCAAGGCACCCTGCATCTAAGGATTAATGTTGGAAATCCTGACCTACTGCTTGAATATGGTGACCACTAAGATTACGAGGTCCAGGGTGGAGAGGCCTCTTTCTGTCCACTCCCTGCCCCAACCCACAACTCCTGAGGAAGAAGTGTCCTTCTGTGAGCCCTCGTTCTTGCTACAGCAGAGCTCCAACAGTCTATGGATGACATCCATGATGGCTCTGCTGAGACCCTCAATAGTGCCACATGGAACCTTTGCTAAGGCTGTCTCCTTCTCTGTATCTACAGAGACTGGCAGTGGGCAGCCAAGGAGTGCCATAGGAACAGTGCTTTAGTCCCCAACCACATCACTGGAATGTAGAAAGATCCTTGACATGTAAGTCTGTCATGTGTGCACAAGGCAGCCTTAATCATTAGCTAAAGGCTGACCCAATCTAGGGCCAGAGTACATGTAAAGTTGAGTTTCATCCCCAGTTCTGCAAAAAACAAACAATGCAAGAAGATAAGCATGCAATCATCAATGTCCCTACTAGGACCATGAAAGCCCCTTTCCCATGAAGCCTGCTTGACTCTTGAACAGCCTAGTGGAACAGTCTCTGCTCTGAACTGTCCAGTGCTTACACTCACGCCCTGGCCCACATGTGTGTGTGGAATGCATGTGTGTATGTATGGGGGTGATACTGCGCTTGGGTTCTACCTGAGCAGCCTGGAGGTCAGCGATGGGCCTGGCCTGGTGCAGTGGGGACAGCTCCAAGTCCGAGCGGTCGCGGCTGTGAAAAAGCACCTCAGGCTTTGCAAGCCAGGGGGCAGCCAGCCAGCAGAGCAGCAGAGTTGGATACAAGACAGAGGCAGCGAGCATGACCAGCCAGGACTCCAGCCCTCTTGCCTTGCTTGTGCCCGTTTCCCCTCCTTAGGGAGCAGTGCTTGGGAACTTTTTATAAGCAATCAAGCATTCCTCACCCAGTCCCGAAGTGTGTGAAGTGTGGCAACCACAAGGCTTCTCTGCAGGCCCTGGGCGAGCTGCCTTTGAAGACCCCAGGGCCACCTTTCTCATTAGTATGAGATCTCCTCTTCCCTCAGCCATCCCAGTTTGCCACATCCTTGGAGAATTATATCCCAAGGCTGCAAACACCTGCGGACTGCATTTCCATGGTGATGAGCATGTGGGTAAGTTTGCTGCCTAAGTGAGCTGTGAGACTGCAGGGCACTTCTATCTTCGAGGAGCGGCACAGAGCCGTCTCACCAACCCCTTACCTCCCAGAACCGGACCTGCAGTTTTAAAACCATGACGCTTACTTTGCTTGGAGTTTGTGTCAAGTTCTTTTTTCCAAATGATGTGTAGGGATTGTTAGTTTGTATCTCAAACTTTCTTTTCAGCTTTCTTCTCAATTCCCCCCTTATTTTAATCTACCCCCGGCAGGTACCTTGACAGACACTAGGAGGTCACATCCCAGATGATCCATCATGAGGACATCCTCAGGACCATGTAAAAGTCTAATCAGTATAGGAAGTATTAAATTTTAAAAACACTCGAATAAGGGGAAGTCCTGTACTTCAGGCAGTACTATTTTGATGGCCATTCTTACAGATATAAATAGGTATGTGCATAGAGAAATCTCTCTCTCTCTCTCTCTCTCTCTCTCTCTCTCTCTCTCTCTCCCTCTCTCTCTGCATGTGTGTGATTTTATATGAACCATGTATTCTCTAGCCTGTTGCACCTCAATAGCATGCCGGGTACCCTCTCCTGAATGTAAGTTTTTATCATCCTATTTAGAGCCTTTGTCGAGACTCAACTATTGCTGGGTGGGAGATTTTTATGAGTCTGAACTAGAACCATCTGAGGTTCTAGAGCACCTCCAGCCCTCATCACGTTACCCTACTTTTCCTCACAGGGGAGCTTCTTGTCTTTCTGAGACCCTGAGATAGAGGCCCTACCCCCAAGTGGGCTTTGCTTCAGCAGACCAAAACTGGCAGCCTCCAGAGTGTGGGGTCAGACAGGGATGCAGCAGAGACATGTGGAGAGAGTCACTATGCCCCTGGCAGCCTGAGCTCTAGACCTCCCTTTGCTTCTCTGCCATTTCTTGCTTCCCTCCCTCCTGACCAGAGTGTCCTCCAGGAAGTAGTCAGAGTCACCAAATTGCCACATGGAAGGCCACCCTCAAATGTCTGATTATGCTGAACCTGAGATAGGGTTGGCTGCCAGTTTCACAACCTGGGCTAATAAAACCCCAGGGCCTGATCCCAGAGGGTCTTGAGCGTTCTGCTCCTTCTGAGAGATCTGCCTGCCCCAGACAGTTTGTTCTTTCTTCTTCTGGCCAGGGGAAGTGTGCAGGTTATGGGCAGGACATCCAGACACATCTAATATGTGGATCATTTTATAGAAAATAAAAAAGATTTCTTGCCTTTACAAAATCATGGAGGGGGAACAGTGCTCCCATCCCAACCTTCACCTCCTCCAAGTGTTCCAGTCCTGTGTGTGAGCCTCATGCCAGCTGCTATGTCACCTGCCACCTTCTCAGTGCTGAAGTGTCCCCATGACTCAGTTGCTCTGTGCTCTCAGGGTCCTTCCAAAGCCCCATCCTTTCATCCTCCTGGCTGACTCCGAGGTCCTAGACACGATCAGTGTCCTGCGTGGGCCTCCTGCTGCTGACGTCCTTTGATTGGGAGTTTGACCTCCCCTCCACATGGCCAAACTCTGGCCCGACCATGCTTTCTAGAACCCCTGGCAGCTGCACCTTGAAGCCACAAGTGCAGGTAGCCCCTGTGACAATGCCACCGCGGCTCTTCCTTGTCCTTATCACTCAGCCCATTGGCCCCTGCTCAACTAACAGCCCACATGTCCTTCTGCCTCATCATGTCACTAGAGGGAGTCTGAGAAGTTTCCCTCAAGGAGGACAAACTTCAGCTCAATCTCTATTCTGGTAGGTTCTCAACTCTTGTCACAGAAAAGTGTTACATGATCTGCCTGTGAGTGCCACAGGCAGATTTATTAAGCAGAATCAAACAAGTACACACTCACAAAAGGACGAGTGGTCTGACTGTGGTCTGAGTCTGGAGACATTTACATGGTCCTGAGGATGTCCTCAAGATGGCTCATCTGGGATGTGACCTCCTAGTGTCTGTCAAGGTACCTGCCGTGGGTAGGTTAAAATGCAAACCGCACTGGAGGCTAGAGTTGGAGACTAGAGATGTGGTATCCTTTAACGTGCTATTGCCCTTAGTGCAAAAGTCTATAGTTTGTGAACCTACAGTATTGGAAAAAACAGGGCCAGTTTCATACTCAATACTTAAGCACTTAATAGTGATAAACAAAAAGAAAAAAAGCAAAAACAAGTCTAAGGTCAAATATACCTTGTAACCTTTAACTTGGTGTTTTGAAGCTGCAGTTTCTTCAAAGGACAATTTTAAAATTCCAAATTCCTCATCTCCCTTCTAATCTTTATTTCTTCTGTTGTGCTCCTATCAGCTTCCTCTGTCTGACTTAGATCCCATAGGGGCCACCTTGTTCACCCCTTGTCTGGGAGCCTTCACCCCGGGGGGATCTCACTGTTCATCTCCTCTACCCCTCACTTCCTCGCTCTGATTCATCCTTTCCTGTAACCCTGAATCCTGCACTGCTCACAGCCCTCCTCCTCTCCCACTTTTCTCCATGAGTATTTCCTACTTCTTCCTCTCCATGGTGAGTCCCACAGTAATCCTAACCTGGCCTGAGGGGCAGCGAAGGGGCAGAATATGGGGCAGAAGTGTGCTTAGGTTCCAGTTCCACTGAAGGGATTTCTGCCCAGTGTGTCTGGAGAGCGGAAGATGCGCGTCCTTCAGGCACTGTGACTTTGCAGGGGCAGCGCAGAGTTTCATGCTAAAGGTGTGACAAGAGCAAGGATGTGACTATGTGGGGCTTTGCTTTAGTTATTCAGTCTTTTGTTCAGCAAATACTACTGTGCTGGAGACAGAAAATATAGAACTAAACATGAGACACTGTCCCTCCCCTCATGCTACTTGTATCCTAAGTGGGGGAGACAGACAACAAAGTTAAATCAAAAATTCAAACAGGGACAGGGGCTGAAACAAAATAGAGAGTGGCTGCCTTGAGGAGGATGCATTAGGCAGTGGGGAAGGCATCTTGAAAAGGTGAAACCTGAGGAGTCAGAAAGATACAAGTGATTTGTGTGTGGTCTGGCTTGAGGAGCTGCATTTTAGGCTAAAAGGAAATTCAAGGACTCTGTGGCAGGAACCAGCTGAGTAATTGTGGCGTACCGGTGAAGGGAGGCGGTGGAGCTGGAGGTGAGTGAAAGGGAGGTGGGAGAGGAGAGAAAGCTGAGGGTAGAGGATGGGGAACAACTGTACGTCAGAGCAAGAGTTTGGATTTTATTCTAGGTTTGTATGAAACTTTTCCACGGACAGTTTGTACAGAGTCATCTGAGCATCTCTGGGGAGGGCGGAGGTAGGAATCAAATGCGCCTCCTACTCTGAGGTAGGTTGGACCCTCCACCTTCTATGTTCTGTCTTCTCTGGGCCCCAGGACAATGGGCTTGCAGGCCTAGATTAGTCCCAGGGGATCCAATCCTGGTTGGACCCTGGAGTCAGGGTTTCACCCATGCCTGATGTGGCAGTGGCACCCACTGTGACCTGAGAAAACAGTGCTCCGAGGAGGAGCTGGAACGCCCATGCAGGTCTCCACACAGCCTGTGGTCTGACTGGTAGAAAAGAGGGAGCCAGGCAACTCTGGGCATTCTCTGCTTTAGGCCAAGACTGTGGCCAAGATTCTGAGAGTCAGCTCTTAAAGCTTACACAGCAGCCACCCCAAGGGATGAGGTGACCCCCTTCTAGGGACCGTTATGGTTGGAACACTTGTGCCTCTCCAAAGTTCATGTAGACTTCTGACGGCCAGTGCAGGTATCAAGAGGCAGGGCTTTGGGGAGGCAATGGGAATAGATTGATGCTGTTATAAGGAGGCTTCAGAAAGTGCCCATCCCTTTGCCCTTCTGTCCTTCTACATGTGAGGACATGTTCAAGGCCGGAGTTCAAGGCCATCCTGGAGGCAGAGGTCAGGCCTTTATTAGACACTGAACCTGCTAGTACCTAGAACTGTAACAAAATTTCTGTTACCTAGCCTAAGGTACCTTGTCACAGCTGCACACACAGACTGTGGCAGAGATCACAGGCTTGAGGAATTCGTTGCTGTTTTGTACCCTAAGTAAGTTGTTTTCTAAACTATATTGTGTGATTGGCTCCATGGTGCTACAAGCACTGGACCTAAAGAGTCCCACTTAGTGCCTGTGGCTGGTGAGGACCCCACTAAGTGAGGATGGATTCCAATGCTTCCATGTGACCAGACCCTTAATTAACTTTCCTGTGAGAAGGAATTTAAAATGTCACAAGAATGAGGTCACAAACTTTTGGGATGAGAGATGACATGAAGCGAGAGAGAGCAATTATCAAGGGCAGGCCATGTTTCTGGAGACTGTCTGACACCATAAAGATGACGAATAACCCAATAAAAGCCTCTTTTTTAAAAATATTATTTAAGGAGAAAAAGAAATAAAAACAGAAAAAGGGTAAAAGTTATACAGAATTTCAGAAAAAAAATAAACAGTAGGAAATCACTGGTTAATGGATTACATATTGTCATCTTAGAAATATTTGTTCAAGTTACAAAATTAAAGCATATAAAGTGGACATTCAAACAGTGAGACTGCAAACAGTTCTGTTCAATGATCCAACAAAACTCAGTAATATCGTTGTCTATCTTCTACACTTAAATATACATACAGTTATATCATGTAGAGCACTTTCTTTTCCTCTCTTTTGTACAATGACTATTACACATTTTGGGTTTTGTTGCTCCCACAGTTCTTATTACTTTTTTGGAAGAGAGTATAACCAAATGTGACATAACAGAACAGAGTCAGTCAAATCAAAAGGGTGGACATAATAGATAATGTAAAAACATAATACAAAGTGATCAACAATGGTTACTATAATGCCTCCCGCTATCTCAAATAGAATTGCCTATATCATCAGTTATAATAAAATTGAACAAAACAGTAAAGAACGAAACCAACAAAACCAAAACATGGGAGACATTACAGGTCTTCAAAAGTAGATAATAGTCAACCAGAATGGGCGTCATAATGAATCCCACTATCTTCACAGCTGTTGCCTAAACTTTCGAACCTGGTGCTATCAAGCAAAACAGAATAGAGGAACATCAGTCAAAACAAGATGGTGAGAGCAATACAGGGCTTCAAATCAAGTTAATAGAAATATCAAAGTAGGTTACTATAATATATCCTGCTATTTTTTAATTTATTTTTCCCTTAATTAAAAGGATAAAAATAAAAAGTAAATAATAAAATGGAGATTGAGATAAAAGAGGGCATAGCAACAAAACAGCGCAGATCAAAACATAACCATTTAAGCAAGATAGTGTTTCACCACAAGATAATCCCGACATAAAAGTAGTTACCATGAAATCTTTGAGTATAACTTCGTATGCTGTTGCATCAAATATATCAAAACAATGTAAAACCATTCAAGAGAATGACAGTATTACAGGGTATTTAGAATCAACTAACAGAAAATGAACAATGGTTTCTGTATAATCTCCTAGTCTATAAAAGTTTTTGTTTATACTATCACATATAATAAAATCAAATATAATAAAAATATAATACAACATGTTAAGACCTAAGGAGACAGAAGAACAAAAGCTTGATGGGACTTCAAAACAAGATGATATTAAATCAGCATTACCTATTATGATGTCATTTTCTCCAAAATAGCTGTTCGTACCATCCAACCTTCTCTGCCTCATTTCTGTTGTGCTCTTTTTCTGTCATTAGTTGTCAGTTTGTCTTCTTCATTTTGTTTTCTGCTCCATTCATTGTGGCCTCTCTGCCACTATTTCTGGATTCTTGGTATTTTTCTTTTTTAGAATATCCTGCAGTATTCTCTGTAGAGTTGAATTGATGGTTGCATATTCCCCTACTTCCTCTTTATCCTGGGAGCATCTTGTTTATCCATCAATTTCCAGGCATAGTTGTGCAGGATTTATCAATCTTGGCTGGAGGTTATTATCTTTCAAAGCTTGCATTATTTCCCCCCACGCTCTTCGTGATTTGATGGTTTGTGCCGAGAAGTCTGCTGTAATTCTGATGGGTGTTCCCTTGTAAGTGATCTGTTTCTTGTCTCTGATGGCTTTTAATATTCTGTTCTTGTATTGGATTTCTGGTATTTTGATTATTATATGCCTGGGTGTAGCTCTGTTTGGGTTGTAGGTGGCTGGAGTCCTGTATGCTTCATACATCTGAGTATCTTTACCTTTTGCTAAATTAGGAAAATTCTCCTGGATTATTTCTGCGAGTAGCTTTTGTAGTTCATTTGTTTGTATCCCTACTTATTCTTTTATGTTCTTAATTCTTAAGTTATAGATCCTCTTATCATCTTCTAGTCTTTGTATTATTGCTGTTTGTTTCTTTGTTATTTTTAAGAAGTTTTTCATTTCATCCTCCCATATTACAAATATGCCCTCCAGTTCAGATAATCTATCCTTAGTTTCTTTCAAACTGTTATGACAGTTTTTGATAGAGTTTTTAGTTTCCTGGTAATCTCTTTGAACCTGCTTCACGTATTCTTTTTTTTTTCTCTATTTTCTCCATCAAACAATTCTCCCCTTTTTTGCTGTTCTTCCATTCCCCCACCATCTGTTTTTTCTTGGGAGGTGCTTAGCATTTCTCTAACTATTCTGCTTATGTCTTGCTTCATGTCATTAATAACTTCATTCCTGAACTTGTCTGTGAGGCTCTGGAGATAGCGCTTTATGTCTATTGGTGCCGTGTCTGCTATTGCCTGTTTCTAAGGATTGGGGGCCGAGAAGCCTTTCTTGTTGTTCTCTCTTCCCATATTCTTTGTTCCTCCATACAGGAGGCCCAGCTTCCTTCCCTGTTGTCCACAGTCTGTTTGAATTGTGCTGGCTAGGGGCAGCACACCCACCTCAGTGCACCAGGGAGTTATGGACCAGGCAGCCTATGCAGAGCCCACCCCTCCAGGTCAACCTACTGAAGGCTTCACCGCTAGGGTGCACTTCCAGGTGCTGGGACCTGGGTTGTGCTAGCCTACTGGGTCTCAGCCAGCAGAGTCACATAGGCTAGGCACTGCTCACCAATCCTGCTTGAGAGGGGGATATGTGACTGAAGTCACTACAGCACCCTGTTCCGGCAAGTCTGCCCGGTCCCAGAATGTTCTCTGTTGCAGCCTCCTAGACCGTGGAAGAGTCCCAGTTTCCCTCACTCACCGCAGGTCGATGCATGGCTCCCCGCCCGTCCTGTTCTCAACTCTGTTCACCGATTCCCATTCTCAGAGCTTTCACACATCTCTCTCCCTGCCAAGCCAATTCAGACGCAATAGCGGTGGCAGGTAACCCAAATCGCGGCTTCCAATGGCACGGTCTTCAGCTTCCACACTGAGGCTTTATCTGTTCCTGTTATAGCACCAGGATTGCATTCCCAGTTGGTTTCTCTCAGCCCAGTTTGTTCTTGGGTCAGCAAGGTATATCTCTTCTTCCTTAGGATTCCTCACTCTGCACTATTCCTGGATTCTAAGCTGGGTCTCTCAGAGCACCTCCGTAGCTTCTGCTATCTGTCTGCCATGTTCTCCTGGAAGTTCTAATAAAAGCCTCTTACTGCATGTCAGTTTTTATCTGGAATGTAGAACCTTAGGACCAATCATCAGTTGGTGCCATTCTCATCCACCAACCAACATCCAGTGCCAAACTTACAGACTAATCAGTGCCAGTGCCATTCTCCTCAACAAATCAATATCCAATGACATTCTTTTTGACATTCTGTAACACCTTCACTGTGGCTTCCTTCCTGTTCTTTTTTCAGTCTATAAAATGTTTGACCCCCTGATGCCATTTCAGGAGAATTTATTCTGGTCACCTAGAATCTGTTTTCTCCCTGAAAGGCTGTGATGTGCTCTTAGTTCTGGATTTCAACTCACCCTTGAGGTTGACATCTGCGGTTCTGAGTCAGCACTGATTACATTCTGCTCCACTCCATTTCATGTTGTGTGTGACATGGATTTCTCCAGGTCCAGTCTTTCTTGTCTGTAAAATGGAGGCTCCAGTCCCCAACTGGTGGTGTTATTTTGAGCAACAAAAGAGATGCTGAAGAGAAATGTGTAATCATTTTTAGTTTGGAGATAAATAGAAGAATGTATCTTTCCTGTGCCCTCTACCTCCAGTACTGGGAACTGAATCCAAAGCCTTTATACTGAGCTATATCCTGACCCTTATTAAAATTATATTTTATTTTGAGATAGGGTCTTTGTAGGTCCCTACAGGCTGGAGTTGACTTTTGGATCCTTCTGCCTCAGCCTCCTAGAGTGCCAGCATTACAGGTGCGCACTACTATGCCAAACTGCCTATTTTGCAAGCAGTAAAATGCTTACCAGAAAGGCCATAAATTAGAACAAGCAAATGCTTTTTTTGCAAGTTTTGAAGATTTTATCCATATTTATTGAAAATAAGAATTATTTCACTGTTGTTAAGGGCATCAGTCTTTTTTTGTTGTTCCAGTATCTTTTAAAATATTTCACATAACTGTATAAATCATCACTATAGATAATGTGAAAATACAATTTAAAATTGCACCATTGATTTAAAAATTCAGCAGGGAATGTATGAGGAACTTACAACAAAGAGTGTCTTTTTCTTTTTTCTATTACTAGGGTTGGAATCCAAGGTTAGGGTTAGAGTTAGGGTGCTCTATCATTGAGCTACAGTGCTGACCTCCAGGATCTGGGATTTCAGCCATGTGCCACTGCACCCAGTTCAAAGATTTTCTTAAGGTATCTTTTTAATGAAATCCTGTTTTGTTTAATCCACTTTTGCTACAAGAGTTTTCTGTTACACCGAAGTCTAATCCTAAATGATAAGGGATAAGCAGACTACACATCAAGGTAAACTTTCTAAGAATTTGGTACAAAGCGTTTAAGCAAATGCTCAGTAAAATGACTCTTGCTGGCTTGGTCTCTGAAAACCTCTGTAACAGCACATTGTTTTAGTCACCATACAGTCACATTCAAGGGATTCAAGGGAATCGCATTAAGTTTCACATGAACTTGGTATGGACGTGTTATTGAGCGTGAGTTACAGCATGTGAAACAGGACAGTGCCTGAGAGTGTGCCCCAGAAACAAGACCTGTGGCTGCCAGATCCACAGGAGACAATGTCCCCTTTTACTGTGGCCGCACCTGACCCTGGGGGTCCTGTGGCACTCAGGTTTTGCTCTCAGATTCCTCCAAGATCCTTTCCTTCCACTTCCCTGCACGAATTTCTTCTCCCACTCTTCTCATCGGAAGAGCTGGATGGGGAGGGTACACAGAATTGACGAGAAAAGGGAAAGTAGGTCACAGCATACTGGCGAAACCCTCTACAGCGTCTGTTGAACGTCTTCTACGCTAAGACACAAGGAGTTTGGAGACCCCCCCCTCCCTGCCAGGGCGTCAATCTGTCTGCAGCTGGGGTATGGGCTGGGCCACCCACTCACAGTCCACTTGGGATGAAGTGGGGATTCATGCCCCGACTACCTCCCACACTGCAGCTGGGGGGCCCCAGGCACGTCACAGCCTCAGCACTCGGCCTCCCTAGGCTGGATCTATTCCAACATCTTCATCCCCATGCCAGCTTCCCATTCACTCTCCTGCCCCACTAGACCACAGATAATTAATTAACATAACTGACAGTGATTAAGTCATAAAATTATGGGCCTTAAGAAAAACTGTAAGACAGATTCACCTACATTGAAGGCTGATGGCAAGTTTGAAGCCAGCCTCGTCAACTTAGCAAGGCCCTGCCTCAAAATAAAAAGGGCTGGAGGTGTAGCTCAGTGCTCCCTCCTCAGGTTAAATCCCCAGTGCTGTAAAAAGGAGAAAAGAAAAAAATAGAAGAAACTCCCTGCAGTCCTGGGAGACAGCAGAAAAACAAAGCATGGCTCCTCTGCCTCTCACCATGCGAGGCAGGCGACTAACTTCTCATTTCCCGCAAGGTCTCCAGTGGCACCCTTCTGCAGGAGCACTGTGGCTCAGCTTTGCCCACTCAGCCCTCATGGCGCAAGCAGGAATTCCAGTCCTGGACGAAAGGCCAGGGTCCTGGAGCCCAGCGCTGGCCTGTACTGTGGACTCACGGCACAGTGACCCTGTGCTGCCTGCTGTCTGCCTTTCTGACCCCCGTGCAGATCCTCAGGGCATGACAGCCTGGCTGTGCCACACTGGCCCTCTCCAAGAGAAGGCTTCAGCTGGCTGTGGGGATAGACGACACGCATGGCACTTAGTAGCGTGTCACCTTCACTGAGGTCCTTGTCCCCTACCTCTCCCCATCCCCTCCACCAGGTGAAAAGGAGGCTCCTGCCTTCCCTGCAGTGGGGTTTGTGCTTCCATTTCTCACATCCACGTCTGAGGCCCCTGCCATCCTGTGCCATCTTCACCTCTTCCTTTTTTACTCTATTATTTCTTTTTTGGATTTTATGTTAAAGATAACTCCAAGAGTAAAGCCAATCAAAACAAAGCAGTGAAAGTGGTACAGAACTTCGAAGCGGGATAATAGAAAATCAATAATGGCTACCACAGTACATCTTGTTATCTTCACAATAGTTGTCCATTCCATCAGACATGGTCAAATAAAACAAAACAGAATAAAATCAACCAAAACAGAACATTAAATAAATCAAAACAATAAAATGGAACAAAACAAAACAGTGAGAACAATATTGGATTTCAAAAACAAGACAAAAGGAAATTCCCCACCTTTGCTATGTTGCATACTGTTATCCTCCCAATAGGTGCTCAGACTACCAGCCCCAGGCCTGCAAAGTTATCCAAACAGTACAAGCATTCAGTTGTTTCTATACAGCAGCTGCTATCAACTCAGCCTGTCCTCTGAACCAGCCCGTGGGTGCCTGGTCGGCCGGTCACTACCTTCTCTCTTCCTGGGCCCCATGTGGCTTGTGCAACTTACTGGAAGGGCAAATTGGCTTCTTCTTGATTTTGGTGTGCTCCTCCCAGGTGCAGCATAGCATCTGCCTATTCATAGGAGGGGCGATCTGGCTTCTTATTCTATTATTCTTGCCAGCACCAAATTTATTAACTTTATCAAGTTAATTATCATAAGCACACATTAACAGCCAGAGTACCAGGCCAGAAAACAAATCACAGAAGATGATTATACCAAGGTGAGATACACTTTTAGATTCAATTACCACACCAGACTACAATAACCTTTTCTCTATTTTTCCTATATTTTGTGTTTTATTTATATATTGGATTTCTCAGTAGGAGAACACCATGTGATGTTTTAGCTTGTGTGTTTGATTTACTTCATTCAACATTATGGTCTCAAGGTGCATCCATCTTCTACAAATAACTCAAGTTTATCCTTCTGCATGGCAGAGTACTATGCCATGATTTGTTAATACCACATTTTGTTTCCATTCATCTGTCGATGGACACGTAGACCGCTTCCAAGATTTAGCTGTTACAAATTGTGCTGCTGTAAATACGGGCTGGCATGTATCACTGTACTATGATGGCTTTAATTCTTTTGGGAAGATATCTAGGAGGGGAACAGCTGAGTCAAATGGAATTTCTGCTTTTACTTTTTTGAGGAATCTCTATTGTGGTTTCCCTGATGGTTGTACCAGTTTACCCTCTTATCAACAATGAAGGGTTTCATTTTCCCCTCAGTTTTTCCAGCATCTTTTATTTAATTTCTTGATGATAACCATTCTTTCTGGAGTGAGATGGAATCTCAGAGTGTTCTATATTTCTTGGATGGCAAGCGATGTTGGACATTTTTCATGTATTTACTGGCCATTCATTCTTGTTCATCTGGGAAGTGTCTATTCAGTTCATTTAATAAATTGGGTCTTTAAATGTGGAGCAAGGGTACTAGTTTTTTTGAGTTTTTGTGTGTTCTAGATACCAGTCCTTTGAGAAGTAGCTGTCAGAGCTTTTGCTCATTCTGTAGGCTGTCTCTTCACTCTGCTGGTAGTTTTCTTTGCTGCGCAAAAGGTTTTTAATTTAATGTGGTTCCATTTGTTGATTATCAGTATTGTTTCTTGTGTAAACAGGGTTCTTTTCAGAAAGTCTTTGCATATACTTATGTCTTGTGAGGAATACTGTTGGTATTTTGATTGGGATTACATTAATCTGTGTATCAGTTTGGGGAGGATAAACTTTTTTAAAAAATCAAACTCACACTTGCCAGGCAGGTGCTGTGCTGCTGAGCCATAACCCCGGCTCTGGCATAGCCATTTTGATTATATTTGTTCTGTCTATCCAAGAACAGGGGATATTTTTCCATTTTCTAATGTCCTCTTCAATTTCCTTTTCCAAAATACTATAGTTTTCATTGTAGAGGTCTTTTACTTCCCTGATTAGGTTATCTCCTAAGTATTTTATTTTTCTTGATACTATTGTGAAGGGTATTTTTCCCTAATTTCTCTCTCAGGGAATTCATTATTGGTGTACAGGAACACCATTGATTTTAGAGTGTTCACATTATGTCTTGGTGTCTTACTGAATTTGGTTATTAATTTAGGAATCTTTTTAGGGAATACTTGGAATTGAACTCAGGACCTTGTACTTGTGAGGCAGGTGCTGTGCTGCTGACCTATATCCCTGGACTCTCTTGTCTAATCACTAATGTTTTGAGAACTATATTGGATATAAAGTGCTAACAGAGGATGTCATCGTCTTGTTATGATTTTAGGAGAGAAGACTTCAGCCTTTATCCATTTAATATGATGTAGGCAGTTGGGTTGTCATAGATGGCCTTTATCAGGTTAAGATAGAGATCTTCTATTGTGGTTTGCTACTGGATATCGCCTCAAAGCCTCATGAGGTCACAGGGTTTTCTCGGAGTGACTGATGTAGGCTGTGACTGCTCTGTGGTGCATTGCTGGGATTGAGGGTGCTGGAGTCAAGGGAAGGAAAGTGCTGAATCAGTCCGCTGATTGGATTGGCACTGCCCTAATCCTGGTAGACTGATACAATATAAGGGACAGAAAGAGGCTTGTCTTGTTTTCTTGCTTGATGTTTTTGGTGTCTTCTGCCCCCATAAACTGTTGCTTCTCTGCCATGTGCCACTCTGCTTTGGAGTCAGCTGATTATGGACTGAAACCTCTACACACTGTATCCCTATCCACTTACCTTTACGTATTGGATATTTTGTCTCAGCAACAAAAGAAGTAAGACACTTTCTATACCTATTTTCTTCAGAGATTTTTATCATGAGTGTGTGTTAGATTTTGTCAAATACTTTTTATTAGTCTATTGAGATGATCGTGTGGTTTTTGTCCTTGATTCTTTTCTTTTTGGAACCAAGAATTAGACTCAGGTCCTTGTGCTTGCCAGGCAGGTGCCGTGCCACTGAGCTATATCCCGGGCACTGTCCTTGATTCTGTTTATGTAGTATATACATATACATATTTGCATATTGCCCTTCACTCGTGTTGAATGAAACCTACTTGGTCATGATGTTGGATCTTTTTGATGATTTGCTGCATTCTGTTAACCAGTATCTTATTGCAAATATTTGCATGTATATTTATTAAAGAGATTAGCCTGTGTTTTTTTCTGGGGAGTTATTTGTTTGTTTTGGTTGGGTCCTTTTCTGGCTTCAGAATCAGGGTAATGCTTCCAGGAGTGGTTTTAGATATAAATACTTCCCCTTTGATTCATTAAAGAGTTTGAGGAGTGCTGGCATTAGATTATCACTAAATGGAGGGGTCAGCCTACAAGCTTTGTACCCGACCAAAGGATGACAAGGATGAAAAACAAATAGACGCAAAATTAAGTTAAAATGTGGGGGCCAGGGGCTCTTGTCTCCTTTAACAAAGAGCTCCAAATGACTGACTACCCTGCCTTTCTTTAGCCACCCAGACACAAAGCAATTAGAGTAACACAGGCTTCCTCTGCCTCCCACCATCTACGGTACATGCCCAGGTAAACAACAGGATCTCAGCTGCATTAACTTTCTCTAGAACCTGCAGAGTGTCAGCACGCTTGCTTGCTGCCTTTTTGAACTTAGTGCTCATAGAGGAGGCCAATTAGGCCTCAGATTTCCTATCTGGTCCCTCATAGCTAAAGTTCTTATAGAATTTGTTAGTGAATCTGTTGGTTCTTTGGCTTTTCTTGTTTGGTAGTTTTTTAAAATTATTACTACTTTTTCAGTTTTATTGACAGATTATTCAGGGTTTTTATATCTTCTTTGTTCAGTTTTGGTAGTTCAAAGGTACCTCAGAATCTACACATTTATTCTGAATATTCCATTTTACTAGAGCACAGTTTCTCAAAGTTACCAATGATTTTCTGGATTTCACCAAAATCAGTTATGATTTCTCATTTTTCATTTTTCATTTTTCATTACATGGATTTGTGTCTTGTCTTTCTCTGTTTTGGAAAGATTGGTTAAAGGTTTGTATAATTTTGTTTAGTCTTTTAAAGAATTGACTCAATATATTGATTCTTTGTATTTCTTTTTAGTCTCAGTTTCATTAATTTCTGCTCTAATTGTTATAATTTCCTTGCTCATATGAGGTTTAGATTTGGACTACTCTTATTTTCCTAGAACCTGGAAGTGCATCAAATTATTTATTTGCGCTCACTCTGTTTTGCAGATGTGGGAATTCACCACTATAAACTTCTCAGGATCACTTTGATTGTCCCATATGCTCTGGTATGTCACACTGACATTGTCACTTGATGTAGGCACTAAGTTCATCCTTAATTTTATCTGTGACCCATTGATCAAGTGAGTACTGTTTAATCTCCATGTGTTTGCATAGATTCTATGGTTTCTTTTGCCACTGATTCCTAGTTTCATTGCATTGTGATCTGATAATATGCATGGGATAATTTCTATTCTTTTGCATTTACTTAAGCATAGTTTATGGGCTAGTAGAAAGTTTCATGTGCTACTGAGAATGTATATTCTGGGGGCTGGGGATTTAGCTCAGTGGCATAGTGCCTGCCTGGCAACGCGAGGTCATGAGTTCAATCCCTAGTACAAAAAAAGAGAGAGAGAGAAAAAAGTATGTGTATTCTTTGTTGGGTGAACTATTCTGTAGATATCAAGCCTGTTTGTTCAAAGGTTTGGTAGAACTCTAACATTTCTTTGGTCTTGTTGATCTATCCTTTGTCCCAGTAGGGAATTAAAGTATTCACTACAATTGTATTGGTGCTTATCTGATTTTTCATGTCCTTTTGTGTTTGTTTTATGCAGTTGAGTGGGCTGGCATTTGGTGCATATCTCTTTATAATTTTTAGGTCTTCCTGTTAAATCGTTCCTTTAACCAAAATACACTGACTTTCATCTCTTCTGATCAGTCTTGGCTTGAAATCCACCCCATTTGAAATTAGGACAGCTACTCCTGCTTTTTTTCCATTTCCTGTTGCATGATCTGTGATCTGTTTTCCATCCTTTGATTTTTTAATCTGTGAATTTCTTTTTGTATTAAATGTGTATATCACTGGGCTTCATTTTTCAATCCATTTTGCCAATTTCTGTCTTTTTACTGGGGAATTGAGACCATGCACATTGAGAGTTAACACTAAGAGATGTTGACATATTCCAGTCATTGCATTATTTTCCTTTTGCTGATTTTCTTATTTTTTTCCTTTTGCTTAGCTGCTCATCCCACGAAGTGTGTTCGTTCTTTTTGAGTTATTGTGATTGTTGGTTTCATCGTCTCTTTCTAGGATATTGTTGTGAATTTTTTCTAACACTGGTTTGGGGGGTCATGAATTTATTGAGATGTTCTTTGTCATGGAAATACCTTATTTCTCTGTTGATTTTGAAGGAAAATTTTGCAGAACACATAAATCAGGTTGGAGGCTCTTATCTTTCAGGACTTGGAACACTTTACTCCAAGCCCTCCCAGCCTTTAAGGTTTGCATTGAGAAATCCTTTAAAATTCTAATGATTTTATCTTTATGTGTGATTTGGTGTCTTTCTCTAACAGCTGTTAAGGTTTTGTCCCTGTGATGGAGTTCTTGTACTGTGAGTATAATGTGGCACAGATCTTCTCTTTTGGTTACCATTATTTTGCATTCTATATACTTCACTTATCTGTGTATTTTTTCCTTATATTTGGGAAGTTTTCAGTCATTATTTCTGTGAAGAAGTTTTTTATGCCATTTATGTTGTCTTCTGATAGTTGGCTTACTCAAGAGATTCTCAGATTAGTCTTTTTTGAGTCACCTAGCAGCTCTTGGATCTAATTTTCATGTTTTCTTATTGCTTTTAAGCTGTCTTTGGGTGGTTGGTGTTTGAAGGTATGATATCGTTGTCTTCTAGTTTCACATTGGCTGTTCCTCCTGCCCATACTTTCAATATAATTTTTAATCTCCTGGATTTCTGATTGAAATTATTTTGATTTTTTTTTTTTTTTTGAGACAGGGTCTCACTGTGTAGTTCAGGCTGGTCTTGAACTTACTATGTAGCTCAGGCTGGCCTCAAACTCATAACAAAACTCCTTCCTCACCTTCCTAGATGTTGGGACTACAGGCATGTGCCACCATGCCAGCCTCTGATCTACCATACCAAGCCCTGAAACCTTTTCATGAACTCTAATTTTTGCTAAACTGGTCATTCATGTTTTATATCATTTAGTTTAGCTTTTTATTAGTGTCTCTGAAAGCTCTTGGACCTTTTTGTTATTACTTCCATTATCTGTTTAGTTATATCTTGTGTGACCCCACTGAGTACCTCTTTGGTCTGTTTCCAACCTCCTCTGTTATCCTTTTAAATAATCCTGGTGTATCACTTTATGCCATTCTCCCCTTCAACTCCTAGTTTGGCCTCAGTGGAGTTGGAAGTTTTGGGACCCATTTTGTTGTTTTTTCATGTTTCCATTTTTTTGTTTTATTCTGAGGCTCATGGATGCTTATAATATGAAGACTTTGTTGCTAGTGTAGAGATATCTTTAGCTGTTGCTTTTTAGTGATGTACTTTTGGGTGTGGCTAACGATAGTCCTTTGCCTCAGTCTCATGATCTGATCACCTTGGTTAGTTTGGGACAGAAGCATGCAATGCAGTTGACCCAACATTTAGTCCTTGGGGAATGTACTTTAGTATTGTTGCCTTACAGAGAAAACCTATTAATGATAACATTTGTGTGACCTTGATAATAATAAGCAAATAAGCTACAGTAGTATCATCCAAGATAAATTAGATATTAACTTACTGTATGAACCAATTATATACCACCTTTAGCCTTAAGAGAAGAAATCTACAATTATGGCATAAACAATAAGACAACCATTATTGACTTGCAGTTATATGCACTAAATGTGACAGCTATATATTCACTAATGCTAGAAAAAATTTCAACAATAATTTAAGGAGTTAACATTAAAAAATTAATAAAGGCTTAATTATTACTAAAGATATAAGGGGCTTAAATGGGGTAATGCAAGAAGAAAAGTTTGAAACTTTAGATAATATGAAAAGGAAGAGAGAGAAATAACAAAAGACCCTATTGGGGACTAGAAGAGTGTTTGTAAAATTAGGTAAAGATGAGAGAAAATAACTGATGAGAAACAGAAGATGAAAGAAAAAGAGAGATAAAGGAAGTAAGAAGGGAGTAAAAATAAGAAAAAATTTAAAGGGAGAAAAATTAAGAGGCAGAAGAGGAAAAAATAGAGAAAAAGTAACAGAAGAGATAAGAAGCAAGGAAAAAGGACAGAGGAAGATTCCCTGCACCCCAATAAACTGTTGAAGAAAGGAAGAAAGGGAAGAAAAAAGAACAAAAAGTAAAAACACAACACAAAACAATGCACACACACAAAAGAAAACTTCTCTTTGATTTTGAATATGTGGTTTTCTTCTGGAATGTACAATTTTGGGGGCATTATTTTGGGGTGTTTAGGGTGAGGGTCCCAGCGCTGTCCTCGCTTTCAAATGCAGAGCCATCCTGGCTGTGGGTGTGGGACCTGTGTTCTTTAGCTGAAGTCTCTCAGGGAGTCTCTTTCCAGCCATCTCCTTGACCACAGGTGTCTCCTGTGACTGTCTCTCACCCGGTCCCTGTGGGAACCTAACTACCCTAAGGACTTGCCCTGAAGGAAGACCATCCCATGGCTGCTCTGAGTCCCAGGTTCAAACAATTAATCCTTCCCCAGAACAGCAGGCCACCAAGCACTCTTCAGGGACATGGTGAGTGCTGGGACAGGAGCTGCTTGTCAGCTGTTGCCTTTTGAAGGACTCTCATGGGAGCAGAATCCCATGCTCTTCTTGTAACTTACAGGGCCCACAGTCTGCTCCACCACAGGTTTCTCTCTGAAGCCTTCTGAGTCCCTGGTTTTCACTTTGTCTCTATAGATTTGGTCTCCCTTTCTTGTAAGCTATGAGCCAGAAACTGGGGAGAAAGTAAACTGTCTTATGGTTCAATCTATTTTCCTCTGGTACCCTACAGAAAACCATGTGTATAATGCAGTGCTCCCCAAATTACTTAAAACCTCTGGGCCAAGTGGTCACTTATGTAGTTATTGCTCTGATGCAGTTTTAGGGTGGCCCATCTGTCCACAATTCTCTGCATCAGGCTGGGCTGTCTGCTCACGGCACTTCTAGGCATAGCCTGGTTCTTTAGCAGCTCCCCACAGCCAGGACATCACAATCAAATTTCTGCCTTGTCTGCTGCTTGTCCCACTAGACTGCAGGAACTAGTGGGCAAAACTGCAGGGTTTCTCAGACATTTTCCATTGAATTTACCATCTTTTGCTGGAAAAACTCAGAGTTTTCACATCATTTTTTAATCCAGTTGGTGCCTTCATGGCTATGGTGTTACCAAAATGCTGGGGTCAGGTTTCATGGGGATAAAGAGTAAAAACCATGGAATAAAGGAGGTAGGGTGCAAACAAATTTATTTAAAAGATACAAAGGCAAGAAAGTGAAAGATCTGAAGTCAAGGAAGGAAAGCTCCTGCAGCTGGGAGAAGCTCTAAGTAGGATCTGCATGAGGCTGTCAGGAGTTTTTAAGGGATTTAGAACAGGGCTCAGACTATTGGGTAAGCAACACCATCTCTACCCTATACGAGACACATACTTTGGGGGTCCAATGTTCACGCAGTCTCCATGTACCCTTGAGCCAATGGCCTGCCTGATCATACTCTGTAGAGCTACTAGGCAAGTGAAATGATGCTGGCAGATATTTTTATAAGATCCATGGAGGTTCAAAATTCAGCAAAGCCCATTTTGGAGCTGCTGTTCTTACTACTTAACAGAATCCTAGCTCCTAACTCCTGCTACAGAGGGACAACAGGGACAAAGACAAACTCAGAGGCCTGGGCCAGGGATGTGGGAAGGGCAAGAGCATTTCCAGGTCACACTCAGGCTTCCTGAACTGGACCCAAAGCTCCAGCAGGCTTCCGTGAATCAGTGTTTCTCAATTTATTTCACTTCAGGCGATTTTCAGAGCCCTGAAGTAGTAATAATTTTGCCCAGTTCTGCCCCCGTTTTCTTCTGGGCGGAATATGCCTGCCCCTTCTCTTACGGAAGTCTTCCCATTGTTCATTTTAAAAGAAGAAATGTGCAGGGTTCTGCCCTGAGATCAGAGCAGGTTCACTATACTCTGCAGTCTGTGTGGTTCCTGAGCGACTCAGAGGTTCATGGAAGGGGCCACGATGCTTGGAAATAATTTGAAGAAAAGATAAAATGAAATGGAAAGGAAAATTCTTCCAATTCCAGTAAAATGGATTACAGTTCAGAAATACTACAAGAAACACTTTTTCTGTGTAAATTCCTGTTCTGTTCATAATTCTTAGGTATTGTTCCTTGCACCTTTATCTTGCCCAAAAGTACAGAAATAGTAAATAAAAACTGAGGGTTTTCTCTATTTTTGTTTTTGTGGCACTGAGGATTGTACCAGAACCAGTACACTGAGTTACATGCCCAGCCCCTTTTCATTTTTTATTTTGAAATAAGGTCTTGCTCTATTGCCCAGACTGGGCTCAAACACACCCACTTCAGGTACTGTGACCCCCATATTTTCAGGTTAGTTTATATAACTGGTCTCGAGAGATGTTGAATCAGAAAATGAGCCTCACGACATTTCTGCAGTGACTCTGGATTCATGGAATGGTCCTCTGGCCACTATGATTCCTACATAGCCTGATGCATTGGCTTCAGGGAGGGACAAAGAGGATGGGTGTGATGACAGCCAGTCCCTCGGCCTTTCCCCCCCAGCAGGTCTTTAAAGGCCAGAGTCCTTTGCAGACTGCCTGAGACTGAGTTCTTCCCCAAGCACAGATGTCCCACATAGATGGCAATGACTCAAGCATTCCTTGAGAAATTTAGTGACCTAGATTTGACTTTTAAAGCAGAAAGCAGCTGTGGAATAGATTCTGTAAGTCTGAGCAAAAATTCAGCAGAGCATCACCTTTGTTGTACAATTTCTGACCATGTATATTTTGTTGTTATGACAAAGTACTTGAAACAGGCCAGCCTTAGAAAAAAGAATTTAGCTCACAGTTTAGAGGTTAAAAGCGCAAATAGCATGCCATGGGCTCTTGTAAACCCTCGGCCTTCTCCCCAGCTGAATGGTGAATGGCAATAACAAGAGCATGTGTGAGAGCAAGGTCAGAGAGAACGGGGTCCCACAGTCCCTTCTGAGGGTACACCGCCTATTGTCTTAAGGCTCTCTTCTGTCCTTTTTTTTTGTCTTTTTCATTTTTATTGGTACTCGGGATCGAACTCACAACCGCCTGCTTGCAAGCAGGTACTTATGCCGCTGAGCTAAATCCCCAGCCCTTCTTCTGTCCTCTTAATGGTTCCATCAGCTTCCACAGAATCACCTAAGCTTTTTTTTTAAAATCCAGAGAAGTGGGAATGATAGCCATGGCTACTGCTCAGGGTTGTTGGGAAAACGGGCCACATGCATAAAGTCCTCCACACAGAGCCTGGGAACCCAGGCGCTCGGCATTAAGATACCTTCCCTGATCTCTCGGGAGACACAGCCCTGAAGGTGGCACAATGACCTTGCCTGCCACCAGCCCACAAGATTAAAAGACAAACATAACTTTCCTTAACCAGCTCAACTTATAGGCCAGGATATAAAGTGGAAATTAAGTTTCAGGACAAGTTTTCAAAGCCTGTCTGCAGGACAGTACATTTTGCAGTAAATCCTGATTTCCTGGCTTCCAGATGCTGGGGGATCAGCTGGTCGGTCTGATGGACCAGTGCTGTAGTTATGGATGTGAATTACAGCTGTCCACAGTCCACAGGCAGGAACTTCAAGCTATCTCTCCTTTATGATGAGTAAACCTACTTAATAACATGGAAAATTTTATTCATACCAGAGATGAGGGTTATCAGAGTTGGGCCTACAGCTTTTCACTAAAAACCATACAGAAGAAAGAAATAATACACTCACTGAGCACAGGTAGCCTGTGCTGTTTATTTGATTTCCTTCTTGCTGGGCACAAGAAGCTCTCACAGGAAAAGGGGACTAGTGTGGGCCAGGTTCAAAGGAGGTCTTCACCAGAGGGCAGTGGGATGCACATGGGCTGTATGCCAACCCCAGGGCAGATGCATCTCTGATCAAGGGGCTTCCGCTCAGATGTGAGGTAGGCGTTTTATGGTCACAGTTTTTCAGGAGCCCCTGCCTGATGCTGGGCTCACTACACAGAGCAGGATGAGACCCGAGAGCACAGCGGGGCCGAGGCTGCAAGTGACTCAGCAGTGGCAGTGGGGCTGCAGTGCCCTCCTGATCCCAGTGGCCAGGGCTTGCGGCGTGGGGCTCTCTGCAGTGCAGCTCACAAGCAGGCCCTCGGCGGCCAGTGCACGAGCTGTGGTGGGGCCGATGGCTGCAAACTGCAGAGAGAGAAGAGACAAGAGGGCTTCAGTTCCCCAGGTCACACCCACACTCTTCCTGGTCCCCTGCGAGCCAGTTTAAGGGCATTTCCATTACAGCTGCCACAGGGTTGTAATTACTTATAAACTCATAACCAATACAGTCCCTAAAAAATGGGCATGTACATTTTTAAAATTAAAACATGAAAATGGCAACGTTTTTAGAATGGATAATTATTTCAAAATGTTTAGTCAGTAGAAAAGGAAGGGAGGGTACAGCCCCTGTACCATGCTCTGTGCTATGGACTTCACTTGAATTCTCTGATCTAAGCCTCTGCAGGGAAGACCACACACATCTACAAAGGCCACAGAAGGCTAATTATCCCCATGTTACAATGATGAACAGACTCAGAGACAGCTCAGACACTTGTGCCAGGCACCCGGGAGGAAATGCTGCTGCTTTTCCAATGCTACAGAACTGGCATCAGGGTGTCTGCTAGCCTATGAGTGCTTGGACTTGACAAGGAAATTTTAGGATAAACAAAACACTAATCTGAAAAAGACCAAAAGTTTGTAGAATGCCGTACCTTGATTTGATCAATGCTGTCACCAGATAACTCTTGAATATGCTTGAGACTGTATCTAAGACCAGAGGGACTGAAAAACGTGACACAGGCTGGGACGCCCTGTGGGGAAGAGAAAATGAGATCCACCCCTTACCTTACGCTGAGGAAAGACAACTCTTCCCAGCTCCGTTAGTGGGAGCTCCCTCAGCCACAAGCAGCCCTGGCTTTACAACAGGTATGGGATCTGTTATGCTGGGTCTCTGACCCCCCAGAATTGGGCAGAGCATTTAGAAGCCTCTCCTGGGAGTGCAAGAGGAGGTCTCTTCTGAATAGAAACAGTGAAGACATCAGTCAACCCAGCAAGAACTGTCCACTTGCTCGCCTGAGGCCTCCCAAACGCAACCCAGACTCCACATGGGCTCTTCCAATGCAACTCACCCTCGCCCCACAGGATGGAGAACAATGGTCACTACAGACCTCCGTCTTAAATTTGTCTTAGATGCTATACAAAGGGCTTTGCATTGAGTATCTTCTTTAATCCTTATAAGTTTACTAGACAAATCTATTCCAATGATGGCAACTTTTAGAGATCAGTGCCCCAACCCACTTATTTATTGCCAAGTATCAACACTGAATACTTATGGTTTAGTTTAGAAAAAACAACTCATACATTAATACCATTTCCTTAACGAGAAACAACATGCACATCATGGTTCCAATGGTATCTCCACTGGTGTCCCCATTCCAGACACAGAAATGGAGCCTCAGAAAGTTCCGTGCCCCAAAGCCACTCAGCTGAGAGCAGGGAAACTACACGGAGAATCAGCATCTCCTTACCTGGTGCTCACCCAGGGCCTGTCCACCGGGGCTCTCCCCAGGAATACCACGTACCTGCTTGGAGTAGTAGCTGTGTAGGTTCCCTTGGATTTCCGGATGTGGAATTGTCTGATAGACAGTTATGCTTTCCATGGGAATCCCTGGGCATAATGAAAACCAGGGAAGGATTTACTGCACTGGGAACATGTTGCAACCTCTGCCGTCTCAGTCCACAGTTGGTGGGGACATCTCAATGCAACACAACAACTGCGGAACAAGGTACTCTGAAACTGAAAGGCTGAACTGAAGGAAAGAGGCCCCGGCCAGCTCTCGGCAGCCTACTAAGCACTGTGGAGTGGCTCCTACTGTGGGGAAGGCTGAGATGGTGGACAGAGGTCAAAGGCCAGAAATCACGGCCTTCTATTTTCCCCACAGATGCCTTTCATTCCCTTGTGTCAGTTTGTCTACATAGGACCATCCTCTGCCAAACCTCAAATCCCACACAGACAAGACTCAGGACACTAGGAAACAAGGTCCAAAGGCAGCTCCCAGGAGAGGCTGTACATTAGGAGTTCCAGCAGTGTCCCAGTTCTGCCTCTACATGGCCGTGAGCACTCCCTCTAAGCCTCAGGGTACCCAGCTTGAGGGATTCATTCAGCGCAGCGCATTGAAGTCACCTTTGTCCTTGAGCATATTCGGTAGGACCTCCCTTTTGAGGGTTCCGCAGGGAAACAGAAGAGGCAGTGCTGGTGACTCCCCTGTAAATAAACAACCAACCACACTGTAAGTTTTGAAAAAACTCAGAAGGTGGTGCTGTGACCTTCTAAGAGATTGAGACCGCCCAAAGCTCCAGGCTCTGCTCATCTCAACCCTGATATCTGAGGAGCTTACTATATGAAAAAACAGAGGTAACCTGGGTGAAGGTGCTATAGAAAATTAACATCCGGGGGGGGAGGGAGAACATGGCGGACAGACAACAGCAACTACTGAAGGCTCTCTGAAAGGCTCGGCTCAGAGGCCAGGAATGATGCGGACTAAGGAGATACGAACCAGTAGAGATATGCTCTGCTGACTCAGGAACGAACTGGGCTGAGAGAATCCAACTTAGGATACAGTCCTGGTGCTAAAATAGGAACAGAAAAGACTCGGTGTAGAGGCTCGACCCCGCGCCATTGGAAACCGCGATTTGGGTTTCCCGCCACCCAGCGGCTGGCTGCCTCCACAGCGGCTCGGCAAGGAGAGACGCGCAGAAGCTCGGGAACGGGAGTCTGCGAACGGAGTCGGAAACAGGACGGACAAAGAGGCGTACACGAAAACTGACTGGTGGCGAGGTGAGAGAGAAACTACCCCCTACCACAGTTTGACTCCAGCGGAGGTTTTTCTGGGCTCAGGCAGTCCTGTAAGAGCAGGGCGCGGTGGCAACTCCAGCCACACATTCCCCTCTCGGATGGGATTGGTGAAAAGTCCCTGGCCTGAGTGACGCTGCTGGCGGACTCCCTAGGCTGGCCTAACCCAGATCCCAGAGCCTGACGGTGGCCCGGAGGGGCGACTGACGTAGGCTGCCTCCTCCGCAACTCCCTGGGGCGCAGCGGTGGGCGGGAACAACTACCCAGCGCAATTTGATCAGGCTGTGGCTGACAGGCAGGGAAGCCGGGCCTCCTATGTAAGCTTGCATTTTATAAGGAACAGAAAATATGGGGAAGGGAAGCAACAAAAAAGGCTCCTCGGCCCCCAATCCTGAGAATCAGGCAATAGTGGACACCGCACCAATATACATTAAGCGCCATATAGAGAGCCTCATAGACCAATTCAGGAATGAAGTTATCAATGACCTGAAGCTAGAAGTATGCAGAATAGTTAGAGAAATGCTAAGCACCACCCAGGAAAAAGCAGATGGTGGAATGGAAGAACAGAAAAAGAGGGGAGAATTGCTTGATGGAGAAAACAGAGAAAGCATTGAGTATGTGAAGCAGGTTCAAAGGGACTATCAAGAAATTAAGAAGTCTATCCAAGACTGGCATAACAGCTTGAAAGAAACTAAGGACAGACTATCTGAACTGGAGGGCAGACTTGAAACATGGGAGAATGAAATGAAAAACTTCTTAAAAATAACAAAGAAACAAACAGCAATAATACAAAGACTAGAAGATGATAAGAGGAGCCATAACTTAAGGATTAAGAACATAAAAGAAGAAGTAGGGACACAAACAAGTGAACTACAAAAGCTACTCACAGAAATAATCCAGGAGAATTTTCCTAATTTAGCAAAAGGTAAAGATACTCAGATGTATGAGGCATACAGGACCCCAGCTACCTACAACCCTAACAGAGAAACACCCAGGCATATAATAATAAAAATTCCAGAAATTCAATACAAGAACAGAATATTAAAAGCTGTAAGAGACAAGAAACAGATCACTTACAAGGGAACACCCATCAGAATTACAGCAGATTTCTCTTCACAAACCATCAAATCACGAAGAGCATGGGGAGAAATAATTCAAGCTTTGAAAGATAATAATCTCCAGCCAAGATAGAGATATCCTGCACAACTGTCCCTGGAAATTGACGGAAAAACGAGGTGCTTCCAGGATAAAGATGAACTGGGGGAATTTGCAACCACCAATTCAACCCTACAGAAAGTATTGCAGGATATTCTAAAAAAAGAAAAATACAAAGAACCCAGAAATAGTGGCGGGGAGGCCACAACGAATGGAGCAGAGAACAAAATGAAGAAGACAAACTGACAGCTACTGACAGAAAAAGAGCTCAACAGAAATGAGACAGAGAAGATTGGATGATAGGAACAGCTTTTTTTTGGAGAAAATGACATCTTAATAGGTAATGCTGATTTAGTACCATTTTGTTTTGAAGTCTCATCTAGCTTTTGTTCTTCTGTCTCCAATGGTCTAAACAGGTTGTATCTTATTGGATTTTGTTATGTACGATAGTATAAGCAAAAACCTTTTAAAGACAAGGAGATTATACAGAGACCATTGCTCATTTTCTGTTAGTCGATTCTAAATACTCTATAATGCTGTCATTCTCTTAAATGGTTTTACATTGTTTTGATATACTTAATGCTACAGTATATGAAGTTGTACTCAAGGACTTCAGGGAGGGAGTCAATATGGTAACTATTTTTGGGTCAGGAATATCTAGTGGTGAAACACTATTCTGCTTAAATGGTTATGTTTTGATCTGCCCTGTTTCGCTGTTATGCCCTCTTTTTTCTCAATCTCCACTCCATTATTTACTTTTTTATTTTTATCCATTTAATTAAAGGGAAAAATATAGCAGGATATAATATAGCAACCCACTTTGACTCTCTATTATCTCGATTTGAAGCCCTGTATTACTCTCACCATCTTGTTTTTGACTGAGGTTCCTCTATTCTGTTTTGCTGGATAGTATCAGGTTCGAAAGTTTAGGCATCAGCTGAGAAGATAATGAGATTCATTATAACGCCCATTCTCGTTGACTTTTATCTACTTTTGAAGACCTACAATATCTCCAATGTTTTGGTTTTGTCGGTTTTATTCTTTACGGTTTTGTTCAATTGTATTACAACTAATGATATAGGCAATTCTATTAGAAATAGTGGGAGGCATTATGGTAACCATTGTTGATCACCTTGTATTATGTTTTTATAATATCTATTATGTCCACCCTTTTGACTTGACCGATTCTGTTCTGTTATGTCACATTTGGTTTTACTCTCTTCCAAAAAAGCAATACGAACCGTGGGAGCAATGAAACCCAAAAAGTGTAATAGTCACTGTACAAAAGAGAGGAAAAGAAAGTGCTCTAAACTATATAACTGCATGTATATTTAAATGTATAAGATAGAAAATGATATCACAGAGTTTTATTGGATCATTGAACAGAACTGTTTGCAGTATCATTGTTGGAATGTTCACTCTACAAGCTTTAATTTTGTGACTGGAACAATTATTTCTAAGATGGCAATATGTAATCCATTAACTAGTGATTTCCTACTGCGCATTTTTTTCTTCTGTAAATCTGTATAACTTGTACCCCTTCACTGTTTTTTTTTCTTTCTTTTCTTTTCTCCTTAAATAAAAATTTAAAAAAAAAAAAGAAAATTAACATCCAAGTTATATCATATACAGGTACAAACTCTCTACGATGAAAGTAATCATTATGTATATCAATAAAATCTGATTTTTAAAAAAGAAAACTAACATCCACACAGACAAGGTCACAGAGCTCTTTCAATCCCCCATGATCCTAAAGTGGCTCCCTAGCTACAGTGAGTATTTAGAATTTCTTCAAGTCAGAAAGGTAAGGACGGAGCCTGATTGGTGGCCCTGAGGTAAAGGTTTTTCAGTCTCTGGGGTAGGTTTTAGATGAGCCAAGGCTCAGGCTCAGGAGGCAGCAGGGAATTAGCCACAAGGAGTGACTCTGCAGTCACCTCCAAAAAAACCAGCTTCCTGTCTGCTGCTATCCTAGGTCTGTAAGCAGCCACTAAGCCAAGCACTCTGAGTCTTATAGAGTCTAGGAAGATATGAATAACCCTAGCTCTCACTGTGCCTCCTGCCCCATCTCTGCTCTAGGACGCCTTACAAGCATTTGTGGCCCTAAGCACTTTGCTAAGTAGCGATGATAGCATGCAATTTGAACACCAATTTGCAACAGTACCATCCAACAAAACTGACAGGTTGTCGGATGTCAGACTTTTCCCTGAATGTGAAAACAAAGAATCTTTGTAAAAGCACCCCTGATCTGTGCATTGGGTGCAAGAAGCTTTAATGGGTGTTGGCCATGATGAGACATTGTGTATTTTTTTATATCCTTAAGATCTCTCTGAACATATCTTTTGTGACTGCAATCAAAAGGAGGAACAAAACAAGTTCTGCCCATCTAGCATCATTTCCTTGAAGCAGCAGCTAAGCAACAGGGATTAATTGTGAACTACTCTATTGGAAGTATGTATAATAGCCACACACTGGGAATGTCTTCTTTATTGTAACTCCTCTGTAAATATCACTACTAACATAAAAGATCACAACAAATTGGGAAACTGTTAAATGTAGGTAACAGACATCTGCTGAGTTCTTTTTCAGGTTGGGGAAAATGTTTCATGCAGTGCAGATGACATTCCTAGAGACATACTTCAAAGCCATGTTCAGGTACTGTTTTAACCTGAGCTCAGGCTTTCTTCTCCTATGTGTGTTAGGGCTGAGGGCAAAGCTCTGTGGGAATCTGGCAGCAAAACCAGCAGTCCAAGTACAAGTTTCCAGCAAGCCCCAAGGGCGTGCTACAGGCCTTCAGAGGAGTTAAGAATCTCCCTTTTGCCGCATCTCTTCTAGAGATCCAGAGGAGAACTAGCTACTCCTTCACATCCTCTGATTCCTGGATGAGTGGCCAGCTTAGGAGCTGAGTCTCTCCCTCTCCCCATGGCGCTCACAGGCTAGGCTGCAGTGGTGCCTACAGGTAGGTGCTCATCTCTTTCGCTCTAGGCATTCAGGGCTCACGGATTTTCCATCAGCTCAGCTGACTTCACTGGAAAGTCATCACCCTACTGGCAGAAGAAGAAAACCTGATTATGTCCTGATGCAATTCTTCGCTACTGAGGGGCAATCTACATATTGCTAAGAGCTAAACTCCCTTCTAGAAGTCAGGAAAATAACCTATTTTTTAGGGCTCAGCTTAATGCCTCTGGATTTATCTTCGACCTAAACAAGTCAATGCAATAATTAATGCTGGTGATTTTCAATCCAGAGGCCAATACAATGGTTGAATCTGACACAAAAATGTGACTTCTAGAGCCCAAAGGTTTTGTTTGCCTGCCTCTAGTAAGAAGACGGCCTGGGATTCTGGGCTATCAGGGCCAAAGAGGAACAATGCTGAATATGAGGCAGCTGAAGAGAGGGTGTGATGGACAGTCCCTACATGTAAGGAAGATAAGGTGGTTGGTTTGTAAAATATTATCTCACCAGGAGATGTGTGTGTGCACCTGTAAAACTAACAACATCCAGGTACATGTGAGAATTAGGTCATGCAATCAGCAGGCACGTAACTGTAGGCAATTAGGACACCGAGACTGACTAAGGGCATCACGAAGAGCCCAGCAAGTCTACCAGGCTGCAGGGACTGTGTAGACTCAGGAGGGCTTTTCAGAAGAACTACAGAGCAGTCTGCCTGTGGCTCTCTTTCTCTCTCTTTTTTTAAACCATGTAATTGTCTTCTGTTCTTTTCCACTTAACTTGTAATTAATTTCCCATTAGAAGAGGGATCCTGGGAGAAAAGAGAATCCTATGTAAGTTATCAAGTTAAATAAGTTAACAGCTTTAAGTGCTTACAATAGTGCCTGTCCCATAGTAAATAATAAAGTAAAATAAATAAACAGCAACTACAAATGGTTTGTTTACCATAAGCATTGGAAGTAAATTTTTTGCTTTTAAAATTAGGCTTCAAAGTTTACTGAGGGGGAAAAATCATTAATGTGGAAAAACCAGTATGACAATCCTCATTAGCAGTCAGCTTGGATCTTATTTGGATATTCTAACTGCAGATGGAAGATTTATTAGGGCTCACAGACATGGTGGTTATAAATTAGAGGAAGAAACAAAGGCTCTGAAAAAACTGCAGACCAGTATTCTCCAAGATCAGGACAGGATATGTTAATATCTACCCTCCAAGCCTTGAGTCAGTTAATTGAAGCACAGTGTGAGAGCTCAAAAGTGACAAGGATGCCTCTTTCTGCCTTGGGCTTACAGAGCGAAGAATCCTGATGTCTGTGGACTTTCTAATGAGAAGTGACTCAGTTCCCTCCAGTCTCTTTCCAGAACAGACGCTTCAACTGTTAGCAGAGCACACATTCTGCCCTGGATATAGGCAGAAGCTAATTACTGCCCCATCTATAGATTCAATGATTGTTTCTTGCAAAGTTTGGCACTTAATCCCACTAAGAATGTTCTTATCTACCCTTTATACTCATTTATAGATTTTTAAAGGAAGGGCTTTCATACAATTTAATGATGTGCCCATTGTTTCTTGGATACAACATTAGAAAAGAAAAGCCTGAAAGTGGGTCCTTCCCTATCCATCTGTATCCTGTACCATGTGCCTCAGATGAATGATCACTTCAACGATGACCTGAGAAATGACCCCATGGGGCCGGGCCATGTGACAAGGTGCCTACACCAGTGCTCTCTTTGACTCGGACTGCTGGAAAAGCTACCCTTGGCTTCTTGCAGCTGTGCCAGTACGGGTTGAACTAAAGTGGAAAACTGCCACATTCAGGTTACCTTCGACAAAAACAGCTCTCAGCAATCTACAGTCTGGAGCATTAGACAAGAACTAACAAGGCAGCCATTGGGGCCTTTTGCTTAAGGAGCCATTTAGCTGTTCAACCTCAAATATCTATTCTGACTCCAAGAGTGCTTTTCCACAATCTGGCATCAAGAAAGCAGTCCCACAGAGCCAGGCTGAGTGTGCCTTCCCTAAACTGGATCGCTGCCTCAAAGCACAGGTGTACAGAGAAGAAAAGAGGCCTCTAATATTTGCTACCAACAAGCAGTGAACATTTTTTTTTTTTTCACCCCAGATAACAGTTTCCTCAATTGTATATTTTTAGCCTGAAATTTTCCCACGGTTCTGACTTATAAAGTGGTGACCTCTTTTAGTACAGAACGGTTAGAAAGACAGGGGCCAAAGCTCCCATCAGTGCAGATGGAGACATCTGTGTGAGGCCTACATGCCCCAGAGAGGAGCTTGGGATCAGGAGTTCCAGTGACCACTTCCCTCAGGCTCAGGCTGGTGTTGGCAGCAGCTGGACTCATGGGCCTTTCCCACCATCCTGCCCCTGAGGATGCAACAAGGCTTCAGAGACCACCAAGGTGACTCAGCAGCACCATGTTCACACTCAAACCCACAAGGAGGATCAGTTCTTGCAAGACACCCTCATTTCAGAAAGAATTCTTAGGCTTTTGCACCTGTACTTTAAGTAACTTTTAAAAGTATAAAGAATATGAAGAGCTTAAGAGTCAGCCAGTTCTGGACTTGAAACCTAGCCCAGCACTGGAAGCTGTTCCTTTAGACAAGGTACCCACTTTTCCAAACTCAGTGCCCCAAGTGATAATCAGCCCAAAATCATAAGATAAGCACATCAATATAGTAGACAATTAGGGGCACTATGTAGAATCCCAATGTGCATATAGCAGCTTACCAGGCTGTGGAGACTTTGCAAGTCCAGGAAAACATTTCAGAGTAGCTGCAGCGCGAGCTGCCTTTGCCTCTTTCTCCTTTACTTGGCTTCATTCGGACACCCCTGTGTTAGCGTGGTATAACAGGAAATGTACATTTGGCTTCACCCCTGGTGCCTGGCACATAGTTTCTAAAACTTTCGAAATTTGCTGATGGCAGGTGTGAAAGAGCATCTTTTGTTCTTCACAGCAAGCCCTTCAACCTCAGGAGTTTATGCTAGTGGGGTAACTCTGAACTTTTTTTTTTTTTTTTTTTTAAAGAAGATAGAACAGAATGAAACATAATTAAAACATACCAGTGTAAGTGATACAGGACTTCAAAACATTACAAAATCAACAATAGTTACCATAATGCTTTTTTGATGTCTTCAAAATAGCTGTAGAAAACTTTGGACATAGTAAAAATCAAACCGAATAGAATAGAAACAATAAAAAAAATAATGAATGCAGTAAAGGAATTCAAAATAAGCCAATAGTAAATCCAAGATTGCTACCATAATAAATCTTGCTATTTTTGAAATAGCTGCTCCTGCCATTGGATTTATAATCAAACAAAACAAAAGAGAATAAAACCCAACCCAACAAAACAATGGAAATAATGTAGGACTTTAACACAAGACAATGAGGAATCAACAATGGCTATAACTCCCAGGAAGAGATCACTCTAGATACCACACTGATACTGCTATCCTCTGAACCCATGACCAACCACTGGCCCTAGACCTGGAATGTTGGTGAAACACAAAGCACCACAGGAATCCAATTGTATTTCACCTCCATAGCTATCATCACAGCCTGTGTTTCTCTAGATAAGCTGGTTGCTTATAAAGGGTAGGGTGTGTTTGTGTGGAACTGGTACTTCTTATTTGACAGCCCATGCACCGGAAGGGCTGGGGTCTGGCTGTTCCATTTCCGGTGGTGGCCTAAACATGGCATTGGTTCTCAGACTGGGTTTGTTTGTTGGTGTGGCCTTGTTCTCTCTCTCTGCAGTATGTGAATGATGCTGACTCATGGGGACAGACCTGGGTCTGGCTGTTCCCAGTCCAGCCTAATGGGTGACCCTTGGAGGCCCTAACTTCATAATGGATGCTGGTAGATAGAAACCAACTATATGATTAGAAGCCCCACTCCTCACCTCTGGGGAAAGGAGAGGGACTGGGGGTTGAATTAATCACCAGTTCTCAATGATTTCACCCTACACAGAGGAACCTTCATAAAATCCCTAAGTTCTGGGTTTAGAAAGCTGCTAAATTAGTGAACATATCTACATGCCCAGAAATGTCATCTCCCAACTTCTCAAGGTCAGAAACTTCTGTGCTCAGGCCTTTTCTGACCCTTGCCTTATACACCTCCTCATCTGGCTGTCCATATGTATCCTTATATTCTTTATAATGAACAAGTAGAGTAAAATATTTCCCTAAATTCTATGAACCATTCTAGCAAGATACTGAACCCAAGGACACAGTTATGGCATCCCTGATTTACAGCCCAGTTTTTCAGAATGTAGGTACCTTGCACCTAAAGTGGGGGACACTCTTGTGGGATTCAGCTCTGAACTGTGGGTCTATACAAAATCTGGGTCATTAGTGTCAGGGTTGAAGTAAATTGCAGCATACAGCTTCCAAAACCCTTCCTGAGTAACAGATATGTGAAGAACATTTTGCATTACTCATAGCAAGCAAGCTCTTTTCAGCCTCACAGGAGCTTATGCTCATGAGGTGATTCTTAGTGGTCATAGTTACCTACATCAGCTAGTATCCATAGAGTTAAAGAAGTAGTTGTTCATGAGAGGGAAAATCCCACATACTTGGTGTCACAAGTATTATCCTAGTAGTGATACCATGGCAATTGCCTACCACAGCTAAACTGTTTACACCACTTCTTGTTGCTTAATCCACCCTACCTCCCTAGGACAATCTAAACAGGGAGCTCCTAGTGGCCAGAGCCCTTTCCAGCCCTGGATACTATGCAAAGGGCCTGGCTCATAGGTGCTCCTGGGTACATGCACTATGATGAACTGACTTGGTCTCTAGTGACATGGCAGGCAGTATAGGGGTAAGAAGTTAAGTCAATGCATCAAATACCCAATAGATCTGCCCAAACCAATTAGCATGAATTCATGGAGCATAGGGAAATGTAGCTCCAAACAGCTAAACCTTTCACGGCTACAACTAACTCCTTTGAAGCAGACTGATCAGAAAAGGTCTGTGCATATCCACCAAGCTGGAGGCCCCTTGAGGCTCCACTGGTTCCAGAGGCAGACCCACTGTAGCCCTTACTGTGGTGGGCTCATCACCCTGCATCTAAGTAGCTGATGGTGCCTGGATGGCAGCTTGTTGTGCGCAGAAAAACACAGAGCAGTGCCTGGTAAGGTTTGCTGAAGGTGCTGGCCAGAGAGTGATGGCCTTGCTGTGCTAAGTTAAACTCCTTTGCCATTTTATAGCTTGAGACCTTGGACAAAACCCTTGGTCCCTCAAAGACTCTGGAACAGCACAGTTAAAAAGAACTTCTAGGGGTGATGGAAATGTTTTGTGCTGTTTGACTGGAGGTCTATTAGCCACAAGTGTCAGCTAAGCTTGTGAAACGTGTCCAGTGTGACTGGGGAAATGTTCAATTTGATTTGATTAGAATTCATTAAAATGTAAATTTAATCAGCCACAGTGATGAGCAGTTACCATTTTGGGTGGTTCAGCTTATTGTGGAGACAATTCTGACTTTCCTGAGCAGTGGTGAAGATTAAGTAATATGAAGCAGGTGAGAAGTTCCCAAATTCCTGGGACACACTGAGCACCCAATAAATGCTGATTTCAATATTAACACAGAGCACATGGCAGTCTGAGAAGATATAATGCATATTTATTTACTTATTTATTTTTGTGGTGCTGGGGATGGAACCTGAAAGGGTTTTGGCCCAGACAGGACACTATAGCCGGTAAAGCCTAGGAGCTCCTATCTCCCCCACCCTTAGGAATTTACCTATGGTGCCAAACAAAGACCAATAGGCTACCTGTGCATCCCTAATGCCCCCTTAGGTTCCACCCCAAACCGAGGCTACTTACATGTCTCACTGCACATGTTCCACGGAGAGATCTCTGGCCCTGAGGTGGAGATGCCACGCCCCAGGGGTCGGGGGATGTCTCTCCCCGCATTCTCAAAATGAAGGTCATTTATATTTCATACTTCTTATCTTTTCAGCCGCCAGCAGTTCCCTATAGTTCTATCAGAACCCACAAATCAAACCCAAGGCCTCACACATGCTAGGCAAGCACCTTACACCACTGAGTTACACTACCAGCCCTTAAAACTGTTTTTAAGACAAAAACTGGTATCACCAATATATAATCTTAATAATAATAATTATTATTATTAATTTTAATATTTGCATGTAGCTGTTTAAAATTAATTTAATAGAAATATACTTTAAAAATGAAAACTGGAAAGAAAATGAAGAGAGGACAGAGAACTTGAGAATGGCTTGCTGGCCCTGCCCTGCCCTAATAACACTACCCACGGGGCAAAGAAAACATTCCTCTCTGGGGACAGTCTTAGCTGTTAGCTCTCCATATAATCTCTCCTTCCAACTCAGCAGACACCCAAGCAATTTTAGAAAGGAGTCAGAAGTTACTGTCCTGGGTCAAAGTCAAGTCCAGGGCTTGCAAATTCTCTATGACCTCTTTCTTGCTGTAACTGCAGAATTTGCTCATTTTGATAAAGATCATGGCCTAAAACATCTAGTCTTTAACAGGTAAAGTTTGTAAGCCCTTGATCTTAATGAAGCCATGCTCTGATCTCCTCTTCAGTGAGACAGGGCAAGAAGATTCTACTTGTATGTGGCTGTATGTTATGGCTATGAGAGCCTAGCTCTGCAGTGGGACTAGATACACGGGAAGAAAGAAGATGGAGGATGCAACCTAGAAGTAGAACTTCCCAAGATGTATAAATTCATTATCCATTCCTCTCATTCTGAAATCTCTGCTCCAAAAGTCCTTGCCTGTGTCTTTTTTTTTTAAATTTTTATTTTGAAAGTATATAACAGAATAAGTCAGAATAAAGCCAACTAAGATCGAACAGTGAAATTGGTACAGAACTTCACAGCAGGTTACCGGGATAACAGTAATAAGTATCACAGTATATTCTGTTACCTTTATAATAGTTGTTCTTTTAATCCCGTATATCAAAATGAGATGAAATATAGAACACTATAGAACTTATCAAAACAGAATATTGAATAGAGCAGTACCACTAATAAGAAAAGAGCATAACAGTAATAAAAATATTTGCCTTCAAAGAAATGGTAGAAAGAAGTCCCCCTTATTTGCTATGGTCAACTTCCCAGGAGATGCTCAGATTTCTGGTTCCCACATGCCAATGGACGGGGAGGGGGAGGAGAAGGAGGATAAGGGAAGTGGGATATTTGACTCTAGGCCATGTAGCAGTAAGTTCACTATTGCTAAGCAAGGAGGCAGAATGGTCATTTGTTTTCACTGCGTCCTCAGTTCCAACATGGTGTGGATCTCAGGAGACAGTGCTGGTTCTCCCCCTGGAAGGGCTGCAGTCTGCCACCCTGCCCCCGCTTACCAGGGAGGGGAGGTGCTGGCTTGGCTTCCCAGAGTCCTAAGTTCCAACATGCCTGTGTCTTCTTCAGAAGCTTAAAATCTGGCAATAGCTTGAGGCTTAATTCCTACATTCAAATGCAAACATCCCTAGAACTAGAGCTATTCTAGATCCCTGTGCACACGATGCCCAAATATGAGCTTATTAAGAGAATCTGCTCTTTCTTTGGGAGCAAGTTTTAGAGGGAAAGAATTCAGTAAAGGAAGAAGTTCCTCAGAGGAAGGAAAAGACAGATTAAAAAGGGAAGAGTACTCATATCCACCAACTGCCTCTGCTATCTTTAGAAGCATGTCAGATGGCCTCTCTGCTGTCTCATCTCCAAACATTTTATTTCATATTATGTTCGAGTTGTCTCAAGCCTTTGATATAGAGAACAAGAAGAGGTACACTAAATCTCAAACAAGTACAGACATAACAAATATATATAGGATATGGTCCAGACTGGCTCACTTGATGCTCATCAATCAGTATCACCACTGAGACTATACCAAGAAATTCCCTAGGAAGTGATGTAAAAATCAACAAACATAAAAATGGACTTTACTTGGAGTGATTTTTTGCTACTTACTGGAACAAATATATTCTGCAAGCTTTTCTGCATTTCCACAGTTTTCTCCTTCAAAATCCAGGCCAATTTTATTAACTGGAAAACAACAAAGAAAGGTATTTCTTTAAATGACGATTACAGACATAAATCCTGATACATCACCTTCATTAGATAAAGAACTACCTAGCAGATTAGTATGTGTCCTGCCAGATTAGTGTCTTGTGGGTCATAGAGACATGGCCTGAGGTGTAATATATGGTTCCCTTTATCCAGATTTATAATGAAACTGGAGACAAAAGGCAGAGCATAAAAATTTGAAAAAACTTAAAACTCTGGTCCAGAAGGAACAGTGTATAAAATTGGGACCAAAGGAAAGATGGCAGCTAAAGAGATTAGCACCATTAAAAACAAAGAAGGTACTTTATTTACAGGGAAAAAGGATGAGTTCAGGGAATCCCAGGAGTTCAGTGACATCAAAGGCTCAAGGATGCAAAAGTGTGGATTTTTCATTTAAGAAGAGAGTCCCTGGGATATCTGCTTGAGAAGGGCTTCCCAGGGAATAGGTTTTCTGGGATTTGCTTGCCTATTCTCAGCCATCTAGGCACTTAAGAGGGTACTACAGCCATAGCCAACCTTGGTGGCATCCAGATGATGCTGTTTTACTGGCATGTAGAACATAAGAATTGAATTGTGGGAAGAATTTGAAAGGCTTCTACCAGATTTCAAAAGAACCTGAAAAGGCAGTGCATGCAGCTGAGGGAATGGAACCACAGGTTTAGTGCAGACCCAAGAAAGGTGGAGATGCCAGGAATATAGAACATCTGCTGAGAAAAGCTGCAACCCAGATGGAGTCACCCCAGAAGAGAGGCTATACAGGGGACAACCAGCAAGGCCGTAGGTAGCCTGCCCACAGTTTCTCGCACTCACATCTTACCACTGTGTATCTGTGGTGGCAGATATGGATCTACAGAACTTAATGTCTGCCTTGTATGTTTTTGTCTTGCTTTGGCCCAATAATTTCTATCCCCCCTCATTCCTCTCCTTTGTAATCAGAATATTGAGTAGTTTAGGATTACATAATTTGTTTTTAATTCTTACAGGTGTTCACAGCTACAAGTTTGCCTTCAGTCTCAGAAAAGACTTGAACTTTTGAAAAATGCTAGACTTTGGGGAAGAAATTATTGCATTTTTTGTTGTACTCAGGACAGCTATATTATGAATTATGAGCTACTATCATCTTTATTTAGAGATTAAGTATCCCTTAAGGAGATGTTTTTAGGTGGAAGTTGACAAGAAATGCCTACTAGGTTGGTAAAGCACACTCCCAAGTGTCTGGACGGGGCACGGAGGCTTGATCCTGAGAATTACATATGGTCCCTTGCCCATTTCTCTCTGGCACTGTTCCCCTTGCTCTGCTTCCCAGTTGCTATGAACCTAGGGATATTTCAGCTTTGTTCTACCTTGCCCTTCCACCTTGAGGCTTCTGCTTTGGATCCTGAGATCATATACTGAATCTCCTGAAACTGTGAGCTAAATTAAGTTTCTCCTCCTTTAAATTGTGGATGTTGGCTACTGTGTTCCAGCAAAACGAAAGGTAATTACACTTACTGAAGTAACTTTGTTTCTATGTTGTTTTTTAGTGTATACATACACAGCCACATGCTTTACAAGTCCCAGAGAAAAATTTCCTCTTGAAGCCTGAGCAGAAAGATCATAAGAATTCATTTTGACATAAAGGTGCTACAGTCACTATCCTGCCAAGATGTAAGGCTGCCAGTAAGGCCTTTTTAACTTCTCTCAACCCACCTAGTTAATCTAAAAGAGAGGAAAATGCCAACCCTAAAACTACTTTCGGATATGTAAGATAATAAGCAAACTACTGGCTATTTGATATAAGCTCAATAAAGGCTCTTATTTTATCCATCAGGACATAATGCGTATTTGAGATCTATTTTGTTTGTTTTTTTTTTTTTTGGAGACAGGGTTTCACTCTGCAGTTCAGGGTGGTCTTGGTAGCCCAAGTTAACCTCAAATGCACAATAATCCTCTTGCTTTGGCATCTTGAGTGCTGAGATTACAGGCGTGCACCACCACATGCAGCAAGGTCTATTACTTGTCGCAGGAATCTCATTAGGGATCTCTCATTTTGCTAGGGAGGCAAGTCCTATCCAGAAAGGGGCTGTGGGCTTACATAGTCAGAATGAAATAGCAAGGAAGGGAGGAAAGTGACACAATGCACACCATTTGTACATAAATGCAAGTGACTTAGGGTATCCTAGTCACTTTTTATGAGGCTCTTAGTGAGAAACAGTGCCCAAGGCTCCCTGCATTTTTCCAGACAGTGCATGAACACATGGTCACTCTGCAAAGAAGGAAGGGCCCAGGACAGCTTAGTTGGAATTGCTAGTTAAGCCCAGGAATGCAGGACTTCGCTGAGAAAAGAAGTAAGGTGGGCATTTCATTTAGGAGCCATACAACAGGCTGACTAGCAACAAAAGACAGCTTCTATGTGAACATCACCAGGTTTTAATTTATAATGACTAAAAATATACTGAGTCGAAGAGAAAATGTCTCATGCATGTGTAAGCTCTGCTCAGGAACAGCACCCTCCTCGTGTGACAGTACTACCCTAGGCCGAGATCCTCCTCTATTTAAGTCCAGAAGGGTCAAGTGCACCAAAGAACCCTAAACACAGGCTGTGAACTGGGCCATGAGAACCTGCTGTGGGCTGGTACTTGGTGCCCGAGTCTCTCCTTACCTACAGTTAGCAATTGCAGTTACCTTATGGTCAACTGTGGTCTGAGAATATGAAACATTCCAGAAATAAACAATTCACAAATTTCAAACTGTACAGCATTCCGAGTAATATGATGAAACTCCACTCTGCCTAGAATGTAAAAAATTCCTTCATCCTGTGTGTTCATACTGCATAAGCCACTTGCCTATTAGTGACTCAGCCTCTGTTATCAGGCTGACTGTGACACTGCAGTGCTTGTGTTCGAGGAACCTTTATCTATCTAATAACTTTAATAACTCTCTGACAGCATAAGAGCCATGATGCAAGCAATTTGAGCAAGCCAAAGAGAGGTCATCATAAAATCCTTCCTTTAAGTGAGAATGTGAGAATTCTCCACTTTAGGAAAAAATAAAATCCGATGCTGCTTAGCTATGTGGCTAAGCTCTACACTATAATAAGATACTTTTAGAGAGAAAGCTCACATTTGTGTAACTTTTATTACAGATCAGTGGTGTAACTGCTGTCATTATTATTGATGTTAATCTCTTATTGTGCTTAATTTATACATTAAACTTTACCACAGGTATGTAAGTATAGGAAAACCAGCTTATATAAGGTCAGTACCATCTATTTAAGGCTTCTGAGGGGGGTTGGTGGATAGTATCCCCATGGGTAATGGGGGACTACTGGATTGACACCATATGTATTTTTTCTAAGTAAAAAGACATTGGGAACCATGCCTAGATCATTAACTTCCACATACAGCTTTGCTGTTTGAAAAGTGAGCACCTGCTTATTTGATCTTAACTATATTTTTGTGAGCAAGACAATTGCTCCTGTGCTTGAGAGGAGGAAGTTGAGGATTTGAGTAGTTAATGGCTTCTCTTCAGTTGGTGAGGTCAGGAGCTGGGCTATCTGGTCCACCTTGCAGCCCACAAAGGCTCTCAGGGAGCATTTGGGTACTGTGTGTAGGCTCAGCCCCTGCAAGCGACAAAGCTGGTTCTGCCACAATTCAATACAAGCACTTCAGTCAACTACTCAGGACAGAGCAAGTCCATCTGGAGGGCCTCCCACATACAGTAGCTAGCAGAGAGACTTCAGACTATCCACAACTCTGTTAAATAAACCACGAGGCAAATCTGATGTAGAGGGCTATTACATCTGCAAATAAATGACACTGATGGCCACAATGGATCAAGCTCCCTGGACTTGTGTAACCTGTGAGGCGAAATCTTTTGCTGGCTGATGGCTATGTTGAAAGTGTCATTTGGTAAATCTAAAGGCAAAATAAAATCCCTCCTACAAAAGCCAAACAAAATCAAGGAGATTTGAAGACATTAGCAAGGTTATGGACAAGATTTTTATACATTTTTTCAGAGTTTATGGGAAAAGATAGCAATGAAAAACATATCCAAAATACAGTTTGGGAATTATAAAACATCTGCATTCTTGTGTAGTGGGTGAAGTGGCTTTGGAAAAATGCAGTCATGGGTTTTAACAATGCTGTGACACTTTCTAAAATTGTGACCTTGAAATGTCATATTCCTCTCTTAGCTCAGTTGCTTTGCTTTAAATCAGAAACTCCTTTTTTTTTTTTTTTTTTTTTTTTTTTTTGTCTTTTTCCTTTTTATTGGTACCAGGGATCGAACTCAGGACTGCCTGCTTGCAAGGCGGGCGCTTATGCCACTGAGCTAAATCCCCAGCCCCAAATCAGAAACTCTTTATGAAGATGAGAAATCATGGCACAGTGCCTATTATATTGTTAAAACTCAAAAATAGTAATGTTGTTAATTGTACTAATAACCATAGATGGATAATTTGTTCAGAAAATACACATAATCAGAAAGAACAAAATATTCAGTCTTTCTGCACTGTTAGTTGTTCAGCTGTCTTTCATGGAGTCTCTGGTCTGGACACCAGGCCAAGCAGCAGTGGTAACACTGGTTCTTAGGCACCAACCCTGTACCTCACCTTTGGGCAGGCAAATGGAAGACTGGCTGAGTTGGAGCATATCAGCCCCCAAGCCAATCAACTCTGATTCTTCAGAGAAACAAACCCCACCAAAATGAGCACATTATCCAGCCCACTTCACTTTCTCAGGCTTTATGCAGAGCAGGTGCAAAGCTACACCTGGTACTTTTCTTCATCTATCAGTAATCAATAATAGGATAACTTGGAAGTCAGGTTGCAACATTCACAAATAAAAGGTGGTACCTTCTCTCGCTGGACTTTCACAACGAAACCTTTCGCTGTTCACTATATCCTATCTTCACTTCTACTTAGAGAAAAATTTCTACTGTTTCCTCTCTTTGTTTCAATGTCCAATTCTCCTAACCAGGTCCACAGCCCCTGCGGAGCTAGGGTAGCTGTTCTGCTGCAGCTTGACCCCAGGATCCCGAGTAACACAAAGTGGCCTCTAGTGATGTGTAGGATTTATGCTCTTACATCATCTCTTCCATTACTGCAGAAAGACTTAATGAGCCAGGTGTGGTGGCACATGTGTGTAATCCTAGCACAAGGCAGGAAGATCACTGTGATTCAAGCCTAAGTCTAGCTTGGGCTACACAGTGAGTTCAAGGTCAGCCTGAACTACATAGTGAGAACCTGTCTCAAAAAAACAAACAAACAAACAAATGACTAGAATAAAACAAACAAAAAACCAGTAGAAGTGATGGGATGTCACTTCTGTTGGTGGGCACTTTCCTTATTGTGTGGAATCTCCTTGGAATACGGCAAGCCTGCTGCAATTTCAAGAGACTCAAGTAAGTGATCTGTAAAACTATTCTCTTGAGGCCTGCTACAGCTATGGAGTGCAATAGAAGGAAGAGAAGCTCAAGATGTCTGCAGCCCTGGCCAGCACAGGACTACAGCAGGGTAACAGATCTGGGCAAAAAAATAAATTAAGCCATGTTCAGATTTCTAACCAACAGTAACAGTGAGATAATGAACGCTCATGTTCTTAGCTACTAAGTTTTGGGGTAATTCATTACATAGTCCAAGATGACAAACAGAGCCTGGTCTCCCCCAGCTTTAGGCACTCTATTCCCTCCAGGTACCCAGCTTCTTGCTCAGACTCTGGGTGAAAGGAAAACTCAAGCAAAGCCTCCTGTCTGTGTCCACTCAAGTCAGCTCCTTTGTACAACACATCTAAAAAGATGACCTGCAACTCAAGGTCCAAAGCTGGGTAACTGATTTGCTGTTAAGAAAACATGTTGGTTTACTCCTAAGAGATATTTCTGAAGTTGCAAATCCCTGATTTCATCTCTCCTTGGACAACATGTTCCCAGCATTTAGAACACATCCTTCTTCACAACTGAGTGAATGTGGACCAGCCTGAGGTCGAGCGCCCACCTGAGGCCATGCGCTTGCCCATGGTCCACTCTCAGCTGCTCCAGATCTCAAGACAGAGCTGGCTCGTATTTTCTCACTTGTTAAAAAAGTGAGAGCAAGATGAATACCAACGCTGCTAAAGTCAAACTGAAGGGTGTGTGGTGGCTCAAAATGCTTACAGCTAACATGTGAAGTCTGAATTTGAAATACAAGAATTCAAGCAGAAAAATTTATAACCACAACACACACAAGACAGATGGGTTTTTGGTACGTAAGTAAGGAACTGCCTAAATTACTTTCTTTCCTTTCCTCATTCTGAAAAAAAAATAGCAGAATAAAGTAAAAGCAAATCTTAACTTACTTCCGTGGGACATGCAGAGAATAAAGGTGGGTCCCTTGGCATGTGAGCATGGAGTCCCTCGTCCTGCCTGACTTACTGAGTTTGTGGCAAAAGTGGCTCAGTGCAAAAGATGAAGAAATCATCTTTAGCCCAAGTAGCAACTCCCAAGCTGATTCTTCCCCGACCTCGTTTTGTTTCCTGGAAAATGTGCTTTTAATTTCCAAACTACTTTCAGTCACAGCACACTTCCCCCTGATATTTTTAACTTGATTTGGACTAAAGGGAACATGAAACAAAGTTATATGTTAACTTATTCAAAATTGCTAAGCATTAAGTGTTTGCAATATTGAATGTTAACTTTAACATTTCCAGTTTATCTTTTATGCTTTAAAAGATGTAAGTTCAAAACTATTTGGAAAGACACAGAGAAAAGTAAGAAAACTAGAAAAACTAGAAAATTAGAATACCAACTACCTTGAGAGTCTACCTTTTTTAACTGTAGTAAAAATACATAACATAAAATTTGCCATTTTAGGGGCTGGGAATTTAGCTCAGCGGCATAAGCGCCTGCCTTGCAAGCAGGCAGTCGTGAGTTCGATCCCTGGTACCGATAAAAACGAAAAAGACAAAAAAAAAAAAAAAAAAAAAAAAATTTGCCATTTTAGCCATTTTGAATGTATAATTCCGCGGCATTCAGTACTTACATTCATAGTGGGATTTGTGGGGCAAAGGTTACAAACACATAAAACTTCTGAATAGCTACTATTCAGGTATTTCTTAGAGATGTGAACTAATGGTTAACACTGCTTAGTCAATTTTTAATATATTTGTTTGCTTATCAGTAGCATTATATATTTATTTACTTTAAAAATGACTTAAAGTACTTTAAAGACACAGAAGGATGTCACGTTGCGGCATTTTTACCTTGACTCCTTACCTAGAGAAGCAGTAGCCTTTCCGACCACATACACCGACTTAGTGCTCCATTTTTCTTTCAGAGGCTTTTCCCAGTCTGCAGAACATGGAATTGTACATGCGCTGTAAATACCAAAGTGTCCATCTGGACTGTTACCAACAGTTGCTTGTTTATCCTAAGCAAACCATGAAGAATCAACTGCAAAAATGGTATCTCAGCGGGCCACATATCTATAATCCCAGCACTGTGCAAAGCCTCGGGGCTGAGGGGAGCCTGGAATACCTAGCAAGGTCCTATCTCAAAAAAAAAGCAAAAAACCAAAATCCCACAAAAACAAAAACCAAAACAAAAAAGAACAGCATTTCAAACTAAAATTCCGTTTTCATAATGTTACCAGTCTGCAAGAAAATATTTTAAAAGTCACACTGGTAAATATTTCAGTATGACTTGCTTGAAACAACCCATCTCCACAGTTGGCACTAGAACCTATCCCTCTCTACCACTGAGCTACATCTCCAGCCCTTCTCTTATTTTTTATTTTGAGACAGAATCTTGCTAAGTGACTAAGCTGCCTGGGCTGGACTCAAAACTGTGATCTGTCTGCCTCAGCTCCTTCCCCGAAGTGGGATTACAGAAGTACAGTACCATGTGAAGCATTTTTAATGTGTATTAGAAAACAAATGTAACCTGAAGAATTAATTTGCATGGTGATATTAAAATTTCAAAATCTACAAGTTAGCTATGGTGGTGCATGGCTATAATCCCAGCACTTGGGAGGCTGAGGCAGGAGGATCGTTGCAAATTGTAGAGCAGCCTGGGCTACACAAAGTGAGCTCAAGGCCAGCCTGAACTGCATGGCGAGACCTTGTTTCAAAAAAGACAGAAAAACAAAAATCAAAATCTGGACTTTTAAAGAAAAAGTCACCAGTCATTTAAAAAGAAAGCAACCTGTGTGTCTAATAAGTCAGTAAGCTAGCTTAATTTGTGACACAGATCTTAACAAGCCATAATCTCAAGTGAGAAGGCTCATTCATTCATGTGGTCAAAGTAGAAACAATAAATTTCATCTTTGCTACCAAGCACAATGTAATACAGAATATTATTATTTTATGGTAAAGATCTATTAATATGGATAAAAGAACCAGAGAGAAAAAATGAATTCAATAAGAACATCATAAGGTCAATGAAGTTTCAAAACATTTTTTTGGGGGGCGGGTACCAGGATCAAACTCATGACCTCGTGCTTGTCAGGCAGGCACTTGTGCTGCTGAGCTAGACCCCAGCCCTCAAAATATTTCTAGAAGACAAAGAAATAAGTTATTCTTCCTAAAATATAATATAAGCATAACTTTCCTTTATATTCAATACTTTACATCCTTGAGGGATAGCATTTTTAAATAGTAACCCACACTGCTTTGCCTTCCTATTTATCCCACAAACGTAAGTAACATTTCTTAGAAAATTATCCACAGCAGAATGGGGATGGAGTGAGCACTGGCTGCATCAGAGAGCCTGGCTGCAGAGGTGACTCAGGTGTAAGCCTAATGTGCGATCCCAGGCGAGTCAGGTCACCCTTCGTCTTTGTCTTCACGGAGCTAACTAGGTGAACTATCCTTCTTCTGCCCATCACATGTTGTTATCATGAGAATCAACAGTTTTAAACTTAAGAGAAATGCTTTTTGAATTGCAAAGCACAACAAAAAGTTCCAGTGTTTACTCTGGGGTTTTCTTCTCTTTATCATCACCTTCTAAGCACATGTGGAAGGAAAAATACGATTGCAGAACAAAGTACCTAGCCAGAAGCCCATGGGAGAAAGTGATGGGCTTCCCTGCCCCAAGATTCTTTCTTGCTTTGAAAAAAGCAAGCCTAGTTAAGTGTGCAGAGAGATGGCGAGGACCCATCACCACTGTCCCTCACTGCCCACAGCTCCATCAATGCGGCAGATGCTCCTCTTAAGGCTCAGACTTCACAGTGTGAATCCCAAACCTGTAAATTTCAGACGTTCTGCCCTTGAGAAGTTTGTACCTTCTGTTCTTCAGGCTCCTCTCCTGCCAAGTGGAAGCATTGATTTCATCTACTTTATAGATGAAGACTGGGGACAGTGCCTGGATTAGCATGGGCATCCAATGCATTCTATTTAGTGGGGAGTCGAAGAGCAACCCCATGGTGCAGGGACTTGGTAGTCTTCAGGGCAAGGACACTGAGAGGGCAGAGAGGCCAAGGAACGCACCAAGGTCAAAACTGGATAAAGAAGCCAGGCCTAGGGCACTCTGAGCTCTTGCACTAACCACACTCCCTGCTGCTTCCACTCGTGGGCATGGCCCTCCCCAGCCTCAGTGGTTTCACCTGTACAGTGAGATCACATATGCCTGTCCCTGGACCGTTATCTGGAACCAAGTAAGCTAATGAATGAGAAGTGCTTAACACAGGGCCTGAGGTATAAAAGGCACTCCATAAATGTTAGCTCGAAGGCAATTCAAATGGAGTGGTGAGGGTGGTTCAGTTAATGGGCAGAGCTTTTTCATCCTGCTGTGATGGAGAGGGAGGGGAGGGGGTGGATGAATGGAAGAGAGAGCTGTGCTATTAAGAACTTGGTATGGTGTGGAACATTTCTCATATACTGTTAAATTTTCCCATCAACTCTTTAACTAGAGTGGTATTTATTCTACTTCCAGAGAAACAACTTTGTACATTCTGAGGGGAGACTTGAATGACCAGCAAGCAATCATTTGGAAGGACAGAAAGTTCCCCTCTACCCTGTTTGGGAGCTGAGGAGACAGCATTGTTTCCCGTTTCCTGGGCAGCATGTGCAGCTCAGTACCACCATGTATCCACTTCTGTACCAAATGCAGCTAACTCTGGAATCTAGTGTCTCCATGAGAGAAGGAAGAGTAAACAGAGTCAGAGCAGGCCAGCTCTCACCTTCAGCTTTACTGTCTTTCTCCAAACACAGCTCCACTGCTTCCACTGCTCTGGGGCTGGTAAAAATGAGTCCCCCGTAATCTTCTGGATGAGACAGCTGCACGTCAAAAAGCAATGAAAGTATCTCCCAGGGATCTATGACCCCCCCCCCAGGGATCTATGACCCACAAATCCAATGCTTTCCGTAAGCAATAGGTAAGTGATTCCTTCCACCCAATCCTTCCCTCTGCCTATCCAACCCTTACTGAGCGCTTACTATGGACCTGGAATTATTCTAGGCCTTTTAGGATATGCAGATGAGTTCATTATCAAAGCATTTCCCTCAAAAAGCTCACATGTAGAGAAGAGACAGAGTGTAACACAGTGAAGGGTGTAACTGCAGCTGAGGGGTCTGATCCAGCCTGGGACTGGGCTGAAGGGCAGGAGGGCAGCAGACCTGACCTGCATCTGTAATATAACTGGGATATTCTGGAAGTGAGCCGTATGCCAAAGCCCTGAGTTCAAGCATAAAATACTGATGATACAATCTACTGAACATTTACTCAAGCCAGACCCTGGGTTGTTGTGCATGTCGGACTTTATTCAAGTTGCAGACCCTGAATCCTTTCACTTTTAGGGTACTGGGAATCAAACTGAAGGTCTTGTGCATAACAGGTAAGTGCTTAAACACTGAACTATATCCCCAACCTAGATCCTTTAATCTGAAACATTTAGAAGGCCGGGACTATTTCCTTGGAATATTGGTCACTCCTATATCTGGGAGAATTGATGGGGTGGACAGAGGTCCTGGGCTTCAGTCCCAGACTTGCCCTTTTCTGGGGAGGGGTCTTGGCTGAGCTGTCTAACCTGGGGCTTGTATCTCTAAAATGGGTAAACACTTGTAGGGTCTGCTGCACAGAGGTCAGGGGCAAGAATTAAGTAATGAAAGGGTCCTAGAACTGAGAGTCACACAGATGTGATGCTCTCACAAGTCTTGTTTCTGAGTTCAGACTGCTCACTGGAGTGGAGCGAGGCTCAGCAAAGAAGCCCATAGTGTAGCCTCATGTAGGCAAGGTGGCTGCAATGTCCCTGTGCTCCCATCGGAGGTAAAAGGAGGGGCTAACAGAAGGCCCTCCTGCTTGGGATGGCAAGGGTTGCAGAAAGACTAAATGTGAACATGGAGGTCAGACATGACAGCCCTTACCTTCTCAGAGAAGCTGCAGAGAGACAGAAACTCAAATGATAACACAGGGATCAAAGTGGCTTCAAGGCCATACAATCCTAACTCCTGTAAATGAAAGAAAGCAGTTCCAGGTTGGCTGGGGCTATTTTGAAAATAAGTAAAGGGTCATGGTATCACACAAACTCTATTCTGTGTCAAGTTTTTAGCAGCTCTCCCCCACCTCCGCACTAGCTCCAGCCCCTTGACTTCATTACCAAGGAAGCACTAGTTCAAAGTAGGAGTCTCTGCTACTCACCCTGATGTACGGATCCTGGCCACAGTCATCCTCCTTCACATCTTTCAGTAAAAGAACCTTCATTGTGACCTGGAAGTTCTTGCGGGGGTACAGCTACAGAGCAAGGAAACAATCTTATTAGATCTCAAAGATGTCCTAAGCAGTGCTGCACGGGGACTCAGTACTAAAAGGAGGTTATCAACCTTTTGCTGAAGAGACCTGTCCTCTCCCACAATGACTTGGCTTTATGGCCATGCTCTTTCTGAAGAGGCCTGCTAATGATAAGGCCACAGGCGGGAGAGCATGTTAGCAGCTGATAGATCACTTGGAGAGGCAGATGAGAGTCACAAGTCCTATACCAAACAGTTACGGCTTACAGATGAGAAGTACAAATTCTAGGTTGCATCAATATGAGAAATGAACATCTTACATTTTAAAATGATAAGCAAATAAATATTTGCAATTCACGATAATTATACTAAGCAGCTTTGTTAAGCACATTAGGAAATACTTATATTGACCTTTCTACTTCTGAAATGATATAAATATTGACAAATGTAATGAGATATCTAACAGCCTGGAAAACAATTTTTTTTTTTTAAGGAGAAAAAGGAAAAAAACAGAAAAAGGTACAAGTAATACAAAATTTAAAAAATAAACAGTAAGAAATCACTAGTTAATAGATTGCATATTCTCATCTTAGAAATAGTTGTTCAAGTTACAAAATTGAATCATATAAAGTGGACTTTCAGGGGGCTGGGGATTTAGCTCAGCGGCATAAGCGCCTGCCTTGAAAGCAGGCAGTCGTGAGTTCGATCCCTGGTACCGATAAAAAGGAAAAAGACAAAAAAAAAAAAAAAAAAAGTGGACTTTCAAACAGAGAGAGTACAAACAGTTTTGTTCAATGACCCAAAAAAACTCAGTAATATGGTTATCTATCTTATACACTTAAACATATATGCAGTTATAACCTTTAGAGCACTTTCTTTTCTTTTCTTTTGTACAATGACAATTACACATTTTGGGTATTATTACTCCCACAGTCCTTATTACTTTTTTTGAAGAGAGTAAAACCAAATGCGACATATCAGAACAGAGTCAGTCAAATCAAAAGGATGGACGTAATAGATAATGTAAAAACAAAATATAAGGTGATCAACAATGGTTACCATACTGCCTCTTGCTATTTTAATAAGAATTGGCAGTTATAATAAAATTGAACTAAACAATAAAGAATAAAACCAAAGCATTGGAGACATTACAGGATTTTAAAAGAAAATAATAGTCAACCAGAATGGGCATCATAATGATTCTTATTGTCTTCACAGTTATGCCTATACTTTCGAACTTGGTACTATCAAGCAAAGCAGAATAGAGGAAAATCAGTCAAAACAAGATGGTGAGGGCAATACAGGATTTCAAATCAAGTTAATAGGAAATCAAAGTAGGTTACTATAATGTATCTTGCTATTTTTTATTTATTTTTCCCTTAATTAAAAAAATAAAAAGAAAAAAGTAAATAATTTTAAAAAAGGGGGATTGAGATAAAAGAAGGCATAACAACAGAACAGAACAGGTCAAATCATAACCATTTAAAATAGTGTTTCACCACAAGATATTCTGACATAAAAATAGTTACCATAGTGTCTCTTTCCTTGAAATCTTTGAGTATAACTTCTTATACTGTAGCACCAAACATATCAAGACACTATAAAACCATTCAAGAGAATGACATTACTACAGGGTATTTAGAACCAATTAACAGAAAATGAACAATGGCTTCTATATAAACTCCTTGTCTATAAAAGTTTTTGCTTATATTATCATATATAATAAAATACAATCAGATAGAACCTTTTAAGATCAATGGAGACAGAAGAATATAAGTTTGTTGGGACTTCAAAACAAGATGATACTAAATCAGCATTAGCTATTATGACATCTTGTTTTCTCCAAAAGAGCTGTTCCTACCATCCAATCTTCTCTGCCTCATTTCTGTTGAGCTCTTTTTCTGTCATTTGTTGTCATTTTGTCTTCTTCATTTCGTTTTCTGCTCCATTCATTGTGGCCGCTCTGCCACTGTTTCTGGAATCTTGGTATTTTCCTTTTTTAGACTATTCTGCAGTATTCTCTGTAGAGTTGAATTAGTGACTGCAAAATCCCCTAGTTCCTCTTTATCCTGGAAGCACCTTGTTTTTCCATCAATTTCTAGGGACAGTTGTGCAGGATATATCAATCTTGGCTGGAGGTTATTATCTTTCAAAGCTTGAATTATTTCCTCCCCACGCTCTTTGTGATTTGATGGTTTGTCCTGAGAAGTCTGCTGTAATTCTGATGGGTGTTCCCTTGTAAGTGATCTGTTTCTTGTCTCTGATGGCTTTTAATATTCTGTTCTTATATTGGATTTCTGGAATTTTGATTATTATATGCCTGGGTGTAGCTCTGTTTGGGTTGTAGGTGGCTGGAGTCCTGTATGCATATATCTGAGTATCTTTACCATTTGCCAAATTAGGGAAATTCTCTTGGATTATTTCTGTGAATAGCTTTTGTAGTCCATTTGTTTGTGTCCCCACTTCTTCTCTTATGTTCTTAATTCTTAAGTTATAGATCCTCTTCTCATCTTCTAGTTTTTGTATTGTTGCTGTTTGTTTTTTTGTTATTTTTAAGAAGTTTTTCATTTCAGGCTCCCATATTACAAATCTGCCCTCCAGTTCAGATAATCTGTCCTTAGTTTCTTTCAAGCTGTTATGCCAGTTTTCGATAAGAGTTTTTAGTTTCCTGGTAATCTCTTTGAACCTGCTTTACATATTCTATGTTTTCTCTATCTTCTCCATCCAACAATTCTCCCCTTTTTTTCTGTTCTTCCATTCCACCATCTGTTTTTTCTTGGGCGGTGCTTAGCATTTCTCTAACTATTCTGCTTATGTCTTGCTTCAGGTCATTAATAACTTCATTCCTGGAGCTGGGGATTTAGCTCAGCGGCATAAATGCCTTCTTTGCAAGTGTGCAGTCGTGAGTTCAATCCCTGGTACTGATAAAAATGAAAATGAAAAAGATAACTTCATTCCTGAACTCGTGTATGAGGCTCTGGAGGTAGCGCTTTATGTCTATTGGTGCCGTGTCTGCCATTGCATGTTTCTCAGCATTGAGGGCCGAGGACACTTTCTTGTTGCTCCCTCCCCATATTCTTTGTTCCTTATATTTAAGCGTGTATAGGAGGCCCAGCTTCCTTCCCTGTCGGCCACAGTCTGAATTGCGCTGGCTAGGTGTTCCCGCCCACCGCAGCTCACCAGGGAGACACAGACCTGGGCAGTCTATGCCGGGCCTGCCCCTCCAGGTCAACCTACCGAAGGCTTCACCACTAGGGTGCACCTCCAGGCTCTGGGACCTGAGTTGGGCTAGCCTATTGGGTCTCAGCCAGCAGCATCTTGCAGGCCAGGCATTCCCCACCAATCCCGCTTGAGAAGGGGATATGTGACTGAAGTCACTGCAGCATCTTGTTCTGGGAAGTCTGCTCGGTTTGAGTATGTCCTCCGCTGAAGCCTCCTTCTCTACGGAATGGTCCCGATCCGCTCACTCACTGAGGGTTGATGCAGGGCACCCGGCCAGTCCCGCTCCCAACTCCTTTTAACACTTCCCATTCTCCGAGCTTTTGTGCCTTGTAATTCAAATCACAGTTTCCAGTGGCCGGTCTCCAGCTTCCGTGCCGAGACCTGATCTATTCCTGCTGTATCACCAGGATTGCGTTTCCAGATGGTTTCTCTTAATTTAGTTCATTCCTGGGTTGGCAAAGAATATCCCCCCTTGCCTGGGACTTCCTGCCCAGCACCATGCCTGGATTTCAAGTACAGTTTCTCAGAGAGCCTCTGAGGCTGCTGCTATCTATCCACCATGTTCTTCTGGACTCCGGAAAACAATTTTTGACATGTATTTTAAAACCTTATATATTTTGTATTCTTTTTTCTTAGATTTCACTTTTAAGAATAAGTAAAAAGGTAGGCCGGTTCAATGGCAGAGGGTTATCAGAACTTATTAACATTAGTGCCATTAAAGTTGGTGTACCACCCCCCCCACTGCTAAATTTGACTGGCTTTAAAAAAAAAAAAAGAATAAGTAAAAAGGTAGTACTCTTAAACGTGTACAAAGATTAACATAAAAATGCTGATTTTGTCTTCTTTTAAAATTTTGTAGTAAGGATCAAACTCTCAACCTCACACTTTGCCAGGGAGGCACGTAAGCGGCAGAGTTATATCCCCAGCCAATTATCCTCTTTATAATTGCAAGTGACTGTGGACAATCTGAACTTCTAACAATGAGACAATCCTTAAATAAATCATGGCATGATGCTATGCTATTACATCATTAAAATATTCATAAATATCCCAACTGTATGGATAAGCTAAAAAAAAAACCACAGAATTCAAAGTAGTATGGTAATTACTATTTGAAAGACAAAGCACCAAACTATTAATAGCGTAGTTTATGCTACTCTACCCTCAATGTGCCCTAGATTGGCTTCAGGGAGTTTGGTATTTTGGAGGGCATTTTGTTGCCCTGTCTTTTGATGTTTTTATTATTTTGTTTGTTTGGTTTGGTTTGCTGTGTGCTGAGATTTGTAGCTGCTTATATTGGAAAGATCTTGTTGCTGGTCAGAGATCTTTTTAGTTGCTTTTCAGAGATGTACTTTAGATGTAGCCAACTGTAGTCCTTTGCCTCAGTCCCAAGATCTGACCAACTGGTTTAATTTGGGAGGGAGGAGGCAGTGTAATTAGTCAAACACTGAGTTCTCTGGGAATGTATTTTAGCATTGTTAATGTCACAAAGACAATCTGAGGGCAGGCTCACAGAGAAATAGCAGTGATTATACAACCCTGGTAATATCAAGCAAGTCGGCTACAGTAGTATCATCCAAAACAAACTGGATATTAAATACCACAAGAACCAATTATACACCATGCTTAACCCTAGAGAAGAAATCCACAATTATTGTGTAAACATTAAGACCACGCAGGTATTGACTTGTAGCTAATATGCATTAAATACAACAACTACATCTCTGTTAATGGTAAAAAAAAAAAAGTTTTACAGAGTTTACAGAGTTGACTAACAAGTGGTCAGTAAAGCTTTATGGTTATACTATTATAAAAGATACAGGGCATAGTGGAATGTAAGGGGAAAAATTTGAAACTTAAATTACATGATACGAGAAGGGAGAGAAGCAGTACAAAGGATCCTATTGGGGAGTACAAAGATTTTATAGAATTAGGTAAAGGTCAGAGAAAAAAAATGGATCAGAAAAAGATCAAAGAAAGGAATTAAGAAAGAAGATAAAATAAAAACAAACAGGGAAAGAAAACCACAGAAGACATAAATTTCTCCGTGATTTTTAAATGTGTGGTTTTCTTCTGGGATCTACAATTTTGGGGAAATGTACAAGTAAGGAAGGGTCCCTGCTTACACTGGTAGATAAAGGCAGTCAGACCCCAGAGCCATGCTGGATGCAGGCACCAGCCAGCAGTAGGATCAGGAAGAGGGGCCAATGCAACAACTTTCAAATCTGAGCAATTCTGGCTGAGCTTGGTCCTTGGCCATGGGCCTTGGTTCAGGGCCTGTGTCCCGTAGCTCAAATACCACAGGGGTCTCTTTGCAGCCTGACTGGTTCCCTGACCACAGCTGTCTCCTACCCAGTCTCTGTGGTAATGTAACACTAGGAGCTCTCAAGTGAGGCTGTTTAGTGATTGCTGTGTCGCGAGTTCAAACAATCAGCCTTCCCCAGAGTGGTGTCTGACCAGTGGTGCACTCTCTCCAGGGATATGGTGGGTGCATGGACAAGAGACCCTCATCAGCTGATGTCTACGAAGGACTTACGTGGGAGCGGAATTCCACGCTCTCCTTGCAGCTCACAACACCAATCTGTTCCACTGCTGTGTTTGTCTCTGGAGTCCCCAGCATTCACATTATACACTCAGTCTCCCTTTCCCATGTGCTGTGAGCCAGGAGTCGGGGAGAATGTGCAGATTGACCCTTTCCTTTTCTATGTTGTGTTGTCTCTGATTTTTCTGTAGGTTTTAATTTTCCTGTGAGATCCTTTGTTTGCTGGGGACCTACTCTCCATTTTCTTGCCCAATTTGTTATTTTCCAGCGTCTGGATCCCAAATCTCAGAAGGCTGGGATTTGCTTATCACTCACCATTTCCCTGGAAGCCCTGGGAACAATTATTTTTATGTCACCTTGGTCAGGCTAGTTCCTGTTACTAATATGGGTGCTGTTGTGAAGGTAGGTATTTTGGAAATGTGATCAAGCATGTTGTCATCAGGGTTTTGTGAGGAAGATTATCCTAGATAATCTGTATAGGCCTGAAGAAGAGCAGAGCATAGCAGAAGCTCCCCTGGGAAAGAGATTCCACTGGTGGACATGCAGCTTTGACCCCAACTGAAGCACAGCCCACCCTTCTTGTGGGTTAGTAGATCTGGACGGGCCTTGCCAGCCCCCAGTCTGCACATGCCAATTCCTTTCAATAAATGTCATGTATATCTCTTCTGGTTCTTCCTGCTGCAGCTGTGACTAGTACACCTTCCAATGGGAGCTCAGTGAATATGGTATATCACAAATGTCAAGGAAAACTTGGCATTTCCTGCTGCAGCATAAATTCTAGGACTCACAGAGCAAGCAATTAATGTGATTAATGGGCTGAAGCATGATGCTGGAGGGAGCAGGTCAATCTGTGAAATCAGAGCGCTACTCAGACCATTCTCTTGCCTCCACCATGGTTCCAGGCTCTGGCATACACATCCCTGTGATTTCAAAGGGTCTCTCTCATACAAGTGTTTCTAGTTTCTCAGGTATTGACACCAAACCCCTTGAGCTGGAATTTCCCTCACGGAGCTTAGGTCTGTATTAATTCCTGGAGGATGTATGTGATAATTTCAGGTACTAAGAAGTACTAAAGGGTTATATGGCAGACTGACAGGGCTTATGCTAGATAGTTACCCTTAGATCTCTCTGGGGCAGTGACCTCTGAGTTAAGCTTTAAATGATAATAGCAGTGAAAAGAAATGCTCGAGTGTCCTCAGGAGAGAAGCACAGTGTGGCCTAAGTGTATGGATAAGGCAGACTGGATTTCACGAGAATCTTTTGAAAAGTGTCAGCCACGTCAGTGACAGGATCCTCGCTTTAGAAACAACACAGGTTTTAGCAACAAGAACTGTGGGAGCAATGAAACCCAAAATGTGTAATAGTCACTGTACAAAAGAGAGGAAAAGAAAGTGCTCTAAACTATATAACTGCATGTATATTTAAAAGTATAAGATAGAAAATGATATCACAGAGTTTTATTGGATCATTGAACAGAACTGTTTGCAGTATCATTGTTGGAATGTCCACTCTACAAGCTTTAATTTTGTGACTTGAACAATTATTTCTAAGATGGCAATATGTAATCCATTAACTAGTGATTTCCTACTGCGCATTTTTTTATTCTGTAAACCTGTATAACTTGTACCCCTTCACTGTTTTTTTTTCTTTCTTTTCTTTTCTCCTTAAATAAAAATTAAAAAAAAAAAAAAAAAAAAAAAAAAAAAAAAAAAAAAAAAAAAGAAACAACACAGGTTTCAATAGCCAAGGGTGGACAGGACTCCAAGGGCCACAGCAAACTAGGCGGATGAGAATTGTGGTGGCAGTACTGATAGGCAAGCAGGGTATGACAAAACTAGCTGGGGAAGTTGGTGTGACCTGTTAACTGTAAGACTTCTTACCACAACTGAGAAGATTCTCAGTAGGAGACCTGACCTCAGCCTGAGGTGTGGGTTCCCAGCACTGCGTCTCAGAACCCATATGTAGAAGTTCTCTCAGGTTTCCTTGCATTTTGGACAGCCTAAAAGAGAGGCACAAGAAGAACTTGTTGGGCTGGGGATTTAGCTCAGCAGCATAAGCGCCTGCCTTAAAAGTGTGTGGTCATGAGTTTAATCCCTGGTACCGATTTAAAAAAAAAAAAAAAAAAAGGCATAGAAGAACTTGCTGTTGTGGTTTTTCCCCGATAGCTCACCCTGCGTCCTTATCTTGCTTTTTCCTTTTACTCCACCCAAGCTCTCTGCACAGTGCTAATTTCTCCCCTACTCTTCACTTCTACTTTCCTAAATAAACTCTGCCACTGCTTTTCCCTCATTTTATTCAATTCTTTGTTCAAGATGAGAAGAACCTGCAACTAAACTCCAGGACAGAACCCAGGAATGTTTAGTTCCTGATAAGAGCACTGGCGTAAGTAAATACGTGGCTGGATGACAGATTCACACTGAGGGCAGAGCTATTGGCACTTACAGAATTCTGGGTGAAACTACTGCTCACAGCTTAGCTTGAAATGGTTGGGACCAGGCTGAAAACAAATGTATTTTTTTTTTTTTAAACCTTGAACATTGTAGGCTTATCTCATTTACTCTTCTCATTTGATCAACAAATATTTACAGAATAGTAACTGTAGTAGGCATGAAGCATACAATATAATCCCAGCATCATGATATTCATGGTTATTTTGCAAAGCTGTAAACACAAAAACATAGTATTGGGTGGTATTAAGTCTCCTCCACTTCCCATGGTGCTGGGGATTAAGCCCAGGACACTCTACCACTGAGCTACACTCCCAACTCCTATAAATTTTATTTTAAGACAAGTTCTCCATAAGTTACCCGGGCTGGCCTTGAACCTGTGATCCTCCTGCCTCAGCCTCCCGAGTACCTACGATTATAAGCATGCACCACTGTATCTGATTGGAGGCAGTGAGTCGTATGAAAGAAAAATCCAAATGCAGAGGAAACATGTGAAAGCATACTTCCAAATCTTCTTTGGACCGGCAGGGATGGCATAGATGGCCAGCTGCCTCCAAATTCCTCTCTTCCTTCTTGCTCATCAGAATGGAACCCCTCACTGTTAACTGGGTACTTTTGCCTAAAATAAAACTGTGTAGCTAGAATTGACCAGTGACTCGCTTCTAGCTTCATATCCACTGCTCATTTAGATGTATCAGGTAGCTGAACCTACATCATAACAAAGACATGGTGAGAGGTGTCCTTGAGGAAGTGATGCTTAGATGCTGACTCAAAGTCGGAGCAAAAGGTAGCACAACTGCAGAAGCTCTGAGGAGGGTCTGTCTAAGGAATGGATTTATGTCTGACAGCTGGTAAGTGCAAGGCAGAGTGGTGAGAGATGGGGCAGGCAGGGGTGCGAATACTGCGTCTCTTATGGGTCACGTTTGGGAGTTTGAATCTTAATGGGAAGCTTCTTGTTTATGGACTTAACTGGTCTTTTCACTTCTGCTTGCCCTTTTATGCTCAATGTCTTTATGGAGATAATGGAAGGTAGGTAGTGTGGTAACACAGGGTTAAGGGGTGAGGGATCAGGGCTCTGGTCCCAGCTTTATTATTCACCATGGTGTGATCTTCTTTTCTCCCATATTAAATGGAAAAAACTTCTAACAAACCATAGGGCTGTTGAGTATCTCAGAGATAAAAATGATAGCTAACACACTTAGCATTTCCTAACTACCAGGATTTCCATGCAGTAAATCCATGAGGTTTATAGGGAAGCTGAGGTGTATGGAGGATGACACCCATCCAAAGTCCAGAACTGCTAAGTTCTGGGACTATAGACACCCTGGCTCTAAATTCTGTGCTCTCAATTTCTCTTGCTATATGCTGACACATACATTTTTGCATACAACTTTTGGGAAAATAGAAGTATGACAATATAAAGCATCACTACAGTACAAAATAGTGAAACCATACAAACATGTGAAAGCATTGTCAGTCTATCCACTGAGAACAGAAAAATACTCTTGAGTTCTATTCTGATTGTCTTAGGTAATAAAACCAGTGGTAGCATAAAGCTGGGTTCCTTGATGGTAATTGTTGAAGAGTGCTCACAAGTGCTGCACACCCAACAGATAAAATCAAATTACTCCCCTCCTTCCTCTCTGCCACCACTGAAAGCAGCTCCAAGTGTAACAGAACCACCGCTGATGGTGCTTTGTCACACTCACTCCCATATCACGGGCAAGAAAGAAACTGATAAGCATGCACAGACAATCAGGTGAATGCAGTATGTTTGGGGAAGAGGCTGGTAGAGGGAATTTGCACAAGGGGCCCAGGCCTGGGTTCTGGTCTAGCTTGCTCCTCCCTTAGCTTTAGTTTTATAGCTCTAAAACAGACTGGAGGCCTCTTATCTGCTGGCTTTTTGGAGGGGCTTTTCTTTTCCGTAGCAGGTGTTTAGTAAATACATGCTTACACTGTGGGAAAACATTTCTAAATTTACCTACTATCTTTGAAAAAGGAATAATCACTTTTCCTTAAAAAAAAATTATATAGAAATGAGTGACTGCATTAAAGACATTCTGCTGGTAAAAAAGAACTAGGCCTTAAACCAACACATATACCCTGTGTCTTGCTGCTTTGAGTATTAGCAATAACAGCAGTCATCCTTTAACCGAGTGCTAACTATTCTACTTAGTTCGTGTGTTAGGGTTCTCAAGAGAAACAAAACCAACAGGATATACCTATTGTCTACAAAGAAATTCATTACGTGGTAGTGGTTCACATGATCACTGAGGCTGAAGTGTCTCAGGGACTACCATCTGTAAGCTAGTGATAAAAAATAAAAAATAAAGTAAAATTCTGAAATGCCTTGAATTTAATTATAAAGAGGTTGGGAAAGTAATAAGGAAAATTAGTCAGTTCATATCGGCTAAAACCAATACACTATTCTACATTCCTAAATGTTAAAACCTTGACTTAAAACCCCAGCTGCTGCCATGGTCTTCTGTTTATTTAAGTTTTGCGAACTACTAACCTCAACTAATCCAGAACCAAAAAGTGGTTCTTATGGACTGTCCTATTTCAAAAACTTTCCCAATTCATGTTATGCTGCCCGTCCTATTTATAGTCAATGTAGGTCAACATAAACAGCTGATGCTTTCCTTTCTCCACATTTTCATTATAAAAATTCTCTTGGCTTTTAGGTCGAGCAGACAATTTTCCAATTATTATCTAGCCTTGTTGCTGGTAACTGTAGAACTTGCTCTAAGGACTACCCCTTTTTGGCTCCATAAACTCTTTATTTCAGAGAGTCCTTGATCTCAATATTTTTGGTTTAACACCAGAGACACAGGAAAGCTAGTGGTATAGTATGAAGAGCTGGAAGCTGCTAGTATACAGTCCAGGTTTAAAGACCTGTGAATGAGGAGTACCAGGTACTCCTGTAAGGAGTGCAGGTAAGGGGCAGAAAGTGTAAATCCTATCCTTCTCTTCCATTTTTTTGCACTAAGGTTTTCAGTGGACCAGATAATGCCCACTGCTTTAACTTCACTGTATATGGATTCAAATGCTAATCTCTTCTTAGAATACTGTCAGACATACTCTGAAACATTTAACCACACATCTGGGCACGATGAAGCTGACACAAAACATCAACTATCCTCTGGGCTAAGCACTTTATGTGCAAGATTGCAGTCCTCTTTCAAGACTGCATGGTAGGTATTTTTCTTTTTTCTTTTTATTCTTACAAGATGGGAAATCAAGGCTCCTGTAGGGTTTGAGTAACTTGCTCAAGGTTATGTAGCATTTTAAGTGGCAGCACAGAATCTGAATTCAAGTCTGAAGCCCATGTTTATTCTCCTCACCACTCATTATCACCTCTCTGCCTTTAAGATAAATGCTGTGCTAAAGAGAACTGAGCCAGTGGTAATCAGTCTAGTCTCTAAGTTCCCTGGGATCAGTATTATCTTCTCTTTTCTTTGTGTTTTACTTATTTTTTTTGAGGCAGAATTTTGCTATGTAGCCCAGACTGGCCTGGAATTGGAGTCATTTTACCTCAGCCTCTAAAGTGCTGAGATTATAGGCATGTGACACCAGCACATACTACATTTCTTTGAAACAGGCATGCACTACCATTGCCTGTCATGTATTTTCTTGACCATCAAAACCATGGCTGGGTCATTTGCTTACACTTGCTAAATTCACATCATGACTAGGAATTCAACATTAGGAACTATCTGAGGGCACAATGAAATACTTTTCCTTTCTTGGCAAAGACTGTGGGAAAGACTCATTCAAAGACTGACAAACTACAAAAAAGCACAGTGCCTGAAAAAACTAAAAACAGAATTAACTTCCAGTTCCAATACCTTGTTAAAAATAAATAAATAAATAAAAATAAAAAAAAAAACAGAATTAACCATATGATCCAGCTGTTTCACTTCTGGATGTATATCTCAAATAACTGAGAGCAGGGTTTGAAGATACATTTATGCACTTAGGTTTGCTGCAGTATTATTTACAACTGAAATGTGTAAGCAAATCAAATATTCATTGACAAATAATTCATCAGTATTGTTCAGCCAAGGATGGAAATCCTTACACGTGAACACTCCTTTAAGAGGGGATGGGGATTTAGCTCAGCGGCATAAGCACCTGTCTTGCAAGCAGGCACTCGTGAGTTCGATCCCTGGTATCGATAAAAACGAAAAAGACCAAAAAAAAAAAAAAAAAATCACTAACACTCCTTTAAGATTCCACCTATATAGGCTGGGGATTTAGCTCAGCAGCATAAGTGCCTGCCTTGCAAGCAGGTAGTCATGAGTTTGATCCCTGGTATCCATAAAAAAAAAAAAATTCCACCTACATAATTCTAGAGTGGTTTCCAGTTTGTGCAGGTGTGAGAAGAGGGTGGGCAGGGGGGTTACAGTGAGTAGTTTTTTTTTTTTTTTTGCAAGAGAAAAAGTGCTGAGATGGATGACGGTATAATACTGCGAATGTATTTATGTTACTGAGCTATATACTTAAAAGTTTGAGTAAAATGGTAAAATTTGTGGTATATATATATGTATATATATATATGATTTTTTTCAATAGAAATATATAAAGAAATAGCAAAGAAATGGTGAAGAAATGACCCATGATGTCTCAATGACATATTTGTACAGTGCTTTGAGTCTCTTTCTCCTAATCTTAGCCTTTTGATAGGTATTCATTACAAGGACATATTTTGCACAGTTGTAGGACTTGGTATGGCTACTCTAAGCCATACCAACAGTGTGGAGCTCTGATTAAGTAGTGTAATATCTATGGCATGGATAGCAGAGAACACCATCATGGGGACTCAGAGTCACCTGATTCTCAAGCCTCCTGATAAAGCTTCACTTGTGAAGAGATCATCAGGCTTCTGCTTAAACCTCTCCAGCAACGACTACCTAACTACTAAAGGCAGCTCATTCTGTTTTGCTTTGTTATTCTTTTACATTAAAAAGTAAATTTTTATTTATTATTTTAAAGAGGATAAAACACAATAAAACCAATCAAAAGAAACCAGTGGAAGAGGTACAGGCCTCAAAACATTATGAAATCAACAAATCAAACATCCGACCCATTACTTTTACACGAATAATGATGGGAAACCAGAGATCTCCCTCTCAGAAAGCTGATGTTTTCCCTAATGATCTTCTTTCTAAGTAACAGCCTTTACATCAAAATGAGTAGTCTGTGGGATAACCTAACTGGTAGATCCTATTTACGCAGTGCAGGCTTTATCAATCAAAATATTTCTAGTAAAAATGCAGAACTCCAGCTTCTGGCAACCCTGGAGCAGTACTTTCACTTGACCACGGCTCAAGGCAACTGAGGCATACACTTTCCTGTGTCTCACAGCCTCCCTTCAATAACCCTCTCAAAACAGGCTCAGGCCTTTACTTTAGACTATTGTATTCCCCACCTCTAAAACACGGAAAATCTCTATGACTAAAAAAAAAAAAAAAAAAAAAAAACAAACAAACAAAAAAAAAAAAACTCTTAAGAGCCTCGTAAAGACCGGTGCTAATCTGCGCGGGCACTAGCTGACATTCGAACTGGGACCAGATCAGAGTCACGGCCTCACTATGTCACTTATCGCTAGAGCCCTGAACGTCGGGAACCCAGGCTGTGCATGCTGGACATTGAGCATAGACACCTACCTCGCGGGACTGAAGGGGCCCCAAAGGGCTAAGAAGCGGGACCTTGCCCTGCACGACGCTCCGCAACGTCGAGAGGCGGGATCTTGCAGTCCCAGAGAAAACGCTGCAGGGGAATGACAATAGAATTGGCCCCCACCACCAAAGTGCTCAACTGCAGGACAACACACTACATCCCACCCCAGGAAGTTCAGAGCTGGTGCCCACTTCTGGGACTCAGCACAGTGCATTGGTGGGCGATTGCGCATGCGCACCGACATCTACGCGCCGGAAGGAAGCCGGTTAGGTGGATCAAACCACTGTGTGAAGTGGGGGAGACGTGGAAGGAGTAAGGAAATGAGGCGGGGATGAAGGGAAAAATAAAAGGCTTGGATAGAACCTTTAAGTTGTACAGGACTCTTCAACATCAGAGTTATGTAATTCAGTAGGGTCACTGGGGTTGACATCGACTCATCGCCGAATTTTTGATGTCTCCTACACCTGCTAGTAATAATTGGTCCGAAAGGTTAGAGGGTGAAATTTGTGCCGGCGCAGTGTGAGCGGCAACATGGCATCTAGGGCGAAAAGGAGAGCTGTGGCGAGCGGGGTTTCGCGGCCGTCGGAAGCCCAGGTTCATTGCGAAGAGGCAGAGGAGGAAGATGAAATGGAAGACAAAGACGAAGAAAGTGAAGACAGTGACGAAGAAGAGGACGAAGATGACGAAATCGTTGACGAGGTTAGAATCACATGGTATCCCAGTTTGATTAGCAGTGTGAAGATCCCTTGAGCTGCATAGGTTTGTGACTTTGTTTCTGAAGGTCGATAAACAGAAACTGGAGATAATAAATTCTTAAAATTCCACTTGAGTCTTTTCCATACCTCAGGCACAGAAATATTGTGACTGTTTCCGTGGCCCGGTCACACCCTTCCTCCCTACTCAGGTTTTGAAGTGACTGTCTGTATTAAATCCCCTGATCTTTTAATAGACCAACAGGAGCCTACAAGTTTATCCTCTCCCCACCGCAGCAACAGTTCTCGGCCTCCTGCGCTTTTATGTTTCATTCACGTCCATCTTTCATTTTTTTAAAAAATGAGTGCATATTAGTTACAGAGACCGTAGGGTTTCATTTTGTTATAGTCACACACGTGTATAACATACTTGTACATGCCTGTAATCCGAGTTTCTCGGGAAGCTGAAGCCGGAGAATTGCAAGTTCAAGGCCAGCCTAGTCCATTTAGGGAAATTGTATCCCAAAGTAAATAGGAGGGTTAGAGATGTAGCTCTGCACTCCCTAGTGCAGTCCTCCGTACCACCACCTCTCACAAATAAACAAAACAGACCCAAGAACCTAACGTAGAAAACCTCATTTTTTTGAAGACTTTCTGCTATTCCGTAATCTTTTCAAATGTTTTTCATCCTGCAGAGCTTTTCGTTCCTTGTTTAGATTTTGGAAAACTGCATTTTCTGCCTCCTCAGAATAGCTGACCTAATCGTATTGTTTGATTTTAAAGGATTTCTAGAACCGGGTTCATTCTTTAGAAAAGTTACTGCCGGTGTAGTGCTTGGCATTATAGACACTTATTTATTGAATAAATAATTAAGATTGAGTGATCCTTAAGGTTGTTGCATGTCTTTTTTTTTCTATTCTATTTTTTTTGTACCAGGAATCGAACTCAGGACTTCACACTTGTCAGGCAGGCACTGTGCCGCTGAGGTAACTCTTCCCCACTTTCTTCTTAAGAGCAGAATATATTGGGAAAAGAAGGTTTCTGCCTAGGAGAGACAGAAGGAGTCCCTCATGGGTTGCCGAGGTCCCTGTCATTTTAGGAAATTTTTATAGAGCAAAACCATGAGATGAGGTAGGTCCAAGGTGGGGAAAAATGGGAAATCACAAAGTGGGCAAAATGTGGGACAAAACTATGATTAACCAATAAGATTACAAGCATAATTGCTTAGGTAGTGTTAATTAAATGGGGATAAGTGGAGAAGCAAGTCACATAGTTCCCCATTTCTCTGCCCAATGATCTTGTTGGAGAATCTCCAAATATTATAGGGAAAAGAAACTCCCCACCTGCTAAGATGTCTGGTACAAGTTTATGTTCTCTGAAGCTGAAGAATGAATTCTAGGAACAACAGAGGTTAAGAGCAGAATGTATTTATTGGGGACAGAAAACTGTCAGGAGAGACAGTAGGGGTCCTGAGTGGGTTGCCCTGTTGAATGTCTTAAAGAGACGCCTCAAATTTAACTGTCCAAAGCAGAGTTTGTAATTTATACTTTTCTTAATTGTTACCATTTCTGTAAATGATTCCCCAATTTACTAGTTGTTCAGATCCCAAACCTGTGAGTTAACTGTAATCTTAATCTGTCTATTTTCACTATCCCACATCCAGTTTATTAGTAAATCCCATTAGCTTTACCTTCAATATCCAGACATTCTCATCATTGACTGCAGTCATCCTAGTCCACACCTAAGAAAAGCCTATGCCCTCTTGGTTGAGGGACAGAAAGGTCGAGTTGCTGAATCAGAATAAGTAAGAGATGGGAAATAAAGTCATAGAGATAAACCTAAATCAAAACGAGAGTGGAAAGGAGCAATGGAGAAGTGTGGATGCACTAAGGGCTTAGGGACAGAACTGTGGTTTGGGGTATATACTTCTTCCTGTCCAAATCAGCTCTTTAGTTTGACTTCTTGCCTGGTGTGTCTTCTCGCTATTTTTCAGTTAGTATATGTGCTGCCTAAGCAAGCGCATCCATTTTTGACTTATAAGAACTTTTAAATGGGTGTTGTATTAGCTTTGGATTATAGAAATTATTGCTTCTTGCATTAACATAAAAATCAAACAGATTGCCAATTACTAAAAATTTTGTATACTATAATAACCATTATTGGTAGTGTAGAAAAATAGGCACATATGTTGTGAGTGGGAGTGTAAATGATGCAGCCTCAGTCTCTAGAGAATAATTTGAAAGTGTGAAAATTTAAAATATATACATCACCCAGTTCAGCAAGTGGTAAGAATTTTTGCCTGATTCAGTAACTGGAAAGAATTTATCCACCAGGCTCTCGTGTATTTTGTATTAACTCACTTAATGCACCAGCAGCCCTGTGAATTTAGGAATTAATCACTATTTTATAAGGAAGACTGTACATTAAGTTAAAAGAACATACTATATAGTTCTTGTGTGAAGGGAATAAGAAATTAAATATCTCAGATTATGTGTGTGTTGTTTGACAATCTCTAGAGAGTGGGAGTAGGATAGTAAGAATAGCTAATAAGACTTTTTAAACTATTCTGTGCATTCACTGTGGTTTTTACTACTGTACAATGGGAGGGTGGTATCAGGAATCAAACTCACGACCTTGCACTTGCTAGGCAGGTGCTGTGCTGCTGAGCTAAATTCTTGCCCTGTATGATTTTTTTGACCGAAGTCGTCAGTTCTTAGAACAGTTTCTCTTACTCTAACACTTACTGGATATTTATTGCTTTATTATTAGATGAATGAACATCTCAGAAAGTAAACATTTACACATTATTTTGCTATGTAGAAAACTGAGAATAAACCTCTCCTTCCTTAAATTGTAGGTGTGGTATTTTGTCAGTGACAGGAAAGTTAATGGGTAAGGAGGGGATAATGAAAAGATGTGAAGAAAAGGAATAGGCATGTGTAGGTAAGGCTCTTACTTATGCTTAATAGAAACCCTGGGAGAATAGCTTCAGCAGAAAGGAGGATGTGTGATAAGGTACTCTGGAACCAGTTACCTTCCTCCAGGACTGGAGTAGTTTAGTTCCAGGAACAGACTGGGCCTCTGGGCTGGTGAGAGCCTTGAAAGTCTGACATACTATATCCTTGCTTTACTTTCCTCACTTGCATTTATTCAAAATACTTGCTCTTTTTCTACTTCATGTAACAATAAAAAATGTCAGTAGCTCGAGATACTCACTGGAAAGGATGAGAAAGCTAGACACCACAGCTTTAATGTTTAAATTCTACATCACCTAGGGTGGGGTGGTGACAGAGCTGTCATATGAAACTGAAAGGACAGAAGCCATGTGCAGGCAAAGGGCTGTGGACAAATAATCCATTTGGAATCTGTTGAAATGGCTGTGCCATAATAGGCTAGGATATATAGGTCTGAAGCTTCTAGATACCCTTATTGAAAGGATTTGTATTGAAAGAGGGAAGCTAGTTTGCTCTCCCAGTAAGCTGTGCAAATCATGTGGGACTCAGCGAGAGAGAAGCTAGTTCACCTCTCCCTTGAGCTGACCAGCACTGGGCTGAGAATCAGCCCCCTCCCACCCCAAGCAACCGGCTGGTTCAGAGGACAGGCTGAGTTGATAATAACTGAGGTGCAGAAACAACTTGTATTGTTTGGTTGACTTTGCAGGCTTAAGGCCAGTAGTCTCAGCTTCTTTTAGGAGGGTAACAGTATGCAGTATAGCAAATATGGGGGAATTTCCTTTTGTCTTTTTTTTTTAAACATCAAGTACATTTATTAGAAAACAAGTAAGTTATGAAATAAGATTGCCTTGTTTTTGAAATTCAGTGTTCTGTTTTATTTTGTCCTGATTTGTTGTTTTTTTTAATGTTCTGTTTTGATTGGTTTTATTTTGTTTTGTTTTATTTGATTTCACTCTGATTGATGGAATGGACAACTATTGTGAAGATAAGATTACAATGATAGCTGTTGTTGATTTCCTGTTATCCTGTTTTGAAGTTCTGTACTTTCTTTTCTCTGTTTGTTTTGATTGCCTTTGTTCTGTCTTATTTTGTTTGATTTTATTGTCTTTAAAATAAAAAAAAAAAAAGAATTTAAGTGCTCACTGGGCTTGGTCTTCTCCATGTGGTCCTGATCTGCCCACTTGTGAGCAAGAGAATTGGAACTGGTTTGGGGGTGTCCTATCTGAGTGAACATTGGACACCACGGTTTTCAGTACAACAAATGACATTGCTTGTCCAGTGTAGCTTGGATGGTGAAAATTCCTTTTAAAGATAGTATGTAGTTGGTTAGACTTGAAGAACTGACTTTTTACCCTTCAGAAATTTAAAAATAAATAGAAAAAAATTATTTCTAAGGAATTAATTCAGAGCCTAAAAAATGATGGTTATTTAGTTTAGGACACGCCTATCCAGTCTACTGGATTTTACTAATTAGAAAATTTGACTGAGCATACCTCAGAGTGGAATTTGGAGTCCATGTGCTGAACCTGATACCATAGCCAGGAGAGCACATAAATATATATGGATAGCAAGACCAACATAGGTCTGATTTTCTCTGGTAGGTCCTTCAGCTGAGACCCAAATTGCAAAATTTGAAGTAAATTTATAAATATGATATTTCATCAGAGTGCACATTCACTTATAAAAATATGATTAGGATGCTCAAGGATTAAATCGTGTGTAGCATTTAAAAGCATCTAAAGCTTTGTTGATGAAGTAGTAGTTTCATCTTTTTGTGGGCTATTTCAGTAGCATCTTTTATATACCGTTGTTTCACAGAGATACATAAGTGAGCCCAACTACATACAGCTTCTTCCCGGTCCCTTGGACTGATGGTATTTCCCCTGGCCTTAGGGCCTTAACTTACACTCTTCCCTGTTCCAGGATCCCTGTCTTTAATTCCCAGCTTATGTCACTTCTTTAAGGATGCTTTTCCAGAATTTGATTTATTTTTTTAAATTGTTACAGCACCATGTACTTTTTTTTAAGTGACAAATACAGTTGCAGTTTTACATTTATTTCCATGAGTGTCTCTTTCCTATCTGTAGTCCCACCTACACCATCAGTTCCTGTGAGCAGGATCATTCATGTCTATAGGGCTCACCATTTTATCTCAAGTGCTTGGTACCTGTTGATACTCAGTAAATATTTGCTAAGTGAATGAAGTATATCCTCAAATCCTTGGGCTATATGTGAAGGAATTTGGTGTAGTTCCAGGAATGTTGGTGTAATTTTATTACTTTTTGCCACCAGGTAAGTGATAATTTCTCCTTTGTAGCTGCTGTGACTGTTTGATCTTGACTAGACTTCCTAAGTATCTAAATGAGGTCATTCTGAGTGTTATGTTCCTGTTAGGCTTTTGTGTCACATAAAGTAATAGTATGACTGTCTTTTGTAGTCCGTATAGGTGGCAATCTGCAGAGGACCACCAGGATGGCTGTCCTTAAAAGAAGAGCTTTTATCTCCATTTTGGCTAACCCTGGCCCTATTTTCATGTGTTGATGGATAGAGCTTGCTAGGATATTTTTTATTCCCTTAACTGGCTTTAGGGCTGGGGATTTAGCTCAGTGGCATAAGTGCCTGCCTGACAAGCACAAAGTCATGAATTTGATCACCAGTACAAAAAAAAAAGTTACCTTAATTGGCTTTAAGTAGTTCATGTGGGTCTGTTGGAAGTACTGACAAATAGGTACAGATACACAAGTGAGAGGTCAGGGATGCCCCATCTATGGCTCCCGCACACATGCTGTTAGCTGAGACTGAGGCTAAAAAAAAAAAAAAAAAAATCTATGTGGTCTCAAGGAATAAAGGGTAGATGTCAAGGCCAAAAGCACGGGTGGATTCCGGAACACAAGATACTTCCTCAGCCTGTGATATGCAGATTACTCTTTCTGCATCTTTCTCTCTCTGCATATTGCAGAGGTACTGTCAGGCCTTCTACCTAGTCCAGTTCACAGCACAAAACACTTGTTACCTTTCTCACAGTCATTCATCCTCCCCTCTTAATAAATTAATAAAACTGAGTTTGGCCTTGGATTGAGGCCTTTGTTCTGGTTAGCCGTATTCTAACTGGACTTAGGATCCCCTTAGCTCCCCACCATTATTTATGTATATATATATTTATATTTATGTTTATATTTGTGTCTATTGCTGTCTTTATGCTAAAAGTGGGAGATTGAAATTAACTTGCTAGAATTCCAATAATTGTCTCCTGGGATTACAAATATAAACTCCATCAGACTGCATCGGGGTCTGGGAAGGGCATCCTATACAGTCTTTGCCTGTTTTGAAGCCTAGATATTTATAGTTACTCAGAAATCATTTTTGTATTCTTGTGTTTTGTTGTTTGTCCCTTTGGCATCTTTTATAGATGAGTAATAACCTAAAAGAGTAGAAGTTGAAGAAAAAGAAAACATCTGCAAAGTGGAAAACAATGCCTAAATCATTTATATATATAACCGTCTATTTTCCATGTCCTTTACAGGAAGTGAATGTGGAATTTGAAGCCTATTCCATCTCAGATAATGATTATGATGGAATTAAGAAATTACTGCAGCAGGTACTGTCTTTCACATATTACATATAAATTTGGGTGTTTAAGAAAATTCAGGCCATCTCTTAAATTTCATTCTTTCATTCCTTTTTTTTTTCTTTGTTTTGGCAGTATGAGTACAGCATTCCTGTTTCTATAGTTTTCTGGGAAGAACTGTTTCTATTTTCTGCTAGGGTTAATCCTCTAGATTAGTGCCACTCTTCCCAGATCTTTCTTTTGATTACTATGTTCAAGGTTTTTGTATTCTAAAAAAAACCTCCTTGAGCTACCATTTTGTTTTCTGTACTTCACATCCAAATTTAGTGAGGTACAATAATTCTTACAATTACTGCACTTTATGGTGGTGCAATCGTTGGTGACTTGACTTACTGTTTTGTATCATATAATCTGACTTTGGTTCTTTAACCTGTATAACCTCCAGTGACCTTCACCAAATTCTTTGGCCCTTTGTCCATCCTCCTCCTCCTATACCTTTATACCGCCTCATTACCATTAACTCCTGTTTTTGGAAATATCCTAACCTTTAGCTTGTTTGATTCTTCTGGGCTTTTCTTCTAGGGGTTGCTCTTCTAGGTTATCTTTTTGGGACAAGTTTTAAGATTTCACTGTTTTTATTTGGAGAAGGGATTTAAGTTTTATTAGAAACTTTGATCTTAATTTAAAATTTTTTCCCTTTTTAGCTTTTCCTGAAGGCTCCTGTGAATACTGCAGAACTAACAGATCTCTTAATTCAACAGAACCATATTGGGAGTGTGATTAAGGTAAGTAGGACAGTTGCTTTTATTTGTATTACATGAAGTCTTTACCCTGTTCAGCTTCAACTGGAAGGAAGTACCCTTGGAAGACTGATCAGAAGGCCAGTGCCATAAGCCAACTAGCAGCAACGGAGGAGAGAAGTGAGCCAATTCAGAAGATACCCAGGAGATGCAATGCGATGGGGTTTATTGTGTGATTGGCTGTCAGAATGAGAGAAAAGAGAGTCAAGGATGACTTCCAAGTTTCTGGCTTGAGCAACCAAGAGGGCAAACATGGAAAAACATTGAGTTATGAGGAAGAATGTGACTTTGAATTTAAATGCTTTGAGTTTGGGGTGCCCGTGACATACGTGAAATATTGAGCAGCAACTGGAGCCTTGGAGGTTTGGGGGTTGTAGCAGAAGTGGTTGGGATTTCCCAGGGAAAGTGGGGGACTGACACACTGTCATACCAGTTATATTTTTAGGTGAGGAAAGTAAGTGGCAGTGTCAACAGAGGAGGCCAGAAGGAATGGATGACTGGAGAAAAAGCAGTAGGATGATACCATAAAAGCAGAGGAGCAGCATTTGAAGAAAAAGGGAATTGTCCTCATTGACAGCTGTAGTGCAGAGTCAGAACTGTATCACTGGTTGTTCAGGCCATCTCTTAAATTAACAGACTAACAGACTACCCCAGAGCTTATTGTCATAGAATAGCAAATCAAATAGGTGGCTTGTGTCTCTGTAGTTTAGATGTGGCTCAGTGAGGATGACTCATCTGCTTCTGCTCTGTCACATTAGCCAAGGAAGCTCAACAGGGGACTAGAGGCTTTACTTTTAAGATGGCTAACCATGTGACTGGCAAGTTGGTGCTGGCTCTATTGGGAACCCAATTTGTACTCAGGGTCAGGAGCCTCAGGCCTTCTCCCTGTGGGCCTTTCTATCTGGGTTCCAAGAGTGAGCATTCCAAAAGAACCAGTTGGAAATGTGTAGCTTATTATGATAAAGGGTCCTTTTCTTCAGTCATTTGATTTGCAATGACACAGTGGTCTCCCAAGGGAGGGAAGGTCTAGCCAGGGGAAGGCACACACAGTGTACTACTCAGTGGGCAGTTATCAGAAGAGTATGTCATTTGGCTCTTCTGTAGAAGATGCAGTTTGCTTCTATGACCTTAAAGTTTAGTTCAGAATGATACTAGCACCTACCTAGCAGCTTGGGTGGGTGAATAAAATGAGTTGCTAAGTGCTTGTAAGTGTCTGGTACATGGCAAGTGATAGATAGAGATAGATAGATAGACAGTCTATCTGTTGAGGTCTTTTACATTTCCAGAACTTGTTCTTTAGTCTGTTTTGTGAAAAAACAAACAGGCTACTGTATAATGGCTCATTTAGATGGCTTAACTTGAGCCACCTCACTTTGTCTTCAAGGCCAATTTTTTTAAGCAGCAGTCCTAGACTGGCCACCTTCTTACCTTCTCTTCATTTCTGAAACACCTTAAAACTCAAACACTGTAAGATCAGGTCTTTGTGACTGAATATAGTGGACATTTTCAGGCCTTTGATAACATTAGTGACCTGAGAAAAGTAAAACCTGCAATAGCTTTCTTTTATTAGGGCAATGGCAAGAAGCAGACCACTTGCTCTTTCATCGAATCTGATCTCTAGTTGATTAGTGCCTTAGAAAACCTGATGGGTATGTCTGAGAAGCAGTTGCTTTCATCCAATAGTTATCCAATAGATAGTTTATCCATTTGGAAGATGCAGCCTTGTAAAGGATATGCGTGCAAAAGCTCTAGTTATGACAGCTTCTGTGGTGTCCAAAGAGACACTTGAGATGTCCTGACCATAGATACTTTTTGTTCTTCGGAGCCGACTACCCAGAGTATTTGTTGGAGCCTTTGAGATTAGGTGGATTTGGACTCTTAATATAGGCTCCTAGGGTCATAGAAAGACAAAGACAGGGAGAACTCAATGAATTGTGTGAGATGAAGAGTTCTCTGTGGTAAATTGCACAGTACTTAAGTCTAAAAAATTGTGGACTGAAATGGCTTAAAAGAGGGAGGGATGAGATGGAATGAGTGTTGTCTGATGGAACAGAGAAGTGGGTTAAGCAGCTCGAGCCTTGCTGCAGAGCCAGATAGTCTGAGATCTAATTGTGAGCCTAGACATACAGAACAGCATACCCAGGAGAGGAACAGTAAGGGTGTTCCAGGAGGATATTAATTGTTTATGAACTAATTTTTTTTTATTTCATAGGACTTAAAAAGGGAGTCTTGTATTTTCCCTGGCCTTTTGTCTGCCCTTACTATTCAGGTTTTGCCACCTTAGCGTGTGCGTGTGTGTGTGTGTGTGTGTGTGTGTGTGTGTGTGTGTGTTAGGGGTGATCCTCTGAAGCTCTGGGAAACTCATATGCGTCCAGGACTGGTTTATCTATTACTTTTTTCCTGGACTACTTGTCCCTTTCTCATTTATGAAGAAATATGATGAAATTAGCAGTCTAATGAATTACTTTCTCATTTTCTACCTGTGTGTAGCTGAGTAAAGTCACATGACACTGAGGATATTATGCTTTTTCTAAGCTGACAGAAAGAAAACAAAGTTGTTCTTTTTTTTTAAATCATCGGTACCAGGGATCGAAGTCACGACCATGCATTTATAAAGCAGGCGCTTATGCTGCTAAGCTAAATCCCTAGCCCCAAAGTTATTCTTTTTAAAGTGAAAAGATAAATGACACTTCAAATATTTGGTATTACTAGTTTTTCAAATATAGTAATTCAATGTTTCTTTTTTTTTTTTTTTGAATAGCAAACGAATGTTTCAGAAGACAGTGATGATGATATGGATGAAGATGAGATTTTTGGTTTCATAAGCCTTTTAAATTTAACAGAAAGAAAGGTTAGTTTCATTGGGTGGTGTCTGAATGGTCTTCCTTAGACCCAAACCATTTTTATTTAATGTGTGGTGAGGATGTCTTTTATGTCACATTGTTAAATTAGCTGTAAGGATTTGAGCTTTTACTGTAACTCCTCAGTGCAAAGGTGTTTTTGCTTTGAATATCTGGCACTTGGTTAAATTGTTTACTCCCTGAGGTAGTCACCTGGCGTTTGATGCAGGAAATGATTGTGTGGTGTCTTTGCAACTGATCTCTGCTGCTACAGTAGACATTCAGGCTTTGTTTCTTTCTGAAGCTGAGAGCATTCACTGGCATTTACATGTGTTTTGATTTCTCTTCTTAATGGACTTACCGAAGGATTCTCATAAAAATAACACCAGCAGCCTGTTCTCTTGAGAATAAGATGCAAGCTATGCATTTAAAAATCTTTAATTTTAAGATGAACTTTCCAGTCACTCATTGTTTTTGTGAGATAGATTAGAATTACTATTCCATTGTGTGTTAATTGTAACCCTGTCTCTACCGTAACTAAGCAGGTGTAGTTACTTTTTAAGAAATATTTAAGCAGTCAACACCAAAGATGTACCAGATTGTCAAGACTGGCAGGAAAGTGCACTTACCTGTGAGGTAAAAAATAGTGCCTCTCACTTTCAAGTTTTTGCCTCTTAAGTGATGGCCTGTAATAAAAAGCAAAGTTTCTCTTTGCTTTCTAGGGTACCCAGTGTGCTGAACAAATTAAAGAGTTGATTCTAAACTTCTGTGAGAAGAACTGTGAAAAGAGCATGGTTGAACAGCTGGACAAGCTTTTAAATGACAACACTAAGCCTGTAGGCTTTCTGCTAAGTGAAAGATTCATTAACGTCCCTCCACAGATCGCTCTGCCCATGCACCAGCAACTTCAGTAAGAGCCTTCGGAAAGATGCCTTTAAACAGTGCCAAGTAGATTAAATAATGTGATTGAAATGGGACGTGTAGGTATAGAAAGAGTTTGAACAGATGGAAGCAAGTTTAATGTGAGGAAGGGAAGAAATTTTGTGAGGTGCATTCATTTCTAATCTGCTTTTTTTTTGAAGAGTTTTGATTATATGTGGTAATTTTTTTTAAGTGTAAACATTTAAATAGTGCAAAAGTAGGTGTATTTAGACTTATCCCATTTGACTATTTTTCACCTTAATTTCTATAACATGAATAGAATGCTAAACAATTATAACAATAACAAAAATTGAATCAAATTCCTTTGATGTATTTTATAACTAATGAAATTGTAGTCTTGATTCTGTATCTCTTGCATTTTGGAGTATTTGTGTTTTAATGCAGGAGCTCTTAGGTTTATAAAGTATTTAAATGTAAGCACCGAAACAATTTGTCATTCTATTGATTATTCTACAATTCAGGCGTCCATGTCTGCAGTTTCTACAGTATGTCAGAAATTAGTCCTGGACTCTGCATTTAATACTGAGGTAGTCATGTTAGTTGTGGCTGTGTGCCTTTGTATGTTTCAGTTAGTCATTGTTTTAAAAAATTTAGATTCTTTCCACATTTTTAACTGCATAGAGCAGTGATAATGAGTTTGAGACTCATCTGTTAATCGCTGTTTACCTACATAAACTCAAGACAATTCGTGACGCTATTGTGTAATGGTGCCATAATCTCGCTAAAGTGCAGACAACTGCATAAATAAAAGTCACAGCTTTAGAAGTATCCAGATCAAATGCCTGTCCATAAGCCTGTGCCAGCAAAACCTACTGACAGTCTCTCTCTGGTTTTGTACCAGTTTAAGGTAGTCTGACAAGTAACGTTCTGTGTGTCTACCTTGTAGGAAAGAACTAGTAGAAGCACACAAAACGAATAAGCCTTGTGGGAAGTGCCACTTCTATCTTCTCATTAGTAAGACATTTGTGGAAGCAGGAAAAACTAATTCTAAAAAGAAATGGAGCAACCAAAAGAAGGATGTGTTAATGTTTGCAAATGCAGAGGAAGAATTTTTCTATGAGGTAAGACAAATCTTGTTAACATATACTTAAGTGTGAGGATTTTCTTGAAAATTACTAAATTTATTGTTTTCTCATTTTATATGAAAGTTCTTTAAGTATGGCTACTGGCTAGCAGCTAACATAGCACCTGGCACAAAGTAGGTACTCAAAAGGCTATTTACAACCTTCCTGCCACACTGTAGGTGGAATGTGTGTGTTAGGAGGAGGAGGAGTGCCTGTTCAGAATTTATAATATGCTGTGAGATTTTTAATTCTGCAGCCATGCTGTGAGGTAGACACAAATCGTTTACTCTGTGAATGCTGAATCCGGGCAGATCAGGGAAATTACCCGAGATCACACAGCCAGTCAGTACAGAAGCTGGGGTGCACCTGCTGCACTGTTCCCTTAGTTATGACTGTTATTCCACTGTCGGGACCTTTCAGCATTCCTTCAAAAGAGGCAGCTTCCATGGTGATGGACAACCAGATACTAGAGAATATTCTTTCTTAACACAGTCTTCCTCTCAAAAATCTTAACATTACTGAGAGGGAACATGGTTTTTGAATTGTATGCTAATCACCTATTACTTTTGAGGCAGTCAGTACTGAAGCAGGATAGATTTAGCTGTGCTCCTGTTTTCCAGTAAAAATCCGTAGTAAAAATAATTTTTTAAAAAACGTATGCCTGAGCACCTCAGAATTTGGGAAAAATATGTATAGATGTTAACTATCAAATAATGTTAAGCGTCTCAATTTTACTTACTTGTTATAAGCTTATTTTGAGAATCAAATGAGATTATGAATATGAGCACCTTTGGAATTAGGAATACTTTATATAAATGGGTAAAACAACTAAGATTATTTAGCTTCCTGTTCACCTGTTAGAAATGGCACACACCAACCCGTGTGCCTTGGGTGTGTTAAAAATCTGTTTACTGAATATTTCATAATATCTTATTCTGAGCTTTTGCTTCCTCTAGCCATTATTCTTATTTGAACATATGTCAGACATAATATTCTTTGTTGTAGATGAAGTGACTTTTGCCTTTGGGTTGTCCACATTTTTTAACCCATGATTACTTTTTTGCTTTAGAAGGCAGTCCTGAAGTTCAGCTACTCAGTGCAAGAGGAGGGTGACACTTGTCTGGGAGGCAGGTGGTCTTTTGATGATGTACCAATGAAGCCCTTGCGAACTGTGATGTTAATTCCCAGTGACAAGATGAGTGAAATCATGGATAAACTGAAAGAACATCTGTCAGTATAACCCATTTCCCATGGACAGTGATGGGCTCATTTTTGTAAAATTACAAGAAAATCCAGTGAAGATTTACTGGAAAACTCATTACTTTATTCAGATTAAAGTCCTCTACAAAAAGTAGGGTTCTGTTCCATGTGTCTGTGACACATTTACAAAATGTCTTTTTAAAAAAAGTTTGGACAAATTATGAATGGTTCATTAAAAACTTCCAATAAGACAAAAAAATGGTGTAGGAATTTAAAGAACTCAATAAAAACTCTATTTTTTATTTTAAAATCATGTACAAAGTGTTATTTCTTCGAGACTATCCTGTGGGTGTGGTACCCACCTCTACATTAAATATTTGCACATAGCTCCAGTGGGCCCACTGTCAGGTCACTTTGGGATCCTCATTGCACCTTGGGTTTGGTGGTCGGTCACTGAATAGTGCATCTCTGTTCAGTAGTTTCCGGGCACTTCTCACACATGGTCTGTTCCTGTTCCATGGTTGGAATAGGAGACAAGTGATCCATGACTTGCTGTAGGATATCCTTACTTTCACTAGGAGGCAGATTAGTGAAGTAATATTGTGGTACCAGTTGCATAAATCTGTTCAAATCAAAAAGATTAGATGAGGGCAGTGGGTGTGATGAACACCAAACAATATGTCTGAGTCCATCCCAGCCTTAGCGAACTAGTGTTTAACTTCCCCACATTTCAGTTTACCTTTAATAATAAATAGTTTCTGGTTTTCATGTTGCCAATCCAATTACATTTTTAGGGTAAGTTAGCTTCTCTAGTGTCGGGCTGTACGGTGGAAGTATTCCTTACCACTGACCACCGATAGGAACTACTTCTAGGCTCATCACCATATGAGAACAATCAGATCTTACGCTTGGGAGAGATTTGCTTCTTAATCAGTTCCACTCCCTATCTAGCTGCTTATGAGTATGTTCTTGGTTGCTGCCTTGAACATCACTTTGCCCAAGAAGTAGTGATGCCTTTGAAATGGATCCAGAATCTGCAACAGCCTGTTCTATCACCCCTTTTACCATTCTCTGCTTAGCTGCCACATTATGTAGAGATGTTCTTCTTGCCTAAAACCAGCTGTTTTGCTCTTTACTTACAATAAAATCCAAATCCTTTATGTGGCCCAGAAAGCCCTACGCCCTGTGGTACCTGCTATCCCTTCAACCTTCCCTTTCCTTCTTTGCCTTCTTCACTAGCTCCAGCCATAGCATCCTGTTCCAAAAACTCATTACTCCTCAAGGTCAGTGTACCTGATAACTGTGCTTTTCCTGTAACCTTTTTTTTCTCTATAAGACACTGCTGTTTCATATTTGTACCTTATCTTTAAAGGCAGGGATGTTTCTTAGGTATCACCCACAGAGACCTGCTTGTAGTAGGTACTGTCTACATAAAGACAGGTACCAGTATAAACTTGTAACTGAAAACAGAATAAAAACCAATTTTGTCATTCGCTCCTATATGTGTAAGTAAGAAACCCCTTTCTTCTCCATTAGACTTACAGTTCAGGAGAGATAGCAGAGGTGATCCTGATGTAGTTGTTCTCAGATATGCTGAACTGGTGGAAAAGAACCCACTCGGGCATTTTCTTGGTGATGGAGTAACTAGACAGGGGATGCAACTGAGCCACCTGCTTATGTGTTAGCATTAAGTAGTTACCTGACCCATCGACATCTCGAGCAATCTGAAAGGCAGTTTTAAAGAAAAAAAGATTTTGCATCAATGGAAGGATCTGTACACAAGTATTTCATACTGAATAGTTAACATTAAAACGTGCTGCCTTTGTTTCCTGTTTTCAGATGTAGAAAGTAAGCCAAAAACATAGGACAGTGATGATGTTAACCACCAATTTCAGGACAGTAAGTTAAAATAGTGCAGGTATAAGGTGAATGTTTTAGTCATGAAATACACTTTGCACATTTACTTGCTGTATTACGGACTATGTACTCAAATGTCAAGACTTTACACATGCCGTCGTAGCTCATTAACATCAAACCCTGTGACACAGATACCTTTTTGTTACAGTTGAGGAAATTCATGCTGAAATATCATCTTTCTCTGTTAAAACTGTTAAGTGTTTTTATATGGACATACTATAGAATTTCTCTCTATGATGTGAAGGGTGTCCCTACTTCTGTAATGTGTTTTACTTAGCTTTCACTGTAGAAAAGACAAAATGAGACAGTCTTTTTATTCATCATGCCTTAATATCAGTGGCTAACCAGTTGAGAGGAGAAATTACATCTGACGTTCATCTTTCTTTCTGTACTGAGAAGGTCTTTTTCCTTTGGACAAATCAACATACTGTGGGTTGGCCTTGTACTCCTTTGAGGGAATATAAATACCAACTCTTTAGTAACATACGTATTTTTAGTTTTATTCAAAGGTAAAGTCAACAAAACTATCACCCTAAGAGAAAGACTGCGGGTTGAATATCCTGAGTATACAGTATTTTGCACAGCCCCTGCCAAGCAAATCTGCACCTATTTACCTGCATAAAGTAACCGGACAACAGTGCTTTCTTGATGTTTAGATTGTTTTCCTCAGAGCCAAAGGCAGGTTCTGCATAGGGAAGCTCAATTCGCTTGATCATTTCTAAGAGTTCAGCTCGGATAACATCTGCCATCCTGAGAGCAGAATAGTTGAGGAAGTAATCCTGACACCACTTTTCCACACAGTCTAAGGAAGAGAAGAGAGACTACTTAGATAAGATTCAGCCTAAGCTTGAAAGAGTTTGGGTCAGGCAGGCACTGTAAGCCCATGTACTCTTCTAAGAAGGTCACATAAACAAATGGTAAGAAAGCAGCAGGGAAAAGCTTCTCTGTGGCCACAAGATCGCCTGTGGCGGTCCCAAGAAGGGGACGGGGTCACTGGCATCACCTATACCAGCTGACTGAGACAGGATCTTACACACTGGGAAACAGCATGTTAACACTGCTGATTAAAAGCACATTTCCCTCAACCTGTGGTTGTTGGGAGGCAGAGATTTTGCTGGTTTACATTTTTGTCTTTTGTATATAGCAGTGTACATAACTACAACATTTAAACTAGGAAGGAAAAGGCTTACAGCATAAATCCCTCTAATACATGAAAGTATCTCACTCATCTGGGTTAGTTTGAAGTTGTCTTTCTTGCCATTGGTATATATCTGAGTTTTGCCTCAACATGGCCTGCATGTTAAGTTGAAGACATACTGACTTTGCCCTGGCCATCGAGGCCTGTTTGGAGCAAGAGACTGTACTTGTTCAAATACTGTCACTCAGCCTGCTTATTTTTTAAAAACTCTTAATTCTGATCTTTCTTAATTTCTTACTTTTTGTATCATTCTGCTGACTTTTTAAACTGTCATATTTTCCATATCATTTCAAGTATTTTTCATACCATCTTTAGTAGCACAGGAGATAAAAGACGCTTCATGGAAAACAAAGGTGAGAGAAATCTTTTCAGGAAGGGAGCTCCTCACTGGCAACCCTTGGTGGCTTCAACCTCCACTATGCTGCTCTGCCTGCTGCCCCTCACATAGAAGCTGCTTGATCACTTAGCAGCTACCTGCCTGAGGAGCTAATGTATCGACTGTCACTCAGGCACATAACAATGCTTATGCCCTCTGGACCCTGTCGGTCATGCGCCAGTCAGATCCCTTCCAGCTTTCATGAGTACACTATTCCCTGGAGCGTAGGTGGTTCAGTTTCCAGTGCTCAATAGTCTCCATGTGGGAAGTGACAATGCTAAGTTGTAAGAGGACACCACAGAGCTCTGACAGTGGGCACTTGGAGATGTCTGCTTTTATCTTCCTTCCGAGTTCTGTGTGTTCCCGTCAGCAAGGCCCAAGCAAGTTTAGTCTGAAGGCTGACTTTGCAGAGTATCAGAGCTCTGGGAACACAGGCATACATGGCAGCACACTGACACTGGGAGTAGGAAGATAAGTGTCTATAGCTCAGCAGCCACTGTGATTTAGGACCTCAAGTGTCATTCCACTTAAGTAAGCAACCGGGCTAGAGGAAAGGATGGTAAAGAAGGTCCACTCAAACACTCAGCCTTATTTGGGTAAAGAAGTTAGAAACAGTATGTGAGACCCAGATGCATTTACTTACGTTCACTGGTACAGTGCAGAGTTACGTCTTGGTAGGCCTTATAAATGTTGATGAGGGTGAAGTGATCGCCTTCAGGATGTAGAAATGTGTTCCAACGAGTCAGGGAAGCTTCCTCAGCTCCGTGAGGCAGATGTGAAAAGCAATTAGGAGCTTTGAAATGCAAAAGTTCACATGATCACCAATAATGAAGATACTCATCTTTGCACAGAGTACAGTGGGGCAGGGTACTACTGTTTGTGGAACTGGTTCTAACTTGGTTCTTTGTATAAATGTTACTATTGTTTATGGAAGTCAAATTTAGAACCAAGTCATCCTAATTCTTCTTTTGTGTATGTTGCTTTATAAAGTCTGTTAACAGTATTCCGGTGGGAGAGGGGTGGAAGACAGCTCAGAGGCCTAGACAAATTGGGGATTAGGACTGTTAAAATGCAGCACAGGGTTCATCTGTGCTACCACCAAAAGAACACATGAAAACATACCAAGATGAATGAAGCTGCCAGAAATAAAAAATGCATAGTTATTTGAGCAAGAGCAGTTTCAGTGGCACTTTATCTTAACCTGTACTGATCTCTTTAGCAAAAGTAAACTTGGCAAGCATGTTTTTGCATTCTTGATTAAGGAATTTACTAGATTTGGAGTTTTTCATATTGAAGTTATTTTGTAATTTTTCTAACCTATTAAAATACTATCATTGCTATGTACTCTTTGAAATATAGTTTCAAATAGATCTCATATCTATACTTGGTGCAGATTCATAGTATAAAGAAGTCATTAAGGAATACCTGTTACCATGGCAGCAATGGTTAGCATCTCATCTACACAGTCAAATTCACAGGATGCTAAGATAGACTTTGAGAGCTGTGGATCCAAGGGGAACTCGGACATGATGATTCCAAATTCAGAAAGATTCCCATCATTGTCCAGCGCTGCCAGATAATCTAAGTCTTCCAATGCCTGCATCAGACTTTCTGGTGCTAGAAGAGGAATAAAAGATAATCAGAAAGTTTTATACAGCAGAGGTGAAACAAGACATACTGGATTTTCTTTCCCACATAAAACAAGCAAACAGTGGGCAAAATCTGTAAAACAACAGTTTGCAAGCCACTGATTATCACGCAGTAAAGAATGTAATTCCTGTTGGGGAAGCTAACAAGATGAACCCTGTGGTTGTGCAGGGCTTATCTTGTTAGCTTGAAAGAGTTTGTAGGCTGTGCAGGAAGGAGCAGCCAGACGGTACGTGCTGTGCTCATCCCTTCTGAGGCAGTGCTGAGGTTCCCAGGAGACTAAGGTGGCCACAGCCCACAGGGCAGAGGGCTTGAGAGAGAGGTGGGACTGGGAGCCGAGTCCTCCCATGACTGGGCAGCAGAATACCCACAGCAAAGGTTTGCAGGGCACTGCCAGACCAGTGGAAAAGACTATGAAACACTGTCTGGAACTCAACCAAGTTCCACGGCAGGGCCTGCTACCACCAGCCAGTCAGAACCTGAATCACAGCACAACCATTGGTTGTGGATAAATCTACACAGCAAGTCCAGAAAGGATCACACAGCAACTCAGGACAAAGTGCCAAGAATTTTTATAGGAATACAAAAATATTCTGTGCCTGACAAGATAAAAATACACAAGCCTAGCACCCAGTAAAAACAATTTGGAGTATGAAAACCAGGAATACACATCATACAGAAAAAAATGTACTCAGTATTCACAGATAATAGAAATAGTAGGGAAGAATGTTCAGTTGTCAGTGCAAATAAAGACAGGAAACTGCAATTTCCATCCCTTTATTGTTTAGGTTTATATTACATGGACAATGGTGTGTCTTTATTATCTGTGCTTCACTTCTACCAATCCACTTATTCAAATAGTGCACTTTTTTATTTTTATTTTTTTTTTGTACTGAGGATGGAACTCACGACTGTGCACTTGCAAGGCAGGCTCTTATGCTGCTGAGCTAAATCCCCAGCCCTAAATTAGTGCACTTATTCTCTTTATCTTTGAGAATAAGGTTAGAACAAAATACATGTTTCTTCTCCTGTCTGGTACTTGACACAACAATAAAGGCCACACAAAGAAGCAAATCACAGTGTAAAGCTGCTGTGCTGCTCTATCAAGAACCTGGATAATTTATGAGAACTACATGACTGCTTGCATTTGTCTCAATCCCAGTACGGGTAAGATGGGCAGGCAACCTAGGAAGAACTGAACCTGTCTGCATCTTTGAGTTTAAAGAAACAGTAAAAACTTACTTGCTTAAAAAAATAAAAACAAAAACTTACTTGCTGTCCAAACCTTCACTGCTGTGCTGTTTGTCAAAACTGTAGGCAAAAATGAGTAACCCTATTCTCAACATCAACCCATAGGAAACAACTTGTGTAGGCTGAGAAATAACATTGTTGCCTTATAGCTCACTGCACCAGTCCTGCTAGGGGAGAGCAGAGAAACTGGCAGAAATGATTTCCACCTGATAACCCACTGCAAGCCAATCCTGCAAGATCAATTCCTGGAAAAATGTGGGTCAGGGACAGAGTGGGCAGTAAAGGGAAATCTGCAGAGAAACTGGCGCCCACCAAGACGGGCACAACGGTCTCACACAACACAGGAGCTTTCCAAATGTCAGGATGTTTGTCCATGTAGGTGCTTAGTAGGTCTCTGTCCTACTTTCTGTTAATCTCCAACTGGGAGGAAATGCTCAACCTTCCTATTGTTTCTGACTTTCCCATCAGGCTTTGAAAATGAGCAGAAAAATCATGGATTCCCAGGGATATTGTCCTGGGTTTTGACCCCTCTCCTGCTTAAGTGCTTGTATGGAGCACTGGTGTCCTACTTTTTCATTCTTGGCTACCGCTGGACTAACCATCTTGGCAAAGTTGAGATCTTGAGAGGTTGTAATCCTAGGAATGAAACAGATGGGCCATTTATGTCCAAGTGCTGGATTACAGGATTACACCTGTAATGCCAGCACTTGGTAGGTTAAGGCAGCAGGATTGCCATGAGTTCAAGGCCAACCTGGGCTACAAAGTAAGTTCAAAGCCTCGCTGAACTATATAGCAAGACCCTGCCTCAAAACAACAACAACAACAACAACAACAAAAACCAAAAGTAAGTTAAATAAATAATTTTTTTAAAAAAGTCCAAACATTCTGTCAGAGTGGTATGACATGGGACAGACCTGGAGAAGATGCAAGAAGCAGGTATAGGAATGAGTATCTAAGATTAAACACTGTAAGGGGGCTGAGATTATAAACTTAATTACTGAAATCTTTTTAGAAACCAGATTCTATAAATCAGCAAAGCTGCTATATTATAAGTTGCAGGATCTCTGCAAACTGTCCCCAAAACCATCTAGTGTGACAGCCAGGTCAGTCCCTGCAGAGTGCTGACTACTCATTTGTAAACCTAGGAGCTGAGCTGGCTGCGCATGGAGCTAGGAAAAGAAATGACTTCATTATTCTGTTCCTGGTCCTAAGGAGAGAAAGGGAAGATGTACTTTGGGTTTTATCGTATTAGAAAGAATGAGTTAATGGATGCAGATTACACAGGTGAAGGAATCCTAATAAATAACTGAATCAGATGTGTGAATATTATGTTTTGTGTTTTAAGATATTTCCCCGTTGTGGCCCATAAAATTGTCTTAGCTAAAAGCAGAAGAGTTTAGATGAAGATTCTTTATGGCAGTGCTGTGTACATGTCCTCCATGGTAAATAATGCTAACAAATGAAATATAAATGTTTAGCACGAGGCTTCTTCACAGCTGTGCAAGATCTGTCTGCTTTATTCTGAAGGCAGCTTTCAGAAGAACAAAGCATCATTTTTATTATGCATTTCTGTCAGCAGTAGCATGCTCCTGTAGGATAGCTCACCGCAAGGTCACACACCTCTCTCACAGCCCTCACTCAAAGTAACTGGAAGGGCGTTACTCACAGTATTTTTTCGGTGTTCACCCATTCCTTTTAGATAAAACCCCAAGCTCCAAAAATGTGTCTGAATTTTCGTTCTGTGGCATGAAAGGTCCATTATATCAAAGAGGTCATTAATTTGCAACAAAGCTTACCATCATCCCTGGCAGAGGGGCTATACAGGCTAACTAAGCAAGTGAGAAGCCAAGATGGCCACAACAACCTCATTGCATATGAGCTTCCCAAATGTGCTGCCAGGATGTTTGTCCATGTGGGTGCTCAGTAAGTCTCTGTCCTACTTTCGGTTTCACTTGCCAAAATGATTCAGAAACACTGAATTTCTGCTGGGCCTGGTGACACACACCTGTAATCCCAGCACTGGAAGGCTGCGGCAGGAGGAATGTGTGAGTTACAGGACAGTCTGTGCTACGTGGTGAGTTCAAGGCCAGCCTGGACTGCACAGTGAAACCCTATCTCAACTCTCCCTCCCAAATAAACACTGAATTTCCTTTCAAGATAGCTGATCATGTAAAAATTATGGTCTGCAATTATTCTGGGAGTATACTTAGTGGATTATCATGCCTCCCCTCACTGGACAAGTATTTCCAGGTGTGGAAGTGGCTATGTTTCTTGGTAAGCAGGCCCTAAAGCCACACCTATTTTCTCTCCTTCAGCCACACTCCATAGCCCTTTTCTTACCAGGAAGAGCAAGCAGTGTGGCTTAATCTGAACCATTAGTGAGTGATAGTGTTTTAGAGAGGCCTCCAGGGGTAAACGGTAAACTGGAGAGAAACCTTTGAAACTTCCCGACCACTCGCAGCAGTGAAGATCCTTTTGTAGCGACCCTTAGGTTCAGGCTCTTCCTAACCCCACATCATTATAGAGAACCATCTTCAAACAAGACGATGTGATTAGGTGGCATGGAATTAGCAACACCAGAACAATCTGGAAAAATCAATTTAAAAAAAGTATGGACTTCAAAATGATCATATAACGAATGGTTTTTATATAAATAAGAGGATTTTATATTTGTTATTTTTTAATTAACGTCTTTCTTTAGAAGGATAATGCTCAAGTCATTCACATGCCCTTAGTGCATTTATATTGTACTAGTGAGATCTGCAAGATTCTGGAACAGGTGCACGTGTACAGCCAAACCACTCTTGGTCTCTCTAGAGTGGAAGGTCTTGTGAGAGCAGCATATAAGCCAGTAACTGCAATGGTGCGAACCATCTCCTCTGCTAGGAACTGTACCTCCCCTCTCTTCTCACACCTAGTGTGGCACAGTGCTGCACTATGTGACTGCCCCTACTACCACTACTTACCCAGTCACGGTTGACTGGTTCAGCGTGGGCACCTTCTCAAAGTAACCAACCAGTGACTTTCTCTGTTGGCAGTTTTAGAATCTGAGGAGTTTCCAGGGGCTAATACAGTACATCACAAAGGTTAGGGAGAAGTTGCTCAGATTCTGCTGTGTGGACTGATGGAGAGAGGGCAAAGTAAGGAGAGGAAGGAGGAAAATCATGAGCTACAGAGAGGAGAAACCTGGGTGTTCCTGAGGTCCAGTCACAGCCTCATCCTGGATGTCAGGAGATAGCCCAATTTCCTTCGTCACAATTCCTCTCCTTACGCAAGTCTGAGTTAGATCACTGGCACTTGTATCCATATACACACTACAACAAAATTCACTGTGTATCAAAGGCTATATCCAATATACCACTAGGACTTAGAAAAGGCAGGAAAAAGCACAGGGAAGAACGAGAACAGCTAACTCACACAGTCCTTACTATGTACCCAGTATTTACATTGCTTATATACATCTATTTACAGCAATAGATGTAGAGAAGTAAGTGCTCAGAGGGCTAAAGGAGTAAGTCAAGTTTCTATGTTAGGATTGGTGCTTGGGCACCACGTACACTGAAGTAAAGAATCCAGAGAGGGCAAGAAGTTAAAGAATTATGAGATGGTGCTGGTTTTGATGGCAGATTCTCAGGTCTTGGGATTTTAGGGAAAGGGCTTAAGGTCTTGGTTCTGAAGAGAACAGAAAGGTTTCTGTTTCATTTAATTTCACAAGAACACACTCTTATGATAGAACATGGTATCTGCCTAGCTCTTACCCCTTTACAGTATACACAGCATTTTTTGCATAAACATCTCATTCATAGCTCTCAACAGCCCCATGACACCAGAAAGCAGACGCTTCACCCTTATTTTATAGCTGACCAAAAGGCAAACGAATTACCAAAGCTACAGGCCAACCAAGCATTTCTTTACTCGAGCGGATTTGCTGTGAGGCCTTCATTTGTATGGTGCTTGTAGCTGACATGCTCCGCCTGCCCAGCTGATGCTGGATTCCAACAGGCCAAGACACTGCTCTTGCTTTTATCTACCATGGTTTTCCTGGGGCAGCCTGAGAGGCAATCTGAGGACAACGTCCTAATACCTGTAGCTCATTATCCGTTCCCACATCTGTTAAAATTGTCTTTCTGCAGCTAAGTCTACTAGTCTTGTGTTTTAGAGTTCAAGTAGGAGTCACTCAGATAAAATGAAAGTATTCAATATATTGCCAGTTACTTTTCTAAGGGGCCTACATACATATACTAACGTATCTTCACAACCCCATGAAGATTAAACGTTCTTTGTTTGGCATGCCTTTTAAAATCTCTCCCAGATTTTGTTTTCACTTTATACATTTACTTGATTGCTTCCAACATACTGGCTCTTGGCAGTTGTTTCAGCATCTAAACCCTTCAACACCAACTGAATACAGTAATAAATTTTGCGTGGCTTTTTAGTGTCTGATTAACTTAAAATCCTAGCCTAGTCCAGTGTGTGGCACATCCTGTAATTTCACACCCTAGGAGTCTGAGGCAGGAAGATCACATAGTCAAGTGCAGCATGGGAAACCTGAGATACTGAGTCTCTGTGCCAAAATGAAAAATCATAAAAGGGCTGGGATGTAGCTCAGTGTGACCCTGCGCTCAATCCACAGTTCTACAAAAACAAACACTGACTCCATGGCCTCTGTCAGGGCGGTGGTAGGATATCTGCTTAATCTCAGGGCTATTTGGGGAGTGATGCATAGCATACACATCCTGCTGCAGACAGGACTTCCCACAAGGCCATGGGGGAAGCTACAATGGTGCAACAGAATCCAGCAACTTGTTTTTCTCCCGCTCGTCTCTAAATTACAGACTATAAGATATTAAGATCATTCTGTAAGTTTCAAAGAAAAACCCTGAATTTTAGCGGTTACATTTTGGGGCTGGGGATTTAGCTCAGCAGCATAAGTGCCTGTCTTGCAAGCCTGTGGTTGTGAGTTCGATTCCTGGTACTGGTAAAAATACAAACAAAAACAAAAACAACCTGAGTTTCTAGTGATTTAAAAACATAGCTGGGTGTAGTGGCACATGCCTGTAATCCCAGCATTTGGGAGGCTGAGGCAGGAGGATCACTGCAAATTCTAAACCAGCCTGGGCTACACAGTGAGCTCAAGGCCAGCCTAAACTGCATAGTGAGACCCTGTCTCAAAAAGACAAGTACATGTACTTCTCCAGTGTACTCACAAAACAGCTTTTGGTGTAAATGTGATCTAGGAGAATGTGGTTAACTAATTTGTGAGTCGTCTTGTGAAAAATCTGCACCGTCACCAGACAATCCCCTGCATCTTCCCTCTCCACCTGCACTAACACTGGCCTTCCCACCCACCCACTTGTCTCTGGCTGCTCCCCCTATTTTCTTGAGACTTTTACCCCGTTTTATATGCCGTGCCTGGCGGTCTGTGTTGATTCCTTTTTATTTTCATAACCTAAGGAATCAAAATCATCCCAAAGTCAGTTATTCAGCTGACAGCAAAGGGAGTTCTAATCCTGAATTCAAAGACGATCTTATGTAGTGCAGTATATTTTGGCTAATTTCTCTCCAATTCCAGTCAGGTAACCTTGCTTTCCGAAGGCAACAGCAGTCTCAGCCCATCTGTTTCTTCCACTGCAGTCAGCCAGTCCTTAGATTCCTGACCCAGATTGACTGACTCCGTCATTTATGACCGAGGTTGATCCTCATGCAGCCAAGGAAGGAAAAAACCACCCTGGTTTTTCAAAAAAGAAGTCCATATCAAGGGAATTCAATTAACAGCCTGTAGCCTAGTTATGCCAACTTCATTTTCACATGGTTCAGGAATCATGAAAAGGCTAACACAATTGCTGCATTTGCGTATTTCAATTATAAGTTGAATTAAATGTAGCAGCTGCAAGCATCTTTTATGTTTCTGCTTCCAAAACGATGAGTCAGAATTACTCCACAGTTATGTTTTCCTAAGCACAGCAGAAATAGTGGTATGTGTCTTATCAGGGACAAAAATAAATGGTTACCCTGCTCTGTCTGTGCCCAGTTATCAGCTATTAGCCTCATGGGTAAGCGGCACAGGGCCATGACAGAGAGCACAGGGATCCTGTAATTGGCCTTGCAGTTGCTGTCACACATTTCTGACACTGTTTATCCTGCCTTTCCTTCTTTACGTCTGGGATGTAACAGATGTGATTCCTGGGATTAGAGATGACCAGTGAGACTGGCACAGGGACAGAGACAGGGACTGGAAATAAGAGTTTCCAAAACCGAAACACGTTTCTTCAGAGGAAGGTTGCTGGGTGACTGCTGGAGGAGACCCATCAATGCTAAAGCCAAGGCTTCTGAAGGTTTGCGGTCACCAGTGAAAAAGGATGAATGGAGAGACCCTCATCTCCCAAGTTCCTCCTTCCAAAAGAGAACTGTATTACTATACAAAAATAGAGGCCCTGTGGCTTTGGAATATTGCTATCACTTATCATTTCCTGCCTGCTCTGGGCCATCTGACTAATTCTGCCTTGTCTCTACTTGGCCCAGTAACATGTCACCACTCTAACCATTACTTAAACTAGTTACAAAGGGGCCAGGCCTAATAAACCCTTTTTTATGGGAGGGGGAGCAGGAGCCAAGAAAAGGAGAAGGAACTGTGCTGCAAGTCTGGACGTCAGGAGCAGGACCCTTGGCTATCCTAAATTCTCCTGGGAGCAGTGAGAGTAGAGCACACTGCGGAACCTAAATTTCAAGGTTTACCTCTCATGTCTTCTACTTACACTTTTCTTCCCTGCATGCCTCTGCGTTTGCGCTCTGTACATCTGAGTCTCTTCCTCCTCCTATTCCAGAGGGTTTCCCAGCTAGCTCTGACATGTTAATTTCCTAAGCTGTGGGGAAGCCAGTCTCCTGCCCAAGGACAGCCACCTCCGCTCTCCTACCTTTATGCTGGCATCCACATATACCATCTTTTTTCACAGATTTAGCACAACAGGTAGCAAGTGGAAAAGGGATACTAGTTTCCAGAACCATCACCCATTACCCTTAACTACAAGGACAGATGCTAAATGGGGCTGGGGAAGAAATGGCCACTGAGGGAGGAAGTCTATTTAGGAGAGACAGGAGCTTGTTCCACTCCACAGTACCCTGTTCATTTATATAACAACCTTTTTTGAAAGAGTTTTTTCTAAAAGTAATTGATTATTCAAGGTGTTTACTGGAAGAGTTCAATAGAAGACTCCCTGAGAGGTTTAGCGAAGCAGTAGGCATTGCTGACCACGGGACTTACTTTGGAACAGTGGTCATGTGTCATGGAGCAGCTGGTGAACTGTTTTTGGGGTCCATCCACACTGGACTTACAGACTGTCTGCTTTAGCACTGCTCTTCTGATGGTAAACTGTCTTGAATCCATTAGTCTATGTTTTTATTTCATAGGTTAGCATCCTTTGGTGACCCTTCTTTGAATAAAAATGGCTTATTCAAAATTCAACTCATGACTGTTAAGAAACAGTGTGAAAGAAATAGCTACATTTTCTCTAGTGCTTGTAAATCCTACTGACACTGGACAAAGAAAGAGAAAGCATTGCAAACAAATGGAAATTATGCAGCTTCCATTTTAAATACAACCTCTGCTTACAAGGCCTTCTGACAGATCTCTCTCTCTCTCGGGAAGTGTGACAAATGACATTAATACTGACACACCCAGGCCAACAGATTGTCATTTACCATCTTGGCAAACATACAGTACTCAATGTTAAAACCACTGGCTTTAAACATAGCAAAATAAAGCACAAATAAAAGCCAAAGTATTACTGAAAAACAGTATTTTTATGTTAGGAGACTTTGTAGGAAGACCCAAAGACCCCCTAGCTTTAATAAAGTTAGACAGCAGGTCAGAAAACACATCAGCGGGTCCAGAGGACCCAAATATGAAGGGCACTGCCTGACAGCCCAATGACTCTGGCCCTGAGGCGAGGCTCCTGACAACTCCAACAAGAGGGGCAGGCGGTGGACCACAGAGAACTGCACTGGCTTCTGTCTGTGTCCCCCATGCCCTCGCACACAGCTAGAAGCATCTGCCAGCATTGCAGGGAGGGAAAGAAGAACCATCAGGGAATGTTCAGAAGGAAAGGAAGGCCTGACACTAGAAAGGTTCCTTGTAAGCTGGTGCGGTTCTGGTCTGTTTTTAGGAGACACAGTAATAAAGTGGTTAGGGTAACTTTGTAACTACCGTTAGGGTTTATGTGTGACACTGCATTTCTGTGACTCAGTTTCCTCATCTGTACCATGGAACACATAAGAGCATCAGCTTCACAGAGTTGCCATATGAAATGACATAGTAGACATCATATAAATATTGTTAACCTTAAGGGACAGACAAGTGTTTAAACAGACAAGAACAAGCAGAGCATTGTTGCTCACAAGCTTTCCTAACCAGCTGGTTGTTGACATTTAAAATGAAACAACCAGTACCACCTCCCGGATATGGTGACATACACACCAAACAGGGAACATAAATACTAGGGATACAGAAGAAGCCACAGGGCTGGCCTCCCTGACTGCACACTGGGTACCCACTCTGCCCTGCTCTGTGGTGGCTGCCTGCCCTGCATTCCCTGGTTCCCTACAAAGCAGCCAGCTGGGTGGCTGAAAGGTCCTAACAAGGCAGGGGACTCAGGGAAGAACTCCAGGGACTTTGCTAAGGAGCCCCTGGGCTTCCCCAAGAGGAAAATGCTCCAAGTGTAACAGTACATGATTCTAAGCTGAAGAATAATATCTCCCTCCCATCTAAGTCTGACCTAAATTACAAAGAAGTGAAATTCCAATGTTTCTCCAGGTGATGGTATGATTCCTAAGGAGTGACCCTCTGCCTTCAACCATGTGCTCCGACAGACACCACGTGCTGGCAATGACTGCTTACCCCTTCTTGGCTTCACCCTTATGCCCCAACACTCCACTATCCCTTCCTATTTCTGTGGGGCTGGCCAGTCCTCCTGGCTCCAGTGTCCAGTGGTTTGTATTTCCCAGTGACAGAAAACATATTTCTTATAGACTTTGAAAGGTATGTCCAAAGAATTATGGCTGGTAGTGGGAAAAATGCCTCAGTACAGAGCAAATCCTTCTGCTTGCTTGCCCTGCAGCATACCACTTGCTCCTAGGACTGGCTATGGGCAGGAGGTAAGAAAGTAAGTCTTGGCCCACGTCCTTGCTAACCTGGATGCAAAGGTACCTGGTCTGTTCATGAAGTCACAATGGCCTAAGCCTGCGATGTCTATCCTCTTCATGAAAAGCACCATGCTAGTTAGGTTGGCTTCCTGCATTTCTGCTGGTTTAAGTGGCTTCATATCTTTGGAAGCAAATTCTTCAGTGTATAGACAGAAAAGTTTTCCTAAAAGAAATCAAGGAATATGGCTTTAATATTTCTGGACTGCTTCCATCCAAAGATTCTAATCATTTGTTTTTGTGTCCAGAGTGCTACCTGAAGTAGACGACCCAAGAATCTGCTTGCGTATCTCTGCTTGGCTCTGGCTGATGGGCTGCATGATGAGGGAGTTGGCTCTGATTCTGGGGTTGTACACCTTCAGTGGAAAGACAGCACTGTTAGCATCAGGGGAATGGCTGTGAGGAGACTGCTGTGCAGCATGTCGCTGCAGGAATCCTCTGATGCAGGCTCCTTTCCTTTGGCCAGTATTTAGTACGGTTTCGTGTGCCATCAGTTGGTAACTGCACGCACTGTGTAAATGGACTAAAAGCTATCTGCTTTGGCCAGGCATGGTAGCATATGCCTGTATTCCCAGCACTCAAGAGGCTGAGACAAGAGGATTGCCATGAGTTTGAGGCTACCCAGGGCTACAAAGTAAGTTCAAGGCCAGCCTGAACTGCATAGTGAAACCCTGTCTCAAAAAGGAAAAAAAAAGAAAACTGCTTCCATGGTGGCATCAATAGCCGTGCAACCACTGCTGAGAATACTACTGCCACTACTTCTCAGAGCACCACTAGTGAACGGGAACAGACGTGCTTATGCCACATTGAGAAAAGGGCTACTGCCTACAGTGTGTGCTTCTTTGATGTTTCTTTCAATCTGTGATGCTAGAGCGCTCACTTTATGACAAACACTGAGTTTTTTCAGACATGACAGCTACCACAAAAACTGCACACAGCACCAACAGTGACTCTTACATATGGCTTAAGGAGTAAAGGGATACCTCTGAGTCCTCTGAGTGGTGGACTATTGTAGTCAAGATCACTCTTACTGGTTCTCAGGGAAGCTTCATAACCTGTGGGACAATCCTGCCACTACATGACAAAAACACAGAGGTCAACAGGGTTCCAGAAGGATAAAAGCTGCCTGGCAGCTAAGAATGTTACATGTGTCAATATTTGGTAGCTTCCTTTCAAGTCTCAAAAGCTATACTTTCTTTGGTTCAATGTCTGTAGAGTTTGAGATTCCTTTTCATTTTGATACCTTACCTTTGAGATACCGTTTCATTTTTTAGTAATTTTTGATAAAAAGTTAATGATAAAATATTTTATTTTAAATATATTTTCTAAAAAAATTTAGAATGAAAATTTTATCATGTCAATTATAAATCAATATTTGCTAAAAAAAGTCTGTACTTGCAACTAATTTCTAGTAAATTCTCTTTGGTAAAGGGGCTCAATAGATACACAAAAAAATTAGGTTAGCAGACAAATAATTTGTTGTGCTAGGAACTTACTCAAAGGAAAAGCATGACAAATTCTACAGATTTCCAATCCTCAGAACAGACAAACAGCCTCAGCTCCAGACTATCCTCTGCCTTTCACAATCTATTCTCTTTGAGTATGTACTTTAAACCCTTCCTAATAAACGTCTTTATGCCTCTCAAAAAAGTAAAATAGGGGCCGAGAATTTAGCTCAGTGATGTAAGTGCCTGCGTGGCAAGTGCAAATCATGAGTTCGATCCCCACTACCCCCCTAAAAAAGTAAAATACAATAAAATACACAGAAAAAGAAAGGAAGGAAAAAGCCCACATAAGGAGAGCCACCACCACCTTTATGCTAAAGTTTTGTCTTCCCTTAAAACCTTCTGTGGTATCCCAATAGAGTTAATTTGTCTGCAGTCTATGAACATGCTAATGAAGGACCCAGCTGGCAAGGTGTAGAGGCTCACATCTGTAATCCTAGCCCTCAGGAAGCTGAAGCAGGAGGATCCTAAATTCAAGGCCAGCCTGGCTGACTACATAGCCAGTATAAGGCTGGCCTGGACTACAAAGCAAGATCCTGTCAAACAAACAACAAACAAACAAACAGAAAGGATGGGACTTCAGTTGCTATTGTGCTCTTCTGTGGCCATAGGACCAAAGTCAGAGACCCAGGTCACATAGTTCATCCTCATTTGAAGGTCAGTAAACTGCAGGAGCCCAGGAAGTTTCCTTGCTAATAATTACCTTTCTTCTTTCCACACCCACATCGATAACAAATCTGACTGTGTTGCTCCAGATCAAAGATTCCCCAGAACTAGTAGTCAGTACCACTCTTCTTTGATAAACTTGGCATCTTTTCTCTGTGTCATCAATTGACTTGAACAGTGTGCATGTTTCTTGGGGATACAAAGGAAAAACCACCATTTCTCCAAGGTCTGAGTTTAAGTTAGATCCTTCTTGACAAATAATCTCATAGGCTTTTTCTATATCCTAAAATAAAGAAATAACATCACCCATGAGAACAAAGTACAAGGCAAACAACTTTACTATTTGGAAAACAAAATCAGAATTCAGGCAACCCTCATAACAAAAACAGGGTAAGAAATGCTTGTGTCATTGCCTACATAAATCTTTAAATGAGGAAAAATGTAATTCGATGAAAAAATTTCTTTGGGGAGTTAAATATAACTTAAAAACAATTTCATTGCTTTAATAATTCAAAAATGGTTTTGGCCTTATGAAATGTACTGTCTTTGCCTTTACATATTTAATCCACTATTTTTCCAACTTGATACAGTTTCTCTTGTATACAGTTTCTCTTGTATTCTCTTGATACAGTTTCTCTTTCTAATCTAATCGATTAACAATGACAGGTAAACAAACATTCTCACATTAATGATATATCACTGTACTTTAACACTAGCAAAAATAAGACTTATACAGCAATCTCTTCATTTCCATAAAGACACATGTACACACAAGGCTGGGGTCTCCGTTTGGATTCTCTAAAAATCATTTTGACCTACTAGCCCTTTTAAAATAGCAGAAATGATATAAAGTGGGCAAGAAATAGTTGCTTCTACTGACATCTTTGCATGATTCAGGCATTTAGAAATATCCATTTAAATATATACCAAATACATAAGGAAAATGTGAAGCATTTGCCATAAAACAACTTATAAAAAATGTTCAAAAGATAAGGCATTTTAGATAGTGGTTTGCTTGTTTCTTTGTTTTGTTTTTTTGCAATAAACAGTGTCTTTCTACATAGTTCAGGCTGGTTTTGAACTATGTATCCCAGACTGGCCTTGAACTCATAGCAATCCTGTGTCAGCCTTCCGAGTGCTGGGATTCAGACCTTGGCCACCACACCTGTTTTTCTATTTCTCAAATCACAACTAGTTTTGAGAAAATTCATGTAAAACAGATGTCACATAATGTGATTCTGACTTTTTTTGTGTGTGTTTCCAAGATTTCTACCTTTTAAAGGACTCAAACTACAAAATGGAAGAAGTCCCATTTAGTTTATTAGGTTCATTAGATTTCATTAAAAGTCTAAGTGAAAAGATAGCTTCCTAAAACCATTATTGTTTTTCTCGATTCCATTGCTCCAGCTCACAACTACTTCCTTCCATTTATAGAACGGGGCTCACCTACAAGTTTTGGAGGACGGATCCTCCGAGAAAGAGGGTAAGACGTTACCAGTCCCTGGTAGTGGGGTGAGCTGCTTTTAAGTAGCTGAGTGGCTCTTGGGCAGGGACAAGCAGCAGTTATACAGACGCCTGCTCTTGCTCCCTTTTCCCCTTTCTGCAATGGCTATTTTACTTGGGCAGAGTTTTTTAAGCCAGCATACAGTACAACTGCTGACTGTGATAAAGACTTGCCAACTGGACTAACCAGAACAAAAACACTTCTCCACGTTTAGGATTCTGATCACTTTGTTTGCCCTAAGTATTTGGTGTGGATAGTCTAGAAATTAAGAGCAAAAGAACAAGCAACCAAGCAATGTGCTCCTGGACCTCGCTGCTGCTGGGCCTCACTAGGGTATGCATGTGTTCTTCCTGCTGGCTGTGGTGCACAAGCTTCTCACAGGCGCTACCTCACCCTCAGCAGCTCACGTCAAGTTGGAAAACGAGGCTCAATTCCCGCAGCCTACTCAGGAACAATCTCCTATCACAATAAGCCTTCAAAGAATACTGAAGTATCCACTCTTCTTTTCAGAATATTGTTGAAAAATAACTGTGGTAAGACGTTTTTTATCTGCTTCTAGTCACTAAAACCTTTGAGTTCTGTGTGAGTTGAAATATGGATTTTGTCCTAAACTGGGGGAAAAAGAATAGGAGAAATCTTCGAAACAGTAAAGTGGACTGAAATAAAAATAGCTATTATACACAGTTCAGAGTGCTAAAGCATAGTTGACATAGGGCTTTGAGTTAATAATCTTTAGAAATTGAAAAAATCCTGAAAATATGCATTTGGTGCTTCATAAGTTTTATCTACTTATTTCCTTGATTCTCAATGTGTGGTCTGTGTTCACTTACGTGGAACTTTCCTTTATCTGCATAGCTTTGGAAATCAGCAGTATCTCTGAAGGAAGATATTCAGCAGATATCTGGATCCCAAAATGAAATAAGACCCTAATTGCATAGCTCATTTCTCAGGAAAACTCTAACCTAATAATAACTTCTTTGTGATAGCACAGTAACATGGCTAGATAGTACCATAAATCTCAACTTAAGTTTTCTTCTTATTTCACTGTTTGTTTTCAGGTTAAAAGAAGGTTAAATGATAAGGAACAATACATTGCAAACATTCAGGACTAAGTACCAAGACACAGGGCAGCATGTGAGTTAAGGTGATTTCCACTACCACCCTTGGTGAAAATGTATCTTCTAAAAACCAATAATTTCAAAGTGAAATCAAATAGTCTAAGAAACCATACCCCCAATTCTGTTAATAATCTTTACTTTCCAAAATTCCATCTTGGAATTTTTATCTACTTTTACTTGAAAGATGAAGATGACTACTACTCCTATGAATCTTAATAATACTTTTCTTTTTACAGAAATATATGTCCCTTTTAAATTTTTTTAACCTGGTAATTCTAACTCTCAAACACTTAAGATTTTTAATTTTGCCATTCCTTTCTTACTTAGACTTCACTCAGCTACACTGAGGATGTGCTAATTGTTCATACAAATTTTTTGCCTCCTTAGTCATTTTATTCCTTTCCTTAGAACTTTATTGAGTATTCTAAATCATGGGATTAGGGAATGATAATAAATCACTATAGCAAGTAGATTGCTATTTAGATGAAAACATGTGTCATCTCTTTTCAAAAAAATTGATAAATATGCTATAGCATACATACATTTGAAATTCTAAATAATGTTCTTTAAGAAAATAGATACAATTAAAGTGGTAAGAAATATGTCTAACGTTCTCACAGCCAGGAGGATCAGTCTTCCTTACATTCTGAGGAGAAGCAGAGCACAGAGCAGAGCTACTGAGCTGTTACTGACAGCACGTGAACACCTAAGTGAGGCTGACGGCAGCCGAGATGTGTTTCCGTTCAGCTGGTGGCCTGTACCAAACACTTTTCTTGCTGGTTTCTCTTTAATCACTCAGCACTACATGTTTGGGTCATGACCTAAAAATTTATTCTTTGTAAGAAGATGGGAAGGGAAAAGGCAATTGGTCCCTGAGAGGTATCATTCTGGTGATCCTGGAGTCTTTTAGATCCTACCACAGAAAGAGGTAGAATAAATACAGCTGCAATTTAAAAAAAGACTCAAAAAGGCACCTTGAATTCAGGTGTAGTGGTGTATACCAGTAATCCCAGCACTTGGGAAACTGAGTCAGGAGAATCATCTCAAGTTTGAAACCACCCTGGGCAACACAGTAAGTACAAGGCCAGCCTGAATTGTGTATACCGTGAAACTCTGTCTCAAAAACACAGAAACCAAACCAAACAACAAAAAACAAAAGGCACCTTGTCCATATAAAAACACTAACAGAATGGAAAGACACTTAATTGTACATTTCAAAGCACTCCTTTGAAGAGAAGTTTGCAACAAATCCAAGAATTTGTTGTTATTGTTGTTACTTATCTTTTAAGAAAAAAAGCCTCAGTTTAGGAAGATGAGCTTCTAGGAAATGCTGCAAATTATATGTTTCTGCCCATACTCTACTGATTATGCAGTTTAGGAAGTTTCCGGAAATTTGTCACTGCCTAACTCTAACCTAAGTATGTAGGTTAGATTCTTATCTTCAACAAATGCACTTGGTCACAAGGGAGGCCGCTGAGAGTGTGCCAAGTCCCCATGTGTCCATGGAGCTGAGAGGTGACAACACACAAAGGTCGCAGATCTGGCAGCTGTGCGCTGGGGTGGCTACAATCCAGCCTGCCAGACAAAAGGGCTGGTCCTGAAGATCACTTCTGCAAACTTCTTGAGATTGCCCTATTCTGTGTGCAGAACAGTGCAAATTTCACCAATATTCCTTGTTCTCTCTGTACCTGTCTCTCTCTCTGCGAGTTTTATTTACCCTATTTATACCTTTTAAGTGTAAAAAAGTGAAATGTGATGAAGTCAAGCATTTAAATAGTTACCTAGCAAATGGAAACTGTCTGTTAGTTATTAAAAGCTTTCCAAATGAAGTATCTTATTACATAGTCTGTTAAGTCAGAATACAACTTACTTGTTCACAGGCCAGAAAAACTACAATGTCACCCTTCTCACTGGAATGGTGAATTTCAAAGATAAGGCGTAAAATAGAATCAAAAGAATCCTTTTGAGCTTCACTAAGGTGCACAACCTCTACTGGGTGATTATTTTTCACTTCTATGAGAGGCACGTTTCCATAGTAAGAACTGAGTTTGCTGATGAGGAGAGGTGAAGAGTTAATTATGAGCTTCAGTTCTGGTCTTGCTAGTAAAACATCTTTAAGAAGGCCAAGTAACACATCTGTTGCAATGCTTCTTTCATGAATATCATCTAAGATGATGACCCCGTAGCTACCCAAAAAAGGATTGGACATCATTTCTCTTTGCAACATATCATCAGTACAGTACCTATAAATAAGAAATATTAAAGTTAGAAATTCTTATGAAAAAATCATGCAAAGAACTTCCTAACAATAAAATTGCCTTTCTTATATTCTTTAACTTAGTGGTTAAATCATGCAAAGAACTTCCAACAATAAATATGCCTTTCTGATAGTCTTCAAATCAGTTATTCTAAATCTTGAGGTCAAAATCTTTAAGGCTGATAGAATGTACAGATCTGTAACAAAACACACACATAAACAAAATTTACCCCGTTTGTATATAGTCATAGACTTGTAAGAATCACTGCAGAACGAAACCCTGGTTAAAGACCTCTGTCTAAACCCTTACTATACAACTAACAAGAACTATAATATTTGTCTGAACTTCATAAACAACCAAAAAGTACTATTATAAAATATCCTTGCCAGATGAATAGTTTCCCTTCTCTTTTATCAATGGAAGAATTGAAAAAACAGCATATGCTTCCTGAGGAAAGTACTCAGGGTCCATGCTAATGGCCCATCTACCCACTGCAAGGACCTTAGTACAAATAATAACCAAAAGGAAGAATCTAACCAGTAATCATCGATTTGAGGGCAGCATGCAAACTGGCCAAAGTGCCTAAAATGGGAAGAGATTAATACTATAATGATTTTAAGGGATTTTTTTTCCAGTTTTGGGGATCATTATTTTTTAAAATAATAAAGATAGTCACCTATCACTATAGTCACTTGGCACTATACAAATATCTTTCTGACTATATATAAATACACACACACATATATATTCTATTTTATAAATTTTTTATCCATTTTAAGGAATTTACTGTTATTTATTCTTGCGTATGGCAGCTCTAAGACTACTATTCTCAGAAAGGCCTAATTGGTAGGGTTGGCCTTGATTGGCATTTAGAAACTCAGATTTGGGGAAGTTTCTCACTTTTCCTTCCCAGAACTAATGAGACTGACTCGCAGTATCTGGACTTTGAAAGCAATATGGTTTATGCTGCACACGCACTGTTGGGTATCTGGAATTTTGGAAGGTGCTAGGCAAAGAGCGCCTATGTGACCAGCCCCCAGTCAAAACCACGGGCACTGAGTAGCTGTACGAGTTTCCTTGGTACGACATAATTTCACGTGTTATTAAATTCACTAGTGGACAAATTCAGCCAATTTATGTGACTCCACAGGGACAGTACTTTTGGCAGCTTGCTCCTGTTTTCCTCTGAACTCTGCCCTATCTACTATTTCCCTTTGCAGGTCTTGCTTTGTACCTTTTTGCTGAAAAAAATCTTAGTTGTTTAGCATATTCTGAACACTGTGAATCCTCCTGTACAAAAAAAATCCTCCTAGTATGTGTCAGGGATTGTGCTCATGTATGTCTTCTCAATCATCAGAATAAATCTTCAAGGTAGATATTACCACTCCATATTTATAAATGAGGAAACTGGAATTCAGAAAGATTTAAGTACTCTGCCAAAGATCATAAAGCCAGGAACAGGGTTAAGATCTAAATTTGAGCATTGCTTGGTATGGTGGTACACCCCTATAATCCCAGCACTCAGGAGGCTAAGGCAGGACTGCTGCAAGTTTGGGGCCACCTGGACTACCTAGTAAATTCAAGGGCAGCCTGACCCTGTCTCAAAAACAAACAAGCCAAACTAAACTTGAATATGTATCACATCTGACACCACTGTCAAATTACAGATTGCTTCCTCAGCTGCACTGCTTGGGTGATAAGCTTTCTCCCTCTTTGTGGGTTGATGAGATCAAAACATTTGCTCTCTGCATTTTTTATACATATTTTCATCTGTGTCTTATCAAATGAACGGTGACAAGTTGTTGATCATACCTCTTAAGTTTAGAAATATCTTTACAATTATAGTATCATACATAATGCAAGATGTGAACCAAGAGATGCATCCAAAATCTAGCTTTTAATCATATTTTGTAAGGTTATCAAATATAAACAATGATATATTTCTACTGTCTCATCTCAAAATAAACTATTGTAATCTATACTTTTTTAATGTTAGAAATTCAGTCTGTTTCTTTTCCTGCAAAACTCATCTAAACACTGAACATACAGCAAGCAATGCTCACAGTAAGATAGAGAAAGATTGTGCTTTATGCAAATATATCTAAGCTTAATTAAAAAGAGAGTTGGTGTGACCTGTTTAAAATTCTAGCTAAGCAAGGTGATACACACCTGTAATCCAGGCTACTCAGAAGGCTGAAGCAGGAAGATCACAAATGCTAGTTCAGCCTGGGTAAGTTAGCAAACATTTGTCTCGGAAGAAACTGGGAGTTTGGTGTGGTGGTATATGCTTGAAATTCCAGCACTTGGGAGGCTGAGGCCATGAGTTTGGGACCAGTATGTACTGTATAGTGTGTTCAAGACCAGTCTGAACTGCATAGTGAGACCCTGTCTCAAAACTAACTAACTAAATAACCAAATGGGATAGGGCCCCTGGGTTCAATCCCCAGCACTAGGATGATGTGGGGTGAGGCGGCAAGACATGACACACTCTGCTACACTTAGCAGCACACTTATGATTTGATATGAAAGAAATCACAAAAGCTCATTCCTAAAATGTACTGCACAAACTTTTCTATGTAACACAAAAATGTATTTATATTATGTTAATAAGGTATCGTGTATAATGCTTTAAAAAGTTCTGTTACTGGTAACTAAGTCAAAAATAACCAGATAAGCTGACAAGAAATTATACTTTATATTTTAAATTCCTAAGACTTATAAAAGCTAAGAATATAATAAAATATTCAAAAGACTTACTAATAGAAATGCTTCCTAAAATTTTATGTATTAAATTTTACCTTAGTGAAAATATGAGACCTTTCCAGTATTCAAAGCTGTTAAGGTCAGTACTTGGAACCTACGTGCTACTTCTACAAGATATCGTAATAAGTAGTCTACGAAGACTATTTTAAATACATAGTACTGGGGCATCTACTGTTTCAAAAAAGACCAGAAAGAATCTTAAAGAACTGAACTGTTATATATACCCCTCCCCCATCCCATCAAGCTACAGGAACAGGCATCAAGACAATTTTACTAAGTGCCTATTAATGTGCCTGATAAATAAGATACTAATGTGTTACAAAGTTGAAAAAAATCATAGTGAGTTTAGAACACTGCTTTCAATAATCAATAACCAACCTTAAAGCCTGATTTAAAAAGCTATTCAATCTGAGCATATGCAAAATTATAGCTTGCATACTTCTGCAGGAAAATGAATCTGCTTCTAATTAGAAAGATATAATTAAAATTAAATTATAAAAATAACTATCACCTATGTATACTATGCCTCAGTCATATATATCTACTCAATTGGTTTTTGCAACGCTACTCTGAGCAGGTACATTAATCATTCAATTTCAGAGACGCCTCCTCTTCAGAGTACAGAATTCCAGGGGGAAAAAATAATTTTTGTTAACCACACAGGGACTTTTAAATCATTTTGACCTCCTTTCTGAGAGTCAATCCCATTCATAGCAATGAAACGGATGTCTGCTGACTGCACTGATTTAGCAGACATATCACAATAGAAAAGAAAGCCCAATGTTCCAGGAACAGACTGTAAAGTGAAGACATAAAAACAAAGACAGGACAAGGCAGCCCAGCTATGGCAGAGAAACAGGCCTCGTAGTGACCAAAGCAGACGTTCACTCCCTTCTATCATCAGAGGTGCCTGTGCACTGTGCCTCACTGCTCTTGGCCCTTCAGAACTAAACTTGGCCCACCGCTTCATGGCCTTTTGGCTAAGATTATGTGTAGAACTGAACTTGGCTTGAGGTTTCCACTATAAAACAATCCCATGGAAGTCAAGTCCAACGTGTAGATATTTAAAAGATAAGGAACATCCTGCCATATTCTACCACTACAATATTACTATAGTGATTCAATATCACCATAGTGATTCACTTCTGTAGCTTTCAAATCAATCAACCAATCAGTAAAAACTTTATGTATACCTAATTCCACATTAAGATTAAAAACTGTTGTTTTATTTTAAAACTGACTACATCCAAGAGCCAAAGGTTTCCAAAATCTCAAACTTAAAAGACACTGGCTTTAGAACTTGGACAAAGCCATCATTTAATTCAAACCAGGGCAATCTGAAAGGCCACTTTAGAAAAGTAAAAAATAGTTGGGCATGGTGGTACAGGCTTGAGATCCCTGAACTTTTTAGAGACTGAGGCAGGTGAATCACAAAGGCAACCCAGTCTAGGCAACTTAGTGATTTCATGAGATCCTGTCTAAAATAGAATAGAAAGGGGCTGGGGATTTAGCTCAGCGGCATAAGCGCCTGTCTTGCAAGCAGGCAGTCGTGAGTTCGATCCCTGGTACCGATAAAAACGAAAAAAGACCAAAAAAAAAAAAAAATAGAATAGAATAGAATAGAATAGAATAGAATAGAATAGAACAGAACAGAACAGAATAGACCAGAATAATGGGCTGAGGATGTAGCTCAGTACAAAAGCCCTGGGTTTAATCCCGGGTATTAAGCAATCAACCAACCAAACAATGAAATGAAATGTACAAATAAAGAATATATCTGCTAAACTTAGGAATCCTTCTCCCTTTCAAAGCTGTACCCCCTGTTCTGTTCAAGTGTTCAAGTAATTTTGAGTTTACATTTTTGCATTGTCCATGCACTATTTATGTAACTGGTAACATACACACATGCATATAACTTAAGAAGTTCAAGTGAATGCTCTTGGTTTGACACTAGCCTAAAAACAAATGTCTTCTATTTCTGAAGATAAGACATTTAAGGGAAAGCAGCTTAGCACAAACCAAGTAAGTCTGATGAGCATTCTGAACTGTCACAGGACTGCACCAGGGTCTGTAGTAACTAGCTGGATGGGGCAATACTCTTCCTCCAGGATCAAGTTTACTGAGCATCCTCTAGGGGACAAGTAAATTAGGCAGTAAGGATACTGATGTGCATAGAGCCACTCTATGCCATTATTCTAGAACAGATCTTGCCACATTTTATGCCATAGCATACTAGTATGCTAGGCAGATGGGTTACAGATGTGCAGATACACTGATTCTCAGAGCAGTATATACTGATCTTCTAAGCTTCCTGGAGGGGCAAGAAGAACCTGGGCCAGCTGAGCTTGTGGGAGGTCACCTCTGACTGGCAGCTTCAACTACTTTCTCGAGGTGCTGGATGAATACCAGAACTGCCTATGAAGGTTCTGATATAAAACCACTGTGTATACATTGGCTCAGGACAGTAACTTTCCCAATTTTCCCATTTCCTTTTCATCTTTTTTCATATTGTAACAAGCTCTTGGGAGCCCTTGTTCAAAGGCAATCTCACAACAGTTCCAGTTCATATTTTGGAGGATCAAGGAAGCCTTCCTAGTGTGAACACTGAGTGTTGAGGGATTAAGAGGAATTCATCAAGCCTAGAAGAGGCCTAGCAAACATAGGTAATGGCAGGTAAAAAGTTACAGAAGTACAGTAGTGTGAATATAAAGAACTATAGGTGTCCATATGACTGGTACATGGCAATGATGTGGACCTATTTACCAGGATAAGCTTGAAAATCTTCAGGGCCAAAGAAGCTAAAATGTTTCCTGATAATTATAATCACAGAGGAAGTTTAGTTAGACAAGAGATCTTTGAGGATGCCCATGTGGGGAAAAAAGTTATGTGTCCGGCCAGATACAGAGATCAATTATTATTATCCCACAGATGCTTATCATTACCAAGCAAAAACAATACTCTTTTAGGATCACAGAACCCACGCAAAGCATCATGGAGGAACAGAGGAAGCCTCCAAAAACCAACCTCAGAATTGTTTCACTGGTACAGCAGTTTTCAAAAGGGATCATATAGCCAACTTCATGACCAATGTTAACATCCATTTCATCTGCTACCCGCAGGGCGAGCTGGACTGCAGTTTGCTTGTGGACCTGTGTGCATATCACACCCCCGTGCTGGTAGTGGATGGAGAGACAATATTCAGCACACCACTGAGGGACCTTGAATGGAGAAAAATGACACAGGATCAGCTCCCCCTAAGAAAACAAACAAATGAAAAACACCACGGCACAGCTCTTATAGCAGGGTTCAGTTTATAAATTACTTTTTCTTCCACTTGTGGACTATATTATATTAAGTCATGTTTAGCAAAACCCTTAACAATCTGTATTATGCAATGTTATTACTAGCAAATAAAGTTAAGAATATATAGGTATTAGCAGGGAAACTGAAAAGTGTGGAAGTTTGATTCTCAGATGCAAAGACAGATAAAAATAAAGAAAAAATGGAAAAAAAAGTTTGTAATTCATGCTATTTCTGAAAATATTAATAGACTACAGATTATTATTTTCTTTCTGATAAGAAGAAAGCCCCATCATAAGTATAGCCTCTGGTATCAGCTATTATGCTTTAAGTAATATAAATATTAAACAGCATTTAAATGAAAATAGTGACTCAAAATTAAGTCATTTGTATTTAAATTTAAATTATCATAATAAATCTCCAGATAAGCCTACTTAATATTTATCTGGTAAATATATAATAAAAGCTGTAATAGTGAGGTAATTTATTATTCAAATATAATGAAAAAGAAACCCAATGAGATAGCCAACCAACTCATTTAGATTTTTTTAAAAATTTTATTTAAGGAGAAAAAAGAAAAAAAAAAAACAGAAAAAGAGTACAAGTTATACAGAATTTCAGAAAAAATAAACAGTAGGAAATCACTAGTTAATTACATATTGTCATCTTAGAAATAGTTGTTAAAGTTACAAAATTAAAGCATATAGAGGGGACTTTCAAACAGTGAGACTGCAAACAGTTTTGTTCAGTGATCCAACAAAATTCAGTAATATAGTCATCTATCTTATACTCTTAAATATATATGCAGTTATATCTTTTAGAGAACTTTCTTTTCCTTTCTTTTGTACAATGACAATTACAAATTTTGGGTTTTATTACTCCCACAGTTCTTATTACTTTTTTTTTTTTGAAAAAAGTAAAACCAAATGTGACATACCAGGACAGAGTCAGTCAAATCAAAAGGATGGACATAATATATAATGTAAAAACAAAATACAAGGTGTTCAACAATGGTTACCATAATGCCTCTTGTTATCTTAAAAAGAATTGCCTATATCATCAGTTATAATTGAACAAAACAGTAAAGAATAAGACCAATAAATCCAAAACATTGGAGACATTAGAGGACTTCAAAAAAAGATAATAGTCAACCAGAATGGGCATCACAATGAATCTTATTGTCTTCATAGTTGTTGCCTATACTTTCAAACTTGGTACTATCAAGCATAACAGAATAGAGGAAAATCAGTCAAAACAAGATGGTGAGAGCAATACAGAGTTTCAAATCAAGTTAATAGGAAATCAAAGTGGGTTACTATAATATATCCTGCTATTTTTTATTTATTTTTCCCTTAATTAAAAGGATAAAAATGAAAAAGGAGATTGAGATAAAAAAAAAGGGGGGCATAACAACAAAACAGCGCAGGTCAAAACACAGCCATTTAAGCAAAATAGTGTTTCACCACAAGATAATCTCGACATAATAGTAGTTACCATAGTATCTCCTCCCTTAAAATCTTTGGGTATAACTTCATATACTATAGCATCAAACATATCAAGACAATGTAAAACCATTCAAGAGAATGACAGTATTACAGGGTATTTAGAATCAACTAACAGAAAATGAACAATGGTTTCTGTATAATCTCCTTGTCTATAAAAGTTTTTGTTTACATTATCACATATAATAAAATCCAGTAAGATACAACACGTTAAAACTGATGGAGACAGAAGAACAAAAGCTTGATGGGACTTCAAAACAAGAGGATATTAAATTACCACTACCTATTATGATGTCTTGTTTTCTCCAAAATGGCTGTTCCTACCATCTAACCTTCTCTGCCTCATTTCTGTTGAGCTCTTTTTCTGTCGTTAGTTGTCAGTTTGTCCTCTTCATTTCGCTTTCTGCTCCATTCATTGTGGCCGCTCTGCCACTGTTTCTGGAATCTTGGTATTTTTCATTTTTAGAATATCCTGCAGTAATCTCTGTAGAGTTGAATTGGTGGTTGCAAATTCCCCTAGTTCCTCTTTATCCTGGAAGCACCTTGTTTTTCCATCAATTTCTAGGGACAGCTGTGCAGGATATATCAATCTTGGCTGGAAGTTATTATCTTTCAAAGCTTGAATTATTTCCCCCCATGCTCTTTGTGATTTGATGGTTTGTGCCGAGAAGTCTGCTGTAATTCTGATGGGTGTTTCCTTGTAAGTGATCTGTTTCTTGTCTCTGACGGCTTTTAATATTCTGTTCTTGTATTGGATTTCTGGAATTTTGACTATTATATGCCTGGGTGTAGCTCTGTTTGGGTTGTAGGTGGCTGGGGTCCTGTATGCCTCATACATCTGAGTATCTTTACCTTTTGCTAACTTAGGGAAATTCTCTTGGATTATTTCTGTGAATAGCTTTTGTAGTTCATTTGTTTGAGTCCCTACTTCTTCTTCTATGTTCTTAATTCTTAAGTTATAGATCCTCTTATCATCTTCTAGTCTTTGTATTTATTGCGTTTGTTTTCTTATTTTTAAGAAGTTTTTCATTTCATGCTCCCACCTTATAAATCTGTCCTCTAGTTCTGATAATCTATCCTTAGTTTCTTTCAAGCTGTTATGCCAGCTTTCAATAGAGTTTTTAGTTTCCTGGTAATCTCTTTGAACCTGCTTCACGTATTCTATATTTTCTCTATTTTCTCCATCCAACAATTCTCCCTTTTTTTTCTGTTCTTCCATTCTACCATCTGTTTTTTCTTAGGCGGTACTTTGAATTTCTCTATCTATTCTACTTTTTCTTGCTTTATTTCATTAAATACTTCATTTTTGAACTCGTCTATGAGGCTCCAAAGATACCACTTTATTTCTATAGATGCCGTGTCTGATACTGCATGTTTTCTGTCTTTATTCTCTTTTGCATTTACCTTTCCTGGATCAGTGTTCTCAGAATTGGGGACTGAGGACCTTTTCTTGTTGTTCCCTTTTCCCATATTTTTTGTTCCTCCCATACAAGCATATGTAGGAGGCCCAGTTTTTTTTTTTTTTTTTTTTTTTCTCTTTGTCTGTTACAGTTTGTTTGAATCCTCCAGCTAGGTGTTCCTGCCCACTGCAGTGTACTAGGGAGACAGACCTGGGCAGCCTGTGCTGGGCCCACCCCTCCAGGTCAACCTACTGAATGCTTCACTGCTAGGGTGCACCGCCAGGCACAGGGAACTGATTTGGGCTAGCCTACTGGATCTTAGTCCGTGGCATCACCAGGCCAAGCGCTCCCCATCACTCCCACTTGAGAGGGGCATATGCGACTAAGGTCACTGCAGGGCCCTGTTCTGGCTAGTCTGCTCATTCCCAGAATGTTCTCTGTTGGAGCCTCCTAGTCTATGAAAGGGTCCCCATTTCTCTCACTCACTGCAGGTTGATGCAGGGCTCCTTGCCAGTCCCGCTCTCAACACCGTTTGGTTCACCGATTCCAGCTCTCAGAGCTTTCGCGCATCTCTCTCCCTGCCGTGCGGACTGGGACGCAGTATCAGCAGCAGGAAATTCAAATCGCAGCTTCCAATGGCACGGGATCCAGCTTCTGCACTGAGATTTTATCTGTTCCTGTTATAGCATCCGGATTGCATTTCCAGTTAGTTTCTCTCAGCTTAGTTCATTCCTGGGTCGGCAGGGTACATCTCCCTCGCGTAGGACTCCTCACCCGGCACCACTCCTGGATTCTAAACTGGTAATCTCAGAGAGTCTCTGTGGCTGCTGTTATTTGTCCACCATGTTCTCTCGGAAGCCCAACTCATCTAGATTTACAAAGTCTATTCCAAGCAAGGTTGTTCTTGAGCCATTTTATTTTAAAATTCCTTTTATTTAAAATATGTTATGGATCAATTGGTTTTTATCATCTTCATTTGTGCAAATTATTGCAGTAGAAAGTACTGAATTCGTTGTATGTCACAAACATAAGGCAGTCAATAAATTATGCTTTGTTATATGCATAAGAAAATTTGTTCCAAGAATATTTTTAAATAGATCTAAGGAATTCAAAAATTGTTACAATTTTAATTATCTTGATTTGTGCTACTTACTAAAATTATCATAGCAGTCTTAGATTGTAATCTTCTAATTGGAAAGTACAGGTAATTCTAAAACAAATTACTGCTGTGTGCTGTATACTTGTAATGATTAAGAGTCTAAATGCACTTCCTCCATTTTAAGATAGGTGTCAACCTTGTCAACAGATTGAAAATCATGACTCTTTTACTTACTTCTACAAAAGAAGAAAATTTAAGATGCTATACTCAGGAAAACTGGAATCAAGGCAAGAGCTAGGAAATAACAAAGCACCTAAGCGACTCAGGTATCACAGGTCTGGTTTGTCACTGATTTGTTCCATGTAAACCACAATTCCCCTGAGCTTTAGTTTTCTTACCTATAAAATGAATGGATTGCACAGATAAGAATTATCCCTCAAGTCTGAGCTCGCTGGCATTTTCTCCGCAACACCTACTGGTTGTCAGACCCCAGTGACTTTCTGACCGCAATAGGTAGGACACGTTCTGTGGTTGCTCGGGAGTCCCCAGAGCTACCTTCATTCCTATCAGACTAGGAGCTCACAGACAGCATCTGTCTGGTCACCAAATTATCCCAGTGCTCTTTAAACATTTGTTAGATGAACAAATTAATTTCTTATAATTTCACAGAAGTATTTAGAAAATTCTATGACTCTATACTGTGTATCTCGAATTATTTCACAAACCTAACTGGGGAGTCACATAAAAATCTGTCTCCCTCATTCCTTAGTAAATACATTTCTTTTAATTCTGGTCATTATACTGTTTTGTTTTATCCCTGCATCTGGTAACCTGAGCAACTATTTTGAAGATAATGTATAATATTGTTCTTATTGTTTTGTTTTATTCAATGTTATGTTCTGATTCATTTGTGCTTCATTTTGTTTTGCTATGTCTGATAATATGGACAACTATTGTGAAAATAGCAACATAGATTGTTGATTTCCTATTATCCTCTTTTGAAGTCCGTGCCACTTTCACTGCTTTGTTTTGATTGGCTTTTTTCTGTTTTGTTTTGTTGTGTTCTATTCTCTTAAAAAAGAAAAAAAAAAGAAACTAAAAAATACTGGAGCAATGGTATATTGAAGAAGAATAGAAAACAAGAGAATAAAATGAACAAATGAAGTTACAAAACAGCAGTGAATTCCTTTGAGGGGTTTGAGGGATTAGGAGGGAAGGAAGATAACCTTTGGGAGAATAAGGAAGATGGTCAGTGCTAAGGTCCCCTGATGAAGTGAGGAAGACAGCCTGAGATCAACCAAAAAGAAAGGCAGGCACTGAGAAAGGAGGCAGAGCTCGAGGTATAGTCATGGCAATTTCAGAGTATCAGAACAGATGTAAGCCAATTTCCTCATTTTTTATACGAGGAAACAGACTTAGAAATTTTAACAGTTTTCCATGTCAGATAAAATATCCAGGGTAAGACTAAATCCATATATATTTTGCTAAATGTAGGGATATTTCCTTAGTGGTCAAGTTCATAGTTGAGAAAAAAATCACAACTAATTAGAGAGTTTGCTTAATTTTTTTCTTTTCTTTTTCTTCAGAGTATACTTAATTGTGGCTCTGCCTACTTAAGACCTATCTTCCCTTTTGGTATCAATTACTCATGGACAAAACATGGTAAGTGATGCAAATCAAGAAGGAAGAAACACTGGCATTAGCTGTCCAATGTATTAGAATTTTAACACTTGATTAGCCTCTGAATTTTAACACTTTACTCTGGGCAAACTAAACTTCTGAAGTTTGATTCCTTAGCAAGCTCTAAGTATAAGCAGAAACAAGCTGTGATTCAACAAAGGTTGGACATTTGGATATTTAATAATTTCAAGGGTCACTAAGAGTGCAGCGGTCCCAGGAAATATTGGATTCTCCATATTATAATAACACTCTACTACTGCTGGTGCTAATACTCCTTGCCTAATTCTGATTCTCCTCCGGGTAACCACTTGGATACTTTTTCACTCTTCCAAGAGTACGTCACTCTTTTCACTCCTGAAGTGCTTGCTAGATGAAGGCTTCACTTCTGCGCAGTGTCTCTCTGGAAAATATTCCCTGACAGAAAGTTTTTCTCTGAGTAGGCCAATCACTGAATTGGCACAGTGGAAAGTAGGAAAATGTAGACAGCTGTGCCTTTCTACCAATCACTTGACTTTAGCTGTCTCCAGAGAAACACTGGATTCTGGGCCACTTTGTGAGTTAAATGGCACTGAGCATATGAAAAAAAACTGTGCAATATGGCAAAAAAATAGAAAATTATTCTTTTAATACATGAAAAAAGTCAATTAACTCACTTATAAAGTAACTTACCTAGGAGTTTTGGCAACTGACAAACTCTAAATTTATATACTGAGTCTAGAAATTCTCCTGTGGAAATCAATACTTCAAATATTTTCATTCTAAACTCACCAATTTTTTCTCATCTTGTTGATTCATTCTCTGAACAGTTTTACAGACTGAGATGTGTGAAATATGTTATAGGCTGGCCTGTGAGGCATGCCTTGTGCTGTGCCTCGAAGCCTGCTTCTGCTGACTCTAGGAGGCACAGGCAGGCAGTGTTGGGAGATGATAGGAATGTGTGCCCCTGGCCTCCTGTCACCTACCTGAAAGGAGTCACAGGACTCAGGCCAACCTGCTATTATGAGAGTAGGAAAGAGGGGTCCTCTGGGTAACAGGAATGTTATCCACATCAAGGCACTGTAGGCCTCAGTTACTACCTGGAGTTCTACAAGGAGTACAAACACACTAAGTGAAGCAAAGATGCTCCCATCCTTTTAGAGGCTGTTAGACTTTGGGGGAGGTAGGACTCAGGTTCTCAGGGTGCCTGCAGAGCTGTTACTCTTGTAGGTATCATCTCAGGAGAATCAGCATCGTCATGTTACAGTGATACATGCATGCCCATGTTTATGTCAGCACAATTCAAATTAATTTAAATTTGCATTTCTCTAATGGTCAGAGATGTTGAATATTTTATCATGTATTTACTGGCTATTTGTACTTCTGAGAAGTGTCTAGTCATTTCAGTTACCTACTTTTTGACTGAACCTTTTATTTTCAGGAGCTTTTTTTTTTTTCAGTTCTTAAACTGCAATCCAAAACCCACTTATTTATCAGAAGGAGAAGAAAAGCATCAACACTGCACTTGAACATGAATACTGAGATTTTAGTTTAGAGAAAATAACTCCAACATTAACATCTTTTGTCTTAAAAGAAAAACAACATTCATGTCATATGTTTGCCACCACTGGTCTAGATGTTAGTCCTGTCTCAGAAAGAGGCGGCAAAATGTTTTTCCCTTTTTATAGGTTGACTCTTTCCTCTGGTAGTTGTTTCCTTTGCAATGTAGAGGCTTTTTAATTTGATATGACCCTTTGTTGATTCTTGGTATTATTCATATATCATTGGGATTCACTCAGAAAATCTTTGCCTATGTCTATGTCTTGCAAATGTCTTACCTACTTTATTTTCTGGCAAATTAAATGTTTCTGTTTTAGCATTTACATAAGCAGAACCAACATAACCAAAATGGCTATACTTCCAAAAGAGATAGGAAGATAATATGCAATTCCTATCAAAATACCACTAGCACAATTCATAATAGCTAATTCTTAGAAGCAGTCTACATATTCTTCAACAAATGAATGAATAAAGAAAGTGTAGTACTATATTTATATATAATAGGCTACTTCTCTACCATAAAGAATAAACTAGAATCATTTGTAGGAAAATGGATAGACCTGAAACCATAATGTTAAGTGAAATAAGTCAGACAAACAAGCTTTAAATATCACATGGTTTCTCTTATATAGAAACTCCAAGAGCAAAATAAAAGACAGAAAATAAGGGGACATATTTTTTGCAAATGGGAAGGGGACTAAGAGAGAGAAAGGGGAGAGAAGACAGGGGAAGGGGATGGAATTAGAATTCAGATGTTATATGCATGTTATATGCAAACTTCCCAGGAGGGACTAATTATTATATACTGCAAACATATAAGTAATAGAAGTTGGAAAAAATAACCAGCTCTAGGTCAACCTTTCATGGAAAATTTTAGTAGAAAAACTAGAACAGAAACAAGCAAAATAGATCAAAAAATGTTTTACTTTCTTTCAGGTTCTTTCATAAGCCTGTCCCAAAAAATGCAATAGGAGAAATCTCTTTAAACAGATGAGAAATTGTGCTCTTTTTCCCTAGGGCAGTCACAAAATAACTTTCATAACGTCTGCACAGGAGAGAGATGGAATTTTTATGATTTTTGGAAGGTTTGGTTCCAAAGACAGGCTTTTCTTTGAAAAGTTTAAACGAAAATAGTTTTGGGAAACTCTTTTTTAAAAATAACCAAGTTGTTTCCAGAATTAAGAACGCCAATGATTAGACCTCTTTTCTCAACATGTGAGTACAATTTTTGATTTCTCTGAAGATATATACTGCCTTCACACTTAACAGAAAACAGGCATGATTTGTTAAAATGATTAAGAAGTCAAAATAAGGGCTGGGGATTTAGCTTAGCGGTATAAGCGCCTGCCTTGCAAGCAGGCAGTCATGAGCTCAATCCCTGGTACCGATAAAAAGGAAAAAGACAGACAAAAAAAAAAAAGCTAAAATAATAAGAAAACTATTCCTATATTTTAACATATTACAAAGCATTTGCTAATACTTTTTTTTTTTTGGTCTTTTTGAGACAGGGTCTCACTATGTAGTTCAGACTGGCCTTGAGCTTACTTTGTAGCCCAGGTTGGTCTTGAACTTGCAGTGATCTTCCTGCCTCAGCCTCCCAAGGTCTGGGATTACAGGCATGCCCCACCATTCCAGATATAATTCTTAAAGATCACAAATTCTAAAAAAAAAAAATTAAACCCAAAACTCAGAGATTATATGTCAAATGTTTAAAAGCTATTAATGAGGCTTAACAATCTTGACACTCTGAGTATTCTAAGATTAAACAAGATTTTGTAAATAATGTGAGCTACATTTTTCATAGAGAAGGGAGCTATAAATATGGAAGTTGGAAAGGCTATGATAAACTCTGTAGTGCTGAACTGGTACAGAGATGTCACACTGACACAGATAACTAGATGAATAAATATGAGAGACAAGCAAATACAAATACACAGAGAAAGATATGCATCTAGAGAAAGAGAAATATATGCAGAGAAATAGAGAAGGACAAGGAAATAGAGCTAGAGAGACAGAAAGCTAACCAGTTACGTAGCTAGATGAACTGACAGACAAGACAGACAGGGATTTGTGTGTACCTACAATCACACTCACATTTATTTCCTTGCTTTATCCACTGACAAGGCTTAGAAGCAATGATAAACCAATAGCAGTGGGCTCATCTAGGGTCCAGAACTTGGGCTCTAAATGAAACTCAGTGCTTGAAGGAACCAGAGCTCTTTGCAGCTGTGGGGGAGGCAGACTGTTTCCGAGATTGTTACAGAAAATCTGCTACATGAGCCTGCACTATCTTACTGTGCCAGAAAACAAAGAAGTGTTCAAAAAATGATGCATACAAGTCAAAAAGACACAGAAGGTGTTTTGAAGGTGTTCTCACTGGCCATATCAGAACAATCTAAGCAACAAAATTAATGGGCTTACTAAAGGATTATAACCTGTAGAGTAAAATAAGAATATGCATCTATACTGACATAAATAACAGGGTAAATCATAAATAAGAGGGGGCCGGAGATTTAGCTCAACAGCATAGGCGCCTGCCTAGCAAGCGTGAGGTCATGAATTTGATCCCCAGTACCAAAAAAAAAAAAAAAAAAAAAAAAAGAATCATAAAGGAGAGAGACCTGGGTCTTACAAAAGAATTCTAAATAATAAATATAAAGACACATCAGGATTAGAAAAATCATGATTTGGCTACCACAGTGTAGAAGGCAATACAAGGCAAGAATCCACCACCAGTGCTAACACTGCTGGGTGAATATATGATGAGCAGCTCATTTTACAGTTTCAAAGCATACATTAATTGAACGATGGAGGAGAAACTGACTTTACAATAAAGGACTAGGCAAACACAACCTTACTAAATGACCCAATTTAATATCACTAGCCTGAGAAAGAGGGTACCGCAGCAATCTTGCCGTCTTCCTGCCACAAGGACACAGCCTGCTAATCCAAAAGCTGTATCAGAGACATTCATTTTTTTGAAGAGACACTTGTACTCTTCAAAGAGTCATTTCAGATTAAAGGAGACTTTTTTGTAAGTGACAGTGAATACAATGCAATTTTGTATTGAATTTTGGACCAGAATTTTTTTAATTAAAGGCTATTAGTGGGAAACTGATTAAATGTGAACAGCTAGAAATTAGATAATAATGCAATGTCAATATTACATTCTATATTTTGATAATTATATTGTGTTACAGACTTTTTTAGTACTTACTGAAGTATTCATAGGCAAAGAACTTCATGTCCTCAACTTACTCTTAAAAGGTTTGAATAAAAGTATGTGAAACAGGGAAGGGAAAGAGAAAGAATGATAAATCAAATGTGGGGAAAAAATAGTATAATATTTACCTGGGTAAATAATATATGAAAATCTCTACTACTCTTCTGACTTTTTTTAAGTCTGAAATTAGTGCAAAATAAAGGCCTGATTTTTAAAACTTTTCCATTTGTCCACAAAACCTAAGAAAATTATTCATTTAGTCATCATTAGCTTCTGGTGGTAAGCTGGAATCAATCATTATAACAATAACTCATCAGAACAAATAAATCACTGATGCTAGCAATTATAAAACAAACAAAACACAGTGTCATTCAGACCTCCTCTTTTTTAGATTACATTTAAAACATGTAAGCAGCAAAGGCAACAAACAACTCAGAAATAGCAATATGGAAGACATTCTTTTTACCCCAATTTAGAAAGCAATGTGACATGAAACAGACAAATTATGAAATCCATGTGGGCCACAGTTTTGTCATATGAAAAATGACTGAGTCCTATCAGGCTATCTCTATGGTTTATTCTACTTCATATAGGGTAAGAACCTACAAGTTAAGAGTAAAACATAGATCTGATGTGAACCAAAATTTGAAGTTCAAATGCAATAAGACATTGGACAGTACGTATCCACTAACTATCTAATTTTAGGCCTAAGGACACACCAACACAAAATATGACTGTAGTGGACCAGAATACTCCCCACCCAAAATAGGCCTCTGTAACATCTATTATTTTGAGAAACACAGACACAAGAGGAGCAGAAAGCAGATCTAAGGGAAATTTTACATCCGTACAGGATATCTTCATCTGTAAGTCGCCTCCCTTTCTGCCTCAGGAGAGGGAGATGACTCAGTGGAGAAGATGACTTTAATCTCCTCAACAAATCACTCCTCTGCTGAAGGTACTCTTCCTGGGTATCTCATTCGGACTGAGGTTTCTTCACAACATTCTTTACATTGTTTCAGAGAATGATAGTACATAAACCTGAAGTTTAAATGTTTTCTTCCTGATCTAAAGATTTACTTATCTCTGGGCATCTCCCATGAGCTATACATATTAATGGTCACCTGTCTGTTTTTCTCTGGTTAATCTGTCTTTTGTTACAGAGAGCCTCGTTGAAGAACCACAAAGCAAAGAGAAAATTATGATTTATTTTCTCTCCTATATACTCTGTTAAAAAAAAAAAAAAAAAGAATTGGTAGGCATTAGGCTGGGAAAGCTCCAGTTCCTACACAGACAGATCAGAACCCAGCAGAAACAGTATAAGGAATCTGGAGACTTTACCAATTAGAAATGGCCAACTTTCCTCCGAGGACTTTCTGCTCTCAGCAACTGCAGCTGCTGTGTCTCACTTCCACATCTGCCTGTAAAAGCCTGAGGCCCGCCACACTGCAGGAGAACTCACTCTCTTGGTCCTGAGCACTCTCTGATTCATAAATTTTTTTTTTTCCCAAATAAACTATTTTTCCCCCAGTAGTGGAAACTGGACCCAAGGCCTTTGCATTGAACTACATACCAGTCCATTTTTATTACTTATTTTGAGATAGGGTCTTGCTAAATCAGTAAGTTGCCCAGGCTGGGCTGGAACTTGTTCTATTCCTGCATCAGCCTCTCAAGAATGCTGGCATTATAGGCGTGGGCCACTATCCCCAGTTACAAATAAACTCTAAACTTTTCACATTCCTAAGCTTATCTTTAAACATCCTCAACTCATTCTCCCAAAATGCAGCCCAGACCTGGATCATGTTTTGGTCAGTTATTTCCCACTGTCAGGAAAACAAGAATTTCCTATGCTTTTGAATTTCGGAGCTTAACCAGCTTCACCAACAAGCCTCCATGCACGTTTTGACTTCCAGATCATCGGGCACATAAATATAGCAGTTAATCTCCAAACCTCTAGCACACAAATAATACCCATCACATTTTAAAAGATATAATATCAAATAATTTGGATAGATTATTTGAGGATAATTCAGTGGTACACTAAAAGTAATTAATTTCCAAATAAGTATTAACTGTTATTCAGCTGTTATTGATAGCACTAATAAAAAGTTATCTGATTATTGTAACTGGATTGGTAATGTTCTTTTTTACTTTAGATATTGCTGTCATATAGGAAAACTATATTGTGGCATGAACTTATTTAAGTAATAAAAAAGTACCAGGTACAAAGTAGATGTTTGTAGCTGTTACTTACCTGAGAGCTCTTGCCGCATTTAGCATCTCCTGAAACAATCACTATTTGATTTTGAAGTAGATTCTCCATAAAGGAGTATTTTTCTTTCCATACTGGAAGGTCTTCTCTTTCCTTCAGGAGTTTATAATAACGTGATGAATATGGCAATCCATCAAAAGGATTCAGCTCCAAATCCTCACAGGTCAGCACCCCTTCCTCATCCCCATTGCTGGAATCAAGGGATTCAGGAAAATAGCGTCTTTCAGAGGGAGAGTTTGAACATTCCAATTCTTCTTCCATCTTGTCCAACAGTGAGCTTAGGCAGCTGACATTTCACAATCAAGTTTTTCTCGTCAATAACCCATTGCGGACAAAGTTTGAAAGCCTACACTTAGATGTCCCAACCTCTGAGGCTCCTTAATCCTGCATCTGTTCCTTGGTGCTGTGTCACCCCCTACGCTGGCTCACTTCGGTACTCTTCACATGTTAAATGTCTGCCAATAACCCATGCTAAAAAACAAAAACAGGGAAAAAGAACATTCAAGTCAGGTACACATACAAGTTCAAAAGTACCAGCTTTCAAAACAAAAGAATGACTTTTTTTTCCTGTTAACTGGCTACTGTCATTTCTATTATTTGTATAAATGACCAAGAAGAATTTATGCTAGCTCTAGTAGGTTAGTTTGCTACAACTTTTCCTGAGTGCTCTTGGCCTGACCTCTATCACAAGCCCCTGTATCTCAGTCAAGGTGACAGGAAAGCAAGGGGGAGGGCGAGTATGACTGAAATTGTGAGACTAATCAGTCCCGTGATCTTCTAATCCTATGACAAAAAAGATGTTTGGATTTACAAAAAGCAAAATTGTGAAGGGCTGATAAGTTTTCCCCTAAAATTGGCTACCAGATAGCCTCTTGTTATATGGAAATCTGCTACTTTAAAGGAAAGTATTTTTAAAACTTTTCCTTTTATTTTTGCTTGTGCCTTTCTAGAAAGCCAAGTGAGGGAAGTGAATTTATTATTTTCTTCTAAGGTTTTAGCTAGCTTTTGCTAATAAGGAGTCTCTACCACATTCCTTGAGATTCTTGAATCTTAGGCCTAATCTTTCAGATCTAAGAGCTAATAAAGACAGCTTTTAATTAAAGATGAGAAATTACCTAAGAAAGCGTGAGATTTACAACAATAACTTATTACTCATATGTTAGGTAAGTGGTCTTTCCTCCTCTAATCACTAGTGATTAAAAAAAAAAAAGTTTAATCAGCATTGTTAGGAAAATTACACATTAACCAGGGGGAAATTAGACCAAAAAAACCAGGTAAACAGAACAAATTGTGCTGTGTGTGGTGGCCCATACTTGTAATCCCAGCTACTCAGGAGGCAGAGCAAGAAGATTACAAATTTAAGGCCAATCTGGGCAATTTAGGGAGACCCCGCCTCAAAAATTTTAAAAAAAAAGGGCTGGAGGATATGGCTCAGCATTTCCTAGGTTCAACCTCCAGTACTGCAGAAAAGGAAGGGGAAAAAGGGAGGAAGGGAGTCAGTATTGCAAAAAAAACACACACACAAAAAAAAAAAAAAAAAAAGAAAGAAAGAAGATGTTACAGCACTCAATTCACCTTAATTGTACTCTGTATGGTTAGGAAGAGGGGCTCAAGAATTAACCCCAAAATGGGTACAGAAGTAAGTAAAAAGTTCTCTGGAGTCTCCAAGGAAACATTAAGAAGCATTTGTTGAGTGCCTTTTAGGGCTCCCGTTAATAAACCAGGCAGGCATTAACCACACAACCTGTTTGGTGACAGGTAGAGGACTCGAACTTGTGATCCTTCGACCTCAGCCTTTGTGCTGGGGTTACTGGCATGTAACATCACACCCAGGTCACAAAAGAGTATTTCAAAGGTGAGAGAGACAGCAAGGTAGAACTTTTATAAACTCACACATAATAAGCCAGAAGAGGGGGAAACAAATAACCAGAGAAAGAGAAAGCCTTTTTCAGTTCTATGCAAGTAGAGTTCTCAAAAATTTATTCTGAAAACTACTGTTTCAAAATTAAAGTGGAATTATAATGATGCGTAACACAAATATTGTATTGTGGGGTCACGTCAAAACTTTTCCATGCCCCTGTGGTCTGGGATGAGACCCATAGATTAGCTCCAGGAAACCTTTGAACTTGAGATCTCTGGACAAACGCACTTTGAGAAGTTAAAATTAATTTTTATATTCAACTTTCCTTTTGTTGTGACTACAATCCCTCCCAAAGATTCTCATCCTTCTTATAAATTAAACTGCTATTAGCACCTATCACTGGCTTAGGTATTCTTTCTTATTGTTGTTCACCCTTAAAAAAAAAAGGGTAGCTATTATTTTTACCAAATATAAATGTCTCTTAATATATGATATTTCTTAACTGGGTGTGGTTGTTCATGCCTGAAATCCTAGCACTCTGTAGGCTGAGGCAGGAAGACTGCCTCAAGTTTAGGCCAGCCTTGATTACACAGTGTCTTCAAAGCCAGCCCAAACTACATAGCAAGATTCTGTCCCAAAAAAGAAAAAGAAAAAATTATGACACTTGTAATTCAAGTAAAGTCTTATAAAGCAGGGACCACTTTGAAGCTCAGGAACAGACAAATTTTCTGAATAAGTCCTCTTTCTATGTGTTTACACCCACTGCAGGGTTTTGGATGGATTAAAGATGATTCCAGATTCTTTGCTGCTGCTCCAATGTAGAGGTGGGGTCTATTTCCTCTCCCCTAAGCCAAAAGAGGCAGAAACAAATAACCAGAGTGAGGGAAAGACTTTTTAGCTCTATTCAGTTAGAATTAAAAATTCACTCTGAAAGTTCCTGTTTCAAAGTTAAAGTGGAATTAACCAGCACAGAATCTCCCATGCTTGAAACACTGTATTTTGGAACCAGTTATCATTCTGAGATGTCCACGCCACAGCAGCTGATGGGAAGCACAAACCTCCAACCCTGAGAGTGAGCTGTTGAAGATGCTCTTGCCCTACCCAGTCACCAGATGTCTACAGCCTTGACCACCTCCATGCCAAATGGAAAGGCTCCCTCAGGAGCCCACTGAACCAAAGAATGGTGAGAGATAATAAATGCTCACTGCTGTTGTAATCATTTAGAGTGGTCTGTCCCGTAGCAATGGGTAACCAAATTTCTTCCTTCTAAATAAAATACACTCAACACTTTTCTGCATGACTCAGAGGCACAATTACATCAGCTACCACAACAGAATGATGTCCTCAGATTTCCCTGAAGTGAACGGGAGTCAAAACCAGACTTTTACCCTAGAGCCCTGCTGGTTCCAGGATTCAGTGTTCAGGCCATCAGAATGTGTATCCAGTCAGGCTCCTCAGACTCTTCCATCCTGCTCTCCTCCCTGGCACGTTAAAAACTAGACAGGCTTGTTTGACAGAAAGATTTGCAAATCCACCATGGCTATACATTGATTCAGTAAATATGGGGGGTAAAGCTCAGAAGTAGACAGACTTTGGAACATCTATTTTGTCTCATCAGAGAGACTTTTTCCTGCTGTGTGGTTTGGGTTGCAGATTTGGAGGGTAGAAGGGCCCGAGATCAAACTAAAGGCTATGTTTTTGCACTGATTGACTCCAGTGACATTCACACATCTTTCTGCAATAATATCACATCTGGAGTAAGCCATGCTGATCTTTCCTAGATGTAACTATATTCAAAAGATCCATTTCCTGCTTTGGTAAATTTCATAGAAGGACAAGCAATAACATGGTAGGTTATACGTCACTCAAGATAAAATTTAATAAAAATCATTATCAGCATAAACAAGATGCTACTATAAGAATTTCAAATCTGAGACTGAGATTCACTCCTTTCAAAGCTATCCCTACATATATCCTGTAGATTGCATAACTTTTTAAGGACTGCCCTTTGAAATGAGTATATTAAAACTCTCAAATGGACATACACAAAACACACACACATACAACCTCAGTAAGACAGACTCAGAAGGTGATAAGCAATGAAGCTATATCCTAGTCATTTATATGTGTTGGGTGTGGTCAGATAAATCTAGAAAAATCATTCACAGGAAAGATAAACTTTGCAAAGGACTAAGGGATGCAAGATTGTAAACATATCCTGAGTAACTTTGTATGTTCCCCTGTGGGATAGCTTTGTATTTTTCTCTATGTTCAACTCAATATGAATACATTCTTCAGACCTATCAAATTCTCAAAGGCACACGTTTAGCACTTCATTGAGACTTGCAGATTTTCCAACACTTGGTCCTGAACCGCTTCTCTTCCTGTCTGTAATTACTACGTGATCTCATCTAGTCTTCCATCTTTACATTCTTATGATTTGTTCCCCTACACTCTGGTCTCATGTATTCAACTATCTATTCGTGGTCTTCCATGGATATTTAATAGGCATCTCATGCTTGGATATTTAATAGGCAATCATGCTTGACATATCTGAAACTGAGCTCCCAACATCCACCCTAAATCGCCAACCTCATCTGCCATTTCAGCAAATTCCTTCCAATGGCTCAGACCACAAATTTTAAGTTATCCTGTTCCTCTCCTTTCTCTTCTTTTTAAGTACTGGGGACTGATTCCTGGTATGCCTTTTTAAAATTTTTGTTTTGTTAAATTGCCCAGGCTGGGTTCAAACTTCCAATCCCGCCTTGGCCTCCTGAGTAGCTGGGATTACAGATGTGTACCACTATGCCCAGTTTATCTTTAAATTTTTAAAATCTCACACTCCACACCTGATCCATAAACTGATGTGACAGACAGAACGGTGATTTCCAAAAATGCCCCCCAAATTTGTGAATATGTACTTTGTGTGGCAAAAGGGACCCTGCAGATGTGATTTAAGGATCCTGAGATCAAGAGATTATCAGAGATTATAGCGGTGGGCCCAATCATCACCTGGGTCCTAGAATCAGAGGAACTTTTTCAGCTTTACTGAGAAGAAGTCAAAGAATGGACTGAGAGATACAATGATGCTGACTTTCAGATGGAGGTGGCTGTAAGCCAAGGACTCCTAGAAACCACTAAATGTCCTGGTTGACACTGTTTTAGCTCAGGAGGGATTTTTAACCTAAAAAACTGTGAGACACTAAATTAACACCAAGTGAATAGTAATTTAATACAGGAACACCAGAAACCATACATCCTATCAGGTCAGTTCTACCTTCAAAAACCATCAAGGACCCATACTCTTTACTGTGAATAGTGGGACTGAGCCCCCACCCTCTCTTCCCTGGATCACTCCAGGCAGCCTCCTAATTGGCCTCGTTTTTTACCTTTTGCTTCCTTTAGTCAGTTCCAGGCATAGCAGTCAGAGGTTCACTGTCACTACCTGAAGCATTCCATCTCATCTCACTCCAAAGAGAAACAGGGTCTAGGGACCCTGTGCAATTCAAACCCCTGCCTCTTGATCCTAATTTCCAATAGCTCCTCCCTGCACACTCTTTTCTATCAGTCCACGTAAGGCTCCCTTGTTCTGCCTCTCAGGGACTGGTGCTTGCTCTTTTGTATGCCCCAAATGCTCTTCCCTCAAATACCCAATGGCTAGTTCTCATACTTTCTAAAGGTTTTTATCAAATGTCAGCAACATAAAGGCTTCCCTGGCCACCCTATCTAAACTTGCACAAACTTTCTCTCAGCCCTAAATCCACTTCCTATCCTCTTCAGCTGTTTTGCTTTTTCTCCCTAGCACTATAATCTAATGTTAACATATATTTCCTCCTTTTAGTCTGTCGTTGCCCTCATCTGAATGCAAACTCTGAAGCACAGGTCTGTGTCTGTTTTGTTTACTATATTTATAAAAGTGTTTGATGCATACTAAGCTTTCAATAAATACTTGTTGAATGAATAAATGATCTTAGTACTTCATTAACGCTTTTCATTAAGCTTTCTAAGTTGCCCTATCCTAAGTCAGTCATCAAATCCTTTAAGTTTTTCATAGTTCTGTTCCTTCCTTTTCTCAGGCCTTCAGGCCAGATGCCTATGACCATCTACCTTCCCTTTTACCCTTTTCACTATGGGCTGGCTATCTTGTATGCAGTTACACATTTATCATCTCATTCCTCGAGAAGTTCAAGCTAGCCTGGTACTGCTGAATAAAATTTTGACACTTCTGTCAGGAATTCTCTATGTTTTTGGATTCTATTAACTTTCTTGTCCTCTTTCATTAATGATATGTTACAGACTGTAGCTTTTCTTAAAGGATCACCTTACCTCTGGGCAAATTTATAAACTGGAATGTCTGTATTTGTGCAGATAGTTCTCATTTAATGACCCAATTCAGTTCCTGTGACCAGATCATTAATTGAATGGTCATTAAGTGAGGAATTGTATATAGCATGTACGTTACAATATTCAGAACAAAGAAATGGTCAAAGAAAACTCTACCTTTGTGACTTTGCTTTCATTTGCATAACTCTTACATGCAGTACTGTAATGTATAACAGAACATAAAACTACAATATGATACTGTAAAGTACAATCAGCAAAAATTATAGTGCTGTACTGTAGAAAAAGATATATAAGGCTGCACTGCAGCTCACATTCCTACATGGGAAGTTTAAGCAGCAGGTTGCAAGTCTGAAGAGCATGCCTTGGGTATAAATCCAGTTGCTAAAATAGGTAGATTGTTAAACAAGAAATATCTGTACAGGCTTTTAGTTTTCCTTTGACTCAAACATTAAAACCCAAATTCACTCCCTTTTCAACATTTAATGAGAAGTTGTTTTTCCTTGGGTCTCTTCAGGAGAGTTGCTATGCAGCAATGACAAAACCATACCGGGATTCACACAATGACATGCCCCAGGCTTGCTCCAGTGCACCCCTGGGCTTTGGGTTGCTTATCAAGAGATAAAGAGCTAACACTGAGGAGGCAACAACATACAGAATGAGGGAACTACTGAATGCTGTGTATGGCTTACACACACACTCTGTTTCTCTCTCCTATACTAAGAATGTTATTGGAACTATAGCTTCTTCACTGGTATAATTTCCAGTGTTGAACTAAAACATAGTGAGTATTCAGTTAGGAATTATAGGCTGAGTAAATTATAAACTAACCAGTTTATGCTCTTTAGGGATTTTAGGCCTGCAATATCTGACTGCACTTTATCATTCATAATCTAATAGGTTTTCTCCATCCTTAGGTTTTCAATCCTGCCTACATTTTCAGGCCTTCTATTTAGCCAATACTTGAGTTTTATGTCTACATTGCGAATATACTGCGAACAATGTGAACAATCAGAGGTGGCTCATGAGCTCATTCATGGAACTTATAGTCCAGCCGAGCAAGAGTGGGGGTTCTTCATCCACCACATGAAAGACTTAATCTTCTACAAAAGTAACTATAAGAATAAAATCAGGCTGATATGTAATGGGTGAGAAAGACAGACTCTGGCACGAAATGAGTTGCAAGATGAGATAGCATTAGAACACAAAAGGCCTGATATGCTACAGCTAAAAGGTTGTATTTTTTCAGGTGTCATGGATCTAACTCACTTAGCAATTTCTTTACCAACTAACTCTAGCTCCTATCTCTCTGTGGGTTCCTCTGCTTTTACTTATGCTTTTCTTCTTATATTTGATATTACTCTATTTTCTTTAATACCTACAATCTTTCCAATACCCATCTTCATTTTCCTACAGTTATTAGTGAGATTAAGTTCAAAGAGAGTTAATGATAGTTTAAAGCAAATGGCACAATGAAAATGATTATGAAGGCTGGATGTGGTGGTGCACACCGATAACCCCAGAATTCAAGAGGCTGGGGCAGGAGGATTCCCCCTACAGTTCAAGGGCAGCCTGGACTAAATAGCGAGTTCAAGGCCAGCCTCAACTCACAGTGAGACCCTGTCTCAAAAACAAAAAAAAGGAAGAACGAATGAACATGATTATGAGCAGGTGTACCATGTAGGGCAGCAAGATTCATTTTCATGACAAAAATTAACCTAAGAGATATTAAAAACTAAGCAACATCTGTTTTTTGTTTTTTTTTTTATCGGTACCGGGGATTGAACTCACGACCGCCTGCTTGCAAGGCAGGTGCTTATGCTGCTGAGCTAAATCCCCACCCCCAAAGCAACATCTCTTAACTTGCACATTTAAAATTATTTTTCAGTAAGTTTGTAAAAATAAGCCTGTCCTATGAGATAATTCACAAAGCATGTATAATACACATGCATACAGGCTTACCCTGCCTCTTAAAAATTTACTCTTTTTATATGACTTCCAAATTTTCTGAAGCACTGTATGAACCAATGTAGGGTTTTGTGGAAGAATCTGTGCTAATTTTAATCAAAACTTTAAAAACTTTTTTTATCTCTTTAATGTCTCTTTATATCCTGTACAACAACAAATAATTTATTATTTACATACAAGACATACAAGAGCAAATAGAGAATCAGTACTTTAAAAAAAACCCTAAGATGGATCTTCTATAATACTATTAAGAAAAAGTTATACTGTTTCCACTTGTATTTACAAATTTATATTCCCTAGTGTTGCTGGGCATGGTGGTGTATGCTTGTAATCCCAGCAATTGAAAGGCTGAAGCAGGAGGATCATTATGAGTTCAAGACCAGCCTGGGCTACATATGAGGGTTATATAAGGAGTTCAAGGCCAGCCTTAACTGCTTAGTGAGACCCTATCTCAAAAAGACAAAAACCATTAATTATAACACTAATATTCCCCAATGTTACAGATTTCTAGGAGATTCAAACACTATCTTGATAATATGAACACTGATCTCTATTATGATAGTAAAAGTATTAATTCTGTCTTTTTATGGAATCACTTAGCAAATGGAGACATCTGTCTATGTGAAACCTATGAAGCCAAACTATAAAACTACTGCGAGCACTCATTACATCCATTCAACATATGTGTTCAGATTTTCATGTTTTTACTCTTGGTCTGGAGTTCTGGTAGACTTCCTAAAATAAGATTAATTTCTGAGATATTGCGCCGGGGATTTAGCTCAGCGGCATAAGTGCCTGCCTGACAAGCACAAGGTCATGAGTTTGATCTCTGGTACCAAAAAAAAAAAATTGAAATTTCTGATATATCTTTGCAATTCTTATAAAGTAATACACAGAATGATCAATAACAAATAATGTACTTGTAGTCCACGATCACAATGTTTAAAGAAAGGTTACTGAGGCATTATAAATGAGTACCAACAGTCTTGAGGAAAGAGGGTTGTTATCTTTTGGAGAACGAGATCTTTGGTCTAATATCCCACGGCAAAACATTACTCTGTGGCAAAAATGGAGCTTATAACTGATATAAATCAACTTACTGCTGTCCTCACTGAAGAAATCTTTCTATTAAAAGTTGGCTGAGCTAAACAGTGTATTTAGTGATATAGCCTATCGCCACCCAGGAACCAGCCCCTACAGTCCAGTAAAGTCATGAGTCGGCATTGGTCTGCCAACCACACTTTGAGAAGCATGGTTCCACACTACTACTAAAGTTAGACTAATGAAGACAATAATGATAATAATCCTACTGATTAGCAATTAGAGAGTGCTTACTGCATGCCAGATGCTATACTAAGCACTTAAGCACTTTATATGGACTATTTCATTTAAACTCTTAAGAACCCCACGAGAGTTTACTTTACCATTTCCATTTTTCAAATGAGGAAATTTAAGCCTTCAGAGGTTCAGTTAATTTATCCAGTGTCTAGCAGCTCATCTGTGAAAGAGCAAGTGCTTGAAGTCAGGCAGTCTGCTCTTAGCTCGACACCAAGTGTGTTGTACACGGCCCACCACAGTACTGTACCACTTCCTGGCTAAGTTAAAGAAAATGAACTAAGACGACACCAAATACTTGACACCATAGGGGATATAGGCAGCCTAACACAGAAAAACAAGGTACACACAGATCTGTGAATTTTTTTTTTTACAGATATGAAAAGCATGGTTCTAAATGGCCATGTGAAGTTAGGTCAAATATTTAAAATATGAACTTTGCCTCCCATGCATACTTTAGTTGAAACTAGACTTAGCCACCACTGAAACTTTCAGAAGCCTGCCTCTTTGTTTGCCTATATTTTAACAGGCTTGAAATTCTTTAAAATACATTTTATTTGGTTTCCAGCATCTATTTAATCCCTGCTGGAAAAGCTAAGATCAAACCCTATTTCTAGACTTCCCATAGATTGACCTTGTTTTAATTCCTTTTCCTGTACAGTACTGAAAGATGACACCCAGAAATGTTCTACCACTGAGCTATATTCCCAGCCTTTTATTTTTTGAGATAGAGGTTAAGGTGACTGGGCAGAACTCAAATTTGTGATTCTCTTTCCCAAGCCTCCCAAAGTGCTGGAATTACAGGCATGCACTCAGATCACCCAGGCAGTAGCTGCTGTTATTGCTATTATTATTATTATTGAGGTTTTTGGAGACAGGATTTTACTATGTAGTTCTGGCTGGCCTTGAACTCAAGTGATTCTCCCAACTCTGTAGTAATTCAAATGGAAAATGAAAACTCCCAAATATCGGGAAGTTTTGGGTTTTTTTGTTGTTGTTGTTGTTTGTTTGTTTGTTTTTGCTAACAAAGTAAATGGGTAGTCATTTTGCTATGGCTTTAATAAAATAATAACAGATTGGTAACCCTTGTTGTGCATTCTGTGCCAGGTGAAGGAATGTATAAAGGTTTTGAGACCAACAAGGAACTCTTTGAGGGAGGGGTTCTTTCATTAGCCAGTCCAGATTTTCAACTTACTCTTCTGGTCACACTTTTTTAGCCTCACTGAGTTCTTCCACCACCAGCCACTCCTGTCCATTACAAAATACATGTACCCTGAGGAGTTATCCCTTCCCCTTTTCTCATCCTACATAAATTTCCTAGAGAAAACCACTGATATTTTAGCTTCAGTTAATCTCTCTTTTCTAATGGATAAGGAGAACTCTGCTCTAGCCACATGAACTTCTGCCGCAGACACTCTCTTGCCTTCCTACCTTTGCCCAAGGTGTTTCCTTGCCTAGAAAGCCTCCTGCAATTCACACCCAATCCTTCTGGGCATTTGCTATTCATTTTTGTGAAAAAGCAACCCCAGAACCCAAGAAGTACCTAGCACACTGTGAAGGCAAAATAAATGTTTGTTCTATCTAAATCAGTAACAACCTTTCACATTAAAAAAGTCCTTTATAATATATGATATTACCATTCTTCTTTATAATCGCATTTGTTTCTTTTACTTTTTCTTGTCTTTTTGAGACAGGGTCTTACTATGCAGTTCAAGCTGGGCTTGAACTCACTTTGTAGCTCAGGCTGGTCTCGAACTCCCAATGATGCTGCCTCAGCCTCATGAGTGCTGGGATTACAGGCATTTACCACCATGCCCAGCCCCACATTTGTTTCTTACAACTAGACTATTAAACAACTTCATGTTATTGATAAGCAAATAATATCTCCTAATTTTCCCCAAATAACAAAGCTAGAAATTAGTTACATGTATCACTGACTAAAGAATTGTCTTTTTGGAGCCATTGTCTCCCAAGATCTGTGCCATGTTGGAACTTAGGGCGCTGGGAAACCAAGCAACCAGCTCGCCTCCCTGGTAAGCAGCCATGTCTCAGGCAAACAGCAGCCACCACAGGGAGAGAACCACCCAGGGTGTCCCAAGATCCACGCCATGTTGGAACTTAGGGCACTGGGAAACCAAGCAACCATCCCATCTCCCTGGTAAGCAGCCATGAGCCTCCCATCACACAGGCTGAGAATCAAACATCCCATGCCCCCCCCCCCACTCCCCGCCTTGGGAGGTTGACCATATGCAATATAGCAAAAAGGATGTAGAAGAAGAGCCATCTCTTTGAAGACAAATATTGTTATCTCTGTTTTGCTTTGTTCTGATTAATGGTATTGCTCTATTCAATATTCTGTTTTGATAAGTTCTATAATGTTCTGTATTTTATTTGATTTTGCCATACCTGATTGAAGATAATGAGATATACTATGGCACCTATTACTGTTATCCCAGTAACCTGCTGCGATGTTCTGTACCAATTTCACTCTCCTGTCTCAATTGGCTGTGTTCTGTATTATTCTATTTCACTACCTTCCAAACAAACAAACAACTAAACAACAACAAAAACAATAGAACATGAGAAAACAAGGTAACAAAATACCTCCAAAAACTCCCAACTCCACCAAAGGTGATCCATGGGGCATGGATGAGGAGAAACTCAGAAACAAAACAACAGAATTATATAAGGTGATTAAACAGGAAACAACAACAACAAAACAGATCAGTAAGGTACTGAGCAAGCTGAAACATGATATAACTAAACAGATAGTGGACTTAAAAAGCAAAAGGAAGAAAAGAAAGTTCTCTAAAGGATATGACTGCATGTATGTTTAAGTGTGTAGAACTGATAACCAGATTACTGTTTTTGTTGGATCTTTGAACAGAACTGTTTGCAGTCTCACTGCTTGAATGTCCACTTTGTATGCTTTAATTTTGTAACTTGAACAACTATTTCTAAGAGAACAATATGTAATTTATCAACTAGTGACTTCTTACTGGTTTTTTTTTTTTGAAATTCTGTATTATTTCTACCCTTCTGTTTTGCTCTTTAAATAAAATGTTTTAAAAAAGAATTCTCTTTTCTATTATTGTCCTGCTCAGATTACCAGGTATACATTAAAAGTCACAATGTGCTAAAAGGGATGTAGAAGAAGAGCCATGGACTTCAAAATTGTGTAATCTAAATCCAAGATCCATAAACACAAAATTCGAGAAAAACTGACAAGAAAGTATAATCCGGGGCTACAAGAAATGTATTACCATTAGCCTAATCCTAGAACACTTTCTAGGAAAGGAGAGAGACAGCATGGTACTGCAACACAATTAAGCTATGAATGAATAAAACATTCATATCATAAGAATGGGCCTCCCTCATTGGGCATGGGGGCACATTCCTGTAATCCTAGTATTTAGGAGCCTGAAGCAACAAGATCACTGCGAGTTCAAGACAAACCTGGGGTACAAAGTAAATCTGAAGCCAGCTACACACCAAGAACCTACCTCAAAGAAAAGAAAAAAAGAAAGAGGCATTCCTGTGAGTCCAACAATTTGAGTTCATTCTAGCACATTTGGGGGATGTGGCAAACACACATCAAGTAGGGCTGGGGATCTAGCTCAGTGGCACAAGTGCCCACCTGGCAAGTACAAGGTCCTGAGTTGCACCCTGGTACCCAAACAAAGAAACAAACAAAAAAATCAAATATAGCTAGGCATGATGGGACATGCCTATGAATCCCAGTACTTGAGAGGCTGATGAAGGAGGACTGCCATGAGTTCAAGGCCAGCCTAGGCTACATAGTGAAGATTCTGTCTCAGATATATATGTATATATGAATTTGATTCTATTTTACCTTTGAACGAACTTGAGTTTCAGAGAGTAACAGCAATTAGACAAAGAATCTTAACTCAGGTAAAAGGTTCCACCCCCTGTAGAAACTAAACATGAAAAATCTTTCAATTTACCATAACAGAAAACAGAACTAAATACAATTATTTGCTGTCATCTTTATCATCCTATTTGCATTAAATAAATTTAACTTTTTACCACTATTTTTACTTTCAATTGATACGTCAATAGCTCTAAATAAGAAAAAGAAAGACTATGCCCCTCTTTTCCTTGCTACCTTGTTGCTCCTTGGTTTGCAATCTTTACTGAGACATCTGAGAACCAAATAGTAACTATTCTACCCAGCAATGAACTTGAAAACTTAAAAACAAAACAAGTCTTCATTGTTTTTCTTTTGGCCACCAATAACATTTTGAACACAACAGTGAAGAGAAACACAAGGTCAGGAAACTCCAAAAAGAAACAATAAAGGTCTTAGATTCTTTTCCCAACCTATCCCATTAGCAACCTTCTGACCACTATTTGTTAATACTAAATTATCCCCATGTAGAAAGCAATTTCTCTAAAGCTCTGCTTATCTGTTTAGCAAGTACATTGTACTGAATGGTGACAGGAAAAGAGAAATGAAGTGTTTTTCCTGCCTTGGTCATGTTAGCACCTTTCCTCTCCACTTTTACCTCCACCAGTCTTTTCTTCCATAGATACACTATCACCTAAAATCAAACATTACTTTTCATTGCCTTTATTTATTACATAAAATGTCTTATCAATTTAAAGAAATATAAAACAATGTAAATCACTGCAAAGTATTTCACTAACACATAAGCCCCCTTTTCCAATCTTAAAAAGAGTAGATAATTACCAAAAGGAGTCACTGTTACCTTAGCATGGAGATCTGTAATGTTGTTTTCCTCTCCTTTTTTAAAAATACAAATACCTAAATCCAGTGTGGTAGTGTACACCTGTAATCCCAGCACACTGGGAAAGTGAAGCAGAATAATCACAAATTCAAGCTTGTGAATTTACTGAATCTGATTCTGATTTCAGAATCACAAGATTCGGAATTTAGCAAGATCCTGTTTCATAATAAAAAATTTTAAAAAATAGTCTGGGAATGAAGTTCAGGGATCAATACGCAGCACCACAGAAGAACAGCAAGAAGTCCTTTACTGTTTGGGAAAATATAACCTGATCTTTTTTGTATGTGTCAATAATGTCAGTTTTAAAATTTTTTTATCACTGTCTTGACACTATTATGATGCTACTGATCAACATTACTACCTTTGTATCCTAGATAAGACCACTTATTGATTTTGCCTTTGAAAGCTAATTTGAGAAACACGTATACAGAAGTTTTGCTCATCTTAGATGTTTTCTACCTAAAAATGTAGCCCTCTCACCCTCTTCTCCACATTTCAGAAGCTAACCTGAATTTATTCTTTAGTACTTTAGCTTGTGAATTATCACCTCTGTACAAATCACAGTGCTTGTCAACATTAACACATAAACCTCCTTGTTTCGACCGTCTGAAGAGTCCCTATATAGTCTGATGTGGGAAGGTCTAATTTGGTGGCATATAATAAATGGTTGTTTACACAGAATATATGCTCCTGGGGTTCGATTAACTTCTGAATGATTTCTTTTTCTAAGAGGAAAGTAATTCTCTTTGGCGTCTTAGTCATACTGGACTGGAAATCTCTCTAGTGGCAAGAATAAGTAATCACTTACAGGACCCCAAGAGGGCTCTGCCTTGCATTTTCTTCAACTGCTCTCCAAGTGGTGATGGTAATCGATAGATTACCATAATCTCCAGACCTGAGTGCTAAATCAATCCTGCGATTTCCGTCCCCTACTTTTTCATCCCACTCGTCTCCATTCCCCCACCCCGTTTCTGGCTCATTTTTCCTAAGCCATGATACCCTGTGAGGTTTTAATTTCTACAATCCACAGATAAAACTCCCCTATGAGCCTCAAAGCTTCCTTAAAGCAAAACTCAGAAAAGACCTTTGTGTGCGATCAACTTAACTTTAGCAACTCAAAAAGTTTCGCTACAAAATATATAGGTTGATTCAATAACTCACCCAAAAAATCAGGAAGGTTGAAACAAACACCGAAAAACTAAAGGAGATATCCGACGAGGGCCCAGGGCCTGAAATGCGACACCCAAGATGACAGAGCAGCGCGGGGCGAAGGAATTCTCCAGGGTTTCTAGGGTCAGGAACCACTTAGGCCCAGCGGGGACGCTCTCCTTGGCCGGCTGCGCCAGTCCAAGCACTCCGCGAGGCCACCCTAGCCGACTGCCCTACGCCCCGGCTCGGGGGAGGGGGGGGGCGGGCTCCGAGAGGTCCCACCCCACCCCACCCCACAGCACCGCACCACACTGCACTGCACCCCAGGGGGCTGCGCGCCAACGCCCCGCCCCCTGCAGAGAAGCGGTTCCAGAGAAGGGGCGTCTGGGGGTCACAGCGGGCGCCGGCGGCTAAGGGAAAGCCAGGCCCAAGGGGCCGCAACAGGTGCACCAGCCGCCCACCCCACCCGGCCCCGCCGCCCGGCTCTGCGCCGCCCGAGCCCGTCCTACCTGCAGCGCCGGCCGCCGAGCCCCGGAGCTCGGCCAGGCCCCGCTGCGCTGGTCGCCCGACGCTCGGGCGGTCCCGACAGACACCTTGGGACTGCGACGGCGGGGCCGAGGCGCCCACTCCGGAGGCCCGGGGGAAGGGCGCAAGGACCCCCAGAGAGTCCCCACTGCACGACCAGGCTTCCGAAGCAGTGTCCTTCTCTGGCCACCCGGCCGTCGCCTTCACTCGGTGCCCCCAACAACGCGCGGGCCTTAGCGCTCGCAGGCGTTTTCTCTAGGCTTTTGGTCCCTTCCTCTCGCCGTCCTACTGGCCCCTCCTCCCAGGTCCCCGGTTGCCAGGGTAACTCGAGAGACGCCTGCTGTGGAGCAGGAGTGTTAGAAGGGCGGCGGCGCCAGGGCTTGGCCCGCGGGGCCTGGCAGCACCTGATCATGGAGCCCCAGAGTAAGGGCGGCTGGGCTGGGGTGGGCCTCGGCCTTCGGGTACCAGGAGGGGCCCCCACGCAGCTCTACAGGCTTTATTGTATCTGACAGGCACGTTCAGTTTGCGTCTTCGCTAGTCCGTTTCTCAGCTAACGGGAAGAGAGAAGAGGACTGAGTCCTGCTCTCTGGGGTGGGCCGAGAGAATTTCCGCCGGAAGCCTGAAGGACCGGAGGATGAGTGCCCGCAGAGTGTTCCCTCCTGAGGTTCTCCCCCAAGCAATTGTATTTAGTGTTACTGTTAGCACCTGTACCATTATTTCAGTTTAGTTGTTTGGTGGTTAATTCTAAATAGCCCGTCTTGCTTCTAAAATCCAAGCAATCAAGTATGGGACAAAGCTGGATTTTGAATTGATGAGAAGCCATTTCCCCCAACCCCTTAATCGTCTGTTATAAGGACGTGGGATGAACTTTCTCCAAGCACATATAATTTATTCTTACCTGTATTTAATTATTGTACCTGTACGAGATTAGATATGGCAAGAAAAATATTTTTACTAATTCTGCTGTTCCACGGTTGTTTTTTGATGTATGACCAAAGGTGTACAGTTTACTTATTAGATCTAACAAGATCTGTAACTCACTGGTTTATTCCCCACCCCTACCCCCGTGTTTCCAGGGGACTTTGTTCCAGGCCCTTGTCTACATATCTCCACCTAAATTGTTTTATTGCTCCTTTTTGTTCTTCAAATAAGGACTGTTTTATATAGAGACTTGAAAGATCTTAAAACTTGATTGTGAGAGGGTACAGTTTGACTCTTAAAACCTTGTCGACTTGTCTTACACAACTTCAGAAATAAAATACTCAAGCTAAATCCAAGTTTTCTCTGGGAGGAATGGCATTTGTAAATGTCATTTATTTCCAACAATAACAAAAAAAATTTTAAAGACTTTCTCCTTTACTTTAACTCATTTGCTAAGGAGCAAAGTTCCAAATTGGGAAATATAGTTGGCTTAGATTGGTAGGATTTTTATACAGTGTTTCTTTGCATTTATAACTCCTTGGATTCTGCAATTTTTACCTAATCTATTGAAAGAAATTCAGCATACATAATGCTAAAATTTTTCTGGACTAATTTCAAACTAATATCAAGTTGTGTATGTTTTATCCATAAAGAAATGGTTTGAAGTGATATGTATATTTTAAAAACAACAGCTTTATTTCTGCCAATTTATCTTTGTTTTCAAAATCTTTAGTGTTGTATTTATTCATTCATTCATTGTGCCAAATATGCTCTGTTCTAGGAATTGGGGATTGGATGATGAATAGGACACTGTCAGTTTCATCCATCCCAGGAAACTAAGCAGAGAGTCAAAAATTACTGAAAACTCTCTGAGACTAGGGAAAAGGCAAACAGAAGGCTCCCAGGAGGAGACAGAACTAGATCCACAAAGGGCCTGGCAAAGAAAAGGGAGAACAATTTTTAAAGGAAATCATTGTGCATAGGTCCCCAGACCTGAGGGAGCAGCAGGGTTCAAAGCTCAAGAGCAGGAAGATTAAGATCAGGGGTTTAGCTCAGCAGGCATAAATGCCTGCTTGGCAAATGCAAAGTCATGAGTTTGATCCCCAGTACAAAAAATAAGAGAAGAGTAGGAAGAGTAAAGTTGTAGGCAGTAGGAGAGTGAGAGATTCTCCTGCCTCAGCCTCTCAGGCATGTGCAACATTACCTGGCTCAGCTCATTGGATTTTGAAGTGGAAAATATTTATAAAGCAATTTGTGCCTGGGGTACAACTAGATTTATTCCTTTTCATATGTTCTTATTTTTATTAATTTAATTGTAAATAAATTCCATTACCATTTACCTTAGGAGATTCTTTTCCAGTCTACTAAGCATCAGTTGGGATAAATATTTACTAACTAAGCAATTTGGTAAATATTTAAAAGGATAAGGCTAAGTTATCTCTAAAGTTTTTTTTAACTTCCAAGATTTATATCTAACTAAATTTTACCCAAGACTAAAGTTAGTTCTCCCAGGGGCTGGGGATTTAGCTCAGCAGCATAAATGCCTGCCTTGCAAGCAGGCAGTTGTGAGTTCGATCCCTGGTACCGATAAAAATGAAAAAGACCAAATAAATAAATAAAGTTAGTTCTCCCAAAGGTAATGGAAGCACTATGGATATAATACTAGCAAGTATGTAGTTACAGTGATACTGTTGTCAGTATTCTATTAGCATTATATCTTTATAATGTTGGTAATATTATGGGACATGTTTTAAGTTTGGTAATTATATGGCACCTTTTGTTATTGAAGGATTTCAAATAATATTTTAAAAGAATAAATACAGCATCAGTAAATTGATTAAAAGGAAGGATTCTTCTTAATTGTTTTTAAAAATTAAACATGTGTCTAAAACAGCAGTAAAGAACTACTAGAAATAACCCTGAAGTGATTTGTATCCATTTTATTTCCACACACTTAGTTTTCTATTACTTTTAGGAATGACCTTTGTTAACTAAGTCATTAAAATCCAATAAACATAAACTCTCAAACCCCATGGCTGGATCATATTCTGGCAACAAGCAAAGGATGACAGGGGCTACCACTGTTTTATAGAATAATAAGTCAGTGGACCAAGAAATGATTCCTTAGGGGAAATTAAATAAGTTCACAACCTTGGGCTGTTCAGAGCGGTTGGGGCTTTCATCTAGCACATTTGTGTTTTTATTTTTTTTCCTAAATTAATTTCACTATTGGAAAGATAACCAATGAATAAAATAAATTCTTTCATTTTGCTTTCTAAAAAAAATACGTAAATTCAACTTTGCTATTTTTACTGTATCAGGGATCAAACTCATGACCTTGCACTTGCCAGGAAGGCGCTTACACTAGTGGGCTAAATCCCCAACCTCTCTATCCAATTTCTTAGTGAATGATAAAATCAGGGGGCGTTCTGTAGGAGCTTTAGCTCAAATCTAAGCCAACACAATCCAAGTAACCAATGAACATAAGGAAACACACGATCTTAGTTAAAGCTGTATTTATCAAAAGCAACATTGAGATAAACCACACATCTAAATTTAGGCCTGGCTGCAGTACCCTGTTATGTGCCAACTTTTTTTGTTGTTGTTTTGACACAGGGTCTTGCTATGTAATTCAGCCTGACTTTGAACTCGCTGTGTAACCCAGGCTTGTCTTAAAACTGATGAAAATCCAGGTCTGGGTTACACATCAACATTTTAAAAGGAATGTTAAATGGAGATGTAAATTATTCCAGTGACTAAGAGTTTGAGACATGTGTTCTCTTTAAAGTTTTTTCTCCACTAGTAATCCCCACCTTCCCAATTATTCCAGTCTGACATCTGAGTCAGCTGAGTCTGACTCTTTTGCTCACACAATACCCCTCAGGAGCAGTACTTCCACCCATCTGTCTGTCTGTTCCACCTCCAAACTACCGCAGTTGTGCTCATTTTCCCCTTTCCTTGTAGCAATCAGTGGTTTTCCCCACAATTGCAGGTTCTGCTGATTTGCACATCCCCTCTCCCCTCTCCTACCTCTGCTCCACCTGGAAGCCAGTGTTAGCTTTCCAAAATAGACACCGGATCTTGTCATTCCCCTGCCCAAAAGCAAGCCAGTTTTTATACTAGTGTAGATACCTCTTGAAACGTGTCACACTTTGGATCATAGACATATTATGCTTCTCTGAGCCCTCTAACATACTCAGAAGTCTTAACACTATCTTCTTTGTGCAAGCTTTTCCTTCTGCCAGGAATATTAGGTATTCCCTTTTGCTCTGCTAGCACTGGCTTCAAATTCCCTTCAGTCTTTGCTTAAATGTCACTTCCTCATGGACTCTTTCTTTGACTCCCTGAAGCAGGCATCACCCTCTCACTGACAATATTCCTATCTCTTTCCCTTTTTCTTCATAGCATAAATCACAATTTGTAATTAATTAATCATTTGCAATTGTTTTGTTAATATTTTAAAAATTTTGTTAATGTTTAAAAATCTACTTCTGGCATCAGACTTTAGAGTGGTGGAAGAGGGCATTGGCCCTATCTGCCTTGTTTATTATGTTATCCCTAGTGCTAACAGGAAACATGCCTTACGCAAACATTCACTGAGTGGAAGGCATTGCTGTTAACAGCTGGGTGCCTGGTTTTATTTTCTTAAGTGTGATATGGTGTACTTACAGCAAGAAAGCCATTTTACAACAGAAGGAACAGTGACATTTGAAGTGCCACTTGTGGAGTATGCTTTGGGTAAAGTTCCTCTAAATCAGGTACATATAAATGTCAGGTCAATTACAAGTGTGATGTTCCTTTTTCTTTCTTAACCTAAATGAGGTGTTTTACCCAGTAAGATTGAGGAAGTAGGCAAGTAACATTGTATTTTAGACAAAGGAGCCAGCAGGTCATAAAACCTAACATCCTTGTACTGTCATGATGTACTTACTAATTATCTGGGAGACTGGTAAGGATTTAAAAATAATTTCTTAGGTAAGCCCAAAAATCATTTAACCTATCTCTGTAGCAGTTTTTTCTCAAGTACTCTTAGGCCCTGAAGAATATTAATTCTGTCAGTTAGGTCATAATTCAAATCTTACTGTAAAAAAACAGACACTTAAATAAATCAAATTTAAAACATCTTTAGCAATTTCAGAGTAACACATTTTAAGCAGTACTATTTTTAAATTTTCATCAAAATTCTAAAAAATCATTGCAGTCCTGACCTCTGATGCTCAGCCAGCCATAGAAAGGGAGAAAATGTTCCAGTGGTTGAGATTCTATGTCCAGAAGCTCCTGTTCATCCAGCACCATCCCTAATTGGTATCTGTTCCTGCTAACTTGGCTTACCTTGTCTTGCAGTGCTGAGCAAGCACTGTTCCAACTTGTCTGCTCACCACTAGCCAACCACATTCAAGGAGGGGCTTGTGCTTACCAGCCTCGTCCAAGAGTGGCCTGGGTGACTCATTAACTTCAGAAGGTGGTGCAAAGTAAACAAGTCACACAGGCATTTGTATAGTATGAGTATGCACATGTGTGTGACGTGTGTGGTCATGTAGTCTGGCAGGGTTAGTGGCAAAACTGGTGATATTTATCCTTGGGACCCCAGGGATCTTCTCAGGGTGCTTCTCATAGGAGGCTGGAAGGAAAAGCTTGACTGCCCCTTTTGGGACCAGTTCTTCCAACTTGGCCCCACCCGGTTCCAGGTTGTCAGGAACCTTACAAGTCTTCTCACTTGCCTCTTTTCCTTCTAGGCCTCTGCCTGGAATGTATTCACTGCCCATCACCCATTTGTCTTTTAAATCCTTTCCTGAACATTACTCTCTTATGAACTTTGTATGTCTATTTACTTTCCCTTTTCCCAAATCAGAGTGAGTTCCAACCCTCGTCAGTACTGTATCTGCATTTTATTAATACTTTTGTGTTCTAATATGCTCTGATCAGTATATATGCTCAGCTCTCCCTTGAGAAATTTTCATGACACAGAGCTGGGATTTCACCTTTCTGACTCTATGCATAACTTTACCTTAATCTGAGTGAATAAGTGAATGAAAAAAATCCATCGCAGAAGTTTTTTAAATGACTCGATGAGTCTTGTCTAGTTGAGAGAAACAAACAGTTTAATTAGCTTCTTCAGGATTGTGCAAGTACTTTCATTCTCTGGTTGACAGTAATGATGCTAGTTAAATATGTTACCCTTGCTTTGGCAGTTGGCATTAATTTGTACTTGAAGTGCATGCATACAATAGAATGTACAAATATTAAGTGTATAGTCTGATGAATATTTGCAAAATGAACACATTCATGTTATCACAACACTGATTAAATGGGTGCGTGAACATTCCTTGTAACTCAGCTTTCTAAGTGTTGCCCACATCATAGTAACTACAAGTGGAAGTTCCATTGGAATGGGTTAATTTTGCTTTCTTTTGTATTTTATGTAAACAGAGTGACATAGGGTGCATTTGAGGGGATACTGGGAATCGAACTCATGACCACAGGCTTGCAAGGCAGATGCCTATGCCGCTGAGCTAAATCCCGGCCCCACAGTGTGCATTTTTTGGTGTGTGTTCAGGGTCTTTTGCTTAACATGTTCCCTATGAGTCAGTAGAAAATGATTTGTACTGCATTCCTTCTTTCTCTATTACTTTACTTCCCCCCCCCACATAACACCATATTTTAGAGATGTTTCTGTTTAGTACATAATGAGTCATTTTACTTTTAAAATAACTATACAGTATTCTATTGTATGAATTTGTCATAATTTATTTAACCAGTCCATTACTTGTGGAAGCTCATTTTGTTTCTATTGCTTGCTATTACGATAGGCTGAATGAAAGATGCCCCTTCCTGATCCTTTAAATGTTATCTTATGGGGCAAAAGTGGAGAGTAGGTGGGCCCAGTGTAATCAATCACGGCAGTCTTTATAAGACGGAAGCAGAGAACCAGAATGGTAAATATAGGCCATTCTCGGAGTACAGGTGCACGTGTGTGTATTTCTGTTGTATAGACACCCAGGAATGGAATTCACTGCTGAGTCCTGCTTAGCTTTAGTAACCACTGGTGTTACAAAACACATCCAGCATTGCATGAGAGGTCCAGGTGCCCCGCATCCTTGCCAGTTCTTAGGTTTTTGCACTTCTAAATTTAACTAGTTCAGTGCATAAGACAGAAGTATTCTATTGAGGTTTTAATTATTCCTCACTGTTACGGGGCTAATATTTGGATGTCCCTTCAAAGCCTCATGTACTTTCTGGGAGATGGCTGCATCATGAGTGTGTGCCAACTGGATTGGTCCACTGATTGGTTTAGTGTAATTCTGGGTGTGGACAATGGGAAGGTCCACCCAGGGTGTGGGTTCACCAACCAATGGGTTTGTAGCCTGAATAGAATAAAAAGGAAAGAGGCGGTTCACTGCTTGCGTTTTCTGCCTGCCTTGTATGGACTACTAGTCCTCTGTGATGTCTCTCTGATGTATTGCCCTGGACTGAAACTTCTATAAACTGTGAGCTAAAATTAACCTTCCCTTCATTAACATGAGTGTTGGGAATTTTGTTTCAAGAATGTAAGTAAGACAATGACTAATGACGGTAAGTGCATTTTCATGTACTTTGATAGGCTACTTGAATATCCTTTTTAAAAAAATTTTATTTAGAGAAAAAAATATAAAAAGGTACAAGTAATACAGAGTTTAAAAAAATAAACAGTAAGAAATCACTGGTTAATAGATTAGATATTGTCATCTTAGAAATAGTTGCTCAAGTTATAAAATTAAAGCATACAAAGTGGACATTCAAACAGTAACAGTGAGACTGCAAACAGTTCTGTTCAATGATCCAACAAAAACTCAATAATATGGTTATCTATCTTATACACTTAAATATACATGCAGTTATATCCTTTAGAGCACTTTCTTTTCCTCTCTTTTTTACAATAACAATTACACATTTTGGGTTTTATTACTCCCACAGTTCTTAGTACTTTTTTTTTTCCCGGTAACAGGGATCGAACTCACGACCATGTGCTTGCAAGGCAGGTGCTTATGCCACTGAGCTAAATTCCCAACCCCATTATTTACTTTTTTGAATAGAATAAAACCAAATGTGATAAAACAAAACAGTCACTCAAATCAAAAGAATGGACATAGTTCATGATGTAAAAACAGAATACAAGGTGATCAACAATGGTTACCATAATGCCTCTTGCTATCTTAAAAAGAATTGCCTATATCATCAGTTATAGTAAAATTGAACAAAACAGTACAGAGCAAAACCAATAAAACCGAAACATTGGAGACATTACAGGACTTCAAGAGAAGTTAAGTCAAACCAGAATACGCATCATAGTGAATCTTATTGTCTTCAAAGTAGTTGCCTATATCCTCAAACTTGATACTATCAAGAGAATCAGAATAGAGTAAAACCAGTCAAAACAAGATGGTGAGAGCAATATAGGGCTTCAAATTGAGTTAACAGGAAATCAAAATGGTTACTATATATCCTATTTTTTTAATTTATTTTTTCCTTTAATTAAAAATAAAAAGGAGATTAAGATAAAAGAGGATGTAACAACACTATAGCACAGGTCAGAACAGAACAATTTAAGCAACATAGTGTTTCACTACAAGATAACCTCATGTAACAGTAGTTACCATAGTGTCTCTTTCCTTAAAATATTTGAGTATAACTTCATATACTATAGCATCAAACATATCAAGACAATGTAGAACCATTCAAGAGAAAGAAAGTATTACAGGGTATTTAGAACCAACTAACAGAAAACGAACAATGGTTTCTATATAATCTCTTTGTCTATAAAAGTTTTGTTTGTACTATCACATATAATAAAATCCAATAAGATACAACATGATAAGACAGATAGAGACAGAACAAAGGCTTGGTGGGACTTCAAAACAATATGATATTAAATCAGCTCTAGCTATTATGATGTCTTGTTTTCTTCAAAATAGCTGTTCATACCATCACAGACAATAAAATCAAACAATCCAGAATAAAACCATTCCAATTAATGAATGAAAACATAAGGCTTCAAAGCAATATAATGGGGAATCATAATTACCACATAATTTATATATTGTTATCATTTCTTACACTAGGCAAACTATTTGGTGTTTATACATGTGAGTTTGGTTTATTTCACTTATGAGTATGGTCTGAAGCTGCACCCATTTATATATAAATTTCTCAATGTGATCCTTCTTTATAGCTGAGTAGTAGTCCATTGTATAAAATGATACAACTTTTTTATCCATTCCTCAGTGGATGGACACTTAGGTTGTTTCCAAGATCTGGCTATTACAAATTGTGCTGCTATAAACATGGGTGCACATATATCACTGTGGTATGATATTTTCAGTTCTTCTGGGAATATGCTTAAAAGTGGAATACCTGGAACAAATGGGACTTCCAATCCCAGTTTTTTGAGAAATCTCCAGACTGACTTCCACAATGGCTGCACCAGTCTGCACTTCCACCAACAGTGCAGGAGAGTTCCTTTTTCCCCACAGCCTCTCCAGCATTTCTTGGTGATGGTTTTCTTGATCCTGGCCATTCTTTCAGAAATAAGATGAAATCTCAATGTGGTTTTAATTTGCATTTCTCTAATGAGTAATGATTTTTTTCCATGTATTTATTTGCCATTTGTATTTCTTCATCTGAGAAGTGTGTATCCATCTCAGATGCCCATTTTTGGATTGGATCTTTGAATTTTGGGGGTCTGATTTTTTTTAATTGTTTTAGATAGAAGTCCTTTGTCTGAGGGACAGTTCACTAAGATTTTTTCCCAGTTTGTGAGTTTTCTTTTCACTATGCTGGAGACTTCTTTTGACATGCAGAAACTTTTTAATAAGAAGTGGTCCCAGTTATTGATTCTGGGAAGTATTTCCCCTGCAGTTTGAGTCCTGTTCATGAATTCTCTGTCTCCACCTATGTCTTCAAGTTTTTACTCAATTTGTCTTCCAATAGATTTAGTGTTTCTGGTTTTTTTTTTTTTAATTGGTACTGGGGATCAAACTCAGGACCGCCTGCTCGCAAGGCAAGTGCTTATGCTGCTGAGCTAAATCCCCATCCCCTAGTGTTTCTGTTTTAATATTCAGATCTTTGATCCATTTAGATTTTAATTTAGTACATGGTGATAGGCATGGGTCTAGTTTTAGTTGTCGGCATATGGAGAGCCAGTTTTTCCAACACCATTTATTAAAGAGACTGTCCTTCCAGTGAACATGTTTGGCTCCTTTATAAAGATAAGGTGGTTGAGTGTGTTTGCAGTTGTGGTTGTATCTTCTAATCTATTCCATTGATCTTCGGCTCTGTTTTGATTCCAGTACCGTGTTGATTTTACTACAGTTGCTTTGTAGTATAACTTCAAGTCAGGGATTGTGATGCCTCCTGCCTTGTCTTTGCTGCTTAGAACTGTCTTTGCTATTCTAGGTCTCTTCTCGCTCCAGATGAATTTTAGGAGTGATTTTTCTAAATCTATGAGGTATGTTGATGGTATTTTTATTGGAATTACATTGAATCTGTATAACAGGTTTGGGAGAATGGCCATTTTCACAATATTTATTCTTCCTGTCCATGAGCAAGGGATGTTTTTCCACTTTCTGAGATCATCTTCAATTTCTTTTTTCAGTGTATTATAATTTTCCTTGTATAGGTCTTTTACTTCTTTTGTGAGAGCAATTCCTAAATATTTCATTTTTTTGGTTGCTAGTGTGAAGGGTATGGTTTCTCTTATTTCTCTGTTAGTGTTTTGTTGTTAGTTTATAGGAATGCTATTGATTTTTGAGTATTGATTTTGTATCTAGCTACCTTGCTGAATTTATTTATTATATCTAAGAGTCTTTCAATGGAGTTTTGGGGGTCTTCTATCTTGTCATCTGCGAATAATGATAATTTAACTTCTTCTTTTTCTATCTTTACCCCTTTTATTTCTCTCATCTAATTGCTCTGGCTAGTATTTCCAGTACTATATTAAATAGGAGCAGTGATAAGGGACATCCTTGTCTTGTGCCTGATTTTAAAGTACAGGCCTTCAATTTTTGGCCATTTAGTATAATATTGGCTGTTAGTTTTTCATAGATGACCTTTATTATATTGAAATAAAGACCATCTATTCCAATTTTCTGTAAGGTTCTTATCATGAATGAATGTTGGACCTTATTAAAAGCTTTTTCTGCATCTATAGAAATGATCGTATGATTCTTTTGATTTTATTGATATGGTGGATTACATTTATTGATTTACGTATGTTGAACCATCCCTGCATATCTGGGATGAATTCCACTTGGTCATGGTGTATAATCTTCTTGATGATTTGCCGCATCCTATTTGCCAATATTTTATTGAGGATTTTTGCATCTGTGTTCTGTAGTTCTCTTTTTTAGTTGGGTCTTTCTCCAGTTTTGGTACTAGAGCAATATTTGCCTCCAGCAATGACTTAGGATGGATTGCTTCCCTTTCAGTTTCATTGAAGAGTTTGAGGAATGTTGGCAGTAAGTCTTTTTTGCACTTCTTATAGAATTCTGCAGTGAATCCATCTGGGCATGGGCTCTTCTGTGTAGGTTAGGACTTAATTACGTTTTCAATTTCATTAATAGAGATTGGGTTACTCATCAGTTTTACATTTTCTTGACCTAGCTTTGGTACTTCATATGTTTCTAGGAATCTGTCTGCTTCTTCTGTGTTATCAAACCTTTGAGAGTAGAGGTTTTCAAAATAGGTATTAATGATCTTCAGAGATAGCTTAGACTTACAGACTCAAGCAAATTATATATATACTGCATGCTTTCTTTGTCCATTACTTATTTCACCTAGCACCATATTTGGAGATCTTTCTGTTTAGTACATAACAAATCTCAGTTTTAAAATACCTGTGTTGTAGTATATGAATTTATCAAAATTTAACCAGTCCACTATGGATACTCATTTTGTTTCTAATTGTTTGCTGTCATGATAGGCTGAATAAAAGATGACCTCTTGAACCTGTGACTATGTTGCTTTACACAGTAAAAAGGGTTTTGTGGTTAAAGATAGTCAGAGGGGAGATTAGCCTGTATCATGGAGGTGGACCCAATGTAATCAATCACAGTGGTCTTTCTACAAGGAAAGCAGAGAACCAGAATGCTAAATCCTTTTAAATTTTTACCATTTTGCTAGTAAAAACAGAAACCCTAATTTCTTTGAACAACTTAATTATTATTAAATTTTCCTCACATATACGACAGACACCCTTAGCATCTCCTTCAGAGTTAGGGCTAGGTAGCTCCATTCTACATTGTTGACTTGCCTGTCCTATGACCTTACACAGAGTGGATTCTCTGCAGAGAAAAGGAAATAATACATTAAGCATCTGTGTGCAATAGTGAGTGGATAAGAAATATAAACACATTGTGCCTATATTTATATCGAATTGTTTATGAAAATGTGATATTTGCCTTGCACTAAAATATCCTGATCATAATCATTAAGGAAGACTAAAAAAATGGCTGCTTGTCAATATCCTAATCATTTCTGATGTTGAATCACTGTTATAAGACACAGTCAACAGACTCAAGCCATGTGTGTGGCCCACCCTTCCACCACACCCCTGGTAGCTATTGAGTTGTTTTGTTTTTTTAACCCCACTAAGGTCAGTATCATTCAGGCTTTTTGGAAACAGCCACTCTTAACCATTATTTGCACATGAGATTAAACCTGTTTGTTCGACCATATGGAAGGACTAACACCTGTACCCAAACTAACCTGTTTTCCCAATGAAAAATGACCCATAAATAGAAATCTCTATTCCTGTCCCTTAGCTTGGTGGTTGAGTGTTACCTGATTCCTTGTTTATTTATGTGTTGGCATTGCCAATGTTATTGTTTTCTTTTGAGGAATTTAAACACCAGGTAAAGAAACATCTTTTACCTTAACATTGGAAACTTGAATTCATTGCCTTTTGTTGGTTGTTTGATTTTAAACAGATATGTTAATAGTGCTAATTAGATTTATACTGGTTAATGCCTTGAAGTTTTGGCTAACATGTTTAATATATAATGCTTAATTTCAGTATGAACCAGAATTAGAGTATGTATTTGGAATTTTAATTTTTTTGTTTTTAAAATTTATTTTATTTTGTACCAAAATTTAACTCAGGACCTTGTTTGTACTTGCCAGGTAGGCACTGTGCGGCTGAGCTATATCCCTAACCCTGGAATTTTTTTTAGGAGAAAAAGAAAAAAAAAAAAAGCAGAAAAAGGATACAAGTTATACAGAATTTCAGAAAAAAAAATAAACAGTAGGAAATCACTGGTTAATGGATTACGTATTGTCATCTTAGAAATATTTGTTCAAGTTACAAAATTAAAGCATATAAAGTGGACATTCAAACAATGAGTCTGCAAACAGTTCTGTTCAATGATCCAACAAAACTCAGTAATATCATTGTCTATCTTCTACACTTAAATATACATGCAGTTATATCATTTAGAGCACTTTCTTTTCTTCTCTTTTGTACAATGACTATTACACATTTTGGGTTTTATTACTCCCACAGTTCTTATTACTTTTTTGGAAGAGAGTAAAACCACATGTGACATAACAGAACAGAGTCGGTGAAATCAAAAGGGTGGACATAATAGATAATGTAAAAACATAATACAAGGTGATCAACAATGGTTACCATAATGCCTCCCACTATCTCAAATAGAATTACCTATATCATCAGTTATAATAAAATTGAACAAAACAGTAAAGAACGAAACCAACAAAACAAAGACATGGGAGACATTACAGGTCTTCAAAAGTAGATAATAGTCAACCAGAATGGGCGTCATAATGAATCCCACTATCTTTACAGCTGTTGCCTAAACTTTTGAACCTGGTATTATCAAGCAAAACAGAATAGAGGAACATCAGTCAAAACAAGATGGTGAGGGCAATACAGGATTTCAATTAAGTTAATAGGAAATCAAAGTGGGTTACTATAATATATCCTGCTATTTTTTAATTTATTTTTCCCTTAAAAGGATAAAAATAAAAAAGTAAATAATAAAGTGGAGATTGAGATAAAAGAGGGCATAACAACAAAACAGTGCAGATCAAAGCATAACCATTTAAGCAAAATAGTGTTTCAGCACAAGATAATCCCGACATAAAAGTAGTTACCATATTGTCTCTTTCCTTGAAATCTTTGAGTATAACTTCGTATACTGTAGCATCAAATATATCAAAACAATGTAAAACCATTCAAGAGAATGACAGTATTACCAACTCTGGAATTTTTAAATACTTCTAAAAACCTACAAAATTTAGTAAGTTATGTATCATGGAAGTACAAAACAAAACAATCTATTGACAACAAGCCCAATCGTAATAATCCTGAGAAGGGAACAGGATACAAACAGCTGAGGCCTTAAAAGGGAGTCATGTGACCTTGCCCCTTTAGATAATTCCAAAGGTACACAGATGATTCTCTACCCTTTTCTGATTATGAATCAACTTTTTTTTTGAGATAGCATGTTGCCCAAGCTGGCCTTCAACTTGGGGGCTCAAGCAATCCTACCTCTTCAGCTTTGTGTGTAGCTGGGACTATGGGTATGCACAACTGCACCTGGATTTTGCAACCACATTTTGATTATTACTCATTCTACATGATACCTACCCTTAGTCCTTTAGTGGTCTGCCAGAAGAAGCATATGTTGTGAAACTGACAACTGTTGCAAGGTCTGGTGCTCTGTGAACTTCCTTTCCTGTTGGATATTGGGTGGTAACGTGATTACAGTAATTTCAGCATGAGTCAATCTGGCTCGCCACAGCTGTTTCTACTAAGCTCTCCTCTGATAATAGTTGTTAATACCATTACTTCCAACTGGCATTTGGGTGTGTTAATTTTAGATTAAAAACATTAATTTACAACATTGTGGCAATGCCACTGCACAATCAAGAAAGGGGCAAAGGTGGACATGGGAAGCAATGAAGCCTGGATTGCTGTGTACTAGCTGTAGGGTTTGAGACTAAAGACTAAATGAGACAGTATGTACAAGGTGCTTACTCTTGGGCCTGGCTTGTGATGACTGTACTACTTAAAAAAGAATAAAAAGAAGCAGCAATGAAGCAAGACCTGGAAGGAGGCAAATATAATGTAAATTCAGACTGATCACCAAATGAAAGGAGGTCTGAGAACCATAGGTTGTTTATGGATGGAACATGTAGATTTCTAGATTCTTCAAGTATTTTCTGTCATTTAACTTACCAGTAGAACTGTTATTTCTGAATTCCTTAAATATTCATTACATTAGGGACCCCACCAAAAAACCCCCAATAGATAGCAGCATTTTTTCAGTGAATCATTTGGGAAGTAATAGAGTTCATTTTCTAAATTCGAATTACTTTTTCTTCTTTTTCCAAGGTTGCATCTTGTCTCAGTCTTATCAGGTGGTAATTTCTACTCCTACCTTTGGCTGGATTGTAAACTATGAGGCCACAAGCTGGCCTTGGCTATTCACACTGTATTACCGCATGTTCATTGTGTGCAAACACGTGGTGGGAACTCAAGTATTAATTAAATAGAAGATCTGAAAAATATAGGCAGTGTTGAAAGAGGATAGAGAAAATTTCACAGTGAAAGGAAACCTTGGCTCAAGGGAGGGTCTGTTCTGGGGAAGATACTATAGGGCCTCTTGGCTGCTAGGAAAGCACCCTATAGCTGAGCTCCTCTTCCCAGCTCCCCAAAGCAATGTGTCCAACCATATTTTCATTATGAAGAAGAAAAATTAAATTCTCTCTAACAAAAGAAATTAAATGCTGAGAAATAATTTGTTTGGGGGTGGGTCAGGTATAGCTGAGTTTTGAAGACTCAAGTTTCCTTCCATCCCTCCATTCTGAAAGATAAATTTTATCCTCATATTCCCCAAGTGGATATTTCAAGCCAATCAAATTGACAATCAATACTAGCCACATGAGGCTCCTAAAGTAGGACTCAGTGGGTTCTGCAAATCAAGAAATCATAGATGAGATTAAAATACAAGCAAAGACAGTTTTAATTGGATGCAGAATAGATTTGCAAATCAGGAAACACAGGTTCAGACAGTAAATGAATATTTCATGGAGGAAAAGTGGAGTTGGGCATGGGCAGCTTAGTGTTTTGCCATGGGGCAATTTGGGGGAATAAGTGGGGTTGAGGGAATAAGCAGTGTTGGGGCAACTCTTTGTGTGGAAACTGGTAAAAATTAGGGTGGTTATAAGTTTTGCTAAACCCATCAGGGTCAAAAGACAAAACAGATCAGGCTGGTATTTCTCAAATCTTACCGGATTTGTAATACAGTGTCACTTGGGGATGATAAACATTTCTAGAAATGCATAGTGATGATTGCACAATGATATTCATATATTTAAAGCCACTGAACTGAACACTTAAAAACGGTTAAAAGGTAATATGCTATATATTTTGATATGATAAAAATGTGTCAACTTGAGAAGTTTAGAAGTTTAACTAAGAGACTCAGCAGGGAGTCAGGTTTTGTTCTTTGTAAATATCCCCATTCTGTGCAAGAGAAAGGCAAGGAGATTTTGTCAGTGCTACACTGTCTTTGGAGTGGTTGTGGCCTGCCTATGCTATAAGGGAGGAAAAGCGGCTTGCTCTTCTCTCCCTTTTGCTCTGGCTAGTTTTGCTGGCTGCTGCTTTGAAGTGTTGACCTGGTGCCAACCCACCCTGCATTGGAGCCAACTGATTATGGACTGAAACCTCCACAAACAGTGAGCTAAATAAACCTTTCTTTCATTTTGTGTATTGGGTGTTTTGTCCCAGAAATGAAAGAAAAGTAACTAAAACAGGTAATACATTACATATTTTGATATGATAAAAAAGTTTTAAAAATTTTATCATTTCAACATCTCTAAATATGAAGTCCTTTATATGTATTTCATATCCTTAAAACCTTGCGGAGAGACTATTTCTAGGTCACAGAGGAGGAAACAGGCTCAGAGAAGCTAGCTGTTTATCAGAAGTGTTACTGCTAGTATTTAGGCCTTTGTGATGGGAAATTGTGTAGTCTTGTTTCACTCCCTTCTACAGGGTTGGAAAAAACTTCAGAGTATTGTCTCAGAAATAAGTGATAGAATTAAAGTTGTAACAGTAAAAACAAAAATACATACAATATCTCAACAGAGATCAGCTAATGATGCTTGGGGCTCTTTAAGTCTATTTGTAATTGAAGGTAAATCTTATGAAAGGGAAGAAATTTCTAGCACTGAAGATAACATAGAAGTCATGAGAATTACCTAAATTCAAATCTTAGTCCACTGAACCCTAAGGGTCAGCTACTGTTTGTTGAACATTCAGTAGAAGTTGATTTCTAATATAATTGGCCTGGGAGAGCTTTAATGTCATAGAAACAAAAACTCGGAAATACCTTCTGGAGGTAAGGATGTTCTTTGAATCTTTCCTGACCCATTTAAGAGGGCCTTTTGAAGGAAGGAAAGACTCATTTATCTTTAAATCATATGGAATGTTGAAGACTAGCCAGTCTTCATTAGAAAAGAGTAATTCTTTGTAGGATATAAAAAATTTGAAGCAAAGCAAAAGAGTACAAACCCATATGACCATAATAACTTTAAGGGAGTTTTCCCACTGAATTTGGTTATTTTTTTGGTGCATTTTTGACTTGAATTTTGAACCAAATTCAACGATAAAGCCAGATGATTTTATATGTATAACTGTTGTCTCTCTTGGGAGAGCTTGTTCATGCTGGGAAATTCTGTAATAAAAAAATTACTGCAACTTTGTGATGAGTTAAGGACATAGATTTTGCAGTTATATTCAGTATTCTTTCGGTTTAAAGGACATACACCGTGGGGCAGAATTTGGACATGGGAGATAACTACTGCCTCTTGTACTCTATGAGACTGTGCTTTTGGTTAGTTTATTTTTTTAACCCATGTTTGTTTTATCCCCTTGCGAAGAGGCTTTGTCAGACATAAAATGAATTCCACACTATAGTGAAGAAACATAATATACAGAAGAAATCAGCAATTGGCCTGTACATTTTGTCTTTTCTGGATTTGGAATATAGGTCAACTCTTGTAACTTCTGGCCTTTGAGTTCCAGAATTGTGAAAATATAATAGTTCAATTTTATAAGTTAGATGTAACTTTGGATTAAATGTTTCCTTAAAGCCTTTTAAAAATAAGTTATCCAAGTGAATTCATATTGTTTATTACAATTCACAGGATTTTTAAATAGGTAATATAAGGAAGCTTTTTTTCTTTTTACTGAATAACATTTTTCTTGTTTAAAACATTCCTGAAGCTCTACCTTCTGGAGTAGTTCTAATAAGAAGCGAAAACACTCTTGAGTGATTGTTTTTGGCAGAAGGTCACATAAACATTTCTGCTTCTCTATGATTTATGGGTAATGTTGACAAACTGTTAAAAACAATGCTCATAAATAGAGAATGTGTCAAGAGTTTGGACTCTGCTGTGACTGCTATTAACTTGGAAAGAGCCCTGAGATCCCGATATCTCATTAGCAGCAATGATTGGTTTTGTAGCTTCTTTGCCAGGACTCAAATCTTTTAGTAGACTAAAACTTTGTGAATTTTACTGAGGTTTTTTTTTTTTTTGTTTTTTTTCATTTTTATCGGTACTGGGGATCGAACTCACGACTGCCTGCTTGCAAGGCAGGTGCTTATGCCGCTGAGCTAAATCCCCAGACCCACTTTGTGAATTTTAAAAAAGAGGCTGAATAAGGGTTTATATCTATCTAAACATTGGCTTCCAATACATTTTTTAAAGCCTCTTTTTATTTTAAAATAAATTTGGGGAACACATATATGAGTACATGCCTATTCTTTTGAGGGGCTTTAGACATTCTAGATTGATGGTACCACATACTAATTTTGCTAGTCTTCTAATTACTTCATTAGTCAGAGAATATTTGTGTCCCCTCCTCTGTTTTGATTTTGACCGCTGTTGGTCTTTTGTACAATTTTATGTTTACTTATTTATTTTAGTCTATTTAAAAATTTTTTTTTTGTCTTTTTGTGGCAGAGTCTCGCTATGCAGTTCAGGCTGGCCTTGAGCTCACTTTGTAGCCCAGGCTGGTCTTGAACTTGCAACGATCCTCCTTGCCTTAGCCTTCCAAGTGCTGGGATTATAGGTGTGTGTCACCAAGCCTGGCCTACTCTTATTTATTTATTTCTAATTGTTTTTTGTTTTTTGGGACAGAGTCTTGCTATGTAGTTCACGCTGGCCTTGAACATACTATATACGCTACAGGCTGGTCTCAAACCACAGGGATCCTCCTTCCCAAGCCTTCCAAGTGCTGGAACCACAGGCGTGTGCTACCATGCCTGATCCTTATGCATAATTTTAGAGTTGATTTATCAGGTTTCACAAAACTTGGTAAGATTTCCACTGAGATTAGACAAGTCATTCTGAGGAGAGCTTTATGATATTGAATCTTTCAATCTGTGAATCTCACTTATTTCTCCACTTGTTATGTTTTTGATATATTCCAAAATTCTTACATACTTTGCGTATTTTTTGACAGATTCTGTGGATCAATTCAAGCTATAAGGCTATAAAAGAACTTTGAAAGTATGAGGAATTGCAGTTCAGGAGACATAGATTCACAGAGCACAGAAGGACTCTTCTCAAGGAGGCAGGGAGAGTGAATTTACATAGTAGACTAGCATTGTTCATTTATTGTAAACTACCTCCTGACATACAAAATGTTGAGAGAGGTTCAGGCTACATGACTGGTGGAAAACTAAGAATGCATATACTTAAGAAGAATATTCCCAAAGCAGGCACCTAATAACCTCTTGTATATTTTGGATACAACATAATGACCTGATTGTTTCAGGTTTCTGTAGTCAAAAGTTACACTTCTAGGCAGCAGTTTGACATTTCTACAGTGGCCTTTCAACTCTACTTTGAAATGTTCACTCAGTGTTGCTTTCATTATAATTTTTCTTTTATTTTCATGGTTCATTGCATTTTAATGCTATTGTAAATTATATAATTTAAAAATTTTAATGTTGTTAGGTATGCAACTAAATTCTTCATGCTTTACTTCATGCAAAATTCTGTAAATTTTGTTTCTTCACTGATGTTTTCACTTTTCCTGTTAGCACCTCCAGTGACTGTCTTTGTTTTTCTGACTTCAGAGAATGTATTTCATTCAGAGAATGTATTAATGACTTCAGTATTAAGAGTGAGTGCTTTTACTTGTAGTAGTTCTCCATTACTAGACTAAGGAATTTCCCTGCTATTTATGATTTATATAGACATTTTTAACTCATAAAGTAGGTTTTGAAGTTTATCAAACACTTATGTTTTAGTCATTCTTTTTTCATCTGCTAATGTTAGTTAATTGCTTTTTCATCTGAAAATCCTGAGATAAAATTTATACTAGTACAACGCTGACTTTAGTTTGCAAGCACCTTTTAAAACGTTTAAAATTTGCGTAGAGTAGAATTTACTTTGTGGAATATAGCACTATGAGTTTTGACAAATGCAGTCATATCATATAACCATTACCACAGTGAAGACACAGAACAATTTAGTCATTGCCAAAACTGCCTTGTGTTACTGCTTTGTAGTGAATCCCTCCACCGTTAACCCCTGGCAACTGTGTTTTTTTAGGATTTCTTTTTTCAGAATATCAAGTAAGTGAAATGATTCAGGTCATAACCTTTGAGTCTGGTGAGTTGGCCATGGTACAATGCATTTGGGATTTATTCATGTTGTTTTATTGATATGTCATCCTTTGTCTTTCTTTAGTTTTTTGAGACAGGATCTCACTGTGTATGTGTAATCCAGGCTGGCCTTGAACTCATGGCAATCCTTCTTCCTTACTCTCCAGAGTGCTGGAGTTAGAAGTGTGCACCGCATGCCCAGCACTTCGTTCCTTTTTTTTTTTTTTTTTTTTTTTGTGGTACTGGGGATTGAACTCATGACCTCACACTTACCAGGCAGGTGCTTATGCCACTGAGCTAAATCCCTAGCCCCATTCCTATTTTTTAAATAAGTAGTAATCCATTGTATGGATGCTGTTTTTTAAAAATCAGTTCATTATTAGGAGAACATAATATATTTCCATTGGGTAAATTATGAGTAATTTGTTACAAGCACTCACATACCAGTTTTAACACAAGCATAGATTTTCATTCAGTTGGGCAAATATCTAGGGGTAAGATTGCTTGCTCACATTGTTGGGGTGTGTTTGACTTTATAAAAAACTGTTGAATTGTCTTGCAACATGGTTACCTCATTTCAGTTTCTTTAGCAGATGGGGAGTATTCAAGCTACTCATTTCTTTTTGAAATTAGTCTTTCAAGGAGCTGATGCATTTTTATCTAATTTGTAATGTTTATAATCATAATTTGTTTTTCAGTGTGCTTCTTAGACATCTAGTATCTATTAGGTCTTTGATTCCCATAATAATAATTTATGTGCTTTGTGGCTCTGGCTCTATTCTCTCCATCAACCTGGTTAGATATTTATCAATTCCATTGACTTTTTGGTTTATTTGGTTGTTTTTCTACTTAAGTAGATACTTAGCTTATTCATTTGATACTTTTCTCCTTTACAATATAAGAACAGGGTGCTGTAAATTTCTCTCTAAGCATAGGTTTTGATGGGTTTATCTCATGTTTATTGCTTCAAAACATTTTCTAATTTTCTTTAAGACACCCTCATTGACTACTTGTGGGTCATTTTAAAATATGATGCCTAATTTCCACATGTTAGAGGATGTCCCAGCATGTTGTATTGATTTCTAGTTTAATTCTGTGATCAGAAAGCATAATTCATCTGATTTCAATTCTTTAACTTTAGGGTTCATTAATGATCTAGTACAGTTGTGCTGAACATGTGGTGCATGTGTTTTTCGTTTAGGACAAAAGATGTTACTGTATGAGTTGTTGTTTCTAAACTAAAACATCAGGACTTCCAGGAAGATGGCAGAATGGTGAGCAGCGGCAAACCAGTGTTTCTGAGACTGGGAGTCCAGATGATAGAGAAGAGCCATTTGGGGAGGAAAAGGAGGGAAGGTAGATTCTGGTGTCCCAGAAAAGTTCTGAAGGGAGAATTTGAGTCCATAGGGAAAGTGAGGTGATGGAACTCAATACAGAAGAGGGAGGTGGCAAACTGTGCTTTCTTCCTGACTCCCTGCTCATAGCATGAAAAAGGAGACTTGCATCTACAGAGTTGCAGTAACAGCAGAGTACCACAGAAACCTCTACAGAGAAATGCAGCAGAGGAGCAGGGCAGTGGATGCTGTGAATTTCAGTGATTGCTGAGTGACTCCAGTCCAGATGGCCCCCAGGAGATGGTGATTGGGCGCCATCTTGGGGTGGGGCCAACTGAATGCAGTTTAATCAGCACCTCATCCTATTCCTACTGCAGGGTTTCTGGACTCATCCAGCATGGGTCTGGGCTCTGTCTGCCTCTTTTGTCTACCAGTGGCAGCAGAGACCTCACACCTCACATGCGCATTACCACAAAACTATAGACCATAGAAGATAAGCTCAGGATTGGGCTGGGGATTTAGCTCAGCGGCATAAGCGCCTGCCTTAAGCAAGTAGTCAAGAGTTTAATCCCTGGTACCGATAAAAAGACAAAAAAAAAAAAAAAAAAAAAAAAAAAGGAGCTAGCCTCAGGCTTGAAATTAGAAGTCTCACTATTGGTGATCAGGTAGTCTAGTTTCTTCATAAGTGTGAAGATTTTTTTTAACTTGGTCTGTTTTTGTTTCTTCCTACTTTATTTTCCAGTTGTCTTCACCAGTCACCAAAAGCTTAGGTAATCTTCCTGTCTTTCAATTTTGCCTATACTCTCTTTCTGTTCTTCTATTTCTGTATTCCCCCCTTATTCTTTTTAAATTTTCTCCCCAGGGGGTAAAATTGCTCAATTAAGAGAATACTCACTGTATATAATTTTCTGATTTTAGATTTTGTTATATAGTTATAAATCTTGTGCACACAATTGAAGGTGGCACATTAGTAGTTTCTACAGTCAATTGTCATTTTCCAAGCTGTGCTCAATCCTGTTATTACTGATTATATTATTTTAGCCAAGGTGACATAGATGTTCTAATCAGTTGTTCTTCCTTGTGTGCTAAAACTGAGATTGTCTGAGGGTCATACACAATATTACAGTCCAGTACCGAAGAACTAGGAACTGGGACAAACAGGCAGCATCTTCTCATCCTTAACAGATTGAAGAGACAGAATCTTGCAACAGATTCAAAAGCCAAAAACCAGCCAACTTGGAAGTTATTTCTGAAAATTAGTCATTTCCCAAGGAGTTCTGATAATAATAATAAAGCTGAAACCATAAGGAATTTACAAATTTCAACTCAGAAAATAAATTTTTAAAAATAGAAATTGAGAAGACAAGGAAGAAGATGCAACACTATCACCTCGGGCTCACCGCAGGCAAACCTAGGGGTCACAGAAGTGGAACAAATCAAAAGCCACCCACCTGAACTCTCTGAAGGGGAAACAGTGGAAGTAACAAAGCAAATGAATGAAGCTCTAGAAATAAATCAGAAATAATTTCTCAGAGGTGTTGGCCATAATAAGGTCTAAAGAGGTATTGACCATAATAAAGAACATGGTTAGTGAATCTAGAGTAGATAGAGATTTAGAAAATAAAAGAACTTAGGAAAATTCCATGACCAACTCACAGAATTAGAGAAAACAATCCTAAAATTTATTTGGGATTAGAAGAAACCTAGAATTGCAAAAGCAATTCTGAGCAACAAAGGCAAGGAGATGGGCATCACAGTCCCTGATTTGAAATTATAATTCAAAGCTACTGTGATTAAAAACAGAATGGTCCTGGCAGAAAAACAGACCTGAGGATCAATGGAACATATTAGAAGATGCAGAATCAGCTCTAAACATACTTAGTCACCTTATATTTGACAAAGGGGTCCAACATCTTCATTGTAAGAAAGATAGCATTTTTAATAAGTGGTGCTGGGGAAATTGACTTTCACATGCTAAAGACTAGACCTAAACCCATATATCTCACAATGCACTAAACTAAAATAAACATAGATCAGAGATCTAAATGTTAAAAACACTAAATTTGTTACAAGATAGAATAGGTAGGACCCTTTAAGACATAGGTACAGGCTAACACTTTTATGGCCAAAACCCCAGTCATGCAGAAAATACTACAAAAAATCAATACCTAGAATGTCATATTAAAAAGTTTTTGCACAGCAAAAGAAATCCCTAATAGAGTGAAGAGACAAATCACAGAATGGTAAAATAATTTTTTCCAACTATTCCTCAGACAAAATACTAACATGTAGAATAAACAAGACACACACCAAAATCAGCCCCTTAAATTTAAATCAAAAAATGGTAGCTGAAATGAATGGACACTTCTCAGATGAAGTACAAATAGCAATTAAATATATGAAAAAAATGTTCAACATCATTGGTCATTCAAGAGATGCAAATTAAAAGAACACTGTGAGTACAACTCCAGAAAGAATGGCCGTTATCAGAAACCAACCAGTAACAAATGCTGGCAAGGCTATAGGGGGCAAGGAATCCTTCTCCACTGTTTGTGAGAGTTTACATTGGTGCAACTGTCGATGTCCGCTCCCGGCCGGCAGGAAGGACACACGACAAAGTCTGGTAGTGGACAACCTTTTCTTTTTATTTTCCTTCTCCGTACAGCCTGCCCTGGGTTCTCCCAGCTGAAGCCTCCTCTGGTCCGCTCCCCGCGGCTCCTTTTGTGCTTCAGTCTGCCCCAAAGCCTCTACCGGTCCGCTCTCCGCGGCTCCTTTTGGGCTTCTACTTCCGGGCTTCTATCTGGCTTCTTCTTCCGCCCAGGGGTGGCACCGGTATATATACGGGTACAGTGTCCAATCATGTTAAAGTAAGCAAGGCAAGCTGATTGGCTAACATCATCAGTTGCCAGGCAGACTATATTGTTGAGCGGGTTGCTTACGCGGTAAGCAGGAAACTAACGTGCTCGATGGGAGGGGCAATCTACCTCAGGCTTCACTCTTTACTACAGGCCTCACGTCCGCCAAGTGAGGCGACCGGGCTCGGGGCTGTGGCTCCCAACATCTCCCCCTTTTTTATTTTTTATGAATGTGCGCATCGTAGCCCTTTCTGGACTGGGTGCAGAGGCTTATGCCCTATGCGTAGGCCCACCGTAGGTCCTTGGCTTAGACCCTGGTCGGCCGTCCCATGGTCCGCCAAGGCCCTGAGGCCCTCGTCCTTTTTCTAGGGCCAGGCACAAACTGGACGGAACCTGGATGCACACAAGCTTGCACTCATTTCCTCTCCGTAAAGAAATCCCCTCGGAGAGAAATTTAGACCTGGGCAGCATCTAACAGTCCAGCGGCTTACGTGCAGGATGGGGTAGGGCCTGGCTTAGGTCGAGTCGTGCTGGGGAGGCACGCTCTTACCCGTCATTGACTCACCTACCCTGCTATATCATAATTTTTTAGAGGAGGAGTGTGGGAAGCTCACCGTCCCTAGACTCGGTCGTAGGCTAGGCGAGCGAGCCATGCATATGCCTGAGGATCTTCTTGTCCATTTCGGGCTACCGCTATTTCTATTCATCTTATTGGTTGGTCTGTGATGGATCTCCAGTAGGGCAGGTCTGATCTTCAGTCGAGGGCTTTGTTGCCCGTGTCAATCTCTCCGGTATCCACAGTGGTTCTCGTCCCGGTTCCTGTGGGAAAACACAAACCGCGCCTCGGTTCCAGCTGACCACTGGATCCGGGCCCATCCATTGTCCTGTCATAGATAACCGCGCCTTTGGAGGTAGGCCTTGGCTTACTCCCCCTTTTTGTTTTTTATTTTTTATTTTTTATTTTTATCTTTTTCGTTTTTTTTTTTTTTTTTTTTTTTTTTTTTTTTTATTGGTACCAGGGATCGAAAATCCCCAGCCCCCGTTTATGCCGCTGAGCTAAATCTCTAGCCCCCGTTTCCTCGACCGGCGTTTTTCTCAGCCTGCTCTGCAGAGAACTCTGCGTACCAGGCTCGCCAATCCAGGTAACTGCCCGAGGGCAGACACGCCTTTGTCAGCTGAATCCAGTCCGCGGGGGCGAGGGGCCCAGAAGACAGATTCTCCAGCATGGCAATGGTGTAAGGCGCAGTCGGCCCAAAGGTTGTAACTGCATTTTTAAGTTCTCTAATCTGCTTTATCTCAAAAGGCTCCCATACATTGTGTCCCTGGCCCATAGCTACTTGTACAGGAAATATCCCGTAGGGGCCACTATCTATCCCAGGTGGATGTACCTCATGAGACAAGCGTCCCCCCTGCCAAAGCCGCCTGTAAAAATACCGACCCGCCGGCGGCGGAGCATAAGACAGCGGCCGTGATTGGGCGGAAAATGGGGGCCCGTGCATCACTTCCTGTTCTGGCGAAAGGGGAGAGAGCTCCCAGGCGGCCGCCTCGTGGCGAGGAATCGCCTCCGGAAACGGCCCCCAAGGTAAAGAACCCTGCGACTCCTTATCGAGCGACTTAGGCTCCTGACAGCTGGTCTCTTTGGCCTCCCTGCCATTCAACTTTCCCTCGTCCTCGGAGTCAGACGACTCCGAGGCTAGAGCCCCGTCCTTCTCCTTAGCATCCTTGTTCCCCTTGACGGACCCCTCTCGGGAGCTCCCTGACTGGGCCTGCTCAGATACCCTGCGTACTTTTGTAAGCTCTTGAGAGCTTTCTCCACAACCACCCTCGCTCTTAGTGTTGCTACCTAACATGTTTCCCATCTTTTAATATGTTACTCACCGCGTGAGGCCCAAGGAATCCGCCACTTACGCGTGAGCCTGAGGGGAGTCTAAAAGCCCTGTAGGTGCGCGCCACCCAGAGCCCAGGCTTATCCCCAACTCACCTGTCTCGCAGCTCTGTACTGGAGCGTTGTCCACTTCCACGTCGCGGGGGTGATCAGTCCCCGGGCGGGCCTCCAAATGTCGATGTCCGCTCCCGGCCGGCAGGAAGGACACACGACAAAGTCTGGTAGTGGACAACCTTTTCTTTTTATTTTCCTTCTCCGTACAGCCTGCCCTGGGTTCTCCCAGCTGAAGCCTCCTCTGGTCCGCTCCCCGCGGCTCCTTTTGTGCTTCAGTCTGCCCCAAAGCCTCTACCGGTCCGCTCTCCGCGGCTCCTTTTGGGCTTCTACTTCCGGGCTTCTATCTGGCTTCTTCTTCCGCCCAGGGGTGGCACCGGTATATATACGGGTACAGTGTCCAATCATGTTAAAGTAAGCAAGGCAAGCTGATTGGCTAACATCATCAGTTGCCAGGCAGACTATATTGTTGAGCGGGTTGCTTACGCGGTAAGCAGGAAACTAACGTGCTCGATGGGAGGGGCAATCTACCTCAGGCTTCACTCTTTACTACAGGCCTCACGTCCGCCAAGTGAGGCGACCGGGCTCGGGGCTGTGGCTCCCAACATGCAACCACTGTGAAAATCAGTGTGGAGATTCCTTACAAACTAAAACCACAGATTCTGTTTGACCCAGGTATTCTCCTTCTTAATATCTTCCCCAGAGTTAAAAGCATCATAGCACAGTGATATATGAGCACCCATGTTTATCGTAGCACAGTTTGTTATATATCTTGGAAGCAGCCTAAATGCACATCAATAGATGATACAGAAGATGTGTATTTTTTATACAATGGAGTACTACTTTCCCATAAGGAAGGATAAATTTCAGACATTTCTAGGAAAGTGGATGTACCTGGAGGCTCTACTCTTTTTTTTTTTTCTTGTTTTTATCGGTACCAGGGATCGAACTCAGGACTGCCTTGCTTGCAAGGCAGGCGCTTATGCCGCTGAGCTAAATCCCCAGCCCTGGAGACTCTACGCTTAAGTGAGATAAATTGAACACAATATTTAAATATGACATTGTTTCTCTGGTGTGAGAAACCAAAAGCGTATAGAAGTACCAAAGTATATAATGGATATTGGGAAATAGGAAAAAAGTTCAAAGAAGGGGAATAAGGGAATAAGGAGGGTAAAAAGAAGAGAAAAGAAGATTAAGACTTGGGATATAGCTCACTGGCACAGCATCTGCCTGAAAAGTGTGAGGTCGTGAGTTCAATTCCTGGTGAAAAAAAAATAGAAGGAAAAAATGGAAACAAAGCTTTTGTAAGTAAGGAAGAGAAAACAGGGTTGAGGGGAAAAGGAGAGAAATGGAAAAACAGAACCAAGATATGCACAGGTACAGATTTCCTATGATGAATGTGATCATTGTGTTTATCTAAACTGTACCAATAAAAGTAATTAAGAGAGACTGTACCAATAAAAGTAATTAAGAGTTTGGGACCCTCTAGGCTTCTGAGTGCAGTGAAGTGGCTAAGTGGGTCTGAGGCATCTACATCCGCCTCACCATTCAGGCTGCGCTTGGAGAACTGTGGTGTTTCCAGCAAGCATGCAGGCGCACACTGTCCCCGGAGCCCAGCTTATTTGGGAGTCTTGCACTGTCTGGGTGCAGAGTAAGGGCTGGGTGGATCTGGGACGCCTGCATCCACCTCCCTGGGTATCTGGAAGACTGTGGATTTCTCAGCAAGCAGGTGAGCATCACCAGTTCCAGAGGCCCTGCGGCCTGCAGTAAGTGCCCAGTGAACTCTGCCCCAAAACCAGACTGTTTGGGACCCTCGAGCCTTCCAGGTGGAGGGAAGTGGCTAAGTGGGTCTGAGGCGCCTACATCCGCCTCCCCATTCTGGCTGTGCTTGGAGAACTGTGGAGTTTCCAGCAAGCAGGAGGGTGCACAGTGTCCCTGGAGCCCAGCTTATCTGGAATTACGGAGTTTTAAACAGGCAGAAGAGGGCCACTGGATCTAGAAGCCCACCGGCCTGGGGGAACTGGGTGCCAGAGTCCCAGGAGCTGCGAACATAGAAGTGGATTTCCAACAGACCCTGAGGAAGCTTTCGAATAACACTTTAAACACAGAAATATAGGAAAATGACAAAATGAAACACCAAATTACAACCTCAAATCTCTAGCCCATCTCAAGAAACCCTAGGAGCGATGTATATAGAAGAAAATATATGCCATACACCTCAAATATCGGACATAATAGCTACTGAAATAAACAAGCAACTCCAGGAAGCTTTAAAGGAATTCAAACTGGAAATAATCTCCCAGGTAAAAGAAGAAATGATAAAAGAAATGAAAGAGATTCTGAATATATCTAAAGAAAACACAGTTAAAAAATTGGAGGAACTAAACAAAAAGGTAGAATCCCTAGATGAGAATATAAGAAACAAACAGAATACATAAAGCAGGTGCACAGAGATATACAGGAAATCAAAAACTCCATTGAAAGCTGTAAAAACTGCCTCAATGAAAGTGAAGATAGATTTTCAGACCTTGAAGACAGGATTGCAGCTAGTGAACAGGAAAGGAAAGATCTTTTAAAAATAACAAGGAATCAGAAAATAACAATTCAACAACTGCAAGATGATGCAAAGAAAAATAACATAAGATTGATAGGGATTAATGAAAAAGAAGGGGACAACATAAAGGAGGTCAAGAGGATATTTAGAGAAGTAATTTCCCAAGCATGAGCTCAGTAACTGACATCAGGTTTAGTGAAGCCTATAGAACTCCAAATAGTCATAACCAAAATAAAACTACACCCAGACATATAATAATCACCATCCCAGAAATCCAACACAAGAATAGAATATTAAAAGCTGTCAGAGAGAAAAGACAGATCACTTATAAAGGAAAACCTATCAGAATCACAGCAGACTTCTCAGCACAAACAATAAAGTCAAGAAGAGCATGGAGTGAAGTATTCCAGATCCTAAAGCAAAACAATTTCCAACCTAGACTGATGTACCCTGAAAAACTATCATTCAAAATTGATGGTGAAACACGATACTTCCATGACAAAGAACAGCTGAAGAACTTCATGAACACCAAGCCAACCATGCAAAAAATATTGACAGTTTAGATACACAAAGGAAAAAAACCACTAAGCAAAGCAGATAATTAAACAGAACAGAAAGATAAAGATGCAACAGCAGAGAGATAACATGTCAACAATAAACCAGCATATAACAGTTATAACCATTAATATAAATGGTCTCAATGCACCAATCAAAACAAACAGACTAGCAGAATGGATCAAGAAACAAAATCCAACCATACGCTGTTTACAGGAAACCCATCTAACCCAGAAGGATACTCACAGACTGAAAGTCAAAGGATGGAAAACAATACTTCATGCAACAGGAATAAAAAAAAAAAGCAGGAGTAGCCATTCTGTTTGCAGACAATGTGAACTTTAAACCAACAATGACCATAAAGGACAAAGAAGATCACTACATACTCGTTAGGGGAAAACTCCAAGAGGAAGAGGTAACTATCTAAATATATATGCAACAAACTCCAGAGCACCCAGTTATATAAAACAACTATTAACAGAAATGAAAACTCAAATTATCGACTTCCGGGAGAACATGGTGGACAGATAGCAGCAGCTACGGAGGCTCTCTGAAACACCCACCTTAGAATTCAGGAATGGTGCGGAGTAAGGAATCATAAGCAAGTGGAGATATGCGCTGCTGACTCAAGAACGAACTGGGCTGAGAGAAACCAACTGGGAATGCAATCTTGGTGCGATAACAGGAACGGATAAAGCCTCAGAGTGAAAGATGGAGCCCGCGCCATTGGAAGCCGCGATTTGGGTTTCCTGCCGCGCGGCGGCTGGGTCTACATCAGCTCGGCAGGGAGAGAGACGCGTGGAAGCTCTGAGAACGGGAATCGGTGAACGGAGTTGAAAACAGGATGGGCGGGGAGCCGTGCATCCACCTCTGGTGAGTGAGGGAAAACTGGAACTCTCCCACGGTCCAGGAGACCAACAGAGAACATTCTGGGACTGGGCAGACGTGCGGGAGTGGGGCGCTGCAGGGACTTCAGCCACGTATCCCCCTCTCAAATGGGATTGGTGAGAAGTGCCTAGCCTATGTGACACTGCTGGCGGAGACCCAGTAGGCTAACACAACCCAGATCCCAGAGCCTGAGGGTGACCTGGAGGGGCAGGCCCCGTGTAGGGTGCCTGGTCTGGAATTTCCTGGTGTGCTGTGGTGGGCAGGAACACCTAGCCAGCGCAATTCGATCAGGCTGTGGCTGACAGGGAGGGAAGCTGGGCCTTCTATATAAGCCTGCATATATAAGGAACAAAGAATATGGGAAGAGGCAGCAACAAGAAAGGCTCCTCGGTCCCCAATCCTGAGAAACAGGCAATAGCGGACACTGCACCAATAGACATAAAGCACCATCTAGAGAGCCTCATAGATCAGTTCAGGAATGAAGTTATTAATGACCTGAAGCTAGAAATAAGCAGAATAGTTAGAGAAATGCTAAGCACCACCCAAGAAAAAACAGATGGTGGAATGGAAGAACAGAAAAAGAGGAGAGAATTGTTTGATGGAGAAAATAGAGAAAGCATGGAATACGTGAAGCAGGTTCAAAGAGATTACCAGGAAACTAAAAACTCTATCGAAAACTGGCATAACAGCTTGAAAGAAACTAAGGACAGACTATCTGAACTGGAGAGTAGATTTGTAATATGGGAGAATGAAATGAAAAACTTCTTAAAAGTAACAAAGAAACAAACAGCAATAATACAAAGACTAGAAGATGATAAGAGGATCCATAACTTAAGAATTAAGAACATAAAAGAAGAAGTAGGGACACAAACAAATGAGCTACAAAAGCTACTCACAGAAATAATTCAGGAGGATTTTCCTAATTTAGCAAAAGGTAAAGATACTCAGATGTATGAGGCATACAGGACCCCAGCCACCTACAACCCAAACAGAGCAACACCCAGGCATATAATAATAAAAATTCCAGAAATTCAATACAAGAACAGAATATTAAAAGCTGTCAGAGACAAGAAACAGACCACTTACAAGGGGACACCCATCAGAATTACAACAGATTTCTCTGCACAAAGCATCAAATCATGAAGACAGTGGGGGGAAATAATTCAAGCTTTGAAAGATAATAATCTCCAGCCAAGATTGATATATCCTGCACAACTATCCCTGGAAATTGATGGAAAAACAAGGTGCTTCCAGGATAAAGAGGAACTAGGGGAATTTGCAACCACCAATTCAACTCTACAGAGAATACTGCAGGATATTCTAAAAAAGAAAAATACAAAGAATCCAGAAATAGTGGCAGAGAGGCCACAATGAATGGAGCAGAAAACAAAATGAAGAAGACAAACTGACAACTAATGACAGAAAAGGAGCTCAACAGAAAAGAGGCAGAGAAGATTGGATGATAGGAACAACTATTTGACCTATTAAGACCTATGACGTCTTAATAGGTAATGCTGATTTAGTATCATCTTGTTTTGAAGTCTCATCAAGCTTTTGTTCTTCTGTCTCCATTTGTCTAAACAGGTTGTTTCTTATATTATGTACGATAGTATAAGCAAAAACTTTTAAAGACAAGGAGATTATACAGAAACCATTGTTCATTTTCTGTTAGTTGATTCTAAATACCCTGTAATGCTGTCATTCTCTTAAATGGTTTTACATTGTTTTGATATATTTGATGCTACAGTATACGAAGTTATACTCAAAGATTTCAAGGAAAGAGACAATATGGTAACTACTTTTATGTCAGGATTATCTTGTGGTTAAACACTATTCTGCTTAAATGGTTATGTTTTGATCTGCGCTGTTTTGCTGTTATGCCCTCTTTTATCTCAATCTCCACTTAATTATTTACTTTTTTATTTTTATCCTTTTAATTAAAGGAAAAATAAATAAAAAATAGCAGGATATATTATAGTAACCCACTTTGACTTTCCATTATCTTGATTTAAAGTCCTGTATTACTCTCACCATCTTGTTTTTGACTGATGTCCCCTATTCTGTTTGGCTTGATAGTACCAGGTTTGAAAGTTTAGGCAACAGCTGTGCAGATAGTGAGATTCATTATGATGCCCATTCTCAATGACTTTTATCTACTTTTGAAGACCTATAATGTCTCCAATGTTTTGGTTTTGTCAGTTTTGTTCTTTACTGTTTTGTTCAATTTTATTGTGACTGATGATATAGGCAATTCTATTAGAGATAGCGGGAGGCATTATGGTACCCATTATTGATCACCTTGTATTATGCTTTTACATTATCTATTATGTCCACCTTTTTGATTTGATTGACTCTGTTCTGTTAGGTCACATTTAGTTCTACTCCCTTCCAAAAAAGTAATAAGAACTGGGGGAGCAACAAACCCAAAATGTGTAATTGTCATTGTACAAAAGAGAGGAAAAGAAAGTGCTCTAAACAATATAACTGCATGTATATTTAAGTGTATAGGATAGAAAATGATACCACTGAGTTTTGTTGGATCATTGAACAGAACTGTTTGCAGTCTCACTGTTGCAAGGTCCACTTTACAAGCTTTGGTTTTGTGGCTTGAACGATTATTTCTGGGATGACGGTGTATAGTCCATTAACTGGTGATTTCCTACTGTTTATTTTTTTCTGTAAATCTGTATGACTTGTACCCTTTCTCTGCTTTTTTTTTCTCCTTGAATAAAATTTAAAAAAAAAGAACTTGTAAAAAAAAAAAGAAAACTCAAATTATCAGTAACACAATTGTAACAGGATACCTTAACATGCCATTGACACCAAGGGACAAAATCAACCAGACAGAAAATGAGCAAAGAAATAACAGAACTGAATCACACCTGTGAACAAATGGACTTGATTAGACCTATACAGAATGTTCCACCCAAAAACATCAGAATGCACACTCTTCTCAGCAGTACATGGCTCATTCTCTAAAATAGACCATATATTAGCTCACAGAACATATTTAAACAAATGCAAGAGTTGAAATCATCCCTTGCATGTTATCGGATCATAGCGCTCTGAAATTAGAAAATAATGATAAAAGATACCGCAAAAATCCCACAAACACATGGAAACTGAATAACACAGTCTTGAGTAATCAGTGGGTCACAGAAGAAATTAAAGAAGAAATTAAACAATACCTACAAGAAAATGAAAATCCAGATACAACTTACTGGAATCTGTGGGATGCAATGAAAGCCATCCTCAGAGGAAAATTTATTGCACTGAGTTCCCACATCAGGAAAACAGAACGAATACAAATAAATAACTTGATGCTACACCTCAAACAGCTAGAAAAGGAAGAGCAAGTCAAGCCCAAAGTCAAAAGAAGAGAGGAAATTATAAAAATCAGAGCAGAAATCAATGCAATAGAGACTAAGAAAACAATCCAAAGAATCAACGAATCAAAGAGTTGGTACTGTGAAAGAATAAATAAAATCAATAAGCCCCTAGCCAGCCTTATTAAAAAAAAGGGAAGAAAAAGCTCAAATTCATGCAATAAGAAATGAAAAAGGAGAAATCACTACAGACCCAATAGAAATACAGAGGATCATCAACACCTATTTCAAAAACCTCTACTCTCAAAGGTTTGATAACACAGAAGAAATAGACAGATTCCTAGAAACATATGAAGTACTAAAGCTAAAGCAAGAGGATATAAAACTGCTGAATAACCCCATCTCTATTAATGAAACTGAAAATGTAATTAAGTCCTTACCTACAAAGAAGAGCCCAGGCCCAGATGGATTCACTGCAGAATTCTACAAGAAATACAAAGAAGACCTAATGCTGACACTCCTCAAACTCTTCAATCAAATTGAAAGGGAAGCAATCCTTTCTAAGTCATTCCTGGAAGCAAATAGTACTCTAGTACCAAAACCTGAGAAATACCCAACTATAAAAGAGAACTATAGACCAATCTCCCTAATGAACACAGAAGCAAAAATCCTCAGTAAAATATTGGCAAATAGGATGCAGCAAATCATCAAGAAGATTATATACCATGACCAAGTGGGATTCGTCCTAGGAATGCAGGGATGGTTCAACATATGTAAATCAATAAATGTAATCCACCATATCAATAAAGCCAAAAGTGAGAATCACATGATTATTTCTATAGATGCAGAAAAAGCTTTCGATAAGGTCCAACATTTATTTATGATAAGAACTTTACAGAAAATTGGAATAGATGGTCTTTACCTCAATATAATAAAGGCCATTTATGACAAACCAACAGCCAGCATCATACTAAATGGCCAAAAATTGAAAGCCTTTACTGTAAAATCAGGCAGAAGACAAGGATGTCCTTTATCACCACTCCTATTTAATATAGTACTGGAAATACTAGCCAGAGCAATTAGACAAGAGAGAAAAATAAAAGGGGTAACGATAGGAAAAGAAGAAGTTAAATTATCATTGTTTGCAGATGACATGATACTCTACATAGAAGACCCCCTAAACTCCATTGAAAGACTCTTAGATGTAATAAATAAATTCAGCAATGTGGCTGGATACAAAATCAATATGCAGAAATCAATAGCATTCCTATACACTAACAACAAAAATCACAGAGAGGGAAATAAGAGAAAACATACTCTTCACACGAGCAAGCAAAAAATTGAAATATTTAGGAATTACTCTTATGAAAGAAGTGAAAGACCTATACAGGGAAAATTATAATACACTGAAAAAAGAAATTGAAGATGATCTCAGAAAATGGAAAGACATCCCTTGCTCATGGATAGGAAGAACAAACATTGTGAAAATGGCCATTCTCCCAAAACTGTTATACAGATTTGATGCAATCCCAATAAAAATACCATCAACATACCTTATAGATCTAGAGAAATCACTCCTAAATTTCATCTGGAACCAGAAGAGGGCTAGAATCGCAAAGGCAATTCTAAGCAGCAAAGGCAAGGCAGGAGGCATCACAATCCCTGACTTGAAGTTAAACTACAAACCAACAGTAGTATAATCAACATGGTACTGGAATCAAAACAGAGCCGAAGATCAATGGAATAGATTAGAAGATACAACCACAACTACAAACACGCTAAACCACCTTATCTTTGATAAAGGAGCCAAGCAGGTTCACTGGAAGAATGACAGTCTCTTTAATAAATGGTGTTGGAAAAACTGGCTCTCGATTTGCCAAAAACTTAAGCTAGACCCATGCCTATCACCATGTACTGAATTAAAATCTAAATGGATCAAAGATCTGAATATTAATACAGAAATACTAAATCTTTCGGAAGACAAATTAGGTAGAAACCTTGAAGACATAGGGGTAGGTAGAGAATTCATGAGCAGGACTCAAACTGCACGGGAAATACTTCCCAGAATCAATAACTGGGATCACCTCTTATTAAAAAGTTTCTGCATGTCAAAAGAAGTCTCCAGCATAGCGAAAAGAAAACCCACAAACTGGGAAAAGATCTTAGTGAACTCCCCAACTCAGACAAGGGACTTTTGTCTAAAACATATAAAGAATTAAAAAAAAACTCAGACCCTTAAAATTCAAAGACCCAATCCAAAAATGGGCATCTGAGTTGAATGCGTACTTCTCAGATGAAGAAATACAAATGGCAAATAAATACATGAAAAAATGTTCATCATCACTGGTCATTAGAGAAATGCAGATTAAAACCACACTGAGATTGCATCTCACTTCTGAAAGAATGGCCAGGATCAAGAAAACCAACAACAACAAATCCTGGAGAGGCTGTGGGGAAAAAGGAACTCTCCTACACTGTTGATGGGAGTGTAGACTGGTACAACCTTTGTGGAGGTCAGTCTGGAGGTTTCTCAAAAAGCTGGGATTGGAAGTCCCATTTGTTCCAGCTATTCCACTTTTAGGCATATTCCCAGAAGAACTGAAAGCATCAAAACACAGTGATATATGTGCACCTATGTTTATAGCAGCACAATTTGTAATCGCCAGATCTTGGAAACAACCCAAGTGTCCATCAACTGAGGAATGGATAAAAAAGTTGTGGTATTTCTATACAATGGAGTATTACTCAGCTATAAAGAAGGATCACATTGAGATATTAATCAATAAATGGGCGCAGCTTGAGACCATACTCATAAGTGAAATAAATCAATTTCGCATGTGTGAATACCAAATAGTTTCCCTAATATAAGTAATGATTCAAATATATAAAAGTATGTGGTAATCATGATTCCTCATTATGCAGCCTTGAAGCTTTATAAAGTTTTCACTCATTAATTGGAATGGCTTTATTCTGGGCTGCTTGAGATTATTGCCTGTAATTAAATGAACAGCTATTTTGAAGAAAATAAGTTATCATAATAGCTAGTGCTGATTTACTATCATCTTGTTTTGAAGCCCCACCAAACTATGGCTCTTCTGTCTCCATTGGTTTTATCATGATGTATCTTGCTGGATTTTATTATATGTGATAGTATAAACAAAATTGTTATAGGCAAAGAGATAATATAGAAACCATTGTTCATTTTCTGTTAGCTGGTTCTAAATACCCTACAATGCTTTTATCCATTTGAATGGTTTTACACTGACTGGATATATTTGAAGCTATAGTATATGAAGTTATATTCAAATATTTCAAGGAAAAAGACACTATGGTCACTATTATTAAGTCGGGTTATTTGGTAGTGAAGCACTAGGTTGATGAAACTGTCAGGCTTTGATCTGTATTGTTATGTTGTTATGTCCTCTTTTATCTCAATCTCTCCCTTATTCATTAAGAATTATTTAGTTATTTTTTATGGTTTTTTTAATTAAGGGGAAAATTTTAAAAAATTAGCAGGATATATTATAGTAACTTTTTTGATTTCCTATTAACTTGAAGTCCTGTAATACTCCCTGTAATACTATCTTGTTTTGACTGATTAGACTCTGTTCCGTTCTGCATGATAGTATCAAGTTTGAGGGTATAGACAACTACTTTGAAGGCAATAAGATTCACTAAGATGCCCATTCTAGTTTGAGTATTATCTTCTTTGGAAGTCCTGTAATGTTTACAAGGTTTAGGTACCACTGTAAAATAATGTGGGGAGGTTCCTTTCAGGGTGTATGTGTTTGCAGTTTGAAATGTCATCTATGCCTGGGTTTCTTTGTCTTTCCTAAGCTTTAGGAAATTTTTGGTTGTTAGTTCATTAAATTTTCCCTGTGATTAGTCTATATTCTATTTACGAGAAAAACTTACAGGTTTGGTCTTCAAGACCCAAAGTTCTTAGATGTTTTGTTTCACCATGTAATTTTCTCTTTAGTAATGTCTGCATGTAATAATTCCTCAATCTTATCTATTTTTTTTTTTTTGGTCTTTTTGAGATCAGGTCTCACTGCAGTTCAGGCTGGGCTTGAACTCACTTTGTAGCCCAGGCTTGGCTCCAACTTGCAATGATCCTACTGCCTCAACCTCCTGAGTGCTGGCAATACAAGCTTGCACCAACATGCCCAAATATTCAATGTTATCTTTAAATCCTGAAAATCTGTCTTTTGTATTGTCCTGTCTGTAGGTAAAAATTTCTGAGTTTTTGATTTGATTTATTTTGCTTTTTACTTTCTGAATTTTTGTTTAGTTCTTCAGAATCTTTGTTGTATTACATCTTCCTATCCTGAATTGTCTTCTTGAATTGTAATTCATTCGCTTATTTGAATGCTTTGAATTAATTATTTTTAAAATTTTTATTGGTAAAATTTTCAGTTCATAATTATTACATTAAATAGGGGAATTTGGCGTATTTATCTAACACATCTTAATTCTTTTTACTTCCCCTTCCTGTCCTTCACTCTCCCTTCCCTTCAAGATCCACTTCCCATTTGCAAAACATTTATCTCCTTATCTCCAGCTTTCCATCTTGTACTTAAATTATTACTATTTTTGTGATTCGTGTAAGAGAAACTGTGCAATATTTAAGCTTGTGTGTCTCATGTATCTCACTTGATATTATGGTCTCAAGGTGTATTCATTTTCCTACACATGACTCAAATCCATATTCTTTATGATACCCCATTAGGTATACTGTACCACATTTCTTTATCCACTCATCTGTTGATACATGTATAGTGTGCTTCTATGATTTAGCTATTATGAATTGGACTGCAATAATCAAGGACATGCTTGTATCACTGTTATACGATGTCTTTACCACTTCTGGGAAGGTATCAAAAAGGAGAGTAACTGGATGGAATGGAGTTTGTAGGTTTAGCTTTTTGCAAAATCTCCATATTAATTTCCATAGTGACTTTGCCAGTTTCTATTCCAACTCACAATATAAAAGGGTGCCTTTCCCCCTTCAGCCATGTCAGCATTTTGTTGTTGTTTTTGATGATAGTCATTTTGTCTGGGATAATATGAAATCTCAATTTTGTTTTAATTTGCATTTCTCTAATAGGTACAGTTGTTGAATACATTTTAAGGTATTTATTGGCTATTTGCAATTCTTCTGAGAGGTGCATACTCATTTTAGTTGCTGATTTTTAAGGGCGGAGTCTTTTTTGTTCTTCATAAATTCTTGATATTAGATTTTTGTTAGAGGAGTAGCTGGAAAATTTTTTTAATTCTGTTGTCTCTCTCCTCTGTTGGTTGTTTACTTTGATATGGTCTCATTGATTGGTCATTGATATTATTTATGTAATTTCTTGTTCTGTTTAAAATATCTTTTTCTATATCTATGTTTTCAAAAAGTTTACCTACTTTATCTTCCAGCAAATTAAGTGTTTATGTTTTAATATCTGTGTCTCGGATTCATTTTGCTTTTGTTCTGGGGAATAACGATAGATACTGATCTAGATTCAATCTTCTGCATGGGTGTAACCAGTTTTTCTAGTAGCATTTGTTAAGGAGGCTATCTTTCCTCCAGCATATGTATTTTTGTATCCTCTGTCAAAGATCACATAGTTTAATATGCCTGGGAGTGTTTCTTAATTTTCTGTTATTTTCAGTTGATCTGCACATCTTTATTTGTGCTGATACCATGCTGTTTTTATCACTGAAGTTACTTTTTTTCCCCACTGTGCATCCTTATCTTCAAATTAGTTACTTGGTATAACATAGCTCCAAAATATTCTTTTTTTGTTTTGTTTTTTGTACCGGGGATCAAACTCATGACTTTGCGCTTGCTAGACAGGTGCTTATGCTGCTGAGCTAAATCCGTCCAAAAATATTCTTACAAAAAAAGAAACAGCACAAACTTTCTTTTCAATAAAAAAAACTATCAGTGTAAGTAAAACAAGTAAGCATATATATTGTAATGCTTTAAAAACAAGAGAATGTATCATTTGAGGAAGTATTTGAACTTCCTATCTCCTATGTATCTCTTCTATTTTGCTTTTATTTGGATATATAGTGTTTCTCATGTAAGAGGAAGCATGCAATGTTGAGCTGTGTGTCTGATTTATTTCCCTTAACATTAAGTTCTCAAGTTGGATCCAGTTACTTATGAATGTCTCAAATTTATTTTTCATTATGGCAGTATAGTACTGCATTATATATAAATACTACATTTTCCTTATCCATTTATGGACTTATGCACAGTTTTTAAAATCTAGATGTTATAAATTGTGCTGCTATAAACATGAGTAGCATGTATTCTTCTAATGTGATGATTTTACTCTTTTGGGAGATATTTAGGGGTACAGTAGAGTCAAAAGGAATTTCTGTTTTAGTTTTTGGAGGAATTACCACACTAATTTCCGTAGTAGTTGTACTAGCTTTCAGTCCCACCAACAATGTAATAGAGTTTCTTTTCCCCATATCCATGTCAGCTATTGTTATTAGATAGCTATCATCAAAAAAAATCTAGTACCTTTTCTACTGTAAGGTAATATCTCAGTGTAGTTTTTTCTGTATTAAATAGTTTGTTCATTGGCGTTTTTTTTCAAACTTTTTCTTAACCCTTGCTTTCATTGTTCTGGGTGTTTCTCATCTTTCTCCATTGCTTGTTTGTCAATTATTTTCCTTTTAAAATCTACCCTCAGATTATAAAGGGGAAAATATGTGCAGTTTTGTATCCTTATTCCCATTTCTAATGTCACTAAATATGTTTTTATTTTTTTCTAGCCAATTCTGAATGAGATCTTCCAAGAGCCAAGGGAAATGTATCGTAAAAACTTTTTGGCATTATAGGTGTATTTAATAACTATTGATAAAAAAAACAAGTAAAACAAAACAACAGACAAAATCCAGGGCATTAAATTACTTGTTAGCCAGCCTGTTATGGCTGAGCTATCAATGAATCCAAGATAATACCTGATATTCAAACCCTTCCACCTTTTTAAAGCCATGTAACTTTAGATGTCTTTGACAACACAATGTTCTTTATTTGGTATAGAAATTTTTATTACACTTTCTTTGAGCATGTGGCACTTTTGAATTTTCTCCATGTAAAGTAGAACGTCTCTCATTTGCTCTTTAAAATCTCTCTCTTCTTTGGGGGAACTGTATATTAAAATTTCTCAGAGTACAGATGCTTTAGGTTAATTTCTCAAGTTCTAATTCTGAGCTCTGTGTTAGTCCTTGGTCAGACTATTTAATCTCCCTTCACTTTTTTTTTCTGATTTAGCTATGATATTCTTGAATTTTTGTCTATTTGATCTGTCTATTTGTGACAGTGGGGTATTGAGATCCCTAATTATAATTGTATAGTTCCTATCTGATTTTTCATATTCATTACTGCTTGTGATATATAGTTGGGAATATCAGTACTTACTGCATATATATTTATGATTGTTATCTCTTCCTCTGGGATGGTTTCTTTAACAAGTATATAGTGACCTTCTTTGTTTCTCTTGATCAGTCTTGTTTTGAAATTCAATTTGTCTGCAAATAGAATAGTTCTCTCTGCTTTTTTCTGGGTTCATATCACATGGAGTATTGTTTTCCATCTTTTGACTTTAAGTCTGTGAACTTTTTTGAATTAAATATGTTTCATGTATCTAGTTTTGTGCCTTTTGATTTCTTTTTTTTTTATAATTTTTTTTTGTCTTTTTCCTTTTTATCGGTACCAGGGATCGAACTCACGACTGCCTGCTTGCAAGGCAGGCGCTTATACCTTTTGATTTCTTTAGATTTACTGTGAATGAGCTGGAGGTCTTGCATGGCATCTTGGTTCCATGTTTTCAATTTTTAAAAAGTGTTTTCTGCACTGTTTGTAACTTACTTATGGTGGTGGATTTGTTACTAGCATTAGGTCTTTTTAGGAAATGATTACCTTTTAGAGATGTCATCTAGGTGTGGCTGGCTTTTTGCTTTTGAGTCTGTCCCAAGATCCTGCCTCTTTGATTTGTTAGGGATTAAAGTTTGTCATTTGTTATGGTTTGTGTCTAGGTTGCCCCCAAGCCTCATGCAATTGTGGATGCAGCTGAATCTAGTGTTTGTGATTGGTTCATTGTCTAGCACTGGGATTGGTGCTGTGAGTGCTGCACCCACCCAGGGTGGAGCTGGGATACACTGTAAAGGCAGGAAGAAGGTGTGTTTTCGCTCTTTGGCCCAGTTCACTCTTCCTGTTTGTGGTGGACATGAATGGCTGCTATACCATCCTGCCTTGGAGCCAGCTGAGTAGGGACAAATTGTAAGAAATAAACCTCCCTTGCTTCATTTTGGACGTCAGGTATTTTGTCTCAACAGTGAGAGACAAGTAGCCAAACAGCATCTGTCTAGTCTAATACCTAGTTCTTTGGTCCTAGACTAGGTATTGTTTATAACCCCCAGGCAGTCTCAGTATTCTCATATAAGGAAGAACAACTAATCACAACTGTGCTACCTTAGCTAAAATGGTACTGTTAATAATAACAATAGCATCATGCCCAGTCCAGGAAATGACAAATTATTAATTTGCCACCATTAACCATCAGTTCAAGTTTTATTGTTATATTAAAAAATTTAAAACAAATCAGAAAATTTTATTCAGTAAATATCCACTTGTAGAATAATTTTACTCTCAAGAGAGAAGATTTAAAGGGGATAAGAATAAAAAATAGAGAATTAAAAGTAGAGAAAGAGTTAGAAGCAAGGCTGAAGGGCAAAAGAAGATTATTCAAACTTCAGGAAACTGATGAAGAAGACTTGAGGGAAAGAAAGAAGAGAGAAAACAAAAAATAAGAACAAAAGAAAACTAAACTAAAAACAGTGTTTCCACTGATGAAAAAGCAAAAACAACAAAGAAAATAAATAAATCCTGGGTGCTGGCACTGGACTGGGGCGTGGCAGGTGCTGACATTTTCTAGGGATGGAGCCTGTGTTTTCTGGATCCTACTGGGTCCAGTGCAGATGGCAGACCATGGCTTTGGCTGGGATTTGGGCACAAGTTTCCTACAACCTCCTGTTTCAGGTCTGGGGTCTACAGGGCATTGATGGCATAAGCTGAACAGAGCATGCTCAATGTAGCTTTGCAATATGACTTGAAATATAAGATTGTGATGCCTCCTGCTTTTTGTTGACTCAGAACTGTGTTGTTTTGGGTCTCCTCTGGTTCCCATGTTGGTTTCTAAATGGTAGAATTTTTTTCTAGTTCTATGACAAATGCTACTGGTATTTTGCTTGAGATTGTGTTATATGGTTGTATCAGTTTGGTAGTGTGACCATTTTGACAATATTGGTTCTGCCTACTCAGGAATAGGCTATATCTTTTATTTTTCTGATGTTGTCTTTATTTTCATTTTTCAGTATATTATATTTCTCTTTATAGATGTCTTTTACTTTCTTGATTAGCTTAATTCCTATTTAATTTTTTATGCTATTGTGAATGGGATTATTTTCCTAATTTATCAGTGATTTGATTATTGATATACAAGAGCACTATTCATTTTTTTTTGTGATTTTGTGTGCTATATTTCCAAATTTGATTACTATACTTCAATAGAACTTTTTGGGTCTTATATGTAAAGTATCAAGCTGTTTGCAGATGAAGATAGTTTGACTTCTTTTCCTATATGTCTCCCTTTTATTTTTCTCTTCCCTGATTATTCTGGTTAAAGTTTAGAGTACGGTAGTGAACTGTCATAGTGATAGTTGTCTTCCTCATCTTGTTCTGATTTTAGAGGGAAAGCTTTTTGGTTTGTCCCATTTAATATGATGTTGGCTGTAGGTTTACCATAAGTGGCTTTTTGTCAAGCTGAAATAAGATCCTTCTATATCTATTTTCATCATTTTGGTTTTTTTTAAAATCATAAATGGATGTTGGATTTTTGTCAGAGTTTCTCATGCATCTCTTGAGATTTTTGTCCATTTATTGACTTATGTATGTTGATCCATCCTTTCTCCCTTGGGATGAAGCCTTCTTGGTCATAATATGTGACTTTTTTTTTGGAGATAGGGTCTAATTGTGTAGTTCAGCCAACTCTGAAGTCCTGTGTAGCCCACACGGGCTTCAGACTTGCAGCAATCTTCCTGCCTCGGCCTCTCCTGAGTGCTGGGATTACAGGTATGCACCACTATACTCTGCAATGTATGATCTTTTTGATAACTTTTTGTTGCATTCTGTTTGGTAGTGTCTTGAGGAGTTTTGCATGTGTGTTCATTAGAGAGACTGGCCTGTAGTTTTATTTTTTCGTTGGGTTCTTGTCTGGTTCTGGAATAAGGAAATGCTAGTTTCCAAGAATGAATTGGGAAATACTCTTGCCCTTTTAATTTCATTAAAGAGTTTGAGAGTTTTTGTAGAATTCAGTGATGAGTTCAGAAGGTCCTGGGCTTTCATTGGTAGGGTTCTTTAAAACTACTTCTTTGGGGCTGGGGATTTAGCTCAGTGGCATAAGCACCACTAGGCAGTGGTGAGTTCAATCCCCGGTAGTGATAAAAAGGAAAAAGACCAAAAAAAAAAAAAAAAAAAAAAAACAAAAAAAACCCAACAACTTCCTTAATTTCATTCTCTGTTTTGGATTGTTCAGGGCATTTGTGTCTTGGTTAAGTTTAGGTAATTTGCATGTGTCCAGGACACCCTGGAGAGAGCAAGGTGGGCTACTATGGCAAAATCATGACAGCAGATTCCTTTGGCACCTGTGTCCTTTAGGCTGTCCAAATCTCAAGGAAACCCATGAGAACTTCTATACATGGGTCCTCAGAGATAGTGCAGGGAACCCACACCTCAGCGTGACATCAAATCCAGGCCATCTTATTGCAAACTTGCTTAAGTTCTTGTGGGAAGTACATGTGCAGGGCTTTGGGGCCTGTTTAATGCCTAGATTTTGGGGTCTTGTAATTAATGGGTCCCATCCCGCCTTGCCATGCTCTAATCCCCCTCTCAGTAGGGTGACCCCTAAATCCTGAGTGATTGGTGGCTTTTGCATATTGGAGTAGCTTAGTCTTTAACAATTAATCTCTTCTAAAAATGACTCCTGATTAATCATTTGCAATGTGGTGGAAGTTGTAATGGATTTCTTCTCCAGCTCTAGCCTGCCATGTGGAAGGAGTTACTTTTAGAGCTTCTCCAGCTCTACCTGCCATGTGGAAGGAGTTACTCCATACTGTATTGCAGTTTACAGTAGCCATGGGCTTTTCTTGGGGCTAGAATTGCCAGTGCAATCCACTCTTTCTTCAGGGAGCTGCCAACCCTGTTGGGGCTTATTTTATATTTGCAGAAACAGCCAAGGTTAGCAATGCAGTCTGCTTCCTTTTCTCTGTATTGTCTTCAGCTTCTTTGTGATTTCTACTTTCCACATTAGTTCTTTGTTCCCAGAGATTTCATTCCTTTACTCTTTGCTGAATTGTTGTTTTCCAAGTGTTCAGAGTCCTGAATAGGCTCCTGGGCTTGATGCCACCATCTTCAATAAAGACAAAGTCACTATTTTATAAATCACCCACTTCAGCATTTTTGCATTTAGTTACTGAAAAATTATAGAAATTTGGAGGAGTAATGTTGCCTTGCTTTTTTCATTCTTTTTGTGTATATTGAGATTTTTGCATTAAGTGGTGTCATGGTTTATGTCGGTGGCCCCCAGGCCTCATGCATTTGCATTATGCATTTGTGTTTGGCTCATTGTCTAGTGCTTGGATTGATGGTGTCAGTGCTATACCCACATAGGGGTGGAGCCAGGATGTGATGTAATGGCAGGAAGAAGGCGTGCCTTGCTCTCTCTTGGCGGTTTCTGCCTTGCTGTTTGCAGCCGCCATGAACTGCAGCCCAGCCATGCCACCCTGCCTTGGAGCCAACTGAGTGTGGACTGAAACCTCCAAAAACTGTAAGAAATAAACCTTCCCTTTCCCAGTGTCATCAGGTGTTTTGTCTCAGTGACAAGTTAAAAGTAACTAACACAAGTGGGATGGATCTCTCTTCTTTTATTTGAAAGTCATCTTCACAGCCAGCCTTCTTTTGAGGGCTAAATCCTCAGCCTTTAAAAAGGAGAAAACTAATCCCAGTAATGATGACACAAAGGCAAACCAGATACTGATAGATAGTAAAAACAAGTTAAAAACAACAATTATGCTATCCCATTTATACAGTAAAGACTAAAAGCAACAATTATGCCCCAATTAACAATAAAAATCAGCAATAACAATATAAATTAAAAAACCAAAACTTAAAAAATTTAATAATAATAAAATGAAGGGATGGGATAAGGAAACATGAAATAAGTGAATTTTAAAAAGGAAAGTGTTTGGAAGGCCGAGGCAGGAGGATTGTTGCAAGTTAGAGAGCGGCCTGGGCTACAACATAAGCTCAAGGCCAGCCTCAACTGCATAATGAGAACCTGTTTCAAAAACAACAACAACAAAATGGTAAGAAGATAGACAAGATAAAATGTAATTTTAAAAACTGTTTTTTTTTTATTTAAAAAACAAAGACAATGGAACAAAAGTTCAAAACAAGATTCTAGGAGTGTAACATTGCTTAGTATTGTAATCTTCAAAGTAGTTGCTCATATTGCAAGATATAAGCATGAAAAATGAAACAATATAGGCACAATGAACTAATAGCAGTTACTAGTATAATTATCTTAACTATTTTGTGTTGAACTATTCATTTATTTATTTATTTTACCTTTCCTTTCTTTTCTCTTTTTCCCCAACCCAGTTTCACTTTCCTTTTAAACAGTTTCTTCCCGTTTCATAATATCTATTGTACATTTTGGATCTTATTTACTCGTTCGCTTCTTATACTAGGGAGACAGTAAGATGTTTACACATGTGAGTATGATTTGTTTCATTTAGAGTATGGCCTCAAATTGCATCCATTTAATGTTTCAAGTTTACCCTTATTTATAGCTGAGTAGTATTCCATTGCATAATAATACCTACATGTTAAAAATCCATTACTCAGTTAATGGACATTTGGGTTGTTTTCAAGATTTAGCTATTACAAGTTTTACTGCTGTAAATATCACTGTGGTATGATGCTTTTAATTCTTTTGGGAAAATCCTCAGAAGGAGAATAGTTGGATTGAATGGGACCTCTGATCCTAATTTTTTGAGGAATCTCCATACTGATTTCTATAGTGACTGCAGCAGTCTACACTCCCACCAACAGTGGAGAAGGGTTCCTTTTTCCCCACAATCCCTCCAGCATTTGTTATGGGTTTATTTCTTGAGGATGGCCATTATTGAGGTGAGATGGAATCTGAGTACTGTTTTAATTTGTATCTCTCAAATGACCAATGATGTTGAACAAATTTTTCATATATTTGTTTGCTATTTATATTTCTTCATCTGAGAAGTGTGTATTCATCCCAAGTACCCACTTTTGGGTTGAATCTTTGAATTTCAGGGGGCTTGATTTTTTTTAATTCTTTATATGTTCTAGATAGAAGTCCTTTGAGGGATAGTTGGCTAAATTTTTTTCCACTCCATTGGATGTCTTTTCATTCCATTGGTGATTTCTTTTGATGTACAAATGGTTTTTAATAAGAAGAGATTCAAGTTGTTGATTCTTTGAAGGGTTTCTTGTGCTGTTTGGGTTTTGTTCATGAACCCTGCCTACCCTGATGTCTTTAAGATTTCTATCTACTTTCTCTTCCAGTAGATTTAATTTTGTTTTAATATTTATTGATGTATTACAGTTATTGATCTTTGATCCATTTGACTTTTGTGCATGGTGATAGACATGGGTCTAGTTTTAGTCTTCAGCTTGTAAAGAGCCAATTTTTCCAGCACCAATTTAAAAATTTTTATTTAAAAAAAGATTAATATAAAAGAGGACATAACAAAACAGATCAGAACAGAACAATTTAAGCAACATAGTGTTTCACCACAAGACAATCCAACATAACAGTAGCTACTATAGTGTCTCTTTCCTTGAAATATTTGAGTATACCTTCATATACTATAGTATCAAACATAAAAAGACAGTGTAAAACTATTCAAGAGAATGAAAGTATTACAATCAGAACCATCTAACAAAAAACAATCTCCTTGTCTATAAAAATTTTGTTTATACTATCACATATAATAAAATTCAATAAGTTACAACATGGTAAAACCAATGGAGACAGAAGAACAAAAGCTTGGTGGGACTTTAAGATGAGATGATATTAAATCATCACTAGCTATTATAATGTCTTGTTTTCTTCAAAATAGCTGTTCATACCATCACAGCCAATAAAATCAAACAACCCAGAATAAACCCATTCCAATTAATCAATGAAAAGATTATAAGGCTTCAAAGCAATATAATGAGGAATCATGATTACCACATACTTTTATGTATTCTTGCCATTTCTTACACTAGGGAAACTATTCGGTATTTATACATGTGTGTTTGATTTATTTTGCTTATGAGTGTGGTCTCAAGTTGCGTCCATTTATTTATAAATACCTCAATGTGATCCTTCTTTATAGCTGAGTAATACTCAATTGTATAGAAGTACCACAGCTTTTTTATCCATTCCTCAGATGATGGACATTTGAGTTGTTTCCAAGATCTGGCAATTACAAATTGTGCTGCTATAAACATAGGTGCACATATATCACTTTGGTATGATGCTTTCAGTTCTTCTGGGAAGATGCCTAGAGGTGGAATAGCTGGAACAAATGGGACTTCCAATCCCAGCTTTTTGAGAAATCTCCAGACTGACCTCCACAAAGGCTGTACCAGTCTACATTCCCACCAACAGTGTAGGAGAGTTCCTTTTTCCCCACAGCCTCTCCAGCACTTCTTGTTGTTGGTTTTCTTAATGCTGGCCATTCTTTCAGGAGTGAGATGGAATCTCAGTGTGGTTTTAATTTGCATTTCTCTAATGACCAATGATGATGAACATTTTTTCATATATTTATTTGCCATTTGTATTTCTTCATCTGAGAAGTGTGTATTCATCTCAGATGCCCATTTTTGGATTGGGTCTTTGAATTTTGGGGGTCTGATTTTTTAAAATTCTTTACATATTTTAGACAAAAGTCCTTTTCTGAGGGGGAGTTCACTAAGATCTTTTCCCAATTTGTGGGTTTTCTTTTCACTATGCTGGAGTTTTTTTTTTTGACTTACAGAAACTTTTTAATAAGAGGTGGTCCCAGTTATTGATTCCGGGAAGTATTTCCCGTGAGGTTTGAGTCCTGTTCATGAATTCTCTACCTACCCCTATGTCTTCAAGGTTTCTACCTAGTTTGTTTTCCAATAGATTTAGTGTTTCTGTTTTAATATTCAGATCTTTAATCCATTTAGATTTTAATTTAGTACATGGTGATAGGCTTGGGTCGAGTTTTAGTTTTCAGCAAATGTAGAGCCAGTTTTTCCAACACCATTTATTAAAAAGACTGTCATTTTTCGAGTGAACCTGCTTGGCTCCTTTATTGAAGATAAGGTGGTTGAGTGTGCTTGTAGTTGTGGTTGTATCTTCTAATCTATTCCATTGATCCTCTGCTCTGTTTTGATTCCAGTACCATGTTGATTTTACTACTGTTGCTTTGTAGTATAACTTCAAGTCAGGGATTGTGATGCCTCCTGCCTTGCCTTTGTTGCTTAGAATTGCCTTTGATATTCTAGATCTCTTCTGGTTCCAGATGAACCTTAGGAGTGATTTCTCTAGATCTATAAGGTACGTTGATGGTATTTTATTGGGATTGCATTGAATCTGTGTAACAGTTTTGGGAGAATGGCCATTTTCACAATGTTTATTCTTCCTATCCATGAGCAAGGGATGTCTTTCCATTTTCTGAGATCATCTTAAATTTCTTCCTTCAGTGTATTATAATTTTCCCTGTATAGGTCTTTCACTTCTTTTGTAAGAGTAATTCCTAAATATTTCATTTTTTTGGTTGCTAGTGTGAAGAGTTTGGCTTCTCTTATTTCTCTCTCTGTGATTTTGTTGTTAGTGTATAAGAATGCTATTGATTTCTGAGTATTGATTTTGTACCCAGCTACATTACTGAGTTTATTTATTATATCTAAGAGTCTTTCAATGGAGTTTAGGGGTCTTCTATGTAGAGTATCATGTCATCTGCAAATAATGTCAATTTAACTTCTTCTTTTCCTATCTTTACCCCTTTTTTCTCTCTTGTCTAATTACTCTGGCTAGTACTTCCAGTACTATATTAAATAGGAGAGGTGATAAAGGACATCCTTGTCTTGTGCCGTATTTTAAAGTAAAGGCTTTCAATTTTTGGCCATTTAGTATGATACTGGCTGTTGGTTTGTCGTAGACAGCCTTTATTATATTGAGGTAAAGACCATCTATTCCAATTTTCTGTAAAGTTCTTATCATGAATGAATGTTGGACCTTATCAAAGGCTTTTTCTGCATCTATGGAAATGATCATGTGATTCTTACTTTTGGCTTTATTGATATGGTGGATTACATTTATTGATTTACATATGTTGAACCATCCCTGCATTCCTAGGATGAATCCTACTTGGTCATGGTGTATAATCTTCTTGATGATTTGCTGCATCCTATTTGCCAATATTTTCATTGAGGATTTTTGCCTCTGTGTTCATTAGGGAGATTGGTCTGTAATTCTCTTTTTCGGTTGGGTCTTTCCCAGGTTTTGGTACTAGAGTAATATTTGCTTCCAGGAATGACTTGGGAAGGATTGCTTCCCTTTCAATTTCATTGAAGAGTTTGAGGAGTGTCGGTATTAGGTCTTGTTTGTATTTCTTGTAGAATTCTGCAGTAAATCCGTGTGGGCCTGGGCTCTTCTTTGTAGGTAAGGAATTAATTACATGTTCAATTTCATTGATAGAGATTGGGTTATTCAGCAGTTTTACATCCTCTTGATCTAGCTTTGGTACTTCATATGTTTCTAAGAATCTCTCTATTTCTTCTGTGTTATCAAACCTTTGAGAGTAGCCGTTTTCGAAATAGGTGTTGATGATCTTCTGTATTTCTATTGAGTCTGTAGTGACTTCACCTTTTTCATTTCTTATTGCATGGATTTGAGCTCTTTTTTCCTTTTTTTAATAAAGTTGGCTAGGGGCTTATCGATTTTATTTATTCTTTCAAAAAACCAACTTTTTGATTCGTTGATTCTTTGGATTGTTTTCTTAGTCTCTATTGTGTTGATTTCTGCTCTGATTTTTATAATTTCCTCTCTTCTTTTGGCTTTGGGCTTGACTTGCTCTTCTTTTTCTAGCTCTTTGATGTGTAGCATCATGTTATTTATTTGTATTCATTGTTTTCGTGATGTGGGAGCTCAGTGCAATAAATTTTCCTCTGAGGATGGCTTTCATTGCATCCCATAGATTCCGGTAAGTTGTATTTGTATTTTCATTTGTTTGTAGGTATTGCTTAATTTCTTTTTTAATTTCCTCTGTGACCCACTGATTACTCAGGAGTGTGTTATTCAGTTTCCATGTGTTTGTGGGATTTTTGCAGTATTTTTTTATCGTTAATTACTAATTTCATGGCGCTATGGTCTGATAGCATGCAAGGGATAATTTCAACCCTTTTGCATTTATTTAAATATGTTCTGTGAATTAATATAGGGTGTATTTTAGAGAATCACCCATGTACTGCTGTGAAGAATGTTTATTCTCTTGTTTTGGGGTGGAATACTCTGTATATATCTATTGTCCATTTGTTCACAGGTGCAATTCAGTTCTTTTATTTCTTTATTGATTTTCTCTTTGGTTGATCTGTCCATTGGTGTCAATGGTGTGTTAAGATCTCCTGTCAGAATTGTTACTGTTGATTTGGTTTTTCATTTCTGTTAGTACTTGTTTTAGATAACTGGGTGCTCTGGAGTTTGGTGCATATATATTTAAGATAGTTATATGTTCTTCTTGGAGTTTTCCCCTAACCAGTATATAGTGACCTTCTTTATCCTTTCTAATCATTATTGGCTTGAAGTTGACTTTGTCTGCAAACAGAATAGCTACCCCCACTTTTTTTTGGGTTCCTGTTGCATGGAATGTTGTTTTCCATCCTTTGACTTTGAATCTGTGAGTGTCCTTTTGAGTTAGGTGGGTTTCTTGTAAACAGCATATGGTTGGATTTTGTTTCTTGATCCATTCTGCCAGTCTGTTTCTTTTAATTGGTGTATTGAGACCATTTACATTAATAGTAAGAACTGTTATAAATTGGTTTATTGTTGACATATTATCTTTCTGGTGTTGCATGTTTATCTTTCTACTCTGTTCAACTGTCTGCCTTGTTTAGTGGTTTTTTCCTAAATGTATCTAGGCTGTCTTTCAGTATTCTTTGCAGGGTTGGCTTGGTGATCATGAAGTTTTCAGCTGATCTTTGTCATGCAAGTATCGTATTTCTCCATCAAATTTGAAGGACAGTTTTGCAGGGTACATCAGCCTAGGTTGAAAATCATTTTCCTTTAGGATATGAAATACATCACTCCAAGCTCTTCTTGACTTTATTGTTTGTGCTGAGAAGTCTGCTGTAATTCTGATAGGTTTTCCTTTATAGGTGATCTGTCTTTTCTCTCTGACAGCCTTTAATATTCTGTTCTTTTGTTCAATTTCTGAGATGGTCATTATTATATGTCTGGGTGTAGATTTATTTTGGTTGTGACTATTTGGAGATCTATATGCTTCATTGATCTTGATATCAATTTCCAATCTCATGTTTGGGAAATTTTCAGCTATTACTTCTCTAAATATCTTCTTGACTTCCTTTATGTTGTCCCCTTCTTTTTCATTTATCCCTATCAATCTTACGTTGTTTCTCTTTGCGTCATCCTGTAGGTGTTGAATTGTTATTTCCTGATTTCTTGTTATTTTTAAAAGAGCTTTTCTTTCCTGTTCACTTGTTGCAATCTTGTCTTCGAGGTCTGAGATTCTATCTTCACATTCATTGAGGTGGTTTTTATAACTTTCAATGGAGTTTTTGATTTCCTGTATATCTCTTTGCATCTGTTTTATGTATTCTGTTTGCTTCCTATACTGTTCATCCAGGGATTCTATCCTTCTGTTTAGTTCCTCTAATTTTTTTAACTGCCTCTTCTTTAGCTATGTTTAGCATCTGCTTCATTTCTTTTTTCAATTCTTCTTTCATCCGAGAGAATATTTCTAGTTGAATTCCTTCAAGGCTTCCCATACTTGCTTCTTTATTTCAGTTACCATTATTTCAGGTATTTCAGTCATGTGGCATGTGTTTTCTTCTATGCACATGGCTCCTGGGCTTTCTTGGGATGGGCTGGATGTTTGAGATTGCATTTTAGACTTTCGTTTTGTCATTTTCCTGTATTTGGAAGCTTCAAGTGTTGTTCCAGGTGTGGGAGAGAGATCCACCAGCCTGGGATAGGGTACCCTGAGATGGCCCCACTTAGTGGACTCAGCAGGGAACTATGGCCTGCTCCTCAGGCCAGGAAGTGTCTCCTCAGGCTGGGCGGAGCTCTCAGCTGCCGCTGCCACAGTCTCTGATCTGGCCTGGTCCCTGGGTCTGGTGGGGAACTGGTCTGGGTCCCCAGGTCCCGGCGAAAGTTCCCGCAGGCTGGGCGGAGCTCCCAGCCGCTGCTGTTACTCTTACCCTTCAGGCCTGGTCTCTGGTCCGGTGGGGAGCCGGTCTGGTTCCCCAAGTCAGGGAGACAGTTCCTGCAGGCTGGGCGGAGCTCCCAGCCGCAGCTGCTACAGTCTCTGAACTGGCCTGGTCGCCGGGTCTGGTAGGAAACTGGCGTGGGTCCCCAGGTCAGGGCGAAAGTTCCCGCAGGCTCAGGACTTGAACTTTCACTCCAAGCTCTCTTTCTCTCTCTCTCTCTCTCTCTCTCTCTCTCTCTCTCTCTCTCTCTCTCTCTCTCTGTCTCTCTCTCTCTTTCTCTCTCTCTTTGGTGCTAGAGTTCGAACTCATGACCTTATGTCTGCTAGGCAAGTGCTTATGCCACTGAGCTAAATCCCCAGCCCTCCAAGCTCTTTTTGACTTGAAGGTTTGTATTGGGAAGTCTGCCATGATTCTGATGGACTTTCTGTTATAGGTGATCTGTTTCTTTTCTCTAGCAGTTAGTATTGTTCTTATGCTAAATTTATGGAATCTTGATTTATATCTTGGTGTAATTTTATTTTTATCATGGCTATTTGGAGTTTTATGTGCTTCATTCAATTTGCATGTCAAGTTTTTTATCCATGCTTGAGAAGTTTTCTGCCATTGTTTCCATGAAGAGTTTTTAAAAAATGGCTTTATGCTGTTTCCAGCATAAATTCTCATTGACCACGATCATCCTATATTATTGTTCTTTGCTTCATCTTGAAGTGGTTGGACTGATTTTTCATGATATTTTGCTATTTTTAAGATACTTTTCTTTTCATGATCACTAGCTGCAGTTCTGTCTTTCAAGATCTGAAATTCTATCCTCTCCTTCATTCAATCTGTTATATATGCTTTCAGTGGAGATTTTAATCTCTTAGATTTCTGTTCAGATATGTTTCATGGATTACATTTCTTTCCTATATTGAGTATTTTTTTGTTTCTACCATTTTTCTAAGTTCATTTATTGTTTTTAGTGGTGTCTTCTCTAATATCTTTGATTTTAAGTACCATTTGGTATCTGAGAGATTATTTTCTTTGTAGTCTTTTCCACTTTTTTTTTCTACTTATGTTGCTATTATTTCAGCGAGTTCCAGGATTGACTTGCAATTTCATCTATATCATTGAGTTTTTGACTTGTGCTCGGTGGACTGGGGGTCTGAGGTTGCATTTTGCTTCTGTGTCTTGTTATTTTCCATTTTATCTTTTTAGTTTTTTGTTTTCTCTGCTGAAGCTTCCCAATTTCTTATGTTATAAAGCTTTATCACTAGTATTGAGGCTTCCCTAGGAGGTGGCTGTTCTTCAGGGATGTCCTCGATATGTAGGTGGTTTGAAAAACTTACCTTCTGAATTTGTAAATAATGTGAAATTTCTATTTGGCTTATCTCCCAATCCTTTAGTACTGTGTTGTGGTGATGATTAGGACCCTATACAGTCACATTTTTATCATACAGAGGACATGTTTATAATATCTATGACACTGTGGCTAAAATAGTACAGTCAGTAACAACAATAGTTTCAAGTATAGCTTAACTACTGACAAACTATAGTAACCATTAACCTTCTACCTCCATTCACAGAAGCGACTCTTAAGGTTATGTAACAAAATCAAATGCATACCATTTACTTGTACACAGTGTTTTTCCCCATAGTGGAGTAATTTTACCTTTCTGCAGCAGACGGGGTGGGGGGGGTGGGGAGGTGGAGTTCAGATACAGGCTAAAGTGATAAATGAGGTCAGATGTAGTAGAGTCAAAGCTGGAAATCAAAGGATGATCACCTGAGTTACGGGAAACTAGAGGACACAGGAGGGTAAGCATGAAACAGAGTGCAAAGAAGTAGTCAGAAAGGGCAGAGACAGATTATTCACTTGAAAGTTTAAATTCTAGAAGTAGCTGAGGAAAGAGAGAAAGAGGATTAATAGAAGAAAATAAAGAAAGGAAAGAAACCTAAACAGTGAGAAAAAAAAGGAGGAAACAGACAATGAGAAAGAAAAGAGAAAAAAGAAAAAGGAGACCAGAGAAAGAGAGGAGAAAAAAAAAAAAAACCCCAATACAAAAATAACTACAGAATACAAAACAAAACAAGATGATATCCAACAAGATAGGAAAGGGGTATCCAATCAGACAAACCAGAGAGAATAAAATACCCTTGGAGTTCATTCTGTGATAATGTCCATGTTAGATCCCTGAACAATGAGAGTGTGGAGCTGATCTTGGCTTCTGGATATGGGGCTGGGACTGGTCTTCTGTTGGCGCAGTCCTCCAGAACCCAACTGCTGGCTCTAACTGTTGCTTCAGACACATCCCCGTTGCTGGGCCCGCTGATTTACTCCACCCTCCAAATGGGTATATGTGCCTGCGCTCCTGTTTAAACCTGGGTGTTTAACACCCTAGGATTGTTTAAACCTGTTGTTTACACCTGGATCTTGGGTTTCTGATCAGTCCACCAGCCAAAGGCGTGTGTCCTTATGCTCCTCTTGTAGACACTGCCATCCTGGGGACAAAGGAGGAAGCACAGGGCTTGGACTCCTCAGGCACCACCATCCCAGGGTGATGGAGAAAGTGCCTAAAGAAACTTTTAATAAGTAAATAGAATTAGGTAAAAGTAACAAAGTAAACAAGGAAAAAAATAGAAGAGAGAAACAAACTAGATCAGAACAATAATCCCAAAAAGAAATAAAAAGAGAAATTATTTCAAAAATGTATTCATGTCAGCTGAGCATGGTAGGGTATGCCTATAATCAACATCCTGGAGGCTGAGGCAGGAGGCTTTTAAGTGTGAGCCCAAGGTGGACAGTTTAAGAGATTCTTTCTCAACATAGAAAAGGCTGTTGCTGTAGCTCAGCTTGAAGATCCTAGGTTTAATCCTAGCATCACACACACACACACACACACACACACACACACACACACACTCACACTGCCTATCCATTTGTTAGGGTAGGGAGTCACAACTGTGGCCTGTTAGGTTTCCACACCCATTTCCTGCTGTGTGAAAGCTGAGTCCAGCCCCCACCCCCAAACATCAGTAAGGGTCCACGGTGTGTCTTCTGCCACAGGGCTGTACTCCAGAGGCTTTCAATGTTGATCAGGTTGGTGGCTGGGGAAAGCAAACAGATCGCTGAGTTCTGTTCAGGAAGGAGACAGAGAGTGGACTGAATCCCAGTGCTTTCAACTTCGGCCCCCTCAGAAAACCACATGCCAACAGTTTGGCTTCTCACCACCAAAGTGGGGACCACCATGTCCTCCACAGCCTGACCTCACTGCTGCTTAAGCTTCTGAAGAGATCTGTGACTCTGCTGTCTCCCACCCAGGGAGGGAGACCCCAGAGATCCGGAAGTGTAGTCATTTTATGACTTCTGATGCCTAGAGTAGCTCAGCTTAACCAATAAACACTTTAAAAAACGGCTTCTGATTATATCACTCTTAAATATAGTACACAGTGCAGTAGATTTCTTGTTTGAAGCCAGCCAGCTGTGTGGCAGGGGTCATTTTTCAGAGTAAAACCCCACACTATGTTTGCAGCTTACAGAAACTGTTGGTTTTTCCTGAAGCGAGCACTGCCAGTCATTGTCCCTGGGGCTCTGGCTCTCTCTGGGCTTACCTTGAGCTTCTTTGTTGCCCAGACTAGCCTGGAATTTCATGGTGACCCTCCTGCCTCAGCCTCAGGAGTGCTAGGATTACAGGCATGCACCATCATGCCTGACTTATAATACTCTGTTCTGTTTTTCCATTATTTTTCACTTTCCTGGTGCCTCTTTCTTAATTCTCAGAGCTCTTCTTTGCTTTCTGCTTCCTAAGTAGGAGTTTTCAGTTGTTTGAATTCCAGATCCCAGAGCAGCTGTGCTTTGCTGCTAGCTGCTACTCTACCATCTTTGTTTGTTTTTAAACAACCAAGGTTTGGCTTATTCGACCTGGTTGCGATTCATTTGTTTCTATTGTGTTTTCTTTGAATTTACTTTGTTCTTTATTCTAATTTATTGGTTGACGCTGTTTGCATTTTATTTTTTTCTCTGTGTTTTCCCAATGTACTCATTTAAGACTATATATCTTCCTTTAGGGATGAATTTGACTATACCCTACAGGTCGTTTTGTTTGAGACAAGGTCTAACTCTGTAGTTTAGACTGGACTTGAATTTTCTGTGTAGTCCAGGATGGTGTTGTACAGCAATCCGCTTGCCTCAGCCTCCCAGGTGCTAGGATTGCAGAAGTACCCCATCATGACTGGATTAAATTTTTAAAATGTAAACTTCCACTGTCTATTTTGATTACTTTTTGTATCTATCATACTACACATGGCAATAGATAATCCGTATTCAGTGGTGTATGCATACCATTTTTCTAATGTTCTACAATGATGATAGACATTAAAGTTCTTTTCAGTCTGGGTCCATCACAAATAATATCGTTGGAGACTTTTCTGTACTTTCAATGCTCATTTGTGTAATTCCATTGTATATATACTTGAGAGTGGACATTTTGTTTTATAGAAAAAATATACATATGTATATAAAATTTATAGTTTAAAAATTCAGTGCTAAATGTTTTCCATAGTGGTTTTTATCAATGTATATTCTACTGATTATGAATGACTGCACTAGTTGTTTCCTGTCCTTCCCTATAGTTACTATCATGTCAGCTTTTTAATACTTTTTATTTTGACTTAGTCACTATGGAGTAGTGGAGTAGTAGTATTTCATAATGTACGTAAATTTAATTTTCTTGAGTACTAATTATGTTGCACATCTTTCTGTGTGTTTTAAGATTGGCTATTTTATTATTATTCTTTGCAGAAGTGCCTCAATTTCTTTTTTATTAATATGCTTGTGACTTGATCATTTTTACTTCTCCTTCCCTCTCTTCCATACCCTCCCACCCCCGATCCTCTGCCCATCTGCACAAAATCTATCACCTTGTTTCTCATAATTTTTTGTTTTACTCTCTAAATTATCTATACTTTTGGTTTTTCATATAAGAGAAGCCATGTGATATTTAACCGTCAGAGTGTGATTCATTTCACTTAGCTCCAGAGTTTCAAATTGCATTCATTTTGCTGTAGATTTGTCTGTCTTTATGGGCCAGTAGTTTGCTCGTGCTCTCTCTCTCTCTCTCTCTCTCTCTCTCTCTCTCTCTATGTATATATATATATATATATATATATATATATATATATATATATCTCATTTTCTTTATCAGTTCATCCATTGATAGGCATACAGGCTGCCTCTTAAGATTTAGCTATTTTGAGTTGTGTTGCTATAAATATGGATATGCCTGTATCACTATAACGTTTTTAACTCTTTGGAGAAGATATCCAGAAGAGGTATCTGGGTTAAATGGAATTTCTATTTTTAGCTTTTTGAGGAATGTCCATACTGTTTTCCATAGTAGTTATATGAGTTTACATTTCTTCTAACAATGTGTAAAGTTTCCTTTTCCTCTACAACATTACCAACTTTTGTTTTTTGAGTGTTTGATGATCGTCATTCTTTCTGTGGAAAGATGGAATCTCAGTTATGCTTTGACTTGCATTTCTCTAGTGGTCAAAGATGCTGAACATTCTTTTTTTTATGCATCCCTGGAATGGAAACAACTTGGTCATGGAATGTGATCTTTTAAATGATTAATCACGTTTTGTTTATCAGCATCTTGTTGCAGATTTTTGTATCTGTGTTCCTAAGGAGACACTAAAAGGAAATTGTCTGAAGGCTTTGTTCTTTAAGCCTTTGACCTGTTTTGGTGTCAGGGTAATGTTGACTTGCAGGAAGAACTTTGTGGCTGCTCAGTTTCATGCCTGATTTTGATGCATTGCCTCCCCCCCAAATTATTATTGATTTGCAGGAATTCTTAAATATATTCTGAATCAGCATTCATGGTTAACTTTTCTCTTTGCCTTTTAGCTATTCCTAAAGGATTCTTTTTCTTATTGGAAGTAATTAATTTTAATATGATTCAATTTACCAGTGTTTTCCTTTATAGGTAATTTGGTGCTTTGATAATTTTTTTTTGCTCAACTTAAGATCATGGAGCGATTCTATGTGATGTTCTAGAAATCTTTCATATGTAATTTATAATCTATCTGGAACTTTTTAATATACGATATAAAGTATTACTATCACTGTGATTTTTAAATGTCCTTTTTAAGTATCACTGCCCTGCTGACTTGTCACTTTATATTAAAATGACCATTATTTTTTTTCTTCAGTGTCACTTTTATTATAAATCACACATCAGGGTGTGTTTCTGGTTTACAAGATGCTCTATTGGTTGATTTATTGCTACTTCATTTGGTTCTAGAAACAAGAAGCATAACAGCAGTCTATTCTCTTAATGTGCTTAGAATCTAATGGTTAAATAATCTAATGGGTAAATCAGTGGCTAACTCCAATATAACGTACAGCTGAAAAAAGTTAAAATTGTATGTAAAGTGTTAAACTTCATTCCTTACTAAAGGATACCTTAACATGAAGTAGGAAGAGTGTTCTTGTGATTGACATACTGTGCATTTGATTACTTGACTTTCCCATAAGCAAGTCACTAGACACAGACAGGTATAAGCCTGTTTGGGACCACGTCTACCTGACACATGCTGCTAACGGCTCTAGTGAGCAGGGCTTGGAGGGAATCTAGATTTAGACAGTAGGTGGCAATATTGGCAAGAAGACGAAGGCACTGGGGCTGCCTGGCCAATGCTCAGGGCTGAGTTGTGGGCAGAATTCCATTCCAGTCTGAGGTGAATAAAGGCTGGCCCCAGAAACAAGTGAAAGGAAGGAAGTGAGCTAAGGGAGGGAGGAGAAGGGCCAGGATGAGAGCAGCCACCATTTATTTAGTGCTGGGTACTAACCTCTGTGCAGAGCACCTAACATGGCTTGTTTCCCTTTCCCATTTTTTTTTTCAAATAAGAAAAAACAAATAAAACAAAAGCTCCCTCCTCTCCACCCCCCCCCCCAACTGCAAATGTTATGGAATGTGTCCAAACCGGGATTACATCACAGTCTGCCTACAATTCATGCTCTCGATCACCAGGTTCCAGCAGTCTGTGGCTGGGATTGCCCATGGATGCAGCTTGATATAGTAGGTGCCCACACCACAGGCATGTTGCCCTGGGCCTGATGAGCTGCCCAACTCTGATTCCCACTCCAGCTCCATCCAGTGCGGGAGTTAGTCTGGGCTGAGACCAGGCTGTCTGCATTCCTGGTTCCATCTGCCAGGGCTGTGGGCGGAACATCTCTCCATCTTTTTGCTTGTTTTACCAGATGCCTCCTCCTAATCTGACAGCACTTTGCCATGGGACATTTCTCTCCCAACATTCATCCTATTTTACTCTGTGATCGTCCTTTACTGCACTGACCATAGTTTGTAACTGGGGATTATCTGATTCTTCTCTGTCTCATGGAGCCATAAGCTTCAAGAAGGCAGAAGCCCTGCTTGTTTGCTCACTATTGCATCCCATAGCCTGACATCCTTTGATATCAGATGAATAAATAGTGAATCATTTTCTTCAATTACCTGTTTCTTAGTTATCAGGTAATATGTGAAGCACAGTCCTGCTATCTTATATTCAACAAGGCAAGAAATGAAATATGTCCTATGAACTTAAAATCTTATTCAGGGGTGGACCAAGCTTTTGTGGTTCTGAAACAATTTGGGAAATTGTCCTTATGAAAAAGGATGTAAACTATAAATATAAATCATTGTAGAGGCATATATTTAGAGTGATAAAAAGTCCAACTAATTAAAATATAAAAAGCTGATGAATATCACATATGGCATAAAGTCCAAAAATATTTACTAACTGGTCACCCAATGCATTTCTATAATTTTTTTCCTACATATTACCACTTCAAGAAATATATAACAATTTTATAATAATGCCTATGGCTAGAATATAAATTTTGTGATTTTACTAATATAGTTACTAAGTTATTTTCTTCATTCTAAAATTGTTAGGATTCTTATATAATTTTCTTGTTATATTACATAATAACTGCAATCTTTTAAAAAACTAATGAGTGCCACCAGAAGAAAGATTTGCACACTTGATTTTTTCTTAAATGTATCATTTAGTCTGCAGGTAGCAGCATGCTTGATGATGGGTTTCAAACTATAGGGAAAGTATAGAAGTTTTCTTAGAGCATCAATTTTACTTGTTATTGCAGACACAGAACCATTTTTGTATTATGACTAACACTGAAACATCAGAGAATAGAATGCAAGATGCATATTAATTTTAAAACTCAAGCACTAGACTTCAAAGGCTATAATTTTGAGCTAACAACTTGACATTTTAAAATGTAAACCAGGCATCCTGGATTTCATTATAGTTCCTCCATTTGGTTTTAGATATTTGAGTCCATGATTTTTTGTTCTTTTTCTTTATTATATAAGTGAAATTTAGAGCATACTTTTTGTTGAAGTAAACCATACAGAAAATTGCACATATGGTAAATATATGGCTTGTTGAATTTTCACAAAGTGAACTCACTCGCACACTTCAAACCCAGAGCAAGAATCAGAATATCGCCACCACTCAAGACCAACTCGGTGTTCTTTTTAGATTCTATTTTGATGCTGCCGAAATAACCACTGCCCTAACTTCCAATAGCATAAGTTAGTTTGCCTGTTTTTGAACTTATATATAGTTGCTTCTTGGCCTTTTGGTTAAGATCAGGTGAACTTAAATCTAAGTAAAACCAAACGGTATGTACTTGTGTGGAGCTGGCTTATTTTTCCCAATATTAATGTTTGTGTAGTTAATCTACATTGTCATACATAGTTGGAAATTCTTTTTTTCTCATTGCTACTCCATTGTATGCATAGACTACCATGAACTTACTTCACTGTTGAAAGACATCTTGATAATCTCCAGATTCCAACTACTATAAATAATATTTACAAAATTTTTTTCAAAAAAGTATTTATTTTTTTATTTTAAAGAGAAACCCCAGAAAAATCAATAAGCAAACAAATTAAAACAAACAAGAACAAAAACAAAAACTACAACAGCAGCAACAAAAACAATAGTGACTTAGGTTTTCAAAACAAGACAGGAATCCTACAATGGTTGCTATATAGCACATTGTCAAACTCAAAATAGATTCTCAGGTCACCAGACACAGGAACAAAGCAAAACAGTACAAAAGGAAACACTGGATTTCAAAAACCAAATAGAAGGAAATCACCCACAGTTGCTACAGTGCACACTGGTATCTTTCAAACAGATGTGCAGACCACCAGCCCCAGGCCTGCAAAGTCAATCAAACAACACAAGCATAGTTATTCTTTCTCCACCTAAGCTGCTATCCTCTCAGCCCCAGTTCCTCCGAACCAGCCCCCTGCCCCACTAGGGGGGCCTCACTCCCCTCATCTTCCAGTCCTCTTGGGGGGCTGGCCTGTGGGAAGGCATGGTTTGGCCTACCAATTCTCCTCCTGTTCTACATGGCTGCTGTTGGCCCATGGGAGGGCATAGTTTGGCTTCTTGGTTCTCTTTTTGTTCCCCCATTGGCTGTGTAAATAATACTTCTATGAGCATTTTGCCACATGTCTTTTGGTGGAGACACTTGTGCAGTTCTGTTGAGTATATACCTAGGGCAGTAGTGATGGTGTACCTATGGCATGCGTATTCAGCAGACCATTTGTTATCACTAGAAGCCCTGAAAGGTTCACCATTACTGATGCAGGGGTTTAATTGTTGAATTATTAAGTTTGTATGTGACCATCTTTGATTAGATATGACTAAACAGTTTTTAAAGTTTGAGTTTATACTCTCACCAACAATAGGAGAGTTATGATCGCTCTTTATTTTTGCTGATATTTGGTGTTTTTTTGTCTTTCTAATTTTAGACTTGCCAGTGTCTGTTTAGTGGCATCTCATTGTAGTTTTAGTTTGCCCTGGAATTTGTTTTTTTTTTTAAATTATCAACATCTTAGAAAGGATTATGCTTCACACCTTGGCTTTGATACTGAATAAATTTTTAGAATTATCATCAAATTTGGGAAGACATCTGTCAGTTTTTTTAATGTAAGGCTTTACAACTTTAGGGTGTTTCCCATGTGTAATATTCTGGCTGGTTAAACTATTGTACATTTTACAAGTGAATACCATGCAAGTATATTTAAAAAGAATAAAATCAATAAACTCATATGAAGTGATTTTCTATGATATATTGTATTAAATGTAAAAAGCAAATTTTCTCAGGAGACTGAGAATTCCTAAGGGTTTGAGGTCAACCTGGGCTACATAGTAAGTTCAAGGCCAACCTGAACTGCAGAGTGAGACCCCTTGTCAAAAAAAAAAAAAAAAAAAAAAAAACAAAAAAAGGGCAACTTTAGAGAGCACAGGAATATCATTCACAGGTATAAGGATGTGTGTGTTAACACACAAAATAAGCAGAAGAATAAAAAAAAATTAATGCAATACGATACAAGGTGAGTGGGAATAAATTTGAAAGAATAGGCATGAGAGTAAAACTTAAAGCTATCAAGATATAATTTTATTTTGCTGTTAAAACTGTGGTAGTAGTTTGCATATTCAAAAAATTTTCAAAGATGGAGAAATTCTATCATTCAATACAAACAAGCATTTTAACTTTTTTTTACATTACTGACAAATCACAAGAAGCAGTAATTCAACTATTTGAATATACTTTTGCTGCTCTATGTATTTACTGTATATTTTCTAAAAACAGACTAAGGCATACTAAACTTCATTTACTGGTGATGTTGGTACTATTTTGTGTCTATTATAAAATTGAGCACTGGAGGAAAAAATGCTGTTGGAAACCTGAATTCTCATTTTGGAAGAAGAAACATGTAAATGTGGAAAAGTAAAAATGTCATGTTGGATTTGTTGATCTACTGAAAATTCCTAGAAACAATGACTCTCCAGTAGGAATGAACAGACTTAGTGTATGAGATCTTAGCTTCTTAATGTATTTTCTATTAAAACAAAGTAGGGGGAATGGTTTAGTAGATAGGATGATTCCAGTATTGAGCAGGAGATTATAAGATAAGGCTGAAATGTTCAAGTGTGCCAGAAAATTGAGGAGATGCTTAAACATCTGTAAAGACATGTTACAATGACACAGGAGCTAACTTTTAGGATTTCCCACACATCAAATTTGGAACAGTTAGGAGCACCAGAAAGGAAATTGTTGCTGTTTTTCTAGTAGAGAGAACTAGCAGGTTCAGTAATTCAGTGATCAAACTTAATATCATAATTACGAGACATGTTGATATCATATGTCACCTGACAGTATGCAGTGGAAAATATACAGCATGATCTATGAGTTCTTTTTGCTAAATTCATGATTTTTCATTGAATCCTACATGATTTTTAAGGAAAAAGAAAACTAGCTAAGAAGATCATAAGCATACAATGGGGGAAATGTAAACGTGGACTATATAATAGGTAACATGATATTTAACTTTTCCATTGTCATGGTATTGGATTATGAAGAAGTCTGACCTGAGATCTCTTACTTACATTTATTTTATTTTTTATTTTTTAACTTTACAAAATTTTTACTTTAAAGAATAAAACCAAACAAAATAAAATGTAATAAAGCCAGTCAAAATAAAACAGTGCAAGTGTTATAGAACTTCAAAACAGGATAATAGGAAATTTACAATGGCTACTATAATGTTTCTTGTTATCTTCACAATAATTGCTTATACTATCAGACACAGTAAAATCAAAACAATAAAACTAAATAGAACATTAAATACAACAATTGGAACAAAGCTAAACAGAACAATATTGGATTTCAAAAGCTAAACAGAAGGAAATCTCCCATGTTTGCTATATTGCATACCTTATCCTCCTAATAGATGCTCAGACTACTGACCTTAGGCCTGCAAAGTCAGTCAAACCGTGCAAGCATTTAGTTGTTTTTGTACCTCAGTTGCTATCAACTTAGCCTGTCCTCTGAATGAGCAGGTTGCTTTTAGAAGAGAGTGTTCTTGATTCTCAGCCCGTATGCCCATCAACTCACAGGAAGGTTGAACTGGCCTCTCTCTTCCTGGGCCACGCATGGCTTGCATGGCTTACAGGAAGGGCAAGTTGGCTTCTTGTAATCCTCGCAGACCCAGCATAGCTTTTCAGACTCATAGGAGGGGCAAACTGGCTGTCACTTACATTTAATAAATGGGTCAACAAAAAATAAATTATATACAGGTAGATTGAAAAAAATGTGAAAAACATTTTAAGGGTTTGTTGCTCTTTCTAAAAATTTTTCTGTAAGTTTAAAATCTCTGAAATGGAGAGTTGGGGAAAATGATTTCAGGGCATTTCAAGCATTTGTATGTAGTATTTAATTCATCTAATCTATCTTACTACATTAAGGATACTGGTACAGCATTTTGTCATTGCATCCTCAATAGAAAATCTGTTAATATAATTCACAAAATCCATCCGAAAGAAGAATGGCTAAAAGGCATTTGATAAAATTAAAAATGTTTTCCTGTTTTAAAATCTTTTTAAATGAAGTAGGAGTATATAGATTTTTGTTACAGAACAATTATATGTATTTCATTTTAAATGCCAGCATTATGATTTAAGAGAGCAATACCTAGATGGATTCTCATTAAAGACAAGGTCAAGAAAATAATTTCTGTTGTCATTTTTTTGAGTGGTATAAGCTAAAACAGATAAGAAAAAAAGATTTGGAAAGGAAGAGATAACTTTTTGATTGTATGGAGATGGTGTAACTATTTAGCTAGAAAACCCAAGAGAACTGACAAACCTTTATTCATAATTATTATATGATATGTCCATGTAAAAAATTAACAGACTTGTGCATACAAAACTATGGAAATGAGATATTTTTGAATCTTTTTCCTCCTATTATAAAATAACTATACCCTGTGAGCCAACCAATGAATGTCAGTCTTATCTAGGAAGTAGAAAATACTTTCCATAAACTAGTTCTTTCCTAAAAGAGGAATATCACACTACAAAGTAGAGTGTGACATAGAAACAAAAAGTTAGGCTGTATGACAAAAAAGTACAGGCTGTATGACAGTAATGTATAGCATTAATGTGTTACAAGCAATGTTTGTTTAGAAATAGAAGCTAGACATGGTGGCACATGCCTGTTATCCTAGCACATGGAGGTTGAGGTAGGAGGAGTGTGTACATCCAGGGTGGGAAATAGTTTGAACCCTTGTTGCAAAAAAGGCAAAGGTGCTTAATATTAGAAAACAAATATTTACCATGTTGATGAGTAAAAAAGAAATATCTTTTGATAATTTCAATAGAAGCACAAGTCATTTGATGAAAGTCAACACTCAAATATTGTCAATACTCAAATATCAAAAATTGAGACTTTGAGCAAAACTAGAATTAAAACTTAACCTGATAAATGGTATATTTTAAAATATAATTTTATTTTTTTGTTTTAAAGTGCTTACAAGAAAACAATAAAAAATAATAATGATGCCCGACTTCAAAACAAGATGTTAGGAAATTAACAGTGGTTGCTATATTGTATATTGTTTTCTTCAAAATACTTGCTCAGATTATAAGCATGCAAAACAGATCAAACAATATAAGCACTCAGTCTCTTTCCATAAGCTAATAGAATTAATAGTACAATTATTTTAGCTATCTTGTGTGTATATACCTGTACATATTTTTCCCTTTTTAAAAAATTCTTCTCCATCCTAGTTGTTCTTTCCTTTTGAGCAGTTTCTTTCCCTTTCACAATTATCTATTATACCGTTTGGATCTTATTTGCTTTTTCAATTTCTTACACAAGGAAGATGATATAGTGTTTACATATGTGAGTATGATTTCACTTATGAGAATGGTTTATAGTTGCATCCATTTACCTACAAAAGCCTCAAATTTATGTTTATTTACGGCTGAGTAGTATTCATTGTATAAGAATAGCACATCTTTTTCATTCAGTCCTCAGTTGATGGACATTTGGGTTGTTTCCAAGATTTAGCTACTACGAATTGTGCTGCTATAAACATGGGTACACATATATTGCTGTGACATGATGTTTTTAATTCTTCCATGAAAATACCCAGAAGGAGAATAGCTGGGTTGAATGGGACCTCTATTCCTAGTTTTTTGAGGTATCTCCATACTGATTTCCACAGTGGTTGTACACTACACTCCCACCAACAATAGAGAAAAGTTCCTTTTCCCCCACAGCCCTACCAGCATTTGTTAATTCATTGATTTCTTGATGAAAGCCATTCTTTTAGGAGTGAGAAGGAATCTCAGTGTTGTTTTAATTTGCACTGAAAGACCAATAACATTGAACATTTTTCATAAATTTGTTTTCTATTTGTATTTCTTTATCTGAGAATTGTGTCTTCATCTCAGATGCCCATTTTGGGATTGGGTTTTTGAATTTTGGGGGCCTGATGTGTTAAAATTCTTTATATGTTCTAGACGTTCTTTCTCTGAGGAACAGTATGCTAAGATTTTTTTCTCTCAATTCATGGTTTTCTTTTCACTCTGTTGATTTCTTTTGACATAGAAAATCTTTGTAATGAGATACCAGTTGTTGATTCTTTGAAGTAATTCTTGTGCAGTTTGATTTTTGTTCATGAACTCTCTGCCTATCTCTAGTCCTCAAGATTTCTACTTATTTATCTTCAAGTAGATTTAATGTTTCGGTTTTGCTATTTAGATCTTTGATCCATTTTGAGTTTAGTACATGGTGATAGACAGGGTCTAGTTTTAGTCTTTGGCATGTGGAAAGCTAGTTTTTTGGCACCATTTGTTAGAGGCTATCCTTCTTGCAGTGAACATATTTGGCCCTTCTTTCAAAGATAAGGTAGCTGAGTGTATTTATAGTTGTATCTGAATCTTCTATTCTGTTCCATTGATCCTTAGGTCTGGTTTTTTGCTGGTACCATACTGATTTTATCATACTAGCTTTGTAGTAGAATTTCAGATCAGGGATTGTGATGCCTCCTGCCTTGCCTTTGTTGCTCAGGAATGCTTTTGCTACTCGAGGTCTCTTCTGGTTCCAGAGCATTTTAGGAATGTTTTTTATAGATCTGTGAGGTATGCTAATAATATTTTGATCTGAATTGCATTATATCTGTATAATATTTTGGGAGTATGGCCATTTTCACAATGTTTGTTTTTTCTACTCATGAACAAGAAATATCTTTCCATTTTCTGAAATTCTCTTCAATTTCATTTTTCAGAGTACCGTAATTTTCAATGTGTAAATCTTTTACTTCCTTTGTTAGAGTGATTCCTAAGTATTTCATTTTTTTTGGATGCTATTGTGAAGGGTGTAGTTCCCCTAATTTCTCAGTGAGTTTGTTGTTTATATACAGAAATGCTATTGATTTTTGAGTGTATCGATGATCTGTATTTCCATAGAATATGTAGCGATTTCACCCTTTTCATTCATCATTGAATGAATTTGAGTTTTTTCTCTCCTTTTTTTTATAAGGTTGGCTAGGGGTTTTTTCAATTTTATTTATTCTTTTAAAGAACCAACTCTTTGATTCATGAATTCTTTGTATTTTTTTTTTTTACTATCAATTGTATTAGTTTCTTCTCTGATCTTTATAATTTCTTCCCTTGTATAGACTTTGGGCTTGACTTGTTCTTCTTTTTCTAGACGTTTGAGGTGCAGCATTAGGTTGTTTATTTATGCTTGTTCTATTTTCCTGATGTGAGAATTCAATGCTATAAATTTGTCTGCTTTCATTGTGTCCCACATGTTCCAGTACATTGTATTTGCATTTTTGCTTGATTGTATATATTGTTTAATTTCTTCTTTAATTTCCTCTGTGGCCCATTGCTTGTTCAGTAGGGTGCTGTTTAATTTCCATGTGTTTATGGAGCTTTTGTGATTTCTTTTATTAATTTCCAATTTCATTGCGCTATGATCAGATAATATGCACGGAATAATTTCAATTCCTTTGCATTTACTTAAACATCTTCCATGGGCTAGTATACGGTCTAGCTTAGAAAACATCCCATGTGCAGCTAAGAAGTATGTGTATTCTGGTGATGTTGGGTAGAACACACTATACACATCTACTAAGTCCATTTGTTTACACATTTGATTCAGTTCTATCTTTGCTGATTTTTTGTTTGATTAGATGATCTGTCTCTTTGTGATAATGAGGTGTTAAGGTCCCCCGTTATAAATGTCTTATTGCTTATTTTTTATGTCTATTAATGTTTGTCTTATATAGTTAGGTGCTCACATATATAGTACATATATATATATGTATATGTATTTATGGTTGTTATGTCTTCTTCTTGAATTTTTTCCTAACAAGTATACAGTGATCTTTATCTCTTTTGATCATTCTTGGCTTGAAGTTCTCATTGTCTAAAAACAGAATCATTACCCTTGAGTTTTTATGGATTCATGTCACTTGAAGTATTGTTTTCCGTGCTTTGACTCCCTTTGAGTTAGATGTGTTTCTTTTTTTTTTTTCTACTATTGGTCACAAACTTCATTCAGATTTAACCAATATTTTCATTAATATCTTCTTTCTATTCCAATCCAGAGCAAGATAGCAAAGTCGTTTCATTTTCACTTGTCCCCCACGTGTGGTACTTTCTTAGCCTTTCTGTAATTTTTATGACCTTGACAGTCTTGAGAATAGTGTGTAAATATCCTGCAGGAGTATGCCTCAAACTGGTTTTGCTTTTTCTCATAATTAAGATAGGTTATGGAGTTTTGGGAGCATCCCATGAAGGTAAAGTACCCTTCTCATCATTAATATTAGGCAGTATGTGATATCCACTTGCTGTCACTGACATTAACCTTCATCGCATGATAAAGGTAGTGCTTTTCCTTTTTCTGTTTTCTGGAGGCAAGTCACTAAATTTAACGCAATCTCAAAGAGTAGGTGTGATGTCTATCTCTTAGGAAGAGTATTATATACATATTTATTTAGAAATGGATAATTCTTTTTCCAACAACCTTACTTCTGGTTTTCTTTTAAGAGCTTGTGGGAAAACAGCTTATGATGATTTTGGTTGTTCCTACCCATTCAGTTCCTTGTACAGTGGGAGTTGCAGCCTGCTCTTCAGTGGCAGGCTGAGAGCTCATCTTCAGTCAAGATTAGCAAGGGTTTCGGGTTTCTGCACAGTCTGTACCTTGAAATGAATAGCAGTATGCAAACACCACAAAGCTACACCACTCACCTATGAGTTTCTCTTTACATTCTTAGGAGAACCCAGAACAATGCAATATGGACTCCTCTCTGGGTAGTGTGGAAGGGTCTAGATACATTATTTGGAATTCTTTAAGGAAGATGTATCTCTTTCCCATTTAGTCAGTGATTTTTATAGTATGGACTCATGTGTGTTTTATATATTTATATTTTGTACTTTGGATTATAATCAATCCAGTGTTATGTTTTCTTTTGTGGTTGAAATCATGTCAGCATTAGTCACTGGGAATTCTTTTGGGTTGGCTATGTCTCTTTGACGTGCTTCTATCCTTTTCTGTTAAGCAGTTGTTTACTTGAAATACAACATATGTATATATATATTTGTTTCACCCATCTTGAGTGCACAAATGTTTTTAAATATTACAAAATTGTGCAAAAACCACAACTTATTTTAGAACATTTTCATCAGCACAAGGACTCATACCTATCTGCAGACAATTCCTGCTTTTACTCTAAGCCCATGCACCCAGGTGTCTGCCTCAGAGATTTCTTTTGGACTTTCATATAAAGAGAACCATATTTTATATGGCCTTTTCAACAGGCTTATTTTACCTATCAAATTGTTTTTGAGGTTCGTCTATATTTGTGGCTTGTATGAGTACTGCACTGTATGGATATGTTGTTTTAAGAAATTCATTTACCAGGTGTTGGTCACTCAGATTGGTTCCAACTTTTTTTGGACTAATATGAATAATACTGCTATGAACATTTATATAAAATTCTTTGAACACATTTTCATTTCTCTTCAGGTGGCATACTGACTAAAATAATGGATGACATGGTAAGCTTATGTTTAAATTTTTAAAACTTAGGTTTTTTATAATAACATAGTCATTGTAGTGAGCATGACATACTATCTCATTTTGGTTTCAGTTTCCTAATACATAGTGGCGGTACACATCTTTTCATATGCTAACCTGTTTGCATATCATCTTTGCTGAAATGTCTATTTGAATCTTTTGTCCATTTTAGAATTATTTGCCTTTTGAGTTTTAAGAATTATGTATATATTCTGCATACAAATCTTATGTCAGATACATGATTTAAAAACATTTTCTCTCAGTGGTTTGTCAATTAAATTTCTTACTGATGATTTCTGAAATGCAAAATTTTCATATTTTACTCTGTCTTATGAATTGTGCTTTTGGTACCTTAACTCTTTTCACAAATGAAGCTTGTCTAGGTTTTCTCCATGTTTCATGTAAATGTTTTAGTTTTATCCCTTACATTTAGGTTTCTGACTCATTTTGTTTTAATTGGATGCTGTGGTAAGGGACTTGATTAATATTTTTAGTTTTTTGCACCTGTAATCCAGATGTCCTAGTATTATTTGAAAAGATCATCTTTTGCCAGTGAATTGAACTGTGTTGGTACCTTTGTTCAAAATCAGTTGACCGTGCATATGATGGCTTATTCCTGGATTCTCTCCTGTTTCACTAATCTGTATTCCTATCTATAGATTAATTAACACTATTGAGTATTGTCACTGTATAGTAAGTTTTGAAATCAGGAAGTTTTCACTTCCAGAATTATTTTATGTATTCTGGATTCTCTGTATTTCTGTATAAATTTCAGGATCAGCTTGTCAGTGTTTCAAATAAGCACGTTATGACTTTTTCCAAACCAAGAACTGCATGCTTTTTTCTCTCATTAGCTATGTATTCTTTTATTATTTTAATTATATAAATTTGTAATGTATGATATTGATAACAATACATATATGCAATATATAAACATCAAATCACAGTAGTTAATATTTCCATCTCTGAATATTTTAAAAGCTTTTTTGATTAATATATTTTGCTGTCTGAAAAAATATAGATTAAAATCACAAAGAGATCTTACTAGAAACTTGATTTGATTTGGCAAATTTCTCCTTAAAATGCTCAGCACCTTTCTTACATTTAATTACAAGAATTACTTCTGTTGTGTTATATTTTCAAAATGTCCTAAAGATTTTAATCCTGATTAAGAACTTCCTGAAGAAATCTGAGTATTTATTTTCTAAAAAGTAAGTTCACAAGCAACATCTTTCTTCTAATTTGCAACTGCTGAAGTGCTCAGTGAATTTTACTATGGTCTGTTCTTTGTTTTTGAGTATGGAGTTAGTTTTTTGAACAGCTTTCTTTTTCATTATGGTTTTTTTGTGTAACTGTGGCCTTGCACCTATTGCTTTTGGCTGTATTCTGGTTAAATGGAGGAAACAAAGTTTTGTTCATTATCACTGCTACCTATCATTACAAGTGCTAGAAGAACTAGATTCATATTGCTTTTCAGAATGACAAGGATTATCAATATCTGATGTTTTAATGGTTTTACTTCATAACTGTACTTCTGAATGGTCACTTTGTTCTTCTTTAAATAACTAAAAATCAGGTTGTCTGTCTTCTTGAACCCATATTGGAGTTTTGGGAATTTGTGCTTCAAAGTACTTTTAGATGCTTTGTAACAAAAACTGGTACAAAAAGACTTTCTTTCAGTAATATCATGGACCTTAATAGTTTTGGCAGAAATTTTATATTTCTGTCTTAGTATGGTGCCCAGTTTCTTCTGATAGAAAGAATAACCACATAATTTGATAGCTGAACATTCAGCCACATAATTGCTGTAGTGAGCAGTTGTGATGAACTTCTCACATTCCACTAGGAATTCTTCTGTAATGTTCTCTTTTAATAGTTGTTTGATAATATGTAGAGCTTTTCTCTCAAACTCAATGTTCTTTTTAACAGCTGCTTTTCATTCTGCTTTCCTTTTAGAAGCATCATGTTGTCTCAAGGCACTAGTTTGTTTACTAGCTGTAGCCTTCAGGGAGGCACAGGCAACCTGGGCCTTAGGTCTATAGGATGCTGTGCGGTGCTGTCAGTCATGGGAAGTGTTGTCTGAGCTAGATGTGTTTCTTGTATATGGCATATTGTTGGACTTTGTTTTTTGATTCAGTCTGAAAATCTGTTTCTTTTGATTGGTGAAGTTTTTTTTAAATGAAAAACAATTTTTTTTTGAAATTGGTATAGAACTTCACAGCTGGTTACCAGGATAACAGTAATAGGTATCACAGTATATTTTGTTATCTTTACAATAGTTGTTCTTTCAATCACATATATCAAAATAAAATGAAATATAGAACATTATAGAACTTATCAAAACAGAATATTGAATAGAACAGTACCATTAATCAGAAGAGAGCAAAACAGTAATAAAAATATTTGCCTTTAAAGAGATGGTAGAAGGAAATCTCTCTTATTTGCTATGGTCAAACTCCCAGGAGATGCTCAGATTCTGGTTCCCATTTGCTAACAGGGGGACAGGAGAAGGTGGGTAGGGGAAGTGGGATGTTTGACTCTAGGCTGTGCACCGGTAGGTTCCCTATTGCTTAGCTGGTGTTGATATACTGGTGTGGATATACTGGTGTGGATCTCAGAAGACATTGGTGGTTTTCCCCCTCGAGGGGCTGTAGTCTGCCACACTGTAGCCACTTACCAGGGAGGGGAGCTGCTTGCTTGGTTTCCCAACCTTCCAAGTTCCAACATGGCATGGATCTCAGGAGACACTGGTGGTTCTCCCTCTGAAAGGGCTGCAGCTGGCTGGCCATACCACTGCCGCTTACCAGGGAGGCAAGCTGCTTACGTGGTTTCCCAGCATCCTAAGTTCCAACATGGCATGAATCTCAGGACACACTGGTGGTTCTCTTCCTGGAAGGGCCGCAGCCGGCCACACCACCACCACTTACCAGGGAGGCATGCTGGTTGCTTGGTTTCCCAGGGTTCTAAGTTCCAACATGGCACGGATCTCAGGAGCCGCTGGTGGTTCTCCCCCTGGAAGGGCCACAGTCTGCCACACCACCACCACTTACCAGGAAGGGGAGCTGCTTGCTTGGTTTCCCAGTGTCCTAGGTTCCAACATGGCACGGATCTCAGGAGCTGCTGGTGGTTCCTACCCCTGGAAGGGCTGCAGTCTGCCACACTGCTGTCACTTACCAGGGAGGGGAGCTACTTACTTAGTTTCCCAGTGTCCTCTCGATTGGTGAATTACATTAATGATTATAACCGATATGTATTGGCTTATCTTTGTCATGTTATCTTTATGCTGTTAGTCCCCTACTTTTCCCCTCTATTTAATTGTTTGCTCTGCTTGGTGGTTTCTTTTTGTTGTTGTTATTTGTTGTTATTTGAGTCATGGCCATTTTTATTTCTTTCTAGAATATCTTTCCATACTCTTTGTACAGTTGGTTGGGTGATCATGAAGTTCTTCAGTTTTTCTTTGTTGTGGAAGTATCTTATTTCTCCATTAATTTTCTTATTTTAAAGATAGTAAAATCCAACAAAACAAGACAGAACAAAGCCAATTAAAACAATGAGGCAAGGCCTGGCCATAGGTCTGCAGAGGAGGAGCTGGGCAGATCTGGGGTGCCCTCACTGGCCTCTCTGCGTGTCTGGAGGACTCTGGATTTCTGCGCCCAGACTGCTGGAGTTCCCTCAGGCTTCCAGGTGCAGTGAAGGAGAGAGGTGGGTTTGAGGCTTCCACATCAGCCTCCCCATTCCCGGCTTCATTTGGAGACCTGCTGAGCTCCCGATAGGTGGGCTGGCCCACACTACCAGCCTAGCCCAGCCTGTTTAGCTGCCGCGCCTGGCCATAGGTCTGCAGAGGAGGAGCTGGGCAGATCTGGGGTGCCCTCACCGGCCTCTCTGCGTGTCTGGAGGACTCTGGATATTTGCGCCCAGTCTGCTGGAGTTCCCTCAGGCTTCCAGGTGCAGTGAAGGGGAGAGGTGGGTTTGAGGCTTCCACATCAGCCTCCCCATTCCCGGCTTCATTTGGAGACCTGCTGAGCTCCCGATAGGTGGGCTGGCCCACACTACCAGCCTAGCCCAGCCTGTTTAGCTGCCGCGCCTGGCCATAGGTCTGCAGAGGAGGAGCTGGGCAGATCTGGGGTGCCCTCACCGGCCTCTCTGCGAGTCTGGAGGACTGTGGATATCTCTGCAACCAGGGAGGGTCCACAGGTTCCTGAAGCACTGCGGCCTGTGGTGAGTACCCTAACCCGGCTACGATTGAAGAACTGTGGAGCTTCCAAGGGGCAGGTGGGCGCACAGTGTCCCTGAGGCCCAGCTTGTCTGGAACTGCGGAGTTCTGAGCAGGCAGAGGAGGGCCACTGGTTCTGTAGGCCTAATGGCTTGGAGTAGCGCGGCGCCAGAGTCCCAGTAGCTCCAAACATAGAAGGGGATTTTCAACAGATCCTGAGGAAGCTTTCAAATAACACTTGAAACACAGAAATATAGGAAAATGACAAAACGAAAGACCAAATTACAACCTCAAATCTCCAGCCCATCTCAAGAAACCCTAGGAGCGATGTATATAGAAGAAAATATATCCCATTCACCTCATATATCGGACACAATAGCCACTGAAATTGACAAGCAACTCCAGGAAGCTTTAAAGAAATTCAAACTCGAAATAATCTCCCAGATAAAAGAAGAAATGATAAAAGAAATGAAAGAGATTCTAAATATATCTAAAGAAAACACAGATAAAAAATTGGAGGAACTAAACAAAAAGATAGAATCCCTAGACGAGCAATATAAGAAACAAACAGAATACATAATGCAGATGCACAGAGATATACAGGAAATAAAAAACTCCACTGAAAGTTGTAAAAACCGCCTTAATGAAAGTGAAGATAGAATTTCAGACCTTGAAGACAGGATTGCAGCTAGTGAACAGGAAAGGAAAGATCTTTTGAAAATAACAAGGAACCAGGAAACAACAATTCAACAACTGCAAGACGATGCAAAGAAGAATAACATAAGAATGATAGGGATTAATGGAAGAGAGGGAGACAACATGAAGGATGTCAGGAGGATATTTAGAGAAGTAATAGCTGAAAATTTCCCAAGCATGAGATCAGAAACTGACATCAGGATCAGTGAAGCATATAGAACTCCAAACAGTCATAACCAAAATAAAACTACACCCAGACATATAATAGTCACCATCCCAGAAATCCAACACAAGAATAGATTATTAAAAGCTGTCAGAGAGAAAAGACAAATCACTTATAAAGGAAAACCTATCAGAATCACAGCAGACTTCTCAGCACAAACGATAAAGTCAAGAAGAGCATGGAGTGAAGTATTCCAGATCCTAAAGCAAAATGATTTCCAACCGAGACTGATATATCCTGCAAAACTATCATTCAAAATAGATGGTGCAATACGATACTTCCATGACAAAGAACAGCTGAAGAACTTCATGAACACCAAACCAACCCTGCAAAAAATATTGAAAGACAGTTTAGATACACAAAGGAAAAAACCACTAAGCAAAGCAAATAATTAAACAGAACCGAAAGATAAAGATGCAACAGCAGAGAGATAACATTCCTACAATTAACCAGCATTTAACAGTAATAACCATTAATGTAAATGGTCTCAATGCACCAATCAAAAGAAACAGACTAGCAGAATGGATCAAGAAACAAAATCCAACCATATGCTGTTTACAGGAAACCCATCTAACCCAGAAAGATACTCACAGACTGAAAGTCAAAGGATGGAAAACAATTCTTCATGCAGCAGGAATCCAAAAAAAGGCAGGAGTAGCCATTCTGTTTGCAGACAACGTGAACTTTAAACCAACAATGATCATAAAGGACAAAGAAGGTCACTACATACTCGTAAGGGGAAAACTCCAAGAGGAAGAGATAACTATCTTAAATATATACGCACCAAACTCCAGAGCACCCAGTTATATAAAACAATTATTAACAGAAATGAAAACTCAAATTATCAGTAACACAATTGTAACAGGAGACCTTAATACACCACTGACACCAAGGGACAGATCAACCAGACAGAAAATGAGCAAAGAAATAACAGAACTGAATCACACCTGTGAACAAATGGGTTTGATAGACATATACAGAATGTCCCACCCAACAACATCAGAATACACATTCTTCTCAGCAGTACATGGATCATTTTCTAAAATAGACCATATATTAGCTCACAGAACATATTTAAGCAAATGCAAAAGAGTTGAAATCATCCCTTGCATATTATCGGATCATAGCGCTCTGAAATTAGAAATTAATGACAAAGGATACTGCAAAAATTCCGCAAACACATGGAAACTAAATAACACACTCTTGAGTAATCAGTGGGTCACAGAAGAAATTAAAGAAGAAATTAAACAATACCTAAAAGAAAATGAAAATGCAGATACAACTTACCGGAATCTGTGGGATGCAATGAAAGCCGTTCTGAGAGGAAAATTTATTGCACTGAGTTCCCACATCAGGAAAACAGAACGAATACAAATAAATAACTTGATGCTACACCTCAAACAGCTAGAAAAAGAAGAGCAAGTCAAGCCCAAAGCCAAAAGAAGAGAGGAAATTATAAAAATCAGAGCAGAAATCAATGCAATAGAGACTAAGAAAACAATCCAAAGAATCAACGAATCAAAGAGTTGGTTCTTTGAAAGAATAAATAAAATCGATAAGCCCCTAGCCAACCTTATTAAAAAAAGGAAAGAAAAAGCTCAAATTCATGCAATAAGAAATGAAAAAGGAGAAATCACTACAGACCCAATAGAAATACAGAGGATCATCAACACCTATTTCGAAAACCTCTACTCTCAAAAGTTTGATAACACAGAAGAAATAGACAGATTCTTAGAATCATATGAAGTACCAAAGCTAGATCAAGAGGATATAAAACTGTTGAATAACCCAATCTCTGCTAATGAAATTGAGAATGTAATTGGGTCCTTGCCCACCAAGAAGAGCCCAGGCCCAGATGGATTCACTGCAGAATTCTACAAGAAATATAAAGAAGACCTAATGCCGACACTCCTCAAACTATTCAATGAAATTGAAAGGGAAGCAATCCTTCCTAAGTCATTCCTGGAAGCAAATATTACTCTAGTACCAAAACCTGAGAAAGACCCAACTATAAAAGAGAACTATAGACCGATCTCCCTAATGAACACAGATGCAAAAATCCTCAATAAAATATTGGCAAATAGGATCCAGCAAATCATCAAGAAGATTATACACCATGACCAGGTGGGATTCATCCCAGGAATGCAAGGATGGTTCAACATACGCAAATCAATAAATGTAATCCACCATATCAATAAAGCCAAAAATAAGAATCACATGATCATCTCTATAGATGCAGAAAAAGCCTTCGATAAGGTCCAACACTTATTCATGATAAGAACTTTACAGAAAATTGGAATAAATGGTCTTTACCTCAATATAATAAAGGCCATTTATGACAAACCAACAGCCAGCATCATACTAAATGGCCAAAAATTGAAAGCCTTTACTTTAAAGTCGGGTACAAGACAAGGATGTCCTTTATCACCACTCCTATTTAATATAGTACTGGAAGTACTAGCCAGAGCAATTAGGCAAGAAAGAGAAATAAAAGGGGTAAAGATAGGAAAAGAAGAAGTTAAATTATCATTGTTTGCAGATGACATGATACTCTACATAGAAGACCCCCTAAACTCCATTGAAATACTCTTAGATACAATAAATAAATTCAGTAATGTGGCTGGATACAAAATCAATACTCAGAAATCAATAGCATTCCTATACACGAACAACAAAATTACAGAGAGGGAAATAAGAGAAACTAGACTATTCACATTAGCAAGCAAAAAAATGAAATATTTAGGAATTACTCTTATGAAAGAAGTGAAAGACTTATACAGTGAAAATTATAATACACTGAAAAAGGAAATTGAAGATGATCTCAGAAAATGGAAAGACATCCCTTGCTCATGGATAGGAAGAACAAACATTGTGAAAATGGCCATTCTCCCAAAACTGTTATACAGATTCAATGCAATCCCAATAGAAATACCATCAACATACCTTATAGATCTAGAGAAATCACTCCTAAATTTCATCTGGAACCAGAAGAGACCTAGAATCGCAAAGGCAATTCTAAGCAGCAAAGACAAAGCAGGAGGCATCACAATCCCTGACTTGAAGTTATACTACAAAGCAACAGTAGTAAAATCAACATGGTATTGGAATCAAAACAGAGCTGAAGATCAGTGGAATAGATTAGAAGATACAACCACAACTACGAACACACTCAACCACCTTATTTTTGATAAAGGAGCCAAGCAGGTTCACTGGAAGAACGACAGTCTCTTTAATAAATGGTGCTGGAAAAACTGGCTCTCCATTTGCCGAAAACTAAAGCTAGACCCATGTCTATCACCATGTACTAAATTAAAATCTTAATGGGTCAAAGATCTGAATATTAAAACAGAAACACTAAATCTATTGGAAGACAAAATAGGTAGAAACCTTGGAGACATAGGAGTAGGTAAAGAATTCATGAACAGGACTCAAACCGCACGGGAAATACTTCCCAGAATCAATAACTGGGACCACTTCTTATTAAAAAGTTTCTGCATGTCAAAAGAAATCTCCAGCATAGTGAAAAGAAAACCCACAAATTGGGAAAAGATTTTAGTGAACTCTCTCTCAGACAAGGGCCTCTTGTCTAAAACATACAAAGAATTAAAGAGACTCAGACCTCCGAAATTCAAAGATCCAATCCAAAAATGGGCATCTGAGATGAATATGCAATTCTCAGATGAAGAAATGCAAATGGCAAATAAATACATGAAAAAATGCTCATCATCATTGGTCATTAGAGAAATGCAAATTATAACCACACTGAGATACCATCTCACTCCTGAAAGAATGGCCAGGATCAAGAAAACCGACAACAAATGCTGGAGAGGCTGTGGGGAAAAAGGAACTCTCCTGCACTGCTGGTGGGAGTGTAGACTGGTACAGCCTTTGTGGAGATCTGTCTGGAGATTTCTCAAAAAGTTGGGACTGGAAATCCCATTTATTCCAGCTATTCCACTTCTAGGCATATTCCCAGAAGAACTGAAAGCATCATACCACAGTAATTTATGTGCACCTATGTTTATAGCAGCACAATTTGTAATCGCCAGATCTTGGAAACAACCCAAGTGCCCATCAACTGAGGAATGGATAAAAAAGTTGTGGTATTTCTATACAATGGAGTATTATTCAGCTATAAAGAAGGATCACATTGAGATATTTATCAATAAATGGGCGCAGCTTGAGACCATACTCATAAGTGAAATAAATCAATCTCGCATGTGTGAATACCGAATAGTTTCCCTAATGTAAGTAATGATTCAAATATATAAAAATATGTGGTAATCATGATTCCCCATTAGGTGGCCTTGAAGCCTTATAAAGTTTTCACTCATTAATTAGAAAGGCTTTATTCTGGGCTTCTTGATATGAAAATATTTGAAGCTAGAGTATATGAAGTTTTACCCAAATATTTCAAGGAAAAAGACACTATGGTAACTACTATTAAGTCAGGTTATAAGGTGGTGAAGTACTAGGTTATTGAAACAGTCATGCTGTGACCTCTATTGTTATATTGTTATGTCCTGTTTTATCTCAATCTCCCCCTTATTGTTTCAAAAAAAATTATTTAGTCATTTCTTATGTTTGTCTTAATTAAAGAAAAAATTCAAAAAAATTAGGATATATAAATAGTAACTCTTTTCAATTTCCTATTAACTTGTTTTGAAGTCCTGTAGTACTCCCACGATCTTGTTTTGACTGATTAGACTCTGTTCCATTCTATATGATAGTATCAAGTTTGAAGACATAGGCAACTACTTTGAAGACAATAAGATTCACTTCCGGGAGAACATGGCGCACAGATAACAGCAACTACCGGAGGCTCTCTGAAAAACTAGGCTCAGAAGCCAGATATGGTGCAGACTAAAGAGACATAAGCAGGTGGAGTTGTGCTCTGCTGACTCAGGAACGAATTGGGCTGAGAGAAACCAACTTGGAATGCAGTCCTGGTGCTAAAACAGGAACAGAAAAGTCTCGCTGCTGAGGCTGGACCCTGCGCCATTGGAAGCCGCGATTTGGGTTTCCCGCCGCGCAGTGGCTGGCTGCCTCTACATCGGCTCGGCAAGGAGAGAGACGCGCGGAAACTCTGAGAACGGGAGTCTGTGAACGGAGTCGAAAACAGGACGGGCAGGGAGGCATGTTCTGACTTGTGGCAAGGTGAGTGAGAGAAACTGACACTCCACCACAGTTTGACTCCAGCGGACACTCTGGGCCCGAGCAGTCCTGCGGGAGCAGGGCGCAGTGGAGACTCCAGCCACACATTCCCCTCTCGGGCGGGATTGGTGAAAAGTGCCTGGCCTGCGTGACGCTGCCGGCAGACCCAGTAGGCTGGCCCAAACCAGATCCCAGAGCCTGACGGAGGCCGGGAGGGGCAGGCCCCCGCGTAGGCTGCCTGGTGCACAGCGGTGAGTGGGAACACCTAACCGGGGCAATTCGATCAGGCTGTGGCTGACAGGGAGAGAAGCTGGGCCTCTCATATAAGCTTGCATATATAAGGAACAGAGAATATGGGAAGAGGCAGCAACAAGAAAGGCTCCTCGGCCCCCAATTCTGAGAAACAGGCAATAGCAGACACCGCACCATTACACATAAGGCGCCATATAGAGAGCCTCATAGACCAATTCAGGAATGAAGTTATCAACGACCTGAAGCTAGAAGTATGCAAAATAGTTAGAGAAATGCTAAGCCCCACCCAAGAAAAAACAGATGGTGGAATGGAAGAACAGAAAAAGAGGGGAGAATTGTTTGATGGAGAAAACAGGGAAAGCATAGAATACGTGAAGCAGGTTCAAAGGGACTACCAAGAAACTAAGAAGTCTATCGAAGACTGGCATAACAGCTTGAAAGAAACTAAGGACAGACTATCTGAACTGGAGGGCAGAATTGTAATATGGGAGAATGAAATGAAAAACTTCTTAAAAATAACAAAGAAACAAACAGCAATAATACAAAGACAAGAAGATGATAAGAGGATCCATAACTTAAGGATTAAGAACATAAAAGAAGAAGTAGGGACACAAACAAATGAACTACAAAAGCTACTCACAGAAATAATCCAGGAGAATTTTCCTAATTTAGCAAAAGGTAAAGATACTCAGATGTATGAGGCATACAGGACCCCAGCTACCTACAACCCTAACAGAGCAACACCCAGGCATATCATAATAAAAATTCCAGAAATTCAATACAAGAACAGAATATTAAAAGCTGTCAGAGACAAGAAACAGATCACTTACAAGGGAACACCCATCAGAATTACAGCAGATTTCTCTGCACAAACCATCAAATCACGAAGAGCGTGGGGGGAAATAATTCAAGCTTTGAAAGATAATAATCTCCAGCCAAGATTGAGATATCCTGCACAACTGTCCCTGGAAATTGATGGAAAAACAAGGTGCTTCCAGGATAAAGAGGAACTGGGGGAATTTGCAACCACCAGTTCAACTCTACAGAGAGTATTGCAGGATATTTTAAAAAAAGAAAAATACAAAGAATCCAGAAATAGTGGAGGCCACAACTAATGGAGCAGAGAACAAAGTGAAGACAAACTGACAGCTACTGACAGAATAAGAGCTCAACAGAAATGAGGCAGAGAAGATTGGATGATAGGAACAGCTATTTTGGAGAAAATGACATCTTAATAGGTAATACTGATTTAGATCATCTAGTTTTGAAGTCTCATCTAGCTTTTGTCCTTCTGTCTCCAATGGTCTAAATAGGTTGTATCTTACTGGATTTTATTATGTACGATAGTATAAGCAAAAACCTTTTAAAGACAAGGAGATTATACAGAAACCATTATTCATTTTCTGTTAGTTGATTCTAAATACTCTGTAATGCTGTCATTCTCTTAAATGGTTTTACATTGTTTTGATATACTTAATGCTACAGTATACGAAGTTGTACTCAAGGATTTCAAGGAAAGAGACAATATGGTAACTACTTTTAGGTCAGGATTATCTGGTGGTGAAACACTATTCTGCTTAAATGGTTATGTTTTGATCTGTGCTGTTTCGTTGTTATGCCCTCTTTTATCTCAATCTCCACTCCATTAGTTACTTTTTTAATACTTTTTAAATTTTTATCCTTTTAATTAAAGGAAAAAAAATAACAGGATATATTATAGTAACCCACTTTGACTTTCCATTACCTCGATTTAAAGCCCTGTATTACTCTCACCATCTGGTTTTTAACTGATGTTCCCCTATTCTGTTTTGCTGGATAGTATTAGGTTCGAAAATTTAGCCATCAGCTGTGAAGATAATGACATTCATTATAACGCCCATTCTCGTTGACTTTTATCTACTTTTGAAGACCTACAATGTCTCCAATGGTTTGGTTTTGTCGGTTTTGTTCTTTACTGTTTTGTTCAATTGTATTATAACTAATGGTATAGGCAATTCTATTAGAGATAGCGGGAGGCATTATGGTAACCATTGTTGATCACCTTGTATTATGTTTTCACATTATCTATTATGTCCACTCTTTTGACTTGACCGATTCTGTTCTGTTATGTCACATTTGGTTTTACTCTTTTCCAAAAAAGTAATAAGAACCGTGAGAGCAATGAAACCCAAAATGTGTAATAGTCATTGTACAAAAGAGAGGAAAAGAAAGTGCTCTAAACTATATAACTGCATGTATATTTAAGTGTATAAGATAGAATATGATATCACAGAGTTTTATTGGATCATTGAACAGAACTGTTTGCAGTATCATTGATGGAATGTCCACTTTACAAGCTTTAATTTTGTGACTTGAACAATTATTTCTAAGATGACAATATGTAATCCATTAACTAGTAATTTCCTACTGTTCATTTTTTTTCTGCAAATCTGTATAACTTGTACCCTTTCTCTGCTTTTTTTTTCTTTTCTCCTTAAATAAAATTTAAAAAAAAATTAAAAAAAAAAAAAAAGACAATAAGATTCACTAAGATACCCATTCTGGTTTGACTATTGTCTTCTTTGGAAGTCCTGTAATGTTTACAATGCCTAAGTTTTATTGGTCTTGTTCTCTACTGTTTTGTCCAACTTTATAATATCTAATAAGATAGACAATTCTTTTTAAGGAAACAAGGGACAACGTTGATAACCATTGTTGATAAACTTGTACTCTGTTCTACACCATGTGCTATGTCTATCCTTGGTATTGACTGACAGCTTTGTTTTGCCATATTTGACTGTATTCTTCCCCCCCCAAAGAAAGTAATAAGCACTAAGGAGTAATAAAATCCAAGATGTGTAAATTTTGTTGTAAAAAAGAGAGGGGAAAAAAAAAGAAAAAGAGCTCTAACGGATATAACAGCAAGTGTGTTTGGGGGTGTTAAATAGCTGACTTTATCAATGTTTTTGGAACATTGAACACAGCTGTTTGCAGTCTCCCTGTTTGAATGTCCACCTTGTGTTCTTTGATACTGTGATTTGAGGAACTATTTTCAAGAAAATAGTGTGTAATCTACTAGCAGGTAATTTCTTACTGTTACGGTTTTTTGTTTTGTTTTGTTTTGTTTTGTAGTTCTGTATTGCGTGTACCCTTACGCCGCTTTGGTTTGTTTTGTGTTTTTCTCTTTTTCCTCTTAAATAAAAAAACAAAACAAAACAAAAAAAAAACAATGAGGCAAAATTGGTACAGAACTTTGAAGCAGGATACCATGAAAACAACAATAGCTATGATTATGTATCTTATTATCTTTACATTAGTTGTTCATTCCATCAGGTATAGCAAAATCAAACCAAAAATAAAACCAATTAAAACAACGTTGAATAAAGCAAAATAATCAGAGCAAAGCAAAACAGTGAAAATAATATTTGACTTCAAAGACAAGATAGAAGAAAATCCCCCACATTTGCTATATTGAATATTGTCATCCTCCCAAGTGATTCTCAGATTGCTGGTTCCAGGCCTGCATGATCAACCAAACAATGCAAGTATTTAATTGTTTCATGTACCTTGGTTGCTATCAACTCAGGCTGTCCTCTGAACCATCTGGTTGCTTATGTGGGGGAGTACGGTCATGGGGGACACGGTTTTTGATTTTCAGTCGGTGTGCTGGTAGGGTCATGGGAGGCACTATCTGACTTTTCTCTTCCTGGAACTTGGGCAGCTTGCACAGATTACCAGGAAGGTTGGCTAGTTGATTTCTTGGTTGGTCCCCCAAGTCCCAGCATGGCTGATTCTTGGGAGATGCTGACTTTTCTCTCTCTGGACACTGCACAGCTTATGCAGCTTGCCAGGAAGTTTCTCCATTAATTTTGATAGTTTTTCAGGGTACATTAATCTGGGTTGGAAGTTGTTTTCTTTCACGACTTGAAATGCTTCACTCCATGATCTTCTTGACTTGATGGTCTGTGTTAAGAGTTCTGCTTTAATTCTGATAGGCTTTCCTGTATAGATGATCTCTTTCTTTTCTCTAACAGCTTTTAATATTCTATTCTTACGCTGAAATTCTGGGATCTTGACTCATATATCTATATGTAGCTTTAATTTAGCTATGGATAATTTGAGTTCTAAACACCTCACTTATCTGTACGTCAGGTTATTTTCCCATGTTTGGGAAATTTTCTGCTATTAGTTCTGCAAATAGTCTTTTTATGTCATTTGTGTTGATTCTTGTACCTATCATTCACATATTGTTTTTCTTTGCATCATCTTGCAGCTGTTGAATTGTTATTTCCTGATTCCTCATTAGTTTTAAGAGATCTTTTCTGATCAATAGCTGCAATCCTGTCTTCAAGGTCTGAGAATCTATCTTCAGTTTTGTTCATATGATTTTCCAATTTTGGTTGGAGTTTTTGATTTCCTGGAGTCTCTTTGAATGTGTTTTATGTATTCTAAAGCATTCTTTGCATTCTTTCCTATCTTGTTCACTTAGGGTTTCTATCATTTTTCTTTGCTCCTCTATATTTTTATGTGTCTTTTTTTTTGAAGGTAGTAAAATATGACAGAACAAGACAGAACAAAGCCAATTGAGACAATGCAATAGAATTGGTATAGAATTTCAGAGCAGGATGTCGGGATAACAGTAATGGGTATCATAGTATATTTTATTGTCTTCATAATAGTTGTCCATTCAATTAGGTATGGCAAAATCAAACCCAAAACAGAACATTATAAATCCTATCTATACAGAATATTGGATACAGCAAAACAATTAATCAGAACAAATCAAAATAGTGAAAACAATTAAGAGAGAAAATAGAAGGAAATCCCCCATATTTGCTATATTGCCTATGGTCATCCTGCCAAGAGATGCTCAGATCTCTGGCCCCCAGTCACCAACTGGGAGGAGGGGATAGAATGTTTGATTCTCAGCCCACACACCAGTAGGCTCACAGGAGATGCTGACTGGTTCTTTTCCTGGCTTGCCTACTGCCCGCTCATGCAGCTGCTTACCAGGAAGGAGGGCATGTTGCTTTCTTGCTCAGCCCCCTAAGTTCCAACATGGCTGGATCTTGGGAGATGCTGATTTGTTATGTGTGTCCTTTGGATATGCTCACCAATTCTTTCATTATGTTTATCATTTTATTATCTGAGAGATTATTTTTAATCTGATTTCCTTACAACCTCATGGAATTATTTCTTTACTTCCATCACTATCATTTCAGAAATTTCAGGTGTGTGGTTTTCCATTTCTTCCATGTCTATGGTGTAGGAACAAGTGTTTTCAACATGGAAGAAAACCTTATGAATTGGATTTCTATCTTATTGTGGTTTTAAAACTCAATTCCAAATAAGGTAAAGACTTAAATATGACTTTGGAAAATTATATATTTCTAATCTTTGGATAGGAAATACAGTATTTTTCCCCCAAAGGTAAACACTAAATCAAAAAGGCAAACTCTTTTCTTGTAAATGGTCCAGGTTTGCAACATACCTGACAAAAGTGTAGATTCTGGAAAAAAAATTCCTTCAAGTCAGTGATTTTAAAAAAAGGAAAAATAATATACAGACAGTTGAAATATTTTTCAGAAGAGAAAACTTACTGGCAAATAAAATCATAGGAAGGCACACTTTGGTAAACAAGGAAGTAAAAGCAAAAATAGTGTTTTACATTTATGGATAGAGAATAATTAATAGATGATGGTAAATATGGGTAAATAGAAATTTACACTTCCAGAGAAAGTGCAAATTAATATACTAATTTTGAGAAATAATTTGGTGTTACTACAACGTGTGAAAATTTGTGTATATATACACCAACAGATTCTCTGCTAAGTGTTCAGTCCTAAGCATCTCTTGTGTGTGGATAACAAGAGGGCAAGCTACACTTGTTTTGTGTTCCTAGCTACACTGTCTGCACATGTGCACTGTCAGGAGAATGGCTGAATAAATTATGGTATCTTCATGTGGTAGGATATAATGCAGATGCTCCTTGACTTAGCATAATCCAGGTGACCCCACAGAAAGCTGAAATGCATTTAAACACCTAACCTACCAAATATCACAGCTACAATACACTGTAAAGAATTGGTTGTTTCTGCTTGTGACTGGAAACTGTGGTACACTGCTACTGCCCTCCTGGGGAGGCAAGCTATCATTCAGTATTCTAGCCCAGGAAAATAAAAAGGTGCAGAATTCAAGGTAGGATTTCCCCTTTATGTGTATCCCTTTTACACCTTCAAAAAATTGAAAAATCATTAAGTAGAACCTTCATTACGTCAGGAAGTGTTTTGTTCAGCAATGGCAAAATGTGAGTTATAGCTACTTATAAGTTAATATATCTCACTAACATGGTTAATGAAACAGCAAGTCTCAGATAATAATAGTTTAATGTCATTGTTACAATGTATTATCATTGTTTCAGCAAAACCAACTATGTAGGAGCTCATAATGCAATGCTAAATCACTTTTAGAGTCACAGGAATAATCAACACAATTAGTAGGGTCAGCTACAGGCAGAGCCACTGGGGTTAATAATATTTTGGTACCTGTTTATTGTTTTCTAGGGTATGTGTTCTGGATATTCTTGCAATATCAAATTCTATGCTAATGCTGAAGAAACAAATTCCTGATAAGAAATAGCTTTCATACATATAAATAGTCATCAATTAGAAGATGTAACATAGGAAGAGAACTTCCTAGATAAAATGCCAAGAATAAATCTCACAACAAATGTGCAAAATCTATGCAAAGACAACTTTGAAAGCTGCAATGAGAGCTGCAAAAAGCAAACCTGAACAAATGGAAAGGAGTAATTGGTTAGAACAATTTACTTTCAGATCCTCTCTGGATCTGTAAACTTTACATTTTATAAACAATTCTAATGTTTATAAAATTTGATAAACTGAGAATTCATGCTAAGTTTTAATCTTTTCCTTAAGGAAAAAAATAAAAAACATCAGCCACAAAAGCTAATATAAACTACAAATGAATACATAAATTATAAATATTAAAAAGTTAAATTCCAACTTCAAAAATTAAGACAAATAATATTTTTATTAATCAACTATTTGATACACCTCTGTTATGTTCTTCCCTATAGTCTTTAACAACATACTTTTAGAGTATTTTTTATAGTGAAAGTTGTAAGATAATTTAGTCTTGATGGATTTTTTTATGTTGTATATATTTTAGAATCAGTTCAGCTTTGTAATTCATTATTGGTTATATCATATATAATTTTCACTGCAATTGTCATCAGATTGCCTTTCCATATAAACAGCAAGATTATATATATTATTTCAAGCTTTCTTAAGCTGGGGCAATTATAAGTATAGTACTCATTAAATTGAGGATTCTTGTTAACTGATTTGTCACTGATGTCTTCATATTAGTGGCAATTATGAGTTTTATTTTATGTAAATCAGTGTTTTATGAAAACTTAGCAAAGTGTAATATCTCCCCCAGATGCTCATATAACTCATTTTTCAATAATTAAATTACTAAATCTACAAGTTTATTCTATTCAAAATTTGCGTTGGTCCTTCAAGTGGTAGCTTTTGGTTAGACGTGAAAAGGTTTCTCATAGCTTGTATCTTGATGTTAGAATAGTTTCTACTGACTTCATTTTTCATCTTTAATCATTTTTATGTCATAGCCCAATAATTTTCTGTATTTAACAAGTAAATGGAAACACTTTATGTATTTAAATCAGGAATCTGAAATATGAATTTTTATTTTACTGAACCACTCTGAAATTGTTTTTCTAAATTGCATTTTAAATGGTTCATACATTGGATAGCTTTTGACATACTATAAAGTTCATTCTTTAAAAATGTGAATAATCAGTAACTTTGCAGCATACCCAAATCATCACCACTATCTCATTTCTGAACATTTTCATCACCTCCAACAGAAGTTCCAAACCTACTGGGAGCTCCTCCAATCCCTACCCTCTTCTCTTTCTCTGTGGATTTGCTGATTTTGGACCTGTCATATGAATAGTATTGTGTGATGCATGATATTTATATGACCTTGGTTAAAATTTTGAGTCCTCTTATATCCAAGTTTTCCTTTTAAGTCACAAAAAGTATATTTTAGGGTCTTTAAAATGTTGTCTTCTTATGCTACAGATCTTGATGTGTTATAGTGGACAAACCATCTTACTATCATAGACTCTTGAGCAGAAATCTAAGTTGATGTGAGCATTAAAATACTATATCTAATATGAGAGAGAAATTCAAGAAGAATATGTAACTTTCGCTAACTCCAACGTTAGTAGCCTCAGAGAACAGGGATGACAGAGGTCACTAAGTGTTTGTCTGAGCTTCATCCAGAATGTATTTTAAGAATTTAGTAATATAATATTTTTGAACATTACTGGCAAATTCCCCACCTCTTCTAATCATCATGTTGTTTTATGATTCATTACAAATGCACAGTCAGGTTTAAGTCACCCAGAATTTATTTTATAAGACAAGCCAAAGCCATGTTTGAATTATTTTTGTGAATGATCTAATTTGAGATGAATTTTGACAAAGTTAAAAGTTTTCTATATATCAGAGGTATTTTCTGTCTTAGAGTAGTACATAATAATGGCATATACAAAGCAATTTGCTGGTGTAGAATTTTCAGGAGTAGTATTATTTGGTACTTCATTTATTGATTTATCATTTAAATGTGTATATTTTCCCTTATTTTGGTTAACATTCCTTGAGTTGTTTTGGGTAAATAAATTACATTTGTTTTATTTTATTTTATTTGATTGCTTTGGTACTGGGAATCAAACTCAGGTCCTTGCACTTGCCAGGCAGGCACTTATGACATTTGTCTTTTTAATCTTGATAATTTTGCAGGCGGTCATAAACACTGATGAAATCAAATAATTAATGTTTTTTTGGGGGGGGGTACCGGGGATCAAACTCATGACTGCACACTTGCAAGGCAGGCACTTAAATGCCACTGAGCTAAATCCCCAGCCCTCAAATAATTAATGTGATGATTTCCTAAATTAATCTCACCCTTCTCTTGCTCCCTTTTCTTTTTCCTCCTTTCCTTTCTTCCTTCCTTCACTCCTTGCTTCCTCACTTTCAATCTTTCTTTTTCCCTCTTTTGTCCTCTCTCCATCCCTACACTGTGGATTGAACCCAGGGCCTTTATGCTGAGCTACATCTTTAGGCCCTTTTAAGTTTTAATTTTCTGGAGATGGGATTTCACTGGCTTGTTGAGTTTGGTCTCAAACTTTTGATCCTCCTGCCTTGGTCTCCTGAGTGCTGGGATTATAAGTGTGCACTATCATGCCTGGCTCCACTGTGATCTTTCATACTTAATAATTTAAGATGGACTGCTACTCTTTATACCATGAAAACATAACTGAGGTATGAAAAAAACATATATAGTGAATATTTACATTAAAAAATTATTACTGTGGGCTGGGGATTTAGCTCAGTGGCATAAGCATCTGCTTTGCAAGCGTGTGGTCATGAGTTCAATCCCTGGTACTGGTAAAAATACAAAAAAAAATTATTACAGTAAAAGACACATTACAGTTAGTCTCTAAAACACTCCTCACTTTGAACATTCTTGCCACTATTTATTTATTTATGAGAAAAAAAGACCCAGAAAAAAACCCAAAAAGTAAAAGAGACAAACAACAAACCCAAAATAATAACAACATAGGTTTTCAAAACAAGATGATAGGAATTTATCAATAGTTATAATGTTACATATTGTTACCTTCAAAAGGGTTGCTTACATTACCAGATACAGACATATAAAATTGATGTAATCATCGGAAGTCCTCTTTCATGAGTACCTTAATGCACTGAGATCCACACCATGGTGTGCTCCACCATGCCCAGTTGTCTTCTGATATATGTATATTTTCTTTGAGACAGGGTCTCACTGTGCAGTTCAGATTGGCCTTGGGACTCACTTTGTAGCCCAGGCTGACTTCAAACACACAGAGATTTTCTTGCCTAAGCCTTCCAAGTGTTAGGATTGCAGGTGTGTGCCAAGATGTCTTCTAATTTTTTTTTATTATTTTCTTTTTTGGTGACGGAAATCAAACTCAGTGCCTCATGTTTGCCAGGCAGACACTGAGCCACTGAGCTAGATCCCTGGCTTTGTCTTTTGATTTTTAAGAGCTCTTACTCCATTTAATCTAGTCTAAAAACTTCCTGCTGTTTTTATGTAGGAAGAATATTTTGTCAAAAATATTTAACAATGCCATCATTCTTTTTTTTTTAAAGGAAAAAAACTGTATAAGGGTACAAGTAATACAGAGTTTAAAAATCAGTAAGAAATCACTAGTTAATAGATTACATATTGTCATCTTAGAATAGTTGTTCAAGTTACAGGATTAAAGCATACAAAGTGGACATTCAAACAGTGAGACTTCAAACAGTTGTGTTCAATAATCCAACAAAAACTTAGAAATATGGTCATCTATCATAACACACCTAAACACACTTGCAGTTGTATCCTTTAGAGCACTTTCCACCCCCCCCTCTTTTTTACAACAACATTTACACATTTTGGATTTTATTATTCCCACAGTTTTTACTACTTTTTTTTGAAGAGAATAAAACCAAATATGACAAAACAAAGTAGTCAGTCAAAACAAAGGATAGACATAGCACATGATGTAAAAACAGAATACAAGGTAATCAACAATGGTTACCATAATGCCTCTTGCTACCTTAAAAAGAATTGCCTATATCATCAGGTATAATAAAATTGAACAAAACAGTACAGAACAAGACCAACAAAACCTAAACATTGGAGACATTACAGGACTTCAAAAGAAGATAATAGTCAAACCAGAATGGGTGTCATAGTGAATCTTATTGCCTTCAAAGTAGTTGTCTATACCCTCAAACTTGATACGATCAAACAGAACAGAACAGAGTAAGATCAGTCAAAACAAGATGGTGGGAGCAATAGAGGGCTTCAAATCAAGTTAATAGGAAATCAAAAAAGTTATTATAATATATCCTGCTTTTTTGATTTTTCTCTTAATTAAAAAATAAAAAAATAAATAAATGAATTTTTTTAAAAAAGGGAGAGATTGAGGTAAAAGAGGACATAATAACAAAACAGTACAGGTAAAAGCATAACAATTTCAGCAACTTAGTGCTTCATCACAAGATAACGCGACAATAGTAGTTACCATAGTGTCACTTTCCTTGAAATATTTAAATACAACTTCGTATACTATGGCATCAAACATATCAAGGCAGTGTGAAACCATTCAAGAGGATGAAAGTATTACAGGGTATTTAGAACCAGCTAACAGAAAATGAACAATGGTTTCTATACTATCTCTTTGCTTATAAAAAAATTTTTGTTTATACTATCACATATAATAAAATCCAGTAAGATACAACATGATAAATCCAATGGAGACAGAAGAACAACAGTTTGGTGGGACTTCAAAACAAAATGATATTAAATCAGCATTAGCTATTATGATGTCATGTTTTCTTCAAAATAGCTGTTCATATCATCACAGGCAATAATATCAAACAGCCCAGAATAACACCATTCCAATTAATGAGTGAAAACTTTATAAAGCTTCAAAGCCACATAATGGGGAATCGTGTTTACCACATACTTTTATATATTTGAATCATTTCTTACACTAGGGAAACTATTCAGTATTCATACATGTGAGTTTGATTTATTTCACTTATGAGTATGGTCTCAAGCTGCATCCATTTATTTATAAATATCTCAATGTGATCCTTCTTTGTAGCTGAGTAGTACTCCATTGTATAAAAATACCACAACTTTTTTTTACCCATTCTTCAGTTGATGGACACTTACATTGTTTCCAAGATCTGGCAATTACAAATTGTGCTGCTATAAACATGGGTGCACATCACTGTGGTATGATGCTTTCAGTTCTTCTGGGAACATGCTTAGATGTGGGATAGCTAGAACAAATGGGACTTCCAAGCCCAGTTTTTTGAGGAATCTCCAGACTGACTTTCACAGTGGTTGCACCAGTCTACACTCCCACCAGCAGTGCAGGAGAGTTCCTTTTGCCCCACAGCCTCTCCAGCATTTGTTGATGGTTTTCTTGATCCTGGCCATTCTTTCAGGAGTGAGATGGAATCTCGGTGTGGTTTTAATTTGCATTTCTCTAATAACTAATGATGAGGAACATTTTTTCATGTATTTATGTGCCATTTGTATTTCTTCACCTGAGAAGTGTGTATTCATCTCGGATGCCCATTTTTGGACTGGATCCTTGAATTTTGGAATGCCATCATTCTTTATATACATTTTTATTGTGCAATAGTTAGCCAAGATCGTAAAGTAATTTATTCATATCTGTTTTATAGTACCTATTTTAAAAAAGCATTTAACAAATCCTTAACATATGGTTTGACTCACTGTAAATTAGGGTCATAATGTGGGAGATGAGAAATGTACAATCACAATACCTCACTGTAACAGGAAAGACAGTAGTAGTTCATGGTGCTTATAGAAATCAAGGCATTTGCTAAAAGGAGATGGTCCTTGCAGGAACTGTGTATTTTTTGGGGAGGTTCTGTTTCCTGTTTGGGAACATTTCGATCACCATCATATTGCTTATCTCTTCTGTTGCCATTGTTGTCATCAATATTTTCTTAGCTATCACACTTCTCTTTGAAATGATATACATTTCAACTGACAAGAGTTTTAATTTTCATTGTTTTATAGTTTTTGACATTTTGAAGCTTTTGTCAATCTTCTTTAATTTCCTTTTTTAGCTTCAAGGAAGATAATTTCAGTTGTGTTTAAGTTTTGGAATTATCAATAATTGTAGAAAAAAGAAAATTAATCTTAAAGCTTACATGAAAGCAACTTGAATGCATTTAAAATTTCTCCTATTAAATCAAGCCCATAATTATATAATCAAATTATTCATGCACTACAAATATTGAATTATTGATGGGGTATGTGTAGGAGTTTTTCACTAGAACATTTCCTTCTCCAGGCTACTTTGCTGGATTGGTGGCAATTTTGCATGCTGTTTTATCTGGAACTGTCAAATATTGTGAGGGCAAGATGGATCAGATAAGTTAAGGTATGCATAAGGAATGTATAAGTCATGAAACTACATCTTCAGTGATGCTTGGTTATTTGTAGTAATTCTTTGTGTCTGTATCCTACAAGTCCAGACATTTTTTTTTTTCGGCCCAGAAGTTTTGACAAATTTTACTGCATGTGATTAGCTACAAACAAACAAAACCACATCTGAATCATGTTCACTGTTTACTGAGCCTAATCTCTGAGAAGTAAAACTTCTTGTCTAATTAGCTATCAATGGGAAACAAATTCTCCATTTAAAATTTAAAATTTTCAATGTTTAGAAGAATGCCTAGAGACTGGCTTCTAGGGACCTAACCCAGGGCATCAGTCATGCTAGGTAAGTAATTAGCCACTGAGCTACATCCCTAAACCTTTTAAAATTTTATTTTGAGACAGGGTCTTGCTAATGCCCAGATTGTCTTCAAATGTATGGTCCCCTTGCCTCGGTCTCCTCAGAAGCTAAGATTACATGCATGCACCATGTGTCCAAGTTGACATTTTTATTTAAAACCGTTTTTTTCTCCACTGAAGAGCATATTTGTGCTTTCAGTCATCCTGTACCTATGTGATGGGGAGTGAGCACTGTCAGTGGCCGGAGTGTCCCTGGCAGCAATTGCTACAGGGGAGAGGCTGGCAGTATCTCAGTTACACACAGCAGTGACTGAAAACTGCATAAATATGCCACGTTAAGCCAAGCCAAAATGTCTGTCAGCTACCTTCCCTTAGTCAGAGCCCAGGAATAACAATGCTTTCAATGTCACTAGACCCAAGGAAACACGGACAGAGGAGAATTTGGAAGGGGAAGTGCTTTCTTAATGACTGGAATTGGAACATTATAAATTTTACAAAAAAATTTGAGCATGTGAATACAAATCTGGAACTTCATGCAGCCTTGGAAGGGGCCCATGGGAGTGAGAGACCCTCAATAAGCTGGGCTTCATTAGCATTATAGAAAATCTAAGAACCCCTCCCCCATATATTTAGTAAAAATAGGCTTCAATTGATCTGTTCCCTGTATCCAAGGTCCATGCAAGCATTTTCCGGGCAGCTTATCAGTGCCATTGAAGTGCTTTTGTGTGTTTCTCCTGGCAGTGGCAGGATTTTACCCGTCTGTCTGTGTGTTGTGTCAGGTGCCTTAGCCTGGCCTTGGGTTTAAGGGAAGCCAGGTAGAACCTTTTGCGGTAAAAGGGGAAGCTGTGAGAGACAAAATTCCTATACCAGGCATAGTTTTACCCTTCTCTCTCCAGTTCAGTCAAAAACCTCATAAGGGCAAACAGGTTCATAGCAAGAATGTCAGACCTTGGGCCTGACATACTTGTCCCTTTTCTCTTTGGTTCCAACAGGTGGCTGACAGTTTATGCATTTACAGAATCTTTCACAGCTGAGGGTACCTTCCGGGAGCCTTCTCTCTCAATCCTCGCAAATAGTCTTTTGCCCAGTAATCATGCTCAGGGCTGCTGCTCTATCTAGCTCAAGGATCCTATTATAAACTCCAAAGCTTCTCTCTGTTTGAGTTGTGTGTGTGTGTGTGTGTGTCTGTGTGGTGGGGTTTGGGGTTTGTCTTGGTTGCTCAACTATGAATACATTGAAAATCACTGAATTGTGAAAAGTCTAAATTAATTTACAGTGTGTCAGTTATGTCTAAAGCTGATTCTAAAAAGCTCAGAGGAGATGTTCTCTGTTAGAGAACATCTCTGTTAGAGCTCTGTTGAGCTCTAACCCAAACCAGAATCATATGAGTGTCTGTCACAGGTACTGGAGGGCATTTTGGACACTAAAGCATTCCTTTGGTCCTAGAAAATTCCCATCCACCCTTTCCAGCAGCTCGGGCCATCTGGAGAGTCCCTCAGTGTTTGAGACAGCTAACCACCCTGCCTGTTGGTGAGCCTCTGCTAGCCTCTGTCCTGCTGAGCTGCACTGTGTTAACTGCTGACTTGATTAGCTCTCTCTGTCTTCTATGAGACACTGTTGATTTGGTGCCCAGCAGGTAGTAGACACGGATCCTGTTTGAGGAAGGTTCTTCTGTGGTGGACTTACATTAAAGGTTGGGGTGGCAGCTTTCTCCCCAGAGATATCAGTAGAAAATTGTGGGCTGTCTTCTTAATGGCTGGTTTCAGGTACTGTTTACCTACGTCTCTTTGTAGTGGTTCTCAAATTTGGGAGTCTCCTGCCACTCCTAGCTGTGTTACCTTCTACCTGTGGGAGATACCTGTCTGTAGTGTCTGTGATCTGCCCCCTCCTGGGGTTGCTGTGAGCCTGGGGTAAAATAGTGGATCTAAAGCATTTAGCACAATGTCTGGCCCTCAGCAGCACTCAAATGAATATTAGCTATGTCCTGTTGGATGTTATTGTCATGAAAATCAGGAGACTGTTTTCATGGAATCAAGAATTAGAAATGAAATGAAGTTTTTCTTGAGAAAAATATTTTTAATATAAAAATGAGGCTAATGTATTAATGAAGAGTAAAAGAGAATTTAAAAAGAATAGCTGCCTAAAACTCTCCAAGTTAAAGAAATCACTTTGGTATTTTTTGGGGGCAGGCATGTGTGTGTGTGTGTGTGTGTGTGTGTGTGTGTGTGTGTGTGTATGTCAATTGCTGTTTGGTGAAGAATTTCTGTGAAACACATTTGATGCATTCTTTTAAAAATGAAGTTTTTTTTTTTTGTACCGGGGATCAAATTTGTGACCTTACTCTTGCTGAGATAAATCCCTAGCCCAAAAAATAAAGTTTTGATAACTCAGTTATATATTTCATCTCAAGTGGTTATTTATCTCCAAGACAAAACAATTCCACTCATGTATAAAAGAATATATATATATGTATATATGTATGTGTGTATATATATATATATATATGTTCTAAGCAGAATGTGGAAGGGGAGGTAAGGAGAATACATCATGCTCAAGGAAAATTCGAAGCATTTAAAGTATATTTAATACCTTTTTGGCCAAATGAACTGTGACAAGTTAGCCAGAATGTTACATTGAAAGAATCAAGAGAAAAATAGAGATTGAGATGCAGAATTTTGCTGTCTTGCAGTTTGACTCTTAAGATGTGTGTTCTACTTAGCAAAAGCAAAGTTTCCACAGAATGTTAGCTCTTGAATTACTCTTAAACTAGTTCTTTTGTGTATTTTTAGAGAGAATAAGGAGCAGCTAGGGTGAGGATTGAATATATTTGAAAGTGGATTCAAAATGATGTTTGAGTACTTCATTTTAGAAAAAATTGAAAGCTTTCTTAAAGACTGTACAGAAATTATGACTTATTGGAGATATCGCTCATATGCAACCCTTCATGTATAATTTAAGTCATATAAATACAGAAAGTGGAAAGGAGCACATATATTTATTGTCATATATGAGCATGAGTACTTTTTACTTTTATTGTTTTCCCACTTCAGATGAAGTTGGAATTTTAAAATTTTGACCAAAGGCTTTTTTTTTATTTAAAAGGAAAAAAAGAAAAGAAAAGAAAAGAAAACAAAACAGTATAAGGGTACAAGTAATACAGATTTATGAAAAAAAACCTGGTAAATCACAAGTTAATAGATTACATATTGTCATCTTAGAAATAGTTGTTCAAGCTACAGGATTAAAGTGTACAAAGTGGACATTCAAACAGTGAGACTGAAAACAGTTGTGTTCAATGATCCAACAAAAACTCAGTAAGATGGTCATCTATCTTAATACACCTAAACACACTTGTAGTTGTAGCCTTTAGAGCACTTTTTTTCCTCTCTTTTTTTACAACAAAATTTACACATTATGGATTTTACTCCCATAGTTATTACTTTTTTTTGAAGAGAATAAAACCAAATTTGACAAAACAAAGCTGTCAGTCAAAACAAAGGATAGACATAGCACATGATGTAAAAACAGAGTACAAGGTGATCAACAATGGTTACCATAATGCCTCTTGCTTCCTTAAAAAGAATTACCTATATCATTAGGTATAATAAAGTTGAACAAGACAGTACAGAACAAGACCAATAGAACCTAAACATTGTAAACATTATAGAACTTCAAAAGAAGATAATAGGCAAACCAGAATGGGCATCATAGTGAATCTTATTACCTTCAAAGTAGTTGTCTATACCCTCAAACTTGATACCATCAAACAGAACGAAACAGAGTCTAATTAGTCAGAACAAGATAGTGGGAATAATACAGGGCTTCAAATCAAGTTAATAGGAAATCAAAAAAGTTACTATAATATATCCTATTTTTTCCCTTAATTAAAAAAATAATAAAAAATAAGTAATTTTTTAATGAATAAGGGGGAGATTGAGATAAAAGAGGACCTAACAACATAACAATACAGGTCAAAGCATGACAATTTCAGCAACCTAGTGCTTCACCACCAAATAACCTGACTTAATAGTAGTTACCATAGTGTCTTTTTCCTTGAAATATTTAAATACAACTTCATATACTATATCATCAAGCATATCAAGACAGTGTGAAACTATTCAAGAGGATGAAAGCATTACAGGGTATTTAGAACCAGCTAACAGAAGATGAACAATGGTTTCTATATTATCTCTTCGCCTATAAAAACTTTTGTTTATACTATCACATATAATAAAATCCAGTAAGATACAACATGATAAAACCAATGGAGACAGAAGAGCAACAGTTTGGTTGGGATTCAAAACAAAATGATATTAAATCAGCATTAGCTACTATGATGTCTTGTTTCCTTCAAAATAGCTGTTCATTTCATCACAGGCAATAATATCAAGCAGCCCATTCAATAAAGCCATTGCAATTAATGAGTGAAACTTTATCAGGCTTCAGGGTCACATAATGGGAAATCATGATTACCACATACTTTTACATATTTGAATCATTTCTTACCTTAGGGAAACTATTCAGTATTCACACATGTGAGTTTGATTTATTTCATTTATGAGTATGGTCTCAAGCTACACCCATTTATTCATAAATATCTCAATGTGATCCTTCTTTGTAGCTGGGTAGTACTCCATTGTATAAAAATACCAAAACTTTTTTATCCATTCTTCAGTTGATGGACTTGGATTGTTTCCAAGATCTGGCAATTACAAATTATGCTGCTATAAACATGGGTGTACGTATACCACTGTGGTATGATGCTTTCAGTTCTTCTGGGAATATGCCTAGAAGTGGAACAGCTGGAACAAATGGGACCTCCAATCCCAGCTTTTTGAGAAATCTCCAGACTGACCTCCACAATGGTTGTACCAGTCTACACTCCCACCAACAATGTAGGAGAGTTCCTTTTTCCCCACAGCCTCTCCAGCATTTGTTGTTGTTGGTTTTCTTGATCCTGGCCATTCTTTCAAGAGTGAGATGGAATCTTGGTATGGTTTTAAATTTGCATTTGTCTAATGACTAATGATGAACATTTTTAATGTATTTATTTGTCATTTGTATTTCTTCATCTGAGAAGTGTGTATTCATCTCAGATGCCCATTTTTGGATTGGATCTTTGAATTTTGGGGGTCTGAGTTTTTTAAATCCTTAAATTTTGGACAGAAGTCCTTTGAGGGGTAGTTCACTAATAGTTTTTCCCAGTTTCTGGGTTTTCTTTTCACTATGCTGGAGATTTCTTTTGACATGCATGACTTTTTAATAAGAGGTGATCCCAGTTATTGACTCTGGGAAGTATTTCCCGTGCGGTTTGAGTCCTGTTCATGAATTCTCTACCTACTCCTCTGTCTTCAAGGTTTTTACCCAATTTGTCTTCTAATAGATTTAGTGTTTCTGTTTTAATATTCAGATCTTTGATCCATTTAGATTTTAATTTAGTACATGGTGATAGGCATGGGTCTAGCTTTAGTTTTCGGCAAATGGAGAGCCAGTTTTTTCAACACCATTTATTAAAGAGACTGTCATTCTTCCAGTGAACCTGTTTGCCTCCTTTATCAAAGATAAGGTCATTGAGTGTGCATGTAGTTGTGGCTGTATCTTCTAATCTATTCCATTGATCTTTGGCTCTATTTTGATTCCAGTACCATGTTGATTTTAGTATGATTACTTTGTAGTATAACTTCAGGTCAGGGATTGTGATGCCTCCTGCCTTGCCTTTGTTACTTAGAATTGTCTTTGCTATTCTAGGTCTCTTCTGGTTCCAGATGAAATTTAGGAGTGATTTCTCTAGATCTATAAGGTATGTTGATGGTATTTCTATTGGGATTGCATTGAATCTGTATAACAGTTTTGGGAGAATGGCCATTTTCACAATGTTTGTTCTTCCTATCCATGAGCAAGGGATGTCTTTCCATTTTCTGAGATCATCTTCAATTTCATTTTTTAGTGTATTATAATTTTCCCTGTATAGATCTTTCACTTCTTTCGTAAGAGTAATTCCTAAATATTTCATTTTTTTGCTTGCTAGTGTGAAGAGTGTGGCTTCTCTTATTTCTCTCTCTGTGATTTTGTTGTTAGTGTATAGGAATGCTATTGATTTTTGAGTATTGGTTTTGAATCTAGCTACAGTACTGAATTTATTTATTATATCTAAGAGTCTTTCAATGAAGTTTAGGGGTCTTCTATGTAGAGTATCATGTATGTCATCTGCAAACAATGATAATTTAACTTCTTCTTTTCCTATCTTTAGCCCTTTTATTTCTCTCTCTTGTCTAATTGCTTTGGCTAGTATTTCCAGTACTATATTAAATAGGAGTGGTGATAAAGGATATCCTTGTTTTGTGCCTGATTTTAAAGTAAAGGCCTTCAATTTTTGGCCATTTAGTGTGATACTGGCTGTTGGTTTGTTGTAGATGGCCTTTATTATATTGAAGCAAAGACCATGTATTCCAATTTTCTGTAAAGTTCTTATCATGAATGAATGTTGGACCTTATCAAAAGCTTTTTCTGCATCTATAGAAATGATCATGTGATTCTTACTTTTGGCTTTATTGATATGGTGGATTACATTTATTGATTTACATATGTTGAACCATCCCTGCATGCTTGGGATGAATCCCACTTGGTCATGGTGTATAGTCTTCTTGATGATTTGCTGCATCCTATTTGCCAATATTTTATTGAGGATTTTTGCATCTGTGTTCATTAGGGAGATCGGTCTATAGTTCTCTTTTTTAGTTGGGTCTTTCTCAGGTTTTGGCACTAGAGTAATATTTGCTTCCAGGAATGACTTAGGAAGGATTGCTTCCCTTTCAATTTCATTGAAGAGTTTGAGGAGTGTCGGCATTAGGTTTTCTTTGTATTTCTCATAGAATTCTGCAGTGAATCCATCTGGGCCTGGGCTCTTCTTTGTAGGTAAGGACTTATTTACATTTTCAATTTCTTTATTACAGATTGGATTATTCAGCAGTTTTACATCCTCTTGATCTAGCTTTAGTACTCATATGTTTCTAGGAATCCGTCTATTTCTTTTGTGTTATCAAACCTTTGAGAGTAGGGGTTTTCGAAATAGGTGTTGATGATCTTCTATATTTCTATAGAGTGTGTAGTGATTTCACCTTTTTCATTTCTTATTGCATGAATTTGAGCTTTTTCTTCCCTTTGTAAAATAAGGTTGGCTAGGTGCTTATCAATTTTATTTATTCTTTCCAAGAACCAACTCTTTGATTCGTTGATTCTTTGAATTGTTTTCTTAGTCTCTATTGCGTTGATTTCTGCTCTGATTTTTATAATTTCCTCTCTTCTTTTGGTTGTGGGCTTGACTTGCTCTTCTTTTTCTAGCTGTTTGAGGTGTAGCATCAGGTTATTTATTTGTATTCGTTCTGTTTTCCTGATGTGGGAACTCAGTGCAATAAATTTTCCTCTGAGGACGGCTGTCATTGCATCCCACAGATTCCAATAAGTTATATCTATATTTTCATTTTCTTTTAGGTATTGTTTTATTTCTTCTTTAATTTCCCCTGTGACCCACTGATTACTCAAGAGTGTGTTATTCAGTTTCCATGTGTTTGTGGGTTTTTTGCAGTATCTTTTATCATTATTTTCTAATTTCAAAGCACTATGATCCGATAACATGCAAGGGATAATTTCAACTCTTTTGCATTTATTTAAATATGTTCTGTGAATTAATACATGGTCTATTTTAGAGAATGACCCATGTACTGCTGAGAAGAATTTGACCAAAACTTTGCAGAAAATATAACACAGATACTTGAAATGTGTGGTGGATTAATGGTCAACTTACAATGCCCTGCTGAACTGAATAGTGTGGTTCTGGGTATGGAAGGCCCACCTGAAGATTGTTGGCAGCAATGTAACAGGAGAACTGGAAGGGAAGATGTCGTGCTGTTGATTCTCCTGGAGAAGTTTGTCATACTGGTTTTCCTCGTGTGGACTCAGCTGTTGTGTCATTAGAGGAGCTCAGGTCCTCGATATTTCTGAGGATGGCTATTGCTCTCTTTGGGGGAGCTCTGGTCCTTGAGCGTCACTTTCTGGCTCCAGTACAGATCCCTCAGCCTGCTGGAACAGAACCCTTACCCTGCTGGCTGGCATTGACTTTCTAGCTTCCACCACTGACCTTTGTGCCCTCCCAATGCGGATCTTTGATACAGACTTGCATGAGATACTGTCATGGGCTCTAGGCCTCCTGTTGGACTTGTGGAGGACATTGCCATGAGATCCAGGCCTTCAACTATATTCTTTGAGTTTCTAGTGCATGGGCACATCTCTTGTGTGCTGCATTTGACTCTTTGGGGGAATATTATACAATAATCCTATAAATTATGTGTCCTGTATTAAATCTATTCCTTTGCAAATCCTGACTACAATTAAATGTTATATCTACTGTATTTATAATGATATGCAGTAATTAAAATATCTTTAAATTGATGGTTAAACAATTTAAAATAAATTTAAAGGGCTGGGGATTTAGCTTAGCAGCAAAAGTATCTGCCTGGCAAGCTCCAGGCAAAATCTCCCTAAAATAAATTTAAAGTTGCAGTTTGATACTTATAGTTAAATTATTGCATAATATTTATTCAGCAATTTTGGTTACCATAAAGGGACTTCTTTTGGTTCTTCAGAAAAATATCTGAAAAATTAGGGGAAAACAGTTTTATAAACAAGAAAGTGAAATCCAGACTTGTTATAAACTTGCATAGGGGTGAGTGCTGTATAGCCTTGCAAAGTATAGGGAACTCTTATTTGAGGGCTTACAGCTTGCTGCAGGATTTAAAGTAGGCATCTTCAACTTATTCTACTCTTTCTACAAGTGCCATCATTATATTATGCACACGCATCTTACAACTTTGAACTTCTTCCTAGCTCCCATTGCTGCTGTTAGATATCTTGCTTCTATCTGTTCTATCAACTTCATAATGCCTTACAGTTTTTGCTTTAGGCAGGCAACATATATTCACCCACATACTGGTCTTTTTTAGTGTTCTTTGTTTCTTTGTGAATATCTGGATTTGCTTCTCATGTGGTTTATTTTCTGCCTGAAACACTATCTTTAACATTTTTAATAGTTCCAGTGTATTGCTGACAAGTTTCCAAGGTTTTGTTTACCAAATGAAACCTTTTTAAAGCATAATGTCACTAGGTAAAAATTCTAGGTGACCACTTTTTCCCCTGAATGCTCTAAAGATATCTCTCTGTGGGATTAATTTTCCTGTCTCTGTGGAGAGGTATAGTGTCATTTTTTATGTTTCTATCTCTCCCTTCCTTGTCCCTATATGGGCTGCATTTAAGATTTTTCCCTGAGTCTAAACAGTTACATTAAGGTGCTACTTTGCAGAGCCATCTTAACTTACTTTTCTAGGGGTTACTGAAATTCTTGGATTTGTGAGTTTAGACATTTCATAAAATTTGTGAAAGTCTGACCACTGTTTCCTCCAATAATTCTGTTTCCGTTTTCTCTTTCTCCTTGGACAACGGTCATATTTACATTAGACTGCTCGGTAATATGCACTAGTGGTGGCGTATTAATCTCAATCTTTTTCCATTCCCTGTGCTTTATTTTATAATTTTCATTGATTTTTCTAGTTTTATAGATATGTTTTCTGCCACGTACAGTCTTCCATTAATTGCACTGTTTCATTCTTTACAGTTCCGTTTTAGTATTTTTATGCCTTTCATTCTTTCTTCATTCTGCTGTTTTTCTTTATCTTCTTGAATGCATAGCACATATTTACAGTAGACTGATATATATTTTACCAATTCTATTATTGATTTTTTTCTGGGCTCATTTCTATTGATTGATTCTCCCCTCTTTATTATGGTCAAACATTCATTGCTTGTTATATGCTGATATTTTTGAGAAATAGAGTTTATTTAGATAATAGTTTATAAACAAATTAAAAATATAATTTATAGTTCTTGTTTAACCTCTCATTTAGTTTCCCTTAGTAGTAACACTTTATGAACATGGGTTACAAATAATGAACCAACATAGACACATTAACTAATGTCTATAATGTATTCAGATGTCCTTAATCTTAATGTTCTTTTTCTGTCATATAGTTTCATCCAGAGTACCATATTATAGGTAGCTGTCATGTCTCATCAAGTTCCTCTTGGTTTCAACAGTTTCTCAAACTCTTATTGATGACCTTGATAATTTTGAGGAGGAGGGATAGACAAGTCTTTTGTAGATGTTACTCAGTAGGAATGTTACTCAACAGGAATGTGATGTTTTTCTCATAGAGTGATGGTCTTTTTGGAGGATGACCATAGAGGCAGTATACCCCATTTTCATTACATATCTGGTTAAGGATATTTAGCATCAACAAGACATCACCTGGCTGCGGGGGCACCTGCCAGGTTTCTCTGTTGTGAAGCTGTTCTTGGCCTCCTTTCCTTACTGAGCTCTGTGCAAAGAAGTCTCTGTCTTCCCACACCTCGGCACACTTGCTTGCGGAGTGGGGAGAGATGTTGCACCTCCCAAGGGTGGAATACTCACTAAGTTATTTGCTGCATGGATTTTTGTATCTTCTCCCATGTCTGTATACTCATTTATATCAGCATGGACTCATAAATTTTTCATATTTTCATTTATAATTCACTACTCTTTAATTTGTTTTTTGAGTGTTCCAGCTTTGGCCATTGAGAATTTTTCTCTGCTTTTCTTTCACTCTTTGACCATAGTAGTGTTCCTTTTTGTAAGCATTAATTAAATTTTGAGTGCTATAAGATCCTCCAACTCATTTTGTATTATTTCCTTCTGTAGTTTCAAAATCAGCTACTTCTCCATGGAATTCTGGTTTCTCTAATTGAAGAATTTTATCAGAAACCAAGAAGACTTGGATGCTAGATATACTCATTACTGTGGTATCATTGTTTATTGGCTTTCTCAGCAGACAGTGGAGAAATATGAATATCTACTAACCCGTGCATGTACATTTGCTTACGAGTATCTGTCATCGGTGAAGCGAAGCATAAATTCACATTGTTATATCCCACTATACATCCTTATCATGTGGCTCATTCTAGCCTCCTCCGCTTGCCTGTAACTCCCGCTTCAACAGTGAAAAAACCAGCTCCCACCACTGTTAGCTGTTTACTGAATGGTTCACTTCCAGCATACTTCCATAGCGGTATCAGAAATGTGAACCTGTAGCTTTATGGGAGAAAGTGTTATCAACTAGAGTCTAGTGCTTATATCCAGTTTCCTTTGGTTTTAGAGACTGAACCCATTTCTGAAGTTATGTTGGGCAAGCCCCTGCCCTCTTCAGTGAGGTCATTTCATACATTTATAATATTTGATCATATTCTGCATTCTATATTGGGATTCACCAACTCCCTTAATTGATTTTTTAAGCTTTGTGAACATTAAGCTTCATAATCTGTTCTGTAAATTTCTATGGATTTTTGCTGGGCTTGTGGTGCACATCTGTAATCCCTGAACTTGAGTTTGAGGTCAGCCTGAACTATATAGTGAGACCCTGTCGCAGATAAAAAAAAGCTCTATGGAGTTTGATAAACATAGTATTTTATATCTACCACTATAATATCATAAAGGGTAGTTTTATTATTCTAATAAATTCCCCTCTATTTTACCTACTCAACGTCTCTGCCCTCCCTTGAAATTCTTGATGAGCACTGTTACTGTTTCATAGTTATGCCTCTTCCCAAAAGTCATATACTTAAGATCTTATTGATGTGTCCATTCCAGACCAGCATCTGTCACTCAGCAATCTACATTTGAATTTCCTCCCTGTCCTTTCATAGCTTGATGCTCCCCTCCCGCCTTTTATCACTGACTAACCAGCATTCAATTATTAGGAAGTACTCATGGTTTTCTTATACATTCATTTATTGAAGAACATACTGCTTCCAGTTTTTGAGTAATGATACTATAAGCATTCATGTGTTAGTGTCCATACAGAATAAATATAAGTTTTTAAGTCAACTGCTAATTTACCTAGATCCACCACCTGTAGTAACACTACGTTTACCTTTGTAAGAAAGTGCCACACTATCTTCTAAACAACTTTTGCCTTTCACCAGAAATAAATGATGTTACTCTTGCTTAGCATCTTTTCTAATATTTAGTATGGCCAGGCTTTTGTATTTTGTCCATTCTGATATATAAATATTAGTGGACATTGTTTTTATTTGCGATTTCCTAATGATTTGATATAGAGCATTTTATACTGCTTATTTGCCTTTTATATTGTCTCCTGTGTTGAGGTATCTACTCAGATCTTAATTTTTTTCTTGGGTTATTCATTTTTTGGTGAATTTTAAGAATTACTTGTGTCTTTGGATATGTTTTCTATCAAATATGAGAATTTTGTGTCATTCAGACATTCTTTTTGTCGGTGACATGTATTTTCACTGTTTCTGGAATTGCATCATTGCCTTTGATGTGTTGCTGTTTAATTTTTATGTTCCTAGGCATATTTTTAAATTTATCCTGATTGCGGTATGTCTTGCCTCCTGGAGTTGTGAATTCATATTCATACTTTAAATTAGTAATGACATATTTTCCATTACTGTTTTTCTTCCATTTACTATTTTCCTTTACTGGTTCTCTAATTTTATATATTATATATGCATATAAATTTATATAAAATTTATATATTTTATATGCTAGATCTCCTCTTTCTATTTCCTGCCTCCTATTTTATTGTTTTGTGCTGATTAAATTCCTCAGATATGTAATTACATTTTTATCTTTGCCTAATTTATCACTTAAACTGACCATTTAATTTTTTATTTTGATAGGGTTTTTTCACTTTTATAATTTCCGTTTGCCTTTTTATTGTAATATGTTTGGCAATTCCTAGTTTTTTTATATATCTGTAACTCAATCTTCTTCTATTTCTTTAATGTTTTGTATATAGCGCATGGGTATTTTGAATCTGACAGTTCCAGACTCTTCTGTTCTTGAGAGTGCTACAACTTTACCCTTCATTTTTACTTGCCTTCCTTTGTGTTTGCTGATCTTTGATCATAAACCATGGAGCTAACACAATGAGTCTTCCCTGTGGACAGCACTCACTTCTGCTTGCCCACATAGTCAAGGTGCCTCTCTGAGCCAGAGCTGCTTTCAGTCCCCTTGATTTTACTCCAAGCAAGAGTCTCAGGAGTCTATTCCTTGTTGCTTTCCAAGCCCAGTCTCCCCAGCAACACAGTTGCTGTATTAATCTGGCCTTGTGATAACCTCATTCTTCCTTTAGTGTGAAATCAGGCCAGCTCTGATTTTCTACTGCTCTGATTTCTGCTTCTTTGCCCTGGGTTCTCTGCTTCCATTATTCCTTTGTTCCTGTCTTCAGAGTCTTCCTGCCATCACTTTGGAAAACTGAGACACTGGTTTCTATTCTCTGGTTCCCTATTGATATGGGTCCTGCTCAGACTTTTTTATTTGGTAGGGATGTGGGGAGAAGGATGGGCCATCTTTGGATGGTTCTATTTTTTGTGAGACCAGCAGTGACTCAAAGGGAGCATCTCATCCTAAGTGTAATGGTTGTAGACTGGCCAAAAAATAATATAAATCTATCTATTCTTCTGTGGAGACTGGGGTATCTAATTTCTCATTACTACGTACTAATAATGCTACCGTGATCATTTTTGACTAGGTCTTGTTTGTGTGTGGCTATGTCTCTAGACTTTAAACCCCGTAGTGAGGATTGCAAATACTCCTGTTTATTTAGGTATAAGGAAAGGAAATCTCTTGCACATAGATAGCAATATTTACCAAATTTTAACATATACACATACAAGGACTCAACATTTCTATTTCCAAGAATTTATCATAAAATATCCTGTAGGAATATTTGTATCATTATGTGAAGTTAAATTCACAGCTTTTTTGAAATACTGCCTGTAACAAATTATTGTAGAAAAGTACTTTGTTTTTAAAAATTGATTTAAAAATCACATGTTATACCATACAAAAATACTCAGTAGGAGCCTGTTAAGTTAAAAAGGCAAGGTTGCAAAACAGTATTCTGAGTATGATGTCTTTGTACACAATTTTTATAGAACTTTATTTATGCTAAAGGTATCTTTGATACAATTTTTCTTTTCTTTTTTATTTTAAAAATAGTAAAATACAACAAAACAAGACAGAACAAAACCAATCAAGACAATGTAGTGAAATTGGTACAGAATTTCACAGCAGGATACCAGGATAACAATAATAGGTACCATAGTATATCTTGTTATCTTCACAACAGTTGTCCATTCAATTGGGTATAACAAAATCAAACCAAAAGCAGAACATTATAAAACCAATCAAAACAGAATACTGAATAGAGCAAAACAATCAGAACAAAGCAAAACGGTGAAAACAATATTGGCCTTCAAAGAGAAGATAGAGGGAAATCCCCCATATTTGCTATATTGCATAGGGTCATTCTCCCAAGAGATTCTCAGACCTCTGGCCCCAGGACAACATAATCAACCAAAAATACAAGCATTTAGTTGCTTTATATACTTCAGTTGCTATCAATTCTGGTGGAAACCATCCAGTTGATAATGGGAGTGGGGCGGTGGGGGTGGAATGGGGGAAGCAAGGTGGGGGAGCCACGATACCTTTGATTCTCAGCCTGTGTGAAGGTAGGTTAGCGCGAGACACTGACTTATTTTCTTCCTGGCTCACCCATGGCTCACACCGCTTACCAGGAAAGCTGGCTTGTTGCTTTCTTAGTTGGTCCCCAAGTTCTGTCATGGCTGATTCTTGGGAGATGCTGACTTGTTTTCTCCCTGGCGCATCTGTAGCTCGACTGCACTGATTACCAGGAAGGATGGCTCCATGCTTTCTTGGTCCATCTTCAAGTTCCAGCATGGCTGCTTCTGGGGAGATGGTGACTTTTTCTTTCTCCTTTGAAACAATTTTCATGACGCTATTGTTGATCACTGACTCTGGGTGGGTAGAGGAGCAGGTATGAGAGAACTTATTCCCTGCTTCAAATTTTATGTATTGCTTGATTTTTTGGAACAGTAAATAGGAATTGCTTTTTTATCTGAAAAATAACAATATTGCCATTTTGGAGAAAGTGGGCTTAATGAAGAGAGAAGTATTTTTCAAGTTTCCAATATCTAAATATTTTTTGCTTCTTTTTGAGATAATGAAGAGCTCCTATCAGTACATGGTGGCATTATATCCCTTGTTAATAAAGGTTATAGCTTCATGCCTTACATGTGCTAGTTTTCATTTGTAGGGTCATTTGGTAATTTGAGTTTTGAGAAAGATATGCATTTGTATGTCACAGTAAGATAGTGTGAATGAAAACAAAAATTGATGATTTTTTAAAAAGGTAATTTCAAGTAGAAGTCCTCTAAATATTTTCAGGAAATTTAATGAAATAACTAAAGGGAATGTTAATAAGAGAAGAAGAGGAAGAAGTTGAAGAAGGAGTTGAAAAGGGTAGAAGAGGGAAGTGGTACCTGATGGAAAGAGTAAAAAGATTTATTTGTATACTGACTGAGATCAAAGTTGCACATTTGTAACTAGTGTAGAGAGAAGAAATAAATCTATTTGCAAACTGTTTTATTTGTAGGAGGAGAGGCTTTTCAGAAGGACAGTGGTGATATAGTACCTGTCTCTGGATTTTGGTTGCAGAACAGGTTTAGTTACTGTTTGCAGTGAAGGGTCTGACCATGAATATTGACTGCTAAGACATGGTTAGAGCCAAGGAACAGATGAATAGGGAAACAGTCCCCTAGTAGAAACAGGGGATTTCTTTTACTGGATGTTAGTCTGATAAATGCAAAGAACAATGACCATTATTTATAATTAATACTGATTTATGGTGTTGGTTCCCTTCTTTACTGGCTATAAAAATACAATTTATTTTTCATGTATACCCTGGTAACCTGTTTAGAATGAATGTGTGTGGAGAGATTTATGGTAGTACATTTGTCTTTATATGGTAAGTTAGTCCAACCCTTCTGTTTATTCTTTTTAGTATGAACTATTGTAGATAGATGTTGGAGAAACAAGGACGTGGTTCTAGGTTTTAAAGCATCCTTATTTGGAAAAGTACGGTGGGTGGCAAATATTATGAGCTAACATAAATAGAAAATGATAACATTTTTACTACTAAAGTATGACATTTAAAGGTTTCTATTTATCAAGTATGTTGATGAGAAGTTAGCTTTTCTCCAGAGGGATTAATGTTAATTGTATTACTCTATTGCTATTAACATGATTGGATTCATTTTTAGGCTTGGATTTTTGTTGGGCAGGTTTTCCTAGCATGTTCCAACACAAGTGGAAGAATGAGTCCTTTTCTTACTATAATGTCCTCCAATGTGTTCTCTGTGCTATGTTCTTGAAGAATGTCATTGAACGTTCCTCACTTCCTCCACTGTTGTCCCTCAGATCAATGACCTCAACCATGCTAACTTAGGGGGTCAGTAGGTAGGAGTGTCTCTTGTAATGTTTGGATTTCTGCAAGATTATAGTCTCAGTGAGGGCTAGAATTGACCACCTTTCCATTCCTGTTCACTGTCTTTAGCAGAGGCCACTCTACAGTACCATTCAAAAAGATAGTGAGGTAGAAAGGCAAAGAGTGGCTGAAAAAATAAGGGTTAAGGCAGTGGAGAATGGAAACACATCTGTCCATTTTTTGTTAGCTGCTGTCCACTTTTTATATCTAGTAATGATAAGCACACCTAGCTATGGGATAAAATGTGATAAGGTTTAAATATTGTGTTAGGACAACTACTTATCTGTCCTGGTTCAGTTAATTGTGCCATAATGTAGAGGGTGGTGAAACAGAACCTGATGAACATTTGAATCATGTCAGACCAACTTAAATAACATGTATTGAGCAGGGATGGGGGCAAGGAAAGCTCAGTGCATTGTCCTCGAGGAGTTTTATCTCCAGATGGATTGAAAGTGTCATTAGAATACAGAAAATACTAAAGGCACACACTGCTTTTCTGAATTTGAAATGGAACAGCTTGATATAACATTTTAAGATAATTTTGCAGTACAGCTTACTTGGATACTCATTCATTTGGGAAATGATAAGAATAAGGACAGAAATATATGCATCCATATAGCATCTTATTTTTTCTTTTATTAAATAGTTCAGGCATAAAGTATATAAAGTAACTATGTATGTGCTATCACCCAAGCTTAAGAAACAAAACATTGCCAATGAAATTATTTTTCTGCCATTCTATTCATTCCCTTCTTTTCTTCTCAGATACAAATTATAAAATCAAACTATGTAGATCGTATCATTCTGTACATAAAATTTCAACTATTTTGCAATTCATCGCCTTCCCCAAGATGTATGGAGATCTAATGAATTTTAATATTAATATTAACTGCTATATAGTCCAATGTATGATTCATAATTCATCTACTCTTCCCATGCTGGCCATTTAAATCACTTCAATGTTCCCCAAAGGCAAAATTTCTGTGAGCAATCTTAAGGACTGTAAACAGAGGTAGAATTGCAGGGCGATGAGAACATACTTCCTGAGCTTTACTCGGCCTCGCCAAGCTACTTTCCAGATTTCCCAGTTCATCCACTATGGCAGTTGGGGAGTGGCTTCCCTTCCCTCCCTCTTCCCTCCCTCCCCTCCCCCGCCTCCTCATCCCCCCACCCCTCCCTTTCTTCACTACTGTTGACAATTTCAATTTTAAGAAATTTAATTCTTATGTTATCATTTTAATTACATTGTTTTGGTTATCAGAGAGGTTAAGTGTATTTCAACAGCCTTGCTATTCTGCTGAATTACTTACCAATATCCTTTAGCCGCGTGTTTTTAAGAACATATATAAGCTGATCATATGCCCTTTGAACATTTTTCCTTTAGCTACACATAAAATATCCTATCATTTCTCACTATCGGTATATTTTAAACTTCAACAGCATACTGTGTCAAAAGAACATGTAAAGGAATTCCACATCTGATTGTGAAACAATATCACCTTGTGGGTTCACTGCTCATTTCCATGGCAAAGCCCTGAGCCTGGAAGTTAGGCAAGCCTGTGGGGGAAAGAGCATGGACTTTGCACTCGGAGAAGACTGTGCTCTCCACAGGCCAGTTAGGTAGCCTCAAATAGCCAATTACAAATTTGCACCTTGATTGCCTCCTGTCTTTCCTCACCTGTGAACTGAGGATACCAGAACATTGTGAGTTTGGACAATATATATATATATTTTTTTTCGTTTTTATCGGTACCAGGGATCAAACTCACGACTGCCTGCTTATGCCGCTGAGCTAAATCCCCAGCCCCTGAGTTTGGACAATATTGACAGCATCTTGTGCAGTGCCTCACTTAGAGTAAGCCTGCAGTAAACTGAAGTTATCATAAATAACAGAAATATCTGGCTGGGGATTTAGCTCAGTGGCTCAAGTGCTTGCCTGTAAGCATAAGGTCCTGAATTTGATCCCTAATATATATATATATATAAAGAAGTTTTGGGTCTCTTATTTCTACCTTTGCTTACTACCTGTTACCCAGATAGAATCCCAAGTATGTGTTTGGTATAGCAAAAAGTGTGAAATCGGTGAGTGTTCTGTTGATTGCTACTACTTCAGGGTTGTGAAGTCATTCTACACTTTAAATCACTTTTTAATATTTTATCATGTTATGCTTCTTTACAGTAAACTGAAGAGAGGGGGGTACTACAGATACCCTTATTCACCCTTATTTTCCAAGAGAGGGAGAAATGCGTCCCTGTTCCTACTAGGGGCTTTGTATTTGCTTTGTTTTTTAGATCCCTAAGCTGATTTATGTTGTTTAAGAGCCTCTGAGCAAGGTAGAAAGAAGCAGTTTTTGCTTTGTTTTTGGAACCATTTGCATTTTATATTATTGTCTTATAAAGGACAAGGATGCTTCAAGGTGAAAGCATAAGAAACAATTTAAGGTTTCCTCAAATGTTTTAGACAGATGGCTTCTGCACTGTCTGCAGGCACTGCTAGTTTTGTCTCCCTGATCCACTGACCCTCGCTGGCTGGTGCCTCATCTCCAGATTATAGTTGAGGCGTGACTAGAGGCTCCCTCTACCCCTGTTTCCTCCGGTTTCTTGATTACGTGTCTCTGGTTTATATTGATTTGGTGTTTTATTCCCTGCTTCTCTCCTCCTTTGGCAATCTTGCTTACACATGTATCCTGGGGACCCAGACGGTGTCCCACAAAGTGCTGAATTCGGTGTAAGTAATCCTGTTTCCTGGAAATAAATGTGATGCAGATTGCTTGCTTCATACCAAGAAGGTCAGCAAGGTGATCCAGAGAGTAATTGAAATGTCTCATGCCGTGATGCAGCCACGCTGACTTATTCTTGATTTATTTTTATCACATTTGTGACTGTCATATAGGTGTAAGTACGATCAGGAAAAAAGTAGACGATAATTTGTTTTAGCTGATTGTTTTTCTATTAAAAATAAGTACCTGGTTACATTTTTTCTTAGTCAATGATGTAGTGCCAAAAAGTCAACCATAATTCTGTTACTTTGCTTTTCATTTTTCTGAATTATTTATTGGTTCTATATGTTGTATCATTATAATTATAGGCTATATGCAATTTCACATTCTCTTCTTAGTATATGAAACCTGCTTAGTATAACACTGTTCCATGCGTTTACTGGCTACATGTGCTTGCACTTATGTGCCCAACTATTCATGACACATTCCTTATACTTGGGCATTATATTGTTTGCAGTTGTTATTGCTATCAATGATGCTAAAATGGTTCTTTTTGACTCTTATGTTTTCATTTATGTGTGTATTTAAACACAAGAAAGGTAGAGGATAGTATATGCAGCGTTTAATGGTGTGGTGTTGGAGTCAAGTTTTCTAGGTTTGAATCCTCACTGAGGCTTAATGAGAATCCTCCCTGGCAAGACATGTGACCTTTATATATTCACAGTCTCATCTGTGAAGTAGGGTAAATTCTAGCACTTCATCAAGTTGTTATGAACGTTGACTAATACGTATGTTTAAAGAGTTTAAAATACTAATACAAAGTGAAATTTCATTAAAATTTAGCTATTGAATGATTCTGATTTGGGGAGCAATGAGGTGTGACAAGGGACATAGATGAAATAAGATTTGCCAGTGCTGGGGGATATATCTCAGCTGCACAGTGCCTGCCTGGCAAGCTCAAGGTCGTGCATTCGATCTCTTTACAAAAAAAATCTTTTTTTGCCATGATTGTTCTAATAATTGATTAATCTGGGTGGTGGGCACAGTGAGATTTGCTATACTATTCTACATTTTTTTTGTGTTTGAACTTTTATAATAAAAACTAAAAGCAGATGTAATATAAAAACATTTTGGTTTTAACATTTATTTTTACATTTCTGAAGTATTTGCTTTGGGTACATTTCCAGGAGTGGAATCTCAGCTGGGAGCTTATAATTGCTGTTTAGGGAAGAATGTATAAAGTATAGTAGAGTCTGTAATCTGTAAACATGCCAGTTAAACATAGTTTTATACAATGCTGGGTGTCAGCATTTGTATTAGCTTTCTTGTTCATGAGACAAAATACCTGACATCCAGAACCTAAGAAAGAGTGTAATGGTTTAATGTAGCTCATAATTTCAGCCCATGGCTGGCTGGCTCCAAGGTAGAAGATTCGTAGAAGGCCCTAGTGGAAAAAACCAGCACATTTCACAGTGGCATGGATATGGAGCACAGGGGAAGAGCACCAGTGAGAGACGCTCCCTCCAAAGGCACAACCAGTGACTCACGTCTGCCTGGGCCCCACCTCCTCAGGCCACACTCAACTGTAGGCATCAGTGGGTGAATCCATTGGGCAATACAGTGTCTCCATGATCCAATCACTGCTCCAGGAGTCTCAGTCCACTCAAGCTGATGACCAATAGCACACCATTCCATGTTTTTCATCCTATGTTACAAATAAAATGATATCTTATCATTGTTTTAATTTCCCTTTTCTGATCAGTAGAAACTTTGAGCACTTTTAAAAATTGTGTTTAGTGATAGCTAATTTTTAGTAATTTTTACACTATTAACTTTTGTGTTTGGTCCCTTTATCTGTTAGGACTTTGTAGGCTTCCATTTTATAAAAGCACTGTTACAGCTTGGTGGAATTAAACTTATTTTAGCAGTCTTATTTTTAAGTAAAAGGAGAACCTGTCATCACTATGTGACTATTTTGATATTTTGTTTAAAAATTCCTTCTTCAATATGTATGCATAGTAAAAATTGATACTTTGAAAATCCGCAATGTGGGAATGTTTACGATCTTTGTGGTGTACTGATTTTGAGTATGTTTCTGATTTATAGTTGCTATAAATATATGGTCAAGCCATGATAAATTGCACTGAGGTGACAGCCACCCCTGTTCTTTATATAGCATTCCCTTGGTGTGCAGCCGTCCTCATTATGAACCATCTGCCATCGGGGCCAGGCTTGCAGATGTCCCTCATCAATGAAATTTGACATCGGTAAATTTTCAGGAAGGGCAGGCAAACACTATTTCTGCTTGATAGTATCTTTATCTTGAGTTCATTCAACTTTTTCCTCTTCATTTCCTACTTTTCATGATAGTAATCACAATTGCTAATTCCAGTTCAGAGTACGATCACCAGTTCTTGCTGCCGATTTTGAAATGTGGTCAAACTAGTTATCAAAGAGTACCGAGAAGCATGTTCTTCACAGGTTTGTCTTTCGAATCTTCTCTTTCAGATGGCACATTTTTGTCGGGTCAACGATATTATTACACTCTAAAAATTTAAAATGCTACAGCTTCATATTGCAGAGTGGTTGCCTTAGTTAACTTTCCTGGTCACTGCCGCTGACACCCAAAATTTAAAGGATAAGAAGTTTATTTTGACTCAGTGCAGAAACAGCAAGTGGAGCAAGGAAGTCTGCTCTTGCGTTGGTGGCCATGAAGCAGTGAGGGAAGGGAAGAGCAGGGGAGTGGAACATCCCCTTCTGGATTGAGCCCCTAGTTACTTGTATCTTACAACCAAGACCCACTTCCCATCAGCGCATTCAGCTATGAACTCATCAGATCATGAATGCACCACTGAGTGTAGCATCCCCATGACCCAACCATCTTCCCAAAGACCTATCTCTGAGCACATGAGTGTGTTGGGCTATATCCAAACCACAACCAAGGCTAAAACTTTATAGCTTTCTGCATTTACACATGTGATTTTCCAGCTATAGCTTTTCAGTATGGGTTCCTGAAGGACTTGGGAGCCACATTTTGTGCCATTTTCTGAGTGGCCATGGAGACTGAGTGGTGACAGGGTTAAAGCCCTTTATTAGTTCACATTTGTGTTTCTTACCATTTGGAAATGGCACCAGGAACATAAAATTGTTTGATCAGATTTATGTAAGAACTTTCTTACAAAAATCCGTTTTGGTGCACAACACACATGTGAATTCTTCTGTAATTGTCCTTTTGAGGTATGTACTTCTTGTAGGTTTATGGTCCTTTTTTTTTCATTTATTGGGTAACTGTTCAGATAAAAAAATAATTTGGAAAATCCTACCAATTACTTAAAGGAGACATGCAAACAGAATGTAATGTCTTGTTTTACTTTTGATTAGTAATTTTTCAAAAAGTGAACTTTAAGCCTGAATTTGGGATATGAGGTTATGTTACTGGTAATCAAACTCTAAATAAATAAATGTATATCAGGTCAGGGATTTAGCTCATCGGTGTAAGTGCCTGCCTGGCAAACACAAGGTCGTGAGTTTGATCTCTAGTACCAAAAATAAAAACAAAAACAAAACAAATAAATGTATATCTTTTAATAGATTTATATTTATAACCAGGAAAAATGTTTTAAGAGTTTTATATGTTTAAATAAGATATGAAATTTGTGTATGAATGTATATTTTTGGATATGTGTACATTTTATGACAGTTTTGCAAAACTTATGAAAATAATTCCTAAAGAATATATCTATTGATAAAAGATAAATAAAAGTTCACAAACACACACTAGTATGAACAAAGAAATAGCAAAAAGCTAAACTTTTGAGTTTTTAGAAATGTTGATTTTTTTCATCTTAAGAAGGATATTTCCTGCTTCCCAGCCAGTAGATTAAATCCCAGGAAAAAGTGGACCAGTTATCATCAGAGGCATGCATACCCCTCCTTGATATTCTAGCTTTATTATAAACTTTAGGGATGATCAAATTTACAGTCACAGAGCGTTTGTTCAGGAAGTAAAGTCAGTCAGTGTGCTTTCCCACCGTGACATCTCTTCTGTGTCCCAAGTGCGTCTTCATTGTTTTGTCCACATTCTTTACCCTTGTCCCTCTCTTGTCCCTGTGATTTTTGCTCCTCCACATTCCATGTTTAGTAAAGGAAGAGCCTGGCTGACCTCCTATCTATGCTCAGGTCTGCAGATGGGCATTACCCAACTTCTCTGGCTTCCACTGCTGGTCGCTGTGGGCTTCTCAGGGTGCTTCCTTTCCAGGGAGTGGATTCTTGTCACTCAGCATCCCCACCCCAGTGCTGGGAGGAAGCTTCTTGTAAACCACCCCTGAACTCCATGAACACTATCCCTGTGCTCATTGAAACGTTTATGTGGCTTCTCTTTCCTCTTCTTTTTGGGCCAAGTTTTTTGATCATTTTATAATTTCATTGAGATTAAATCTGATTTAAAATGGTTTGAGAAAATCTGGAGTATGATCCATTAAACACTAGACTTTTCATCCTGCATCAGCATCTTGTGTCTGCACTCTTATAAGGCAGTAAGGTACAGAGTCATGAGGGACTCCTGAGCTACACCATCTAGGTTTTTTTATTTATTTATTTTTAAAAATCCATCTTATTTCAAGGATAAAGAAAAAACTAAAACAAAATTTCAAAACACATCAATCAAGGGACAACAATGGTACATATATTGTGCATTGTCATCCCCAAATCATTCACCCAGAGCACAAGACACCTACATTCAATTGCCCAAACAATACTAGCACAAATCTTTCTCTTTAGTGGATTCAGAGAAATCAGTACTATAACTATCTTAGCACACACACACACATCACCATCTGTGTTTTAATACTAGTTCTTTCTGGGTGAGCATGGATAAATTACTTAACCTCTCCCTTGAAATACAGATGATAAAAATAATCTTATACTATATAGAGCTGGTTAAGTTTGGCAAATGTTAAATGAATAAATGTGAAGTTTCTACAACAGTACGTGGCATAAACTGTCACATAATGCTCCTGGTCCTGCTGGTCTTTCCCAGTGACCAGCCATGTGCTTTGGTACTTCTGCAGCTCTCAACAAGACTCAGCCATCTGCTCCATCTACGTAGTGCTGTGTGCCCTTTGGCCAGTGACCTGTTAATGTGCTTCCTGTTTTAAGGTCCTGAAACAAACATCCAAAATAGAATGTAGATTAACAGGTTATGACAAAAATACCGGATTTTTTAAATCAAAAGGATAAACTTTATATGGGAATAATTTTTATTGATTAAAATATGTTTGTTCAATTACTATAGGTTGACTGAGAAAGAAAAAAAATATATTTGTTGATTATTTCTTGGAAATCTAAACATAATTAGCTGTTACCTGACTATCCTGGTCCTGTCTAGTGTTAACAGCTTTTCATAAAAGCCACGTCTTGCTGAGTTTGTGTTGACATACAAGGTAATGGAGAATGTCACTGATGGTCAGTTCCTGGTAGAGCAGAGCACTGCAAGGACACATGACCCCTGTTACCCTCTGTGTGTCTCCAATAAGGCTTCACTCACACTGAGGGCTCCTTCAGAGGCCTGGTACCCTTGTGTTTGAATCACTCCTTAAAAAATTGAAAAGGGTAAGTGTGAATAAATGAATATTCTGGGTCTCAGACCTTTCCCACCTGGGCCGTATGCTAGATCTGAGAGGTGGTGACCAGGAAGCGGTAGGGTTTCTGACTCTGTTGTAAGTGGCAGCTACAAGTGTGCCCAAGGCCAGGTCTGGTGGTGGTGGACCTGGTGTGAGCGGGACCAAGCTTGTTGAGCAATATCTCATTGTTATTTCTGTGTATCACTAATAAAAAGCAAAAAGTGAGAAGCTTTGTAACTAGGAATGTCTTCTTTTCACTCTTCTGTACATTCATGAGGAACCATTTAGTTTGTCCTTTTTGAAATGTGCTCTTAATTTAGAATGTCTTTCCTGGCTTGATGTCTAATGGAATTCTAGGCCAGACGTGTTTGGAACTAAACTACTGTACTAGTTAGGTTCTAGTTACTTTGGGAATAACTATGGTTTAGATCTACAGTGTTTCCCTAAAACCTGTTCAGAAGTGGGGCTGTTGGAAGGTGATTTGAATCATGGGGTCACTGTAGCTGACTTGCTACCAAATGACATGTCTCTCCCTGAAATGTCCTTCTCTGGCTCACAGCTCCTTCCAGCAAGTGTTGATCTGGACTTGCAAATTAGTGTCAGTTGCTCTAAGAAAACCAAATGTGCTCTAGGAGTAAAGTGGATCATTTATTTTTATCACTTTTCAAAAATTAATATTTTAATCCTATCAAAATTACTGTAAATAGGAATTCATCTAAAAGTCATACCATATAGGTTTCAAATGTGAACAGTTTCTATACATGTCTTAATTTTTTTCATAAAGATATAAAACCTTACAAGTAGAGAGTAAGATACCCTTGCCATCTCAGGCCTCTGTCCCTTCACTTTGTCTCTGTGACAGTGGTTCTTTCCTGCAGTCTCCTCCTTTTTAATTCTGACTGCATTTCTGTGTATTCATAAATAATATAATATTGCTGCGTTACGTAAGCATACAATAACATAGTGTTTCCTTTTGCAACCTGTTTTTCCCTTGGTTGTTTGAGATTTATCTAAGTAGATGCACATACAATTATTTTGTTTCAGCCCCAGGATAGGATTCCATTGCATGAAATGGACCAGCATTTATTGATCATTAGTTTGTACATGTTATTCAATTATCCTATAACACTTTGGGGAAAGTATTTTGAACACACAGATTCAAACTCATGTTTATCCAATCCCACCATGCTTTCTATAAATATTTGGAAAATAGACATTGGAAAACGAGGCTGTTAGGCTGTCTCCAAGGCATCTCTGTGACCTCATTGCAAAGGAAATTGTTGGTTGTGTGCCCTGCTGGCCTGGAGCAGGTGAGGCTGGGGCAGTCCTGTCTTCCTCTGTGGGAGACCACAGTGCAGAAGGGCCCTGGGGTCTTCAGAGAACATCTTGCCAGCTATGTGGAACACTGGCCTAAAGGAAGTACAAAATCCTTTCTTTAAAAATAATCAGTGTCAATCGGTGATGTACTTGAGGTCTAGAAAGTACTTGAAATCAAGGAGAGGTTTCAGAAGGACGCAGCCACCAAGAAGCTTAAAATGTAGCAGAGAAGGCACACTTACTGTAAAACTGAACAATTACATATTGCTAAGCAATGGTGTAAATTGTACTTTTTGTCTTTTACAAAAATAAGACATTGTATATTTTCCCCCTTACCTTAATTTCTCATCTAGCAGTACCTTGCAGAAATCCTCTCAAAGTATCTACTACAGAGCTAATTTACTGTTGACAGTTGTAAAACTGTAAAGCAGTTATATGTTATGGACACATTATAATTTATATTCACATTCCTTTTTTAATGAGTTATGAGTTAATGATTTTTTTCTGTAACCTGCTAACGATGGTAATAGTTAACATTCTTGTGTGTGTGTGTCACTGTGTGCTCTAGTTCACCAATTTCTGTGGAAGAGATGGCTGGGAATGAGATGACCAGATAGAAGAGTGTGTGTATTTATACTTTTAATAGATACTGCCATGTTGCTTTTGTTTTTCTTTCCCTGTGTCTCCTCCCTTCTAATCTTCCCCTCCTCCCTCCTTTTCTCTCCTAGAGATTAAACCTAGACCCTTCACACTGAACTCTTATCTCTAGTTCTTTTTAATTTTTATGCTGAGACAGGATCTCACTATTTTGTTGACTTGCCCATGCTGGGTTCAAACTTGGAGTCTTCCTGCCTCTGCCTCCCAGAGTGCTGGGATTTATAGGTATGTGTTACCTGCCCAATTTGCTAAAAAGCTATGATTTGTATTCCCCCACAACCAATTCATGAGAGTATCTTCTACCTATGCTGTCACTTCTAATAGTAGTGATATTAAAAGTGACAGGCAGATATTAAAAGTTGTAGGAGATTACTACCAATTTCTATTAACACTGGAATATGAACATTTTTTCATATATTATGTTGGCTATTTGTTTTTGCTCTTTGGTATCTTGCTGTTTTACTTGGTTTGTGATTAGCCTTTGATTTCCTTTTCTTGGTTAGTTTGTAAGGGCTGCATATCTAGAAAATATACCAGCACTTTGCCCTCTGTTTTATAAATATTTGGACAAGATGCAGATTTTGTTTGTTGGCTTAATCTACTAGCCAGTCCTCGAAGGACAATAGCAGCAGACTGAGTGAGTTTCCCTGGCTGAAAGAGCTCTCTAATTGGGCTGATCACAAATCAGCTCGTGAAGACTCTGTGCGTGAGATGCGGTGCTGGTGGGATGGCACAGTCTGCCTGCGAGCACCGCTCCAGCTGGATTGTGTCCTTCAGCTCTTCAGGTGTTCAGCACTCACACCTACGTGTGAAATAATTGGACCTGAGCAAAGAGAATGTTAATCTGCGTGGCTAGACTCTCTTTCTCATGTAAATGAGGATCCTGTAACCATGCTTTTCTTTTCTTTTTAAGAAATCACGCCGTCCTCAAAGCCTCATCCACCTGTCGTGGGCAAAGTGACTCATCACAGCATTGAATTATACTGGGATCTGGAAAAGAAAGCAGAGCGGCAAGGGCCTCAGGAGCACTGGCTTAGGTTCTCGATTGAGGAAGAAGACCCCAAAATGCACACTTACGGTATCATTTATACGTAGGTGCAAAGTTGAATTGCTTACCGTTTTTGCTTTGACTTCCTGATCATGTAGAATGATTTTTATTGTCCCTTAAAAAACCACTGCTTGCTTTTTGGAAAAAAAAAGAAACTCACAGGCACTTGCCTATAGTTCTAACTACTTGGAAGAAATGGGACAGGATGATGCTTTCAGGAGTTTGAGATCAGACTGGGCATAATAGTCTTAAAAAAAAAGAAAAGAAAAAGTGAGCTAGCATCCTTTGTATTTTGTACTGTTTTAATATTTGTAATTTTTGGAACATAAGCATGAGCAGTAACTTTGAAATCAAAGCTCTGTACTTTGAGAACTTTCCTGAACTTTCCTTGGCTTCTAAAATGTTTTAATGGTGTATTACTACAGAGACAGAAACAAAAGCTATTCTGCTGAAGTTAAATGAGGTTCCCATCAGGCTGTTTCATTCATAGATGTGGGGTGGGACCCTGTGTAGTACAAGCCATCCAGCTCCTCTGATCTCATGTCATACTGCTGTCTCCTGGTCCACGCTCTCTAACAACTGCCCACTGTCCTCCAGCCTGGAGCAGGCCAGGGTGATCCCCACATCAGGGCCCCCATGTTTGCTTTTTTCTTGGATGCATTTCCTTCTGCTCTGTATGCTGGGTTCCCTTATACCATGCAAACTTCAGATCAAACCTCTGTCCTCAAAGAAGCATGTGACATTGCCATACCCCTCCCCACTCCCATCACAGGCCCTTTTGTCATGTGCTCACAGCACTGAGCTCTGTTGGAGCTATTGGACTTGTTTACTTGTCCATGTTCTGTGCTGGTATTTAACCCAACTAGAGACAGCTAAGATTGCTGCCACCTAGTGCTCTATCCCCAGCTCTGGGGAAGCATCACCAGGCAGGTGGCAGGCCCTCAATAGGTTTGTTGCATGACTATGTGATTTCAACAGGAGAAATCAAGAAGTCGTTTTTTCTTGATCTTCATATCAACTGACTTTTCTTTGACAGTCCTACCCCTTACAAAATGATTGTGATTTAGGAGTACCAAAAATGAGATACATGTGTGTTTTGTTCCTTAGAGTCTTTGAGGGAATTATAGCTTCATATCCAATTGTAAGAAATAAGACAGAGACATGACGTATACTTCATATCTATATCCCCGATGTCTTGGAAAACTAGCACAGCATCACAACCAGCAGGTTGGCACAGAGACAGGAAAAATGTAGGACATCCTGTCATTTGTCTGCCTTTCTTTCCAGGTAGCATTGTGATGAAGTACTGGTGTGGGGTGGAACGCTTATGGTTCACCCTGGCCAACTCCTCTGACCTCATGTCATGGCCCATTGTTAACTCTCTCTAGCTTTCTTCATCTGTACACACACACACACACACACACACATACTCACACACTCTTATGCTAATTGCTACCTGAATGGTAATATCCCCAATAGGTCAGAAAAATTTCTCTATACCTAAAGGAAAAAGAAAAATAAAAAATCATGTGAAATGTAGTTACCATATGAAAAGAATTCCTGGCGTGACTACTTGAAAATGTTATTTTAATTAGGTCATGTATTTGTCTGTGAAAGTAGTTCTCCTTTAAAAGCATGAATTATGATATTTTAAGTGTTTCTACGGAGAAAGAGAAAGATGTCTTTCCTTTCCCCCATTTCCCTCCTCCTGCATGCCATGCCTGGTCCTGCTGTATGCACGTGCATTCCCCTGGTGTTCCTGTACTTGCTCTTGGCGTTGGGCTTTTGCTAAGTGAAGCAAGCTGCCTCCCCTAGAGAAACGGCAGCCGTGTGCACCAGCCTCTGGCCAGTATGTGTATCTGGGTCATTCACATTCTCCCCAGAGTCCTGGCTTCTGTCTGCCCAGAGGAGGGTCTTGGATGATGGCCTGGTGGCATGAACCTGACAGCAGTGCCCAAGGTGAGGGTCGAGGTGAACAGCCCTGTTCCCTTCGAGGATCGTGCAGCACACAGCTTAACGCTAGGTGGCAGAGTAAGACTGTATTACTCTTGTATTACTTCTTGCTTAGTTGTACTGCTTTATCCAGATAGCGTTAACTAGCAGGTGTCTTCCTTTAAAAAGTGATTACCATCTGACATTGGGCTGATGGGTTTAGGGACTTCTGTCTGACATGTAAGTGTCTGTTGCTGTCCATCAGTTTTGAGTCCAGGGTATTATCACTGACACTGGCTTCCCCAGAGCCAGTCCATACCTAGTGCTGTGAGTTCCCCTTTGTAAAAGTCCTCCCAACTTCCACTCCCATTAGGCTGGGATGTTTTACTCTACCAGGATGAAAGCTCCATTTTGTCAGTGCTCAGTGAGTGTCCCCAGGCCCTATGACTCTGTGTAGGACATTTATTTGTTGAATGAGTTGGCTTTACTCCTCTTCTCTTGTCTTTTATTCTATCTTGTAGGTTTTCTTTTTTAATCTCCTTTTTGTCAGATGGTCTCCAGTGGATCTCCTTTGCTTGGAGAAAGACTGTCAGTCTCCTTAGGGCAAGATTCATTGACTTGAAGCTTGCCCATAACCTGCTTCTTTGTTATCTCTTATTTCTGAGTACACTCTAGCAGATCACTTCTCTGTGTTTCAGCTAAGCCTTGACTTTTCCCTGCATGTATGTTTAGCTGTTTTCCCTATTTGCACAAGTTGTTGTTATTACCTTACAAATTTTTGCTGCTCACATCAGGTTGTACATTGACTGATAAGCTCTCCTTACTGTCCTGTTGCCTGTCCCTTAAATCCTCATGCCGTTGGTACCTATATCATGCATTTTACCCATCCCATTAGTGTAATATGACTGATGTTCTGATAGACTAAATGATCAGGATGCGGGCAGTGGGGCACCATGACAGACAGAAATTCCTCATGGTGAGGAAGGAAAATGATAAGATACAAAATAAAAAATATATACATATATACACACATGTATGTATACATACACACATGTACACATATATCTCAAGTGGTGACAGGTACCAAGGAGAAAAGGCATAGGAAAAGTTAGAGTTCTGGGCTAGAGGTAAGGAAATCTTTCCCAAGAAGGAAACTTTTGAGTGACGTTCCTAAGCAAGTGGCGGAGATGTGGGGAAGAGCCTCCAGGAAGAGCAAACAGCAAGTGGGACTCCTTTAGGTAGACATGACCTTCGGCTTCAGGAACATGAGCAGGGTGAAGCAGCCAGGGAAAGAGATAACTGTTTAGGTCTGCAGGTGACCAATAGGGTTCTGGTTTTTACTCTGGTGTAGAGGGGGAAAGCCGAAGGAGCTAGTTATGCTAAGGAGAGTCATGATCTGGTTTATGTTTTATGAAATTTCCTCTGGCTGCGAGTTGAGCTCAGGCTGTAGGGAGGTAAGACAGCAAGCAGCAGGGAGGACTAATTAGGAAGCTTGAGCAATAATTGAGGTGGGAGATAACAGAACAGTATGAAAACTGGTTGAATTTAAGGGACGATTTAGAGATGTTGAAAGGTTTGTTAGTATAGCTGGATTTCCAAATGCATCATTTGATCCTAGGAGTTTAGGGTCAGCCTGAGCAGCTAATAAGACCCTGTCTCAAAAAACAATAATAAAAAAATAAAACCTTTGCCTCTGGACCAGATATTGGGCCTGAGAAAAATCAGATAGTCAAGGGAGAGTATGTGTATGTACACACACACACACACACACACACACACACACACACACACACCCCTTCAAGGAACAAACCCCATCCAAACTTAGCATGGGCCCATACTCACTTATAAGAATTTAGATTGTGTCAGGCCAATGTATTTTAGTTTTTAAAAATTATTTCTAGCTCATATAATTTTTCTGGTTTTATGACTTCTATCATAAGTACAGTTACATCTACTTTGCACACATAACATATTTCCTTCTTAGTGCTGTTGTGTCCTTCCTTCATTGCTTCCCCATTTCCTTTTTGTTGGTACATAGCATTCTCTATTGCTGCCTACCCAGCCACCCTCAAGCTTAATGGCTTAAAGCAAAAGCAAGCCCATGTTTTCTCACCATCTGTGATTTGGGCAGGATGGGGAAGGCTCATCTCTGGTCCACATTGTCATGGCTGGTGCAGCTCTGTAGGCTCTGGAGTTACCAAATGGTTTCATTCACATGTGTGTTACCTCTATAGCAGGGGCTGGGAAGGCAGGAGCAAATGGGACTTTTTTCTCTTTCACTGTCTGACATCTTCCAGTGACCCTGTATTATCAGGTGGTCTCTCTCTAGCAGGGAAGTGGATCTTCTCAACTTCTGGCTAGCTGCAAGAGCCTGAAAGCATGAGCTTCAGGCCTCATAAGGCCCAGGCCCAGTGCTGCATGGTTTCATTTCTGTCTCCTTCCATCCTGTTCTGGGGGAGAGCAACTATATACTCTGGCTCTGTGGGAAGAGGAATGTGCTCCTGCAGGGATGGGAAGGACTGTCGGAGGCTAACATGACTGACATGTTCCAGCACCTCATAGGTGAAGGGAGAGATATGCTTCCAGCAAAGGTGCTATCCAGTCAGTGGTGAATCTACCAGCAAAGAGCAGCCACATGAGCAGAGGTGCCTAGGATGTCAACTCTTTTCTCATGGCTCTGTCAGAGCTGTGCCCAAGAAGTCATTTAGATTTTGATGCCCAACTGTCTTGTGATGCAAAACAGGGATCATCCAGTATTTAGGACTTTATTTCACTGGGCACTTTCACATGTCAGATAATCAGTAAAAGAGACATAAGAAAGAGTCTTGGTAAATACCTTTCAATTTTTGAAAATGGTTCAAGTCTTTGGGTTTCAGTGAGGTATCTCTCCAGAACTGGGTGAACTCTTCTGCGTCCTGTGCTCTTACCCTGGTGAGGCCCTCCTTCCTGGCTGTTGTTAAATGCCCTTCCAATCCAATGTTTCTTTTGCAGACTGAACACAGCATTATTTTCTTCTTTTATATATATATATATATATATATATTTTTTTTTTAAATTTTATTTAAAAGGAAAAAGAGAAAAAACAAAACAAAACAAAGTGGTGTAAGGGTACAAGTAATACATAACTACAAAAAAAAAAAAAAAACAGTAAGAAATCACCAGTTAATAGATTACACATTATCATCTTAGAGATAGTTGCTCAAGTCACAGTATCAAAGCATACAAAGTGGACATTCAAACAGTGAGACTGCAAACAGTTGTGTTCAATGATCAAACCAAAAACATTAATATGGTCATCTATTTAACACCCCGAAACACACTTCAGTTGTATCCCTTAGAGCACTTTTTTCCCCTCTCTTTTTTACAACAAAATTTACACATTTTGGGTTTTATTACTCCTTAGTTCTTTTTTTTTTGTCTTTTTCTTTTTTATTGGTACCGGGGATCAAACTCACGACTGCCTGCTTGCAAGACAGGCGCTTATGCCACTGAGCTAAATCCCCAGTCCCTACTCCTTAGTTCTTATTACTTTTTTTTGGAAGAGAATAAAGTCAAATATGGCAAAACACAGCTGTCAGTCAAAACCAAGAATAGACATAGCACATGATGTAAAAACAGAATACAAGGTTATCAACAATGGTTACCATAATGCCTCTTGCTTCCTTAAAAAGAATTGTCTATCTCATTAGGTATTATAAAGTTAAACAAAACAGTTGAGAACAAGACCAATAAAACCTAAACCTTGTAAATATTACAGAACTTCCAAAGGAGATAATAGTCAAACCAGAATGGGCATCATAGTGAATCTTATTGCTTTCAAAGTAGTTGCCTACACCCTCAAACTTGATACTATCATACAGAATGGAAAAGAGTCTAATCAGTCAAAACAAGAAGAGGGAGTATTACAGGACTTCAAATCAAGTTAATAGGAAATCAAAAAAGTTACAATAATATATCCTGCTAATTTTTTAATTTTTCCCCTTAATTAAAAAAATCATAAAAAATAACTAACTAGTTTTTTAATGAATAAGGGAGAGATTGAGATAAAAGAGGACCTAACAACATAACAATACAGGTCAAAGCATGACTGTTTCAGCAATCTAGTGCCTCATCACCAAATAACCCGACTTAATAGTAGTTACCATAGTGTCTGTCTTTTTCCTTGAAATATTTGAATATAACTTCATATACTATAGCTTCAAATATTTCCATATTAAGTAGCCCAGAATAAAGCCATTTAAATTAATAAGTGAAAACTTTATAAGGTTTCATGGCCACATAATGGGGAATCATGATTACCACATACTTTTATATATTTGAATCATTACTTACATTAGGGAAACTATTCAATATTCACACATGTGAAATTGATTTATTTCACTTATGAGTATAGTCTCAAGCTGCGCCCATTTATTGATAAATATCTCAATGTGATCCTTCTTTATAGCTGAGTAATACTCAATTGTATGGAAATACCACAACTTCTTTATCCATTCGTCACTTGATGGACACTTGGGTTGTTTCCAAGATCTGGCGATTACAAATTGTGCTGCTATAAACATAGGTGCACATATATGACTGTGGTATGATGCTTTCAGTTCTTCTGGGAATATGCCTAAAAGTGGAATAGCTGGAACAAATGGGACTTCCAATCCCAGCTTTTTGAGAAATCTCCAGACTGACCTCCACAAAGGTTGTACCAGTCTACACGCCCACCAACAGTGTAGGAGAGATCCTTTTTCCCCACAGCCTCTCCAGCATTTGTTGTTGTTGGTTTTCTTGATCCTGGCCATTCTTTCAGGAGTGAGATGCAATCTCAGTGTGGTTTTAATTTGCATTTCTCTAATGACCAATGATGATGAACATTTTTTCATGTATATATTTGCCATTTGTATTTCTTCATCTGAGAAGTGTGTATTCATCTCAGATGCCCATTTTTGGATTGGATCTTTGAATTTTGGGGGTCTTAGTTTTTAAAATTCTTTATATGTTTTAGACAAAAGTCCGTTGTCTGAGGGGGACTTCACTAAGATCTTTTCCCAGTTTGTGGGTTTTCTTTTCACTATGCTGGAGATTTCTTTTGACATACAGAAACTTTTTAATAAGATGTGGTCCCAGTTATTGATTCTGGGAAGTATTTCCCGTGCGGTTTGAGTCCTGTTCATGAATTCTCTACCTACCCCTATGTCTTCAAGGTTTCTACCCAATTTGTCTTCCAATAGATTTAGTGTTTCTGTTTTAATATTCAGATCTTTGATCCATTCAGATTTTAATTTAGTACATGGTGATAGGCATGGGTCTAGCTTTAGTTTTCGGCAAATGGAGAGCCAGTTTTTCCAACACCATTTATGAAAGAGACTGTCGTTCTTCCAATGAACATGCTTGGCTCCTATATCAAAGATAAGGTGGCTGAGTGTGTTTGTTTTTGTGGTTGTATCTTCTAATCTATTCCATTGATCTTTGGCACTGTTTTATTCCAGTACCATGTTGATTTTACTACTGTTGCTTCGTAGTATAACTTCAAGTCAGGGATTGTGATGCTCCTGCCTTGCCTTTGCTGCTTAGAATTGCCTTTGCTATTTTAGGTCTCTTCCGGTTCCAGATGAATTTTAGAAGTTTAGGATTTCTCTAGATTTATAAGGTATGTTGATGGTATATTTATTGGGATTGCATTGAATCTGTATAAGAGTTTTGGGAGAATGGCCATTTTCACAATGTTGGTTCTTCCTATCCATGAGCAAGGGATGTCTTTCCATTTTCTGAGATCATCTTCAATTTCTTTTTTCAGTGTATTATAATTTTCCCTGTATAGACCTTTCACTTCTTTCATAAGAGTAATTCCTAAATATTTCGTTTTTTTGCTTGCTAGTGTGAAGAGTGTGGTTTCTCTTATTTCCCTCTCTGTGATTTTGTTGTTAGCGTATAGGAATGCTATTGATTTCTGAGTATTGATTTTGTATCCAGCTACATTACTGAATTTATTTATTATATCTAAGAGTCTTTCAATGGAGTTTAGGGGTCTTCTATGTAGAGTATCATGTATGTCATCTGCAAACAATGATAATTTAACTTCTTCTTTTCCTATCTTTACTCCTTTTATTTCTCTCTCTTGTCTAATTGCTCTGGCTAGTACTTCCAGTACTATATTAAATAGGTGATAAAGGACATCCTTGTCTTGTGCCTGATTTTAAAGTAAAGGCTTTCAATTTTTGGCCATTTAGTATGATGCTCGCTGTTGGTTTGTCACAAATGGCCTTTATTATATTGAGGTAAAGACAATCTATTTCAATTTTCTGTAAAATTCTTATCATGAATGAATGTTGGACCTTATCGAAGGCTTTTTCTGCATCTATAGAAATGATCATATGATTCTTACTTTTGGCTTTATTGATATGGTGGATTACATTTATTGATTTATGTATGCCCATCCCTGCATTCCTGGGATGAATCCCACTTGGTCATGGTGTATAATCTTCTTGATGATTTGCTGCATCCTATTTGCCAATATTTTATTGAGGATTTTTGTATCTGTGTTCCTTAGGGAGACTGGTCTATAGTTCTCTTTTTTAGTTGGGTCTTTCTCAGGTTTTGGCACTAGAGTAATATTTGCTTCCAGGAATGACTTAGGAAGGATTGCTTCCCTTTCAATTTCATTGAATAGTTTGAGGAGTGTCGGCATTAGGTCTTCTTTGTATTTCTTGTAGAATTCTGCAGTGAATCCATCTGGGCCTGGGCTCTTCTTTGTAGGTAAGGAGTTAATTACATGTTCAATTTCATTAATAGAGATTGGGTTATTCAGCAGTTTCACATCCTCTTGATCTAGCTTTGGTACTTTATATGTTTCTAGGAATCTGTGTATTTCTTCTGTGTTACCAAACCTTTGAGAGTAGAGGTTTTCGAAATAGGTGTTGATCTTCAGTGTTTCTGTAGAGTCTATAGTGATTTCACCTTTTTCATTTCTTATTGCATGAATTTGAGCTTTTTCTTCCCTTTTTAAAATAAGGTTGGCTAGGGGCTTATTGATTTTATTTAATCTTTCAAAGTACCAACTCTTTGATTCGTTGATTCTTTGGATTGTTTTCTTGGTTTCTATTGCATTGATGTCTGCTCTGATTTTTATAATTTCCTCTCTTCTTTTGGCTTTGAGCTTGACTTACTCTTTTTTTCTAGCTGTTTGAGGTGTAGCATCAGGTTATTTATTTGTATTCGTTCTGTTTTCCTGATGTGGGAACTCAGTGCAATAAATTTTCCTCTGAGGATGGCTTTCATTGCATCCCACAGATTCCGTTAAGTTGTATCTGCATTTTCATTTTCTTGTAGGTATGTTTAATTTCTTCTTTAATTTCTTCTGTGACCCACTGATTACTCAAGAGTGTGTTATTCAGTTTCCATGTGTTTGTGGGATTTTTGCAGTATCTTTTATCATTAATTTCTAATTTCAAAGCTCTATTATCTGATAACATGCAAGGGATGAATTCAACTCTTTTGCATTTGTTTAAATATGTTCTGTGAGCTAATATATGGTCTATTTTAGAGAATGACCCATGTACTGCTGAGAAGAATGTATATTCTGATGTTGTTGCCGGGAACATTCTGTATATGTCTATCAAGACCATTTGTTCATAGGTGTGATTCAATTCTGTTATTTCTTTGCTCATTTTCTGTCTGGTTGATCTGTCCCTTGGTGTCAATGGTGTGTTAAGGTCTCCTATTACAATTGTGTTACTGATAATTTGAGTTTTCATTTCTGTTAATAATTGTTTTATATAACTTGGTGCTCTGGAGTTTGGTGCATATATATTTAAGATAGTTATCTCTTCCTCTTGGAGTTTTCCCCTAACGAGTATGTAGTGACCTTCTTTGTCCTTTATGGTCATTGTTGGTTTAAAGTTCACATTGTGTGCAAACAGAATGGCTACTCCTGCTTATTTTTGGATTCCTGTTGTGTGAAGTATTGCTTTCCATCCTTTGACTTTCAGTCTGTGAGTATTTTTCTGGGTTAGATGGGTTTCCTGTAAACAGCATATGGTTCGATTTTATTTCTTGATCCATTCTGCTAGTCTGTTTCTTTTGATTGGTGCATTGAGACCATTTACATTAACGATTATAACTATTATATGCTGGTTTATTGTTGACATGTTATCCCTCTCTGTTGCATCTTTATCTTTCTGTTCTGTTTAATTATCTGCTTTGCTTAGTGGTTTTTTCCTTTGTGTATCTAAACTGTCTCTCAATATTTTTTGCAGGGTTGGCTTGGTGTTCATGAAGTTCTTCAGCTGTTCTTTGTCATGGAAGTATCATATTTCACCATCGATTTTGAATGATAGTTTTTCAGGGTAAATCAGTCTAGGTTGGAAATCATTTTGCTTTAGGATCTGGAATACTTCACTCCATGCTCTTCTTGACTTTATTGTTTATGTTGAGAAGTCTGCTGTGATTCTGATAGGTTTTCCTTTATAAGTGATCTGTCTTTTCTCTCTGATAGCTTTTAATAATCTATTCTTGTGTTGGATTTCTGGGATGGTGATTATTATATGTCTGGGTGTAGTTTTATTTTGGTTATGACTATTTGGAGTTCTATAGGCTTCACTGAACCTGATGTCGGTTTCTGATCTCATGCTTGGGAAATTTTCAGCTATTACTTCTCTAAATATCCTCTTGACATCCTTTATGCTGTCCCCTTCTTTTTCATTAATCCCTATCAATCCTATGTTATTTTTCTTTGCATCATCTTGAAGTTGTTGAATTGTTATTTTCTGATTCCTTGTTATTTTTAAAAGATCTTTCCTTTCCTGTTTACTAGCTGCAATCCTGTCTTCAAGGTCTGAAATTCTATCTTCACTTTCATTGAGGTGGTTTTTACAGCTTTCAGTGGAGTTTTTTGTTTTCTGTATATCTCTGTGCATCTGCTTTATGTATTCTGTTTGTTTCTTATATTGCTCATCTAGGGATTCTATCTTTTTGTTTAGTTCCTCCAATTTTTTAACTGTGTTTTCTTTAGATATATTCAGGATCTCTTTAATTTCTTTTATCATTTCTTCTTTTACCTGGGAGATTATTTTGAGTTTGAATTCCTTTAAAGCTTCCTGGAGTTGCTTGTTAATTTCAGTAGCTATTATGTCCGATATTTGAGGTGTATGGCATATATTTTCTTCTATATACATCGTTCCTAGGGTTTCTTTAGATGGGCTAGAGATTTGAGGTTGTAATTTGGTCTTTCATTTTGTCATTTTCCTATATTTCTTTGTTTCAAGTGTTATTCGAAAGCTTCCTCAGGGTCTGTTGGAAATCCACTTCTATGTTCACAGCTCCTGTGACTCTGGCACCCAGTTCCCCTAGGCTGCTGGGCCTCTAGAACCAGTGGCCCTCTTCTGCCTGTTTAGAACTCCGTAGTTCCAGATAAGCTGGGCTCCAGGGACACTGTGTGCCTGCCTGCTTGCTGGAAACTCCACAGTTCTCCAAGCGCAGCTGGAATGGGGAGAGCCATTACTTGCTTCTTACAGCCCAAGAATTACTTGTCTGATGGGTGAGTTTGGCAGAAGGGAGTTAAAAGACCTTCTGCCTTCTTCCTTAGAGGTGCTCTTCCCTCTAGAGTGGGCAGTGGTGTAATCTCCAGCCCTATTCTTTCAGTGGGCTCTTGGGGTGAGTGAGAAAGCTGTCTGAGTAATATGTGAGGTGCTAGCATGACTGTCACAGCAGACCTGAAGCCTCAGGTCCAGGCAAGCTGTCTTTCCTCAGTTGTGATACTCCAGCTCAATCATTTCAGCCTAACTCATCTGTCCCTTCCTCACCCTTCTTGACTTCCCCACTGCTGGCTCCTCTCAGCAGGAAACAAGTTTATCAAGTTGCATGGAAATGTCCTTGAAAAAGTTGGTTGTAAATCTGAAAGCATAGTTTTAGTCTCTGAGGAAGGGAAAAAAAAATGAAATAGAAAAACAGTGGTAAGACCGGAGTATAGGGGGCCGTGGGGCGTTTTGAAGAACGGAGAACAAGAACTAGATTGGAACAGGAAAGAAGAAAGATGTAGAAATAGATTCTCTTCCTCTTTTCCCTCCCCAGTCAAAAGTCAAGCCTTTGCAATGTGAAGAAGGAAAAACTGAGACACAGATTTAGAAAAGGGGTGCCTGAAATTTAGTTAGATACCACAGAGTTTGTTGATATCAAAGCAAAACTGAGTTTTGGGGCAATATTAGATAATATGTATCACTCTTTATCACACTCAGAGGCCTACAGTGTGTGTCAGGATAAAGCCAGGATCCTGGAACCTGCCTCCTGAAGAAAGGGGTACAGTCCCACCATATCTGCTGGATCCCCCCATCCTCTGGGCAGACAAGGCCAGCAGCTTAACTGCATCTTGTGCTCATTTTGCATGCTCCCAATTATTAGGCTCAGTATTTTTTCCTTCTGCAGGCGTGTAGCTTTCCAATCTCTAATCAGAGTTCTGTTCTAACACTGTTCAGCACTTTTGCCCTAGATGGACTTACCTATGCTGCACGATATTAGAGCTCTTTTTTTATGTGCTCCCTACTGTCTAGCCATAAGCCACTAACAAACTACATGCAGTCATGCATACGTCTTCTTCAGACCCTTTCCCTGCAGTAGTCTTTTGCCTTTGATAGTTCACAGCTGTCTGTTAGATAGCCTCACTCACTTGAAGACCACACTTGAAACTCAAAAATAATTTGACTTTCTGTTAAAGGCAAAACTTTCAAAGGTCATTTGAAATTTGTCATTTGAGGATAAATGGTGTGGACTAATGTGATTATTTGTCCAGAGAACACAGTTCCATGCCAGCTATGCGCCAGACACTGGCTCAGTCATGTGGGACAGAGAGGGCACATGCCAGGAAGGATAGAGGTACCACATGTGATGTATTTTGTTATCAAGGAGTTCAAAAAATGAAGGTCAGGTCTGTACTAGAAATAGATTGTGCTCAAAAGTCTTGTCCACCTGCTCTTGTTACAAGCTGTTAGAAGGTTGATTAGGTCATCTGGTGTTATCAGCATGCATGTCTCCTTTTATCCAGGGGATATGCAACAAAGCACATTATCGAAGGTCTGGAACCAAGGACACTGTATAGATTTCGACTGAAGGTCACCAACCCCTCTGGAGAATATGAGTACAGTCCAGTCATCTCAGTGTCTACAACCCGTGAGTACACAAATACTGTATGTACATTTATCTAGAGATACATGAGGATGACCAATAACTTAGAAGTTAAAATATTCTGCTGTTTCCACCCTTTACTAGATGCAGAAAGAATTTAATTTTTAAGCACCGTGATGATGTTTACTGGCTGGACCTGGTCATAACATATAACATAAGAAAAATTCAGTTATGCTTTCACAAACTGAGAGAGCCTATGTTTATGCCAGAAATGTCCTGTTCATGGATCTTTGGCACAAGGGTGGGGCCACCTTTCTCAGGTGGAGAACAAAGAAGGTGGGGCTAAGCAAACTACCGGTTTGAGTGTCCTTGGTTAGGTGGTCTGCTCGGAGACGATTCACTCTGGGACCTCAATCTGCCTCCTAACGGGTCACAGACACTGATTTCTGGGTATCGTGAGTGAGGAATCATGAGTGTACTGCTCCCAGCCACAGAGGACTCTGGAGGGAGGGTATGCAGAGGGGGTGGCCAGAGAAACCAGCTACAGTGCCTCAGACTACTTCTTCCTGGCCTCAGTTTTACAGTATTTACTGAAAATATTTTTATTTTCAGTATTGGGGATTGAACCCAGGTCCTTGCACATGCTAGGCATGGAGTTCTGCCACTGAGCTATGTTCTAGGCCTTTTATTTTATTTTTATTTTTACTATGAGATAGGAACTTGCTAAGTTGTATGGGTTGGCCTCAAACTTGGTGATCCTCCTCCTGCCTCTCTGCATCCTAGATAGCTGAGATTGTGAAACTGATATTAAACATTTTAAAGATGTATGTGTCCACTATTATCTTTGAGCTACAGTGTTGCACAGATTAAAATGGTCAGAAACATCCTTTGTGGCCCACTCATTGACAACACAGAGTAGTTTTTTCCTGGGTTGCATGAAGGAAATCTTCCTTTTGTCAGTGAAGTTATTTTTTCAATTTCATTCAACGTGGCGTTTGTCTTGTATACATTTTCTGTGAATTTCAATTGTACCCTTTAGGCATTTATTCATGAAAATTTTTGCGTCGACTAAAGGTAATGTAGATTTTGAGTTAGCCTGTAATACTTTCAATTCCAAACATGGCATAAGGGGATTGGATCTCAGTTTAGCAAAGCAAGAGTTTAGTTAAAGCTCAAAGTGGGGATTCTAGATACATTCCTAAATGATGCTCAGCTGGCTGTGAAAAAAAATGTAATTTCAGAAAATACTTTTGAAGTGAAATGATCAATTATGGAGATGCAGGTCAGGAAGGAAGGCCTGTTCCTGAAATGCTAAATCATTTGCTTTTTATAAAGGAGATGGTTGGCCTCTGGAGTCCTTAGGAGGAGGAAAAGGAGGCTGGCCACTGGAAAGCCAGTGAGCTCTTTGCAAGGGCTGGCGAGACTTGGCAGATTCACTTTGCATCTGAACAGTCTCTCTCCAAGGATCACCCAACTGGATGCTCTCCTAGGATTCCTCTCTACTTCGTTCAGTCCTCCTGCTTCCCCAGTCACCCACAGGTCTTAGGCCACTCTGGCATTCATGCCATTGTCCCTCCTTTCTGGAAAAACTGATCCCGTTCCGCCTGTTGGACCTGCTCCTTGGGCAAAGTCATCTGGGGTGAGGGTGGATTCCTCATGTAGCTTTCCTTTTCCATGCACATGATTCAGCTCTTCCTGCAGTCCAAAGCAGTGCCTCACCACCTCAAACAACACTTCTTTCATCTTGTTTGTCTGCCTATTGACTCACATGTACAATGTGTGCTTCTAGAGGAAAAGGGAGCTAGGTCAGCATGAAGGAGGACCTTGATAGATGGATGCATGGTGAACTAAGGCCCATAGACAGCATTAAGAGTATGAAAAAGAAACACTGGTTTTCTTGGCTTGAACTCATGTCTGTTGGGAGATAAATCCATTTTTCACCAACTAGGCTGAGTCCACTTGAACTTGCCAGGTAAGGCTAACAAAGTTGGTTCTGCAGCCAAGTATGGTGATCTCATAGCTCATCAAAGCTATGGAGTTGCTGTGCCCTATGGAGCTCTTTTAGAGGACAGAAACCAACCTACCTCTATCAGCTGAGAAGGATTATGTTTATGGCTAGTGTGCCTTCTTGCCGAGCTGATTTTGGGGACACAGTCATAAAACATGTTGCAGGTATTCGTCATTATAGTCCTGCTGCTTCCATGAGTAATGACAAGGGCATGTTGGTGACAAGCAGGTGTGGTGGGTCTTCTGCACTGGTCCACTGTTAAGTATAGCACAAGTGTCTGTAACCGACAGCCACCTCCACCCGTTGGGTGATGGGGATCCAATATCCTCTTCCTTCTGCCCAAAGCAACCACATGGCTCTGCTGGCTGGCTGTTGGCTCCCTTAGCTATTGTTATATGTATAATATCTGAAGCAGACTCTCTTAAGGAGGCAGATCATGCTAACTGAAGAATTAAAAATGAGCACATTATACTGAGTAAGTGAAAATGCTTCTGTGGATTGATAATTTGCATTCAGTCTGCGAGCGTTCTAATGAATCACAAAAGTATATACTTTGTTTGAATAAAGGATGCTCAACCTCTTTTTTTTTTCCTTCCGAGGTAAAGTACATGGAGACTCTTGCTTAAATGAGGCATACAATTTTAATCAGCTGAACCCTTAAAAAGAAAGAAAAACAGCTGCTACTTGTTAATTGGCAAATGTCTTCTCCAGTGAGCTCATGATTTATTCACCGCTTCTAATAAAGACCTAAATTCCACCAAGAAAGGTGTTATCACCGTCCTATAATATCTGTGGGCACGCCTGCAGATAGATAACCTCTTACAGAGTGAGTGATGGCTTCCCAGAGATCACTCTCCTTGTGGGTGTCCCCGCTCAGATGCATCTCACCCAGCTCAGACAAGCATTTGAGCACCATCAGTGTGATGTTTGTAGTTGTGACACTCAGAGTAGACACTAGAAGATCAAACCCACACAGGCAAAGGCCTAGCTTTTTGGGCTTACTGGTGGCATTTTCTTGGGCCAAACCCACGGAGTCTTGGAGAGTTTTGGGGTGGGAAGGATACTAAACTGCTTACCTTGGAATTTCCTTCCTGTTCTTTGAGACTCCTGGCTATGGAGTGGGAGTAGAAGGAATTGCTGTGCACTGCAAACAAGGACCTTTTCTTTCCTCTGTCTTAGTCAAGTTCATGCAAACTGTGAGACTTTTCTGTGCCTCAATTGATTTACATGTTCTCAGTGGAGATTTGTAGCTCCTCTTTACTTTCCTGGGCGCAGTGTGTTTGAAGGAGGAGGGTGAATGACTTAATGCTGAGTAGGAGCCCTCATATCCTGGCCAACGGTGCTTGCTTTATTTTGCTGAAACTCAGCAATCAAGGAGTGATGAGCAATAGTGCTGCCTTCCTTTCACCTTGTGAAGGATCTATTTGTTCCCAGAATACACTTTGAAGCCCTGAATGCCTCTTGCAGAAATTGGAAGAGGCAATTTTAATTATATCATAATGTCAAAGTACCCTGGTCTTTCCTGCAAATAGTCCTCAAGCTTATGAGCATGAAATGGACTTATTTCATTTCACCACATTTGCATGCTACAGAGCTTCCTGGTGAGATGTGCTAGGAAGCGTTCTCATCAGGAGAACCGTGCTGTACAGGTGAGATGGGTGATAATGGAATGGAGGTGGTCAGTGCAGACATGCTGAGATACTGCAGGTGCTTGAAACTCCAATAAATTTGATTTTCTGAAGCTTCTTAAGCATCCCCTTTCAATTCACACTTTTGAGAGGGGAGTTGCCTTTAAGAAGTCTCTTTGTAGTCAAACTTTATTAAGACTGGAAGGGTACAGTGAATTGGCCAAGTATCTTGACATTTATTAAACACTAGAGAAGGAGGGGTGTGGTCTTAGGAAGGAGCTGGCTGTGTCTATCTCTATTTGGGTGAACTTGGACACCTGTCTGCGTCTGTTTTTGTGTGGAAGAAAGTTTTAAAAACATTGTGTGCAGCTTAATAGGATTTGATTCAGGTTAGTATACCACCACATTTTAAAATTAAGAAGAGAGAGGATGAGCTTCACATCTTGCTTAGGCGATTCTATCCACGTAACAGGCTTTAAGTGGTAGTGGGAGTTTGAGAACTATATAAATGAAGTTGTTGGGTGGGATAACAGGCATTTACGGTGACACAGAGCTCCCCTTTCTGGAAAGGAAAAGAAATAGTTTGTTGGTTTACTTCATCTAAAGTGTGGGTGGGTCGCATAATAGAGAACTTTAAGCCCATCTTCATCTAGCCCAAGGTTCTCAATCATGAAGCTGTTGACATTTTAGGTCTGGATAATTCTTGGTTGTTGGCAATCTGGGCTGTGTGCTGTGGGGGTGTTAAGCAGTATCCCGGCACCTCTCTGTTAGCTGCTAGTAACACCCCTCCCCCGTGACAACTAAAATGTCACCTGACATTGTCCAATGCCCTTGGGAGTATAAAACTATCTCTTAGTCCTCCAGTGAAGGGTGCAGGGTGGGCAGATTTCCCTTGGAGCAGCTATGGACCTTGGCCTTTGATGGTTTATCATGACAGTTTTACTTGAAACTTTTGATCTAAAATATGCACAGAATGATGAAAGGGAAGTATAAGGTGGCTAACACATCCTTTAATGACCAGCAAATAGCAGGCACAATTATTATAAAAAAAACCTTAAAGTGGCATAAATCGACTTTTACCTGAAAAAAGAGAGTGTCAGCAGAAGCCATTCTGACCCACTACATTCCCAGTTTTTACAGTTTAGTTTGTATGGCGGACATCTAAGGAAACCAGAAACCAATGTCCCAAGTAGATTCGCTGCTGTGAGAAGCAGAAAGAGGGCAGCTGACTGACCTCTGCCTGCTCGACCTTATAAGGGAGACAAAGCAAGTGGTGAGCCCTAGGAGGCCGTCGGGGGTACAGTGCAGATGATGGAGCAGGCATTGGGTGTTTTCTTTTAGGATTTAGAATGTGACAGGCTGAAAGTGAATACTACAGTGTAAATCAGAATGGGGTGCCTATTTGTCCCATTTTCAGTAGGACCTCAGTCCCTAGAGTATGATCTGGCATGTAAGTTACTTCACAAGTATGTGTTGAATGAATGCATGAGGTCTGTCTAGGGAGAGGCTGTAGACCATGAATTATGACCTCAAAAGCCATTGTAAGGCAGACAGTGGTGCGAGAGTAGGCACGGATGCTGAGTACCTGGTTGGCCGTGGGTGAAGGGTGGGCTGCAGCACAGGATCATGGCAGTGGCCACTCGTATCACTCTGACTGCAGGAGTAAGTGTGCCAGGGTATTTACAATGTGCTGGGAACTATTCTACATGCTTGACTTGTGTTTCCTTTAAACTTAGCCGTCACAATTTAAAAAAATTGGACAGGCACGGAATACGAAGGAAATGAAACAAATGTTTTGAAAGGATGGGCTGCTTTTCGGTGGCCCTTCCTCCCGAGACTCTGCTCCTGTGGGTCTCCCCGCCTTGTTCTTGTCCCTGCAGAGTGTGTGTGCCCTGTGCAAAGCCCTCCCACACTCTCATTTGCAACTAATGTTAAGTCTTTCGTCTTTCTCAGACTTACTCTACTGGCCCTGCACTACTTGGCACGCTTTCTCCCTGATCCGGTTTTCTCATGTGCTCCCATCTCCCTTGGGTATGAACCCCATCTGCCAGCACAAGCTTTGGGTACCCAGGGTCAACATATTCATCATATTCCTGGGAAGAATGGACAAATTCCACTTTTAATGTCAGATAAACTTGTCCTTTGTTGTTCAAGCACCTCAGCTGGTCTTTAGCAAATAAACCCAGCATATTGTGACAATTGCTGAGCTTTCCCTTGCTTAGAAGAGATGTTTACTAAGCCATATGAAATCCACAAGGATTATTATCAAACGCCTCAAAGCAATACTTTATAACTTGACAACGTCCCACACCTTTAGGTCAGTCTAAATGTTCTCCTAATATGTGAAAATTGGGTCTTTTACAATAAAAAAGAAGCAGTTAAGTGGAAAATGTAAGATGTTTACAGGAACAGACCAATGTTTTCTTGAAGGTGAACAAGAAGTAAAAACTGAAGGCCATGTGAGAATATAGCAGGAATGAGTTTCCTATCATTATATTTTGGATGACTGCTTTCCATCTAATTTCTTTAGGAGAACCCATAAGTAGCGAGCACTTTCATCGAGCTGTCAATGTGAATGATGAAGATTTGCTCATTCAGATACTTGAAGGAGGGTGAGAGATCTCTGCTAGCTTTCTTTTTAAATGCTCAAAAAAAGAATAGAAATACATGATGTAGCTTTGTTGTCCTAAAAATGCCCATGCCTTTTAAGCTGCTTTCCAAACTGATTTCAGGTGAATGATGTGAATTAGTAAGACATAGTTAATGATGAGGATTATAAAACCCCAAGTAAATATTACAGTCTATAATTATTTAATGAAATCTAAAAGAAACTTGCAAATGTGTCATATCTTATTTTCCAAAATAATTTCTGCCACTTGCTTACATTGTGGCAAGTTGGTAAATTTCACCCCAAAATGCACACATCTAATTCCTGATGAAGCTAGGACGTCTCTAAGTTAGCTACTTTCTGATTTAGAAGGTTGGTAGCCACTGGAGAAAAGAGGTGTGTTGGAGTTACTGAAGATGAGGCATCTCAAGCTGCCTCCTAAATGCAAAAGTGATGTTTAGATTCCTTTTGGATCAAGTTTTGAGTGCCTTAAAAGACAGGTGGCTTGTGAATTTGGCCTCTGTAATCTGAAGAGAATGTTTCCACCAAAGCCAGTCTCCTAAGATGACTAAAAGCTCTGCTTTTCCCTTTGAGGGGCATCATTTTATACCTATTAAACGAGGAGGGTCAAAGGTAAAATGCAAGTTTCTATCAATATGCTCGCATGCTCAGTGCAGCTATCGAGGTCTGCAGTGAAGACACTGTCCTCAGCTAACTTTAAGAGGCTATGTCCGTCAAAGAGACCTACAACAGTGGAAGCGAACTGTGGCATGCATCCTGCAGGGTACTGTTACTGTAAGCTCTAAAAGGTTTGCCTTCACTAGCCTACAAGAACTTGAGACTTGGCAAAATGAACTATTTTAGCCTCTGCTGTAACCATTTGTAGCCACCAGTTACATGGAGCTATGATAAGCATGTTAATCTCTTTCTCTGTTTTCCCCAAGCCATGTTAAAGTTGATGTTCCCAATAAGTTTGGCTTTACTGCTCTGATGGTCGCTGCCCAGAAAGGATACACCAGGTATAGCTCTCTTCTTTGCTTATTTGAGGGTTGGTTAAACTCTTTATTTCTCTCAGTCTGGATGGGGATGGGAGGGAGTAAAACTGAAGGGGAATCCAGTTCCTTTTTTCCAAACTGTGCCATATAATGGCTTCCAAACTCAGCTGCTTTAATCATAAGGTTAATATGCAGGAAAAATGTAAAATGTATAACCATATTAGGGGAGAGATGCGCAAAATGTATCTTTTATGTCCTGGGAACATGAACAATTGAAATTTCAATTTCTTTAAACAAAACAAAACTGGGTGAGGGGATTCTGGAATGCAAATGTCACGAGAGATTGCCAAAATATAATTTTGATGCCATATTTATCCTTTAACTGTTGCACAGAGTTAGGCATAAATGCTAACATCTTATTTTTAATCATATTTATATTTTAATTACAGTGCCAATTAAAAAAGAAATATGTTTTCATTTATTGTCATTTGAAAATATATAAAAATGGTCATTAAAATGAGTTTTTTTGATAATCTAATTTGTGTCATGTGGGTTAGTTAGATTTTAATGAGTAGTTCATATACTGTGAAGGGTAGCAATCTGTCTGGTGTGGAGCAGCAGTTTCCACTCTTGAATACAGATAGTCCTCATTTAACAACCTGCCTGTTTAACAGCTGTTTGGACCTGACACTTGCTGCTCGGACTTACCACACGCGTTTGAACGTACACAGCAGAAATGTGAGCAATGGTACAACCTTAGGGTGGCTGCTGTTGCCCCCTTTTTAAATGATAGCAGGATATTATTAAAGGTAGGAAACTGCAGAGTGAGTGTGGGCCAAGTAAAAGTACGAAAAGAAGTACACCCTACCACATGCGAATGGGCCACTATACAATAGAGAACACAGTGGCAGAAACTCAGTGTGGACTGTCCTTTTTGTATCACCCACTCCTCAAACTGATATCAAGTCTAGGCCCTCCTAGCAAATACCTGCTCCAGTTCTTGCAAGAAGTCCATGTGTAGAGCTTTGGGAACTCTTCTGTGCATGTGTCCTGGGGTTTATAATTAACAGGTGATGCCTACTTCTCCAGCCAGCCCCTGATCTCCTATCTCATTTCTCCTTGAGAAACACACATACCCATAATTTTTTATGGGGTGCTGAGGGAGTGGAAGTCTCCATCTTCATATAGCTGCTTCCTGCTGAAAGCAGCAGTTAGCTCTAACTACTGGGGATTATGTGTCCTCTTACTACCTTGCGGTGTTGTGGCTCACTGCCTGGGTTAAAGAAAAAAAAAAAAAGCTCAGAAAATGAGAAGAGAGTTAGTAACTGTTGAGTTGTCTGATTGATGGAAAAAAGAAAGTGACTTTATTATTATGTTTGCGATGTAAAGCCCAAATATGAGGAGCAGGTCAGATGTCTATACTTGTTGTGGAGGACAAAGTATAGCAAAGAGGAGGTTAGATACACTATTGAGAGCCTGAGAAACATAACCTTAGGAAGATTACCCACATAATAGATCTAATTAAAAACAGGAGCCTCAGGACAGGTGCCCATTTAAAATGTGGTGGGTTAGGGTCATTAATGACTAATTATCGGCACCCAGTTTGATGCTGGAGTCTTGCTTTCCGAAGAGGAGCCTCAGGTCTTCCAGAAGTTCTCAAGAATAGCTTTCTTCTTAGTCCTGTGTAAATTCTATGGACCATTTCCCATATAGGATTTTTAGGGTTTGTCACTATGTCCCTTGAGGAAAGACCATAGTGGTTTCTCAGCTACTGACTATAAGGCTAAGGTCTTGAGGGGTTGTAGGGCTATCCTTCTTGCCTCCCTATCAGCCTTTTGATTTCCCAGAGAGATGTTACACCGATATCCTGCCTACTTCATAGGTCTGGGAAATTAGTTATTTGCAAGAGTGGCTAACTTCCGGACCTGTATGTATCAGAGAGGCAGAATTAAGAGACGTGTGAGTTTTTATAACAACCTCAGGGGTGTCTAAGAGCATGGCCTGATACTTGGCAACCTATTCCCCTGTTAACCTCAAGTAACCTTTAGTCTCAAGAATTGCTCTGACTTGATGGGGAAGCAGTACTTGTAGTTTCTGTCCTAAAGTTAGTTTTGCAGTTTCCTCTGTTAGTATAACTGTAGCTGCTATTGCCTCAAACATGATGGTCATCCAGAAGCCACTCCATCTAACTTAGACACTCAAAGCAGTTTCTGTCTTTTCTGATAGGTAGAAGAAGGGATTTCTTGACTCAGGTATTTTATTATATCATGCAGTAGGTTCTACTTGTTGGCTAGTTAGGTCAGGGAGACCTAGGATATTCCCGACAGATAAAATCCGTTTTGGCCTTTATCAGAATTTGAGAATTGCCTCCACTTTTACTAGTAAATCTCTTCCTAGGAAAGGAGCAGTGTGGGACAATTAGAAACTCGTGGTTAAGCATTTAGCCTTCAGAATGACACATCAAAGGAGGAGTAAAGAATCTCTGCCTAGTGACCCCCTTGACTTCAACTATGGCTATAGATCCAGGGAGGGTTTTCCAGAGAAAAAAGTCAAAAAACAGAATTCTAGCTTTTCTCTTTTGACCTGCCTGTAGATTCTGATTGGTGAACACAGAAAAGGCCATGTCCAGCAATTGGGCATAGGTGTCTCAGTTTCCATTTGAAGTTTCTCTAATTTGTTCTGAATATGTGGAGCCAACTGACAAATGAAATTATGTCCCACCAGTGTCCCTCTCTCCCTGGAAGATGGATCTGTGTTTGTATATTTACAAAAGACTTTTACTGTGCAGCTATTGGGACAGCTAGATTTTCCGTTGTCCTCTATCACCCCATTCACTATTACAATTAACAGATTTCTTGATGTACCTTTTCATTCCTATAGAAAGAGTAGCCATCATATCAGTATCATTTTCTATCCCTAACTAGTATTATTGTTTCAGTTTGGTTCTGTGTGTGTGTGTGTGTGTGTGTGTGTGTGTGTGTGTGTGTGAGAGTGTTTTGAGACAGGATCTTACTATGCAGTTCAGGGTAGCCTTGAACTCACTTTGTAGTCCAGGCTGGTCTCAAATGCTCAATGATTCTACTGCCTCAGCTTCCTGAGTGCTGGGATTACACTTATGCACCACCATGCCCACTCCAGTTTGGTTCTGTAAAAGGAACAATGGTCTCTCTAAGATGCTTTTCTTCCCTTTTTAAAGCATATTCCTGGGCTGGGGCTATAGCACGCTTGGCAAGTACAAGGTCCTGAGTTTGATTCTCCATACCAATAAACAAGCAAACAAACAAAAAACCCTTTTGCTCACTTGCATAGTTATTAGCCTCTTTTAGGATTTTTGAACTTTTATCTGGGGCACAAAAAGTGGCCAAGATGAATCTCACCATGATAAGTCAAAAGTGAGGGTTAAATGTTTAAAGCCATCTGCAGGATTACTAGGATCCTCTAATACTTGGCCTAGCCATCCTTTGTGTTGCTTTTCAATGCAACTGCATTGCAACCGAAGAGCAAACCTGAACTCTAGCAGCTCCTGGGACCTCTCTTAGGAGCAGGGTGAGTTGTGAGTTAGAGGAGTAGAATCACCACTCTGAGTACCTCCTACGGAGTCGAGAGCTGTTTGTGTGTATTTAGTGGGACTTAAGCCTGTCTGAGAAGCATGATGAGGGAGCTGAGGAATGTTGGCTTCCTCTGGGGCACCGGGCTCTAGTGGAGTTCTTGAGGCACTTGGAGGGGATGCGACTGATTTGCTGGCCTTAGGATATAAGGAGGTTGACGAGAACTCCAGAATGGTTGTCATCATTCAAAAAATAGGAAACACCCATATGCCCCGAGACACAGGTGGGAATCCAAGGACAGGATCTCTCTCTCTTCCTCAGGACCACTCTTAATACCATAGTTTCTGGGCTTTTCCTGAGATAAAAGTTCACAAAAGCATAAGGGATTTTATTCCACTATGTTTTAAGCAGAAACAATTTAACTGGAAAAGTCTTGTAGTTTAAACTTTCATCTTGTACCCACCTCTCACCATTTCCTAGTTTATATTGAATCCAAACAGTATTGCAGTAGTAGATTTAGAATTGCAAAGATACCTTTTTTCACATGGTTAGGGTCAAATCTTTCTCACTGATTAAGGACACAGCCTAGCAGTGAGGTCAGTGGAATCCTTGGGGAGTGTGGTTCATGAAGTTTCATGAAGTTTATGAAGTTTTCCATGGTGCATCTTGGGCCTAGAGAAAGAGGGATAACCAGGTCTTGGATCCTTAGTGTCCCATGCAGAAGGAGGAGACCCTATTTGAGACAGTGAAAAGTCCCTTTTGAGACTCGAGTTTTCAATAGACCAACATCTCTGAAGCTGGGATGATGCCAGCATCTTTTATAGAAGCATAGAAGAAAGCCCTACTGAGGCCTTTTTGTCTCCATTTTGAGCCACTTGATTGCTTACTTAAGCACAGTTGAGCCGTTTGAGCAGCCGTATCTCTTATATTTGCCCCATCATAAAGACTTTGGTACTTTCTTTAAGGCAATAGGCGGAACCTTTTTTTTTTTTAAAGAAAAAAAAATCTTTAAAAATCCGAAGAAAAAAAGATGGCTCTGCATTTGACTCACAGTCACTTGAGTTTAGCTTTCCTGGCTGTTCTCTCCTTCTGCTCAGGCCATCAGGCACACATCTCTAAATTACCTGCATTTGGTCAGAAGAAACAAGAAAAGGATCTAGCCTGATTCAAAATAAAACAGGGAGGATGCTCACATGTTCCTTATAATGGGAGGGTTAAGGTCTGTGAATAAGGGTGAGATTTCTGGTGACCACAAGGACAGTAGAAAACAAACATGGCAGAGCCCATGTGGATGATTCTGTGACGGACCTTACTAATGAAGAGGTGAACTAACCAGGATGAAACAACGCCCTGAGAAAGAAAAGTCCATCTAGGGGGAAAGTGTAAAGGGCATTTTGATCACAAAAAAAAGTAGGAAAAGCAGTACACCTTGTTACAAGAGGCCACCATGAAGGAGAGAACACAGTGGGTGGTGGCTTCTTCCATAGTACAATACTATAATTTTTGCTGATTGTACTGTATACTACAGCACTGTGGTTTCACTGTAATGTATTTCTGTACTGCACTGTAAGAGTTACGTAATTAGAAACAAAGTCATCAAGTTGGTATTTTGCAAAGACGTGCCTGCATTGTCTCAGTACTGATTTTTTACCAGGTTCTCTTGGGTTCCAAGCCTTTAAAATGACCTACCTCACTACTTTTACCGTTGTTTCTTTTAGGCTCGTAAAACTCTTAGTTTCCAACGGCACAGACGTGAATCTGAAGAATGGAAGTGGCAAGGACAGGTAGGAGGAGGGTGCCTAAAATGTGCCCATGTTCTTGGGTACCTTTGTGGCACAAGCCATGTGCCCAGAGGGTTTTGAATTTCCAGGACATTTTGTTTCTTTTGACAGCTCTGAGAGCTGAGTAGGTCCCAAAGGAAAGATGGTGAGGACAAAAGCTGGCCGTTCATTTATCTTTTCTTGTCTGGGGATTTGCAAGCATCAGTTACGATGTGTCTACCTTCTCCAGCTCAGTCAGTGCTGGCTATGAAAGCAGGCTCAGTGCTGGGCCCTGGGTTGTGAGTACCTGCCCTGGGCACTTCATTCCTTTCTTAGGTCATTTATTGCATTTCAGCCCACTTTTTTTTTTTTTAACAAGAATCCCAGCTGTTTATAGAGAAGCAATCGACAAGTTGCATCAACAACACAACCACAGAACTTATCTGAGGTTTCATCCATACTTGCCAAGGATAGGCAAAAAGGTTGTTTTGGTCTTTTTGAGTCAAGGTCTTGTTATGTAACTCAGGCTGGCTCAAACTTAACCTCTTGCCTCTGCCTACTCAAGTGTTAGTATTCCAGCTATACACTACTGCGCCTGGCTAGAAAGAATGTCTTCTAGAGACATAAATACTTACTGCTCTCACAATACATGTAATTAATTAATTCAGCCAGCCAGTACTTGTTAAATGATGACGAGACACCAGGTACTGTACTTGATGTTCAGGTAGAACCGGGCACAAAATGCAGACTTTCTTCTCACAAGCACATAATACACACATGTAAGTATCTTTCATGCTATATAGGAGATCAAGGAAACATCAATTAATTTCCAAAATCGGAAATCCTCTCCATTCCATTTCTCAGACATAACACAAGAACAGATTTTAAATAACAACACTAAAAGACAGATTTAAAAAGCATTTTATAAATAATTCTTAGGTTAATTTGGAATATTGACCCACGAAATTCAAAAAGCAGAGTGTCACTTTATAAAGGAAAAAGAAAAAACGTAGAGGATGTAGAAAAAGGGAAAGAAAATGAAAATGATTAATCAAAAATGAAAGATTATTTGAGAAATGTAAGAGTTGGCTCTTTACAAAAGCTTGTAGGATGAAACAGACCAATTTTTTTGTAAATCTAAGAAAAAAGAAGAAAAATTAGAAATTCAAAAGGGCACAGACATCCCAGTAGTAGTAGAGGAAATTTAATTCTGTAAAGAAACGGTACATTTGTGTCCAATAGATTTGATAATATTGAAAAGGGTACTTTTTTTGGAGAAAACTTAAAGCACTAAATACAATCTAAGAATCAGAAAATTTGAAATAACAAATATCCATGTAAGAAATTCGAAAATTTACCAAAGTACTCAAGTTCAGGCATTGTGGCTTACCTGTCCTACCAGGGAGTTTGTTCAGATTTTTGTGCACCTGTAATAACCTGGAACCTTTCCAGAACAGAGGGGAAGCTGAAAAGCTATAAATCATAACTTTATTGCTAAAATCTGATAGTAAAAAAAAAAAAGCTATTTATGTGTTTGTAGGTGCTCATAAAATTTTTCCTTCCCAATTAAAAGGGGATTAGGAGAGGATAAAGAAATTTAGTACTAGGAAATTTCTAATAAAACACTGCCAATCAGTAGATTAAAGTTGAAAATAAAAACTGGGTGCTACTGAGCCCCTTTACAAGTTAAAGTGTATATATTTTTAAAAACTAGGGATGGAAGCCAGGGCCCTTGCACTGAGCTACATCCTCAGCTGTTTTTATTTTGAGACAAGGTCTTGCTAAGTCACTAAGTCGCCCAGGCAGGGATTGAATTTATGACCCTCTTACCTCATCCTCCCAGAGTGCGGGGATTACAGGCATGTGCCCTCGTGCTTGCCACCATACAGTTTTTATTTTAAAAAGTCACCTCAGATAATTAGCTAGTGTTATTCATAGTGTGGGCAAATTTCTTTTCTAAATTAGTGAGGCTCATGAGAGAAGTCAAGAAACAGACAGGAGCCAAACTGGTGGTGCACACCTGTGCACTGGAGAGGCTGAGACAGGAGGAGCACCATGGGTTCAAGCCTAGCCTGGACTACATAGAAAGAACCTGTCTCTAAAACAAAGCAAAGCAAAGCAAAACAAAACAACACAAAAACAATAAGAACGCAGGCGGATAGGATAATGAAAGAAATACAAATCCATGAAGGTTTTAAGAAAATAAGTTATTTGAAGAAAAAAAATTAGGCAAATCTTGGCCTTAAAGCATATACCAAAATAAATTCTAGATGAAGGAAGAATTAAATGTAAAAGCTCATGAACTGCTAGAAAGCAGGGCATTATACTTATGTAATACTGTAATGTGAAAGGCATAAAAGTTAAATCACTAAGGAAAAGATGAACTGTATATCTTGTTTAAATACTGCATTGTTTATCTGGTGTGACAAACTGAAAGTATAAAAAAGGACCAAAACATAATAGATGCTGGGAAATAGGAAGAGAATGGGAACAAGGGAAGGGACAAGAAAAAAAAAAAGAATAGAAGAAAAAATTGGAAATAAAGCTTTTGTGAATAAGGAGGGAAAGAGAGGTTGAAGATAGTGAGGGGAATTGGGGATAAAAGAAGCAAGATATATTGTGTATAGGTGCAGGTTTCCCATGATGAATGTTATTATGTATATCTAAATTGTACTCATAAAAAAAAAAAACTAAGAGTATGTCACACATAAAAAAAAAAAAACTAAAGAGGCTGAAGCAGGAGGAGCTCAACTTTGAGGTCAGGCTGTAAACTTAGCTAGACCCTGTTTCAAAAAAATAATAATAGTGATAGAAATGTAGCATGGTGCAAAGCCACTGGGTTCAGTTCCCAGTACCACCCCCCCCCATAGCTCCTTCCTCTAGACTCCTTAATTACAGACTCCAGGACAATCTGGGGATTCAGGTATATGCTACAGACAAATGACTGGCACCTTGAAATTATAGAAAGACACATACACTGCAAAAAATAATCAACTTAGTAGGAAAAGAGCAATTTACATGAAAAGACAATTTATAGTAGAATCAATAAAAATAATCCAAGTGAAAAAATGGTTAGCTTTGATAGTGATTAAAAAATACTACCTGTCAAGCCGGTAATTACAAAATAAGTATTGGCGGAGTAAAAGGGACACTTTGAGATAAAGATGATAGAGATGTAAATCTTTGGAAATTTTTGGAAGGCAACTGAAAATCCACATCAGGAGAGAGTCAGAGGGCTGAGGTGGAGCTCAGCAGTGGAGCATGTGGCTGGCTCGTGGACGGCCTGGGCTCCCCAGTCTCACACGCACACACACGCACACATGCACGCATGCACCCACGTATGCTAAAGTAAGCCATGACCACTGACACAGGGACTCTGTTTTTACAAATTTACCCCTAGAAAATAATCAGGGATGCAAATAAGGCTGTATAATAAGGACATCTGCTGTAGCTTTATGTACCACTGTGAGACATTTGAAACAAATTTACAGCAGTAGTGGACTGACTTGGGATGAATATTTAGTATGTAGAAGCTTTGGCAGCATTGAAACAGAGAAGTATATGAAACAATAAGAAAATGAAAGCTATGTCAAAAAAGGGACATAGCTCAGCGGCACAGCGCTTTCCTGGCCAGCATGGAGGTCCTGCGTTACATTCCCTGTACCAAGAAAAAAAAAAAAACAAACCAAAAACCAAAACAACAACAACAACAAAACAGGGTGGGGGTGGGGGGAGGAGGGAGAAGACTTGGATGGGGCATCAGGAATACACAGGAGAAAAGCCCACCCCAGGGTCTGTGCCAAGGATTCAGGAAGGTGACTTTGATAAGGGGCCAGGTGCTGCAAGCAGGTGGCTCTGCCCCTGCACTTGGGCTTGGCTGGAGTCTCACTGGGTCTTTGTCAGGGCTGCACATCAGGGGTGGTCCTGCCACTCTCCCTCCCTATAGGGCTGGACAAGCATGACCCCCTAAAGCTGGGTTCCAGCAGACCACTGGGGGGCCTCACCCTTGAAGTGCAGGTGACACTTTGGTTGTAGAGAAGACTAAAGGCAGACTTTGTACCCTGGCACATGGGACTTTGCTGTCTTTCTGCAGATAGGAAGAAAGTGGGCTTCAGAGGCTACCCCAGTCCCTGGGAAGCAGCTGAGGTCTCAGCTCCTTGCTGGGCAGTCCAGGCTTTGGGGGCTGGTTTTCAACAACCCTTGTCTCCCAGAAGCTGGTCCAACAGGCTCAGGAGCTGGTCCTCCTCAGTGACTCTGATGCTGGAATCTTCTACCTAGCATGCGTTCCTTTTTAATCAGGAAAGAAGCATTTAAAAATAATCATCCAGATAACTAGACTGTAGAGTATTTAAATAGTAAAAAGAAATTTTCTTCCCTTGGCAAAGGCCATTGAAAGACCTGGGCTGTCAGGTCTGAGTCTGAGCCTCGAAGCTGGGCAGGCAAAGTTTGTGCTCTCTCCTGGGAGTCTCCGGGGATGGTGCTATATGGAGATGGGGTCGCCAGGCACCCTAGCTCTGCCAGGCTTTGCCTGGGTGTTGTATGCACCAGTGCTCACTCAGAGAGGCACTTGTACATTTTCCTTATTGGGAAGAGCTTCTATTTTCCAACCTTTTTTTTTTTAATTTCAAAATACCTACATTTATATATGAGACAGGGTTCCACTATGTGGCTCAGGCTGGCCTTGAATTCGTAGCAGTCCTCCAATTCAGCCTCCTGAGTGCTATAATTACAGGCATGCACCACTATGCCTGGTTCAAAAATTTCCAAATATTTAGCAAAGATAAAAGAATAATCCAAAACAAACACCTGTGTATTCACCATCTAGGCTTGGCACTTGTTGGTTATTTGATCACATTTGCTTCTCTGTCTACATTTCTGCCATCCCTCTCTTGGTTTATCTTTTCAAGGTGATGTTAGACATCACAACCCCTTAATAATTCAGTCTGTGTCTCCCGAAAACGAGGTCATTAGTCTGCATACTAATGTAGGACCACACCTTATGCCATCTATGCATGTCTTTCTACTTGCCTCATCTTTATTTAGGGACAAGGGCTGAGGCAAGATCATGAACAAGCAAGGCTTATACAGAACATTTTGTTTCTGTAGTCTTCCTTATTCTGGATTGGTCTCTGTACCTTTCCCGCTTTATCTCTCCCCCTGCCTCTGCCTCTGCCTCCACCTCCCTCTTCTTCCTGCTTCCTTCCCCTCCCTTCTTCCCTTCCTTTCCCTTCTTCCTTCCCCCTCCTCCCTCTCCTTCCCTCCCTCCCTCCCGGCTCCCTCCTTCCCTCCCTGCCCCTCTCTCTCTGCCTCTTCCTCTCTCCTTCTGCCTTTGCCTCCACCTCCCTCCTCCCTCTCTACTCACTTTCCCTCCCTCTAGGAAGCAATGGCTCTTCGAGGAGAGCAGATCATGATCTTCTAAGTGCTTTCTGCTCTGAATTGGCCTAGGGGCCTCCCAGATGAGGAAGAGGCACTTGTTCATCTTATCCTTTATTGCTAAAATGAAGTTTGGCTTAGAGGTTTAACTGGACTTTGATCAGCATTTTTAGCAAGATCACTTCTGAGCTGGTGTGGTGACCACACTATGCCCCCTGGAAGGCGTGACACTGGTCAGGTGATGACTGCCAGATCGCTTCTTTATAAAGACTCAATTTCCCCACTGGAGTTA